>NW_026526710.1:77223249-79848944 GCF_024362965.1 Panthera pardus | reverse complement strand
CTGGACTTCGTGAGGTTTAAAAATGTATCCAGATTCTGGAACCAATATATGCCTGACTCTGAAGTCCACACTTCTTTTCCTACACCATACTGTTATCCTTTACACATGCTGAGTCCATTTATCTTAGACTCAAATATTTCCAGGTAGTACAAACAATTGAAGTTTTAGACAAATTATAACCTTTGACTCATTTATTGTATGAGCTTTGTATAAGCCATTGGCAGGAGAATATTGTTTGACCTGTGAAAAAGCTTGAAGAACAAGCTAAAATTTAATATTGTCCTGATTCATTTGCACTTGATATTTCAAATTTTGCTTAAGGTAATAATTTGTAATTTTCAATTTAGAGAGAAGTGTCCATGCCTGCACTTTCATTAATAAATATAATCCATAAAGAAAAGTAATGAGCGCAAATTAAATTTGAATAAACCTTGGAAGGAAAATCATCTCAAAAGAGAATTGCATCTTAAAACAGATATGTAAAAAAGGCAAGTGCCACAAAATCATTCATTACATAATGAAGTTTAATAATAATAGTCATTTATGGAAATTATGACAATCATAGTCATTATGGAAATATTTTAACAATACCTTTGGTATTCATGACTTAATGTATGTGAAATAACACTCAATTACTAACTTTAAATCAATTGAACAATTATGTCTATTGAAGTTATTCTAAAAGTGAATTATATTCTTTCTAGCTCCTATCTCCATTAAAATTATATATTTTTTATTTATATTACTAGATACAAGAGCAAGTCAAAGAAATAATAAAAAACTTTAAATCTTGCCTTAATGCAGGTTTTTATAAATAATTATAGGTATTTGATTCTCATAATCTACTTTAACCATTGCTGGTCTAAAGAAACAATAGATGCTTTATTTATTAATGTTTATTTATTCTTGAGAGAGAGAGAGAGACAGAGCATGAGTGGGGGGAGGGGCAGAGAGAGAGGGAGACACAGAATGGGAAGCAGGCTCCAGGCTCCAGGCTCCAGACCCTGCGCTGTCGGCACAGAGCCCCACGTGGGGCTCAAACTCACGGACCATGAGGTCATGACCTGAGCTGAAGTCAGAAGCTTAACCAACTGAGCCACCCAGGCTCCTTAGAAATAACAGATGTTTTAAAAGCCAGAATTCCTGATTAATATGAAATTATAAATATTGGTACCATATTTAATTACACAGTTAAAAAAATTTTTTTTAATGTTTACATTTTGGGGCTTCTGGGTGGCTCAGTCAATTGAGCATCTGACTCTTGATTTCAGCTCAGGTCATGATCTCGCAGTTTGAGTTTGAGCCCCGCATCGGACTCTGCACTCAGTGTGCAGAGCCTGCTTGGAACTCTCTCCCGCCCTTCCTGCGTGTTCTCTGTCTCTCTCTCTCAAAATAAATTAAATAAACTTAAAAAAAAAGTTTACATTTTCTCTTAGTTCCCTTTCCAGGTTGATTTGAAAATTTCATTGCCCTTACATATTTAAAAGACAACCTATATTGTTATAGCCATTATTATAATATCCGATATTTAAAGGCTATGAAGTTTTGTGCATTAACTTTCTCACCAAATGTTAGCAAAAACTATGATATATACCATCTTGGTTTTCTTTTCATCCTGATATTTTATCCAGTTTTAACAATGTTCTGCTAAATTATTATTCCTGTCAGAGGAAACTCTGAAATTCATTTATTTTTTAATTTTTTTAAGTTTATTTATTTTTGAGAAAGAGAGAGAGAGAGAGAGAGCAAGGCTGAGTGGGGGAGGAGCAGAGAGAGAGGGAGACCCAGAATCCGAAGCAGGCTCCAGGCTCTGAGCCGTCAGCGCAGAGCCCGACACGGGGCTCGAACCCACGAACTAGGAGATCATGTCCTGAGCTGAAGTCGGACCCTTAACTGACAAGAGCCCACCCAGGCACCCCTTTAAAATTCATTTATAAATGTAATACCGATTAGAATATTTCTGTCTTAAATGGTTTATAAAAAGCAAAGAAGTGTGAAGAGGCTGGTGTTTTACGAATCCAGTCTTTAAGAAAGTTCCCCTAGCTTTTGTGTAGATAATATACTACCAAAAACTGAATTATTAGATTGATTATAAGAGACTAATTATAAGATACTAATCATCTGAATCAGTAACCAAATACAAATATAAATACAAGATGAAACAATGAACGCCACAGCCTGGGAAAGCACTGACACATAGTAAGTGCTAGGGAAACCAGAATAGAGAGATGCTATTAACATTTTAAAAAGGAGGAGGAAATGAGGAAAGGGCTTACCTGATGCTCCGTTTTCTGATGTGAAGTTAGCTGTTCCCATCCCTGCTGCCCCCCCCCCCCCCCCCCCCCCCCCCCCCCCCCCCCCCCCCCCCCCCCCCCCCCCGTCGCAGGATGTGAGGAGGAGAGAAAAGGAATCAAAAGAGGACAAAGCAGCTAGAGAAGGCTCACCTTAAAAGCGGGCTGGAGGGAGGAGGAAAACGGAGAACTGCCTCATCAGTTCCTTTAAACTCCCAACTGCACCTGGCTTCCAGGGGTGCTTATGGGTCTACTGATGGGCGTGGCATTGTTCTTGTTAAAATCAAAGACAAGTGGAGAGTAGCCTTGAAAATTCCCGAAGCTAACAAAACCAGTACAGTCTCACGTACAAAGCTTAATTTAGCTTATTTTGCAAGACGAACTTTCATTTCCTGCTTATGCCTCATGAAACCGTTTCCCCAAATTGATGAGATAACCACGAACTAATTCCCTATCATTTGAGAAAACTAAAATGATAACTAATCACTAGGGAAAAGGAACAGTTGCTACCCCCCTCCCTATATAAGCTGCTTTTTAGAAATATTACCCCCGAGTCTCATTCCATGTTTGGTTTGAGGGCCCCTGGTTCAAGAACGGTACTTGTGCTGTGCGCACAATAAACTTTTACTAATGACTGTTTTGGTGATTCATTGGCTTTCCTTCTGCTATTTCCGACATAGTATAATAAGATAGCAGCTTCTCAGAGTAGCTATGTACTGAGCAGGGAGGCGCTGCCGCAGGAGCTCCTTCTGAAGTCTTTCACTGTGTCATCATTTAGGGAAACAGCATCTCTAAGCAGCGAATTACCCCCCAGTGAAACCGAGCCTCCACCTGGGAAGCCTCCGATATTCGCGCCCTCGCGGAGCCCAGGAAAGTACTGGGCGCCTGCTCACCTGGGCCCTCTTAGATGTGTTTGCAGCTTAACCACATCCTGGCTGCACATGGGAAGAGTTTCAGCTGGCAGTGAGGTTTAAAAATGTCCCCCTGTGGGGCCCCTGAGTGGCTCAGTAGGTTAAGCCTCCCACTTGGCTCAGGTCATGATCTCCCAGTTGATGAGTTCAAGCCTCGCGACGGACTCCGCACTGGCAACGCGGAGCCTGCTTGGGGTTCTTGCTCTCTTCTCTCTCTCTCTGCCCCTCCTCGGCTCATGCTTTCTCTCTCAAAATAAATACTCTAAAAAAGTGTGTATACACACACACACACACACACACACACATTTGTACCACTGCAACAGGCCAGATGATTGAACAGTGTCTGAGCATCTCCTTTTCCTTTTTCTTTTTCTTTTTATTCCAGTTTAATTAATATGCACTGTGATATTAACTTCAGGTATACAATATAGTGATTCAACAATTCCATACAGTACTCAGTGCTCATCACAATAAGTGTGTTCTTAATCCCCGTCACCTATTTCTCCCACCCCACCCACCCCATCCCCACCTCCCCCTCTGGTAACCACGAGTTTGTTCTCTACAGTTAGTTAAGCATCTGTGTCTCGTCTCTATTTTCTTCATTTGTTTTGCTTCTTAAATTCCACATATGAATGAAATCATATGGCATTTGTCTTTCTCTGCCTTGTTTCACTTAGCATGATATTCTCTAGGTCCATCCACGTTGTTGCAAATGGCAAGATTTCATTCTTTTATGGCTGAGTGATCTTTTTATCCATTCATCTATTGATGGACACTTGGGTTGCTTCCACGATTGGGCCATTGTAAATAATTCTGCAATAAACACAGGGGTGTATATATCTTTTCAAATTAGTGTTTTCATTTGCTTTGTGTAAATATCCAGTAATGGAATCGCTGGAGAATTCTATTTGTAAGTGTTTGAGGAAACTGCATACTGTTTTCCCTGGTGGCTGCACTCATTCGTATTCCCACCAACAGTGCAAGAGGGTTACCCTTTCTCCACATCCTCATCAATGCTTGTTTCTTGTGTTTTTGATTTTAGCCATCCTGACAGGTGTAAGGTGGTATCTCACTGTGGTTTTGATTTGCATTTCCCTGATGATCAGTGATGCTGAGTAACTTTTTGAGTATTTCTTAATAAGCTCTCCAAGTAATTTTAATATGAAGCTTGGGTCAAGAACCAAAGGGGTGACTTCTCGTTCTCTCAGAGGCTGTGGGAACAAGTAGGATGGGAAGGCGTACTAGAATGCGTACCCATAGCAGGATCAGGGGACCGCCATTATGGGGAACATCAGCTGTTCTGATTTTTCCATGCTTCTTTTCCGAACACCTTAGCGTATCATAGTGGTTTCTAACACGTGACCACCAGACCAGCAACATCTGAATCGCCTGGGAACTTGTTCAAAATCCAATACTTAGGCCACATTGCAGAGTTACCCAATCAGTAAGTCTGGGGGTAGGGACTAGTAATCTATGCTTTAACAAGCCCACTGGGTGCTTCGGGCCACTCAGTAAAACTAGAGAAACTCTGGCATAAGTAAGGGAGTAATACAGCTCAGCTATGTTAAAGGGATCGAGAGAATAATTTATTTCTTCAGTACTTGACCAGAGCCGTAAAATGACGACTAGCAGGGGCTGGCGTGTAAATGGCAGTGGGACTTCCCGTGAGAGAACATTAATGGGGCCAGAGAAGAGTCAGCTCATCTACCTGCTTCCTCTCGCAAGGACATCTTCTTTCCTGTTTGAGAGGCTGTGGATCCAGCATGGTTCAACGTTGCAGTTTTGTTCGTATCTCCAAGTCTGGGTGTATCAGGAGATACTGAGGAATGATTCAGTAGAACTAGAAAGATATGGTAAGTGTTAGAGGGAAGGAAGGAGAGAGGGGCAGGGAGGCAGACACTGGACCAGAAGTCAGGAGACTAATTTCAGTCAAATAGGCAGCTCAGTTATTTCAGTCCTAGGAGAGCTGCTCGGTCGTTAATGATGCCCCTTATGCTGGTAAACATGGAACAAAACAGGCACATCGTGAGGGTAGCCCTGGGACAAACAGCAAGTTTTGCTGCTAAGGGCCAGGGATCCGTTATCATAGTTAGCAAATTAAAAGCATCCCCCTGGGTTCCATATATTCATTATCATGAATCCATACCCTGCAAATGCAGACAAATCAAGTCCCAGGACACCATGTTCTCTTGTGTTGGCGTCTACTCATCTGTGACGTTATTTTCCAGGTGATGTGAAGACAACAAGCTTAGTGCAATTCTCTTACCAAGGTTGCTTCTAACTCTTGAATTTCCGGTTCACAGGAAGGAAACAGGATTCCAATAACTATTTTCATCACTGGTTTTCTTTCACATCAGTGCAAACCTGTGTTTGAATACAGGCTCCTTTCCTTTCTGGCTGTGTTACTTAACCTTGCAGGATTTCAGGTATCAGATGTAAGTCGGGAATAATAGAATTACTATCAGCAGATTTTATATGATGCCGTGTTTGTACTACACCCAACATAAGGCGTGGAACGTGCTATGTGCTCAGTTAGTAGAAGCTGCTTTCTGCAGATTAGTATTCACCACTGCAGCCTTGTAACACGGTCACCTGCTCCACCGATGTCAGGCGGGAGCTGCAGCCAGCCATCTGACTCACCAGAGAGCTTGTCTTCCCCTCTCAGGCCCTCCAGGGACCAGAAAAAGCCCCTGTGGACACAGCCAGGGGAACCGGGCTTTACGCCCTCAACGACGGCTGCTCATAAACGCAGACCACCCTGGTGCATTCACACACACACAGACTGAGACAACTTCCTTTCATCCAGACTGATGCAAATTCAAACGCTTCTCCTGGCCCGCAAGTGATTTTCAGTTTTGCTATGCATGGCTATCGAAGCTGCAAATACTTTGTGGTAGGTTCTTGCGGGCTTAACCAAACCGGTGCAGTACTAACTCCGAGCAAGTTCAACAGCACGTTCCAATCTATGCCCCCAGTGAGACAGCACAAGCCTTGGATTGGTAACCCTTGAGTGGGTTGTAGTGAAAAACCCCGGAGCTACATCCTGGCTGGACAGGGAGAGGCAGGGTTGCCGATACTTCTCGCAGTGTCTGGGTTAATGCTACTATTGGGGTGTAACACGCGTAAGAAGAGCGGGTTAAATCGTTATCTGAAACAAGACCAGCCACTCCCCTCTGGGACTTCTTCAGCAGGCCGAGTGAGGGATCTGAGGTGCATGTTGAGATCAGAGGTGTCGTTGGCCTCACCCCGCTGATTGGAATTTTGCTGATGACAGCACTAATAAGTGTTGTGTGAAAATTAAACGGAATGGGTCTCAGCGCCCTTCAGAGTATTGAATTCAAGCGGCAGGACAATAGCATCGTGGTGGTTCCCTATTGTTGTGTAAGACATGACAACGAACTCACCGGTTGGTACAACACGAATGATTAGCTTAGAATTCTGGAGGTCAGAAAGCCAACACGGGTCTCACTCGGCTAAAGCCGAAGTGTTGCCAAAGCCGCATTGTGTTTTGTAGATTCAAGGGGAAATATGTTTCTTTAGCCACGGAGGTTATTGGAAGAAGTTAGTTCCTTGAGGTTGTGGGGTGGAGGTCCCTGTTTCCGTGTTGGTTGTCACCGAAGAGACTTTCTCAGGTTCTAGACGGTGACTGCAATCCTCCGCTCCTGGTCCCTTTTCTCCATCTTCAAAGACGGCAACGGTAGGTCCAGTCCTTCGTATTCTACATCTCTCTCATGAACTCTCTAGCCTTACATTTCATATTTAAGGACCCTTGTCATTACATTGGCCCCAAGGAGACAGTCCAGGATAATCTCCCTATTTAACGTCACCTAATTAGCAGTTTTAATTCCACCTGCCAATTTCCTTTTGCCGTATAAAACGACACATTCCAGAATTCCAGGGGTAGAATGTGGACACGTAAAAATGTAAACTTGGCCAAGAATATATAGGACCAAGGGGTGGATTGTTGAAAGAGGCAGCTTACTGTGGTTCTGAATGTCCCTGCACATCATTGCTGAATGCAGCGCTGAACTAGCTAGTCATGTAGGTAGCTAAGTTGGTTGAGGCGACCACAACATGACTCCTTTACTGTTATCCAATCTCTAGATAAGGAGGGCTGGCTCAGCCCACATGCTGCCCCCCACGTGGAGCCACTGTCATCACTATATCACTCAGTGAGACTCAGGGACAAGGGAACTTGCCCTACTAACCTGCTACCTCTTCCCTTTGCTGTGTTGTAGCACTCGCTCCGATCCACTGAATTTTGTCTCCTTGCCGTATATGTGGAACACTGACAAATGAATGTTTGTTTCCTAATCATTGCAGTGGACTGAATTGTGTCCCTGAAAAGACACGTCTGAGTCCTAACTCTAGCCACGATGAATGTGACCTTATTTGGACATCGTCTTTAAAGATGTAATTAAGTGAAGGATCTCATGATGAGATCATCCTGGATTTAAGTTGGGTTCTAAATGCAATGACTGATGCCCTCATAGAAAGAGTCGGGAATATTTGAGCAACAGAAACACGGGAAAGAATTCCAGGCAAAAATGGAGGCAGAGACTGGTGCTACACGGCCACAAGTCAAAGAATAACAAGAGATACCAGAAGCTGGATGAAGCAGGCAAGGGTTCTCTCCCTACGAGCCCTTTGGAGGGAGAGAGGCCCTTTTGGTAACTTTTGAATTTCTACCCTACAGAACTGTGACAGAATAAGTTTCTTATGCTTCAGCGACAGATTTGTGATGATTTGTTATGACAGCCCCAGAAAACGAACATAGTTGTCTCCTTTGGAATCTTGGTATTGCTTACGCCATGAAGTTGAGGTACTTCCTCATAAAGAATACGTACTTATATATTGCCTACTGCTGTCTCTATTAGTCACTAAAATGCAATATCCATGAGGAAAGGGGTTTTCTTTTAAATTATTTGTTTGATTTTTCTGTCCAATGTACCTACAAGAGGAAATGGTGGCTTTTTTAATGTTTTATAATGTGGTTCTTCAGGATACAGCATCATTCCGAATCTTGCCAAAATTCAACTAAAATTTTGAAATACAAGCATCTTGGTAATTAAGACCTGTTATAAAACAAGAATGCAAGAATATACACAAGGTTTGCCACAGCAAACATTGAAGTTATTCTCTCACACATCTTGGAAACATAGGTCTGAATAAACTATAATCCCTCAACACCATTTTTATTGGATCAGCTGTACAATGATCTCATCTCACATCCACAAATACCAAACGAATCATAACTAACTAGGGATTACATACAAAAGGTTTCTCTTGGCACTAAATTTGCAGCAGAATTCAACTTAACACTGTGTGTCTCTAGAAGAATAAAAGAACTTTCAGGGGAACACAGTTCTGTAGGTTGACTCTCCATAAATCCCAGGATAATGGTTATTTTAAGAAGGTGAATACTTTTTCTAGACCCTGAAATGCTATTTCTGAATTTCCAAATTTTTAATAGTTAATTACTGAAATACACCTGGTAGAGTTTATGAGGAAGCCAATGTTTTTCAGCTTAGTATGGGTAAAAACAGATGAGAAAGTTATATTTATTTCTTTTAGGATTTCCATAAGAAGAACCAGGATTTCTGCTAATAAGACTGTGGCTAATATAATAAAGTTTTCAATCCATCTTCTACTAGTGTGAATCCCTTCCAAATATTTACATATATACTGAATAATCTAGTTTCCTTAGCACTTTATATTAAGCATTGATAACTAGTAGTTGGCAAAAATTATTTAATATTATGACATTTATAAGTAATAAGACATGTATCGTGGAATATATCGCTTCAAATAGGAGATAAACCTACAAAATAGTTTAGGGAATAGTTTTCTCCAGCATGGATGTGGAAAAATCATCTCCCCGTATTCCACATGTGTTATATACCATATCTGTGCATGTAGGTATGTTCATACCATTCCCTTTTATGTTTATATGTAACACATATACATATATGTAACACATGTAACACTTGATAGCTAAAAACTAAGTATCACTTGTCTATCCTAATAATGATTAACAAATATAGAGATTGATTCCCTGTTTTTTCTTGAAACAAAGGAGCTTATTATTTTATTTATTTAACCTATATTTTCCTTTTAAAATTGCCTTTTGGGGCGCCTCGGTGGCTCAGGTCATGATCTCATGGTTTGTGGGTTTGAGCCCTGCATCAGGCTCTGTGCTGACAGCTCAGAGCCTGGAGCCTGCTTCGGATTTTGTCTCCTTCTCTCTCTGCCCCTCCCCCACCCTCTCTCAAATATAAACATTTAAAAAAATTTAAAGTTACCCTTTCCAAAGAATACATTTGCTATTATTATTGAACGTGTTTTGATTTATTGGAAAACACGTTTTTATTTATTGGAATTTACTGGAAACTCAATTCAATTTTTCTTTAATGGAGAAGAAAATTCATGGACACAAATAACTGAAAATCCCAGGGGTATCTTTTTTAAATTAAAATTTTATTTTAATTCCACTATAGTTAACATACAGTGTTATATTCATTTCAGTTGTACAATATGGCGATTCCACAATTCCATACATCACCCAGTGCTCATCAGAAGTGTCCCCCTTAATCCCCATCACCTGTTTCACCCATCCCTCCCACCCATCTCCCCTCTGGTAACCAATCATCAGTTTGTTCTCTGTAGTTAAAAGTCTGTTTCTTGGTTTGTCTCTCCCACCCCCCATTTGCTTGTTTGTTTTACTTCTGAAATTCTCCATATGAGTGAAATCATGGTATCTGTCTTTCTTTGACTAACTTATTTCACTTAGCATTCTACTTTCTAGTTCCATCCATGTCGTTAAAACTGGCAAGATTTCATTTTTTTAATGGATGAATAATATTCAATCTGTGCACACTTGGGCTGCTTCCATTATTTGGCTATTGTAAATTATCAAAACTACAATGAGATATCTCTGCACACCTGTCAGAATGGCTAAACTCACAACAACCACAGGGAACAAGTGTTGGGGAGGAAAAAGGAACGCTGTTGGTGATGATGCAACCTGGTGCAGCCTCTGTGGAGAATAGTGTAGAGGGTCCTCAAAAGGTTAAAAATAGAACTACCCTATGATACAGTAATCGCACCACTGGGTTTCTACCCAAAGAATATAAACACATTAATTCAAGGGATACATGCATCCCTATGTTTATAGCAGCGTTATTTACAATTCCCAGGGGTATCTCGATCCAGGCTATTGCTTAAGCCAGAGGCTCATTATGTCTCCAGGGCAGGCCCCTCTCCACACCTCAACTCTCTTTCTCATGTAGCAACAAGTGAAAGGATGATACTTTTTACAGTTCTGAGTCTGTATTTTCTCAGGTTGAACTTTAATTTTAACAGCAAGAAAATGCATCTCTTCAAAAAGTCTAAGCATCATTACATTTCATTTTTTCTGCTGTGGTTACTTGTACATAACTAGCAAGTGTTCCCAGAAAACTTAAATGTTTTGATTGTATACACACAAATCTCCTACCCAACCTGGAGGCAGAGGCAGGTATCAACCTTAACCACAGGATGTGGCCTGAAATTTGAGGGTGGAGTTGATCCTAGAGGAAAATCAGTGCATGTTAAGTAGAAGCCAGGTGAATAGATGTTATGGTTCCCAAAACAACCATCATCCAGTAATCTTTATAACACAAAACGGATGTTGAGTCTCCAAACACATTTAATTTTATGTTTTGCCTTGACAACGTGAAGATTTTTGTGTAGATTTTATATCTGCTGATATTAGATGACTTAGGAACTTCCTAATTGTCTCTATCATCTTGGATTTGTCAATATTGGCCTACTACACTGTTGAACTTTTCTCATGTATATGTAGCTCTGCTTGTCTGTGTAATGGGGGTGGATGAATGTTTTATATACTGTGTATGTGTGTGTGTGTGTGTGTGTGTGTGTGTGTGTGTGTGTGTATGTATATAAATATATATAAAATAGGCATATGTAATATATATAGAATATATATGCATTTCTATAGTGTCCATAAGGCAAATAAAATGGTGGGACATATTCTTACATATAAGGATCATTCTGTCCATTTTGGACTTGAAGAGGAGATTCATTTTCAGGTTGTATACCAATAAAAGTAATTCTATTTCTGTGGTGAGGTGAACATTGATTATACTGTGCAATGTTTGCAACACAAAGAGATAAAGATACAGAGTAAACTGTAGCCATTCTTAGGTAAAGAAGTAATCAACAAGTATTTCGCTGCAGATGCTAACAGAAAACTTCCAAAATAACAATTCAGAACAGGCTCCTTAATTAAAGAAACTAAGCTATATCATTAACATACTCCAGGAATAATCTGAATTGATGGATAAAGTCCTTAAAACAACATAGAAAGGTACTTTAATCTCAGTGCAAATAAATTTGGACAGAAAGGAACAACAGGATCTAAGGATAAAGCAACTAGGAAAGGTCATGACAATTCTGTTAGCTACACAAACTAAGTATAACCACCAGATCCTTGGAGGGGAGTACCTACAAAGTTAATTTAGGAGATCCCATGACTTCTTTATCTGTGCCTTCCCCGCTATTTCCACAGCACATGGACTTTTGCTGAGCACATCTCCTCCAGAGGCCCACCAGCAGTCTTCAGAATGGGCCTTGGAGCTCCATCATCATACCAGGGACCTGTGAGGGAGCGGACACAGATTTTAGAATCTCAGAACCTCAGCTTTCTTCCAAGTATCTCTGCCCAACAGCCACTTGTCTTTTCTACTGCACACACTTAGATTCATCTCAGAAAATTAGTAGATTTCAAGTAGATTTCACTTGTTTTCCCCAGACTTCACCAGAAGCAAATGAGCCCATGCACTTGTTTACTTCATATGGAATACCATTCCTCTCCAGGTAATGATTTCTTTTTTCTGAACTCAATCTGAATCATCATTTTCCAGGAAGAAGCAATGACATGAATCTACTTTCAGCGTTTAAGAGAGTCGCCACTATAGACTTCTTTGTTGATTATTTGATTTGACCGTAGGCTTCATGAGGACAGCTGTTACACTGTGTGTCTTGCCACCTTTATAAACCCCATCTACACTGTGTCTGAAAGATAGATTGGCTATCTCAACATTTATTCCAGATTGCTTCCAGTTTTCCCTCTTGTATTGCTAAACATCTACATTTTCCTGAAGCTCTTGTAGCTAGAGCTCCAGATAATCTTTAGATGCTGGAAAATAAATGTGCTTAAGTAAGACCTAAATTTGGAGCTGATTTCAGAGGAGGAAGAATGCCAACAACACATTATAGAGCTGGCAGTCATAGGGTGACTTGTATCCCCAGCTTACAGCTAAGGTAGGTGATCATGGAGGCAGCGATGAAACCGTGTCATTGAACTCTGTCTCTTCCTGACACCTTCTGTGGAGAACTCATTCCTTAGTCAGGCCTGTTCTGTGGTAATCCACCAGAGGTCATTCCTGTACATCCAACATGGAGTTTGCCCCCCAAGTCCTTCTAAGTCATCCGATTCCTTATATTATATACCTTTCTGTTATTTGTCTATTTTTTGATATCTACAACCAAACTGTGAGTATTCAGTAAATGTTTGTTGAACCAATCCATAAACAAATGAAAGAGTAGATATTATGTGACCTTAAATGATTTTTTGTCTATAATAGATGATATTACCTTTCACCCTTTATAAAATTATGTCTTAATATTCTTCTGTTCTCAGTAAATTATATGTTATGAACATATGCGAAATAAGTAATGGGATAGTTTGCTCCTTCTGAAAATTCATATTGCCCAATCACAGAAAAAAACTGAATACTTTTTAATCTAGTTTTGAAAAAAATACACTGATACTTCCTCTACAACCATTAAAAATAAAAACTAAAACGGATTTTTTTCTTCAAGTGCATTACATGCTAATAAGCAAAAAGCAGATAAGACAAATCTAATAAAAAGAATGAAAAAGGCATTCCTCCTATGGTACAAGCTAAGCTAATAAGCAGTGACTCATTCAAATACAAAGACTAGAAAACATTAAAACTCAGATAATTATCTGGAGAAAAGGACACATTTGGGTTTTTAAATTTTGTAAATCCCAATTTTCTCTTTTTTTCCTATTTGTATACTGAGCCAAAGGACATAGTTCTAATTATGAAATGCTCATTAATATGGGTAAAAAAACATTCCAGCTACGTCTGCCCAAATCATGCCAAATAAACAGTTTCTTTGGGAGAAATTGAATTAATTCTATCCGGCTTAAGGTAGGATAATTAATTTTAACTGGCTTAAGGTAAAATTATTCTTGTAATACAGACTCAGCCGGCTAATTATTTCTCCATATGCTACCGTTCTCCCCACACCTGCCTCACCTTGGCACAGAAGACCTCTCACATTTCCCTGCCCTTCTCCATTTTGTCAAGGACATGCCACCAAAACAGGCACCAACTTGCCCCCAGGGTAGAGAACCACGTTTTCAAGCATTAGAGCAGATTAGAAAATAAATTTCATTTGTGATATTTATTTAACTATGAGGTATACAAAACATCCTTGAAAGTAATTTGAAATTACCATTAACAAAAGATATTTACCTTAATCCCTAAAGTTATACACATACACATACACACACACACACACACACACACACACACACACACACACACACTTCAAATCAGAAATAACCTAAAGTCATTTATAGTTATTACAAAAGGTATAATATATTTTTGGAACATTCTTTATTGACTCGAAGATTTCCAAGTTTAGTGAAAATAAAAATCACCTAGCTATTTTCTTTCTTTCTTTCTTTCTTTCTTTCTTTCTTTCTTTTCTTTTCTTTTTCTTTCTTTCTTTCTTTCTTTCTTTCTTTCTTTTTCTTTTTTTAAGAGATTTTGGCTGAATCTATCAACATTTTATTTATTGTTTCGCTGTTAAAACAATTTTTTAAAGTTTTTATTAAAATTCCACCTAGATAACCTACAATGTAATTAGTTTCAGGTGTATAATATAGTGATTCAACATTTCCGTCCAGCACCCAGTGCTCGTCACAATTGCACTCCTTAATCCCCATCATCAACTTAACTGGTCCTCCCACCCACCTCCCTTCTGTTAACCATCAGTTTGTTCTCTGTAGTTAACAGTCTGTTTCTTGGTTTTCCTCTCTTTTTTCCCATTTGCTCATTTGTTTTGTTTCTTAAATTACACATATGAGTGAAATCATATGGTATTTGTCTTTCTCTGACGGATTTATTGCATTTAGCATAATGCTCTCTACCTCCATCCATGTCATTGCAAATGGCAAGATTTTATTCTTTTTTAAATGTTTATTTATTTATTTTGAGAGAGAGCGAGAACATGCATGAGAGCAGGGAAGGGGCAGAGAGAGAGAGAGGGGGAGAGAGAATCCCAAGCAAGCTCCATGCTGTCACCGCAGAACCCCATGTGGGACTCGATTCCACAAACAATGAGATCATGATCTGAGCTGAAATCCAGAGTTGGATACTTAACCAACCGAGCCACCCAAGTGCCCAAAAATTTCATTCCTCTTGGTGGCTGAGTAATATCCCCTTGTGTGTGTGTGTGTGTGTGTGTGTGTGTGTGTGTGTCTACAGCACATCTTCCTTATCCATTCATCAGTGGACACCTAATTACTCTTTAAAAAATATATACATTTCTACTTGTCAAGTTGCATGCCTATTAATTCAGAATTTTTATTTTCAGAAAGCACCCTATCTGGTACAGTAGGACCATGATTCAATTGTTCAAGAAACATTGATTTAGGAGACAAGAACATCTAGTTTACTTTTAAATTCCTTCTCTCCACCGTGTGAATTTAACTGAACATACATGGCATAACATGATTTCAGAATGCTAGAAAAGGAGCTGAATGTGAAATATGAATGTAATTTGCAATTATTCTTTCTTGACTTTCTATTCACTTTACACTAAAATAGAACCACCTTTACACACACACACACACACACACACACACAGAAGGAAGTATGTAATGGAGAATTAAAGTTGGTTAAAAAGCAAAGAGATGATTTTTGTTAGTTACTGATATACTGATGCTTCCTGTCTTCTGTTTTCCTAGAATTTAAAGAGAATTAGAAAGGCTGCCAAATGCTGTGGGAATTTAAATACCATTAAATTAAGCACAATAAAATGATAGGGAAACACAAAGTGATGGGCAGTGGAAGAGAAATAAGAAATGAAAATTCTCTCAATTATGTCAACAAACATATTAAATTTAACTGTGTGAATTAAAAAGAAATAAATCCAGCAAGTGGAAAGAGTACACTAAGCTGGATCAGGAGCCAACAGCTATTTTTGTGAAAATAAACTGAAATTCTAAAGAAATATTACATTATCCTCATGAACCCAAATTAGTGCTTTATTTAAACCTAGTAGCTAAATTTTGGAAAACATAAGACAATGGAATTTTGGTGCTGGAAGAATCTCAGCTAGAATCTCCAAATTCTTTTCTTAAAAATGAGGAAACTAAAGCACAAGGAGGATTATTTGGTCAAAATATTGAGTATGAACCAGGATAAGAATTTTATTCTTTCTAAACACTGGTCCTAGTTTCCTGTTATGGACGTACTGAATCACACATTTAGCAGTTACCACTTTCATTGGATAATAATGTGGATGATCTTTGGAGTCTTTGTTTTAAAGGCACTAATTCATTCATGAGGACTCTGCTCTCAGACCTACTCACCTTGCCAAAGCGACACCCCCAAATATTATCACATTTGCAATAAAGTTTCAGCATATGAACTTTGGAGGAACACAAATATTTAGTAGATCTCAATATTCCCAAAAGTCAGCTACAGATTCAGTGGAGAGCCTACCAAAAACCCAACTGCATTTTTTGCAGAAATGGAAAAGCTGATCTTCAAATTCATACGGAATTTTAATTGGCTCGAAATAAATAAAATTATATTGAAAAAGAAGAACAAAGCTGGGGGAGCATATGTCTCGATTTCAAAATTTACTACAAAGATACAGCAATCAAAAGAATGTGGTACTGGCATAATGGTAAGTACGTAAACTAACGGAATGAAATCGAGCCTCCAGAAGTAAGTCCATAGCTCTATAAACTACTGATTTGCAACAAAGGTGCGAGCACCATTCACTAGGAGACAAAAAGTCTCTTCAATAAATAGTGTGGGAGCAACTGATTCATGTGCCAAATTATGCAGTTGGATTCCTATCTTATACTATATATATAAATTAACTGAAAACAGGTAAAACTATGAAAGTCTTTTTTTATTCTTCAGTTTTTTATTTTATTGTTTTTTACTTTTAACTGTCTTAAAAATTTATAAATATAATTTATTGTCACTTTCTTACACCATACACAAAAATAAAAGTCTTAGAAGAAAACATAGGGGCTAAATCTTCATGCCTTGGATTTAGCAATGGATTCTTAGAAATGAAACTTTAAAAGCACAAACAGCAAAAGAAAACTAGATGCATTGGATTTTATCAAAATTAAAAACTTCGTACATCAGAAGACATTCCCAAGAAAGTGAAAAGACAACCTAAATGGTACAAAGTGTTGGGAAATCATATATCTGATAAGGGTTTAATATCCAGAATACATAGAGAACTCTTACAACTCAGCAACAGAAAGGGAAACAACCTTATGTTTAAAAAAGGGGACGGTGGGGGGGAGAGGCAAAGAATTTGAACAGACATTTCTCCAAAAAGGATACAGAAGCACATAGAAAGATTTTTAACATCATTAATCGTGAGGGAAATGCAAAGCAAAACCACCATAGGATACCACACTACACAGCCACTTGCATGAGTGTAATTTTAAAAAGACAAAACCAAAACCAATGTTTCTGAGGTTACGGAGAGCTTGGAACTCTCATACACTGTGACAGGAATGTCATGGCTAAGCCACTGTGGGGAGCTGATTCCTCCAAGCATTAAATACGGAACTACCATATGACCCTGAAATTCTACTCCTGGATACATGCCTAAAATAATTGAAAACAGGTACTCAAATAAATGGATGTACACACATGTTTATAATAACATTGTTGAAAAGAGCCAAATGATGAAAACAACCCAGGTGTCCATCAGCACATAAATGGATGAACAAATTGTTGTATTTCCATGGAATCAAATACTATGCGACCAAAAAGGAGAATGAAGAACTGATGTACACACGAACCTTGAAATCTTATGTATGTTAGAGAAGCCAGACACAAAATGTTACATGTTGTATGATCCCATGAAATATCCAGATGGGTAAATCCATAGAAACAGAACGCAGACTTGCTGTTGCCAGAAGATTTGGGGAGCGGGGAAAAGGAGTTACTAATGCTTACTGGGTTTCCCCTGAGGATGGTGAAAATGTTTTGGAATCAGTTACAGGTGGTAGGTGTACAATATTGTGAATGCATTAAATGCCACTAAGTTATTCACGTCAAAATGGCTAATTTTATGGAGGTGCCTGGGTGACTCAGTTAGTTAAGCGTCTGACCCTTGATCTCACTCAGCTCAGTTCTTGATCCCAGGGTCATGAGTTAAAAAAAAAAAAAAAAAGAGAATTTTATGTAACATAACTTCACTTTGAGAAAAAGGAAAAGAAAAAAGAACAAAATAGTGAGTGTCTCAGGCCTACAGGTTTGTCCCCTCAACTTGTAGTTTTATTTTTTTATTTGGATTTTAGCTTTAGTTTTAAGGAAATATTATAAACATAGTGTTTTTTTCATTTTAAATAAGAAGCTAAATATTATTTCCTATCACTGCTTTAAATCAAGCTAATATAAATCAACTGATAACAGCTATGTGAAATGCCAATCATTTTGTAATAATATAGTGGATTATTAGTAGTATGCTAGGCATATCAACAGAAAATGATATAATTTCATATCTGAATGTCACAATTTATATTATAAAATTTCATGAAGTTCTAAATCTAGAAAATATAAGTGACCTAAAGTGTCAAAATTTACATCTTGGTTTTAATTGGCTGTGGGGTAAAATATCATTGATCTGGTATACATGAAGCAAATTTTAAAGGATATTATAAGCCTGCAACAATCTTATAGACCTCATTGCCCTCTAACACAGAATAAAAAAGAGAGTATAAGAATTAAAGATAAATCAAAATATACAATGGAATTTAATGGAGATGGAACATATGTTTATTTATTTATTCATTTGCCACACCTTTATCAAGTTGTGGCAAACACTAGGATGGGTTGGGATTTACTATTCATAATTTTAATTTAATAATCTATGACAGCATTTGTTTTTTTATAAGAAAAAGTGAAACCCCACCCAGTTTTAATATATTCCTAGAAATAATGCTTCATATGTACAAAATCTTATTTGTGTATCTTTTCTCCAGTGAATAATCACAAAACAACGAAAAATAAAACTTTTACTTTTGAGTTTATTTATAAAAATCAATTCATTGTCTGCATTTACATGTGCGTTTGAATGCATGAATGCATGTGAGTATTTCAGGGTGAGCGAGGGCAGTCATTATATTAGAGAAAATGCCACCCTCTTTTGTAGTATATTGATTTATTTTAATTCAGTGTGAAATTTCACTAGATACTTCTTTATGACATTAACAAATGGTACTTAAGCGTCTGTCTCTGATAACTTCAGAAATTCTTGGAGAAAAGAACATTGTTCTGGTCAACCCACACAATCTAATTCACTTTTGCTAAAATGTATACAAAATCATGGATGTGTTTCTAAGTTTTATGAAATCACTGAATTATCAATTCATGAAAGACACTCATGTGTAGATCAGTGTTTTGCTACAACTAAGACATTCTTCAAAATGAATTATTTTCATTTTTATATACCAAAATATATTTCACATACGAAAGGGTTAAAATTTTCCATATCTCTAAAGTCTCTACAGTAATATAAATTTTCACTAATCACTGTATTAAAAATTAAAATTTCTAGTGTACCACAGAAAGCAAAGCTATGTAAGAATGGTTAAAGAAAAAGGTGAAATAACCCTGTCTAATAACATCAAATTATGTTATTTTATATTTAAAATTATTATTTTACAACAGCATAAGAACAGATATATTTATTCTTAAATTATTCAATAATTGTATGAGCAATGAAGGTTTTAAAAGACAAATAATGAGTGAAGAAGTTAACAAAGCCATAGGTTTGCCTGATAAACCTCTGAGTGAAAATAAAACATTTCTGAGGATAAAGTTACTAAGCAAAATAACGTCATTCCTATTCAAGAAATGGACACTGTCAGTAATGTAAATTCATTAGGAATTGACTTTGATGGCCTTTCTACTCTTAGATTAATTCATCATTTTCCTGAGACACATCAATTACCACTCTGTCACATTAGCTTTCTGAAAATGACCCACCGTGTGACCTGAAGGAAGACTCAGTTGCCAGAATGATTTAAGAAAACAAGCCTCCAAAAAGCTCCACAAAAGGCATGTTGACTAGTTCATGGGGCTTTACCCCATAGAATACTGACCACTTTTTCCAATAACTTTTCACTTCAAAACGTGTTATTTGGAATGGAGAATACAAACACTGCATATCTACAGAATCAAGGCTTTCCAAGTACAAAACTCCCTGTCACTGAATAAAGTAGGTAAAGCAAACGAGCATTTAAAGGTATCATTTTTAGAAAAATGGTTGGGAATTACAACTCTACTTTTCTCCATTACAGCAAAATCAGGACATATTTTGATAAATATTAGCCTATATGTGTTTGCTCCCATTTTGGTTATTCTGTTATGTCCTCTCACTTTATAGTTGGCACAAATTCCACCTTTCCCTTCTTTTTCCCTCATTTGTCTTCTCTTGTCCTCTCTTCTCTCCTGTCCTCTCTGTCCTCCTAAAAGTTCCTGGAAACGAACAAAGGGAGGAAGAGAGGTGGAAGTAAAAGCTCAAAAAGAGATTAGATTTGGTGAAGTCCTTCAAGTTTTTCTTTTTCTTTTCCCCAAGCCCTGAAGATGTTATTTTCTTAACCTCACGATTTATGGGTTGTCTTGAAACTTACTTCTCTCTGTGTCTCTCGTAGGCATGGTCCCATCTCTCATATATCATATTGATTAGTAATTTTGCAATGTATTCATTAAAAATTCAGGTGTGCTGCTGTTTTTGTTTTTTAATTGTAAAAAAATGATGCACACATAGCCTTAACATAGGACATGAAAACAACCACAATATGGACATTCATGTGATGAGATCATCTGTGTTAAGGAGAATCTTTGTCTTTAAATTAACAGTGCAATTTAAAATTAAAAGATGTTTTCTTTAAAAATCTATTCCCTGTAATACTGAAGCCGAAATATGCAAAAATGTATGCAAAATATAGCACTCTATATATTTCAAATATATATGCAAAATTCTTCCCCTCTTGTATAATAAGGATTTATATAAAAAAATCATCAAACAATGAGGATGTTACAGTTCAAGAAATTAACACAATTTATCGATATGGAGATTTCCATGAATACCAGGTAGTTTGTGTCTGTCACAGACATTTGTTAAATGCAATAGATATAAATATAATGTGGTAAGAGAACTTACACCTCTTTTAGAGACTGATAACTGAGTGGTTACTGTTTTATCACTTACATGCCAACACTTATTTCCACTATCTCCCTCATATACAGTATTTATATCCACATAGATATATGTTACTTCTATACGATAATTATATACGTATATACACATGATACTCCTATATGGAACTTACACGCATAGTTTATATACATATAAATTAGGTCTATTAAAATAATATTAAAATTACAATTTAGTTTCATGTTATAATAAAATCTGCACTATTCTCTGGACTTAGGCATGTTCTATATGCAGCTTTGATCCGTTTGGCATTTGGGGACACAACCTTGATCCCAGTGGGGATCTCTGTGGCACCAAGGATTTCGACCTGCAGCTGTTCTATGATAATTATTTTGGTTCATGTAGGGAGTCTGAATTCTTAAGGAAGAGTAAGAATCACCAGCACCTCTTCCTGGTCGTCAAGATAATATATACTTGAGGAATAGTTTTCTGATGGATGAACACACCCACTGGGTTGGTTAGGCCTTTCAGAATCTTCTCAGTTTCCAAGTTGTGTTTAGTTCTAAGTGAAGAACCGCACTTGTCTCAAAGACCCCAGGGACGGACTCTGTGCCCTGTTGACAGGACACGCCGATTGGTATATACCAATCATATATACCAATATCTATACCAATGGTATATACCAATGCCAGTTCCAAACAGCCCCAATCAACTCTCGTATTTCCTAAGTGACATACTTTATGTTATAACATTTTGAGGTAACCACATAGGAATCAAAATGAAATAGGATTAATTACTTCGCCTGTATTCCCATTCTGCTTTCTTCTTAGCAATCAACATGATGTCCTGTTGATAATGATTTATGTATTTATATAGACTTTAAGCCCATTCTGGGCAGGGATAATGATTCGTTCATCTTCACATCACCCACAGAGTCTAATATAAACGCTTGTTAGTTCAGGGGAGTCAAACATACCCAGGTATTTTGATGATCAAACTTGTTTCATAAGTGAAGTACTTCTGTGTTTCCACAAGTAGAAACACATGAAAACATCTCTACAGATGTTATGTACATCGGAACCACTATCAAGGCTGGTTTCATACAACATTTTGCTGCGACAAAATGGATGTTTGCACTTGCTAGTCCCAAACCACTAATGCAACTGAATCTTGTATCTGCGATTCATCTCTAGAATCACAAGAAATAAGGAAAGGTGAAATGGAATTCAACTTTTCTGGCCATCTTTAGCTTGTAGAGCTCATATGAGTATGAACTCCTTATATAACTAAAAGATAGGAGCTTAGCAAGCTCACTTTTAATTCACTGGGAAAGAAACGGAATGAAAAGACAGAAGAGTGCATTAAGATACTATATGTACTAGGGGCACCCGGGTGGCTCCGTCCATTAAGCGTCTGACTTCGGCTCAGGCCGTGATCTCGCGGTCTGTGAGTTCGAGCCCTGGGTTGGGCACTGTGCCGACAGCTCAGAGCCTGGAGTCTGCTTCGGATTCTGTGTCTCCCTCTCTCTCTGCCCCTCCCCTGCTCATGCTCTGTCTCTCTCTGTCTCAAAAATCAATAAAACATTAACAATTTTTTTAAATAAAAAAAGATACTATATGTACTTTAGTGGAAGAAATAGAAACAAGATGTAAATGTTTTGCAGCATGTTGACACTAAAACACACAAATTGCAACTGCCATTAAGAGATTATTTTTAAAATCTAAAAACAGTTTATTTTAAAGCAATCCCATTTATAGCAGTAATTATGTCTACTGACTTTAGGATAAAATAATTCCAAGACAACCTAAATTTCTCAAAGCCAGATTTTGAATTTAAATCTAGTTTTAACATTTATGTTATAGGCTACAAAAGCTATTTGAAACATGATGCATCGTATTGACTCAAAAACAATTTTTCTGAGACTAAAAAAGAACCAGAGAAGAGTAAACGGAATTGAAACTAAATTGAAACGTTTATGCAGATCCTTACTAAAGTTACTGACAAATGCCTATTACACAGTTGTTCAAACTAAGGGAGAAACAGACTTACTTAAAAATAAGATCAATTGCTTGAAAAACACTGGGGCAAAACTGTAAAAGGAAATGAAAAATACAAAGGTCCATCCTTTCATTTTCTCTTCCTTTTAGAAAAGCTTGAAAGTGTTGGATTTGTCACAGTTGTAACATTTTCTTTTTTTTAATATTTTATTTATTTTTTATTTTTTTTAATGTTTATTCATTTTTTTGAGAGACAGAGAGAGAGACAGAGCAAGAGTGGAGGAGGGACAGAGAGAGAGGGAGACACAGAATCCAAAGCAAGCTGCAGGCTCTGAACTGACAGCACAGAGCCTGATGCGGGGGTCGAACTCACAAACCGTGAGATCATTACCTGAGCCGAAGTCAGATGGTTAACCGACTGAGCCACCCAGGCACCCTAATAGTGTAACATTTTCATACAAAATCTGTTACACTGTTTCCATATGCATGAACAACATTATTCTACTTGCAATGAGAAAAAGAGCAAGCATTAGATGTTAAATAGTACAAAGGAAATATTCAGACTTGGAGGTGGGTAAAAGTTAAGGCAGCATGAGGGAGGCAACTTACAGTGAGTGAGAACATTTGCTTCCAAGAAACCCCGATACCTTGATTTTTTCCTGCAGTTCAATTTGTGAGGTCTTGAAGTCAGGACCTGGAGAGTTTGCACTTAATACATTTCTCCTCTCCAGAAGCTCTTCCATTTCTTCCACTTGGGCCTTTAGCCTTCTATTTTCTCTTTCCAGTCCTTGTTTTTCTGTTTCAAGTATTTCCCTCTTGTCCCGCTCCAAGATATTTTCAGCTTGCAATCTCTCTAGCTAAATACAGAAAACACAAAGAAGCAACATGTAGCATTTGTAATTATCAAAAGGCAAGGCACCCAGCAAACAAGCTCCCACTAAGAAAGGTTCACAGACACATAGATTTATATAATTTTTAAAAAGAACACTGTATTTGTCTGAAAAGTTGTGAACAACACGAAGATCCTAAGACCAGGCCATGCCCTAGATAAATGCAGTCTTCCTCTTGGTTCATGAGACTATTTCTATAATCGCACAGACCATATTTGTCAAATAAATATGTCAAATGAAAAACGATAATATTCTGGCGATCATCTCCACTTAAATGATGAACATTATCCATTGGGAAGGCACGAAATAATTTCTTGGGTAATTTTGGTTGGATGGATATAGTGCATGTATTCCTTCACTTATTATTTATTTACTCTACCTTTATTTATTTATTTACCATACCTTTCAAGTTCCACATATTATACTAGTCACTGAGGACAAAGACAAGCGAGTGAAACAAAATAGTATAATCCATAATTAAAGTACTATAAAATATAGTCAAGCACACATGAGTGAGTGGCTAATTGGATTTCCAGAGAATTGGAGGTTGACAACCATGGCCAGGGGGCCACATCTGACCCATCTCTTTTAGTATACCCCATGATAATAGTAGTTTTGCATTTTTTTATAGTTGAAAACAATTAAAAAAGAATACTACTTCAGGCACACTGACATTATACAAAATTCAAATTTCAGTGTCAAAAATAAAGTTGTATTGGAATGCAGTCATGTTCATTCATTGACATATTGCTTATGATTATTGTCACACTAACAATGGCAGAGTTGAACTGTTGAGACAGAGGCTGTATGACCAGCAAAGCCTAGATTATTTACTATCTGGCCCCTTAGGGACAAAGTCTGCTCACTTCCAATTCTGTCCCATGATTCTCAACCACGGCTGCACATGAGATTGCCTTAGGGAGTTGTTGGTAATTACTGGTGAACAAGAACCCACCTCTAGGAGTTTTGATTTATTGAACTTAGGGTAATTTTAATGTCTCTCTCCCTTGGTCAGTTTTTGTTGTTTTAATATTTTTCTATTTAGATTTTAAAGAGGCAATATCAAACGTGTTTATTTTATTCAGTTTCATTATGTTTAAATATTTGCTCGTTATTATAATGACATTAAATTATAATTGCCTGCTATGATTATTTTTTTTTCTTGTTCTGGATGTTGTAAGTAGAAATGATTAGTAGCTTTTTTAGTTCTAAATTCTAATCCTGAGCTCTGAATTCTAATCTTGACTTCACCATTTATTCTGTGGGTAAATTCGGTCAGGCAACTTAATCTCCCCATGTGGACAATTTATTCTCTAATGTAACAGGGTCTGTGAGAAGTAAAATTAATTAAATTGACAGGAAAACACTTTGTATAGCAATGTTCTACTTAGAGAAAAAACACTGTGGCCATATAATTTGGGGGAAATAATTATATACGTATTTCTCTCATAATTTGAGCATATGTATATCCAAACGTCAAAGTAATTTTATGGTATACATCTGTATGGTGAAGCCACACTTCACAGTAGAAGAACAAGTAGAACCTAGTCCTGATTCTGTCACTTATCATTTTTTGGCTGATTCTCAATAAAACGTTTCCTCTTTTTGTTCCTTTTTAAAAATAAAATTCGGATGAGAACACCAGACCCACCAAATCCATGGAATTATAAGGGCTGAATGAAATCAGTTATTTGAAATGCCTTGTAAACTATGTAACATGATTAAAATGTGAGACATTTTTAAACTGTTAAGGATAGAAATTGGAAATTATTCATTTTTACATAGTTTTAAACGGCTTGATTGCAAAGTACTGATTAGTATTATAATATTATAAAGTATTTTTCATGACATTTTAAATTCTAAAAGAGAGATCAACTTAAGGAAAATGTTAGACTTCAAAAATATCTTTGGAAATGAATTTGCATTAAAAAATTTCTAAAACACCCTTTTTCATATACACATAATTATACCATTATTATAGAAAATAGTCTGTTCCCAAATCAAAGAGATGTTCTGGCTTCTAAAAAACAGGAAACAAAAATTACATTCTTGAGACTGGACCTTGTGTATCAACTAAATATCATAAACTAAGGGACCAAATTTTAGACAATGTGGTTAAACATGTGGAGTATCTATTGGGGGATTTAAGGTGAAAACAGTATTTCAAAATCCAATTACCAATATGACATTTCTTTAATTATTAAGGTTCATGCTTAAACTTTTTGACGATCATCATGTCACTTATGAGAATTAAAATAATAAAGCTGTAAGAAAAAATCATTAACTTAGTGATGAAAATTAATCTTAGGGGCGCCTGAATGGCTCAGTTGGTTAAGCACCCAACTTCAGCTCAGGTCATGATCTCATGGTTTGTGGGTTCAAGCCTCCATGCTTACAGTGTAGAGCTTGGGATCCATACCTGAGATTCTCTCTCTCCCTCTCTCTCTGCCCCTCCCTGACTCATGCTTTCTCTCTCTCTCTCAAAGTAAATAAATAAAAATAAAAAAAAAATTTTAAAGAAAAATTAATTTGGGGAACAAATATATATTTTGGCCAAGGGGATATATAATATGATGGTATGTCAGGGTATTATGAAACTGTAGGCATTTAAAAGAAATTGATGAAGTCCATTTTATTACTAATAACAGGTAGCAGATAGAACTAAGGTTTTAAAAAAGTAATAGATTGTTTGATTGAATAAACTCTAAATCTTTAAAAAAAATAAAGGAATGATTTTACCAGTCATAACAACAAATCTTAAATAATCACGTCTGATTATTTGTTATTTGCAGCCTATTAACACAGTGTGATTATATGATAAATTTATGTATACAAGACACAGCAAAAAAGTAAAGGTTATGTGGAAATTGGAACATCACAAATATTATAAGCAGTTTAAAATTTGTTTTAAACATTTCTTTATTTTTGAGAGAGACAGAGTGTGAGCGGGAGAGGGGCAGAGAGAGAGGGAGACACAGAATCGGAAGCAGGCTCCAAGCTCTGAGCTGTCAACACAGAGCCCAATGCAGGGCTCAAAACTCGCAGACTTCAAGATCATGACCTGAGCCAAAGTCGGAAGCTTAAGCGACTGAGCCACCCAGGTGCCTGATATTATAAGAAGTTTTATTTCTGTTTTCATTTCACACAATTTTTTCTTATCAAATTATTCTTTTCCAAGAATCATATGAAAATCTACCACATTAAAAGCCATTCAACTAAATGCAAGTTAAAAAGACAAAATAAACATCAGGTACTATTTTAAGCCCTCAGATTTATGGTACGCAATTCCAAGAATCACCAAATTGAATGCAATTCCATTGATTTGCTTCTACTGATCAAGAGAACATCTTAAAATATTTTAGTTCTAACTCTAAAATTCTATGAATTTTAACTAATCATGGGTACTATTGTTAAATTTCAGGTAATATGAAAAATTATTGAAAAAATGTTTTCTAAAAATTTTAAGGTAAAATATATATTCTCTTCAGAGTAATCAATAAAATATTTGTTGCTTTAATGATTTCCAATGTTATACATATTAAGCACCGAGAAAAATATATAAATACCCAACTGTTCAGGTGTTCAACAATTATTGAGTATCTATTATGTAAGAGGCAATGAATATTCTATTTCCAAAATACAAATAAACACATAGGTATAAATTGGGTAGAGATTCACGGGGGAGGAAACAACCTGTGTTCTGAGAAAGGCCTGTGATAAATTAGGCAATCAGAGGTTATTTGAATGAATAGTATATAAGCTGAAATCTGAAGTTTAAGAAAGCAAAGAGTCAGAATCAAGGCAAGAGTGTTCCAATAGAGGAAGCAGGGAATAGGTTTGAGCATTCTAAGAGGCAAGTGTTCAATCATGGTGTGGGGTAGAGTAGGATATAAAAGGAATCTGGACAAGCAGGCAGTGGTTCTTGAAAGTAAGTGCGAACATAACAATCATTTGAGTTGCTTGTGGAAAATGTAATATTGTGATTATCCTTAAAGATAGAATACGGGGTCATTTATAAACATTTACACCTACTCACTCGATATTCACC
Organism: Panthera pardus; assembly: GCF_024362965.1. NCBI lineage: Eukaryota > Metazoa > Chordata > Mammalia > Carnivora > Felidae > Panthera > Panthera pardus. The sequence goes on along the minus strand of NW_026526710.1, from coordinate 79,821,281 downwards.
AATTATTAGTGCTTGACAATTTTGAGAAGACATCAAAGATCCCAATCAATGCCATAACTAGAATGTAGGTTTATGAAACCAGAGCTGTGCCATTTTGTTCATGAGCCTGGGACCTGACACAAGCTACGTAAGTGATCTATGAGGAGAAAGTACACAACGGTAGTCTCTAGGAAACAGCATTCCTATATTTCAATCACAACAATTACACACAAAACAAAATTAAGAAAGCATCCTAGAAGAACCAGTCATTTAGCCTACAGTACGTAACACCAGGAGGATTTCTCAGCTTTACTCTTAAGTCATTTCTCAGCATAGTTCCACTGCATTTTGTGACAGGTGAACGCAGTGACGTAAAGACAAGACTTACGGCAAAATGACCTAGAGTTGGGTCCCAATTCTCTTAATCTTGAAAGCCTCCATTTTTCATTTATAAAATGTAGAAAATACTTCCTAGAGCCTAGTCTTATGAGGCAGAAATTCTATTATTTAGGGGAAATATTTATTCCAAACTCAAATATTTCATGTGATAAATTTGTTTTCTAAAGAATAAAACATAGCAACGGCCAAATCAAATAAGGACGGATGAAAATAGTCTATTTCTTTTTCCTATTTTATCAAAACGATGATCATTTTGTAAATGGACCTTGTCAACTGAGGAAAGCCCCAACAGAGAGCACTGTGTGTGACATTCTGTAGGCCAGTGAGGAGTCACCTGCAACCGATGTGGATATGCCAATACTATATTTGCAGATATTCAGAATTTTCATTTCAGCCAAGTCAGCCATAAAATCGGACTACAAACTATGATTTTTGGAAGTTAAAGGTAAAAGGCAGGAAGCTTGCTATTTCCTAGCAGTAAGATGATTACTCTTTTACTGAGGGTAATATATATTCTTGGTAAAGAACCATATAGGCTCTTATCCTTACAATAATCCTGTAAGTTTGTACTTGCTACCATGAGGAAACTGGGGTCCTTAAGAGTAGAAGTAATTCTCAAGGTAGGCAGAGAGCCAGGTCTATGGTTCACCTAGAGGTCCTCTCTGATTCCAGTCCTGAGCTCATTCTACCCATCCCAACGCTAACAGCTGCTAATGTATGTATATATCTGCAAGCAGTAACAACCAACACGTTTTGAATCCATTGTACTATGTTACAGCAAAAGTATGTTTTCTTTTGATATATTTAGGGGTTTTGATCCTTGCTTCATCTTTCTCTATCAGCAAATTAATTCAGAGGGAAAGCAATTCTGTGGACTCACATGAAAAAGTCTGGCAACTCAAAGCTAATGCACTGTGCATATTACTGATGTCAGCCTTCCCTGAGTCTTTTAACATTCTTTCTCTAACCAAGACTTAGAATCAAAAAAAAAAAAAAAAAAAAAAAAAAAAAGAGAAAAGAAAAAGAGTTGCGTAAACTCTCTGCTAAATAAAAATCTACTTCCCACTTGTCCACAGTTAAATACAGCTCAGTTGACAGCTCACACCCTCTTCTACCAAAAGTCAAGAGAATAATAAATGATTTTAGTAACGGGTAATGTCACATGCATTTTACTTACTTTAGTTTCATTTTAAATCTTAGGAAAATTTCTAAAAGTAAGGAGCCCCAGAAGTAATTTGAAATAAAATGTGTGCCAAAGTTGCATAGAAGAAGAGGGATCCTCGTACAAAAGAATTAATCTAGATACAGACACTATACCCTTAACAAAAATTAACTCAAAATGTATTATAAATGAGAGTGTAAAACACAAAATTGTAACAACTCATGGAAGATATGTAGCACAGGAGAAAATTTAGATGATTATGGATTTGGAGATGGCTTTTTAGATACATAACCATAGGTACGATCCATGAAAGAAATAATTTGATAAACTAGATCATTAAAATTGAAAATGTCTGCTCCGTGAAAAACAATGTCAAGAGAAGGAGAAGACAAACCATAGGCTGAAAGAAAATATTTGCAAAAGGCATATATGATAAAGGACTGTCATCCTAAATGCACAAAGAATTCTTTAAATTCAACAGTAGAAAACAAACCACCCAATTGAAAATAGGCTGATGATGTATAAATAATAGACATCTTACCAAGAAGATATACAGATGTCAAATAAACATATGAAAAGATGCTCCACATCATACATCATCAGGAAAATGCAAATTAAAACAATGGGATACCAATACACAACTATTAGAATGATGCAAATCCAGAACACTGACAACACCAAATGCTGGCAAGAACGTGGAGCCACAGGAACTTTTCATACTTTGCTAGTGGGAAAGCAAAAGAATATGGCCACTTGGAAAGGAAGTTTGGAGGTTTCTTTCAAAACTAAACATTCTTATCATATTATCCAGTGATCATGATCCTTGGTATTTAGCCAAAGGAGCTGAAAACTTATGTCCACACAAAAATACACACACACACACACACACACACACACACACACACACACACACACACAAATGGACACAAGGGTGTTTATAGCAGCTCATCACTGCCAAAACTTGAAGCAACCAAGATACCCTTCAGGAGGCACAAATGGATACACTGAGATATGTCCAGACAGTGGAATATTATGAAGCCCAAAAAAGAAATGAGCTATCAATCCATGAAAAGACATGAAGGAATCTTAAATGCATATTACTACAAAGCCAATCTGAAAAGACTTCATACTGTATGATTCCAACTATATGGCATTCTGGAAAAGGCAACATTATGAGAGACACGGAAATATATTAGTGCTTTTCAGAAGTTGCAGGGGATTAAAGGAGAGGCTGAAGATAGGGGAGAATAAGTAGGTGAAGCTCAGGAATTTTAGGGCAGTGAAGGTACTGTGCATGATACCACAATGATGGATACGTTATGTTTGTCCACATCTATATAATGTCCAACACCAATACTGAACCTTAATGTAAACTGTGGACTTAGGGTGATAATGATGTGTCAGGGTAGGTTCATCGGTTGTTACAATGTGCCACTCTGGGAGGGATCTGATAGTGGGGAAGGCTATGCATGTGCAGGGGTGGGACGCATAAACCTCTACACTTTCCCCTTAACCCTTGATTTTGTGGTGAATCTAAAACTTCTTTTAAAAAATAAAATAAAAAGCTTTTTTTAAAAAAGAGATATTTTTGTATTTTGAATATTTACCCTTTACCAGATATATGTTCTGCAAATATGTCTCACTAATCTTTGGCTTGTGTTTTAATTATCTTACTAGTGTCTTTCATAGCAAAAGTTATAAATTTTGATAAAGGACAAACGAACATTTTTTTCAAAAAAAAAGAGGAAAGCCAGAGAAAAGGGAGCCCTCGTGCACTGTTTGTGGGAACACAAACTGGTATAGACACTGTGGGAAACAGTAAGGAGACTCCTCAAAAAATTAAAAACAGGATTACCATATCATCCAGTCATTCCACTACTGGGTATTCACCCAAAGGAAATAAAAATACTAACTTGAAAAGATATATGCATCTCTATGTTTATTGGGGCATTATTTACAAGACCTAAGACATAAAAGCAGCCCAACTGTCCACCAACTAATAAAGAAAATGTGGTGTTTATATATATGTATATGTACATACATACATTTATATATATATATACATATATATACATGAATACATACACACATATATGAATATTACTCAGCAATAAAAATGACTGAGATGTTGATATTTGCAACAACATGGATGGACCTAGAGGGTATTATGCTAAGTAAAATAAAGACAAAGAAAGACAAATATCATACGATTTCACTCATATGTGGAATTTATGAACCAAAACAAATGAAATAACAAAGAAAAAAGAGACAAAAAATTACAGGCTCTTAAATATAGAGGATGAACTGGCAGTTGCCAGAGGGGAGGTGGGTTGGGGGATGGGTGAAACAGATTAAGGGGATAAAAGAACATTTATCATGATGAGCACTGAGTAATTTATAGAATTGTCAAATCATATTCTATACCTGATACTAGTAAGACAATATATGTTAATTATACTTCAATAAAATGGAGGCCAAAATACATACTTTTGATTGAACATGAATCAAAAGCAATGCAAGAAAATTACAAAAAAAAACAGTGTTTCTATGTATAAATAAGTCTATACATATTAGAATGACAAGAGAAATACATTTATAAAGACTTGCTTACACCCTGGTAGAGAAAACTTACGGATTTCACAAAGAAAAACTCAAAATGGGTATTTTGGACCCCTGGTTTTACAACAATGGTGGGGCAGCCTAAAAGATTCTCACTGGTGTTACAAAATTTCATACACAAATATTTTCTCCATTTCAATGTACAATCATCGAACAATGATGTAGGTGATATAATAATCATCTATTCATATCCTAGTAATTGTCAGGATTTTAAAATGTGAATAAACACGCTGTTATTATGTCAAGCATAGAAAACTGTTTATGAACATGTCCTACAACAACCAGAGAAAAGCGATAACCTAAACACAAAACAGTGCAAAGATGCTTTTGTGCACCTCTCCTGCCAAGCTCTGATATGCTGCAGTGGATTTCTCATAAACTTGATCAGGCATGAATTTCACAGAAGCAGTGCTTCCAGAACTTGAGAAGTGAAACACAATAGAGTTTTAAAGATACGGATTTTGTTCCAATGAGAACAGGACCAGAGGTTTATGTAAGGTAGGTCTAATGGAACTTAATTTTGCCATGGGCTAACTACACCCTCCAGTAGTACTGAGTACTAAGGAAAGCTACGGTAACACAGTTCTTAGCAAGATCTGTGGTAGGAAAATAAGTACATTATAAGAAAGATGAAATTAAGCAAGCTATGAAAGGTAGACCTTCCTTATTTCCAAAATCTCTCCTAAAACTAAATTTAAAAGTAGACAAACTCTTGGCCCCAGAGTTAACAAACAGGTTGTCTCGGAGATTTTGATAGCTCACAGTATCATTTGACCTAGAAGGTATATTGACTAACTGCACATACCCTGATGGTTCAGATAAAATAGAAAGATAACTTTAATTATTAACACTGAGCTGTAAAGGAGAAAAAAAGTGCATATATAATTTACAGAAGAAAATAGTAGAAAAGGACGATGAATTAAAAATGAAATAGTGGCAAGGACTTATGAGCTTCCCCTAAATCACTACTTTACATCAAGAATGACTTAGTAGAACACGTTTATGTTTCAGATATGCTGCTTTTTAGTATCTGATTTGGGGGGAAATTGCACAAAAGAGATACATGGATGAATTCTTTTTTTTAAAAAGATACATTGATGAATTCTTTAAAAAATACATAAGAATAAAACATAGTTTGTCTTGATTAAGCCAGAATTACACAATCTTTATTTTTTTACATTAAAATGAGATCATTCGTTCAAAAGATTAATATTATAATGAGGCGAGTTAATTCCTTCCATTCATCTTTAGTCTAAAGTCAGCACTTTTTACCAGCTCCCTATTCACAACTGGTTTGCAATGACAAATCTGTTGACAAATCAACTGTCCATACGTGTGTGGCTCTGATTCTCGTCTCTTATTCTATTTCTTTGGTCTACCAATCATTGCACAAATACTACTCTATTTATTATATGTATTATATACACATAATATACATATAAATATAAATTTTTGCTGGTGTATACATATTTAATTGATCTTATACCCAGCAGTATCCCTAAACTCTTGTGAATTATATTTTGTAGGTTACTTTCTATTTTCCAAAGAGATAATTATGTCATCTGTAATAATTACAATTTTGTATCTTGCCAATTCTTATTATTTTATTTCTTTTTCTTTTTTTGTTGAACTGTCTGGCATCTGAAGTAGAATCTTGAATCAAGAAAGGGATAGCACGCTCTGATACTCCATCTTTAAATAAAGAATTTGCTCTAAAATATTGCTACTCTATCAAGTTTTAAAAGTCCTCTTGATTCCTAGTGTGCTAAAATATTTTTCCGTACAATAATGAAATAAGTTGTAGCAACTGTTTTTATTTTTTTATGTAATCTTTGAGATAACCACATAATATTTTCTTTTACTCTGTTTAATGTGCTGATTTATGTGACAAATTACCCAACGTTACAATATATCTTCCGTTTCTGTGACAAATCAACCATTTTTATTTACTATGAGATTAAGACTCCTTCTACTTGGTTAATATTATTGCCTCTACATATACATGTGAGAATGATTGTACTTTTCCTGTCTTATACTTGCCTAGGTGGAACATTAGGATTAAACACAGTAGAAAAAGTTGGAATTTTTTTCCTCTTTTTCTCTTCTAGAATATGTTCTATAAGATTGGAATAATTGGGATGCCTGGGTGGTTCACTCAGTTAAGTGTCTGACTTTGGCTCAGGTCATGATCTCGCGGTTCATGAGTTTGAGCCCTGCATCAGGCTCTGTGCTGACAGCTCAGAGCCTGAAGCCTTCTTTGGATTCTGGGTCTCTCTCTCTCTCTCTCTCTCTCTCTCTCTCTCTCTCTGCCCTTCTGCCACTCATACTCTGTCTTTCTCTCTCAAAAATAAATAAAAACATTAAAAACATTTAAAAAAATTGGAATTATTTACTTTGAATGGTACAATGTAACCATAAAGCATTCTGATACTGGAGTTTTATTGTAGGAAGAGTTTTAATTTATTAATTTTAATTTACTTTATATAATGTTATAAATAAATTCAGGCTTTCTATTTATATAAGAGTCATAGTGGGTAAGCTATATTTTTCCAATCAATAATTTATTTCATGTAAGATTTTATTTTTATTAGCACTGTCCCTTCATAGTGTTTCCTTATCTTTGTAAATCTCTGCTCTATCTAAGGCTGTGTCCCTTTTTAATTACTAGCTTTTTCTAATTATAGATCTTGATTAATTTTACTTGAATTTCATTTCAGTTTATTTCTTTTTTCTTTCTTTTTTTTTAATGAAGAACCAACTTCTGGTTTTGTTGATTGTAATACACTTTTTAAATATATTATTAATTCCTAATATTGTCTTTTTTTTCCTTTCTTTCTACAGCCATTGTTATTTTTTTCTATTAGAATATTAGCTCCTTAATTTTTTGTCATTGTTAGTTTGTTATTCCAGGTACTCCAAGAAGCAGCTATACAATGGGATTAAAAATGCAATGACTTTATTAGGAGGAATGCATCGGAGAGAAAATGAGAAGGGAGTCAGGAGAGGCAGGGGGCAGCTGGATTGCAATCAGGGCTGACTTTGAGTCAGGGGGAGAGAGGGAAGAAAAGACAGTTGGGTGGAATCATCTTAGATGTCATTGCAGTCCAAAGAGAGTTAGGTGAGGTCACAGAGGAGCTGTTAAGTTAGTAAGAAGGTCACATCTCCCAGAAACAAGGAGGCTGCCCTCTGTTGGGAGTAGCCTGTGGGAAGCATGATCTTATTGCCTGGATTTCAAAGTACAACAGTTAGAATTCTGGGTTAATTACACTCCCTGTAATTGAGATCTGAGAGTCACCATCCCATGGTGCACATAACCGTTTCCTAATATAGTCACTAATGTTATAAATATCCCTGAATTTTGCAGAATCCCTCAAGAATTCGGTGTTTTATCTTTCAATCTTATATCCCATTAAATTTATTTCTTTGACCTATAAGTTATTTAGATGTCTGTTTTCCAATACCCAAATAAACAAGTTTCTTGAAGTTATTTTCTATAATCAATGCCATAACAAATGACCATTCATGGTCAAAAAATAGTATCTTTTGGGAATTACACAGCTTAGAACATGACCACAGACTAAGTCCCCATCTTTCCACACAGCCTCCAAAAGTCAACAAGAAGAAATAAAATCACTCATTCTGCAAATATAATTGAGACTTATTTTATTGTTTTTTAAATTTTTTTAATGTTTATTTATTTTTGAGAGAGAGAGAGAGACAGAGACAGAGACAGAGCACGAGTGGTGGAGGGGGAAGAGAGAGAGAGAGGGCGACACAGAATCCGAAGTGGGATCCAGGCTCTGAGCTGTCAGCACAGAGCCCAACGCAGGGCTCGAACTCACAAACTGCGAGACCATGACCTGAGCTGAAGTTGGACACTTAACCTACTGAGCCACCCAGGTGCCCAAGAGACTTATTTTATTGTTTTAAAGTTTGTTTATTTCGAGAGAGAGCATGCATGAGCAGGAGAGGGGCAGAGAGAGAGGGAGAGAGAGAGGGAGAGAGAGAGAGAATTGCAAGCTGGCAGAACAGAGATGCAAATTGGTGCAGCCACTCTGGAAAACAGTGTGGAGGTTCCTCAAAAAATTAAAAATAGACCTACCCTATGACCCAGCAATAGCACTGCTAGGAAGTTACCCAAGGGATACAGGAGTACTGATGCATAGGGGCACTTGTACCCCAAGGTTTATAGCAGAACTCTCAACAATAGCCAAATTACGGAAAGAGCCTAAATGTCCATCGACTGATGAATGGATAAAGAAATTGTGGTTTATATACACAATGGAGTACTACGTGGCAATGAGAAAGAATGAAATATGGCCCTTTGTAGCAACGTGGATGGAACTGGAGAGTGTTATGCTAAGTGAAATAAGCCATACAGAGAAAGACAGTTACCATATGTTTTCACTCTAATGTCGATCCTGAGAAACTTAACAGAAACCCATGGGGGAGAGGAAGGAAAAAAAAAAAAAAAACAAGAGGTTAGAGTGGGAGAGAGCCAAAGCATAAGAGACTCTTAAAAACTGAGAACAAACTGAGGGTTGATGGGAGGTGGGAGGGAGGGGAGGGTGGGTGATGAGTATTGAGGAGGGCACCTTTTGGGATGAGCACTGGGTGTTGTATGGAAACCAATTTGACAATAAATTTCATATATTGAAAAAAATAAAAAAATAAAAATAAATAAAAAATAAATAAATAAAATTTTTTTAAAGCTTTAAAAAAAAAAAAAAGAACAGAGCTCAACGAGGGGCTCAATTTCATGAGATCATGACCTGAGCTGAAATCGAGAGTTGGATGCTTAACTGACTGAGCCACCCAGGCGCCCTGAGACTTAGTTTATTAGAAACCTCGATTCACATGTAAGAGTTACAATATATATCCAGGAGCTGCAGAGTCCTCTCCAGAGACCATGCAGGAGCAGAGTCGGATGGAATTGGGCATTAGATGGAACCCCAGCTAGGGTGGACCGCTGCAGGGGAAGTCACATCACCCTCCACCAGGAAACACTGAGAGTAAACCTCAAACCGAGAGGACCAGAAAATCCTCTACTAGAAGGAATGTAAGAAAGGAGCTTAGAAAGTACAAAGAATAATAGCTGTCAGTCTTGAGGTGGTACCAGTTATGGGGGAGATATATCCTAGAAGGCAAGAGTGTCATTTGGGTAATTACAGGTAAAGAAAAATTGGAAAGTAAGAAGTTGCTCTTAAGGGTCCTATCAAAGAATAAGAATACAGATTAATCTGCATCCTTCTACCCAAAAGCTTTAATTAAAAACAAACAAAAAACCCAGTCCTTTGTGTGTCAACTAGGGGAGCACTCTAGAACTAGGAAATTAAGTACACAACCCACCCTCTTCATTATTCCACCTTCTCCCACAGAAATACTTGTCATTATTGTCGCTTGTCTAGGAAAACCCTACCCCCTTCATAACAACAAACAAAAAGAAATTCAATATCCACACAAAACTACTAAAAGTAGAAAATAAAATAAAGATCAAAACTTTCAACTGCTCAAAAACAAATAATCCAATTAAAAAATGGGTAGAAGGGCATAACCAGACCTTTCTCCAAAGAAGACAGGCAGACGGCCAACCGACACATGACAAGATGCTCAACATCACTCATCATCAGGGAAAATGCAAATCAAAACCACAATGAGGCATCACTTCACACCTGTCAGAATGGCTAACATTAACAACACAAGAAGTAACAAGTGTTGGTGAGGATGCGGAGAAAAGGGAACCTGCTGCATTGTTGGTGGGAGTGCAAACTGGTGCAGCCATTCCAGAGAAAAACGTGGAGTTTCCTCAAAAAGTTAAAAATAGAATTACTATTATTATGGCCTGGGAATTCCACTCTGGAGTTACTGACCCAAAGAATATGGAAACAGTAATTCAAAAGGATATATGCACTACTGTGGTTTTTGCAGCATTGTTTATAATAGCCAAATTATGAAGCAGCCCAAGTGTCCATCAATAGATGAATGGATAAAGAAGGGTGGTATATACACACACAATGGAATGTTACTCAGTCATAAAAAAGAACCGGATGTTGCTATTTGCAACAACATAGATAGGAAAAAATACTTTCAGCTGCTGAAAATACTCCTCATGAAACTATCACAGGACAAAGGAAAACTATAATACCACACTCCAACATAAATTCTATTAAAGCAAAAAGAGAAAAAAGTGTAAACCATAATATTGGATACAAGTGAACTAACAGAGTGTAATTCATATTGATTACATAACCAGGAATATAGTTTTTCAAGTGATTTTTAACACAAAACTCTCATTTAATATCCAATGGGATATATTCTGAGAACAGTGAGGACTGCACAGAAATCTTTAATTCCACTTAAGAGGACTATTATGGGTAATAACATTGATGTTGTGAATTTGTAACGATTTTATGCATGTTTTTTTTTAATTTTTTATGCTTATTTAGTTTTGAGACAGAGAGAAACAGAACATGAGCGGGGTAGGGGCAGAGCAAGAGGGAGACAGAATCTGAAGCAGGTTCTAGGCTCTGAGCTGTCAGCACGGAGCCTGAGGTGGGGCTCAAACCCACCAACTGTGAGATCATGACCTGAGCGGAAGTCGGACGCTTAATCAACTGAGCCACCCAGGCGCCCCTTATGTATGTTTTAAGACAAAACAAATAACTTTATATATCAACATTATTGGGAAAGAAACAAAGTTTTAAAAAGAAAAGACATAACAAAAAAATTAAGAAATGAGACATTCACGTTGGAAAGTGTTTTGGTAATTTTCTAAAAGCTTAAGTTTTTACCTATACTATCTATCAACCAGCAATTCCACTCCTAGGGATATAATTTCCACTCCCAAGATTAATAAAAACATGACCATAAAACGTAAATAAATTAAAATATATTCAAAGTTGTATTCTTTACAATCAAAATCTTAAAAAACATGTTCAGCCACAGGAGGAGGGATAAACAACTCTCGGTGTATTCATACAATGGAGTATTATTATATTGTTAGTAAGTAAAAAGGAACAAACTACTGATACGCGAAACACCACACATGAAACCAAATATGATATAATAAGCAAAAGAAGGCTGGTGCCATCAAGTATTATTAGGTATGTTTCCCTTTATATGAAGTGCTGCCCAATGGGCAAAATGTGTGGTACCTCTAAGGTGGGAAATTGGGAAGGGGCGTTAGTAAACTCGAGAACTTTACAGGGTGGCAGAAATATTCCATATCTTGCAAAGAGTGTGCTTTTTACAAATGCTTACATATTTCATGATGCACTGACCAGTACCACTCAATATCTGTTCTTTAAATTGTGTGTAAATTATACCTCAGCAGAAAAGGTCAGCAATAAATACTTAATGCTAAATTTAAATGAAAATTTTGAAATATGAATGTGACTTCAGTTTTCTGTCTACAGAAAGGACGTGTCTACAGAAATATACTGCAAAGGAAATGAACATGTTCAGCACCCAAATCTTTCCAGTAAGATAAACCATAGCACATTGAGAAATCATTGCCTCCAGACCTGAAGCTAGCTAGAAAGTACAAGATGAACCCAGAACATAATTGTGTCTGAAAACAGTTAATCACTCGGTGATTAATGGGAAAATGTCATAAGGACACTAGTTCCAGCTTAAAAGGACTCCTACTGGCTAAATTTGGGGCAATTTGAGCATCAAAAGTGAAATCAATATTAACATATAATACATCGAAGAAAAATAAATTCATAACTCTATAATACAACTCAAAGATAGAAAAAGAGACAAAGAGAAAACTTTTTAGAAACTTTTTTTTTCTTTGTTGCAAAAGGATGCCAGCTAATAAATGTAGAGGGATAGTGGAGTTAGAACTCTGGAAACTATGAATTATAACAATTATAACCAGTTCAGATAAAAACAATCAACGGGTGCCAAAATCCTTAGAGAAAAGATATTTAGAGAACAGGGTAATTTTAGGATATCAGACAATTTTCTGAAAGATCATTCACTAATTTCAAAATGAGTATCATATTGGAGAAAGCTACAAATCCACACCCTAATTAAGCAATCATGTTCAGCATCACTAACAGCAGAACAACACTGCATTATGTTTCTCTTTATGTGACTCATAAGAAATACGTATGTAATGTACATGGTATTCTTGCTAAAAAATGTTTAGTCTGACTGTAACTAGCCTGTAAATCAGTGGCTCCCAGCTAGCATGGTTTTACCCAAAGGGGACATTTAGTAAAGTCTGAAGACATTTTTGGTCATTACATCTGGAGAGATGTTACTAGAGTTTGGTGGACAGAAGCCAGGGATACTGCGAAATGTCCTACAACACAAAGAACAACACCTCACAGCATGTCAACGGTGCTGAGGTTGAGAAATCCTGCTCTAGACCTACTTTCCTCTTTACCGGTAATTCAGGACATAGAAGAATAACCAATACTATTAGCAAACAATTAGACAACTCCAGAATGTGGTATATTCTGCCACCGGACTAATCTGATTTTTTAAAATAGTAATGTATGAGGAAATAGTGGGAGAAGCAGTTCTAGAGTAAAAGGGTGATTAAATAAGATAACACCTATGCATTAATAAACTCAACTGCATTAAGACAAGCAGATCAAAAAGACATTCCTGAATAGAGGGAATTTAAATATGAACCAGATCTTGATTATATTACAGCTAATAACTTCTTAGGATTGATAATTGTGGTTATGTAGGAAAATGCCCTTACTCTAAGATGATACATGCTAAAGAATTTGAGAAAAGTATTATTTTATTTTATTTTTTTACTTATTTATTTCAGAGAGAGATAGAGTGAGTGGGGGAGGAGTAGAGAGAGACGGAGAGAAAGAGGATCTCAAGCAAGCTCCATGTTGCCAGAAGAGAGCCTGACACAGGGCTCAAAGTCACGAAACCGTGAGATCACAATCTGAGCTGAAACCAGGTCAGACGCTTAACCGACTGAGCCACCCAGGTGCCCCTTGAAAAAAGTATTATGATGAATACAACTTGTGTCCAAGAGGTACATTAATTACAGAGATTAATCTTAAAAGATAACAGATAATGTTAAATTTAAAAATTAATAAGCAGAATGAGGCATATGATAATATCACTTATAATAGTTTAAAATGTACATTTTCAAGAATATATATAAAGAATAGATACATATTGCAATGGTTGCCTATGTGGGGAATGCATGCAACAGAGGGATATATAGACAATAATAAATGAATGAATGAATGAATGAATGAATACAAAGAAGACAGGGACTTTGCAGAGACCCATAGTGACAACGTTCCATAACTAAGGCATATAGCATAGCAAAAGTCTCTGCCTCAGAGTAGCAAAATGAATCCACATATAAAAATATAAATATTAGTGTACACATGAGGGCCAAAATATAATTCAAAGAGATAATTGTATTTTTTAAAAAAGAAACATATTATGGTTGACTCCAGTGAAGACATCAAAAGGGAGAGAGAGAATGAAAAAATCTATATTTTCTGGAAAGACTCAAATGAAGACAACTGTACTAATAGTGGCCCTGAAATACACACCTTCTGGATGTGATTCTGGTACTTGAATGAATGGATCCCCCCACCCCTGGTGGTACTGGATACAAACTATGATTCTCACGTGTGATCTAGGATAACACTGAGGGGAAGCATAGAGTTGAAGGAGAAACACCTTATGTAGTCGCTTAACAGTTAAATGATATAGAAGCAATGGTAATGATATGGATTTTGGATGTGGCCAGATTTTATTAAATGACTTGGAAGCCATAAAGAAAATAGCTGACAGGCTCGGGTCAGCCAATTTTCAAATCACAGAATGTTATTAAAGCCAGAAGTTGTTCCTGACTGTGTTTAAAGAAGCTCTTATCTCCTGAATCCAGCAGGCAGACTGAGTGTCTCCAGTCCCAGGAATTAATCTTATGTGGAAGAGCTTCTCAGGAGACAAAACAGTCTTGACAGTTCTCCAGAGGGCCCCGGGAAGGAAGCAGTGGGACCTTGGAACCTAGAAAGAGCTTATTTGAGTGGATGCACTTGAACACCTTGAAGCACTATCCTGTTCCAGTGGGACTGCAGAAACGAGTTCCTCAAACGCCATGTAGACACAATCCACCTGCATGGCCCTGGGAAACAGCAGACAAATGGTGGGTGATGATGGACAGCCAAATGTCATCAAGTGGTAACCCAATCTCACGTTCTCTTTCTGGATGTTGTATCCTTGCCGGACCTCAAATGACCTTGATGTTCTTCAGAACATCTCATTGGTCCATGATATTGAAGACATCATACTAATTACATATGATGAACAAGAAGTGGGAAGTGCTCTGGGTGCCCCAGTAGCTCACAGGCATGTCAGAGAGTAGGAAGTTCATTCACACAGATTAAGGATCCTACCCCTCCAATAAGATGTTTAGGGACCCAGTTTTCTGGAGCATGCTGAATCATCACCTCTAAGGTGAGGAACAAGTTAACAGCACTAAGAAAGAGGCAGAATGGTTGGCCTTGGAGACTGGAGATGCCGCACTTGGAAATAAGGTTTTGACCCATTTACGGAGTAACTTAAAGCATGGCATTTTTGAGTGGGGCCTAGAGCAAGGGAGGGAGCATCCGGTCCAAGCTGTTGCATTAAAATATGTCACAGATGAGAATGTATTGTGGAGACTTTCACAGACCCCCAAAGAGGAGTCACAGAACAGACCCTGAGGGTTCTCAAACAAGGCAATGCCATCTCCAGAAGTGAACTACTTTTTATTGGAAAACTAGCTCCTCATCTGCTAAAACCAGTTCCTAGTAGAGAATGAGTCCTGACCATGGGACAATAAGTGACTCTGTGGCTGGAGCTGCCCATCATGGTCTGGATATTACCTCATCCATGAAACTATAAAATCAGGGAGACTTAATAGCAATTCTTCTTTTAATGGAAATAATATACTGAGGATCAGGCCCAACAGGTGCAGAGGACAACAGTAATTTACACATACAGATGGACCAAACCCTCAAGGTACCTATCTATATCACATGGATGCCTCTCTCTTAGTTCACACATATGAGTCCACGGGCAATATCTTTCAATGAGCTAATGTAGAAGGGCAAAAACAAAAGGGATGACCCATGAGAGGGTCATCTTGATAGGTTAGCATGAGATAAAAAAAGGAAGCTACTTTACTACAAACGTACTCAGTGGTGGCTCTAAAGGACAACGATGAGGAAAACTCCTTCCAGTACTTGGAGAAATACACTTGTCATCAATGTGGATTGAAGGGACAAGTGACCGAAGGTAAGTATATACACAACTGACTGGAAAGTGGTGAACCACTGACCTTTTGGCTAGGGGCCTTGACAAAGCAAAACTGAAACACTAAAGATAAAGAGGTCTGTACGAGAGGCATAGGGATGGACAGATGGTTTTGGACATAAAAGGTATGGCTTTTTTTTGATTCCCATATCATATCTGCCAGATTTTCCACCACAGAAGAGGCATTTTAGCAACCAGGTGGGAAAGATGTTGGAATCTGGTCAACGTGAGGCATTTTTAGTCAGTCCTCCACCAGACTGGTGCTTGAATAACAGGTGAGTTGCCATAATATCAGGGTTGCAGGTTATGCCTGGGTCCAATGGAATGGGCTTCCTCCCAGCAGAGCTTATCTAGCTATTCACCTGCTGGATGCCTGATCTGGGAGGCTCAACCGACAGCCACTTAGGGACAATAGACCAGACCCTTTCTGTAGGAGGCAATGTATAGTTGTCACGTAAATTGAAAAGCACTCTTGTTTGTCTTTTCTCTTGTCTCAGCCAGCAGAATGATCTAAAACCTTACACAGAAACTGGTTTACCAACATCAATTCCTATGAAACATCACCTGAAAGCTCGGGCACATTTAACAGCAAAGGAAATAAAAAATGGGTGTATTACCAAGACCAGTCCTCCAAATATCAATTACAAGTCAACAGAAAGCCTGAGAAAGTGAGAATGGTTTATCAAATGACATCTATGTTTTCCATCTTGAGGGAGGTACTCTACAAGGTAGGACACTGTCCCCTATTTGTGGCATATAGTGTAGGCCAATGGCCAATGTATGAGGCTGTGCCCTAGTACATTGAATATATAGGCCCAGGAACCAATGTATGAAAGTAGGATTGGTTTTTGCCACCTTTATTCCTTGTGTGTCACCATTATTCTCAATGTTTGTAGAATTTTATTTATTCTCTGACAGAGAAAGATTAAACATCTATGTAAAACATGCTTTTTCACGGTGCACTATAAATATATTATGATTTTGAGATGTTTCAATGTTTTTAGTCACTTGATAAGGTTAGAAGTTTAAGAGTCTTGACAAAATATTGTTTTGAGTTTTGGTACCAACATTAGAGGTGTGCGTTAGTGTAGTTTTATATCTGTAGTTTAAGTTTTCTCTTTTAGAAAAGAAAGGATATTTCTCAAGTGTGAGTCAGTTAAAAAATCAATTACTCAAATATGTCAGTGAGCCAAAGTCCAACACGAACATTTGTCCAAATTCAAAAACAAATGTCAATGAGTATGGATCGATTACGTGGGAATCTTCAACTCACCTGACCTTTTACTGAAAAATTCTTAGACATTTATGGTCGAGGAAAGATCTTCCCAACAGATTTGATAAAGGTCAAAGTATAGACTTGAGTATTATTTGAAATTTGGTTTCCAATAATTATTTCTGACCAGAATTCAAAATCACTTGTAAGGAAAATTTTAAATGGCTCGTATCTAGAACTAAGTAGGTTTTTTTGTTTGTTTTGTTTTTTTAGTTTTTAGTTTCTTAATGTACTTGGTTTTATCTCACCTCCAGCCATACTCTTCTACATCTCCTCACCTCCACAAAATAAAATAGAAGAAAGAAAGAAAGAACTCCGCCCTCTCCCTTCAGGGGTAGTCAAAGTATCCGATTTAAGGAGTTTTGAATGACAATGGTTTCTACTTAACTTGGACTAAAGGATATAACCTACAAGAGGATAAACCTTAGGGGAGGCCAGAATTTGTCTCAGAAGAAGAGAAAATGCAGAACAAATATAGAAAATTTTAAAGAATCAGACCTAAAAAAAAAGAAAAGGTCAGGATTGTAGGATCACCTTACAAAAGTCAGTGATAATGAATATTATTTCCCATTTTATTTCTCTGTGCTACAGGACATGAATTTACAGTGTCTGAGTATTAATAATTGTCTTATTTATTTACATTCTTACCCAAGTGGTTCAGATTCAAATTCTCTAAAGTGTGGCAATGTAAAGCCTGCCTTTGTATTGCACATAATCATTTCCTTTTTAAGGATGCTTGATGATTTTTTTAATCGGTGGAATGATAATCATGGTTAAAATATTTTTAATATATTGAAAAATAAAATGTTCCTAGAACCATGTATTGTATCATTATTTAACCACATCATATAGCCATTTTTGTTTGCTTTGTATATTTTTATTTGGTATTCTAACATCGGAGAATTATGCTAAAAAATATGCAGAAAAATAAGTTCAAAATAATAAGATGAAAAATGCTTAAAATATTTAGTTGATTTATGAGGGTGTGAGGTTTAAATCTAATTCTGCTATGTACTAGCTGTGAAGCCTGGGGCACTTTCCTTAAACTTTCTGAGCCTGCTTTCTCATCTGTAAAAAGAAAAAAACTATAATCATACTTCTCTTATTGATGTGTTAATGAAATGAAATCACGTATGTTAAGGGCTTATAAAGCACAGGGAGCCTACAAAGCATCCATAAACATTAGGTATAAATATCTAGTGATTCTCGGTATGAAAGAAAACAGAAACATGTATTTTAATAACTATATGATCACCCTCCATTATTTTTTAATATTTAAGGCAAAGATGCATAGACATAAGGCTTTTCTTCTTCCCTTTGCTTTTGGCCTTTTCTTTCTTCTATCTATGCTCATCTCCAGATGACACCTTTCACTTTTGTAAGACGTACTCTTATTAGTTGATAGAATAGTTTGTAAGAGTAATTATCGTGCTTTATCACTTGTTTGATTTAGTTCTTTCATACAATAATTGTTATTGTGGTGATGACTAGAAAACCTAAAGTTGGAGACTCAAATATGGACTTTGGAGAATTGTTCTTTTTCCAGGGTACTTCAACCCCTGCTAAAAACACATACAAAATGGCCACAGCCTGTAACAACTGTTTTTAACTTAAGCAGGTCAGTACTGAAAATAAAAACTAATCTGATCCATTACTGTTAAAAATAATTACTCCCATACAAGCCTACCTCAAGAAGCAAGAAGAATCTCAAATAAGTAGCCTAATATTACACCAAAAGAAGCTACAAAATAAAAAACAAACAAAACCCAAAACCAGTGTAAGGAAGGAATTAATAAAGATTAGAGCAGAAATAAATGATATGGAAACTAAAAAAGGCCAATAGAACAGATCAAACAGATCAATGAAACCAGGAGCTGGTAATTTGAAAAGATCAACAGAACTGATGGAGTTCTAGCCAGACACATAAATAAATAGGTGAATAAGTAAATAAATAAATAAGAGAGAGAGAGAGGACTCAAATAAACAAAATCAGAAATGAGAAAGGAGAAACAACAATCAACATCACAGAAACACAATTGAAAGAGAATATTATGAAAAATTATATACCAACAAATTGGACAACCTAGAAAAAAATGGATACATTTTAGAAGCACATGGCCTAACAAAACCAAATCAGGAAGAAGTAAAAAATTTGAACAGACCAATGACCAGCACTGAAATTGAATCAATAATCAAGAAACTTACAGCAAACAAGTCTGGGACCAGATGGCTTCACAGGTGAATTCTACCAAATATTTAAAGAAGAGTTAATACCTATTTTTCTCAAACTTTTACAAAAATAAAAGAGGAAAGAAAAATTCCAAAATCATTTTATGAGGCCAAAACCAGATAAAGATACTACAAAAAAAAGAAAGCTACATGCCAATATCTTTGATAAACATAGATGCAAAAATCATCAACAAAATATTCACAAACTGAATCTAAGAATACATTAAAAAAATCATTCACCATGATTAAGGAAGATTTATTCCTGGGATGCAAGAGTGGTTCACTATTTGAAAATCAATAAACGTGATACATCACATCTTTAACAGAAAGGATAAAAACCATATGATAATCTCAATAGATGCAGAAAAAACATTTGATAAAATACAGCATCTATTCATGATAGAAAATGTCTACAAAGTAGGTTTAGAAGGAACATACCTCAACGTAATAAAGGCCATATATAAAAAACCCAAAGCTAACATTATACTCAATGGTGAAAATTTTAGAGCTTTCCCACTAAGATCAGGACAAGACAAGGTAGCCACTCTCACTAGTTTTAAACCTAGTATGGGAAGTCCTCGTCAAAGCTATCAGATAAGGAAGAAAAGGAACAGAAGGCATCTAAATTGGTAAGGAAGAATTAAAACTTACACTATTTGCAGGTGATATGATACTATATATAGAAAACCCTAAAGACTTCATCAATAAACTACTAGAACTAATAAATGAATTCAGTAAAGTTGCAGGATACAAAATCAATGTACAGGAATCAATGCATTCTTATACACCAATAATGAAGCAACAGAAAGAGAAATTAAGAAAGCAGTCCCATTTACAATTGCACCAAAAATAATAAAATGCCTAGGAATGAACTTGACCAAAGAGGTGAAAGACTTGTACTCTGAAAACTATACAACCGTGAGAAGAATAAATTGAAGAATACACAAACTAATGGAAAGATATTCCATATTCATGGGTTGGAAGAACAAATATTGCTAAATCGTCTATACTACCCAAAGCAATCTACAAATTTAATGCAATCCCTATCAAAATGCCAACAGCATTCCTCACAGAGCTAGAACAAATAATCCTAAAATCTGTATGGAAGCACAAAAGATCTGAATTAACCAAAACAATTTTGAAAGAGAAAAACAAAGCTGGAGGTCTCAGAATTCTAGATTTCAAGTTATATTACAAAGCTGTAATAACCAAAACTGTATGGTACCAGCACAAAAATAGATACATAGAATATTAGAACAGTATAGAAAGCCCATAAACAAAACCATGATTATATGATCAATTACTCTTGGAGAAAAGACAAGTCTCTTCAACAAATGGTATAGGGAAAACTGGACAGCCATATGAAAAAGAATGAAACTGGACTACTTTTTTAAAACATAAATAAAAATAAACTCAAAATGTACTAAAGACCTAAATGTGACACCTGGAACAATAAAAAATCCTAGAAGAGGGCATATCCAGTAATCTTTCTGACACTGTTTATAGCAAATTCTTTTTAGATATGTCTCCTGAAGCAAGAGAAACAAATGCAAAAATAAACTCTGGGGACTACATCAAAATAAAAAGCTACCACACTGTAAAGGAATCAATCAAAAAAAAAAAAAAAAACTAAAGACAATCTACTTAATGGGAGAAGGTATTTGCAAATAACGTATTCAATAAAGGGCTAGAATCCAAGATATATAAAGAATTTATACAACTCAACACTCCCATAATGTACCTAATTTAAAAATGGACAGAAGACATTAACAGACATTTCTCCAAAGAAGATATCCAGATGGCCAACAGACACATGAAACGATACTCAACATCACTCATCATCACGGAAATGCAAATCAAAACTACAATGACACCTCACACCTGTCAGAATGGCTAAAATCAACAACACAAGAAAAAACAGGTGTTGGTGAAGATGTGGAGAAACAGGCACTCTTGTGCACTGTTGGTAGAAATGCAGTCACTGGTGCAGTCACTGTGGAAAACAGCATGGAGGTTCCCCCCCAAATTAAAAATAGCCTATTATCCAGTAATTGCACTATTGGGTATTTACCCAAAGAATAGAAAACACTCATTCAAAAAGATATATGCATTCCTATGTTTATTGAAGCACGATTTATAATAGTCAAATTTTGGAAGCAACCCAAGGGTCCACTGATATACAAATGTATAAAGAAGTAGTGATATCTATCTATCTATCTATCTAGCCATCTATCTATAATGGAATATTATTCAGCCATAAAAAAGAATGAAACCTTGTCATTTGCAACATGGATAGAGCTAGAGAATAACATGCCAAGCAAATAAAAAAGTCATTCAGAGAAAGACAATACCATGTGATTTTATCCATGTTAAATTTAAGAAAAAAACAAATGAAGGAAAAAAAAAAAAAGAGAGACAAACCAAAAAATGCACTCTTAGCTGTAGAGAACAGATGGTTACCAGAGGGGAGATGGGAAATGGGGGTGGGAGAAATGGGAGACGGGGATTAAAGAGTACACTTGCCATAATGAACACTGGGTAATGTATAGGATTACTGAATCACTATATTGTACACCTGAAACTAATACAACACTGTATGTTAACGACACTGGAATTAAAATTAAAAACTTGATAAAAAATAATTATTACAATAGCCACTCATGCTTACCAGGATAACAACATATTGTGAATAAAGTTTTAAATTTTTATATTTATAAAGGTTATCTAATTAACAGTATTTTCTATTGCTTAAATATTTAAAATATAGGAGAATTCCTAATAATTGAGAGAAATATCCTACCCTATTAAAAAATAAATGAATTCAATAAGAAGTGCAGAGGATACTGAATTTCTTCAGTTAACCCCTGATGGTAGAGTATAATAGGAAAATTGGGCATATCTTTAGGACTCGGGTGACTAGCCACTAGTTTCTTGATATGGTCGTCCTTTTTTTAAAATTTTCTTTTTAATGTTTATTTATTTGAGAGAGAGAGAGAGAGAGAGCATGAACAGGGGAGGAGCAGAGAAATAGGGAGACACAGAATCTGAGGTAGGCTCCAGCTCTGAGCTGTCAGCACAGAGCCCAACGTGGGGCTCGAACTCACAAACCATGAGATCATGACCTGAGCCAAAGTTGGTCACTTAACCCACTCAGCCACCCAGGCACCCCTCCCTCTCTGTTATCTTATTTTCGCTTTCCTTCCCCTATGTTTATCTGTTGTGCCTCTCAAATTCCACATATGAGTGAAATCATATGGTATTTTTCTTTCTCTGACTTACTTCATACTTAGCATAATACCCTCTAGGTCCATCCATGTTGTTGCAAATGGCAAGATTTCATTCTTTTTCATCACTAAGTAGTATTCCATTGTGGTGTGTGTGTGTGTGTGTGTGTGTGTGTGTGTGTGTGTATCACATCTTCTTTATCCATTCATCAGGTGATGGACATTTGGGCTCTTTCCATACTTTGGCTATTATTGATAGTGCTGCTATAATATTGGGGTGCATGTGCCCCTTCGAACCAGCATTTTGTATCTTTTGGATAAACTTACGGTTGAGAAAACAATCTCAGGTTGTAAATAAATCATCAATCTGATATAGCTGGAAAGCTTTCTGAACAACTGGCCACCAGGAAAAAACACTGCTCATGGGGTATCTATGCAAAGGAGTTTTAAATACTTTCACCCACTCTGCACAATTCTAAACCTTTTTTGAAGAAAAGTTGTTATTCAAGCCACCTAATACTTTTTGGATAATCATCACAGGCTTTCATCTGTTACCCAATTTTATATTCATCAGTCTTCTATAAATGCAAGACAAGTGACAGTTTTGGTCTCGGATAATTGGACTATTTAGATTTGTGTTTGTCTAAATAACCAGAATGCATATCCATGTGTGACAGTTTAATTTTCAGTTTTCCCAGAATATTATTTTTCTCTAATGGCTTACTCATATCAAATTTTCTCTTTAGAAATTCTGCTTCCTGAGTTTTGTCAATATAAACCTAGCATGTGCCAGAATAGTCAAATCCATATCACTAACAGACTTCTAAATTGACTTGCTTTCAACCATCAGTATCCTGTTTCAAAATTATATAATTATTTCTGATACATTTAGAGTATTCTCAGTGATCTAACTCACTTCGCTACAACATGTAAAGTCAGTAAGAGGCATGAGGTACAACAGATTTAAATCAAATTAGATTAGCATCTATTGTGACAATCTCGGAAAATTAAGTTATGATGGCACTGGACTTCTAATTATACAACTCCCTGCCAGTCAAAGGTAATACTATTTAACGCTGGCAGTAACTAAAATCCCAGGCATCTCTTCATTTAAAATTTATAACTAGGTCAACTCCCCCAGCATCAGGCAGATCTGCTACATAGTTCCCATACAGCTGAAAACATGCACTTAACTATAATTTTGGATGAATTCTACATCCCTCACTGAAGGCAGTTCTCTAGGGCAGGTTCATTTCCATATAGACAGCAGTCAGTCGATTACTAGACCCATCGCAGTATGTACCATACAATATACACAGAATCAAAGATTGAACTATAATTTAAGAAAACACCTTGAAAATATTTTTTAAGCACAGAAGAAAAGCATTTTTATGTTCTTTATATTTTCGCCCACCTCACCACAAAAAAATCTGGGGAAACCTACTTGAGCTGGAAACTGGTCAGTACAGTTATCCTTAAATTCAAACGAGTTTACAGTTGAGAAGAGGAAAAACATACACAACTTGGAAGTTACTAAATGAAATGTAAATAGCAAGGGAGAAAACATGTATTTATCGAGTGCCTAACATGTAATGTACAATTTTAGTACTTTACATATACAGATGAATTAATCCTTTAGAAAAGTTGTTAAAACACTATTTTGCAGATAATCAGACAGACTCAGAAACCCTATGTAATTGCTAGAAGGTCAGACAGCAAGGTATTACCAGGATAACAACTATGACCAAGGTCTCTTGGATACCAAAAATGGAAATAAAATTAGGAATGCATATTTTCAGAGGAGTATGTGGAAAAGGTGGAACTTGTCATCCATACTGAAAGAGATCGGAATTTGCTTATTGAATTTTTGAGATAATTGTAGATCCTTAGGCAGCTGTAAGAAATAATTAAGATAAATTCCATGTGCCCTTGCCCCAGTTTTCTCCAATGGTGTCATTTTGCAACTCCATAGTACAGTATCATAATCAGATAGCGACAATTACATAGTCTATATTTTGACCAAATAGGCCATTTCCATCACAAGAATGCATTATGTTGCCATTTTGTACACACACTCCCTCCTTCTCATTATCCCCTAATCTCTGGCAATCACAAATCTCTTCATTTCTAAAATTCTGTCATTTCAGTAATGTTATAACAATGAAATCACAGACTACGTTGTTGACAGGATCGGCATTTTTTCCTTAACATACTTCTTCGGAGATTCATCCAGATTGCTGCATAGTCAAGAGTTAATTCCATTTTATTCCCGAGGAGTATTCCAAGGTATGGGTGTATGGCTTGTTTCATTTTTTTTTTTTACCCACAGAACGTTACAGACAACGTTTCCAAGCTTTGGCATTGACAAATAAAATTACTTCAAAGATTCACATACAGGTTGTGAGTGAGTATATGTTTTCATTTCTCTGACAGAAGTGCTCAGGAGCGCAACTGTTTGGTGACCTAGTAGGTGCTGTGTGGGAATCTACCAAACTGTTTTCCGATGCGTCTGTATCATTTACGTTCCCTCCAGCAACGAAGTCTGGCCCAGGAGCTCTCCAACTCCACCAGCGTTGCCTTCGTCACTATTTCTTCTTTCAGCCATTGTAAAAGGTGTGTAATTATACCTCATTGTGGTTTTTGCTCGCGCTTCCCTGATGGCTAATGTGTTGAACATTTTTCATGTGCTTACTTGCTGAAGACAAATTCTTAGTCTTCCTTCACTGAGGACGTCCTGAACACTGAGTACAGCATTTTGAGTTGGCAGGTGTAGAACTTGGTCAATTGTATGCCACTTCCTTCTGGCTTTTGTGGCTTCTGATGAGATATTTACTGTCACCCAGGTTATCTTTTTTTTTCCCCCTGTAGGTCAGGTGTAATTTCCTTCTAGGTGCTATGAAGATTACTTTTTCCTAATCTTCCATAAATTCGACTGATGTTTCTTGATGTGGGTATTCTTGAGTTTATGCTGTTTGGAGATTACTATGCTTTTAAACTATAGATTTGACTCTTATCCTAAGATGTGGAAAATTTTCGCCCATTATTTATTTGAGTTCTCTTCAGCCCCACACTTACTTCTTCTCTTACACTGGCTTCCAAAGGCAGAAGAATGCGATCTTTTGTTACCACCTCAACCCATCTCAACCCGTTAGCAAAGGCTCTATTTTTTTTTCTGGATTGAATAATTTCTAATGTTCTGTCTTCAAGGTCATTGATTCCTTCCTCTGTCCCTTCCATTCATATTTTTTTAAAAAAATAGTTATTGTTTTTCATTCTAACTTTTCTATTTGTTTCTTCTTTGTATTTTCTGTATCTCTGAGACATTTTCTTTCCTGAGAATTGCCATTGTTTTTCTCATTTGTTCCAAGCACGTTCACAATTTGTTCTTTAAGCACCTTTATGTTAGTCATTTTAAAATCCTCACCAGTAATTAAAAAAGCTCCACCATTTTGGTGTTGGCATCTACTGATTATCTTCTTTTGTTCACTTTGAGATATTTTTGGTCTTAATGTGATGAATAGTTTTCAATTGTGTCCTGGATATTTTGGGTACTGTGTGAAGAGACTCTAGATCTTACATAAACATTCTGTTTTATCCGGGTTCCTGTTACACCATTCTGGAGGGGAAGGGTACAGCTCTGCCTTATTACTTTCAGGTGAATGGAGAAGTTCCGTTTCCTCACTAAACCTCCTTTGACACCTAGTCGGGGGTGCTCTTGGTTAAAGCTGGGTGACAATGAGAGTTCCAGCCGCCCACCAGACCTCCCTAACTGGGGGAGGGTGGGTGTGGGAGTACAGGCTCCCGACATGTTTCCCACCAGCACCCCTGGGGGCTGTGGGCCTCACCACTAACAGAGATACAAGTCCTGGCTCCTGTTCAGCCTTCTCTGCCCCCACTTCAGAAGGGAGGGACGGGTACCTCTTTTGTGGCCTAGCAAGGGTGGTGGTCAAAGCTCCCCACTCAACTTTGCTAACAGGGGCTGAGATGGGGCACCCTTTTTTTTTTCTGTGATATTTATTTGGCTGGATTCAAATGGTTATCTAAAACATTCTGTCTTGATAAACTGACATTCCCTAGTTGTTCGGCTCGAGTGAGAATATTTTGGTTGCATGTTTCTGTTTCGTTTTCAGTTTTGTTGTTACCTGTACTGTTGGTGTTTCTAGGTTGCTGCCTTCTTCAGTTCCAATTCTGGGATACATGCAGCAAAAAGAAAATTCAGGAATCCCCCTGCCATATCATTTTGTAAGTTGTAGTTACCTAGGTGGTATGCGTCTTCCCTTCAACTTTGTGAATCTTCTTGTGCTTCCTTTAAGTATCATGGTTAGAGTTTTTAGTTGCATTTATTGGGATAAATAGGGGAAAGTATGTCTATTTCATCTTTCCAAAGTGAAAGAGAAATGGGATGTAAATGTGTGGTTGGAGAGAAAAGAACAATTCACAAATAAGAAATAAGAAAATAAGGTATCAAAATTCCTAAAAATTTGAAACTGAAATGTTGGTGATATAGATTTTTTGGAATAATATAATACAAAACAGCTATTTTCCCTTGGATGAACGTGCATCCCAAAAAATGTTGGCCTAAAAATAATTGTAAAAGGAGTGTTTCCTGATTATGAGTTTGCTTTCAAGCAGCAACCGGATTGTAGAAAGAAATAGTGACTTCTTGACTCAAAATGCTAGTTAATTTCCATTCTAAGCAAAATTTTAATTGGGGCATCTGGGTAGCTCTGTCGGTTTAGCATCAGATTCTTGATTTTGTTTCAGGTCATGATCTCAACGTTCAAGAGATCGAGCCCTGTGTGTGTGGAGCCTGCTTGGGATTCTCTGTCCCTCTCCCTCCGCCCCTTTCCTCCATGCACATGCATTCTCAATCTCTCTCTCACTCTCTCTCTTTCTCTCTCTCTCAAAATGATAAATAAGTAAAGTTAAAGCATTTTTTTTTCATTTCCAGTTTGAGGGGCCTTGATCTTAAATATGGAGAAAAAATTAAATGTATTTGTTATGCATATGCATTTATTGAGAACGATTCATTTATCCAGCCACTTTGTGCTCAGAGAATTCACCTCCTTACACATTGGCCAGAAGAGCCAATTACGTAAATACTCTGGGGCCTTTTTGTCAACACTCCATTTTGAGCTTCTTTGACCAAATTTCTACAATGAGAAGCTTACTTCTGAGAAAATTGGGCAGTTCAAAAAAAACTAGAACACCCTGGTCAAGTGAAAGCAATACTATTATCAAAGTCTGTTAGTAACAGTGTTAAAAGTTGTCCATCATAAATGGGGGCCATCAATATTAAAAAATTGTGATGTTTGATATGAAAAAACTATATTTCCCCCCAATTCGAACAATATTGTTTGAAAACCTGTTAGGTTTCTCCAGTAAACTCACAGGTGACAGACCAGGTCCGCAATGCCGAATACCAACTGCTAGCATTTGGTTTCTAGATTAAAAGTCATTAGCTACGTGGCCTTGGTAAGTGGCCTAACTTGCTGACAGCCTGAATCTGAGTGTGCACCTCTGAAAAACTGGAACTAAATGACAACATAGGTAAAAAATTATTTCAACAATGTTTGGGGTGATTTTGTCACCTAAACCAAAAAAACCTAAGCCTGTTTCCTTTAAAAGTAGACAAGGATATATAGAGATCATAAAACAAAAAATTTCATTTAAAAAAGTATGTTAACTATACTGGAATTAAAATTTTAAAAAACTTAATAAAACTGAAATTAAAAAAGAACATATAGATCAAAAGAGGGTTAAAATATTAAATATTAAATGAGATCTTATAATTCAATGGTCCAGCACAATACATATGACATGTTTGAAGTTATCAGTAAATGGTAGCTATTATAATAAATACTGTATCAGCAAAAATGAGCAAACAACCAGAAGTTTATGTTTAGATAAGAAAAATACAAATTAAAATGATATTTTTTGCCTATCAGTTATGAAAAATTAAAAATAACAATATATACTGTTGGCTATAGAATAATGAAATGAGCACACTTATACTCTGCAGGTGAGCAAGAATGTGAATTGATATAATTTTTGCTAAAGGACAACTTGGCAATGTGTATAAAATATTTAAAAAATAAACATTCTCTTGACTAAGCCATACCATTTCTAGGAATTTACCCTAAGCCATTTTTATTTTATTTTATTTTTAATTTTTTAATGTTTATTTATTTTTGAGAGAGAGAGACAGAGGGCAAGTGGGGGAGGAACAGGGAGAAAGAGGGAGACACAGACCCCAAGCAGGCTGCAGTCTCCAAGCTGTCAGAACAGAGCCCAACGCGGGGCTCGAACTCACAAACTGCCAGGTCATGACCTGAGCCGAAGTCAGACATTCAACCGACTGAGCCACCCAGGCACCCCTACCCTAAGCCATTTTTAAATGTCCAAAGATATATGTGCACATACATACTACAGTATTGATTATATAGCTAAAACACCCAGATTTTTAAAAATAAGTTATACTTTAATTAGATTGTGGAGAGTCACACAATGGCCTTTATGCCCTTCCCCCTCCCCTCCCCTGCTCATGCTCTGTGTCTCTCACTCTCAAAAATGAATAAATGTTAAACAAAAAATTAAAAAAAACATATTACACATTATGATATGATTTTAGAGACCTAAACATAGCCAGTGTAAAACGTAAAATGATGCCAACAAAGTGTGGTTATCTGTGTTCTAAGGAAAGAAAGTAGCTTCTATCCTAATTTAAGGCTTAAATGAACATATATATACTCACATATATAACGCACACATACACATCCACACATAAACATACACACACGGAAGCTGATCGTTTCTATTAAGAATCTGTCTCAATATTTTTTCTTTTTTTTTTAAGTTTTTAAAATTTATTTTTGAGAAAGAGAGAAAAAGAGAGAGAGCACGCGCAAGCAGGGGAGGGGCAGAGAGAGAGGGACAGAGAGAATCCCAAGCTGGCTCCGTTCCGTCAGCGTGAGCCAGAAGCAGGGTTCCATTCCATGAACCGTGAGGTCATGACCTGACCCAAAACCAAGAGTGGGACACTTAACCAGCTGAGCCACCGGGCGCCCCTGTTTGTTTTCTTCTGAACAAAGCTTTCTTTCTGTATTTAATTGAATTGTATATACCACTCAAGTGCACAGAGTAAAAGACATAGCCAATTCATGTCTTTGCTTTCAGCTTGCAGTGCCTTACCACGAAGTTTTAAATCATAACATCCTTTATCATAGTACTTGAATGTCTTGTGGAAGATTACCTTCAGCTGGGTAAAAAGTCTGTATCACATTTGGGTTGTATAGGTATGAAATAGCTGACAGGTCACATGGTCACAATAGGTCACATGGCTAATAAATGAGTCTCAGAACTTTTCGCTAAGTCAAACTAAAAAAGCTGTGTATCAGAGATCCTATATTGCAATCGCTCCCAGTGCATCTGAAAATGATGATATAAGATCACGCCCTCAACCTTTGAGGAGACTTACAATAAACAGCCAGACGTGTCTTTTTCTGTTTTTGTCTCTAACTGCTAAGTAAGCTTTTATTCATGTTGTACAAAAGCTTAATCTAAGATGCTTCTCAGATCTCAAAGCCAAGAAAGTAGTGTTTCTCCTGATGGTTTGATTCCTCTTAGAAAACAGCCATCATGCAAACCACCATGTTTCCCCTTGGACCTAGCTGGTAGGAAGAATTGCTCTCAACACATCAGCCTTTCTCATCATGGATCTCTCCGTTTGTCTTCGCCTTTCCCAACACCCCTTTCTGACTCGGGGCAGAGGTGGGAAGGGACAGCACTGATGCGAGCAGGAAGAGCTATTTCTCCTGAACGACTTAGTGGTAACTCCCCAAGTTAAGGCACACTGCCTCCAACAAGTTTTCCTATGCAGTATGTGATCTTTTCAAAAATCCTGTATGATAACCTTCATTCTTCTAATTTCCATTATTTTACTCTGTAAATTGAGACCTGGAGAGGCAGAAGAAGTTGTCCAGAATAAAGTGATCAGTGATGGAGTCGCTTCCAGCTCCAAAATCTATGACTTATTCATTTTCTGCTATCTGTTCATCTGATGGAAAATATACTGGGGTGTGAGTTTTATAAAGAAGAAGCCATCAAACACAAATCTTCTTCCCCGCCTACTTTTCCTGAATTGTTCCTACACTTAGTCATCCAAGACATTCTTCCAGAATTATGATACAAAATAAGTAATTTATGATTCCTCACTTTTAGTGCACTGACGCAATTTTCTATGCAGTAAAAATATTCAGTCCCCTAAACAATTCCTCCTTTGTTAACATGACATAGAAAAAACAGAGTTTACAACCTGTAAAAAGTCTTTTGGTGTTGGTCGCGGTAGAAGTGTTGAAAATAAGCGTTTCCACCATTTCCCCTGGCACACCGAAGAAATGAAGGAACTACCGAAAGCGAGGTCACCTGCCTGTCTCGCACGTTGCTAGCTGCCAAAAGCTACGTTAATCCCACTACATGCAACACATTTTGTGTGTCGCTGGTCCTGATGATAACTTAACCCATTAGACCCAGCAGCCGACTGAACTTTTAATAAGTATTTACCCACAGTTAGAATCGTATGGCCTAGAAATGATTTTTAAGCAAATATTCTGTCTTTATAAAAGTCAGGTCATTCCAATGTAGCGATGAGCCAGTCTCATCCCGCAGCATTTTTAAACCACATACAAACTGATTATATTCTTTTTTAATTTTGGCAGCATTATTCTTCATAAAGTAACCAAAGATGCCCCAATTATACTTCTTAAAATAGTATATCACCTAATAAAATCAGGTATATTTTGGTATTATAATCCTTATCCAATACCTTACCTCAGCTCTTAACTCGTAGATCACTCTATCCTTGCCGGTTTGAGATTTTGATTCTTCTTTTATATCTCCTGATATTTCTTTCATTTCATTTTCATGTTGACCAGGAATAATGTTGAACTGAAAAACAAAAACAAAAACAAAACCAGAAGTTAGAATTATAATCACATGAGGCTCCAAAGGCTGGCTCCAGGATAATCCACATTAGTCCTTCATTTTACTTTTAGTTTAGTTTTTGTTTGTTTGTTTTCTATGTGGATTCTGGCAGGTTTTACCGTTGCTGTGATAATTAATGTAGTTAAATCATTTATTTCCTTACTTGTACTTGAAACATTCTAAGTCGTTCAAAAACAAATCAGCAAAGCTTTAGCAATCTAAACTAATCATTTGAAAATTGGGCAAAACTTGGTTACCTCACATACTCCTGATAATTGACCAACTGGATTCTAAATGAATCCAATTAACACTGATTTAACAGTCTTGGATGTTTGTAGCACAGTATCCTTTGTGACCCTACTTAATGTCTATTTTCTATGAAGTCTAAAGAGTACATAGATTACAACAGAGACAAACCTGGGCGATGGAAAAAATACATCTATATGACGCTCGAATTAGGAAAGACATATTTATAAACGATGCCAATAAAATGCAATATGGAACTCCTACAGAAAAATAGGGTAAAGAGTGGCATATCCAGATAATGTAAGATTATTCAGCACTAAAATGAAATGAGCACTCAAGCCATGAGAAGGCATGGCGGAAACTTAAATGCATATTACGGAGTGAAAGAAGCCAATCTGAAAAGGTTACTTACTGTTTAATTCTAATTATGTGACAGTCTAAAAAAGGAAAAAGTATGGAGACAGTGTAAAATGAGTGGTTTTCAGGGTTGTGGGTAGGAAGGGATGAACTGGTGGAGCACAGAGATTTTTAGGGCAATGAAACTATTTAGTATGACCCTGGTAGACACATATCATTATGCATTTGTCTAAACCCAGAGAATGTACAACACCGAGATCACATCCTAAGGTCAACTATGGACTTGGGTGATACTAATGTGTCAATATAGGTTCATCATTTGTAACAAATGTACCACCCTGGTGGAGGACACTGATAATGGGGGGGACGGTGTGCTTAAGCGGACACAGGGAGCCTATGGCAAATGTACGTACGTTCCATTCAATTATGCTGTGAACCTAAAACCGCTCTAAAAAATAGTCTATAAAGTGAAACACAGGAAGGTGAGAAAAATCCTGTAAATACATAGTAAATTTTCTCCATAGCTGTTCTTACAGTTTTCAACAGAAACACAAAATTTGGTAAATCTATAAAATGTGTAATACACATATAACATTGTTTTATTAACTTACATTTTCCCCTAAAATATGTAGTAAATGTTTTCAGAATTTATGTTATATAATTTGTGTGCAATCCCACTATAAATTAGAAAATAAAAGCAAACATTATACTACCTATTTAAAATTAAAAATAACATTACTCATAACATTAAGTATGTATTAGTCTCTAGGAACCGAACTTGATATATATTTCCTTAGTTAATGCTAGAGTAATCCTATGTGTTAGGTATTATTATTATCCTTAAAGAAAAATAAACCATACTTTTGCTAGGCTTAAGCAACTTTCCCAAATTCACAAAGCTAGTAATGGAAGAAGCAAAAGTTAAGAATGTTCTTGCTAAATTCATTACCAGAGTGCTTAATCATAAACCGGTACTACATCTATAATTATAAAGCTGGAAGCCACCGGAATAGTTTACTGAAAGGCAAAAAGTTTATAGACACATACTAAAAACGAACTACAGTGGACTTAGGGGGCTGATTTGCTGAGTACAGAGAAGCTCCATGTTCAGAGTTAATAATGTGGAGGATACACCACGGAAGGCAAATGTGGAACAGGACACAATGCCACGGAGTTCAGTGCAAGTCTGTCTAGGCACGTTTCACCTCACATTCGTGTAAATAAACAATGTGGTATTAATCGCTGGCCAAAATAAAAATAAAATAAGTCACTTTGCTAAAGAAAATAATGAATTGCGAGGGTCGAATCAAAGCAACAGTTTCTGGGTTCAAGTTCACCAAAGTAAAATCCAACTCATTCTGGTCACTGAATGCCCTTAGTTTAACTTCTGAAATCTTGACCATTAATTCTCAGCGAATTACATCAATCAATAAGCCTTCTCGTTGTCAACCGAACTTCCAATCAACTTTGCCACTCAAAGGACAGAGGAGGCAGGAAAATAAATTTTCATACACAACAGTATAGGAAGTCCACACTAATTACCTAAAATAATTCCATTTTCATTTTTCATTGACAATGGAAAATCAAGGATCTCTGGACATACGAAGAAACCAAGAACATGAAAAAAAAAATCTAAGATTATAAAACAAAATGTCTGACAGAAAAAAAAGATAAATGGTATAATTTAAGATATGAAAGTAAATGTTATTAAAAATATAATCACTATCTTTGGGGAAAATGAATATTATACTGCACTCATAAATCAAGAACAGAGCGATTTCAAAATTTCAAAGAAAAAAGAACAATAAAAGAAAGCTTTTTAAATGTGTCTAGTAATCCTATCCTTTAGAAGAATTTATGAGAAAAGTTAGTGTCTCAAGGCTCAGTTCTTGGACCTGTGGTCTTGATGCATTTACGCCTTTGGATAGCTGATGTGCACCCATAGCCCTGCACACTAGTCAGAATTCTGACAATCTCCAAATTGTTCTATCCTGTAGGTCTCCTCTGACTTTGGACCCATGTGTCCAACTTCCTACTTGTCACTTCCGTAGGTATCCAAAACTTAACACATTGCAAAGACAAATTAAGAATTTCCCTAAAACAGGTGTCTCTTCCAGACTTTGCTATCTCAGTAAGGATCAACTCCATCTTTCCCTTTGATCAGGCCAAAAATATTGGATTTATTTCTAACTCTTTTCTTTCTCCGACGAGTCATATCCAAAGTAAAAAGTAAAATAAAAATAATTCAATTTTGTCTTCAAAATATATAATAAATCCAACCACTTCTCGACCTGCACCACTACTGCCCTGATCAACACCACCATGGTCTCTCACATCAGTTATTTTAATAGCTGCCATGATCTTTGCTTCTTCAAGTAGCTCTGTAGTTCCCCTTCCAAAACAGCAATCAAATAAAGCATTTTAAAAGTAATGCAGGTCACATAACTCTGTCGCTCAAATTTTTCCTGTGGCTTCCCAATCCATTCAGAGTGTAAGTCAAAGTCCTTACCATCTGCCTGGTCGTGTAACCTCCAAACCTCATCTCCTACTCCTAGCCTGTATTCTGTTGGTCACTCTGACTTCTCACTGTTCCTACACACTCCAGGCTCGAAACAGCAAGAACTAAATAAATTAAATTAAATTAAATTAAATTAAATTAAATTAAATTAAAGAAAGATGAAAACAGTAAACAAAATATTGTACAGTGAAGGCAATTAAGACAATATAACAAGAAAAAAAGCCTGATGGCCAGATTAATAAAACTATACTCCTCCTTATGAAAACTTGAGTTATTATGATCCTTTTAAAATTATACTCTGAACTCAAAATCACCTTAATTTTGCCACTTATTCACCTTCAGGTTCAGATTAATGGAGGCATAAGTAAAATCTAATTAGGATCTGAAAAGTTGAAAGCTGTGGATGTATAGATGTTAAAGATTATTCATTTGGAAGAATTATGAATGCCACCCACAAGTGATCTATCACATTACTTAAATTGAAAGTGATAGAAATAGAAGGTACCTGAAAAAGTGAATGAGTCAGCATTAGAAAGCATTTTCTAAGTTCAGGTCCGTTTATTTAATATTTATTTAAGTACAGTCTCTTGTTAAGACTCCTTGTCGGAAATTGCACCATAAGATAATTCCAAAATTCCTCTTTAAAATTCCTCCTTTCATACTGCAGTATTTGTGAAAGGTTAAACCAGGCAACTTGTCATCTCTCTGGCTTCAGAAATATCTGCCATAATTTGCTTCTGGAAAATCAGCAACATTATATGTAAATATTTATTCTAGTACATTCAAATTAGCATGGAGTGGAATGTCTTTTTGAAGATAATTCTGGAAAACAAGAATATTGTGTAACATATAAATAAAAATATTTTCTTAGTTATTCAGATCAAGTGGGAAAAGAAAATCTCATTTCAAAAGGGCACAAAAATATAATCTAACACACCCTGTTATTTTGATTCTGCCTCACAATTTTACCCTTCAGAATAATCTAAAACAATTAGGTAGTTATTGCTTATTCCAAAGATCTGGCCTTTGTGGGACATTGCATTCAATATTTATGTCCATATTATTAATAATACAACATAATTCAATCTCCTCAAATACCAAATCCACCATTTCTCCCCTAACTCTCAACAAACGATCTTGCAGCTTCATTCATGGAGAAATAGAAAAGCTATGCATAGGAAAGATCTTCAACCTCTTGTAACATAATCTAGAAATTTGCATGCATCTGTACAAATCTTTTCTTCTTTCCTCTTGTCAAAGAACTTAAATACCCTTCCTTCCTAGAGTTAAAAACTAATCATTCCATTTGTAGTCAGGATTTAGTACCTTTGGAGTACTTGGAAAACTCATTCTAAGAACTGTACCTCTCCTGGATTTTCAAGATCTCTTAGTTTCTCTTGCATCAATATTTAATAGCTTAATAGTTTCCATTTAGGCTTGAAAGGGAAATATGAGAGACCAAGTGTAGAAGACCGCCCCACACCTCCCCTCCTGCCCCATCTCTTTTCTGGTTTTGAACTGTCCATTCCAGCTCTTTGTTTCCTCTTACCTTCAACTGTCATGCAAGAGCTGCTTGCCCTCACGGTTTGGTTTCCACATGCTCCCCTCTGACTCATTTCCTCCATTGGCTTTTGCTGCCCCCATTCTCAACACTTTCCAATATACAATATGCAGCCTGTCCTTAACTTGAATCTTTGGCAGAATTTGATACTGTTAACAATGTCTTTGTTCAAGTACTCTTTTCCTCTGGTTCATGGGAAGAAAGGTTTTTTTTCTTATTTTAATGTTTTATTTATTTTTGAGAGAGAGACACAGAGTGTAAGCAGGGGAGGGGCAGAGAGAGAGGGAGACACAGAATCTGAAGCAGGCTCCAGGCTCTGAGCTGTCAGCACAGAGCCCGATCGAACCCACGGACCGCGAGATCACGACCTGAGCCGAAGTTGGACGCTTAACCGACTGAGGCACCCAGGCGCCCCAGGAAAGGTTTTTCCCTGCTCTCATCCTTCCCAGACATTCTGACTTAGGGGCAGTTTCCCTTCCTCTGTCTGCCTTACCTAGTGCTAGTCCTCCAGACTCTCTTTTGCTTCATTCAGTACATCAACCTTGGGGATCCCATTTCCTCCCATGGTTTCAACCACCATCTCGCTATGATTATTCACATTTGTTTCCTGCACTAATAAATCCAAAATCTCACCAAATATTTCTACCTCAAGCTCAATATATTCAGTATTGAATCCATTGTCTTTTCCTCTCAAGTTTCTCTTCTTCATGATATGCTTTCTTTGGTGGATGGCCACCCCACAGATAAGGTCAGCAATCTGTAACTTCTCCTCTCTAACCCCCTAGCATCCTCTAGCATTTCCAACATTCACTTAATCACTAAGTTTGAAGAGAGCATCACAATTTCTTTCACTTGTATATTTATGAACTCTCCACATCCCCCACTAAACTTAGGACACCTGATAATTTCTTTCTGGATTACCATGACAGATTCATAGCAGTTTCCTCATCAGCCATGCCCCCAAATCTCTTCTTCACACTGAAGTTTGAATTATTTTTTAAAAAATGTTTACTTATTGATTTTGAGAGAGAGAGAGAGAGAGAGAGAGAGAGAGTATGGGAGGGGCAAAGAGAAAGGGAGAGAAAGAATCCAAAGCAGGCTTCATGCTTTCAGCACAGAGCCCGACATGGGGCTTGATCTCGCCATTGTGAGATCATGACCTGAGCCAATATCAAGAGTGGGACAGTTAACTGACTGGGCTACCTAGGTGCCTTTTGAGTCATTTTTTAACCAAACTGACCTTGGTCAACACACTTCAATGGCTTTTCCCATTGCTTTCATGTTGATGTATACATTTATAATTGGGCTCCTAAGTATTGAATATCAGATAGTACAGAGTGGAAGACCAAGTGTTTAGCAGTTAGGCAGGTTCTGGCAGCCATACCATATTCTTATGAAAGGTGAGGAAAGTAAAGAGGAAATATGCCCAAATGGGAGGTCACCTAAATGCAGTGGACCCAGGGATAGCTAACAACAATTAAGATTCCAACTAATTTTAATTAACTCTAAGTGCATGGAGAAGCCTCCAAAATTCCAAGCCTTATATCATAGCTGCAAAAATTGTAGCCAAAACTATTCAAACTCAACTTTACCTGATTCCCTCCCTCAACCTTAAAGAATGGTAGTAAAGACACAAAAAATGTTTAACTATGTTTAAAGCAAATTTTATTGTGTCCTTCACGTCAAAATAAAAACATTAAATAACTAATCTTAGTGGTGTTTAAACTGTTTTGCTCTCATACTGATGTATCTTTTACTTTTATAAATGGTGGACTAAACAGTATATTTATCTAGATTCAATAAATGAAATTTCTGCTGAATGTTAAATAAAATGGTTGTTTCACATTTTACTTAATGCTAATATCGAAAAGCCACAGAAATGTGATATTCCCTATCATCTATCCAAAAAATTGTATTAATTTTATTTCTTGAATTCTTATTTCTTTAACATATGTTTATATTTGAAAATGTTTTGCTCAATAATATGGAATAAAAATATGTATATAAAATATGTATGTATATATTATGACTGTAAGGCTCCAAACATTACAATGTTTCTTTGGATTGAATTATCTCTAGAATTGCTATGGTACATGATTACTTAAAAACAAGACAAGATAGCACATATTGTGATAAGTAATTATTAAATATAAACTAATAATTTACTGGAAATGCATCTCTTAATGAGATGGATAGATACATTTTTTCAATTAGTTTGTGTATCCATGGATGAAATTACTTATTGATAGAATGAAATAAGTATTATCATCAGTTTTCTTTATTCTCTTTAAAATGTAGGCACTGAGAAAGTTGATCACACATTAATAGAAGCAGAAGATGTTTCATTATAGCAGACACACTGTTTGTGTTGGTTTTTTAATGTCTTTCTTTTTTGTTTCAAGTTTTTATTTAAATTCTAGTTAATATATACTTTCTAAATAAGTGACAAGGTCACATTTGTTCTTATATCATGTATTATCTACAAACTGACCAATCTATTAGGTCGTATTCCAGTATTTTTATGAAGAAGAAAAAATATAAGCCATCTGAAATGCCAAAGATTTTGTGAACCATTGATTAGTTGGGTTTCTCAACACCAATTTTTCAAAATATCTCTAGTACTCTTGATTTTTTCCCATTCTGACAAAATGTTCTAAAATAACACTTGGGTTGGGAAGTAAGCATGATTTCCACTTGAGAAATGGATGGGGGGTAATGTGGGAAAAGAGAACTTGCTTGAAAAGTACGTCTTTAGGCAGATGGTTTTTTGAAGACCACATATGAAAGCTGGGAATTTGGAGGTGAAATCCATATAACTATTTCCACGGGGAATTGTGGGAAAATGGCAGAATGTGGTGGTGACTCTTTCAGTGTCTGCGAATCTCTCCATGAAACAGGCAGAACAATGTCAAGAACAAAATCAAAAACCTATGGAAGCCCACTGCAAAATTAGAGGACAAGTTTTCCCTGTAAACCCTAAGACGATCTACTCAGCTTCAAGAACTGCAGAATATCAGCACCTGTTTGAGAAAACTAAATGGAAGCAGCATGCCCTGAGAACACGAGAACCCAAAATTGACCACGGACGTTCCCTGCAAGTATGCCTGCAAGGTCAATGTGAAAACAGTAGATGAAACTAGGGGGCGGTTTACACATTCTAATTGGTGTGTGAGTGCAAAAGGCCCATAGAAAAGTCCAAAGCAGTACAACAATCTATATTCTGTATACTATAAAAAATAAAAGCCAAAACAAAAAGAGACAAAACTTCCTTTAAAAACACATCCTACAATAAAGTATAAAATGCTGAGAATAGAATCCATACTAAAAGGAACCATGGCAATAAAGGGAGAATGATCCCGATAAATCAGTTAGGGAACAGAGTCAGGGGACTATGGAAAGGATAAGACTAAGTCATAATTTAGGGCACTTTACAAACACTGAGTAGTGAGCTCTAGATGAAGGCAGAAATATTTCTTGGTCTATGCTTCTTCTATTTTAAGTACAAAAAACCTAAATCTATGTAAGAATGAGTAACAGGAAAGGATCATTGTTGAATCATGTGTGATGTTATTATAAGGACAAAAGAATGAAGAACAAAATAATGCTCTTACAGACAGTGTAAGTATGCTGATGAGAACATTCTAAAAATACATGCCCACTAGAGAAAAAGAAAACAATAATCAAATTTTTCACTGCGACCTAAACAAAAATTATGTATAATATGAAATTATTTATTACATATATTATATATTATGTTTATTATATATAACATTTATATATATGTTATATAT
Organism: Panthera pardus; assembly: GCF_024362965.1. Taxonomy (NCBI): domain Eukaryota; kingdom Metazoa; phylum Chordata; class Mammalia; order Carnivora; family Felidae; genus Panthera; species Panthera pardus. The sequence continues at coordinate 79,781,646 of NW_026526710.1, read as the reverse complement.
TATATATAATTGTATGTTTATTATTTATATTATTATATATAATATGAAATAAATATGAAATTTATTTCAGAATAAACTGTAAGGAACATAAGAATAGATAAATGTAGCAGATAATGTCTTAAGAGATAAGGTAAAAAGAAATAAGATGCAAAAAACCCAAAATCCAAGATAAATATTAAAAAGGATATCAGAAACTGTGACAGAGCAGAGTGACAAGGATTTAACATAGTGTTACATTTTCCATTTTTTTCCCACTAAAATGGCCTGAAATAGTGACCATCACTGCACCAGTGTCCTTATCTATGCGCAGACGGTGGTCTTAAGGTATTTCCCATTATAAGAACCCGGGTGTCTTTGAAGAAGGATCATACCACTGAGTCTATATCTTGTCATACATTAGAATAAGTAAACTTGAAATATTACTAGGATTGCATCAAATGTTCTCAATTGCCAATATAAAAAAAACATTTTGCTCTCTAACTAGGGTACCTTTTGAATATCATTAAGGATAATTAGTACAGTAGACAATTAAAAAAATCTAAGAAGTTTAAATTCATAAATTTATAACAATACAAAAAAAACTAATTAAAAAATTTTTAATGTTTGTTTATTTTTGAAAGGAAGGGAGAGTGTGAGTGGGGGAAGGGCAGAGAGAGAGGGAGACACAGATTTTGAAGCAGGCTCCAGGCTCCGAGCTGTGAGCACAAAGCCGGAAGCAGGGCTCAAACTCACAAACCGCGAGATCATGACCTGAGCTGAAGTCGGACACTTAACTGACTGAGCCACCAGGTGCCCCTTGACCAAAAAAAAAAAAAAAACAAACTAATTTGATTAACACTGGGGAATACTAGTGATCCACTCCATTATTTTGTAGATTGGTCAAGAAAGGAAAAGGAATCCATCTTGTAACCCAACTCGGTCTAAATGAACAAAATATTGTGTTTTCTTTTAAAGTTTATTTATTTATTTTGAGAGAGACTATAAGTGGGGGATGAGCAGAGAGAGGGAGAGAGAGAATCCCAAGCAGGATCTGCACTGTCAGCACAGAGCCCCATGTGGGACTCGAACCTACAAACCTTGAGATCATGACCTGAGCCCAAGTCAGATGCTCAACTGACTGAGCCACCCACTTGCCCCTAAATGAACAAAATATTGTATGAGAGGAAGTTCTTCTATTTACATGTTCCAAATAATAACTGAAGCAGAAATAATATAATTAGAATATCACAATTTTGGAATTCCTAATTAATGAATGAGCATCAGTCTATCAGCACCAGAAACAAATACCATGTGTTTCCTAATGGAAGAACACATTATCTAGGAGACAGTCTTGAAACAGAATCAAATCATACCTCTTGATCCAATTAACATTTAATAGAAAATACAGTAGACAGAATAACATATTTAACCATACAATGTATAAATTCAATCTATAAAATCCAGAATAGAACCCTATGGGACAAATTACCTGTTTGTTTTTTTTTTTTATAAACAAATTATAAGAAGAAAAAAAGGAAAAAAGTTGAATAAAGAAAAAAAACCTATATATTAAAATGCACTTAAAAAGACATTCAATTAGGGGTCACCTGAGTGGCTCAGTCAGTTAAGCATCCGACACTTGGTTTCAGCTCAGGTCATGATCTCATGGTTTGTGAGTTCGAGCCCTGCATCAGGCTCTGTGCTGACAGCGTGGAGCTTGCTTGGGATTCTGTCTCCCTCTCTCTCTGCCCCTCCCCTGCTTGCTCTCCATCTCTCTCTCAAAATAAATAAAAGTAAACCGTAAAAAAAAAAGACATTCAATTAAAATGGCTAAGCTTTATTTGATTTTGATTCAAGTAAGTAAACTATGAAAATAAAGTTGATGTTTACTGGTAAACTAGAAATTTGAATGCCAAATATTTGATATCAGAAAATTGTTAATTTTTTACATTTCAAAATCGTATTGCTATGTTTAACAAGAGTCCTTATGTTTTTGAGATACATACAGAATACTTCCAGATAGAATAACACAAAGTGATAATATGGATGGATTTGATATGAGTAAAAATGATTAGTCAAGAGACAATCATTACTAAATATAGCTGATGGAAAAAATTGGGAGTTGTGACAGTATTATTTTTGTTTTTGTAGATAGTTGAGATTTTCTATAGTAAAAGTTCCCCTGCTTGTAAAATCTATCTCTTATACCTGTGCATGAACATACTTGGAAAGTTGCCCAACTCCAGCTTATCTTAAAGTATAGATTCTATTAATCCATAGTCTTTTCGCTGTTAGTAATTCAGGTCCAGAACCTGTCTTTATTAAAGACATTATTAGACTTTCATATAGAAGCCATGCAATATACATGTTATAGGAGGTGACTGTTTTCTTCAATATGTGGTTGTGGGGGTGTGGATGAATATGAGTGGCAGCTCATCCAAGCGTAAAATCACATTAAAAGACTATAAATCAAGAGTATGAAAAATAACACATTTCTATCGCGTCCATTGAAAATTATTCGAAAGGTCATTTTGAATACCACAATTCTGTAACACCCTGGCTCTACCAATTGCATTAAAATACAGGCTCGGTACTTGTTTCAAAAATCCAAGTTTATGCCTTTTAGCTCATAGCTGATCTCTGTGCACAGAGTCACTCAAAGGCCGGAGGAAAGCCAATTAGAGTCCCAAAGAATAATTTATTGTTCTTAACAGATTTATCCACAAGGTTACAAAAGAATATCACACTGGTCAACAGAGGATTAATCATGACTTGTGGATAAGGTTCATCTGAGAAATCTGATTTGTATTTCATTAAGAAGTTAACTAGTATATATTTTATGTAAAACATCTAATAAGGAATACAGTGGTGTGCAGTTCTTTCTGTGGATATCTGTCGAGAGAGGTTTATACAGACTTCTTTTATCAGTAGAAAGAAGTTATTCTGTACAATGATTGATGAACAGGGGAATCAATCACTTTCCTTTATTCCATGTTTATTGTAGAGATACTACCTTTATTCCCCCTTAACTTTTGATTTATCCATTTCTAACAACTTCAGATACTAAATCACAACAATAAAAATTGTATTTATTAGTCACAGGCTCCAAATAAAATTTCTAGCATTTTTATAAAAGAATAACAGCAGAGTGGTCAAAAGGATGCTAGAACAACAGGAAAGCTGTTTTCTAGATCTTGTCCTACTAAATCTCATTTCTGACCTTGGACAATCAGACTTTTAGGCCCCAAATTACTTTACTTTTCATAAAAGGAGTAGATAAGCTAGATTTTATTCGAAGTAACTTTCCAGTGTGAATATGATATGAAAGTGAGAATCTAGAGACTGATAAATTAGCAAAAGGAAGAATGATTAACAGCTTAGAAATTATGTAAAAAAATGTGATTTAAAAGAAGGTAATAACTTCTGTTTTTTAATCCAGAAAAGAAAATATATTCAATAAAAATATAAGATAATTATTTTTAAAACAAGTTATTATGACTAACCAAAACATTCACAAAACATATGTAAAACATATTCTAAATAAAAATTAACTGCTTTTTTCAAAAGTCATATCCTAGGCGAAACAGGATAGAAAATCATACTTCTAATATATGGTCAAAACAACCATGACTGTTGATCAAGATGGGGTAGCAGAAGTGAAATTTGCCAACCCAAAACCACTAAAAGAGCAAGAAAAATAGAGAAATTGTTGTAAAAACACAGATTATCAGGCAATTCCTGAAAAATGGAAAACAAATAAATAAAGCCCTAAAATTGCCCATTTACTGCCTGGGGGAATTTTCAATTCATAGATAAGGAAGGAAAAGCAACGGGGTCTCCATGAGTTGAGGCGGATCTCCCAGTGAAGGGGCTGAGGCATAGTGTGGGCCAGAGTTCCAGAAGGGTACTGAGCAGAGGGAGAACCCTAGAGGCCTAAAGAGTCCTCACCAGAGTGGTGACCAGAGCATCATTTTGAGGAACTTACCCCCAAAAGGATTAAAAGAAACTATCTCTATGACTGAAATAAGTCCAGTAATAATAATCCCTGTTCCCAACTGCCAGAATAAAACCTTACAATTCATGGCCCATTAGGTAAAGTATTCAGATTGGCTTTGCCTCTGGATTCAGTAGAAAAAATAACCATAGACTAAATGCTACTCTGGTCTGATTTAAACAGGCTTAGAAACTTCAAGACAAAAAAGATCAACATGTCTCCAAGTAATGGAACCAGGCCACAGAACAAAGCTCAAAAATATATTTTTTAAAATATGAAAATATTTAGCACCCACCCAATGAGGTAAAATTCTTCATGACAGGAGTCCAATCAAAAATTACATGTCTTACAAATAGGTACACATGACCCATAATGAGGAGGGAAGTCAATCAATTGAAACAACTTGTCCAGAAATAATAAAGATGATAGAATTAAAAATGACCAAGAGGACTTTAATGTTCCCCTCAGCTTGATTAAACTTTAGACACCTTTATTTGTGACTACATACTCTTTACTTTCACTTTCTTAGTGTTTCTTTTGAAAACAACAGCCTGTAATTGTAAATTCTTTCTCTACCTCTTTGAGGTATAAATCTTCTCCCAGCCTTTTCTTTTCCTTTTTCTTTGTTTTCTTTTTCATTTCTTTTCTTTCTTTTCTTTTCTCTTTTCTTTTCATTCTTTTTTTTTTTTTTTTTTGCCAGCTTCATAATCCAGGATGTCTTTCTCTAGGATGTGGGAACCATCTCTTTGAAATGCAATCACAAAGGAGATAGCACTCTATTTATTGCCCAGTCTCTATCGGAGGGTAGAAGCCCAATTTCCATGGTGCCACCCAATATACATAGATAACCTAATCATAAAGATGACCATCTGAAAACTCAGGAATGATCAAGGACCCAGATATACCCCGCTAACCAAACTTCCTCTCTCAAAGCCCCCCAGTGCATTTCCATTAGCTCACCACAGGACTACAATGAGTGCTAATCAGCAAGCTCCAGGACAACTTCAAGTGGCTTGATGTACTTGTAAGTGGAGTCCCTGAGAAACGGGTGGGGACAGATACTTAAAAAAAATGACAAACATTTTCCAAATTTAATAAAAAGCATAGACATATTCAAGAAATTCCATAAACTCAAGCACATATATAAAGATCATATCAACACATATGAAAATCAAATTGCTCGAAGACAGTAATGAAGAAAAGTCTTCCCCCCATCCCCCATCACTTGTAACTATCAAATGTGCTTTAAAGGTCTTCTAAGAGAGATTTTTTCCAGCTTATTCAGACACGTATGACCTACAGCACAGTGTAAGGTGTACAATGTGGTGATGTGACGCTCTTCTACATCGGGAAATGTTTACCACAATGAAGTTAGTTAATATGCCCCTCACCTCACATAATTATCTTTTTGTTGACGTTGTTGTTGTGAAAAGATTAAAGCTCTATTCTTCTAGCAACTTTTGAGTACACAATACAGTGCCATTGACTATAGTCACCGTGCAGCCGTCCAAAGTGGCCACACCATTCTGCATGAGAGTTCTTACTGTTCCATGTTCTTGTCAGCATTTGGTGGTGTCAGTGTCCTGGACTGTGGCCATTCCGAGAGGTGTGCAATAGTATCTCATTGCTTGCAGTTTCATCTTCCTTATGACACAAGATGCGGAGCGTCTTTCCACATGGTTATCTGCCACCCGTGGATCTTCTTCAGTGCGGTGTATACGGCCTTGGCCCCTTTTTGAAACCAGGTTGCTTGTGTTTCTTGTTGTTGACTTTCAAGAGTTCTTTATATATTTTGGATAATAATCCTCTCTCAGATGTACATTTTCAAAATATTTTCTCCTGGTCTGTGGCTTGATCTCTCGTTCTCCTGACATCGTCTTTGCAGAGAGAAGTTTTTCATTGTAACGAATCCAGCTTATCAGTGATTTTGCTCATGGATCGTGCCTTCAAACACTGTATCTAAAAGCGGCATCACCGCACCAAGGTCAGTCAGGTTTTCTCCTATGTTATCTTTCAGGAGTTTGGTAGTTTGTGTTTTCCATTTAGGTCCGTGATGTATTCTGAGTTAAATTTCATGAAGGGTGTAAGGTCTGTGTTTAGATTTTTTTTTTTTTTTTTTTGCACATGAATGTCCAATTATTCCAGCATAAGTTGGTGAAAAGAGTATCTTTTATCTACTGTATTGCCTTTGCTCCTTTGTCAAAGATCGGTTGATTACTTTTATGTGGGCCTATTTCTGGGTTCTCTATTCTGTTCCATTGATCTGTTTTTTTCACCAATACCGCACTCTCTTGATTATTGTACTTTTATGGTATGTCTTGAAGTCAGGTAATATCAGCCCACTACCTTACTCTTGTTCTTCAATATTGTCTTGGCTATTCTGAGTCTTTTGTCCGTAGAGTTTAGAGTCAGGGCGCCAATATCCACAAAATAACTTGGGGTTTTGGCTGAGACTGCACTGAGTCTATAGATCAAATTGCAAAGAACAGATGTCTTGGAAAGAATTGAGTCTTCCTATCCATAAACAGAAGCATCTTCAAGATATATTTCTGAATTTATACCATTTTAGCTATCAATTTTAAGGCTTTTAAGCTTCACAGGATATTGCTCTTTAAGTTCTCTCTCTCTCTCTCTCTCTCTCTCACACACACACATACACACACACACACACACACAATCCACAAACCCATGAAATTATAGAATATCAAAGTTTTTGGGGAAAAAGTTATTTTAGATTTTTACTTTTAGGGAAATGTTCTTTTTAAAGGATTAGCCTGGCTTAATTTTTAATTAAATATTGCCAGAAGCAACATATAATTACTACAGTAACAAAGTAAAAAAAAAATCAAATACTCATGTTTGAATATATTTACTGGAGTTAAAGGATGTGATTTAATTTCAACAAGCAAAAAATTAGTGCCAACTTTGGTAATAGTGAAAGAAGATCTTACATTTCTGCAAAGCCTTAGAAATTGAATTTTTTTTCTTTGTTTTCTGATTTAGTCCTTGTGTATTAAACATGAAATGGTAGGATTTACTTCTGTCAAAACCAAAGTTTTCAGTTAAGGAAAATAATGTTTTTAAATGTTTAGCTCTTGCTTCAGACAGGTACGAAACAGCTCAGTATTAATATTTTCCTTCTGGGGAATAGAAAACTACACCTCCTAATATATATATTTTTTGTAAATGAGGTTTCCATTAAAAACGAAGATCAGCATAATGTTTCTTTCTTTATTGAGTTGTGGTAGGAATCGTGGCTAAGACAGCAGATTACAGAAAGTGTATTCAAAAACCAACACAAAGTGGAAGAAGCAAATCAAAATTCCATTTATAGGAAATGTCCAGAATTGGCAGATCTATAGTATTCAATTGGATTAGTGATCGCCTCCACTCTGGTGGTTGGAGGGCAATGCTAATGGATATGAGGTTTCTTTTTGAACAGATGAAACGTTTTAAAATTGACTGGTGACGATTGCACAACTCTGTAAATACATTAACCACCGAATTGTACTCTTTAAGTGGATGAATTGTACAGTAGGTGACTCATATCTCACCGAATTTGTTAAAAATATGTAAAGAGCAAAGATTATTTCATCGAAAGAATCACAGCAATTATGCCTTTGACTTTAAGTCTCAAAGAGCTTCTATTGGGAGCATTCTTAATGAAAATGAGCTTTCACCTCTGAATTTGGCTCATTGGCACCCCTATCTGAGGAAGAATTAAAAAGCCTACCCACTCGCTTCTCTGTGTATGTCATTATTTACCATGGAGATTGTAGTTCAAAGTGAATCGAATACTTCCCAAACTCTCTCTGTCAATATTAGAATGGTACTTAAACTTACAATTTAAGTTTAATTAAATGCATGTAATGCTGTTTACTTTTTATGTAAATCAGTTACTCTTGGAAACACGCCATCTTATATAATTTTTTCACTAATTTGGTGACCTGAAGTTAATGCATTCCTCCTCTCCCCTAGCATAAGGCGTTTTTGAAATCTTTGGATATCGAAGCCTGACCTGTGCAAGTCAGGCTGACAAACAGCTGACAATCCACTTTCCTTCTTTGGGACTTTGTGTCTTTTTGTGCAAACAATGCGATAGGTAGAACCAGCAAAAGCCGTCTATATGGTGGGAGGGGGAGCCAGAACAGTGGAAAACAGGCCAAAAGCAAGGAGCTGGAATCCTCCAGCAAGCTTCCTTCCCTTGCCCTGAAACGTTTGCCCGCTTTCATTAAGTCTGTCTGCAAATGTCTACAGACTAGTCAAACTGAGTCAGGCTTAGGTGGTGGAAAAGCCCCCAAGGAGTCTGCCCTGAAGGGGATTCCGGTCTAGGTGAGGACACAAAAAGCAAGCAGGCACTTGTGATAAGTAACAAAATAACCACGTGGACACCAGGAAACTTCACTCTGCAGAAGAAAGTCATCGGCGGAGTCTGGGAGGTTCAGGCAAGGGAAAGCAGAGGAACCCATGTTCACGTTTTACGGAGGCTGTTTTTTCACAATTTGGGGAGAAGACAAAATTAGGAATGAGAGTAAAAATTTATTTCGGATGAAGAAACTCCATTCTCAAACTTTGGAAAGCTGACAAATATCAATATATCACAAAATCCTGAAAAAATAATACAAAGTCCTAACAGTAACTACTAAATAACAACTTAATGCTTTTCCTGGACTTTGGACTGCATACGCTTTCATCAGCTTTCAGTATGACAGCGACTGTGTAATATCATTTTTACTTCAGAGGGTTTCGTCTTTCTTCCAGAATAGTTGATCACTTTTTTCGTGAACGAAAGTTGGATAAAATGAGATCACAGCAGAACACACAAGCCTATTTGCTTTTTAGAATATTCATGTTTTGAAACTTGTACCCCACAAAGGCAGGTGTCCTAAAAGTTATCTTTCATGCGATTTTCATTTAAAAGTATCAAGCGTGTTTCTGAGAGAACTTCCATATTGACTAGGTATACGTAACAAACACAGTCGAAAAGATATTCCACTACATACAAACTGTATGTATCCTCAATTCAATTTCACCTTGGCAAGATCCTAAAGATTTCCACAGCTACTTCGTGGCTAACAGACAGGAGGACAAGACTGTTGGGGGCAAATTCAGAGTGGGAAGAGGGAGAGGTTTAAAGACGTGTGTCTCAATTATCCTACGTTTGCAAATACCACCAAAATATATGGCCATGTTTACATCTTGGCAGGACAGCTGCTGAGGTCCTAGAAGGGGTCCATGTCAGAGACATGAAGCTGAACCTTCTTCAGCTCATTGGCACAGCGGCCTTGGCAGAGGAGGAAACATGCTCCTTCTCCTTCGTGGAACCAAAAGTAGGGGAGGGTTGTTCAAAACACTAAGTCATCAAGTAACAAGCATCTCTCTGTTAGCTCAATATTTTACCATGATAAGCAAAGAAATTATTATACAATCTACCAGTCAGTATGAGAAATAAGTAAAATAAAGTATACATTCCATTTCACCATTTATGTTACTGACTAGGAAGCCCAAGTAGTTCTTAAAGTGCCAAGAATACGGCTGTCGATAAAGGAAAACATTTCATTGGACAGAAAAAAACCAGGACTTGCAGTGAGTAGATCTATTTAAGCTACGGGTTTTTATTAAGGTTGGTGTATTAATCAGGGTTCTTCAGAGAAACAAATAGAAAATCCCGTGGTCGCTCGCTTGCTCTCTCTCTCTCTCTCTCTCTCTCTCTCTATATATATATATATATATTAACTTTCTATATATTACATTTGTATGTAACCTTATATTACATTATAATCTTTTCATATATTTAAATTTTTTATTTTTATCTTATTTTATGTAATATTACATTATAATCTCTCCATATATTTTCCAATTGTATTTTTATTTTCCATAAATACAGGAGAGCCAGTGGTGAAAGTTCCTGTCCAAGTTAAAGACCTGAGAACCAGAAGAGCTCAACGTAGAGTTCCAGTCTGAGTCCAACAGGCTTGAGACCCAGGAAGAGCTAATGTTTCAGTTCAAATCTGAAAACAAGAGAAAAACTGATGTCCCAGCGGGACAGGCATGCAGGAGGTGTTCCTTCCTAGGTGGAGGAGAGTCAGTCCTTGTGTTCTATTCAGGCCTTTCGCTGATTAGAGAAGGCCCACCCACGTTAGGAAAAGCAATCTGCTACTGACTCAAATGTTAGTCTCATCCGGAAACACCCTCACAGACACACACAGAATAATGTCTGACCAAATATCTGGGCACACATTGACTGAATAAAGTTGATCCATAACTTAAAATGAAGGATCACACAACTGGTGTTGAGGATCTCAATGGTCCCTCCAACTCTGCTCTGAGATATGATGCTTTATAGCAGCAGATCTCAATTTTGGGTGCATATCAGAATAATAAGCTTCTCAAAACACAGATATGTGATAAACACTCCTAAATAATTAAATCCAAATGTCCAAAGAGACTTGGAGATTATATATATATATATATATATATATATATATATATATACACACACACATACACACACACATACATAAACATTTAAAAATTCCTTTCATATGAATCCTATGATTCTGCTAATTCAGTACAACTACATTACAGGACTATTTACTATTTTTTATAAGTTTCAGATTATCCATGGGAGAACCCTCACGAGATTCCACTGGCACCTCATTTCACCTGCATTTGAAGTTTGAATGTGAATATACTATATCTTCCACTGTCTTTGATCACAACTTCAGAACTATATTACAAAGAGACACTGCCTCATGTGACAATTACACGTTCTAAAATGCATCCATGAGTGTCCAGTCCTTTTTCAGTCCTCCCATAGGATTCCTGTGAAAATACCAACTAAAGGAGCCTTCTGTCTCTTTGATTTCTCACTCACATAAAAACTACTGACACCGGGGCATCTGGCGGGGGCTAAGCTGGGTAAGCATCCAACTTCAGCTCAGGTCATGACCTCATGGTCCATGAGCTTGAGACCCATGCTGGGCTCTGTGCCGACAGCTGGGAGCATGGAGTCTGCTTTGGATGCTGTGTGTGTCTCCCTCTCCCTCTGCCCCTCCCCCGCTTAATCTCTGTCTCTGTCTGTCTCTCTCACTCTCAAGAATAAACATTGAAAAAAAAAAACAAAACCTACCGATACTCACTAGAATGCACCACAAGCCTGGAGAGGAGTCAGTGACACTCCGAGTCTCCCACCCCGTCTATAGTCCCTTCTCGTCAGAGCCGTTAACTTCCATACAAGTTGCCCTACGCTGAGCTGCGACCCTGGATGCAATCCCGACAGCGCCTCCTTCAGATGCTGCTAGCTAGAGGGTGGCCGGTGATCTATGAAACAATCTAATGCAGGAACTCATCTCAGCAGGGGTAATAATTAAATGCGGAGAGACTGAAAACTACACGAGAATCTGCACACGGATGCTGATGGCAGCCTTATTCACAACTACTAAAACTTACAAGCAACTAAGATGTCCCTCAGTCAGATGATGGATAAACAAGCTGGTACATCCAGACAACAGAATACTATTCAGCACTAAAGAGACAGGAGCTAGCAGGTCATGAAAAGACACGGAGGAAACGTAAATACATATTAGTAGGTGAAAGAAGCCAATCTGAAAAGGTTATGTAATGTATAATTCCAATTATATGACATTCTGGAAAAGGCAAATCCATGGAGACCATAAAAAGATCAGTGGTTGCCAAGGGTTAAGGGAGCAAGAAGGGATAAATACACAGAGCACAGACAAGTTTTAGGACAGTGACAGTAAAAATACCCTATGTAAGGGGCACCTGAGTGGCTCAGTCGGCTAAGCGTCCGACTTCGGCTCAGGTCATGATCTCATGGTTCATGAGTTCGAGCCCTGCGTCGGGCTCCGTGCTGACAAGCTCGGACCCTGGAGCCTGCTTCGGATTCTGTGTCTCCCTCTATCTCTGGCCCTCCACAACTCACGTTCTGTCTCTGTCTCTCTCAAAAATAAACACACATTAAAAAATTTAAAAAAATTATTTGATACCATAATGATGGATACATATTTTTATATATTTGCCTAAACCCACATAATGTACAACACTAAGAGTGAACCTGAAGGTAAAAGATGAACTTTGGGTGATAATCAATGTTCATCCTTGGTAAAAAAATGTTTATCTTTGGTAAAAAATGCTCTGGTGAGTGATGTGGATGATGCAGGAGACTGGTATGTGTGTGTGGGGCCAGAGGTATATGGGAAATTTCCACTATGGAAAACAACACAAAAGTTCCTCAAAATATTAAAAAATACTGGGGCGCCTGTATTAGCTGGCTCAGCCAGCTAAGCATCTGACTCTTGATTTCAGCTCAGGTCATGATCTCACAGTTTGTGAGTTCGAGCTCTGCATTGGGCTTTGCACTGACAGTGCAGGAGCCTGCGTGGGATTCTGTCTCTCTCTCTCTCTCTGACCCTTCCCCATGTGCACTCTTTCTCAAAATAAATAAACATAAAAAAATTAAAAATACTAACATGTGATCCAGCAGTCCCACTTAAGTGTATATGTCCAAAATAAATTTCTCTAAGAGATATTTGCATCCTCGTGTTCATTGCAGCATTATTTACAATAGCCAAGATATAGAAACAATCAAACATCTACTTACAGATAAATGAATAAAGAATATCTGGTAAATGCAAACAGTGGAATATCATCCAGCCTTAAAAGGAAGGAAATCTTGCCATTTGCAACAAGGATAGAACCTACAGGAAATTATGCTAAGTGAAGTAAGTCAGTAACAGAAAGACAAATATTACATGATTCCACTTAGATGGGCTATCTAAAATAGTCAAGTTCATAGAAACGGAAAGTAAAATGATAGTTTCCAGGGGCTAAGAGGGAAAGGGAAAGGAAGAATTATTTTTAAATGGGTATAAAATTTCAGTTTTGCAAGACGAATAGGTTCTAGAGATCTGTTGTACAGCATGGTACTTAGAGTTAACAATATGGTATCATGCACTTTAAAGGGGATGGGCCACCAGTTGGTTAAGCATGACTTCAGCTCAAGTCATGATCTTGTGGTTCATGGCTTCGAGCCCCCCATCAGGTTCTGTGCTGACAGCTCAGAGCCTGGACCCCACTTCTGATTCTGTCCCCATCTCTCTCTGCCCCTCCCCCACTCATGCGTACTCGCTCTCTCGCTCTCTCTCTCTCTCAAAAATAAACTTTGAATAAAATAAAATAAAATCTATTAAGAGGATAGATCTCATGTTAAGTGTTCTTACCACAACACACATATGTACACACATAGAGCACATAAGAATATTTTAGAAAACGATGGACATGTTTAGTACTTCGGTTGTGCTGATGGTATCATGGATGTGCGCATGTACCCAAACTCATCAAAATGTATATATTAAATGTGTGTAGGTTTTTTGCATATCAATTATACCCCAATAAAACTAAAAAAATTATTAGAAACACTTGGAATTCCCAAACACAGGCCACCTCCAAACCCTCAACATCATAAACTTCCAACTCTAGAATCCTTGTCTTTAAATTATATATTTGAAAAAAAAATAAGAAAGGATGTTTCTAGGGGCACCTGGGTGGCTCCGTTGGTTAAGCATCTGACTTCAGCTCAGGTCATGATCTCACGTTTTGTGAGTTCAAGCCCTGTGTCAGGCTCTGTGCTGACAGCTCAGGTCTGGAGGCTGCTTCGGATTCTGTGCCTCCCTCTCTCACTGCCCCTCCCCAGCTCACAGTCTGTTGGTCAGTCTCTCTCTCAAATATAAACATTAATAATAATAATAATAATAATAATAATAATAATAATGTTTCTAAAGTAAAAATGATATGTAATGCATATGAAAAGAATGGACAATTTAAAATTTATCATTCCAGATTTTGTATATCATACAGAATTATTTAAATGGTATACTATATATTCCTGTTTTAGCTTGGGTTTCTTCACTCAGTCGTATACAGTCAAATATCTTTGGTGTCAGTACATGGTAGGGTGAAATGGGCATACACTTGGAGAAGAGAGAAGATGCAGGGGCCTTCGTCCAATCTCCTTTTCAACACGAAAACTGCTCCTAAAAGTAAGAATACTAATGCTCTTCCCTTAAAGGAAGTTTCTTATCTCCAGAATGGTCTTAACTGAATACCTCTGTATAGAGATTTCTTATAGGAAAAGGTAAAACAAGAATTGTTGGATTTATGAAGCATGCATTGCTGGAAAGTGCCCTGTCATCTGGGATATAAAATAAAGATGTTTCATAGACCAACTGTTGCTACTCTGTGGAAGCTTTGTGTAACCCAGAGAACTTATTTTTTCTTTTTGACCGACTTTTATCATTATCCTCAAACTATTAATTTCTATAAATTAACTAAATCTCAGCTGACTCCTTTGTGTTATATTTTTATTTGTAGAATAGTATTGGGGCGCCTGGGTGGTTCAGTCAGTTAAGTGTCTGACTTTGACTCTGGTCATGATCTTGTGGCCCATGAGTTCAAGCCCCGCGAGGGGCTCTGTGCTGACAGCTTGGAGGCTGGAGCCTGCTTTGGATTCTGTGTCTCCCTCTCTCTCTGCCGCTCCCCTGCTTGTACTCTGTCTCTCTCAAAAATAAATAAACATTAAAAAAATAAAATAAAATAGTACTGTTTAATTTGAATAGATATTGAAACATCTGATTTCAACCTGTCTTTTTCTTTATATCTGTAGGTGTATCTATACCTACTATATCTTTATACCCACAAGCAAGGTAGGTTTTGAATAGCCTAATTTTCATTTATAATTCTTATAATAGCCTTCAAATTAAATAAGTCATCACAGTGTTATGAGGGTTACCTTGGCAATGTCTATAAATTATCCAGTAGTAGTTCAATTAATTCTGACTTATGTCATTTAGTCCTTATATTATTCTTAATTAGGTTTGTTTAAAAAGGTCTTAAAGGCGGTTATATCAGCAAAACTCTGTCCCATATGCTTCATTGTTCTTATACATTTATAGAATTCTAATACAGTATTTCATCAGCCTCACTCTTTGGCCTGATAAGCCAATTTATGCTTTGCAAAGAACAAACTGAACAGATTTTCATGATGGATACAATGTTAGGGGTGAAGGTTCACTCCAGCGCCCTGGAAAATCTAAACCCCTCAGGGATATAGAGTGGTAGCCTCGTCAGGCTCATACAAGACAAGTCGAGGGTTTCAACTACCCTCTTTACACTGTAGCCACAGCTGCCATACGGAAATATACACATACAGAGCAGGAGAAGAAAAAGGGGGCTGTTCACCACTGGATAGAGGGAGATTAATAAAGCAAACAATGTATATTATCACGAAGCTGACAGTTCAAAGGGAAAGATACACAGTAAACAAACACAAAAATAGCTACATGTTTTGAGAAGGTCGTTTAAAATCTTGCACATTTCTTTGAAGGCAAATAGTGAAGGAAATATTTTTTTGGACTGAAATCATTCCTTTTTTATAAAGTAATATGTAAACTGAGGTTAGTGGCCAGGTGTGGCTGGCTGGTAGGGGCTGAAAGCGTTGTGTGTGACTGTTCTAGACAGAGAAAAACAGCATAGACCAAAAGGTACTAGTGAGTGTTCTCCAAAAAAAAAAAAAGAAAATATAAGTTACAAATATAAATATAAATATATACATACAGATAGATAGATAAATATATATTATAATATCTCTATATATATGGGAGAGATGGAGAGATTTATGATAGGAATTGGCTTATGAGGTTATGGAGAGCAAGAGGTCCCAGGATCTGCAGTCGACAAACTAGAGAACCAGGAGAGCCAATGGGAGTCAATTCTAGTACAAGCCCAAATACCTGAGAATTAGAAGCCAAAGGTACAATTCTCAGTCTAAGTCTGCAAGCCCAGAGAACCAGGAATGGCGATGTTTGGGGCAAGAGGAGACGGACGTCCTAGCTCAAGCAAAGAACAGATTCACCCTTCCTCTGCCTTTATGTTCTATTCGGACCCTCAGTGGATTAGGTGATGTCTGCCTGCACTGGGGAGCTTCTTTACTCAGTTTACCTATTCACATTTCAAAGATATACCAGAAATGTTTGTCAGAGATCTGAGCACCCTTCAGCTCAGTCAAGCTGACACATAAAACGAACCATCACAAGTCCACCTCTTGTCAATTCGGCATCCATATGCATCACTTAGAACCACATTTAATCTTTAAATAAAGACAAAAACAAGGACATGATTCCATCGAACATGATGCAAGTTTTCAAAAATCCACTAATCATTACTCCAGAAGAGGAAGCAAAGTCCTGAATGATGTTTACTCTTCTCCTGATACCCCATAACTTAAATACTCTGAAGTAAACTTAATCATGCTTACATACTGATATAGAATCAATACATTCTATGTTAATGGCAGGCAATCAGAAAGAAACCATAAATATACAGAGATAGGGCTGTCTGCTGGCAGACAGATGGACAGGGAGAGAGGCATATTCACAGCAAATTAAGGAACAAATACTCATGACACTACAGTGCTCATTTCTGTAACTGACAGTGCTCATTTCTGGTTGTAGCTACCTTCTTCAATCATCCATTCTGCATTCCCCTTGTGTACGGCAAGCACACAGATGGTCGTGGTTCTTTACCTGGTGGGATGACCCGAACCTCCATTCCTGAACGCTCAGGACCATTACTAATCCTGCCTGCGTTGGCAGTTTTCCAACTGTAGTTTTCCATCAACCATAATCGAAGGGCATGGTAATCCTAAGGCTCCCTAGGGGACCTCCTGCATTCCTGATACACTCCTCCTCATCTCCATGGTAGAGCACCAGTCCAATTACCCCCTAGTAGTCAGGACCAATCACCCCAGCCAGTATGGGAACAGGTATCCACCAGTTGATTATAAAATCGTAGAAGGGGAAGTGAAATCATGTAGGTGATGGTAAGTAGTCAAGAGAGGGGAGCCTTTTCTCTACTCAAAGCATGCATCCCTGTGGATGGCCAGCTACTTGACCACAGCTCCAAGGGTGCCTCCATCTGTTACTCTTTCCTTGTCAGGAAGAGGAGGACTTATCTCACTGGTAAATTTAAAGGGGAAATTGGGCATCTGTCGCCCTGTTCCTTCCTCTCCCGTTCTTTGGGTAAGAGATATCTGCAAGAAGTATACCTTGCACAATCTTTCTCAAGCACAAAGGATGAAGAGTGAAAGGGTCTCACAGGAAAAACAGCTTTCACCTGTCCAGCCCATCTGTGGAGATGTAAATCAAGCTCTTTAATACGGATTTTAAGATCAGGAAGCTCACTTTCCTTTAAATAGAAGTTTTACCAAGAACAATAAAAGTAATACATTAATTGATAGATTTACTCACAAGATAACATATTCATAAGTAAATCTTACTAATTAGGTATCATATTGATTCTTGCAGCAGAAACTAGTTAGATGGTTTTAAAATTCATTTTCTTTTTCTTTTGAAGTATACAGCTTGAATACACTTCCCAACATTACTTACAATAAGGAGTCACTGGGCAAATGAGTACTTGCCTGCGGGTTCTCAGTGGAAATAAGGTACACCACTCCCAAGCCTGGAGCACAAAACATCCCCATATGATCCTCATTCTCTCTTTCTTCTAATCTTGGTCAGATGCAGTGTTCAGCTGCATGACTTCTGAGAGCCCAGGGGACAGAAAGTCACTGTATAGAAGGAGAAGGCTGACTTTCAAACACCTGTAGAAAATGTATGTGAGTCAAAAATTACCATCTACTGGGTCCTATCTACTGAAATCTGGGGCACTGCTTGTTAGAGCAGTTAGGGTAGAAAAGAGTGGTATCCTTATCGGGCATCCTTTGAAGTTTAAACGTCTGGTGGTTTAACCGGGTGGGTTTAGATTTCCTTAGACGTCCAATTACTTGGCAAGCAGCTCTACTCGAAGTAAAAGGGAAGTCACTTAAGTGTTTGAAGCAAGGGTATAATATGATTCAATTTCTGTTTTCAGAAATATCACTCTGGCAACTGGATGGAAAACTAAAAAGGTCAACGGTGATGGGTAAAAGACCTGGCAGGAGGGGGCAAAGTGGTAGATCTGGTGGTTATGACTGGGGAAATAGCAGAGACAGAAAGCAATGGCAGGAGTTACCGTGTACGGTTAGAACTGGTAAGATACATTAATAATTTTGGCCATTTCTATGGGCTATTTCTTTAAGCCACAAAAATAGCAAAATGAGGCAGTTTTGAATTCCCAACTGTACTAACACTCCACCATACACCTATTTCAAATAAATATCTTCAAGGACCCTTTCCTTATGTATACAGAATAGCTCCCATATTGGCAAAGGAAACAAAAGTATAAATAAACCTTTGGGACTACGTCAAAATAAAAAGCTTCTGCACAGCAAGGAACAACCAACAAAACTAACAGATAACCTCCTGAATGAGAGAAGATATTTGCACATGACATATCCAATAAAGGATTAATATCCAAAATGTATAAAGAACTTATACAACGCAACACCAAAAAAATAAATAATCCAATTAAAAATGGGCAGAAGACATGAACAGACATTCCTCCAAAGAAGACATGCAGATGGTCAACAGACACAATATCACTCATCATCAGGGAAATGCAAATCGAAACCACAATGAGATATCATTTCACACCTGTCAGAATGGCTAAAATTAACAACACAAGAAGTAACAAGTGTTGGCGAGGATGCGGAGAAAAGGGAACCTGGTGCACCGTTGGTGGGAATGTCATTTTGTACAGCCACTGTGAAAAATACGGAGGTCTCCCCCAAAATTAAAAATGAAAATACCATACGATACAATAATTACACTACTGGGCATTTACCTCCAAAATTGAGAATACTAATTCACAAAAATACACTCTTACGTCTACAGCAACATTATCTACAATAGTCAAGATATGGAAGCAACCTAAGTGTCCATTGATGTAATCTTTCAAAAA
Source organism: Panthera pardus (assembly GCF_024362965.1). Taxonomy (NCBI): domain Eukaryota; kingdom Metazoa; phylum Chordata; class Mammalia; order Carnivora; family Felidae; genus Panthera; species Panthera pardus. The sequence continues at coordinate 79,762,754 of NW_026526710.1, read as the reverse complement.
GTGAAGGTATCTCCAACCAAACTCAATTAAAAAATAATAAGTAAAGAGAAAAAATAATTTTTTAAAAATCGCATTTCGGAAAGAAATTGAAGGTATTAGTGTAGAATTTTAGCTACATATAATCCTAATTCTAACCTTCAATTTCCCCCAAATCAGAAACGTGTTTTGAGGTATTTGAGATAAGGCATTACTGTCAGCTCTTAGTGCCATAAAGACTCCCCATGAAGCTTGTCTTTATAAATATTTAATATAAATATTTATGAAATAACATTGTAAATTATAAACTACTAGAAACATCATTATTACCACAAAAAGACAAAAAACTCCTCAATAAAAGCCTTAAAAAGATGCTGGTAAAAGCACAAAATTTTCAAAGCCAGATTGCATTTCATTTTTTCAGTTTGAGACCAATTTTAAAATGTTATCAGTATTTTCCACATATGGTAAAAGATATCTTCCATTCTGGAAAGGATCAGAGTCATTTATTGTTAAAGCAAAGATACCATAATTATTTATAATCAATATCACTTCCATGAATATTTGATTCTCTAGATCATGAGATTTCATGAAGATGATCATCCCAGAAAACTTGCAATTCATAATGTCATTTCAAATCAATACTTACAGACCTGCAAAGGGAAAGCTGAATAAGTATTAAATTCAGCACAGGAACAGCATTTGGAATATAACCATCTCTACTCCTCATTGTTTTGGTTGCATTTGAAATACTAGATTTTACAATTAAATTCTTATATTGACTCTGCTCTAAATATCAGTGATTTAAGAATGATTTTCCTCTAAAGATGCCAGATTTTAAAATACATTTTTAAGAACCTTGGTCTATTAAGCACATCTGTTTCTGACTCTAAAAATTGCTAATCTTTCCATAAGCAGTTACTGGCCACATATGTATTTGCTTGTAACAGTTTCAGGCATGTAAAACAGAATTACACTCGTATTCAGAACTTTCTATAGATGAGGAGCTACAGTGAAAGTGAATATCATTTACCATAATTTTTGAGAGGTAGAGTAAGAAAAGAGAATTCCTATGAGGTTCCAAAGGATGCATCATGGCGTGATCCCTGATTGTCAATCAACTGTATAAAAACTTTGAATATTTTACACTTATAATTACTCTACAAGGCCATTTCCAAATGTGCGGTCAAATTCTTCTCCTGTTATAATCTATTACAAAACAGCTAAACAAAAGGATACCTAAAAATTACGTGTGACAAAGTGTTTTTATTTATTCAGTTTTTAAACATTTTTAAATATTCCACAATATCTCTAAAGTAATTTAAACGTATGTGCATCCCATATCTTTTCAAAAAGCCTTTAAGAATATCACCAATTCTTTTTAGGGAGTAGAAAGAGACATTTCAAAAAATAATCTCATATAAATAATTCAAACAATGTGTTTTTCTTTATTTCCGTTTAAATTAGCTCTCCATCATCTAAAGTAAAACTCTTTTTTTATTCATTGTTACTTTCCTTCAGTGTTCAAACCTGTAGTTGATTGAACCGAAACACGCACTCAAAGTTTAAATAGTTGAACAAGTTTCTCACAACAATCTTGAGGTTTCCCCTGTTCCAAAAGCCCTATAATTTTATCTAGTAAAAGGATCACATATGGACTAATATATTTTTCTGTATAGGTGTGAAAACGTAGAGCCATTTTACACCCATGCTGCATTGGTTTTATTTTTTCTCATTTATAAAGCTTTGCTAATTTAAAGCAGACATGTTCCCGCTTAATGTCAAAAATACCATCTTTGACGATAAAACATTAAGCGTTTTAAAATATACATACCACTTTGTAAACCAACTGAAAACCATGACTTCTTCTCAAAAACAGTTGCACAGACATGTTAAATTACTCGAATAAAAAGCATTAGGAAACTAACGTTATCAAGTCTGCACCGTCCACTAGTGGCAAGAGATGGTAAATGCATGTTCCTCGTAAAATTAAATTTAAAACGAATTCTATCTTCAGTATTAGCTTTCTCAATCAAATTTAGAGCCCATTATTAGAAAGGGAAAATACATGTATACTGTACACATAACATGATTATTGCGTTGTGAACTATTTTTCCTGCATAACATTCAATTACTGTCAAGAATCATACCTAGAGACACCACGTTCAGTTAGGTACCTGTGAATATAAATATATGAATCCATATATAAAGGCATGTGTGTGTACACACGCATACACTGTGTATGTACCTAAAGTCTGAACTAGAAACGAAGTCACTCTGACCACCTCACATGAATCAACAAAGGAGGGGGAAACTTTATGTAGCTTGTTAGCTTTGTTTCACTCACCCTGCACTGCGGCTCTCACTGAAATTACCTTTGATTAATAAGTGGTTTCTAAGCAGGAAATATTTGCTTAATAGTATGAGGAAAAGCTCTCCCTCCTTTGAAGTCTCAGTGGTCCACTGTGTGAACAGAGCTGACCATATCTGAACCTTGTGATGACACTGCCCCGTGGAAGTCAGAATGCCCGCGTAGGATTCAGAAATCAGGCGTATGCGGCCAGCTAAGGCTCCTCAAGCAATTTTAGCAAACTTAAGTCAATGAGTCTAAACTTTACCACTTGCTGGAAGAAAATCTGAAGCAACATTCATGTGGGATTTCACAAACAAAGAGAAACACTGCTTACCACTTTTTTTTTTTTTTTTAACAACTGATAGAACAGCACTTTTGATTAAGGCACAATTACATAATTGATTTAGATAGCTTCTTCAGACAGCTCTTCAGCATGTATATGGTTTGTGTGTGTGTGTGTGTATACATAATATATGATGTTTAATACATATTATTAATATACATATAAATACACACACACACACAACTAAATGTTTACTCACTTGAAGAATTTGGCTTGCCATTATTTTGTCAGTATTTTTCTTTTCTTTGCTCATTATTCTGTCCCACTTACTTACCTGGAACGATGCTTTAGTACACAGAGGATGTACAATTAATATTGTTTAAACCATAAATATTAATAAATCATTGAAATGGGGAAGGTTTATGACAGCATTTTATTGATGAAAAAGCAAAGGCAAAGTATAAAGGCAAGTAGGCTGATTCTGAATTACTATAAAGTCAATATGAAAAGAACCTAAATGCACTTGAGATGAATGGATATCTTCAAACTGCTTCATAAAAGAACAAGATAATTTTGTTTATTGTAAGTGCTATGATATAATGGCTTCTTTAGCAGAGTCCCCTCACAAGTTCCTGGAATGGATAATTAATGCTGTCAGGCTGATCACTGAAAATACGTGTTATTTAGAACAAGATTTCCTTTTTCTTTTTGTTCAAAGTTTTGTTTACATTCTAGCTAGTTAACATATAGGGTAATCTTGGTTTCAGGAGTCATATTTAGCGATTCATTACTTACACATATTACCCCATGCTCATCACCAGTGCCCTCCTTCAGGCCCATCCCCCATCTAGCCCATCCCCCACCCACCTCCCTCCATCGGCCCTCAGTTTCCTCCACAGTTAAGACTCTCTTATGCTTGGCTTCCCCCTGTCTCTATCTTCTTTCCCATATGTTCATCTGTTTAGAACAAGATTTCTAACGGGCTGAGTTTGACCGAGTTCACATGAGCAGGTAAGTTCAAATACCCCTCTTATGGAGGAAATTCAATTTTTAAACCTTTCCTCTTTGTGGAGGTTTCTGCCCACTGGCTTACACATCTAAACAGAGAAAACGGGCAGTTTCCTTTCTTTCTCAACACTGTACGTCTCCATACCTCTTTCAGATTTTTTGGCTCTGATTCTTTCAGTTCTTCATATTTCCATTTCCATACAGACAAAGCTGACTCCAGTCGTTCTATTTCTTTTTCCAAAGATGAGCGCTTTCTAAATAAAGAATTAAAAGCAAAATAGACTTACAATTTAAAAACAAGTTTAGGAACACATTCAATGTTTTTATTTCCTGTTTTCATTATTTTTATATTTGTATACGACCATTGTAATCACAGGAAAACTTTTCCAGCTTATTAACAATTACAAATATTGAATAAAACTTGGTTTAATTTTTTATTCTGTCAGCATTAGAGTAGGTTAAACATATTTAATTTGGCTTTGCCTGTATCAAAATATTTAACTTTCTGCCTGCTTTCTCCTGTATTATTCATGCATTTGTCTCATTATCTCATTCATATTATTTCTCCTTGTATAGGAGGATATATATATATATTTCTAATTTTAACATGGCTTCTATCCAGCTTCATATTGTGACTATACATGAATGAAGAATCCTTTGATATGACAGAGAATGACAAGGAGTCTACATAATAATTTAAGAAATCAATTATTTACTGGGGCTATAAAAATACTTTTTAAATATTTGCAATTTTGTTTAATGAAGCAATTTCACTGGGATCTTTATTTAAAATAATTGACATTAATTTCTCCATTTGTAGAACAAGTGACTCAGTTAGAATTGAAATCTGGTCCTTTAATATCTCAATTATCGATTTTTTGTATGCCCATATGTCTATCAGAGTGAGTCACTGAAAATAATTGTTTACTACTGGTCGTAATTAGCATATATTGACCTTTGCAGATGGACAATCCTCATTTGTGTGGTGCATTAGATTAGTGCTTAATAATGTTCAATCTCTTTTCTCTACTCCCATGGACAGAATTGCTTTCCTCAACCCTTGCTTCTAGTCTTTGACAATGGGATATTAGCAGATATGACAGACGCAGATGTTTGAAAAGAATTTGTGTGGTTGGGCTTCTTCTCTTATGCTTCAGCCATCACTATGAAAAGAGTTTTCCCTCGGGAATTGCTGTCCCCAAATAAAAACATAAAGCAGATCTGAGCCCAGCCTTACCACTGAGCCAAGCCCTGCTGGTCAAGTGGAGGTCAGCTGACCTCACCTTTTTTGTACCCATATGGGCAAAAAGAATAGTTGTTTTACGACACTGAAGAGTGTGTGTGTGTGTGTGTGTGTGTGTGTGTGTGTGTGTGTGTTTTGTTTTGTTTTGTTTGTTTTTTCTGCAGCAAAAGATAACTGACATAGAAAATTACACTTAAGGGGGGAGATGCTACAGTAACAAAAATGAAAAATATGTAGACTTAACTTCAGGACTAGATTGTGGGCAGAGGCTGGAAAAATGGTGATAAAACATAAGCAGCTGGAAAAATAGTGATATGTGTTATTTAGTAGTGAAAACACATGATGAAATCATCACTTGCAGTGTTTTGGAAAATGGAAAATGTGAATGATATCACCAGTGGAATGCTAGTGGGCACCATGTGGCGGAGCCTTCAAACGTGTTTATACAATTTATACAATAAGAGGTTTTACCCTCTTATATTTTGGCTACAGCAATAAGTACATACCAATGCAGACTTACTGCTCCCAGTGGGGGTAGGAGAGATATGGATCATAACCAGTCTCCCCTGCTCCCCTGCAGAGTCCAGTCAATATCAGTCAGCCGTTAGTTGGCTCACAGACTCCAGCTAAATAAAGTCTGAATGTTGTACACCACTGAGATTTTGTGGCTGTTAGTTACAACCTTATTGTAATTTTAATTAACCAATGCACACACTCGGGTCTAGTCCCATGATAATGTCACTAGAAGGATCTTAGAAGATATTCACACATCTAAAAGATGCACCCAGAATCAAAATTGAATGCCATTTACATAATTATGAGAAATATGAATCTTCCAGGAAGCAACACTATGAAAATAATTCAAAATAGGATTAGGTCATAAATAGATTAATCCAATGAATGGATAAGCAGCTCATTAAAAAGTTATATAACTATATTTGCATGAACCAAGCCATGGAATTGAAGAGAACGTCTCAGAATTAGTTAGAATTTAACCTCAGAAGACTCAGGTTGCAAAAACATCCTCACCGTTAATAAGACTATAATTTTAAATCTCTTATTAACAGCAAATATATAAAATTAACCAACAAAAGGACTCAATATAAAAGTCTAGGTCCTATGAACACCTGCCTATGAATGTCTACACATCCAGATTAACGACCTCAGCCCAAGATCCTGATAGAAAAGCAGACCCAGCCAGCTAAGGACACCCAAGTTATTTATCAAAATATTATATTCTCAAAAATTTTCAGTAGAATAATATAAAAATTTACTTGAAAATCGGAGAAAAGTCTACATTTTAAATTGTATGAATTCAAAATCATACATGTTCAGATCACTGTCAGTTTTTAACATTACACGTTAATAAATCAAATGCTAACATGAGCAGAAAAAGCTCACATTAACACAAAAATGATTCATTATTACTACTGAATAAATGTCGATCTTCAAAAATGCCACCAAAAATATTGGGAGTAAATATCCCTTTAAGGTTTTTATAAGAGGTTCAAAAAGAGCATTTCAAGCTACATATTAATTAAACATTTCATCTTAGTTACAGTGAAACATAGATGCATTTTAAAGATATGATTATATCTAGATTACATCTAGACTTATAACAAGTAGTCAAAGCCAGTTCATGAAATAAAAATAATATAATTTTCCCAAGTATATTAAAATGAAGATTCCTATTACCTTATTTAAGACAAATTAGTAACATTTAAAATGTAGTATTATTTATCTCTTTAAGTATGCATCTTAAATACAGTAATTTATATTTATGGCTTACTGAAATAAAATTATGCATTTTTATTATGTAAAATGGTACCATTTAGTCAGGGAAGGCAGCAGACTGGCAATTCATAGAAACTTATTTAATGATAATGTGATACTTGGATATTTTTAATATGCATTCATCAAAAAATATTTTGTGACTCAATGCAAGCAAAGCTGAAGGACATATGGACATTGTACGCTTAAATTTATGCAGCAGAGGGCACCCTTTAAATTCTTAATTTCTGGCCTAATCAATTTATTCTATATTTTAGAGAGATTTTCAAAATTGATTAATTATACAGTTAAATTTATAATTGAAATTTAAACTATCATCATGCCATTTGAACTACAGGAAGGCAAAGAAAAATCCTAATTTACTCTAAAAGATACTGCATATTTTATGCACAAATTCTTCTAAAAATAGTAAGATAAAGCTCAGCAAAAATGTAGTATCTTATATATGATGATATAAACTTTTAAAAATCTAACTGCTAAAATATATAAAAGTTGCAGAACTAAAAGATACTGTGTGAACCAAGATACTGTGTGAACCAAATATCATATCTTTCCATAAATTTTTACGGAAAGATATGATATTTCTATGCAATATTTTCGTATTTTGTTAACTATCACAATCCCATAATAATTGGGCATACAACTTGAACATATATATATAGAAAACAAGATTAACCAAAATATTTTTCAAGGATGAAAATTCCTGAAACATTAATATTTGGGAATAAATATTATTTATTTTTGAACTGTGTGAAATTTCACTGTAAAATATGTGGTAAGTATTTTCCTAAAGGTCTATTAATGTGAAGTGTTTTGGCCAGGCAAAAATAATTAACCTGTAATAACATCTAGAAACCAGTTTTTCTATTAATCTAAAATGTAGAGTTAGTATCCACTATAAATAATTTAAAAATGTTTTAAAATATGCTTTTAATCAGCAACATATTTTCCATTTTGTGATTCTACTCCCAAGTGTTTATAATTATATCCTGGAGCATTTTTAGCACCTTTTAGCAAATACCCATATATAATTTAAGTAGAAAAGAAATGAATTAAAAAAAAATTTTTTAATGTTTATTCATTTTTGAGAGACAGAGCACGAACAGGGGAAGGGCAGCAAGAGAGACACACACAGAATCCAAAACAGGCTCCAGGCTGTCAGCACAGAGCCCGACGCGGGGCTCGAACCCACAAACTGGGAGATCATGACCTGAGCCGAAGCTGGACACTCAACCAACTGAGCCACCCAGGTGCCTCAGGAAAGAAATGAATTTAAAAAATACTGTAGGGGCACCTGAGTGGCTCCATCCGTTAAGCGTCTGATGAAGATGAAGCCACAGCAATCTTCCCATCAGCGTGTCATTGAGGCCACCAGTTAGGCACAGACAACCAGCATGACCTCAATACCATCAACTCCAGATGGGGGACAGTTTCACCAGAGAGCAGAGACCACTGCTGCCTCTGGGATCAAGACATAGTTACTGCCGCAGCCTCCTCCCTCATCAGGATGGATTCCGGGCACTTGCTTCTTGGAGCATTAGCTTCTGCTAAAAAGTCTAGGTGGCTACATCTGAAAAGCTGTTCCTATGTCAAGTGTCTGTGCCTTAATGACAAGGGAGACTCAAGTTGAGATTTACTAGCAATGTTGCAGCCTCTGCAGAGAAGTAGACTCAATTTCCTTCAGCAAGGAAATACCCAAACACAAAAGGTACTATAGAGTAAAAAACAAACAAACAAACAAACAAAAAACAGTTGCAAAAGTAGAGAAAAATTAACTTGAAATGGATTAAATATAAGACTGAAAATGTTAAACTCCTAGAAGAAAGCATAAGGAAAAGACTCCTGGATAATGGTATTGGCAACAGGTTTTTGGATTTGACACTAAATGCATATAAAACAAAAGCAAAAATAAGTGGCAGTATATCAAGCTAAAAAGCTTCTGCACAGAAAAAGAAACAATCAACAAAATTAAAAGGCAACCTATGGAATGGAGGAAATATTTGAGAACCATATATTTGACAACCGGTTAATATCCAAAATACACAAGGAACTCAAACAACTCAACAGCAAAAACCAACCAACCAAACAACAACAAAAACCAAACCAAAGCAAACCAAACAATTAAAAAATGGGCAAAGGACCTGAGTAGACAGTTTTCCAAAGAAGACATACAAATGGCCAAGCATATGTACAGGTGCTTGAATCAGTAATCATTAGTGAAAAGCAAACCATAACGTCAGTGAGATAACACCTCGACACTTTAGAATGGCTATTATCAAAAAGACAAGCGATAACCAGGATTGGTAAGAGTGTAGTTGAAATGATATTGTTGGGGTGCAGTGTAAATTGGTGTAGCCCCTATGGACAAAGGTATGCAAGTTCCTCAACAAATTAAAAATAGAACTATCATTATAATCTAGCAATCCCACTTCTAGGTACATAGCTCAAGGAAGGGAAAGAAGTATCTCAAAGCGACATCTGTACCTTCATGTTCATTGCAGCAATATTCACAAAAGCCAAGATATAGAGGCAATTGTCCATCTACAAATGGACATGGAACATGTGAGACGTGCGTGCGTGCGTGCGTGTGTGTGTGTGTGTGTATGTGTACATATGTAGGACATTAGGCTAAATGAAATAAGCCACCACAGAAAGACAAATACTATATCATCTCATTTATATGCAGAATCTTAAAAAGTTGAACTCATAGTAACAGAGAGTGCAATGGTGAATGCCGGGAGCTGGGAAGCGGGGAGAGTTAGGAGACGTCAATCCAAACTTTCAGTTAAGCAATGAGCAAGTTCTGGGAATCGAATGTACAGCATGAAGACTGTAGTTAACAATATCATATTGCATATGTGAAATGTGCTAAGACCTCATAAGAGGTCTCACCACACACAAAAATTAGTAACAATGTTAAGTGACGGATGTGTTAATTAGCTTCATGGTGGTAATCATTTCACAGCGTACGGTAGTACATCACGTGTGCTTGTTGGGAGGAGCACAGGGTGACATATAGAATTGCTGAATCACTATACTGCATGGCTGCACTGATAGAACACTCTATCGTAACTGACTAGAATTAAAATAAGAACTTAAAAAAAACAGTAAAACCCCATCACTCTGTACAACTTAAATACACACAAATTTTGTTTCTCAGTTATACTTCAATACGGCTAGAAGAATAAATACGTATGTATAAATAAAGGAATACACACCACAAATTACTGTTTTAAAAAGGCAAATGTGTTTACTGCATATGCCATTAGTAATAGTAAATAAATAAGTAGGCCTGACTGTCTAATCTTTAACAACATTACATTAAATAACATTAACCAGACTTGCATGACAATTTGTTCGTTGTGTTCATTCAGGAATCTATGTAATCCCGCTAAGATTTTCAGTCTCATTTTATTGAGAAAAAAACCACACAATTTAATGAAGCAAAGCAAAATAATTGAAGCATACTCCTTTTCTTATATAGAAAATAAACTAAGAAATAAAATTGAGAAGGAGGATTGATTATAGCTCAGCTTAAATAACGCAGAGCATTTGCTAAGGGATACAGGTGCCCTCTGCAGTTTAATTTGGGTACTGGTTCTAAACATTAAACTATTTTAGAGCTCATGGTCTCCCTTACTTAAGATTGCCGAAGTTCCTCTCCCGAAAGGTCTAGGTACACCTAGCTCGGTAAAAGGATTAGGTTCCTGTCTGTACCTCAAATTTTCTATCTCGGAAGAGTTTAAGAGATCAAAAAATGTACAAATTCTCAATACACGAGAAGGTTCCAGATACTGGATCATTATTTTCATAAAAGCGAACGGTACTCAGAGTACAAATAATAGAAGAAAGTTTCTTGCTTTTGATAAGGAGGTTCTCCATAGTGAGAGTGGTGGACATGATCCCCTGAGTTCTCTTGGCGGATTCCTGTGCTCTAGTCAGGGGAATTTTCCCACTAGCTGGGAACATAGGCAAAATTACATTCACATGTTCTCCACGCCAGCCATCCACTTGCTGAGATTCCGGGAGGCAGAATTTAAAAAGTTAGATAGATTTATAGCAACAGTATATACTATATCCTTGGGAAACATTCTCTTGTGATAGAAAAAAGGCTTTGCGATCGCCTCATGCGGACTTCATGCTAATGTTGATTCATGGACACATAACGCCCATGGGATTTGTTTACTAAAGAGACAAAGTAGAATCAGAGGTCCCCTTTCCCCCTTATTTGCTGGCCTGTCTATGGCTTATATATTCAAGTTGTGGAGAACCGAAGAGTTTATGTACTAGAGAGGTGGTTAACTTATTCCAAGGAAGTCAGATATATATGTATGTGTATGTGTGTGTGAGTCGGGGTGTAGCAATACTCGTGTGTATCATTAAAACCGGCCCCTCAGGGAGTTTACATGTAGGAAACAGCTGTTTCGTATGGTCTGTACTACATTATGTCAGTAAAGTAACATTGTGAGTGGGTGTGAGAGAAGTCTATAACCACTAACAAGTTAAATCCTTCAGGAAATAAAACACAGAGATTAGAGCTTGACTGAGACTTAGCTCCAGATAAAATTAATGTCAATAGGGGGCCGTGCCTAAAATTTAATTCAGTTTTTTCTCCTTTCTACTAATGTTGATTACGTCTATTAGGAATTTATACTTGACGGTAGAATAAGAAGTTTTTATTATATACTCAGGTATATTATTACAGTCGATTGTATCATGATTGTATTATAACAATCTCTTCATATGGTAAGTTGTAGACAAAGCATCTGGAAAAGGGTATTAGTGGTGGGAATAAATTTCAGAGGGACTAATGAGAAACTTCTGGCTGACAGAAAAAGAATGGCAGATAAAGGGCTTATAGTATCTGTGAAATATTTGTGTGTGAATAGTCACTATTCCAATCCATTTAAACTGGGAAAATTGAAACCATTATATAATGTATAGAATTCTATTCATACTTATTTTTTTCCATTTTTTTTCTGCCCATTAAGAGTCTTATAACTAAAGAGATGGAAAAATACTTATTTTCAGACTTTGGGACCACATTTTAAAGTATATCAAATATTCCACGCAATGCTAATAATTGCCTAAGGTGATCATGAAGGAATAACAACAACAAAAACATCATACCGAGTAACCCGCACTAATAGTCACTTTCCCAGACATTATTTGTGCTTGATCCTCACAAGAAATTAGCGAAGGCAGGGGGTGCCTGGGTGGCTCAGTCAATTGAACATCTGACGTCAGCTCAGGTCATGATCTCACGGTTCATGGGTTCGAGCCCCGTGTTGGGCTCCGTGCTGCCAGCTCAGAGCCTGGAGTCTGCTTCGGATTCTGTCTCCCTCTCTCTCTGCCCTCTCCTGCTCATGCTCTGTCTCTCTTTCTCTCAAAAATAAATAAAAAAATTAAAGGAAAATAAAGAAATCAGTGAAGACAGAAGTGATGCTAAGTGACTTTTGGGACAAGGTCATTAAAATGCCATATATTTCTGTGCTCTTTTTAAAAAAAAAATTTTATATTTATTTATTTTTGAGAGACAGAGCACAAGTGGGGGAGGCTCAGAGAGAGATGGAGAAACAGAATCTGAAGCGGGGTCCAGGCTCTGAGCTGTCAGCACAGAGCCCGACCTGGGGCTCGAACTCACAGACCATGAGATCATGACCTGAGCCGAAGTCGGATGCTTAACCGACTGAGTCACCCAGGCGCCCCTGTCTGTGCTCTTAAAATGTCCACTTTCAACCAAGCCAGCATGCTGTGAGGAATCAAAGTGGCCACATGGATAGGGCACCTGCAGGTGTTCCACGTAAGACCCCAGGGGAGAACCAAAGTCAGCCACCAGATATGAGCGTGAGAGAGGAGGCTTCACATGATTCTGGCCCCCAACAATTCAGTCATCTCCAGCCTTGAACCATCCCGGCTGCAGCCTCGTGTAGTGACAGATGAGTTGTCCACACAAAACCATGCTCTAGCTTCATGAACAGAATATATGGTGATTGTTGTTTCAACACTAACCATTTTGTGGGAAGGTTTGTTATAAAACAATAGATAACTGTGACATAGCACGACGATCCATCTCCTTACAAAGGAGACAACAGCACACTCTCAGCTAACCCAGTATCATGTCGCTGAATAGGTCAGATCCAAGGCGAAAACCAGGTCATTTAATTTCAAATCTAGTGCTCTTTGCTCTATACCACTAATGGTCAATGAATAAAGCATCCTTTTTCTGCAATCAGTAACTCTCAAATTTTGAGTTGTCCCTTATAAATATCAGTATATTTTTCATTTTTATTGACTAGCTGAGGTCTACTAATGCTGTAAAAATTAGAAAGTACACTGGCTGTTTTAGCCATGTACATTAATAACTCAAACATAATTAACGTGAATCTGCCAGAGATGATGAAAACAAGATGATGAAAAGAGAATGATAAAACTAAAAACTAACAAGCCAAAAAATGACTTGCTTTGTCATTGTTTCTGGAAATTTTCTCTGATCCTTTCTTGTCTTTGTCATATTTGGTCTCCCCTCTACACTCAAAAAGTTCTCTTTAATATTTCTTGCAGGGCTGGTTTAGTGGTCACAAAATCCTTTAGTTTTTGTCTGGGAAACTCTTTATCTCTTCTATTCTGAATGATAGACTTGCTGGATAGAGTGAACTTGGCTGCAGATTCTTCCCATTTCAGCCCTTTTGAAAATCTCATGCCACTCTCTTCTGGCCTGCCAAGCTTGTTGAGAAAACTCCAGCCAGCTTTATGGGTTTTCCCTTGTAAGTTAAGGACTTATTTTGTTTTGCTGTAAGATTTTCTCCTTATCACTATATTTTGCAAATTTAATTACAGAATGTCTTGGTTTTGGGCTGCTTTTGTTGATTTTGATGGGAGTTCTCTGTTTCTCCTGGAACTGGATGCCTGTTTCCTTACCCAGATTAGGGAAGTTTTCTGCTATTATTTTTTGAAATAAATTTTCTTCTCCCTTTTCTCTCTCTTCTTCCTCGTCTCCTATAATATGAATGTTATTACTTTTGATGGAGTCACTGAGTTCCCTAAGTCTATTCTCATGTTGCATAATTTGTCTTCCTCTCCTTTTTCAGCTTCATCATTTTCTACTATTTTGTCTTCTAGGTGACTACTTTGTTCCTCTGATTTTTTCCAGCCTGCTGTTCATTTCATCAAGCCTGTTTCCGATCTCATTTATTTCACTCTCCATCTCTAATTCTCTTGGAACACTTTTCTCTGTTGTAAGGGTCTAAACGGCTATTAATACCTATCTATTAATAATTACTTTGAATGTAAACAGATTAAATGCTCTATTCAAAAACACAGGTGTCAGAATATATAAAAACACAAGATCCATCTATATGCTGTCTATAAAAGACTCTTTTTTTGACCTAGAGACACCTGCAGATTGATAGTGAGGGGAGGGAGAAACATCTATCATGCAAATGAATGTCAAAAGAAACAGTAGTAATTCTTATATCAGACAAACTAGACTTTTTTGTTCTTGTATTGTTTTTATTAGGCTTTGGTGTCAGGGTTGACCTAGTGTCATGGAATGATTTTGAATGTATTCCCTCTATTCCATTATTTGTAAGATTTTGATAAAGGTTGTCATTAAATTTATTTAACGTTTGGCAGAATTTACCAATGAAACCATGTGGTCTTGGGCTTTTCTATGCTGGGAGATTTTTGATTCCCAGTTCAACTTTCATTCTTGTTATTGGTCTAAGATGATTTCCTACTTCTTGGATTCAAGATTCATGATTCAATCTTGTGCATTTTTAGGAATTATCTTTTTTTTTTTTAAATTTTGCTTATGGTAATCTGTTAGCACACTCTATATCTCTGTGGTTATCTGTTGTGATATTTTCTCTTCCATTTCTCATTTTGGTTTTTGAGTGTTCTCTTTTTTTTCTTAATGTTAAAGCATTGCCAATTTCATTTATTTTTTTAGAAAAATTGTTCATTACTTTCGGTGTTCTGTTGTTTATTCTGGTCTCTATTTTATTTATTTCTGATTTTTCTTTGTTATTTCCTTCTTTCACTAAATTTCAGCTAAGTTTCTTCTTTTACTAGTTCCTTGGGGTATAATATTAAGTTGTTTATTTGAAATTTTTAAAAAATTAATTAATTTATTTATTTTGAGAGAGAGGGAGAGAGACACAGTGTGAGTGGGGGAAGGGTACAGAGAGAGGGAGAGGTAGAGAGAGAATCCCAAGCAGGCTTCACACGGTCAGCACAGAGACCAATGCAGGGTGCGAACTCACAGACCATGAGATCATGACCTGAGACGAAATCAAGCATTTGGTGCTTAACCTACTGAGCCACCCAGGTGTCCCTGAACTTTTTTCCTTAATACAAGCATTTATAGCATAAGTTACATTCTAACATCTGTTTTTGCAACCCATAGGTTCTGGAATATTGTATTTTCTTTTTCTCATGTTTTGAGGTATATTTTGATTTGCTGTTTGATTTCCTATTTGGCCCAATGCCTGTGCAGTAGTGTGTTGTTTAATATTTACATATTAACTATTTCATATTTTTAAAAGTTCAAAAAATATACAAATATCAAACTCATATTTTAAATATTAGTACTTAATGACTAATTTTGCATAAAATACATTATCAAATGGACAGTTTGGTAGGCTTAATTTTAATAAGTTTGAAAATCAGACTTGGTTAATGGGGGACAATGATTAGCACTTACTCTCTTTCTTTCCATAAAACCTTTTGGAACTCATCCAGATGTACCTGCAAAGCTGAAATTTCAGGCACTTTATTCTCCAAAGGCAGGTTTATTGCTTGTGGTCTTAATGCAGATTTCAGTGTACTGTTTTCAGAAACAGCATTTTTTAATGAATCAGGACAGTTGAGTTTCATCTCTTCATTTAATTTTAACTGGTCAATATTCAAATCTTCTTCCTGAAAAAAAAAATAAAGCAGTTATTGTTAAATTTTTACATCTAGTGTAGAAAAATCATAAAGAAAACATAGTTTTGGAAGGAAACAAATCTTATGATTCAGCATCAAATTCCTCTTTTCATTTCTTTATCAGTCTCTAAAGAGGTATACGACTGAACTTTAACTAGCATTCCTCAAGCTTTCTTTTTCCCTTCTATGTTCTACCATCTGATAAAATATATTTCAGTCTTTGCAAATTGTTCATTTACGATGTAACCTAGGTTACATCTACCATAAATCCCATATATCGCAGAAAGGCTTAAAAGTTTAGATAGAACTATAGAAGAGCAAGATATGTTTTATATTTTTAGAGATGGAATTAAATAGAAAGGGGTAACAATATAAACTGATGCTATTTAAGGAGATAAAATGAATAACTCAGGTTTCTGGAAAACCACAACCAATGAGTGTGTCATTTTCCTTTTCCTCTCCATTACTGTATAGGGCATTCAAATGTGCACATAATCTCTGGTTCCCCTGTGGGTGTTTTTCTTACCTTACTATCCGGGTTCTCCTTTGTAGGAAATTCTCTTTTTACCGGACACTCTCTGATAGACTCCCACGTTTGTGAACCAAGGTGAAATGGGTCTCTTTGTGCAGAAGGCACTTCCATGAAAGTAGGATGCTTCAGGTCTTGGGTAGTTTCTAATACCTCCTTTTGATGTGGCAAACTCTGCTTCTTCTTCAGTGCACTCAATTCTTTCATCGTCATCTCCAATTTTATTCTGAGCTGTCTTCCTTCCTCCCTGGCGCTGTTCCTTTCGGCCCGAACCTTGCTCCATTTTTCTCTCCAATTGGCAGTGCAGTCTGACCACCACCTCATGGTCTTCTCCATCTGGGCAGCTCTGGCCTTGACTTCTTCAAGTTCCCTCAGGCGAAGCTCTTCGCAAATATTCCACTCACTGGTGTTACAGGAGTGAGCGCAGAAGTTGTGAGCGGCACGCGATTGCAGTCCCTGATGTGGCAAACAGGAAGGACAAGTGTCCTTGGGGGATGAAGCAGGTGCTAACATGTCACAAGGTGGTTTAACTGATGGCTCCCGCATCTGGAAGATGTGTGTTTCCTCAATTAACCGATGAATGGAATCTAAATTCATATTTATCTCTTCAGGTCTAAGAGAAGACAGGAAACATAATTAACATTTGAATTGCCCTTGCAATTATAAGAGCAAGATGGACATTTAAAAAAGAAAGCTGATGGGCGCCTAGGTGGCTCAGTCAGTTGAGCGTCCGACTTCGGCTCAGGTCATGATCTCACGGTTCGTGAGTTCGAGCCCCGCGTGGGGTTCTGTGCTGACAGCTCAGAGCCTGGAGCCTGCTTTGGATTCTGTGTCTCCCTCTCTCTCTGCCCGTCCCCTATTCACGGTCTGTCTCTCTCTGTCTCTCAATAATAAATAAATGTTAAAATAAAAAAATAAAAAAGAAAGCTGATGAAAACAATGTATCTTTCAATATTGCAGATTTTTCTTTCCACTATAACTAAAAATATAGAACTGATGCATTTATAATTAGCCGAAAGAAACAGAAATTGCTCATGAAATATTGCCAAGTGAACACAAATAAAAATATAAAGAGCAATTGAGGATAGCATATGACATGAATAATTCATTTTAACAAATCCAGCTCTTTACAGGTAATATTTACTATAACACAGATTGTCCATTAACAATTCAGTGATCCTCTTTTCCATGCTAATTTAGCCACAACCTGCTTAAGTGGAAGGTGGAATCTACGATCTCAGGGAGGAGAATCCCAGGGGCTAAATATTCTAATGTGTGTTCTAATCCCAGAGGCTAAATCATGATTGGTCTAACTCTTCCATGATGGAATTTGGAAGAGTCTCATTACCATCTCATTGACCATCCACTAGTCTCAAGACAGCATAGGACCTGCTTCTAGCTGAGATTTGAAGGGAAGTCGGCCAGGGAAGTTTCCCATCTAAAAAACATGAAAAAATCAGATTGAGAAACTCTTTTCTTCTGCTTTCTTCCCGCCAATACAAAGACATGATTCTGGAAGAAGGCGAGTGTCACAGCCACCTTATAACATTTAAATCGGAGGAACAGAGATGAAAAGAGCTTGATTTAGTGACTGAGCTATGCCATGAAATCTAGAATGCACACCTCTCGTTTTCTTGCCATGTGAGAATAATCACCTGACTTTACTTAAGCTGTGATTGTTGAGTTTCTGTCACTTGCAGTCAAAATGACATGAGACTGATAGATGAACCACTTTCACCCTACGGTTCATATAATGATAAATTCCTCACAAATACTATGAATAAGACATGGGGTTTATCCTCAAAGATTTTGTAGTTCAGTGGGCAATACAAGCACATAAAAATAAAAACACGTATTCACACTAGTTATTCAATCAATCTTTCTTCAGTACATACTATGTGTCATATCAGTGTTAGGTTGCTACCATATATAGGAGATACTCAGAAGTCTTGAACTGTCTCCTAGAAGTGAAGATGCCTCACAGCACAGATAACATTGAACAGTCTTAAAAAATCAAAGCTTTATAAAGAAATTACAAACAGCTTGCCATATAACAACAAACGCAAATTAACTGGTAAGAGTAGACCCTCTTATCAGTATGTACGCCCATTACTTTATTCAATATAGCAACATAGCTATATTGATGACATAGTGAATAGAACCTTTTCTTTAAAATAAATGCTTAAAACATGCAGCTTAATCTACAAATTAAAAAAGGTCTGTGGTTGTATAAGATTACCCACTTTTATTATCAAGTAAGATTTATTGTTATAAGTGACATTTAATGCACATGACATTAATTCCTCTCATTTTTTATTTGCTTTTTTATATAGTTACAGATCATAAACTATCTCCTTATGAACCATCCATTTAATCAATCGAAGGGGTTTCATTATACTAACAACTTACAAAATAAGTCTTTATTTACTGAAGAAAAAGCTATTATAATATTAAATATATATCCTTTTCAGTTGCAAGAAAAATACACATTTTAACAAGTATTCTGTAGAGGTGCCAAAACAATTCACTCCTTGTTATACTTACAATAATATAGATTCATGGTTGTAATTATTTTTGTTAGCATTGGTATATGTCCAATCACATTTGAGTTAGTGCTGATTTGGAGAAACTGTTCCCTACGTTTACTGTAATTCAGAGGGCAATGATAATATAGCTCACCAAATTTCTTAGACCACTGGTAAGCCAAGACCAATTTTAAAAAAAGAAAATAAAAAAGGAATTCTTAGTTAGAAGCACACAAATATTTTATATATATGTTCACATATCATATGGATATTCATCTCCATTATTCCCTATTTAATGATACTTCTTTTGGCTGGGATTCCAAAGTGAAGACAGAAAATTTATTTCAGCATATTAAACTTAAATTTATCCTTGCCATTTTTCAAAATCAATCAGTATCATAAAATTGTAATGTCTTTAAAAATGTCTCATTAACTTTTATTTCACTAGTGTTTTGAAGACTCTATAATTGGATTCTGGTACGTGGAGACCTTGCCTACCAATTAACTATGTATTTTTTCACATCTGACTAAATAAAATTGATCATTCAGTCCTTGAACTTGAATAGTTTTTCCTGTTCTAAAGTGTTTCTCAAGCAACTGTAAATGGGGATATTGAATCCTTATGTGTATCTAGTTAAGCATTCATTTTCCCTATATGTATGTGCATCTGTATGTATGCATGTTTTATTTCAATGACCGTGAAAGGATTTGTCAGCGGTTGTGGCACAAAGCCTTTGATGCGTGAGAAAATATTTGAATGCTATTGACTCTGGTTTCTTACACTAAATTTTGCATTGTCCTTACCACAAAAAAGGAGGGAGGAGGCACAGGGAAACTCTTGGAGGTAACGGACATGTTTATTACTTTGATTATTGGTGATGGGTTCACAGATACATGCATACGTTCAAACTCATCAAATTATTTATATATAATATATAATATGTGCAATATTTTGTATTAACTATAGCTCAATCAAGCTGTTAAAAATGTTCATTTAATCAGGCTACCATGATGACTACGAGTATTTTTAAGGTACTAAATAACTAAATAAATGAAATATGATGGGTCTACAACGTATAAATATTGCTACTAAACATTATCTCTCACTAAAGAGACATTTAATGTGTAAGACATTGGGCTCCATCCAGACTCTATTGATTCAAGCTCTGATTCTCCCACTTTCTACATGGATGATCTTGGACAAATTATATAAACTGCCTTTGGCTCATGATCCTTACCTGTAAGGGGAGACAGAAATATCATGTATCTCAGTTCTGGTGACTGTTAAATGGAAAAATGCCTGCAGGCTGGCTGACCCCTCTGTCTCTTAGGCAAGGGGACAGTTTTCCTCAGTGCTATCCAAGTCACTAATATGTCACTCTGGACGTGTAACATTGTTTTTTTCGGCTTCTTTTCTCTCTTTTGAAAGAGAGACAGCATACTCAAAAACCAGGGATATCAACAGATAAATAAGATTTATCAGGGCGCCTGGGTGGTTCAGTTGGTTAAGCGTCTGACTTCGGCTCAGATCACGATCTCACGGGTCGTGAGTTCCAGCCCCGCACTAGGCTCTGTGCTCCAATATCTCCCATTAAATCACAGCACAGTTAGTCAAGTGATCCCTGACATTGTGCTTTGAGTGAATTTAACCTCCTCATAGCTTAAAGGAACTGCAAGTTTGGGGCTTCTGCATCCCTGTTGCCCTTTTCTGTCATGCTGCGTCCACGCTCCATGATTTCAGCCACCCTGGCGTGTCTGTCCCCTGCACAAACCTCAACTTTCTCCTTTGTGCAATCAGACTGTGCTGCCATTCTGGAACCTTGTTAATAAGCAAAAGCAATAAATCTAACGATCACAAATTATAACTCTCTCTGAAAGGAATAAACGGTGTATTATGATTCAACACATACCTATATACTCAAAGAAGTCTCTCTGAAGTGACCGACATCTTATGTATTATCTGAAGAATGAGGTGGACCAAAAATAAAAGCATTTTTGGCAGAAGTTACATTATCAGGGCATTTTTGCCTGATCAAGGGATTTTGGCTTTATTGTTTATACTTATTGCTTTCCATTAACTTATAGGAAATGAATTCTAAATGAAACCCTTCTTGGATTTTTTTTTCCCCTAAGAAGCATAAGACAACTAATGCATACACAATAATGTTAATAAAAGCCATAAGCAGGGGTGCCTGGGTGGCTCAGCTGGTTAAGAGTCTGACTCTTGATTTTGATTCAGGTCATGATCTCACAGTTTGTGAGTTCGAGCCCTGGATCAGGCTCTGTGATGATAGTGAAGAGCCTGTTTGGGATTCTCTCTCTCTCTCTCTCTCTCTCTCTCTCTCTCTCTCTTTCTCTCTCCCTCCCTCCTCCCTCCCTTTCTCAAGATAAATAAATAAATTTAAGAAAAGCCATAAGCAAAGAGTAACTAGATTAATACAGATTCAAAATATAATGTTAAGAACAGTTGTTACTTTAGATACGATGCCATACACTCTGATAAAAAGTGAAAAAGAAAAATCAGTTTTTAACATTCAGGAAAGTAAAACACCATATTGTATTTTAAAATGTGGCCTGTCAAACATGCACAAGTGATTAGTATTAAAAATATGTATTTTGAATGTGCCTAAAGCAGAAAAAATTAAGATATTTTTTAGGATAGTTTTGCAAGAGAACACTAAATATGAAATGTGAGACAGCGGTTGTAGGCAGTAAGGTAATGGCCAGATTATACCACTTCAACAGAGCTCAAGTTCTTTATATTTTAAAAATCCATGCACTGTGACAAATTACACAGGCAGTTATAGTCTATATTTGTTGATGTTAATGTGAGCTCTTAGAGCCATAGACAGGCAGGAAACACTTGCACAAAAAAAGGCAACTAAATAACATAGAATAAGTTCGTACGTTATTTAAAGCTTGGAAACTTTATTTTCCAAAAGCATTGTAGTATAAGCATAAATGTAAACATTTTAAAATACACATATTTAGGGGCGCCTGGGTGGCTCAGCTGGTTAAGCACCCAGCTTCAGCTTAGGTCATGAGCCTGGAGCCTGTTTCAGATTCTGTGTCTCCCTCTCTCTCTGCCCCTCTCCTGCTTACGCTCTATCTCTCTCTCGCTCAAAAATAAATAAACATTAAAATTTTTTAAGTAAAATAAAATACATTTATGTTTGCTAAGAATCATCATGAAATTATAAATTGCATTATCTGATCAATTAGAAATTAACTTTATTTTTAATTTTTTTATGTTTCTTTTTGAGAGAGAAAGAGACGGAGCATGAACGGGGAAGGGGCAGAGAGAGAGGGAGACACAGAATCCTAAGCAGGTTCCAGGCTCGGAGCTGTCAGCACAGAGCCCGATGCGCGGGGCTCAAACTCAAAAACCACAAGATCCCGACCTGACCCGAAGTCAGACTGAGCCACCCAGGGGCCCGAAATTAACTCTATTTTAAAGAATTGGCATGGAACTCATATGATAAGCCCTGCCCTTGGAAGCTGACTCTTCCTTGAGTCCTAAATCTTAACCTTCCCCAGTGTTACTGAAGCCGTGTGTCACTGTTTCACGGCAGCAGGACACCTTTTCTTTAGTCTAGATTTTCAGTAAAAAATTGAGAAAATAACGTATTTCTTAGATAATGCTCAATGATAAAAAATTACCTCCATTTCTTTATAAAAATCTATTGCAGAATAATCTCTCCACATCATATCTTGATGTAATTACTGCCCTTCCCAGACAATAGCAATGTTTTCTATGCTTTAAGAAGAAAAAGAACATGGGGCCTGGGTGGCTCAGTCGGTTGAGTGTCCGACTTCGGCTCAGGTCATGATCTCATGGTTCGTGGGTTTGAGCCCCACGTCCAGCTCTGTGCTGACACCTTGGAGCCTGGAGCCCGCTTCGGATTCTGTCTCCCTTTCCCTTTGTTCATCCCCTGCTCTCACTCTGTCTCTCTCTCTCTCTCTCTCTCTCAAAAATAAAGATTAAAAAAAAAGAAGAAGAAAAAGAACAAAAATAATAACAAAACGTACAAAAAAACTACATTTAAAATAAAAACCTTATTGGTCAGACATAGAAAGTGGTCAATCTTACTTCTTTGGACTATGAATAAAGGAACAATGAAAGATCTAGAATCCACAATCCATTTCTATTTTTTAAAGTGCCAATGTATCATTGGTAATGAAGCTTGGAAAACTAAAATTTCTTTTTTCTGGCAGGCTGATCATCTTGAAGCCTTTATAGTGCTTTGCCTGCCAATTACCAATTTAGGTTCAGATAATTCAGAATTTCTTGGAGGATGTAAAATAATTTAACTACTCTTGTTTAGAACTTAGGGTATCAATCAGGTTCAAGCAAGTTCTGTTTTAAAATATTCCTGAAATGTCTCATAAGTGAGCAAATATTGCAGCATAATGATATTTTATCTAAGATCGGAGTTTACACTTTAAATATATTTCTTCTAACTGTATGTACAAAGTCTATGCTATTTATTACCTATTTGCATGCAAGTCTGGCACTTGTTGAATTCCTGGGCATTTCTTAACTTTTTGTTTAAGTTTCAAGGTTTCAGTGAACAAAGCCACAAATGATTCCAATTTTCTCATGCAATCTAATCCAACGTAATAGCACCAAATAAATAAGCCAAGATATCTGCTGAGACCTTATGCCAAAAAATGAAATTATTAGCTGTGGAACTCCAAAGCCCTGTTGAATCTTATTTTCGTATAAGGATAATCTTGCTGCTATTTCCAGGTGGCTAACAGTCAGAGTACACATCTTATTGGAAGGAACACTGAAAAAACGTGGTTGTGTCAAAGATCCTACCATTTTCCGAAGTTGGACAGGTGACCCTGAATCTGGAATATGCCTCACTATGTAAATATAATTTTGTATAATTTCATAAAACTGAAAGAATTTAAAGGACATTGTAACTGTGTCCACAAATATTAGTTACAAAGAAATCAAAATAAAGTCCACAAGAGCAAAGAGCCAACAACTCAAAATTATGATTATTATTAATTTATAATGTGAAAGTGAATGACCCTATAATATAATTCCTATCCCAGTTCCACAACAAACCAGGTAGTGCTGAAGGAGCGGTGTTATGTTTTCCATTTTTTGGTTTTGTTTTGTTTTTTTTTTAATTTAAAAGCTACTTATTAGATTTTCGGTAATGTTGAATCCATCGACGTTTTCCAATATTTATGTCCACTTCAGAGTTTCAGTAAACAAAGCCACAAGCCATTTCAGTTTGCCTATGCATTTCCCAAGAAAAATTTCTAACCCATTTACTGTGTTCACACTTGCTCTTAAAGAAATGTATGAGGCTAACTCACAAATTCTTCGTAGATCTGGTTACACTTCATAGTGAACGAGAGAAAGCCCTTTCATGTCAGTGTGATTCAGTAATATTTTCTCACACCCATTTGATGGAACGCACATAGCTGCCAACTACTCTGCGTTAGCTGACTGGAAAGTTTTCACAGACTTAATAATGAAGTTTGGAGAATACAGTCCAAATGATTGTCATATTTACTTTTGCAACGCAGTTATAAAAGTTTTTAATAAAAAAAAATTTATTCTTTAAGTCTGTTTCATTTCCCCAATTGTACATTCTTTACATTAATAATCCAAATTGGCTAAAATGTATCCCACATCAAAAAGCTACGAGAAAAAAACTGGAATCAGCAGCAGAAGTGTTATGATGGATGTAGACTTCTGCGAGCCATACCTATGCATAATATTTCCAAATACTTTGCTTCATTCACTCTACTTCTTAGTAAAGCAAAGTAATACTCATATAAAGGCATGAAAGATACTATTTATTAAGTTTTATTTCTTATGGGTGATCTGAAATTTAATCTTCAGGGTAAAGACCTATGAGCATATTGGTGGTAGAGATTAAAATTCACTCTTTAAATTATAAATCAAATCAAAGGAGAAGTCTTTAAAAAGCCCAACTCCCCCCAAATGACAAGATGACTGGTTCATCAAAAGTTGCAGAGAGCATCCAAAAGGGATGGGGTAAGATAGTTTTTATTTTTGTAGTTTCTGGACAAGGCCAGGTTTAAGAAACCCACCCTCCCCAGAGTTCAAAAGGCAACTTGGAACCCTCAGATTTGTAGCTACTTCCTCCCCAGGGCTACTGAGGACCTCATGCCCAAAATATTTGTCACAGTAATCTTCAGAAGTTTCAAATATAGCCCCCAAGAAGTGGTGTAAGATTGTCATCCTTGTAATGACGGTCAAGTAAAGCAATGTTTTAAATATAGAAGTTGGGGGGCGCCTGGGTGGCTCAGTCAGTTAAACATCTGACTTCGGCTCAGGTCATGATCTCACAGTTTGTGAGTTCAAGCCCCGTGTTGGGCTCTGTGCTGACAGCTCAGAGCCTGGAGCCTGCGTTGGATTCTGTGTCTCCCTCTTTGCCCCTGTACCACTCACACCCTGTCTCTCTCTCCTTCAGAAATAAAGAAACATATAAAAAAATTAATACAGTAGTTAGTATTTACTGATTCAGTATAATCATTGGACGCTGACATGCTAAAATACATTTAACTTGAACTAAGGGGCAACAGACAATTCTGTAAATAGTTAACTAACATAGGAAGGGTGGTCAGTTAGATTCCTATTGCCATTGTAGAAAATCACCATGAACTTAATGGCCTAAAACAACACAAATTTATTATCTTATATTTCTGAAGTTCAGAAGCCCAAAATAAATCTCACTGGGCTAAAATCAAGTGTAGGTGGGGCTGGTTTCTTCCAGAGGTGCTGAAGGGAGGATCATTTCCTGGCCCTTTTCAGCTTCCAGAGGCTCCTTGCATTTCTTGGCTAGTGACCACTCCACCCCTTCATTCCTGTCATCAGGTCTTCTATCCCCAACACTCCTCTTCCTCTCTTCTCCTATGAGGACCTATAGGATTACACTGGACCCACCCAGATAACCCAGGATAATCTCCCTATCTCAAAGGCTTAACTTAATCATGTCTCTAAAATCTCTTTTACCATCCGAAGTAAGGTATGACAGGTTCCAGAGATTAAGTTGTGTAGGCATTGTTCAGCCTACAGCAGCTGATATAGGGGGGAGAAAAAAGATTGGACTTTGAAACCACATA
Source organism: Panthera pardus (assembly GCF_024362965.1). NCBI lineage: Eukaryota > Metazoa > Chordata > Mammalia > Carnivora > Felidae > Panthera > Panthera pardus. The sequence continues at coordinate 79,737,005 of NW_026526710.1, read as the reverse complement.
GATAGTACTTCAAATTCTTGCTTTATCATTTACCATCTTGTGACCTTAGAAACAATTTATGTGAAAGTCTCTTCATCTATAAAATGGGATTATTAATAGCTTTGCCATGGTTGTTTCAAGGGTGTCACATGAATTTTCCTCTGTGGGGGTCACTTCCTTCAGTACGCTCTCAGCAACTGACTGCATCATCACTGCCTTCTCCATGAAGTAATGCCCCCTTTCTTTGCTCCTATGGCAAAGGAGACAGTATATCTCATGTGTTGTCTATTTTCACTGCTTTTATTTCCTCCCATCCCATTCTTTCATCAACCCATTTCAACTGGGAATCTTGTCCTCTGTTCCACAGAAATCCCACTTGTCAATATCACACATTATCTTAATATCGCCAAATCAGCTATTCATTCCTCATCCTTGCTTCATGTGACCTCAACATTATTCACAAAAATCGAAAATTCCTTGCTCTTTAAACACATCTGTCTTTTCTCCCCCCTTAATTACCACACTCTTTTCATTATTCTGTTACCTCTTCCTTCTAGGTCTCTTTTGTCTCTCCTTACCACTCCTCTCTCTGTATTAAAGAGTCCAAAGCTTAAAAATATGAAACAGAATGTCTTTGCTGTTGAATGTCAAGTTCTTATCTCCAGTTTTTTAACCTCCCCTGAGCTCCAGGCTCACAGAGTTCCTCCGAACGTCCACTTGGATTCCACTAAAGGAATCTCTGCCTCAACCTTAAATTACAAAATTAAACTCTCAATCCCCAGCCCGCTGCAAATTTGTTTTCTTTCCGTTGTCAGCATCCCAGGAAATGGGACCAGCATCCATCTAACATCTCAAGTCAAAAACCTAGTTTCTTTCTGACCCACATTTAGTCAGCAAGTTCTATTACCTCATTCCTTCAAATTACTTCCTAGACCCGTGTATTTCGTTCCACCATCCCTGCCTCTATGCTGTGGAAACAACCACCACCCTTACAGCATTACGACTTCTGAAATGCCTACAGATACTTCTATCTAGTTGGTATGAAGCAGTCAAAAAATCTTTTTACAATTTAATAAAGTTATATAACTCTAATCACAACTTACTAATGCCTAGTACAATTAGAATAAAATGAAAACATTTAATCACAGTCTGGTTCATATGATCCGCCCCACCAGCCTTACTCCGTGACCTTGATTCCTATCTCCCTTCCTTTCCTTACCCTTTTTGCTCCAGTCTTGCTAACTTCCTTTTATTCTTTGAAGAGGCCATGTTCATTCTTGCCTTAGGATCTTGTGGGTGGAATGCTCTTCCCTCAGATCTTTGGATTCAAATGTGTTCCCTTGTTCTGAGTATGTAACTTTACAAGGCCTTGAAGGTTCAAACCAAGAGGACAAAACGCTAATATAATTTAAGCACAACCTCCCAGTGTAGTAACTCTTCACATGTGTAGAACATATCTATTTTAAAACACTTTTAATGTACATTTTGCATGATGCTTATGGAAATTCTATTAGGTGGGTATGGGTGTCTGGACCAATGTCAGAACAGCTGACAAGTGGCAGAGACAGGACTTAATTAGATCTTTTATCTCAAAATTCAGAGCTATCTCCACCATACCAAATTGTTTCTTTTACAAATGTTCAGGATAAACACCAGCATCCTGACCCAAACACCACAGCAAAGTGTGTGATCTCATTGTGCCTTAACTTAGGGAGAGTAAGGGTCAAGAAGAATTTAGTTTCAACCTCCATGAAACCATCCAGAAGGCTACAGAATTTAGTAGCCAATACCACCTTCTTGTGTTTCTTATAAAAGAAAACTCCATTTTTAATTTTTTGAGGAACCTCCATACTGTTTTCCAGAGTGGCTGCACTAGCTTGCATTCCCACCAAGAATGCAAAAGAGATCCTCTTTCTCCACATCCTCATCAACATCTGTTGTTGCCTGAGTTGTTAATGTTAGCCATTCTGACAGGTGTAAGGTGGCATCTCATTGTGGTTTTGATTTGTATTTCCCTGATGATGAGTGATGTGGAGCATTTTTCATGTGTCGGTTGGCCATCTGGACATCTTCTTTGGAGAAGTGTCTATTCATGTCTTTTGCCCATTTCTTCACTGGATTATTTGTTCTTTGGGTGTTGAGTTTGATAAGTTCTTTATAGATTTTGGATACTAACCCTTTATCTGATATGTCGTTTGCAAATATCTTCTCCCATTCTGTCAGTTGCCTTTTAGTTTGGGCTGATTGTTTCCTTCGCTGTGCAGAAGCTTTTTATTTTGATGAGGTCCCAGTAGTTCATTTTTGCTTTTGTTTCCCTTGCCTCCAGATACGTGTTGAATAAGAAGGTGCTGCGGCCAAGATCAAAGAGGTTTTTGCCTGCTTTCTCCTCGAGGATTTTGATGGCTTCCTGTCTTACATTTGGGTATTTCATCCATTTTGAGTTTGTTTTTGTGTACGGTGTAAGTCAGAGAAAGACAGATATCATATTACTTCACTCACATGAGGACTTTAAGAGACAAAACAGATGAATGTAAGGGAAGGGAAACAAATAATATAAAAACAGGGAGGGGGACAAAACATAAGATACTTAAATATGGAGAACAAACAGAGGGTTACTGGAGGGGTTGTAGGAGGGGGGATAGGCTAAATGGGTAAGGGGCATTAAGGAATCTATTCCTGAAATCATTGCTGCACTATATAACTAATTTGGGTGTAAATTAAAAAAAAATAAAATTATAAAAGAAAACTCCATAGACCAGGAGGACTAGACACAGAGGAAAGTGGTGGTACCAAGACTCCAGGCCCATTCTCTCATTCTTGGCCTCAGAACAAGATACTCTTTTGGAGCCCAGCTTTCCACCATGAACAAACATTAAATTCCTTCTTCAAAAAAAGGAAATTAAAAAACACAATGTCTCATACCCTTATAGTGCCTCCCCAAGTCACCTAAAAAAATACATACCACACAAGTGTGTGTATATTATATACAAACATATAAAATATATACACACAGTATACACACATATTTTAATTGGGTTGCATATTATTTTAATATTATTATTTAGCAGACTGAGCTAAACTTTAGTGTATGTCTAAGAATGTCAGCAGTACTTGGAGAAAATAATTCCTCCATGTCAAATCACTTTTCTGTTTAATCCATTTTCACTAAAATTACATGAAACAAAGACTTCAAACAAAATCTTAGTTACCCTTCATGTATTCTGAATATGAATTTCTATGGTTCATTTTTGTTTCCGAGGTTCATATCACATGCTTATAAAGTCTCTTTTAGATTCAGAAAATGAAAAGTGCATAGATTATCAAGTTCTCAGTAAATGTTTGCTCCTTTATAGACCATACATTACTAATCACTAACATGTATGAAGATTATATTTTTAAATCTAAATCACGCGTGTTTACTCTGCATGGCTTATGCTATGATAGAAAAAAAAGTACAATCTATGTTTAGAGACTAGACATTTAGAAATTGTTTGACAGATCTGGTTGGTTGACCAGATGAAAATGTGTGGTTAAAGTAGTTCATTGAACAGTCACTCTTGTTAAATAGCAAATGGTAAGGTAAAGAAATTTTAAAGAATTGCTAAGAAGAATACTAATACTCTTCCAAAATAAGGTACAATTTAAGAATAAGAAAATTTATTGACTCTCAGTCAACATTAACTGGAATTATTTTCAGTGTCCCTTAATGTTACTTTATTGCCACAGAGTAATCTTCAACTCTGTGAAATTTAGAATCAAAATGAGAAAATTGCCTGGTATTGCTTAGAATCTACACATTATGGATGTATGTTGAATTCCAAACTGAAATTTTCAGTTCTTGACTCGGTCTAATCTTGCCAAAAGATCCCTGAAAGAAGTAGCTCAAGAGAGTTCTTGGACACCAAATATAAAAAGAAAAGAAAAAAAAAAACAGCCTAACATATTAAATTATAAACATATGGATGGAATTTCCTTTAAATTACACTTGAGTCTAAACCTTAAGGGTAAAGAATTTAACAAAATACATTTGAGGTTTCCATAACACAAAACACTTGAAAAGTTAGGGAATTCAACTACCCCCAAAGACACATGAGATTTTCACTCTAACATTGAGTAAACTGAACCTTCTATCCTATTTTGAAATATCTCTACTCTAAAATATCAATCTTTACTAAGCTCTTTGTAATAAGTAGTAATGAATCTATATATCAGATAGTTGAGAGGTTTTTATTTTTTGTTTTCATATTCTGGATCCAGAAAAACTGAGAAATCAAGAGAAAAGCAAAATAAGAAAGGTATATATTTAAAAACAGTAATTTTCCCATGCTTTGTCCTATCCTTTCTCACCTAACCCATAGCAATCTTTTTCAAATTATTATGGTTTTGACTAGTAAGTACTTTATAGTATGTGAGTACCTCGAAGCAGAGGAGATTGAAATATTAGCAGGAAATCAGGGCACTTTTATACTCAAGTCCATTGCCTTCTAAATGATGCACTGTCGTGTTATTATCCTCAAAAAGTCATATTTTTAAAAATACTGCCTACCAATGTATATAAAATAGCAACGATTTTCAATGTTGAAAATATAGATAAAATATTAAGGGAGCAAAAGTTGCATAAAAAGGTTTTTTGCCTAATTTTTAAAGCAATTATGATTGCAGTAAAAATATGTAAACTTTTAACAGTGATTTTATCTAGATATGTGTGATTATACTTTTCTTCTTTATCCTGCTTTATAATATATATAGCACAGTTTTCCATATACAGATTCATGCATTTTTATATACAATCACTCAAATGATAACCCAATAATATACAAAATAGAGATTTTGAATTAAATCCTAATTTTAAACATAGTTGCATCCAAAATAGTCAACAAATGGCGGAGTTGGAAGAAACTGGAAAAACCATCAGAAGGACCATAACTAATAGCGAGACTATGTAGATTTTAGATACTGTAATGGTGCATCATAGGTATGTGGTGACAAGAAAACATATTGCAACGTATGGAATGAATACCACAGAACTAAAAGGACGCTAAGTTAAATGTAAGTCTGTTCTAATTCCTAAATTCTCTTTTGGATTAGAACAGTCGACTAGAATACTTACTATGAGCCCAGCACTGAGCAGGACACTGATGTTGAAGCAACGTGTTGAAGAGTGTGTGTGCGTGCAAGTATTTCAGACGTTCACAAGATATGTGGATTTCCAGCCTTACTACTGAGAACTTTGAATAGACCACATTTTCATTTTTGTTTAACAGTAACCATTTTATTTTCCGATCATGAATAGGTAATTCCCTCTCTCTCTCTCTCTCTCTCTCCCTCTCGTATGGTACAATTACATTGGGAGGCTTTAATTCACTTCAATAGCAAGACGAACACTTGTTACGACCTAAGTTTCTTATTGGTCATAGTTGAATTCATTACTGAGAAAATTGTAGATTCACATTCAGTTGTAGGAAAGAATACCAAGACATCCCATGTACTCTTTAGCTGGTTTCTCCCAACAGTAGTCTCTTCCAAAATGACAGCACAATGTCCAATCAGGTTACTGAAATAAATACAACTCACTGATCTTATTCAGATTTTCCCATTTTAACTTGTACTTGTTTGGTTTGTCTATTTTGTTCTGTACAATTTTATCACCTGTATAGGTTTGCATATCCACCACCACAGTGAGGACAGAACCCACCTCCTTTGTGCTCCCTCACCCTGCGCCTAATCCCTGGAAACCATTAAATTGTCTCCATGTCTAAAATTTTCTCATTTCTAAAAAAATTACATATATATATAAATATATAATGTTATATATATTTTATATATATATATATAATGTTATATATATTTTATATATATATATTAGAGTAATATATATATGTCTAATATGTATATATTAGAGTAATTCACTGTATAATCTTTTGGGATTGGCTCTTTCACTCATTCACTCAGCACAACACTCTGGAAATCATGTAAGTTGCTGCATATATGAATAGTCTGCTTTTTGATTTTTGTTTTTATTGCTGAGGAGAATCCCATGGTATATATACGCAGCATGGTCTCTTTAAGCTGCTAACCTGTTCGAGGACATCTGAGCTGTTTTCAGTTTTTGGTTATTATCAATAAACAGGTATAAACATTGGTATACATGTTTATCATGAACATAAGTTTTCACTTCTCTGGAATAAACGTCCATGAGTTCAACTACTGGGTCCTATGGTAATTGCATGTTCAGTTTTATAAAAATCTGTCAACCTGGTTTCCAGAATAACTATACCATTTACTTTCTTATCTTCTCCAGCATTGAGTATTGGCAATTTTTTCTTTTTTGTTTCAGACATTCTGATAAGTGCATAGCTCACTGTGGTTCTAATTTGCATTTCCCTGATAGCTAAGAATACCTTTGTCACTTGTTTACATACTCTGTGTATATCATTTTCGTTGAAATGTCTTTTCACATCTTTTGGCCATTTTCTAAATGTACTTTTGGTTTTTACTGTCAGGTTTTCAGAGATAGAGATACAAACTTTTGTCAGAAATGTAGTTTGCAAATATTTTCTCTCAATATGTATCTTTTCTTTCCATTCCCTTTACATGGGAGAGCAAGCTTTTTTTAATTTAAAAAGTATCCAATACATCATTATTTCTTTATGGATTTTGCTTTGGTGTCCAATTTAAGAGCTCCTTACCTAGACCTCAGTCTCAAAGACTCTCTCCTGTATTTTTTTTCCTAAAAGTTGTATAATGTTATGTTTTATAGTTAAGTCAATGATCCATTTTGAGTTTCTTTTTGCATCACATGTAAGGTTTAGGACATGATTAGTTCCTTTTTATGGAGGTCTGCTTGCTCCAACACCTTTGGCTGATGGGCTGTCCTTCCTTTATTGAATTTGTGTATCTTTGTTAAAAATTAGAGAAGCATATTTATGTAGGCCTGTGTCTGGCTTGTCCACTCCGTTCCATTGATCTATGTGCTATCACAACCCTTCTGTAAGTATCACAGTATCTTGATTATTGTATGTAAGACTTATTATCTGGTGTGGCAATTCCTCCTACTTTATTCTTTGTCAAGATTGCTTTAGCTAAGCTAGCATTTCTCTACAAATTTTAGAATCATCTCATCTATGTGCATAGACAAATAACTTACTATGGTTTTGACAGGAATTGAATGAAACCCATATGTCAATTTGGGTAGGTATAGTGTATTTACCATGAACACAGTAAGCCTCCCCTATGTAGATCTTCTTTGAATTCTTCCATCAGCATTTTGCAATTAGCAGCATACAAGGCCTGTGCAGGTCTTATTAAGTTGCATTTTCTTTGGAGTGATTATAAAGAATATTGTTTTTAATATTGTTTACATGCTTATGTTAGTGTATAGAAATATAATTGACTTTTTAAACATTTTTTTAAGTTTATTCATTTCAAGAGAGACAGAGAGAACAAGCGGGGAGAGGCAGAGAGAGGGAGGAAGAGAATCCCACGCAGGCTCTGCACTGTTAGGGTGGAGCCTGATGTGGGGCTTGAACTCATGAAACACAAGATCATGACCTGAGCCAAAATCGAGAGTCAGACGCTTAAGTGACTGAACAAACCAGGCGTCCCATAATTGATTTTTGTGTGTGAGATGCTCTCATATCCTGCAACCTTGCTGAACTCATCAATTCTAGGAGTTTTGTTTTGTTTGAAGATTTCTTGGGATTTTTCTATGTAGATATTCATATCATCTGTAAATGGGGATAGTTTTGTAACTTCATTGTTGATCTAAATGCCTGTTATTTATTTTTCTTGCAATATGGCTGTGGCTAGCACCTCCAGCACTGTTAAGTAAGAGTGGTGAAAGCAGGGTGCCTGGGTGGTTTACTTGGTTGAGCATCCAGTTCTTGACTTCAGCTCAGGTCATGTTCCCAGGGTCATGGGATCGAGCCCCATGTCAGGCTCTGTGCTGAGCATGGAGCCTGCTTGAGATTTTCTCTTTCCCTCTACCCCTCTTCGCTGCTTGTGTGCGTTCTCTCTCTCTTTCTCTCTCTCTCTCTCTCTCAAAATAAAATAAATCTTTAAAAAAAAAAGGAGTGGTGAAAGCAGACATACTTGCTATGTTCCCAATGTTAGAGGAAAAGCACACTGTATTTCAATATTAAGTATGATGATAAGTACACATTTTTTTTTCTAGATGCTTTTTTGCAAGTTGGGACATTCCTCTCCACTTCTAGACTGGTGAGAGTTTTTATCATGGATGAGGGTCAAATTGTACCAAATGCTTTTTCTGTATCAATTCATATGATTAAATGACTTTTATTCTTTAGATTGTTGGTAGAAATTACACTGGTTGATTTTCAAATGTTGAACCAGCCCCGCATACCTAATATAAATTCCTCTTGATCACGGTGTATAATTATTTGTTTACATTTTGAATATGTTATGCTAAGATTTTGTTGAGGATTTTTACATAAGTTCCTGCAAGATACTGGTCTTCAATTTTCTTTTTTTGTACTGTCTTTGTCTAATAATAACAGCCTCATAAAATAAATTGGAAAATATTCCCTCTTTAATTTTCAGGAAGCGTATGGGTAAAATTGGTGTTAATACTTTAAATATTTGGCACTGCTATGGTCTGAATGTTTGTGACCCATCCCCCCCCCACCCCCCACAACGCCAATATCATATGTTGAAATCCTAATGCCTGATGTGGTGTTATTAGGAAGTGGAGCCTCTGCAAGGTATTTGGGTCATGAGGATGGAGCCCTCATGAGTGGATTAGTGACTTTATAAAAGAGGCCCGAGATGGCTTGCTTGCCCCTTTGACATATGATGACAAAGTGAGAAGGTACCAGCTATGAACCAGGGAGAAGGGGCTCACCAAAATGTGACTACACTGCCACTCTGTTCATGAACTTTCCAGACTCTAGACCTGTGAGACATAAATTTCCATTATATATGTTACCCATTCTGTGGTATTTTTTTACAGAAGCCTGAAAAGATTAAAACAAGTAGAATTCTCCAGTGAAACCAGATAGGCCTGGCAATTTCATTTTTGTAAAACTTTTAATTACAAATTTAAATTTCTTGGGGCACCCGGGTGGCTCAGTCGGTTGAGCTTCCAACTTTGGCTCAGGTCATGATCTCACGGTCCATGAGTTCGAGCTCCATGTCCGGCTCTGTGCTGACAGCTCAGAGCCTGAAGCCTGCTTTGGATTCTGTGTCTCCCTCTCTCTCTGACCCTCCCCCGTGCATGCTCTGTCTCTGTCTCAAAAATAAATAAACATTAAAAAAATTTTTTTAATAAATAAATTTAAATTTCTTTAATGTTTATAATATGATTTAACTAGTGTCTGTTTCATCTTAGTTGAGTGTTGATAGTTTATGGTTTCAAGGAATTGGTCCATTTCTTCTAGGCTGTTAATTTACGATCATAAAGGTGTTCATGATATTCACCTATTTCCCTTTTAGTGGCTGCAGGATTTTTAGTGATGTTCTCTATTACAATCCTGATATTGGTGATTTATTTCTACTCTTTCTCTTTTTGTCAATATTGGTAGATGCTTATTAACTATTGCTTTTTTGAACAATCAGGTTTTTTTTTCATTTATTTTTTTTTTGTTTTCCTGTTATCAATTTCATTGATTTCTGCTCTTAGCATTTATTATTTCCCTCCTTCTCTTCTATTTGGGTATATTTTGTCTTCTTTTTCTAATTTCTTGAAGAAGTTTATATTATTATTTTCAAATGCTTTCTTGTTTCTCATGAAGATTGAGTGCTACAAGTTTCCTTTTCTGCATTACTTCAGGTATCTCCTAAATATTTGATATGCTATATTTTCATTTCAAACAGTTATGCATAATTTTATTTCCTTTGAGAATTCCTCACTGACTCAGGGAATATTTTGACATGTGCTATTTAATTTCTATTTCTTTACCAATATTTCTATTGTTGATTTCTGGTTGATTCCAGTATGGTAAGAGAACATTCTCTGCATGATTTCAACTATTTAGGTATTGCAGGTTAGTTTTGGCCTAGGACATGGTTTATCTTGGTGAATATTCAATGGCACTTGAAAATATGTGTATTGAACAGTTTGCAGGTGGAAGGTTCGATATACAACAATTAGATCAATTTGGTTGATTGTGTTATTCAGATCTCCTAAATCTCCACTGATTTTTGGTCTTGTTTCCTAGATTCATTAGTTAACTTATCAGTTGCTGAGAGGGGTTGTTGAAGTCCCCAACTATACTTTCACCTTTCAGCTCTATCAGGTTTTGCTTCATGCATTTAAAAACTGTGTTGCTTTGCTATTTACTCATGTAGGGTCATTATGTGTTCTTTGTGGATTGATCCTTTTATCATTATGAAATTTCTCTCTTGAAGGGTGCCTGGGTGGGTCAGTCTGTAAAGCGTTAGCTCAGGTCATGATCTCGCGGTTCATGGGTTTGAGCTCCGCGTTGGGGTCAGTGCTGACAGCTCAGAGTGGGGAGTCTGCTTTGGATCCCCCCCACTCTCTTCTCTCTCTCTCTGCCCCTCCCCTACTCATGCTGTGTCTCTGTATCTCCAAAATAAATAAGCATTAAAAAATTTTTGAAAAAAAAAAAGAAATTTCTCTTTTTATCTGTAGATCTGTGGTGTTTTTGTTTGGTTTTACTCTAACTTCTCTGATACTAATGTAGCCACTCTACCTTTTTTTTTTTTTTAACAGATTTTGCATGGTGTACTTTTCCCTTTTTAAAATTCAACTTACATATAACATTGAATTTGAAATGAGTTTTTTTAAAAGCATATACTTTCCTCATAGTTTTTGTTTGTTTTGTCTGTTGTTTTATCCACACTACTAATCTCTGTCTTTTAATCAATGAATTTATGCTATTTACATTTAAGGAAATTATTGATATGCTAGAGTTTATGTCAGCCATTTTATTATGTGTTTTTGTTTTCCTTATTTTATTCCTGTTTCTTTCCCTCTATTTTTTTTTTCTTTCATGTGGAGCACTTGAACATTTTTAAAGATATTGTTCACTTGATACGTTTATAATGTTCTTGAGTGTATCACTTTGTACAGTTTTTATACTGGTTGCTCGGGGATTTAAAACATATGGATATGACATCATAGTCAATTAAAATCAGTATTTTACCACTTTGAGTGAAATGAGGAAAACTTACTTCCTTTGAGGCCCTTCCTATCTCCTCCATTCTTAAAAATCACTTTCTTCAGTATAAGATAGCTCTGTCATTCTTTCAATTATCAAGTATGATTTATAAAGCTTATGGGAAAGATATTCTATTATATGTAATCATATTTCTGGCATTTGATTGTTTGTTCTTGTGTTCTGATGTCCCAATATTCCTTCTTCTAACATTTTACCTCTCTTTGAAGAACTTCCTTTAAGGGTAGGTCTGTGAATGACAGTTTTTAGTTTTCCTTCATCTGATAACTTTATTTCCTTTTCTTTCCTAAAGAATGGTTTCACTAGGTATATGGTTTTCAGTCTTTCTTTTTTTTCTCAGCATTTGCAAATGTGCCACATCCTGGTGGGTTTCATGGATTCAGGTGAGAAATTCAAAGCCATTCGAGTTGCTGTTCCAAGTTGTTGACATTCCATATTAGGAATTCAGTGTTGGTTATTAAGTAATCTGAAAATTATAGCATAGAATTTTTTCATTTTAACTCATCCTCAAATTTCAAATAAAGGTAGCAGCTATGTAACAATTAATGTAATGAGTCAGGCGTTGCCAATAAAATTTAAATTGCAATAAAAAATAAGATTATGTTTATGACTTCAAGCCACAGAACTATGGCTTGTTCTATGGTTTCAGATGTTAGCCTGAGGAAATTGGAAAAAATGGTAAAGGATAAAATGGTAAAGGAAAATGGTTCAAAATGTTTCCTCCCAATGTACATATCAAGTTTTTATATTATTATTATTATTATTATTATTATGAATATGATAAAAAGAGAGTATAGTGGGCATATGTCTACAACGTTTCCCAGCTATCCCCACCTTTTAGTAGTCACAACCTTGCGTAATTCCCTCCCATTCACTGGGGCTGGACTTAGTGACCTGCTTCTAATGAATATAATGTTGCACAAGTAATAGATGTCACTTCTGAAGTTAGGTTATAAAAAAGGACGATTTTGCCAGCACTCTCTCTACTGCCTCTCTTGTGGTCACTCTGATGAAGCCAAGAGCCATGTCATAAGCTTCCTGTGGAGAGGGTTAGGAACTGAGGCAAGAAACTGGCTAACAGCTTATGAAAAATTAAATCCTGCCCACAACATTCCAAAGATGCTTAGAAGCAGACCCACCCCAAGTTGAAGCGGAGGACCAGTGCAGCACTGGCTGAGACTTTAATTGCAGCCCCTTCACAGACCCAGCTAAGCCCCCACCTGCATTCCTCACCCACAGAAACTGTGAGACAATAATGTTTTAAGCTACCAAAGTTTGGTATAATCTGTTAACACAGCGATACGGAAAGGCAATATATGACTACAAGAAACACTTCCTCAAATGACCAATTATCATTGTCACTTATCGCAATTTGTTCCAACCTCATACAAAAATGTAAGCACTTAAGAAATAAAATGTTAAAATTTGCCAGTTGAAGTCAGGCCCAATTGGAAAGTTAAGTGATATAAAATGAGGGAACAGGAAACAGTAAATCTCAATTCAAATGCCAATCATAGGATTAAAGTAAATCAATTTTATAATGTAGCTTCAGATAATCTTAAAATGTAAAGAGTCCATGGCACTAAAAATATATTGCTATAAAGATATATTCAAGTAATCAAATGCGAGAAATAGTATATTCTCTTGGTTAAAGTAGATGTGTAAACATAAGGTAAAACTGACCAGTCTTTTTAAGAGCGATCACAAGAGACAGCTACCCATGCCATCAGTTTATAGGAAGAATATTAGGTAACCAATCCAAAAAGGAAGAAAGCCATCACAAACCAAGCAAATGAGATGTGTAATCAGGGTGACAGCCACCAATGAACATAATTACATTTCATTGTTTTTGTTTATTATATTTAAGCCAATTGAAATCCAAATTCAACTGTACAGTCTATAGACAGCTTCTGGTCATTAGTCATTCCTCTAAAATTCCAATATTAGTTTGACAAGAGAGAAAAGTTGCAATTTCTTAATATTTATATATATATATATATATATATATTTAATTTTTTTACATTAATTCATTTTTGAAAGACACAGAGAGACAGAGCACAAGCAAGGGTGGGGCAGGGAGAGAGGGGGATGCAGAATCTGAAGCAGGCTCCAGGCTCTGAGCTGTCAGCATAGAGCCTGACACGGGGCTCAAACTCACGAACCATGAGATTATGACCTGAGATGAAATTGGAGGCTCAACTGATTGAGCCATCCAGGTGCCCCATATATTTTTAATGTTTTATTTATTTTTGAGGGAGACAGAGTGTGAGTGGGGGAGGGGCAGAGAGAGACAGAGACAGAGAATCCAAAGCAGGCTCCAGGCTCTGAGCTGTCAGCACAGAGCCCGACATGGGGCTCGAATCCACAAACCGTGAGATCTTGACCTGAGCTGAAGGTGGACACTTAACCAACTGAGCCACTCAGATGCCCTAGCAGAGAAAAGTTTCTTTACAAATTACTTTAAAATAGCTAAAAGACTGCAGCTTTCACACACACACAAAATGTGAATTTTCAGAAAAATTCATTTTTAGTCTCTGCTGATAGTTGGGAAATCAAAAACCAACAAGGGGGAAATATTCTGGGTTTTCATTACTATGTTGGCCCTTTGAGAGGTAAGAATACCAGGAAATATAAACTGGCATCCAACAATGCCTTTAAAAACTTAAAATCAGAAAATGCGAATAGTGTGCAGATTCACTTTCCTAAAATGTTTCTCAAGAGCACGTGACTACGTGTAATTACCAAAGATGTAAGGTTGCAACATGAGACGCACATTTAATGCAATGTGTACGATTTTTCTTGTGCGATATGTAAAACTGGGCATGCTCATTTGTACATTTTGAACTTCTGATAAATTTATTTATTAAAATGAGTTTTTATAATTAAATCAAGATATTGTTTTGCTTTCAGAAAAATGAAGTCTCTACCAATGATTTAGATTTTTTTCTTTCCCATTTTTGAATGCAAAGTACAGTAGTATGAGGAAGGCTGTCCATGCAAACAACACCTTATTTAAGTTTAGTAGTGCATATTTTGAACACATAAAGGGCATTAAAATCTTGAAGTTTATCAAAATTAATTTGAAGATAACTTGTTTTTAAGTGCTTATCAACTAATATATTTTGTAATATTTATCTTTCTCAAGATAAGAATAGTTTCTACAAATCAAATGATCATAAACTGAACAGCTCAGCATCTACAATGACGTCTGGAGACAGAGAAAGAGTGAGAGAAATTATCAAATATTTTCTTAAGCATTTAACATGTATCAGTGTTTTTACTCTTCACCATAATCCAAGTGGTATATTTTATTGTATTTATCTCTCTATGCCTCCCTATTTTCTATTTCTTCTGAGGGAATATGTAGATGTATGAAAATGTGTATATGTATGATAGACAAATTCTTCAGCAAAAATCTGTTGTAAATATTTAATTATTATAAATAATTTTTATTAATTGTGATTACACAGACTCTCTGGCCTAACAAAAGATTTCCACCTATTTATAATACCACTTTAGTCTGGCTCTTCTGTATTATTCAAGTGATGATGTGCACGTTTCAATATTTCCATTTTTCTGGCTGTTGTTTTTTCAGTGAAATATATTTCAGGAATATAATTAAAAATCAAAGCTTTAAAATTCCCTATTTCAGGGCACCTGGGGGCTCAGTCGGTTGGGCATCCGACTTTGGTGCAGGTCATGATCTTACAGTTCCTGGGTTCAAGCCTCACGTCAGACTCAGTGCTGACAGCTCAGAGCCTGGAGCCTGCTTCAGATTCTGTGTCTCCCTCTCTCTCTGCCACTCCCCTGCTCATGCTATGTCTCTCTCTCTCTCTCTCTCTCTCTCTCAAAAATGAATAAACCTTAAAATCTTTTTAAATAAAAAAATAAAATTCCCTATTTCAAACCAAAATACCAATTTGATATGGTAAACGTCAATGCACTTGCAAATGTAAAATTTCTGTTCTAAACAATAAAAAACTCCACTGTTGTTAGAAAACTTCCAAAGCAATTCCTGTGATATTTAGAATGGGCTCCAAGTCTACAGTTTTACAAGTCACTAGCTTAAAGTGAAACTTGACAGCATATTTAGTGAAAGCTCCAAATTTGCTAGGTTCCAAATAGAATAATGCAAATCTTGCAACTCTTTGACAGTTATCTCCTAAGGGGATTTTGGAATTATTTTTAGATAGCTTATTTTATTTTTACTTAAAATATTTTTACTTAAAATTACACTAGATAATTATGTTCTTTGGTAGTTCTAAATTTTAAGTAACTTGTTTTATTTACTAATTAAATACTACTGATTTTTCCCTAGAAAAATTTTTTTAAAAGAACTTTGCAACATATTATGCATATTATCTTGCTGCATTTGGGCATGGCTTCCTTTTGCATTAGCTAGCTTCCAATGTAATAGCAGTTAATTTAAATATAAATATTATATTTATGAAATTAAAGACAGAAACAAGTATATAAAATACAACCTAGAAAATGCAAACTTTAATATATTTGCAAATGAAAAAAGGATAAGAAAAGTCACTGCACTGAATTTAAGAAAAGCAGCAAGTATTTATTTTAGTCATTGGTATTAAGAGCGCAGTGAGGCTTATTTATGGTGTTTTCTTCTCTTGACCTAGATATGCAGCTTTTGTGCCAGATTTTCATTTAGTGTGAAGGACATTACTTTGCTTCTGGATTACCAAGCTCCTTGACTTTAGGAGATCTGCTACACAACATGAAAAATAAACCACAGTGGACAACTGTCCTCACTCACAGCATTCCAGCCATACGAGGTAGATGTCCATTCAAATAAGAGAAGGTAAATTTGTTGCCTATCTATTTCTGACTGTTAGCTTCCTCAGGAAGCCTCCATAAGCCTCCACCTGCTGTGAATTCTGAAGACTGGTCCCCTTTCTTCAAAAATGTTTAACATGGTTTGGTCCCTATTTTAAAATTATTTGATTACTCTCTATATTTCCCACTGACTAAGCTGTGAGCTCAGTGCGAGTAAGGACCTTGTTTGTGTTTGCTCACCATTCCATCCCCAGGGGCTGGGACAGTGTGGGGGGTAAAGTAAACATTAAGTAAATATTTGTTGTTGAATGAAAGATTAAATGAATGAGAGGTATTTAAGAGAAAAGTGTCTCTAGAATCTAGCAAAGATTATTTATAAAGAGTTTGTAAAGATAATATTTTCATATCTGGAAATGATACCAATTTTCCACACTTTACGTAAAAGAAAGTGAGTGAACACAGCCCGACTAATTTCATGAAGTCAAAACAACCCTAATACTAAGACCTGACAAGAACTTTATGACAAATGTCTCCCACTAACATGGATATAAAAACATGAGCGAAAACATCAGCAAGAAAAATGTAGTGATTAAAAAAAATTAATATATCACAAAGAAGTTGAATATATGCCAGAAATATAACTTTGGTTTAGCATTTGGTTATCAATTATTGCAATTTATTTAATAAACCATACTAATAAAATGAAGAAAAATCTCAATATATAAATAAAATGCATTTGATAAAATTCAACACCAGCTTATGATTTAAAAACATAGCAAATCTAATACAGAAGGGAAAATACATGATAACAGTTATCTCCGCAAAACCTAAAACAGCAATCCTTAATAGTGAATTATTGGATGCTTTTCCCCCAAAATCAAAAATATGAAAGGAGTACCTGCTAATACTATTATTTCTTAGTATTGTACAGCTAGTGAAAAGAAAATTAAAGTAAATAAGAATAGAAAGGAAGAAATAAGACTATCCTGTAACATGGGTATATAAGTCAAAATTCAAATCAATTCACCAACTATTAGAACTAATAAGTGAAGTTAGTAAGGTTACTGGATATACACAGTCAGGTGAATGTATATGTTCTAGAAACAAATACATATCAAATATAAAATGTTTTATAACAATACCATTTTATAATAGCATTAAATATATCAAAATAGCTTAGGGATATCACAGGAGATGGGTAAACATGTTCTAAAAACTACGATACATTATTGAAAGAAACTAAAGAATATCTAAGTAAATGAAGGCATATATCATGGTTATGGATTGGAAAGCTCAAGACTATAAAGATGTCACTTTTACCCAAATCGACCTATAGCTTCAGTGTAATTCCAGCTAAAACCTGAGAAAGTTTACTCTGTGGAAACTGACAACTTGATTCTAACATTTATGGTAAATGCCAAGAGCCAAAAATGCCAAGAAAATGTTAAAGAAGAAAAAAGAGGAATTATTCAACTGGATATGAAAACAATATAAAGCTACAGTAAGTAAGACGATGAAGTTTTGGCAGAAGGAGGGAAATAGACTAATGTAAGAGAACAGATTTCCAAATACAGACCCACACCTCAGTGGTACCTGATTTACGACAGTTCAGTACGTGAAATTATTTTGCCTTTTTTTCAACAAAAGGTGCTACTCAACCACATATCCATATGGAACTGCCATATCATACCATATAAAAAGATCACTTCCGAATAGTGAACTGACCTAAATCTCTATGATAAGACAATAAAGCTCCTAATAAAAGTTAGCTAAGAAAAACCTCTCATTACCTTGTAGTCATCAAATAGGACGGCAAGCATTAGGGTAAATGTTTATCAACTGAATTTTATTAAAAGTAAGAATTTCTGTTTGTGAGAAGCTATTGTTACCAGAATGAAAATGCAAACAGTTGCATGGGAGGTCTCGGCCACATGTATACCCACCGAGGATTCATATGTAGGAAGCATAAAGAATTATCAGAAATTTTAAAGAGTTAACATGTCTTTTTTAATCATACCAGAAGTTTTTTTTAAGGTTATTTGTTGAGAGAGAGACAGCGCCTGAGCCAGCAGGGGAGGGGCACAGAGAAAGGGAGACAGAATCCCAAGAAAGGGAGAGAGAATCTCTGCACTAAGAATGCAGAGCCTGACATGGGGTTTGAACCCACGAACTGTGAAATCATGAGTTGGGCTGAAATCAAGAGCCAGACTCAACTGACTGAGCCACCCAGATGCTCCCATGCT
The DNA here is from genome assembly GCF_024362965.1 of Panthera pardus. Classification (NCBI taxonomy): domain Eukaryota; kingdom Metazoa; phylum Chordata; class Mammalia; order Carnivora; family Felidae; genus Panthera; species Panthera pardus. The sequence goes on along the minus strand of NW_026526710.1, from coordinate 79,718,833 downwards.
AGAAATTTTTAAATGTACTTCGTGAAAGGTGATATTCAAATAATTACTAAACAAATGAAATGTTCTTACCTTACGTCCCTAGTTATCAAGGGAATGCAAATTAAAACTACAATGTAAAACCACTAGCCGTTAAGAAGTTTCATGGTAGCATTTTTCCAAATAGCTCAAAACTAAATCTGTCCATTTTCATAGACTAAAAATGGACACATAAACTTCATTATAGTCTTGTGATAGAAACTATATGACGACAAAAATGGATGCACTGGCACTAGTGAGACATGCAGCTCACAGACAGAATAAAAGAAGCTGGTATGAAATGATACCTTTCGCATCATCCTGTTTATAACAAGTTCAAAAAGAGGCAACGCTACTCCTTATGACAGAGACTTACCTATGTCTAGAGATAGCGTTTACCTTTGGCTAGAATGGTAATGACAGGGAGAAGACACGAGGGAGGCTTCTAGAATGCTAACGGTTCTGTTATTTGATCTCGGGGTGGGCACATGGGTGTGTTCTTTTTAAAAATTCATTGAGCACCATATGTTTACAGTTTGTTGACTTTACATGAAGCCATCCACATTGAGCCACATTGGGATAATCCGAAAGCAGCCAGTTGCCAGGCTCCATCTTTACAAATACTGTATCTACCCAGATTTCTACCCATTAAGCAGCTTTCAGATGAGGCAGGAGAATAGACATGATAAAGAGAATATTATCACACTATATAGTAGCGTGCATTTTAATGGAAGCACAGAGCTCAGAGGCAGCATAGGAGAGGGAACGTGTCCCTCTGCTTGCGGCCAAGGAAATGTGCGAGTAAGAATTTTTTGGTCACACGAGGGGGAAAAGAACATGATAACAGGACTGGCCAACGTTGTCAGCAAATTGTAGATCAGTCACCTCTGCTTGCAAGGAAATACGTTCCCTGAAAGGACAATACCTTGCTTACACTAAATGATTCCCAGTACTGAAATAGTTTTATCATGCAGACTTTGAATGAGCATAAAACACAGAAAACTCCCCATAAATTCACTGGGTTTAATTTCAACAAAAAGCTTGATGAAACCTGTACATACAATTTACAATGAAAAATTTTTGTTCCCCCCCTCCAAATCATGTCTCTTTAATGCAAAGAAACATAACATAATGTTCTGGTTGATTCACACTTTAGTTATCCAATCACTGAGATTAAATTCTCCAGATGTTACCTTGTTATATGAAATTAATGCTCATTAGAAAGATTATGTTCAGATGATCAGAATTTCATTATCAAGTATACCTCCCCTTAATGGAAGTGAAGGCATGAGTCTCCCCAAATGGTTTGCAAAGCCCTTAAAAAGTCTTATGACAAAATAGTCAATTGTCCTGTTTCCCTGAAACACACACACACACATGCACACACACACACACACACACAGATCAAAAAATACTTGATAATGTCTCCATTCACAGTTATCTTTCTTGCATTTATAAAAACGTTTCATTTCAACAGATAGCCAAGATTACCTGAGCTTGCTTCAAGATAACAAGTATTAACACAAATTGTAGTGGGAGGGGCAGGGGACAAAGCCAACTACTTCTTCCACCTTCTTTGAACATATTTCCATTTTCAAAAATTTCGCACCGACAAAAACAAAATCAAGATAATTATTTTGCTGTTCAAAAGCTTAAATTAAAATGGAAAATGGAAGAATGAAAGTAACTTGATATTTTGGAAGATGACTGAATTCAAATGCTCAATTCCGCTTGCTTCATTATGTTTACGAAAGCCAGATCTACTTTTAAATTTCTAACAATCTTTGGCAGCACAAAAGATCTGACCTCAGAGTCCCAAGTCTCCTACTGAGTTTTGTTGCTTAAAATCTAAAAAACAAACCCATATTCAAAGTTCTTCTATGCTTTAAGATAATCTATACAAATGCAAGTCAAAAGAGTTCTCAGACAAATATAATCAAATGTAATTTAAGCATTTCATAAAAGTAATAAAAAATGAAACTAAAAAAAACACATGTAACATTGTAAAACAGCAGACTGTCCCAACAAGTTAAAAAAAATTGAAGTTTTTTTTTAACAGTGAATAAGTAAGTGTTCTGATTACCTCGGGACTGTTCTGGCTTGAATACACTACCATAATGTGAAGTAACAGGGCGGGCAAGCACATATTGTTAATCATAACAGAAGTTAACTTGAATACAAAAACATTTTCTTTCCCATTTAGTTACACTGTAACGTTAGGCAAACTGATCTTTTTACTATTTACGGCTGCCGTTGGCCATTGTTCCTGATTTTATAATAGCTAACTCTCAAAGAAAATGTCTGCAATTTCTTTTGTTACTCCGAAAAGTGAGAACAAGATAGGAAGAAGGGTGCACTGCAAAGGGACTTGATGTAACCTGTGACCGTGTGTGAGACCTTGGAGAAGTCAACTTTTTCCCCACTAGTTTTGATAAGAAACATGGAGCGATAATACCTATCAGTTTGCTTGGAGCATGCTCGCTACAGTACATAAAAGATCTGGGCATAATGTTGATATTCAGTAAATGGTAAATATTCTCTTATGCTTCTTTTTTACTACGTAAGATTCCCTTTCTGCATATCATGAATTTGTGGCTAAAACAAAAATAAAGAGTATAAAATCAATGTTCACAGATTTCTTATTACTAGTGAAGGTAGAAGATGTTATCATGAGAATCAGCTCTTTAAACAATTTATTCTATTTTCTATCCCTTGTTTGGGTAATAAAATCATCTGCTACAATGAACTCAAGAAAAAGTGAGATTAATAAGATTTAGAAAGCAAAACACTTAAAGATAAAACAAAGAAGAATTTCTAGGAATGTAAACAATCCCACTTCCAAATTATCTGAAGCCATGGGAACGATGAAATGATAAACTGAAATAAACAATCCAAACTGACGTTTCCTTGGTTCCTCTCCAAATAGGATGCACAATTCACAAATAAAGGGCTCACATACATGAAAAGCAGGCTGTTCTATTATTCTACTCTGGTCCTGTCATCAACTCTTAGCCTACACTTATTATATATGAGCTACGCGGTCTAGATAAAAAGAATAGATCTTGTGCCAATAAAAAGATGTTTGTGTAGAAACTACTTGAAAACCCAAATAGAGTTCAATTCGTTAGTGTGTGTGTGTGTGTGTGTGTGTGTGTGTGTGTGTGTGTGTGTTGTGCTGTTTGTGCATGTAAAGGTAGGGAAAGAGAAAGAATGACTAATAATGAGAAAAGTAACAGATCTACACTAAGTTCCCTGGTCAGTTCATTCCTTTTTTATCTGTGGCCCCATGCTCTGGTTAATTATTTTGCTCTGGATTTATGAAATCGCATAGTAATTTTAATACATCTATTTCCACAATCAGTCTATGAACTTCCACAAACTTCTGCAACTTGCCTTTTATTTATCTTTGTTTTCCCAATGTCTAGAATAAAGAAGATACTCAATGAACCTAGAGGGAACTAGAATATAGAAGATACTCAATTAATGAATCTAGAGGAAACTAATTGAACCATTCAATTAAAATAGAGTTTACAACTGCCAAAATGCATATGTATGCAATTATGTTTATGCATGTCCATTGGGCCTTAACAAATTAGTCTTATTTTATTCATGTGGAATCCTCAGGCCTGTTGGAAGTGAAAAGAGCATTTGCTGTGTGTGTTTGTGTTTTTGTGGAAATAGCGTGAATTTTGCTGCTTCAGGGAGTTTAGGGAAGGCTCTTACATTTCTTACTCTATGGAAGGTTAACTGGCTTTCCGCCATTTTTTTCCCTCATTAATCAAAGTCACCACTATTCTCTCAGTTTGTGTATGCCAAAACTTTAGATTTCCCTTACTGATCATTCTTCATCATCCCCTATTTCCAGTCAATTACCAAGTCCTGTTCATTTCACCATTTGGGAGGTTTTTCATCTATGTTTACTTTTCTCCTTCTCAGCTACCTTCGTGCAAACACAGCCCACTCTTTCAGGAGCCCCCAAAGTCCTTCCTTCCAATACTGTTTGCCACTCAACAACTACAGAGATATATTTTTCATTTGATTATTTAATCTTTGCTGAAACCCCTTCAATTTGTTTTCCCATTATTCTCAGGATTAAGTTCAAAATCCTTACATCAGTCTTACCTGCTGGGCTCCCTTCCTCGCCTTTCCATTTCGGCATCTCCAAGTCTCCTGTGCTTGGACACCTGGAGATCTCACTTCCCACTGGAGCCAAGCTTTTAGTCTTGGATTACCAAAATAATTCAACTTCCTTTGGGTGTCAATACTCTATTCCTATATATTCACTCTTTGGCAGGAATATTTCTTCCACAAAAAATGTAGAAGTTCCAACTTGAACTAAAATACGTATGTTTTGTATTTTAAAAATAGATAATTCTTAAATATTCAATAAATCCTTGGTTTCTTTTTCTTCCTCTTGATTTATGCAAAATATCAACCTTCTCAATTAATACTAAACATGTAAAAGACATAATTTATGACATGCTAACATAAGGAGCAGCTACTCAAACTCATTATTATGTTTTTTTAAATGCTTTTCTATTACTTAAATGGAACCACCACATGACAGTTGTTTTCTGCTGCATTAGAACTTCCATAATCAAGGGATCACATAGAGCCACAATTCTAAATTATTATAAAGCTCAGAGGACTTAAAAGGGAAATTTCTTCTGAAATAAATGCTTTGGTTAACATTTAAATTTGTCACAAAATGCATTTTTTTAACTTAACACTTTTCAAAAAGTAGAACAAACACGACCTGACATATTAATGTAATGCAGAGTTTGGATCCTTTTAAATAAAGTTATTCAAATATATTTTCCCATTAACATACTGAAACTTCCTAATGGAAACATGAAAAGCTGATTTTCTTTTCTGTAAACTCAACCATGACTTACAGCTCTTGCAGTCCCCCTACTTTCAACAATAAAGTGTTTAACAATAAAACATTAAGCACTGACTGTGCAATAATGAAAATCTAACACTCAAAGTATATTTATGCTTATACCTCAGGGGAGTTCTCTCATTATGTGTCAGTAGGAACATCTTCTATATTTCCCATATGGATAACTTAGAAGATAACCACATTTGGTGACCAAATCATCTTCTCACTTAAGTGAACATACTCAGTGCATTAAATCCAAAGTCGGTCTACTATACGTCTCCTCTACCTCCAGGCATTGACTCTCTTAACTTAGCTTTTCTCCTTACATATGAGAGTCAGCCTGCTGTCCTTCATGATTCATGGAACACCAAGTAAGCCCTGCTGTCTCGCATGTTCTGACATTCCAGAAAGCATCCTGCCTTTCACTCACTTAATCACCTTGGCTATCCCTTTCAAAGCCCTTTCTTAAAAAGAAGAGTTTGCCTGCCTAAATCGCTTACTTTCTTCAAGTTTGCATTGTATAAATACAGCAAGGAAATGGTTTTCTTGAAGTTTTCTCTCTTTTTTTAATGTTTACATATTTTTGAGAGAGACAGAGTATGAGCTGGGGAGGAGCAGGTGAAGGGGGAGACACAGAATACGAAGCAGGCTTCAGCTGTCAGCACAGAGCCCGACGTGGGGCTCGAACCCACAAACTGTGAGATCATGACCTGAGCTGAAGTCAGACACTTAACTGACTGAGACGCCCAGGCGCCCTAGTCTTCTTGAAATTTTCCATGGGAGCTCTGTATGGCTTTATATTTAGACTTCATAATTAAAAAAATTTCTTCAAAATAGAGTCTCTCTTAAAAAAAAAATCACTAAATTTACCAATACCCAGAGAATATGGTGCATTCAGGTGGTGCATTCAAAAACTATGCAGTCTAGGACACTAACAATAAAGACTTTATTTTCTGGATTAAGGTAGATTGGGAACTTTTTTTTCTAATGGCATTGTAGAATTGCAAAACAATGGTGCGCCTGGGTGACTCAGCCAGTTAAGCATCTGGCTTTGGCTCAGATCTCATGGTTAGTGAGTTGGAGCCCCACGTCGAGCTCTGTGCTGACAGCTCAGAGCCTAGAGCCTGCTTTGGATTCTGTGTCTCCCTCTTTCTCTGCCCCTCCCCTGCTTGTGCTCTGTCTCTCTCTCTCTCTCAAAAATAAATAAACATTAAATATTTTTAAAAAAAGAATTGCAAAAAAAATACTTTGGGTTTTTATTGTTGCTGCATTTTCGTTTTAATCAGATGGAAGTCATATGTGTGATACACAGTGATATCTGAACAGGGATTTACCACCTGCTGAGCGTGTTTCTGCAAATGTCCATTTATGAAAGTTCTTCGCTGAGGTACACAAATAACTTCCTTGGTTGAAAAAGCAGGTAAAGATAAAAAAAAAATCCATGTGAAAAATATTGCTTCCTATATCTTTCCAAATTTTTGGTCCTACTAGTTTTTTTTTAAACCAACATCCCTTTACATAATGCACCCTACTCAAAGATGAACACTCTCACAAACCTCCCTGTCACTAAATTTGACTGAAAAATTGTCATACAAACTCACAATCACGGGATCAAAAGCAAGCAGTGGTAACCATAGCTTAAAACGATAAACTGGGACATATTAAACATTTTAAAGATCTGAACAAAACTTGATTTAAATAGTGCCAAACTAGAAGTGGATAGGAGCTCTCCACCCATAGGAGCTCAGGGAGAGGCCTTTGTAGAGAAAAGGCGGAAACAAAGTAAGGAAATTCTTGATTGGCTAGAACTTATAGAAAGCCTAGCTGTCTGTCTGTGATTGGCTGTCCTAAGATCACCACAGTACTAAAGTGACATCAGTCTAATGGTCTCTTTGTTTAATTGACTTAAAAATCGTAGTTTTAATCATTTAAAACTGTATTCATTTATTTATTTATTTCAGTTTTCAGCCAATTTAGGATTAGGGTTTTAAAATCATTTCAGCAACTTGTGTAAGGCAAAGGCAAAATAAAAGGCAAAACCAGCAAATGCATGTAAAACAGTGTATTTTGATAATAATTTTATTAAAATTATATGCATGTGTATATAATAATGACTACTCATTTCTGCATGTTGCTAACATAGCATAAGGATAAACATTCTTTCACTTTTGAGCTTTGAATATTCATGCATTCCTTCAAAAGCTATTTACTGAATCTCTCCTATGTGCCACAGACATTGTTCCAGGCGTTTGGAGGTACATAGGAAATAAATGGATTTAAATATCTATTCTCATGGAACTTAACATTGTGATTACATGTGAAATCTGACTCAGAAATTCAAGAGTAAATCATTTTTTTTTTTCTCCAAAGATTCCCTTGCAGCAAATTATCAAGATGTTTTCACATTTTAAAATGGAACCAAATTTTTGTTATGAAAGAACCAAAACAAGTTATTTTGGACATGTTGGAGGAACTGGGTATAACAGAATTGCATAAACTATAACACAAACAAACTAACCCAATTTTTGGAGTTTAATCACATATTCCTAATTAATCTTTCAAATATAAATATCTGCACATGTTAAACTATTCTTTTCTGAAGGAACTCTGGGCTGAGAATGAACTGAACTTTCTAAAAGTTCTCAAAAATATTTTAAACAGGAAACCAGCTGCCTCCACCCACCCATGGCAATGTGTTCAAAGTGCAATACCGCAGGAGCCCATGTAAGTCCTTGAATACTCCAAATTACTGCAGGTCAGATTTAGTCCGTGAATTATAAGTCTTTATGAATGTGATTGCCGAGGATGATGAGAAAATAAAATTATTAGTGAATATGAACCTACCCAAGTTTCATAATTATGTTTTTTCTTAAAACATGATTCGTACATGATTAATCTATTTTGAAATCACAAGGCTGTCTACCTGTGAGTAGAAATAGCAGAGGTTCCAGAAAGTATATTGTATCTCTTGTGACATAAATGGAAAAAGTACAAAAGGGATATGTAAACTTGATTTTGGATATAATTAAAACATAGTCATTTATAGTACTATATTCACTTACAGTAGTATAAGTATATTAAATCAATTAATTTTTCTTGGTCATGAAGATTCTAATACTTAGAAAAACTAAAGTAAAATAATACAAAAAAGCAAAGGAGGAATATTGGAATTGTCAAAACTGAACATTCTTTTTTGTTTTTATTAAAAATTTTTTTTATGTTTATTCATTTTTGAGAGAGACAGAGACAGAGAGCGAATAAGGGAGGAGCAGAGAGGGAGACACAGAATCCGAAGCAGGCTCCAGGCTCCGAGCTGTCAACACAGAGCCTGACGCGGGGCTCGGACTCATGAACTGTGAGATCATGACCTAAGCTGAAGTTGGATGCTCAACCAACTGAGCCACCCAGGCACCCCACAAAACTGAACGTTCTTATACTATGTAACAAAAAGAGAAACAGTAATATGTTATCAGAATACAAATTATCAGAACAGCAGTTAATAATGTGTTGATGTTTAGACAAAATGTTGACTTCTTATCTTAGTTACTAGCATTAGATTTATAGCCTTGTTATATTTCTATGGACTCTCCTAAGATTAAAATAATAGCAACCATATATTTTGTTCTAATCCTTTCAAATTTTCATGTAAAATAAAACAAGTTATCAGCTTTCAGATATATTATTTGGAGGAAAATACTTTCTCCAGAAAAACAAATCTGGTGGTTGTATAATACCTAAGTTACTTATAATAATGAGATCCGAAATCTTGATTTCACTGGGAAAATTTCATTTATCTTAAGAAAAGACATGAAATATTACAAAGCATAAATGTTAGATTTTTATTTGAAGTTCAGCTACTATTCATGCTAGTGAAAATTTTTTCCTCTTTATACATTCTCTATATTAGCAAAAATGTCTTTGTACTCTGGACATAGAGTGTACAATCAGCTTTTTAAGTGTTGATATTTCAGGGTTTTGTCTTTGACATAAGAGAAGATAACACTAAAGAGAAAAGCAATTTCACTATATAGCAGAGTTCGTAACAAATTGCTAATTGATCTGAAATGAGGTTTCATCTGTTTGCATTGTAGGTATAGTGTTTTATTTCCTTAGCAAAGACAAGGGATTGGATTAAAAATGTCAAAACAACAGGAAGTGAACAGCTCGTGTTTACATTTCTTAAAAGATCTGGCTTTCCAGTCCCTAAAATAGAAAATGTAAGACATGTGCAAAGAGAACTGCAGAAGGCTGAAGACCAGATTAAAAAGATACATTTCTGAAAACTTGCTTGTTTTTATTTACCCTCTTAGTCATATAAATATTTCCTTTCAATCCTTTCTCAAATAATCCCTATAAAGCCACAGTTTTAAATCTTCCTCCGAAACTCTTATTTTACTTTTTCTGTTTCTCTGCTCTACCAGATTTGGATCTTTTGTTTAATTTATAAAAGAAAGAAAAGAAGAAAAGAAAAAACAAAAAAAACAAAAATAAAAAATAAAAAACTAAGAAATGTGTGGAATCCTAGAATTGGGTTTCATCATTTTCATTATTGCCTGCTTTTCAACCAATTAGATTTTCTTAAATTATAACGAGAGGAGAACATATTGGTGCCAGTAATCTCCAATGGTCACCCTATTTTACACACCTCTCAGTATCAGTAGAACTTAAATACATCAACAGGACATCATCAGAATGGTAGAACGGAGCTCAGAGAACACTGGGTTCAGAATTAGAAAACCTGGGGTAAATCTGTTCCATAGGAAGTTCACTCAAACACCTATCTTCACGTCCAAAAGAAGATAAATGCAATGCCTTAAACATGATCTACACTTGCTATGAGAGTACTCTGTAATTATTTATATTCTGGAGTAGTATAGCCTGTGCTGTCCAGTAGGATAGTCACAAGGCAGATGGTGCTGGTGAAATCTTGAGAGTAGTCTGAACTGAGATGTACTAGAAGTCGAAATGAGGCACAGGTGGAAAATAAAAATGTAGACCAGCTCATTAATTTTATATTGATTACATTTTAGAATGGTAATATTTTAAAGATGTGGGTTAAGTAAAATATATTACTAAAATCAATATCACATTTAATTTTTAACTTTTTAAATGTAACTAAATTGCAAATGTTGCTTGGATTATATTTCTATTGGACAGCTCTACTTTAGAACATCCAAAAAATGTAAGGGCTTTTCTTTTTCATAGAGAATTTTATAGAAACAGAAAGCTATGCTTTGATTTTTTCAAAAATATATCCAGTGGGTTCTCACAAAATTTCTGTCTCTACCTTACAGAGGCTTCCTATCTATGCTTCAAATTAGGATGATTTCTAATAACATCATTCACAAATATATGTTTGGAAAAATGCATCCTATTGATAATGGAAATATACGCCAAAGAAACATGGCTACCATTCAAATACAAATGAACAGGACATTTTCATTCTCTGCCACATGGTCATATACGCAAGAGATGCTGTATTAGTCACATCAAAGTAAACCAACATCATACAAAACATTGGATATGGCTGTTCAACATTCTCATCTAAGTTTAAAAGAAACACCATTTATTTGAAGCTGTTTAGACAGCATGGGCTTTTAGACAAACATAATTGCTAAATACTAAAATATATGTAGTTGTTAAACATATCGCTTCTACTATGAACTAAAGCCCAAGAAAAATATCATTGATTCATGGTTTCTGAATATCATTAATAAATATAATTTCATTTTTATCTAAAACTTTGGCAAAATAATACAAATCTAGAAAAATTATGGGCTTATAATTTGTTAGATGTGAAAAATTCTGCCTATTTCTTATCTTTCCCCAAAGATTCTTCTCTAGTACAGATTGTAAGACCGAGAAAACATCATTAAAAATAGCAAGGACAGGGGCTCCTGGGTGGCTCAGTCGGTTAAGAGTCTGACTTCAGCTCAGGTCATGATCTCACACTCCGTGAGTTCGAGCCCCGTGTCAGGCTCTGTGCTGACAGCTCAGAGCCTGGAGCCCACTTCGGATTCTGTGCCTCCTCCTCTCTCTGCCCCTCCCCTGCTCATGCTCTGTCTCTCTCTGTCTCAAAAATAAATAAAACATTTAAAAAATTTAAAAAAATAGCAAGGACAGCACAGAGGATATTGTCAATTAATACTGTAATACACGTAGCATGGCGAGCATTTCATAAGGTATAGAATCATTGACTCAGTATGTTGTGCACCTGAAACTAATTTAATATTATATGCCAACTCTACTTCAGTTAAATTTGTTTAAGTAGATAACTATAGGTGGTGATGGACACGTTAAAATATAGCAAGAAGGTAAGTGGATGAAATCACTAACAAAATAAGAGTCTCAGCATGGGAATGGGAAATTAAAGTTAGTGTCCACTTGTGGATATCTATCTTTATACCATTGCAAGAGCCATATATGAAATATCATGTTTTCCCATGTATTTTTATAACAGGAATGTTTTCCACATTGAAATAAATTCAGAAACATTAATAATAAAATGCATCTAGTAAAACCAGCTGTTGTACTGACTATTAAGGTACGTGAGGGATGGAATGTTTTCAGGGACAAAAACCTAACTTAACGTCCAAAATATTTTCACATGCGGTGTCCTTACAATAATCTCCTCTCTCAGTTCCTATTAATTCTGATGGTTTTACCTCACCCACCCATGCTGGTTCTATACCCTAGATGCTTTACCATACTAACATTTCTTCCCATTTCAATGTTAAGCACCTCTCTGATTACCTTCTATTGTCCCCACGACTCTCTTCTTTGACCAAATTTGAACCTCCTACTAACTTATCCTATTGCCTTCTGACTGTGTGTCATCTACTTCCTATCGACACTGCCCTCCCTTTTCTGAGCTCCATTATTAGCAAATGCCTCTCAGCTAGAATGGCATTCTCTCAACCGTGCTTGCCTAGAAAACTCCAATTCTGGATAGCATCCAACTATCCGCCTCCTCTATAGACACATCTGAGCACCCGGCATTACTTAGAGAAAACATCCTTCACTATGGGGTCTCAATTCAAATTCTTCACTCTGAATATCAAACAAGCCTCTAGCACGGCCACACCAACTGTACTACATTTCCCTTATCAATTCACTTCCCCGTTCTCCTGAACAACTCCACACACTTTCTGTCTCCAAACTTCCCATTTCTTCTGTTACTCTTCCATCTTTCTTGATGAACTTTTTTTTTCTTTATTTCACTGACAAAAGAAAAGTGATCAAAAGACAACTGCCATACTCTAGTTCTGCCACACCTACCAGTCTTGCGGATGGATACCCTTACCTCAGCCTCCTTGTAGGGCGGGCTCGTCCATACCCATATGGCCAAACTTCCCATTTGTATGTTCCATGTAAATCCCCTCTAACTGACTTAGACTTAGCTCCTGCAAATATGTCTTCTCCTACTTAATCAAATTAAATTTCCTTCCTAAATCATTCTCATCAGCAAATGGGCGTACTATAATATCTTTGACCTGAAAAACAAAAATCATCTTGATCCCCATGCAGGGGCCATCACATTTCTCTGACATTTTTTACAGTAAAAAGCTTTAGAAGATATTTTCACTCCTCTCTTTCTTTCTTGAACTCACTCTGTTTTAAGCCTAGATCTCTACCAAAACAGAAATCAATGACTTCTAAATTGCTAAATCTAATTAATAGCTAACTCCTGTTTTCTTTTTTTTAGTCTTTATTTTTAATATTTATTTATTTTTGAGAGAGTGAGCAGGGGAGGGGTAGAGAGACAGGGAGACAGAGGATCTGAAGCAGGCTCTGCGCTGACAGCAGTGAACCCAAAGCAGGGCTTGAACTCATGAACCGTGAGATCATGACCTGAGCTGAAATCAAGAGTCTATCACTCAACCAAATGAGCCACCCAGGCGCCCAACTCCTGTTTTCTTTGACCAATCAGTCGTATTTTAGTTAACTGGCCATTTCATCTTTCCGGAATGACTCATTTACTTGGTTTCTGAAAGACTTCTGTCCCATGGTTCCCCTCCTACCCCACCCAGTACTGCTCCTCGTTCTGCTCTGGGGGTCTGCAATGAATATGTTTTTTACTCAAAGGGTACTTCTGTCTTCAGCTACCAAAAAAAAAAAAATGCTTCTACCAGTTGTTTAACATCAAATAGCTTTGTATCTTTTCTACATAGCAACTCTTGGCAAATATCATCAAATATAAATCACCCAGATATTTACATATATGAAAATATTAGTAATCCTCTGTAAAGCTATGACTTTAATAGAATGACACTGAGCACAACTCATCTTCTCTTTGATAGGCTGCTTTCCGCCAGTGAGATACTCAGTTTTCTGGGGCTGAAGGCATGTCCAACTCTTGCTTTCAGCTCAGGTCATGATTGATCTTGGCTCAGCTCATGATCTTGTGGTTCGTGGGTTAGAGCCCTGCGTCTGACTCTGTGCTGACAGCTGGGAACCCTTCAGATTTTTTTCTTTTTTATCTCTCTCTACCCTTCCCCTGCTCATATTTAAACACATTCTCTCTCTCTCTGAAAATAAATAAATAAATAAATAAATAAATAAATAAATAAATAAACAAACAAATAAACAAACTTGTTAAAATAATGAAGATACCCAGTTTTCCTTTTTCCAACATTTGGTAACAACTGTGCATCTAGAGTTGATCAGGGCACTGGGGACCAAACGTTGAGCTCCAGGCATTTGGTATGCAAAAGACCCTCTATAAAAGATAATCTTGGAATACATTCTAGACCTGTTTAATTAAAATGAAATGTCATAAGGTCAGTGGTGAAAGTATCTGAACTGACAAATGTACTTATTGTTTTAGTAATGATAAATTTAAAGGAATGAACTTTTACATTTCAACTATCTTCATCTGTTTGGGCATATGGCTAAAAGGCATTACTCCAATAAAGCCCACTTAAATAACAATAAACTTGTAAAACAGCAGATAGTACATTTGTAAAATGATAGCATAGACACCATTATATTATATATGTATATATTATATATGTATATATAAAATATTTTATTTAAAGAAAAAGTAAAGTATGTTTAAGGTTTAGACATATGAGGAAAAATGTTAAACAGGGTTTATTATCTTTACTACAAATGTACAGTACTCCACACTGCCAGCAACAGATAGATGCTCTTCACATATTGGAAAAAAAAAAAAAAAAAACTTACATGATACTTTTCTTTGATAATAGTTGAGTCTTCCCATAATTTTAAGAAGGTGTGGTCACTAAGCATTCAATCATATCACACATCAAAAAGAAACAAAAGAAGGCCAATGTGTTCCCCATATCATTTCCAGTAACCTCATGCATTTCATTTATGAATACGTGATAGTTGATGAAAATCAATGCTTAAATTTCCTCTGAGAAGTCAAAAGACATCTTCTTTGAACATGACACCAAGGAAATGAGAGGAAAACCTAAGAGTTGAATATGAGAACGGCCAATTTAAATATAAAAACTGCTTATTTTCAGTATCAATTTATTCTGTCTGTTCCCAAAGGCGAGAGCCGACCACCTGAGAAAATTGCGATTAGCTTGGATTTACGGATGCTGCCTTGCCGCCTCATCCCTGCACTCTATTACCCCAGAGCCATCCTAACCCACTCTGCTTAACTCCGGCCAGATTCACATTCCTAAAATACCAGTGGAGCAGAGTGGAAATAGCTCTGGAGCCAGAAAGACATTATTGGGAATCCTAGCTCCAAAACTTACTATGTCTGTGGCTTTGAAGAAATCGTTTAACATTTCTGAACATCAAATTTCTTCACGTATAAAATGAAGGTACTCCGTAAAGTGAAGTTCATTCTATTACACAACTGTCAGGATCATAGGTATGTATGTAAATCATCTTACAAGGAAACATTATTCTTTGCCGGTAGGAGGAGGGCGAGGAGGAGGAGGATGACGACAACAATGACAAAGCAAAGACGAATAAATACTCTCATCTCTTCAGAAACTTGCAGTTGTCCCCACTGCATAATATACAGGGGCAAAATTACTCTGTGTATTCAGAGTATACAGCGCTTTGTGCTTCATAACTTTGTCCTGTTCTATCTATTCAGCACAATATCTGCTACTCACAAAGGTCCGTTTTATTTCTTCTCTGATGAAGCTCATCCCTAACCTTCCCTGCTTCATATTAATTTATGCTCAAAACTCTTTGCCCCAACTATTACTACAAAGTAGGATGATCTTTCTGTTTTTCAGCAATTATCTAAGTTCCATGGATTTTTCAAGACTCAGCTCAGGGAGCTGGACTTTTCTCTCAAGGCTTCTCTAAAATCTTGCTAAAAAGAGGATGTTTGAAGGTTTTGCCATTATAGAAAAATTCAATTAACCTTGCGGTATCAGCCCGGAAGAAACAGTACTTCTTCACATAGAAACTGTTCTTATATCATTTTTTAATTTTAAAGAATCACCACCATTATATTTGTGGCTCTAATGATTAGAGGAAACCTTCATAAATTTCAAGGCCACAGCCATTGCAAAGCACTAGGCAACTATATCCCAGTGATCAAGCAATTACTGAATCCAATAAAAACATGAAGAATGTCAAAGGGGGACCATTATACAATCTATTATTTTATAAGAAAACTATTTCTTAAAGTTTTGGGAAAAAAAGCAATTCACATAAAGCATTTTTCTAAATATCATGCAGATAGATTTATTGATATCTAAAATCAATATTGAAAAATCGCAGAAAAGCTATACAGATACTATATCACTAGCTTTTTAAGATCCCTTCTTAATCTAATGCCTATGTAAAAATGTGGACAAAAGTCATAATTCAGGAATATTTAATGTATATGCAAGGATATTCAACAATGAAATGATTAAAAAACAAGGCATTTAATCAAAAGTTGTAACAGTATCCTACTCCACAAAAATATTCGCAAAAGTGTATTCACCTGATCAGAAAACAGAAAGCTAGTATTGATGTAAATGAGAATATCAAGAAATATCACTATATATTTCAACAGCATATGTTACAGGTTTCTAATTACATTTTTAAAAGAATATCTTCCTTATATTTCTATTTAATAGACTTCTCCACTTAGCGTTCATTTTACAATTTATGTTTGTGGGAAACATAAGCAAACATTTCCAAATGGTTTCCAAAGATCATTTTCCCCTCCTCAATTCTACAATTGCTTTCCATATAGTTAAAGATCCATTTCTTCTCTATTATGTACAGGAGTTTATTGTTTGATTCTATGCCGTATCTCTTCCATACAACCCAGGTAACTTTGAAGTATACTTTTCTGTTAACAATAGCAGGAATTCAGTATGAGGACTGTCCATCAAAATGAAAATAACCCTGAATGCATGAGGCAGAATTATGAGGGTTTGCATAACAGTTTTACAATGTTCTAAAACTCTAAGAATATAGGTTACTTCCAGCACATTGACTAACTCATCATATTCATTTGAACTACAAAATAAAGTTTTAATATCAACATAATCTATAACTTTCTAAATTTAGAGTTGAAATTCTTACCTGAGTTTTGCTTAGTATATTATTTTTTGAAAACAGGAAAAGTATGGCAAGCTGTCAGGATAAATAATACCAACAGTGGAAAATGGAAGAAAGAGGGAAGGAACCAAGTCCACTTTAAGAAGAAACTCCTAATCCCTCTGTTTCCCAGACCTACAGTAGTTTTGTTCTGCATCTTATAAGCAACTGTCTTTCTTTGCTCCGAGAATACCACATGCTCTGCTCCAGCAGGAAAATGTCATAATTAAATAGAAAACCACAAGGTTATTAGGCATCTTACCCTCTGGGCTTGCTGGGCTGCTTCAGCGGCTCAGTGTTACAGACACATGTGTAAACAACAGAATTTCCTGCATCCTTTTCTCATCTGTATAGCTCTGGGGTCCTGGCCAACAGGATTATTTCCAGCATTAAGGCCACTCCGCACTAACTCAAAAAAGATTCCCATTGGTTGTGAAGTTTTATCAAAACCAATACAACACCCTCTTTGGATCACAAGTAAGCGAACCAAAATGAAATCACTTTAATGTTCCCTAACTAAGTATGGTTACCCAAAGCCTTCCATCCAACCCATTTGAAACCACGTACTGTGAGTGAAAAAGGAAGAAAATACCCACTCCTTCATCCACAAGTGTTTAACAGCAATGGGTATAACTTGTAATACTAATAGAAAAAACCAAGATGGCCAAGAAGAAAGAAACGAAGTATGTATCCATAAGATTTAAAGAGAGATTATACTACAGATCACAGGAACAATAGAAAATATCATTGGTCCAGGAAGATTTTTATTAGGTTGCTAAAAAAAAGAAAGACTATTTAATAGAATATTCAAGTCAGCAAATCATGATACAAAAACCGTATGTCAAAACCATGGATTTCAGTCATGTGGCGAGACTTGTGAGCTGCATCTCCAGAGCCTCCTAGGGAGAGCCCTCTGGCTGCCTGGGGGCAGGGAGGGAAGGAATGATTTTCCAGGGACACGACCCAGCTGTCAGGAAGCACTCTGAGGAAGGGGTGGTGGCAGACCACAGAGTTTCTCTGGTTGACACTACGAGCACTAAATGCCCAAAGAAAGAGGCAAGGGCACAAGAAACACAATGAGCACATTCCTCATAAATAGCACAGAAACAGCACTTGAACGAAGAGTTAATGTCTTCAGATCCTTTAGTCTTTCTCCCTCCTTAGTGTGGATGACCATTCTTAGCTGAATAATATGTTTGCCATCCATTTCCACTTAACAGCATCCTTCCCCCTTACATCCCAATGCAACAGAGAGGTGACATTCTCCTGTAGAAAAGGAACTAATCCTCTGAGCTCAGGTTTCCTTTCCCCGGTCTTTTCCGGAGATGTGCTCAATCACCTTTCTCTCTCCTCTTCCTCTGAGCTCTCCTTGTGTCTGGAATCCCCCCAGGAGATTTTAAACACTGTCAAGGCTTCAGCCCGTTTCGCTTACGTCCATAAGTCAATTCATTTTCATTTGTAGCTACCATTCCCCTCCATTTCATGGTCAGGTAGTTGAAAAACTTCTTTCCAAAAACCCCATTTCATCTGCCATTTACTCCCTTTAGTGCACCAAAGTGACTCTCTGAAAACACACACATTTGCACTCACATACATGCATATTTGGGTTTTTTTAAGTTTCTAGACTCCTCTTAGCACTCATTGTACCTGTCATCTCCATAGCCTTCGACACTGCTGTTCACACCCCTGCCAACATGGAGACGCTCTTCTCTATCCTAGCACAATACTCTCCTCTTCCTCTTGACCTTTCTCGCTGGCTCTCCCCAGTCTCTTCGGTGGTGCTTCTTTTCCTTCCTATCGCTCTGTGTACATCAGATATTTTCCCATGTAAGTCTATTACCTCTCTGGATAATGTCATCCATTCTCATGATTTGAGCTATTATCTTTCCTTTCAAATGACTTTCAAGTATCTTCGTTTTTGGATTCAATTCTCTTTTGAGTCTCCGACACTTACATGCACCAGCACTCTAGACCCTGCCACTAGAAAATGTAACAGATATGTCATCAACATATTTAAAACTGAAATCATCTTCTCTCCATGGGCTCACTGCATTGTTTATCTCAGTAACGGCAACCCAGTCTTATAGTTTGCTAAAGAAAAACCCTGGAAGTAATCTCTGACTCCTAGTCTACACCCAACCCAGGACCAGTTCGCTCTGACTTTACTTCAGTAATATGCTCAGTCCTCTCTCTTCCCACTGCCAAATCCTGGTTCAGGCAGCCATCAGGATCTGCCTGGATTGCTGCAGTATCCTAAATTATTTGCCTGTCTCAAAATTTGCCCCTCTCCATATTTAGCAAGAGTTACAATGGCCTATTCCTACTGCTCGTGCTACCTGAAATCTCTAAAGATTTTTGACCCTCTTATCAAATCTCTTCTTTACAATATATTTGTCAGAATGCAGTTTTTTCTGGATTACTTGTTCTGTCCTGCTGACTGTACCATATCCCCATACCCTCCTTTATTAGTTTTCAAGGTGGAGTGCTTCCAAGGGACTATCACTGGTCCTATTCTCACTCCGAGCCCTCTGTCTGGGTGATCACATTTGTTTCTGTGGCCACTTTTGCCACTCATACATCATTGTGTGTTAAATTGTGTCTTCTGACAAGATGTGTGGAAGTCCTCTCCCTTGGACCCTGTGAATGTGACCTTATTTGGAAATGGGGTCTTTGCAGAGGTAATCAAACTAAAATGAGGTCGAATGGATTAGGGTGAACCCTAGTCCAATGACTGGTGTCCTTCTAAAGACAGAGAAACTTAGAAACAGACACCCAGGGGCAAATTCCATGTGAACGCATTGGCAAAGATAGAAATGATGCATCTGTAAGCCAACGATTGTTGGCAACCACCAGAATCTAGAAAGAGGCAAGGAAGGACCCTCCCCTAGAGCCTTTAGTGAGAATATGGCTTTGCTGACACCTTGGTTTTGGACATTTATAATCCAGAACTGTGAGATAAAAAATATCTATTGTTTTAAGCCACCAAGTTTGTGGTAAATTGTTATGACAGCCCTAGCAAATAAACTAATATACATTTAATTCCCAAACACATATGGCCAGCCCATAATAGAATATCAAGCTTCAGATCTGCATGTCTAATAGTCTAATGAGAATAGGCACTAGGAGCCACTTAAATCCATAATTTCCAAACAGCAAATCTCTTATATTTCTTCCAAAACCTCTCCTGTTGTATCTTTTATTCTTGATCTAAAATAATGATGTTGCCATCCGTGCAGTCTGTCAAGCTAGAAACCTTTCTCTTATTCCCTAGTCTTTATACCACTCCACCCTTCACACATCATAACTTATTTTATACTAAAACCTGAAAGAATTGTCCATTTCTCTGTCTTCGTTTCATCTCCTTTTATCTCTTTTGAATCCACACCAATCAGACTTTTGTTTTACCACATGAGCTTTTACTTTCAAGCTGATAAATCACTGATCAGTAAAATCTGACTATATCTGTAGGGTTTCTTCTCATTTTCCAACACAACCTCACTTCTCTTGAGATAAAGTGGAATGGGATCCTGCTTTGTGCTTATTGCCAAGTCTGGCTCACAAATGCTTTGTTGACTGATAGGACCTACCAGCATCATGGAAACAAAGTTACCCAGTGTCTCTATCTTAGTTCAAATAGTACATCGCCACCATGGCTCACATACTCAAACACACATGGGTGCACAAACATCTGCATTATCTTAATGCTCAATATTCCATAACAACCAAGGGGAGTATAAGAAAAGAAGGAGAAAATTCAGCCTTAGAGTTTTCATTTCTTGGCAAGTTTACAATACCTTTCAGAGAGAGCACATGTGAGCAGCAGAGAGGGACAGAGGGAGGAGAGAATCTTGAGCTGTCTCCACGCTCGGTACGGAGCCTGACGAGGGGCCTGATCCCACGACTCTGGAATCATGACCTGAGCTGAAACCAAGAGTCGGAAGCTCAATCAACTGAGCCACCCAGGAGCCCCAAGTTCTCAATATCTTAAGGCACTCGACACACATCAGTGAAAGCTGATTTTTTTTATATGTGTGCATTCCAATTTTATTCTATATATTAGGTTGTCCCTAAAAAGTCTGCTACTTACCTACCTAGTATTATTTCTCTGATTCCTCCCTACAGTTGGAAAAAAAAAAAAAAAAAAAAGCTTATGTCACCAAGACTCCCATTACAGACACACTTAGCTATGTGGTAGTTTGGGCAGTAAAACATAAGTGGAAACCTGATAAGCATTTTTGAAAAGTTTTGTCTTCCTTACATGGATACCTTTCCATTTCACTTCTCTCTTTATCCTTACTTGAACAAGGATAGGAAGCTGGAGATGGAGAAGCATGACTTGATCGTGAGGTCATGAGGTCATAATTCAGATGAAAGCCACATTGAAAATGTCAGAAGCAGCCAGGACCATGACCGGACTTGTGCAGGCATTTGGTGATGGAGAGAAAAGAACTCACCTGGTTAAACCACTGTCTTTGGTCTGCTCCGGTGGCCTTATTGATTAGATCAGGAGCTCCAGGCCCAGGGACAGTTATAACACTATCTAACTGGAAAAACAACGGGGAACATATTAACCAGATCCCTATCAGCTAACTGGGGAGTTCAGAAGAAGCCGTAAGGTTGGAAAGCCCCATCAAAACCTTTACCTAATTTCACAGCTATTTCTCACAATCTCTGCAAGGCATCTCCTGATTCCCACAGAAAGTGAATGCTACAGTCAAAGGTGATATTCATGCACTTAATTACCTGTTTCCTCAGGGAACTGTAAATCTTTTAAGGACACAATATTGTACTTGTCTTTGAGTTTCTAGCAGATATGAAAATATATGGATAAGTGATGAAGGTACAAATGCATAAATAATGGATGAATGGATGTTCTGTGAAAGCAGTGAAAGAAACAAAAATAATGAGAGTAACTCAGAATTGGATAACTTACCAAGAAAATAAATCAGAAAGACACACCTTTAAAACAATAAGTATACAGTGATTTTTAAATTCTTCATACTGTTGGGGTTTTTTCCTACTTTTATACATCGGAAGAATCAATAATGGCAACATCACACATACGTGCCTTTCACTGACAAAGTGCGATAGAGAAACACTGGCAAAGTAAGACGAACGGGAAAGATTTTTTGTGGACCTGAGTCACCACTTGAATTCAGTTGTACTGCTAAATCTTAATTGCTCCAATTTTAATGGCTTTACCAATATTTGTAGAATTACTCAAAAGCATCATAACTGTCTCCCTAACTGGAAGTGTCTTGCAAGGAAGGCAGTTTGGCTCTTATTGAAATGCACTAAGTGGTTTGAAACGATAGATTAGAAACACATATGCACGAAATCAGAGCCCATTATGATTCTTACAAATATGTCTTTCCTTCATCAAGACAGACCAGGGGGGTTAGCCACCACCTTTTATTACACTACCTTGCACCTACTCACACACATGAGCCACTTAAATCCTCGTGTCCATATATGAGTCTTATTGCAGCATTACAGAAAATATTTTCTTCCCTCTCACTTTTTAGAAGGAGGAATTATTGCCTCACAATGTCCAGAATTTCTTTACAAACACATCGTCTATTTTCTATGACAATGTCGGAGTAGTAACACAAAGCCAGCTTTATTTGTATTTTGTCAGTTAAGGGAAAGGTTAAGAAAAAAACTGTAAGAAAAATAAATCTGATCTCTACTTAATATAACTTCAAAAAGAAGAGATCCTAATCACAGACTTGGGTTTGAGCGTTGGTTGGGCGTGCTCAGGGAGCTCTGTCTCTGAGCCTCAGTTCCGTCACTGTAAAACAGTGGGTCATGGACGGTGGATCCTAAGGGTAAGGAGGCAATGGAAACAAAGCGCTATAGGAGTAGCTAATACTAAATAATCTAAAGCTATCATTAGTTGTGAATTATTTTAAAAAGTGGTTATGTTGGCCCAATTCCAATGCCTAGAAAATAGTTTTGAAGCAAATTTTGATATTCTAAATGGGAACACTAAGCAAATGTTGGCATGGCCCAGTCTGATGACAGGACTTATTTTGCTACCCTTCTAAGTAGTCACTTCGCACTTGTGATCTTGTTCTGGTACCAACACTCAGCCTCTGACAAATACAACTAGAGGTATTACTCAGGCTTATAATAAGCATATGAAACATTCGTCTTTGTGAGATTTGGTGAAACTATAATGAATTTATCTTTGTGACTGAATGTTTCAGGAATTTTCCTTGGAAATACCTAGCTATGAGAAATTAAAAATTTACTCATTGGATTTTGACCAAGCTCATAGCAGATACTTCTGCTATGATTCTTTCCTTGGCTAATAATGGCGTGTGATGTACTTCATGCTTTGGAAGGATTTCTCAAACTCAGCACTGTTGACATTTGGACCAAATAACCCTGTGATGTGAGGATGTTTTGTGTATTATAAGTTGTTTTGCAGCATCCCTGGCCTCTACCCACTAGTTACCAGTAGCACACCCAAGTCGTGACAACCAAAAACATTTCCAGACATTGCTACACATACCCTGAGGGGCAAACTGCTATCACTTGAGATCCACTGTTTGGAGTGATGGAGTAGTGACAAGGTGAGACCAAGACGTGCTTCAGCTCAGCTAGTAACCATCTGTCAGCTGTAGCCTTGGGGAAAGGGACCCCACAACCCAAGACTTGTTTTCCCCATATACATATAGTCAGGAGATTAGACTAGATGACCTCAAAGGCTTATCTTACTAAAACTTAATAGCTTTATTATTACCCGTCCCCCATGTCTCCCTCCCTCCCCCACTCTCTCACACACACACTCTACTCACACCTGTCAAACACAGTCATTCATACAGTCTTTCTGCATTAGGGTATCAAATGCATAAGAAATGAAAACAAAAATGTTACAAAACCCATTTCCAATGTAGGAAACCCATTTCTAATTCAGTTTTACAGTACTACAATGAACGTTTCTTAGTAACCTCAGCTCCAGGAATGCCACATATAAAGAAACAGAAATGTTTCTCCTTGATACAACCAAATTTATAAGACCAAAATCTTTTTTTTTTCCTCAAAAGAACACAATTGAACATTTACAATAGATGAAAAGTACTTTTTTCCACTCAGGAACTATATTAAGTTACAATTTAACTTGTTAACCAAAGAAAAGGCAATCTACATAGAGAAAAATTAATTTTACTAAGTTGATTTAGAAAACCTATCTAATTTCTGAATCCTTAAACTATAATTGTTCGACAACCTTCCTAAAAATCTCATTCAAGACAGAACTAACCCTCCTCAATGCATAATTGTTCTGATTAAGATTAATAAATATTAAGTAGTAAACTATAACTTGTTAAGATTTATGAATACATTTTCTCCACATGAGTTTCCTTTCACTATTTCCAAAATTCATTGCTTTTTGCTAATCTGTCCTTTAGAATTCTTGTAAAAAAGAAATACCTGCACTCTGAAAGAAAAAAAAAAATATTGCTTTATATGTAAGGAGTTTCCTTTTTTTTGGTAATACATCCTAGCTATGATAAAAATGTAATAAAAAAACTATGAAAACAGTAATGCTTCATAGCATAATCTACTATTTTAAAGAAACAATGAATCAAGTCTTAAAGAGATATGGGTTTGTTCTTAACCCCAGCATGTGCCTATGTTAGAATATACACTTAACTTCACTGAAAGAAAGTCGGGGAAATAAAAAAAAAATATGTAGAAAATTATTATCATTTTTCTTATGTTATAAGGATCTCTATAAATGGCAAAGCATACTCTGATAAAAACATCAGGTCTATTATAATTATAAGGCATGAATTTTTAAAGTACTATATTCAATTAACCTTTAATCTTTTTGTAACATGCATTATCACAATATTAACAGGCTTGAAATCTCTTAATAAATATTTAAAAGAGTATATTTGAGGTAAACCAAAGCAGCTGAAGAATTAAAAAAAATCCTATGAGACAGTAGAAAATAACCACAATTATCAAAGCACCATTAGTATAGTTATAAAATGTATTTTCCAGAGAGAGCAAAACATTAAGGTTAGTCTTGACTATCCGTTTTTAAGCCTCAGATGAGACATTTCACAAAATTCATACATGCTATCAGCAGACTTTAACAGAACGGACTCCAAATACAAGTTTTCCTCTCCTCACACGCTATATCCCACTAACATGACAAAAATGTGGCCGTTGTTGAAGTAAAAATAAACCCATAACAGTGCTGAAATGAAGAAAGAGTGCTTGCATTACACAAGACATTTGTGGAAACTTCTAAACATCAAAAGCATGTTGGATCTGATGACAGGGAAACCGATGTGGGGGACATGACAAAATACAACACCCAAAAGAGAAGGAGGCTGCCTCCAGGTAGAAGTCAGTCTCGCCAGAGTGTCCGGGGAGGATCCAAGGGTAGCACAAACCCAAACTGATGGGGTTATTTATCACTAGGATCATCATGGCACTACCTGACTGACCACGGGGTATTGGGATCTGGTTTCTTCTCCCACACATAGCAGCTGCTTGGAACGCAGAAAAAAAATGCACGAAGAAATGCCTTTTTTTAATTGTATTTTTTAAGTTTAATTAATATGCAGTGTTATATTAGTTTCAGGTGTGCCATATGATTCAGCAATTCTATGCATTTCTCAGGGCTCATCACAGCAAGTCTACTCTTAATCCCCTTTATCTGTTTCTCTCAATCCCCGCCCCCTTCCCTCTGGCAACCATCTGTCTGTTCTCCACAGTTAAGAGTCTGGGTTTTTTGTTTGTTTCTCTCATTTTTTTTGGCCTTTGTTTGTTTTTTGGTTTCTTAAATTCCACATATGAGTAAAATCATATGGTACTTGTCTTTCTCTGACAGACTCACTTCACTTAGCATCATATCTTCTAGGTCCATCTATGTTGTTGAAGAAATATTATTAAGCAAGGGAGATAATTTCCCTGAGGACGGTTATTAGCATGGACACCCAGGACAGGGACAGAAGTATAACAAAGTTCCAGGAAAATTCAAGACTACAAAAGCCACTGAAGAATAAAGAAAAGAGATCCTACTGCTAGTGAAATCCACAAAAGAAATCCACCGAAGAAATCCACTGAAAAATAAAATACATTTTTTAAAGATTGTGGATATTTAGTTTGCTCAACTGCTCTCCACCCACAGCGGGAAACAGGTTTTATCCTCCCACAAATCCCTTGTCATGGGCCCTTTCAAGGCTGGGTCTGCTGGGTAAACAAATGTACCCACTTCACCAACCTCCTCTGCAAAGATAGGCCAATTTATTGTTATAAGAATTATTTTGCATTTAAAATCCAGAGTTTGGTGTTTTGCAAGCACTCAATAAATGTCAGGTGTAATAACAATAGTAACAGTAATAATGATATATAGATTCCATTATACAATATGAAAAAAATAATATTCTTTTCATTCTAAACACTTAAAAGGAGTAAATATTAGTCAGGATTTCATTTAATTCTGGTTAATTGATATTGATGAATTCAAATCTCTTTTATGTCCAACTATTGGAAACAAGAGAGTTAAAATTTTGCGAAAGCAAAGGACATACAAAACATCCATTTAATTTAAATAAAAATATGTATTACCATTAGCTAATTAAATAAAGGCCTTAATGTTCTCATTATATATCTCCTATTACCCAATTGTCCAGGCATAATTTTTTTTAAGTTTTATTTTTTTTAATGTTTACTTATTTTTGAGAGACAGAGAAAGAGTGCAAATGGAGGAGGGGCAGAGAGAGAGGGAGACACAGAATCTGAAGCAGGCTCCAGAATCTGAAGCTGTCAACACAGAGCCCGACACAGGGCTCAAACCCATGAACCACGAGATCATGACCTTAGCTGAAGTCAGACATTTAACCCACTGGGCCACCCAGGCACCCCAGGTATAACTTCTTTTGACTTTAAAAAACTACAGGAAAGAAGGGAAAAAAAAGGAACTGAGGTTCCTATATTTTAAAAAAATATATTTTTAAAAGACAATCTTATTTTGGCATATTCCCACACTATAGGGTCATAAAAATGTATATGTTGATTTTTTTCATGAATTTTAAGATATCCTAAATCAATAAAAATGGAAACATTTTTGGTAATGATCCAAATAAAAACAGTATAATTTCATCTAAATCCTAGAGGTAGGAAAATAAACATATGTTAAAGTTAGGCCTATGAATATTATTAAACGACCTTCCTAAAGATTTCAATGACAGTAGTGTGTTTTATAGGATAGTATAAGATTGGTACTACATCTTTTTTCTTCAAATAGAAATTGCATTATTATTGGCTCAAACTAGTCAGGCTCTACCTTTCTGAATAATGATAGAAATAAACACTAGACTACTATAATAAGGTAGCTTCTGTATTTACAATTTCCTTTATCTGTTGATGTCTAGAAACCTTGAAAAATATCTCAATGACAATTATCCTACTTATGATATCTCTGAGATCTTAAAATTTGAAACTAATACATATTATCACTTTAACTAAAATAATCTACAAGGGCTCAGCAGTATATGTTATTATTAAAACTTTTAAAATACTCATAACCCAATGCTTTTGTCTTCTATTTGTTCCCCAAATCGTTCCACAGGCCAAGCTCAGATGATGCTCTAGGCAATTTGAAGAATAATAAAATAATTATATTTTGATATTTTGACAGCATATAGTCAGAAATAACTGACGCAATTATTTTTCACATTAGCTTTCAAATGTTTTTGAAGTAATGGAGTCCTTTCCTTTAAGAATAAAAGATACATATATATTACACAGAAGTCATGTATGTCAAAAGTGGAACTTTTCCCATTAATTCTTGGAGGAGGACTTGGAAACCTGCCCACTTGGAAACTCTCATCACATCTAATTTCCTCCAACAATAGCCCTTGGAGGTCATCCACAGACTCCCCAGACTCCAAGGAGCACTTTGGAAAACAACTAATATAATCAAATCATTATTTTACAGATAAAGAATCTTGACTTCAGCGATGAAAAATTACTTGTCAAAATATTTTTCTGTCTGCCCACTCACTCTTATTAATTTTGTGAGAAACTTATAAAATTCTCTTAAAAGGATTTTGTTGAAAAATAATATTTAAAACATAATATACGTTTATTTGAAAGAGATCAGAAAATATAAATAAGCACAAATAAGACTATTAGGCACAATCCCCACGAGCAGACAAGTAATCTTGTTATGTACCATTCACAACATTGCTAGCTAAGTACTACAGCTGAAAAATAGATCAGTTATGCTTCCTTTGTAATGGTGGGAGATACAAGATATGGTAATCTGAATGTGTTTTCCTTTATGCCTAAAATTCTACTAATTTGGTAGGGCTTTTCCTTCAACCTTGGTAGGGCATGTATCTTAGCAAAGTCATCAACATACCAGTCACTTCTTCCTCATCTAGTGTGATTAGCATTACACCATTGTTCTGACAGTGGTCAGAACCTTTAGACCTTATATGATGGAAGATGGAAAAGTTAACATAGGTCCATGACAAAACTGTCCTTTCCAAATGAATGCAAAATGTCTCTGAGCCTAAGACCACTCAGCAAAAATGGTGGAACTGGCAACTCTGGAGCTAAGAAACTGAAAACGTGTTAAAACTGCCAGAATCTACCCACTGTAAATCTGCAAGATAAGCACAGGTTTAGAGCAACCAAATAGATAACTTAACCAGGAGAAAGTCCTCTGAAACAAAGTAGGAGGTCTTTGTGAATCAAATCAATAAATTAATTATATTCCTTAAGAAACTAGATGAAAAAAAAAAAAAAACTAAACCTAAAACTAGAAGAAGAAACTAAGATTTGAGCAGAGATAAACAATACAGAGAATAAAAAAAAAAAAAAAATACAGAGCATCAATAAAACCAAAAGTTTTTTTTCTTTATTAGATCAACAAAACTGGCAGCCTTTGGTTAGAACAATGAGAAGGGTAGATATAAGAATTGTATTGATAGAATAGAAAGAATAATGAGAAGGGTAAAGATAAAAATTGTATTGATAGAATAGAATTGAAAGTAGGAACATTTCTACCAACTTTACAGAAATTTAAAAAAAACCATTATAACAATACTATGAACAACTGTATGCCAACAAATTAGATAATCTAGACAAAATGGACAGATTCATAGAAATGTAGAAACTACCAAAACTGACTCAGAAATCAATAGAAAATCTTAGACCTATAACAAGTAAAGAAAAATGAGTAATCCTAACATGTAAAGCCCAGAACTAGAAGAAAGCTTAACTAGTGAAATCTTAAATACATACATACATACATACATACATACATAAAGTTATTAATATCAATCCTTCTCAAACTCTTTCAAAAATAGAATAGGAGGTAATACTTCCTAACTGACTCAATGAGGCTAGCATTATCTTACCAAACCAAAGACATCACAAGAAAACTACAGACCAATGTCCTTTATAAATATGGATGGAAAAAATCCTCAACAAAATTCTAGAAAGTAGAATATAATAGCATAGTGATAGGATTATATACCATGAAAAAGTGGGATATAGTCCAGGAATGCAAAGGTGTTTCAACATATGAAAATCAATCAACGTAATATAACACTATAATCGAAGGGAGGACAAAAATACATATTATCATATCAATAGATGAAGAAAAAGCAGTTTGCAAAGTCCAACAACCTTCTAATAGAAACACTCAGGAAACTAGGAGTAGAAAGGAATGTCCACAACATGAAAGGGTACATATGAAAAACCCACAGCTAACAAATCACACACTGAAAGCTTTCTCTATTAACTCTCTAACATATCAATAAGAAAGGATGCTCACTCTCACTTCACTTCTATGCAGTATTTTGCTGGAAGTCCTAGCCAGAGTAAACAGGCAAGAAAAAGATTTAAAGGCATCTAAATTGGATACAAACTATCTCTAGTCACAGGTGGGGTGATCTTACATGTAGAAAACCCTACTCCATATAAAAACTATTAGCACATTAACAAATTCTGCAAAACTGTAGATTATAAAATCAACACAAGGATCAGTTGCATTTCTGTACAGAAGCAACAAACAATATGAAAGGATATTAAAATAACAATTCCAATTATAATATCATCCAAAAGAATAAAATAACTTGTAATAAATTTAAACAAGATGGTGCAAGTGCTGTGCACTGAACACCACAAAACATTGCTGAAGGAGAGGACAAATATATAAATAAATAAAGACATCCTATGCTCAACAATTAGAAGACTTAATATTATTAAATGGCAATACTTCCCAAAACTCTGTTGATTCAATGCAGGCACTATCAAAATCACAACAGTTTTTTCTGGTGAAAATGGAAAATCCAATTTTAAAATTCATATGTAATTGCAGGTACCCAAATAGCCCAATAATCTTGAAAATAAGAACAAGTCAGAGGATGTACATTTTCCAATTTTAAAATATACTACAAAGCCACTGCTATCAAAACAGCATGGTATAAGGATAAACATATAGATCAATGGGACAGAACGAAGAGTCCAATAGTAAACCTATAAATCTATGGCCAACTGATTTTCAACAACATTACTGTGACAATTTAATGGAGAAAGAACAGTCTGTTTAACCAGTGATGCTGGGACAACTGGATATCCACATGCAAAGAAATGGCGTTGAGCCTTTACTTCATACCATACACACACACACTAAAATAACTTAAAATGGATCAAAGACCTAAATTTGAGAGTTAAGGGGCATGTGGGTGGCTCAGTCGGTTGAGTGTCCAACTCTTGATTTTTATTCAGGTGATAACCTCACAGTTTGTTGGTTCGAGCCCTGCATCTGGCTCTGCACTGATAGGCTAGAGCCTGTTTGGGATTCTCTCTCTCCCCTCTCTCTCTTTGCCCCTACCCAGATCGCACTCTCTCTCTCTCAAAATAAAAAAAAAAACTTAATTTTTTTAAAAAAATAAATAGATTTTAGAGTTAAAAATATAAAACTCTTAGAAGTAAACATAAGGACAAATCTTCATTACCTTAGATCTTGGCAGTAGTTTCATAAACATGACACCAAAAACACAAGCAACAACAACAACAACAACAACAAAAATAGATAAACTGAACTTAATCAGAATTTAAAACTTTTGCATGGATGAAAAAAAAAAAAACTATGATGAAAAGGAAGAGTACGAGAGAAAATGTTTGCAAATCACATATGTGATAATGGCCTAGCATCCAAGAATATATAAAGAACTCTTACAACTCAACAACAAAAAGGTAAACAATCCAACTTATAAAGATGCAAAAGACCTGAATATATACGTCTTCTAAAAAGATATACAAATGGCTAATGAAAAAGCAGATGAAAAGATACTCAGCAACTTAGTCATTAGGAAATGCAAACTGAAGCCACAATGTGATATTACTTTACATCCACTAGGATGGCTATAATAAAAGAGACATATAATAACAAGTGTTGGTGAAAGATATGGAAGAAATAGATCTTCACCTGTTGCTGGTAGAAATATAAAATGGTGCAGGTGCTTTGGAAAACAGTTGGGCAGTTTCTCAAAATGTTAAACATAGACTTTCCCTACGACCCGGTGATTGATCCCACTCCTAGGTATAGATGCAAATGAAATAAAATCTTTCATCCACATAAAAACTTGTACTCAAATGCTTGTAGCAGTATTATTTATAATAGCTAAAACATGGGGGAAAAATACCCAATGCCCATTGACTGATAAACGTGGTATATCTACACACTGGAATATAATTTGGCAGTAAAAATAAATAAATAAATAAATAAAGTACTGATACATGTTATAACACTGAGGAAGCTTGAAATCATTATGCTAAGTAAAAGAAGCCAGAAAAGGGCAACATATTCTATGATTCCATTTATATGAAATGTCGGGGATGGGAAAATATAGAAAGAAAGTAGATTATTGTTTGTGCTGTTGAGGTTGAAGGGAAATGGGAAGTGCCTGCTAAAGGCTGCAGGCTTCTTTCTTGGTTTTCTTTCACCTTAGGTGACAAAAATATTCTAAAGTTGATTGTGATGATGGTTGCCCAGCTCTGTGAATATACTAAAGCCACCGAATTATATACTTTAAGTGGGTAAACTGTAAGTCATGTGAATCATATCTCAATAAAGCTGTTTTATAGCAAAACAAACAAAACAACAGCCTTTGTGAGAGGCAGCAAGTTTGCCTAAGTTATCAGAGCTCCCTTTAATCCTTATAAGCTCCACAGCATTAGCAATATAACTCATCTCTATAGTCAGCCATATTTTTTTGCTGCTTTTTTTCCCCTCCCTCATTGCATGATTTTCTGCTTCTCTACTTATATCCAGTATGAACCCATAATATAAGGACATGTATTCATTTATAAAACACGTCCATGTACTCTTACACCACTATGTGATGTAGATTATTAAAGTAGTATAAAAATACACATTTAAAAAATAAAATTTTGGGGGGCGCCTGGTGGCTCAGTCGGTTAAGCGTCTGACTTCAGCTCAGGTCACGATCTCATGGTTCGTGGGTTTGAGCCCCGCGGCAGGCTCTGTGCTGACAGCTCGGAGCCTGGAGCCTGTTTCGGATTCTGTGTCTCCCTCTTGCTCTCTGTCCCTCTCCCGCTTGTGCTCTGTCTCTCTGTGTCTCTCCAAAATAAATAAAAATGTTAAAAAAATTTTTTTTCAATAAATAAATAAAATTTTTAAATGTAAATAACTAGTTCTTATTCTCTTTGTACTTTTAAATTGCATTATACAATCCACCCACACAGTATGTGAAAAGGAATTCCTAGAATGCACTGCTGGGCTTCCTGTCATCATACTTCCTTGTAATTCTTTTTAGAAGAGAGCTATACTTTTCATAGAATTTCCTGCTACACTGCCAGCTCACACACCTATATAAAGATGCAAAACCATGTGTGTGCGTAAAAATTTCCTGCCAGAGAAAATTTTTGGCATTTGCACTCTTTGTTGGTGGTGACAGATAGTAGCCACACTCGTGTGAGCACAGAAAAACAGAGAGAATTCTCAGATCACTGTGTTGTCCACTTGACACTAACGTGACATCGTGTGTCAACTATACTTACACATATAATACATTTTATATATGACATATTAAAAACAAATGGACAGACTATAAAATTTTAAGTGACAACTAACGGGGTTATTGGGTAGAGAGAACAGGACAGAAGTTAAAGATACCCTTTCAGTATATCTTGTTTAGTATATTCAACTTTGGGGCCATGTAGAAATAAATTGAAAAACAATCTCTAAAACTCCAAAATAAAAGGAAACAAATGAACTTACCTGTATATCCAGTTAGTACATCCACACAGTGATTGATAATTTGAAGTTATCTGAATTGTGATAATTTGACCAAAAACCCCTGCAAACAAATTTAAATTATTTTCAGTAATCATCTTCTTGGTGGAAGTATTGGTATTGTTATTCTCAGACTGTTGTGTGCATATTGCAGATATAGCAAATGAGAAATTACGTGATTTGTGATATGCTAATGTTACATTTCTCAGATCTTCAAGAACCAGGATTTGCAACATGGGTGAAAAGAGACACAGATTGGAGATAGAAGTGGTTTAGTAGAAATCCTCAGTCTCATTGTTAATGAAAGTATCAGTGAGAATTCATTCTGTATTTTATACAAACAAGTAGTAGCATATTAACACAATAAAACGCTGTCCAGTTATAAAAAAGAATGAAGATGTTTCTATACATGATCATAAAGTGATATCTACAATATAGTATTTAAAAAAAAGGATAGGGGCCCCCAAGTGGCTCAGTCAGTTGAGCGTCTGACTACAATTAAATATATAGTCATATAAAAGTCATATAAAAAGTCTGTTCGCCTTCCAACTTCGGCTCAGGTCATGATCTCACAGTTCGTGAGTTTGAGCCCCGCGTCAGTCTCTGTGCTGACAGCTCAGAGCCTGGAGCTGCTTCGGATTCTGTGTGTGTCTCTTTCTCCGCTCCTCCCCAGCTTGCACTCTGTCTCTCAGAAATAAGTAAATGTTAAAAAAAATGAAAAAAAAGGAATATATATAAAATTATGTATTTTATAAAACTATACATGGTTTATGTGTATTTATTTATGGTTTTATGCATAAATATATACACATATTTACTTACGTATTCTGAGAGAGAGAGAGAGAAAGAGAGAGAGAATCCTAAGCAGGCTCTAGATCAGCACAGCAGGTGTCTGAGATAATGACCTGAGCCAAAACCAAGAGCCAGTCACCACAATAAATATATACATTCATCTTAACTTTGTTAAATGAAAGAGCCTAGGAATAATGGCATCAATTTTCTACTCAAAGGAACTAGAATTAAAAAATGGAACAATTTAAGCATTAATAAAAATAATTACTTCGATGTTGCCTACTGGAAGATGTTAGTGAATACTTGCTTAATTTTAAATTGTATTGTGTTTCAATGTTCCCTTTTTTTACCAGATTTTCAAACTAATATTAATGGCCAACTCTACTTGGTCCTTTAACAAATAGTAAGTACCATTTAAAGAAGGTGCTCATTTTTGCAAACATGGGTTCTTCCTTAAACACAAGCAAAATTTCAATCACAAGCAAAATTCATGCCTAAATTGGTAGATATAGTATTCCCTAGAATAATTGTGGTATTATTATTGTTTTTGTTGTTCAAAGAAAGGAATGGATGTTTGGAGAAGATAATCTTTAGTCAAAACTAACCATGTGCTAATGTGAAAATCAGTCATGCCGTCTTAGTTTTCCACTCAAATACCTTAATACCAGTCAACATCAAACATGCTGATATTTCTGACAACTATCTTTAAAGTGAAAAAAAGTTTTTACATATTTTGAAATCTTCACCCTTTATCATAGCCAATAAATAATATGCTTTGCATTTTTATATACTAGAAAATATAGTTTTATTAGTGAAAATCGTATTCAAGTTTAAGAAATAAGGTTCTTTTAAGCAGAGCTGCTGAAAAATCATACTTATATATGAATCTAATATTAAGATAAATTTATATTAGGATGCTATATAGCAAAGGTTTTTAGTCACTTAACTTTCTACAAGTTCGGTAGATATATTTATATGAAAGTATTATGGACAAAATTAGAATACAGTAGATTAACTTTAAAAACTTATTTTGGATAAATTTTATCTGCTCTTCACCACATATTAAGTAAACTAACTTCTTGGATACTGTAGGACGTATCGAATTAACCTTCCCTTTCTCTCTGGCTCCTCTCCAGAATTACTCGTATTTCACTCAGTCTCATTCTTGTAACTTTTGGAGTGTAAATTATTTACAGCTGTAGATATCCTCTAACACTGAAAGCAAGGACCAGGTTCAAAATTTTAAGAGAGAAACTCAATCTGATTCATTTGTTTTGGCTTTTTTTTTCTAGTTATGAAGAGATTACTTCCAAAAACAAAACTATATTACTTTGGAAGAAGCTCTTATAGCTAATGACATATTCTTTGAGCACGTGCTGATATTCATTCAGTCCTTTCCTTCACTTTGCAATTTTTCTTTTAGATTCCACCTTTCATAGTCCATATCCCAGGAATCAGAACTCTGTAATGTCCAATTGCCCTTTCCCACTTACCAAAAAGCTTTAACTCCCTTTTCCAGACTCCTACTAGTTCGGTCTCTTTCTCTATTGAAAAAATGTTAATGTATTTTGCATCTCCTTTGTATTCCTTTCTTCAGAAATTTTTCTGTAAAACTATCGAACTCTCCAGGAATGTGTACCAGCTAGTTCTCCCCCCAAAAATATTAAACCTATTCTTTTAATTAGTTTGTTTATAATGACCAAGAAAAATCTGGCTATACTCCAGTGTTAACATTCCTTCTTTCCTTGGACTAGACAAATTATTTCTAAATCTCAATTTATAAATAAACATAAAATTAATACTTT
The DNA here is from genome assembly GCF_024362965.1 of Panthera pardus. Lineage (NCBI taxonomy): Eukaryota > Metazoa > Chordata > Mammalia > Carnivora > Felidae > Panthera > Panthera pardus. The sequence goes on along the minus strand of NW_026526710.1, from coordinate 79,683,507 downwards.
GATTATTTAAACCATTTATCAAGAGATAGTATATAGCAATGAATAATAAATGACCTGCTAAGTAGTTTTGCTTTATTTTACCAAATTAAGAAAAAATTACTCAGCTTCTTAACTGTCCAGATTTTGCCCACGCCTGTAAAGTACAAAGCAAAATGGAAAGTTGGCCATAATGCCTATGGAGAGAGCCAAGCCAGACAGTTCGGGTCAAAAAGTAAAATTTTTACCCATTGCTTAAATATTAGAAGTTATTCACAGCTGCAGATAATTTGTACTCTACAAATTCTAAGAATATGGTGCTGAGTATGGCTTTGTCCTAATTATCTGGTTTGGCTGCTGATGCTGACCAGATTTTCAGGCATATTTCAAACTTTCCATTTCACCTTTTGCTGGCAACAAAAAATAGTAAAATAAATCCATTTGAGTGAACAAGTCTTCATTCTGTTGAATGGTACTAGATTGTGTACAAGGCTCTGGTGGTCTGTGACTTTGATAGGCCGGTGCGTTCAAATTTGCAGTCAAGAACTCTTGGATCTTTGGCCAAAATCAGCGGAGAAGAATTTTATTCTGCTCATTACATTGGATTGTGTTTTTTTACTTAATCTCTAACCTTTCACATATGTAGAACTGGAACAATAAATATCAAAACAACTGCAGGTAAAACAACAATTCTACAACATTACAAAACAGAAGAGACCAATTTGCCTTAAGAGACTCTAACCAGACATTTAAGAATTAAGCATCTTGAGAGTTCTTATTTCAAAATGATATGTGTGTGTTTATATTTCACACTAATAACTCATACGTGCAAAAATGCAAATTTCCGTCGTTTTGATGAATCAGTTCAACTTCTAGGTGACCTCAATTTTGACCCTTATTTTCACTGAGGGCAGAAGGCTCTGATTTTTTGCAATTTAAGGTAACAGTCACTTTCAGATTGAAAATGTATTCTGTTGGTAGATGTGTTCACAGCTACCTGTCTACAGAGCTCCCCCGATAACACCTCATCATTCTGCAGAGAAAGCGCTCCCATCACCCCTGTTGTTCAAGCTCGCCCCATGTGACACAACCATTAAAAAATGTATTCAAGATTTCTTCAAACCTCCTTCTCCTTTCCTTTTTTTAAATAGGAGTTATCTCTCAGGGTTCAGGGGTAAAGAGCCAGTCATCAAGGGCATGTGACTTGCATTCATCTGAATGGGAAGGTGAACACCTCACCCTTGAGCCCTCTCTAGTCATCACTATCTTGTACCCTGACATTCCACATCCCGGATGATTTTAGGCATTTAGAAGTGGCACCTGCTACAGGTATCATTAGTCCCATCCTCAGTTGTCATACATTCGACCTTTTCTCATTCTGACTCAAGGTGTCTTCTAAAGATTTCTCCCCTTTAGAATGCTTGGGCACTCTTGTCTACTTTGACCACTCCACCCGGGAGTATATCAAATTCTACAAGGCTAACTTCAGGCCCATTGGACAAAACACCATCCCTTAGCCATTGATAATTTAAACAGATTTTATGTTTTTCCTCTTGGCACAAATCTGAAAGGTCAGGCATTAAATCCGACCTATGGATCCTCCAAATCTATCACTTCCCCACTTAACTTTCTTAACCTACCAGCACTGACGCCGGTTAGGTCCCTTCAGAACCCTCCCTTCTAACCTACTGACTCAACTTTTTCTTTCATTCATGGTAAAGCAATAAGTATTTTATAATATCAAATATTTTTCCTTTGGTAGTATAAAACTACATTCAATACTCTGGGTTTGGCTCATAATTTTTAAAACTGGACTTTTAGAAATTACAGAAAATCCTTTCTGCTTTCTACAAAGCCTGGGCCTTATGAATCAAAATTTATTTGGTTTCCCAAATGTCTCTACAATTTTGCACTTGAGAAAAGCCTTACAAAATGACATAGGCTTCCTTGTAAAAAAAGAAAAAATAACCATCCCTTTAAGAGCAATGTAGACACAAAGGAACTACTTCTGACTCAGTAGTTGGGGAAGGACTGGGGTGAAAGGAATTGTCAAAAAGCTTCCAGGTTTGGTTGCGGAGAAAATGATCTACTTTAGTTTTTACAACAGGTTGAATTATTAGCCACAATTCTCCCCTCTTCTGAAGTAGGAGTATGCTTCCCCAACCCTGTGTTGGCTTCGTGGAGGTGGAGTACATTTCCCCCAATCTCCTTGGACTGGTCTTCACCATGCAACTTGCTTTGCCCAGTGGAATATGTGGAGAAGCAGCACTTTGACAGTTTTAAGTCTCAGATGTATGAGCTATTTCCCTTGAGCTTCTGGCATTGCCATGGAAAGGGCTTTCCCTAGATAGCTGCTACAGCTGGAGCTTACACCTCAGAATTCCTCCTGGATCGTACCTGAGCCCCGCCCCCGAGGGGGTCTGAGCCCAGCTAGACCCGCATATTGGAGCAGAAACCACAGAACAGCCTAGCCTAGACTGGCCTACATTGGCTGACCCCCAGCTGGTTTAGTGTTGATGCCACTGAGTTGCCTGTCAAACAGACAGCTACTGTTTGGAATGGGAAAATATGCGAATTGCTTCCTTGTATTGTACCGAATAGATTGAAAAGCAAAGAAAATTGAGGAAATCGTGAGTTTTAACAAGACTTTTTTTTTCTTTTGGTGAAATTATCAGACAGTCATTCAAAGGAGTACTCAGAGATGCCACTATAGTCAACTGGTCAAATCCTCCATTAAATGCAGAAATGTTCTGTTTAAAATTCCAGGAAAGGTTCCTATGGTCTTTGCTTTCAATCTCCTAGTCCAAACTCTCACCCGCTCTCACCTGTACTAGTGCAATAGCCTCTACACTCATTGTCCGACACCCACTCATAACCATCTACCCCCCTTTCTAGTCTGTCCATCATGCTGATATGTGCAATGCGAATATGACCATATTGTTTCCACAGCTTAAAATATGTCACTGCTTTCCCGTTTGCTTTAGGAGAAAGACCAAACTGTTCCAGATGTCCTGCAAGGACCAGCATAATCTAACCCCATTCTACTTCTCCAGCCTCAGTTCTTGGTCTCAGCCCTGCAGCACCGCAGCCATAACTCCTGTCAGTTCCCAGAACAGAACTTGCCTCTCATGGACTCACAGGTTTCACTTACCACTCGCCACAGTCTTCTTGCCTATTGGCCATTGAGATCCTCAATCCCATCCTCAGTCTGATTTCCAATGCCAACTCCTTAGTCTGGGTTCCTGTTAAAAACAGAGTCTGAGACAAAAGTTTGGGGGGCAGTTAGATCAGGGGATGATTCCAGGAGCAAGTGTAGGGACAGAGAGAGTGAGAGGCAAAAAATAGAAAACAGGGTGTGCTATGGACTCAATTGCATTCCCCCAAAAACCATATATGGAAGCCCTAGCCCTCAGTATAATAACATTTGGAAATGGAGCCTTTGGGAAGTCATTAGATTTAGATGAAATCATTAGGTGGGACCCTTATGATGGGATTCGTGCCCTTAGAAGAAAGACACCAGGAACTTGCTTGCTCTCTCTCTGAACTGTAAGAAAATGGGGAGAAGGTGGCCATCTGCAAGCCAGAAAGAGAGCCCTCATTGGGGAACTGAATCAGCCTGCACCTTTATGTTGTACTTTCCACCCTCCAGAACTGTGAAAGCAAAATGCTTGTTTAAGTCACTACTGAGTTGACTAGTACAGGGTGCTGTCAACTTTTTAATTATTGAAAATGTGGAATACATTTATCAATATTTTCTTTTTGATTGGAGATTTTTATGTCTTGTTTAAGAAATCCTACCCTTCTGTACAGATACAACATCTACTAAAAGAATCTTAGTTTTAGTTTATTTTTGTTTGGTTGGTTGGTTTTGTCTGTTTGTTTGAAGTTTGGCTTCTTTATGAATACCTGTAATCTACCTGGAATTTTTTTAAGATGTGAGGTAAGACCTCAACTTCATTTTTTCCCATATCAGGTACTGAACTCACTCTGGTACTAACCCCAATAAATTCATGTACATACTGCTCCACAGCAATCTAGTGATAATGCAAGCCTTACCGGTTATTCTCTTGCTTGAAAACCTTCAATGGTTCTCCATTATTTATCAAGTCAAGTCCAACGTCCTCAACATCTCATGTAATGTTGGTTTTAGTGACAGCTCTCACCACCCTCTTCCAATTCCTTATGCTCTAAAGACACTTAATTACTTAATTTCCCAATGGGAACACATATTCTTTCCTCAGTGAACTTACTTACCCTTGACTCATCCTCATTTCTAACTTACAGTTTGCCTAGTGTACGTTATTCTCTATTTGATATTAACACACATCAAACTTCGCACACCTTTGCCCTTGGTTCTTCTCCCCCCCCACTCGACTATACCTTTCATCCCCTCTGTGTGTATGAAAAACATACTTATCAAGTCCATCTTTAAATTTTACCTAATTTCTCTTTATCCCAATTAAAATTATGCCTCTCTAATCACCTCTATTGCATGTTATGGTGATTCTAATGAATTCTTTAGGCACATTTCCCCCTTAAGCTTGAAAGCTACCCGGGAATAATAACACTGTGTCTCATATGTTCATTGCATATTATTAATATAATGAATATTAATTACATTAAGCCAGAAATGAATGTTAATATATACAATTATATTCATCGACTCTGAGAGTACAGACAACATGACATTTTAAAGCAGGAAAAATAAATCATTTAAGCATATTTACCTTGCATTTAATAAAAACACCAAACCTCCCCTCATTGAACTTTTGTTTTTGCTTTTTTAGCCAAGTTCTTTCATTCATACTTTCATTTAGTAGCCACCTGCCAAATAATTTATAAAAGTTGGCCGTGTCCAAAGTAAGGTAATCAGTAACAAAAGAGAATAGGAGACCAAGAAGACATTCAGTTTCATGACTCTGGATAAGAGACAGAGAATAATGCCATGATTGTAAATGCTCAGGTATAGGAAGGTTTTCTTAAGTGATATTCACTAGCTGTTCGTCCTTTTCCAGAAAGAGAGCATGAGTTTGGTGAGACCAAAAGTGAATTTTGTAGCTGAATAGCCCCTGGAGAAAGCTCCCATCAGGGGAGCAACTCTTGTCCCTGTGATAATAAAATCCATCTTTGCTGGTTTAAGAATAGTCCTTTAAGCAGGAAACGGGGCCCTTGCCCCATCATGCAATGGAAAATCAACAACTTCATTCTTTAAAGTCTTTCTTCTCAGGGCGCTTGGGTGGCTTGGTCAGTTAAGTGTCTGACTTTAGTTTAGGTTCAGATTATGATCTCTCAGTTCATGGGTTCGAGCCCCGCATGGGGCTTTGCACTGACTGCTTAGGATTCTCTCTCTCCTTCTCACTGCCCCTCCCCTGTGCATGCGCACACTCTCTTCCTCAGAATATATAAATGAACCTTAAAAAAAATGTCTTCCTCCTCAGATTATAAATCACTGTAGAAACCCAATACAGTATGGATTTGTAACGCGCTCAATTGTGGTTACCAGCTATAATAAATTAGCCTGATAGTTTAAATTGCATATTGATGATTGGCAAACCACAAAAAGAGTCATAAAAATGTCAGTCTCCCAAAATAAGTGATTAGGTAAGTAAGTACCACCATTTTAATTTTTATTTATTCTTAAAATTATAGACAAGTATAATAATTATAACTTGAATCTCAAATGGAATTCCCAATTCAACATACTAGAATAATGATTTTAAAGATGCTTGTGCATCTTTTTTATGGTAATTAATTTCTCTTTGTTAAAATATTGTGTTTTGTGAGAATAAACCTGAATACATGTAACATTAATTTTGCTCTTTGTTTAAAGTTTTAAATAACTGTAAACAACTATTTACATTATATAACTATATTACTATCACATTATTCTTTCTAAATCTTTGTTTTAAGTTTATTTATTTCTTTTGAGAGAGGCAGAGAGAGGGAGAGCAGGGGAGGGGCAGAGAGAGATGGAGAGAGAGAATCCCAAGCAGGCTCTGCACTGTCAGCATAGAGTCTGACGCAGGGCTCAAACTCCTAAACCGTGAGATCATGACCTGAGCCGACGTCCAGAGTCAGACGCTTAATTGAGTGAGCTACCCAGGCACCCCTCCTTGTAAATCTTATACAAACTTTAAAATTACAAACTTTAAAATGACATTTTCAGAGCCTTACTAGGATGTTTTACTACTCTAATACAACATGGTAAATGTATCCAATGCCACTTTAAAACAGTTAAAGTGGTGAATTTAATTATATATGTATTTTCCCACAATAAAAAATTATATTCTGCTCCTTGGATTATGGATTTCTCTTTTTATTTTTTTTTATTTTTTTTTTTTAATTTTTTTCAACGTTTTTTATTTATTTTTGGGACAGAGAGAGACAGAGCATGAACAGGGGAGGGCCAGAGAGAGAGGGAGACACAGAATCGGAAACAGGCTCCAGGCTCCGAGCCATCAGCCCAGAGCCTGACGCGGGGCTCGAACTCACGGACCGCGAGATCGTGACCTGGCTGAAGTCGGACGCTTAACCGACTGCGCCACCCAGGCGCCCCTGGATTTCTCTTTTTAATTTTTCTGTAAATACTCTGCAATTCTTTAACAATTCTCTCTTCTCCATTCCTCTAGCACTCCAATTAGTCATTACTACATGTTTCCTATCTCCTTGCCTCTCTCTCAGGTTTATCTTCTTACCATTATGTGTACATGGTTCTGAGCCCTGAGTTCACAGATCATTTTTCCAACTGTGTCTAATCTGCTATTCAACCTGTTCACGGAGTTTTTATATGAATGGCTATTTAAATTTCAATTATAGACGTTCCATTTGAATGTTCGTTTTCAACCTTTTCTGTTCAAATCCCTCACTGTATAACCATGGCTTTAAATGTATCCTTTATTACTTTAAACATTTTGTACTTATATTTCTCATATTCTGTATTTGAGAGTTCCAACACCTAGAGTTCTCCCGTGATTAAATCTGTTATTTCTGGTTACTGTTGAATGCATGACTTATCTCATTAATCTTTCAGAGCCTACCTCTTATGACCGTCTCGGCTGATATCAAGGACCCACTTAGCTGAAAGTAAACCTAGGAGGCATGTGCGTGTGTGTGCGTATGCATGCATTTCCAGCACACGGTGCACCATGACAGCGACAAAAATTGTTAGTAAAGAAATAGAGAGCCGTCTCTGCCAAAATATTCCTGTAAAGCTCCACGCTACTTAAGGTTTCTGAGCAACTGCATGTTTCTCAACCGCCTGGAGTATGCTTCTTCACACCCTTCACACAGATAAGTCCCGGTTCCTACCGGTTCCATCACAGGCATATCCTCCAGAAAACCTGTCCTCATGTTCCATCTACTCCTCCAAAGCAGTGCTGAGTACCTCAGTAGAGGTGGACCTGCTTTTACAAAAAGGTTGATTTTTTAAGGTGTATTTCCCTGTATTATAATTTTCCTTTTTGTATCCTAACTCCCTCACTAAACCATAGAATCCCTGAACACATACACTGTCTTTTTCCTCCTGATTCACAGCCTCTATCTCATCATTAGGCACTCAGTAGTTATTTGCTGAGTAAAAGACCGAATAAAATTAAAATCTGGAAAGTTGAAAAGTGAGTATTTCTCATGGGATCTTTGACAATTGTGCTAGACATTTCCCCCTCTCGCTTCCCCTGTCTCCATTCTACCTGCTCTGTGTCTCAGGAAACTGACATTCATGGTCTACATTAAACTCACTTGCTCTCTGGCTTCCTGTTGGGTTCATTCAATAAGAAGCATGAGTCGAAGCTGGGAAGCCAGAAACCATTGATGTCCCCAGTTTCCCCTGGCGGCGGAGTCAGCACATGTTGGCTATGTGACCTTCCACCGATGACCACAGTTCCTTTCATGAAGTCTCCTCCACTAAGCTACTTTCCTTTGGGTCCTGTGTAACCCCTCCCTTTCCTCCGTCTAACTGTGAGTGGGAATGCCACTCCACTGTGATTGGTTTGTTCCTGAATCACACATTATCTCTTGTTGGGTCCATTATACCTTGACAAAACCTTTGCAATTTCTCTTTAAACCGCTCAAATTACCCCCTTTGAAGACTGCTGGCCCTTGACTGATATCAATAATGTGGCACTTCAGAATTGCTTGTGCTTTGGGGGGGAAAAATGGCTAGCGCAGCTTATGAAAGACAAGACAATTCAAGGACAATTTTCAGACTGAAGTACATAAAATTTAAGTAAAATGTTCAGTCAACAAGGATGGATCTGGAGGACATTATGCTAAATGACATAAGCCAGTCACAGAAGGACAAATACTGCATGATCCCACTTCGAGGAGGTATCTAAAATAGTCAAACTCATAGGAGCAAAGAATAGAATGGCAGTTTCCAGGGGACGGGGGCTGGGAGAAGTGGGGAACTGTTCAATGGATATAGTTTCAGTTATGCAAGATGAATAAGCTCTAAAGATCTGCTGTACAACATAGTGCCTATAGTTGACAGTGTACTACTGTGCCCTCCAAAATTCATAAGAGGGAAGATCTCATGTTAAGTGTCCTTAACACTAAAAACAACAACAAAACATGGTAGAACAGGGGAAACTGAGAGATATGGATATATCTCTTCCTTTGATCATGGTGCTCATATCATGGGCATTTGTCTATGTCCAAACTCATTAAATTGTACATATTAAATATGTTCATTTCTTTTCAGTATATCAGTTATTCCTCAGTAAAGCTGATAAAAGTTATTTAAGGTTAAACTTTAGGGCAGAACCAAACATAACAATAATTGACTTTTTAAAAAAATTGAAAACCTTGTAATGGTATTTACATTACCATTGTAATGGTAGATTTTATGGGACTGAAGAGAAAAAATAAGCAGCTAATTTAAGGGCTAATATTCACAAGACTGGAGTATTAAACCAAAAACTCAGAAAAAGAATTTCAGAAAGAAATTTCTGCCTACAGAAGTAAATGTTTCAAGATTGTATTTTTCTTAAGAACAAGAAGATTGGGTGATTGCTAGTTCCAAAGGCATCAGTGTTCCTCAGAAATTTTATGACCAGGGACTTTGTCATTCCTCTGTGCAATCCCAGGATGGTTTGGATTAGAAAAGAAGCATATCACATTGTATAGGATTGTTTTCTGAAAAAACAAAACAAAACAAATCATCCAATAGCCCTTTGAAACTTCTTTATGATAGAATAGGATTCTCAGAGGAAAACACTTAAAGTATCTCTTTAGTAATTTCTAAATGTCTTATCACTTCTTCAAGTGGTGAATTATATTCACAAAGAGTTAAAGTAAGGTAACTCTATGGGTCCAGAAATTACACAAAGTTCAGTTATTTTGAAGAAGCTCTTAGTATGGTAGTAATATCTTGACAGACTGGTTTCCAAGCATCTGGACTCCATTTCTAAGGATTAGGACAAGATGTCACATCATAAATATATATATTTATCATATATATTTATATATGATATATATATGATATATTTATATATGATACGATTTATATATGATATATATAAATATATATTATATATATATATTAATTTGCTCTAAGTTAGTAAAAACATCAAAGGTTTACTCTGTCCTGTGTTAGTAGCTCTCATGACAGCATAAATAATATGACTGAGTGTATGATATACACAGAGGAATTGTCTTAGCATCTTAAGAAAGCCCAATACGTGCCACTCCTCACCCCTACCTGAGTTCTGAACAAAATAAAAATTAAGTCAGGAATAAGACCTTTGGAGGACAAAACATCATCTTCTGTGTGGGAGATAGCACACAGAAGTGGGGGCAGTAGGGGATAAGCTATGTGACCTGGAGACTTAGTCCTAGTCGCAGAAGAAGCCAGAACACTACGTGCTCTCCTGGCCCCGTAAGCGTAGGCCATGGCCAAGGGAGCAGGAAATGTGTGCTGCCTCTGGTCAGGCTGGCTTCCAAAGAGGAAAACAGAGGATATGAGCTGCAACAAATATCCCATTTCTTCTCAAATCTCCAACAAGAACATCACTCCTTCCCCACCTCTGAGGGAGTCACTGAAAAGATAGAAGATCCGAGAATGGTGATGGTACCTCTCCTCCTGACTCAGAAGGGGGGAAGGATAGGTATGTCCCCAGCTTTGCTCAACTTTTCACGCCCTTAACCCACTGGGCCAACCCCATGGTCAATCAGGTTTTGACTGTTCTTCTCGAGGAAGGAAACCAAATGTCAATCAGAGTTTCCTGCTTCAGTTTTCAATAGGTTGTACATCATTTTTTTAATGTTTGTTTATTTTTGAGAGAGAGAGAGACAGAGTGAGAGCAGGGGAGGGGCCGAGAGAGAGGGGGTCACAGAATCCGAAGCAGGCTCCAGGCTTGAAGCTGTCAGCACAGAGCCCGACGTGGGGCTCAAACTCAAGACTGTGAGATCGTGACCTGAGCTGAAGTCAGACGCTCAACGGACTGAGCCCCTAGGCGTCCTTAGGTTGTATACCTAATGCCAGCTGCTGCTCCATCATTAAGACTTCTGAGTTGACTTGCTGCTTACAGCTGCTAATCCTTTGAAACACAGTACACACCAACAATTGTTCAGTATTTATAGAATGATGCAGTGTGAGTGTCCTGTCTCTGCTCCAGTTTCTCTGGGCCTTCAATGTGACAGCTGGGGGTGGACAGGTGGACAATCATCTGGAGGAGGAGTCTTCACAAACATGCCAATAACTCATACTAGGCTGAAGCTATTGCACAAGACCTCAGCTGGTGCCCTTGGCTGGAGCATTATACATGGCCAATCCACATGCTCTGGGATTCTTCATATCTTGGACATCTCAGTGTGGGTGGAGTTCTTACATAGTTGCTCAAGGCTCCAAAACAAGTGTCCTGAGAGAACCAGATGGAAGCTCCATAGCTTTTTCTGACCAGACCCAAGATTTAGGGACTTGACTTCTGCTGCATTCTACTCTTTACACACAAAATCACTAAAAAAGGTCCAAATTTAAGAGGAGCGAACATAAAACCCAACTCTCATGAGAGGAATGCCCATTTTCAGGTGTGTTACAAAACCTTCACAGTCCAATAGATATCAGTGTTGAATTTGTTTTATAATGATCTGAAATCAGGTACAAGAAGATACTAAGTCCAAGATGAGTGTTCCACCAAGACTGAAAATTACTTTTCCATTCTATTTCCTATGCAGATTGTGTTCAGTAAGTAATTCACCAGAGCGTATCAGAAGGCCTTCAAGGAGACTAAATGACATCAACAAGATATTCCAATAATAAGTTTCATAAAGGTACTCTCATAATAAAAGCCCTACAATATAGAACTGCTCCACATATTGAAGATGGTTTCTTATTAATAAGATTCCCAGGATGAACTAAATGCAAATGCTAAAAGTTTTCAAGGTCAAACACTTCAAATCCAAAACAATTAAAACTCCATAAAAATGTCTTGTACTTACAGAAATTCACAGAAATTCAAAGAAATTAATTTTGTTTCTCCCCATTTTTTTTTTTTTTCTGCTCAGTCTCAGCTAAAACAAGATGTTTACTCACTGGGAAGATCTGAGGTTCTTTCAGCAGAAGCAGGCTGGAGAATCGCTTCCTGAAAGCACTAAAGTGCCGTCAGGCCTCAAAAGCTGTGCCAATCTCAAGTCTTGGATCAGCCTCTGCAAAGATTTCAAAAGACCAGATACCTGAAAAGACATGACTCCACACTGCTCACTTATACAAGGCACTTATTTACAAGGATATGATTCATTAAGAGAAAGAAAATGGAGTACAGGAAAGCAAGGAGGCTTTGAAAGACATCTAGGTGCTAACTCCCCAGGGTACTTGTTGGCAAACTGACACGATCTCTGGACTGAAGCACCAAGGTGTGTGTTTGACTGTAGGCTTCTGGGCAGCTCAAAGCAGAAGTTCCGAGGGAGATTTTTAATGTACCTCTGATCACATAGTCAGACCGGGTTGTCTAAACCATTGTGCTAGTTGGAAATCAGAAGCAAACAAACTGGCCGTAAGGGTCAGAATTTGAACAGCACATATTATCAATTTTACTACCCTTATCTTGGCCAAGAGTCAAAGCCAGACATCCAGGCATCTCTAGAAATAAAGATGGAGCTATTATAGACCAGTTGTAAGTATCCTTAATCCTACAGTCTCTTTTCTAAAGAGTCCAAAGATTATCACTACACTGTCCCAACACCCAGCAAATTTAGAAAGCAAAGTAATCTGCAGCCCCTAAAGCAGTTGAGTAGGCAACATTTTGTTCATATTACCAATAATTAGTGATGCCAAAGATCTCAGGAGAAACTCAATGGCTTTCAGGAAAGAAAAGTAGATGGAGAATATTATTGCTTTCAGCCCTCCCAGAACACCCATCAATCTGTGACAGTGGTCCATGACCAATTAGCTTAAACTTAACAGTAAGGAGAAATTAGCCATCAAGAAGTTAATTCTGCTGTTATGTTTACCTGATATCCAGGCACAAATCTCTTCTGTCAAAGAGTGGCATATAGAATTTAGTGGTCTGTTGAGGGTTGAATTGTATGTCCAAAAAAACAAGCTTAAATTCTAATCCCTGATATCTGTGAATGTGACCTTACTAGGAAATAGAGTCTTTGCAAAAGTAATTAAAATTCAAGTTAAGAGGAGGTTATACTAGAGTAGGATGGATCTTTGATCCAACAGGACTGGTGTCCTTACAAGAGGAGACAGATGTGCAGGCAGGACACCCTGTGAGGGCAGAGGCAGAGATTGGAGTGAGGCATCCATCAGCTGGGGAGTGTGCCAAGAACTGCCAGTCATCACCAGAAGCTAGGAAAGAAGCATGAAACTGATTTTCCCTCAAAGCTTCCAGAAGAAACCAACCCTGCAGACATCTTGATATTAGATTTCCAGTCTCTGGAACTGTGAGACAATACATTCCTTTCATTTTAAGCCCTTTGTTTATGGTCATTTGTTGTAGCAGGTTCTAGCAAACAAATACATAGCCTGACTCCAGCTTTGAGCTCTCATTGCTGGCCATTTTAAATCTCTCCCCTCCCCCCTTTACCTCCTACCCAATACCTGGAAAAGCAGGTAAGAAGGCCCAGATGCTCTGTTCTTTGACACCAATGGGACCTTCAAACCACCTGTAGGAACCACTGCTTTGCCTTACCCTCATTGGCCAGTCTCCGTCCCCTGCTCTCTCAAGCCATTTTTGGAACTACTACAGAGCCTCCTTGTTATGTGAGTGGTAAACTTTCCTATCTGTTCTGCATGTATATGGTGTCATCACTCTTAACATGTGGACTAAATTCTGGATAGGGGTTCTTTCTCTTTCTTCAGGATGGCCATAAATAGAACATACCTGCCTTCCTGAAAAGTTGAGACATTTCAACTCTGGAAATCCTGTTCCCAGTCTTGTTTGTCGTGCAATTCTCTTCAGTTCACCATATTCGAAACCTCTTCATTCCTACTTCCCCTTAGAGCCCCGTATTTCTGCTATTTCCTGGATTGCGTTGCAGGTGGATTCTATTTAGTGACATTAGGGTCTCTTGTGAAGAAGAAATGTAATCCCTGGTTCAATCATGCCTACTCAAGAAAGGTGCATCTCACTGGGTCATCCATGAATGTTTGCGAAAGCTGGCTTGACCCCCTGGAGTATAAGCTATAATACTGGGGCCAACTGTGCAGCAGAGGCTGTCACTGGCCCCTCTACTCTCCTCTTGCAGTTATCCCAGAAAATGGAAACGACTAGAATCCTAGAGAGTCATAGCCTCCACTGAAAGAACTTGACGTGAGAAGCAAGTGTATGTGAGCAGTGCTAGGGACTATGGTGAATACTTTGTTGGATGCCTAGGTCCTCTTTATGGCAGGTGCAGCCACCCCCCAGATAGCAAAACTCACAGATGACACCTTCTCTTGAGAATTACCCCCAGCCAAATGGGAGCCACTGCACCTTCCGGGCTACTCTTGCGAACTCTCTAAGGGCATGTTAGAGCCAATAACTGACTGAAATGGGAATACAAAATTTGACTCCTTTAGCACAAGATAGGGTCAACTTTTGTGCAACTGACGCTCTAGAACTGGCTGTTGAATACACAGTGCGAATAGTAGTTACTGAATGGATGAAATGAGATATGCATTGGATTTCGACAAGTTAGTATGAAAAATGAATGTAAGATATCTCATCAATGTTTAATATTGATATGCTGAAATGACAATACTTTGGATGTATTGGTTTAAACAAAATGTTGTAAACCATCTGTTTCTTTTTACCTTTTTAAATGTGGCTACTGGACAGTTTAAAATTAAATATGTGGCATGCAACATATTTACTATATTTCTTCTGGACGGCATTGCTCTAGAGCTTTCCTCTGGGATCAGTCTGAACCAAGTCTCCAGCTAAGACCACATTCGTGCCGATCTGGATTCCCTTCTCCTGTTCCGAGTCCCCCAGTGCACTCTGTGGACAACCCTCCCTCACTAAATCACCAAAACAGAATCCCACCTCAGGCTCTGCTAGGAACCAAACCTAAAACACTTGATGTTTTGTATAAGTTTGGTCTTCGATATTCTATAAACAATCAGATAAAATTTAAATCAAAATAAAAGTATAAGAAGGAAACAGTGCACATATAACTAGCAACATGCCATCAAGAAAAGTTTCTGTAAGACTGAACTCCTAGCCTTAGGACACAAGGCTAAGTGATATGCCTGGTAAAACATACATTAATGATGGTTTTGATCACAATGCTAAAAACACATACAATTTAAATCATACAGGTCTTATGTTAGCTCATGGTTAGTTAATGTTAGCCCAGTTAATTCATTCTAGGTCGAAGAGAGATCTTATTGTTTTACAGATGCTATTACTTGGCTCAATATTTTAGTTTATCATCACTGCTTTTGATGATTAAATAAAAATTCACAGTTCTTTTAAAATGTGGGAAACTATAAGATTAGGATTTAAATTTTAAATAAGCTTAAGCTTAAAATTCTCAAAAATAACATCCACTAGGAAGTTTTGTTTTTGCTAGGACAGCCTTTCGCTCATATGTGCAATTTAAGAAGCAAAACAAATGAGCAAAGGGGAAAGACGGGGGGGGGGGGGGCGGATACAGAGGGAGAGAGGGAGAGAGGAGAGAGGGACAGAAGGAGAGAGGGGGAGAGGGAGAGAAGGAGAGGGGGGAGAGGGAGAGAGGGAGAGGGAGAGAAGGCTCCGGAGATGGAGAGGAGGAGAGAGGGCGAGAGGGCGAGAGGGAGAGAGGGAGAGGGAGAGAGGGAGAGGGAGAGAGGGAAAGGGAGAGAGGGAGAGGGAGAGGTGAACCAAGAAACAGACTCTTAACTATAGAGAACAAACTGGTGGTAATCTGAGGGGAGGTGGGTGGGGGGATGGGTGAAACAGGTGATGGGGATTCCGGAGTGCACTTGCTGTGATGAGCACCAGGTGTTGTATGGAAATGCTGAGCCACTAAATTGTACAACTGAAGCTAATCTGACACTATATGTTAATTTACCGGAATTAAATAAAAACTTTGAAAAAAAGGGGGGGGGGATTGTTACTCCGAATACTTATTTCAACAACATGTATTTTAAAATGCTGAGAATTACCATCTGATTCAATTCTATTATACAGTGATAAAATAAAAGAATGTGGTATTTTGTACGAAATAACTTAGAAGAAGTATTCCCAGTCACCGAGGAGTTGACCTTATTTATTGAACAGATAATCTTGCTAACAAGCCTTGCCTGCGTAACCTCACATTACCACGTGATGTCACTCTAACACAAGGTTTTAAGCATGGAATTAAAAAATTGCCAAAAGACCATCTCTGCAGAAACAGTGTTTAGTTAGAAGTATTCTGAGCAGCACAAATCTTCACAGCATTAGGTGTTTCTAACTGGTGAGTTTATACTGAATCTCACATCTCACTTACCTAAGAAAGGACTTCTTGTTGGAGATCCCGGACATAATGGAAACCCACAGATTAATGGGGACCCCTGGTAAGCAGAGTGAGTCCTTTAGGAAAGCCAAGGCTGTGTGTACTAGAGTTTGCTCACCAGATCTCCCTTTAGGCCAAAGAGGATACGTTAAAAGAACAAACAAACAAAAACCCTATACCTGTAAATGCTACTGTGAAATTTAAAAACATCAAAGACCTAGAGAAATGGACAAAGCTTACAGTGAGTTACAGCAGATTGCCTACAAAGGAACAAGGATCAGAGCACCGCCCAAAACAGTGAGAGTGGATGCAAGTAAACAAGGAGGAGTACAGTTTTAGTTTTTAAGGAAAAGAATTGCAGACATAAAATGATAAACCCAAACAAACGTCCTTTTAAATATGTGGTTATAGAAATACATTTCAATAATACCAGTCTTTAGAAATTTTTCTACTTAAAACATTATTAAAGGGGAGCCTGGGTGGCTCAGTTAGTTAAGCCTCCAACTTCGGCTCAGGTCACGCTTTTGCAGTTCATGAGTTCAAGCCCCACGTCAGGCTCTGTGCTGACAGCTCACACAGACCGGAACTTGCTTCGGATTCCGGGTCTCCCTCTCTCTCTGCCCCTCCCCTGCTCACACTCTTCTCTCTCTCTCTCTCTGTCTCTCAAAAATAAGCATTAAAAAATTTAAAAACCATTATTATAAAGTAAAGAAAACATTATAAACATTCACAAAGGAAATACTCAGATAAATTGTTTCAAGAGATATGGGAAGAGTGATTACATAACAATATGAAGTATTGTGTGGTCTAAAACACCAAATGCCAAAGAAAAGCAGAAGAAACATCCATAAACACTAGGTTCCCAATTCTAGAAAATTCAGTAGGTTGAGGAGAAAGGAGATAAAGTAATCACTCATACCTTTCACTCTTTGTCCTGCCCACTTGCAGAAAATGAGACGAAAAATGTCTAGAAAATAGTTAACTAAAATGATCGAGCGTTTCTTTCAGGAAAGGTACTTAAATGATTGTGATCTTTGTTCTGAAAAAATATCTTGAAAGGTTGACATTTATAAAAGTCTGAAAGGAATATAAGGAGGGGATCATTTTCAGAATACTGAATTAGGAGGTATTGCTTTAAATCTAAAATAGATTTAAAATTGTGACATTTGAGTCACCACACATAAAACCCTTGGCATTTATGGATTCCTGTTTGTGGTTTAAATATATGTGATGGAGTGAAATTTCTCCCTAAGCAAGGTGAATACAGTAATCTCTCACTATTGTCATCCTGTGGCATTCAAAGCGTACTGCCTCCTGCCGACAGTAAAATGTAGTTTGGACTTCAAAATAATGCATCCGCTGGTGCCCTGTTGTTTTGGCTGATCTGTACCCCTCTGAGGAAGCCGCCTCTGGTGATAAACACACTTACAGACAGACACTTCTTCAGCTGTTTGTCTTTTCAGAGCTTGGTATCCCCTGTAACCTGGGGCCTCTTAATGAGCCCTGAAATCTACTTCCCTGGGGGGCAGCTAGCTATTCTCTGTTCTTCCCGGAGGACAGGCTTACTTTTGCTACTATGGCAACCACTGCAAACTGCTTTCTCTGACTTTTTCAGCTTCTGAGTCCTACGGATTTCTTTGCAAAGATAATTCTAGAAGCTTTCGGGTCTTTCAAAATCTTGTCTCAAAGAACTTGTCTCTTTCCATAATAAATCTTTATTATAAGTAGAGCACGCACTCCATTATTTTTCCATTTGCATGTGTACCTGTAACCTCTGCTAGGAAATGAAGGCAGAACTTGAGTCAAATGAGTCAGTTTCTCAGACCCAGATGTGTGGTGCTGAAACACGTGCTTCCAGCAGATGTCGCCATTCTTGTTTCCAGCAAAAATTCAATCCTGAAAGAGGTCCTTCCAGGCTGATGGAAACAATCTTAGCTTTTATGAAGGAAATATCACAAAGAAGAAGGAGTAGACACCTGCCATCATGTGTAAATTTCATTTTTAATAAATGAACTTACAGAAGTAATTGGCTGGAAGGCCTCTTAGGTATGTTCTGATTTTAGGCAAGGTATTATAGCTTATTCCCTAAATCTCAATTTACTTGTCTATAAAGGGTTTTACCGATTCCTAACAGCTGAGGTTGATATGAGAGTTATACAGTAACGTACGTGATGTGCTTGACATGCAGAATGCCTTAACACCTATAAAATTACTTTGCTTTAAGAGAACAAGGATTCATTGGACAAAGCCAAATTATGAAGAACTTAGCTCCTAGGTGATCAGTAGTTTAAAGAAGATAGAGTCTCAACAAAATGATAGATCTTTAATATTTTGTTAGAAAAAAACATTATAACCCCATTGAAATCTATAAATTAAGTGCGTCTTTCAAAGGTCTTCTCGAAGTTTCCTACCTTATCCTTCCTCTCCCTTGGTTAGGATCACAATATCTTCTCTTCCCTGTCTGTTCCCATTCACCACAGGTAATTCTCAAAGCAACTTAACCAGATCTGTGATTTTAATGTATTAAAGAACCAATATGTATTGTGTATTCCTCCCTTCTCCTTTAATTTACCATATGTTTCTTAGTAAACAACACTTATGGTTTAATGGGAGTCTGTGCTCTTAGCTTCCAGGACCAAAACAGAATATGTGAGAGGTAGGTCACTAGGTCTTTCTTTCCAGCCTGTCTCATACTCTTACCTTGGTTATCTGGGTAGGCCCTGGATGGCTTTGGCCATTTATGAGCTGCTTTAGAAAGACTTGTGAATTCACAGAAGGATGGTAAACTGAGCCTGTTTAGTCTCTTTACAATGGTTTCCCCAGTGTTTACATCTCCGTAAAGTTCTCCTTATCAACTGAATGTCTTCATTTTGTCCCTAGGCTAGATCACTCTATGTGAGGTTCTCAATTCAAGGATCAGGAAGCAGCTCCCTCCCCAACCTTGTTCCACTGATATTAAACTGTTATGGGCCCTGGTCTGCAAATTTGTAATTGGCATGACAGAGATGACTCAAAATTATAGTTTTCTATCAATAGTTCGGGGAGCCATGGTATGCTGAAACATTTAGGAGAAAACTGGAAACCTTCAACCCTGAATAGATGTGATCTGTGGGTAGGTGAGAGTTACATCAGACAGATAACCAGGAGATATGCCTATTAAAAACCCTCAAGAAAATGCCAAACACCCATCCAAAGGAATCTGGCTTCAAGGTTTGATTACTATTTCCTGAGCACTCTTGGGGTCCACCCTAGAAAGACTTAAAATACACAGTGTACTTACACAGAAGGCTTGTAGTCCAATAAACTTTATCTGCCCCACATAAAAGAGATTCAAGATTCCTCTCCTTAAACAGTATATTTTATTGAAATTAACTCTTCCACTCTCTGAACTTTAATGTTTGAATAACTGAATATGTATCAAAATGTAGAAAGTCCCTCAGAATAATAGAACACGAAAGGCAACGGACTAAGGAGCACCTGGGTGGCTCAGTCAGTCAAGCATCCGACTTTGGCTCAGGTCATGATCTAATAATCTGTGACTTCAAGCCCCATGCTGGGCTCTGCACTCACAGCCTAGAGCCTACCTTGGATTGTGTGTCTCCCTCTCTCTCTGCCCCACCCCCGGCTTGTGCACTCTCTCCCTCTCTCTCTCTGTCTCCCAAAAGTAAATAAACACTGAAATAAATAAATAAATAAATTCAGAGGCTTGATAATTTTTTTTCTATTTGAAAGAAACATAGCAGGAAATATTTAATAGACACTAAAATTTAAATCTGGAAAACCATAAACCCTTCTTGGATATGAGATATAATCACAGGTTTATTAAAAAAAATGTTTCCAGCAAAAAGAGTATGGATTCATATAATTTTCTGAACTTCCACTGATGTGGAAATGGTGTTTAGAGATTTCAGAGTCTTAAGAACAATGGTTTGAAGAGCTTCCCTCCTCCAAATGAATTTGACAACTGATATATACCTGAATTGAAATTATTATGTAGCAGATTACATAACACATATGTATTTCCCCATACAATTGACTCTTGAACAACACAGTGGTTAGGGGTGCCAATCCCCATGCAGTCAAAAATCTGAGTGTAAGAAGCCTTACCCATATATAAACAGTTGGTTAATACATTTTGTGTGTTGTATTCTTATAATAATATAAACTAGAAAACAGAAAATATTAAGAAAATTATAAGGAAAATATATTTACAGTACCTTACTGTAAATTTACTCAAAAAGAAAGCCAAATCCATGTATAAGTGGACCCACGCAGTTCAAACCCATGCTGTTCAAGGGTCAGCTGTACACATATAATATATATGTAATTATTAATATGATAATTTCTCCCTCTGCCCACTGACATGGCCTAGAGTCAATGGAATTTCAGGTGGGACCAAACTAATATATAAAAAGGAAACCCAGATTACAGTTATAAAATCAATTTTCTGTGAAAAGGAACCAGGGTTTTTGGAAGGATAAGTGATTCCATGTCTGGGGAAGGAAGGTATAAGAAAGTATAGACCTTCCTTATCAGAAGGCAAGATCTCATTCCAGGTTTAGTAAAATCAGATAAAAAAGACACAGGGACAAAATTATAAAGGTTTGATGGTGACAATTTGAGCATCAAAAATGGAATAATGATTGTGGTTAATTAAAAAAACATTAAATCTATTAAAGTCCTGAGTCCACTATACACAAAGATAAATATTAACTTAAATACAACAAAGAGGGTCAAGAGATCAGAATATACTCAGTATATTCCTACTGGATTTTATTTGTCAGTCTTGTTGGTATTGTTGACATATTTACATGTTGATGGATGACACATATTCTAGTAAGTATTAAATACATCATTTAGAAGACATTTTCTGTCTCAAGAATGGCCTCATATGTATAACATCAAGTCAGATCACAATATATGACATCCATAATCAATCTGCTGTCATTAAAATCAGTAAGATTTGCATGTTTTTAAGAATAGGAACGAGCATAAGATTGCATTAATGTTTTAAAGTCTTTAAAATTCAGGAGAAAAGATATTTACAGATAAAAATGTTCTAATCAGCTGCATATCCTAGGTGGAGTTGCAGACTTCCATAAGAAGACAGAATTACCACTTGAGTGACTCTTGTGCTGAAAATTATTTTAAAAATTGGCATAATAATTAAAAAGAAGATTCAAAGTGTTTCTTCAGGGTCATAGACAAGAATCTAAGTTATTCCCTTAGGCCAACTCTCTAGAAGCAGATAACCTAATTAACTGGAATATTAACTGACTTCCATAATTAGGTTAGCACCTTTTAACCCTAGGGAGACTAGGATGTAAATATAGATACTTTTTATGGAAAAGAAAACAGAGCATTAATATTTTTTATATTTCTATATTTGTAATGAGTAAGAGAATCTGACCTATTATAATAGTACCTTGGAATCTAATATGAAAGTTGTAAATCAAGAAATTTATTTAGATGAAACCTTACATTTATATTTAGTATTAAAACATCCTAAAAATAGATAGATGTTATTAATAAATATAAATCTTACTCATATCAACAGTGTGAGAATTCCCAATGTTCCACAACCACATACAAAATGAAAGTCACATGGATACCATATGTTTTCACTCTTAGGTGGATCCTGAGAAACTTAACAGAAACCCATGGGGGAGGGGAAGGGAAAAAAAAAAAAGGAGGTTAGAGTGGGAGAGAGCCAAAGCATAAGAGACTCTTAAAAACTGAGAACAAACTGAGGGTTGATGGGGGTGGGATGGAGGGGAGGGTGGGTGATGGGTATTGAGGAGGGCACCTTTTGGGATGAGCACTCGGTGTTGTATGGAAACCAATTTGACAATAAACTTCATATATTGAAAAAATAAAAAAAATTTAAAAAAATGAAAGTCAAACAGTATATCAAGAAGTTCTTACTTTGAATTTAGCACATTTTACATGAAGTAGAGCATCGTTGTATATTTGTTGATGTTTGTGTTTCCTCTTCTGTAAAATGCCTATTCATTATGTTTTGCTTATTGTTTCTTTTTTTTTTTGCTTGTTACATTTTGTTCATTGTTATGTTCTCTGCTTTATAGTTTTTTCTATTTTTTTTTAAATCAATCCTCTCAGAGTTGTGTATCTTGCACATAACAGTTCAAGCTCTGCTGTCTTTTTGCTTCACTTTCTCCATAGTATCTTTCAATAAATATATCAATCCTTTCCTTTTGACTAGCAATTTTTGTGTTAAGAAATTATTTTCTACACTAAAGTTTCAAAGATATTCCCATATATTTACTTCTATAGGTTTTAATATTTTGCTTATTCATCTGTTTTCTTTCTCACTAGAATTGATTTTTGTTAGTGGTATAAGATTTGAATCCAAATCAATTGCTTCGTTTTATGGATATTAAATTGTGTCAGTGCCGTAAGTTGTCTTCTCCAGTGTGATCTTTTTCATGTGTCAAGTTCTCAATTCCACAGGAATCTGCTTCTGAGCTACCTATTTGACTCCATTAGTCAATATGTCTATCCCTGAGCCAATACTTTATCGTCCCCAAGTCTTGATGTCTAGCAGAATAGGTTTCTCATCTTCCTCTTTTTCTGAATGAATGTTTGGATATATGTGGACATTTGTTCTTCTATATGGATTTTTACCAGCATGTCAAACTTCTTAAGATTTTCAATGATATGTCACTGAGTCTATAAGTAATCTAGGAGACAAGAGATATCTCTATGTGATACTGAGTTTTCTCTCCATGAAAAGTGTTTTCTGTTTCCATTTATTGGGGTCTTTTTTAGTTGAATTAAGTAATGTTTACAATTCATATGGCTGTCACATATCCTTAGTTTATTAGAAGGCAACATTTTTTGTTAATATTAATGATATGTTTTTAAAATGTATGCTTTCTCTTTATCGCTCTTTTAAAGAAACACAATTACATTTTGTATAGTGATCTGATACCTACCCACTTCGGTAAACCTTTACTAGTACTAATAATTAACATGTGTTTTTTAAAAAATTTATTATTGTATGTTTTATTTGTAAGTAGAGACACTTTGGGGTATCTGCCCATCCCTGCTGAGACCCCAACAGGAATCAAGAGCTCTTGACAAATATTTTGCATCATAGTCCTACCCTGCTTCCAGCCACAGCTGACAGAACAGGGATGAATATGCAACCCCAAGTCGGGCAACTTTTTTCTCTTAGAAAATGAGAAGTAGGAGTGAGAGTTCTGTTTCTATATGGGCTGTTTGCTGAAACTTAAGAGGCACAGGTTTGGGAGGTACAGAGCATCCAACTTCCATTTATCATGTAGATAGAGAAGAGGAGATATCTAGTCTGCAGGGAATGATGAATGCAGCAGAATGGAGCAGAGAAGAGGCCAGGAGAGTCCCTCCTGACTCTGGTAGCTCCAGGCCCTGCAGATGCCAGGCTGCCTTTAGATTCCACGTGATAGCCCATTAGCCATGAAACCCACTACCCTGTTTGTTCAAGCTCGCTTGAGTTAGTTTTTGTAACTTGCAGTTTGGAACACTGACCAATGCTGTGTTTTAATGAGATATGAAGCCATGTTGAAACTACAAAAAGTTCACATTTTTCTTTTTCTTTTTTAATTTTCTTCCCTTATTTTATTTTTTATTTAGCGATTCATCACTTACATATAATACCCAGTACTCATCATAAAAATTGTCCTCCTTGATACTCATTACCCATTTAGCCCATCTCCCACCCATATCCCTCCATCAACCCTCAGTTCTCTATCATAAAGAGTCTCTTATGGGCTTGTTTCTTACCCCCTCTATCTCTCTTTTTTCCCCTTCCCATATGTTCATCATCTGTTTTGTTTCTTAAATTCTACATATGTGTGAAGTCATATGGTATTTGTTTTTATCTGACTGACTTATTTTGCTTAGCATAACACACTCTAGCTCCATCCACCTCATTGCTAAATGGCAAGATGTCAATTCTTTTTGATGACTGAGTAATATTCCAGTGTGTGTGTGTGTGTGTGTGTGTGTGTGTGTGTGTGTGTGTGTATCCCCCATATGTCTTCCATCCATTCATCAGTTACTAGACATTTGGCTCTCTCCATAGTTTGGCTATTGTTGATAATGCTGCTATAAACATCAGGGTGCACGAATCCCTTCAAATCTGTATTTCTGTCTTGTATCCTTTGGATAAATAGCTAGCAGTGCAATTGCTGGATCGTAGGGTAGTTCTCTTTTAAGTTTACTTATTTATTTTGAGAGAGAAAGAGAGAGGGTGCAGTGCAGTATCAGTGCAGAGTCTGACACAGGGCTTGATCTTATAAACTGAAAAATCATGATCTGAGCCCAAATCAAGAGTTAGAACTTAACAGCTTAACTGACTGAGCCACGAGGTGTCCTTAGGGTGGTTCTATTTTTAATTTTGAGGATCCTCCCTACTGTTCTCCAGAGTGGCTACACCAGTTTGCATGCCCACCAACAGTGCAAGGGAGTTCCCCTTTCTCCTCATTCTCACCAATATCTGTTGTTTCCTCTGTTGTTAATTTTAGTCACTCTGACAGGTATGAGGTGGTATCTGATTGTGGTTTTCATTTGTAGTTCCCTGATGATGAATGATGTTGAGCATCTTTTCAAGTGGCTGTTAGCCATCTGGATGTCTTCTTTGGAAAATGTCTATTCATGTCTTATGCCCATTTCTTAACTGGATTATTTGGTTTTTGGGGTGTTGAGTTTGAGAAGTTCTTTATAAATTTTGGATACTAACCTTTTATCAGATGTTATTTGCAAATATCATTTCCCATTCCATAGGCTGCCTTTCAGTTTTGTTGATTGTTTACTTCACTGTGCAGAAGCTTTTTACCTTGACAAAGTCCCAATAGTTTGTTTTTGCTTTTGTTTTCCTTGCCTGTGGTGACATGTCTAGCAAGAAGTTGCTCCAGACAAGGTCAAAGAGGTTGCCGCCTGTGTTCTCCTCTAGGATTTTGATAGTTTCCTGTCTCATATTTAATTCTTTTGTAAAGTCTTTCATTTGCTTTGAATTTATTTTTGTGTATGGTGTAATAAACTGGTCCAGTTTCATTCTTCCGCAAGCTGCTTTCCAGTTTTCCCAACACCATGTGTTAAAGAGATGGTCTTTTTTCCATTGGACATTTTTTCCTGACTTGTTGAAGATTAGTTAACCATATAGTTGTGGGTCCATTTATGGGTTCTCTATTCTGTTCCACTGATCTATGTGCCTGTGTTTGTGCCAGCATCATACTGTCTTGATGACTGCAGCTTTGTAATACAGCTTGAAGTCTGGAATTGTGATGCCGCCATCTTTGCTTTTCTTTTTAAGATTGCTTTGGCTATTTGGGGTCTTTTGTGATTCCATACAAATTTTTGGACTGTGTGTTACATTTGTGAAAAATGCTGGTGGTATTTTGATAGAGGTTGTATTACATGTGTAGATTGCTTTGGGTAGTATAGACATTTTAACAATGTTTGTTTTTCTAATCCATGAGCATGGAATGTTTTTCCATTTCTCTCTGTCCTCTTCAATTTGTTTCATAAGAGACCTATAGTTTTCAGAGTACAGATCATTTACTTCTTTGGTTAGGTTTATTCCTAGGTTTCTTATTGTTTCTGGTGCAATTATGAATGGGAATCGATTTCTTGATTTATTTTTCTGCTGTTTCATTGTTGGTGTATAGAAATGCAACAGATTTCTATACATTGATTTTTATATCCTGCAACTTTGCTGAATTCATATATACTTCTAGCAATTTTTTGGTGGAGTATTTCAGGTTTTCTACATAAAGTATCATTTTATCTGCAAATAGTGAAAGTTTGACTTCTATCTTGACAATTTGGATGCCTTTCATTTCTTTTTGTTTTCTGATTGCTGAGACTACAACTCCCAGTACTATGTTAAATATTAATGGTGAGTGTGGATATCTCTGTCTTGTTTCTGACTGTAGAGAAAAAGCTCTCAGTTTTTTCCCATTGAAGATAATATTAGCTGTGGGTCTTTTGTATGGCCTTTATCATGTTGAGGTATATTCCATCTATACATACTTGTTGAGGTTTTTTATCAAGAATGAATGCTATATTTTTGTCAAATGCTTTTTCTGCATCTATTCAGAGAATCATATAGTTCTTATCTTTTTTTATTAATGTGGTGTATCACGTTGATTGACTTGAAAATATTGAACCAAACCTGCAGCCCAGGAATAAATCCACTTGATCATGGTAATTCTTTTAATGTGCTGTTGGCTTCGATATGCTAGTATCTCAAAAATTTTTTCATCCATGTTCATCAAAAATACTGGCCTATAATTCTCCTTTTTAGTGGGGTCTTTGTCTAGTTTTGGAATCAAGGTAACACTGGCCTCATAAATGAGTTTGGAAATTATTTCCATTTTTTGGAACAGCTTCAAAAGAATAGGTATGAACTCTTCTTTAAATGTTTGGTAGAATTCCCCTTGGAAGCCATCTAACCCTGGAACTTTTTTTTTTTGTTGTTGGGCGATTTTTAATTACTGACTCAGTTTCTTTGCTGATTATAAAACTGTTCAAATTTTGTGTTTCTTCCTGTTTTAGTTTAGGTAGTTTGTATGTTTCTAGAAATTTATCCATTTCTTCCAGATTGCCTGGTTTGTTGGCATATAAATTTTCATATTTAAAATTCATTCTTTTTGAAAAATGTTTATTTTTGAGAGAGAGAAAGAATGCATACGTGCATGGGGGAGGGGCAGAGAGAAAGGGAGAGAGAAAATTCTAAGCAGGCTCCGCATTCTCATGCAGAATCCAACACAGGCTTTGAACTCACAAACCAGGAGATCATGATCTGAGCTGAAATCAAGAACCAGATGCTTAACTGGCTGAGCCACCCAGGCACCCCTGTAATATTCTGTTATAATTGATTGTATTTCTGTGGTTTTAGCTGTGATTTCTCCTGTTTAATTTGTGATTTTATTTATTTGAGTCCTTTCCCTTTTCTTTGAGATAAGTCTGGCTAGGTGTTTGTTAATTTTATTAATTCTTTCAAAAATCAGCTCTTAGTTTCATTGATCAGTTCTACTGTTTTGTTGTCATTTCTATATTATTTATTTCTGCTCTAATCTTTATTAGTTTCCTTCTTTTGATGGCTTCAGGCTTTATTTGCTGTTCCTTTGCTAGCTCCTTTAGGTATAGGTTAGGTTGTGTACTTGAGGCTTTTCTTGCTTCTTCAAGTCGGCCTGTATTGCAATATTCTTCCCTCTTGGTAGCACATTGGCTGCATCCCGAGGTTTTGGACTGTTGTGTTTTCATTTTCATTTGCTTCCATGTATTTTTTTATTTCTTGTTTAAATTCCTGGTTAACCCATTCATTCTTTATTAGGATGTTCTTTAACCTCCATGCATTTGGGGTTTTTCCAGTTTTTTTCTTGTGGCTGACTTCAAGTTTCACAACGTTGTAGTCAGAAAATATGCATGGTATGATCTCAATCTTTTTGTACTTGTTGAGGGCTGATTTGTGATCCAGTATGTCACCTATTATTGAGAATGTTCCATGGGCACTCAAGAAGAATGTGTATTCTGCTGCTTTAGGATGAAATGTTCTGAACATATCTATTAAGTCCATCCATCCAGTGTGTCATTCAAAGCAATTGTTTCCCTGTTGATTTTCTGCTTAGATGATCTCTCCATTGCTATAAGTGGTGTGTTAAAGTTCCCTACTATTATAGTATTATTATCAGTGAGTTTCTTTAAGTTTGTTATTAATTGACCTATATATTTGACTACTTCCAATTTAGGGACATAAATATTTACAATTGTTAGATCTTCTTTCTTGATGGACATACCCCTTAATTATATTATAATGCCCTTCTTCATCTCTTGTTACTATATCTGGTTTAAAATCTAGTTTCTCTGATGTAAGTATGGCTTATGATTTTTTTTTGATGTCCATTAGTATGACAGATGGTTCTCCATCCCCTCACTTTCAATATGCAGGTGGTATATTTATATCTAAAATGAGTTTCTTGTAGGCAGTATATAGATGGGCCTTGTTTTTTAATCCATTCTGGTACCCTATTACTTTTGACCGAAACATTGAGTCCATTTACATTTGGAGTGATTTTTCATAGATATGAATTTTGTGCCATTGTGTTACCTGTAAAGTTGGTGTTTCTGGTGATGTTCTCTGTTCCTTTCTAGTTTTTGTTGCTTTTGGTCTTTTTTCTCCACTCAAAAAGTCCTCTTTAATATTTCTTGCAGGGCTGGTTTAGTAATCACAAACTCCTTTAGCTTTCGTATGTCTGAGAAACCCTTTATCTCTCCTTCTATTCTGAATAACAGCCTTGTTGGATAAAGTATTCTTAGCTACATATTTTTCCCATTTAGCACATTGAACATATCATGCCACTCCCTTCTGGCCTGCCATGTTCTTATGGACAGACCTGCTGCGAACCTGACCTATCTTCCCTTGTAGTTTAAGGACATTTTTCCTTGCTGTTTTCAGGATTCTTTCCTGGTTTGTGTAACTTGTGAATTTGACTATGATCTGTCATGGTGATGGCTGGCTTTGTTGAATTTAGTGGGAGTCCTCTGTGTTTGTTGGATTTTGATACCTGTTTCCTTCCCCAGATAAGGGAAGTTTTCAGTTGTAATTTGCTCAAATTTCTCTCTCTTCTTCTTCTGGGACTCCTCTGATATGAATGTTATCATGTTTTAAGGAGTCAGAATCCTCTAAGTCTACATTTGTGATCCAATATTTTCCTTTCTCTCTTCTTTTAGCTTCATTATTTTCCATAATTGTATCTTCTATATCAGTCATTTGTTCCTCTGCTTCATCCATCCTTATTGTATTGCATCTATTCAATTCAATTTTGCACCTCGGTTATAGCATTTATTTTGGCCTGACTAGTTTTTAGTTCTTTTATCTCTGAAGTAAGAGATACTCTAATGTCTTCTATGCTTTTCTTGAGTCCAGTAAGTATGCTTATAATTGTTATTTTAAATTCTGGTTCAGACATCTTACTTATATCTGTATTGATTGAATCCCTAGCCATTACTTCTCTTCCTGCTCTTTCTTTTGGGGTGAATTCCTCCATCTTATCATTTTGTCTAGGTCACGTTTTCTTATGTGGTTGTTAGGAAAGCTGGTTACATTCTTGCTCCTGAGAGTAATGGCTATATTAAGAAGAGGTGAAGAAAAAGAAGGAGAAGAAGGAAAAGAAGGAGAAGAAGGAAAAGGAGAAGGAGAAGGAGGAGAAGAAGAAAAGAAAGAAAGAGAAGGAGGAGGAGGAGGAGGGGGAGGAGGAGGAGGAGGAGGAGGAGGAGAGATCCTGTACTGTCTTGGGCCTGGTGCTTGAAGAGGTGTTTCAGAGTGTGTACTCTGCTGTTGTGTTTTGCTAGCTCCTTCCCTCAGGTCAGTCCTCTGCCGAGTTTCTCCTTTCCTGAAATGAGGGGTGTTTAGACCTTGTCCACTGTGTGGCAAGTTTTAACTAGGTGTGTTTTCATCCACTTGTTAAAAGAAGCTAGATCAAAAAACAAACAAAAAAGAAGCAGGTAGATCCCATTTCCCCTAGAGCTGAGGCTTTGTAGCATTCTATGATCAGTAAATTTGGTGCATGTGAGGGTTTTGTGCTAGTTTTCTCAGGGAGGCTCTGGCTGCGCTGATCCTGATTCTTAGGTGGAGATGCTCCTGCAGGGTGCTTGGGGGCAGGGCTTTGTGTCAGCACTTCTGGCCTCCGCTGGGTGGTCGTGTGTTGCTCACCAAAGTAGGTCAGTGCTGACAGGCTGGGGGAAGTGGCATCACCCCACTCTCTCCTCCCTGGACTGGGGATTTCACACCCATCACTCTTCAGGAAGCCCTCACAAAAGAGCAAACGATCACCCCTCCTGTGTCCCTGTCTTCCATCAGATCCCTGCCTCTGTCTCTGTCTAAAGCACAATACCACTGTGTTTGATCTCAGGCACACAGCTGGCTTTCAGACTTTCAAATTTTAGGGACCCACGTGGCACAGACCTGTGCTGATTCTCCAGGGGAGAGTCTAGCCACACCGTGGTGGTGCTGGTTTGTCCCAGAAAAGTGGTTGCGTAACTGTGCAGAAGTTCAGCGTTTCCGGTAAAACACAGCAAAAAGTGAGCACCAAGGCTTGCGGCCCTCAGCCGGTGTCTGTGTTCCTATGCTAGTGATCGGGGCAGCATGTTGCTGCTGCCGATTGTTTTGACCCCAGAGAGGCTCCGCCAGCACTCCCAAATGAACTCCAAGAAGGGGAACTGTCTCTCCCAGCCTGACCCAGAGGATCCTTAGACCACTTGTCCGCTCCCAGGCCTCTGTCCTCCTTCCCCACCAGAGCACCACTGAGCCCACCAGGCATGACCCAGGCAATGGCACGGACTTCTAAAACTTCAGACTTCGTGCCCTGCTGCTTATAAAAGTGTGCATAGTCAGTCCCTCTCCTTTTCCAGTCAATGGTTTGGGGAAAGTTTTTCTTGTGCAATCCCTTGTTTTCACTTTTCCTCTCTCTGTCTCTCTCTCTTGCTCTTCCCTCCATGATCAGGACTCCTCTCCTTCACAGCAATCATGAGAAAGGGCATCCTTTCTCCCTCAAATCAACTCTCCACAGCTTACCTTCCACGAGGTGGCTGTTTTTCAACCTGCAGATATGCAGTTTGATCTCTCAGTCATCATAATGATTTCTTGGGTGTTCAGAATGATGTGATAACCATCTAGCTGCGTTCGAGGGTCGAGACAAGCTTAGGGTCCCCTTATTCCTCTGTCATCTTAACTCTCCCCTTTTTCAATATAAATAGTCTTATGTAAGATTAATGCTGGTTTCCTTTTATTCTCATTCTTATGCTGTCCCTTTTTCTTCTTTATTTTACTACCCAAGTCAAGATTTTCAGTGCAATATTTCATTGGTGTGGTAATAATAAACTTCTCATCTGGTTGCTGAAATTAAAGTCTCCCATTTTTTTACCCTTAACAATAATTTTTGATATGTTATTGATCCTTATTATGAATCCTAGTATTTCCCAACTCTTTGAATACAGTAAAGTCCACAGAGGAAGATAATTCTTTTAGGGCACTCTGATGTAAATGAATGAGGCTGCTCAAGGTAGGAGACAAGAGACTAAATTAATCTGCCTACTCCAGGCCACACCTGCCTTACCTAAGCCTGCAGTGATAACACAGCACAGCTGCAAGGTGCTGTTGGTACAACAGGTTGAAAGCTTTAGTTTGATCTGAGGGCTGTAGCTACAAGGCCCAAACTGGCTCAATATTTTTGTTTCTGTTGTTCAGTCCTCAGGTGGTTTCAGCAGCGGTGGCTTCAGTTACTGAGCAGGCAAAGCCAAATTAAGACGATGTATCATGCCTATATATTCCATTCAATTCCTCTTGAAAGAATAGGGAAAGAGTATGATCTGGCTTGCATGTTATGTGCTGGCTCTTCTTCCCTAGAAATATTCCCCAGGATTAGCTACAAACATTGCCTTTCCTGTTCCTGTTGCCTTTCCCGTTCTGTGTTGTAGCACAATTTTAGTAATGACTGGAGTTTCAGCACAGCCCAGTGGTATATGTCACCATTCAGCCTATCACAGCATGATTTGAATTCTAGCATGTCCTTACATGGCCTCAGTTTGCCACTTCAAGAGATAGCACTGGAGCATCAGTGGATTCCAGCCACGTAGAGAAACTAGGAGTTCTTTGGTGAATGTGAATAGGTTCTACTTTGATTGCACTCAGAATTGCCATAGTGATTTCCACAGAGTGGTACCCGTCACAGGGGTCTCTTTATTGTGCAGTTACCGATGGCCCACCAGCCAGACCAAATGGCAAGTCCAAAAATAAGCAACAGTCCAAGTATAAGTATGCGCCCAATTGTAGGAATTGTATTTGTTCCTAGAAGTGTCCTTGCTGTAACTCAGCCCACTGGCCTTCTCACTTGCTTTTGCCTCTTTCTGTGAAGAGGTTACTGTCTGCTTAGCATAGGGTAACTGCTTTCCCCATGGGGCCATGACACTCTATTCTGGACCTGCCACTTGTGAACCAGCTCAGTTCCCTAACATCCTTGGGAAATTGGTGGAAAGGTGAGACACTTCGATAATATCAGCAGGCAAATCTTTAGATAGCTTTTTTATGAGGTCCTAGCAGAAAATAGCCTATGTGCTCATGAATGCACTGAGTCCTACTATGCCCCATGGCAGAATGCTTCTGTAATACCATTTTCATTTTATGATGGGCATTTGTCTCCTTGTTGGGATTCTTTTTTGACATTACCCATCACAGGGGAGGTAATTCAGGAATTGATACAATGTTATGTGCTTCAGTTAATGGGGCTGTGTTAGTAAATGTCCAATAACTAGCTTATTACTGTCTTTCGAGGAAATATACCAGATAATTTTCTAGCCCAAAATCCCAGAGGTCACTGTTGACTATGATTATGGGCTTTTTCCAAAGACCTGAGTCTGCATCACAGCAGGTGGCTGACATTTCAAGTATCGTTTCAGCATTAGCACCTATATGGATCAGCTCAGGCAGCTATAACAAAATACCACAGACTGGGTGTCTTAAACAACAGACATTAATTTTTCAAAGTTCTGGAGGCTTGGAAGTCTGAGATCAGGGTGACAGCACAGATGGGTTCTGATGAGAGCATCCCTCCTGGCTTGCAGACAGCTGATTTCTTGCTGTGTTCTTATATGGAGGAGAGGAGAGAGCTCTCAGATCTCTTTCTCTTCTTATAAGGGCACTAATCCCATCATGGGGTCCTACCTCCCATGACCTCATTTAAAGTTAATTATATCCCAAAGACCACATCTCTAAAAAAAACATCACGTTAGGAGTTAGGGCTTCAACATATGAATTTGGCCAGGGGCAGGGGCAGGGATGGGTGGCACACAACTGATGTCTTAGCAGTAACATAAGGAGCAAACAGGATAACTTGGGCTATAGCTTCTCCAGTTCCAGGAAGGCTTCCAGGCTTCCAATCAAATATGACCTTCTCCAGGTGATTTAAATAGATCAAGCCCAACAGTATCCTTAAATGGGGGATATGATTTCTCCAAGAGCCAAATAAACTAATTAGATATTAGGTCTCTTGTTTAGTCTATGGGGCAGGGAACAATAATATTTTATTCTTAGTGGTCTATGTGTAACAGGACACTCTAGCCATGCACTCCCAAATTTTACAGTCTGTACAATGTCCTGAACTTTTTTCAGGGTTCATTAACCATCCTTGATCAGTCATAAGACTCATGATCACAATGAAGTTGCTATTAGTTTGGTTCCCAGTTTCAGAAATAATCATAATATCATCAGTATAGTGCACAGGAACACTGTATGGTTATATTACACTAGATCTGCCTCATACATTGTGACAACGCAGAGAGGAGTCCAAATATTCTTGAGGCAAATGTATATTGGAAACCATTCCACACAAATGCACGTTGCTATTGATGCTCCCTAGCAAATAATATTGAAAAAAGGTATTAGCCAGGTCAACTACAGAAAACTGGTCACCTTCAGCTTGTTGAAATAATCTGTTCAGCATTTGAATACTTTGGAACATACCTGAAGCTATTCGGGTTACTTTTTATTGGAGTCCCCTCCAGGAGCCATTGGCCTTCCTCACTGGCAACATCAGCTTATTGCAGAGTGAGTGTATAGGTACTAACATACTTGCATCTAACATGTCCTTAATTAAGGCAGTAAATTTTTGTTGCCCTCAGCATATAATAGCGTTTCAAATGAACTATTTGAATAGGCTTAGAAAGCTCTAACAGCTCCCATTTTTCATATCCAATTAGTACTGGATTTAGGGCAGATCTACAAATTATTTATTTTTCTCAATTTAGCAGTAGGGGAAGACTTTTTAGCCAATCATTATATGCATACCAATTATACATTCAGGTGAGGGAGACATCCCTGCATACTCTTTAAAATCATGTATTTCAACTATTGATGAGACTTTAATTTTTATTCCTTTTTACAATAGCATCTCCTGTTCCCCTAAGTTTATTCTATCACCCCTGAGGGTCTCATTAGTAGACCTAGGCAGTGCTCCTATGACCAGCTGACCTAAAAGAACTTCTTCTACACCTGAGATCATTTTGCCCACAGACTTGTCAAAGGCCTTGGTGCTCCCATAGGGATTGATTTGGTCAGGAGACCCTGTCCTTCTTGTAATGCTCTATCTTCCATCACTGCCTATAGTAGAAAAAATTCTTAATATTCCTCTCAAGATTCACATACTATCTTTATTTGCTCAGAAAAAATATCTAGGCACTGCTCTGAAAGGCCTTTGCACATGGAATGAAGGTTACTAATGAGTGATTTTAAGGTAGGGAGATCCTCCTGGATTATCCAGGTGGACCCAAAGTAGCCACACGAGCCCATGAAAACCGAAGAAAGAAGAAGAGTCAGAAGGTTGAAGCAGAAGGGGAAGTTAGAAGGATATGACACCTGGGAAGGACATGATGCACTGATGTTGGCTTTGAAGGGGGCCACAGTCAAGCAAAGTTCTCTCCAGAAGCAGAGAAGAACTCCCAGCCATGAACTACCAAGGAAACAGGGGCCACAGTCCTGCAACCACATGGAAGCAAATTATGCTAGCAACACGAACGAGCCTGGAAGTGGGTTCTTTCCCAGAGCCTTCTGACACCTTGACTTTTGGCTTTGTGCGACCTGGAGCAGATCAACTAGTTTAGTCTACTGGACTTCTACTCTGCAGAACTGTGAGACAAATTGCTGTTGTTTTCAGTTGCAGTAAATAGAAAAATGGTATCTTGCCTCAGTATTAAAAATCGGTATTTTAGAACTTGATGCTGTAGGCTCATGAAAACTTTTCTCTATGTCGAAATCTTCTACACTCAGACAAGATAAGTATATATGCTTTGATATTTTTATATCTTGAGAAGCTTGAGGACAGGCAATTGCGTTTTACTGGCTTCTTTAAAAATCTATCAAGGTTTCAGCGGACACTCCAATTTCCCCACTATTTATTTATTTCCTTATTTATTTATTTATGAGAGACAACACACAAGCAGGGAGAGGGGCAGAGGGAGAATGAAAGAGAGAGAATCTCAAGCAGGCTCCACGCCCAGTGCAGAGGCTGACAGAGGGCTCAATCTCATGACCGTGAGATCATGACCTGAGCCAAAATCAAGAGTCAGATGCTTAAAAGACTGAGCCACCCAGGTGGCCCAATTTCCTCTTTTTTAATGCCATTTTACTTTAACCATCTAAACACTTCCACATCATTCAGTCCTGAATTCTTGTCTTTTTCTTTTTTAGGAAGAGAGGGGCTTTTATTTATTTTCACTTTTTAACTTTTTATTTATTTTATTCCAGTATAATTAACATACAGTGTTATATTAGTTATAGGTATACAACATAGTGATCTAACAATTCTATATATTACTCAGTGCTCATAAAGGTAACTGTACTCTTAATCCCCATGACCTACTTCACCCATCCCTCAACCTCCTCTCTGGTAACCATCAGTTTGTTTTCTATTATTTAAGAGTCTGGTTTTTCTGTCTCTTTTTTTTCCCCTGTGTTTGTTTTGTTTCTTAAATTCCACATGAGTGAAATCATATGCTATTTGTCTTTCTCTGACTGACTTATTTCACTTAGCATTATATCCTCTAGATCTATCCATGTTGTCGAAAATGGTTAAGATTTCTGGAGCGCCTGGGGGGCTCAGTCAGTTAGGTGTCTGACTTCCGCTCAGGTCATGATCTCGCAGATCATGGGTTCGAGCCCCGCCTTGGGCTCTGTGCTGACAGCTCAGAGCCTGGAGTCTGCTTCAGATTCTGTGTCTCCCTCTCTGTCTGCCCCTGCCCTGCTCATGCTTTGTCTGTCTGTCTCTCTCTCTCTCAAAAATAAACGTTAAAAAATTGATTTTAAATAAATAAAAACGAAAATGGCAAGATTTCATTCTTTTTATGGCTGAGTAATATTCCATTCCACATCTTCTTTATCCATTCATTTATTAATGTACACTTGGGTTGCTTCCATAATTTGGCTATTACAAATAATGCTGTAATAAACATAGGGGTGCATTTCTTTTTGAATTAGTGTTTTTTAATTTTTTTTGGACAGATACCCTGTCATGGAATTATTGGATCATATAGTAATTCAGCTTCTAGAGTTTTGAAGAACCTCCATACTATTTTCCAGTGGCTGTACCAGTTTACATTCTCACCAACAATGCAAAAGTGTTACTTTTTCTTCACATTCTCACCAACACTGGTTTCTTGTGTTTTTGATTTTAGCCATACCGTGAGGTGATATCTCGTGGTTGTGGTTTCCATTTCCCTGATGATGAGTGATGTTGAGCATCTTTTCATGTGTCTGTTGGCCATCTGGATGTCTTATTTGGAGAAACTCCTGGTTATGTCTTCTATTTTTAATCGGGTTATTTGTGGGTCTTTGGTGTTGAGTTGTAGAAGTTCTTCATTTTTGTCCTTTTCTTGTCCTTCCCTTGTAAAACTGTAACCTTTATACTATCCTAAAAGGTTGGTATACTATCCTGAAAGGTTAGTATACTAACCTTTATACTAACCTTCCCAGAAGGAAGCTGGGACAGGGGATCTGGAAACTGCCTCTTTACATCCTCTGAGCTCTAAGAGAAATATCACATATGGTGTCCATGGTGGTAGGGCTCCTTATAATCTGAGTGAGGGGCATCCCATGCATGGCTGATTTCATTGTCCTGTAGCCTCCCCCCCCGCCCAGTACAGTCCCCATCTGCAGCATTTCTGCCACTTCAGCAGACATTGACATTTATTTAAAAGACAAGAGAGGGGCAGAGGAATTACCCTTCTCTAGTAGGAATGTCCCTTGCCTGAATCCATTCTAATCAGCAAGGACTATTCCTTGAATTATCCCTAGGAAGACAGCAGCCAAGGGAAGATCCAGGATGAGGGCAAAAATCCTCTCCACTCCACAGTATTCAAAACCAGAGACACTGCTACTTAATCTAAAACTCTCAGGAACCATTTTAACAAATGTCATCAGGACAATGCTTATGACCATCTACAAAAGGCCTCCATTTTGTTACCAAATAATCCCTTACTTTATGGCTTTCCTCCATCATCAACAGCACTAATTACCTTCTTGGTTGTAATGGGTCTCGCAGGCTTAGCTGACCCATCAGAAGTTATAGTGCCTACGTTCCTTTGGTTGGAGCTCCATTTGCTAGAAAGAGAGGATGGAGTTGAAGGAGACTCTGAACCTTCCCTCTGGCTCATGTTGAAAGCAGCAAGTAGGAACTGATTCAGCCAACCTGCCATCAGTTTGCACTTGTCTTCGAATTTTGCTAGCTCCTGGCATTCAGGTTCTGTCATTTCTGTCATGGAAAGTCTTACTATCAGTCACTGATTTCAAAGCTTATGCTACTCTGAACCAAGCCTAGCGGGACAATCCTGTCCGCATAAGTAGTTCTTTTCTATCCCCATTATCAGAGTCATCCTTTTTCTTTCTAAATAATGCCTACACCATATTTTTGGCAAAGAATGAGTCAAAAGTCTGCTAAGCAACCCCACCTCTAATGCCAACTGCACTAAAATAGGATTCAATTAAGAAGGCTGTTAGGACGCCAAGTAATAATACTTTATAACTCATCAGAGTATAACAACAACGTTGTTATAGTATAACAACCATATTGTTATCGTATAACAACCTTGTTGAAGTAAGAGTTTGGATCACTGTCAAAGGCTGTCTCACAACAAGGGGTCTGTAGAGACCCGGTACAAAACTTCTATCTTCTGTAACAGTCATTGTTGTAATAAGCACTTTCTCTCTTGAATCAGGAACTCCCTGCATATGCATAAGACACGTTGGAACAAGGGAGCCTAGGTATCTCAGTGGGCTTTTTAATATTTTGCTGGTTGCATATGCATATTCGTGGTACAAAATCAGCCTCAACAGC
Organism: Panthera pardus; assembly: GCF_024362965.1. Lineage (NCBI taxonomy): Eukaryota > Metazoa > Chordata > Mammalia > Carnivora > Felidae > Panthera > Panthera pardus. The sequence goes on along the minus strand of NW_026526710.1, from coordinate 79,645,741 downwards.
AGAGCTCTCTGGGAGGGGGATCTCATTAAGACCAGATGCAAACCATTGATCTCACTCTTACCAATACACAATGCTGACAGGTTGTTAAAAAACCACCATAAAACTCCTTGTGTCCATAGTTAGAAAGCAACATTATTAATCAGCATGTTTCAGGTGTTGCAAGTAGAGGTTAGTGCCCAACAGAAACTTCTATAGCAAAACAGCTCAGGCTAATTCCAGGACTGCCAGACATTAACCTGAACAGAATATTATGTTGAGAAATTGCTCCTTTGGTTCCGGTTTACTATCGTGATTGAAGGTTGATGTGTACCAAGTTCAAATTATTTCACTGCATTTATTTAAATGTTACATAAATTTCATCTTTTATCTGTAAATTGTGGAATATTTACACTAATTTTCCCCCTGGTGTTAATACACAATTGGTTTTTCTGGACAAGAAACCTCAATTTAATCTTTTTTTGGTGTATTGCTAGATCCCATTTGATGACATTTTATTTGGCATATTTTGCATTTTTGTTCATGAATGAATTGATCTGTACACTTCCTTTCTCAAAAATGCCTCCTCTGGTTTTGAAACCAAGTTTATACTCACCTTTTGAACAAATTGAGGAGTTTCCTATTTTTTTTTTTTATTTTCTGGAAGAGTTTGTAACAGACTTTTTTTTCATAAAAGCTGGATAGCACCTTTTTTATAAGACACTTTTAAAAATTCTGATTCAGTTTCTTTCATGGTTATCCTATTATCCTCCTAGGTCTTGAAGTGATTTTGGTAAATTATTATTTTTATAACTTTTCAGTTTTGTTTAATTTTTTGTCTATATTGTGTGAAAGTTGTTTATCTCTTTAACCTCTGCTGTCTATATCTATGTCCCTCTTCTGTTCCTAATATTAATATAATTATACTGAATAAACTATAATGGCAACAAAATCAAAATAACTGATTTCCTTCCATCATTCCTTTAAATATTTCTCTGTGTAGGTATTCTTCCCCGATCTCTGGATAAAAATTCTAACAAGCCCATCTGGATACAAGATGTAATTAAGTTGAAAGCACAATTCAATTACTTGTATACTCAGTCCTTAGTATTAACAAAATTCTGAACTAGATTTACCATCAAAAAGTTTTCTCTTTCCCATCCTAGAGACTGTTTCAGGCTGGAAACTCGCAGTGGGACTGGGGGTCTTGATTGACCTTCTCTCTCTTTTGCTTTCCCAGCTCGCTAACTGGGGCCTTTTCCTTCAAGAGTTGGCATGTAGACAGGGGAAACGAGATGTGTGCAGTTCTCTTACCTGAACACCTGAAATTGGCCTCCCCTTCTCTGGGGCTGAAGGATGATTCAGCCTGCCTCTTGGAAGGTGTCCAGGAGAGGATTTCTGGATGCTTTAGATGTTTTCTCATGCTCTCTATTTCCGGACTCCCTAAAACAAGAAATGTGTCCATTTTATCGCTTGCTTCCAAAAATCTACTTGTGGGGCACCTGGGTGGTTCAGTTGGTTGGGTGTCCAACTGTTGATTTTGGCTCAGGTCATGGTCTCATGGTTCGTGGGATTGAGCCCCGCATTGGGGTTGCTTGGGATTCTCTGTCTCCCTCTTCTCCATGTCTTTCTAGCTCTTCCCTGCTCATGCACATGTGCTCTCTCAAAATAAACTCAAAAAAAAAACCAAAACAAAACATGCTTTGGGACTTCCTTTGAGTCTCTGTTTCAATCTTTTTTTTCCTTTCTAAATGAGTTAACACATGTAGAGCATTTAGAACACTGCCTACCTCAATATATGAGCCTTATGAGTGATAACTCTTGCGACCCACCAGGAAGTGAACGGCACGAGGGTCCAGTTTATTCAATGTTAGGTTCTCAGTGCAGTTTCTGGCAAATAAAACAAAATGAACATCCCTGTGTATCTTTTGTGCCATCCATCCTTTTTCTGCTTTTTTTTTTTTTCACCCACTTCTTAAGGAGACTTTTTAGTTCACTAATTTTCATCTTTTTCATTCTAAAATAAAAAGGTATTTGCATCTATACATTTCCCTGAGATTTTGCTGCATCCTACAATTTTTGTAGGCATATTTTTTGTTTACTTCTAGGTATATTTTAGTTCCTATTATTTATTTTTTTTTTTACAAAGATGTTCTTTATAAGTGTTTTTAAATTTCCAGATGTGGGAGATATTTTTATCTTCTATAGCCTTACAATCTTATTGTTGTAGTCAGAGAACACATTGATAACACCACACTTTTTTCAATCCGTTGAAACTTACTTTATGATACGCTTTTCTTTTACCTCTTCAATATATGTTACTACATCCATTACCTACTTGTTTAATGCAGAGTTCTATAAATGTCCACTTTGTTTTTAAACTTTTGTTCTTAGGGTCTTTGTACATTCCTAAAAATACATTGAGAACTCCAGAGACCTTTCTTTAATGTGGGTTATATCTAATAATATTTACCAAATTATAAGTTAAACATTTAAAAATACCATTTAAACCAGGAATAAAACCATTAGACGCCAAGAAATAACTATAAAATACTTGATTTTTATTTCTACATTTTTTTTTTTTACTTCATGTATTTTACACAAAGCAATCTAAAATGAATGGTATTTTCTGAATTTATTTTCCTTCCACACTAAATGAGGTCTGCAGGCCAGAGCAACAGAATCACCTGGGAAGCTGTGAGAAACACAAATCCAGACCTACTGGTTCAGATTCTCTAAGGAGTATTCAGAAATCTGCTTTATCAGGTTCTCCAGGTAAATGATTCCAGTTTGTGAAGCCCTGTTGAACACCATATAATGAGCACCTTTTCATTAAAAATTAAAAAAAAAAAAACTTATGTAGCTTTATTTGCTCTTAAACTTTCATTGTTAGGATGCATATACAGAAAAGTACAAAGCTGTCAGGGCAGAGCTCAATGCATTTTCACAAAGTGAACAGATCCATACACCTAGGACTCAGATCAAGAAGAAAAAACCTGTACCTCCTTCGAACACTTTTGATTTCCCTGTTTTTAAGCTTATGTACAGAAACTCATACAGTGAGTGCCTTACTTATGAAGTTGGGAAGAACCTAGCATAACTCCCAGGGAAATTGGTCAAACATTCGTACCATTAGCTCAACTAGGTTGACTGAAAAGGGGAGGAAAACGAAGGGAGAGAATTCTACAGCGGTAAAGAGATCCTGGGAGGCCCTGTGGGGCTTACAAGCAGAACAGCTGAGTCTGAAACATTGTTTCAAATGGCAACTCCATCATTCAGAGCTATTAAGTAAATTACCTTTTCTGAGCCGCAGGATATATGATCCGTATTTTGAGAACCGTAGGAGGATTAGCTATTTCTGTATGTTGAAGTCAGAATAAACTAGTTACTCAATTAAAAAATGTTTGAATCTGCTGAAGGCCTGCACTGGATACCACGCTGTATGTATAAAATGGGTGACATCTAGGGCTTGGTCTCAATCAGATCATAATTTAATCTTCTAGTAATTAGGAATAGAGATTTATGAGATCACTGCCTGTTGGAATCTTGAACCTAAAGTGAACTGGGTGACATCATAATCCATTTCTATTCTCATAACACATGTTCAAAATTGATTTAATCTAAATCCTCTGGTATTTTATGTCTGATAAAATTTTCATCTAAATCAGATGTAGTGATTGCGGCAGGAATATGTATAAATATTTGTCGTTGTGTATGGAAAAATAGCAACAAGTATTTTCTAATATCTTACTCTTATAAAAAATAATCAGAAAACAGGTGCAAATTATCAATTACATCATAAGATCAACTTCAATTTTTCAGGTTCCAAGAGAAAAGACTTTTTTTAACGGAACCCTTTTAGTTGGCAAAAAACAAAAAAACAAAAAAACCCGCATCAATGGCGCTTAGCACCAGAGTAGGTATCTCATTCTGCAAACAGGTTCGAAGAGTCCATATTTTGGAAATGTACGGGGGCTCAGACTGCAATCCATAAGCTTCCATTTTTCTGACACCTGCTGACACCCACCTCTTTTCACGAATTTGATCGCTCGCTGTCCACGAGGAACAAGCCAAAGTGCTGGCCAAACTAAACCTGAAGCAGCGCTAGAGTTTACCTCACTTTACCCTCTAAGTTTAGCTGGCATTTAACTTCCCGGAAACGCCCCCGACTCTACACGCCGCTCCGCCCCTACAGGAAAGCGCCCGTAGGCTAAGTTCCCACGCTCCCGGAGGCCGCCGGAGGCGCACAGAATTTCAAGGTGCAACTGCGCAAGCGCTGCGGTTCTGCGCATGCGCCGCGGTTCCGCGCATGCTCAGAGGCGGAGGCCGGCGAGGTCCTGGGAGAGTAGAGGAGGCCCGCCTGCCCCGCCCCCGCCCTGCGTGCAGAGCTTCCCTTCCGCGCGGCCAAGGCCAGCTTCCCTTTCCGGGAGCTCAAGCCTCGGCCGCCGGTGTCTCTTTCTTCTCCGCGGCTTGTGCAGCTCTCCCGTGGCGAGTATGGCAGCTAGGAGACGCGGGGCCGGCCTGCGGCTCTGCGCCACTGGTAAGGACCTCGCGGGGGGCGATGGGGGCGGGGGCGATGGTGCGGGCGCGTGCTGGGACCTTTCCGGGGTGGGGTCGGGCCTGGGCCGGGGTCTCCCGCCAGCGTGCAGAGAAGCCCTGGGATCCGCCCTGATAGCCCCAGCTGCCGGCTCCTTCCCCCAGAGTGGCTGTGCCGGGGACCCGTGCCTGAAAAAGATGCGCCTGTCTTCCATTTGGTTCTTTGCTTAGTGTGACAGGAAGTTTCAATAGCGCTGACTCCACTGATAGGCGTGATAGTTTCAATAGCGCTGACTCCACCACCCCAGCTTGGGGCCAGACCTTGCTTTGGCTTTAGGTTCCGAGTCATTGTCACGTCTGATGAATTTTTACCCACCTGCGGCTAAAAGAGATGGCCAAGGACGGGTCATGGTCAGGTTGCCAGATTGTGCACTGTGAAAAGTGATCAGAGTTTGTGGTGGCCTTTCTCAGCCTCTTGCCAGCATCAGGTACCCTGGTCCCCATTAGTGTGCTCACTTCCTCGGCAACCGTTTGGTTCCCGTGCCGGGCTGTGAGAACTGTTAGTGGTAGAGGTGTAGCTCAGTTTTGTTTTCTATCCATAAAGTGGGAAAAAATAATACATAGGATTTTGAATGGCAGTTGGAGTTTATACAGAGGAGAAGGTAAGTAATATTTCTTATTACTGAAGAGATATAGAAGAACGGTTTCTGTGTCTGCTAAAAAGAAAAAAAAAAGGTAGAATGGCCAAAAGGAAAAACCGGATGAAAGTAAAAATATGTTGAAAGAGAACCTCTGTTCCTCAGACTTACAAGCCAACATAAACCTTGCTGGTCACTGTATAGTTGCCTGCAGAGCAGATATTTAGTAAACGGATGAACTGCTTATACTTATGCATTGTTGGTGCCTCGGAATGGATCAGTGGTGGTTTTTATGGTAGTTTGTAAAAAAATCAAAAACATTTTATAGATGACTAAGCATGTAGTACGAAACAATAAGTCAGCTTTTATTGTAAACATTTTGTCCTTTGTTTTCTTTTTTTTTTTCCAGTTTTTTTACTTGATATGGCTTTCTGTAAAGGATTTGTGGAAGATTTAGATGAATCGTGAGTATACCTGTTTTTAAATAGCGTTTTAACTTCTTTAAACTCTGGCGTTATCTGAATATTTGCATGAATTTAATCTTTTCGTAATAGAGGTAGTCACGATCAGTATTTATATAGCACTAATTTTTGTTTCAGAAGTTGTTCCAAGTCCTGTTGTACTCAGAAGAGTTTACTAACAATTCGTATTTTGTTTTATCATTTTTCATTGTGTTATGTTTTTCTGCTTGTATCACAACTGAGCAGGTGTTGGAATTTGGTAACTATACTATATATTTTTATAGTACCATAGCATTAATTACGAGGCTTTGCTTATACTAGGTCAGTAGTGATAGTGAGGAGTCCAGCTCTAGACAGACCGAAGTCCTACGTGTGATCTCTCAGGCCTGACCGGAGGCGATTATAAGGCTTTTCCTGGCAGGCCTCAGCAGGGAAGCTGTCCTCCCCACCCCAGACTTGGTGCACCAGCGCATTGCAGACTCTGGAGGGAGTTGTGATCACAGACTAGGCCCCTGGGCCAGCTTAGCTCGCGTGGATATGTGCCTTCCTTGCCCAGTTGCCTCTTTTGAAGGCTTCTTATTGGGGGCCTCACCCAGAGCACTTCCTAGGCATCTCCTCTGACACCTCTTTATGTAGGGGCTTTGCTGAAGGCACTTTTCTTTGCTTGGACTCTGTACTTTTCCACTCCTGTGTCTTTCCATCTTTCATTCTCCTGCCCACGTGTCCCTAAAGGGACGGAAGCCTTTGGTTCAGTGCTCCTCTCCAGTTAGATGAATTCTTTTGTCTATGCCACGTCCGCCTGACCCGCACCTGGTACTGTTCCACTTGGAAAAAGGGAACACTGAGGAGCTGCTGCCTTTTTTACTTTGTTCGGTTGGGTTTTTTTGCCTGTTGGCTTACATGGTCATAGTGAGTGAATAAAGACTTGATTATTACTTTCAGTTTGGTTTGTTGTCCTAATTAACTGCCTTTACACAACAAACTTGGTACAGTAGCCAGGCGGTCATTTGAGCACAGTGCTTTTCTGGAAGAGCAAAATTCCTGAGGATCCGTGGAGCACTCCACTAGCTATGCTGATGGATAATTGGAGAGTGACAGCAGATGGTTTGCACAAAATGTTGATTCTGAAGGGAACCGTGGTTAAGGTGGAGGTAATCTGGTTAAACTTGGCAATGCCTTGAGGGCTGTGTTAGTGTAGACTTTCTCCTTTAGACTGCTCTGACAGTGGGGACATCTGCCGAAGTAGGGGGAGGAAGGGACAGATGAGCAGGCGTGGATACCTACGACCCTGCTCAGCAGCGTGCTGGGTGAGTTTGCCAGGTTGGGCCCACCTGTGACAAGTTTCCTGTCACTGAAAAACCTGTCTGACGCATTCTCACAGAGGCCTTAGTGGTCCTGCGAGCCATCCTGGCGATCCCTTGGGTCTACGTTGAGAGATTAGGAAACCGTGGATAATGAGACTTACCCAGACTCAGATTTCTAGGTTTCTCTTCGATGCTCCTGCTTATTACCAAACCCAGGGAAGCCTCCTCATCTCATCAGTTCAGTCTGTCTGAGACTGAAGTCCGGGGTTCACTGACACAAATAATCTAGACCTGGAAAAAGTAGCCACCACCAAGATAGCAAAGAATGAGCAGCACAGTGATGTAAGAGGGGGAACCGAGTGCCCTTCCTTGGGCAACTGAGGCATAGACCTTTCCTAAAAAGTCTCTGGGTCTGTGTATTCGATAATGGGGTCTCATAGGGAGAGATTGATGGGTTCCTCACCAGGGACCTCATGGCCAGATGTTAAGCAATGAGAGGCCTGATGGGCGGTCCCCATGAGGGTCAACGTGATGACAGCCTATGTGACTGTTGCAGGCAGTGTCTCCTCCAGATCGGCGGAAAAGCTCTGAAACATTTACCCAGACCTTCAGCAGGTATTAGGCTGAGTCCCTCTGTCCCCCAGGGTAGGCTGGAGATCTTGTGCCGTGGGCAGAGTTTCCTGGGAAAGTTGGGGAGAACTGCACTTCTTGGGCCTTTGCGGTATCAGTGCACCCTGATACCCTGCGACCTTGATGAGGAGGATGCATATGATGCCTCCCAGTTTGGAGTCCACGGTGACTGGTACAGCACTTTGGCCAGGGCTGGCTCTGGGTGAGTGCTTTCTGGCCCCTGCTGCTACGTGTTTTATTGGTACAGATGTATTGTCTGTGTGAACTCCCATTCACCTTTGTTCCTAAGCCCCACTGGGAATTGCTATAATGAGGGCCTTTTTAGTGGAGCCTGTGGAAGACGGTGAACCTGTTTGACTACCGGCTCTTGGTGCCGTTTTCTCCCCAAAGCATTATTGGCTGCCTGGTGAGTAAACAGCCATCCTGATCTCTGAGTGAAAGAAGACAGTGGTCCGTGAGACTGTTTCTCCATTCAGTAGCTCCGTCTGGCCTGTGCACAAGGCCTCGGGTACCGGGAGACTAGATATTCGTTATAGATCCCTCAATAAGAAAGTGCTGCTCTTGCCACTGGTGATACCTGACATCGTGAAGAAGGTACTGGAGGTAGCCTGGTCTGTAGCAGGTCACATCACAAATGCCTTTTCCAGCATCCCTCCCTACAGGGCTGATGACTGGTCAATCTCCTTCACGTGGAATGGATTCCAGCACAGCTTTATGTCCTTCTTCAAGGCTGTTCAAATTCCCCAACTGTCTGCTATCAATGGGTAGGCCAGAGTCGGGAAGAAATCCTCCTTCTGGAGGGGGCATTGGCTTTCTGCTTATTGATGACAACCTCCTAGAGGGCCTAGAGAGGGCACTGCCCAACAAGGACCGGATGCCGTGATGACTCACGAAGGGCATCGTGGCTGGACTGTTAACACACTCGAGGTACAAGGACCTAGTTCCCAACTGAAATTCCTGGGCCTAATCTGGGAAGTGGTATGACATCCCATTCCACAGGAAGTCATTACCAAACTTTTGACCTTATTTGACCCAAAAAATAGAAAAAGGGGCCCAATCCCACCAGGGGTTGGTGGACCTATTTGACTACTGATGATGTTACAGAGCCCATGTGGAGATTTGATAGAGCCTTTCCGTTAGGTTACCAGAAGGGCTGCTGCTCTTGAGTGGGGCTCCAACCAACAGGATACCCTGGAGGCCCTCCAACAGGCCGCCAAGCCTCCCCCTCTTAGCCCCACTGATCTACATCTGTCATTTGAGTTACACCTCTCAGCAGGCTCTCAATTCGCTGACCAGAGCCTATGGCAGGAGGACAGCCCCAGAGGCCAACATGGACCAACCTGTAAGCTCCCCAAGTTGGCCGAAAGAAAGGTACACGCCCTTTGAAAGACCATTATTGATCTTGGGTGAGTGCAGTGGTGGGCTCAGGAGCAGAAGTTCCAGTCTTGTTCCTAAATAGGGCCAGCTCTGGATCCCCAGGAGAATGGAAATGGAACTTCTGGGAGCCCAGCCGGCATCTTGCAACTTCATGGAAGGGTCTCAGGCCCTTCCGCCTCCCAGACATAACACCAAAGGAGACACTGCCGCCTCTGGCCTAATGGGGGACCTGATAGACCTTCAGGACCACCGCTGGGCCTGGTTCACTAATGGCTCCTCTGGCTTAACTTGTAGGAATTGGATGTGGCTGCCATCCAACCTGAAAGAGACCTGTCCTTCAGCGAGCATGGGAAGGAGCCCTTGCACAGCGGGCAGCTTCATGCGGTGTGGACGATTATGACAATGTCTGCCCCACCGTTCCCCCACCTCCCGTTTATTGCTCTGGCCCCAGCAGATGAGCTCTGCTATGTTTTCACTCTCAGGTGCTATAGCTAATGGCTTGGCCATTTGGTTGTGTAGCATATAAAACAGGATCCCCTGTCGAGATGAGACATTTGCATGAAGATCATTTCTGCTCCTAGTAAATGCTTTTTTTCCTCGTTATTATTATTATGACATACAGTGTCATGTGAGTTTGAGGTATTCAGCGCAGTGACAGTTGTGGGCCTTACGCAATGCCCGCCAAGATAAAATGTTTTGTAACCTGTGTGAATGCCCACCAGAGAGGCCCCGGGCTGCAAAAGGAAACCTATCCAACGAGCATATCGTGCTTTTAGCTAAATGTGGAGACCGAGTCGTTCTCCACTCTAAAGCAAGCATATGCACGGTACGTTGGCTCCTGGATCCGCGAGGATGGCCCGTGGGAATTCCGACCCCGTCGTAGATTAGGTTGGCAGTGCACAGCGGCCACGGTGGTGAGAAGACACTAAAACATTGTGCAGAATGCATCCCGTTTGTCAGGCCCCGGGCCAGGCTATTAACGCTGCCCCAGGTAGTTTCCTTCAAGCGAGTGGGCTCGGCCATTTGCATCCCACCCGTGGCGTCCCACTGAGTCTTGCTGTCGGTTGACACCTTCTTTGTGTTTGGCCCGCCCATCTCCATTCCACTGCATTCCGCTGACTCCAGCCAAGCTCCCTGGGCCCTGCAGACTCACATTTGCTTCCTGTTCAGGTTCCCTGAGAACTGCATCTGATAACAGCCCTGCGTGTGCTGCTCAGGCTCCACAGCGATAGGCCCAGTCACGGAGCATATAGTGGGCTCTGTGCTCCACACCCCTCCTAACCCACAGGGGTACTTGAGCATTTTAATGAACTTTCGAAGTACGGGCTTGATCCCCTGATGGGAGGGGACAAGATGACCCCAGTCTGGACTACACATCTCAGGTCTGGGTCTCAGTGCAGCAGTTCACCAATCAGGTACTTTTCACTAGTGCCGCATGGTTGACCAGGTTGTCTGTCCCCTTCCTTCAATTTTACAGTTACTGACTACAGTCTCTGTTGGGGGGGGGACCCCTGTAAAGGACTTGCACACCCTTCCGACTCCTTCCCAAAGACTCAGATCACTGAGAGATGAAAAGGCTGTTAGATATTAAGGACTGGGAGACGGTAACCTCCTCCATTTACCACTGGGTGCAGAATATGGGGTTTTGCCTCACGAATAGTGACCATCAGTTGAGTTTCTGGTTCAACAGTTTGCCTAAGGTGGCTGTTCCACTTTGCCCGGGTAGCTCCATGTGATAGATACTGGTATGTAAAGTACAAGTTTATAGTAAATGGAGCAAAGGTAGAAGATTTGGGCTTACCAACCTGGGAGATTGATTAAGAGTGCCCATAGTGCAGGACAGACCGTCTGTGTCACAGTCGGATAGATGTGAGCACCTAAGAGCTCAGATACTGGAGATACGTTCTCTTTGTCTTCATTGTAGGTTTAAGAATCTTACTAAAATATCCCCATAGAGACTTTCTGTCATTGCATTCAGTATAGATTTTGAATATAGATCTCTGTGCAAGGTATTAGGAGATGAAATGAGCATACTTTTGGTTGGATAATACATAAGTAACTATTGCATTTGTGGAAATGGATAAGAATCATAAAGAGGATAAAGATGATATGGAAAGATTGTTTCTAGCTATGAGGAATTTAGGAAGGCATTATAGAGTAAGAAATGCTTTTAGCTGAATAGGATGTGAACACGAAAGTCAAATAAACATGTGAATTTAACTGATACATACCATAGGGTGATTGGAAATTGTAGGGTGCTAATAATATTTGAGTGGAAAGCTAAGTTGCAGCTAGTACGTGAGTATGTGTAGCACTTTATACTTGTTTTTGTAGGTGGTGGGAGGGTACCGAGAAGGTGTCAAATAAGAGAGACATGATCAAACGAGCAGAACAGTGTTTTAGGAAGATTCTGTGGCTGTAGGGTATTGTGCCACAGGGTCCCCAGAACACCCCCAGGTTGGGTAATTGACTAGGCGCACTCAGAGGACTCAGCCTGTAGTCGGAGTCACAGCCATAATTTAGTACAGCGAGGGGACGCAGAGCAAAACCAATAAAGGGAAAAGCCACGGGGGGTGAATTCCAGAGGAAACCAGAACAGGTTCCAAGAGTCCTCTCCCAGTCGAGTCCCATAGGATGTGCTTAATTCCTTCATCTGGAATTGTGACCACAAGCGTGAAATGTTATCTACTGAGGAAGCTCAGTAGAGACCCCATGCTTAGGGATTGTGGTCATATAAGCACCCTCCTGCCTAGTCTGTACCAGGTTTTCAGACGCCCACAAAGAAAGCAGATGTTCATCATAAAATCACATTGTTTGCACAGCATTAGAACAATGAGCCATCTTTTTGTTTTGCTTTGTTTTCCTCTTTCATGTTTACTTTTGAGAGACCCCGCGCGCGAGCAGGGGAGGGGCAGAGACAAAGGGAGATAGGATCCAAGGCAGGCTCCAGGCTCCAAGCTGTCAGCGGAGAGCCCGCCGCGGGGCTCAAACTCCTGAACTGCAAGATCATGACCTGAGCCGAAGTCAGACACTTAAGTGACTGAGCCACCCAAGCGCCCTGGAACCATGAGCCATCTTACCAGGAAATGGTAGAAACCGTCCTGAAATTCAAATTCCCAGAGACCAACGGAGGACCGAACTTGTTCAGGAGAGCAGCCTCCGATCAGCTGTGTTACCTGCAGTGCACGGGTGTAAATGGGGCAGAGAGGCCAGGAGCTGAGGCGAATGCCTGTGTTTCTATCAGGTCCCACCCATTTTTTTTTTTTTTTTTTTTTAACTGTTGATTACTTTCTCAGTTCTCTACTTTTTAAAAGATGTTTTATGTGTAAGATTTAGAGGTCATTTAGTAAAAAAAATTACATAAAAAACTTGTTGATAGAATTTGTGCCCTAATATTTATCAGTTGATTATCTCCACCTGTTGTACAGTGGAAACACACACACACACACACACACACACACGATCAGAGGTTGGTTTTCTCATTTTTGTTTTATAGGTTTAAAGACAATCGAAAAGATGACATCTGGCTTGTAGATGTGAGTATGTAAATTTTTCTGTTTTCTACCTCTGCTGTTGTGTTACTTTCTAGTCTCTTCCAGACAAATATGGTAGTATATGGTTAGTACTGGATGTATATTAGTCAATTTTTGTCAGGTAGTACTATTTGGCTTACTATATTAAAATGAACCTCAGCCTTAAGGTTCCTGGCAAGGACCGGTTTTTGCTGAAATTCTGAAGAGGTTGACGTATGGATTATGTTGAGGGAGATTGTGGTATGACTTTACTACAGACTCCACTCTGAAATTTTTTATATCACTTGATGGTCACAATCATGTTTTCGTGTTAATAGGGAACAAAATCAAATTTTCGTTTTCCTTTAACTCACTTTCAAGTTTGGAATGTATTTAAACCTCATGTTTGGGATTCCTTTTAACTTGCCTCAGTAAAAAATCAATGGCAGCAATAGAGATGGAATAAGAATAGCAGAGTTGACAATTGCTAAAGCTAAGCGATGGGGCACGAGAGTCCATTGTTTAATTCGTTCTCCTATTGTGTATGTTTGAACGTTTCTATGTTAAAAGATAGGTAAGTCTTGAGGCACCTGGGTGGCTCAGTCGGTTAAGCGGCTGACTCTTGATTTCAGCTCAGGTCATGATCTCGTGGTTTCTGAGATTGAGCCCTGCATCAGACTCTGCACTAACAGCACAGAGCCTGCTTGGGATTCTCTCTCTCCCTCTGTCTGCCCCTCCTCTGCTCTCAGGGTCTCAAAATAAACTTAAAAAAAAATAGATAAGTCTTGTTTCATGAAGGCACAACAGTTTGTTACACCTCCACCCAGCCCTGTGGTGATACTGAAGAAAGAGGAACGGTGGTTTCAGTTTAATCAACCTGACTTGTGCTTATGCCAAACCAGTCATCTTAGTGATCCCCCGTTTGCCTTGCCGGTAGTTATTCTTAACGTAGCAAAGGTACCTACTCTGTTGGGATTTTTGTAATAAAAATAGAAAGTGTTCATCCTGAACACTTAAGGGATGTGTGTGTGATGTATGTGTGTTTGGTGATTTCATTTTATATATAACGTAGACTCACTGTGAAGCAAAGATGTTTTTCTTGTAAATAATTTTAAATAGGAATTTGTAGTCATTTTACATGAATTTAAGGTAAAACCAGTTTTGAGGAATATACTAAGAGTTGAATTATCTAGATTCATGTGTGTGTGTCATCTTTTGTTGTGTAACCACCTTAAAAATTATATTTAGACTTTTGGTCTAAAATGGACTCTTTATCAGAACATTTAGTCAAAGAGATTGCTTAAAAATTAAGATTGATGTACGTAATAGCACAACATTTTACTGGTGTCTTTCTCCCCCCCCCCCCACAAGTTTTATGCACCGTGGTGTGGCCATTGTAAAAAACTGGAACCGATTTGGAATGAAGTTGGTCTTGAGATGAAAAGCATTGGTTCTCCAGTTAAAGTTGGGAAGATGGATGCTACTTCCTATTCTAGTAAGCATTTACTCTCTTTTACTCTTCTCGTAGTGAAAGTGCTTTAATTACATGAAGCATTCTTCAGGGTAGGAAGAAGAAATATCTATTCTTTGCTTATGTAAATTAAGGTTATCTTAATAATTGAAGATTATATACTTTATTGAGTGAAGTGAATCAGCCATCAAATGTGTAACATGCTGTATGCGTTACTCTTGTGCCTGACAGACGTATGAGCCATGGTTCTAGTTTGAGCCCACTTGAGATGCTCCGTTTACCTGAGGCAGCTGCAGACGTGTGAGTGTGAAGCTGTTGGTGTTGCCGTGTGAAGTCAGAATGTGAGTTGTCGTCTCAGTAGCCTGAGATGGCGTGTTGGAGGAGTAAATAGGGACTTTAAAAAGTTGAGTTGAGTCGGAATGGATACAAGGGAGGATCAAGAAAGTATTCACGTTAGAGAGAATATTTTGGCAAAATCGTAGAGTTGAAAATGAGCGAAGTTTGTTCCAGAGAACGAACGCCTTTAAGCAGAGCTTGGCAAACTACCGTCACGGAGCGAACTGGCCCGCAGCCCATTTTTGTAAACAGAACAAACCCAGCCCCACTCGTTTGTTTACTGTCGTCCGTGTCTCTGTCCATGTTCCACTGGCAGAGTCGAGCAGGCTCTGTCGAGCCTGACTTCTGTCGAGCAGAATGGAGACTGTTCTCCCCACGGTGCCTGAAATACTGTCTGACCCTTTACAGAAAGAAAAGTGTACTAATGCCGACCTGAAAGGATTTGAGAAAAGAATTAAAGTTGAGTGAAGTATGAGGTATCCTAGAAATTTGGAAGGAGCAAGGCTTCGGAAAGCAAAACTATATTCACTTGCTGCTTCTGCCTGCCACTTTAGATATTGTATTGCCTTGTGTCTTTTATTGTTGTTCTTTTTGGTTTTTTGAGATCTGAATGATGTAGCACAGGTAAAGTCCTTGTATTCGGTACACAGAGGTCCCCTTTTCCTTTAATCAGTGAACAAAGCGGAATTACGTGGTGCACGTTTCTTTGTAGGAAATCAGGATTGTACTCAGGGTACAGCTTTGGAAAGGGACGGACCTGTGTTTTGATCCCACGTCTGCCATGTGCGGCTTCTGGGGCTTCGGGGAAAACCTTAACCTCGCAATTGTGGTTTCCATGTCTGTAAATGGGGGAGTGATAATCCTCAGGGTTGTGAGGATTGTATTAGCGTTTCCTATTCGAAATCGTTGCCACAGTGGCCAGCGCATGTAAGATGAAGCATAAGACCAGATTTGAGGGGGACCTCACGTCCTAGTGTTTTAGATTTTATCCGTTGTGAACTAAGAGGTAATACGCGTTTTTGAGAAGGCACACGGTTAGATAAAAATGTTTTTGGCAGCGACAGGTAGGATAGCAAAGAACGGTTAGAGACAAGATCACCTAGGTCAACTTTTGTATGCATCTTGGTGTGGGATGCCGGGAGCCCAGACGTGCTGGTGACCGCGGAGGAGAGAAGAAACAGTAACCGCTCACAGACATTTTCGAGGCTGAGATCACAGATGTGATGAATTGGTTGTGTGTACAAAGAAGAACCATCAGAAGTAACAGGATAAGATTCTTAGCGTAGTTACTGAACTGCACCACTGCTGGCTGTATGGAAACGAAACACTGACTTTCTGTGCGTTTCCCTCTTCTCAGCTGTTGTGAATCTATGGCGTTTGGCCTAGTGATGTTGGAGAACAAGGCGCTGGGGTCCAAAGAGCCGGGGTGCCGTGAGGTGTGAGGGCTGCAGTCGCAGAGTCAAACACGAGTTGTTGAAGCCCTGAGAGGAGACCAGAGGGATGGCAGGAGTTCTCGCCCAAAGAGAGAATGATACGCTTGGGTTGATTTATTGAAATGAGCTTTTAACAGTGTTTGAGAAATTATTGCTTTCAACTGTTGTTCCCGAAAGTATGTTCTCATCTGTTGGCAGTCTTGTTTCATCCTGTCTTGTTGGTTAGACACGCGTGTACTTAAACGTTCACCAGCATAGTCCTATTCACTGAGACAGTTTGTTTACTAACTACCGCGTTAGTCTCTAGAGATTAAAGACAGACCAAAACGAATCCTTCTTGTCCAGGAAATGGCTAGTCTCATAGAGGGAACAATATGAATAAACCAACAGGTGCAATAAAGTCTCAAACACAGCAAATTCCTGTGATCGTTTGAATCATTTAATGGAGTAATAGAGTAAAATAATATGTAAAGGGATATGGGTATATAAAGAAAAATAATGAAAAAAATAAATAATAAAAATAATGCTATGGTTTACATTAAATGAATTGTAATTCATTAGCTTATTGTTTAGTGGGTATTTAGTGCCCGTGTGTGTCACTGTTTAAGTGACCCTGTGATGAGGGGAAACGTAAGATTTTTTCCTGAGTAGCTGAGAAAAAATGTTTTAAATGCTGTGATTAAAATGCAGTGTTCTTGTAGGTACTGAGACTTAATATGTGGATTATAGCTTTTTAGGTGCTTTGTGGTGGGACTGTTTTTCATTCCATTATTCATAAGCCATTTAGAGGTTTAAATTTTTGTCTCTGATATGTGATTGTTACAGATTTTATTTATTGTTCACTTAGCATTGTGTTGTATGTTGTGTTGAGTTCATAGGAAGAAATCTCTATAGAGCATGCAGAGCACCTTACCTCCAGCAAAGCACCTAGCGTTGGGAAAAGGGATAGGGGACTGGTATGCAAGGACCACCTCTGCCAGAGACTGTGATGGGTGCTTCCTACACTTTATATCCTTCTCCTTGGATGTGCAATGCTAAACCCTCCACTCCCTTTCCCAACATGTGTGGTGATGCTTGCTTGTAAGTCCTTGCGACTACCTGAATCATACAAACATGGCTTATTGAAAAATCATTCTTTTGTTGAAAAGTTGTAGGGTCAGTATTCATTCAGCAGGTATTTAATGAGCACTTACTGTATGCCAGAATGTACGAGGCACATTGTAGGCATCTGTGATACATCGGTGACCAAAACAGACAGAAATTTCTACTTTCACGGAACTTATATGCTAGATGGGAGAGACAAATGATAGCCAGTAAGCATAAGTTAAATTGTCATACTATTTAGTATTCGATATCCGTAACGGATGCATTTTCTTCTTTATTATGCAGTCAAGGTGGTGGTTTATTTGTTATTGAAAAAAGAATGTTATCTTCCTGGTATTTTTAAAAAAGATTTAACATATTTGCAAACTACTGTCTAGAGATTACAAATAGATTTTTGGCATGTAAATCTTAAAATTCCCTTAAATACCTCAGTGCAGCTCCAGTATGGGCCTTTTAGTAGAACTTGGAATCAGGTAAATAACTGAAATTTTTTTTTTTTTTTTTTTCAAACTAGCTGTCAACATTATGCTGTGTCTAACTGTAAATACTAAAGGATTGGTGTATCATGTGTATTTCATCCGCTCCATGGGTCACTTTTCAGGCATTCACAGCATTAGTGTTTCTCAGCGTTTAGTCCACAATCTACATTAGGATTACCTGGGCTGCCCAATATAAATTTAGACTCTGAAGACCCACACCAGCCCCACCAAATGAAAGTCTTGGAGATTGGGTCATGATAATCTGTGTTTTTAACAGGGACTTCAGGTACTTCTGCTACCCACATTGGAGAACCATGAAGTATTATTCCAGGGAACAGTTAGTTATAGGGCTTGGAGAGGGATGGATTGTTCAGTGATCAATTACGGAAAACCTCTCAGAGGATGTGACGTACCTTATTCTCAATCATGTAATTGCACAGATTGGAAGTGCACATCATCACACTCAGCAGATCTCTGTGTATCGAATTCTTGAACTAGGAACTTGAACTATCATGAATTATCCTGCCCCGTGTGTTTGGAATTGTGTGAAAATTTTCTTGATGCGTGGTTTTAACTAATAATGCTATAATCAACGTTAAAAAACTATATAAAGATATATATTTTAGTCTCTCTTCATTGAGAACCAGAATCGTTTCTCATTTGTAAGTTAAAACAGGTCATGATACTCTCTGTGACAGTGTACTGATTCCTATTACAAAACCGCTGAAATTCTAGAGGGTGGAGATCAGGGATGTTTCTGTACATCCTACAGTGCACAGCAGCCTCTCCCCACAGACAAGAGTTATCTGGCCCCAAATGTCTGGAGTGCCAAGACTGAGCATTTCTCAAACAGAGTCACTGATCAAAAGGCTTATAATCTAGAAAGTAAAACCGATTTGCAAGTATCATCTGTGATCTCCACCCTCTAGATACCAGCAGCACCCGTCTCCCCAGCCCAGCCTCCCACTAATTTATGGCGACCAAAAATGTCTCTAGATATCGCCCGTTGTCTCCTGGAGGGCAAAATCTCTCAGTTGAGAACGGCTGCCATATTTTAGATCTTTTTCATGTTAGACACATAGTGACACTCGGTAAATGCTAAAAATAGTATTTTGAGCTGAGGACTTCACATTAAGGCTGGCCCCTCCCTTCTCCCCACCCCCCTCCCAGCCCACGGTGTAGATGAAGTAATAGCAGGTAGTTAACAGTGAAATGACTGAGTGGTTTCAGACACCAAAATTAGAGGCAGAATTAGGACCAGATTCCAAGATCATCATGTTTCACATCCAAGCCTGTCTCCACTATCAAGTTGTTATCATTTCACGGAGAAGACAGAAAGGAAATAAGGGGCTGTATGTTTAACCCCATTTTATGAGCATTTAAAATGATACAGTTCCAGAGAAGTTACTTGTGTTATAGATGGGTTTGTGAAAGAATTGATCTCAGGTCTCTGCTATGAAAAAGAACAAAACGTTAAAACTTCAGTCATAGCCCTGCTACCGATTCAGTGCTTGCACTCAAACAAGTTACCACATCTTCCTAAGTATCAGTTTATCTGAAGAGTGACATTAGCACCCTTCCCTTCCCCTGCTCACAAAATTGTCTCAAGGCGTAGTTGAAGGTATACTGAAATCAGTTATAAGGTATTTTACATCGAAAGTTCTTCTTATTGTTCTATACGTTGATGTGTCAGCAGCTACCTAACAGATCAGGATCAAAAATAGAAAGGAAATGGACTTAACATTTGAAGATCTCTGTGTGCCAGGCTCCCTCTTAGATTCTGGTCCACATGCTTTCTCATTTTAAAATCCCATCCACAAGGCCAGCCAGATGAGTGCTGTCCTCAGAAGGGAAAGAGTTGCCAGATGATAAATGTGAAGTTGGAATCCTAACCTACATCATTTTACGTCTATAACCCATGCTTTGTTTGTGTCTCCTCTAGGGAGATGTGGTTTTAGGAGTCACTGTCAAGTCAAAATTATATCAGAAGTGAAGTTTAATGCTCAGAGTCTAGGTACTAAAGAGTGGGTGGTATACATCTGTCTCCACCTGACGCATTTGCAAACTGAGGCCAAGGAAATTAAGTGGTGGGACTTACATGTGGAGCCGGGATTTTTGTTCTGAAAACTGTTTTGAGAACCACCACTGCATTTTCTGAATGATTGCATATCTTCTTCATTGGTCTGTTTAAAAATAAACCTTACAATAAATTAAATTATTAGGGGCATATACACCTCTCTCCCAGTCAATTATATTCGTCTTAGTTGAAAGTAATAAGGGCTGATGTTCCCCCACCTCCTTGATTTCGGAAGGGGTCATTAAGGACATATTTTATCGCATAATCCCTCCCCATACCATTTTTATATTTTTTACTCAGAAGTTAGTCTCAATTCCTGTAGTCTCCAATTAGAATAGACTTGGCAGAATTAAATCCTGCAGTAGAGATGGGCACAAAGCAGGTATGTAATTGGTTTAAGTTCATCTGGCTTTTCAGAGGCAAGACCTCTATCTTCAGAACCTGAGTTATTTATGTTAACCTCTGCTGTCTGCGTTGCTTCCAGTAAAAACTTCATCACTGCCCTGACCCTGACCCTGTCCATCAAAACCAGTTCATCACTGTCCTGACCCTTTCAGTCACCTTTGTTCGTGTTCAAGGGAGAAACTCTATTAATGACAAAGGAAGGCCGAGAGATTTTGACTATTGTTTTGCCACAGGTTCACTCTGTCATTATTCTTGTGTATTGCGCAGTACCTAGAAACCAGAGATGGATGATTACTAAAGTGATTGGTAAACCAGAACCCACGTACAATAGTGTAGTGTCCTTCTACCCAACCACGATGAGATATCCTAGAAATTACTAAAATTAACAGTGGGAAAGATCATATGAATAAATACATTATATTTTACATAAACCGGTATGGTTGTGTAAATATATTGTATATTGTCTACGGAGACTGCTTTATTTCTTTACTGTCCTGATTGCCTTGATTCTGTAAAGGAGGTTAGTATTAATTTGCAGTACTGATTGCCATATCTCTTCAAGTCCTAATTCTGTATTTGATTGTTCTCGTTTCTTCTTTCCCTCAAAAAGATGCCGTTGTAGCAACTGTATCTCATTGTAATTAACATGAGGACTTCAGAATAATCTTTGAAAGTGACTAGAATTATTCTAGGTTATTACAGTAGCAGAAATTTCTAAAACAAGTAGATAAAGTTGCTTTTAGATCATATATAGAGTGCAGATTCTTTAAGTAATTTTGCAAATAAAATTTATCTTTTAAAAATTAAAATATAATGCAGTTATTTTAAGACTTAGAAAAGGAAAGCGTGATTTTGCTTGTTTTTGTTTTTTATTTATTTTCATTTTTTGCAAGGAGCCAATGAGACCTAGAAAAAAGTATTTGTCCTGGAAAATGAAATCAGATGACAAGTGAGACTTTATTTACATATATTTTTTTAACAGGAATATCTTTTTAAATAAGTATTCTTTTAACGATTCTTTTGGCATTTATTCCTTAATTTGTCATAGTGTTTTGTGCTGGCCATAATTTGGATTATTAAGTAATTGTTTTGTACGAGAATGTCATGTTTTTTCTTTTTTGTGTGTGAATTTATATTCTTTTTAAAGACTTAAAAACATAGCTATAAGGGTTTGTATAAATCTATATTTTTAACTAAAAGGCTCATTTACTACCTAGTTTCTCATTTAAAAAAAAATTTAGAATTATTTATTCTTTTTCTCATCAAGGCATTGCTTCAGAGTTTGGAGTTCGAGGTTATCCAACAATTAAGCTGTAAGTTGAGTGTTGTATGTTTATATGTGTATTTTTATTAGTTCACTCTGCTTACGTTTTATTACATTAATTTCTAGTAGCTTCCTTGGAGGATTGAAGACGGGTTCAGCAGTTTTTTCTAGGTGCAGTATGTGATCAGAGGAGAGGGACTGCATCTTTCGGCTTTTCTCTGTATTGAAGCGAATGTGGTGTTTTCGGCTAGTTCGTTGAATGCGCTCTGAGCGCTTCCTGTGGGACAGGCATCCTGCAGGACCAGATGACCAGCTGTCGATTATGAAAAAGGGCTTTTACCCTTGAGGAGCTCAAGAGTGTATTCTGCTGTATCATGTGAATCCCATCTCCTAACAAATTTTACTTTTCTACAATTAAAATAGACTTAGTTCAGTAGAGATGAAAGAAACCAAGAGCATCAAATTGAGGGACTTAATTCTAACCTGAAAGTGTTGATAAAGTATAATATAAAGTGTATGTATGTAAGTTGGGAGAAATGGTGTGCTAATTAATTCTAAAGGATTTATTTGATAATCATAATTTTACTGAATTTTCTCTTGAGTTTCTTCCTTATTTTGGTAGTGTGCGAGTTGAGGGATGATTTTGAAATTTATTTTTATAGTAAAGTAAGTTTTCAGTATTTTAAAATCTCAAATTTCAAAATTTGGCTAATTTTAATTTTTTATTTCTGGGGTTTTATATTGACTTTCCTCCTTCCCCTACTTGCAAAAAAGCATTTGCTAAGCCTCTTTTACTTGTGTCAAGTAAATTATCCTTTCTGTTCTTTTTGTTTACTTATAGGTATTCTCTTGTGCTTTCACATTTTTTTTTTTTTTTTTTTTAAATCACAGTTGGACACATAATTCGTTGACAGGCTTTTGGAAAATTATCATACTTTTCTAGAATAGGTGTTTTATGCATTGTTTTACTCTGTAATCTTAGAGCCTCTGTCAAGTTACTATGATGTTGTGTTGCTTACAATTTGTTTTCCCTCTACCAAAATACTATTAATTGCCTGTCATCTTTTTTTTTTAACTAGAGAAGATAGAATTGTACTACTTTGACAAGCTCTTGACCATGAATGTGTAGATTATGCACTTTACAGAAGGCATAGGTACAATGCAAGTATCAA
This sequence comes from Panthera pardus, assembly GCF_024362965.1. NCBI lineage: Eukaryota > Metazoa > Chordata > Mammalia > Carnivora > Felidae > Panthera > Panthera pardus. The sequence continues at coordinate 79,623,566 of NW_026526710.1, read as the reverse complement.
AAACAGAGTAAACTGTTTTCATGTAATTTTAATAAAATGCAGCTTTTTTCTTTATATTTTGAGTTGTTGGTCCCCTGAAGCCAGTTGCCCACTGTATTTTACATGGTTATGCCGCTTCTAAAAACACTCTGCATTTATTATTTTATATTCTGTAATTTTATGAGACAGTAGTGATTAGCATTACGTACTAAAAGAGTTGAAATAATCTCAGCTTTTATCTTTTTCTTTTTCTTTTTAAGATTAAAAGGGGACTTGGCATATAATTATAGAGGACCACGAACTAAAGATGATATTATTGAATTTGCTCACAGAGTATCTGGGTAAGTTTTTATTAGGAAAGGCCTTTACTATAGGATACTAATATTTTAAAATTAAATGTGTTTTAATAAACCATATTGAATGCACATTTTTTAGGGGCTTAACCTAAGTAGAATCTGTTCATGTATGACAGAAGGTAGGGTTATGCAGCGTATAGAGAGATACTTGAAAGAAACAAAAAGAACTGTGATATGTATTATGTACTTGTTAACCTCGCATTTAAATTCATTTCATATGTAGAAAAAAGATTTTCCCCAGTAGATTTAAAAAAAAATTTTTTTTTTAATGTTTATTTATTTTTGATACAGAGAGACACAGAGCGTGAGCAGGGGAAGGGCAGAGAGAGAGGGAGACACAGAATCTGAAACAGGCTCCAGGCTCTGAGCTGTCAGCACAGAGCCCGACACGGGGCTCGAACCCACGAACTGTGAGATCATGACCTGAGCCGAAGTCGGACACTTAACCGACTGAGCCACCCAGGCTCCCCACCCCAGTGGGTTTTTTGAAGCATTTTCAAAATTTGATTACCTCTAACAACTTTGTGAATTGTAATTTTTATTTTACTATAAATTTGCTCTTGTACTGCCTCATTTATATCAACTTATTTTTCTTGTTACCTAATATTGGAGTTTTTGAAAGAAACCCCATGGTATTATTCTTCTGATAGACTTGGGTTTAATCCCTGGCCTGTGATACTGGAAAATTCTTTTTAGATACAGCTAATTAAAATACTTTCCCTGATCTGTTACATGCTGCTTTCTGCCAACTGTGAGATATTATTGCACATTTTGCTTAGAATGTGGCATAATTAGAACCCAGATGTCTATTTGAGTTATAGATCTCTGAGGTTTTACCGATAAGGAAACAGACTTTCTTTCATAAGCATCCTGTTGGTTTGATTATGGTGATTCTTTTTTTTTTTTTTTTAATCTACATCTACCTTGCTGAGGTATAAAGAAAGTTGGTGCTTATAATTATTCAATGCGGGTGTGTGGAACTCCTTAAGGAGAACATTCATCAAAGTAGGTTAGCCTATATTAACTTCGAAAGTATAGGCACTTTCTTGTGAGTTTGACAGGATATATTATATTGATACCTTTAAAGAGCTTTAAAGTAAATTGAGATATCGGAGGGGATTTGTCGAGTGCATGACACTGCCGGGCTTAAAGTATTTGAGAAAAGACACAGAATGATCTTTATTCAAGTCTGCAAAACTTATTGATATATTTTTCACTGTATTTTCTCATTGATTGCATATCTCATTTTCTTTATAAATCCTTTCTGAATAAATTTTAAGATACCTTTACATTATAGTAGGGCATTGGTGTGGGATGTACTTTATTCCCTGTGGTTAGATTCGTCTTTATGTTTTGGCGATTTTTAAGGAGTTTCACTTTAAGCTTAAGATGGTCTTCTGATGTAACCAGGGGTGACTCTGTTGCACAGAAATTTCGTGGCTCAGTTCTGGACTTGCATCACTTGCCGGTTAATTACTCAAGTACGAAAATAGAGGCGAGCAGCGAGTGTGGTGCGGTGCATCTGAGGAATTGTGCATTTTGAAAATATGTTTGCCTGTGCAAACGCTGTGTTATTCTTTCTGCACATTTACTGCAGGATAAATCTGACAATGCAGACCACATTTTTAAGAAGACTGGCTCTTTTTTAGTTTTTTGAATAACACTTTGTAAGTGATATGTTTGATAATAACCTTTGACATAAGCTATCTAGTATTAAATGGATATAAATCTTCACATAGTATTTCTAGTTTCCTGAGGTAACACATTCACAGTGTGTTAGCGTGAATGATCTCATGAAAGAGAAAAAAAAGTAATTCTCACGTGGATCGTTTTATTTTTAGCTGAGGACTCTCGATGGATTACAGTTCTGTTCTTGCCTACCAAAATATTGGTTAAGATGGTACTCTCTAAAGGGATAGACTTTAAACTTACTTTTTTCTTTTAAAGTTATTTTTTAAATTGATGGATTAACTTGTGGGTGCTGTGTTTTTATTATGTGGGTACAAATAGTGGTCATGGCTGTAGTTTTATTAGGCTTATGCGGATTGCGTGATTATTTGAAATGCAGTTAACACAACATTAAAACTTCATAACTTTAGACCTATATTGTGTACTATCTTTAGTTCAAACACAAGTTAGTTTTTTGTTTTGCTTTCAAACAGGGCTCTAATTCGGCCGCTTCCAAGTCAGCAGATGTTTGAACATGTGCAGAAGAGACATCGTGTGTTTTTTGTTTATATAGGTGGAGAGTCACCTTTGAAGGTATCAAATGGCTTTATTTTTTAAAGTCACAAGTAACGGGTGTATTGTAATTGAATTTTCCGTAGAGCCGAAACTTCATCCAGAACTGAAAATTACTTCACTCTTATTGGTAATAAGAGTTCAGTGTGAGTATTTTTCTAATGAAAACACTTTCTTACGTGCCCTCTATTGTGTTTGCTTCATGAAACAGAAATGAATTAAAAGGTGTTGCTTGCCTTAGTATTTCTTCTCTTGTTGACCTGGTTACTCAAATTTAGTGTTACTTTTTAGCATTTGTGGCTCCTTGAGACTGCAGAATGCAATTTAAGTGTAAACTTCTTAAAGATCATTTTACGTATGTATAAACACACGTCTTCTCCTGTAACTATCAAATTAATAAATAGGAATTGAGCTTATCTTACACTTAACTTTGTTTAGAGGAGTATAAAAGCACTGAGTAACAGTGGTCTCTTTGCTTTGGAAACCGTTTACTTCACGTGCTACTCAACATTCCATCAGCTCCTCACATGAACACACTGAGGCGTCCAATTGTGACGAGACTGCTGGGGATGATACCGCTGTTCGGAATGTTTAACGAGGAATGAATTTGGATCCTCGTATTTAAAAGTCACCTCTTTTCTATTTGTATCTTCACAGGAGAAATACATAGATGCTGCTTCAGAATTAATTGTATATACATACTTCTTTTCTGCCTCAGAAGACGTGGTTCCTGAGGTAATATTTAAAATTGGATTTTAATGACTTAATTTCATTTTTTAAATTATTACTTGATTTGTCAAATTTACTTACTGTCATATGTGTAGAAACAGTAAACATTAGCTCTTTGCTACTGGTACCGGATTGCTTATTATTAATAAGTAAATACCACTAGATTCCTAGCATTTAGGGACTGTGTTTATTAGGTCCGTGCTTGTTCTCTTCTTTAAAATAATAGCAGTAGTAAGAAGTGATAACTCAAACACTTCAGCTGGCTTATAAGCAATGGAGTGATGTGTTTTTATATATTAATTCACAACTGCTTACCTAATCACGTGCTGTGACACTGTTGAGTTCTTGACAAGCAAGATCCTCAGGACCCTGATAGGGTGGAGCTTACGTGCTCATGGAAAGAGGAAGTGTGCTAAATTTTACTGTTGCTGGTTACATCTTTGGGGTCATGTTCAGTAAACAAATACATAAACACAATATACCTAGTATGAAAAAAGTAAAGGAGCATTGTGATAGTAGAAACATGAGGGTGGGGTGGCTGTTCTAGATTGGTTGCTCAAGAAATGTCTGAGAAGAAAATATTTGAGCTGGGACTTACATGATGTGAAGGAGCCCTGCAAAGATCTGTGGCCCGAGTAAACTAGAAACAGGGAACAGATATTCCAAATGCCCAAGATGAGAACACTCTTGGGCGTATTTGGGAAGCAGGTGCTGGGCCAGTGTGGCTATAACACAGTGAGAAAGGAGATAGATAGGCAGAGAGGCCAGGGGAGGCCTTGCAGGTCATGGCCATGCATGTGATGGGCTGAAGTTAGTGAAGGACTTGGTCTCATGTTCATCTTAAGGACTTTCTTCTGCTAAGAGCAGAATGAATTGGACAGAGATGAGTGTAGACCCACAGAGAGCAGTTGAACTCGTGGAGTAATCTGGCAAGTTCGGGCTTGGAGGTTTGCGAAGGAATGGGGAGAGGGGAAAATGTTGGGTTTTGAAATGAAATTGTTCAAGCTTGTTGACCTGGAGGAAAGGGGAAGAATCAAGGATAACTGCTAGAAGTTTGTTTGTTTGTTTGTTTTAATTTTATTTTTTATTTTTTAAAATTTATATCCAAATTAGTTAGCACATAGTGCAACAATGATTTCAGGAGTAGATTCCTTAGTGCCCCTTCCTCATTTAGCCCGTCCCCCCCCCCACACACACACCTCCTCCTGTAATCCTCTGTTTGTTCTTCATATTTATGAGTCTCTTCTGTTTTGTCCCTCTCCCTGTTTTTATATTATTTTTGTTTCCCTTCCCTTATGTTCATCTGTTTTGTCTCTTAAAGTCATATGAGAGAAGTCATATGATTTTTGTTTTTCTCTAATTTCACTTAGCATAATACTCTCCGGTTCCATCCACGTAGTTGCGAATGGCAAGATTTCATTCTTTTTGATTGCCGAGCAATACTCCATTGTATATGTATACCACATTTTCTTTATCCATTCATCCATCTATGGACATTTGGGCTCTTTCCATACTTTGGCTATTGTTGAAAGTGCTGCTATGAACATGGGGGTGCATGTGCCCCTCTGAAACAGCACACCTGTATCCCTAGTAGTGCAGTTGCCTAGTAGTGCAGTTGCTGGGTCATAGGGAAGTTCTATTTTTAGTTTATTGAGGAACCTCCATACTGTTTTCCAGAGTGGCTGCACCAGCTTGCATTCCACCAACAATGCAAAAGAGATCTTCTTTCTCCACATCCTCACCAACATCTGTTGTTGCCTGAGTTGTTAATGTTAGCCATTCTGACAGGTGTAAGGTGGTATCTCACTGTGGTTTTGATTTGTGTTTCCCTGATGATGAGTGATGCTGAGCATTTTTTCATGTGTTGGTTGGCCATCTGGACATCTTCTTTGGAGAAGTGTCTGTTCATGTCTTTTGCCCATTTCTTCACTGGCTTATTTGTCTTTTGGGTGTTGAGTTTGATAACTAGGTGTTTGGTTTTAAAAACTGGGTAAGTGATAGTGTGATCCATGAGCTTGAGAATATGGCGAAAGGAACACATTTGGGAATGGGCGAGTGATCAACTTATTAGACATCCGAGTACAAGCATCAGATTCACAGTTGGATATAGGGTTCTGGAGTTAAGGCTGTGTAAAAAACTTTGTAGACATGGGATACAAATTTTTAAGGAAATGAGTGGGCCCAGGACCTAAAGACTACAAAAGAAAATACGAAGAAAATAGCCGGTAAGAAAACAAGATGAGTGGAAAACCAAGATTTAAAAAAAAAAAAAAAAAAAGTTTAAAAATGAGAGGTCCAGGGGCACCTAGGTAGCTTAGTTGGTTAATAAGCATCCAGCTCTTGATTTCAGCTCAGGCCATGATCTCATGGTTTGTGAGCTCGAGCCCCACATTAGGCTCTGAGCTGACAGTGCAGAGCCTGCTTGGGATTCTCTCTCTCCTTCTCTCTCTCAAAACAAATAAACATTAAAAAAATTTTTTTTTAAAAAAAAGGATCCATTGTGCAAGGTGCTTGCAAAGTGGTCAAGATGAGGAGAGTACAGTTAACTGTGATTTTGTCCACACATGGAGGTTGTTGGTGGTTTTATGAGAAGGACAGGTGCCTCACTGGTGTCATTTGAGAGAATGCAGGTAAGAAATTGTAGGTTACAAGTGTAGACTTCTCTTTAGAAAGGTTTTGCTGAGAAGGGACCTGAGAAATTTGGCACGAGCTGACGAGAAACATGAAATCAAGGGAAGCTTTTTCTTTTTAATCAGTATAAGTTACAAAAAATCAAAAGTTTTTTTTTTTTCCCCACAAAGGTAAGTCATAATATACATTTGATTAGTTTTTGTTTATTATTTTCTAATATTTAGGTACTATTGATTTAAGAAGATTACTGAGTTACCTAGAATACGGTCTCGTGCTTCCTGCAATATGTCCATAAACGTTTCAGCTCCTTGGAGGAGCCTCAGACAATTTCTGGTCAGTTTAAACTCATTCTAGGTTAATTTACTTAGTTTGGTCTAAGAAGTTATTTTGGAGTATTTTGCTTATGCATTTATTTTTGATGGGAAGGAGAAGATAGGGCAAATGAAGAGCCATACTTGCCATTAGATTCTCAAATAGATGCCCCACAGGGTTATGAACTTCTTTGGACTGTCTCAATGTGCTAGAAAGGCCTAGGATGGACTGGAACTGGAACTTTTAGTCCATTCTCCTCTCCAAAGCCCAGGGGACCACATTTTAGTGTTAGAGATGAGAATGTATGCTGCACCTTCACCTCCGAAGCTCTCCAAGCAGTTTCTTTGGAGAACAGCAGAGAGCGTGCTGGCTTCATCCCCTGACACCGTCTGATGCCACCCGGGTCCTTCTGCAGTGACAGGTGTCTGAGATCAAAATTCTAGCACCGACAGCTTCTGGGTGAGCACAGATGGTGTCTGCTACCCGGACAGACTATTGGTTATCATGTGCTGTATTTGCTTTTACTTATTTCTTTTATATATATATATATAAGTTCTGAGAGACAGAGCGAGACAGAGCACTAGTCAGGATAGAGAGACAGGGAGACACAGAATCCAAAACAGGCTCCGGGCTCTGAGCTGTCAGCACAGAGCCCGACACAGGGCTCGAACTCACAAACTGTGAGATCATGACCTGAGCCGAAGTCAGACCCTTAACGGACTGAGCCAGCCAGGCACCCCTCATGTGCTGTATTTATTATTATTAGCCTCTCAACTAGTTTTCTTCAAACATCCCTTCATTATTCCTGCAAATAGCAATATTTGTCATCTCTTTTTTAGTTCTGTGTATGTGGTTGCAAAAGTCTGCTGGGGGGAGTCTGTTATTTCATAATCATATGAGGATTTTTATTCCCATAGAGAATTCTCAACTAAGGACAAAGCCCGTGATTTTATGCCCCTCCCCCTCCCCCCCATCTTGAATTTTATATTTGGTCATGAAAAGCTTCCTTAGATTTACAGCTAGTTTTTCAGCTAGTATTTTTGAAAGCCTTAGTAAGTGTAAGAAGGGATATAAAGATGAAGACAATTTCTAATTTCAAGATACTTAAAGGTGAATGGAGAAAAATGGCCTGTAGACAAATAACTGTGATATCAGATAGTTTAAGGAACACAGAGAAAGAGGGCGAGGGGTTCAGAATCTATGGAAATCAAAGGCTGCAAGATTCCACGTATCTAGTAATATTAACAGTACGGCCACCTCAGGGGCATCCTTGAAAGAGAGGGATGCCGAATGTTGAAAAATACTTTCGAAGCACCTTCGTAGATGAGTTGCCAAGAGCAGGCGAATAGAGTTACTTGATGATAGAGCCTTACCTACAAGCTTTGCTGCTGCCTTTAAAATAGTTATTTTTTTCACTCATATGTGGATCTTGAGAAACTGAACAGAAGACCACGGGGGAAGGGAAAGGGAAAAACTAGATACAAACAGAGAGGGAGGGAGGCAAACCATAAGAGACTATTAAATACAGAGAACAAACTCTAAGGGTGGATGAGGGGGGTGAGGGAGAGGGAAAATGGGTGATGGGCATTGAGCAGGGCACTTACTGGGATGAGCACTGGGTGTTGCATGTAAACCAATTAGACAATAAATCACATTCATAAAAAAATAGTTATTTTCATGGTGTTGTACCATTTTATAGTAGTCATGTAAACAGCTCATTCTATATTACTGAGGTATGCCTTCCCCCCTTTTTGATATTTCCAGAACAGCCATCTTTATTTTTATTTTACTGTTACTGTTATTTGCATTTTATTAGTTATCAATTGATTGTTGTTACTTTTCATTATTACCACATCATGGAATAATTCTGTGTGGTTTACCCAAATTATATCTGTTCCGCATGGATACTGATTTCTCTACTATATAATACTAGTACTATTTTGAAATAAATACAGCATGCTTCTGAAAGAATTTCTTATTATTAATTGCCATTATAGGTTCCCATTTATAAAGCCAATTTACAGTTTAAACCTGCTCTCACATTTGTTAGCGGACTTAATTTTCCTAACTCTGTGGTGAGGTAGGGACTCCGTGTCCTTGATTTGCAGAGGAGAAAGCCCAACTCCCCAGGACACAAGTGGCCTCAGTGTCACACAGTCGAGAAATGGCAGGGAGGGACTTGAGTCTACCGGTGCCGATTGTTACCTCAGCCACTGCTCTTCCCTACCTCACAGTGGGTCTCCTGTACTTCCTGTGGTGTCTTTACCTCTGTTGTCAGCTCTAAGAATATTCCATGGCTCTCACAGCAAACAGGGCACTGTACCTGGAGATGTATAAAGAGATGCCAAACCCATCCTTGGATAAGCTTGGGATTGGCTGCTTTTTAACTGCTTGCAACAATTTCATTATTGTTGTGTTTTTTTTTTTTTTCTGATTTCTTTCGATACTTTTGAAATTATAGCTACCGATTAAACACTTTTAGAATGATAAAAGTTGTTTGTGCGTCTTATTTTTGCAGTATGTGATACTGAAGGAGATGCCTGCTGTACTTGTTTTCAAAGATGAAACTTACTTTGTTTATGATGGTAAGTTCCGAAGTTTTAACTGATGTAAAACATTTTGAAATTAAAATGCTGTGTCTATTATAGGACTTAGGTGTTGATCAAAGAATTGGTAGATTCGACGATTCCTCTGTTTCCCATTAGTTGAGTGACTGACAGGTTCTTCTTGCCCTTCAACTTTTGTTATTCCATCTAATGTGCTTTCTGGGTCTGGCCTACAATGAATTTCTTTTCTTTTTCTTTTTTTTTTTTTTTTTTCATCTGGTCATTTGTCTTTTGAGCAATTTCTGTGCGTTATTTTAAAGCATTCAAAATTATTTATATAGGAAAAAAAAGATCTAACATTGCAGACTCACAAAAAGATGAATAACTAAAACCCCCTCAATAGTGGTGAAGTCCCTGTAGGGTATGTTCTGCCCTTGCTCCCATCTCTCCCTTCCTGACAGAATAACCACCCACCTACTGTTCAACATTTCTTCAGTGAAGTAAGTACTTAGTCTATTTTTAAAATACTTGTGTTATACCAAACGTACATCATAATAAAGAGAATGCTAGAGTAATAAAAAACAAATCCCCATCACCCAGGCTGGGCAATTACCGTGATCTTACCACATTTGCTTCAACACTTTTCTTCTTTGTTGGAAGTATTTTAAAGCAGATCCCAGAGGCTTTTCCTCACCATGTGCCTTGTTACGCATCTTTTTAGAAATGTTAGTTTTCCTTTATGTATAATTACATGCTGTTATAACACTTAATAAAATCAGCAGTTCCTTGGCATTATCAAATACCTACCCCCACAACCTCAGAACCGTGCAGTGAGGTTCCTCGGGCCAGTGGAGCAAACTCACAGGGGCTCCGGGAGATCGTTTAGGTCTCAAGGGAAACAGTGAAACTCAACATCTGTTGGATCCCACACAGCCACTGAGAAGCAAAAGTAAATGCAAAGTCATGCTTGTAGCAGTCTCGGTGGCCTTCTCCATTAGTCTCATAAAGTAGAAGCTTCAGTTCTTTTTTGTGTGCGTGTGTTTCCACATTTACTGAGAGAATTAACATATAATATCGTGTATGTTTAAAGGCATACGATATGTTTTTTAAAATTTTATTTAAATCCAAGTTAGCGAACAGTGTAAGGTATTGATTCCTCACTGACTTACACCACCTAGCGCTCATCCCGGCACACGTCCCCCTCAGTGCCCCTCGCGCACCTCCCTCCATCAACCCTCAGCTTGTTCTCTGGATTTAAGAGTCTCTCTATGGGGCGCCTGGGTGGCTCAGTCGGTTAAGCATCCGACTTCGGCTCAGGTCATGATCTCGCGGTCCGTGAGTTCGAGCCCCGCGTCAGACTCTGTGCTGACAGCTCAGAGCCTGGAGCCTGTTTCAGATTCTGTGTCTCCCTCTCTCTCTCTCTCTGCCCCTCCCCCACTCATGCTCTGTCTCTCTCTGTCTCAAAAAATAAATAAATAAAAACAGGAAAAAAAAAAGTCTCTTATGGTTTGCCTTCCTCTTTGTTTTTATCATTTTTCCTTCCCTTCTCTGTTTGTCTGTGTTATTTCTTAAATTCCACATATGAGTGAAGTCATACGGTATTTGTCTTTCTCTGACTTATTCTGCTTAGCATAATACATTCTAGCTTCAGCCATGTCGTTGCAAATGGCAAGGTTTCATTCTCTTTAATCTCTAATATTCCATTGTGTGTGTGTGTGTACCACATCTTTTTTATCCATTCATCAGTCCAGTTGATGGACATTTCGGCTCGAAGCTTCAGTTTCTTATTTCCACCAGCTACCTTTGAAATACTCAGTGCCTTTGTGTGACTTTTTGTTACTATGTTGGACAGCACAGATATGCAACATTTTAGTCATTACAGAAATATTCTGGAGTCTTGTTATTCTAGAACAGAACAGAAACTGGACCTACTTGAGAGCTGTAAGCTTTGTCTTGCTTAAATAACTCAAATAAATAGAAGAATATCTAATAAGAATATTCTGATTTTTTCTAATGAAAGGAACATTTTAACTATTATACTAATCGAAAACTAAGCATTTCTAAAATCTTGTATCTTCATTAATTTTAAGTAAGGGTGACGGCTGAATTTTATTTTTTTTGCTATAGTATAACAACTCCCATTTATTTGTTATATTTTACACAGCAGATACTATTATGTATTTGATATTCCATGTTATCGTCACCCCTCTGTGGGGATAGATATTAAAGCAGGTAGATTAATATTCTGAGGTTATGAAAGAGATGACTGAAGAGCGTTAGGTAAGGCGATGGATGTATAATTCATCACAGGTTCATTCACTCATTTGTTCATTCACCGGATATTTGTTGATTGTCCTCATTAGACATTGGGCTTAAAAAGGAAGTTAGGAGGAACTTGCGCATATGAAAATATGAGGAGGAAAATAATTCACATCTACACTGATTCTATCCATTTGCTCTTTGATTACGACCTCCTTGTGTGATAAGCACTTAACATATATTGTCTTATTTGATGATAATCCTTTTGAGATCCTAGTATTCTTAGTATTTTACAAATGAAAAGATAGGATTAATGTGTTTCTCCCCCAAGTCAAAATAGTGTAATCAAGCATTAGTCTTCAGATCTCTTGTTCTAGTTCTGTTAAGAGTTTGTTAATGCTTCAGAGAGCCACTTTGTTTCTTTTTGGAAAAAGTCTGTTCATACCTGTTTAGATGTAAATCTGTTCTTGAATCACGATGACTAAGAGTGCCCATCCTCATGTCACCATGTTTCAGACATGGCCTCCCACGAGGGGACAGGAGGGATAGGTTAAGTATCTGTAGCTATTATAGAGGCCAGTGGTTTTTAATGTGCAGTAGGCTAGTATTGAGAACCTGCTGAAGCTTCAGAGGAAACCATTTACTTTGAATGCTGCTTCTAGTATTTAATTGTTGCCAATAAATTTAGAAGCTTTGTGATAGGGGCTCAGGAGGATAGTTTCATTTCGTTTCTTTTCTTTCTTTTTTCTTTTCTCTTTTCTTTTTCTTTCTTTTTTTTTTTTTTTTTAACATTCATTTATTTTTGAGAGGCAGCGAGAGAGAGTGCAAGCATGGGAGGAGCAGAGAGAGATGGAGACAGAGGCTCCTAAGCAGGCTCCAGGCTCTGATCTGTCAGCACAGAGCCTGACTCAGGGCTCGAACCCACAAACCATGAGATCATGACCTGAACTGAAGTCCGGTGCTTAACGCACTGAGCCACCCAGGTGCCCCAAGGATAGTTTGTCTGATGAGTTCCAGATTTATCACTCTGTATAATCTTTGAAACATTTACTTTTGACCTGGAGTGGAGATTGTGGCCCAATAATCAACTCCTATTTTTATGTTTATTTTTCTAATTTGTAAATCCGAAGCCAAAAATACTTCCAGATTTGGATTATGCCATTTATTTGATAGGTTCGATAACTTGAAAATGTTTTGTTTAGCGATGCAAGTGATAGAAAAAGCACATCGTTCAAGAAATCATTAAAATCCAGTCTTTAGCCAAACATATTGGTAGGCTTTTACATCACCTTCTTTATCATGCAGTTAAAATCGTTCACAAGTACTTCAGAATTCTGTTTCTAATCAGGACACAATATTTCTCTTGAATATTATAAATGCTTCCTCTCTGTTTAGTGGGGGAAGCAGTTGATGTTGGATAAAGGCCAAAATACTGTGGCTTCATATGTGTGCTATGGTAGTTGTACATATGAGAAACGATTTTAAAGTGCAGTAGAAATGTCATAAAATAGAAAAGGGTAAAGAAACTGTAATAAAAAATGACCCATACTGCCATCATTCAGGGATAACTCCCAGTCTAGGATAACCATTTGGTAGGAGTATATGCCTTCATTTTATCATTCTGTCTGTTTTTTTCATACTTTGTTTTATAGAGTTCCAGTGATGCTGTAATACTGTTTTGCAACCTGCTTTACCACTTAATTTTCCATTTTTTAAAAGTCTGTAAATGGTCTTCCTCAAAAATGTACCATAATTATTTAAATTATTTTCTGTTGAGGGTATTTCACTCATTTCCTTTATTTTTATTTGTCTTTTGTTGTTTTTAATGATGCTGTGGTGAAGAATTGCTTTGGGCATTAATCCTTTTGTACAGCTCATTGTTTGCCTAGAATAGACCCCTAAAATGAAATTTATGAGTTGAAGATTACGATTCTGTGTCAAGGCATTTTATGTATACTGTTAGATTAGAATGCTACAAGCATTTTAAAGTTATATTTGCAAATAACTTACTAGTTTTGTTGTATTTTTAAGAGTACGAGGATGGTGATCTGTCATCTTGGATTAACAGGGAGAGGTTTCAGAACTATCTTACCATGGATGGCTTCCTCTTGTATGAACTTGGAGACACAGGTAACAAGCGTATATACAATGCTCCATCAGTCTGTACAGTTTTTCCTTTATTGGTTACTTAAACCTGATTTTGTAGGAAGGGAATTTTAAGCTCTGTTTCATAATTTCATTCCTTAAATAGACCTCAACGCCAGTTCCGCTTTATGAGAATATAGATTAATATTAACAAAGAACAAACATTTGTATGGGGATAAAGGTCAGTTAGAAAAGGCTTCCTAGTTAGAACTCATAGTGCCAGGGAAAACTGAGCCTGGGTAATAAAGAAATGAGAAAAAATAACCAGGAACCTATATTAGGAGGCTGATTTTGTAGTGGGAGTCGGAATACAACTCATCACAACCTCTTGAAGCCTGCTTTTACTTGTGAGGAAAATACAGGCACCGCATTAGCATGGTTTCTTAAAGTTGCATGATTGGAAATGGCAAGCAAAGTAAATATATTTATAGATGCAAAAATGAAAGCGATCAGCAGCTGACTGTAGGGTCTCAGATAGATGAAAACTATTGTAAGAAGCTAACCATGTAAGTTGTAGGAGGAAGCGTTTTGTCAATTTATGTTGAATTACAAATGAGAAATAAATTATGGATATTATTGCCACATTTGTTTTCATTTATAATTTCACTGATAAGTGGGATGGAAGTATAGTTGCAGATTTTTAAAAAACGGGAAAATGTTACTCAAGGTTCAGTTTGTTTTTTTTTTTATATGAGAAGTAGTGTGCGTAGAGTTTCCTCTTGATGATTTCCTGCTTTTGAATCTGATTAAAAATGCAAATTAGAAATGTTCTAACAGGTTCTCATGTTATTTTCTGACTCTTAGGATATTTGTTCTGGCTCCTGAGCCTACTTTTTCATGTTCTGTGTCTGGTGACGTTTCTGTCTTTGCTTATCCTTACAGAGGGGGGTGTGTGCTCGCTCAGTGTTGGAAGGTGGTGTGGACACTGTCAAAGAATGTGGTTTACTTCTGGATTCTCTCGGACCCTTGTGAAGGGAAGAGGGGGACAATATAGGAATACAGTAGTTTTGCTTTCGGTTCAGTAATCATAGGAGACATCGTGACCTCGAGGTGGTTGTAGCTTCTTCTCCCAGATTAATTCGGAAAGAAGTTGGCTATGGAATGTTCCTGTTTTATGTCCAACACAATTGCCCTTGTTCGGTTGTGTTGCTGCGGCTCGGCCCCTGTTCCTTGTCCCACTGGCCACTTTCCACACGACCACAAGAGGTCCTGGCTCTTGTCCTGGTGGCGGCAGGTCCCTGTGTCTTCTGACCCCACCTGAGTCTCCGTGTCCTCTTTCTCTGGTCTTCCTCACCCTCCTCTCCAGCCACACTGACTTCTCGGTTTCCTGCAAAGGCTGGAAACCTTGTACCAATACACCTTCAATACCCAGAAATGTGTAGTTAATTTATGCTCATCCGTCAAACTCAGACCAGACATTGCTTCTTAAAGAACACCTTTTACTGGTCCCCTCAAACTACCGAAGTTCACTGTCATACCCTTCTGTAGCTTCGTGTTCCTTTCCTTCGGAACTCTTCTCGTTGTTAGCCATACGTCTGTTTGTGTATTGTAAATGATCTGTAAATGTTACTATTATTTTCCCTACCAGACTGTGCTCTCCACTGGTGCCGGGCTGTGTCTGTGTGGCCATCACTGCGTGGTTAAGTCCCTCAGCTAATAAATGGTGGCGCCTCACTGCGGTTTCCCCCCCACCTAGAACAGGATAGACACGCTGGACCGCGACGTCTGGTCTTGTGACTCCGGTCCCAGTGCTCTGCTTATGACATCCTGCTGTCCACTAGAGGATGTTAGAGATGAAAGGGATCCATGTTGTATTCAGGGTTAGGTAAATTGCAGTCCATTTTGTTTTGTGTGGCATCACTGGCAGGTAGTGACCCATGCGTGGTACTGAGTGGAATAGCGTGTAAAAATCATTCCCTTGTTACATGTCATTCTTTTAGAGCTACGTTAGTTGATGATAAATTTCTTTTATCAACTTATTTCTTAATGTCTTAGCGTTGGACAAAATACTTAGTCACTTTGTGAGTTGTGTGAAAACAACAACTTACGAGTATGTAAGTTGTTAGTTGCTATTATTTACATTTGGGGGTTGGGAGGGAGCATCTGTCTCACTTGGAGTTGACTAGTGCGCTGATTCAGTCTACTGTGCATAACATGCAGCATAATTGGAATTAAGTTCTAGAAGCTATTTACTAATTCCCGATTCATACCTACAATAAAAATTGAAAAATTTGTGTAACGAGGGTTTTGAATTTAGGTATATGTCGTTCTTAATTTCAGGAAAGCTTGTGGCGATTGCAGTTATTGATGAGAAAAATACATCAAATGAACACACCAGGTATATCAAATATCATCTCATTCAAACTTTACGTGGCTTCACATAAACTTGATATAGTATCTTACTTTTCCTACACTGCTAGAGTAGGCAGCAGATGTTGTAATTGAAAAGTCATAATATATTTTTAAACTGCAGAGATGAAATATTCATGTGTTCCTTCACAGATTAAAGTCAATTATTCAGGAAGTTGCTAGAGATTACAGAGACCAGTTCCACAGGTAGGTGCTTGCGTTCAGGAACATTCCTTTATCTTTGCTTAATTATGTTTTGTTATACAGTGAGGCAAAAAATAGTACTGTTTCGTACTTTCAAAGGTGAGTCAAGATACTGAAGTGAATTATAGTATGTTGCATTTCGGTATGAATTGTTTGGACTTAAAATTTGTTGATGGATGTCATATAAGTGAAAAAGAAACTTTCATTTGTAATTTGGAGCATACTTGCTTCTTGATAGGATTCGGGATACGTTTGTGGTTAGGATATATGGACTTGCGCTCTTACATTGAAGATAAATGCGTGGTCGCAAGTCAGATACAGACAGATGATAATTTTCACAGGAACTCAAAGAATAACAATATAAAAACTAAGTGATCTTTTTGCTTTGTGCTAACCATTGTGTTTGTTGCTGCCATAAGAGACACTCATTATATTTACTTTTTATCCCGTTTTTATTCGGAGTCTTCTAGTGAAGTATGAGTGATACATATTTATATTTGTCCTGCTATGAGCATTTTCTGATTAGTTCTTTTTAGAAGTGGGTATTTTTTCTTAAACATATTTTAATTAGAAAAGTTTATATTGCCCTGCATGTTAAATATATAGAGACTAGAAATGTCTTAGGACTTGTTTAATTTTACTCGTGTGTATCTGTATCTGAGGCCAGTAGAATTCATACTCTTTTCGACATTTATTTTATGTGATTTATATTTAATGTTTATAGTGTTTACATGCTTACCAAGCCCTAAAGTTCAGTTCTTGGTACATATTTACCTTATTTTGTATCTAATAGTGTTCTCTCTCTCTCTCTCTTTTGTTTTTCTTTTGGTTGTTGTTATTTAGAGATTTTCAGTTTGGCCATATGGATGGAAATGACTATATAAATACTTTGCTAATGGAGTAAGTAAAATTCTAAATGATTACATGATTTCCTTATCAATTCTGTCAATTTTTAAATTTCTGTTTCTGAGAAACAAAAGAACCACTAGCTGGAAAAAAAGCAAACTTTCCTATATGCTGATACAGATATTCTCTCCTCAAATACCATACTTTCGTTTTTAAATCTAAATTTGAAACTCAATGAGCTTTAATAATTGCACTATATTAAAAAAAAAATTACCTTGGGGTGCCTGGGTGGCTCAGTCAGTTAAGCATCTGATTCTCGATTTCAGCTTATGTCATGATCTCGTGGTTTCATGAAGTTGAGCCCCATGTCGGGCTCTACGCTGACAGTACAGAGCCTATTTGGGATTCTCTCTCTGCCCTCGCTGCCCTCTCCCCCACCCCAATGCACAATGTGCACACGCACTCAGATAAACATAGAAAAAAATTTATTTCCCAATTCCATGTTAATAATTGATAGTATTTTGGAAAGAAGACAGTGTTCAAAAACTTCCAGATTTTGTGGTTTCTATTTAACACACACTTTAAGTTCAGTTTTAATGAGTAAATGTAACTTAAGTAAACATTTTTTTTTAAGTTTGTTTATTTTGAGAGGGAGAGGGTTCACCCATGTGAGTTGGAGAAAGGGAAAGAGAATTCCAAGCAGGCTCTGCACTGCCAGCACAGAGCCCTGTGTGGGTCTCAAACTCATGAGATTGTGACTTGAGCCAAAATCAGGAGTTGGACGCTTAACCAACTGAGCCACCCAGGTGCCCCTTAAGTAGCATGTTTTTACATTCAAGAATTAACTGCTATTTTTAGAAGAATTTATTTTAACAGATTAAAATAGTTTTATAGGGAAAATATATGATTTTAAAATAATTCTATCAGTTACGTTTATGATGTAAAGATTTGATTTGTCACTTCAAAAAGTTGGTATTAGAAAACACTTAACCTACCTATACTGAATGAATTTCAGATAAGAGTCTACTCTATGGAGTAGACATTTAATATCTACTACATGTCACATGCTGTGATTGGTACTGTTGATGTAGAAAATGAGTTGAGTCCTTGTCTTCAAATACTTAACGGTCTGCTGGGTAACACAACATAGTAATTCCACAACTGTATGAAAAGGTCTTTGTAGTAGAAGGTTTTGGAAACATGGAGGCTCTCACCCCCACCTCAGTGCACACAAAGGCGGAAGGTTCAGAACATGCTTGCTAGAGGAGGCAGTAATTAAGAGAAGTTTCCTGCAAGAAGAAGTGCAGAGAACTCATTCCAGACAGAGCCTAACAGCACACACAAGAGGTGGTGGGAAAATGGGGCTTTGGAGAGTGTGGAGCTTTAAGATCGCCCCCGAAGTGAAGGTGCGGAAAGCCCACTCACTAGAGGCCGGTGACCTCCTCCAGCGACACTGAGGTGCCAGTTCAAGTTCACGGCGTTGTGGCCTTGTGCCGTGTGTGGTGTTCTCTAGCTTGGCGTGGGAGCAGAGGCAGAGCGTTGCCTTGCTTCAGGTTTCAGCGCATGTATTCCATTGGGGAAATTAAAACCAAATTTACAATCCCAAGATAACATTCGTAATTTTCAGTTAAAAGTCTTAAAATTATAGTGTTACCTTTATTCATTTATATTTATTATCCCTTTTGTTATAATAAAGATTTGAGAGTGTTTACCAATGATATAAAGTACCAGATATCCTATATCACGAAGACATCAAGACAAAGGAAACTAAAATAAAAGATCTTTATTATTTGAGGGATTTATCATTTGTAGGTAATTATTAAAGGTACTTGAAAAATTTGGCCTTGAATTTTTCATACTCAAAGTAAAGAAACATTATTTATACATTCCCCATAGTCTATCAAACAACTATAGCTTATAAGGAGTATGGCAGACTTTCAGAAACCTAAGAGAATATGCTATGCTGTATAATCTCATAATGGAGGACACCATAATAGAAGTATATTTTTAATAGGATTTTTACAGCATATATAGTAGGGACTTTGATACAACCATTTCTTACAATGTCCTTCAGGGCAAGCCAGCATTCAGTAAAACATGGTTTGTAAGAAGTCAAAGCAGTCTGGGTCTAATAAACAATTCCTTGATCCAGGATAATATTCAGAATATGTACAGATGATGGGCCGTCCTTCATGAGTATGACTTTTAATGTAAGTTGTGAGATAGTAGATATTTTGAGCTACAGTCATGGTCAGAGAAAAATAATAATCTCTACCACCAACACCTTGTTGTGTTGTTTTGTTTTTTATTCGTATTTTGCTTTTTTTTTTTTCTTTTCTGAAAGAAGAGAAAGCATATGATGGTTATGTGATAATAATTGAAAGTCCTTATTGAGCACTTAATTCTGTGACCAACACTCGACTGGTCAATATGTATTTTTGAACTTTTGTAGAACTTAGTAAGGTATAAGTACGATTGTTATCTCCATTTTGTATAGATGAGGAAATTGAAATTTCTTAGAAGAAACCCAAGGAAGTTAAGTAATATGCCAAAGGATGCCCAACAAGTAAGTTAAAGAGATCCAGTTCTCAAATCCAGATCTCTCTTACTCCAAAGCTCTTCTGTGACGCTAATATTGTCAGATAAATTAGTGGAATTTAATAGGTATTGATGCGTAAAGTGTTTTTAACTTAGGACAAACACATGATATTCTATAAGATAGTTCTGTGGCAGCACTATGCTTTCTAAATTTTCTCAAAATAAATAGGGACTGTCAGACCCTGGGTCTACTAACTTGTTTTGTTTGGGGTTTTTGTGAATATAATTAAGAGGGAATAGGATGAAGTGATGTTTTCCATTTCCATCATTATTTGAATTGAATTAGTTCACAACAGATAGTCCTTAGTTCAACTGTGTATTTAACTTTTTTACAATATGTGCTTTTATAGGAAGGCCAAATTCTAATCCATTCTGTAAAATATAGAAGTTTTTTTCCTGTTTACACATTATGATAACTAATAACTAAGCTGTTATCAATCAAAAAGTTGTTTTTTGCATTCATTATGAAGAATGGAGATTTTTTTTAAATTATACAATCAGTTAGTTCTTGCCTAACAATAATATTGGATAATCAACCACCTGATACCCAGTAGCTTCAAGCAATAGTATTTGTTCTCTCTCTTGTCTCGGCTTGGCTGATGTTGACTGGGCACAGAAGGATGTGGCTCCAAACTGCCACTGAGGTGCCATCAGCTGCACAGTCTTCCATGTCCTTGACCTTAGCAGGACGTTTTCCGGGCTCTTCTTGTGGCAGTCACAGAAATAGAAGAAGGCAAGCCTAGCCCTGCAAGCATAGTTGAAGTCTCTGCTCGAGTCCCTTCTGTTACCTTCCCCCTGGCCAAGTCCATGGCTGGCCAAGTCCATGGCTGAGCCCAACATCAGGAGTCACATGAGCACGATTTGCCTCACTGGGAAAAGGGCTTTGGGTGGGGAAGGAGAGAGAATTATGAGCGATAAAGCAACCCACAGGACTCGGTTACTTATGTGGCGATAATACAGTGGTGGTGTAAATTGTTTCTACTGTAGTTTTGTGCTTTTGTATAATATTTTTATATAGGCACAAATAGCCATAAGCCCATGTGTAGGTGACATACAGAATTGAGCACCTCCCTTCCTTTTATGATTATTCAACAACCTATCCTTGAAAGGAAAAAAATAAAACATTATTTCAATTAAATGACACCTGTTGGTAATGTTTTCTCTCGTATCAACTGAGTTGATACGTAGTGTATCAGTGAGGCCCTTCCCGAGGACGCCCGTGGAAGGTGCGTTGGGATAGTGGGCGTTCAGAGCATTCGGAGTAGCATGTATTGAACGTGTACGATGTACGAGGGACTGTGCTGAATGTTTGAGTTTTCCTGATTTTTAAAACAAGACAACCTCCCACTACCCACCTCTTATTCGTCTATAAATGAAAAACATTAGGCTTAAAAAGTAAATGGCGGGAAAGCCCCAGGCTTGCACACAGGCGGCGTGTCTCTAGACACCGCGCTCTTTCCCGTCGAGTTCCCTTCGTGCCGCTTGACTGGAGCGGGTCGTGTGTGACCCAACACTGCTGGTATTTGGAGGGAAAGGAGTCGGGTTGCCCGGAAATTGACACTTCATACATAATAATTTCTGTCCTTCAGTTTAATCATAAACACCAAGCTGTCTGATACCATATATTAGAATGTTTATCATACATTGTTCATTCAGCTTTTTTTTTTTAATTTTTTTTTTTTTTAACGTTTATTTTTGAGACAGAGAGACACAGAGCATGAGCAGGGGAGGGGCAGAGAGGGAGACACAGAATCTGAAACAGGCTCCAGGCTCTGAGCGGTCAGCACAGAGCCTGACGCGGGGCTCGAACCCACGGACCGTGAGATCATGACCTGAGCCGAAGTCGGACGCCCAACCAGCCGAGCCACCCAGGCGCCCCTCGTTTAGCTTTTTTTTAAACTGATGCACAATTTGAAATTTTCTTCATGTAGACACAGGGAGGCAAAGCTATTCATACAGCTTCTTCCTTTTGTACTTGTTACTTAGCTATAATAGAAATGACTGTCAGAATATTTGTTCTCTCTCTGTTCAATGTGTATTTTGATTTCTTTTGTTTTTCTCTTTTCAGTGAACTGAAAGTCCCGACTGTGGTTGTACTGAATACTTCAAACCAACAATACTTCTTACTGGACAGACAGATCGGCAGTGCCGAGGACATGGCACATTTCATTCGTGACATCTTAGATGGCACAGTCCCGGTGAGTCGTTCCCTTCCGTTTCACAGGGGCCTTGGGAGGAGGTGGAGGAGAAACAAGTTTTCTTCTTTCCCGGGGACTCTGAAAGGAAGGGGCGGCGCCTGGCGCAGAGGGGGGTGGGGGGGTGGGGCGGGGTCCCACCTCGCTTCTCTCAGGTCGCAGAGCAGCATTCTCTGAGACACAGAAGCTGCTTATGGGTGGGGACATCCTAGGGGTATCTGGAAGACATCGTTGGTTGTCACAGTGACGGTAGGTGGTGTTGGTGTTTGGGGTCGGGGCTGCGGATGCTGAGAGGTCTGCCGTGTGCAGGGGCATCCCAGTTGTGAGCTGCCCCAGCCCTTAACCTCTCTGGGTTCAAGAGCATAACTGGATTGAGTTATTCAGACTGCTTTCCTAAGAAAAACCTGTGACTGAGACCTCAGTTTTTTGAGAGATGGGGAAATGTACCGAGAATCAGCCTCAGTGGAGAGTTCCAAATCCAACCACATAAAATATTTTCTAGAAATAATGAATGGGTTGTCTTCACTTTGCATTTTTCCCTGTAAGGAGTACTGCAGTGTTACTCAAAGTGTGGGTTGTCACCCGTATTATGGGCTCATGAAATGACTTCAGATAGGAGCGGCAGGCATCATAATTCAGTAGGCTAGAATAAAATAGAAAAAGTAGGAGACTTCTAGACTTTTAGGAAGTCTAATTACTGGTTTGTGAGAGCTTTGTTTCAGGTTGTTACAAACTATTTGAAAGTTGGCTCACGGAATAACAAGCAGTTCTTCTGAAAACAGTCACAGAGTAGGAATTTTATATTTGTGAGAATAATACTTGTTGAAATGAAACTCACTTATATGAGTGAGAATTCTTCCATATGTCAGTTAGTGAAACCCAGTTCAAACTGTTTGACCACAAAGTGAGCTTCATACAGAAATTCAAGGAATGAGCCAGACTTCAGAGATACCTGAAGGCAGGGATTTGATTTTCATCAGGAATTTTCTTCTCTCCCTTTGAGCACTTTTTTGCCGTTTGGGTGTCATTCTTGGGGAGGTTCCCTCCACGATAGTTGAGGTGCAGTGACTTTAACAAGCTCAGCTAAACCCAGAAAGAAGTTGGGCAGGGCTCAGGTGGGTCAGCATCAGCCACGACGCTCGGAGTGTCAGTAGGGAGACTGAGTCTTCAGAGGAGGGTCAGAGTGTGTTCACGCAAGAAAGGAGGTTGGGGGGGAGGGGGACGGAAAACACAGTAAATATTTGCTGCATGGCTCTTTCAGGTGCTTTTTGTAATCCTCTGGGGTCAACCCTGACCTGCACTTGTAAGATTATAACAGAAAAATGAAGTTATAGTACTTAAATAATGTAATTGTTCTCTTCCTGTTAAATTTAAGGCCCAAGGAGGTGATAGCATTTTGCAGAGATTGAAAAGAATAATATTTGATGCCAAATCGACTATTGTGGTGAGTCGTGACAGCTTGCTTGGTGTCACTGATAATTGAAAACGTATGGGTTAATGTCTAAGGAAGGTAAAACCTGAAATTTCAAAGGGTTGGGTAAAAACATACATCTTTTTTTTTCTTCTTTTGAGAAAGAGAGTGCAGGCGTGTGCATGCAGGTTGGGGAGGGACAGAGGGAGGAGGGGAGAGAGGATCTTAAGTAGGCTCCTAACCCGGCACAGAGCCCGACACGGGGCTTGATGTCACGACCTCGAGATCATGACCTGAGCCTAAATCAAGAGTCGGACGCTTAACCAACTGAGCCGCCCAGGTGCCCCTAAAAATACATCTTTAAAGATGAGAACTGGTGCATATTTATATTAAGAAAATGTATTCTTCGGGTGGAAATTCAGTTTGTCTACTTACTTCTGTACGATCGGTGAGTTGACTAGAGTTCAGAATCCATTACCTCAGTGACGTGACTTACAAGCGTTTTCCGGAGCCTCTTTCCGCCCTTTTCAGTCGCTGGGTCTGAAGCTGCTTCAGCTCTCGGTCAGCATTCCTAGATTTGTTGGAGCCTTAAACTCCATTGTAGTTGTCTGTCTTGAGCTGCTCAGTCCAGAGGTGTTTTCGCTCATTACGGCCGAAAGCAGTTCTCAGAGTGGAAGTCCTCAGAGTAGGCCCTTAGCACGTGATGCGTAGCTGCTCCTCTGACTTGCACGCGGTGTCTTCCTTTCCTTTTACCCTGGCTCCGTGCATTGTTTCTACTGCACGGAGTATTCCTAAAACAGTCACTTGTGATCGCTCTCCTTCCCTTTTCCAGCGACACGTGGGACAATACTCTGTCCGCCTCAGGTGTTCTCATTTGTTCTCGAATACTGCAGAAGCCGCCTGGGCGTTCTCAGTGCCTCATTCTTACTCAGGCTTAAATTTCCACCTCAGAACACTTTTATTCTGGGAAGCCTTCTTCCGTTGTCTCAATCCAAGGTGACCTTGCCCTCCTCTGAATTCGCCTGTATCGTTCTCAGGGTTACCGTCTGAGAAGTGTGTAGTCACAACCCATAGGATACAGTATAGTTGAAAGACCTGTTCAGCCAAATTGCTTTTACTGTTTCCTGAGACCTGAGGAGATGGCGTATACGCTGAGAGGAGTTATTATTAAGCTCATGTGGCTTTGCTACTAAGCAGAAAGTAAAAAGGATTTAAAGCGTCCTGTGAAGAGGAATGCGTATGCACCTGCTTTACGGTAAACAAGCAGCCTTCTCGGTGAATAGGTTCGTCTAGTCCAAGATACGACTCCGAAGCTGCTGGGCACGTAGTTACCGTCTCAGAGAGACCTTTGTGGTTGATGTGAGGAAAATGAATGTCCTTAGAAAAGTCATAGAGTATTTGGTGCCTCTTTCTGCTGCTGGTAGCTGGATACACATACACACACACACACACACACACACACACACACAGTGTAAAATTTCTGTCTCTTAACAGTGTCTGTAACAGGGTAGTTACTGCAGAAATACCGACCTTGATTGATTGGAACTAAAAGAAGTTGGGGGGTAGCAAGAGGATGAACTGTGTAGTGGTTTTTTAACAAACACTGAGCTGTGATGATCTTCCCACAGTCTATATTCAAGAGCTCGCCCCTCATGGGCTGCTTTCTCTTTGGCCTTCCACTGGGTGTCATCAGTATCATGTGCTACGGCATCTACACGGCGGACACTGATGGAGGGTACATAGAAGAACGATACGAGGTGTCCAGAAGTGAAATCGAAAGCCAGGAACCAGTAGAAGACGGCAAAGAACAGGAGCCAAGCGGTGGAGCCACCCTCGGGCCTACGGTGCAGGAACCCAAAGATGTATTAGAGAAGAAGAAAGATTGAATCTTGGCTAGTGTGGCATATTTGATAGGATTTCAAATTATCCAAGAGTCTATTTATTGAACTTAGACATTTAATCATGATCTTGACAAAAGAGAATATGTTATTTGTATTTTGCTAATATCAAACTGCATGGAGTGAAGTAGTCCTTCATAAATGGGGAGACAATTTGGAGCAAACACAGGAAATGTTTATCTAAAACAAAAAAATGAGGAAGCACTCCATCGGAGTTTACCATATAGATGTCGTTTTAGCAGAGTAGTTCTTTTGCATGTTTCTCTATCTGAGCATTCTGTGACAAATTCAGATTCTTGGGCAGAATATTTAAATTGGTCAGTCAGGTAGAAGACACATGTTCGATAAAGAAAAACAATACTTTCACCTCCTACCATTCATTCTCCTCATGTATTTTAGATGAGATTTACACGGGCAAAATTAAGTCTTTAAAATTTAGCACTTTAAGGAGAACTAACACCTTTTTCCATGGATCAAATTCAGATTACAACTTAAAAATAATTTGGTTTTATATAGCATAGCAATTTTATTTTGTTAGTTATTTTTAACGGAGAAGAAATGTTACTTTTTAACTTTCTACTCAGTTACATTATAAAATTTTCATATGGGTCTGTATAGTGGGAAAAAAGTCTTATGTTTAATCTTTGCAAATTAAACAGGATTTACTTGGAGCAGTGATTTCAGACCACGTGCTGGGACATGCTTAGCAGGTGTCTCAGTGATCACTGTAGAAAGGGGAGAGTCTGTTACTCCTACCCTTCTTTAGCCAGAATGACCTACTTTTTTTTCTCTTTCTTGTTTTGTATATTGGAATTTCTTCTGAAAATTTCCTTTGATAAAAAGCTCCTGCTGCTTTTTAAAAAGTAATATAGATCTTATTTTTTATGTTTATGGTATGGTAACTTTATGGTAACTTAAAATATGTGTGTATCTTTGTGTGTATATAGATATATATATATATCTATATACACACACACAACATGCACATATATTTACATATATATATATAAAATTTATTGACATATATAATATTATGGGCATGTCTATGTTCATAATGAGTAATGAGTGACATAATCAGCCTGTCAGCAAAGTCTGTATCCAGTGATCGACAGCCAAGTGTTACCCTCTCCGTCCTCTCAATTCTGACACCCCTTTCACCTTCTGTCTATAATGACGTGACAGAGGAATTCTGTCCCAACTCGTGTATACAGATTGGAATTGTTGCAAGTAACACTGTGGTATATTTATTGTAGATTATTTTTGAGCCCTTCATTTTAGCTAACTTTAGATTTTTATGAGATGACCATTGGGTGACTATTCATTGAACAATTGAGTTAAACAATAGAATGGTTTTTCTTAAACACTGAAAAATGTGTAATCATTTTAAAAATATGCAACTCATGGTCCTGACATTGAAGTTGTTTAGGGCTTTGGTCCCCAAGGCAGCTGTTGACGATTTCTGATACTAAGCTGCTCACGACTGAAACAAAACTCGAGTATCTAAGTCCTAAGAAGTTGCTAGCAATTGTTTTATCGTATCCATATGCTCTTTTACATACAGTGATGAAATGCTTATTTTTACTGTTTGGCACTCTATTATTTTTAATAGTGAAGCACATAGGAAATTTCAGGAAATACTGGAAAGAAATGTTCTCAAGTGGAAACTGGAGAAGAATGCTATTAATTAAACAAATAGGTTCCTCTCCAAAGAGTAGTGAGGGATTCTTTTGGAGGAACAATCTTAATGTTCCCAGTGGTCAAGCTTGCTTCGCAGCAGTGAAAAAAAGCTTAGGTGGGTACAGTGCCTCACTCGAGTCTAGTCTAGTAAGGAAGGTAAAGCTTAGCCTCCACCAGTGACAGTAGGAAATGATAAGAAATGACTCCATTTTCTTATCAGTCATCTGCACATTTCTTAGCCTTTGTCAGGCATCACTTATAAATGAAAGACCTCAGTAGGGGGAAAAATAGATTAAAAGCTCATTATATATCAACATACAAAAAGTTTGGCAGTCTTTGTATTGGGATTTTTTTTTTATCTGTAAATTAATGCCTTAGTTCTCTGTTTCCTTTTTCACAGCTCTCTCCCATTGGCCCACATTCTATTTGTGTTTTTTCAAAGTGTGACTGTTAGGAAAACAAAATGGTTAGATAGTTTATAAGTAAATAATTTTCTTTTCTGTTTGTATTAAGATTTTGCTTTTTATTTGTCGACTTTAGGATATTATCAAAGTTCTTACAAAAAAAATTAAAAATTTTGTTCACTAGTATGCTTTTAATATGGTCTCACTTAATGTGGTTATCAGTACTTGGAATGCTACTTTCATTTCAGGAGAAATTACTGCAAAATATAGTTAATATCTTAATGAATTTAGTATTAGGACATACATGTCCTAATTCATTGGTGAATCTTACCATGATTGCATATTAAGTTGGAGTTTCACGTTTTCTTTCAGTTGCAATAAAATTCTATTTTTTAATCCTAAAATTCAAAATTCTAGATGCTTGTTGTTGTGGGATCTGTTGCTCAATTTTTTTAGCAGAGAAAGTACATGTTTTTATCAAGCCGTGCACCCCCTTATAGCTTGCAATCCTTTTTGTTTTGTTTCATCATACACAGTAATATTTCTCTAGCTACTATTATCTGAAACTTGTTTGAGGTGTATTAGGCCTGAATTTTTATTTTCTTCCTCGAACCTAGTGGTCTCCTGGTATCTGACTTACAAACAGCATTAAGAGCCAAATATCTGGAGGCTGAAGGAAGGACCTATGTGAGTAAACAGCTGTATTATTATTATTATTATTATTATTATTATTATTATTATTATTTTAGTGGAGTTTTGTTGTTGATGTTTCTGGTGTTTTGCTTCAGGGGCTTGTTTGGTTTTGGTTTTCTAAAAAGTAATTTACATATTTCAATCATTGCTTCATATGCTAGGAGATAGAACAGGAAAAAAAAACTAAGCTCTTTTTATCATGCACACGTTGTTCAAATAAACCAGTGTGGGATGTTAAGACTATCAATTAATGGTGGGATTATGTTTGCCATTTTATTTTTATAAATATATATTTTTTCTGAATGTGTCTGAGTCCAAGAGTGGGCAAAAAATAATTTTCTACTTTGGACTAAATCTATAAAGGTTTTTGAAAGTCTGTATTACTAACTTGTTGAATTCATGATATCTTGCCTTATGGCACCAATTGTAAACCTGTTTTTTTCTAAAATAAATTAATTGAAAACACGTTTATTATTTTTACTATTTTTTATTTCGTTTTGAATACAAACAGTTCCTTGTGCAAGTGAAGAGGATAGCGAAGACCGATCTTCCACAAAATGTTTTTTCTTTTATTAAGTTGTAAGTTTTTCATCGTTATAGAAACATATAATGAGTAAACACACCTGAGATCAGATTGTTATCCCTTTATAGATGAAGAACCCAAGATTGGTTGGATATATTTTGTATTTAAAACTTGATTATTTTTAAATATTAATTTCAGAATTTAGAGTTGAAGTGATTGGAACCGAGTCCACGATTGGCAGCTACATTGTGATCTTGGACATAACACAGGCTCCCCTCCTTTTCATTGTCAGTAAAATTGAATCTAAAGCCTCAAAATGTTCTTTTTAAAAATAGCATGGCAGGAGAGGGTGCCTGGGCGGCTCAGTCAGTTAAGAGTCCGACTCTGGTTTCTGTGTAGGTCATGATCTCACAGTTGGGTGAGTTCAAGCCCTGTGCCTTCAGCGCAGAGCCCGCCTGGGATTCTCTCTGCCCCTCCCCTACTCCCTTTGTCTCTGTGTCAAAATAAACAAATAAACTTCAAAAAAAATAGCATCAAATGGGGAGAGTATATTATTAAAAATATATATACAAATACTGGGTTTTTTTAGTAATTTATTTTTCATATTTTATACTGTGGGCACATTTTTTAATAAGAATTGCTCTGGCACGGGAATAACAGCCAAAAAAATGTCCCCACCCAACTTGGGAATCACACAAACTAGCTGGTTAGAATCAACCTCTCCAGTCGCTCTGTCACCCTCTGTGCATAGTTGGTAAGACGCTTACCCTCCCTGCTCCTGTGCTAATTCCAGGAAGATTTCGCCCATCTCACTGGATTAGGAGATCGGGTGAGTTACACATGAGGCATGTTAAGAACATGCCTGGCACATGAAAACAGCTCAGAAATTATACCATTTTTGTATCAAACTGATTTCTCTTCTCACTTCTTTTAGAATTTAGTATTGCTTACCACAGAGAAAAGCCAAGACTTTGGGAATATGAAATACCAATATGCTTAAATTTGCTCAGCTACTTTTTGCAATTCAAGCAAATTTCAGTGGGTAGACATGTAAAGAAGTTTCTTTAACATTGAAATAAACTAATTTAGGTTGACAAACATCTCTGAAAATCCTTTGGGTTTTGTGCTTTCAGTGAAAATGAGTAAGCGTAAGAGGAGGGATACAAGTGTTCAGTAGGATTATCAGCCCGTGTAAATAGTTTAGACAGATGTAAATGTTCTTTGGACCCAGATTTAGAACACTAATGGATACTGAATATAGATGATTTGATTCTCCTGAAAGCCTTCCTGAGTACTTCTCAGCGCCTTTCCTCTGAGCCCATCCCCTGTAAACTGAAAAGGGATGGGGCACCTGGGTGGCTCAGTCGGTTAAGCGTCTGACTTCAGCTCAGCTCATGATCTCACGGTTTGTGAGTTCAAGCCCCGTGTCGGGCTCTGTGCTGACAGCTTTGAGCCTGGAGCCTGCTTCGGATTCTGTGTCTCCCTCTCTCTCTGCCCCTCCCATGCTCGTGCTCTGTCTCTCTCTGTCTCAAAAATAAATAAAAACATTAAAAAAAAAAATTAAATTGAAAAGGCATTTTCAACAACTAGTAAAAAAGTGGCAGTTGTTTTCTTGCAATTTATTCTTTTAACAAATGTTTATTAAATGTCTTCTGTGTACCGCAGATACAGTAGTAAAGAACTGCTGTGACCTCAGTCATCACGTACAGTGCTCAATTCCAAGGTTTTACTTTCCTGTTTGTCTTAGTTTTCCTTCTCCTACGATCTGTTGTTCAACCTGAAATGCTTGTTAGGTCTGTGGGATCTCTGGGACTCGGGGTAAGAGACCAGGCAGAGTAGAACACAGCGGCCTTCTTCCTACAGATGAAGGCGTTGGATTTGCTCAGCATGTCCGCAACTGCACCCGTACTGTAGGTGCAGGTAGCGGGTGCGGAACGCAATACAAAGAGGTCTCAACAGAAGAACTCTCCAGAGACAGAACGGGCTGTCGGGAGGTTCAGAGCACCCACACTGAAAATATTTACACACGACTTTCCTTCCGAGACGGACATTCTGCGAGGCCATAGATGTAAGCACTAAAACCACCCTCTATGTCCATTTGACAATAGTGCCTTCTGTTTCCAATTTAAAAAACATTTTTTTAATAAAAATTGGCCGATTGTAATATATTAAATTTAATACATTTTAGTTGGGTGGATGAAGTAGTCCAGTGAAACTGAAGCATACATAGTAACTGAGGATATTCTACTCATTCGGTTTTTTCACATGACTCCATCACTATCCTTGCTATGTTCACTTGTGGATTTATGTAACTGGTTTTCTTCCATCAGAGGTGGGTGATCTACCCAGTCTCAACATGTTTGATGCTAATCCCTGGAAATCCTATTCCAAACCATAACCCAGTCAAGACTGAATCTGAAAGATTTTTTTGTTAGGTAGAAGGTGACTCTTTTTTACAAGGGATTATTTTGGAAGGAGTAAAAAGATTCACCTTCTATTTGGACATAGGTTAATTCACATTTTTTGTGAAAGACTAGGTATCTTAGCTTCCAAGATTAATATATAAACCTCTCACGTCCAAATTACCACACTTGGTACAATCTATTGTGAGCTGTTAACAATATAATCTCAAATTCTGAATTGCTCGTGTGTGAATGAATCGTAATGATTTTCACAGGGGCCAACCAACCTCTAGGAAGGTATTAGAAGAATTTATTTTTCCAAATAGAATTTATTTTTCCACAGTTATTTATAAAATTATTAGATATGCCTCAGATATATTGTGGAGAAAAGTCATTGATACTTTAATTTTTTTTATATATTTATGATATGATGTATAGTTCAAAAGGGTCTTTGGAGATCAACTAAGATTGAGATCTCTGCAGAATTATTTGATAATTGTTTAAGAAATAACTTTTATTACTCATTCTGTTAGTGGAGTCCAAATGGGATAGGAGGAGGGAGGCTGACTCGTTCACCATCCCTTCTGAGCAGTGTGATCATATGGGACTTGGGAGAAGAATCTCAGGGTAATAGGGCATGCTGCTACTCCCTGTGATCTTCAGGAAGGTTCTTACAAGAAAGAGACCGTGGAAAGCTGGACAGGAGCGTGCATGTTTGCTAAGAGAGCCTGCCTGGAGCCATACTAAACGCTGTACACAAAAATTATTTCAAGATGGATCATGAACCTAAATATAGAAAAATAAAACTAATGTTTCTTATAGAAAATATTCATGACCTTTGGTAGAGAACAAATGTGTAAGAGGACACAACACAGATAACCATAAAAAAAAATCAATTGGATTTTGTTCAATTAAGAATTCCTATTTATGAAAAGATGTCATTAAGAGAGGGAAAAGAGAGATTCACAATACTTACATCTACCAAAGGACTTGTGTCCAGAATATATAAGGAACACTTTCAACTCAGTAAGGAAAAGACAACCCAGTCTGAACAATGAGGACGTGACCTGAATAGGAACCTTACAAAAAGAGAAAACCCAAATGGACAATAAACCTATTAACAGGTGCTCAACATCATTCCTCAGTCAGTTTCTTGATTTTAAAAATCTCGGCGTGGACCTCTCACAAATTGGGACCTCCAGCTTGAACTCCAGACTTTATATCCGACTCAACGTCTCTACTTGGGTGTTTAGTAAGCAACTCAAACAACATATCCAAGGCACTGGCTGTTCACCGAATACCAGCTTATGCTCAGTCTTTCTGATCTCAGTAAATGGTAACATCATCATTTTAACTACTTGGGCCAAATGCCCTGGATTGATCTGAGACTTCTGTCCTTCAATACCTCTTATCTAACCTGTGAGAAATGTTTGTTAGTTATGTCTTTAAGATATACGTGGAAGCCAGACTTCACAGCACTTTACAGGTTAGCAGTTTGGTTTAGGCCACCACACCCTGTTCCAGACTTCACTGCCCTGCACCATTGCCTGACTGCAGTCAACTACCTGGAGAACAGCTAAGGGGGTCCCTTTTATGATGGAAGGCAGATCATGGCATTTTTCTGCTCAAAACATTCCAGTGCCTTGCTGCCTTAGTCTAACAGACAAGGTCCTCCCTCACCATGCACTGTGTTATTGATTCAGATGTGTCGCTCCAAATTCATATGTTGAAGTCCTGACCCCTATCACCTCACAATGTGACTTCCTTTGGAAATACGGTCGTTAGATGTAATTAGTTAAAATGAGGTCATACTGGAGGACAGTGGATCCCAATCCCAAATGACTGGTGTCCTAATAAGAAAGGGAAACTTGGAGACAAACACACATACAGGGAGAGTACCGTGTGAGGTTGAAGGCAGAGTTGCTGCCGAAGATTGCCAGCAAGCCACAGGAAGCCAGGAGAAAGGTCTGCGGCACATTCTCGGTCCGAGCCTCTGAAGGAACCAACCCTGGAAGACACAAGACACCTTGACCTTAGACGTCTGACCCCAGAAATGTGAGACAACTTTCCGTTGTTTAAACCACATAGTTTGTTGTGCTGTGTTACAGCAACCTACCAAACTGATACAACTTGTAGTTGCTTCTTACAACATCCCTGCCCCTGACTCATTACCACATTTATATCTCCTACCACTTCCCCAGTCCTCCTGCTTATTCCATTACATCCTCCTGCCCTCTTGCCCTTCCTGGAGCACACTAAGTTCGAGGCTTTGCACCAGCCATTTCCTCTGACTAGAATGGCGGTCTCCTGGATATCCACGTGAGTCGCTCCCTCCATACTGGAGGCCATCTTATCACTAACGCCTTAAACCATTCTACGTGAATTAGACCTCCTGGACTCCAGCTCTCCCTAACCCCTTTGCTGCTTTATTTTTTACAAGTACTTCTCTGTAACCTTACATAGTGTTTGTTTACTGCCTGCTTCCCACCTTAAATACACACTAATATAAGCCCTGAATGGTCAGAGACATTATCTATTTTTTTTTTTTTTTTGTCCAACACTACATTCTCAGTTCCTGAAACATGCTTAGCATGAAGTATGCATTCAATAAATATTTGTCTAATAAATGAATAAATAAATGAATAATTGAATATATATTTATATAATGTATTTATTACTAGTATGTTAGTGTTGAAGGGTTCTGATTAAAAAAACAGGAGAAAGACTTATTTTAATTGAAGATTTTAAATGCATGTTCCAAAAATATCTAAATGTTTACTGATTGAGCAATATAAAAGATAAGTAATTAACATAAAAGGGTCATAAACTTTGGAAATATTTTATGTTTTAATACAGAAGATTTTTATAATATTTAGCTTGGGATCAAAAATCTTAAAATCTATACAGTCAGTGACAATAAGAGTGGATTAGAGATGAAGGACTATGAAAAGTTTTAGGGAACAAATATTCTCTACCCCTCAAATACTATTGAAAAATAATTAGCTCTTTTGCAAAAGTCAGTGTAAAACTGTTAGCCTTGTGGCAATAATTACTACACTTTAAGTTATGGATTCCGAACCAGCAGTGATTATTGGAATCATATAGGCATCCATTGCCTCAGATGATTTATGAAAATACGGAGAAGCCCTAGAAGATCCGTTGGGTTGGTTTCGGATGACCTTCTGCTTGAAGCCAAAACAAAGAGAAAACAAAACCTTCCCCAGCTGATTTTGCTGTTGACTCCCAGTTGTGACCCAATGGTTTAAATGATTGTTAGGAAAGGTAAAAGTGTCAGTGCCTTGGAAGAAGCTGGGTTTTCTGTGATTTCCTTGCAAGCGTTCAGAGGTCACGTATGACCCAAGAGCATCACATGCTTCAGTTCCCTTCCGTGACCCCGCAGCCTCGGCCAACGGTGAGTAAACTTGCTGGCACAACAGTAGCAGCTTCGGGAAAGTGTTTTTTGTTTGTTTGTTTGTTTGTTTTGTTTTTCTTATGAACAAGAAAGTAGGTTATGTCCAGCTGGGATCCTTTATCTCCCTCTTTCTCTACCATTCTTCCTCTAGAGAGAAACAGTGTGGCCCAGTGGACTGAAATTAGCCTCTGCTGTTGGAGATGAGGGTGAAGACTGGGCACTCGTAAGGCCTGAACGTCAGAGTACCACGCTTTCTGGCTTCATTCATCCCCGTGAGCCATTTGTGCAGAAAATGAAATTTAAAACTCAAAAGTATTCACAATCTTGCCTCTTCCTTCTGTGCTACCTTCTGTAAAACAAGCTTCTTATGTGAGCAGTTACTGCTGGCAAATATACAACGTGTATGGAGATACCCATTTAACGATGTAAGGTGTAGCTCAGGGACACCAAAGCCCATCTCTGCACAAGGCCATTTCTGTCCCACCTCTTTGTGGTCATCAGGTACAGTTCATTTCCCGGTAATGAGACTTTTGTGATCTCAGTTTCTTCCCGAAGATGTTGGACTATATAACTTCACACTGTCCACAATAATAACAACCAGAGAGGAACTAAAATTCGCAGTCTTTGTGCAGTGATGGCTGTTACAACGGAAGAAGGGACAGCACCATGGTTTGGACCCTAAAGATTCTGCTTTTAGTCAATTTTATAGTTCTAGTTAAACAAACACCCACAAATACTTCTTTGTGTATATACTTAGGGAAACAAACAGGTAAAGTAAAATTAGCTACATATTTACAATGGGTAGTTCTCAGTAGTACAGGACAGGAAGGTACCATGTGTCCTTCACCTAAAATCAACAAGTATTATTCTTGCAACTTGAATGTAGGTTTCAAAAATTTCAAAATAAATGGTGGGGGGGGGGGATAGAGTAAGCATTATTGTAAATTTTTGTTTCATTGTGGTAATCCTGAATAAACACCGAGGTGTTTTTAATATCAAGTATGATGTATCTCAAACAACTTAGATGCCATATGCTTTATGTAAAATAAAAACCTTGATATCAACTCAAAGAGGCATGTGAGAGGCTTGAACAAATTGGTTCCTGGAAACTCTAAAAAGTCTCTTGCTATTAAAAATAAATGAATAAATCATATTCAAAAGCCAGGAGTATAGACACAAAGTTTCATCCCTTTCAATCAACTTGGAAAATTAATAAATATATAAGCAGACATTTGATGATAATTTTTTCCAGGAAAGCATGTAAATATCTGGCTACTGTCACTTATTATATCAGAGTATTGCTAATCTTAACAAAAGAAAAAAATCCAGTCTAATTTATAAATCACCACCTCTTTGAAGCTTTCATTGACCCTTCCAAGGGATATTAATTCCTTCCTCCCACCATCTTGCTACACAGGACATTATATAAACATAGTTGGTATTTAATGTACAACATTGCACTATTAATGAATTAAACCAATGTATTTATTTACTCCAAAGCTAATGATATTTTTAAGAGTTGATATTGTGTGGCCTGGGCTGAATGTTCAGTAAGAATTTGAATGAACCATTGTTCATTGTTGAATCCATCATTGCATAGATAGGTGAGACAGAATTTTCAAAAAACCATAATGGTTATAAATAGCCAAATCACAGTGCTCCTCCAAAACCATTCAATAAAGGCTCCTGTCTTCACTGTCAGTTCCTTGGGAATGACTGTACACGCATACACGTAAATTCACACATCATACCTTTCCTATGAGAGTATCACAAGGCAACATTTCCATTACATATTTCCACAAAACTGGAAAACTGTAAAATGTCAACTGTGCAGAGACAGCTTAATCAATAAGTATAGAGTATCTCTGAAGTAGAACCACTAGGTGATTTGTAACACACACACACACACACACACACACACACACTCACAAAGAGATTCGCTGCAGGAATTGGAACGTGCACAGTGATAGGAGTGGGTTGAAAGTTCTCTGTAAGGCTGTGGTCTTCGGATGTGGTGCTTGAGTGTGTGGTCCACAGAGCTGGCTGGGCAGTGAGACGGAAGTAAGGTGGTAGAGAGCAAGAAGAAGCTGACAGAAGCCTATGGCAGTTCTTGTGGGCTCTGACCTTGGTGGTATGAGTATCCTTCTGAAGCCCCTACAGTGCTAAACACAAGCATCTGTCTTAAGAAGGCGGAGCCTTTACAGCCCCCACTACTTCCTGGTTCATAGCCAAAGACCGGGAACCTTCCTGCTGGGTCCTCTTGTTTATAAGGGGCAAAAGAGCTCTGTGGGGGTGTCCATTAGAAAGGCACTAATCCTATCAATGATGGCTCCACCTTCCTAATCTAATCACCCCAAAGGTCCCACATGCTAACACCATCACACTGGGGGAAGGATTTGAACATATGAATTTGCAGGGGAACACAAACATTCAGTCCATAACAGTGGTGCAGGTGAGAAATCTTGCAAAATTGAGGTGCTTATATACACCTCTAGGTGATGTCCACCTTCCCTCCTGAAAGAAGGGAGAAAAATTTGCTCCTTCCTGAGTGTTCTGAGTTCTTACTATAACCCTTTGAATGTAAATACATTTCCCCAGGGGAAAGATAACAACACCATTGTATCTAGCAGCCCAGGGATGTCTCCAAATCTCAGGCCTCAGCCCCCCTTGAAATGAAAACAATACTTCCAGAAGGCAAACTCTCCAAAGTTCTATTCAGTCATAAATTACCTGCTTTCAGCCCAGGTTCCAGGTTTCAGCAAAAACTGCTAAGAAAGCCCTCACAAGGCAGAAATAGAAACATGTTCTTTAAAGCCCCACAAGGGGTCAGCAAACATTTTTCTGTAAATGGCCAGATAATAAATAATTTAGACTTTGAAGACCACATATGGACTCTGTTACATATTCTTTTATTTTCTTTAAACTCTTTTAAAATGTAAAAATCTTTCTTAACTCAAGCCCTCTTCAAAAACAGGTTCTGGGCTGAATTTGGTCAGCAAGCCACAGTTTGCCTGGTAGAGAGGGAAAAAGTACCCACCAGATCCACAACTATACATCAGACACAAGGAGTGTGTGTGTTTGGGGGGGGGGGGGGTGGTGACGTGTTAAATTTGCTGCAGCAAATAGAGCACATCTAGAACAACAGCTGCAGTTAGATCAAGGCCTGATTAAATTGTCAATTATCACCTTTCTGTCTTTAATACTCATCTATTTTCCACACAGGCAAAATGGGAGAGTTGGACAAAATCACCACCCTTGTATCTTATTTTGAGTCCTTGATGATGGCACTAATTCCTGCAGTTTCTTCAGGGATGTGGTGTTGCCTTTGGTTTGTGATTTTCAAAGGTAGAGTCCGTTCCAGTGGCTTCCATCTGGCTCTCTCTCTTTTAGCCCTCACTCTGTAATCGGGTACTATATGGAAGTTCTGCGAGTTGCTATACATGTATTCTAAGTACCCATTCTAGAACCAGGAAAATAATCAGGGTGAGCTCACTATGAGATAAACTCAAGCCAAAAGTCTACTAATTATCTGACCTCCGTAATTTCCTTCTCTGACTGGTGGATCACAGGAAGTACTGTCATAATGTCCATAAATTATGTCCATAAATCATCAATATCTGATTATTTTTTCTTCTGCAAAACTGTCACCTGGTAAATGGCTGACAGTACCCTTTAGGGAAGGGTAGAGAAGATGATTTACAGTAAATGTGTGACTTGGGACTAGGTTAAGGGGCATGGCCCTCATTTTAGTCATTCAATTCAGACTTCAGTTCATCAGACCTGCAGATTTTCTGTTTATACAGAGCAGGTAAGACTTCCCATTGGTTTCAGTTCTAGTTTGACCAATTGGATTTAAACTCTGTGCCATTAGAGTAACCACACTCACTCTGCCTTTGGTAATTAAGTCCTTCACTTGGCTCCTACTACCCTGGGGTCCCATTATCCCCATTTGTTTGAAAGCCCATTTCCATGTGCAGGGCTCTTGCAACTGGTGACGTGGAAAAGACCACACAGTTCTTCAAAAGTGCTAGAGCTCCCCTCATGAATTTATTTCTCACAGCTGTGGTGAAAGATGTGTCTTCTGGGCCTTCCTAGCCCAGGTCTTACATTATAAATCCACTCTTAATATCCCCATGTTCTGAAACCTTTCACTGGACAGCTTTATTGAAATATAATTCATTAAGATTTTCAAACCATGGTATCATTTCTAATTTCATTTGGTCTTCACAAAGTGAAAAGGTTTTTGAAATGAGAGAAGTTCCAGAAATTTTAGTAATGTGGATAAGGAAATTTAACATGTTTTGATTTGTCGACTTAGTAAAGTTCAACTTTAATAATTCTAATCTTTCGACCTCTATAGAACACTCAAAATATTTTCACTCTGAACATATCTTTATCCTCTGTCATGTTATTGTATCATCAGATGTGAAGCCAACAACCTTACATAGAAATATTATTATGGAGATTATTTACTAGTTGTCTGATAATAAGGCATTTTAGATGCCACAAACCATCTATTGTTATTGATATTTTTACAGTCAAAAATGAGACCTACCTGTCTGTTTATTAATCTATTGCTCACAAGCATTCTACTTCTTGTGCCTTTATTGTGAGATCACTGGGTATTACTATGTTACATTAAGTTGGTTTTTTGTTTGGCTTTGCTTTGCTTTGTTTTTACATTTTTAAAATATAATTACAATTTTAAAATGCCTTTAGTGGCATCCTGGAAGGAGCAAACGCCTTCAGTACTGAGCTGAAAATGTCTATTCTGTGTCTTCTATTTTGTGATGCACAGAATATGGGTTCGAACCAACGTATGACATGTATCTGTCTATAGAATCATATAGAGACGTTTCACTGCCCTACAAATTTTCTGCGCCCCATCTATACATGCCCCCCAATCCAACCCCTAACCCAATGGCTGATCATTTACTGTCTCCATAATTTTGACTCTCCCAAATGCCATCCAGTTGGAATCATACAATAGGTAGCCTTTTCATATTGGTTTCTTTCACTCATAATATGCACGTAAGGGTTTTTTTCATGGTCTCATAGCTCATTTCTGGCATGGACTAGTATTCCATTGTCCGAATGTGCCACAGTTTACTTATCCTTTCACCCACTAAGGGATACTTTGGTAGCTTCCAAGTTTTGGCAACTATGAACAAAGCTGTTGTAAAGCTTCACGTGCAGGATTTTGTGTGTGCACAAGTTTTCACCTCTTCTGGGTAAACGGCACGAAGTGTGATTGCTGGATGGTATGGAAAGAGTAAATCTGATTTTGTACCAAACTGCCAAACTGCCTTCCAAGGTGGCTGCACTATTTTTCAACTCCAGTGGCAGTAAATGAGAGTTCCTATGGCTTCTCATCCTCACCATGATGAGGTGTTGTCAGTATTCTAGATTTTGGCCATTTTTATCGGTGTGTAGTGGTATGTTTTAATTCGCATTTTCCTGATGACACGATGGGAACATGTTTTCATGTCTCTTTGCTGATGATCATGCTCGTATGTTTATATAATGGTACAACTTCCATCCTCTGGGGATTCTGTTTAAATCAACCCCCCAATCTCTGTGTATGTTATTAATTTTTCATGATATATCTAGGTGATTAATACCCTCTTTGTGCATTTTGGAGTACAATAATCCTAGTCAGTATAGCCAGTCAATTCTTACATGTATTACATATCTACCACATGAAGAAGTCTGTAATTGCCTAACATAATTATTAAATTGATTTCCCATTAAAAATTGGAAAACATCTAGTTATTATAGGAATGGGATTAGCACACTAGAATTAAAATTTTTGTGTGTGTCAACTTCTAATGTTTATTTTCACTACCCTTGTCAAGGAGGAACTGGAAACTAAATACTTAATACTGTACTTTTCCTAAATGACACGGAATTGCAATGTGGTAAGTAATATTGTATATACTTTTCAAGTCGAATCTCCTTATTGTATATACTTTTCAAGTCGAATCTCCTTCATATTTTGATCGTTTCCTCTCGGGGAATGTTCTGTTGATCACATGTTCCACATTCTCCAGGAAGTAGATGGTAACTGCTATGCGTTTATATGTGTGAAGAAACTGAATTTAAAGTTCATTTTCTCAGGCTTAGTACAGTTATCATAGTTGAAGAGACCAAAAAAAAAGCTTTGTAAAATGAAAAACATATGACCGAAGGACACAGCACCAAGGATCAAGTTACTCTAAAATCTAATGTAAAGTATAATTTTTATTAATTTATACATATATCCTAATTGACTCTCATTTGTTCAGACATAGGAGACCTAACAGGAAGTAAATGTCTAACCAATTTCTCACTCATAACAAGTGTGTTCAGAATCAGATGAACTGCAGGCTCATGAGTGGGGAAAAATCAAAACAGGACAGAATGCCCAGCTGGATTTGAATTTCCGATAATCAACACATGTTTTAGTGTAAGTATATCCCACGTAATATTTGAATACATTCATTAAATAACAGAAAAATGTATATCCCACTGGGCTAAAAGAGAAATAAAATGGACATCACCAGACTAAAGGGAGAGGCACATACTGATACTAGGAACATAATTATGCTAAAATATTATTTGTTGCTTACCTGAAGTTCAAACGTAATTGGGAGCTCTGCCTTTTTGCATTTTTTTCTAAACCCTGTCAGGTGAGCAATTCTGGTTGAGCCCATTGTGGTGACTGTCTCCTTGCACAATGTCCACTTAAAAACATAAACTGAAGATACAGCTCAGAAGTCCCTAAACCCCCCACTGGAATTTAAGGACTTAAGATGGTACCTACTTTATTTATTTCTTTTGGGATATTTTTAATGTCCTTTTCTTAATATATTTGTTTTAAAATCATGTATTTTTCCATTCACATGAATAAATGTGCGCTAATCCACTTGCAAGCTATGAACTATCATAAAGGATAAACTCAATATATTTTGTTTACAAAAGAGCCAGGCTGTTGGAGATGACGAAGAAGCCCATGTGCTCTCACAGGGATACTTTCCCACAGGACACCACTCTCCTGAATTGTGTTTCTCATTCTTTCCTTTTAGAAATGATTTATCACACGTGTATATATCCCTACACAACTATCTATAGTTGTATATGTCTGTCTGTGTAATGCTACGATATTCTATGAATTGTACGGCAACTCTTTTCTTCCCCTCAGACTTCTGTTTTTGCGATTGACTGTCCTAGTTGGCGTTCTCCCAGAAGCAGACCCTAAAACAGAGGTTTGAAGAAAAGTAGTTTTTGTGGGAAGTTTTGGGAACACCAATAGGTAAGGGTGGGAGGGATACAGAAAGGCAGAAGAAGGCAATATGGGCGCCCACTAAGGCACCAAGCACAGGGGGTCACTGACACGCACTTCTGCAGGAGGAGACACTGGCAGCTGGACGTTGGCTTAAGTGAAGTGCTCTGAATGTTCAAGAGACCTTGAGAGTGCAAATGACCAGTTTGTTTGGCCTCAGACAGCCAACTGTTACAACATAAAAAAGGATAAAACTTGGAAATTTGGACTCTAGGCTCTACCACTTACTGTAAAACAATTTGATTAACCTGTTTGTGTCTGTTTTCTCATATGCAGTATGGGGGTATCAGTCGTACTTATATCGTGGGGTTATTAGGAGAATAAAACAGGGTCATGGATGCAAACAGGACACATGGGTGCCAAATAGCTCATCTCTCTGTATAACCAGGCTCTGTTCCCAGCCTTGCCCACTAGTTACCTGTGACCGTATGATTGAGCTCTAGCCAGTGAGTGAAAATGACTTTGCAACATTTCCAATCCTGGTCTATCCGATCCTCCCATGCTCTGTGCCCATTCCAGCAGGCTGGAGGAGAGATAATCCCTCGGGAAAACTTAAAAATTAAACATGGCAGAACTTTTCTTATCCTGGGTCCCGAAATGACTGCATGAACGTGGGCCACACGATGGACATTCCCTGACAATTACTGGTGGGCAAGAAATGAGCTGGTCTTGGGGACTAATTATCACGGAGCTTACACTAAACTAAGACAGACACTATTTATTATTTTGAAGTCCATGACTGCAGGCAGGGTTCATATGCCAAACTCTAAAGAGAATATTTTATGAGTTATTAAATTACAATATAATGAACTACAAAAAAATCTCTGGCATATCTATTTTGTGTATACTGAATATACATAAAGGTGTAAATAAATCATCTTCAAAATAAAGGATTTTGAAATTTCGTATGGGAAGCCAAACATAAAGAGAGTATACATGTGATAAAGAACAGGTAAGCGATACGTCTTAATTGTCGATTATAATTTGCCTCTTAAAATGCAGAATGCTATTATACTATGGGACTACCAAAGGATTTTGGTTTTCGAAGATGCCTGGGAATGAACCTGGGGCAAATACTGTGTGATCCCATTTATATGGAATCTAAAAAATAGAATAGTGGTTGTCAGGGGCTGGAGGAGAGAGGAAACGGAGAGATGTTGGTCAAAGGGTATCAGGTTTTGGTTATGCAGGATGACTAAGTTCTGGGGATCTAATGTATTCCATGGTGACTATAATTAACAATACTGTACTGTATTCTCACAATTTGCTAAGAGAGTAGATCTTTAGTGTTCTCACCACTCACACATATACAGAAAGGTAAGTATGTAAGGTGAGGCGTATGTTAATTAGTTGGTTGTGGTATCTATTTCACAATGTACACAATATATCAGAATATCGCTTTGTACGCCCTAAATATACACAATGTTTATTTGTCAATTATATTTCAATAAAGCTGGGGAAAATGTTTGCTTCTCAGTTCCACAACAGTCAGTGATGGTGCCTGCAGGGTTTATTCCTAGAAAAAGACGTTGATTTATTTTTTAAAAATGTTTATTTATTTTGGGAGGGAGAGCAAAAGAGCAAGCAGGGGAGGGGCAGAGAGAGAAGAGGACAGAGAATCCCAAGTAGGCGCCAGGCTGTGAGCATGAAGCCCTATGTGGGGCTTGAGCTTCCAAACCGTGAAATCATGACCCGAGCCGAAATCACGACTTGGATGCTGGGTGCTTAACAGACTGAGCCACCAGGTGCCCCAATGTTGATTTATTTCTATATCCACACTCTTCACTCGTATTCCTAAATCAGTTATGGCAATCCAACTTCCCTTGCCAGTGACTGCTTTAGAAATGGGCATGGGACATATTTTCTATCAATTCTCCCCTCAGAATGCTCACCCTCAGAACAAAAGACACACAGGAAGATATTCTGTGTGTTTCCGCTAACTGTTTTGAAGTTAGCATGAGAAGCCAGGAACTCTGGTAGGCATCTTGTAACCATGAGACACAGCTGAGAACAAAGCAGGCCTCACTTCCACACTTGGAAGGATGAAGAGAACCCTCGGTTTAAACGTTGAGCTATTCTCTTACTGAGCCCTGGAACTGCTCTCAGGACTTCTTGCTATGTGAGATAATGCATTTTTCTCATTGTTTAAACTAGCTTGTGATGTGGTTTTCTGTTACTGTCAGCTGTATGCATCTTAAATCTTCTATATTCAAAAAGTTTCTGAAGAACATTTAGGAGCAAATA
Organism: Panthera pardus; assembly: GCF_024362965.1. Classification (NCBI taxonomy): domain Eukaryota; kingdom Metazoa; phylum Chordata; class Mammalia; order Carnivora; family Felidae; genus Panthera; species Panthera pardus. Next base: position 79,580,191 of record NW_026526710.1, on the reverse strand, counting down.
AAATCCAAACATGAAGTTTTCCAAACTGCTTCTCACTTCATCTCTATTTTCTGGTATTTAAATAGAGAGGGGAAGAAATCCTTGAAGCATGGCATGTTTTAAAAAAATAAAACTTTCCTATTCTTACTCCTAATTTCATGTGATAAAGGTGGTTACTAAAGAAACTGCTTCACAGGATGATTGCATAAGCAATCACTGTCCTATTGATCAAGTAAGACACCAAGTATGTATTCATGAATAAAGTTCTGCTTTATGATTCTCCAAGATAAACTGGCAAGTTGAGAATTCTTGACAACTGAATCAAACTGAGCAATTCTCTTAATTTGTATATGAATCAAACAAGTCACTTTTCAGGACAAAAAAAACCCCAAAGCCTAACATGCTTATTAAATGTCTTACATTATTTTTTCCCAGCAGATCTTTTCAAAGTTAGCTTTGAAAGAAATCAGCTCTTGCTCGAGCCTCAATGGAAGGCAGGAACTAAAATCCTAATGCCTCTGTGTGTCTGTGAATGTATTTCTCATCGCTGCTGGTGTAGTTTCTATTACCTGTTACAATTATTTTAGATATATTTTTAAATGTTTATTAATTTTGAGAGAGAATGAGCAGGGGAGAGGGGGAGAAGGAGAGGGAAGAAGAAGGAGAGAGGGAGAGAGGGGAGAGAGAGAGAGAGAGAGAGAGGGAGAATCCCAAGCTCATCCACACTCAGCATGGAGCCCAATGACGGGCTTGATCTCAGGAACCATAAGATCAAGACCTGAGCTGAAACCAAGAGTCAGATCCTTAACTGACTGAGCCACCCAGGCACCCCTGTAAATTACATTAATATCTAATTTCCAAACAGTTTTTCAGTTTTTCAGTCTATTTTTAGCATTGTAATGCATCATTGTATATTTTAGTTACACTATAGAAGTGTTTTTTTGAAAATAAAACTTAACCTGGAAGTTTTTAGTAGTGGTTTAAATTTAGCCTTTTTGAGAAAATAGATGAGCACCATCTAAATAACATATTTGCCATACTCTAGTTTATGGGAAGGGAAGGGGCCAGGATTTTTATTTCTGGGTTCCTTTGTGTTAAACAGAGACAAGACACAACTAGGAACCAAAACCAGAAAAATAAGAAATGGAGTTACATAAATTGGAATCAGGTTGGGATAGGTATGGAAATAAGGAATTTGAAAACCAGTATTTAGAAAGCCTGCAAACAGGAACAAGTGGGGGTGTGAAGAAGATCGGATGAAGGAGGGTTAAAGAAATAAATCTCACGTTCATGGACAGGAAGTGGAAGAGACACGTAGAACTTTCGTACCTGACCGCACTTGCTTTTGTCTCCTTCACGTGACTCAAACTCAAATGTCAACTTTCAGCATAACCAGTCTAGCCATTGACTTGAAAGTCATTAACAATTTATACTTATCTGTGTCTCTCTGGATGTCTTAATAAAATTTTTTTTTAATCAGCTTTATTTTTTAGAGTAGTTTTTAGGTTCACAGCAAAATTGAGCGGTAAGTATGGAAAGTTTCCATAGACTGTCTTCCCGACACATGCACATCCTCCTCTATGATCAACATTCCCCACCAGAATGGGACATTTGTTACAAAAGATAAACCTACGCTGACACAACATAATCCCCCCAAATCCATAGTTTACCTTTGGGTCCACTCTTGGTGTTGTATAGTTTATGCGTTTTGACAAATGTATAACAACATGTGCCCATCATTATAGCATCACACAGAGTAGTTTCATTGTCCTAAAAATGCTCTGTGCTCAGCCTATTCCTCCTCTCTCCCTGTAACTCTTGACATCCACTGATCTCTTTACTGTCTCCATAGTTTCATCTTTTCCAGAATGTCATATAGTTGGAATCATATAGCAAGTAGCCTTGTCAAATGGGCTTTTTTCACTTAGTGATATGCATTCAAGTTTCCTCCATGTCTCTTCATGGCCTAATAGCTCATTTCCTTTTAGCTTTGAATAATATTCCACTGTCTGCATGGACCACAGTTTATATATCCATTCGCTTACCAAAGGGCATCTTGGTTGCTTCTAAGTTTTGTCAATTATGAATAAATTTTCATATGTTGGACCAAACTTTTTGTGCATACATAAGATTTCAATTCCTTTGAGTAAACATGGAGGGCGATCATTGGATTGTATGATAAGAGTATGTGTAGGGGTAAAAAACCCCTAAACTGTCTTCCAAAGTGTCTGTACCATTTTATGTTCTACCAGCAGCAAGTGAGAGTTCCTGTTGCTACACATCCCCAGCAATTAGTGTAGTCAGTGGGTTTTTTTTTTTTTGTGGTTGGTTTTTGTTTTTGTTTTTTTGGTTTTCACATTCTAATAGGAGGGTTCTTTTAATTTTTTGAATATGCAGGTCCCTGATGACCTACAATGTTGAGCTTCTTTTCATATGCTTATTTGGTATCTTTATATTTCTTTGGTGAGGTGTCTGTTCAGATCTTTTGCTCATTTTTATTTTTATTATTATTACTTTTTTAATGTTTTACTTATTTTGAGAGAGAGACAGAGCGCAAGCAGGGGAGGGGCAGAGAAAGAGGCAGACACAGAATCCGAAGCAGGCTCTGGGCGCTGAGCTGTCAGCACATGGCCCCATGCGGGGCTCATGCAGGCCTTGAACCCACAGACAGTGATATCACGACCTGAGATCATGACGCTTAACTGACTGAGGCACCCAGATGCCCCCTTTGCTTGTTTTTAAATTGGATTTTCTTTTGTTTTCTTACTGTTGCGTGTCAAGAGTTCTTTGTATATTTGGGATATTAGCCTTTTATTAGATATGTCTTTGCATATATTTTCTCCCAGTCTATAGGAGAATGTCTTCTCATTCTATTGACAGTATCCTTAAAGTTTTTAACTTTAATGAAATCTAATTTATCAATTCTTTCTTTCACAGACTGTGCCTCTGTGTTGTATTTAAAAAGTCATTGCCATGTCCAAGGTCATCTAGGTTTTTCTCTTACGTAATCTTTTAGGAGTTTTATAGTTTTGCATTTTATGTGTATGTCTATGATCTATTTTGAGTTAATTTTTGTGAATGGTATAATCTAATAAAGCTTTAATAGAGATTTTTGTATTTTATTACATGGAATCACTACAGATTGTTACATAGGTTATTTGATATTAGGAAACTGCTTTTTGGAAGATATGCTACATAAGTAACAGATAAAGGTTTAGTTTTTAATCACTAAGGAAAATCAAGACCCTGAATATCTGTTTAATTATGTTAATAACCTATTCAGATTTGATCACTCTAGCCCGTTTCTCCTAAGACTAATAATGTTTTAGAGAAAATTCTCCAAAGTCAGAGAACCAGAGAGCTTGCTAAAAAGCAAGCTTTTACTTTTGCTTTCACTACTTTTATGAACCAGGTGTTATAATGGCCTCATTTTATAGATGATAAAACTTGTAATTAAAAGTTTAACCTACTTGTGCAAAGTATCAGAACTCGAATGTGATGGTCACCGAAACTCGTAGTTTTCCACAGTTTGCCAACTGCTCTCAGCGTAGTATGAATTCAGAATTGTCTTGGTCAGACCATTTTCGAATTTCTCTATTTCCTTTCTTGGCTAACTTTTGCTCTCTTTCAGCTTTCCTCAATGCATACAGTCTTCTCCTCAATGATGTTTATTGCTGCTTTATCCTAAAACAATATTTTTATTTATTTACTCTTCCAATGTTTTGTTTCAGAAAGAAACTCTCTTAAACTTTTAAGTTTATGTTTTAAACAGAGTGCAAGCGGGGAACGGGCAGAGAGAGAGGGAGAGAGAATTTGAAACAGGCTCTGCGCTGTCCGTGTAAACCCCGACACGGGGCTCAAGACTACAAACTGTGAGAGCATGACCTGAGCCTAAGTCAGATGCTCCGCTAACTGAGCCACCCAGGCGCCCCAAGGATCTCCCTTAAATAGCACAAATGCCTTAGTCGCTTTTGAAGAAAAAATGTAATGAAATGTCGAATGAGTTCCATCAAGTTAAACCCATTTGTCAATCTAGTCATCTGGTCTAGATAATGTATTTTGTTCCTAATGAATGAGAGAGAATCTATCTATAATCAGATTTTACTGAATCGGGTATATGACTAGCATTGTACTACATGCTGTGCAGAACATAACAAGGTTACTGTACATATTATTTAGCTTCACGATGCTTGTAATCCGTTCTGAGAGGTAAGACAAATGGGTGCCTGGGTGGCTCGGTCAGTTAAGGGTCCCACTCTTGATTTCGACTCAGGTCATGATCTCACGGTTCGTGGGTTTGATCCCCATATTGGGCTCTGTGCTGTCAGTGCAGAACCTGCTTGGAATTCAATCTCTCCCTCTCTCTCTGCCCCTCCTCTGCTCCTCTGTCTCTCTCTCTCTCAAATAAATAAATAAGCTAAAAACAAAAAAGGAGAGGGAAGACAAACAGGAAACAATGTGTTATTCAACTGGTGGGTGACATGCACAGACTCCAAGTATAATACTATTCTGCAAAAATTTGACAACAATTTACATGCTATAACCTTTAGTGATTTTTTTGAGCTATTTCATTTTAGAATAACTGACCACTCGAGAGACAGGTGTACTTAGCATCCACTCCTGCAAATCAGGAATCTGAGCCTAAGTGAAGCAGATCATGTGCCTCGTGTCACAGGAGCAGGAAACACTTAAGCCAGGACTCAAGCCCAGTCATCCCACTATTCTTTCATTACACGCTCCTGGAGATGTCTATGAGTTCTCTTAGTTGGGGAAGGCTCTTGAAGTGAATATTGGGTATGAAATGATTGTTGCATTTTAAATGAGCATTGGTAAGAGGCAATGAAACCCAAGATCATAGAACAGAATTAAGGCAGGTGATGAATCAATGTGTTGCTAATAAGAAGTGAATTAGTGTGCCCAGTTTGAGGGGTTTATGACTGGAAGTCATGATGAATAAGACTGTACTGTACAAATAGCAATCCATATTGGTTGATTTGCAGTTTCCGTTTGCAAGAATGTGTTGTTCGCTACTTCTGAATTCCTGAGATATATTGATATATAATCTGAGCATATATAAGCAAAGGGTACTGGAAAATGCTAAAGGCATCATGACTCACAACTGATATATTTCTGAAACAGTGTCCTTATTGAAAGCCCAGAAAGATCTTAATGTACACTCTATATACCCAGGTTATTTCTTTAGCTGAAGATGAAATATTATGACCATCTTAAGGGACCTGGGGACCACAAAGTGATATAAAAGAAGAAAAAAACTGTCGCTGAACCTGAAAAATTATCAGCGAATCAGTGATTTACTGACAAGTCTGATTCAGCAGAAAGTTGGCTTTAGAAATGTGAGCACCCTAGAGAAAGCTTGGTGCTTTCACATGCATAGAAATAGATCTAAATTATAGGAAAGTAATGGTGATTTAATTCACGTTATACTATTTATTCCAAAGTTTTCTGCTTGGTTAAAATATTAATACTCTGTATAAAGCCTTCAAACTAATATTGTGCAAGGACATCCTACTCGATCTTATTTCTCCTCCTTAGTGATGTATAGAAGCAACCAGAAGGTAGTAAAGCACCTCTGAAATATTGTTACTCATCAAAAGTATAACAGTCAAGAGAATGAGTATTATTATAAAGCACTTAACAAATCCAAAGTGCTCCAGGAATGCTAAATGATGGGAGAAGGTTTGCCAGGTGGGCGACTATAATCTGTTAAGCAATTCACAATGTATTTCTTTCTTGAGAAGAGAACCAAATGGGTGTAAGTACTTGAATCCAAAGTGCATCCGATTGATATAAAAAGTGGATGTGGACTGTGTGTCCCACATGGTGATAAAGCACAGAAAAATAAATAATTTCAGTTATTTCATGTAAAAAGTCTGTATCATATGAGGTGGGCAATTTGAATTCAAGTAGGCTCTATTAGTCGTCCATTGCACACCAAATCCTGTTTGCTAACTAAAATTAAAAAAAAAAACAACAACACAAATTTAGACATTAGGAAACCCTCTCAGTCTTGAGGAGGGGAGATGAATACATAAATGGGAAAACTCTATTAAGAGTAAAGGTAAGACTTAAATAAGGTTATGACTCGAAGGTGGATTCTTCAGCTGTGGAAGCACAGAAATCAGTACAATTACCATAACTTACACCTGTGTGCTCCTCTGGGCGGAAGGGGGGCGGGAGGGCGGGAGGGGGGCAGGAGGGCGGGGGGGGGCAGGGAGGGGGATGAACTGGGTTGAATAATGTCTCTGGGCTTGTTGTGTTTGTTGGGGTTCTGTTTTGACTGTCTCTTTAAATCATCATTAGTTGAGATTGCTCAAATATTCCCTTAGTGATTATTTTGAGGGCAGGAAAATACCTGTCACAGATCTTAGAATAAGTTGGGAGAAACTTCACTTACAAACTATGGACCCAGCTCCAGGATAACCTGGGGTTATAAATTATTAATATTCTGTTTGTTTGTGTGATTTAGAGTAGACAGCTTATCCAAACTAAGTACCTTTTTCAAAGAAGACGACAAGACTCCCTTACTAATCCTTTTGTACATAGCACAAAGCATATTTTTGTGGTATAACAGTGTTTTTTCCTAGTTTTACCTTCTATGGATTGGTACAATGACATCCTGCATAGCTCATTATTAACCTGCGTATTGAAATTGGATAAATGGAATTTTCTCAGGCTTCTGAAGGGAAAAAAAAAAAACAAAAAACTCTTCAAGGTAATCCCTTAATATTTAACTAGAAATCTCCTAATTGCTAATGGGCAATAAATAATTTTTGTTGCTTGCTATATTTCATATTTTCTCTCTATACCCAGGAGCCTGAATGTACAATTAAATAGGCCGTTGTTATTTTATCGTCCAATTAATAAATATATTATTTAATTTTAGTCTTTTGTCAATAACATGATCAATATTTGATTACTCTGGCATTGGTCTTAAGTCATAAAGAAACTCATTCTAATAACTTTCTTCCCTTACTCTATGCAATTATTTCAGGCTTATCATTTGCCACTCATTTTGATCCTATTTGAAATTTTAGGACCACCTCTTGGTATCCGATTAATTAAAACCCAGAGATGCCGCTTATGTCATTTTCAAGAGGAAAGGAACTCTCTGGTATGCTAAAAATTTCCTCCCACTGTTCATACTTATTTTTAAAAATGCAATCCTGGCAGCAAATAATACCACAATCTGTAAATAATAACCTGTTGGGACGGCTGGAGGGGGAGCAAATTGATGACAGCGGTTATAATCAATAGTGTGGGAGTCAGTAATGTTACATAAATAATTTAGTTTTATGTTTCTTCCTTAGGAAAAACAATCCAGTGGTTGTGCAAACACATGTTCTCATTAAAGCCTGCCACTCATCTCTAGCCTCACAGTGCTGAGTAGTTATTTAGAGCAAGATTTTATCTGGAGGAACAGGTACTCCGGATACAAACTGGATTCTGTGACTCTCAAATATAAAACACTGCAAAACTTTGAAAGAGCAGATTTCAAGGGACAAATCGACCCCTTTGGCTCCCCAGTAAAGTTTACTGTAAGCCACGCTGAGCAATATTTCTTAGATAAAATGATATCTCTGCACAGATCCTCTTGAAAGAGAAGGCAGAAAATCAGTGGAATGATATTAAGCCACAGTGTGCTGACCTATAGGTGGCAAGCTCTGTTTAACATTACGAATTTATCATGCATGAGCAAAGCCAAGGAAGTTCTTCCCCAGCTCTCGAACCAGCTCCAGCCATTCTACTGAGAGCCAAAAAAAAAAAAAAACCCATAAAAAACAATTAAGAAAGACAAGTCCTGATATCATTTATATGTGGAATCTGAAAAAGCTGAACTGATAAGAACAGAAAGTAGAATGGTGGTTACCCGGGGCTGGGGGACGGGAGAACTGGGGAGATGTTTAAGTGCACAAACTTAGAACTAATAGATAAATACGTCCTGAAGATCTAATGCACAGCAGAGTGATTATAGACAACAATTGTGTTTGTAACTCCAAATAACTGTATTGTAAACTCCAAAGTTGCCAAGAGGTCAGATCTAAATTGTTCCTACTACAAAAAAAGAAATGATAATGATGTGACCCAGTAGAGGTGCTGGCTGATGCTACTGTGGGAAGCGTCTTGCAATACATAAATGTATCAAAGCAATACAATGGGCTGTAAGACTTACACTTACACAATGTTATATGTCAGTTATATCTCAGTTAAAAGACAAAAGGGTAACTTTTCTTTCTCCTTCCTTTTGACAACACTGCACCGTTACTTACCCTGTCCAGGGATTAAAAATCAAGCCGAGTAAACAAATGTGGAAGGATGACAGTATTTTCAGGGTTTGACAGACAAAACTTTTTGTATTTTTCTCTGCATCTTTATAAAAGAACCCAAAGAAAATACAACAGGAGAGGGTGTTGAGAACACAAGAAGCAGGGGATTCAGCTGTTTTCAGCCTCAACTTTGCCAGCAGAACTACACAATGACCACATTCTAAAACAGAATTATAGGTGCTTAACAACAAACTGAACTTCAAGTCATAAAAGCAAGCAGTGAAGGTCACTACTGCAGAAAAAATGCAGAAGAAAGGCAGTTTCCATTTGAATGCTAATTGGTGCCCCCAAAAAGCTGAAGATATCTTTATTCCTTTAGGATCTCCATTTCCATCCTCAAGTAAGTATACTGTTGTGGGGGAAAAAGTCTAGATAAATTCCTTAGCTCTTCCGTCTTGCCTGACCCATCCCTCCCAACCACATTATGGCCCCTAGTTCCCTTCACAACAGAAATTCTGGAGCCACTGCTGCTCCAAATTGAATAGCACACTTAGAAAAGATTCTATGTTACACTGGGAGTAGAGAATAGTGAGTTAAGGGCATCTTACTTTAGAATTGTCAGATCAAGCAGTCACCCATCTGATTCAAACTGAGGGGGCAGTGTAAACACGGCTATCTCTAAAGCTGCACATTCTGGCACAAACCCCACTCTGTGCCGCCACCTCCTTACCCCATGTGGTACTTAAGTGAAAATTGGTAAAATGACAGTCAAGGGGCTACCGGCAGGAAAAAGATCACCAGCAGCCACCTGGAGGATGTCCATGAAGGGGAGGACGGGCAGCCTGTCTATCTTGTGTGGGCATCCTGGTGGAGCAGAGCTGTGTGCAACAAAGTACCAGACGGGGTAGCTTAGAAACAACAGAAATTTATTTCCCACAGTTCTGGAGGCTGGATGTTGGAGACTGGGAGCCTGGTCAAGGGACCATGTTTCATAGCCCACACCTTCCACATAGTGAAGGGGGCAAGGGAGCCCTCTGGAGCCTCTTTCATTAGGCACTAATCCCATTCATGAAGGCTCCGCCCTCCTGACCTCAGCTCCTCCCAAAGGGGCCTCCACCTAAAACCATCACATGAAGCCTTAGGATTTCTTTTTCTTTCCTTTTCCTTTTCCTTTTCCTTTTCCTTTTCCTTTTCCTTCCTTCCTTCCTCCCTCCCCTCTCCTCCCCTCCTCTCCCCCCCCACCCTTTCTTTCTGCATTAGTATTTCAACCTATGAATTTGGGAGAGGAGACATAAACATTCAGACCACAGACCAAGCATCCAAAGGAGAGGAAAAGTCCAACCCTGGGCTACTGAGTCCGGGTCAGCTCTGTCTGAGGAATGAAACACATCGATAAGGTTTCTGGAAATAGACTAGGTGTAGAAGGAGTGCTTTCTGTATTTAGATGAGATCAGCTCTCTGTAACAGTAAAATTTACACATTATCTTATTTGTGCAGATGAGACCAAAATGACATTGTTTTAGCAAGGAATGGCCTTTTCCAACTCACCTCCTATTGACATACCTTATTAACAGCATATTTATTCTGTGATCAAACTAGTAAATAATTCTAAATTTGCTTCACCTAAAAATTAATCTTTGATATTATATACAAAGTCTTATTAAAAGTCAGTATATTTTTAGAGTCTAACATAATATGGTTGATAGTACAAGGACAGAGGCTTTTTTCATGACAATTGGCAGACAACCATGAGAAACTTAATAAAATATTAAGAAAAATTTCTATGAATTTCCTGTAAAATTAGCAAATATTAAGACCTATCCTAAAATGTTACCAGGTGAATCATTTCCATATCTGGAAAATAAGCAACACTGGTTTTAAGAGAAGCTGAAGACTGAATATGAATTAATTCTGTTTACAGCACAGCATTTCTTAATTTGTTAATTCTTGAAAGTCAATGCTGAGTTTTGATTCAAGGGGGAATCGCTGAAACACACACAGTCTGTATCAGGAGTCACAAATCTTAATATAAAAATCTTTTACTCTCTTTCAAGTGACTTGTTTTTATTACTCCTTTTAAATGAACACTTGTTCTGGAGTCAGTAGACCTGTGGAACAACATTCCTTAACTAAGCCATTGACTAAGGCAGCATGTATTAATTGTTTTAGAGGACGTTAATATATCTTTTTAAAAACATTTCTTTCAAATTTTTTTAATATTTATTTTTGAGAAAGAGTGAGAGAGTGTGAGCTGGGGAGGGGGGGAAGAGCAAGGGAGACACAGAATCAGAAACAGGCTCCAGGCTCTGAGCTGTCAGCACAGAGCCCCACGCGGGGCTCAAACCCACAAACCGTGAGTTCATGACCTGAGCTGACATCAGTCGCTTAACCTACTGAGCCACCCAGGCACCCCAGGATGTTAATATATCTTACTTAGCAAAAGGGCCTGTGGTCAAACAAGTTTGGGAAAGAGGTTAAATATAACACAAAAGTTTTTTTTTTTTTAACTGCAAATTTCACAAAGACTTTTATATGTTACTATGAAATCTAACTCCATAAGATAATGTATGCACACTCTTTAGATTTTATTTCATAGCCACTTATTAGAGAGCTAGTTTCCACACTTTCATCAATATTGGGTACTTTTTTTTAAGTTTTAACCTAATGTGAAAAAAAGTAAACCTGATTTAATTAAGTAGGTGAGGTTAAATATCACATATTATGCTTACCAGCCATTCTTAGTTCTTCTTTAGTAATTGTTTATTTTTCTATTTGCTTCTTTTAATTTTTCTGTTTCAGTACCATTATTCTCAACCTTCTGATTTAATGGATCGAATCCATGGATGCAACTGAATATTTTAACTCTGTTTAGTAATCTGTTACTTTGTATGCTAATTTGATATTTTCACATTAGATTAGTGATAATCATTGGTCTTATTAATATTTACTTGATATTCTCTATTACACTTTAATATTTTTTTATTTCAGATTTCTGCTCAATTGTTAGAATTTTCTGTTGTTTTTCAGTTTACTTATTTATTTTGAGAGAGGGAGAGAGCACAAGCAGGGGAGGGGCCGAGAGAGGGAGAGAGAGAGAGAGAGAGAGAGAGAGAGAGAGAGAGAGAGAGAGAATCCTAAGCAGGCTCCATGCTGTCAGTGCAGAGCTCAATGTGGGGCTTGATATGGAATATTCTATGGTATGGATATAGCACAGTTTAACTACTCACCAATTTGTTTGAAGGACATTGGGTTGTTTCCAGTTTTGGGCTATTACAAATAAAGTTGCTATGACATATGCCAGAGAGTGCGATTCGTGGCTCATACGGTAACTGTGTGTTCAGTGTTACAAGAAACAGCTACACTATCTTCCGGAGTTGCTGTGCCATTGTACCCTCGTAGCTGTAATGTATGAGGGATCCAGTTTCTCTGCATCCTCATCAGCATTTGGTATTGTCTCCAATTTAGAAGTTTTCTAGGCTGTCTCCTGATTTTAACTTGCATATCTCGGATGGCTAATGTAATTGAGTACCTTCTCATTTGCTCATTTGCTTTCTGTATACCCTGTTTGGTAAAATGCATGTTCATGTCTCCTGCCTATTTTCAAACCGTATGTTGTTATTTTTACTGTTGAGTTCTAAGACGTTTTCCGTATTCTAGATACTAGCCTTTTGTCAGATACGTAGTTTGAAAATATTTTGTCCTGTCTATCACTTGTCATTTAAGACAGGGCCTTTCAGGAGACAGGAAGATGCTGGCAGAGTAGGGCCCTAGGCTTGCCTTGTCCCACAAATGCAACTAGATAACTATCCAATAATCCTAAATACCCCAGAAATTGAGCTGAAGACGTGCAGAACAAATTCCACAGCTAAAAGGAGAGAAGAGGCCACATCGAAGAAGATAGGAAGTGCAGAGACATGGTTTGGGGGAGAAAAGGATCCTGGCTGCTGTGAAGGGGAGGGAGCCATGGTCACAGAGAAAGGTGGGAGAGAGGAGCACAAAGGAGAATGTTTCTTCATAGCCATGTGCCTCAAGAGGGGCTGTATTTTGTGAGTTCTTGCAACTAGCATGGCTCAAAGCCTGGAGTTTTAAAAGTCAGTGGGCTTGGCTAGGATAAAGACTACAGGGCACTGCACTGCTCTTGGGGAGAAGGCAGGCAAACAACCCAGGGGCACAGAGTGTGAAACAGCAATCTGAGGAGCCCCTGGGGACACAGCAAGGAGATTATTTGCTCTTCTCAGAGTGTGTCCCTGAGAGGCAGCCTTCATAGAAATATCTCCCTGGGGACAGAGGAGCTGGCCAAAGCATTTCCCTCCCCTGCCCCTCAGCATAAGCACAGAGCCACCTGCAGGAAGCAGCACAGCACTGACACTGGTGGCCTAACTTGCTTATACTGAGCCCCTAGATCTTGTGGAACTGCACTTCTCAGCCATGCTTCCCTCAGTCCCAGGGCAGTGGGTCCCACCCCTAGAAGACCAGCACATACACCTGCCCACTCACTGGACTTGAGAAAAGAATGGAAGACATCAGAGAGACCCTTTCCAGAGAGAGAAAATAGTTAAAAAAGAATCAATCAAAGATGAAGAGCCCAATACATGCGATTAGGAACACTTTTGATGCCAGGAACAGCAGGCTGGAAGAAGCAGAGGAACAAATTACTACCTAGAAGACAAAGTGATGGAAAATGATGAGGCTGAACAAAAGAGAAAGAAGAATTATGCAAAACAAGAAAAGACGTAGGGAACTCACTGACTCCATCAGACATAAGAACTTTCATAGGATAGGAGTCCCAGAAGAAAGAGAGAGAGAAAATGGGGCAGAAAATTTATTTGAAGAAATAATAGCTGAAAACTCTCCAATCTGGGGAATGAAACAGGAAGAACATAGAAATCCCATCAAAATCAACAAAAGCAGACATACACCAAGACATATTGTAATTAAATTTGCAAAATATAATGATAGAAAAAAATCTTAAAAGCAACAAGACAGAAGAAGTCAGTAACTTACAAGGCGAAACTCATAGGGCTAGCAGGAAATTTTTCAATAGAAATTCTGCAGACCAGAAGGCAGTGGCATGAGGTATTCAAAGCACTGAATGGGAAAAATCTGCAGTCAAGAATATTCCATCCAGCAAGGCTATCATTCAGGACATAGAAGGAGAAATACAGAGTTTCCCAAATAAACAAAAACTAAAGGAATCGTGACCACTAAACTAGCCCAGCAAGAAATATTAAAGGGGACTCTGAGAAGAAAGGAGAGAAAGGAGAGACAAAAAGTGACAGCATAAAGGTAGAAAACACAAAAGAAGTAAAAATGAATATTTCTATAAAAATATCAGTCAAAGAACTCCAAAAAAAGATCTAAAATATAATAACATATACCTAAATATGGGGAGGAGAGAAGTAAAGAATGAGTTCAAACTTAAACAGCCATCAACTTAACATAGACTGCTCTATGCAGAAAAGGTTATCTACAAACCTAATGGTAACCATATTATCAAAACCACCAGAGAATGAAGTCCAAATATATCACTAAAGAAAATCAGCAAAATATGAAACACAGAAAAACAAGAAAGGATTAGAGAAAATCTCTGGAAACAACCACAAAACAAGTGAGAAAATGGAAATATATACATATTTGTCAATAATTACTTGGATGTAAATGGACTAAATATTCCAATCAAAAGATATAGGGTGTCTGAATGGATTAAACAAAAAAAGACCCATTATATGCTGCTTATAAGAGACTTATTTTTTTAATGTTTATTTATTTTTGAGAGAGACAGAGCATGATGGGGAGGGGCAGAGAGAGAGAGGGAGATAAAGAATCTGAAGCAGGCTCCAGGCTCCAAGCTGTCAGCACAGAGCCTGATGTGGGGCTCAAACTCGCTAACCACGCGATCATGACCTGAGCTGAAGTCAGACGCTTAACCGACTGAGCCACTCAGGTGCCCCAAGACACTTATTTTACAGCTAAAGACACCTGCAGATTGAAAGTGAGGGGATGGAGAAATATGCAAATGGATGTTAAATGAAAGCTGGACTACCAATACTTATATTGGACAAGCCAGACTTTAAAACTGACTGTAGTAAGATACAAAGAAGGGCACTATATAATAATAAAGGGGATAATCCAACAAAAAGATGCAATTGTAAATATTTATGCATCTAACATGGAAGTCCCAAATACATAAAACAAACATAAAGGAACTACTTGCTAATAACACAGTAATAGTAAGGGACTTAACACGCACTTACATCAATGGAAAGATCATCTAAACAGAAAAACAAGAAAACAAATGGCTTTGAATGACACACTGGTCCAAATGAACTTCACAGAACATTCTATCCTAAAACAGCAAATGCACATTCGTTTCAAGTGCACATGGGACATTTTCCAGAATAGGTCACATATTAGGCCACAGAACAGGCTTCGACAAAATTAAGAAGATCAAAATCATACCATGCAAGTTTTCTGACCACAAAGCTATGAAACTAGAAGTCAACCACAAGAAAAAATCTGGAAAGCCCATAAATACATGGAGGTTAAACAGCTACTAAACAATGAATGGGTCAACCTGAAAATCAAAGACGAAATTTTCAAAAAGCATGGAAACAAATGAAAATAAAAACACAATGGTCCAAAATCTTCGGGATGCAGCAAAAGCAGTTAAAAAAAGGGGAAAAAAGAGGGAATTATATAGCAATACAGGCTTATCTGAAGAAGCAAGAAAAATCTCAAATAAACAACCTAACCTTATACATAAAGGAGCTAGAAAAGAACGACAGAAGAAGCCTAAAGCCAGCAGAAGGCAGGATATTTTAAATATTAGAGCAGAAATAAATGATATTGAATAAACAAACAAACAAACAATAGAACAGATCAATGAAACCAGGAACTGGTTCTTTGAAAAAGTGAATAAAATTGATGAACCTCTAGCCAGACTTATCAAAAAGAAAAGAGAAAGGACCCACATAAATAAAATCACAAATAGGAGAGATAACAACCTACACCACAGAAATACAAACAATTATAAGGTAACATTATGAAAAGTTATACACCAACAAATTGGACAACCTAGAAGAAATGGATAAATTCTTAGAAATTATCTACCAAAATGGAAACAGGAATAGAAAATTTGAACAGAACAACCAGCAAAGAAATGTAATCAGTAATCAAAAATCTCCCAAAAAAAACCACAAGTCCAGGACTAGATGGTTTCACAGCAAATTCTACCAAACATTTAAAGAAGAATTAATATCTATCCTTCTCTAATGGTTCCAAAAAATAAAAAAAGAAAGAAAATTCCAACTTTATTCTATGAGGCCAGCATTACCCTGATACCAAAGTCAGATAAACATCACAAAAGAGAGGGAGAGAGAGAACTGCAGGCCAACATCCCTGATGAATATAGATGTAAAAATCAACAAAATAGTAGCAAACTGAATCCAACAATACATTAAGACAATCATTTACCAAGAAAAAGTGGGATTTATTCCTGGGTTTCAAGGGTGGTTCAATATGGACAAATCAATCAACATGATACACCACATTAATAAAAGAAAGGATAAGAATCATATGATTATTTCAATAGATACAGAGAAAGCATTTGATAAAATACAACATCCACTGATGACAAAGTAGATTTGGAGGGAATATACCTCAACATAATAAAGTCAGTATATGAAAAACCCAGAGCTAATATCATCCTAAATGCAGGAAAACTGAGAGCTTTTCCTCTACAGCAAGGGAACAGACAAGGATGTGTACTCTCACCACTTTTAATCAACATAGTACTGGAAGTCCTAGCACAGCCATCTGACAACAAAAAGAAAAAAAGGCATCCAAACTGGCAAGGAAGAGGTAAAAATTTCACTATTTGCAGATGACTATTTATCGATGCTATTTATCGAAGACTAAAAGACTCAACTAAAATACTGCTAGAACTGATAAACAAATTTAGTAAAGTTGCAGACACCAAATTAACATTTAGAAATCTGTTGCATTTCGGTACACCAATAATGAAGCAGCAGAAAGATAAAGTAAGGAATCATTTTCATTTATAATCGCACCAGAAACAGTAAGATACCTGGAAATAAACCTAACCAAAGAGATTAAAGATTTGTACTTTGAAAACTCCAAAACACAGATGAAAGAAAGTGAAGATGACACAAAGAAATGGAAAGACATTCTATGCTCATGGATTGGAAGGACGAATATTGTCAAAATGTCTATATTACCCAAAGCAATCTACACATTTAATGCAATCCCTACCAAAATACAAACAGCATTTGTCATGGAACTAGAACAAAGAATTCTAAAATATGCATGGAGCCATAAAAGACACTTTAATAGACAAAGCCATCTTGAAAAGGAAAAGCAAAGCTTCAGGCTTCACAATTCCAGACTTGTATTGTTGTATTACAATGCTGTAGTGATCAAAACAGTATTGTACTGGCATATATATATATATATATATATATATATATATATATATATATATATATCTCCATAGATCAATGGAAGAGAATAGAAAACCCAGAAACAAACCCACAAATATATGGTAAATTAATCTTCAACAAAGCAGGAAAGAATATACAATGGGGAAAAAACATAATCTCTTCAACAAATGGTGTTGGGAAAACTGGACAGCAACATGCAAAAAAAAAATCAAACTGTGGACCATTATCTTTCACCACACACAAAAATAAACTCAAAACTTAAAGACCTAAATGTGAGACCTGAAACCATAACAGTCCTTGAAGAAAGCACAGGCAGTAATTTCCTTGACATTAGCCATAATAGCTTTTTTCTAGATAGGTCTTCTAAGGCAAGGGAAACAAAACCAAAAAATCACACTATTGGGGCTACATCAAAATAAAAATCTGCACAGTGAAGGAAATAATCAACAAAACTAAAAAGCAACACACAGAATGAGAGAAGATATTTATTTGGAAATGATGTCTGATAAAGAATTAGTATCCAAAATATATAAAGAACTTATAAAACTCAAACCCAAAAAACAAATAATCCAATTAAAAATGGGTAGAAGACAAGAATGGACATTTTTTTCCAAAGAAAACATACAGATGTCCAACAGACACATGAAAAGATATTCATCATCACTTACCATCAGGGAAATGCAAATCAAAACTACAATGAGATCATTACCTCATACCTGCCAGAGTGGCTAACATCAACAATGCAAGAAACAACAGGTGTTGGCGAGGATGAGGATAAAGGGAAACTCTTCTTGCACTGTTGATAGGAATGCAAACTGGTGTAGCCAGTCTGGAAAACAGTATGGTGGTTTCTCAAAAAGGTAAAAATAGAATTACCCTTTAATCCAGCAATTGCACTAACTGGGTATTTACCCAAAGAACACAAAAATACTAATTCAAAGGGATACATATGCCCTGATGTTTATAGCAGCATTATCTACAATTGCCAAACAATGGAAATAGCTCAAGTATTCATGAACTGATGAATGGTTAAAGAAGTGATAGTATACACACACACGCACACACACACACACACACACACACACACACACACACAATGGAATATTATTCACATTAAAAAGAATGAAATCTTGCCATTTGCAAAAACATGGATGAAGCTAGAGAGTATTATGCTGAACAAAATAAGTCAGAGAAAGAGAAATACCACATGATTTCACTCATATTTGGAATTTAAGAAACAAAAGAGCAAAGGGAAAAACAAAAGAGAGAGGCAAACCAAGAGACAGAATCTTATTATAGAGAACAAAATGATGGTTGCCAGAGGGGAGGTGGGCAGGGGACTGATTAAATAGGTGATGGAGAGTAAGGAATGAACTTGTGATGAGCACCGGATGACACATGGAAGTATTGAATCATTGTTTTGTACACCTGGACCTAATAGTACATTGTATGTTAACTAACTGGATTTTAAATAAATATTTAAAAAGGTACAGCTTATGTTTTTCTTTTTCTTTCTTATCATGTTTTTGGTGCAAAGTCTAAGATCTTTTAGCCTAGCCCTAGACCATGAAGTTTTTCCTGTATGTTTTTTCCAAAAATCTTATTCTGTTACATTTTACCTTTAAGTCCACAATTCATTTTGAGTAAGTTTTTAGATGAAATGTGAGATTTAGGTTAATTAACTAATTTAGCCTATGAATGTTCAATTATATCAGCATCATTTGTTGAAAAGACTCTTCTTGCTCATTGAATTGCTTTTGCATTTTTGTCAAAAATCATACGAGCACATTAATGTGGATCTATTCTTGATTTTATATTCTGTTATTGTTTCGTTGATCTTTGTATCTATCCCTTTGCCAAATATTCCTTTGCCATTTTGACTAATGTACCTATATTGTAAACCACAATATTGAGTGCAGGGATTCCCATCACTTCATTCTTCCATTTCAAGATTGTTTTAATCATTCTAAAGTTTGTGCATTTTCATACAGATTTTAGAATAAGCTTGTCTATTTCTACAAAACTGAATAATGTATTTTTATTTCTAACCTGTATTATATGCATTGGTGAGGGGAGGGCGTGTAGGTTTTTCATTTCCATGTAGCTGCTTTAAACTGATAATTGAGTTTTTCTTTGAATTAAAATATTTTCATATATCGTTTATTCCTACTTCTTTCTCACAATTAACGTTTTTGAAGCTTTGTCTAAAGTAATGAAATTTAAGCGAATATTTTGGAGATGGCAGTTAACTTCTGCATATCATCTTTGTCATTATGAATGTTAGAACCGGTTTCGTTTCCATGTTCTGTTTTTCAAATTTCTTTTACTCATTTAATCTCATTTGTTCCCTCTTCCTATATCTTCTTGAGATTACTTGAAAATGATAAAGTGAATAAAGAGGAAATAATAGCAGTAAAGGTAATTAATAACAATAATAATAATAATAATAATAATAATAATATAAATCACAGACTTTTAAAAGTTGTACAGGCACCAAGCCTATTGTTTCAAATGTATTACATAAGGGGCTCCTGGGTGGCTCTGTCAGTTAAACGCCTGACTTCGGCTCAGGTCATGATTTCACGGTTCTTGAGTTCGAGCCCTCCATCAGGCTCTGTGCTGACAGCTCAGAGCCTGGAGCCTGCTTCAGATTCTGTGTTTCCCTCTGTCTCTTCCCCTCCTCCACTTGCGCTCTCTCTCTCTCTCTCTCTCTCAAAAGTAAATAGACATTAAAAAATTTTATGTATTACTTAATAATCTTATGAGGTAAATATCATTCTCTATATTATTTAAGATTTTTATTATATCTCAATAACAAATTAAATCCAACTCCCACTGGCTTACTACACAGATTTTTATCTCTTGCTTATAGTACATGTCCAGTTTGAGTCAGAGGGTAAAAAGCTCTGCCATACATGACTCAGGGGCCCTGACCATGGGAGACTTTGCTATCTCGTGCTACACTATCTTAAACAGGGGAACTCCTTAGTTGCCAAAATAGCTTATGTTTATAACCAATTGGTAAGGATGAGCTAAATGGTCCTACTCTATTTTAGGAGTGGAAAAAATAATCTACCAAAACAAAAGAAAAGCTGGCAAGGATAAACACTAGATGTCTCTACATGCTCTATTTTACAATTTAGAAATGAGTTTTAGCAAGACTAGGTAATTTTCCAAATTCTACATATCCACTATGCAGTCTACATGGCCAGTAAATTTAGAGTTTTAGTAAATTGAACTACTGGGATTTGAACATGAGTCTGTCTGCACTTAAGATGTGACTACTTAATAGGATTTAGGGACAATTATATCAATATCAGAATCAAAAAAGACCACAGGTTTAGTTTTTAATAAGTGCTTTCAGGCAAAAATTTTCATTATATTCTTAATGTAATGTGGCTAAAGCAACATTTTCTTCTGGAAATAATGCCCTCATTCTAAAATATACTTTATGGAAGATAACTTATGGTTATAGCTTGCATATTCATGCATTCAATTTGTTTATTCAACAAATATCTAGTGAGCTCCAAATATGTCTCAGTCAAATTTCTAGGATCTGGGAGCATTGCAGTGAACAAAACTAAAGTCTTTCCATCATATATATATATATATATATATATATGATGGAATGTGTATACATACACATACACACCTATATACTGCTGGAGGAGACAGACAATAAATAACTAAATTGAATATAGAATGTTAGAGAAAGCTAAAGACAAAAAAGAAATCAGGGAAAATGGATGAGAATTTTAGGGGTCAATGTGTCCAGAGGTAGTCTGCATTTCCCAGGCTGCATGTCAAATTGCTGAGCAAAGCAATTAGCATTTCATGTTTTTCTCCCAGGTCTACAGGCAGGAATGTGGTTGTCTAGAGTCAATGCCATGGCACAGTCATGCGATGAAACCTTCCCCTAGTAAAGAAAATTCCTAAAGATGCTTGTGTTCACTAAAACTATATTCATATCATCATAGAAATATTTATTAAAGTTTTAGTCTCCAGCAGTAACAGATTAGTAAAAAGAATGTGTCAATTCGGTTTGTATTTTACTACAAAACTTTATTGTTGAGCAGTAAACTGTTCATATTGGTGTCACTTAGGATTGTACAGCAAAATGTCAAGAAGACAATGATTTATGTTAATCATATAAAGCTCACCTATCAATAACAGTTGAACCCATCATTACCCAGGGGTTAATGCCACAGATTGCATTTCTTTCCTAAAAGGTGATGATTCAGCAATGATTGCCTTTTGACGAAAATGAACTTTATTAAAAAAGGGGAATAGTTTCCTAGAAGCCCTGAGATTCTTCCTTTTCTGTGTGTGCTTTTCTTTGGAATGAATAATAATGTTATTTTTCTTTCTAGAATGGATATTAACTTTTCCCTTTTCTAAATTTTCTAAATTTAACTGTGGTATAAACTTCCATGCATACAATTTTAAATGATAACATGGATCTGTAGATATAGGTGAAATTCAGGAAAACGCTTTCATGATATATTATGTCCTGAGGGGCTCCTCTCAGGTTAAAAACAAAGACTATGACTAACACTGCATGAGATTACAGTCCATTAACCACCATTAAAATTAGACATGTCTACTGACTCCGTATTATGAAAAATGAGGAAATCAATGTACTTACACTTACTCCTACATCCATTCTCCTAAACTATTGATTTTGTTATATTTTTTATTTGAATAAGGTTTATAATTTCCACATTCTGCTTTGTAACCAGAGTTCCCAGAGTTGTTTAGTTACAGTTTTACGTGTAAATCAATTTGATGCTCATCCCCAATCCATTTACTACTGATTCCCTTCCTGAGTTCTTTGTTCTATATTTGCTCTGAGTTGACTGGATTTCACCTTCAAATGCGTTTTTCCTTTCAAGAAGAGCTCATGGGTCCTATGTTCCTGCGTTGTATGTTCTTGAAAATGAATATCTATTTCCTTAATACTTTTAGGAAAAAAAATAAATAGGAATAAAAATTCTTTTTGCATTTTCTTTTCCTTAAAACTCTGCTGACATTGGAAGTTCAGTGGAACACTCTAAGGTACCTGGTTTTTCCTTGTAAAAATTATATTTTTCTGACTCCACTACAGTAAGTATGTGTTCTGCAATTAGTAATTCTTTATCACTTTTTCCTCTTTTAATATGAAAATTCAACACTTTATTTCAGAAAGCTTATTTTTCATGTTATGTATCTGAAGATAATTTTCCATTAAATTTTTCATATCTTCCATTAAAAAGTGTATTCTCTAGAACACCAATTATGTGCATATGTATGGACCATTCTGTTCCAGAAGAATAATGTTTCTAATTCTTTGTTTCTTTTTTTCTTTTCTTTTCTTTTCTTTTCTTTTCTTTTCTTTTCTTTTCTTTTCTTTTCTTTTCTTTTCTTTTCTTTTCTTTTCTTTTCTTTTTGAATCTCAGGAGCGCACAAAGTAAGCATGATCCATAAAAGGTCCTCATCTTGATCATTACTTGGCCTACTTTTCTTATTTATTAATTGCTTTGGACATTTTCCCAAAGACATACAAATGGCCAACAAGCATATGAAAATATGCTCAACATTACTATCATCAGGACAATCCACCTTCAAACCATGATGAGGTATCACCTCACTGCTGTTAGAATGGTTATTATTAAAAAAAAGAGAGAGATACTGACTGACAAAGATGTGAATGAAAAAGAATCCTAGTATAGTGTTGGTGGGAATGTAAATTTGTACAGCCATTATGGAAAACACTATAGAAGTTCCACGAAAAAATTAATAATAGAACCACCATATGATCTAGCAATTTCCACTTCTGGGTATTTATCTGAAGGAAATGAAATCAGTGTGTTGAAGAGACATCTACACTCCCACATTCACTGCAGCATCACTGCAGCATTACTGACTAGTGCCAAGGTATGAAAACAACCCAAATGTCCACTGACAGACGAATGGATGAAAAAAAGGTGATATATATCTATGTGTGTGTGCGTGTTTGTGTGTATACACCCATATATATATATACATATGTGGCATATATACAAAGGATTATTATTCTATCATAAAAAAGAAGGAGATTCTGCCATTTGGGAAAACATGGATGAACCTGGAGAACATCATACTAATTGAAAGAAGCCAGACACAGAAAGACAAATACTGCACATGGAATCTAAAAAGTCAAACTCATCGGAAGTGGGGGTGGGATGGTGGTGGCTGGGGGCTGGTGGTCGGGGAAACGCAGAGATGTTGGTCGAAAGGTACACACTTTTAGTTATAAGATGAATAAGTTCTGGGGATCTCATATATAGCGTTGTGGCTATAATTAACAATATTGTATTGTACACTTGCAATTTGCTGCGTGTAGATCTTAAGTGTTCTCATCTCACACACAAAAAAGGTAACTGTGAAAAGGCGAATGTGTTCATTAAATTGATTATGGTAATCATTTCACAATGCATGCATGTGTTAGCTCATTACATTCTATGTCTTAAATATAGACAATTCTTAGCAATTACACTTCAATAAAGCAGAGAAAACTTAAGAAAATAAAGTTTGGAAAAAGGTAGTTTGCCTAAGTTATAGAATTCTATGTCGTAAGAATTGAAAATGGGACCAGATCATCTTTCATTATCATATTTAAGGACTTACCACATATACTAATCACTGCCACATTTGTAGATTTAAAGTAGCTTATATAAAATCATACCTTTCATTTCACATGGAAGAAGAGAAGTATAGTTAAGGCCCATTAGGCAATATGGGTTTGTTGTAAAGATAAATTGGGGAGTATATATATATTGGGAATGATCTCCAAGAGGCCTCAAATTGTCCTGGGATTCCTTTCAGGATGTAGCAATAGCCTTCGCTGCGGATCTGTTGCTTATTCAACATGTGAACTCTTGTATTGAGCTTTTTTTTTTTTTAATTTTGTTTTCTCTATGGTGTTCTTACCTCTTTTTTGTGCCAAATCCTGCTTTTGCCATCAACTTCAACTTTTACCTACTGTTTCTCTTATTTCCTGTAGTGCTCTTTGTATCTCCTGTAAAGCTGTTTAATCATCTTTCAACATGAGGTGCTTTTCCTGTGCAGTTTTGTGCAGAGTTCATGTCATACAGTCTAATTTGTGCAGACTGTACAGATGCTTGTCATCATTAGGGAGACCTATCAGTGGGTGCGATCAGATAACATAAAGCTGATAGCTCGCACGGTGGGATCCTTAGTCACCATTTTCTCCATAGAGACCAGGGATGAGGCAGCTTTAGAATCTCACAGATCCCTCTACAAAGGTTATTTTACACACCACATAAATTGTCCTCCAAAATATTTGAAAGTCAAGCCCTTATACATTTGCCTTTTTTTTTTTTTTTGACATTTAAGACCTTTGTTTACAGATGCTTGCTGTTTGTTGATGTTGTTGAAAAAAAAAAAAAGTTTTACCTTAATCTTTTTCTGACATCCTATTTCTGCAAATAACGACAGGGGGCAGCAAACCCTCTTGAGAGAGGAAACAAGCATCAGCGGGCTGAATCTGTCAGCGGTTTATGGGCTTTCCCCTATTGTCTGACATTTTCCTTCTCCTCTCCTTATTTTTAAAAATAAAGCTTGAACCTTCAAAATGATCCAGTTTCTCCCGTTCTGTACATGCTTCCTTTCATGTATGTAATATTAAAAATGAAATGCCTGTTTTCTACAGAGGAGAGGTGAGAATTTACAAATTTGGATTGAAATTTGATCAGGATTGAAAAAGTATAAGATAATTTAGAAAATTTTCTGTTAAATGATCTTTAGTTTAGAAGGCAGCTTTGAATCAGAGCTTCAACCACTCTGAATTATAATGCTTGGATAAAGTATGATATAGAGTCATGATCTAGATTTCCAGAGGAATATTTTAAATAAATTTAAGATAGAAAAGACATTTTGGTTAAAATTTAAAAACGGAAACTAGTTAATATTTCATTTTCCCTTTAGCACAATTTGGTATCTGCCACAGATTTTATTATTTTGTAAAAGGAGAAAGAAGAGTGAGAGCAAGAAAGAGAAAAAGAGAAAGAGAAGGAAAAAAAAAACTAATTTCTGGTAAATACTTAAAAATCACAGAATTGCTAATGTTATTTCACAACATAGACTTTGATATTAACAGCATTAAAAAGGAATCCAGAGAGATATTTCATATTGACAGAATATAAAATCCAACCGGAAAGTACAAGAGTCATGAATGTTTACACACATTATAAGTTTGAAAAATCTGAAATAGAAACTGATGGAAATAGGAGAATATGAAAACAAAATGATCAAATTGGGAAACTTAAAGTATTCTCTGGTCACTGGATAGACCAAGTAGAGAAGACTTTTAGGTAAGGATACCGTGGATTTGAATCCTTTGATTAAGAAGCTTGAGCATTCATGAGAACAAATAATCAAGAGAGATTGCATATTATTAAAAAAAAAAAAAAAGATGAACAATCACAGAAATTGGCCCTGTGTTAAGTCATAAAGACCTGATTAAGTTCTCAAGAAAAAAATGACACAATCATTACTCTCTGACTACTTAAAGTCAGTTTAAAATCAACAACAAATAAATAATTTTTAAAAAGCCTATGCATTAAATTTTAAATGCATTTTTAAAAATACGGTTTCATAGAGTTTTTCAAATTCAAAACTCTGAGCTATACAGTGATAAGACTACAAGTTAAGAACTATGGATGGGGTATCTGGGTGGCTCAGTAGGTTGAACATCCAACTCTTGATTTCAGCGTAAGTCATTATCTCAGGGTGGTAGGACTGAGCCCCACATTGGGCCCCCAGCTGAATGTGAAGCCTGCTTGGGATTTTCTCTCTTTCTCTCTCCCTCTACCTCTCCCCCCATTCTCTTCTCAAATAAAAGGAACAACTGTGGAATGTGATCAAACTGATACCGAGAAGAAATTGTAGAGCTTTTCAAAATTTTAAAAAATATTTATTTATTTTTGAGAGAGAGAGAGAGAGATGCTGAGTGCCAGCAGGGGAGGGGCAGAGAGAGGAGACACAGAATATGAAGCAGGCTCCTGCCTCTTGCCTGCTCTGTCAGCACAGAGTCCAACGCAGGGCTCAAACCCACGACCCATGAGATCATGACCTGAACAGAAGTCGGACGCTTAACCGACTGAGCCACCCAGGTGCCCCAAGAAATTGTAGAGTTTTAAATAATTTTTTTGAAAAGAAAAAGGGATGAGGGTAGATAAGTTCCACTGACTAAATAAAAACATGAAAATAAATCCTAAGAATGTAAATAAAACTCAGAAGATATTTAAAAAGTATTCCAAGTTTGATGTGTAGTTATGAAAAATGACTCAGTTATCTTAAAGGGAAGTTTCTACCAAACTTTCAAGTAAAATTAATTCCAATGTTATTTACTTCTCTAGATGACAAAAAAGGTACAATTTTCTCAGTCTTATATGTGATGCTGGCATATCTGTAACCCCCAAACTGAGCCAAGAACAAAATTAATAATAATAATTAATAATAATAATAATAATATGTGGTCCATGCTTAACTCTAAGTAAAGATGCAAATTCTTATGCATTTAAAGAATAATAAATAATAAAAAAAATAAACAAAATAAAGTTTGTCCCATTAATCATTTCCTTCTCACTCCCTGAAATTACCTACCCTTTATTAGCTATTAAAACATTTTGCCCAGTTTCTATGCCATCTACTCAGTGACTCCTTCTCACTCATTATTCATGCAATCCATACACACGTTTACTATCATAGCACTTGGTTTACCCCTAAACGGTAAGTGGGGGAACTTACCATTATTTATTATACTTTATATGATATCTTTGTCTTCCTGCACACTTGTAGTCTACTTGAATATAAAGATATATTTGTATGCTTTTCTATCACTTCAAATGTCCAGGGTAGGGTCTTGTATATAGTAGATGCTTAAGTAGTCCTTTTTGAGTTTAACTGAATTTAAATTTTGCTAAAGACAATATGAGAAAAAGAAGTCACAGAAAAGAAAAAAAGATGGTAACAGTGCATACGGTAAGTTTCCTAAGGACATGGGACATACGCGTGCATCCTCGGTGCCTAAAACTTCATAAATGTCCAAATGAGGAAGTATTATGTAGGAGTGAATGCAAAATTATTTTTTCCCTTTGGTCATTGCTCATAAAGCATGAAGCACAACTGATAACATTGTATCTTTGTGTATGTATTTTATTAGAAGAGGTTTTTCCCATGGTTCTCTAATGGTGTTGAAATGGAGATACTGGAACTCGTGAAAATGGCTGGAAAACAAGATCTATTTCCTTCATTTCTGAATGCCATAATGGCTGAGGCCCACTAAACAAAAGCAGGTAGAATTCAGGCACACAACCCACTTGTCATTACTTGATTCCCACAAAGAACATGACCTTTGCTTTTAGTCCCAATCTTGGGAAGTATTTCTTTCAATGTGTTATAATATTGTGTACTTTTTAAAAATCAATAGACTTTATTTTTTGAGAAGTTTTATATTTACAGAGAAATTAAACAGAAAGTAAAGAGAGTGTCCACAGACCCCCTCTCCCCCACACCCTAGTAGTTTCCTATTATTAACATCTTGCATTAGTGTAACATATTTGTGACAACTGAAGGGCCGATATTGACACCTTAGTATGTCCACAGTTTACATTAGGATTCACTTTTTGTGTTGTGCATTTTGTAAGTTTTTACAAATGCACCATGACATGTGTCCAAACTCACAGAGTAGTTTCACTGTCCTAAAAACTCCCCGTTTTCAATGTATTAATACCTCTCTCTCTCTCTCTCTCCCTGAATCCCTGAAAACCAACTGATTTGTTTTTTTCTGACTGTTTCCATAGTTGTACCTTTTCCAGAATGTCATATATCTGGAATCGTTTAGTACGTAGCCTTTCTGATTGGCCTCTTTCTAGCTGTATGCATTTACTGTTCCTGTGTGTTTTTTCATAGTTCATTTCTTTTTGCTGCTAAACAATATCCTGTTACCTGGATGCACCACAGCTCGTTTATCCGTTTACCTGTTGAAGGACATCCTGGTTGCTTTCAAATTTTGGTAAAATATGAATAAAATGGCTGTAAAATATCAGTGTGGTTTTTGCACGGACATAAGTTTTCAACCAATTTGGGTAAATACCAAGTAGCACAACTGCTGGATTATAGGTAAGATGATGTTTATTTCCCTAAGAAAGCATCAATCGGTCTTCCAAAGTGGCTGTTTCATTTTTTTCTTTCCCAGGAGCAATGAATGCAAGTTCCTGTTGTTCCCTGTCCCTATCACCATTTGGTATTATCAAGACTTCAGGTGTTAGCTATTCTAATAGATGTGTCGTAGTATTTTATTACTGTTTTAATATGCAATTTCCTAAAGATACAGGATATGGAAGATCTTTTAATATGCTTATTTGCCATCTGTATATTTGCTTTGGTAAGGTGTCTGTTCAAATCTTTTGTTCACTTATAAATTGGGTTGTTCGTTTTCCTATTGTTGGTTTTTAAGAATTCTTTGTATAGTTTGGATACTAGTCCTTTATTATATGTGTATTTTGTAAACATTTTCTTCCAGGCTATGGCTTGTCTTTTCATTCTCTTAACTGACGTTTGCAAAGTGGAACTGTGTATCTAAAACAAAAGTTGTTAAGACTTAACTTTTTAGACCAGTTTTAGGTTCACAGCAACATTTCAGGAAGGTATCGAGATTTCCCATGTACCTTTGGAACTATGTAGTTTTAAATAATATAATTTACAGGCAAATAGGGTCTAGACCCAAGGTCATCTCATAGGGATGTGATGAGGTCCACCAAGTCACTATGGTGCTAGTCTACAGAAGTTGTGACCCCACGCTAATGGCTGTGCGTGTCTGTTTTTCTCTTATTCCCATTTTCCCTTGTCAGCAAAAGAAACTAATTAGGGTGTTACTCTAGAACTGGCTTCAAGCCCAAGTTTGTTAGAGATTTTTGCTTGCAATTTTACTGTTTCCCTTTTCTTTTTGGATCAACTCTGAACTTTTTATGTTCGTTAACTCTAGGTGTGACTGGAAGCAGAAAAAATCTATAGAGAAAGACCCATTAATTTGCTTACTATTTTGCCATCAGCAGAAAATGTCGTGTCACGAGGCAAACTTGAAAACCCATATTATGTTAAGGGAGGATGCTTACTGAGGTGTATCAATGTAATTGCACCTACACCTTATCAAAGAAACCAAAGATTAAACCATCTAACTCTTAAGTATTAAAAACATGCAAAATTGAGCCAGTAACATAAACTAGTCCCTTCTAGCCGAATGCATTTGATTTCAAAGTGTATAAAATGTTTTCACACTCTGAAATCATTTTCAGATATTATATTCAACAATTTCCTGAAATGGTTAGCAGTTCCTTTAAAGCGATAATCACCAGCCCTTGAGCTGTATGGCATAAAAAATATGTATATACAAGGACTATTTCAAAGGGCAGAATACAAATAGATCTGGTTGTGCCCGACACACCATCAAACAACTGCTTTTCCTTAATACATATTCTTTCACTGGGGAAAGACATACAACTATAGTCCATTCTATTCTATATTTTAGGTGACTCACTCCAATTTTAACTGAAAGCTTCTGAAATAAATAATACATTTAAGGGCAATTATAGAAGTAAATATGTATTTGTACCATTTAATTTTAGTTACAATATGCTGAACTTTCTGTTTCGAAATGTCATGAAATGGAATGCTTCTTTTGATACACACAGTAACTAAACTCTATTTTTTAGTGCGAAGGTAGCAAAATCTCCTGAAGTTTCCAGGAAAATATATAGCTGCACGAGTAGAAAATGTTCCTAACATGCGGTTTTGTCACTAACTGGTTTCTTCTTGTGTTTCTACATCTGCATCTACCCTTTACGATTACATAATTTTCCCATACCTTGTTACTCCTACAAGAACATATAGCTGTGTCTTTCATGGGAATGCTGCCCCAAAGTTCCAGGCATTAATCATGGTGGTTAGGAAATGCCATTTGGACAAAGATGTGTTTCAGCCCTCGTAGGCGTTTGCGAGGGCTGCTGTAAGCACCACAGACTGGATGGCTTAAACGACACGCATCTACTTTTTCACCGCTGTGGAGGCCAGAAGTCTGAGGTCAACGCGTCGGGAAGGTTTAGTTCCTTCTGAGAGCCATGAAATAAGGTCTCTTCAGGCCTCTCTCCTTGGTTTGTAGACGGCCGTCTTGTCTTTGTGTCTTCACACCATCATCTTCCTTCTGTCTGTATATCTTTGTCTAAATACTATTCTTATAAGGACACCAGTTAAATTGGGTTAGAAACCATCCTGGTGACCTCATGTTAGCTTAATTATCTCTGCAAAGAACTTGTCTCCAAACACTGTCACATTGTGAGTTACTGGGGGGTTCTGATTTCAACATATGACTTTCCTGCTAGGCTACTGTTCTGGGGGAATTGTGGGGGTAATCTATGTACAGGGCCTGAAACTTCTGACATTACCATGAAATTATTTTTCCCTCTTGGTGGAGCCAAGTACTGATAGATGATATCTCTTGCTCTTAAGCATGGTTGGTAGGGTCTATAATCCTTCTCAAAACGCAGCTGCGTAATAGGAACTGAGAGTGAATGAAATCTGCAAATGGCTTCTTTAAATTCCCCTTCATTTAGCAGTCAACTTGATTCTGCTTTTGGTTTGTATGTCTTTAGTGAGTGATACTATCTGCTTTATATTCCAAATGACACAAGAGAAAGTACCAATGGGATTTCACCATGGGACTGTATTTATTTTCCCAGGGAAACAAATAGAATATGAATAAATTTTGTCACATGGTCACACAAATACAGCCAAAAACCCCTGCAACTAGATGTCTTTATCAATCACCAGAGTCATGACAGAGGATCTCGGCAATGTCTAGGACTGGACAGTTAGCTTCACTACTATCAGTAATAGCAAAAATAATAACTCACGCCTTTTAACATCTTTGATATTTTTAAAGCTCCCACTGTTATCATTCTTTCTGATGCTTAAATTTATTTATTTATTTATTTATTTATTTATTTACTTACTTACTTACTTACTTATTTATTTCACTTTCCCAACTGTATTGAGGTATAAATGACAAATAAAAATGTAAGACATCCAAGTGTACAATGTGATGACTTGATATGTGTAGACTTTGTGTCAGGATTTCCCTCACTGAGTTAATCAACACATTCATCACCTCACATGATAATTACTTTTTCCTTTTGTTTTGGATTTTGCTGAGAACATTTAAGGTTACTCTCTTACCAAATTTCAATTATACACTACAGCGTTATTAACTGTAGTCACCATGTTTTACATTAGAGCCTCAGATTTTATTCATCTTATAGCTGAAAGTGTGTAGCCTTTTCTATTCACTTTTCTCTATTCCCTCCACCCCCAGCTCCTGGCAATCACTTTTCGACTCTTTTTTTTACGTGAGTTTGACCTTTTTTTTTTTCTTGATATTCCACATGTAAGTGATACCACTTACATTATATTAAAATATAAGAAGCGGGTAGTGATGGCTTCATTTCACAAGTACCGAAACTGAGGCACTGAAACATTAATTGGTTTACCTTACATCACACAGAGTTGACGCTTGAATTAGGGGTGTCTAACTCCAAAGTTTGTGCTCTACCTAATACAAAACATTGTCTTCCAGAGTCCTCTGTTAGTTGAGGGTCAAAAGACATGAATTCGAATGGCAATTATGTAATTATGTTCAAACCATAAATCATTGTACCAGTGTAAAATATTGTAACCCCCAGTGTCATATAAAGTTGTCACATGATTTTACCAGTCTGTCCTCTATCTTTTGACTTTGCTTATGATGTGTATTGCTATGTGAAGATTTTTATTTTCAAATTATGTAGCCATATTAGTCTACTTTTGTCTCATTGCTTCTGGAATGGCGGTATTGTGACGTGTGTTGATTTTCATGTGGAGAAAGAGGCTTTTCTGAATAGGCATGATTTAATATTTAAACTTTAATTTTTTAAATGTTTATTTATTTTTGAGAGAGAGAGAGACAGACAGAGAGTCAGAGCACGAATGGGGAAGGGACAGAGAGAGAGGGAGACACAGAATCTGAAGCAGGCTTCAGGCTTTGAGGTGTCAGCACAGAGCCCAACGCAGGGCTCAAACTCACGAGCAGTGAGATCACGACATGAGTCGAAGTCAGATGCTTAACCGACTGAGCCATGCAGGTGTCCCTTAGTATTTAAAATTTAAAATCTAGTTGAAAACAACACAAATAGGGGATAAAAGTGAGTAGAGTTCACAAAAAAAATGGAAAACCCAGAGAGAATTACTTGCTTTCTTAGATTAGAATGATGTGGCAGAAACCCTATGTGAGGGAAATGTCCTTGCAATGCTTAGGAGAAAAAAAGGAAGTGAAAATACCAGCAACTACATCTTTGAGGCCCTGTGAGGTTAACTAACTGCAAAACATGCCAAAGTGATAACTCACTCTACAAAATGCAAAGTGTCATCACTCACACTGTCAAATGAAAGTAGAATCTTGAGACAGATCCTGCCAGTGATTGTACATGGTGTTGACTATGCAATTCCTCCAAAGGGATAGAAAACAAAGATGGAGGTTAACTGCACTCTTTCTATGGCATGGTTTTTGCATCAATCGAATCTACCAAACAACTGAGTGGAGTAAGAGCGATGTGCGCAACAGCACAGGAGTATTTGCTACACCTCTTTTATCTGAATTCACTTATCTGATCTGTTGTGTGACTTCACAGTCATGTCACCATTGTTGTGCCCAGCATGCTCACACTCTCTATTTTCTAGGTCTGGCCTTGAATGCGTTTTGATCATCTTCAAAAATCCCATCCACTAATCGAAGAGGAGGAGAATGTCCCAATTTAGAAATGCAAAGAAAAAAAAAAATCTTTTTTTTTTTTTTTACGCAAATTGTGAAGAGACTGTGTGGGTTGGGAATTGGGAAATAAGCCGTACCATAATACTTGAAATACACAAATGAGTTTTCTAAGACTACAGAAGACTACTCTAAATTAAGCATCTATTTGGATACAAAACTTTACTCTTTTATTTATTAAACACTTACTGAGTTCTCAGTGAGTGCCAACAAGTCAGCCATGCATAGAGAATGTGGAAACTTAATAATTTAGAGTTGCAGTTTTGGTGCAGTTTACTCTGGTGTCTCTATGAAAATTCTTGTACTTATGTTAAAAGACCTCTTGCCACATTATAGTCTGTATTCTGGGCAGTAAACATATACACACAGATCTGATACTTACTAGACTTGTTACTTGCCTTCCTAAGCCTTAATTTGATATCTATAAATTGGTTGGTTTGAGAAATACAGTTAAATTCCTTAGCTCAGGGCCTGGCAAATAGTAAGCATTTAATAAATAACAGTATAAGAACCATTCATTTTTCTTTTTAGATTTTTTTGTGACAATATTTTTTCTCTGTTCAGATTTTTGTTCTTTTTCTTTAGCTTTTGGGAGCGGCGACTTTTTTTTATTCTTAGGTCTCATTTTCATATATATGCACCACTTTAATCATTTCACACAGATCTAAAGATTCATTCGTTCCTCCAGTACCTGTTAAACGACAAACACTAAGTTTAAGAAAACTTCACATATGTCAAATTGTCTCTCAAGAAACCTAAGAAGTAGACAGTAATGGCTTCATTTCACAAATGATAGAAACTGAGCTCCAGAGAAGTTAATTGGATTACCTTATGTCACACAGAGTTGACACTTGAATTAGGTGTCTCTAACTCCAAAGTCCATGCTTTTCCAGTACGACAAACCAACTTTTGTAGCCTTCTGCTTAGCAAGGGGTCAGATCAAAAGATTCGGATTTGAATGGCAATTGTGTAACTGTTCTTTTGTATCTCCTCCTAGAACTATAGTTCCAAGAAGGCAAGAACATTTTACGTGCACTATAAAACTCCTTAATAAATATTCCTTGAATGAATCTCTGGAATATAACATGAAGCTATGTATGACCACCAGGCTTTTTATGAAGTTGATATCAAAACCTGTAGTATAAGAAATTGAGAAGGACACCAGGTAGAGTGTTCAGAGAAGACAGTATGAATCAGGTAGTGGGATCTGTCGGTTGGGGAGGCTTGACCAGGGAGTAGGCTAGGGAGGACTTTCCACAATGCTTGTGCAAAGACAAGGAGCTACCGAGGTAGACTAGGTGGCTTAAACAGTTCCTGCGTGTGGCTAGGGAAAGAAGCATCATATGGTAATCTGTAGGCCAGACTCACAGAGCCTTGAACATGAAGCAAAGTGGGTTGACATAATCCTGTAGGTGATGGAGGGAGAAACTAAATAGGGAGTAGAGGAGTTTACTCATCTTTCAGAGCTTTTGGAGCAAAGCTTCTTTCTTTGATCTATGGTGTTTAGGGACTACGTGTCCATATTCTCTAGAAACCCCAGATATATGTCCCATTAATACAGATGCCCAGGACCACCCAGAAATATACAGATATGAAATGATGCAAATGCCCTCAGAGAAACCAGGAAAGGCAGTGGCTTTCTTACCCGCTCTGGAGTTATCTTTCTGTCCAAGAGGAAAGATTCCATGTAGTTATTTATGATGCAGTTTTTCTGAGGAAGTACCGACTGGGAGATCAAACCGCTCGTGTTTTGTTGGGCAAGGCATTGCCAACAGGGCCCATGCTGGGCCGCAGGGCTATTTTCACATTCACAGAGGTTACCGCTCTCCTTTGCTTGCGGGAGTGTTGTGGCACTGCTTTCCGCAGAAGCATAACAATGCTCCTTGGCTACTGTTCTGAGCAGAGAATCAGGATGGAGAGGCACTATCTTTGTGAAAATTCAGTAGGTTCCATTGATTGTGCTGAACACTAATTCATTTTGATGTATTGCAATGTATGTTTCTTAGAGTATAGGTAGTACCTCTTGGCTATACCATTTGAAACCTAATGGTTTCAAAATTGTGTTGTTATATTTACTTAAGTGATTTGCATGTCTCTTTTATCTTAACAAAAATAAATTCCTCCCTCAATGGTGTTTGTCAGGCTAGATCTTTCCCTTGCCTCTCATGGTGAAGTTTATGGAAATGGAGCATTTGTTCACTTGATAAAGTACCCTTTAAACACATGGTCACCAGTCTTGTGGAGTTTCAGTGTAATTACTCTTCCAAGATGGTTAGTGATCTCTCTCTGTCTCTCTGAATAGGCGATTTTCATATTTATCTTTAGCTGACATCCTTATAGCATTTCCCAGTTTTCCTCTTTTATTCTGTCCCTTAGCTTCTTTGCTGTCCCACTCTCCAGGTCTCTCACATGTCTGGCTGCTCTTTTCCAGTCTTTGTGCTTGTTTTCTACTCACTCCTTAAATGTGGGTACGCCTTAGGGTTCCTGGTCTGATTCTCTCACTCCCATAGTCTTTCAGATTAATCTCATTTCTCTCTTTCTTTTTTAAACCCCATTTCTTTCTGTATGCTACTAATTTTCAAATCGTGATGTAGACTCTTGACTTATCTCTTAAAGTCCCATAGACAAAGGAACACAGTATTTCCAAATTTTAGCTCACTTTGTTTTTTGTTTTCAATCTAGCTAATAGTCCTGTTTCCTAACTCATGGCTAATATTTCTTTGCTTCTTTCCTTCCTTAAAAGGAATCCTTTTTAACCCTTTCAATCTCCTTGTCCATATACCCCATCCCCTCCATATCCCACCATGAGCTCAGCTACATGCAACACTTTTCTAAGACATGTTTTTACACTACGCTTGAATTATCTTCCTATCATTATCACCCAGCTTTAAAATCTTTAATGACTTCCTTTTACTGTAGGATAAGTCCCAATTGCTTAAAATTCCTTTCAATGCCCATTCTCACACTTTTGTTCTCGCTTTCTATATTCTGGCCTTACTGACCATTTTTATTTTTCTTAATATTTTAAATGTTCGTTTATTTAGAGAGACACACACACACACACACACACACACACACAGTGCGAGTGGGGGAGGGACAGAGAGAGAGGGAGACACAGAACCCGAAGCAGGCTCCGGGCTCTGAGCTCTCAGCACCGAGCCCGACGTGGGGCTCGCACTCATGAACCACAAGATCATGACCTGAGCTGAAGTTAGATGCTTAACCAACTGAGCCGCCCAGATGCCCCTGGCCTCACTGAACTGTTAAATTCACTGAATATTATTTTGTTTCAAATACCTTTACCTCCTACCACAAGCCTTCAGGTTTAGGTCAGGAGCCTATGGCAGACACTGTGAGGTCCTCCTTTCTGAAATCCTGACATCAACCTCCAACATCAGGCAGTGAAGGGGGCTGTATCTAGCTTGAGGGATGGACCGTAATAGATCTAAGCTATTTTTCACCCCTCGGTGAGTGTTCCATGGGTCAGTCATTAAATAAATTTAGTTTGTGGTGACCAGAATGTTTTTAAAATGAGATAGAACACAAAAAAACAGAGTTCTAGACACATAGTTGTAAGCAGCGTTTCTTGAAAACTTTGTTGAAATCCTTTTGTAGGGAATGTTAATCTTATCCTTCTTGCCAGCAATGTTTTCTCTGTTTCCTTTAGACATTGTTTCTTTTGAATGTGCACTCCATAACCACTGTAGTTTCCTTGTTACCAGCCAGAATAGGAGCCCAACATACAAAGAGAAGAGATCTGGGAGAATCACAGAGAAAGGGAGACAGAATTGTAGGGCTAGGAAAGCCATGATGCTTGCTATCTGTCTGAACTTCCAGTTATATAACACAGTACATGTCCTTATTTGTCAGCCAAAATGACTTAGGTTTTTGCTTGCTGAAAACCATCTAGTTGATACAGGCTCATCATGTTCTTTTATCACCATATACTGCTTCCCTTAAGGTCTTTATCATATGGGGATAACTGCTCTTTTGTTTGTCTGTGATGTCCATCGACTACAATGCAGTGCTTGGCACAGAAAAGGCATTCAGTTAATACTCATCACACAAAAGGATGAGGATCCAGTGTAGGAAACAAAGGAGAATAAATAAACACACTTTACAAGGTACTTAATATTGATTAAGGCTAGGGCCTAAGATCTGGGTACACAAAGCGGTGTGGAGAGGAAAGCTTATAGTTATAAATGTGTACATTAGAAAAAGAAGAAAGACCTCAAATCAGCAAATTAATTCTACATCTCGAGAAACTAGAAAAAGAAGAACTAAAATTAAAGCTAACAGAAGGAAAGGAATAACAAAGATTACAGCAGAAATAAAGTCAAATAGAGAATACGAACAAATTGAAAAAAATCGATGAAACTAAGAGTTGGTTTGTTGAAAAGATCAACAAAATTGAAAAACCCTTAGCTAAAATAACCTATAAAAAAGACAGAAGACTCAAATAGCTAAAACCAGAAATGAAAGAGAGGCTATTACAACAAATGTCACAGAAATAAAAAATATATACATATAGAAGAATTCTATAAACAACTGTACACAAAAAAACAGAACAATTTAGAATAAACAGATAAAATCCTAAAAGCACACAACCTACCGAGACTGAATCATAAGTAGAAAGCTTGAAGAGATCAACAACATGTTTTTGAATCAGTAATCAAACACTTCCCAACAAAGAAAGTCCAGGACCAGATTGGCTTCACTGGAAAAGTCTATCAAATTTTAAAGAAGGATTAGTACCAATCCTGCTGAAATTCTTCAGAAACAAACATACAGACAGACAGACAGAAAAACAAACAAACAAACAAACAAACAAACAAACAAAAGCAATTGGAGAGAAGGGAACATTTCCAAGCTTATTCTACGAAACCGGCCTAATTTAGACAAAGCCACAAAAGAAAACTACAGACCAATATCCATGATGAATATTGATGCAAAAGTCCTCAGCAAAATACCAAACTGATTTCAACAGCACATTAAAACAATTATATACAATAACCAAATAGGATTCATTCCTGGAATCCAAGAATGAGTCAAAAGACAAACATCAATTAATGTAAACACCACATTAACAAAATGAAGTATAAAACTATATGATCAACTAAACTGATACAGAAAAAAAATCATTTAACTAAATGTACACATTTTCACGATAAAAACTCTCAATAGACTAGAAATAGTAGGAAACTTCTTCAAAACAATGAAGGTCATATATGAAAAGCCCATTGGTAATATCATACACAACAGTGAAAGATTGACTGCTTTTCCTCAAAGATCTGGTACAAGGAAAAGATACCCACTCTTGCCATTTTTATTTGACATAACACTTGAGAATCTTAGCCAGAGCAATTAGGCAAGAAAATAATGCATTCAAATTGGAAAGGAAGAGATAAAATGATCTCTGTTTACAGATGACATGATTATATATATATATGTATATACACACACACACACACACATATGTGTGTGTGTGTATATATGTGTGTGTATATACATATATATATATATATATATATATATATATATGCATATATATACCTAACGATTCTTTTTAAAAAATCTGTTAGAACTAATTAACAAATTCACAACAATTGTAGGATACAAAATGAACATTCAAAAATCAGTTGTGATTCTATACACTAACAATAAACAATGAAAAAAGAAATTAAGAAAACAAATGATTTATAATAGCACCAAAATTAATAATGAAATACCAGGAATAAACATAACCAAAGAGGTGAAGGACTTGTACACTGAAAAGTATAAAACATTGATTAAAGACCTTAAAGAAGACACACACACACAAATAGAAAAAACAGCCCATGTTCATGGATTGGAAAACCATGTCCATCCTGTTAAAATGTCCATACTACCCAAAGTGATCTATAGATGCAATGCAATCTGTTAAAATCCCAAAGGCATTTTTTTGCAGATATAAAATTTCATCCTAAAACTTCACACAGAATCACAAAGCACTTCAAATAGCCAGGAACAAGGCGCTTTATTGTCAAGCAGATGGGAAAGGCAGTTGGCCTTAAAACTGAGAGAAGGAAAGCCTCACTTTTCCTTCTGGAATAAAATTTGTTTTTGGATCAAGACTCTAGTGTAGACTGATGCTAGCAGATTCCTTTTGGGGGTTGAAACTACCCCTGTCCTGTGAGGCCTGCCTTCATCTATGTAGGGCTTGTTCTTTGATTTGCTCTTTTCAGGCCCTCAAAGTACCTCCTTCCACTAGTAGTTGTTTATATATATATATATATATATATATATATATATATATATATATATATATATATATATGTATATGTATATGTATATACATGTATGTATAAACATATGTATATATGTTTATATATATATGTACATATACATGTACATATATATATATATGTGTGTACACACATACACACACACAGAAAGAAAGAAAAAAAACAGAAAGAGAGAGACACAGAGACACAGACGCACATACACAAACACAGAGAGACAGAGACAGAGAGAGACAGACACAGAGAGAGAGAGAGAGAGAGAGAGAGAGAGAGTTTATAGAATTGGCTCACATGATTATGGAGGCTGGCAAGTCTGAAATCTGCCGGATGGACCATCAGGCTGGAAACCCAGGGAAGGGCTAATATGGCGGTTCAAATCTGAAGATGGTCTGCTGCAGAATTCCCTCTTGTTTAGGGGACATCAGTCTTCAACTGGTTTGATGAGGCCTACCCATATTATGGAGGGTAAACCTCTTCACTCAGCCCTACCAATTTAAATGTTAATCTCATCTAAAAAAATAATAAAACATCCCTCAAGGAAATATCCAGAATAATATTTGACCAAGTATACGGACAATGTGGCTCACTCAAATGGCCACATCAAATTAAGTACTTGAGGGGAAGTCACACAGAGAAAGCAGTTGAAGTCTGAAAAAGCACAAGGTTGTCTAGGGCTCCAGCTTGTCAGAGGTCTGGAGGGACACTGGCTGGAGAAAATGACAAGTGACTGCTAGGAAGAATTTGTGGAACCAAAAAGCAATCCTTGGGAACTCACTGAACTTCCCAGGTGAGGGGTACTTGTTGGAAAACAAATTTCTTAACAGAAGGATGAAAACCAGATTATGTCTCTCAGTCATCCCGGTAACCAGGTTGCATATAATTATTAATCTCATTTATTGATGTATTACTTGAACAATCTCAAGCTTACATGAAAAATTGCAAGAATAGTAAACAGAACTTCCTTTCCCCCCAGAGCTGTTTCAGAGTAGACCACAACATGATGCTCCAAAACGCCTCCGCACTAATGTTGTTTCCTATAAACAATGACGTTCTCCTGGATAAGTACAATCTAACCATCAAAATCAAGAAATTAACTTGGACAATTACTACTATCTAGTCCTTAGATACCATTCAAGCTTTACCATTTTCTGCCATAATTTTTTTTAAGTTTATTTATTTATTTTGAGAGAGAGAGAGAACACAAGCAGGGGAGGGGCAGAGATAGAGGGAGAGAGAGAATCCCAAGCAGACTCCATATTGTCAGCACAGAGCCCAAAGTGGGGCTTGAACTCACGAACTGTGAGATCATGACCTGAGTTGAAACCAAGAGTCTGATGCTTAACTCACTGAGCCACCCAGGCACCCCTGCCATAATGTTCTTTGCAACAATAGTATTCACATCCAGAATCTTGTGTTGTATTTGTCAGTTTTCTTCAATTTCTAACGCTTCCTCAACTTCTTCCTGATTTTCTTGACCTAGACACTGAAAGATTACAAGCTAGGCAGTTTCTCTAGTGTCCCTCAATTTGGGTTTGCCTGATGTTTCATCATGATGAGATCCAGGTTAAAGTTCACAGGTAGGTTAGAGAAAGGATTCTGTGTTCTCCTCATTGCATCCCATCTGGTGGCACACACTTTGATTCGTCTCATTAGAGCACAGCACTTGGTTAAGTGGATTTCTGCCCAGCTTCCCCACTGTGAATTATTATTTCCCCCTTTGAATTAAATAATTATTACATTTGCTTTGAGCAGTGTTTCCCCCCCCCAAATATTGTATTGTCAACATTTTTCCATGAAATTAGTATTAATAATTTTTAATACTGTGTAATATTCTCTTGTATTAGTATACCATTATATGTGTGTATATGCATTCCTATCTATATTACTTCTACAAATGTACTATTACTATTGAGGATAGGGTGTTGGGTGTTCAACATATATGTATATATTTAATTTTATTTATTTATTTTGAGAGAAGGAGAGGGAGAGGGAGAGAGAAAGGGAGAGGGGGAGGGACAGAGGGAGAGAGAGAGAGAGAGAGGGAGAGAGGGAGGGAGGGAGGGGGAGAGAGAGAGAGAAAGGGAGGGAGGGAGGGAGGGAGAGAGAGAGAGAGAGAGAATCTCTAGCAGGCTCTGCACTGTCAGCACACAGCCTGACACAGGGCTCGAACTCATGAACCATGAGGTCATGACTCAAGCCAAAATCAAGAGTTGGACGCTTAACCAACTGAGCCACCAAAGGACCCCTCAACATATTTTTAATATTGACTTTTACCTGTGTTTCTCATTTTAAAGCAAGCATGTTTTTAATTTTAATTTTTCTGTATAAAGTGACACAGTTACATAAAGACACTAAAATGTAATTAATTGACTATAAAACTATGTTTCCAAGAACTGTTAAAAGAAGCTTTTTTAAGTTATCAGGTGTATGAAACATTACAGATGATGTAAATGCTTGAATGATCAATTTTGCCATTGAAATAGGTCCTCCAAAATTTTAGGGAGATTCATTTAGAAAACATCAGGAGATAAATTCTTAATTCAAAGAAAAAAATAAACCTGTACCAACTTATCATTATGAGGAAGGTATACCACCAGCCCTCTAATTACATCTTACAATTATACAAATGTTGCAATATGTAGGAATTTTGTAGATTAAGGTTATGTTATGGGGGAATCTCTTGTGAAGGCTTATCATCACCG
This sequence comes from Panthera pardus, assembly GCF_024362965.1. NCBI lineage: Eukaryota > Metazoa > Chordata > Mammalia > Carnivora > Felidae > Panthera > Panthera pardus. The sequence continues at coordinate 79,538,587 of NW_026526710.1, read as the reverse complement.
GAATCAGAAAGCAATTGTAGGGGCGCCTGGGTGGCTCAGTCGGTTGAGCGTCCGACTTCAGCTCAGGTCATGATCTTGAGGTCTGTGAGTTTGAGCCCCGCGTCGGGCTATGTGCTGACAGCTCAGAGCCTGGAGCCTGTTTCAGATTCTGTGCTCTCTCTCTCTCTGACCCTCCCCCATTCATGCTCTGTCTCTCTCTGTCTCAAAAATAAATAAACGTTAAAAAAAATTAAAAAAAAAAAAGAAAGCAATTGCACGCACCCACTTCTAGATGTTCCTGCGCTGGCTGACAACACAGCTGGGAGCTTTTCATCTCCTCTCTGCGACTGCTGCTAAGTTAGTAGCTATGGCTACAGGCTACATACTAAATGAAATGGTTTTATGTCAGGGGTTAAGTATCAAAATTTTTAGAAACAAAGCAAATTTCAGGACTTTCTTTATGTAGATCACTGTGCACTAACAAGTTTTTTTTTTGTCTAAAATAACAAAGGGACACATGAAAATTGGGTATTTCATTAAAGGATATAAAGATTTATGTATGAAAAATAACATTCAGTTTATGTAAATAGGGAGGTAATATAAAGGAGATGAATGATAAGATTATTATTTTGAATTTTGGAATGTTAATTAGGATTTGGAATATTAAGTGTTCCTTTTATGCATAATGCTTTCATTTTTTTTCCTTGCATTTTTTCATAAGTGTAATATACACACTTAAACCAGGGCATTTATATGTGGGATGGGGCGCCTGGGTGGCTCAGTTCAATTCTTGATCTCAGGGCTGTGAGTTCTAGCCCTGCATTGGGCTTCACGCGGGGCATGAAGCCTACTTAAAAAAATAAAAATAAATAAAAATACATATATACATAAGTACATACGTACATACATACGTACATACCAGGGCATTTATACATGTGAAGTAGTATGATTCACAATGATTTTTAGTAGGTAAAAGAACAAGAAGGCAATGAAAAGTATATATTTAGAGGGATATCCTTAGTTTGTATTTTCTGGAAACCAAAGCATGAGAGAAGCCTCAAATGATTACAAGGAAATATTTCAGGTCTGTATTTAAACTGGTAGTAAACTTTCATCTAATATGATTTCAGATACTGAACTGAACTTATCCGTAACATACAAGCTTTCTTCATCTATGCTTCCTGTGACTGCCCAGTGAAGAGTAATGTCTCCTTGGAAATCTGACAGTGAAACTACAACCTGAAGGGTTTTTCAAAGTATTGGACCATCCAAACTTCCCAAACCAGATAGTTTTTTTCCCCTAATAAATGAAATAAAATTTCAACTGCAGTATTAGTCCTTTAACGTTTCTGATAAGAAAAACATCTTGCTCTGAAATATAAATTGCGTGTTTCAATTGCTGATGGTTGCCTTAAGGAGGGCACCACTGTTTAAAGTCAAATTAATTTAGATTCGGATATATACTGCATCTAACCATAATCCCCAACTTATTTGATAGATATTCACTTTCTATAATTTTATTACCTTGCAGGACATTTATTAAATTTGCAGTTTTTCTCTCTGTGTAATTCTAAGTTTCATTTTAAAAGGCCATCATTAATTTGAGACGATCATAAATATTTTGGGTTAATTCAAAGTTAAACGAGCCACTGGAGTATAAATAATATATAGATCTTATTCTTCTCCTTGTACTTATTTAATCCATTTTTTAATAAATAATATTCCTTTCCCATATCCATATTTGATAAAGTGTCTAAAAAGTAAAATTAACGAGAGATATATACAGTATAATTACCATTCAATTTCATTTGCTTGAGGTAAAAATATTTAAAAATTCAGTAATGGACTTTTAATTATTATTGCTCTTAAATTTCCCTAAGAATATGAAATAATAATAGTGTTGGAGAAGTTCCTGCTCCTATATTAATGATATAGGTAGATCCTATTGCCAGTTTTACTCTTGGAATGGTAATAGTTCTCAGGAGACCAGTCTAATACAACCAAGGCACATGTATGCAAGGCTGGGCTTTCATAAGCTGCTGGGGGCAAATGTCATCATTAATACATTTAAGATCCACCCTGTGCAGTGGTATGCATCCTTTAAACAGGTCAAACTCCAATGAGTTTGTGTAATGTTTCATAAAACAGCATCCATTTGTAAGTAATCACTTTTACATTTATAAATATTTGTTGTTTACTTTTCTGGGGGGCAGTGGACTGAAATCCTAAAATAGTGCCAATACTTTTTCACCTATTGTTAAAAAATAATTTGTTGTTGTTTCTTGTGTGTCTCCCACCTAGATTATAAGCTCTTCAAGACATTATATTCCACTTCATTATTCTTTTCTTTAGCCTCCCAAGTCCCTAAGACAACACTTGAAATTCATTAAGATTTGTTTAACAAATGAGTGAATGAATTGAATCTTCAAGAAAACTTTACACATAAATATATCCCAATATGGTACTGGACATCCTTATACTAAAAAACATTATTTGTTGCTTATCTTAAAATTTAACTGGGTGTGCTATACTTCTCTTTGCTAAATTTGGCAACCCTACAGATAATTAGCCCTGGAATATGTGCGACTGTAGTCCTGACTAACAAATCTTAAAAGCAACATACTAAAGGATCAATCTGTGTCCAAGCAAGTTAACTGTATCTCAGAGAAAAAAGCTCAAGATGTCTATGGGGATACAAAATATACCCAATACCCAACAAGGTAAAATATATGATGTCTGACATCTAATTGAAAATTGCTATGAATTCAAAGGAATGGGAAATATGGGGAGAAAAATGAAGTTGAAACTAGCGCATAAGGGCAAAGATGTCAGGATTAGCAGACAAGGACATCGAAGTTATTTACAATGTATTATACGTGAAAGAACTAGAGGAAAGTTTGAATATGCTAAGTAGAGCATCTGAGGCCTAAAAAAGACTCAAATCAAACTGATAGAGATGAACAGTTTAATACTTGAGATGCAAAACTGTACGTTGGATTAACAGCAGAACAGACATTGCAGAAGAAAAGATTAGTGAACTCGGAAATGCACAATAGAAACCACCCAACATGAAACACATAGATAAAAACAAACAAATGAACGGAGAACATCACTGAGCTGTACAGCTTCAAGCAGCTTAAGTATGTGTAAATGGAGGCCTTGCAGGGGGCAATGGGAATAAAAAAACTAAATATTAAGAAGGACTGAATATAGGTGGAGATTTTAATAGATCATACAGAAGAATTTCTAATATACTCACTGGTTTAGGAGACAGTATGTTTCCTGGATTTGTTAGAAGAAAACACTTAAAAACAGACTCAAGTTCCACGGATGGTTAGACTTAATGACCTTTAACTACTACAACATGATTTCTTATTGTTTCCATGGTAGACATTTTACCCATGGCTTTGGATTTGGGTGAAACATAATTCCTATGTCCCCAAATGACTTTCTCCAGGCCTCTGAGTCTATTTCGCTGTGATTGTCTCCAACTAAATATTCCACATCACCTTAAACTCAACACGCTGCCAACTAAACTTGTCATTTTCTCCAATAAACCTCTACGCTTATTATATATTTTACATCTCAGTGAATAGCATTGCTATCTCACCAAGTTTTGAGGCTTGTTATTTTAGACAAGTCCTTCTCCAGGTTCCCACCACCATCCAACTAGTCACAAAGACTTGCAAGGTCATCTTTGAAGGAGCTCTAGATTCCACCCTCTTTTCTCCTTACCAGCTGCCACCATGCCACCTTGATTTGTCATTCTCCCTTTCTCTGTTGCCACAGTGTCACCTCTGTGACACATCTCACCTCCATGCGGCATGGTCATGCTTCACCTTAGCTGGGCCTTTGAATGAGCTCTTCTCCTTGCTTGAAATGCCTCATTTTCTACCTTGCTAATTCTCTTTTCTAATTTTCACAATTCTCACACCAACGTTCCCTCCTGCAACACCTCCTTTACTCACAGCCGAACACAATCCCTACTCCACAAGGTCATAGCATACAAACTTATAGCACGGCTCTTTTCTCAGTGTGATTTTTTTTCAGCTTCATTTACATATAACTGACAGGTAAAATTGTTTATATTTAAAGTGTGCAACGTGAAGTTCTGATAGGATTGCACTGAATCTGTAGATCGTTTTAGGCATTCTGGACATCTTAGCAATATTAATTCTTCCCATCTATGAACACACAATGTTTTTGTTTATTTGCATGTTCTTCACTTTTTTTCATCAATGTTTAATAGCTTTCAGCATACAGATCTTTTACCTTCTTGGTTAAACTTATTCCTAAGTATTTCGTTCTTTTAGAGGAGCTTTTAAATTGGGTTGCTTTCTTCATTTCCTCTTTTTTGTTTTTGGATAGTTCATTGTTAGTGCACAGAAATGCAAATGATCATTGTATATGTTGACTTTATATCCTGCAACTTTGTTGAAATTGTTTATTAATTCCAATAGATGAGGGTTGAAAAATTCTACCATTTGCTGACATCACTCACCTGTGCCTATCCCATTTAATTTTGATTTTTGTATCTGTACCCTACTTTAGGCAGTGACTTTCTCTGGAGAAGGGACAGCATTTCTCCTTCTTACCTTTAGGGCTGAGTACAAGTGCCTAAGTGATAATCATTGTGAAATGAAGATTACAGAATCCAAAGATTACATATTTCTGTTCTTGTAAATTTAGCTTTTAGGGTGACATTCTACTCTCAATTTATTAGAATGATGCTAGATATACAATCTTCTGAACAGTTCAGTCAATGTGTTTTCTTTTATCTCATGAGAAAGCAGATGAGTTCACATTTTAATTATTTAATTCAGGAATTTTCTGTGATCATAGATAGGGTTCTAATACACATACACTGAAGCAAGTGCATGTGCAAGAATCCTCAATTAATATTGAGCATAACTAGAGATATCAAAGCACTGTTAAATTCATCTGACAGTGCTTAGGTGGGCTTTAAAAAAAATCTTAAGGGGCGCCTGGGTGGCTCAGTTGTTTAAGCTTCTGACTTCAGCTCAGGTCGTGATCTCATGGTTCAGCCCCACATCTGGCTTTGTGCTGACAGCTCAGAGCCTGAAGCCTGCTTCAGATTCTGTGTCTCCCTCTCTCTCTGCCCCTCCCCAGCTTGCACTCTGTCTCTCTCTTTCTAAAAAATAAACATTAAAAAAAAATCCTTAAACTGGCATTACCAACTAATAGCCCTCCTTTTTTATTTTAAGGCACAAAGACACAAATAAAGTAATACATGATTCTCTTTAATTAGCAGAGTATACAATAAATTGAAACAAAGTTTCTGCAATGTTCTGTTTGCTTGTTTTTTATTCCATGGTTTGTATTCAAACTGCAATGCCTCTAGTCCAATTCAAGAGAACATTCTCTGATAACAAATGGCCACAACTGCCTTTGTCCACCCTAGATCTTGTGATATAGTATACTAAAGTGGGAAGTAAAGAAAACTCAGGGCTATTTCTATTCCATTAGAAATATTTTGCTACTTGCACTATATTTTTCAGAATTGACTGCAAGAATTTGATCTTATTTGGGGAAAAATCCTGTCTTGAAGTAAATTGTAGAGTGTGAATTAAACTGCCCCGCCCCCAGCACTCCCATGATGTTGATTCTCATTCTCTTTTAAGTACAACTCTCGGTCGTCTGCAAGTTAATATTTAAATCTTACCTCTCAATGTTTAATTAATGCTCCATCTTTAATATTTTAAAGTGACATTGAGATAAAGTTAAAAGCTCCAGGGGTCTTTTGTAATCAAGTGCCTTTACTTCCAAGAACAACATTTATTTTATCTAATGAAATGCAAGTCTCTGTAGCAATAAAATATTGTGAGAATTCTATTAATTTCCCAAGGAAATTTATCCTGCTCTCTGTAGTTTTTATTAATAACCGTGGAATTTTTATAAAACACTTTTCGGTATCTATGTATTGATGTCCTCAGATGGTTTTTGATTGTATTGCTGTGGCAAAATGTGCTGAACAATTTCTGACATTGTACCAGTCTTGCAGACCTGATATGGAACCTGAATAATATATTTTTGCATCTTCTTGGATCTCTCTGCTAATATTTATTTCTTAAATCTGCATATCTACTCTTTTTTAATTTAAATTTTAGTTTGTTAACATACAGTGCAATAGTGGTTTCAGGTAGAATTCAGTGATTCATCCCTTACATACAACACCCAGTGCTCATCACAACAGTATGCTTCTTAATCCCCATCACCTATCTAGCCCATCTCCCACCCACCTCCCTCCATCAACCCTCAGTTTGTTCTCTATAGTCAAGAATCTCTTGTGGTTTGCTTCCCTCTCTTGTCTTCCCCCCCTTCCCCTATGTTCAACTGTTGTTTTTTCTTAAATTCCACATATAAGTGAAATCATATGGTATTTGTCTTTCTCTGATTGACTTATTCAGCTTAGCATAATATATTCTAGCTCCACCCATGTCATTGCAAATGGCAAGATTTCATTCTTTTTAATGGCTAAGTAATATTCCATTACATATATACATATACATATACATATACATATACATATACATATACATATACATATGCATATACGTATACATATACATACATGCCTTCTTTATCCATTCTTCAGTCAGTGGACATTTGAACTCTCTCCATAGTTTGGCTATTGTTGATAATGCTGCTATAAACATCAGAGCGCACATATCCCTTCAAATCTATTTTTGTATCCTTTGGGCAAACACCTAATAATGCAATTACTGGATTGTACAGTAGTTCTATTTTTCGTTTTTTGAGGAATCTCCATCTCTCCAGAGTGGCTGCACTGGTTTGCATTCCCACCAGAAGTGCAAGAGGATTCCTCTTTCTCTGCTTCCACGCCAACACATGTTGTTTCTTGTGCATATCTACTCTTAATTAAATCAGACTGGGTTTTGGTATTACTTTTGTCACGCTTTGGATATGCTTATGTTATTCATAAAACAAATGTGTGTGTGTGTGTGTGTGTGTTTATTTCCATGGCCTAGAATATTATAAATAATATTGGAAATATCTGTTCTTTAAGACACAGGAAAATTTGTTTATCCATTTGCTCCTTATACCCTTTTCAGTGACAGAGCTCTACAACAACTTTCCTAATTTTGTCAGTGGTAAGTGACTTGTCACCTCCTATTTTCTTGATTTAATTTTGGAAATTTGTATTTTGCAAAGAAATTATGTTTTTTCTAACTTTTCAAATTTACCCCTATCTAGTTCACTAAGTATTTGCCCATAATCAGCATACTTTTTCTATATTTATTCGTCTGATTCCTATTTAATCTCTGATCTTGTCAGTGCGAATATCTTTGTGCTTCGGTAATGCTGGCATGGAGTTAATCTATGTTAGTAATCTTTTCAAAGTATCAATTTAAGATCTAGGTTTTCAAATAGCTTTTGTTTTACATTTCATTTTACATCAGCTATATCTTTATTAATTTCCTATCCTAGCTTCCCTTTGTTTTTTAAATTGTTCTTTTAATTTCTTAAGATAAGAATTTAATCTTCTTATTTTTCTCTTTATTTTCTACAAATTAAGATATTTAGGCTATGTAGCTTCTTTTATTCTTTTATTTTTTAAAATAGAACTAAACTAATTTTTTCATGTTTATTTTTTTAGAGAGAGAGAAAGAGAGAGAGCGGCAGAGAGAGAAGGGGACACAGGATCCTAAGGAAGCTCTGTGCTGAGGGCAGAGAGCCCAATGTGGGGCTCGAATTCATGAACAATGAGATCAAGACCTGAGCCAAAGCTGGATGCTAAACTGACTGAGCCTATACAGGTGCTCCTATACCTCCTTTTAAATACAGTTTTTCCCCGGTATCATAGGTTATGGTATGAAGAACTTTTCTTTTTCATTTTTCTTTAAAATAACCTTTTTCTTGAAAATTAATGTTTATAATACACTGTTTTACTTCATTTATAGTTTTTTATATCATTTATAAATGTTTACTGTTTTTCAATAGAAAAAGTATAGACTTTAGCAAGTATCATTGGTCCATTTGCCCTCTTGTTCATATCCTTTTATCCTATTTAAGTTATAGTCACAGACCTGCATCTGCTCTCGAATCTACTGCATTTTATGTAATAGTAAACACTGCCAACACGTACCGTACTTATTTTATCCTGGGTTCTCCCTCTAACTCAGCCCTTTCATACTCACGTGATTCACACAATAACACTGGGGGGGGGGGGAGGAGGGGTGCTATTCTTACTTCACTTCCAGGTGAATAAACTGAGGTGCTGAATTGTTCAATAGATTTTTCAAATTGTACCATTAGTCAGGGTTGGAGCTGCGACACAAATCTATGTAGGCTGGTGCCAGGAAATAAGCCTCCTATGAAACTCAAATATTTAAAAAATTGTCAGAAAGCACACGCTAATTTGTGGAAATGGAGGTAAGAAATGTCTTCTTTTTGGCTTTTTGTCTTGAAATTTTTAATTTAGTATAGAGTGGTGATGTTAATGACTTCCTTTCCTAACGTCTCAGCTGGGATGTATTGTGAATGGCCCATTTCGACTTCCTTTGCACTTCTCTCGGTATGTACCAATTAATCTGCAGCTTATACTGTCCTAACCAACTGAAGGGCTGTTATTGCATTATGTAATACCCGGAAGGGCCAGCCCTGAGGGTAAGCATCCTCCACCTAAGATACATAGACAGAAATTATTCCAGTCCTACATAATGGGGTTGTCCCTGGTTTTTACTCTTCTCACCCTAGCACGTCACCCTTCTCAGCTTGAATCACAGGCCTGCTCGCACGCGCTCCGAGTGCTGCTTTGGTGAATGAGGGTCCAGATCTGACCTCGCTGCCATCCAGGCTTTCGTAACTTTAAGTTCCTTACAGTCATTCACTTTCAAAGCTTTATGTACTTGTGAGCGTGTTGTTTATATCAGAGAAACATAAATCATTCGGCTTTATAAATGCCATGAACTTTAAATGTGGAATCCAGTCTTAAATACAATTTTATTTTTTCATTCCTTCTCCATTATTTAGAAAGCTACTCTTGATCCTGGAGATTTCTCTTCAAGTGCAGAATTTACTTGGGTTAAGAATTCCTTTTTATCAGAAGTGATGCTTTTATCCACTTAATAGGTCAAAGAGTTAGAGTTCAAGCTTAAAAGGACAGGAATATATTCTACTATTATATAGCTAAATGACGACTGAGAGTTACTTCAGAAACGACATTAGAGTTCCTTTTTTGTACAAAGTTCTGATGTACATTTTTTCCTCATTTTCCCATGCAGTGAATGTCCAACCTTCTCTGACCTGCTCCGCGAATCAACAGATTGGGTTTTGTGGACCACATTAACACAGCTCCCTTGCCTGGGATTCCTGTAGGATTTGGCCACAAGGGTATACTGGCAGAGGCTGGCATGCATTGGAAAAGAGGTATCAGAGTATTTATTCCTAATAGTTGCCTTAAGGCCAAACAAATCCCACGGCTCCTATCAGATGGCCCACTCAGATCTTGCTGAAACCAAGTAAGTATCCTTCTGTTTGCCCATTCAGTACTGGGTCACAGCTTCTCACGTGGCTAGCCTTGGGATGCTTCATGTCATTGGTTTCTCTTACCCCCTTTTATACTTTTATGATATAATCACTGCATTTAACTGTTGTGCGTCACTAATTTTGTGTTGACATATACTTTTAGCCGGAACCCTCAGTGATAAAATAATGAATACTAAGAATAACCCTAAGTGGGTAGGGTGGGAATCACAAAGTTGGAATTTGGGGATTGGGCTGCACAAATAATCGGTGAGCATTGGCACGTGTGTGACTTAGTCGCCGGGACGCAGGAGACAGTGTTCGTATGTCATGTGATAGTGTCAAGAATTACTCAAATTGCTCAAAGTGTGGATGGCATGGGGTGCAGTGTGGGTGGAGGCAACCAACGGAAAGATAATGTGCTGGGCAGCTTTTATTATAAGGTAATGGTATTACCACAGAGCAGTATGGTGCCGCACATCTCATGGCTCTAGAAAGAGCATAAAGAGAGGAGAAAAACGATGTTTTCAAACTTCCCTGCACACGGAAGGAAACAGGAAACAACAAAAGAAAAAGCAGAAGTCTTCTGTGGCAGCTTATTGTTTATGTGTAGCTGCAGGGAAGTAATGTTGGAGGCCCAGGCTCAGGGCCCGACCAACGCTGTTACAGAGCTTCAGTACCAATTCTTGTACAAGGTCACCAGGCCTCTAAGGTAAAGGTATTAGGGGCCTTGGTGGGTCAAACGTGGAAACCTAAATCATGATATGGGGAAAGTAGGAAGAGACTGAAAACTCTGAACTCCCCGAGCTCTCAAGTTCTCCTTGCTATGGAGAAAGCCAGGCACCATCCTCCTTCAGTGCCTCTGCCCTCTATCATCCCTGACGGAAAAACAACAGATCACACAATTTTCAATGATTCCATTTGGACAGGAGTTTCCTGAAAGCATAGCACTTGTTTCTGGGCTAAATCCACCCTGCCCTCCACACTATATTACCTCTGTGGACACCAGGATTGTCCCGATCTATAGGATCTAGTAAGGAAGGAGGTACCTTATGCACTGAAATAGGTTCAGGATCTTGCCAATTAAGAGGCTTATACATATTGATGAGCATAGATTCTAAAAGCATTATATTAAGTACGATGAAATTTAATATTAAAACAACTGGGTTCATTGACGCAAGACTCAACATTTTATTTCTGATATCTGGCAGCATCTCTAACAGCTTGCATGGATCATTCATTGAAGAGACGTTTCAGAAAGATTCCTAACTTCCTTTCCCCTTTATTTAAATTTGTTTCATATTCCTTGTATCTCAGGGAGACACCTACCACTGACACAGACTTTGGCATGCACTGTATACTCAAGGTTGAAGTAAAATGCAAGGTACAATATTAATTCTTTGCAGCATCTTATGATCCGTTGCATCTATTTGAAGTATTTTATATTCATGTATGTTATTAAGATTACACCGTTAATCTCTTGGAAACAAAGCAAAGATTATTGCCTGCTAATTGTTTAAAATCCCTGCAACCTAACATCTTTCATAAACAACATAGGCCATAAATATTGGTTAGTCGATTGGTTATTTTGAATCTAATTCCCAAATTCCCCAATTGTATATGTACCTGGATTACCTTAATTTTTCTGCCACTATTGACATAAATTTATCAAGAATAGTGTCTATCCCCAACACATTTACAGCCTGTAAGAGAAAATACATATACATAAATCAGTATTATGAGACAGCATCCCTAAAAGCCAAATCACAAGGCAGACAATAAGTGTATGGGAGTTTGACAAGGGAAACATCACTAAAAATGGTGGTCATAACCTTCATTGCAATGTGGGAATTGGTTTGGCTTTGAGGGAAAGGCAGGCGTAGATAAGGAGAAAGGTTATTTAAGGAAGAACAATTTTGAAGGCTTGGACACATATGGAACATCGTTTCAATGTTTGCTAAAAGACCAGTTCGAAGCATGGAGATTTCTTGGAGGAGACTAACAGTAGTTTAGAAAATTACTTGTGACTCCGTCAAAAGAGAGTTCTGAGAATCTACTTGAACAGGTTTAACTATATTTTGTAGGTAATCATACAGCATGCAATCCTAGAGCTGAATATTGGCATTTGCAAGGAGGAGTTTTAGGAAGACATCTGTGGCAGTGGTGTTGAGGATGAACTGAAGATGATCAGCTGGGTGCAGAAGAGAAGAAAAGGGTAGAAATGGGGGCAAGAGACAAGGAAGGCTGGGCGACGCTGGTGAGAGTGGAATTTCCCTCCCTGGACTCCCTGAGAAAGGACACTGCGTGATGGTGACAGACAATGACTGTTGTCTGTCCTCAGAATAGCAAACTTTTGCCTACCTCTGTACTTCCAAAGTTTTAGGGAGTGAGATAAACCAAATTTAGGTTGCCAACATTTGTGAAATGTTAAGAATTGTCAGAACTCTATGTGACCATTAAGAGTTCTCTAATTTTGTGGATGGAGACATATATGGCACCAACTGTGGGCAGAGGAGATATTGTACCATCATCCATCCAGGTGGCTGGTGGTCCATGAAGAAGACTTGGTTAGAGTGGAGTAGTTAGTCAAAGGAATGATTGAGAGGTTGGAAGGATATGAGGGGGGATTTAATGGATGCGGATCTTGCATGGTAAGTAGGAAAGTGTGGGAAGTTGCAAAGAAGTTAAAAATGAGAGATCAAAATATAACTGGAGTGGAGGTAGGAGGAAGGAGGGGGTGGGTATTGACAGGTTTCTCTCACAGCTTTGTGCTCTGAGCTAATTACATCTCAACTCTTGGCATTAAATTTAGTGCAATAAATTTTAATTGGTAGGCAAACCCCTGAGTCCATTTTTTCAAAGTGTTGGTTTTTAGCTATGCTAAATGTCTAATATATGAAATGCTTATCCCCTTAAAATAGCCAACTTAATGTGTGCAGCACGGGCTTAAGATTTCTTTTTTAATTTGAGCTGAAAAAAAATAATAATAACCCTCAGAGGTTACAGAGATTAAACAGCAGACTTGCTTTTAAAAAATGTAAATGCTTTAGATTTTTGCTTTTTTTCTATTCTTATCTATGACACACTAGCAAATGCAATATAGTGAACTGAAATGTCATTTAAAAATTTTCCATTACCTGGAAGAAAAAAAAACCCTGAATTTCATAATTTGATGAGCCAAACTCACATTGCACATTACTTAGAAGCAAATGAAATTCTATATGATATGTCAGGTTTCAAGATTAAATTAAAGATATGTGGAAGCCAGTTGATTCCTTGTAGGGAAACATACAATATATATCAAAAAACAAATTCAAAAGAGTTAACCTAAGAGATTTTAATACATGGCATAGCAAGAGACACTTTACTTGTATTTTTCTTTGTACTTCTCATTATAGAAATAAATAATAGATCATGGTAATATGTGTTTTCAAATGGTCATCTTTTCTCTAATTTCTTTATAATTTTTAGGTAAAAATTAAATGCTGTTTTAAAGCTTTAGTCAGTACAGAATATTGAAAACATCACTCATCCCTTCTTTAACTATTTATATAATATATATATATATTATATATATATTCACACACATACACACATGTAGAGATATATGTACATATATATAACATATTATTATATATTGTTATCACATTGTATATTATAATACAATGTAATATATTGTAATATTCACAATGTAATAATTGTGAATGTTATATAATATGTGGTATAGTAATATATAATATATACTTATAATATGTATGTTATATATAATATATAAATATATACTATATTAACATTATAATATTTTATATAACTGTATATGTCATATACTATATAATAATCACATAATGTTATATATATGTATATATCTAGATACAAAATCTTGAGAAATTTAACTCCATTGCTCTGAACTTTGGTGGTCTCATCTCCAAATGGGTTCCTAGTACCAACATAACAGGATTGCTGTGAAGGTAAATGGTGTACAAAAGCATCCAATGCAAAGTATTAGCTAATACCAGGAACATGATTACTGTATTTTGAGGATTCTTATATTTAATCCTTGTTCATTGAATCTCACAGTGTTGTAAATAATTTCTAATCATAGTCCACCCATTAGCAAATTAAAGTGCCTTGCCACTCTCTTGGTAAGATCACAGCTTTAAGACAGTGCTACAATGAAAAGATCATGAACTGGTTGGCACATGCTTGTTCATCTCAAATCTGTGGACCTAGAGGTAAAAATTATCCCAGACCTTGGAGATCATATTCTGCTCCGTTTATTTTTAGAAATGTAAAATGTGGTCCAGGAAGAAAGTGACTTTTCCAGTTTCATAAAGTTACATGTACATTAGTTTCCAGTTGTCTTTAATACCTATATAGGTTTTCAGATATGTGTGTATGGTACACAATATAAAGATTTTAAAGAGTAGTACTTTTAGAAAATTAGGCTCCAGCATTTACTCATAACTTCTCAGAAAGAAGATTGCTTCATCAATCCATACATACCTAGTAATTCTATTAATAGGATCTGACTTTGTTATAGAATTTTTATAATGCAAGTGAATACAATATTTATATAAAGAATGTGTGCATATAATGTATACGGAGTATACAAAACCAAATTTTACATTCTTTCCCCTCCACGAGTTTCATGCTAATATCTGTAGCTACAACAGTAGATACAAGGCTCTTCAGACTATAATTACACAGCTTAGCAAAAATGAATTGTATACATGGACAAAAGAAGCAACTGATGATACCTCATTTTGGATAAATATATTAATTAAGTCATGTTGCCACAACAGAACACCACAGACTGGTGGCCTAAACAACAGAAATGGTGTTTTCTCACAGTTCTGGAGACTGAAAAGTCCAAGATTCATTTTCCAGCCGAACTGTCTCCCCGACGGGATCGCTCTGCCTGGTTTGCAGATGGCCTCTTTGAACTCACATGGCCTTTCTTCTGAGTACTTGCAAAAATCTGTCTCTCTCTGTCTCTGTAGGTTAGTAGTCCTACTGGATTAGGGTCCTATCACATGACCTAATTTAACCTTAATCACCTCCTAAAGACCCTACTCCAAATACAGCTACGCTGGAGCTCAGGGCTTCTACATGTGAACATGGGGGATCACATTCCAGTCCAGAGCAACCAGGAAAGGCTTGATGAATAAGGCAGCTCTTGGTATGGTGTGGAATGTATATTAGAATGCAATATATGGATGTGGAAATCTTACTCTTAACTGAGGGGAAGAAAGACCATGAAAAAAAACAGAAGTTTGAAAATTCAGGCATATTTGTAGAATAGTAAACGTTACAATTGTGCAGTAGCATTGAATATTTTTGGGGAACCCAAAGACTAAATGGGAAGTAATTTTACTTTATATGTTGGAGGACCTTGAAGGCTAGTCTGAAGAATTTCACATCATTTAAACATCATACTGAAGTCATCAATATGTTGGAGAAATGGAGTATTACTATTAGATCTTCATATTGAAAAGATTCCTAAGGTGAAGTGTTTGGAACAGATTCAAATGAGAAGACTCAAGAGTTTGGGGTACAGATTTGGAGAAGTAGTGTAATAGACTTGATTGCAATTAAATAAAATCATGGCTAGGATAATAGTTTTATTTCCTTTTCCTTGCCAAAAGAATAATTTTATTTCCTTTTCCTTTCCTTTTCCTGCTGTATGCCCCATGCCTTTCCGCACTGTTAAAAGGTTTGGGGGCACCTGTGTGGCTTAGTTGATTAAGTGTCTGACACTTGATTTTGGCTCAGGTCATGATCTCACGGTTCATGAGATCAAGCCCTGCATTCGGTTCTGTGCTGATAGTGTAGAGCCTGCTTGGGATTCTCTCTCTCTCTCACCCCTTTTCTCTGCCCCTACCTGCTCTCTCTCTCTCTCAAAAATAAATAAACATAAAAAAAACAGTTTAACTTGTAACTATACCTCTCCATAGAAATCTCTTTCTAATCTCCCAGTCCAAGGGTCCTTTCTCAGTTTTCCTTATCCTTGGCTTGTCTTCAGTCTCAGTGAATTATTTTTCCTAAACTTATTTTAGGAACTTCTTTCTCCTTCCTTTCTCTGTATTCCTTTGTCACCTTCACTTTTTTTTTCTTCCTTCCACACCCACAAAATGAATGATTCTCTAGGGCTTTCATTTGTATTTCTCTTCTTTGTTACCTTCCGTCCACTAGTAAAATCACTTGCTACTTTGAGTGAGTTACCACAGAATTAATTTCATCCGTATTTACTTATCACATGTATCCCACTCTAACCTCTAGCCCTATGTTCTCCAGAATTCCAGTTCTCTCTAGCTCCTTTCCAATAAGTACATCCTCACCTACAATTCATTTCCCCCCTAAAATCAATTTCTGGGTGCCTAATTTTTAAAAATATAAATATATTGACCCTCTCTTAGTACTGAGGCTCAAAACCTCAATGTAACTCCACTGGTTTACAATTCCTCTATTTTCTATATATTTACTGAAAATACAGTTCTTACTTGCATTGTTTTGTTTTGCAGTGTTTTCATTGTTATTGATTTTATTGTTGCTATATTCATTTTAAACATTTTTTTATGCTTCCTCTTATGCATCATACTCCAGTCAAATGAAGCATTTAGCCCCTGTTTTCTTCTCAAGGCTACGTACTTGTCCTCTATTTTCCTTATCAGAAACCACCCTACCTGCATTCCTAGGGGTCATTTTGCTCCACTTCAATATATTTCTTTTCTTTCCTTTCTTTTTTTAACATTCCTGCAAATTACTTCATCAAAACTAATTTATTTGCCTGTACAAGATACTAAGGGACTCAAAAAGAGCCATAACCCAAAAACAAAGATTAAAAACAGCTAATAGGTATAGTTTCTTTTCTATGTAACAGATTGTTCTTTTAAATACTACTTATATATTAACTCATTTAATCCTCACAATGTGAATGGAATAGGTATTGCTATCCCCATCCCTAGAATTTGATAGAATGCTTTTTTTCTTTAACTGATCCTGTATAATTTGTGAAATCTTTATCTCGGTAAGTTTTGTACCCTACCTTATAGTGTTCAGAATGTCATTCTATCCTTCCTAACTGTTGTGTAAAGCTCAATTAGAAGATGTGGTGGGGAAAATTTTTATTGTAGAAAGTGTTACTGTTGGGTGACTATCTTGATTTTGAGGAAAAGGGCACATAAACAAAGTGCTAAAATATAAACTGAGGCGTTTAAAAAGTTTTTAAAGCTTATTTGTCCAAAAATCTTTTTGAACCAGGCAGCACCAAACCGCAAATGGTTAGGACCCACAGGAGCTAGGGGAGAAGCTTTTACAGAGAAAAGGCGGGGAGGGTCGCCTCTTGGCCTTTTGGCTAAGATCAAGTGCAGAGAAAAGGGGGAAACTAAGTGAGCTCTATTGATACAGTTGAAGCCAATGGTCATTTACAAGTCTGAAAATCCCAGGGCTCTAAAGAATTATGCCAGATCTACTCTGCCTGTGTGCTCTGTAAACGGAACAAGGTCTGGATGGCAGCACAACATGGTTTACTGCATATTTTAAGCCCACTGTTGAGACCTACTGCTCAGAAAAGATTCCTTTCAAAATATCCCTGCTCATTGACAATTCACCTGATCACAGAACTCTGATGGAAATATGAAGTTAATGTTGTTTTCATTCCTGTTCACATATCATCCATTCTGCAGCCCATGGATCAAGGAGTCATTTTGACTTTTAAGGTTCACTTAAGAAACACATTTCATAAAGCTCTATCTGCCATAGATAGTGATTCCTCTGATGGATCTGGGCAAAGTCAATTGGAAAACTTCTGGAAAGGATTCACTATTTTAGATGCCACTAAGAACATTCATGATTCATGGGAAGTGGTCCAAATATCAGCATTACCAGGAGTTTGGAAGAAGTCGATTCCAACCCTCATGGATAACCTTAAGGGGTGCAAGACTTCAGTGGAGGAAATACGTGCAGATGTGGTGGGAACAGCAAGAGAACTAGAGTTAGACTTGGAGCCTGAAGAGGAGGAACAGAATGGCTGCAATCTCGTGATAACACTGGAACAGATGAGGAGGCGCTTCTTAGGGATGAGCTAAGAAAGTGATTTCTTGGGATGGAATCTATTCCTGGTGAAAATGCTATGAAGATTGCTGAGATGACAACAGAGGATTTAAAATATTACCTAATTAGCTAATAAAGCAATACCCGGGTTTGAGAAAATTGGCTTTAGTTCTACTGTGGGTGAAATGCTATCGAACGGCGTTGTATGCTGCAGAGGAAATTTTCGTGAAAGGAAGAGTCGATTGATCCAGCAAACTTCACTGTCTTATTTCAGGAACTTGCCAGGCCACTCCCAACCTTCAGCAACCACCACCCTGATCAGTCAATATTGAGCCAAGACCTTCCACCGGCAAAAAGATTATGATTCACTGAAAGCTCAGATAATGGCTAACATTTTTCGGCAATAATATATTTTTATATTAAGGTATGTACAATGATCTTTTAGATATCATGCTATTGCACATTTACTAGACTAAAGTAGAGTGTAAACTTAACTTCTATAGGCACTGGGGAAACAAAATTCATTTGACTAGCTTTACTGTGGTATTTGCTTTATTGCGCTGATCTGGAACTGAACCTCTGCCTCCAGTTAAAAATATCCTTTCAAATATCTTGTCAGGCGTCAGCCGGGGGGAAAAGGTAAATATTTCTGGCAGGGTTGAATGACCCCAGGAACCCCAGAGGAATCCCTCAGAGATGGTGCAAAAGTACCACCCTCTCAAGATCCAGAGCCAGTCTAAAGGTAAGGGAAAGCAGACTCGGGTAATTCCGCCCCTCCCCCCGGCCCCCTGCCCGAGAACTGACACAGTAGGTAAAATCCTAGTCGCAAACGGTGTGCAACCCACATTTCTGCCCCACCACATTGTGGGGCCCCCCAAACTGACAAGTGCCAAGCCAGGTTCTCAGAGCACAAAACAAGACAATTAAGAAGGCAATGAATGGTTCTAGGAGAGAGAGCATTGATCACCAATGGGTCCCCAGAAGCAAGCTCACAAGTCACGATTCCAAGATCTAATTCTCACAAATGGAATGTCCTGCCCATCTGAACTTGGAAAGGACGAGTGAAGTGTTACCTTCCCGCCTCCAGCAGGCGCCACAGACGGGGATCTGGGAGGCCTGGCTCTTACCGTTTGCTGGCTTCCGCTAGTTTCCCCAGGATCGGTTTGCAGGCTCCGGGGCAAGTCAGGTGTCCCGGCAGGTCCCATCCTGGTCACCAGAAACTGTAGAGGACAAGTTTCATTTCCCCTTGTTCTCCAGGGCACCTCCTACTGGCTACGCTCATCCGAGGTTAAAAATGAAAAGTTCTCCACTGTGTCTTCTTCGCTCGGGATCATCTCTGGACGATTTCGATAGATTTGACCTCCTTGTTCAGCTTTCAAACCAAATTGTGTTCACCGGAGGCCTCACGCTGGTTGCTCCCAGCCTCGTGTCTGAGCCGGACCCGGAGTGACCCTGGACCCGGTCCGGTTTTGACGTCGGAACCTCAGACCCTGGCCCCCGTCGGATCCAGACCCGGACCGATTTCTACGTTGGACCCAACGTGAGGCTGACCCGCTGTGGTTTTTAAATGCGAGCTGGTGGCCTGTGGCCGGTTTCGGAGACGGTGAGGGGGAAAGGGCGCTGGCAGTGTGGACGCTCGTGACCGAGAAGCTGAGGAGCCCGGATCCCAGAGGGGCTTCCCAGCACCTCCAGGCGCAGCGGGAGAGCAGCGAGCTCGGGGGCTCAGCAGGTGCCTGGGGTGGGGGGGGCGGGGGGCGGGGCGGGGAGGGGGTGGGGGAGGGGGTGGGGTGCTCCTTTCTCCCGGGGGAGGTGGGGCTCTTTCTTCACTTCCCTCTTCTGACCCCAGAACTGCTGAAAGGTAAACTGAGGCATATGACAATTTTTTTAAGAGCTTATTTGAGCAAAAATTGATTTGAATGGGGCAGCACCAATCTGGGAATGAGGAAGAGCTTTCTAGGGACAGGAGCTCAGGGAGAGGCTTTTATAGAGAAAAGGCAGAAAGAAAGCAAGGCGGTTTTCTTTTCAGAGAAGTTTATTTTGAGAGCGAGAGGGAGAGAGAGAATCCTAAGCAGGCTCTGCACCGTCAGCGTGGAGCTCTCCTTGGGGCTCAAACCCACGAACCCTGAGACTGTGACCAGAGCTGAAAGCAAGAGTGGGATGTCCAACTGACTGAGCCTCCCAGGTGCCCCCAAGGTAAGGTCGTTATCGACTGGCTGTGGCTTAAAGCCTGTTTGGCTGTTTGTGTTGGTTGGTTGTAGCATTTTGATTTCATAACCTTGAGACATCTGTGGGCTTGGAGTTTGCTTTGCGTGTAGGCCATGGTGGCATTGGAGCCACCTGAGTTGAATAGCCTCCTGCTGAAGGAATTTAACAGATCCAAATCTTGTCTCCAAAAGCTAACGCGGTTTTGCTGTTGTCTTTAAGGAACATGATACACGGTTTTGAACACGTAGAAGTGCATGTGTAACAGGAGTTCTGATGATCCTCATGTTCCACGACCCTCGTGACCGATGATCAATGACTCAGGCTATGTGAAAACAGTCTTGGGTGATGGCCCGGTTTGCTGAAGTTAGTATTTAATAGCTGAGAGTCACAGACCACCATTTCAGCTGGGGCCTTCTTGAATTGTCCTTTCTGAGTGATGGGAACTTCAAGAAAAGGTACCCACGAAGCGAGAATGACAGATTATTGAGTGCTGGCTCAGGTACTTGGCGTATTATCACCTCCCCTGTCCCTTTTGGTTGTTTCAAAGTCTTTCCTAAATTTTATAACCCTAGAAATTGATGAGACCCAGTTGTAGCGACTCCATCGTGTATAAATTTCGCAGAAATCTGTTTTCATAGCCAATTTACATACAGAGGCACTTTTAATTTAAAGGTGTTTATTTTTGTTTTGCATAAAAAAGACAAAACTAGTGCGATGTTATTCATACTAGAATTAAGAAGTTCCAACACATTTTGTCTTCCTGGGAGTTATCTTGTTATTGAAGTCTGGACATCCTGCTGATCTGCTTCTTGCTTTGATGATCTGATATCGTTTTATTTTGATGTTTTCGGTCTCCTATTTGGGACAGGTTTCGTAGTCAAAACATAATTAAGTAGATGCTTTTCATATGCAAATGTCCAGGTGATTACTACATCAAGGGATTATATTTATTCTGGAAAAAAGAGTACAATTTAAAAGGTTGGAGATAATGGGAAGATTTCAAAATCTGTCTCTCTCTCTCTGTCTCTCTCTCAGTAAATGAATTTCTTAATATAATGATACCAATTGATAAAGATTCTGCTCTCTTCAGATCATTCCAGCTCACACCCCCTTGTTTTGAAAGTCTGTGTTGTAAGTAATAAAAATGCAAGGAGCTTTTACTATGTGGTTGTGTGTCTGAACATGTGTATATTATACTGCTGGTCCACACAGAAGACCATGTTACCCTGTGATATTTTGTGCACCAAAAGTATGAACAGGGCTTAGATTTTATAAAAGATTAAAGAAAACAAAATTAATGTGAAGCGAATGTTTTAGGGGCTCCACTGATCTCGAAATACGATTCAGTTTTTCCTTTACTCATTTTTGTTTCTGTCTTCCACCAGCAAAATGGAATTTTCATGTTCTTGTCATTTCAAAGTGCAATGTAATATATCTTTTTTTCTTATTTCATTATCCCTGTCTCCCCAGCCCATCATAGACAATTGTACACTGTTTGACCTGTACCCTTTCTATTCGCATGTGTCCTTGAAAAACGTGGCAGGATTCTGTGTGTGTGCTTTTAAAGTTTGTTTTATTTGTGAAATTTACAAAGCTACAGAAATGTTGAGAGATGAGTAAAATGAAGAACACTTATAATTGGCACCATGTTGCCTCTTTTCTGTCATTCTTTCAACCTCTCTTTTATTACCTTGGGACTTATGAGACAATTATTTTCTAACTCTACCCCTAGCACTCATCTGTGAAGCAGAGCTTTCCCTTTCTCTAGCCCTTCCTCTTTTGATCCATTGATGCTTTTTTTAATTCAGTCTGTCAAAATCCCTTGCAATCATTGTTCTTCTTCCTGTAAAAATTGACCTAACTTTGGAATGTGGAATTCCTTCAGGTGGCCCCTGTGTGTTTTTTATATGGCTCTACTATCTCTTTAGGCATTTTCTGGCTTTCTGGTTCAACAAGTTGCAGTATTTATCACTTATTTCATTTTGTACCTCCTCTGTCCCAGACCTGGATTTACTGCTAGAGGCCCTGGTTTCTTCTGGTAAGGAATGGACATAGGCACTGGGATCTAGGTTTGTGCGTGGCTACTGGGATCTTCTTTGCATCTGGGGTATTCCTGTGAACAGAACTAAAATATACATGTATTTTAGAAAATATGAATTAATACTAATACCTGTAATTAAAATTCAGTACAAAATCCTTTCTCACCATCTTCTATATTTATATCCCTCTCCTTCCCCAGTGAAAACCCTCAAGTCCAAACATAGGCTATATATTTGCTCAGTAACCAATATAATTTCAGAATTACAAACATAATATTACATATATTTTATTATCTTTTTTTCTTTTAAAGTGTATTCTGAGAGAGACAAAGACAGTGCAAGTGGGGGAGGGGCAGAGAGAGAGGGTGAGAGAGAGAATCCCAAGCAGGCCCTGCACTGCCAGCATAGAGCCCGATGTGGGGCTCAAACCCACAAAGCTGTGAGATCATAACCTGAGCCCAAACCAAGAGTCAGATACTTAACCGACTGAGCCACCCAGGTGCCCCAATATATATTACATTTATTTAAAATGTAATTCTATGTCAATAAAAATATTTGAAAAGATATAGCCTTTAATTTACATATTTATACATTCAAAATACATATTCAGTAGAAATCTTTTATGAATCCTGATTTCTTAATGTCTTTCTCTTTAAAAGGAGAGTGGTTTTGTTCTGTTTTGCTGGTGAAATGATAACAGGCAAGTGACAGAAAATTGCTGGCCAGAATACATAAGTAGCATTTTTAAAGAGCCTTAATTCTAATCAAATATTGAGAATAACTGAGATATCTTATATGTGCCTAGGTACAAGGTATGTTTTCTTTCTCTCCCAGACTTTCCTCAGGAAAGAGGAAGGTACCTCATGCAAGATTCTTTAAAAAATTATTAATATTAAAGAATAAACTCAGTAATTTCATTGTTAATAACAAAGTACAGTTTGGAGAAGACACATTAGCCTGAGATAATCCCGGTAGTAATTTTTGGTTGCTTATAAAGGTCACCTGAAGTAATTGGTAAAAATACAAAACAAAGAAATTTAATGTAGATTTAGTGATTATTATAGGAAACATACTGTGACAATCATAAGGCTTGGATATGACTTGAACATGTCTTTAGACACTGAGTAAGTGCAGATTTGTTTTGGATAGGGGAGATTTTAGCTTTAGGGAACACTTCTAGTGACAGCATCCCTGCCTCTCTCTATTTAAAAAAGTTACCTTCACAACTTACCCGGAAATAATAGTAATGTGCTCTGGGAAGCTGAGTTAGATAACTCAGATATTCATCTTCAGGGATGAAATTTCATTGATGTAAAAGATGTATGTGATGAGTTTAAACGAATTGTTGCACAGATAAAAATTAATAGTTTATATCAATGTTTTGTTTTATATTGTAAGCATATATTACTAAAATAATATAGTAAACATTATAAGGTGGCATTATATTTCATCTACATCCCTAAAATTTAATCTATTCAAATTGATCCAAATTTTTTTCTCATTGGGAAAAGAGCAGACTATATAATATATATTATAATATTATGTCATAAAAATATATAATATTCAGGTCCCTATTATATCCAGCCATAAAACAGAAATGCAAATAATATGCTAAGTAAAACCAAAAACTTAAAAAAATTACAAGTATTTATGAGTTACAGGTTTGTTGAGGAGTCTCAATTTGTTAGATGTATGATAATATAACTATTTTAATGTTGCGCATAATTCCTTTCATCTGTGTTGGAGGGATTTATCTTTTTTTCATCACTGAATATCATTTTAGAGCAGATTTGAAAATATGCCAGTCTAATACGCCAGTTTAATAACCAGTAATTTTGGTTGTTAAAATTTAGACCTATTTAAAAATTTCAGTCCCGTATTCTTTTCAAAGTTTCTTCTCCCTACTCTCCTAGGGAGAAGTTTGAACCCTTTTGTTCAAGGTTGAAGTGTGTGTGCGCGCGCGCGCGTGAGGGAGAGGGAGAGAAGAGAAAGCATGTGTTTTTCTAAGTGAAAGAAGTTTAAAAGTTCCCTCCATTATCATATCCCACGCGGAATGTTGTTTATGGCAGAGAGAATAAAAGATGGAATATTCAAATTCAAGGACACCGCAGGGTCAGGTAAACAGAGGGACCTGATCTGGGTGAATAATTGAAACAACTGTCAACATTTTGCAGCTCATATTAGGAAGAGGAAGCAGTGTAGTGAAGATGTGCTTGTGGTAAAATGTGAAGATCTGAAGAAGCAGAGTGTTAAAGCCTAGAAATAATTGCAGACGTATCTTTCTAACTGTGTAACAGGCACTCTTCCATGAATTGTGCTTATTTTAATCCTCTTTCTAAAAATATTTAGCATTTATTTATTTTTGAGAG
The DNA here is from genome assembly GCF_024362965.1 of Panthera pardus. Classification (NCBI taxonomy): domain Eukaryota; kingdom Metazoa; phylum Chordata; class Mammalia; order Carnivora; family Felidae; genus Panthera; species Panthera pardus. The sequence continues at coordinate 79,514,436 of NW_026526710.1, read as the reverse complement.
AGAGAGGGAACGAGGAAGGAAGGGGCAGAGGGAGAGGGAGACACAGCATCCGAAGCAGACTCCAGGCTCTGAGTGTCAGCACAGAGCCCGACGTGGGGCTCAAACTCACGAACTGCGAGATCATGACCTGAGCCAAAATTGGATGCTGAACCCACCGAGCCACCCAGGTGCCCCTTTAATCTTCTTTCAAAAGTCTTTAGGGTAGATAATCTTACCGTCTCATTTCAGATTAGGGAACTGGCATACATCCTGTTAAAAGTTAAAAAGTGGAGACACTGGGATTCAAATGCTAACACTCTAATTCCGGAGCATATGCTCTTAATCACTGTGCAATACTGTCCTTTAGTATCTTGGAAAGTCTGTGACATGAGAATGTGCCATGTGGAATGACACATGGAAACTTTTACAGCATACCACAGGTGGAACAAAGCAATGAGATTTCAAACCAGAAATATGTTCTTCAGGTCACATTGCTTGCTTCTTTCCTCCAAGCCCAGAGCTTCCTTGCTTTGGCCATAGTGTGAGATGGCACCCGAGCCAGCTCTGTACCCCGACATCACAGTCCCAAGGTACGGAGGAGTTAATGCTCCGTGCTGGAAACTTTCACACTGCCGGTGAAGGAGCCCAGGGATAAATATTCCCTCCTTTCCTCTTCTCACAAACAGAAAGTCCTCAGATGCTTTTTATATAGCTTTGTGGACAGTCCCGAGGAAGTGAGTGAACAGTCACCCAGGTGGCTGACTTAATGATGCAGCCTTGTGTTGGCTCTACTTGCTTTCCAGCTTTGCTGCCTTTGACCTTCCATCCAGCTCCCTTGGATTGAACACCCCCAGTGCTTTAGCTTTTGTCCCAGGCTCTAAGGGAAACGAGGGTCGGAACATCAGTAATGTGTCCATTTCAGCAGGTTAGCTGTGTAAGTGGAAGGGAGGATTGTGTGTTACTGAGAGGTTTGGGTTTTTTTGTTTGTTTGTTTGTTTTTAAAGTAAAGAGGCTATGGGGCGCCTGGGTGGCTCAGTCGGTTAAGCAGCCGACTTCGGCTCAGGTCACGATCTCGCGGTCGGTGAGTTCGAGCCCCGCGTCGGGCTCTGTGCTGACAGCTCAGAGCCTGGAGCCTGTTTCAGATTCTGTGTCTCCCTCTCTCTCTCTGCCCCTCCCCTGTTCATGCTCTGTCTCTCTCTGTCTCAAAAATAAATAAACGTTAAAAAAAAATTTTAAAGTAAAGAGGCTAGATTATTGATTCTCAACCCTGGCTGTAGAAAAGAATTATCTGGAGAGATTTTTTTTAAAGACTTAATTTTTGTAGAGCAGTTTCATGTTCACAGTAAAATTGAGAGGAAAGTACAGAGATTTTCCATCTGTCCCCTGCCCCCACATACACAGCCTCCCCATTATCAGCATCCCCCATCAGAGTGGTACGTTTGTTACATTTGATGACCTACGTGGACACAGCGTAATCCCTAGTTTACATTAGAATTCACTCTTGGCTTTGTACATTTGGATAAATGTAAAATGATTAGTATCCATCACTGAAGCATTGTGCAGAGTATTTCCGCTGCCCTAAACGTCCTCTGTATTCTGCCTGTTCGTCTCTGTCCTTCTCTTCCCTCCTCCCACAGCCTCTGGCAACCACTGAGTTTTCTACTGTCTCTGGAGAGAATTTAAAAAGTAACTGTAACCGTGTCCCAGCTTCAGAAATTCTGATTTAATAATTCTGGAGTTGGCCTGAGCATCAGTACGTTTTTGAAAGTTTCTGGATGATGGTAATATATAGCCAGGATTGAGAAATCTGGACTAAATCATGCTTAAATTATTAAAAGAAGGATTTAAAAGAGATGGAGAGATCCAAGTGGGATATTTCATAGTTCATAGCTTTTCAGAAAGGGAAAGAGATCGGATTCAGGGTACATTTGGAGAGATTAATTTGTGCAATACAGAGGAACACCTACATGGTAAGGACCCAGAGATTTATTTTCTCCAGCACTCTTCTGCACAGGCACTGCCTGGGGATCTTGTGAAAATGCAGGTTCTGATTCTTCAGATCTCGGGCCTGAAATTCTAACATTTAACAAACTCCAGGTGATACAGTGCTGCTGGTCTGTTAGACATATTTTTTATTAGCAAGGATTTGAGTTTTGTGGGTTTTTTGTTTTTTTGTGGGGGGTTGGTGAATGAGATCAAAAGGCAAAGGGAAAAGGGAATTTAGAGTGTATTTAAGATAATTCTTCTATGGTACTCAGCTGATGTCCCATGGAATCTATACTCAATAAAAAGGGAAGTGAAAAGGAGATTTAGGACATAAGCGGGGGGGGGGGGGGGGGGGGGGGGTCAATGAACTGAAGGTTTTGATGCCAGTGAAACAGCTTTATAGTGACATTACTGAAGAAAGCAAGTTAGAAATATAGGAGGGTGTGGTGGTCTCAGAGTGGGATACTTGCATTAAAGGTGTGGGGTGCTTAATTTCAGGTGATGAATAGTCAAGGGCTTAAATTGAGGGGACTGGGGCAGAGTAAAGGAGATCATTGGAGATAAGATCAAGGAATTACTTGAGGCCAGGAGGTTAGATTACTCTTAAAGAGGTTTAAGTTTGGGTGAAGAAGAAAGCAAGAGTCATACAGCAAAGTTGTCAGTGGATGAAAGGGTCAAGATTAGAATAGTTTAATTGGTATGAACCTCAGAGGTGTTGGGATTTTTTTTTTTTTTTTTTTTTTTTTTTTTTTTTTTTTTTTAGCAGCAGTTGTTTCCTTTCCATCATGGCATTAGGAAACACGGACATAACTCCACTTGTTTGATCCAGAAGTACAGGAGAACTTTGGTTTGCAAGCATAATTTGTTCCAGAAACATGCCAAAGCATTTGTTTTTTATTTTTTATTTTTTTAATATGAAATTTATTGTCAAATTGGTTTCCATACAACACCCAGTGCTCATCCCAAAAGGTGCCCTCCTCAATACCCATCCCCCACCCTCCCATCCCTCCCACCCCTCCCACCCCCCATCAACCCTCAGTTTGTTCTCAGTTTTTAAGAGTCTCTTATGGTTTGGCTCCCTCCCTCTCTAACCTTTCTTTCTTTCTTTCTTTCTTTTTTTTTTTTCCTTCCCCTCCCCCGTGGTCTTCTGTTAAGTTTCTCAGGATCCACATAAGAGTGAAAACATATGGTATCTGTGTCTCTCTGTATGACTTATTTCACTTAGCATAACACTCTCCAGCTCCATCCACGTTGCTACATATTTCATTCTTTCTCATTGCCACGTAGTACTCCATTATGTATATACACCACAATTTCTTTATCCATTCATCAGTCAAGAGACATTTAGGCTCTTCCATAATTTGGCTATTGTTGAGAGTGCTGCTATAAACATTGGGGTACAACTGCCCCTGTGCATCAGTACTCCTGTATCCCTTGGGTAAATTCCTAGCAGTGCTATTGCCGGGTCATAGGGTAGATCTATTTTTAATTTTTTGAGGAACCTCCACACTGTTTTCCAGAGTGGCTGCACCAGCTTGCATTCCCACCAACAGTGCAAGAGGGTTCCCGTTTCTCCATATCCTCTCCAGCATCTATAGTCTCCTGATTTGTTCATTTTGGCCACTCTGACTGGCGTGAGGTGATATCTGAGTGTGGTTTTGATTTGTATTTCCCTGATGAGGAGTGATGTTGAGCATCTTTCCATGTGCTTCTTTGCCATCTGGATGTCTTCTTTAGAGAAGTGTCTATTCATGTTTTCTGCCCATTTCTTCATTGGCTTATTTTTCGGGTGTGGAGTTTGGTGAGCTCTTTATAGATTTTGGATACTAGCCCTTTGTCCGATATGTCATTTGCAAATATCTTTTCCCATTCCGTTGGTTGCCTTTTAGTGTTGTTGATTGTTTCCTTTGCAGTGCAGAAGCTTTTTATCTTCATAAGGTCCCAATAGTTCATTTTTGCTTTTAATTCCCTTGCCTTTGGGGATGTGTCAAGTAGGAAATTGCTGCGGCTGAGGTCAGAGAGGTTTTTTTCCTGCTTTCTCCTCTAGGGTTTTGATGGTTTCCTGTCTCACATTCAGGTCCTTCATCCATTTTGAGTTTATTTTTGTGAATGGTGTAAGAAAGTGGTCTAGTTTCATCCTTCTGCATGTTGCTGTCCAGTTCTCCCAGCACCATTTGTTAAAGAGACTGTCTTTATCCCATTGGATATTCTTTTCTGCTTTGTCAAAGATGAGTTGGCCATACTTTTGTGGGTCTAATTCTGGGGTTTCTATTCTATTCCATTGGTCTATGTGTCTGTTTTTGTGCCCCACAAGAAATAACGGAAACTCAGATTATTCATTCCACAATCCAAAAATATTCATATAAAATGATTACAATACTTGAATACAATACAAAATAATAAAATATAAAGAAAAATAAACAAATTTAACTTGCACTTCCCTTTGAAAACCTTCATGGCTAGTGCGAGGGAGGGAGCGAGAGGAGGGTTATTGTGTACGACAACTTTCACTATCACTAAAGGAATCACTGCTGTCTGTTGGCTCAATGGAATCTGTATCTGCATGGGGGCCATTGTATATGCTTGCATGGATGTTGACTACAGTGCAGTATCGATAAACTCTTGTCATATACTGTATCTGATGTAACTGGCAATAAGGCAGCAGAGGAAAGGGTCTCTATCTGCAGGCAGCCTGACCTAGAATGAAGCAAAGCATTCCTAAGCTCACTCTTGTATGGAAAAGCAAAGGACTGTCCATGGGTGCTTTGAAGTGACAAAAAATACACTAGTGCCAGTTGTGGGCACCTTCCAGTGTTCTGAAAAATCACTGATTTCTGCCGAACACCATGGCCCTAGACCAAGCATCCAAGTATGGGAGATGATCACCCACAATCTTATGGAGAGAGAGAGAGAGAGAGAGAGAGAGAGAGAGAAGAAGAAGAAGAAGAAGAAGGAGGAGGAGGAGGAGGAGGAGGAGGAGGAGGAGGAGGGGGAGGGGGAGGAGGAGGAGGAGGGGGAGGGGGAGGGGGAGGAGGAGGAGGAGGAGGAGGAGGAGGAGGAAAGAACCACTACCACCATTGGCTCAGTTGTAATCATGTGACATTCAGCATCACATACTACTTGTATTGCAAGACCTCGCTCGTTTATCAAGTTAAAATTTATTAGAAATGTTTGCCTGTCTTATGGAACACTTACAGAACAAGTTACTGACAATCCAAGGTTTTCCTGTACTTGGGATGTAAGAGAATAGAATCTGTGCTTACAGGCCTATGGAGATTTCAGTTATAGGAAAAAAGATGGAGCATGTGAAGTAGTTGAGGATGGGGAAATGCTCAACAAGCTCAGGATACAAGTTCTAGCATCACTGTTTGGGCTGAAAGCAGTAGGAGTGTTAAGAGAGAAATTATAGATAAATTTTGGAGAGGAAATCAGTAAGGAATAAAAGTCCAGAGAGGCTGTTTGGGGAGTGACCAAGAAAAACAGCATTTGGGTTGGGAGTGGCTTCCTTCTCATATTTTCTTGGAGAAAAACATGCTCTTGGTAAAACAGTAATCATATGTGTTTTCGGAAGAACTCCTTTCTCCCAAAGAGCCAGACGTTTTCATCCTTCTAGTCTGCTGATGGTGACGACTGCAGTCGGTGCGGCATGAGACAGTGGCGTGGAGAAAATGGATGTAAACCAGGAAGGCATCATTTCTAGCATCTCAGGAGCTAGAAGTCTCCAATTGAAGATAAAAATCTTAGTTTTCCCTGATAACTCATGACACAGACTGTCAGAAATGGTAGAACATGATGGCCAAGGATACAGTTTCTGGAACCAGGCTTCCTGGGTCCAAGGCTTCCTGGGTCCAAATTCTGATCCTAACCCATTCTAACTTCATGGCCTTGAGCAAATTGCTGAATATCTCTGTGCATCAGGTTCCTTGTCTATAAAATGGGCATAGTTACAGTGTCCAACTCATGGGTCTATTGCGAGGATTTAGTAAATTAATATGTGTAAAGCATTAAGAACGGTGACTAACACATAGTGCAATACAAGTGTTTGTTTTATTTGTTTAAATAATTGCTGGGCTTATAATATTTTATTTTGATTTAAAAACTAATTTTTTAGGGAAGATAATATGCTAACAGCAAACCCTTAGGAGATGAGTCCTCACCATTCATTATGCAACAGTTATGACAACCACAGGTTGCACAGGCATATATGCACACACACACACATTTTTTTTTTATCTTTTAGGCAAAACAAACTTGTTTCAAGTGTACCAATGTTACAAAGCAGAGATTGGGACTAGGTTAGATAGTGCTGTGGGAAGAAGGAACTGCAACCCAAACAGAGAGGGAGCTGATAGTGAAAAGCATGTGGGAGGCTCAACCGCTCCCAGGTTCCTTGTAGAATTCCACAGGAGGAAATGAATTGAAAGCAGTTTTAATTACACTATTTCTTGACCTGCTACAGAGAAAGGCATGCAGCTGCCTGTGAAGGACCCAGTGAATCGTGCCCTGGTGTTCGCTTCCTCAGCGGAAGGTTGCTATCTCCTAGCTACGTGCTGCTTGGAATAGAAGGACTAACCACCAACCAGATGGTGAGGCATATACCCCATGTGCATAAACCCAGGAAGAGCCAACCTCCCAACCGAAGCCACTCGATCATTATTTGGGAGGCTCAGGAAGCTCAGATCATTGAGGCCCAATGAATATTTTTCATTAATTTCCTTTGACTAAAGTTCCTGTTTTCTTTTGCATTAGGGAGAAATTACAACATTTTCCCAATCCGGCACCTAAATACAACTGTGTCTTTACACATTTTCTTGTGTATTTTCAAGGCTTTCTTCATTCATTCAAGCAATGTTGATTGGTTTTTATTATTTCCCAGGTAGGATGGTTAATTTTATGAGTCAACTTGACTGGGCCACAAGGTGCCCAGACATTTGATCAAAGAGTATTCTGGGTCTGTGTGTGAGGGTATTTCTGGTTGACATTAACATTGAATGAGACCAAGTAAAGCAGATTGTCCTCCCCAGTGTGGATATGCAGTGTGGGTATCTCTTCTTGGGTCTCAAGAATCACGGCTTTCAGATGGCACTCACACCGTTAACTCTCTTGCCTCTCAGAACGTTGTGGACTCGGGCTAGAACGACACCATGGTCACTACACTGTATCATCAGCTTTGCCAACTACAAATCCTGGGGATCCTTAGCTTCCATATTTGCACGAGCCAGTTACCTTCACTAAATCTCTTTCTGTATAATCCACACATTGTACTTGTCCTTTTTCTCTCAGGAACCCTGGCTAATACACCACGTTTGGCTCGATGTTAGGAAGAGAGTAGTTGACGTGTTGGTCAGATCTCAAGCACTTCCAAGGTAGTGAGCCTTACCAAATAATTGCATCAATTTAAAATATTTTAAATTTGTCCCAAGTGTCTAAAGGACACTCACATATTTATATTAATTTTTTTCTTTTTCTTTTGAGAAGGAGATAATATTGTTGAATGATGCCATCTTCCTGACTGATAGGGATATTTCTAGACATGTGAGCTACCGAATACTCTGTACTGTGTGCTCTCCATGTTAGATATTTGATCCTGCTAATTTAGTTTGAATTTCCCCAGGTTTAAATTTGAAGCAATACTCTAATCCTTGCATTGACAGAGTAACTCTCTGTCATAATGAAAATTCAGATCGGATATTTTAAAAATGGAAATATTTTAATTTACGTTTCGAAAGAAATGGCCTTAGAATAAGTAAAACCATAAAAAAGATGAAAAAAACTTCAGATTTCTATATGACAAAAAATTAGTCTATAGTCTAAATCCCACTGCCATTAGCCAACTGGGTAACCTTTGGTAAGTTACTTTTTTTTTTTTTAATTTATAATAATGAGATCTTCTCTGAAGTTTTCTTTTTCTGACTCAAAAAGGCAGGCTTAATCACTTCCTCCTGTGTATTTCTGTACAGCTTATTGTCTCATGTTTAGACGTCTCTTTGCTGTGAGACCATGCTTATGTGTCCTGTGTACTCCAGGAGGGCTGACGTGCCTCTAGGCAGCCAGCACTCACTCTCTGTGTCGTATGTCTCCAGGAACCAGCAGAGCCGGGCACACACGTGATGTGCCAGAAACCCTGGCTGCGCTAAACTGAACGCTAAGGTTCCTTTAAGTCTCAACGCTCAGTGATACCATGACTGACAAGACACTTGAAGTTTAGCAAAAGCACTCCCCACTTCTCCAGAGGCCGAGCTCCTTTAGATTGCTTATGAATGTTATATGTTCTTCCTGACTCTTTTTTGTTTTGATTATCTTTTTCCGCACAGGTCGAACAGTCAGAATATAATTAACTAGATGCTTTTCATATGTAAATATCACAGTGATTACAATACCAGACTTCACTGGGTATCAGAAAGAATGACTCTTCTCGACATGAACGTTCAAAGATTAGATAAAATTACTATGACTTTCAGATTTCTCTTTTTCTTTCCTGTGGACAATTCCATCTCCCTTTTTCTTTTTCTTTTTCTTTTTCTTTTGAATAGACATTCCACTTAGTAAGAAAACTCTTTCTAGTCTCCTGGCCCTTAACATATTTCCTTTCTAAGCTATCCGAGGGGCCATCTGCCAAGCTTGATGAAAATGCGAATGGAGCTTCCTCTGGACCTGCCAAGTGATTCTGTGTTCCTCTGGGATCTCATATTCCAAACAAATATCCTGGTGCAAAATAACAGCAGAAGGTTAAAGAATAAAGAAGGGCAACAAATTTTATCAGCAGCTACTGATTCTGAAACCCAAATTAGCTTTTTAGCATAACTAGTACGGACTTCACTACGTAAAAGGAATCGGGGAGATAGCATTGACTCTGCCAAATGCCGAGCACCCTGCATGTACTATAGGTATTAATTTGTTTAATTTCCAAAACAAACTTCTCTCTAGAAAATACTGTCATTATCCACGTTTTACAGATTAGGAAGTGAGGTTTAGCAACTTGGCCGGGGGGGGGGGGGGGGGGCGGGTGTTGTTAACAAGGAGCCCGGGGTTCAAATCCTGGCTGAGTGGTGATAACCAACTTTTATAAGCATTGCAAATACGTAAGAAGTCCTGTTTCCCCATATCCCTAGTGTTGCAAGCCCCTGGTTCATCACTGGCTGCTTTGTTCCTGGCCTCTAGCACATTGTCTTGTGACAGAGGGAGAAGACTTCCTAGCTGTGAGCTGGCTTCTAAAGCTGCTGTTCACGAGTGACACACATTGTTATTGTCCACATTTATTCACCAAAGCAGGTCACGTGACCACTCCTGCAGTCAGGGTAAGACAGGCTTCACCAGACCAAGCCTGATGTCAGGGAAAGACTGTAAGTCACACAACGATTTCGAGTTACGTACCAAGCCTGAGCCCAATGAGACAGGAAAATATCTCCTTTTCCGAGGGGAGACCTACATATTATGAACAGGAATATAATCTGCTCTATGATACTCATACCTATAAAATAGTATCTCACTGGTATCTTTTTATATGTTTAGCGGCTGTTGGAATTTTATCTTCTGTGAATGTCCGAGGCTTATAATTTGCCTATTTTTCTATTAGTTTCTTTCTTGTCTTATTGAAGATCTAAATAATTTTTTAAATTTTATGCATAGCAAAAACTACTATGTTTTTTTTATTTTTTTTAACATTTTTTTATTTATTTTTGAGACAGAGAGAGACAGAGCATGAATGGGGGAGGGGCAGAGAGAGAGGGAGACACAGAATCGGAAGCAGGCTCCAGGCTCTGAGCCATCAGCCCAGAGCCCGACACGGGGCTCGAACTCACGGACCGCAAGATCGTGACCTGAGCCGAAGTCGGACTCTCAACCGACTGAGCCACCCAGGCGCCCCTACTATGTTTTAAAAATAGGGTCAAATAATGAACTTAAACTATATGGCTATAGTAAGGGATACATAACAGTAAATATAAGAATTTGATCATATGTGGCATATGGTAAATTCTTAGCAAATGTGAATCATTCTTTTTTAATACTGTCCAGAATACAGGTCAGCAAACTATAACCTGTGGCCAAATCTGGCCCTTAACTTTTAATAATAAAGTTTTGGAACACAGCCACACATTTGTTTAGGTGTTATCTATGGCTGTTTTGTGCTACAAAAGCAAAGTTGAATGATAACATGACAGAGACTGTATGTTTCACAAAGCCTAAAGTATTTACTATCTGTCCTTTCACAGAAAAAGTTGCCAACTGCTGATCTAGACTGGTGAATTAAATGGATACCTAATGGGGAGCATCACCCAGTAGTCCTTAGGTCCTAAAGGCTGGTATTCATCTCTAACCTAGATGCCAGGATGCAATATACTGGATTGATTTACTATCTTGGCAGCAGAGGATGGGGGTGATGTCAAAGGCTTCCCACCTGGTCTTCTGTGCTATGAGAAGTCTTACCTCACCAAACCAAGGACCCCTGTAAAGGTTTTGCCAACTGCTGTGTCCAATCCATTACGAGGGTCCCTGGTCCCAATGGACCTAATATGTGTTGGACCTGGGCCAGAAGCCCATTTTTACCTGCCTCACACATACCCTCTACTGTGTCCTAGAGGGATGATGGTGCTTTGTATTCCCAGGTATCAGTGAGTACTCAGACCTGTGCCCATCCTCAAACTGTATGAGTATTTCCCTTTTAGGAATATGCAGTATCTGAGTAAATGGCTGTAGGTCTTTGGGGGATGAACTGGGGGACTCTTTCCTTATATACTCACCATGGTGTTTCAGGGTACACCCTGCCTGAGACCCAGCCTCTCCTTCAGGAAGTGGATTCCAGACTTGAAAACTGGCTCATGTCCAGAAACTGGGAAAGAGGCTGTGGCTTTTCAGGGAACTGGTTGCTTCCAGCCTCCTGATCATCTGTTCTTTAATTCTTGATTATATAGATTGGACAATATCTTTTCTGGTCGCATATATCTAGAAAGGCCACCTCCTGTTAACTGTTTCATCAGCTCCTGAAGCTCAGGTGGCTGCCATGTCACTTTGGCTGCTCGTAATGACACTGCATCCATGCAGGTTGAACACTTCCGTTTTGTTTTGTTTTGTTTTGTTTTGTTTTTTCCTATTGTTTTCGGATCCTGTTATTCCCATGGATAGCAGGGAGCCCACTTCTGTAAAAGCCTCTCCTACCGTCATCCCTGGTCTACAGAAGACAGCCACTACTGCTTCGTGATTCTGCTAAGATTTATATTCTTTCTTGCTCTGATAAAATGAGGAAAACACTCCTTATTGTTTGGACAAGGAGAGCGTCGGGCAGATCCTTCAGCCAGCAGGGTCAGTGGGTAGGTCCTGGGGTCACATAGCAGCGCCAGGTCAGGAAGCCCTCTTCAGCACACCCTTCGATTCCACCCCGCGGACTTTGCCACTGCGGTTCCACCATTTTAGCTACACTTAATATGCAACATCACTTTTTCTAAGCTTCCAAGTCATCTAGCAGCAACCGTGAAAAAGTCTCCTGAGACCTCTACTAGGGGGTTAAATCCCATCGCCTGGGAATGCTTCTGTGCTGGAACATCCTCTAATTTGGCTTTCAGTGTTTTTGTTGATCCGCTGTTCTCAGATGCGCTCCAGGCTCACACGTGTCCGTCTTAGTCATGACCTCAGCTCCTCTGGCGCACACCTCTGTCTCTTCCTTAGTCGCCCCTTGTCAGTGTTGATCTGGTGCTCAGGAGAAGGGACCGGCTGAGCTGAGGATGGAGTTGGGGACGTACAACTAAAGACGGATTTTCCTTCCGACCCAGGACACCTTCTCCACGAAGGTTGAAGAGAAAGGAACATTTTTATCATTGAATAAGCATTGTAATAGAGTGTGGTGTGCATCACAGGAAATCCATTAACAGATTGCCAAGACAGAAAGAAATCTCGCTCTTACAGAGCCGAGCGGATACAACCCATTACACACATGCTCTCGAGATAAACAATAACTAGTTCAAGTCACAGGAGTTAGACCATTTGTCACACATTTTTCTCAAATTTACCTAGCAATGGAGGCATCATCTGTCTTTGCTCACTGGCTTTATCCAAAGGAGAGCTGAATCTCTCCTCTCGTTATGACTGGGGTAGTTTTGCAGCTTGAAGTGACAGGCCTCTGAAGTTAGGTTCCTACCCTCCCATAGAAACTGGGAGATAAGGGGGTTATCTTCTTTAAAGATTACATTTTAAAGAGATGGTTTCCAGGTTCTTAAGAAAAACATTACTGGGTTATAAAGCTGACAAGGGGCTTATTTAGCTTTTAAAAAGATTCACATACATCTCAAAGTGATACAGAAGGAATTTACAAGTTTTCTACAGTCAGTGCTCCTAAGAAAAGGGATTCCTCTCTCATTTTAACAGGCAGAACTAAGCCTCTTACTTTTCATTTGTTTTTTCACTTATAGAGTCATGCATTTACCTGCAGGGCAGAGTCCACACTGTCTTTAAGCAGGGGCCCAAATGGGATGGCTAGAGGGTTCACCTGTGTCTGGGAATTCATGTTTTCCAAGTGCATCCACATGGATGCCCGCACGTAACTCATGCCGCCACTCCTCCTTCAGGGTTCTGACCTCGGTGGAGGAGGCCTTCTAGAGCTGAGAATCATATTTGATTCAGTTCTGCTACCCTTATGATTTAGTCTTGGGCCTCGGCCTTTTCTGTACTTAGAACAGGCCCTCCAACTTTCACCTTCAGCTTTAATTGCTAACCCTAGGCTTCCATTATCTTTTTCCCAAACACTCATTACTCCCAGATACAACCATCAAAGTCTCCTTTCCTCATAATTACCGTTCTTCACCCCTTAGACTTCCCATATGCCTAATACTTTATCTGTCCCGTGCATCTTCTTCCACAGGCCTACTGCCTCAGTTTACTATGGGTGAACATATTAACAGTTGTGCAACCACTGTATGCAAGGTCTGTCAATACCCTTCCTACCACCAGCGATGTGGTTGTCGCTTCCAGGCACTGGAGGCCAATTTTGTTCTGAAATCCCATTCTAGAGTCTGTTGCTCAGGCTAATATCAGCTTCCGTAGTTGGAGCTCCTTGGAAACAGACTCTTGAGATGATTTGTATGCAGGAGTTTTATTAGAGAGTGGTCTCTTGAATAACACCTCTTGGAGAATGAACAAATCAGGACTGGAGAGAGACAGAAGTTGGGCTACTGGGAAGTCACCTTAAGGGTAATTGCACAGGCAGCTCTGGAGCTGGTTTGCTTCCGCACAATTGCCTCTAATTATACCCCTGCACTGACCACTTGTAAGATGCTTTGTACCCCTGCATTGGCCACTTGTAAGACGTAGTCTTCTTCCAGAAAGGAGACATGACATTGAGTAAAGTAGCTTATTAACCAAGGTCAGTCATGGGAGGAGGGGCTCAGCTGTGAGCTACTACCTCTTAGCACTCTCAGCTTCAGTCCTGAAAGGAAGAGGGGCTTCCAGTAACATATTGCAGTGCCCTGTAATACTGCTCGTCATTTGGCCCTTGAATCAATTTCTTTTCTTTGAAGTTTTTGAATGAGTAAGTAGATATTGGTGATCGTTATCTAAAAATGTTGCATTTCATCTAATATTTATATAGCTCTTATCATGTACCAGGAATTGTGCAATTGTTTAAGATCACAACAACCTTATGGGCTGGGTAATATCATCCTCCTCCTCCTCCTCCTCATCATCCTATTTATAAACTTACTAAGTATGAGCCAGGCACCATTCTAGGCATTTGTAATATATCAGTAAAAAAGGGAGATAATAAAATGTCGAGGCTTTCATTCTAGTGGGGAAAGGAAGTAAATAAATAATAATATTAATTATGATATTAACACATTCTACATATATTATTTATATAGCGATGAAAGGTATTATGGATGAATAGAAAAAAATCTAACATAGTAAAAGGGATTTGGAATGATGGGGAGTGAGTGTGTTGCACGTGGTCATTTTTATTGAGACATCTGAACAAAGATTTAAAGGAGATGGCAGGATAAACAATGTAAATATCCCCAAAGAAGTGATACTTAAGCTGGAACTTGCAGAGTGGTCAGGAAGACTGGGAAGCAAGTAAGAATTCACAGAAGTCCATTCAAGGGATGAGGACTTCTAGCTAGCGGAGGGTGTGTGAGCACCATGTAGGTGCGGGTGGTGGAATACCAGAAAGAGAAGGGACTGAGGAGACAGAGTGTGAGATTATAAAAGACTTTATGAGGCAACCTAAGGGACGGGAGATATCTGAAGGCAAATGGGGGAATCAGTGTTCCATTTTATGCAACAGAGAAAAGACTGCTCACTTTCAAGTTTTAGAAGATACCTGTCTGATTCTTGAGAATGGGTTTTGGGGGGAGGAGACTGCTTAAGAAGGTGTACAAGAATGGAGGAACGAGAAACCAATCGTGAGAGTATTTCATTATTTAAATAAAATGATAGATGCCCTAAAACACGGTGGTGGCAGCAGTAGCAGTAATCAAGTTGAATATGAGAAATACTAAAAAAAGTAGTTCATAATAATTATTGGATGAGGACATAGGAAAGAGGAATTGGTAAAAGATGATGTTTAATTGTTTGGCTTTACCAATGATGGTAGTAGTGGATAGTTAGTGTCATTTCCTAGAAAGAAAATACATTTTGAAAAGTAACTATGAGGGCATAGTAATACTTTCACTTTGGAAATGTTAATTTAAAGATCACTGATCCATTGAGCATGTATTTTTTTTAAGTTTTTAAAGCTGTTTATCTAATTGAGTATAATTGATAAAAAGTTACTTTTTTATATATAATTTATTGTCAAGTTAGTTAACATATAGTTTATACAGTGTACTCTTGGTTTTGGGGAAGATTCCTGTGATTCATTGTTTACGTAAAACACCCAGTGCTCATCCCAATAAGTGCCCTCCTCAATGCCCATCACCCATCACCCCTGTAGCCCTCCCCCCCCTCACTAACCCTCAGTTTGTTCTCTGCATTCAAGAGTCTCTTATGGTTTGCCTCCCTCTCTGTTTGAAACTATTTTTTCCCCTTTCCTTCCCCCATGGTCCTCCATTAAGTTTCTCAAGTTCCACATATGAGTGAAAACATATGATATATTTCTCTGACATATCATTTAGCATAATACTCTCCAGTTCCATCCATGACCTAAATGTGAGACAGGAAACCATCAAAACTCTAGAGGAGAAAACAGGGAACAACTTCTTTGACCTCAGCTTCAGCAATTTCGTACTTGACACGTTTCTGAAGGCAAGGGAAATAAAAGCAAAAATGAACTATTGGGACCTCATGAAGATAAAAAGCTTCTGCACTGCAAAGGAAACAATCATCAAAACTAAAAGGCTATCAATGGAATGGGAGAAGATATTTGCAAATGACATATTGGATAAAGGGTTAGTATCTAAAATCTATACAGAACTTGCCGAACTCCCCACCCGATAAACAAATAATCCAGTGAAGAAATGGGCAAAAGACATGAATAGACACTTTTCCAAAAAAGACATCCAGATGGCCAACAGACACATGAAAAGATGCTTAACATTGCTCATCATCAGGGAAATACAAATCAAAACCACACTCAGATATCACCTCATGCCAGTCAGAGTGGCTAAAATGAACGAATCAGGAGGCTATAGGTGCTGGCGAGGATGTGGAGAAACGGGAACCCTCTTGCACTGTTTGTGGGAATGCAAACTGGTGCAGCTGGTCTGGAAAACAGTGTGGAGGTTCCTCAAAAAATTAAAAATAGAACTACCCTAGGACCCAGCAATAGCACTGCTAGGAATTGACCCAAGGGATACAGGAATGCTGATTCATAGGGGCACATGTACCCCAGTGCTTATAGCAGTGCTTTCAACAATAGCCAAATTATGGAAAGAGCCCAAATGTCCATCAACTGATGAATGAATAGAGAAGATGTGGTTTGTATGTACAATGGAGTACTACTTGGCAATGAGAATGAAATCCTGCCATTTGAACAAGTATTTTCTTAACATCACAGTGATAGACTGACACTTGGTGAGTCTGAGGTAGTAGATATATTGTCAGGAACACAGGGTCTCACTCGTGTGGCTTACCTTTTAATGAGAAGACAAAGTAAACATATGAATGAAAAATAAATGTGTAATTATAAATTATAATACCATCTATGAAGGAAATTTTAAGTTGTGTGAGAGAGAAAAATGATGTTAGGGAAGAAAGATTATTAGATTGGTTAGTTATGGCTAACTAACTTCTTTGAAGAAATGGTTTTAATGCTGGAACTGAATAGAGTATGCCTTGGGGATTAGCCAAGCTGAGGGAAAACACACAGCTTGTTGTGGTCCAGGACCTTCAAGAAGGCCTTCAGACCTGCAACACAGGGATTAAGGGGACAGAGGAAAGAAATTATGCTGGAGAGGGTGGTAGAGTTTAATTCATCTACAGTCTTATAGGTTCTGTGTAAGAAATTTTAATTTTATGCTATATAATATATTGGAGAGTAATCGAAAGATTTACCAGGAGACTGACATGATAAGGATGTTGTTGAATCTAGAAGAGCAAATAGTATTGGCAAGTAGTGTGTTAAAAAAAAAAAAAAAGTTCCTGAGAGGCTACTGAGCAATGCTAGCATCTAACTGAGGGGAGGAGAGTAATGAGTCCCTCAGGGGGAGACTGAAAAGTGCCAGGGTGAGCTACGAAACACCAAACCAGGAATGTGCACAGTCACAAAATCCAAGAAAAGGGAAGTTTATGAAAGAAGGCTTGATTAATACTATCACATTACATGCTGCAGGTTAGCTCTGGGCCATTAGATTTGTCACCAAGAAAGCCATTGATGAATTCAGAAATCATAAGATCAGAGATCATTTTTGAATGCTTTGAGGAGTGCAAAGTGGGAACAACTGTATAGACAGCTTTCTCAAGACCTGTTGAAAGGGTACCAGATGAAGGGACACGTGTCTGGAGAGGCCAACAGGAGGCTTTTTTGTTGGTAATGTGGAAATGACCAGAAATTGTTCAAATGTAAATGCAAAGAAAATAGTTCTAGAGACTGGGTGGAGAGTTGGGAAAGAGATGGAGGGAGGATTTGGAATCCCCAACATTAGCAAAAGAAAGATGCCCGTTCCCTTTTAATAGTGTGTTTACAGGCACTGTTTAGTGTCTTGATAAGATAGTGAGAAGCTGAGAGAAATCTCAAATGACTCTTATTTAAAGAATGAGGTAAGGTTTTAATCTAAGAACAAAAGAAGAATATTGGGTTGAGAAGTTTGATGTGATGGTTTACATTGCAGTAAATAATCATTTAGACATCTTTCATATGGACTTTCAAGTAAATTAGAAGTATAGGGGGCCCCCGGTGGCTCAGTCACATAGGTGTCCCACTCTTTATTTCAGCTCAGGTCATGATCTAATGGTTGGCAGGATGGAGCCCTGCATTGGGCTCTGTGCTGACAGTGTGGATCCTGCTTGGGATCCTCTTTCCGTCTCTCTCCACGCCTTCCTCTCTCATGCTCTCTGTCTCTGTCTCTCTCTCTCTAAATAAATCAACCTAAGAAAAAGAGAAATATATATGTATGTATATCTATATATATGTATGTGTGTGTGTGTGTGTGTGTGTGTATAACTGATGTCCTGAAACTCATTACACAAATTTCTAAAACTTTGGGAAAATACAATGAACATCTATGTACTTTCAACTTAAATGTAACAACAATTGATATTTTGCTATATTTGCTCTATAGCTTTCTCCCTCTTTCCATGTATACAAATATATGTAGTATATACATTTATATGCATATAAAGTTTTACATGTAGGTTTTTTTTTGTTATACAATTTAGCAGTGGATTCATGAAATTAAACAACATGGTTTATATTTTGATAACTGTTTTTGTGGTAAGAGTTTTTAGAGCAGATACAAATTTCATATAATGTTTAGATTGCCAATTTCACAAAATAAAAATTCTACAATGATTAATTGCTCTGATTGCATGAATCCATTTGTTTAAGTATTGTGAAAGCTGTACTCTTTAAAAACATTTTTTAATTTTCTGAAAATTTCTATTTTCATACAGTCTTGCATCTATAATTTGATGTGTTAAATCAAGAATAAGGTATTTACTAATACATAATTTTTAGAAAAGAATGTTTAAAACTCTCATGTATTTGATATCTGTGTTCAAACTGTCTGAAAAATATAAATACATACACATACACAGGACTATATAATCACTTTGCTTTGCTAACATTATTTTAAACTCTGGAAAACAAAACTATTTTTTAAATATCCTGCAATACCTAGCATAGTGCTGTGTACCTAAGAGTTGCTAACTACTTTTATATAAATCTACATGTTCATTAACATCCATATATACACACACACACACACACACACACATATATACACATCTGTGTGTATATATATGTGTGTGTGTGTGTGTATAAATATATGGTGGTTTGATGAATAAAAATGCTATAACACAGTTGTTCTTATATCCCTTGGTTTTCACTAGTCCCACATCAGTAATGCCAAATTCTTCCCTGAGATTTAGGTCCTATTAGGTCAATTCATAACAAGAGGGCCATCTTATAATTACATTTATTCCTTAGATAAATACAATAATTTTCTTCTAAGGAAATGCTTCACACTTTTTGAAATATTACCTCATTTATCTTTCCAACATCCCTGGAAGGCCAGATTTAATCTCATTACTTCTTTCTTGTATGTGTAGAGACTGGCTTACAACATATAAAAAGCATTTGCTTGGAGTCACAGAACATCAGTAGATTTGTAATTCAAATTAGCAAGTTACTTTCAGGTCGGAGGTTTCACCATGTGCCGAAATCGAGTGTGTCTTCACTGGTATTTCTACACTTGCCAGGTGTTTAGCTGTGTGTCCACATCTTTCCTAAAAGGATTCAGCCTCTGACCCTATCCACACTCTCTCCATAGCTTAAAATTGCTGTCTATCCCCTGAAATAAAAATCAATGACCGAACAAAAGGTTGTTTCTCTGGAAAAACTCGCTGTGCGTTAAATATCAGTAAACAAATCAACCAAAAAAGACAGCTGTCATTCAATGGGGACTGCATTTTAGTTCAAGTATCCTCTGTCGTTTCCTGAATAACTCAGGCAATCTTAAGACAACATATGACCAACACCTGGGATCTAGAGGAGAAAAGCTGTCAAGTTCATTAGAAATATGACAGAGGTTTATACCAGCGGGTCTTCTGGTGAACCCTTGTTACCAACCCAACCTCTCAGATTCTAGGTCCTGCTCCATAGGAGGAGCTAGCCCTCATCACTACATGGTCTTTTGTGTGTTGTCTTTGACCTTTCTGCACAACAACCTTAATCTGCTATAGGAATACATAAATATTGGTAAATGCTGAAGTTGTGAGGTCAGAGGTCATTTTTACTGTCTTGAGGAAGGAGAAGTAAAAACAACTAGATAGACAACTTTCTCAAGACCTGTTAGAAAGGTGGAGAGAGGAGTAGATGGCTGAAGGGACCAGTAAATTTCAGGATGCCTTCTTGTTTTTAAAAATTATTTTTTAAAGTTTATTTGTTTTTGAGAGAGAAACAGAGTGTGAGTGGGGGAGGGGCAGAGAGAGAGGGAGACACAGAATCTGAAGCAGGCTCCAGGCTCCGAGCTGTCAGCACAGAGCCTCAGGCAGGGCTTGAACCCAGGAACCTTGAGATCATGACCTGAGCCGAAGTCTGATGCTTAACCAATTGAGCCACCAGGCACCCCACCTTCTTGTTTTTAATATGGAGATTTTTTAAATGTAGATGAAAATAAAGCAGTTCTTTCTGACAACTGAAAAGGGTGAAGGTGTACCCTTAACATCTAGTTCACATTATTTACATGCAGAAGTAAATTTTTAAGAATCCAAACAATTAAAGCAAGTTATCGATTGACTCATTGATGTATTTATTGGCGATACTGGTAGTTTCTCAATACTTTATACCAGTGGTTCTGACCCAGAGTTTTGTGACGGAATAAAACTGGGGATTGTTCCAATTACAGACAAGCCCACTATGTATACATATTTCGAAAAAGTTTCCCATTTGGTGTTGATGTACACTCTTAAGTAAGAACTGCTGAGACCATGTTCTACACAGAACTGAAGCCTTTGATTCTTAAAAGTTAGTATGAAACATGACAATTTGGGTATAGAAAGGAAAAAAATAACATAAAAGCATTAATTGAGAGAAGTAGAAAATTCAGAAAAAAATCAGTTGGTCCCTTGATATATTTGCAAACATTAAGTTATAGTTATTTTTCTCTGTAAAAGCAAACTCCATGTCTCTGATTTATTTTCTGTTGTTATATTAGACTTGAATGTAGCTGTGGGCTGCTTCTCTCTTGAGAGCTTTGATTTTCAAAGAAGAAAGCATGTGGGAGTATAAACAGATCTTATTTATAAGAAACTTATGCTGATAAAAGTCATTTGCCTTGCTGAGAAGTTAATTAGAATCTTCCTCACTAATACCAATTATACATATTTCTTGGTTTATTCTTCTTGGCCTGGGTTGAAAAGGTTAGCATATTACTTACAATTTTCCTACTCAGGCCCCAGGAGAGAAATCCTTATCCTGTGTGGGCTGTGCATATGGGCATGTACATACACTGTGTATACCCTGTATTTGCATATATAAAAAACTGCTCAATGTTACTGCTGCAAGGAATGAATATGAATGATACCGTCATGAGTGAAGACTGTGCCTTTTGAAAAAGAACATTAAAAAAAAATTTCTGTAAGTCTTAGAAAAAAAACGTTTTTTAATAAATGTTTTATTTATTTTTAAGACAGAGAGAAACAGAGCATGAGTGGGGATGGGGCAGAGAGAGGGAGACACAGAATCTGAAGCAAGCTCCAGGCTCGGAGCTGTCAGTACAGAGCCCGACGCGGGGCTCGAACCCACGAATTGGGGCATCATGACGTGAGCCGAAGTCGGACGCTCAACCGATTGAGCCCCCTGTGCGCCCCCCCCCCTCAAAAAACCCCTATTTTTAAGGGAAATGTGGTCACAAATTCAAACTTCGAAAAATAACAAGGAAGTAACATTGTCCTTATTAAACTTACTCTTCTTTAAGTTTTCAGACAGAAAAATAATATTTCTAAAGTGACCATTGTGAATGTATATTTACTTTTACTAGGAATAGGTTCTATACTATGAATCTTTAAACCTAGGAAGATTATCTGATTAAAAGTTATTGTTTCAGTTAACTATACCAGACAGTATAAGTTTAATTACAATATTCTATCTTTCTAGTGTTGATTATCTCTGACTATCTCAAAATAGTCTCTTAATTGGATTATTTTTCTATGTTTTTCGGAGTCTGTGGAGATGATTTTACAGAATCTAACAATAAACGCAGATTGTCGAAGTTCTAAAAATGTTGTGGTTCATAACTCTTAAAGCTTTATTACATTTGTTCACATTTTATCCTCCCAGCTGGGTTGTAATTTCCTAGAAGGAAAAGAGTATACGTTGTACCTGGTTTCTCTTCTTCACACTCTACTGAGAATATTCCATGTAGAGTACATTACTTTTCTGTTACCACATCTAATGCTCTTTTACAGACCTTGATCACTTTTCCCTCTCCGAGACATTGGATGCTGATTAATGCTCCCTCTTTCGTAGATTCTCTTTTAACTTCTTTAATGCTATATGATATTTTTATCTCTTTGAACTCTTCTCTCTTTTCTTTTTTCTAATATTTACTTACCTTGAGAGAGAGAGAATGCAAACCGGTGAGAGGCAGAGAGAGAGAAAGAGAGGAAGAGAGAGAATCCCAAGAAGGCTCTGTGCTGTCAGCACTCAGTACCACGAACTGTGAGATCATGACCTGAGCTGAGATCAAGAGTCAGGTGCTTAATTGACTGAGCCACCCAGGCGCTCCTCTTCTCTGTCTTCTTACTTGGCTCCCTTTTCTGTCTAGTCCCTATGTTTGGGTTTTCCACAGGGCCTCATCCTCCAGCTCCTCATCCATCTAACACTGGGTCTCTCCCGTGCCTACCACATTGTTGGTGCTGTTGTGGAAACGAGATAAAACTTGCCCGTGTCTCAAGGAACTTGAGGCAAACTGCAGAAATAGTTCGTGTTCAGATTCAAATTTAAATTCAAACATCTTCGTATCACCTCACGGTTCTCCCAAAATGGACCATTTTCTGGCTAAAAGTATTTAATTACTCTGTTGTGAAAATGATTATGTTTATGCTTTTGACTCTTTACTTGCCCAGATTAAGCTTAATCTCGTTTATCTTTTCAAATGCCATATCTCTGGAGTTTATTTGGTCTGCGCAGGTAATCACAGCAAATAAATAGTTGGGAAGGTAGAGGGCATTTGAATTAGGCCTGGGCATCACCGTGAGACATGTGGTGATGTAACTGACCAAACTATAGGCACCTCACAGGGAAGGGACAGGGTTGGGCATCAGATAGATGAACCATCTACCACTTGGTCATGGAGTGGGTTTAATCAATTCACTTAATCCTCTCTGTGCTTATTTTCTTCACCACAAGTAATTCTTAATCCAAATGTTGTGAGAGTTAAATGAGATAATATAAAAACTTTTCCAGTCTGAGAGGTCATATTATTGTTCAATTCTGGAAAATTAGCAGCCAAATACTCTTAATTCTCTCAACTGTTTTTTGTTTTTTTTTTTTGGAGGGGGGAGGGGAGGAAGTTCCTCTTTGATGAATATTGAAGCTTTATGATCAGTTTTATATTTCTCTAGTCTTTGAGATTTTTCATATTTTTTATTATATCTATCTGTGGCATTCTGGTAATTTCTTTTGATCTACGTTTTTTAGACCCTAATTTTCTCTTTAGCTATGTCTGGCCTCTGCATAATCCATCTGCTATCCTTTTTGTTTCAGTGACTATGTTTTTACTTTTGGGTTTTCTACCTGGTCCTTCTTCACATTCCCTCTTATTTCATTACTTCCACTTTTGTTTTATGGTTTGATTATTCCTTTTATACCTTTATATATTTTAAACATATTTAATTTAACATCCTTTTCAACATAGCTTAGCTGTGAGAGAGATATTAGCTCCCAATGTCAGGGGCTGCTTTTTTTTCTCACTCATTTAAAAATTACAACAGAATTCAAGCTGAGATTATTCTTGTTACAGTGATAGTATTTATATAAGCAGAGTTATAGCTTTAGTGGTAGCAAAATGATTCTTTGTGATTTCATGTATTTTTCGATGAATAAATAATAACAATAAAACGCTTCTTGTTTAGATATACCTATTACACAATGCACCTTACCATCACAAAGTAAATAATTGTTAATCCCTTTCTTGTAGTAAAGTTTCCCCAGGCCTTTAGAAGTATTTACTACTTGGGGATTTAAGCACTTTTGAGATTAGTTAGTACCCATTAGTTTTATTTTACAACCAAGTTAAGTGACTCCTACCACAAACTAATAGGAAGATAAATCTTGGCTTTTTATGTGACCTTGTCCTAAAATAGTCTTCCTAGCATGAAACATATTTCTAGCTCCTGAGGGGTGTGTGTGTGTGTGTGTGTGTGTGTGTGTGTGTGTGTGTATTAGTTTATACGTTCTTCCAGAAACTAGGAAAGTTGACATCAGTTCAATCACCTCTACTACTCATCTGTCAGAAGAGCAGTACTACACCAAGTGTACTCAAACATAATTTATCATTCTCATATCATCTTGTAACAAAAAAAAGAAAGAAAAACTACCATTCTCTTCATTTTTCTAGATAGTAAATTGTAAATGTATTTTTAAAAGAATAAGTTTTCTTTTCTCCAACATAACCAATGATTATCTGCAATTAACATGTCCATGGATAACTGATTTATAAAGACATAAAATATAGAACATAGTAAAACAACATTGAATATGATTTCTTCTTTCTGTGGAGAGTTAAAAGGTATTTTATGACAATGTAAGGCTTCATTATCATCATCAAGGGCAATAATCTTAAACCTGTATTGCAGAAGCAAGATTAATAGATTTTTGACTGATGGACTGACAGGTGACTCTAATTTTGGCACAACTCATCTTTTGAGTTGATTGTGGTGTTTGTTTTGTTTTGTTTTTGCGTGTGTGTTTTTCTTTTTTCCTTTTTTTTTAATTTTTTTTTTCTTTTTCATCTCTGCAGAAAGCTCCTAAATAAGGTAAAGAAGTTTCCAGGGAAGAATGCTTCTTCCAAGGGGTCAGTGTTTTCCTGGGAAAGGAAGTGGCCCACAGTACTGACCAAAGAGTGGAAACCACTCTGACAGTCTGTGCTCTCACTCCAGGAATGTGATTGCATGAAATGTCTCACGTGGAGGACCCACTGAGTTAAATGATACACTCATAAAAATCCTCTATGTAGACATCCTCTGGCTGGTAATTGTTTAAGCACCACCAGAAGATTAGGGCATTGGTTTGTAAGTTTGAGTTTCTTTGGTGTAAATGCTTTCCCAGTGGTCCATCTCAACTAACAATGGTTTGACATCCAGTTTGCAACACTTCTGAAAATTTAGCAGTTGGCTTCTTATGAGCCAGGGCAAGCCAGCTCTAACACTCCACTGAAATTCTTCCCCGTGTTAAGTGTAAGAAAAAATAAAGCAATTTGATGTGCTGTGATCCCTTCAATTAACTGGGACCCACTTGAAAACAAGGACTAAGTTTTGTACCCGGAAGACTATATCCCCACAAAGGGACAAAGATGAAAACAACAACAGCCAAACAACCAACCATGAGATGAATCTTCTTTGAAAGTGGCTTATGTGCTCGGTTTTATTGATTTTACTGGGATTTATAGAAAGAGCATAAGTGTTTGTTGTGCATTAAAGTCTTTTTTTAATATCTAAAGAAAAATCCCACTTGCTTCAAAATCAACAGAAATCAAGAGAATAAATGTCATTGCTTTCTACCTCCTTAACTTTAATCGCTTATAGACAAAAAGATGTTTCTGCTAATAATGGGTCCAAAATATGAACATATTAAACAAACAAGATTATGTGACATTATTTGAATTACAGCAATTACATCCATTTTCTTTTATTCAGAGGATGCAGAAAACCCACTACCTAAACTGTTTAATTTCTTCCAGGTGTAGGGTAATAATAATGGAATGCAGAATAAATGCATTCTGTATTGGAACAGAATAGTTTCAATCGTTCTACCATTTTTATTTAACAATATTTTTATTGGTAGGAAAAATATTTCAGTTTCATTAATTAAAATGTCACTCATAACTTCATAATTACAATAACGTATTTCCTGTCTTTCTAAGTGCATGTTTTTATATTGCTGTCCATGTCATTAACATTAGATCATTAAATTTTTTTCATGTTGTTAATCTTTGTAATATTATCAATAATTCATAGTTTTATAGTACCTGAAGTTGATATACATCATAATTTGATTACTGATGATGGATTGTTTTAATATTATAGATGCACTATAATGAGTATTATTCCAGATGTTGTAGATTTTTAACTCATTTCTTTTAATTTCCTAAATAGAATTAGCTAGAGTATAGCTTATCATCATATGATGAAGCTGTTCAGAGGCATCTGTTTATCAGTGGTTTGGTAACAAAACAGTTTTACCAAGTGTGAGGTGAGCTGTCAGAATCCTATTTGTCAGCACCTAAGATAACTACAGATTTTTTCAAGAAGCATTATCTTTGACATGAGCTTCTTCCCCCAAAGCATGACTCTTCACTTACTCATAAAAACTTATAATCTAACATAGTTAAAATATTAAAAGAAAAACTTGAATTAAAATATTATCCAGATAAAATATCTTAGAAACGTGACTACTTATTAGCACTTTGCCCTTTATTCTCATGCTAATGCTATGAGGCAAGTACTAATATTACGCCCAGTTTACAGCTGAGAAATCCGAGGCACAGAGCAGTTAATTAACATGCCCAGTGTTATGGCTAGCAGCTGGCACTTTTTGTTGTGTTTTCACAAAACACATCTGTGTTAGTCTCCCGAGGCATCTTGAAATATAACAAATGTAAAGCGATCTTAGGTGGTTTAATAATAATGAAGCAATATAAAATGTCATCAAAGTCGATACAAGTGCATAGAAATCTGACAAGGGAAAAACTCCTTTCTGTAACTTTGGAAGGAGGAAAAAGAAGAAACCAAATTTAAAAATATATCAAACATATGCATACAAGATAAAGCTTAAGCAACCATATAGATCATCAATGACAATAATTTTGAAATCTCTTGCTCCCAAATTACTTCATTTTATGTTTAAAAAAATGTATATTAAAATCTAGCTTCCTACCATGTTATTCTGCCGAGTCCCTTGGGAACCAGTGTTGGAAGAGTAGAGGGCATTGGACTGGACCTGACGCCCCTGATACCTGTTACTGTGTTTACAGCTGAGCTATTTGTTAGGATATCGGATCCCCCTTTTTCCTCCTACTGTATAGGCTCCTCCTATAAGGAAAGAGAATGGTTTATTTAGCTTAACACCTATTAAAAGTCTGGCTGACATAGAGCAGTTACTCAGTAAATAGTTTGATAATGAACGTTCACATCAATAAACACTTCCTGAAGTTACAGTGTTAGAAAAAATACAACAGGTTTATGAAGACATTTTCTAAAATGCGAACAAGTTTTCCTGGATCACAATTTTGATGCTATACAATTTCCCAAGAGACGGTTGCCATGTAGACATTCATTCCTTTAGGATCCTTTAGAGTGCCTTGAGAATGTAGGCCTTTCTTGGAAAGAGGAAAACTCCGTCTTTGGAAAACTATGCTATTCACCCAGGTGTTAAAGTACTGTCAATTTTCCACTTCGTTGAGCTGCTAATTTTAGTGTACAGAGTTCTGTAATACCTTACTGTGTTATTAGTGTTCATGTCAGTGAGAGTGTTACTCTACATGTGCGTGCATGGTGGCTATTGTAAGTAAATTTGGGGTGATTTCTAATAAATTGGTATCTGTGATAAAACACATGGAAAAATTTTTCTTAGAATTCATTTTTGCCATCAGTTTAATGGTAATAAATATAATCATATTATTTCAAAGTCTAGAATTCCAAGGTTCTTCTATATTCGGGGAAAAAGAGTGTCAAAAAGCACCAGAATTTTCAAAACAGGTATCGGTCTGTGGCAAAGTCAGCCAGTGGTGTCAGTTTCTTTTCTTTTTTCCTGTTTGTGTGTGTATATGGCAGAGTGGTTTCCATTATGTGGAGAGAAGTGGATAGGGTAGCGAGCTAACTTCCTATGTCCAAACAAGACAATGCAAGCTTTGGAACAGGGAAAACTTTATGTATGATGGCATGTTCAGTTGCCAGAGTCATTTTCTGTATAATCTCTGATGGGTATTGTGTTACCTCTATGGGCTTAATTACTGGATTTTTCTTTGCGTGATATGGGAGTAAAGATGAATAGTTTAAACAGGAAAAGCTGCGACCTATGTTATTCTTTCAAGTTCAAGATTTCAAAAGTCCTTGAGCGAAGTAAAACTTCCCAACTTGGTTCTAGCTGAGAAACTTTTTTTCTCATTCAAGCCTGCTATCATAGTACATTACCTCTCATTCTTTATTTCTTTACCAGTCTAGTACAAAGCCATTTCCCTTAAATGAAATACTGTGATTTTCAATGAAAGAAATAGTTTTAACTTGCTTTTTCTTGTGCTCCCAAATGGAAATTGAACCCACCATCAGAGTTAGTCTCTTTCACCCATTAATAATCTATGTGTCTTTTTTCTTCCTTCCACAGAATCAACTGTCTGCTGCGTTGAGCTTAAAGGGAGAATTTCAAATAGCCAGTTTCAAAAAAATAGTGTATTTTGTACCAAATAAGTCCAATTGGGGCAAGATGTTCAGTTTCAATGCAGTTCAATGTCTCCTGTCAAAAAGTTACATTTTATCGTAGCAACCCCAAGTAGTGGCAACACTCATTTATTATTTGTCTTTAGTTCAGAGTGATTTCTTTTAAAACAAAAGCTCTACTTTTTCTTACATAATGCTAGAGACCTGTTTGCTATACCTAAGGCAAGGTATATGGTTAGTTTTTATTATGAATCATTTTATCAAGAACTATGCCTTAATTTCCTCACCTGTGAAAGAAGTGGATTGCTTGCATTGAATGATCTTTAAGTTTTCTTACAGATATAATCGAAAATTATTCTATTCTACGTACTGTGTGGGTGGTTAAAAACCACTATTGGGATAATACGAGATTTTTCTTAGGAAATTAAAAATGCAAGACTTAGGACATTAAAAATCTAAGTGCTTAGAAATAAAATCTTTGGAAAAACGTTGAGAAAATAAAGTATGTATGTGGGAGGGGAGGAAGACAAAGGAGAGAAGCTGGATTGCTTTTATTGATGGCATCTCTCCTCCCTCCTACCCCGCTACCCATTGCTAAATCCCTGCTATGCTAACAAAAACACAGCCGTCTTCATGGGTGTTAAGTTGTGAATTGTTGAAATGTTGATGACCTTCCATATCAGACGACAGTCGGCTTCTCTTGTTCGGCTTTGTCATCCACAACTTTATATACTCAGTGCTCTGGCAGGATGTGGCAACACCCTGCTCTAATTATATACCCCACACATCTCAGCTTATCTCATGCCGTTCCCTTTGTCTGAAATTTGCACTCGCCCTGTCCCAGCCTTTCAGATGTCTAGCATTCACTCGGGGCCTGGCTTTCATGAAGCCCAGCTTGATATGATTTCTCTTTCAAGACCATTTCACACAGCTTTATTTCATACTTATTTGTGCCCTGCTTTTATTCCCCTTTTTACAATGCAAGTTTTTATTTCACCAGGACTATAATAGTGAATCTTACTCATTTTTGTTTTCTCTCTCCTTTCTTGTCCTGCCTCCTGGTACAAAGCACATAACAAACAGGTAGATTTAAGATTTGTGCAGAGAATGGGTGTCCCTCAAATTAATTTCCTCTTTAATGAGTTTTGTCTGTGTTCTATAGGTATGGGAGAAAGCACAGCAGGGCAGATAGCATCCACTAGGCAGTGATGGAGTGAATAGCTTATATTTTAACATTTTCTGTAACTATCCTTGTTTTCTCTAAGTGGAACATACATTTTGAGTAAAATTATATTTTCCAGATCTTTTTGTATAGATAATGAGTTTTACTTCTTCCTAAGGTTTATAGTATGGCTCACAACATATTATTTAAAGCTTCTATTTATAGATATGGCTTTGAAAATTCTTGGTTTTATAGACCTTGTAAAGTGAATGGTCTTACAGACAAGATTTTCAAAAGTGGATGTAGTGAATAAAAAGTAATACATGTTTTTATTGACATATTTTGTCAAATTGTCCATCTAGAACTCTTAAAAATGGGAGGTGAAAATTCCCACACTGTTACCAACACCAGTTGTAATCAGCCTTTACACTTTTTTCCTCAAATGATTTTATTTTTTTAACAAATTTATTTAAATTCACATTAGTTAACATACCGTGTAGTATTGGTTTCAGGAGTAGAACCCAGTAATTTATCACTTACATTTACCTGATGGACAAGATGTAGTATCTCGTGGCCTCAATCTGCACTCGTCTGATTACTCATGATGATTTTTCCTTTTGTTTTTCTGGCTTGTTCCTGTTATGAATCTTCTGTTGCAAGATTTATCTTTTTTCTCGTTGGTTTTGAAGATGATTCTTCTATGAGTATCAGCCTTTGTTGTGCATGTTTCTCTGCATTTTTCTCTTCTCACTTTGTAATGTCTTGTGCACCACGGCAGCTTCATATTATTATGTCTTCAAATTTGTCAATCTTCTGCTTACGGCTTTT
Organism: Panthera pardus; assembly: GCF_024362965.1. Taxonomy (NCBI): domain Eukaryota; kingdom Metazoa; phylum Chordata; class Mammalia; order Carnivora; family Felidae; genus Panthera; species Panthera pardus. The sequence goes on along the minus strand of NW_026526710.1, from coordinate 79,484,744 downwards.
GCCATTAATCTTTTGTAAGGTAAGAGGTTAGATCAGTATTGTTCTTTGTTTTCTCATAGTTTTTTAGACCTTATTATCCTGCCTAGAATTCACTTTGCAAACGGTGTGAATTGAAGATTGAAATGGTGTGTATGTGTGTGTGTCTCCTAATCTCATATTCAAGTATATTTATTTGAAATAACACCTTTGTCTACAATGAAATTCCATATATCCTTGTGTCTTCTTTTGTACTTTCAATTCTGTTGATATATTTTTCTATTCTTATGCTGGTATCATACTTTAACTTCTTTCAGTAACTTTTGAGTCTGTTTTGACAAATATTAGGACAAATTGTTCCTCATAGTTCTTATAAAATAAAATCGATAGTTCCCATTTATTGTTTTCAAGTGAAAATTGGGATCATCTTGTCAAGTTCTCATTTAAAAATACTATGGAGATTTTCATTGAATAAGTAAATTCAGGAGACTGAAATACACAACTAGTTGAAAAAGTTGAGTCTTCAAATCCGCAAAGAAAATATGTCTTTCCTTGGATTCAGACTTTTAAATTTTCTAGTGAAGTTTTATAATTTTCCTCATCAAGTTTTTAGACACTTCTGTTTGTTCCTATGTATGACATAGTTTATCTACTATTGTAAATTGAGCTTTCCTTTCATTGGTTTTAAATTAAATATTGCTATTTTATAGGATATTTATTGATTTTTCCCTATTGATTTTATATTTAGTCATGTTACTGAGTGCTCTTAATTGTTATTATACCTAAGCTAATTCTTTTGGATTTTTAGGTGGACAATTAAATTATTTACTAGTAATGCTAGTTTGGATTATTTTTCCAATAATTTAAATTTTATTTAGTTTTATATTCTTATTGCATTTGCTGGAATTCTAGGGAAATGCGAAATAATGATAATAATGTCCATCCTTAATTTTTTCCTGGACTTAATGAAATTCTTCTAGTTTTCTTTAGTAGTTATATTGTTTGTTATTGGGTTGCTGTATAACCATTATCAAATTAAGGGAACACTGGAGTTTTTGTTTTCGTTTTTGGAGTTGGGAATGTTTGCTCAATTTCACCAAGTGCTTTCTTGTCATTTAGGGAGAATATCACATGCTTTTTTCCTAAAATTAGTTCATATGTTAAATTACAATAATATATTTTTTTAACCTTCTAAACATCTTTGCATTTTTGTTTAACTTCTTCAATTCTGGTGTATTTTTCTTTTAATATGCTGCTAGATTTGATGTGTTACTATTATATTTAGGATTTTTGCGTCTGTATTCATAAATGAAATTTATCGAGGGCACTTTGTGTGTTTTTTGTGTGTGCCCTTATTGTCTGGTTGTGTGCCAGAATTTGGTAAATCTTACAGAATGAGATAGAAGGGTTTTATCATTCTGTAGGTTCTGTTTTACTTGTTTCTTAGCTAAAATTATTTGTTGCTGTGTAGTAAAGTCTCTCATAAGTGCGTTAGTTTCTATTACCATGCCATCATCTAATGCTGTTATTTCCTTAGCTACATGTAATGTATCCAGTGTTGATTCATAGGAATGTGCTTCTGTTCTAAAGGTAGCATATAATTAACTTGCTTTTTAATAATTCAAGACAGATCAAATCCTAGATTACTTGTTGATGTATACGAAGTAGTAAAATTAATATTTAGGTAGAATGTGTGTATTTAGTTATTACATGTGTTTAATTGTGATATTTACAAAAATATCATTATATAATATTGCAAAATATGTTTGAGATGATCTGCCATGCATTATTATGCCTTATGGTGACAAGTCTTTCAGTTTCCCTCCTTACCTGTTGTTTTTCTCTTTAAAGTCAGACACGGGTTATGATACATTTGAAGAGTTAGCAATGCGACTTCAACTTCACGCTAATTGAGACGATCTCCCTGTTGTCCTAATTGAGTTGCACATAGTAACCAACCATCTGGTGGTTTTCCAATGTCTTAGGGGTTGTTTTCCTTCGGATTATTTACCCAGGTATGAAGACTCCTACCATTGCATGATGGTGATCCTGGTTGATTTCTGCTTCATTTTTATTTTCCTTCTGCTTTCACCTCCCATTCTTTATTAGAACCTCAAGTAGAAAATACCAAGTGGACAGCTTCCGACTAAAGAGGAAGATTCCTAATTTGTGTTGAATATCTAAGATATAGAACCAAAAGTATTAACTTGTGTGGTAACTTTAAATGTATCTTTCATATCCTTTTACTGTGAATAAAGAAAACAATTTTAATTCCTTGGAAGTTTAAAATATACTTAACACAGAATACAAAAAGGCACATGTTTATCTCCTCATACATACAAAAGTTACACAGTTACACTTCTCCATGGGCTAAAAGTTTTACCTTCATCATTTTCAAAGCTTTCCATTAATCCTCTTTTTTGACTTTCGACTGTGGATTTTGGAAAAGGATAAAAAAACATGCACTTTTGGAATTTGTGCAAAAATAAGATAAGGAATAGTCTTATTACTAAATACCAATGCTTAATAGAAAGATTTAATATTGATTTAAGTGAAAACTGAGATATAAGCAACAATTGAAAACCTGCGACTACAAAAATATATATCAGAAATGAGGAAAGGATCCCTAAGTATTTTAGGGTGATACTTGAAAAGCACCAAACGTTTTGAGAATACTTTGATGGAATGAAATTAATGTAGAGCTTTGCTCTGTATACCACTTAAAATGAGATTATCAGGTTTTTAGAGGTAGATGTACATTCTCTTTGTCTTTCTAAAATACTTTTTCATGGTTATGGAAAGAACATTTTACATGACCAATGTTACTGACGTATTCCTTAAAGTACTCAAATCCAGTTTACCTATGTAAAACCATAAAACATAGATCCACAAAGAAACATACAGATCAGCTAATAAAATTCCCTAACATTTCAGAGAAATTTGAATCAATATCAAAAGCCACATAGCTAGAGAATTGCAGAACCGGCAGCCTAAGAGATTTGAAGACTTTATATTAGTATTTTCTTTAATGTTTTACGTTAAAGCATCATATTCCAACATACCACAGAATCAGTAAAACATTAAGTAACTTTGGGCACATTCCTGCCAAAAATTTCTTAATGTTACCATTAACTATTTTTTTTTTTTTTTTATAAATTTTTTTTTTCAACGTTTTTTTTTTTTTTTAATTTATTTTTGGGACAGAGAGAGACAGAGCATGAACGGGGGAGGGGCAGAGAGAGAGGGAGACACAGAATGGGAAACAGGCTCCAGGCTCCGAGCCATCAGCCCAGAGCCCGACGCGGGGCTCGAACTCACGGACCGCGAGATCGTGACCTGGCTGAAGTCGGACGCTTAACCGACTGCGCCACCCAGGCGCCCCTACCATTAACTATTTTTTTTTGTAGACAAGTTTTTATCCTTTTTTCTTGCTGGACTCTATTCACTAATTGCCTTCTATGATTGTACATCAGGTATAACCTTAATTTTGTGCTTCCATTTCTCAAATATATTACATTTATCCAATCTTCACCCAAGTCCTTGTCTTGGGCTCTGCTTTTAGTGGGACCCAAACTAAGAGATAGGAACATTAAAAAAGAGATATAGATTTATTCAAACTTCAAATATGTATTTTTCTGTATGAATATGAATGTTTTTATATAATGCATTCATGTACAAAACATAGATGCTTTGTGAGACTATCTGTACATAAGAAGATGTTTTAAAAGGTATTCTGGCTGTGACACTTCTCACTTCTCCATTGATCTTTAGGGCTGGTCAGGTGTAGCTGTCAGGTTTTTCCTGGATGCCTGTGATTATCCTAAAGTTGCCCAGTCCGTAAACATAGTTCCCTTTTCTTCCCGTCTTTACTAATTACACTCATTTATTTATAGTTTCACCATGTGAATGTGTATTCATATTTTAACACCACACATATAATCCAATCTGATGCCAACTTCTTACTAGGAATCAGGAAATTCTTTTGTCAAGTATGAAAGGAACATTCTGTAATTCTTATTTTATGCTTCCAATTCTTTCTAACATTAAAATAAAATCTTACATACATGTATGAGGAACTTTTCACATAAGTTACAAGGCATCCTGATACTTTTGGAAAGAAAACGTTTTTAAGTACGAACAGATGTGCTTTTCTTTCCAGCCCTCCTGAAATTTCTCCCTGTGTCTTCGTGGGTGGAATTCTTCAGCTGTAAGTCATCCCCTGCAAAGTCAGAAAAACAATGACTACAGACTGAATTACCAAGTCGGCAGGTTGCAGATCTCAGGGTAAGAGAGAGGACTGAGGTGTATGTACACAACACTGAGACACCAAATAAGACAACACCATTGGTGGGCAGGAAGGGGAGCTGAAGTGCAGAAGCCGTGAGACTCTGGCAGAAGCAGCGCTGTCCTTCCTCACACCAGGAGCGTGGGAAGTCGAGTAATGAGTTGTCTGTCTTGTTTGTCCCCCAAAGATACTTGTTCCATGCAAGTATCATTTGTTTGGTGTGGAATGATGTGTGTCTGTGTCCTGAAATAATGCACAGGCCTTTGTGGAGCCGAGCCCATGCAGGCAGCCTCCCAGCCCCAAGTTCAGGACATGTACAAGCCTCCAGGACAGAGGATGGCACTCTGGACAATTTGAAGCATGTGGGGGACCTGGAGGGGTAGCTCTGCCCTGACAGAGGCAGGATTCAGTGGGTGTAGTTCATGATCAGGTTGTGATCTGTAAATGATGCTCCTTTTGGGAAATATTTATTAATCAAAGGTGGGTTTCTTTTTTTTTTTTTTTTTACTATTGGTAATTTTTCTATAATGATTATGTGTTGAATTTGCATGTAGAAAAATCATACATAAAAATATAAGCCTACTATGTATGACCAAAAAAATCCACTCTCTGTAAGTGCAAGGTTTTACTTTTTAATGATTTTATTCTATAGTTGGGTATCTGTAGATATACAAAGATTTAGGTAAAAATGCACAATCTCTAATTGCACCTTCCCAAAGTCAATTTTACATTATTGTAATTAACAATTAACGTTTTATGCAGTATTTTCACAAGGCAAAGGATATATGGAATATGAATATAATTATTCTTGGTATTGATAAAAGGTCTGACAATGTGTTCCTAATCTGCTATATAATGGTCAAATAATTCCTTGTTCCACTGTTTGTCTAACAAGGCCACAATAGCTCCAGCCACTCATTTATTTCAACTTCATATTTATGGAATAAATGCAAAACCATTTAACAGATTCATGCTTCTTTGAGAGAGAATTGCATCGGAATTCAAGTTCTGCTATAAAGCCACTCTCTTAGTATAATGTGAAAGTTTTGATTTTGTGATTTTGTGAAAATTTTGTGAATTTGATTTTGTGAAAATCAAAAGTCAATGTGGTCCATGCAGGTGACCTAAGACCACCTGCTGGGGAAGCCTGCCCAGAGACCAGACGCAGCCAGTGAAGAGCTGCCCGCAGTGAGTCGGCATCTGGGTGCTTCCCTTGACAAGGGGCAACGTTTGATCATACCCCTTTTGGCAGTTGTTTGGCTACGCCTCCTGCAGTAAGCACTCCCCAGCCGAGACGGACGGGCGAGTGAGTGCTGCAAATCTAGAACTGGTGTGAGAAGCAGAAGGCCTCAAGGGTCTGATTTTAATTGTGCCCCTGGTACTGAAGAAACACCGGAATTATGACGTTGTTAAGTATTTCTTCCATACATTTATATTTTTTCCGGCTGCACGAGTGCCCTTGTAACTCGGACATTCCCATTACTGTGTTTGCACATGTATAAAATGATAGGAAACGCAAAAATTGAAAACACCAGTGGGGTAACAATCATTTAAGAGCTATATGGAACTTGAATTTTTTGGTGACATTTTCTATAAGGTGAAGAGCTCTTGAGGTGCATGAGGCATTTTGAGAAATTTCTTTGCATAAATTTGCCAGCATGTGGTTAATTTAGTAGTCAAATCCTATATTTTCTCATGAAAATTTATGTTTCATAAAGTCATATAATTTGTTGAAAAAATTTTGACTTATGATTTAGCGCCAGACCAGAGCAATTAGGTCAAAATATCTGCAGGTGTGGGTCAGGCAGTGGCTTGTTTAAAGTCCCTGTTTTTCTTTTCTTTTTCTTTTTCTTTTTTGTACGTAGGCTTCACACCTAGTGTGGAGCCCAACATGGAGCATGAACAACTCACGACCCTGAGATCAAGACCTGGGCTGAAATCAAGAGTCTGATGCTTAATAGACTGAGCCACCCATGCCCCCCCGGCCCCTGTTTTCTAACATAACCTGTGTTAACCACCAACTATACAAAAGGTGTAGTGTATTCATTTAAGCCTTTTTTAATAACAGAGAAATTAGTAATAGCTTAAATGTCTAATGAAATAGATGTTGGTTAAATAGGGTATAAACGTATGAAGAAATCCTATACAGGTACTCATATTCTTGAGGCATGCTTAAGGCAATACGCTGTTCCTGTAGTAGTTCCTTGCAGGTACTGTAACAAATTACCAAAGCCTTGGTGCTTAAAACAACAGAAACGTGTTTTCTCACAGTTGTGGAGGACTGAAGTCTGAAATCTAGGTGTTGGGCAGTGGCCTTTCCTTCTGGAAGCTCCAGAGGAGACTCCAGGGAAAATCTATTCTTTGCCTCTTTCAGCTTCTGGTAGCCATTGGTGTTCCTTTGCTCATGGCCCCATCTCTCCAACCTCTGCCTCTGTCTTCATTTTGCCTGCCCCTCTAGTCCCTCTGTCTTGCTCTTATAAGGACATATGTGAAAGTATTTGGGACCAATCTGTCTAATCCGGGAAAAGCTCCTCAAGATCCTTAACTAACCGTGTAAGCAAAATCTTTACCCTCTATTTTGACATTGCTGAGGTTCCAGGGATTAGGACTTGATGCCTTTCAAGGGCCCCATTCAGCCCACTACACCCCTGTGCACTTTTTAACAGGTGCCGGCATGATCTGTAAATTTGCTAAAGCATATGTAATTGGAAGGGCATATATAAAATTGTCAAAGGGATTTTCCAGAACGTCAGATTGTGTGAGAGTTTTAAAATTTCACTGTCTACATTCTCTTAAAAATGTCTATAATAAATACATTACATACATAGGCAACATATACATGGGTATGTATCAGTTGCCTCTGTGGGTAACAAAACCCCACACTTCTTACGGCATGGCTTATTTAGTGCCCACTGAATGCATGTATTTATTCGTATATTTACATGGTGCTTTGGAGGGATACCACATTAAGAAAGTACTTGCTTTCTGGGTGCTAGAAGTAAACCTAGCAAGATAGAGAACAAATACATAAGATAATGTAAGGTAAAGCAAACAGAAACTATAACCCAACCAAGCAGATAATTGTGTAGGTGATTTCTACTAAAATCACAAAGAAGAGATATGCTGTTTCTATGTTCTTTAAATTTTTCTAGAGACCAGAATTTGGATAATATCTTTCTTTCTAGTAGACTAGATTATCAATTCTGGATATACTTGACACAAATATCCCAATCACTCACAGAAACAAAACAAAATAGCACATATCAATCAATTTAATATACTAAAGTAGCTGTAAAATATTAGTAAATTAAACTCAGTTGTTTTAATAGTATAATATGGATATGGGCTATGGCTATTATTCCACTAATTTTGGAATGCTTTACTTTAGGAAATATTTTTAAAATGATTTGCAGCATTTAGAGTTTTGTAAGTATATACTTTGATAGATTCCTAATTATCATTTGGTAAATTCAGTGTCCCCTTCAGGTTTGAAAAAAATAATAATAATAGAAAATTTAAATGGTGAAGCAGAAAAATCCCTATTGAAGTTAGAAACATGATAAGGATGCCCACCAAACTAAGTTATTCAAAACTGTCCTGCAGTCCCAGCCAATGCAGTAAATCCAGCACAACAAGGTAAGAATTTGAGGGAGAAAATCGCGATCTAGAATGATACGGGATAAGAGTCTGGTGAATAAAATTCCCAGAATGACAGTACTGAAGCAAGTCTAGAAAACAAGCAGCCCCCCCCCACCCCAATGCAAAAACCCCACCCTCCTGTAAAGCTTTCTTTGGAATACCTAAAAGAATTCCTTATTCCTTCCTCCATGATCTAATAGCACTTGGCATACACCTCGACTGTAGATTTGTTCCCAATATAGCGCGTGTAACATTGTTATCAGAGCATATATTTTTAACTTTAAGTATCACACAAATCAAGAGACTAGAATTTTCAGGCCTCCTGTGTCCTTCACCCACCTCCCACCCTCAACCGTCTTCCCTCTTCTGCCATTCGAGCTTCACCGAGAGCTCCTGTGTTTATTTTACAGCAGATTCTTAATATCATACTACGTAACCAATAACTCCTTGAGGGTATATCCAACATACAGGAACCTAAAAAATGAGCTCAGCATAACACCCCCAGAATATTAATTCTTAATACTATATCAGAAATAGACTGCGTGTGGTATATCCACATTCCTCAGACTGACTTTTATCATTGGTTTATTCAGATCAGTGATCGTATTTTTGGGGCTTTTAAGAAATGTAATCCTCTCTGTAGCCCATGGGTCATGCTGCCTAGACAGTCGCTGCTTCCTAGTAGGCAGGGTGGGGCCAGTTTGTGTTTCTGTGAGCTGGGAGTAGACGTGGAGGCATGGGACCACAGGATGGCCATGCTTGTCTCAGCAGATTCCTGCTGGAGGAAAGCCCGCAGGACTGCTGGGACAGCTCAGCTGGAGGAAAACAACGCCGAGGCAAGATCCGGCCTCCAGCACACTGCTTCTGTGACAGCAGCTGGTCTTCGTGGCCCAGCTTCCCCAACACTCCCTGTGATTCTTATGTCGGTTCCGTGTTTATGGAGCATCTTGTAGGTGTGAGATACTTGAACCATGACTCATTCCAGCAGAACCAGTGGCTACCAGAAACCACAAGTCACTGTCCTTTTATTCACTTGCCAGTGAAATAAGTTAAATAATGCTTATTTCATTTCTGAGCTCCCTCGCTCCCTCTCTGCTTCCCTTTGTAAATAAACACAGTCCCAAGAGCTTCTTGCAATCAACTCTTAGAGAGGGGATGCTAACCCACCTACGTCCCAGCAGAGAAATAAAGGAAGCTACTTAGGGACTAGAAGAAGATCTGGCAGGTAGGCAGAGACAAGAGCCTGCAGCACGTTTCGCAGTAGAAGCCTGTTCTGTGCCCATCCAGGAGAGGAAGGTTGAGCAGGAAAGGGAAGCAGTGGACTAAGGGAAAAGGGGAAGGGTCGGGGTGTGTTTGTTTTCACACGTCTTCATCTTCAGATACAGATACTTGCCTTTGTCACAGGCATATCACTGAAACCTCGAAGCACACCTGGTGCATAGCAGACACTCAGTAATGTTTGGCAAGTGGAATTAAATTGAGCTGATCAACTCAAGTAAGTCAAATGAGAAGTTAAAGCTGACAGCACTGAAGAAAAACAAGAAGTGGAGTACGTGACAAGATTTCCTTGCGTTGTTCAGAAGAATGCATTGGGGAAATCTGCAGAAATGATGTTGATCAAGTGGTTGCCTGGAGTTTAGCGAAAGGTTTTGAGAGCTATACAGCTGTTTGCATTTAATAGGATTTGTAGTAGTCCCAGGATGGAATATTTGCTACACCTTGCGAATCCATTTTACTGCATAACTGTTGGATTCTACAAAGGATATATAAGAAGACAATAGTGGAGAGCCGTGGGTTTCTTTTCTCCTGTCCTAGGCTGGCTGATAGACATGAGCAAGCCACGAGAATTTTAAGAGCAACACTTTCAACAAGAACATCTTTGCATGCTAATCACCGTGTTCTTCTGGACCTTCGATTAGCTCTTTCTCTTCAATTATTTACTAAGTATATGTAAATGCTTGTCAAAATATGGACATGTGTTTCTAAAGCATTTCTAAGCCAAATGCTACAGTCTGTCATTAGCTCAGGAACTTGTTTGCAGAGTCTGAACACCTAACGTGGATGTGAGAAACTTCCTCTCCCCGAGGCACTGTGTGTGTTCTGTGAATGTGTCGTCTTCCCAAAGTACAGTATGTCATGTCTTTAATCAGATATTTTCCAGCACAGTGTTTAAGAAGTTGTGGGTGCTGTTTTTATGTAATTTTTTAATGTTTTATTTATTTTCGAGAACAAAAGAGAGACAGAGGATGAGCAGGGGAGGGGCAGAGAGAGGGAGACACAGAATATGAAGCAGGCTCCAGGCTCCGAGCTGTCAGCACAGAACCTGATGCGGGGCTCAAACTCATGGACAGCGAAATCATGACCTGAGCCGAAGTTGGACGTTTAACCGACTGAGCCACCCAGGCACCCCATGGGGTGCTGTTTTTCAATAGAAATTTATATTTTATTTACACATTTTCAATTATTTTTTTTGAGATTTTGAGGGACAGCAACACTTTACATAGTTTTAAAATCCCATATTTTAAATTTTAAAATAGACTTTGGGGTCACCTTTGCATTCAATATGATATTAAGATTACGATAGGTATATCAGTAGTCAATACTTTTAATGCTACAGAGGAGAAGTCAGTGCTAATGAAAAGTGAGATAAGGCAGATCATTTAAGATACCAACAAAAGTCAACTATAATCTGAGTGGAGTGAACAGCACGAATAATTGCCTAAACATTTCTAAGTGAGAACAGCCGTGGTGACCCCTGAAATACAAAGGCCTAGGAACAAGTCATTTGCTTGTACCTTCTGTTCTGCTATGTGATGGCAGAAAATCTCTCGTCTAAGTTTCCTCGTTTGTGAAATATTCGGGATAAACAAGATTCATAAGAACAGAATGAAGATCAAAAGAAATCATTTATATACCTCGGAAGTATCACAGACACAAGGTACAACTACCGACCACAGTAATATTCTCTCTACAACACATTTCTGTAACGTGGTGCTATATAAGGGAGGAAGTCTCTCAATCTAATATGCTAAAATGGTGATGGGATTTCTCTTACACTTGTAAATATATTTTAACACATGTATTTTATATTCTGTTAATATGTAGGATTTCTTAAATTATGTACTTCACTACAGCACAGCAAGTTTGTAATCTCTTGTGGGTTGGATATGTTTGTAGGACAAACATTTCTAATGGGATTAGAAATGAAGTTTTCCTTTCTAGGCTGCTCTTCACTTTTTTTGGTCTAGTCCCTTGGCATAACAAGTGGTTTCACAAAGAGAGTGGATCATTAATCAGCAGATTTTTAGGAAGGATTCCTGAGGGCCTCATAACTTTACCGAAGCTTCTCATGGTAATGCAGTTAGTGTAATGAACTTCGGTATTTAAAATCATACAATAAAAGTATTTTACCCTTCTGAAGGTCAATTTTATTCATTAATTTAGAGGAAAAAGTTAAATATTAAAATATTTTTTTTTTAAGTTTCACACAGGATAGGAACTTTGTGAAACAAAATACAAGATGTTCACAATAAAACGTGAAATGTATGTCAATCTTGTGAATTCTAGAATGACAATCATCACTAGCTTCTTCCTCCAAAACCAATTTTGGAACAGTCATTAAAAAAAAAACAGCAATACTATAACTAACAATTAGGCTTCTAAGTTCAGTTTAAGATTCTTTGAGGCTCTATTAGTTTTAGACAATATTCCTCTAAGGGTCTGCAATCAAAATACTGTTAAATTCCTTTGAAATTATATTTTTCTCTAGGTTGTTGAATTATCAACTTCATATGCGGTTAGTTTGATTGATTTTAGTTTCTTTTCAACTTTTAGTGATTCACTTTTCATTTAATTTCCTAAAAAATAAATTTGTATATTTTGAAAAATAAAATTACATCTACAAGGTTGTTTCAAGAGAATTCTCACTTCTAGTTTGTCCTCTGCTATACTCCCTGTCTCCTCCTTTAGGGAAAGATTTTATTTTGTTTCTCCTTTCAATATTTATTTTTTTCAAATATTGTAAGCACTGCTCTGGATTTTCTCACTGAATGTTTACAGTTTTGATGATGGTGATGATTTCATGGCTGTATACTCATCCTCACTGAATTGTCTACATTATGTGTGTACAGCTTTTTGGATGTCAACCATGCCTCAAGAAAGTGGTTTAAATGATAATAACATGAAAAAGAAGAAGAAAAGTAACAAAGGCTTTCTTTTTGTTATGTTTATTTTGAGAGGGAGAGAGAGAGCGCGCGAGCAGAAGAGGTGCAGAGAGAGGGAGAGAGAGAATCCCATGTAGGCTCTGCACCGTCTGCACAGAGCGTGATGTGGGGCTCTACCTCCCGAAGCGCTGAGCTCACGACCTGAGCCAAAATCAAGAGTCAGGCGCTTAACCGACTGAGCCACCCAGACGCCCTGCAAAAGCTTTCTTAAATAAAAAAATATATAGTCTAAATATCTCTTGCTATCAGTATGCACACATTTTCATCATGTTGAGGCTACATGGCATCCAGTTGTACTACTGTTTCATATTTTATTCAACCATTTCCCTTAACATTTTAGTTTTTTCTAACGATTTGCTCTTGGAAATAATGCCACAATAAAGGCCTTGTTATTTCATATTTCTGCCACTTCTTGTTTGGGATTGTTGGGTCAAGGAGTACATCCACATTTTTATTCCCTTGTAGTATTGAAAAGTTCCTTCACATATGTGTTTGCGCCTCAACTATATACTGTTTGTTTAAGTTGCTTTGGTATTTACTGATAAATTGTGGCAAACTTTTAAATATTTTAGGACATTTTATTGGTAAAACTCATCTTGCTGTGAGTATCTCTAGTTCATTTGTTTTCGTACTCTCAAATATTGCTGCCATCAACATTCTTGTGCCTCTGTTTCTGGTGCTTATTTGCAAACATTGCTGTGTGTGTGTGTGTGTGTGTGTGTGCGCGTGCACACACATACAGGAAATCCTCACGTGAACTCTAACCATCCTCTGCTTAATATCCTGTAATGGCGGCTTATCGTCTCCTAGAGAAATTATAGTGTTGCAGTCGTGTCTAGTTACCGTTTCCGGGTGCTCTTCCGTGAGCAGCCATTGATAACTTCGCCATGCTGTTTCCATCTCTCTCACTTGGCACAAGCCAGTTCCTTTGCCTGAAGCTCACTTTACTCAGTCAATACTTCTACTCATTTCTCAAGACTCAGTTCAAGTATTTCTTCCCCATCCCAAGTATTTCTATCCTTCAAGGCTGAGATACTTGCGTTTTTAAACTAGTCTTGTCTGAAACCTCATTGTGCTAAGTGTACGTATTCATAGCTGCCTCTCCCACTTAACTGTGAGTTACCACAGGATAGAAACAAGTGATACTCATCACTGTGTTGCCTATATCCAGCAGAGAATTGGCTCATGGCAGGCATTCAGAATGGTTTTTTTTTAATGTTTATTTATTTAGTTTTTTGAGACACACACACACACACACACACACACACACACACACACACACACAGAGTGTGAGCGGGGACGGTCAGAAGGAGAGGGAGACACAGAATCCGAAGCAGGCTCCAGGCTCTGAGCTGTCAGCACAGAGCCCTATGGGGGACTCAAACCCACAAACCGCTACATCATGACCTGAGCTGAAGTCGGACGCTTAACCGACTGAGACACCCAGGCACCCCTCAGAATGTTTTTTTAACTGATGAATCAGCATTTAAAAATATTGAATGTGCATGATATTACATAAAATTAACAATTTTAATCTGGAAATCTGTGACCCTGAGAGGATGCAAACACCAAAGGAAAAGTTAAATATTGAGCCAATACCTTAACAAAGTTCGAAAAAGAAAAAACTTTTCTGGTAAATCAGACATACCCACAAAGCCTGGAAAAGAGGATTTTTAGAGCTGGAGGGTAAAAAGAAACAGCCAAGTATGGTTGTTGTTTCTTATTTTCTATCCAATCTAGAACTTTGAAACTCAAAAGGAAAGCCTCAGAAGGTAGCAGATCTTAGAGTTAATATTGTAACAAATATTGGATTGGACGATACAAAAAAGACGGCCATGACTTTCTCCAGCGGAGAGTAAAATTGGATGCAGTGGATGACGGTGTCCACAGGCAGCTCGTTCCTCTCTTCTCAAGTGGATCCAGTCTTTCGCTCACACGACAAGCACGAGTTTTTCTTCTCATCACTGCCATTAATAGTTTTCATATGTTTTCTGGTATCATCTACAAGATTGCCATGTGTCCGTGCCCCATGCTATTCTCACCTCTGGATGGTAGAGCACCATGAGACGTTATCACGTAGTCTCCATTCCTCCACTAAAGACAGCATCCTTGACATGAGAAGATGGGTATCTGCAGGAAAGAAAATAGCCAAACACGAGTTGCTGGGTAGAGCTAGAAACTACAGAGGGACACCTTTACGAGAGCCGCGAGTAACGTGTTACTATTCACATTCCGTAGACGAGGAAACAAGCTTAGCCGGGTCAACTCAGTGGGCCCCAGGCGCACACTTAGGGACTGGTGCAAACAGAAATTGAAACTCACTGTTGTTGGTATTATTGATAATATGTGTTAAACTCTCCCCCTTGACGTGAATAAAAAAGAGAAGGGGTTATTTAGTTTGACAATACAGGCTTTCCCTCTGTCTGCCTTGGCCAACTCCCACCACTGCTCCCCTGCAGGGGGTGGGTTCCTGGTTGGCAGGAGAAGTGTGATGATGTGTAGCTTTTGTTTCAGATTTAGCTGCTGTTTCATGACAGAAAGTGGCTTATGCTATTTCTTACACATTGATGTATTAAAGACAGGAGAGACCGTGGGTGTAGGTATTGGGAAGTCTGAGCAAGTCCTTTACTGATTGGCTTCTTGCAAGCTGAGGGATGCTTAACTCTCTGGTTCTTACACTCTCTTCATCCACAGCCAGAAGAATCCATCAGTGGATTTTACATTTCCGTGGTGGTCACGCGAGATGGTGTCTACAACACTGCTGGAAAAGTACTGTGTTAATGTCATTCATTCAGTCAATGCATGTACTTAACTACACGTTTATTAATTAAATACAAATATGAGCCGTATATGATTCTTGTCCTCAGAATGCTGTCTTCATGATGGTGGTAAGATAAGTACAGAAATAGCTGTGAAAAAAAGAAGAAAAATTTAAGAAGTTGGAAGAAAATAGATATTAGACTAGCCCTCACGAGGGGCACCTGGGTGGCTCTGTCTGTTAAGCGTCAGACTTCTGCTCAGGTCATGATCTCACAGCTGTGGGTTTGAGCCCCGCATCGGGCTCTGTGCTGACAGCTCAGAGCCTGGAGCCTGCTTCGGATTCTTTGTCTCCCTTTCTCTCTGCCCCTCTCCTGCTCTTGCTCTGTCCATCTGTCTCAAAAATAAATAAACATTAATAAAATGTTTTAAATTTAAAAAAAAAAGAATAGCCTTCATGAAGCTGAAAAATCACTTATAATATAAATCTTATTAGCATTTGAAATTTCTTTGTATTGAAAGAGCAAAGATATTTTTATATAATACATAGGCTTTCATGGAGAAAAGCAATTGCCCCTTACACGACTTATGGACCAGCAGGAATAATTGTTGCCAGTATTAAAGAAATACTGTGGTTTGTATCATATCTTATGTTATTGGAATATCAGGCCTCAGAGATTTCTACTCCTAGCATTAGTACCAATGCATAGTAATGGTAATAATACTTTAATTAATTGAAGCTATCCATTTTCTCTTAGTCTACAGAATTGATAATTTACAGAAGTGGCAATTTACTTATATCTCAATATTACTGGTAGCAAAGACAGAGTAGTAGTATGCTAATTTTTCAATAGAACATATACAGGTGGCTACTAGTATGAGTTGTTAAAGCACAATAACATCCCATCTTCTCCATGGAGAGTTTTTGCAAGCAATTGATTTTTCAGTCTTAGGATTTACTTTGAAATCAGAAGCAGTGTGTGTGTGTGTGTGTGTGTGTGTGTGTGTGTGTGTGTGTCACTGCTGCTGAATGGTAGGGGAATAAAAATAAACGTAAAAACAAAGGAAGAAAACGGTCCTTGAAATGTCACCAAGCTGCGTTCGTGTCAGTAACTTGACTCCGCCCTGCACCTCTGAGCCTCAAGAATCCCAGCAGCTCCCCTCTCCCGTCTCTGTGCCCATGGGCAGCAGCGGTAGTATCGAACCTGGCAGGATAATTAAGGACAATAAGGCAATTAAGTCAGCTAAAAACAAAATTGCTATTTTCAGTGGGTAAATTTCCTCTTGAGGAATCATCAGAAGAGTTTATAAAACTCTTAAAATTCCGATGCATATTTTCTTTCCGAAGAAACTCAAGGCTTTTTCCTTGTAGGCTACATTTTAATTTAGAATCCCATGTCTTAGAACAATGTTGAAATCTTGTGACTAGGCCAAAATTACATCCTGTCATTTTACCTGATCGATTTAGTGTGTGGACAGGGTGGGGGAAGAGGTGAGGGAGAGAAACTGATTTCTGTGAGATTCTGTATAAATCCCTGCAAACGTATTTTAATGGATTTTATCATTTAGAAAAAAAGTAGATCAATAAGTTGGCTTTCTATTTCTGCCTTTAAAAACTATGGCTCAAGATTTTCAATTTCTCTATGTTTTCATTTTCTCACCTATAATATGAAGTAGTCATCTGTTACTAATCTTTATCTTCACAGAATTCTTAGAACAATACAATTTATGTTTACAGGATGTTATGAAACTTTTCAAAGAAAACTTTTCAAAGAAAATGTTTCCAAAGAAAGCATTTCATGGTTGCAAGATAGACTTTTAAGATATTTTTCTTTGAAATATAACCATTGCTTTACAAAAAATTCTATTACATTCTCGATAACATGTTCTTTGGCATAAAAAATTCTATGGATTATAGTAGTGAGTATCTTATTTTATGCTTCAGTTGATACTTCTTATTCTTTTAGGAAAATAAAATCATTTAATTATCATTTAAATGAAAGGATGAAATCGTTTCTAGGTATATATTGTATTGAGAAGATACCTATCTATTTACTTAATAAACAAAGTATTTATGAGAACAGAAAGCAGAGGAAAATTAATTTTAAGAAGAATAACACATGCATTAATGCAAAAAGTAAGTAAAAGTCAAATGCATCCTACAGTAAACATGATTCTATTCTGACTATACCAGCAGTTTTCTCAGTAAATAAAAAATCAAAGAAAATATGATAGTACTAGTTTTGGTAATAAGAAGTGTATAGATAATAATCTAATAATTATTAATAAATACGGCAATGATAGATTTTATTCATAATAACTAATACAGTATTCATTTTAGTAGATGAAGCATACTAGGACAAAGAAAATGGTTTTAAAATTTAAATTCATGGGGCATCTGGGTGGCTCAGTCTGTTAACTGTCCGACTTCAGCTCAGGTCATGATCTCACCACCTTTGAGTTCGAGACCGACGTCAAGCTCGGTGCTGACAGATCAGAGCCTGGAGCCTGCTTCGGATTCTGTGTCTCTCCCTCTCTCTTCCCCTCCCCCACTCGTGCTCTTCCCGCTGTCTCTCAAAAATAAATAAATGTTAAAAATTTTTCTAATTTAAATCCTATATTGATCATGGAGATTAGGAATTAAAGAGACAAACAATTTAGCAAAATTGTTTTTCTCCGTTTTTTTAAGCCATCAGGAATCATGTATACTTTAAGATAGGAAGTTGCCCCTCGGAGACTCAAGAGGCCTTTCCAAATGGTCGACTGCTGGCAAAGTGGTGGAGATGAGGCTTTGTCTTCTAATACTTTCCTGTGAATTCCAACATTTCCACTATGTCTCACAAAATTCTCTCTCATCCCAGACAAAACCTTTTCCATTTTTTGTTCCAGCTACCTTTGTCACTCTTGGCTACTGTTCAGTCTTACATTTAAGACTAGAAAACTACACTGTGGAATATGTAAAATAAATTTGGGGAAGGGTATCCAGTTTAGATGAAATATGTTCAAAGAATCTTCCTGGTATCACTTGCTTCTACCTCATTTCTTTCTTGGTTAACTTTTTGTTGATTCTTATCTACTCTTCAAGTTCTCTTTTGCTGATTCGTTCCACTTTGAGGTGACTATATAATGAGTTTATGATGTTTATAATCTAATGAAATGAATGAAATTATTTTTATTCAGCAAAACTGTTAAAAAATCGATATGAGAATTCTTCCCCGGAAAGACATTTTAGTTGTACTTTTCCTTATTCTCCCCAACTACAACAAAAACAGTGGGCATGATATATAAAACAAACATAGGATGATTCTGGAATGTAAAGAGAAGAAGGCAGGACAGACAGACTCAGGAACCTGAGTAATGACATGTTGTGAGTTGCTTGGATTTTCTTTTTGCCAAATATATCCTAGATGTGGAGCTGAAGGAGCTGGCAACCTGGAAAAGCCAGCAGAGGTTGTGGTGAGACGGGGAGCTTGCCTTCTCTAATCAAAGAACCGGGAAATGAACAAAATAGCAAGACAGACAACTTTGAGACAATAACCACTTTAGCCAAAGAACACTAAAAAACTGTGACCTTACCCCAGTCATGCTAGGAAAGGCAGAGTAGGAGCCTTTCACCCTTGAGAAGCTGTAAAGAGGTGGCCCAACATGCCCACCAGGGTGCTGTCAAAAGGCCAAGAAAGGAGCTGGGACTGTCATCAATACCAGATGGTAATGAGGCCCCTCCAGCTGGTGCTAGGGAGACCACATGGGGAGTGTTTACCTTCCACCTCAGCCCTAGCCCAGCCCCCCTCCAGACATAAACATTCTGCAATCAGCTAGGACCACTAACCGCTTTCATATGGGCACCAAGGGAGAAACAAGGTATCACACACATATCAATTAGAAACACACGAAAATAAACATGATAATAGTCCAACAGATAAGGACAGACGTTGGAAAATGGGACTGGGAGTTAATGAAAAATTTCCTGAAATAATTCAATATGCTGAAATCTGCATGTTGATAGGGAAAAATGTGTGTCTGAGAAAACTAAACCAAGATAAATAACACTGATACCTGTCCTAGTAAATATAGTGGTCTTTAAAGAAGGAGGGAAAAAAAGTATCCTTTGGGCATCCAGACAAAATATCCAAGAGAAGGAAAATAAGATAATTTTCATACTTTAATTTCTTATACCGGAGTGGGGAAAAAAGGGATTGATATTTTAAAACACTCAAGGAAAGAACATGAGAGCAAAATAAATTATATCCAGCTAAACGATTGCTCATATAAAGATATAACAAACACACATCTATCAACTTAAAAGAATGTTGTTTCAAGGAGTCTCTCTGAAGGGACCTACGAGAAACAATTTCAAAACCATAACAACACGATTAGAAACTACCATCGGTGCCTGGGTGGCTCAGTGGGTTGAGTGTCTGACTTCAGCCCCCATCAGGCTCTGTGCTGACAGCCCAGTCTCAAAAAATTCATTGTATTTAAAACGTATCAATAAAATATAAATTTCTATTTAAAAACAGCACCCCATGGGGTGCCTGGGTGGCTCGGTTGGTTAAGCGTCCCACTTTGGCTCAGGTCATGATTTCACGGTCCACGAGTTGGAGCTTCACATCAGGTTCTGTGCTGACCACACAGAGCCTGGAGCCTGCTTTGGATTCTGTGTCTCCCTCTCTCTCCGCTCCTCCCCTGCTCACGCTCTGTCTCTATGTAAAAAATAAATAAAAGTTAAAAACAAACTAGAAACTTCCAGCATTAGGTGATCCAGCATTCCAGTGATCATTGAATATATTTAAATGTAGAACTAAGATTTAAAATGGGGTTAGAATTAAAAGATACATGTAACGATTACATCTGTATTAAAATCAGAAGAGGTGTGGGAGAATGAGGAAAGTAGGAAAGCCTTAGGATGGTCATAATGATGACAAATCAAGTATTACAGAGAGTACCACCACATATAAGTGACTTAAACGGAAAGGTGAGGTGGATGGAGTCCAGGGAGGAAACAGCGGTTCCAGATTATGTCCAGACTAGAAATCCAAATTACAGCATCACAAGAAAGATGTGTCTAAGGATGGTACCTAAGAAAGCAATAGGCAGAAGAAAAATTCGAAGCCCTTATTATTAAGGAAGTAATCAAAAAGACTGAGTAAAGATAACAGACCCCATGTAGCCTCAAGTGAATAAAAGATAATCTCACAGAACTAAGATCAACCATATAGACTATATTGGAAACGTGAATGAGAACAAATCATCTATTTTAAGAATTTCTCAATTTGTCTGATAGAGCAAAATCCAATTCTGTGCCGTATAGGAGTGACAAACCAGACAGAGTGATTCAGGGAGGTTATAAATAAAAGGGTGAATAAATATATATGAGACAAATGCAAATAAAAAGGACAGCATAGACCACAGTCTCGATGACAGGATAGAATTTGGGTTACAAATGCCTATAAAAGGGGTGCCTGGGTGGCTCAGTCGGTTAAGTGTCCGACTTTGGCTCAGATCATGATTCCATGGCTTGTGAGTTCGAGCCCCACGCTGGGCTCTGTGCTGGCAGCTCGGAGCCTGGAGCCTGCTTCGGATTCTGTGTCTCCTTCTCTCTCTGCCCCTTCCCCACTGCCACCATCTCTCTCTTTCTCAAAATAAATAAACATTAAAAAATTTAAAAAACCGCATATAAAAGACAAAGACGTACAGCTTATATTAGTACAGAGTACAATTCACATCCAAGGTAAGTCGGTTATCAACATGTGTTCATGAAATAACACCGCAGCCCCTTGTACACGACATAATCTGAGGGCTACGAGGAGAAAGAGGTTGAGCCACCATCAATAAGGAGATTTTAATACACTTCTCATAAACTGAAATAGATCAATGGACAAAAATTTAGCGAGGACATGGAAGACCAGAACAACTTAGTAATAGCTGAGCAGGAAGGTGGACACACGCGCGCACACACACACACACACACACACACACACACACACACACAGGAGAGGAAGGAAATGAGAGAAAGAGGGACAGAGAAAGGGAGACAGAGATGCATCATGTAAAAAAAATATACATATATATATAAATATAACTGGGGAAATGTAACGGGCAGAATTTTAGGGACTACCAAGGAGTTCTTCATCTTGTTAGGTGTGAAAATGCCGTGGTGTTATTAAGTCCGAAGGTGTCTGCAGTTTCCAGAGATGCATACCGAAGCAACTATTGAAATTATATAACAAGTGTTTCAAAGTACCTTTTAAAAGGCATGGTTAAAACATCTTCAAACGTCGGTAACCGCTGATGTTCTACATGGGGCATGCATGTGGGGTTGCTGCACTGTTTAAAGTCTAGGTCCAAGTCTTTCTGAGGGTCGAGACTTGGTCTTCCAACCTGTGACATTATCTATGCCCAGTTTTCTGGACGTCAGCCGTATTGGCCTCATCGGATAGTTCTGGTTACTAATTCAGACGGCAGATTACCTGCTTTCAGTAAAAGACTGTTTGCTAAGCACCGCGTTGTCTGACAAGGGAAGCTGGCACTAAAGAGGAACGCCAGGCCTCTGTCTCAGCCTACGCCGTGGGCTGTCTTTTAATCCCCTTTTCTTCGCATTGATGTAACTTTTTTTTTAGATTAAAGAAAATAAGCACTTTTGGTCATGAGGTATTCCTGACCTTCCCAGCTGCCCAGTTCCGTAGGCATTCTGGCCTCTCATTATGGAAGCTGACAGCCGCGTGGAGCGTGGACAGTTCTGCCGCGTTTTGAGCTGGAGTACGTTCGGTCGAAGCTCGAGTTCTGATGGCTGCTTTGAGTGTTTTTCTGTTTTTATTCAAGAGATTTTAGAGTCCTATTGGACCCTGGTTACTAAAAATATTGGACGTAGATCTAGGACGAAGGCCCAGGTTACTTCTTGAACTGTGTCTGGGGCAGGAGCTGGGAAACATCTGAGATTTGTCATCTTCTAAGGCCATGGCTAATACAAAACTAATTACCTGAGACAGCCAACAGGGAGAGCAGAAATACCTCAGGCAAGGACGTGAGTCAGGCCACCGTGGTCTGCAGGATGGTCTGTGGCATCCCAAATATTGCTGCTGAATGGGAGTCCCGTGCTGCCATCTGAACTGTTTCTGGCTGGCGGGGGCGGGGGCAGGGGGCGTGGGGGTGGTGTCTTAGATTTTGGAGAAGGCCGGATTGGTAAACCCAGGCGGAGAGGGAGCAAAACTAAAACCAAAACAGAACAAAAACAAAAGAGCCCCCATCCACTTAAGAAGTGACTGCAAAGGCCATAAAAAAAGAAATGAACATAAGAAAGTAAGGGCCCTCATGTGATTTGCTCCGAAAAGATGAAATCAATGGGTAAAGGAATCCAAACTAAACTAAAGAACAGATGTGAAGAAATAATAGATAGATATGAAAAGAACCAAATGTAAATCCTAGGAAAGATATTTTTCATATACGAGTAAATGTCTCTATTGGATGCACTGTGAGTAGAGTTGAAGAGGCAAGTAGAGAATATGAAGGAATTGAAGTGAAATGTATACCAAATGGGGCAAAGATAGGTGAAATGATCAAAATAACGAGGAGGCTCTAAGGCAGAGGGGTGAGAGATGGAGAGGCTCTCATAGAAGTCAAGCAAAAGTTCAAGGAAAAAAAATAGATTCAAAAAAAGTTGAAAAGAAAGGGAGACTTGACAAAAGCCACAGTAAAACACAGCAAACTGTCCTGGCGGTGCGTGAGAGGACGAACAGGAAGCACTGTGGCCCCAGCACGGAGCAGCAGCGGGGTCTTCTGGGATTTCTGTGCTGACCGCCCACCTGGCACAGGGGCAGAGGGAGCTCGCCCCTCAGGGGCACCTTCCATACGTCAGCTTCATCAGCAAGGACTCCTCCTCCTGCTCCTGTGTGTCTAGGAGAATTAGAGAATGATTAGACATTGTCAAATTTAACATGAACGTCAGAAGGAACTAGAAAAGTGGGCAGGGTTTCCAGTCTGGGTTCTTGACCCCCTTCCAGGACTCACCCCCGTGTCGTTACCACCCACAGAATGTGAAGGGGTATCCTTGGCAGAACTTCCTGCTCCTTTTAAGCCTTCTTTTCGGGGAGTTGGTCTTCTGCAAAGTGTGGGGTTGTCTTTCCCAAGTTTTTACTTTCTTGGGTCCAGACTAATGAACCATTCTCACCAACACTTCTCAATTACTACGTTCTCTTCCACATTCCGTAGTCCTACATTCTTGGGATTCTATATGTGATCGTTCCCATAGCAGAATCAATCATCTCTGACATACAGCCCAGATCTCAATACCCGGAAAGTTACAGGCATCCTTCAGGTAATAGTTTCCACCCAGAGCTTGGTCTGGGAAGCTTATTCGCAAGAGATGGGGCACTGTTTATCCCTGCTTCCCAGGAGGCTGCTTATCGGGAGCTGGATCACAGCTCCCACACCAGCTTCCAAGTCTCAACAGAAGCCTCCACATCCATCCAGCTCCTCTCTTTGGTTTTTATTCTCTAAGGCAGTCAATGTGACCTCCTTCTATTCATCCTCCCAAATTAGTTTCACTAACAGTGAAAAGTCTGTAAGTCCCTCTTGGTCTCCTGTGAAGTCAAAGTTGCCTCAGCGAGGCTTCACTCTAAATCAATCCGGTAGTGACTTCCATTCCCCTGGGTCTGATTTTTCTGAACTCTATCACACAGTGCTGTGTTTTACAGCTCACAGAAGAGTTTGTAAAAATCTCAACTCACACAAAGAGGTCTTTTCTCATTCTTGTTGATGTACGATGAGAAATTTGATTTCAGAATCTTGGCAACGTCTCGTATAAACAAATGCCTGTTCCGGTCGTGCTAGTCATTCATCCAGAGACAAAGGGATCTGCTGGTTTCTGATGCTACATAATTCTTAATTTCAAGACCTGGAAAAGTTTTCATGAATCCCTGTTACCCTGCCTCCTCTAAGGTCTGTTATATTTTAGCAGCACAGTGAAACTATAATTCAAAATCCACATCTCTACTCACAGAGTCCTACATGACATTCTGTGGTTTTGTGATATTGTGTGGCTTTACTGCAGAGTAGTGGATAATGAGGCCTCCATCCAGACACCCTCTTCAAGGTTGATGCACTCGTCTTCATCTGATGCTGACCACTCAGCCCTGGATCCCTCAGTAGAAATACCCCAGGTAATAGAAAACCACTTCCTTAAAATCTGTGTCTCCTGCCTGCGGTAGCCTGAGGTCAGTGACTGGTTCAGATGGGGGAAAAGGCCTTGTCCTTTGGCTTGTTTGGGGGTAATTCTGAAGGACCTTCCTAGTCCCCAGCTTCCTTGTCGGAGCATGCTAAGCTTCAGTTGTGATCACATTGCAAGTTTCTCCCTCTTCACAATGTGACTTTCTCTATCTGTCACTGGTGTAGTCCACAAAGGCATCTCCTAGTAAACCTGCACGGAATTCTCCATCAGTGTTTCTTTCCGGGGAACTTGGTCCAAGACAATTGGTATCAGAGGTGACCCTAGGTGGCGGTCTCAAGACAGGAAAATGGAGATCGATTACTCTCCAGTTGGTGGACAAGAGGGAGAAGGTCACTGGTAGTTGATGAACTATAGGTAGCCCACAGCTTGCCATAGCAGTGTGGTTGTTAAAAAGTTGGCCAGTGGTGAACTCGGATGGGAAACCAAGGTGGGTGGGTTTGCCGTACTGGCTGCTTCGGTGTCTCTGGCACTAGAAAAGTGTGAGAGAAGTGGTAACGTAAGGATTGTGGAACTGAGTGACTGCTGCTGAGTCTTTGACTCTTTGTTGAAGAAAGATAATGGCAGGCTCAGAGTGATTGATCAGCAGTTCAAGGCAAAATGTGTAATCCAGATAATCTTCTTGATAACATTTAATAAAACCCTAGAATCCTGCAGCCAGAAGGCTGGCAGAACAGAGGAAAGCTTAGAGTCTAATTATGAAGGAGGTTTAGGGTCTAATTGAGAGGGCAGTGGAACTTTAGAGGAGGTTGAAATCTCAGCCCCAGGCAAGCCCCCACACTACTGTCATGACCCTGAAACTTGAAAGAGGCACCTGAATAATGCAAGTGAGAGCCTTTAACACTATGCATTTCTCTCTTGCCCCAGGACTATGTTAACTCCCCTTCCCTCTTTTGCGATATAGTTCAAAGTCACCTGGACCATCTGGATATTCTGCAGAATGTCTCATTGGTCCATTATGTCAATGACATCATGCTAGGCTAATCAGACTGCCTGGGCAAAACAAAATAGCAAGTATGTTGTCAGTGTTGATATGTTCACTACGGAGGTTAGGAAATAAACTCAGTCATAATCAGGGTCCTACCACATAAGTGAGGTTTGTAAGAATTCATTGGGTTTGGGCATGTTGGGACTTTCCTTCTCAGGTAAAGGCAGATTATTGGAGCTCACCATTCAAAACTAAAATGGGAGGCCCAGAGCATGGCAGACTTCTTTGGGTTGTGGCTGCAGTACATTTGTTGGTATGTAGGCACTTTGCTCCAGTCTACTTAGTGGGTGCACAGAAGGAAGCTAGATTTGATTGGAACCAAGAATAGGAAAGGCATTGGGGGTCCCTTCCTTTAAAGTCAGATCCAGAACAAGTGCTACATACCAATACCAATACAGTCTCCAGGAAACCCTATGTCAGCAGCAGAAACAGGCTGGGCGCCTAAACTAGCCAAGAAGCACATCTGATTAGAGCCATTTTACCTCCTTAACAAAGAGTCAGGTTTTGTAGGAAATTGTGTATCAGTTGAGGCTCGATTAAACTTCAAGTTCCAGCTAGTTATTCTATAAGGAAGTGAATTTACTCAATTCTGTGAGCTCATATAATACTGTTTTATCTGAAATATCCAAGTATGTCTAGATTGTAGGCTTAAAAATCCGGGGCCACTGACGAGAGATTTGTGGTACCTCTGAGACTAGGTAGCAGCGAGCATCTACTGAGCTGGCGTTTGCTGGATCTTTGTCTGAGTTCACGACGTGTATATTTATATTCGGAACAGCATGCAAGCAATATGGAAGAACACAGCACCAGTCACAATGGACCATTGTAATGCTACTTCAGCATTTTCAGGGGTTTGCAACATTCATCCTCAGTACTAGAGAAGGAAATGCTTCCACAGTGCAGCAGTGGACTTTGAGAAGGTGAAGCAGTTTACCAAGTTTCATTTAAATGCATGGAACATCAAGTTTGTTTATCACTGGAGTCCCCACGGATCAACCCTAATCCAATTTCTAAAATGTAAAGGACTATATTTTCAAACACTTAATGCTAATACACACAAACCAAGACAACATTATGTCAAAATGAGAAATAAGGTGATTTTCTCAGAGAGGTGATGCACTCTTGTTCACTTTCCTTTTGATTAATGGCATTGATCTATAAACTAGCTGACAAAGCCAGGAGCGAAATGTACAAGCCCATCATGTATGCTAATTACTCAGCAGATTTAAGCTTATGAATATAGAAGAGAAAGGTCATGGAGAGAAAGTCTGTTTAAGTGGTGATAGGAACTTAAAGAAAAAAAATACTTTTCCTTAATTTTTTGGGATCTCTCTGTGTTGGTGACCACAAACATTTTTTAATGGTCTGTTTTTTATTGAGATGGTATGTTACGTGGGGGAAAATAATGACCCGTTGGAAAATCAGTTTATTGAAAAACATGCTTCAAATTGATGGATACAGCACTCTTTAAAAAAGGTTGAGAGAATAATCAGCAGAGTCACACCTCCCGGAATTTGACATGTAAAATGAATGCAACTTGTAGATTTAGTGTTTTCACCATACCTGATATTTCTCTATCTGAAATGTTTTCTGTTCTCTCCATTTGCCTCTGGCTTACCCTTTTTCTACTCATGAATTTTGCTACAATATTTCAGAGATTCATTTAATATGTGTCCCACACCCCCAGTTGTTGTTATTGTCATAGCTTTTGCAGAAGAAAATCACAATGTACAATAATTGATTTACAAGGAATCTTTTCCACATTTAAGGATTATTTTCAAGTCCATTTGTTTTATTTAACTCCAACTCTCCTCCAAATGTCACAATTTTTTACTTATTTTCTTTATTCCTTTAAAAATGTTTTCATAAACAGAATCAGTATTTACAGCTTCCTTAATCTCAAAAGACAAAATTTCTACAGGGAGATGTGAGCCAAGGCAAACTTCAGGCAGTATGGATGTGTTATTTTTTTTTACAGTCGTGAGAATTATTGTGATTATCCTGTAATTCATCCCATTTTCAAAGTCCCTCAAGATGGGTATTTTCTTGATTGGCTTTGAAATAAATGATGCACTATCCCCCAAATGCTTCAGATTCCAGGAGAACCGAATGAACAAATAATAAGAAAGGGGCACTACTGTGAGTGTATAGTGAAGATACACTTGTGTATTTGCTTGTGTGTTTATTTATTTATAACCTGCCCATGGAAGCAAAGATTTAAGGCAGCTGGATCGAGTTGCATGTACTTTGGAGGAGGGCGTTCCACCTTCTCCCAAATGTAACTGGTCGGAGACAATTGCAGTGAATATTTCAGATGGGGCAAATGGTTCTCACCAAGAGAAGATGAAGTAATTGAACTATGTTGGTATTAGTCTGTGACAATTTATTTGTTTTCTGGTTAAGGAAGACTCTTTTTCCCTCTTTTTCTTTTCTTTTCTTTTTTTTTTTTTACAATAGATCTGTGACTAAAAAGTTGGAAGCAATAGCTTCATATCTAATAAATATTCTAATAAATACTTTCTTTTCTGCCAAGTAAAATTTTTTTAAAAGTCCCTCTTACTTTTGAGAGTAAAGGAAATGGACTTTGGTTTCCTTAAATAAACTCTTAGGAGTAAGAAGGTGGGGGGGGCTGTTTTTATCTCATATGTCTGGAAGAATTTTTATTACTCTTGAGAGTAAAGCAAATGTAATTGGCCCAGAAACTCAGACTCTGAGGAATTAACAGGGACTTCTATTTTACGTTCAAGGGAAGGGTCTTTAACAGTTGAGCTGTCCTTCCAACTTCTCCCTCACAGATCCTTTGTTTGAAAAGCAAGCTCTTTGAGGGGCGGAGGGCAAGACAAACTTGGTGGATGTGGTTTTGTCCTGCATCAGCTTAGCTCGGCAGAACTACATTTTCCAGAATCCCTTCTCTCAAAGTCCTGGGTGAATGCGGGCCTCACTCCTGTCTTGCACCTTGTGCTGGGTGCAGGAGGCAGCCGCCGCTGCTGCTCCCTCCAGCGCACTGCCACTTGACCTTTGTCACAGGCTCACCTGGCGGCTGCCTCAGCTCCCACCGCCCCTTCCTCCTGTCCGTGAGTGCGGGGCCAGGAGGACCATGTGATGTGGTGGAGGCTGGAGGTCTTGGTGTCCAGTTCCTCTGCATACTTCTTTACGGTAGAAGAAATGTACATTATAGGAGATTCAGGACATACAGAAAGCTAGTAAAAAACACCTGGAATCCCGATGCCCCAACAAACTCCTCTAAATGTCTTCATGTATATTGTCTTGTCAATCACGTGTATGTGCACACGTATGTACGTACTCACATATATTGACACTTATTAAATTGTATAACGCATAAAATATGCGATTATATGCAAAACATGCATCTTCACATACTCAATTGTATTTTTACACAATTAGGATGATGTGTAATAGATAACTGCATATTATAAAATGTATATAGATATATACAAATAAGAATTTTTAATTGAGTTATATTCCTTATATGAATATTTAATTCGCACTTTTCTCATTTTAATTTATTATGAGAATTTCCCCAACTCCATAAATATTCTTAAGAATATGTTTTAAGTAATTATATTGAGCTTCTTCCTTTATTTACCCAATCATCAACTGAATAGGTATTCGGGCGCCTTTATTTTTTCCCGTTATAAGTAACACCATCATGAGAAACTTCTCCCATAAAATTTTGTGCAGGACGCCTGTGTGGCTCAGTCTGATAAGCATCGAGTCTTGGTTTCCACTCAGGTCATGAGCTCACAGACGGTGGGATGCAGCCCCGTGTCATCAGGCCCTGTGCTGACAGTGCAGAATCTGCTTGGGATCCTCTTTCTGCCTCTGTCTCTGCCCCTCTTCCCTCCCCTCTCTCCCTCAAGATAAATAAATAAACTTTAAGAAAAAATAGTGTAGATCTGTGTTTATTTGCTGAGAATAACTTCCAGGACTTGGAGTTTCTGATTTAATGGGCACTTTCTTTAATGTTCTTGATAGTTAAGACTAAATTGCCCCAGACTGAATGTTCGTGTTTCCCTCAAACTCACAGTTCTCTGTATTTTTATTTCCTTGAGTAGTCAGGAGATAAAATATTTTCTTATCTTTATTGGTCGTTACCATTCTTCTCTTGTGAGCTGCACATTTATCTCCTGAACTCAAATTTACATTGTCATGTCTGCTTTTCCTTATGGTGAGAACTCTTTTTTATCAGCGATTTTAACACTTTGACAGGATGTGGCAAAGTAAATAAAAATACTTATTACATGAGAATGGATATGTGGTGAAAAATACATAGACTATAGTTACTATGTTACAATTGAATTTGAACATGTTTATAGTTTGGCAGAGATCAAATGGACATAAATGCTTGGAAGGTTTAAGATTTGTGCTGAAATTATCCTGGTCAGCAAGATAAGAAGAAAGAATAATTGGCTGACGGAAAGGAGACAGAGACTAAGACCCAATTAAGTTTGCAGATCAACTAAGGACATAATAAGATTTTAGTCAAGTGGGAACAAGGTTCCACAGGATTAAATTGTGGAGCGTCAGATGTGGCTGCCATGGTCATGAAGCCTTATCCTGATGAGGATGGCAATAACATGCAAATAAGGTTAAGATTAAATACATTTACTCAGTGCTACTTTCCTGAGGTATTTAAGCGAATTTTGTGGAGGAGAAATATTTGAGGTTGAAAATAAAAATTACTGTGCTAAGCTATATATTCTAGACTTCCTGAAGGTAGTGGTAAACAGATGTAAAAATTAAAATAAATGTTTTGTGTACCCAAGCTGCCGCCCCTCTTCGACTTGGA
Organism: Panthera pardus; assembly: GCF_024362965.1. Classification (NCBI taxonomy): domain Eukaryota; kingdom Metazoa; phylum Chordata; class Mammalia; order Carnivora; family Felidae; genus Panthera; species Panthera pardus. The sequence goes on along the minus strand of NW_026526710.1, from coordinate 79,454,843 downwards.
GTTGATGGGTGCGTGGGAGAAAGCCTGAGCACTAGCCTGTCATGTGCTTGGATTGTTGGCCTGGGTAGAGGTGTTAGCTCGGCTGGTTTCCCCCAGCTTCACTCCTACTGTGCGGAGTTAAACTGCTCAAAACAGTGAGGAGACAAGCAAGTTAACACATTGCAAAGGCTTATTTCTCCTAATTTCTTTTTGTTTTTATCTTCTTTATAGTTTGGTTACTGTTTCGCATGTATTTATTTATTACTTTGGGATGACAGTTCTGTCATACAGAATTTGCGTTGTGTGGTCAGAATTCTCTTTGTGATCTTTGTGATGTCTTTCCTTTGTTGTGTTTTTCTACCCTACGATCCTTTAAAAATCAGCCTATGGCCATCTCCATTGTTTCTATTTCTACACTCTTTTTATGGCTTAGTTCTGAACTTTGAAATCTTTTATAAATCTGGAAATTATTTTTATAATACGAAATGCTAATTTTATCCCCCCCATGTATGTCAAATTGTATATAGTATTTTAAATACTATTCTTTGTTCTCAAATTTGAGATGACACATTTATCATAAGTTAACAAATGTTTATTTGTGTTTTTTTAAATCTATTTTTGCTGTGCATTTCTATTCCTTTGGGTTTTTCTTCCACTTGTATTTTCCTACTGTACTAGAATAAAGAGGAACCCCCACTTCAGCATTTTAATTGTAGGACCAAAGAAAAAACAATACTTTTTTGAAGCGTCCCTGGTGTTTCACTGCAGTTTATCATGTTCTGTTCTTCTATAGTTGTGTCCAAAACAAAGCCACACTTCTATGACGGTATGGAGGAGCCTAAGTCTGAGGTTCTCAGATACCAGTGCGCCTAGAAGTTGCCTTACATAAAAGGTGCACATTCTCAGCTAAGTTGCCAGGGATTCCTATTCGTTCAGTCTGGGGTGAAGCTTTGAGACCTGAACATTTAACAAGTATCCAGGTGATTTCAAGATGGAGGTTCATGTGACCTAACCTTAAGAAACAATTCCTTAGGCCAAAAGTTGGCCGATTTTTATAAACCCAAACCATCTATTGGAAACGAAACCAAACCCAAACATAACATATTTGACTTCTTATTCTTGTAACTGGTTTTATGGCTGAAATCTGATGATAGAATTATTTCATTTTCTCATTTATTGTGTTCAAAATATTTTGTTTTGACATAAAGGGTATTGCTAAATTGTCATTCTGAACATAAAATTTTCTCCAAAACCATGGGCTCACTTCCACCTCTACCAATGATGCTGAGGCCTACCGATTTGAGTACATGCCTTGAGGAATGCATAAAAATGGCTACGATACATTATTTAACATCCGCCGATAGTTATCCATAGACAGGTGTGAGCAATGCTCGTATGAAATGCCCTCTGGGATGTGTTGGGTCTCCGGAGAAGAATGACAAGAGTAGTTGGAATTACGGAGTGGGGTGTAGCTGGTAAGAGCAACAAACAAACAAACATACAAGCAAAAAACCCACTACCTTTGTGTTTGTGTTGTGACCCAGTCACAAAGTTGGGTTGATATCAGGGAGCAATTTCTGTTAAAAAAAAAAAAAAAAGGTTTGTTAGGAAAATGAATGAAGTGACAATCTATTGTATATAAACTGTATGCATAAGCTATAATTTAGATCTTCTAAGAGAATAGAATTGCTGAAAAATTCTCTTTTCAAAGAGAAGTCCTGAAAAAGATAATGGAAATTTTTGATGAGAGAGAGGAGAGAGAGAGATAGAGAGAGAGAGAGAGAGAACCCACAGGGATGAGAGCTCCCACTTGGAGGGAGGAAGCTAGAGAACATGACTGTTCAGACCTAAGTGAATACAGAGCAGCAATTAAGAATCTAACATCTACTGTTGTCAAAGAGAAATTGCACCAGACAGAGATCACAGTCCAGGAAGATTTTATTTAAAACTATTTGCAGTTAGGGGCGCCTGGGTGGCTTAGTTGGTTGAATGTCTGACTTCAGCTCAGGCCATGATCTCGCGAGTTCGAGCCCCGCATCTGGCTCTGTTCTGACAGCTCGGAGCCTGGAGCCTGCTTGGGATTCTGTCTCCCTCTCCCTCTGCCCCTCCCCTGCTTGCGCTCTGTCTCTCTCTCTCAGAACTAAATAAACATAAAAAACAGATAAAAAAACAAAATTATTTGCAATAGGAGTCAAGACTATTGCAATATAAGAGAAATTGAAGTCAACTCTGCTGAGATAAGAAGCTGGAGAGGCTTTTTGAAATTTGATTTTATCTATTTTATTTTATTTTATTTTATTTTATTTTATTTTATTTTAATTTTATTTTAATTTTATTTCCTTTATTTGAGAAATAGGGAGACAGTGCAAGCAGGGGAGAGGGGCAGAGAAAGAGAGAGAGAATCTTAAGTGCGTTCCGTGCTCAGTACAGAGCCCAGTGCGGGGCTCGATCCCACAATCTGAGCCTAAATCAAGAGTTGGACACTCAACCAACTGAGCCATCCGGATGCAGAGGTGTTTTTTAAGTGCTGGAAAAGCACCGCAGTACATTGGGAGGGAGTTTGGTTATGGGATTAAGCTATTTGTGTTTGCTGTTAGGCTCCTACCACCCACGGTGACAGGAGGCAGGGGCACTACTTTTTCCTTTTTCTCTCTCTTTTTCAAGTTTTTATTTAAATTCCAGGTAGTTAATATACAGGCATACAATATAGTGATTCAACACTTCTCCACCATGCTCGGTGCTCATCACAAGTCCCTCCTTAATCCCCATCAGCTAGTTAATCCATCCCTCACCCTCTGGTAGCCATCAATTTGCTCTCTATAGTTAAGAGTCTGTTTCTTGGTTTGCCTTTTTTTGTCACTTTGCTTGTTTGTTCTGCTTCTTCAATTCCACATATGAATAAAATCATATGATATCTGTCTTTCTCTGACTGACTTATTTCCATCTAGCTCCATCCACATCATTGCAAATGGCAAGATTTTATTCTTTTTTATGGCTGAATAATATTCCGCTGTATAGATATACCACTTCTTTTTTTTATCCATTCATCAGTTGATGGACAAAGGCTGTTTCCATAATTCAGCTATTGTAGATAATGCTGCTCTAAACATCGGGATGCATGTGTTGCTTTGGATTATCATTTTTGGATTCTTTGGGTAAATACCCCGTAGTGCAATTGCTGGATCATAAGGTAGTTCTATTTTTAACTTTTTGAGGAACCTCCATACAGTGTTCCAGAGTGGCTGCACCAGTTTTCATTCCCATCAACAGCACAAGAGAGTTCCCCTTTCTCTACATCCTTGCCAACACATGTTGCTTCTCTGATGGTAAGTAATGATAAACATATTTTTATGTGTCTGTTGGCCATCTCCATATCTTCTTTGGAGAAATGCCTGTTTATGTCTTCTGCCCATTTTTTAATTGGCTGCTAGAACTGATAAACAAATTCAGTAAAGACCCAGGATACGAAATCCACGTACAGAAATCTGTCGTGTTTCTATACACCAAAAATGAAATAGTGAAAGAAAAATTAAGGAATCAATCCCTTTTACAACTGAACAAAAAAAAAGCAATAACATACCTAGGAATAAACCTAACCAAAGAGGTGAAAGACACGTACTCTGAAAACTATAAGACACCAGAGCAGTATTTGTCTTGGTGATGACATTCCAGAGGGAGGACTCCCAGGTCTTTATGAAAGAGTCCTGGGCTATAAACTTGGCTGTGAGATTTACATCTCAAAGGGGCAGAGAGTGAATTCTAAAGTAAATGCTCTTAGAAAAGAGAGGTCAGGAGCCTGTAGTCAAGAGGACACCTGTCTAAAGTTTAGTCAAGCTGAGGGGAATATCTTGACCTCTATCCCTTTCTATCAACCTAGGCAACATAGCCTGACAGTTAGTAGCAAGAACAGAAAGAAGACATGAATGACCACCAGGAAACTAAATATCTAGTCAAGGAAAAGCAAATCCCAGCATTTATCTCCACGAATTTTGATAGCAAGGAAGCCTTTGACACAAAGCTACAGAGGAAAGGAAAGGGACTCTTTAGTTCCTTTGAAGATGAGAATTTAAACAAAAGGAGGAAAATACCGAGATTATGAATAGCCAAAGTTACAGAGAGGGTTAACACATTTTAAAGGCAAGCAACATTATCAAAACTCAACATTTTTAGCTGATATGTTTGTAGTGGACATTGTCTGAATATCAAAGAAGTTACATTGTTTGTTTCATGTAATATATTTAGTGGCAGAGGCAAGGTGTATTATCCATTTTATTGTGGGTAATATCCATTCACTCATTTATTCACATATTTATTCACCTTTTTTCAAATGCTCTAAGGGATTTTCAAAAATGATCACATGTCCAATATTATACTTAACTCACTGAAGGAAGCAATGTTACAATCAGTTCAAAGAAACTTTCAAACAATTCACTTACATATTGACAGTTAAAATTGCTGAAATACATTTACAAATAGACACAGCCCTGTTCAATGTTCACTGTGATAATGAAGAACATTCCATCAGATACAATTTACATGTATTTTATGGACAAGTCTGCATTATCATAACTTTTCCATAAATAAAAGTGTTGTAAAATAGCTCAAAGACAACAAAAGAACAGATCGTGATAGAGTGGGGTAACTCTGGACGGTGGGATCTTTTTTTATCTTTTTAAAAAATATTCTGTAAAAATTTATTTTGAGAGAGAGAGAGAGAGAGAGAGAGAGAGAGAGCACATGCCAGCTGGGGAGAGGTGCAGAAGGAGAGGGAGAGAGAGAATTCCAAGCAGGCTCTAACTAACACTTAACTGACTGAGCCACCCAGGTGCCCCTCTTTTCTCACCTTTTTGATGAGAGATGTTAAAAGTATATATATGAAAAAAATACATATATTTTGTGCTGATTTCTCCGGGTGTTCCTTGCCCTCCTCTCTTCCCTACACTACCATCCCCATGACTTTCATTATAATTGTATATTTACTTGTAAAATGCCATATTATCATTTCTTAGACCCTGAAAGGTCATCCTTACTGCTTAATTATCTATGCATTTTAAACAAATAATAAATATTGTAAAAACCAAATATTTGATTGGCAACTGTTTCAAATTCAAATCAGAAAAAAAACAAAAAGCAAAAAAAAAAAAAAAAAAAACCATTCTGCAGTCATGTGTCTGTGGGATGGGAGAAAAGAGTTCTCCAGATCTGTGTAGGTGAAGTTCCTTGAATGGCTTTAATATTTACATATTGAGAAGATTTTCAGTGTTGTTGAAAGAATAATGATTGCTGTGGAGTACTTTTAAATACACTTGGCACTTAATAAACACCCGTTTTTATTAACACGAATCTTGATATCTCTTTCAGTAATTGAGCTCAGATTCAATGCTTGATTATGGAATCCAGGAAGTATATCTTACATACTTCTTAGGGCTGCTTAACAAATAGACAAACTAGTGACAGAATATATTTCAGTTAAAATAAGTCCCATGCTTAGAGTATGGCACAGGATAAACAAATCTTTCTAAAATTCTTCTTTATGCTAATTGCCTCATTTGCCTTTATCTTTAATTTTTCTACTTTACAAAGTCATTCTAAAAAAATTATAGTAATAATGCCTGCTTATTATAGCAACTTAAGCAATAAAGAAAAAGTTAATAGTCCCTTTTTTATCAGTTAAGCATGCTTTGGAAATGCAAATAACAGAAAACGATAGTCATGAATATACATTTATTTTTCTCATATAAACAGAAGCTTTTATGTAAGCAGTGGCTGGTCTGGATCGTATCTCTCAGTTCCTTTGTTTCTCATGGTTACAATAGGATTGCTCCAAGAATCGTATTTGAGTGTGTACGGAAGGAAAAACAATTTTTCCCTCTGACCTTCTAAGCTCTCGGCTGAGACCCTTGTAATAAAAGACAGAGAAGCAAGATAAAACTGAAGACAAGCTTCTTAACATGTATACCTGTGTATACATAGAGAATCCTCGGTGGGAGGGGAGGAATGAGGCATTTCTCAAACTGGCCTAGATACTGGCTTCAATACCATCTTCAGCTGAAGTCAAGAGAAAGGAAAGTATGGGGGGGGGGGTCACTGCGGGGAACTGGGAAGCAAGGCATGGGTGTCACGGGGGGAAAAGGGAGCAAGGCTATCGTATGTTGTGCAGATTTCAGTGGGAGCCCACTCCGAGATGAGCATTTCTTGCCATACAGTCTTCTTCCTCTTTCTGGTACAGAGAGCAAGACAGCCTAAGGAACAGAGATTTCCTTGACAAATGTAAATGTCCCTTCCAGAAGGACAGCAGTCTACACTGTTTGCAGCGCTTCTCTGTCTGCTGCTTCTCAAAACAGTCAGCTCAAAATAATCCTGTGCCAAAAAGGCATGTTTGGGGATACATTTCTGTTACTCTTCAGGTTTAAGGCAGGGAAGAAGGGAGGAGAAAGCGGTCCTAGCTGCTTCGGTCCCCTGTACGCAGAAGTCCCCAGCTCACTGTCCTTTGGCCCCAGTGGCTAGAACTTTAAGACGTGGACGTGCCTACCTGCAAGCATCTGGGTAACCCAACTTTCAGGCCAGGACGGTGGGAAGAGGCAAGGGAAAAGGGCAGTGAGGAATGACTTTGGGGAGGCCTTTCCTGCTTTCCTTCAGTCCTGCTCACCTGGAGTATTAAACCTTTGGTGTGTAGCCGGCTCCTTTTACACACACACACATATACACACACACACACACACACTCTCTCTCTCTCTCTCTCTCTCTCTCACTTCTATACACTATATACATGTATTAACGACAAAAATGGGATAATACCTGACACATTATTCTGCCACTTTTTTCCTTTACATATTGTCTTCTTTATATAACACAAACAAGGATCATGGCATCTGGGTGGCTCAGTCAGTTAAGCCTCAGACTCTTGATTTCTGCTCAGGTCATGATCTTGCGGTTCATGAGTTTGAGCCGTGCTTTGGGCTCTGTGCTTATAGTGAGGAGTCTGCTTGGGATTCTTTCTCTGTCTCTCTGCCCCTCTCCCCACCCCTTCAAAAATAAATAAATAAACATTAAAAGCAAATAAGAATCTGCATATATGCTATATGAACAAATATATGTAGTATATTATGTCTAATATAATATATAAAATATATTTCCAAAGGCTTCCCACATCTGTGTATATGTATACATATATGCAGGTATTTGTTTTTATACATGTATATATATGTGTACACATATACGTGGAATTTATTTTTATGTGTTTTATTTATGTGTATATATTTGCATACATATATGTGTGCATATACACATACATATTTATACATATATACATATATACCTGTGTAGATTCATCCATATGTGCAGATTTTTTATTTCCGTGAGTTTCATTACAGCTGTATATCTGCATCAAAAGATATAAATGTTGTTTTTGAGAGATAATAAAAAAGATTGTAACAAGTTATATCTCTATCTGCACTTTATGCGACTTTCTATTTCTCCCTACTTTGTCCAGCTTTGGATGGTAGTGATATTTTAATGATTGGCAATCTGATGAGGCACATCAAAAGATTTATGAAACACATTTATAAGTAATGGACCTGAAGCTCTGAGAGCCTTATTAGCTCAAGGTGATGAATCACGAAGTGTTGAGTAGTTTGTTTGGTTTTGTTTTATTTTTGAACACTGGCCCCTTCTGTTTCTAAAGGAGTGCATGTTAATCTCAACTCTGTGTGATTATTTTAGGTCTAAATCTTGTTCTTTCTCCCAATTTTTCTTTCCTACATAAAGAGCCATAATTTATCCCACTCCTTTCTCTAAGAGCAGTGCCCCGTGGGGCTCTCCCTTCTATTCCGTCACTGGAATCCATTAGAGGTACAGATTAGCACCTTAATTTTGGTATCCGAGAAAGGCTACTCATAGAGGCATTCCAGCCATGAATCATCTTACAGTATTGCTGTTCTGTGTTCAGGAAAAACTGACTCAGTCATTAGGTGAGCATGCTCTATGATAGTCTTGTGGTTTGCAGAAGGTTGGAGCAAATCTCCTGCCTTTCAGGGGATTTAGAGATTAAAACAAGCTTGGGGCACCTGGGCAGCTTAGTCAGTTAAGCTTCCAACTCCTGATTTCAGCTCAGGTCATGATCTCATAGTTCGTGGGATCAACTCTATGTGGGGCTCCTCATCAACAGTATGGAACCTGCTTGGAATTGTCTCTCTCTCTCTGCCCATCCCCCACTCACATGTGTCCTCTCTCTCCTCAAAATAAACTTGAAAACAAAACAAAACAAAACACCCTTATGGCACAGTAGGCTGAAAGACTGTTGTTTCCCTGACCCCAAGGCCTGACAGGTAGAGACTTTAAAATGTTACATCGAGTTGCTGGATTGTGTGCGGCACACAAGGGTTTCGCCATGGACAGTCCTTCTACCGCTACCATAGATGCAAAGCACCTGAGATTTGTTTCCCCCTTGCTTGCATTATGTTTCAAACGTTAGTTTTACTGGGCATACGTGCTCTAAGTGTAATTTTCTGATAGATACTGTTTTCTCATGAAAAAATTATTTACATACATGTCAGATGCAAGTTATCGTAGGAATAAAATCTGAGGTTAAAGGCACATCTCTTAGTTCGAATCCCTGTAGTTCTCCTGTCACCTGCAACTTTGGGGACCTACTTGTGAGACCATAAAGCTACCAACTGGAAGCTGGCCCATTTCCACCCCCCCCCCCCCCCCCCCCCCCCCCGGCTATTACCACCATTGCTGACTCAGGTGGGGTTAAAATACTGGCGGGCTTTGTGAGAGGTACAACAATACTGACATCATCATATTATTAAAAGCTTAAATATGTATTAGAAAACAAGTATGTTTCACAGGCCAAAACAGAGATGTAAACACTTTAAAATGTAAAATCCCTAAGTTATTCATGTCTTCTTTCCCTTCACTCTCTGAGGGCACTAATCAAATTTACAATATGTGTATGTGAGAGCACCCTGTTTATATATGAGTTTCCATAATAACTTATGGGTACAATTTTACAACAACTTTTTATAATAAAGAATATGTTTCATGTCCACAAATGCAGTATGAAAAAAATCAATATCCCATTTTATTTTCAAAGTGATACATGAAAAGGAGATTCAAGATTTATAGAATTTAAATTCCATTAAATTTAAGTCACATTAAAAATCTGCACATCTAATGATCCCCATCCAAAGCAGAATTTTGTCTACAATATTCAACTTCAGCTTATTTTTAGAGACGGTCTTTATTTAGCGGCTCATTCCAACTTCAGGAACTTTAAAGTGTTGGAAAGTTTTCTTTTTACTCCGTCAAAACCAGCTTCACTGCAATTTCCACGCACTGGCCCTGGTTCTGTTCCCTGAAGCCACACGGGATACATTTCATCCTCTTCCCCATGACAGTCCTTCAAATATTTGTGAATAATTCTTCCCATAAGACATTTCTGCTCTGGCTAAATATTTCACTTAATTAAACTTTTCTTCATATAACAAGTTGTCTGACCCTTTTCATCATCATAGTTACTCATCCTAGCATATAAGTTTCTTATTTTTTTTTTTTTTAGTGCTGTGACCAAAATTCATAAGTAATGGAACTTTCCTCATAGAATGTGAAAACACGCACAGTGTAGGGAATGAAACTAAGAGTGAACTGCAAACACTTCAGATGATGTCTCACCAAAGAGAATATTCCAGACCAATAGCTCCCTTCATCTGAACATGGTGCTTTTATCAATGTAGCCCAAGGCTGTATCAGCTTCTAGAAAATCAACAGGAGAATGTAAGTTGATGCTGAGGTTTCTCTGGTCTGAGGTGATATTTAATTTTCATAACACAAAGATAAAAAAACATTCAAGTCTAATAATCATATTTAACATTTCAATGTATTTGCTAGATAGAATTTATAAAAATAATAATTGCAGAGGGGTGCCTGGGTGGCTCAGTGGGTTAAGCCTCTGACTCTTGATTTTGACTCAAGTCATGATGTCATGGTTCATGAGGTCAAACCGTGCATCGGGCTCCACGCTGACAATGCAGAGCCTGCTTGGGATTCTCTCTCTCTCCCCCTCTCTCTGCCCCTACCCTGCTCTCTCTGTCTCTCTCTCAAAATAAATAAATAATAAACTCAAAAAAATGTTCAAGGCAGCCACCTCTTCTAGGTAGAATTTGCTAAAGATATTCTCCCTTCACTGGGCTCTCTGCCACATGGGGTGGGCTTGAGCCCCATTTCAGGTGGACATGAGCTCTCCTTCAGATGAGCCCCACTCCTCTCTCTCTCTCTCTCCCTCTCTCTCTTCCCCTTTCTTACTTACACCTCCCCCCCCCAAAAAAAAAACACACCAAAATATGTTTGTTTGTTTGTTTTTTAATGTTAAACCTGATTGGTAGTGACATTAGCAGGAATGGGGGAGAAAGGATTTCCCCAAATCCTCTCCTCCACAAAAGCACCAAGGATACTGGCAGAAATATCTGAATCAACTCTTTTCAGAACTCTGAAAATTAATAAAAGGCTTGCAGGAATCTGGGGAGCAATTATTTAAGGAAAACAGTAGAATCTCTATAAGACAGTGAGTTTTCTGATGTTTTAGCCACTCTAGAGCCATTCTCTTCTCCCCAGCTCCCCAGTAGCTCTGAAAACCAACAGCCCACAAGTATAGCAAAAAGTCAGCAGCCTGACATCCACTGGAAGTGGCAGGATGGGTTTGGAGGAGCATCGAAGCCCCATTTGGCCTATCTGGTAGTTCCCTGGAGGACCACACTTACAAGTCTTCCCTTAATCTAACTCAGAGGTCTACCAGCATGAATAGCCTTTTCTCCTGGGGGCATTTGTCAAAAATTATTAGCAGTGATTGTTTAACATCAGAGCTGCTTAAGGCCCTGAATAACATTTGGGACAAATAACAGACTAACCAAAAATCTGAAAAGTAAAATCTTGGGAGTGAGATGTTTGTTAAGAGTTTTGAAAAGCTCTGACAGATTTCTGGGAATCTAGGAGGTCACACACATGTGTAGGGCTACACACACACACCCTGGATGCATGTCCAGGAAAAGCTTGAGGAGGCCATAAGCTCTCATCTCTGGCCTTTCTTGAGGCTTTCATTAAGGAAGGGCAGGTGAAAGCAGTTATCAACTGCCTGGCTCAGTGGCAGACTTGGGTCCCGACACAAACACAGAGCCCCTGGCTGGGACTGGGCTACTTATTGGCTCCAGACATTTAAGGAAATCACTGACCAATAATTAGGTGACCATTAAAGTAATCAAGCAGATATTTCAGTGGCCACATAGGATAAAGATGTTGCAGAATGGGTTAGAAAATTAGTTTAGTAACAAAGCAAATAGCAACACAAACACATACACACAACGACAACAGCATCAGCAACACCACCAAACCTGGGTAGGTGGAGGGGATCTTCTCAGGCTTGTGATATTATATTATCTAAAGTGTCTGGTTGTAATAAGAACAATAAAAATGTGACGTACAAAAACAAGAAAATATGCCCTATGTAAAGGGGGGGGGGGGCAACAGCCAATAGAAACCATCCTTGAAGAATACCAGACATTGGATTTATTCAACAAAAATCAAAGAACCAAAGGGAATCATGTCTAAAGAACTGAAAGAAGTTATGAGAGTAATGTATCACAAAATAGAGAATATGCAGTCATAGGTGTTATTTAAAAAACAAACAGAAATTCTGGAGTTGAAATGTTTACAAACTAAAATTAAAAAAAAGAAATCTAGCAGTCTTTGCAAGCATATTCTAGGAGGCAGAAGAAAATAATATGTGAAATTGAAACTATATCAATTGAGATTATTCAGTCTGAGGAACGAGAAAAAAGAAACATGAAAAAAGAATAAAGAAAATGAACAGAGCCTCATAGACTACTAGGGTGCCATCCAGCATACCAATAGGCCTAATGGGAGTCCCAGAATAAGAGAGAAGGGATAAAGGGACAGAAAGGATATTTAAAAAAAAATAGGCTGACAGGTTATCAAATTTGATGAAAAACTTGAATATATAGATGTAAGAAACTTAACAAAATCCAAGTAGGGTAACTGAGAAAGAAAGAAAGAAAGAAAGAAAGAAAGAAAGAAAGAAAGAAAGAAAGAAAGAAAAAGAAAGAGAAAGAAATCCACATTTAACACACCATAAAGAAAGTGTCAAAAGCCAACGTGAGACCCTTGAAAGCCAAAAGAAAGGGCTAATTAATTATGTGCTAGGAATTCTCAATAAGATTTATAGCAGATTTCTCGTACTCTTAAATATGGAGAACAAACAGAGGGTTGCTGGAGGGGTTGTGGGAGGAGGGATGGGCTAAAAGGGTAAGGGCCATTAAGGAATCTACTCCTGAAATCATTGTTGCACCATATGCTAACTAACTTGCATGTAAATTAAAAAAATAAACTAAAATTTAAAACAGATTTCTCATATGACAAAACACTAGTGGGAAGGCATACTAAAATTGCCAAAATAAAAACGACTTTCAGATAAGATAAGAATTTTTTAAAAATGTTTTTATTTATTTTTGAGACACAGAGAGACAGAGCATGAACAGGGGAGGGTCAGAGAGAGAGGGAGACACAGAATCGGAAACAGGCTCCAGGCTCTGAGCCATCAGCACAGAGCCGGACGCGGGGCTCGAACTCACGGACCGTGAGATCATGACCTGAGCCGAAGTCGGACGCTTAATCGACCGAGCCACCCAGGCACCCCAAGATAAGAATTTTTTATCCAGGGGTGTCTGGGTGCCTTGGTCAGTTAAGCCCCCAACTCTTGATTTCAGCTCAGATCATGATCTCAGGTTTGTGGGTTCAAGCCTCACATGGGGCTCCATGCTGATACTGTGGAGCCTGCTTGGGATTCTCTCTCCTCTCTAGGCCCCTCTTCCTCCTCTCTCTCTCTCTCAAAATAAACAAACATTATTTAAGAAAGAGCTTTGCATCTGATAAAACTGACCTTCAGTAATGAAGGAGAAATTAAGACATCACCAGATAAGCAAAAAGCTTACATTTCGTCACTGACAGAACAGTCCTACAGGTATACTAAAGGGAGTCCAGGATGATGGGAAAGGACCCTGAAGGATAAACTAAGTCACAATACCAAAATAAAGACCACCAGTAAACACAAGTACATAGGCAAATATAAAATACCAGTATAAACACACCAATTACAGTTACATATGTGCATCAAGACAGAAACATTATTGCTTTTAAGAGATACTAAAGATTGTACCAAACTTTCCCTCCACCAGCACTTTCCGTGACTTTCTACTTCTCCCTGCTTTGTCCAGCATCGGATAGTAGTGATATTGTAACAAATAGCAATCTGACGAGGCACATCAGAATGCCATATGCTAGGGGCGCCTGGGTGGCGCAGTCGGTTAAGCGTCCGACTTCAGCCAGGTCACGATCTCGCGGTCCGTGAGTTCGAGCCCCGCGTCAGGCTCTGGGCTGATGGCTCGGAGCCTGGAGCCTGTTTCCGATTCTGTGTCTCCCTCTCTCTCTGCCCCTCCCCCGTTCATGCTCTGTCTCTCTCTGTCCCAAAAATAAATAAAATAAAAAAAAAAAAAGGTTAAAAAAAATAAAAAAAGAATGCCATATGCTTGGAATCATACAGTGACAGCAGCCTTTTCCGGTGGCTTTCTGTGCTGTGCACACAAGGTACCTCCATTTCTTTTCATGATTTGATAGCTCCGTTTTTTAGCACTGAATAATCCCGTTACCCGGATGTCTCACAGTTTTTTGGTCTCTTCACCTATTGAAGGGCATCCTTCACTGCTTCCAAGCTTTCAGTTCTTTGTGTATATATTGCTTCCAGGTTAATACATTCCCAAGTAATTGTAATTCAAGCTGTCATAAACGTTCGTGTACAGGTTTTGGTGTGAGCGTAATTTTTCAACTCATTTTGGTGAATATCAAGGAGTGCGGTTGCTGGATCAGATGCTAAGAGTATGTTCGCTTTTGTAAGAAGCTCTCAAACGATCTTCCACAATGTCAGTTCCTTTTCCCATCTTCCATTTCCACCACCAGTGAATTAGAGTTCCCGCTGCTCTACATCGTTGCCAGCATTTGGGCTTGTCAGTGTTTTGAACTGTAGCATTCTAATAGGTGTGCAGTGCTATCTCACTGCTGTTCGAATTTGCATTTCCCTAATGCACATCTTTTTATGCTTATTTTCCCTCTGTATATCTTCTCTGTTGAGTGTCTCTTTAGGTCTTTTGCCCATGTTAAAAATAGGGTTGCTTGATTTCTTAATGAATTAAAAAATGTTGACTTTTAAGAATTCTTTTGATAGTTCGTTGACAGTTCTTTAACTCCTATGGCATATGTAAATATTTACTCCCAGCCTGTGACTTGCCTTATTCTCTTGAGTAGTTCAGTATTTTAATTCTGCATTTTAACCACCCCCCCCCCATAAGACATTATTGTTATTATCATCACTAGTACTATGATATAACCATTTGTTTAGAGTTTATTAAGTTTAACATTTCCCGCATTTCTCATTTTTTCTTGCATCTCAGACCTTCTTGGGCTTACTTTTCTTCTTCTTGAAGAATATCCCCTGCATATTCAAATAGTAGATGTCTTTGGGTGGCAAACACACTCAATTGTGCACATATCTGAAAGTATCTTTAGATCCCCCTCATTTGTGAAAGTCAGTTTTTGGTAGGCAGTTAACACAACTCAAAGAGAACAGTCTTTTTCTGAAATATTTTGAATGATATATTTGTATGTGATATTTTAGGTCATAGTGTGTTTTCAGACTAATTGTTACTTTAAGTGATAATTTTGTTTTCTTTTGTTTGGCTGCTTTGGAGTTCTGCTCTTTGGCTTTGATGTTACCGAGTTTCACTGCCTTCTGTCTAGAAATATTTGTATTTTTATCTGTTGACTTAAAAAAACCTGATACATTGTGCCTCTTGTCTCTGTGGATTTTGTTTTTGATATTTTGGAAATTTTCATTTTATTGTAGATTCATATTCTATCTGGTTTCTAACCCTTTTTTTCTATGGGATTCTGACTAGATAAACATTTACTTCTTGTTCTTCATGTTTATTTCCTGTCTCCTATTCTCTCTCTCTTTCTCCTTTCTTTCATCTCTGCTTCATTTCTGTCTCTCTCCTGCAAACAAACAAACCAAACATTTCAGGTACTTCTTCCAAATCAATGATCTTTACTTAAGCTGTCACTCAGTTACCCATCCACTGAGTCCCTAAGTTATTTTATTTTTTATTTTAATTTTTTCTTTTCTTCCTTCAAACTTCCTGGCCTTTGTTAGTCCTTTATTATGGCCTTTTAAAAAAAATAAATATATTTTATATCTTTTAACAGTGGCATGCAGAACTTTATTTTATTTTCTGTAATTTAATATTTTTAATAGTAAAGGGCTTGGATATCTAAATCTATTTCTTGCTGTTTTTATGGACTCTTGCATGTTTGGCTTATGAATTTGCATATTTTATGATTTTTTTTGGTTTGTTTTCAATTATAATAGTATTTCTTATCCCTATATATTGAATTGAAAAAACAAAACAAAACAAAACAAAACAGAAATACCAGTCAGTTTGACTCCATCTGTGTAGGTAGTCACCAAAGCTCTTTGGTTCGTTCAAAGGGACTTAAATTTGTTTCATTATCAATACATTATAAAATGTTCAGCATAAAGAATTTGAAAAAATATACTTTTATGTCCAAATGTTTTGCTTCATGATCACCTTTTAATTAAAGATAATTCTTTTCTTAAAGGAAAAGTCACAAAACAGAGCATTTTCCGTTTACAAAGAGGCTTACTTTTTTTTTTTTTTTTTTTTTTTGGTAGTATTAGTAATTATTTGTTGACTTTTTTCAATGAATGATAAGATCCTTACACTGGAAAGGGCCTCCAGGTGCGGGAATGTTTGCATTCTATATTTAGAAACGGGTATAACAATGGTTGGATTCCTTTGATATTTTATGAATGGCTTTTGCAAAACTATATAACATTTAACTATAATATAACATATAACATAAAACTATATAACATTTAAAAATGACTTTTTTAAAGTCTTTTTTTAAAGTTTATTTATTTATTTTGAGAGAGAGAGAGAGAGAAAGTGGGGGTGGGGGAGGGACAGAGAGACAGAAGAGAGAGAGAATCCCAAGCTGGCTTTGAACCAGCAGCACCTTAAGGAGCCCGACCTGGGGCTCAAACCCACAAATCAAGAGATCTTGACCCAAGCCAAAACCAAGAGCTGGATGCTTGTCCAGATGAGACCCTTAGGAGCACCATAAAATGACTGACCCTTGATTTAGTAATTCTACTTTTAGATATTTTCACTAATATATGTGTAGAGATATTCACTATAGCATTTTTCATCAATAAGAGAATGGTTTCTTAAAGTTGATATATCCAAACAATAGAAGACCAAAAAACTACTGGAAAGTAAGCATAATTTTGTATCTATTGACGTGGAAATATGTACATAATATGCTAACACAGGAAAAATATGTTGTGAACAATTATAATTTCATTTTTTAATTAAAAATTTTTATTTTTTTTAATGTTTAGTTTTGAGAGAGAGAGAGAGAGCGAGCATGAGTGGGGGAGGGGCAGAGAGAGACACAGAATATGAAACAGGCTACAGGCTCTGAGCTGTCAGCACAGAGCCTGATGCGAGGCTTGAACCCATGAACCGTGAGATCATGACCTAAGCCACAGTCAGACGCTTAAGCCACGCAGGTGCCCCTGTAATCTCATTTGTTAAAAACTGTATATGAATATACTTATCAATTGTGAACTGTTCCCCCTATTTTAACATAAGCCTAGGTGATTTTCCTTTCTAATTCCTTTTGCTACTGTACCAGGGAAGTTTTTATTTACACTTTGACCTCCATATAGGGAAAGAATCATTGCTCAGCCCTGACTATCAGAATTGACTTTTGAGGTCCATGGCAGAGAGAGGAGCTTGGAGACGAGGAAGGCTCCGTGTTATAAAAGCCACGATATATTGACTTTGAAATGGGAGCATTTACATCATAAATAATAGGTTTGAGAAAGAATAGGTGAAAAGCCAGCTAACTATATAAATGGTAGTAAACATACTGAAAGATGTGTGATTTGGGGCTTTCTTAGCATCTCAGTGGACAGGACCATGAAGAGAAACCAGTGATGAGTAGGAAACTGTATCTGGAAAGCTAAACCCCAAGGGTTAATGGCAGTTACATTAGGGGTTTATATAATTAAAAAAACCCAAAAAGTCCTTTTTTGAGTTTTTGCATTCCTATATTTTTGGCAATTTACAATAAGCAAGAATTGCTTGTGCATTTTAAAATAATCTTAACAATTATGAAACAGAAGGAAAGAAGTATTGAATTTTGGAAGGGGAAAGAATGCTCTAGTTAAACATCTGTGATTTGGGATTCGTTGAATTTTTATGATATTATTTTAAAAATAAATTTTGTTACTTCTAGTTATTTTCCAGGAATTACTAAATAATTCAGTCACTAAAAAAAAATCACATCGATGTGAAACTTTTGTATTAGCAACAAGCTTTGTAAGGAAATTTGTTTCATGTTGCTCAGTTATTTTGAGAAGTTAGAAACTGGAGGAGGAAAGAAAGGGATGGCAGGTGAATACAAAATGTACAGAGCAGTCCCAGGAAAGTACTGGAAGAAGAGCAGACTGAGGCTAGGGACTGGGGAAGTGATCTAGGATGGAAAAGGAGACCTCATATTTGAGGAAAGGAGGCTTTCCTGAAAGAGCTGCCTTGAAAGAACTAACCAAATGGTAGCTGTTACCTGTATCTTACAAATAATTCAAAGCCAATGAAAAGTACAGCACATTTGATTCAAAAAGAGAGTTGAGGAGCACCTGGGTGGCGCAGCTGGTTCAGTGTCTGACTTCAGCTCAGGTCAGGATCTCACGGTTAGAGAGTTCGAGCTCCACATCGGGCTCTCTGCTGTCAGCACAGAGCCTACTTCAGATGCCCTGTCCCCTTCTCTCTGCCTCTGCCCTGTTTGAGTTCTCTCTCTGTCCCTCAAAAAATAGTAAATAAATAAATAAATAAATAAATAAATAAATAAATAAATACGAAAGAGAGTTGAAAGAACTCCAAGTACACGGATATCACTGAGTTTACCAAAGCGTAGGTCCATTGCAGCTTGAGGACATTGTAGGTGTGGTGAGTGTCTTTAGAGCCAGCAGGAAGCCAGTGGGTGGAGGAAACTGCAGTTTAACCATGTGCTCAGATAATTCTTGTCATGGCATTCTGGGGGAAAATACTTCTCCTTCTCCTTCTCCTCCTCCTCCTCCTCCTCCTCCTCCTCCTCCTCCTCCTCCTTCTCCTCCTCCTTCTCCTCCTCCTCCTTCTCCTCCTCCTTCTCCTCCTCCTTCTCCTCCTCCTTCTCCTCCTCCTTCTCCTCCTCCTTCTCCTCCTCCTTCTCCTCCTCCTTCTCCTCCTCCTTCTCCTCCTCCTTCTCCTCCTCCTTCTTCTCCTTCTTCTCCTCCTTCTCCTCCTTCTCCTTCTCCTTCTCCTTCTCCTCCTCCTCCTCCTCCTCCTCCTCCTCCTCCCCCTCCCCCTCCCCCTCCCCCTCCCCCTCCCCCTCCCTCCCTTCCTTCCTTCCTTTTCCTCCTCTTCCCTCTTCCTCTTTCTCTTCTTCCTTTTTTTTTTTTTTAAATAAAAAAGCGATATAACTGGAGCAAAATATGCAACAGAATGATATTGCTGGTTTTGAAATTTACATTGTGACCATGGACAGGTTATCTAGGCATCTTCTGCTTTAGCTTCTCCCTATGTAACATGCCAGAAATATACACTTCCACCATTGACACCCTAGGCATGTTCTTAGGGTAAATGTAATGGCACTTTTAGAACCAGGCAGAAGTCTTTAATGAACTGTTTTAGTCCATTGTCATTTTCAAAATGAAAAAAAGAATCTATGTATATTTCAGCCTTTTCCAGATGGTGAGGAGTCTGTCTGCGTAATACCAAATGGTGGTAAGGTGTCATTATGCAACAGAATGGTGGTGATACAAGTTCACTTTTTTCCCAGTGGTAAATATTGAAATATTTGAAGGTGATGACCTTTATTAATATAAACTCTATTGTGGCAAATTACTCTATTATTAATTTGATCTTGGGTAATAGAATAGAGCAAATCTAATTGACTGCAATTAGTAAAATAATCATCATAAGCTTTTAATCCAGAAAAGAAAACAATTTTTTGTAACTTCGAATTTATTCAGTACTTGAAAAATAATTGTTTTTCTCCTCCTTCTTTTTAATCAAGAAATAATTGCTTCAATAATTAGACAAATAGTGGACTGTAAGCTTCTCCTCTGAGGAAATGATTTAAAAAGTACAGAAAAATGACATATTAATAGGCATATCACCCTATGCAATATTGAAGTCACCATGTTAGAACTTTTTATAAAAAACAGGAATCTCTTCCTCCCTCCCTCTTTCTTTTTTTCTTTCCTTCCCTCTCTCTGCCTGTCTTTCTTTCTTTCTTTCTTTCTTTCTTTCTTTCTTTCTTTCTTTCTTTCTTTCTCTTTCATCTCTCCAAACCTTAATTCGATTTTTTGTTTTGCATATATTTAGTAGGGCACATTATTTTTCACTTCACTAACATTTTTGCTCAGAATGCACATGTGAGTATGAAACAAGAACCAATGTGTGACAGTGAGTTGATGTTGCAGAAAAGGAGACAGATTGGCAAAATCTTCCAGAACCAAGCATAATATTAAGTAATAGAATAGCCACCTAAGCACTTTGGGCTTTATTTCTCTATGGAGGTCTCCTAGGCTTTGATTGTGATGACAGTTGTGCAAAAGCTTTCCTGAATTGCTGGAAAATCACACGCACTTGCGCAAATTCAGCGCGATGTTTTGAAAAATAACCATTGAATGGTTCTCTACTCAATTTGTTTTGAATTGGCTATGCATGACTTAATCTGGAATATCATGCACATTGTACTATCTTTCAGTCTCTTTTTCCAGGTTCCAATATTTAGAGCATGAATCTAGGTGTTTCTCAGAGCGTCTAATTTACTCTCAATAATTTATTCTTAGCTGCCTCTCTTAAATACTCTGATATAATGTGCCATTTGATTTCTCTCCATTTTAATGAATTATTTTCCTACTGTAGACAAAAATTAGGGGGAGAGAGACTATCTCTGGTCCAGTTTAGAAGCCTAGTTTTATTTGAGCAGCCTTTCTGTTCCTGTTGCCTTACACAGTTTGGTGGGGTTTTGGGCCCTCCTCCACCCCTGAAGTCTGGTGTCAGAAGCTCTATCAGGTGCAAATGGTCCTGGCCAGTTCAGCTGTCACACTCCACCTTTGTCACCCTATGTGACCTCTTTGCTTCCAGTTTTACCTCCTATGTTTTTCCATAACCTGGTAATATGTATCTTTTCACATTACAATTTGATTCCCACTCAAAAAACTATGTGAAAAAGGAGAATCAAACAGAATTTAGAATCCTTAAACATATAATAACCAGCATACATTTCAGTGGATGGCCTCAGCAGAAGAATGGAAGGAACAGGGGAAAATCCCAGAATTAGAAGAGGGAACAATACAAATCATTCAATCTGAATAGATTGAGAAAATAGATAGATAGAGAAAATAGAGAAAATAGACTGATTGCTTCTTCCTCTTCCACATTCATTTTGTTGACTCGAAAGAGTGAAGACCGAGGAGGAATGGCATTACTTCTTCTGGCCCAGAAGGAAAAATGAACGTCAAACACATCTGTGTAAATCTCAAGCATCCTAACACCACCACACAGTATCTTTCCTTGCATAATTCACACCATATATTCTGTCATTTGTGGTTTCAGTTTATCTCAAGTGTAAAGACATTTTAGCAGTGCTTGCCGAACAATTTCAATGCAGAATACTTCTGATTTTTAAAACTCTAGTTTTTCCTCCACGTATAAGCCAATCACACACATTTTTTAAAGAAACTCATCTTTATTGAAGCATTTCAGAGAATTCAAATTAGCTTTAAAGAATATAACTCTCTTTTCATACTTACATGCACATACACACACACATACATTTAAATTGAACAGTTAAGAAAAACATAGTATTTCTTTATCCTATGGTACCAGTAATAAAATTTACTACAGTCAAAAATACCTTTGTCTAAGCCCACCCTGATGACATCAACTCACAATTTTTAAGTAGCGCCCAGGTTTTGGTATTAACTTTTTGAAATTCCCAGGGGATTGTAGAAAAGCCATAATGAGCATTATTGAAATAAATAACTTTATTACAAATAGGATGGGAACCAAAACAACTTGTTTTGAGATTGATTCAACTCAGTCTGTGGACTCAAAAATATCCAGATGTACTGAAGGGAGCTCAGCCTGTCAGTCTCAACCACTTAGGCTGCTGATAGCACGTATCAGGAGGTTGCACAGGCTCGGGCCGTCTCAGCATAGCAAAGGGATTGCGTGCAAGGTCTTTGCTCACCTACTTAGGGTGAGGATATGTTCACCTAAATCAAGTCTGAAGGTTTGTAGTGAAGACATTGAGTCTGTTTTTTAATTAGTTCTAGATATCCGATAAGCTTATCTGTGTTACTGGTAACTCTATTCCCATACAACATGGCATTTGCCCTCTTTCACACTTGGTGAGAGGGGGCTGTGGATGTACCACAGAGCGGTAAATGTCAAAACCACATTCAGAAACTCAAGTCTGTGTGTTTGTCCACTACTCATTTGTGTTACTTATGCAAGAGTTTAGAAAGAAGTGTTCCGGGGTTTATAAAAAGCAAGAAAGTAACCTAATTGGCCTAGATTATGTCATATAATGTTATATCTCATCTCTGTAGAAGAAGGGGTTATAATTAAATGTGCAAAACGCCGGTGACTAGAAGAGGTATGGTTACTGCTCCTTTAATTTTCTGTATATCATCCAAGCTAGATCACTGGATGTAAGTAAAAATACACAGGGGCCATCTTATAATTGGTAATGATTCTCAAAATACTTGCTTCATGCCCGAGAGAATGATTTCTTCTCTTCAAGGTGAATATTATATCCCTTGCCTTTTGCTACAATATCTAAAAGGGCCATTTTTATGCACTAAGGACACTCTTCGGCATTTGCCTCTTTATTTGTTTTCCCAGAAATAAAAAGAAGCTTTGTCTAGGTTGGCATATTCATCTAAAAGAGTGGATGGCTGCAGGCATGGCTTGGAATTGTCATATCAATTTAGCAAAACAGGAAGTCTGAAGAGCTTTCCAATCCTGATGAATTAGGTGCTTACCATGTGTTTTGATTTTTGAATTGGAAATATATTCCCAGAGTTTCGGTCAAATCTGTTTAAGTAAAAGCTAAAACTTCATTCTGAAACCCCTGATTTGAAAGACTTTGTGTTATCCTTGTTACTTTTAGCTGGTTTCCTGTTGTTCTTTGGGAATGGAGTAAAATGGGCTGTAAGAAGATAGGAATTCGTACTCTAGAGTGAATACTATATGATTATTGTGATGGTTTATTTTTGCGTCAATTTGATTTGCCTACGGGATGCCCAGACAGAGGGTAGAATATTGTTTCTGATTGTGTCTCTGAGCCTGCCTCTGGAAGAGATAAGTATTTGAATCAGACTGAGTGATGAAGATCGCTCTCACCAATGTGGGTGCTCATCGTCCGCTTGTTTGAGGGCCCCGAATAGAACAAAAAGGCACAGGAAGGGTGAATTTATTCCCTCTGCTTGAGCGGAGACATCCACTTTTCCTGACCCTGGATGTGTATTCCTCGTCCTCAGGACTTCAGAGTCAGCCTGAAGCACACCACGGACTTTCCTGGGTCTCTACCTTGTAGAGGGCAGGTTGTGGGACTTCTCAACTTCCGTAATTAAATGGGCTGAGTTTTGCTTCTGTTGCTTCTCTTTCTCTGGTGGACCAATTACAACAATGGACCTATAGAAGAGAAAAACATACATTTATGGTTATAAAAATATTTGTATGGCTATATATAACCATTATGGTTATAAAAATGGTAACTGAGCTAGAAAAAAATCTTGCTAACATACTGGTGTGCAGTATCTGGTGAATGGCTAACGTTTTGCATTGTTTTTATTTGAGATGTTTACAATGCTTACTCTTTATCCGATTTCTACTGCATGTTAATTATCAAGCAGTTTTGCACTCCAGAGTATCAATTGGTGGGTTTTTTTGTTTGCTTGTTTATTTAGGAGGATCTGCCACTTAAATGATAGAATATCAATCCCTGCTAACAAGACATTAATGATATTTATATTTACTA
Source organism: Panthera pardus (assembly GCF_024362965.1). NCBI lineage: Eukaryota > Metazoa > Chordata > Mammalia > Carnivora > Felidae > Panthera > Panthera pardus. The sequence goes on along the minus strand of NW_026526710.1, from coordinate 79,431,620 downwards.
AGGTGAACTTGGCAACAATTTATTCTGATTCAGATGTTTTATTTCTGGCCTGGTGGTGGGAAATCTAGAGTTAAATGTGTATAAAACACTGGCAGTTTGCTAACACAACACATAAACAGGGCAAGTTCAACCACATTGATTTGCATGACTTAAGTGAGATTTTTTTTCTGCTATAATTATCTTACTAATGAAAGATTCTTCTGAGTGACCATAAACACATTTTAAGGAGTAATTAGTGTAAACCCCATCACTGTATATTACTAAGCTAACAAAATTAACATGGCGGTCTTGGGCCAATGATCTCGCTCATGCATCTAACTCTCTCAAGAAACCACAGGTAACGAGATTTTTGGCAGTGGTGCATTTATATCTTTACGAATATATGTTGGTCTCCGGTGTTTCAAATATTCATAAAACTCAGCTGTTAAAAAGCAATGATTTTAAAATCTAGAGGCATTATTGGAAGAGAGAATTATTTAATTGAGATTAAGAATTGTTAGTCCTCTCCCCCATTCTGAGTGGCTTTCAAAGGACACTTCAACTCGTACATTGAAATTCAAGGAGGCTAATTTTAAAGTTATTTCAAAAATAAAAAGCATATTATTTTTCTGTATTGTTGCATATAGTTTCCACATTGTTTTATAAGGTATCTAAATAATTACTGCAATGAAACTATATTTCCATAACAGAAGAGGGTATATGGACATTCCTATAATTTTAGCTGGTGAAATCTAATTATATTCAAAATACTCTCATGAAATTTGCATATATAAGATCTTCTATTTCTTATGGATGACCCATATACCATTCTGAAAAGTAAATAAAAGATACTCTTCATTGTGAGTTTGCGTGGGGTCATTTGTCCACTGTAAGTAAAGCTTGTGCAAAAAGAATAAAGATAATAAAGAATAATGTCTTCATAAGAGGGACTTTACTTAGAAAATTCAATATTATTCATTGGCAAATGAGATATTAGAGGCTTATAAAAACTAGAACTAAAATTACCCCAATATATTATGAAGTAGGTTGTAATAATGATTCAATTTTAATATTTATGGGACTAGAAAGCTAAGAATTCAGTGAAAAAAAAACAGGAACAGTGTACAATGAACCATTGCAAATGACATCTAGTTACGAATCATTTGATTTGGTAGATGTAAGAAGTTTCACTGACAAGTCTTTACCATAAAAATTGTTTTCAAACTCAAAGTCAATTTTGCTTCTGTGGACTTGAGATTGTAATTTTAAAGATCCAAAACATGTGCTCCTACACTAATATTATAAATAAAAATAGAAATCCCCAGGTGACGAGTTTTAAAGTTTAAATATTCTTTAAATATTTTAAAGAATATTTAGTAATTCAGTATTGAGTATCAAACGTTTTTAATCCAGTGTCATCACTGAGATATATATATATATATATATATTTTTTTTTTTTTTTTTTCTTTGCATAGCTTCTTTGGGAAAATGTGAAAACGTTGTCAGGGTTCTTGCAATTTTATTCACATAAGAAGTCAGGAACTTTAAGCTCTGTGTATGGATGGAGGGTATGTAAATGATACAGAGCATGCTTGAGGAGGAGTAGAGAAAGCCCCTGAACACATAACTTCATTCCAGTAGATGAGAGTCTCCGAGAACACAATGTTGCTACTGGAAATGACCCAGGATGGGTGGAGTAGGTAAGGCACCTACTGTGGGTTCTATTGCTAGGCCCAAAGAGGAGCCAGAGTTTCAGCTGGGGGTGGGGTTGGGGAAGTTAACACAATAAGATAGAAATTAAGTCAGACTATCTTTTTTTTTAAATTTTTTTCATTTTATTTATTTGAGAGAGAGAATGAGCAAGGGAGAAGGGCAGAGGGGGAGAGAGAGAGAGAGAGAGAGAGAGAGAGAGAGAGAGAGAGAGAGAGAGAGAATCCTAAGCAGGCTCTAGGCTCAGTGCAGAGCCCAACACCAGGCTCAGTCCCACAATCCTGGGATCACGACCTGAGCTGGAATCAAGAGTCAGGTGCTCAACTGACTGAGCCACCCAGGAGCCCCAAATTAGAATATCTTTTCTTTCTTATTATTTTTTTAAAGTTTATTTGTTTGAGAGAGATAGAGAGCACAAGTCAGGGAAGGGCAGAGAGAGGAGACAGAGAATCCCAAGCAAGTTTCATTCTGTCAGCACAGAGCCTGATCCAGGGCTCGAGCCCACGAACTGTGAGATCATGACCTGAGCCAAAATCTGGAGTTGGACATTTAAACGACTGAGCTACCCAGACGCCCCCAGAACATCTTAATATCAGGGATAAGAGTAGGTAAATATTGCTCTTTCCATACGTCATTCCCGAGTAGACAAAAATATACTCTGCCAGGAAATACGGTGGCAACAGAGACTCGTAAATGCTTTGTGCGAGCTGGAAGCAGCTACAGAAACTTAACTTTGAACTGAATCCTAGATCTCTGGGTTCTAATGGAAGATCTGGTTCAGACAAAGAACATTAAAACCATATCTCACCCCTCTTGATTCTGTTCTTTTATTAGTATTACTTTTTCTTTTCACAAAGTGCAGGCTTTGTTTCACAGGCTAACGCCTAGTGCCAGGGAGAAAGAGGATGTGTGGCTTGCTGAGAAGCCTTGCTGGATGTCAGAGAACTCTGAGGAGAAGCTAGGTTAGGCCACAGAGGGGTAAGTCTACTGCTCCGGACTCTGACAAGAACTCCTATCACCTTTCTGTTAAGAATGGCAGAGTCAAGTTCAGTGCCTTTGAAGGAAGAGAGGTTTCAATTCATCTCTAAGTAAAAGAGTCAAATGGCAAAATGGTTCCTATTTATATATATTACTTTGTTTATGGCATCCAGTGCCTGTGTCGTTTGATCAAGGAGGAAAAATATCTCCGTGATTTTGCAGTGTGTGCGACGGATAGAGCCCGGGATGAGGAGGCTGCCTGGCGTGTCATCATCACGACCCCTTTTAATCAGCAGACGTGGTGGCGGGAATCTTGGCTCCCCATTGCTGAATAGTTGTGCGACTTTAGCCACATCATTTAACCTTCCCGTCCCTCCTGGTTTTTTTCTCTGCAACATTAGGGCCTTGAATCAAATTTCTATCTAAAATCATATAATTGAATCTTCTTATTTTACGTACCAGGCTATTTCTTCTGTGACATTTGCCATTACAAAAATAACGTGTTTCCACAGGGCCTCATCCTGAGAGATTTGAGAATGACTTTCAGGGTTTTGTGCTGTCATTCAACCTTGTCAACAGCCGATTGAGTTGTTAGTTTAGCACTGACTGAAGGAGCAAATGTCTCCTCCAGCATTGATGACTAAAATCAGAAAGTCACACAACCCATCATGGCTGATTTTCTTCTTCTTTTTTTTTTTTTTTTCCTGATAATCAAAGTAAACTATTTAGAGTTCGAAATACCTTTACAAACCGCAACAATTTGTAAGTAGTATTTATATTAAGTGATGAAACACCACTCTAAAACTAAAATCATTACTGATACTTATTTACTGACCATGTGTGATATGCTAGGCATACGTGTTGTAGGTACATTTTATGTGTTAACTCACTATGGCCACTGTGTAAGGGCACCTTACTCTACTTTATAAATCGTGAAGTATTCGGCCCACAGAGCCATGATCATACTGTAAGTCTCTGAGAAGGAGTATTTGAACCTAGGCAGTCTTACTCCCGAGCCTCCTTGAATTCCACACTGTCTATGAGCCCAGGCTACTCATTTCTGCTTTTTCTTTTCTTCTCTTTTTTCTACTGCTATTACCAAGGTCTTCAGTCAAGAGTTCTCACTTACATTATCTCTTTTCACATCCAGCACTTCACACACAGAGATTTTTTTAACGTCTCCTGTTACCGTTTGGCTTGGCTGGTCTGATGATATAAACTCAGAATTACCAGGAAGCCTTATATGTGTCAAATTCTTAAATTAATATCCTTCAAGACTCTAAAGGTCTTACTATTTTCTTTTTCGAGACCAGTAGTCAGTTCTGTCCCATGTTGGTTCTCATTAAACTGAACAAGAAGTCTTACTGCAATTGCCACGGATTTCTTCCCTGTTGCTTCTAGACTTTGTGCTCCTGTTTTCACTGGCTTTATCTTTGCAGTTTTAACACTCCCTACAGAAGAGCTCTGTTCTCTCAGCTTATGTAGTGCAGGCTCTTTTCATTGATGACCTTGGGGAAATGTTCTGCCTCTTTGTCTCTAGGAGGCATCACTGGCTGTCAATCAATGCTGTTGACAAGTTACCTTCTAATGGGACCAAAAAAAAAAAAAAATCACTTTTAACAGAACATAACTTTGGAAGACAATTATGTAGAAGTACCATTTCTCTACACTTCCGGACCGACAGTAATGGCATTTTAAAAGTAGATACCTGCAGAGGGACTGCTCACAGAGAGTGAACTACAGACGATGAAATGACAGATCATCAGGAGAGATATTTTGGGGACAGGCAGACTCTTTGGTGTTCCTGAAAGTATACTGAATATATACCCCACTTTTGAAAGACGCTTTGATAAAACACCTGTGAATAAAAGATTTTAGATTAAAAAAATAAAAAAAACCCCTGCCAGTTCTATAGAGCCTTCATTTAAACAAAAAATACATTGTATTGTGACATTTTTCACTTTGTGTCTAATCTAACAAAGGGATTTGAGTGCATATGGGTTTTATATGCTTAACATAGATTATTTCCTTTTTCATTCTTAAACATAAAAAAACTTTTGTATTTCCTTGTGAAATTTTCAAACAAGTTAATAATCCGTAATGACACATCACTTAATTTCTATTAATTAGTATTTTAAATGGGGCAGAGAATATTGTAGTCTTAACTGCATGTAAGAAAAGTTTTAGTAAAATATAACATTTCTCATTTGGATGATAAGAATAGTTTTTAATTCAAACATCAATTAGTGCTTGAAAGTGTTTCTGAAATGATGGTTTTCCATGCTTAATAACATGTATTTTTAAAATATAAATTGAATTTCATTTGTAGGTGATAACATGCCTCACCTAGATTCTTTTTTAGAGCCTAAGAATGGCATTCTTGGAGTTTTAAGCTCTGCAAAATTGTATGGAAAATTTCATATCAACATGAAATTTTCGTGATAAAAGGTTCATAGCTTTGAAGCCTATGAACTAAAAGCTGAGAATCACCAACCTAGATGAAGCACTGCTAAGTCTTTTTTTATCTGCCTTTCCAATACTTGGTTTCCTCCACCTCTCCAAATTCTAGAATATATATTGCTGGGCTTTGTCTTAGGGATCATTTCGTTACCATAAAAATAAATCTAATTGAGACATCTTGATAAGTGGTATCTATTTTTAAAGAATCAAGAGATCGTGGGGTGCCCGAGTGGCTCAGTTGGTTAAGTGTCCCATTCTTGATTTTGGCTCAGGTCATGATCTCACAGTCCATTGGATCTCATAGCATCAGGCTCTGCACTGATAGCACAAAGCCTGTTTGGGATTCTTTCTCTGCCCCTCCCCCAATCAATCAATCTCTCTCTCTCTCTCTCTCTCTCTCTCTCTCTCTCTCTCTCTCTCAAAATAAATAAATAAATGAATATTAAAAAAAAAAAAGAATCAGAAGATCTTAAGGAACTCACAGACAGGAAATACAGTCATGCTTTGAGAAGGACTGGGACCAGGCGTTCCTGAAGCCATTAGACAGGAAGTTTGCTCTCTCCTGTCCTGTTTGCACTCTCATCCCTGGTCCCTGTGTGTTTATTTCATCCCACTACTTGTGTTCCTTTACTTCTGATCAAACCAGATTTACTTTTAAGAGTCAATGTTTTTTGTTTTTGTTTTTTAATTTGAGAAAGAGAGAGAGAGCATGGGGGAAGGGGGGGCAGAGAGACACACACACACACACACACACACACAGAGAGAGAGAGAGAGAGAGAGAGAGAGAGAGAGAAAGAGAGAGAGAGAGAGAGAGAGAGAGAGGGAGAGAGAGAATATTAAGCAGGCTCCACGCTCAGTGCAGAGCCCAACGTGGGGTTCCATCCTATGACCCTGGGATCATGACCTGAGCTAAAATCAAGAGCCAGACACTCTGACACCCCCTAAAAGTCAATGTTAAACGCATTTTAAGCTATTGTCCTGCATCAACAGTTTGTAAACTTGAGTTTCTAGGTATCAATTCCCAATTCCTAAGAGAGAGAATATGATTGGATTAATGGATGTTCACTTCTAGATCTAGGTTATGGATTCACATGGATGCTTGCTCGTTAAGGAGAGGCTCCAAAGCTAGTCTGCTTCAGAGAGGTACCTTTAGCACAGTCTGTCTGTCATATTGGTAATATTAATAAACTTGTGCTAAATATTGTAGATTAGAATCCAGTCAGGAGACTTAATTCTGAGAACCATAACATTCAGTGTGAATAGTTCGAATGGAGTCAAAATGCCAATTCTTCAAGGCTGCTAATTCTCCAATCCCATCTAACCACCTCCACTAAAGGCATGTGAGACATCCCATAACACAACTGCTAGAGCAGGAGGGGACCTTCAGAATCCTTTGCTGATTAGTAATCGTCTGTGCCTGAAAGTTTTTAAGTACTTTTTATAACTCTGCTCAGTTGTAGAGCTCTCCATATTTCCCAAAGATGTTGAGAATTAAGATTAGAAGTAAGTTAATATGTTGCAGTTGCTGGCCTTATAAAGATACTGACTTCTGTTAATACAAAAATGGATAGGGGTACCCCCGGTGGCTCAGTCAGTTCAGCGTCCAACACCTAACTTCGGCTTAGGTTGTGATCTTGCAGTTTGTGGGTTCAGGCCCCACTTCAGGCTCTGCATTGACAGTGAGGAGCCTGCTTCAGATTCTCTCTTTCTCTCTTTCTCTCTTCTCCTTCCCCACGTGCTCTCTATCTCTCAAACTGAACAAGTAAACTTAAAAAAAATACCAAAGTGGATAAATTGGATCATATATAGAGAGGGTAAAATTCACACGTAGACAAAAGATTGTGACAGAAAAGAGAGAAGATGTGACTGCTGTCACTAGCAATGGCTCTCTAGTTTATGGATCCAGCTGTTTATGGATCCAGCTTTGCCTGAAGCATGAGAATACTTCCAATCTATGACTTTCATTCCTCTGGTTCCTCACAAATAAATCTCAGTCTGAATAGAAGTCAACTGTGTTTCTATTTCTTATAAGCGAATCATTCCCCAAATAAGTTCAAGGGTAGGATAGGGGAACTGGGCAAAACAAAATATTGGAATGGAGAAACTAATTAGAAACAGATTAAACACCACTGAGAAGAAAATTAATAAACTGAATAGACTATGGTAAGAACTCTTAATTTAGCATACATGGATAAACATAGACAACATAAATATCAAAACAGAATTTGAGGATCTGGGGTGATATGATAAGAATTTCCAATGAACTATTGAAAGACGTTCTGTAAGAAGAGAATGGAGGAAACAGAATATAGGCATGAGGATATTAGAAGAAGGCTCCTGAGGATATCCTGAGAATATTACTGGATTGACGAAACATATGAATTCTCAGATTGAGTAATCCTGAATAAGAGAAATAAAAATAAATACAGACGAAGTTATAACAATGTGAAACTGAAGACCTCCGGAGATTAAGAAGAACCTCAACAGCACCCAGAAAGAAAAGACAGAATACCTACAAAAGAAGAGTAATGATTCCCATATCTTATAGATGATGCCCTGTTCTTGTTTTTTACTAGAAACTAGAAGGAATAGCAGTTTCTCCATCCTGAAAAATATGTATTCTCCCAACAGCCTCTCTACATATCTGTATTGCAACATGTGTTGGTAATGGAAGGCTGGTACCTGTTTCTCTCCAGACAGTGAGATCCTTTCAAGGAAAGCACTGTGTCTTATTCACCTGTGTCTCCAGACTATCAAACCCTGGGCCTGGCAGGTAGTTGATGCCCTTTCAATGACTGAGAGAACGAATGAATAAATGACCAGTTTCAGCAGATTTGCTCAAACTGCTCAATGAAGATAGTTCAGCCAGCTCATAAGCACCATGAGCTGTATAACCCTCCTTACAGAACTTGGTATAATATATTTGGGAAGGGCATGTATATCAGCCCTTCTCATCTGGTAAGACTTAAATTTGATGATCCATAGTGATTTACTTACTTTTTTCACATTTGTGATCCAATCTGAGGACTTCAAACTATAAGAAATCCCCCAAGTTAAATTTTTTACGCTTATGATAAATATGTTGTATACATTTGTGTGTGTGTGTGTGTGTGTGTGTGTGTGTGTCACTCTGAAAATGAGATTAACAAAGAAATAAAAGAAAGGAACAAAATAAGGTGGGAAGACTGAAGATCACATTTTCCTATTCCATAACTTTGTGTAGGGTTTGGCTTTGAAGAAGTTTGGCTTCGTGAAAATTACAGCTTTAAATATCTTTATACTACCTGAAAATCTCTTTCTGGCTTCAGTTACTATAGAAAACAAACAAAAAAGAAATGAATTCTTGAAGTGAGACCTTAGAGTCAAACAAGTTATCTGACATAAAATTATTCTAATCACATTACAGATTTAAATGTAGTAATCATACTTAATATCACTGGATTAATCAGTGGGTCATTCCCTATGTGAGAACTCAGTAGGGGATACTTGTGTAGCTATCTCTCTGTGCTGTTTTTAACTACCCTATCCAGTGATATCTCAGAAGATCTCATTAATTTTCAAAGTCTTATTGACTTAGGTGTTCTTTTTGGTTTCCAAAATGTCAATTTATCTGGATGCCCAGGCAGAAATGCTCTAATATTTCAAGAATTTACATCACAGAAAGCTGGTTCGACTTCTAGTGCTGCTATTTATTTTATTATTATTTTTTTTTTTAAAAAAGTATTCTCAGTTTAAAATATTACCTCCCTGGGTTTCATGTTTTAGGAAACTGAAGTGTTTGTATATTCTTGGCCAGTGTTCTCACGTATTTTAATTTTTTTTAAGTGTAGAGAAATCAGAATCTTTATATTTCAATAAAGACCAGGTGTGCTTTTTTTTTAAAAAAAAATGCCTTAGAACTGCAGCATTTTCTCTAGAGTGCTCAATTTTATTTGGCTAATTTGCATTTTATCTTTGGACAATCAGTATGGAAATGCTTCCATTTACAAGTGGTCTAGACGATGAAAATCACAGCAACAGATGCGACTTTGGAGACGTGCGTGTTTTAGTGCCTGTTTGATATGATGTTCCTTATGTTTCATCAAGCAAAGCCCACCAGTGAAAGGAGGGCGTCTTCCCCTGTGTCTGTAAGTATGGAGTTCAAACTGGCAGTACTCGGGACCAACATTCGTTATTTACAGTCGCTGCAGCTGTTTGCACTTTGAAAAAGTTATCTACTTTCAATGGGAAAAACCGACAACAACACTTAACTGGGTTTTGGTTTTCCTTTTTCGCTTGAACAGTGAAAGGAAAATAAAACTGCATGAGGATGGGAGGAATCTGTACTGAAAGAGCAGGTGAAACATAACACAATTATCTCTTTTTAAAATTTATAACCATATTTGTTCTCATTTATTCCTTAATGGAAGTTTTCTCCAAGGGGTAATATAGCTCTGGTAAAGCCGTAGATTTAACATTGCTGTAACCTCTGCTATTTTCAAGTCAGCGGAATACGACTGGGGTGAGCGGATCTGTGGCACTTTCTCTGTTAGCACAAATTTGAGTCTCAGTGTGAGACTGTGTTCCCTTCTCCTTCCAGTCTGTTCAGATTTGAATCCATTTACCCCCAGCCAGTCTCGAAAGGAATGAGCTCTCTCTTTCTGGTGCTTCCCTTGCTTTTGCAGCAGCAAACACATGTAAAATGAATATATCACTGCGACCAGGCCCACTCATAATTACATCTTCGCCACCCCCCTTTTTTTGAAATCATCTCTGTTAGGATCCCTGGGTCTCTGGACTTCAAATCCTGCCCCTGATAATCCAGGACTCCCCAGTACAATTCTCATATTTTAGGATCTTATCAACTCTCCCTTTTCATTAAAAGTATCTGCCTCATGGTATTCTAATCCAAAGGGTCCTGGTGAAAGCTAATAGAGAAGTGAGATGTTGTAATGTCTTCTAAATAGTTCATGCTTCTACGTTCAAAACACGTGCTTTTGAAACCTTTCTAAAACAGAACACTCATTAAAATTGGGGACACTATGACAATATGCCTGCGGGATACTCCTGGGGTTTTTGAGTGCCCTCAAAACATGCTACATTGGCCTACGTGCCACATTCCATTTTTACCAGTATTTTTCTTGTATAAATTAATTCAGACTTTTAGATTAAGAAATGTGTGGGTAAGCCTATGCAGAAAAGAGCCAGGTTGCTTTTGTTTCTCCATTTTAAAGATGCTGTTCCCTTGTTTGTGATATGTTATTCTTTCCAGAATTTTCCTATATTTTTGGTTTTCGTCAACTTTTTGTGCTATGTGTTGACATAACTCTTCTAGTGTATAGTCTGCTTGGAGGCTACTGAGATTCTTAAATCTGCCAATTTACATCTTTCAACGGATTTTGGAAACTTTCAGTCATTATTTCTTCAAATATTTTTTCTACATTATTTATGCTCCTCTCCTTTTGACACTAATTGCATTCATGTTAGACATTTTAAACTGTGTCATAATGATTGTTTTAATAGAGATGTACAAAGGTGTAAGGGACAATAAATGGTAAAACCCACATTTCCTATTTTCTAAGTATTCATAGTATCAAAAACCTTTATAGTAAATACAAATCTCTATAGTAACTAAAAACAGTCATGATTCAAAGACATAAGGAGTTACTGTGAACATATCTTATTTGCCCCTTCATACTCCAAATTCTCCAAAACTTTTGAATTAGTATATGAGTGTGTGTGTGTGTGTGTGTGTGTGTGTGTGTGCGCATGCACAATGTCTGTGCCTACGTTACTTTCATTTGCTTTATGGTGTTTTAATACATAGTTTTGCAGTTTGCTTCTTTTTGCCTCACTCTTAGGTGGCAATGTGCCTGGAATGTTGAGATGTGAGACTTAAGCAAAGTTGAGGAATTGTTTTTCTTGATGGAAAACAAAAAAGAGAAGTCCTGCTGGAGACCCTGTGCTCCTATCCGTAAATTGGAAGAGCATGCAGTTGGGAATTGACAAACACAGAAGAGATGTGGTATTAGTTGCTTTCTAGACTAACCAATATCAGATCACAGGTGAACGGTCATCGTGAGTCCGTTCGCACATATAGACCGCACTTTTAATGTCTGTGTCCGGATAATAGGATTGATTGGCTCTAGACTATAAAATACTCAATTATCAGTTGACTTGATTTCACTACTCAGAGCTGCTGTACAGTTAATGGCAAGATTTTCTTCAGAAAAATGTGGAAAATATTAGCACTTCAATATCACTCTTTCTGAATTATCCATTCTTACTAGTATAGTAAAAGCCCCTCACTCTGGACTCTGACTCTAGGTTGGTTAACTGGCTCAGAGGTTGATTTGGCCTTGTTTTGTTGTTTGTTTTGTTTGGCCTTCTCGATATTGAGCAACATTCAGTATTTTAAATGAATTTTGCTTATCATTTGACAGATTTTCTCCGAGACTATATTTATGCTGTAAAACAACTTTAGATGGTAATGTCACATTAGGTCACTGTATTAATTTTCTATGGCTGCTGTAACAAAGTCACAAAATGAGTAGCTTAAACAACAGAAAATTTTTGTTTCATAATTTGGAGGCTAGAAGTTTAAGATCAAAGTGTGGGTAGGGTCATGATAGTCTGAAGGCTCTGGGTAAAGACCTGTGCCTCCTTCCTAGCTTCTGCTTGCTGACTGGCATTCTGTGACATTCGTTAGCTTATGGAACCATAACTCCAATTTGCACATGACATTTTTCCTGTGTATGTCTCTGTCCAAATTTCTCTTTTTGTAAGAACACCAGTCATCCTGGGTTCCACTCCACTCCACTCTGATATCATCTTAGCCTAATTACATCTGCAACTACCCTATTTACAAATGAGGCCACATTCTGACGTGCCGAGAATTAGTACTTTAACAAAAATTCCTTGGGGGAGACAATTCAGTCCATAACAATCGTCAATACATTAATCTTCATTTGAAACTCACTTGTCATGGGACTTACCTATGGTTTTCAAAGCTGAGAATGGTGAAAAACAGAAAGTCTGCTGCAAGAAAATTTTATTGTCGATCTAAACAAGGCGAGAGGTAATAGGAAGTAGGCAAGATGAGAAACAACTGATGTGTCAGATCAAAAGTTAGAACATGCAGAGGCACCTGGGTGGCTCAGGCAGGTAAGTGTCCACCTCTTGATTTCAGCTCAGGCTATGATCTCACGGTCTGTGAGATCGAGCCCTTTGTCACGCTCTGAACTGACAGAACGGAGCCTGCTAAGGGATTCTCTCTCTCCCCCTCTTTCTCTGCCCCTTCCCTGCTCGCACGCTCTCTCTCTCTCTCTCAAAATAAATAAATAAACATTTTTAAAAAGTTAGAATCTGTAGATTTTTTTAAATGCATGCTCTTTATTGAATGAATAAAAAGAAAATAGCAAAGCCTCTCTTTGCCAAAGAAGCATACAATGAAGGAACTTGGATTTTAGATTATTTAAATTCTTTTTAAGAATTCTTGTTTTTAAACTAAGAATGTTTGTACTTTAAAAATTATTCTCTTACTCCTTTGTTTTGAAGTAAAATGATCATTCTTGTTCAACACAGACCTCTGTGTTGGAGAGATACGTGTTATATTCTGCTTCTCTGGGTTCAAAAAATATCCATAGCTTTTCAGTGTTGACATAATACTGTGGGTAGCATACAAAAAAAAAAGGCATGGATTTAATTTAAAAGGAAAACATAAGAGTTTCATTCAACAATACTTCTATTATGCACTGCTAAGAATGGTGTAAGAAAATGGAAATTCTCTTTTTGACTAAAAATTATGCCAAAAGTAACATGAATTTTACCTTGTATCTCTTGCTTTCCCGCACAAGTATTATTCACTGGGAAAAAAAAGAGATATCTTTTGTATAAAGTGTTTCTACCTTCTTGGGATGGCTGGGTGGCTCAGTTGTTTGAGCATCCCACTCCTGACTTCTGCTCAAGTCACGATCTCATGGTTCATGAGATCAAGCCCCATGTTGGAATGTGTGCTGACAGTGTGGAGCCTGTTTGGGATTCTGTCTCTCTCTCTCTCTCTCTCTCTCTCCCTGCTTTTGTCTCTCTCTCTCTAAAAACAAACAAACAAACAAACAAACAAACATTAAAAAAATAAACTGTTTCTACCTTTTTGAATACCAGGGTTTTAAAAATTAAATTGATATATATATATTTTTTTCTTTTTTGTTGTTTAATGTTGGTCAATGACAAAATTCAAGAACAACAAAACAGCAAAAGACATATTTTGGATAGCTGAAATGAAACAAAATTCATTCTTGCATAATGAATGTCACCAATATTTATTAAGTACAAGTCATTGTGCTGAAATCTGTGATCTTTGCCATGAATTGTGGACTATAATCTGGAAGGGCATCTTCAAAATTCATAAGGAAGAAATTATAACACAAGGCTGAATTTCAAAAATATAGAGAAGATTAATAATTTTCATAAGTTCAGGAATACCAAGAGTTATTTTATCTGAAGAGATCAGGGAAATCCTCATGGCCATTGTCCATGTTGGGATTTATAGATCAGTTACAGTTTTAACAAATGATGAAGAAAAAACATTTTGAAGGAATGGAAAGCATTAACAAAAGTCTAGAAAGTAAAAAAAAAAAAAAATTCAAACTGGTAAGAACAACAAGGAATGTAATTTTCACTGATAGAAATTGCTGTTAAGACTCAGATGGGTCTGGGACAGAGGATAGGGGTTATGAAGGAGAGACCAGGGTGTTTATAGACTCTATTTATTGGGAAAAAATATGACCACAAGTATTCTTTAATAGTGAGGCAATGTATTAACAGCAGTTTTAAGGATGATTGCATTAACACTGTATAGGGTACACTTGACTGGAGGGATGATGGACATTGACAGACTTAATATTTGCCTCACTCACCAGCCCTGAAAAAGGAAAGAAGAATCTTACAGGTTAGTGAAAGTAAAAAATAAATTAGAGACAATGTGTCTTTCTTTTGTGTGTATTTTTTTGAATTTGATAATTCATTCACTCATTTATTTATGCAAATACATTGTATGGATTTTGCCAGAGAGCATACCATATGTGACAGTAGGACCAGTATTCATGCATTCTAGACCTTAAGGAATTTGTGGAGATTTATTATCCAGATAACTAGTTTATGTTCCTGATTGTGTAAGACATGAGAACATTCCTCACAAGTGTCTGACTACAGGGAGTGTAACTGATCAAGGGTCCCTGCTCCTGCGATTCCAACACCTGTGCCTGCATTTGTGATAAGACTGTGCTCCTGTGAGCTGCTCCCAGCACTGACTCTGTACTACATGTATTCTTAAGGCAAACCTGTCCCTGGTAGACCTGAGAGCCCTCTGGGGGTCAGCTGTGGCTCCAGGATTCCCCCACAGTTTTGGGGACCCTTCCTTAGACCCTCCAGCAGCCTAGAGTACTTCCATCTGGCCTTCTCATCCTCTCGTTTGCTCTCAAGGTTAGACATGACTCGTGATCTGACAGATCCCCCAGACTTACCCAGTGCTCTCCCTCTGTTATATAAAGACATTTTTCTGAATAAAATAATTGCATATTTCATCTTGTTTTGATATTGACTCCTTGGTGGGCCCAGTCTGTGCGTGGCACTAGGAATGTTTAGCAAAAATGAGGCAAAATAGGATTGGGGACTGACTCTTACACCATCTGGTAGGCAAACTGGAAACTGTCATGGTTGCTGGGTGGGGCAAACATGGTTTCTGGCCCCAGTGGGCAGCTCAAGTCCTGTTAGTATCATTGGAGGTGTCTTGAGAAAATGTCCTGGTGTAGGGGAATGCAATGGCAGATATGATAATGCAGACATTTGGAAAATATGAGAGAACAATCTTTACAAAGACAGTGCAGTTGGCTGGTGTCTGCTAAGTTGTATTGATACCATGGAGATATTAATGGACTGAGAGCTGTTATGCATGAGAGCCAGAGAGCCTCTGGTAGCATGTAAAGAGGTCCTTATTCTCTGTATTGAAAGGGGAGACACAGTTAAATGGAAGGTTGAAGGCCTAATTAGAAAACTGTGTAGCACCAGAGACTTCTGACTAAGAAGATAAGGTAGATCTGTTATTAAAAAGGTCAGGGCTCTGGCAGAACATCGACGGTTCTGAAAATGGAAGAGAACCTCTCAATGGATGCTCCCAATGATGCTAACTCTACAGCTTTAACATGCCTGGAATTTCACCTTCCTTATTGAAGGTTACCACTTCCATTATGCTCAAAAAGGGTGCAGAAGTTTTTCCCTCAAGGCAGCAGAATCCTCCTTCACACCCCTTTTCCTGGCTGTCACGTTGATACGTAGGGTTAGACCTCAGCGTAACCCTGCATGAAACGCAAGGGACCTGATGAGGGAGGACAGGCTGTGTGTACCTGAATAATTGCAAAAACTTGCTTGTGTATCTTCGAAGGAGCCTGAGGAGTACCCTTGGGATATATTTGTAAGTGCTTAGTTAAGGAGGCCAGAAGGTAAGTCTGGTGAGCAAGAATTCATTGGCTTGGGAACACTTTTTTGTGACACATGATTTAAGACATGACCAAGGACCACAGTGGAATGCAGAAGAGGAAGGAATAAGTAGGCTGGCATGGGTGGACATGCTGAAATGGATATACTAAGTAAGGCCTGAGAAGATCCAGCAGAGAAATCCCAGAGGATACACCATTCACCAAAGCCATGGAATGAACCGTGAAGCTTGACTGTGAACAGGGATGATGGCAAAAGAAGGATGGATGGGATGCCAAACAAAAGAAGCCAGGTGGTGCCACTTAACTTTCAGATACCAGGAGGCTACAATTACCATTAAAATTGTCAAGATAAATGGGGCAACCTGAGACGCTTAACCTGCCGTGGGTTGCCATGGTTAATAGAACTCGGTGTCTCTAGAAACATTATAAATGACAGACGACAAGAGTGCTGCTTAATCTCTACAACTGAAAATGCAAGAATGGAGTAGCTGGGGAATGAAGAACATCACTCCAATAAAACATCATGACCTCTTATGTAATTGCCAGACTTGAGCCAATTTTTCATGACTGGAGCCCATTGAACGAAAAGAACTTTCCTAGGAAGATCTCTACAACATCAGAAAATGTATATACTCTCTTAATTCCCCCATCCTTCCTCAAAGGAACCTATAACCATTTAATCCTGTGCCTGGACACTGGGGAAAAACAGGAATAAGCAGGCTGTTCTAAGACTTTTAGACACAGAAATTGACCCAGATACAAGGTGTCATCAAACCCCTCTGCTTGACGTTATTTTGTATTCTTTCATGCGATGGCCCTTTTGGGTTCCGGAAGCAACACATTTCACACGTAATGTGTGCTTCAGTACGTATTCCGGGTGACATGGAAGGATGTCAGCTCTGAGTGAGGCCCAGAGAAGAGATTTCTGAAACAGGTCCAGACTCCTGTTCAGTCAGCCGTGTCATGTGAGCTATGTGATCCAACATACTCCCAGAGTATTGCAGTTGTCAGTGGTGAGAAGCAACAAGCTCCAATGGGCGAGTCACAATGCAGGACCCTGGGATTCTGAAATAAGGCCATATGCCAACAGCAGAGAATATTTGAGAAAAAGCTCTCAGTGTATTATGTCAGATGAGCTGGATGGATCTTTGTATTAGCTTTCGAGGACCACCATAACAAGGTGGCTTAAACAACAGAATTTACTGTCTCATGTTCTGGAGGCTAGAAGACTGAGATCAGGATGTTGGCAGCGTCATTTTCTTCTGAGAGCCGAGAGGGAAGGCTTTGTCCCAGGCCTCCCTCCTTGGCTTGCAGATGGCTGTCTTCTCCCTCTGTCTTCACACTGACTTCCCTCTGACCATGTCTGGGTCCGAATTTACCCTTTTTATAAGGAAACCAATTATATTGGATTAAGGACCTCCCTAATTATTTAATTTTAACTCAGTTACCTTTGCAAAGACCCTATGTTCAAATATACATTCTGAGTTTTGGGGGGGGGGGGTAAGACTTCAATATGTGAATTTTACAAGACACAATTCAACCCATAATAACCCTAAATGCCATTGAATGAATCCTTATGAAAGGAAAGTAGAGGTATTGTGATAACTGAGGTGAAGATTGGAGTGGTGTGGCCACAAATCAAGAAATGTCAACAAGCGGAAGAGACAAGGAATAGATCTCTCCTGTAGATTAGCCCCCAGAACGGAGACTTGTGATCCCATTGATTCAGGGACAGTTGATACTGATGTTGGATTTCTAGTCTAGAGACCTAGGAAAGAATAAATTTCTGTTATTTGAAGCCAGCAAGATTGTGGTAATTTATTACAGCAGCCTTAGGAAATGAACACAGGTCCAACTACTGTACCCTGAAATCTATGGGCAGTTTTGCTTCTAGTGAATAACCAATGTGACCCAAATACTAAGTCAGCTCATATCTTGGAGGCTGCAACTCATCTGGTGTCCAATTGGGACTTGAACTTTCTTTGATCACATTACTGACTTTTTCTTAGACCCCACAGAATGTTGGGTTCCTTTCATCCAACTTTATCTCCTTCTCTTCACATGGGGTCTGGCTGTAGTCTGGTGGCCCTCCCAGCCTTGAGTAGGTGCCTTTCTGTGTTCTTTCACACAGTCACTTCCCCACTATCCTTGTGGGTTAGACCTCTTCCTGCCACCTGCCTCTTGAAGGACCTTGAATAACACATTGGAATTCCAAGATTGTAATTTAAAAACTGAATAAAAATCTAACTTTTCAGCCTGAATTTTTCTCCTAAGCCCCTGACCTATGTATTCTACCTGATCAATGTGGATTTCTTACAGACACTTCATATACCATGTCATTATCATGTCTGAAAATGACATCAACAATTCCCCATTCTTTCACATGAGTGCATGTGTAAACACACACACACACACACACACACACACACACACTCGGACACACACGAGTCTGAGAAAGAAGTGATACAGGAGAGTAACATTCAGTCAAGGAGAGTTCAGCTCTGTGGATACTTGTTCTTTATATGGGAGATCCAAAATATCTCACCTTAATTATATTTAAATAGCTTCATTGTAAAATTAACACAAGAAGATGGAGTCACCATATACCCATGTGGCGTCACGTGGATCTGCTCACTAATGCCATGCTTATGACCTTTGTGATTACGTCTTAATGCGGAGTTGTGGTAAAAACCACTAGCTGTTTACTAAAATCTCTCCTTTCTTTTTACTGAGCCTGCAGTTGAACTACATTTCTCCTCTTCCCTTAAAATTAGGTTTGAACAATATCATATGAGCAAAAGAATATGTGTCATTTCCAGGCTGAGCCCAAGAAAACCTCCAGTAGGTGACTTCCATTGTCTTTTCCCTTGGTCAGCTGGATACAAATGACCACAAAGACTTGGGACTTGAGGAGTCACCAGTCAGAAGGGGTTATGCCCTAAGTGATTGAATAGGGCAGGGTTTTGTGTCCTTCTACTGATGGGAGCAATGAGCCATCTCTTCATCCCAAGACTGTGGGGAAGAACTCCACTTTTCATGTGTAAACCACTAAAATTTGTCTATTTTAGGCAAGTCTACCCTAAGTAACCCAGAGGTTTAAGGGCTTAATTTCTGCGGTTGTAACTTTTTCCTTTTCTGACATTTGATTTCCTCTTTTCTCTTTAGATCTCCACTGTCACTTTTTGTCTTCTTCTCTCCACTAATTCCTTCTGTATTTCTCTCTCCTATTTCTGATATTTTTTTACTTCTTTCCCTCCTTTCCTGATGAACAAACCTTCTAATATCTACTCTTTTGTTGATGAGGTGATCACCAAGGCAATAATACAAGAAAGACTGAAACATTTTTATGAGCAAAAATAGATGTTTTACTCTTGGAATCATCTTAGGATGAATTTGAAAATTTCATATTTCAATATACCTTTACTATTTCATTTATTTTTCATGGGGGGATTTTTTGGGAGGGGGGGTTATGCTCTGGTGTTGCTCAGAATTTGATCATCACTTGAAAAACCTAGATTTAAATTGCCTCTACCTACAATTATTCCAGTAATTAATACTCCATATCTTAACAGCACAGCACAGGGCCTGAGCCATTAAATGGACTGGGAATCCAGACATAATATTTAATTTGGAAGATGAAAATTTGCTTAAAATGGATTGAGATTGAGACATGAGAAGCCTCGTATAATTCTTTATCGAACCATCAATCTGAGATTATGCTCTGAGAAGTTATCCAAGGTGAACAAGCAATTAATTTGAGTATTTGTGGATGTGTGTTAGGCAGAATGTTTGTGATTATACTGTTGCCGGGGGCAGCTTGAATTTTCTTTTTTGCTCTTCTCTCCATGGATTCTCTTCCCTTTGCCTTTTTTTCTGAGACAACTTCTGTCTTGTAGGTAGAAACTCATTTTTTACTTCCTCTGGGATGACTTTCCTGTTTTACTCTCTCAAGACAAATTTCCTGTTTCCTGGCCCTCCTTTTGGCATGTTGTTGTAATTTTAATTTTGCATTTTGTTTAGTTGTATGATTAGTGCCAGTTTCATCTGCTAGACCCTTTCTATTTAATGTATGGCCCATGCCTTATAACATCATCAACGTCACCTGGGATCTTGTTAGAAAAGCAGAATATTGGGTTCAATCTTAGATCTACTGAATCCATCTACATTTTAACAATACCCCCGTGATTCACATACACATTAAAATTTAAGAAGCCCTGCACTAGATTACAAACTTCATGAGACCATGATTTGTCAAATCCCCAGTTCTGAACACCGTGCTAGGAATTTATTTACTGAGTAAATATATATGAAATATACCAGTTATATGTGGGCTCATTGGAAAAGAATCTTAAAAAAAAGTCCAGCTAAACATGATTCTTTGAAATTTTCCCATTGTTTATTTGGCATAAATTTAATTAACGCAAATCACATGCCAGGCATAGTAACATTAGTAGGTAATTGTGGTGACATTATTAAATTATCATCTAGCTTTTGCTAACACTTAAGTATTAACATGTGCCAAAGTTTTAAGAAAAATATGTCAGAGAACTATTTAAATTTGGCCAAATCTGGAAAAGACTGCCATAATATGTTTATAGTAATGAAACACTTCAACTGATTTTATGGAACAAGATGAACTGAGAACAGGGTTTATGGACCACCCTTCTAAACTGTGAGTTCAGTAAGGTAGGAGGCATGGTGAATGCATCTATTCTGTCTTCAGTCTGATGCATGGTGCCAATAGCTACTCCATTGGGTGGAATTGAGGCATGAGTTACAGAAAAGGAGGAGAAGTGAAATCATTGGAAAAAAATTCTCTAAATTGAAGTTAAAATAGAAATTCTTTAATTTAGCTTATAATTCATTAAAAAAAACGCACTTATTAAACTGTCATTCATATACTGTAGGGAACAATACCAGATCTGTAACTTCTTTCAACTAAGTAAGTCTTTTGAATTCTGAATTTTGAGTAGGTCTCAAAGATCATGACCTAGGAAAAAGACCAAACCAGAATGTGTGTGATGGGAGTTAATACACGTCTCTTGGTTTCATTGCAGCTATACAATATAATGGGGTCAGTATCCAGAATATACTGCAAACTCCAGATTTTATGGAACCAGCAGAATTCCGCTCTAATTAAGCCAGAATATAGCAAACTTTTATAAACTTATGTTATATACATAAGTAATTAGATTTTCTCTTCATAGAAAACTTGTACATGTTGTACAGCTTCAAAACTCTATGCATAACCATTTACATGTATCATTGCTAGAAATGTAAGATTTTCTCAAAGGGTCCAATTAAAGTTCTGGACATCTATCCTCTTGATATAGTACGCACTTTGAGATCACAGGGGGTGCGAACACGGCTGATAAAATTTCTAAAGACATGTCAACAGTTTGATATCATTTTGACAATTTTTAAATTAGCTGAAAAAAATAGTAAAATTACTTGAAATAAAATATATAATGATTATTACATTATCACGTGCTCAAATTTTTAATTCCTCATTAAATTTTAATAATGAAATCTTGATTTTTTTACTTTGGAGGTGAATAAATGAAGAAAAAAATCTCATAAGATATGCTGAAATATTATGCATTTTAACAGAAATAACTTTTTTGGAGAAAACACTATCAGACTCAGTTGTAATTTGAACAAAAGTCAATTTTTAAATATTAAACATATTCCAGTTTTTAAATATGTAATTTAAAAAGAAGGAAGGCTTAGAGATCGACTGGATAACGTTTTCATATCTTGACTCCAATTGGAGCATTCTTCACTGCCTGTATCCCTTCATTTGCCCTGCAATCCCAATTGAAGCTCGTATCAATTCCTTTGCTAATGCTAATTTCCCAAGCTAAAATTCTGTCTTCAGAGTCTCTGTGAATTTACACTGCATGTTTCATTCAAATGTGGAATCCAAAACAGCAAAACCAAAAACAGATGAATCAACAAGCAAGAAGAATGAAATATAAATACAGAGAACAAACTAGTGGTTTCCAGATTGAAGAAGGGTAGTGGGATGGGCAAAATAGGTGAAGGAGAGTGGGAGGGAGATTTAGGCTTCCAGTTATGGAATAAATGTCACAAGAATAAAGGGTATAGCATAGGGAACATAGTCAATGATATTGTTATTATGTTGTATGGTGACAGATGGTAGCTACACTGGGGAGCATAGCATAATGTATACAGAAATGGAATCACTATGTCGTATACCTGAAACTGATGTAACATTGTGTGTCAACTGTACTCAAGTAAATTTTAATTTTAATAAATAAATTTAGTAAATAAATAAAAATTTAAAAAAAGAGGTGCGTTTCCGGGGGGGGGCTTCTGGGGAAGATGTAACCTCACCTTATCCCATGGATACACCTAGATATAACCCACATCAGTGTAAATAACTCAGGAAATGACCTGAAGACTGGCTGAACAGACTCTTCATAGCTAAATGTGGAGAAGAGGCCACATTGAAGAGGGTAGGAAGAGCAGAAATGTGGGTCGGGATCCAAACTGACCCACCTGACTGTCCCAGAGAGGGAGGGATGCTTTAGGGCAGAGAGGAGTGAGGGGCAGAACCCCACACCAGGCACCTCAGGCATGAGGGACCCACACTGGGAATATGAATCCATGTAACATTTGGATTTGAAAACCAGAGGGGCCTAATTTCACAAATTCTTACAATCAGTGAGACTTAACACTTAGAACTTTAAAAATCAACAGGGCTGCATCTAGGAGAGCCAGAGGGCAATAAGAAACTGAGTCCCCACCTTTAAAGAGGCAGCACAACAAATGGCCCTGCTGAGAGACAGCACAGAAGTAGCAGTTTGAAAAACACTTGGGGTATACAGAAGGAAGATTTGTTTGCTAATCTCAGAGCATGTGCTGGAGGGACAGGGATCTTTGGGAGACTTCTCCAAAAGAAAAAGAGCCGGTGGGCACTGTTTCCCTCCCCTGTCCTCAGCCTAGATACATGGACACCTGCCTCAGTGGGTATACTCTCACCTAGCCTGCTAACAGCAGAACTTGCCCGCATGCCCTTCTGTGGATCTGCCCCCTCCCTTCAGCTGACCTTAGCAGGAGTATCCAGGGAGGCTGCAGTTCCCTTCCCACAGTGGACCTGCACAGAGCTTGCTGGCATCTCATGCTCCATCCATTTATTCTGCAGACTCACCTCTTCCATCCCAGCCTGGGCAGTTTTCCCGGACAGCTGTATGTGCCCTCCTGCACTGTCCTGCAGAGTGCTCCCTCAAGCAGCTCCAAGTTCCCTTCCACAGCAGACTGCACACATTTTGCTAATACCTTATGTCCTGTCCCCACATTCTCCTGTGGCCCTGCCCTCAGCAGGAGTCTGTCCCAAACACCTCCACAAACATGGCAGTGTGCAAGCAGCCCTGAGAGGGGCCAACACCACTCCAAAGTGATTCCTTCCCTGGAGGGAGGGGAAGATAGCACACACACACCAATCCAACTGTGACCCCGACAGTGGGTTGGGGGCATCAAGCTGGTCTGACTGCAAGCTCTTCCCAAAAATGAAAGCTTCTCAGAGCACAACACTGGAGTGCCCTGCAGATTGGTGCTACTGCAGCTCTGGCAAAATGCCTGGTCTGACTCAACTCAAGCCAAGGAAGTCCCAGATTGGCTCACTAACAACACAGCAAAAAGCCTTGCCCACAACAGGGAAGGAGAACAATTGCAGATGACTGGACTGAAGGCAAAGGTGACTCAACTACAGTAGAGTGCATGCAACGCACATAGGAGACAACCCTGAAGTGCCAGGTACCGATGAACAGTGCACATTGCACCGTAAGGCACTATAGAAACTTTTCTTCATAAAGCCATTACTTTTAAGAGCAGGAGATATAGCTGACGTCCCTAACACATAGAAACAGACACAGAGAATTAGCAAAAAGAAGGAGAGAGAGGAATATATCCTAAATGAAAGAACAAGACAAAAATCACAGCAAGAGAGCTAAACAAAACAGAGATAAGTAGTATGTCTGATAGAGAATTTAAAGTAACAGTCAAAAAGTACTTGCTGGACTTGAGAATAGAGTGGAAGACTTCAGTGAGACTCAACAAAAAGATAGAAAACACAAAAAAGAACCAATCAGAGACGAAGAACTGAAGAACTGAAATTAAAAATACACTAGGTGGAAACAAATATTAGACTAGAAGAAGTAGAAGAATGTATCAGAAACCTAGAGGACAGAACAATCAAGCTGAACAGGAGAAAGAAGAAATAATAATAAAAGAAGATAGACTAAGGGAACTCAGGGACACCATCAAGGAATAACAGGGACCCCAGAAGGAGAAGAGAAAGAGGCAGAAAATTTTTTTCAAGAAATAATAGCTGAAGATTTCCTGAATCTAGGGAAAGAAACAGAAATCATAATCAATCATGAAAATCTGAGAGCTTTTTCTCTGAGATCAGGGACAAGACAAGGAGGTCCACTCCCACCACTTTTATTCAACATAGAAGTCCTAGCCACAGCAATCAGACAAGAAAAAGAAGTAGAAGGCAACTTAACTTTGCTCTTCACTAACATTTGTAGGTTCCATTTGGTTTTTTGGGGGGAACAACTCATGAATTTAATCCTTTGCATTTTTCTTACATCTATGCTTTTTAAAGTTCTACCACACATTCACAAATTAAGGTTTTCTTTTTTGTCTAAGTTTTTCTTTTCACAGTTGTCAGATTATTCATCATTCATCAGAGTGTTTACACACTGAATGTGTTTATACAGCCTACACATTTCTGTTAAAAATTTCAGGCTGCATCAGTACCTTTGTTATTTTGCCACCCTATCCCTAAATACTATTCAACTAAACTTTTACACCTCAATCCTTACTGACTCCCATGTGCCAGTCCTAACACACCTTTTATCTATTTAGTTAGGCTTTTTCTTTTTTCTGACATCTTAATTCCTTTTTCCAGTTTAATATCTAGTAGAAATTGAAACTTCTCAGTGAAGCTTTTCTGATCATGCTTATATGTGAATTTTCATTCCCATCTCTGAATTCCAGGAACTTACTCATTGGATTATCTATTGCTTTGCACTGTTAAGATCTTGGCTCTGCCATTTCCCCTATGTGTGACCTTAGAAAAGTTACTTAACTTCTTTTGTCTCTCAGTTTTAATGTGTATAAAGTGGGCAACATAATAGAATTTATCTCAAATAGTTATAGAAATTAAATAAGTTAATACATGTAAAGTCCTTAGAACAGTTCCTGTCATATTATAAGTTCAATAGCAGCTATCTTTTATTCTCATAATTGTTATGCAAGTAAGCCTACATGCCTCATCCCTACAGTGATACCATATTGGGGTACTGTAGACTTAAGAGGAGTAATCTAATAATATCAAGTTCAGCTTGAGGTCATCTAACTTAGAGCAGAAGCAGAGTCAAGGAGGAAAATGTCAATATTTCAAGACAAATACAGGGGATTAGATAAAAGATTCAATTAGAGTTTTTTTTCCTACAAGTTTGAAGCTAGGGGTCTACAAAGAAACCAGTTGTAAAATAAGGAAGTCATTTAGATCATCAGTTGCAGGACCAAAATGACCTCTATGTGATCTGTTGCTCCAAGGGTTCTCCATTCTCTGTAGTTTCCCCACGTATATTAAAGGGAGGTGGTTAGCTCGCCCACATTACAGAAAATTCCTTGAAGTATCCCTCAAGATAAATATCTCCCTTCTCGGTCCATAGTTCACACACCTAAGAGTGGGCCATTGTTCCTGAGCACATTTCATTTTTATTAGGAGTTTTTAAGTTCGGTCTGAATCTCAAAGGGTTTAGAATTCAAGAAACATGGTCCAATTTTGCCAACTTTATCACACCATAGATGTTAAACAGAGTAGCACAGACTTCAGTTGTGAGCATTGTGCCAACTACTCCACAGAAGTTCAACAGTTTGTGGAAGCCAGAGAGCTGGGTGGGACTTGGGCTTTGACATGCTTTCCAGTCCTCACACCTCAGTGAGCTCAGAGGTGATGCACATCAGCTTCTCACCACCAATGAGATGGGTGTTATTCTAAAAGAAGGATATGCACTGCTGACTGGACTACAAAGGCAAAACCTTTTCAGGCTTGGAAATAGCCTGGTCATTTATCTGTGTCAGCAAAGAAATAACTTTACCTCAGAGTTCTGGAAGGAGCCTTGAGGCAAGTTTTCTTAGCTCTTGTTTCTGTAATCATTTTCCACTGAAGAAAATCGAACCCACTTCTGTTGTCTTCCTTTATCTCGCACTTGCTTGGTGATACTCTCTTCAATTTATTAATTTCTGCTCTCCTACTTGCTAATGTTATCCTTGTTTTGCATTCCTAGTTTCAATAAGCCACAATGAATCAAATTTTATTATTGGTTATTCATGTGAATTTGGGTAAGTTTTTTGAGAACTTTATGTGTCTAAGTTCTGTTTAAAAACAGCATAGTTGGCAAGACTGTGGAGACAGCATGATACTGACTGATAATTTTTAGCATATTAAAAATACTGAAAACTAATAGTCCTACTACACCAACTTTAATAATCATGGAGAATACCCATCTGACTCACTAGCCTTACAATTGTGTCCCTCAACTCGAGAAAAGATAACTGGGAACCATCAACTGATCTCCAAGATTATATCCTGGACCCTGTGACATAGTGAATCACTTCAAAAAACATGTAATTTCCAATGCATATGATCTAATTTTTGAGAAAAGCTGCAATACTTTTCAAGAAAAGCATGATAAAATTTTATTGTCTTCTTGCTCATTTTCTTTTTTCTGAAACCTATTATATTCAAATAATTAGCTTTGTTTTTTTTGTCACTGTGTGTGCACACACATGTTTGCATAACACTGTGTGCACACACATGTTTGCATAACACTGTGTGTGTGTGTGTGTGTGTGTATAGATAGATAGATAGATAGATGGATACATAGATAGATAGATAGATGTGTGTGTGTGTGTGTGTGTGTGTGTGTGTGTGTGTAAACTATCCTGTTAGCAATCAAAAGAGAATTTAGCTGCTTGAAGGCCCAATGCTGATGGTAATCTTACCAAATGACAATCAAGCTCAATTTTTTTCAATCACTTAAATGGAATAGTTAAGAAATTAATCTAATCCAATTACTTTCATTGACCGGAATTGGTAGAATAGAAAGGAATGCCTATAACAAAATAATGTCCTAGCTGTGAAAAGCAAAATGATGCCACTTTTATCTTTAGTATGTTTTTACTCCTTTTATCACATGAAATATATATTACAAAATGCCACATTTTTGTTTGTGTTGCATTGAAAAATTGGCAGATTGAAAAACATGATCACAAAGATTCTTACTGTCTTGCCCAAGATCTCAGAACCCCTGTAAAACTCCATTTCCTTTTTATTTTCCTTTCAAAATCTTCCCTCTTTCTGACAGCTAATTCATACATTGATTTCTTGCTCCACATATGGCAAATATCCTGTTTGAGAAGTAAAATAATTAGATCATTTAAATAGATAGGAGATATCTGCTCTTAGGCAGATTCTGAAGCCACAGAACTTTTATATCATTACCCTTTCATTGCTTTTTCCAACTCTTTTCTTATTCATTCATTCAACTGTTACCAATTTTGTTCAGCATATGTTACCTGCTGCCATGAAGAAAGTAGAAATTTTAATATATTTAACATTGTTAAGCTTTGTTGTTACAGCATTTTTTAGCCAATTAGGAAAAAAACATGGGCAGAGCTAAAGTTGATATTAGGTAGTTTTTCTTTCTTTGTCTTGTCCTCCTCTAGTTTGTCTATCTTGCCATCATCATTGTATATTCATCTGTTCAGAAATGATCATGCATTTACTAGGCAGCAGGCATTTCCTCGGGCACTGGAGCTCGATTTCCTCACATGGTTACTGCTGCTGTGGAGTATACAGTACCAGACCACCCCATCATCCCACTACCAGCCCCACCATCATGTGTGCACGTTCAGTGGGACACGTCAGTGTCCCAGATGACATCAGAATTACCTTTAGTAGGTGACGTCTTATCAATTTTTCATCAATATTGGTCTACTGACAAGCTGAACTAGCATCACCAAGTTTTCTTAAATAAAAGTACATTCTGGAGCTCTACCCATATTTACTAAATGAGAGACTTGAAAATTTCTGTTTTTAACGAGATTCCAAGAAATTATGGTGCATACCTAGATACGGTAAACCACTCATACTGGGTGTAATAACTCACTATTTTTACTACCCATGTCAAAACCCACTTGACCTGTTCCTGACAGAATAAATGTATTATAAGCAATACTAATGGTTCAGTGTTCCTGTTAGGAGAATTTGCATTTGAAAAAAGAGATACTCAAGGATAAATGTACCACACTGTGCATGGTATTTCCTCCATAAGTATCTTTGCTGCAAGCTTTTTTGAATAACTAATTGACTCTAAGGCAACTTTGCCATAATAGCTGAAAAGAAAAAAAGCTGGTTGAGTTTGATTTGACAGTTTGTTGGTTTCATCAATGGTTGACAGCTTGGTTTCATTTCTCCATTGACACAGTACTTCCATTTAAAAAAATTTTTAAGTTTATTATTTTGAGAGGGAGGGAGGGAGAGAGAGAGAGAGAAAAAGAGAGAGAGAGAGAGAGAGAGAGAGAGAGAGAAAATAAGTGGAGGAGGGACAAAGAGAAGGAGAAACAGAATCCCAAGCAGACTCTGCACCATCAGCACGGTGCCCAATGTGGGGCTTGAACTCATGAACTGTGAGATCATGACTTGAGCCATGATCAAGAGTTGAATGTTCAACTAACTGTGCCATTCTGGCACCTCATCCATTTTTATATTATATAAATCTTAGCTTCATACTGGTCTAAACAGTGGTGCATAATTTTGAATCCATATATCCCAAAGAACTTTGAAATATCTATCAACAGGCAATATGCCCAGAACAAGCAACAATGTACAAGGCTTTCACAATGCAGTATAAAGATCAGTTACAAATATGCATCCTACTATTTGGAAACTAATATCTCTCTTGATAAAGGAAAAAATGTCAGCCAAAAAAGAAAAAGTGTGATGATGAATAAGAAGAGGAATCAATAAGCAAAAAAAAAAAGAAAGAAGGAAAGAAAGAAAGAAAGAAAGAAAGAAAGAAAGAAAGAAAGAAAAAGAAACAACAAAGAAAACAAGAAGAAAATATAGAAAACTACAAATGGAAGACTTGGAAGATGAGAGCTTAAGTACAATCCGCAAAATAAAATTGGCTATTTGTGCCATATTGCCATGAATCTAAACACATTTTACATGTATTCAAATTTTTGTATTTCACAAGAAAGTCTTCTGAAGTTTTTTATTCATTTTTTGTGTTTCATTATGTCATTTTGAATGAATGTCCTTTTTTTTATTTATCATGACTTTATCTTTTAGGGTAAAAATTGCCTTATGGCCAATTAGTTACGTGGCAAAAAATGATTATGGCAAAGATGCTTACAGTGAAATGACCTAGAACTTGAAGGAATAAATATACAATGTGGATTTCTTGGGAACTGTGGCGGGCTAATAAGGAACAATATTTCGGGGAATCCAGCATTGTTGGTATGTCTCAAAATCCACCATGGAATGAAGATAGCTTCCTACATATAAGGTAGAACTATATATTAAAGGAGAAAAATAAAACATGTATGTATATACTAATCCGTCATTTTTATTACTGAAGTTGTGGTGTGTAATGGAAGGGGGAAAATATTTGAACAAGCCCATTAGGATGAAGGGTTTGAGTCACTGTTTGCAGAAATACATTAAAATGAGGTTGATGACTCATGTGCTGCTTCACTTTGCTGGCGAGAGGCAGCTGCTCACCATTAATGACCAACAACACTGAGGAGTGATCCATCTGCCCAGTTCTGGCACAGGGGAATACACCACCTGTTCATTTTAGAACTACAGCTTCTGTGAATCAACATGAAAATGGAGCCTTTAGATTCTTTTAAAAAATGGCTGGGATTGCTGAGCCAGAATGGCAATAATGTGTAGCTTTTATGTAAAACACATCAAGAAATGCAAAAGCCTTTGTTTGCTCTCCCCACTTAGTGTTTGGAATTCCTTGGAAGAAACAGCACTGTCACCGTGAGATGAAAATCTTTGACACAATGCAAATTGTTAACTCAAGTGTTCCATATTAATAAAATGGTTTCAGATTCATTGGAGTCTGAATTCCTCTGGATCTACACTGACAAATGCCAGTGGGAAAAGCAGTGCATATTATGAGTGTGAATATGGTATGGCCTTTTTAGTCCTAGGGAATTGATAGAATTCAGTAAATACAGATAACAAAATTGTTCAATAATTTTGAGATAATAGTTTTCACTGGATATTAAAGTTTATGCTATACAAAACAATTGATTTCATTTTGTTTTCTCTGCTCACTCCAACTAAGGTTATGTTTTCTGGGAATAGAGGTTTCATTTTTTCGTTTACAGATTTCATTTTTCATAACTTTGCTTATAATATCCTTCCAGCTAGATTTACCTCACATCATAATCCGTGTTATCAAAATCAGACACCCTTCAATACTTTGGTTGAACTGCTTTCTCTTTTCTGATAGGGTCTCAAAGCTGCCTAGTTCAAGGATATCTCTAGATTTCCTAAATATAAATATTTAGAGATTCAATTTTCCTGCATAAACTTGAATTCTTAAATTAAACATGATAGAAACTCAGAAAACAACTAAAATATTTTTCATATGCTCTTTAGTATTCTATATAATGGAAAAGCTGACTTTATTGTTCTTTAAGTAACTGAAATTTAGTAAAATTAATGTACAATGTGCAAATTTTTATATGCTCAAAATATTATATTGTAATCCGAAAATTAACTCTGGACTGGATGTCTACCAAGTACTCTAAAGATTTTACTCTATTTGTAAGCTAACAAGTTTGTCTGCCACAGTTTTATGGATCCTGGAAAAAGACATGAGACTCCTGGATCAGAGATAAAGGAATTTATGACCCATAGCACAGCAAGGAGCAGGAGCATCTTCACATTTGCAACAGTTCCGTTATCTCCAGTCCCATAGAGATACTGAAGATGTGCTCAGATAGATGGCTGCACACACACTGCCTGCAAGGGATTATGGTCTTTCCATTCCACTTAAAGAGTCCTCTTTAACATTTCTTAAAGGGCTGGTTTGGTGGTCATGAATTCCTTTAATCTTTTCTGGGAAATTCTTAATCTCTCCATCTATTCTGAATAATAGCTTTGCTGGATAAAGTATTCTTGGTTGCACGTTGCTTTTCCTTTAGCATTTTGAACATACCCTGGCATTCCTGTCTGTCCTGCAAGGTTTCTGCTGAAAAATCCGTTGATAGCATTATTGGGTTTCCCTTGTATGTGACTGTTTTCTATTCTCTTGCTGCTTTTCAAATTCTCTCCTCATCGCTACTTTTTGCCATGTGTATTGGTGTGGATTTCCTAGGCATTATTTCTATATTAACTTCTGAAGAATTTTCTTATAAGTACACTACTATGTCAACCACTGATAATTATGACCAATAGAAACTGAAAGTATATCTGCTCAATTCATCTCAAATAGCCTTTATTAAGGACTATTATCAACATGACCTCAAATATCAGGATGAGGCCAAATTGCAGGATTGACCCCAATTGTCCCTGTGTCTCCCAGGATCCTAGATCCAACTGAAAAAATCCTATTTGAGTCTATCTTAGACATACAGGCACCTTTCTCCTTAAGTAATTGAAATTTCTACTTGGACTCAGATATTAATCCAGGCACAGTAGCAAGTATTAGAGTATTGCCTAGACTCCACCTTGGACAGCTATAAAGAAGTCTAGAGCAATTCTATCATCCATCACCATCCTGACCACTGAACTGTGGATGATCTGATTACCTTCCAAGGTCAAGGTAATATGTAGTTCATCATGTCACATAACATCAGGGACAAATGTGGTAACACCCTTTCTAACTAGAAGACTCCTATTATAAGGATAAGTGCCCCCAGGCTAAACATAAGTCATAGTAGTATGTGAATAAGTTATGCCTTTGGGAATCTTTCTTCAGTAAACAAGGATAACCTCATATTTTATAGACCTTCACAGTAACCTGAGTCTTATGTGATCTACTGGTGGTGTTTCTATACCACCCTACAGTGCAAGCTGCCATGTTTTGGGGAAGAAGGAAAGATAATAACTGGCTTCCACACAAGATGTAGTCTTAGGGATGCACATGATATCTCTGGAAATAAAGTGTTGTTCACAATTGTTGATGCCCCCTAGGAAGACCCACATCAATTGGGGAGGGGCAGGTTAACTGTCTCTAACATGCATTCTATCCAGCTGATAGCTTTAGGGTTTGGTGTGGATAATTGAGTCTAGTGTTTGATTTTGGAAGGATGCCTGAGAATAATAAGTCCAACCTATCCTGATTGATTATGCCATCTTCTTGGTGGCATTTACCTAGACAGTTGATGAATAGTTTTGGGAATGGAGCTAGGAGGGACACAACCAGAAGGTGCTATAGAAAGTCATTTTTGTATTACCCCTGCTCTAAATGGGAAGACTTTACATTTTCATCTATCTATCTATCTATCTATCTATCTATCTATCTATCTATCTATCATCTATCATCATTTATCATCTATCTATATTTAAAACACTTTATCAGACATAAGAAACCTCTAGAAGGAGTAGGAGGATGGGAGGTTGAAGGGCCTGCCTCACTTCAAAACTAGTGAGAAATGTTTAGTGGGAACAATAAGAACTTAGTATTGTCCCCTCGTGGCAACACTGGTATTGACCTGCAGTCTAGGGTTTGTTATGGCAAGGGATGTGTATTTTACATGGATCAGATAGATAATAGGCCACTTTCTAAAGAGTACATCTGTGAAATTGTATTGGGTTCTGTTCAATAAATTCAAAGGAAGAGGTGAGACTTATTTAAGGTGTCATCATATATCTAGGAGCTGATGAAATATTAATTGACCAGGTAGAATTAGAATACAGTTTCCCATATTAAGGACATTACAGATTGCAGAGTACTAGTGATGGGGTAAGGTCTTCTAATGACCCAAGATGAGATTACTTTGGACTGAACATATTGAATTCCTGAACTGAGACTGTGTCCATTATTTTGAATGCCTATAAGATCTTCTATTCTATAAGACTGACCAGAGAGTTTTACATCTTGAGTTCAGTTTTTACAGAGGGGCGAAAGAAAAATAAGCCCCAATGTGCAAATTTAAAGGGACAAAATAATGTTATTTTCTGATCATATCCATAGCCATGTTTTTATAACATTCTTGTTACATGATATACTGTACAATCTACTTAGGATAAATAGGAATTAATATATGTTAATAATATATGGTATATATGTGTCATGTTGGTGTTGAGATAACTTTCAATTTCTCCGCATTAGAAATTGATGAAAAACCTCTTACCAGGGGTGCCTGTGTGGCTCAGTTGGTTAAGCATCCAACTGCAGCTCAGGTCATGATCACGCAGTCCATGAGTATGAGCCCCACGTTGGGGTCTGTGCTGACAGCTCAGTACTTTGGATTCTGTGTCTCCCTCTCTCTCTGCCCCTCCCTCACTCACGCTGTCTCTCTCTCTCTCTCTCTCTCTCTCTGTCTCTGTCTCTCTGTCTCTCTGTCTCTCTCTCTGTCTCTCTCTCAAAAAGTAAATAAACATTAAAAATTATTTTAAAAAAACCTCTAACTAGATATAGTGAGGAACATTACTCTCTTATCATTTAGTTTACATGCTGTTTTCTTCTTTAGCCTACTGGTTTGTGTTTTCTGTTTTTTTGTGTGTTTTTGCTTCACACACTTAGATTTATTGGAGCTTTTCATAGTAATTGTAGGGAAATCAGTCTTATAATAGTTTTTACTTCAGTAATTTGTAAACATCAGTGTAAATGAATAACCAAATGTGTTGTCTGATTTAAAGGTCTTTTTTTTCTCTTTTCCTTTTCTTTGGCTCACACTGAAAGATTTCTACTGCTAGCTACGTGTTACCCTAAATGAATTTTATTTTCTTTCATGTGATTCAATCTCAGTAATTGTCTATTTTCTCTGTTTGGAATCATTTAAGTTATGTGTCTGTGCCCTCATTTCAGCTCCTTCTGAAAGATGCTATGTTCTGCATCATGAAGTGGGTTTTATGGCCCCACTCATTTGGCAGAAAGAGTAAGATTGGAGTTTGAGCTTCTAACAGCACTAGAATGACAGTTGAGGTCACCTTGGAAATTCCTGTGTGACTCCATTAAATGTCCCTTAAACGGTGGTATGTTGAAATTTCATTGTTTAATGAAAAATCATTTTTTCTCCTCCCTGTGTGTTGGATTTATTATGATCATATATTAGGTCTCACAGTTCCCAGAATAAATATTGCCTGGTTTCTACACTAACTCCATATACAGTGATATTAGAAAAAATAATTTTTTGTTTGTTTTTAAAATATAAAGGTGTTTTGAAACAGATAAGTTACTTGACAAAGAATGAGCATTGTTGTATATGCCTTAAGAAACCCTCAACCTAAGACTTAATTTATGAAATAGTTGTATTGGGGAACTGCTGTTCATATTTTTCATATTAAATGATTGTTTTATTATATTATTAACTGGAAGTTTTTAAGTTTAGTTCAATCTTATATGAGACCTGTCTAGCAGGAGTTCAGGCTGCTAAACAGAGGCTGAAATCATAATGGAATGTCGATGTGTGACTGTTGTCAAACTCCTTTCTCATCCTGCCTCCTGGTTGTCCCTGGAGCACAGTCGTGAGAGCCTTAAGACATTGCAATAATTCAGTGGATCCCATTTTGCCTGGTACTGTGAAGCTGAGTGGTGCTTCTAATCTCAGGGCTGGTCTGCTCACTCACATAGAACTCTATTTGGTCTGTTTTCTGAACCTGGATATGAATCATCCCTTGCAGTTTATTTGACCTTGCTTACTTCTAATCATGTTTAGGAGAGCTCTGAAAATAGCCAATGAGAAATTAAATTAGGAAAATAATATATTGTCCAAAGCCCAATCTACAATTAGATTGCTTTCATTAGTCATGGTGTACTTCCTTGTTACTTCTTGCTTATAGACTCTGTATTTATGAAATTCTCCATTTAATCCAGATACCCCCTTTGACATCAATGCCTCCAAACTGCAGGGCTATGTTTAAGACATGTCAGAGCATCTTCAAATATTTTTGCCATCTTATGAGATCAACCTGTGATCTTCCTGTCATTTGAAAGTAGACCGACATTTCCAAGCAAATATAAGAGACATGTTCTCCAGATATCCAATATGTGTTTCTATTTATTTATTTTAATATATTCTTCAGATCCATTTGGTCATTAGAAACTTATTAGGATATTGGAATGGGAAAGTTTTAATTCTGTATACCAATTGCTGTGCCTTCTGCACTGAACAGGGCTGTACTTTTGCTAGTCAGGGAGATGCAGTGTTGCTAAATATACGGGAGTGAGGGATCTGACTTCCCTGTAGCTTCTGGGAAATTTGTAAGAATTTGTGTAGATGCTTATTGTTATTTTGACGTTTGTTTCAAAGTGTCAGTAAAAATTTGGGGGCACATTTTATCTTAATGTTATAATGCTATCGTAGGTCTCTGAGTTAGGAATACTCTACCAGAAGTATCAAGCTGTCTTTATTATATATGGGGGGAGAGAGAGAGAGAGAGAGAGAGAGAGAGAGAGAGAGAGACAGAGATAGAGAGAGAGAGAGAGAGAGAGAGAGAGAGAGAGATTCTGTGTAACTCAAATGTCTGAAACTGGAAAAATGGCTAGACTGGACAATGATCACCTGCAAAGTCTATGCTGAGTTGTGTTCATTGCATCACTCTTAGGGTTAGAAAAGGCAGAAGACTCTGTTCTTGAAAGAGAAACACATCTGACTCCATCAACACTGCTTTGAGCAGCTTCAGGTGCTACACACTTGTTTTCGTGGGTGCATTCTGCCTGTACTTTTGACTGAATGCAAGCGCTCAGGTACAATAGCCCACTATTTGTTTTGCTAGGTTTTGATCTGAATATTTCGTTGTCATTGTTGTGATCCATATCTTCAACATTGAACTTCTTTTGCAATATCCTGAAGTATGTTCCTAGTAATTGAAATTCTGTGCCCCAGAGAAGAGACATTTTGCTTTTTAGTATGAATATTTGAAATGGCAATTTTCCAAGTACATTTTTATGTGTATTTTAGAATAGTTTAGTTTATATTATAAAAAATACACCACAGGGAGAAGAGTCAATAAAATACATGTATATCCTTTTAAAATAATACAAATAAAACAAACACCTGTGTGACTATTATACAGGTTAAAAAATAAACTACTGGAAGTATCATGGGTAATGAGTCAACCAACCTTCCTTCCTCCCTTCCTTCCTTCTCTTTCTGTCTCTTTGTCTGTGTCTCTCTCATACCTTATGTCTCACACACTTGGAAGTTCATATCCCATAAGAACATAGACACTGGAGTTAGACTGGCTGTGTACGGAAGATGCCTTGGCTACTTGCTTGTGGTGTGAACTTGAGTACAATATTTAACCTCTCTTTGCCTTGTTTTGTGATTTACAGGAAAGATAGTAATAGCTAACTCATAGATGTTACATGAACAATACTGACATATCCTTAAACACTCCATAAATGTTCATTTTAAAATGTCTTTGCATATTGTGTTGTCTGTCAGTACACTGGCGGTAGGATTTGAAACAAATCTATTTTACAGATATGTTGATATGAAAGAGATACAGCATCTTTTTATATTGGTTCAAAGAGGATTTTGAACCAGTGCCTTGGTTAACATGCAACAGAATAAGTTTACTAATAGAAATGCAAAATATGTGGAATACCTCAAATATGGTCTTAAGTGAAAATGCAAGTTACAGAAGAATAGGTGTAGAAAAAATGAAATTGTCAGCACTTAGACTATCCTGGTAAATTCTGTTTTTCTTCTATGTCTTTTGATTCCACTTATGTAGTAATACTTCACTTATGCTTAAAATATGTTAAAATAAGACATTCATATTTTTGTTGCATCCTTAACAAGAATACCTACAGAAATTGTACTGGGTTTGAGAAAGTAAATTTCACTCCCACTTAAGCTATTTTAAATTTTCATCTCAGAATAACAGTACTTATATCTTAGTTGAAAATCTATTTTATTTGATTATGGCAATTCAATTGTGTAATAGCGCAATTGAATTACTAACATCCTATTCTTTCTGAAAAATATGGGTAAAAGTTTAAGTTTATCATTTTTTCAGACTTTCATCTTTCTGATCATAATTTGTCTTGATTTGGAGACTACAGTTTCCTTGTGCTTTGAGAGCATTGTCACTAAGTATGTCTTATTGAAGGCCTTGTATTAATGATAATGTTATGGAAAATACTGGCATTATTTACAAGACTGCATGGTTCACTGGCTAAAATAATCCATGTAGAGATTTAGGATAATTCACACATTATAAGCATTCTATTAATAATGTTACTATTTTTTTAAGACATGGGGGGGAAAAAAACCCCAGCCTAACACGTAAACAACTGGTAAATACATACTGAAGGAAGCTGAAGAGATTTACCCCAGTGTATATTCCACTTGTGTAGAATGGCCCTGACTCATAAAAGAGGCAATCCTAACCAAATGTACCTGCCATCCTGTGATTAAAGAGAGTGAAGGCACCATGCCTTCCTCAGGACAAAAGATGGAGAACAAACAGGATGTCATGATGTGGGCCACTAGATGGAGAGTCTGTTCCTAGCCTGGCTGCCAGCTTCTCATGTGACCAGCTCTGTCTGAGACTCCCTAAACTGCCTTTGTTGTTGTTTTTGTTAATCTCCCTTTAATATATTTTTTCCCCTGGTTATCTCCAGTCCCTTAGGTGTCAGTCAGCATAATTAATTATTTCATTTTGCACAAAGATGCTGCCAGCAGATTGAGAAAATAGATAAAGGCATCTGAAGCAGGAAAAGTATACAGTTGACCCTTGAACAATGGTGCAAGTCGACTTCTATGTGGATATTTTATAGTACGGTACTGTAAATGTCTTTTCCTGTGATTTTCTTAAGAACATTTCCTTTTCTCTAGCTTACTTTACTGTAAGAATACAGTATATAATACATATAACACACAAAATATGTCCTATTGACTGTGTCTGTTATCAGTAAGGCTTCCATCACCAGTAGGCTATTAGTAGTTAAGAGTTTGGGGAGTCAAGTTTTATGCCAATTTTCAACAGCACAGGGGATTGACACCCTTAAACCCCACATTGTTCAAGGGCCAACTGTACTTAAATCCCACGTGCTTAGACTAAATGATAGGCCATAATCACTGTTCACACCAATTCTTGCCCATTCCTAATAATTTTTTTTAGAAAGAGATTGTAGGTGCTGGCGGTCAACATAGATCCTTTAGGGAAGGATGTTGTGAAAGGAAGGCTATTGTTTTCTCCAGGATTCTAACATCACATAAAAAAACAAGAAGGAGTACACATACTTCCGCGTTGATAAATTGGTGGTTTAACCTAATTAATTGTGTCAGTATCTTGAATAGCAACAACATGAACAACAATAAAGCCAAAATGACTAAATACGTAGAAAAGCAACAATGCAAACCACAATTATCAATGGTGCCTTGCTGCACACAACTTGTAATGCAAGATAGAAAATCTAAAGGTAACTAAGTGTGAATTCTCCTGTAAGCAATGCCTCTAAAGGCAAAGGTTGCAGATAGAACAGAATGTTAATATATGCACATCTCAGCACATCATCCCCCAGAGTTCACTTTTTTATTGAGACACAGCGATTGTGTGACAACGTCTTGTCAACTGAAGAACTTATTAGTGGCAATTTTCTTTTGTAAAGAATTGTAATTCGTGTTGGATCTAAAAATCATGTACTTTTCTTGGCAAAAGTATTGAGATGCCTTGAATTGTTAAGCATCGCCTCTAATATGGGTATATTTAAGATGCAAACGATTTGAAGATGCTGGGCTGTAAGTATGACTTACTGGAAGAGGTAGACAAGCAAACAACACTTAATTACCATGTGGCACGTGCCAAAACAGGTAGGCATTTGGAGGGAATACAGTTTCGCTTGTGACATGGGCGGAGGAGATGGCCAAGCTCAGTTGTACAGAGCAGGTGTATGATGAAGGGGAGGAGCCATCGATGTGAGAGCAGGAAAGGGATGTTCAGAGAACTGCACCTTTGACATTGAGAACCTGGCAGAGGCATGTCCAGGGAAGTTTCTAGGAAAATAACCAACTGTCAGGGGAGTAGGGGAAAAGAGGGTACTTTATATGCTACATTTCTCTTTTTTTGTGTCACACTTTTAAATTTCGTTGTTTCTGAGAACTGTAGGAAATCAACCCTACACCCTGTCCCTTAGTCCTACCTAGACCAACTCCTTGACCACATGTAGTTCGCTAAAATAGTCACTTAGTCATTGTTTTTTCTAGGTTTTAACTTCTGATATTTAATGGCAGGTGCTAAAAGCCGCCTGTGAAGCATGATTGACATGAGAAAGGCAAAAACAGCATTAGTTGCCTGAATACAGGGGCTGTTTGGAGTCCCGAAGCATTTTAGTTTTTGAATTTTCACAGATATGGGTGAGGATTTTTGAGCTTTAGGTGAGAAGGAGAATCACTCTGGAAAAAAAAAAAGGTGCTTATTTTCAGAGGATGACGATGCATCAGGGTTTAGGAAGGCAGTTTTTCTTTTAGGTGATGACAGCTTAAAATTAAAGCTATTATTTTTCTACTAGATGCATATCTGGTCTATTAATTATGCATTCAATATGCCATGTGAAAAATGAATTAAGGGATAAGGATTAATGGATCAAGAAAATCACAGCTGTAAATAATAAAAATACCTTCTTAAATTGTTTCATAATTTTATGGCAATTTTAATGTAACATTTTTATTAAATACATTTTTATCCAGAAAAAAACCTGCAGCTTAAAAGTAAGTAAACATCAATGAATTGTGATCGTAGCCGAAAGTACAGACTCAAAATATATTCTGGTATTGAGGGAGCAAATTTCTGTAGCCAGAATTTCTTTCTACTAGACCTGTTGGATGTTCATGAGAGGCCAACCTCACTTTATTTGGGGACCCCACACGCAGCATCTGCTACGAATTTGCTGTGGGACGTTAGGCACCATCCGGCTGATCACTGTCAGGTTGGTATTATCTAGAACTGCACTCTACCAATATGCTAGCCACTAACCACATGTTGCAACTGAGCACTTGAAATGGAGCCAGTCCAAATTGAAATTTAAGTGTAAAATCCACACCAGATTGCAGATATTTCGTAAAAAAACAGAAATGTAAAAGATCTTATTAATAGTTATTTATATATCGATTACATTTTAAAATGATAACATTTTGGATATATCATATTTGGGAGTATATAATACTGGACATATGTAGTATTTGGGATATAATATTAAAATTAATTTCACCTGTTTTTACTTTTTACTTTTTAAATAGGACTACTAGAAAACTTGAAATTGCTATGTAGCTCACGTCTTTGGCTCACATTATATTTCTACTGGCCAACACCAGTCTAGAATGTTTTTGTTGGGCTCTTACATGTTATACCTTATGTTTTTTTTTCTGATTTTTAAGACAACATTGTAATTTACTAAATTATTTTATCACCTCTATTTTCCAGTTAGCATATGCCATCTTCATGAATTTGTTCCTTTCCTACTCAAGTTAATGTTTCTAAGAGAGATTTGTAAGAAAGTTTGCCTATTATAGACTTTTGACAATTTGATGATTGAAAATATTCTTATTTTACCCTTTCATTAAAAAATATTTGGCTGTAAAATTCTATATTCAAAGCTCTTTTCCTTTACATCTTCAAACTATGTTTTTTCTTCTTTTTAACATCTGATTTTCCATTTAAATGTCTGACTTGCAAGTTCATTCTCACGTGTGTGCGTGTGTGTGTGTCTGTGTGTGTGTGTGTGTGTGTTGGGGGTTGTGATAGTGAATTGTATATATCAACTTGACTGGTTTCTCATGCTCAGATATGTGGTCGAACATTATTCTGGATGTGTCTGTGAGGGTGATTTTGGATGAGATTAACACTAACCCTTAAATTGGTGGACTTAGAATAAAGCAGATTGTTCTCCATAAAGTGGGTGGGCTTCATCTAATCAGTTGAAAGCCTGAGTAGAACAAAATGACTGATGCCCCCTCCCCAGCAAGAGGGAATTCTGCAGTGGAATGCCTTTGGATCTGAACTACACCAGCTGTTTCCTGGGTCTCCAGTATGCCAGCTCTCCTGACAGATTTTGGACTTGCCAGCCTCCATAATTGTGTGAGCCAATTTCCTAAAATGAATTTCTTTCTCTCTCTCTCTCTCTCTCTCTCTCTCTCTCTCTCTCTCTCTATATATATATATATATATATATATATATATATATATATATATATACACACACACAGTCTAGTGATTCCATTTCTCTGGGGAAGCTTGACTAATTCCTAATTTCCTTAGGAACGACTTCAGAAACTTCTTGAACTGATGTCCTTTTAAATCTCAAACTCTTCCTAGGGTTTTTTGTTTTTGTTTTTGCTTTTGCTTTTTTTTTCATTGTGCTGAGTGTCTCATGACCAGCCTTTTCAATTCTCCTTTATTCAGAATAATTATTGGTTAGCATTTCTTCAAATATTTCTTTCCTTTGTTTTTCTCTCTCTCTAACAGATGTTGACAATTCATTTTTCTTTTGCATTTCCAGTTTTTCTTCATTTCTTCTATTTCTTTTCCTTGACCTGAACTTCTAGCATAACAATCCATTCTTTGGCTATTTCCATTCTGCAATTTAGCCTACCTGTTGTACTCCTTATCCAGACTATTATAATTTTCATGCACAATATTTCTATGTGGTCAATTATAGGTTCTTATACTTGGTTCATGTTACATATATCCTCCCTTGTGTCTTTGAAATGATGGTTTTAAATTCTTATTCTATATTGCATTCTTTCTGCTTTGTCTGGCAAAAGTCTATATAGGTTGCTCAGTTGGTTTCTTAAGTTTCCTAAATACATGTTATGCCTTTTACATGGCTTCTAATTTCTCTCTCTCAGAAGTATCCATTGTCTTAATTGGTGATATGGTTGTAGGGAATTCTTAAGCCCAGAAGTTTGTGCACCTTCTGCTAAACTTAGATGAGTGTGTGTTGCAAGGGAGGAGTCGTCTCAGGCATTACAATCCAGTGTCTGACCATGCTCAATTTGCAGCCTCTTCTCCACCAGCCTACTCTGCAGTCATGGGACATCCATATAGCTCAGTCATAGGATAGCCAACAGCTAAATAATGTAGATTTTGTTAGTTTGCCAGTTGTGATACTTCAACAATTTCCTATTTTTCTCCTCTGATCTGACTTTATAAAAAGTTTCTCCCCCAATATCTCAAGAGGCCATAGAATTGGGGTCCTTTGGAGTACCTACAAAAATGTGAATTTGGAAATGGGTACTAAACTAAAGCTGAATCATCTCAACAGAGTACTTGAAGATTGGTATTAATATGCTTCCACGAATCCCTCAATGGTACTTACTGGAAAAATATGTTTATTCCATTTCCAAATCCAGTAAACTAAAGCATTTACTGTTAGCTCTGCCCTTGGTGTGACAGCCAAGTTTCTTGTTTGTTCTCCTCTGCTGCTTTGTTCTCTATTCCCTAATGTGATTTTGTTACCGCACATCTTTCGTGAACTGTCAGATAAAATGGATTGGGCCAAGGTCCCTGAATCAGACAATTTCTTTGCCTGAACTTGCAACTTCAGCTCAAGTTGTTCCAGTTGGCTCTTTCCTGCCGTTTGAGCCTCCACTCAAGGTGATTAATTTTTATCCTTTTATCCATTGAGCAGAGAAGAACGTTGTCAGTGGTCAGGAATTTTCATATTGACCCTGAAATTTTTCTCTGATTTTACTTGTGCTCTTAAATCTTTCATTTTCTCACATGTATATTTCCAATCTGGTTTTATTAGAAACCTCACTAAGGCTAGTTATATGCAGGCAATGCGCTCCAGAAATTGTAACCAAATATTCCCCGAATCTCCTCGATAGTCATGTCTAGGAAGACAGGCAAATTGTGCTAAAAAAGAGAGAAGAGAGGCGATTGGCAGTTGCCTATCAGGAAATGCTGGTCAGAAAAATATCTGCTAAGACAAATATTTTGGTAAAAGTTGGAAACAAAATACAATTTAAATTCTTTTCTAGACCCTAGGACCCTGCTGTCTAGGCTATATATTTACCAGTTCTTCCTTGGCTGTGATGTTTTTGTGAAAATCTGAATGTTTTGTCAGTTTTTTTTTCTCAAAAAATTTTCGAAGGTGTATTTGTCTCTGGAGACATGAATTTACAGAGATGACCGTTTTGTTTATGCAATTTCTGTAGAAGCACTTTGCAAAACCCTTTCTATAACCGGGCTCAGAATTTTAAACAAACAAAGAAAACTCCCTGAACCACCACTTC
The DNA here is from genome assembly GCF_024362965.1 of Panthera pardus. NCBI lineage: Eukaryota > Metazoa > Chordata > Mammalia > Carnivora > Felidae > Panthera > Panthera pardus. The sequence continues at coordinate 79,388,538 of NW_026526710.1, read as the reverse complement.
TTTGTTACAACAGGTTTAACTTACGTGTTTTGCTCACTAACAGGAGTGCCCCTCAAGTCATTGTTCCAAGCGTCTTTTCCTATTTTGCACATAATTTTAACACGCATGGGTAATTATGTCAGAAAGATTAGACACAGAAATTTGTAAGGTTGTAGAAGGGGGTTCTCAATCAATCATACTGGTGGCAATGAGAAGTTAACCACTTAGTAGAAAGAAAAAGAGAGTAAATGAAGACAAACACACATTCCCCACACACGGCAACACACACACTTCAACGTAGACGCATATGTGTCCACAGTGCACATATAACACTCACCTATAAATATCCATCTCAGTGCATCCCTGCTGTTCCTAACACATGCACGCACACACGCACACACACACACACACACACACACACACACACACACACACACCAATCCTTGTACACACACGATACCTCATCTCAACGTATATAGTACCCTAAATCCCAACATACATGCAGATATACACCCATTGCATATGTATAAACACACAGAGCACAGCCAGTATCAACATGCAAATATTATTCCTAATCCCAACATATATACTTTTTAACACATACATATCAATATTCACATGCATCAGCATACTTCCTCTCTCCTCTCCCCCATCCTCCTTGAAATTAAACTTTTCTGCTACATTTTCTGTGCTATTCCCACTCTTCTATATCCTCTCTCCTATATCTTCTCTCCCACATCAGTCGCCCATATGGACCCCCCCCCCAATTATTTGCATAGAAGTATAATTGAATGCACACACCTAACATTTAGTGAGTGACTGATCTCCCTACCAACTTCAAGGGTATCCCTTCAAGAGCATTATAGTATACATCAGCATATTCTCATAAGCTAATGATCCAGAAAGATGAAGACATATTCATTCTACTTTATTTTAGAAGGTAAAAGAATATTTAGCATGTTTCAAGAAGATTCCCATTAAATATATGGCATAACAAAACACTGTAATGTTTAAAATATCTATGGGGAAAATTTCAAGACATATGCCTGATCCAGAAGGCATATGTTTTAAAATTGCCATCTGCTGATATATTATTTCTTGGGTAATCATAGATCCTTACCTGCCACTCTAGTAATCACACCATTTCTATCTCAACCCCTACCTCCCATCACAAGGTGGCCATACCATGTGAACCTTTTTGAGTTCAAAAGGGTTCCTATTTAAATGCCTTTACAACAGATATAACTCAGGACTCTTTAGGGAAAACTGTGGTCACTCTTCTTATGCACAAACTATAGATACTCACTTCATCACTTTCTATTCACTGTTGAGCCCACTCAAAACTGCTCTTGCCCTCTTTACCCTATGAAAATTCCATGTGGGATGCTCACTAAAGGTCTTAATATGACAAATATGCAATGAACACGTTGCCTAACTTCTTGAACTCACAGTAGAATACTTTATCCATGAAATACTCTTTTCCCTTGGTTTCATGACACCACACTTTCCTACCTCTCTAGTTCCTTTCTAAATCATTTTGTCCAGGCTCTATCCTTTCTACTTTCTTGATGTGTACCGGAGCACCCTCAGGCCCTGTTCTTAGATTACATTTTTGTTTTCTCCATGTGTTTGTTCCCATGGTTATCTCATCCACATTTTGAAGTTAAATATGACCCCTTTAGTGCCAATGACCACCAAATTTATGCCTGTATCTCAAAAAGTTACTGAGTTCCAACTGTGTATATCCATCCTCATGTGGGTATCTTGTAGACATCTCAAGTTTAAAATCGAAAAACTAAATTCTACTTCTATCCCCACACGTCAACTCCAAATCTTCTCTTTCCCCAGAGTTCTCCATTTCAGAACCATGTCCTTGATGTACCCACACCAAAAGTCCCCCATAAATCTTTTTTCCCTATGTGTCATCTCTCATTAAATCTTGCCCATTTTATGACAATGTCTCTTGAATACATTCATTTTTCTCCATCATCACTGCCACTCTCCCTGACCTATGATAGTCTGTCTTTATTTCAAATAACTAAATGAAACTCTTTTACCCATTTCTGTCCTTGTCCATTTCCTAGTAATTAGTGATGTTTCAGCTCAAGTAGTTCTCATGTCTTTGCCGTAGGAAGAAGCCTATATACAAGTATAGGTAATCCGTGAAAGAATATAGGTAATATAGAAATGACTTACATTGGGGGGATAATAAAGCTGTAGAGGCATTGGTGTAGGAAAGGATCAAGGACACAAGTATAAGGGTACACCTAGGATAGAAAGAACATTTTTTTTTCATTTGACACTGTAGAAAAGGATACAATTTTGAGGACAGATAATTATAGCTTTATAGATAAGGGAAGAGTAGGGGGTAATGAAATGGTTTTTACTTTTGACAACTTCATTTTATTCTCTTGGAATTTGGAGGCAATATCATCAGTTGATAGAGTATGTGGGTTATGGGTTGTTAGAGCAAAATTCCTTAGAAAAATTGATCTTGAGCACATGTCAAAGTATATTAACTTGTTAATGAAGGAACTCACAAGAAGATAATAATGTGTCAGGTCAAAGCAGCGTTGGGGAGAAGGATTTTATATGTCATAAATGAGAAAATGTTTATATAAATAGCTAGGTTGCTAAGGGCAGATGCTCGTTTACTTCATGTGGTTATAAATCTGTTCTAGCTGGAAAATTACCTTACTTTATCGGTTGGCATGGGTTAAACTTGGGAGCTCAGCAATTAGAGCCAAGTTCCCAGTGTTGTCAGGCATGGATCATTATTCAAAAATAACAAGTCATATATTCCGAGAAGCAGACAATATGCAATTGACCTGTGCCTGTTAATCAGACACATTAAGTTAGAAGTTTCTGTACCCTTTCAAGGATATACTTAGTACAGAATGGCAGCCATTACTAAATTTCTTCAGCATGCATCCAAAAATACTAATGACACCATTTGCTTATTGTTCAGATTTATAATAATTTTTTTTGTATCTTGGTCCCCTCTTTGGAGCTTGACAGCTGTAGATGTATCTTGACCATGAATATGAAAGTCCTCATTAAAATTTTGTGCTAAAGCCCTTGAAGAAGTTTCCTGCCTATTAACCAAACTGTGAAATTCTTGAATGCAGTGGAAAATTAAAACATGCTCACCTAATACAATAGGATTCTAATTATGATTACCAGAAATATTTTTACAAATTTGTTATTATTCCTTTAACTCAATTTATAATATTGGGGAGATGGATTTCCAGTTAATGTGTAAACATCTAATATGAGGCCGAAAGAAAGGAGGAAGATACAGAAAAAGGGTTTTATAGGCAATGGGATGGTGGGGAAAATCCCTCAAAAGTCACTTTTCAGCCTCTTTATTTTTTTTTTCCCCATGGGTTTGGAGACACTATCACAAGCTGTTGGGATTTGGGAGTTGTGGTATAGTGGCGTTAAAGAGAATAAGATGTAACTCATTCTCAGGAAGTAGTATTACTCTTCTGTCTACTCTTACTTGACAATAGTATTTCTCCATTGGGTGCCTGTTGATCATTTATTTCTTTTCCTAATTTTTTTTATCCCTACTTCCCGACAGGAACAAATACAGGGGAAGTTCAACCAAGTTTCCTGTTGTATATTTACTAGTCTTAGCAGATATCACCAGAAACAATAGACTCTGAGATTCCCACTAAATCTAAAAGCTCATTCCCACAAACCTCGAATAGACCTGCATTGGACAAGATGGGCCAAGTCATGCACTAATAAAAAAAAGCCCCTAGATCCCAATGATTTTAACAAATGTTTATTTCTTGTGTATGCTATATGTCCTTTACCGGTTCAATGTGGGGTCTGTTGTCATCCTCCAGGACTCAGGGTGCTGTTACTATTTTCAGTCTCATAGAGTCACAGATTTTTAATCCAATTTTTGATCTCTTTGTCAGTATGATTTTTTAAAGATTCCAGTAGGCCTCCTAACTATTTGAATAGTGACTTTCTATCAATAGTCACATTTCAGACATACTTCTTAGATTTGCTCTATTTCTTTGTGTATTAGCCAGGTGTTCCAGAGAAACAGAACCAGTGAGAGATTTATAGAATTGGCTCATGAGACCATAGGGCTGACAAGGGTAGACCAGCAGGCTGGGAATGCTGGGGAGAGCTGATTGTGCAAGCTTGAGTCTGAAATCAGCAGGTTGGGAACTCAGGCATGGCTTCTGTGCTGTAGTCTTGAGATCGAATTACTTCTTCTTTGGGAAACCTGCCTTTACTTTTTACTTTTAAGGCCTTCAAGTGATTGGATGAGCCTCATCCACATTATGGAGGTTAATCTATTTGACTCACAGTGTACTGATCTAAATATTAGCCACATTAACAAAAAATACCTTCCCAGAAACATCTAAACTGGTGTTTGACCAAACAATGGAGAACTGTAGCCTAGCCAAGGTGACCCTTCAAATTAACTATCACATTTTGCTTGCTTGCTCTATGCTTCTCTCAACTTATTTGTGGCTACTTTGGCATTGTGGAGGTGCCCGTCCTTTATTCTTTCATCCTCCATCCATTTTGTCCAGTTGAAAGGATTTACTGGGCACCACCTAAATCCAGTGCATCATTTTTACCATGAGGGTGAAAGTAAGATTGAAATAATTCTGTAGGGTTCTAATATACTTTGTCATTAATTTTTTTTTATGTTTGTTTATTTTTTGAGAGAGAGAAAGAGAGACAGAGTGTGAATGGGGGAGGGGCAGATGCAGAATCTGAAGCAGGCTCCAGACTCTGAGCTGTGAACACAGAGCTTGAACTCATGAACTGCGAGATCATGACCTCAACCGAAGTCTGAGTCTTCACCGACTGAGCCACCCAGGTGCCCCACTTTGTCATTAAATTTTTAAATTTTACTATTTGGAGGTGAGAAGCAGTTACCTCGTCCAAATACTCAACTCTATAAGTTTATGACTTTTTCTTTATCTTCTATCATTTTTGCTTACAAATAAGCCAGTTCATTTCTATGTTAATATCTTTTTCATACCACTTTGCCAAATATAGTGAATGACCTTCTCCCTGGGCTAATAATCTACAGTCCTCAGGGACACAAAATTATTATATACGTGATATGCATTTGACAAATGCTTTTCCATATCATATACCTAGATGACTTTTGCTCTAGTCGTTCCAGTAACTATATCTTTGTTGCCTGTGTCAAATAGATTATGTATTAAGTTTTGTTGTTGTATCAGCACCCACTTTTTGTATCAATTCTTGTATCAGTCAGGATAGGTTAAATGTTGCCACATGATATACATGATGCAGCTGAATCTTTATGATCACTCTCTAGAACATTACTGGTGTATATGGCAGAGGAATAGCATTTTGAAGAAGGTATATACCAATGATTGTATGCTCTGGCTCAGAAACGGCATCCGTAATTTCTGTTATCCACTCATTGGACAGAACTAGTCACATGGTCTTTCCAAACCACAGTGGTCCTAAGATGTACAGTGCTATTTTATACCCAGAAGGGAGAGAGCCAAGAATGTTAGTGAACAGTAGTGATCAACACTACAAGTCCTATCATCCTACACTCATGCACTATTGTACATTCTTAAGGGAAATAAATTAAACCCCAAAGAATGATTTTAATCTTTTAACATAATTATTTGGTGAATGTTATATACTCAATTGTGCCCCCCCCACCCGAATTTATAAGTTGAAGCCTTAACCCCCAATGTGACTGTGTTTGGGGATGAATCCTTTAAAGAAGTAATTAAGACTAAATGAGGTCATAGAAGTAGGATCTTACTCCGATAAGACTGGTGTCTTTGGAAGTAGAGGAAGAGAAATCAAGAGTGTGAGCACACAGAAAAAAGGCCATATGAGCTGATAGAGAGAAGGTGGCAGTCAAGAAGCCAAAGAAAATGGCCTTAGGAGACCCAAACCTGCTGGCACCTTGATCTTGGACTTCCAGCCCCCAGAAGTGTGAGAAAATAGGTTCTTGTTTTGTAAGCCATCCAGTCTGTAGTGTTTTGTTACAACAGCCCAAGTTAACTAATACAGTAGCATGGTAACTTTAATAAATAATTTGGTAAATATATTTAAAATTAACTATCTCTCTCATAGGCTTTCCAAGGTGTTTGTTATTTGATAAATTTTTCTAGGGAAATCTGTAATCAAATTTGAAATATGCAACCTCATTTGCATTGTGTAAATTATTCACCCAAAGGACTGCAGAGAAATTTATCTGGTAGTATTTGTGTGAGTTGGGTGGGATCATGAAATCAATGTAATATATGTTTCAATAATTACAGAAATTCCCTACTTTAAAATCTTATTTTTATCAAGATACTTGGCAAGATATGTACATTTATATATACTTAATGGATATATAGTGAAAGAAATGCATTGACATATGTTTATTAAATCCATATGTAGTTGAAAACACATTAGCTCAGGGATTACATTGTTAAATATACAAATTTATGTTGCCACTAATTGTTGAGATTTTAGAACGTCAGAAATGTTTTTTATAAACTCATCTTTAAGAATAAGTTTGGGGCACCTGGGTGGCTCTGTCGGTTAAGCGTCTGACTTCAGCTCAGGTCATGATCTCCTCGCTCGTGGGTTCAAGCTCCGTGTCAGGCTCTGTGCTAACAGCTCAGAGCCTGGTGCCTGCTTCAGATTCTATGTCTCCCTCTCTCTCCAACTCTCTGCCACTCGTGCTTTGCCTTTTCCTCTCACAAATAAATAAACATTAAAAATGTTTTTTGTAAGTAAATTCAATGTATTCTATTATGTAATAGGATATTTTCAACACAGCATATTGGATGTGGAGCATTTCAACATTATATTTAAAACTTTGTCTCATTACACACTTTCTTTAAAGTCAGTATCATGAGATGAAACAATGTAATGACTGCATTTTCCATGGGGATTGTTCTTCCAAAAATATCTTTTTGTATCTGCTATGCAGTAAGTTATGAGCACAGGTAAGTTATACATTTGAAGCATTTAAATGCATTAATTATAGGCCTTGCTTTTATGTTATGTTCTTCCAAAAATATCTTTCTATATCTGCTATACAGTAAGTCATGAGCACAGGTAAGCTATACATTTGAAGCATTTAAATGCATTAATTACAGGCCTTGCTTTTATGCTATACATTTATTTTCAACTGTCAAGAATTTGGACTCTTAAATGAACCCTCAGTAGAATGCTTTCTTTTTTTTTTTACTTTCCTATCTACAACTAGTTCTGAGTAATAACAATAGTAGAAGTAATACTTTTAATTCTGATAAAGTAATTAATATTTGCTGAGCACTTTCTACTGAGCTTTCTAAGCTAGACCTTGTGTTAAATACTTTATATTGTTTCACTCAATCTTATCAGAAACTATATAATTTAGATATAATTACCAACATCTTATTATGCAAGGTAAAATGGAACCTGGCAGAATCAATGTGAATTTTCTGAGGTTACACATCTAGTAAGTGGAGTCCATATTGGAACTGAAACAGCCCATTCCATGATCCCTGTTAAGAACTGTGCATTTGTCTCCCGGTTTAGTATGCCCACAAAGCACTGGGGAGTTTGACTGAGTGTTCATTCCCAGACTCTACCCATGGAGATTCTGATTCAGAAGGTTTTGACTCACAGACTACCATCCTTGAGACTTCAGTTTAACAACTACCACAAAGTGGTATATGTCTTTCAAAAATAGTAAACTCTTACTTCCAACCAGTTGAAGTTTAAAAAGTCTGTACAATTATACTGCAGTAGATTGAATAATGGCCCCCAAAGCTGTCTGCATCCTAATTTCTAGAAACCGTGAATGTTAGTTTATTTGGCAAATACTTTGAACATGTGATTAGTTAAGGATCTTGGAATGGAGATATTATCCTGGGTTTTCTGGCTAAGCCCTACATGCAACCACAGGTGTCCTTATAAGGAGGCAGAGGGAGATTTCAGACAGAAGAGAAGCTAATGTGACCACAGAGACAGAGATTGGAGTGATGAGGTCACAAACGAAGGAAGGCCGGGAGCCACCAGAACTGTGAGAGAATATCTTTCTGTGGTTTTAAGCCATCATGTCTGTGGTAATTTGTTACAGAAGGACTGCAATATATACACCACATGATGACTTCATATATTTCCTTGTTGCTCTTAAAGTCAATATTTAACACGTGTTGAAGTTCATGTTTAGAATATTTGTGAAGAAAAGCTTTGCTTACCAAACTAGTATTCTAGACTCTGTGTTCTAGCTCATTGCATGTGGATGAGTTGCCAGTTTTAACAAAATGAAAAAAATAAACACAGACTTCTCAGTTAAATTTGAATTTCAGAAAAACAACAAAGAATTTTAATATAAATATGCTCCATGCAATATTTGGGAAACACATAGAGTAAAAACTTTTTTGTTATTTATCTAAAATTTAACTTTAACTAGGTATTCTGTGTTGTGCTGGTATACGAAGATAAGTTAGCAAAGGAGCAAATGTTCTCGACTTATATCAGAACTGATGTGCACAGTACAGATCCAAGCTACTGAGTTCATAGCCCAGGAAAAACCTTACTGGAATAACATTTTAGAAGGCTGGAACAGATATGGTCTGATGAAATAAAATCTGTGTTTCCTGGCTCTGACGGGAAAAAAAAAGTCCAGAGGAAAGAGATAAAAGCAGAGCCCTGACCCAAATTAAGTCAAGGCTGAGGCTGAAATGTTCTGTTATCACTTGGAGAAATCCAAGAACTTCTTCAGAGCGATAGCAACAAAGCTACAAGGTGGCCCCACAGAGAACTTTTGGAGATTCAAAGAAAATGAGACTCTGTTAATATTAGTTTCCAGAGTCCTAATTAATAAAAAGTAGTTACTTCCTTTAAGATCAAACTACACACACACACACACACACACACATCCCTGACAGAAAAGCATAAATTACTTCCTTGGCCCCACTCAGGGCCAAGGAACAAAGTGAGAGCCTGGTAGTCATGTTCAGATTTTGGTAAACTGTTTCACACAGAAGTTATCGCTCAACCCTCAACAAATTTGAATTGTTATTCATACCCATTCATCGCTGAAGAAAGTGCCTTTTTCTTCTATGTGGTGCAAATGCAACAGACCAACTGTGTCTGGAATTTACTCATGAGGCTGTGATGTGAAATCTAACCATCCTACAAACCCAAACCTTCCATCACCCCTGTGAAAAGTCAAATGTGCTAATGACTGTTAGATATTTTTGGTGAGACCCAGCCACTATTATCAACTTGTTCTGCTTTGAATTTCAGTGAAACATTTTTAAACGTTTGATTCTTCTTGTTAATTTACTTAATTTGCATGTATCAACTAAAAAGCTGAAGCAGTCTACGCACTGAGTTAGAAAATATCTTGTATCTATTCAATCCTTTTTAAAGATTAGGAGTTGGTGTCAATGTGCCTATGCTCGAGGGTAAATAGTGACAGCAGTGCTCATGAACAGGAAGGGTTACAAGACGATTCTGAACAGTACTCAGGGCTGTATTTGACTCACAGCTGTATTTACTCTCATTGCTGTTGTTTACTTTTATTGGGTTTTCGTTGGATCCAGAGTGTTTTATGTTTAGGGATTCTTTGATGTTCCCCTGGAGAAAAGTTTATTTTTATTTTTGAAAGGATAGTTGGATATTTGTTTTTGGATCGTTGTGCCCAAGTGATGCTGGCAGGAGGGACACTCTAGACCTGCATATTTGGAACAATTTCCCTGATGCATGACCAGATATTCAACTAAAAAAAAAAAAAAGGAAAAAAAAGAGGAAAAGGGATACTTCTAAACTCAAATTTAAAAATATTTTTGGCATCTTAACATGCAACAGGGTACATTAAAGTTAATGAAATGAGAGAAAAAAGTTAATTAATGAAGTCTTATAAAGAAATAAAGGGAACTTAAAATACCAACTTGAATGTGCAATTAACAAAATTTTAATTATTCTGCTTAGTCCCTGAACTATAGTATAATTTGTATATAGTAACATGAACAAATCTTTTGGGAATACCTTAGGGTTTCTTTACAGACATATACAGATATCTATATATAGATAGATATAGAAAAAATGTGTATATTTTTATGTATAATACAGATATATATATAGAGAGATATAGATAGATATACATATATATAATTGTGCAAGCCCTTCTGAGTAATACAATTAGAAAAAAGCTTCTGTGGCAATCTCCTACATTATCCCATGTACTTATTAAAATTAGACAAATGTATTCTCTATTACTGTTCTCTGCCTAAGGCATGAAGGATCCTTGGAGGTCAGAAATCAAAACAAAATAAAACCAATTCTCCTGGAGTAGGAAGAACGTAGTATGCATTCAGAGGTGCTCCAAGATCGTGGTGAAGTGTAAAGAGGTCTGCCTGGAGAGAGCTATCTATATCCACATGGGAACAACTTGAGGATCAATAAGAAAATATTGATGATAGCTCTTTGGAGCCAAGTGAGCATGGAAGTTCTTAGGCGTTGCTCAAAATAACGTTTGCTAGCGCAAAGGCACAATCCTAATAGGAATGAATAAAGGTGGCCGTAGCCTCCTAAAATGGGAGAATATTGGAAGACCATGGGAGTGATTTGTTTGGCTGATGCAATGCCTTTCCCCTCTTGAGGAGTTGAAGCGGCTATTGTAGTCATACAGCTGGCTCTGTATTCTGATCCCCGCTTGCGATGTGAAATACATGTGAAAAAGAAGTGTTAAGCTACTGCTGCTGTGGGGTCACTGAGTCTTGCCCCTACTAGGAATATGGAGACTATAAAGCTTAGCCCCACCTAGGACTGCCACATCCCAGGGTGTCTGATGACTTTGTGTCTCATCTGTGCCTTCTGTATTTGCCAGGAGAGTGCTGGAGCTGGCCCGCATTAATTACCCAACGTTAAGAGAATTAGCTAACTACAACCAAGGCAGGCATTCTGGTATTCTGTAAGTTATTTTAAAGGAAGCACTTTGATCTCAGAATGTTAAGTGGTGCAAGGGCATAGAAATCTTGCCTTCAGAGGGGCCCAGGTTAGGCTTCTCTTCCTTGTTGTCGTTCTCCATAGGACATATGGTACCACCAGCAGACGGCTGCCTTCCTGGGAATAGGGACACCAGGGAGGAATCTACCCTCCATGAGGGAAAATGCTTCGTGTGGACATCTTCATTTGTCTAAGTTTGTGTTCTCTACACTAACTGTAAAGGAATTGTAATATTTTACTCCTGTTTAATTGCCATCTTCCGATCAGTCACATTTCACATGCTTTAGCCACACGTGTAGAAGCCATGGTCATTTGAGAGAAGGTCTCTCCAGAGGAGAGATTTTTCTCCTGGGTGACTTTCAGTCTGAGGAGAAGAGGAACGGGGGCTTAATAGATAGTTTCAACCATGTATAGGGATACATTATTCTTTGGGAAAAGGCTAAGTCACTAAAGTCAATTTACTTTGAAATTGCTTTGGAATTCTTTTTTTTTTTCTCATTTTTGCCATCAGAGACACAATTCAATTAAAAATATGTTAGATATAAAGATGTGTGGCTCACAAGCCTTTATAAAGATGTAAAATAATATATGGGTCACTGTATTAATACAGTAAATGGGGAAGTCAGGCGTGTGTTAGGAGCATTTACATACGTATGCACATCAACCATCCAGTTTTCTTTTCAGTACAACCTATGAGATAAGTGTTAATTTCTGAAGATGATTCTAAGATGCCCGTTTATTTTCACATTTCAATGTGAAATGTCTTTGCTATCTGGATGTCGGTCACAATCATGATGTCTCATGATTTTTGCGAGGTGACAGCTCTGGTGTGGCTCTGTCATTACCTCTGCATATATGAATGTCAGAACTGTATAAAACTTCAGGGTCTATATCAGAAGGTTGAGGGGAACTTCAGAAAGTCTCTTAAGTGCCACACTCTCTTAAGTCCCAGGAATCAAATGGTGATGAATGAGAAACTTTCAACAACGTTCCTAGAACAGGAATCAAAAACAGATTGGCTATCCATAATATCTAAGCCAGCATAAGAATTGAGCAGCGATGACTTTCAGCTCCTTTATGAATTATGTTAAGAAACACTGAATTGCCAGCTTCTTTGATGACCCAGAGAACTAGACTGTGTGAAAGCAAACATATGTGCGTGCATTCTGAATCAAAAGGGGATTCGGAAAGTCAGATGATGCAAGATTCTCAGATGCTTTGACCAATATATGTATCTTTTTTTTTAAGATATGTTTATTTTGATAGAGAGAGAGAGTGAGACTGTGAGAAAGTGTGTACCAGTAGGGATGTGGCGGAGGGAGAGAGAAAGAGAGAGAGAGAGAGAGAGAGAGAGAGAGAGAGAGAGAGAGAGAGAGAGAATCTCAAGCAGACTCTGCACTATCAACGTGAACCCTGAGATCATGTCCTGAGCCAAGATCAAGAGTTGGATGATCAACCAACTGAGCCACCCAGGTGCCCTGACGAATGTATCTATCTTAAATTCTCTTTTTATTCATACCCAAAAGTCATATTTGATAAAAGTTTACATCTAATCACGTCCAAAAAACTAGTCCAATAAATATAAAATTATCCTAAATAATAAAACATTAAGGCAGATTTTAACTGGCAGCATCTTTGACTTTTTTTAGTAGCACAAAATATAATGGTGTGTCTCAATTATTTGTCTGTATTTTGGAGATGAGAAAGTCGAAACCTGGGGTAGCCTCATTTTGAACGAAACCACAGAGCTGAAATAGTGGCACAGCTTTACTTTCAGATTCGTCCAACAGCTGACCATGAACTGTTCCCCTCCACATCGTTTCATGGCTACAAAGAAAGGGTTACAAGCCTTTAAAAGCGGGAGAAAAGATATCTTATTAGAGAACAAAGCATTCATGTTTTCCTCTCCGCCTAGCCCTAAATTAATCAAAAGTCATCCTTTTTAAGGCTTTTCCTCTTCTCATTATCTACCAGCAAGTATGTGGCCATGGGAAGAAGACAGAAAAACGGGTTTCAGAATCAAAGCAGTGAAAAGTCAAGAAGGCTTGAGCACACAGTGCACAAAACAGAAGCTTCTGACCGGAACCAGGACATTTATGTTCCCGCCAGTGCTGTAGGGTCTTCAGGGATAACTACTGATGATGTAATCACCAGTGATAGGCATGCAAATCTGAATAAAAGCAGGTCCGTCTCAAATTCATCAGCGAGCGCTAGATTTGGATGTGCAGATGCCATCCTGGAACACATTCACTAGTACCCGCCACTAAGAAAAGGCTCTGATGACGGATTGCCATTTGGAGATCAGTGGAATGCACATTCCCACTGCTGCAAACAAGCCTTGCACTCTGGGTGCACATGTATGCTGGGGACCACTGTTACCTATTTCATCCATCGCGACTCCATGAAATTTTACTGTATGATAAATTCGAGTCCATAATCAAAGGCAAATTGATTATAATTTTTTATCTAAGTTCAATTCCCAGTTCCATATGCAAAAAATTCTAAGTAAGATGTACAGATAGGGATATTAATCATCTAACAATCAGATTATACCTATATCAATTTGCATTACTAACATACAGATGTGTACTTAGTCTCATGATTAACAATTAAACAATTAAAAACCATTCTCCTAAGGGAGATTGGTGAACTGTTATACTACATCTTTTAAAGTGATCTAAGACAAATATCTAATGCCTGCAGGTGCCACAAATATTAGCTAATAACATGACTCGTTTGTATTTTTTGATAAAACTCATAAGTAACTACATTTGCACAGTAACAGGTAGTTTTTCTTTCAGTCTCCGACTACATTTTCCATGTCTGTTTCACCTGCCAAAATTTATAAACAGATTAAAAATTAGATGGATTCCAAGTAGGTGTTTCTGAGCCGTCTCCCCTGTACAACCATGAATGAAAATTACCAATTTAAAACAAATAGATAAAAACTCTGTTTTAAATTCAGTACCATTCCACCTGATTTAGGTCCAGGCTGAACTGAATAGTTGAATAAATTGCTTATCTATAAGAGCTACAGGACTATGATTAGTTATGATGAAGGAGGAAAGCTAAATGTGACTCATCAGTACTTTCAAGTATAATGAGAAGCTGTTATACAGAGAATTTGAGTCTCCATTTCTTTTTGGAGAAAATCAACTAACTTTAGATTGCAATGTGATGGATTATGACCTGCAATTTGGGGGAAAATGTTCCAAGAAGTCAAAAATGACGGCAGAATGGGTCAGATTGTATCTAATTTCATTCACTAGAATTTGGGAGCTTTAAGATAAATTATAATATTTTATATAATTTTATGGGATAAAGCATAGTATGATGAACTGGTTGCTAATGTAAGATGTAAAGAAAAATGGTGTTTTTAAAAAAATTTTTTAACGTTTCTTTTTGAGAGAGAAAGCGACAGAGTGCAAGTGGGGGCAGAGAGGCAGAGGGAGAGGGAGACACAGAATCCGAAGCAGGCTCCAGGCTCTGAGCTGTCAGCACAGAGCCCGACGCAGTGCTCAAACTCATGGACCGGGAGGTCATGACTTGATCCCGTCTGACCCTTAACCAAATGAACCACCTAGGTGCCCCAGAAAAATATGTTCTTATCCAACTCCACAACTGCCTTTACCCCCCCAGTTTTCCATGATTAGAGGGTAATAATTTAGGATATTAAATTTTTTATTTCCAGGATCCTCAGCTAATGTCAAATACTGTTGCAGGGTTTTAAATCTTTGCCAAAACCTTATCAGCTAGCATCTTAGAGCAGGGCATATTTTTTTTATTTCCAATTTTACTCATTGTAGGCAAGGTTGATAGAGAATAGGAATCAGATGAAAAAGCATAAAAATTCTAAGCATGGGCCACTGGAACATACTATGGTAGTCAATACACATTTCTCAATTATTAAATTGTTTAATAGTAATTAAAAGGGAGGCTATGTATATATGAATATATATATATGTATATATATATATATATATTCATATACACACACACACACATATGTGATATATTTAATATATAAGGTATAATAAAGGAGAAAATATGGCTACCAGAAGACACATCACTATCAGGTACTGCTTAAGAATTTATTGTCTGGATTTGGGTAAACTTGGGCTTTAAGTCTGTTCTCCGTGATTTTTAGCTGTCTCATCTATATAATACAGATAATAATACTCACCTGATGATATTTTCTCAAGGGTAAATAAATTATTATTTATAAGATTTGTGTAAAGATTAGATAGCATGATGTTTATAAAATAGTACTTATCTGTCTCAGAGAAATTGCTCAGTAACTATTGCTTTAATTACTATCTACCTCCAAATTGCCAAGACTGATCCTCAGCAATGTGAATTGATGCAGTGAGTAGAGATAAGAGAAGATTTGTGAAGCACTACAGAAATAAAGCAGGGGCTCTCAAGCGAAAGCTACTTAGGAGTACAGAGAAAGGAGGCTGCTTAAGGGAGCCAAGAAACATTTCCCAAGAATTAATGATATTCAAGAAAAATTAAAAAAGAATATAATAGGGGCGCCTGTGTGGCTCAGTCGGTTGAGTGTCCAACTTTGGCTCAGGTCATGATCACACAGCTCCTGAGTTTGAGCCCCACGTCGGGCTCTGGTGCTGACAGGTCAGATCCTGGAGCCTGCTTCGGATTCTGTGTCTCCTTCTCTTTCTGCCTCTAGGCCATTCACATTCTGTCTCTGTCTCTCTCTCTAAAGTAAATAAACGTTAAAAAATTTAAAAAGAATATAATAATTATTCAGATGAATGATACAGGTAAGAGCATTCCATGAAGTAAGATTGAGAGGCATAAAACAAAGATCTGTAAGATTGAGGTACCTTTAGGGAGCTATAAATTATTCTGCAGGGAGGTAGTGTTAGAAAGGGGGTAGGGTGGCTTATTAAGAGATGGCTATACAGACATGGGCAAGAGCCATGCCATGGAGGGTTTTTCATAGAACAAACACCACTGGGCTTGGCCATACAAAAGAAAGAAACTCTGAAATATTTTAAGGGAGATATTGGTGTGATTGGATTTGGAACCATTCTAGAAGTAGTGAGCATATGAATTAAATATAGTAGCACCAGCCACAAGATAATCCATTAGTGATCGAAAGTCCAGGTGTGGGGGTGTGCTACAGTCTTTATGGAGCTGAAAAGGAAGCAATACCGTCTAAAAGTATGTATGAGGTAAAACAGACTGGAATTAATAATAGACGAGATGAGGGAAATTAAAGACAGCCTTCTCAGATGACTTTCAGGTTTCTGGCTTTCATGGTTGAATTCTGCCTTTCACCAAGATAAAAATTAAAATTAAAATAATCACTTTAAGGAAGAAAAGTATCTCTTTCCTAAAAAGTTGAAGACCACCTCTTCTTTTCTTCTACTTTTCAATTCTTGAATACTAACAAGAATTTTTTAAGTGATTTGTCATTATACTACTCCTAAGCATAGTGATTGGTCACTTAAAAAATGTGAGTGCAAAAGTTTGGTATTGCTACTAACTTTTAATTGCCTTGCTTTATTTTATTTTATATTTATTCCCTGGCTATATATTGTGATTTTCTTGTTTTCTACAAAAAGAAAGGTCATATTAAATATCCTCTTCAGCTCAACACTTGTCACATTACTAAGCTTCTCACGAAAAATTCCTTTTGAAAATCCTAACAAGGAACAAATTATCTTAGTGAGGAAGGTCAGCTCAGGAGCAACTTAGACAAATTTGGAAACACAACCAACTCTTCCTACACTAAGTAACTTAGATTAGAACATAAAACACTTTAATGACAATCTCTTGAAATTGTTTAATTTTTAGCTTCAAATTTATTGGTAGAAGTAGGTCTGTGCATGCCATATATACGTGTTGATCATTTGGTCTACACTGTACAATGAAAGTTGAAGTTATCATCATGTTGCTAGGTTCTTATTTTGTAGCTAATGGATTTTGCTAGGTGTTGTAGGCAAGGGTAGTGGAAAGTTGTAGCTGCAGTAATTATAGATACGGTTTAATACTGGCTAACAAAAGCTTAACATTCATTCCATAGGAAAAACGACCTCATGGATATTCAGTACGTTTTGACATTGTGGAGTCGCCTTAAACTTGTACCCCAGAGCAAGGGTCAGCAAACTTCACCTGGAAAGGGCCAGATGGTAAATAGTTTCATCTTTGTAAGCCAAACGGTTTGTGTTTCAATTCTCAATACTGCCTTTTATTGAAAAAGTGGCCACATGTAATATGGAAACAGATGAGGGTGTTTGTGTTCAATAGAACTTTATTCACAGTTGGGCAGTGGCCCTGATTTGGCTCATGCAACAGAGGTTACCACCCTCTGCCCTAGTGCCTAGTCAATAGTCTACACAAGTGAAATGACCCTGCAGGGCTTTGATTCAAACTGCACACAAGGATTGCTTCTTTGTGAGTCAGCACTAGTAGAAGTTTCTGCCCTCATAAGAAGTCAGAGTTAGTATCGCAGGGACAACTTTTATTGATTCACAGGAAATAGACCTTGCAAATCAGCTGCTGTGGCTAGAATCAGTTGAGTTGTGTCTCATTCAGCCCCTTTCTGTACCCCTCTCTCTAATTCCACTTTCTCCCCTGATACCAGTTCTGTTGTATCATATACAGTGCACACAAGTGCACAAGTGGGGAAGGGACACAGAGAGGGAGACATAGAATCTGAAGCAAGTTCCAGGCTCTGAGCTGTCAGCACAGAGCCCAATGCAGGGCTCAAACTCATGAACCACGAGATCAGTACCTGAGCCGAAGTCAGACGCTTAACCAACTGAGCCACCCAGGCGCCCCTCCGCCCCCAGCAGAGTATATTCAACTTAAGTCTGCTCTTAGTCATTACATCTTACTGACATCTCCTTAAAGTTGCTGGCACTATCCAGAGGCTTTATACTGATGAAAATATGGGATACATTCTGCACTGCCCAAATTTCTCTCAGGGTTTTGGACAATGCAGTATCTTATAATTAGAGTTCTCTTTTTCACCGGGTTATTACACGTGACTTCTATTGTTAACTGGTCATTTCTAATCTCGGTTTAATTGCCATTTTCCTAGAATCTTCTGCCTTTTCTTCACAATTTCCTGAACTTACTAAAGAGAGCACTTGCTTAATGGAAACAGAACATTATAGAGGTGCACCTACCTGCACAGCTACGATCACATGTTAACCTATACGTTGGTACATGCAGAATGTACCAAATAAAAATTAACTTTAATTTCTCAACAAATCATACTTACAAGTTAAGCTTTTGTTCTGAGACATTTGTAGGTTCACATACAGTTGCAAGAAATAATACAGAGAGATTTGGTGCATTCTTTATGTGATGTCTCCTTGCAATCTGATTGTACAATGTCACAAGATAGCGCCACTAATCCAGTCAAGACAGGAACATGTCCTTCCACCACTACAGAGATGTCTCATGTTGCCCTCTTGCAGTTATATTCATCTCCAACCTTGTCCACCAACCTTGCCTCTAAAGCCTAGCAACCACTAATCCGTTCTCTAGTTCTATAGATTCGTGACTTCAAGGGTGTTAGATACATGGAATCAAGCGGTATGTAACCATTGGGAATGACGCTTTTTTTTTTTTTTCCACTCAGCAAAATCCAGAAATTCATCCAAGTTTTGGCGTGTGTCTACTGTATCCATTTTCTTCCTTTTCTTTAGATGAGTTATATTTTCATAAAGGGTAAAGTTATTTGTAGTATTCCCTTATCTTTCCAATGGTTGCAGGATCTGTGGGGATGTACCTATTTAATTCCTCATATTGGTGACTCGTGTCTTCTCTCTTTTCATCTTGTCAGTCTTACTAGAGGCTACTAAGGTTTTTAACTTATTTCAAAGGATCAGCATTTTGATTTACTGATCTTATCTATCATTTTCCTGTTTTAATTTCTGCTTTTTATTGGTTTCTTGATTTTTCTCTCTTTGGCTATATTGCTCTTTTACTTCTAGTTTCTTAAGATAGGAGTTGAGATTATTGATTTAAGCACTTTTTTTTCTAATATAATCCTTTACTATTATAAATTCCCCTCTCAGCACATACGTTTTATTATGTTGCTCTACGTGTTTTGACATATTGTGTTTTCACTTTTATTCAGTTCCGTATATTTTTAAAACTTTTCTTCAAAACTTCCTCTTTGACTTATGGATTATTTAGAACTGGATAGTGAAATGTCCACACATTTAGAAAATTTCCTGTAGTTTTCTGTTACTGTTTTCTATTTTGCTTTATGACCATCCTTTGTGGTCAGATGATATAATCTATATGATGTCAACTATTTTATTTGCTGAGATATGTTCTATGGCCAAGAATGTAATGTATTTTGGGGATTTAAAAATTTTTTAAATATTTATTTTTGAGAGAGAGAGAGAGAGAGAGAAAGAGAGAGAGCAGTGGAGGGACAGAGAGAGAGGGAGACATAGAACTGGAAGCGGGCTCCAGGCTCTGGGCTGTCAGCACACAGCCCGATGTGGGGCTCAGACTCAAATACTAGGAGATCATGACCTGAGCCAAAGTCAGAGGCTCAACCGACTGAGCCACCAAGGCGCCCCTGGTGAATTTTTTATAGATGCTTGAAACAACTATTCTGCTATTGCTTACTGGTGTGTTCCAAAAAACAATCAGTTAGATCCCGTTGGCTCATTATGTTGTTCAGATCTTCTGTATACTTGTCTGGGAGTTGTATCAATTTCTGAGAGGGGGCAGTAAATACCCCATGTGTAATTGTAGATTTGGTTATTTTTCCCTTACAGCTCCATCAGTTTTCACTTCAAGTATTTTTGAGGCTGTTGTTTTTTGCATACTAATTTATGGTAATTATGTCTTCTCGTGATCAATCCATCATTATTGAATGTTCCTCTTTTTCTCAGATTGTTTTCTTTGCTCTCAAGTCTACTTTCCTTGATATAAATTTGCTAACTTGAGCTTTAAAAAAAATGTTTGCATGGTGTAACTCTCTTCCATCATTTTCCTCCAACCTACCTGTATAATTAAATTGAAATGAATTTCATGTAAACAGCATATAATTGAGTCATGACATTTTATCTACTCTTCTAATCTCTGGCTTTTTTGGAATATTTAGGCAATCTACATTTAAAATAATTATTGATTTGCTCAAGCTGAAGTCTGCCAAATTATTTGTTTTCTACTTGTTTTTTTCTCCTTTTCATTCTTCTTATTTTTTCCTCTGCTCATATCCTTGTGGATCACTTGAACATTTATTTTTAAGGTTGTCATCTTGATTGATTTACAATAATTTTTAGCATATATTGCTTTGTAGAATTTTTCTAGTCACTGACCTGGGTATTACAAACTGCAATACACATGTGACTTATAATCTACCTATGCCACGTTTTATCCATTTGAGTGACATGTGAAGGTGGAAAACTTACAGTGATTTGGGTCCCTTTGGTATCTTCGCTTCTCAAATATAATTGTCTTGAATTTGAATGGTTTTACAAGTCTTATTTTAGTCATCACAGATGATTTAGAAAACACATGAGGTCAAGTATGTCTTTTTTCATTTCTCCATGTTTCTAACCTTTTCCATGTTCTTTCTTTCTTCCCACTATCCCAAGATTCCTTCTATTTCTCTTCTATTTCTTCCTATTCTTTGTATTTCTTCCTTTCTGTTGGAGGTGATTGGGTTCCTTTCTTCTGTTGGCTAAGGGGTGGGAGATGGAGGAGAGGGTTGTAAGACAATCTGCCGGCATGTTGTTGCACCAGTCCTGGGATCTGTTTGATCTTTAGCAACACATGGTTCCAGGATTGCTGTAGCAGGGGATGAGAGGGCTAAGTCACTTCACAGGAATAGTTCATGCACCAGGCCTGTAAGTGGTTTATATGTCTTTGGTCTACAAGACATTGACTTATTCCCAAACACATGACCTCAATCCATGTGCGGAAGGCTGAAAAGAAAAGTTTTCTTTTGGCTTTGCATGTACAAACACAGAGCACTTTTTCTGTCACCATTATTATTATTTGTTTTACAAGTTATAATGAAAAGCGAACTTTTCACCATAATCCTGACCTTCTAGATGCAGTTTTATTTTCACATTTAGGAAAGCTTTACGTGCCAGTTTTTCTGAGTTAATTAATAGTCTCTGATACACATGAGTCTTTTTGCTTAAAAACAAAAACAAAAAGCCCCTCTATTTACATTGTGCTTGTGCTTCAAAATTTCTTAAACACTAAGTTTCAACCAACAATGTCAATGTAATATGCTGGGGAAATTTAACTAAGTTAATTAACTTTATATAAGCCACTTCAGAAAGGTATCATAGAAATAGTCTATTCTTAAGCCAATACATAGTTTCCTTTTAGAGACAATCATATCAGAATCCTTTACTGAAATGTGAACGCTGACTCAGCATTAAAAAAAAAAGTTTCTGCTGTCAATGGCATTGCCAGCTACACAGGCAACTTTTTTTTTTTTTTTTTTTTTTTTTTTGGTCTGTTCCCAGGAAATTAATGAACAGTTTTGATTCTGCTTAGCTTGGAGAACTGATAAAAATCTCACTCCAAGGTAATGTGAAGAGAGATATAACCTTTCATTTTCTATTCTTTTAAGACTAATTAAAAGACTTAATTTAAAAAATCCCTACACCATTCAAAGTTCTTTTTCACTCCATATTACAATAATGTTGATTTATCAGATAAACCCAACTATCTATACCCTAGGCTATAATGATCTTTTCTCTGTATTCTGACTTTGTAAGAGGTTGATTTTTTTTTTTTTTGGTAAAGTGATTTTTCTTACTTCTATTTTAACTTTTATTTCTAGTTCGTTAAAGTAATGAGACCACTTTTTCTCCCCATGGAGGAGAAAGATTACATAGAAATCTATATCCTGACACTACACATACAAAGCAAATTAGGAATAAATAATTTTCCAGAACTAAATTATAGTTAGCTGTGTTATTTTAAAATTACTTCTGTTCCCAAGAATATACAGATGTGGGCCAATTATTTTCACCAGGAAAGAAAATGTGAAAAAATGTAGAGAAGTTATAAAATTGTTACCAATTCTTGAAAATTGAATGTGAGAACGCTAAGTAATTAAGAATGAAAGACATTTGACGATAAAGGCATCAGAGACGTAAACTGTGTCTAATCTGTTGTTAGAATATGGGGAATATGAAATATGTACATGGAGATAAGACTGGAAAGCCAATATTCCAGAAATGTCTCCATATAATTAAAGTGATTTTGAATCCTTTTCTATTGAACAACTACACTTACACAATCTAAAAGATTCAATCGTAAATCAGTTTTCCAGAAATGAATGAGAACGTATTATGCATTTCTAGTCTTTATTTTAATACAGTGACTTTTGCATCATCATTTAGTTGCTAGGACAAAATTTGACGTCTGTTGTTAAGGCAATTTCCCAAGTGAATGCCAAAGGTCTCTCTGATTTATCCATGTCAATGCTTAGAATCTTGCAGAAAGCACCAGAATGTGCAATGTATGTCGGTTGTGTCAAGATGGAGTCAGTATCATAAGTAAACCACATCGAATCCATTGACACCAGCATCCCGCTCTTGTCATGCTGCTGTTGGTTAGATTACCGATGAAGAATCAACAGACACTTTGCAGGGATTTATCATTCAGGAAGGCATCAAATGTGAAAGTAGCTCAAATTACTTGTTCCGAATGAAAGCATTAATGGTAAACACTTGACAATGCCCTATTCTAAAATCATTGTAATAGATCTGCACATATAATCCATTTATTCATTCATCCACCTGTTTCTCATTCATCATTTTGTCCATCTTCACACCTACCCTCACACATAGCCTATCGAGTCTGTTCGAGGCATTATACCAGGTAAAGATGATTACGATGAACTTGCCCTCAAGGAACTAATAATCTATTATTGGGCGAGAAATGGAACTACACCACAAAATCCTGGTGTAAAGAAAAATAAAGATCTCCGGGAGAACATGGGGGAGAATTAATTTAAATTAGACCGTAAAGAATAGGGGAAATGCGGACAGAGATGTTGAAAAGGTATCCTAGGCAGTAGTGAAAGGAAGTAAGAGGGCAATTCCTACCTGGCGGTAGGCTGGAGTTGAGTGTTCAGGGATAGATTAGGCTGCCTGGTGGTGTTCTAGCTATCATCAAAGCCACAGACCAATTAGAAAAAATGTATGTTGTATGGCTGAAGTTCTCTCTGTTCCCAGATTATTATAAATTTAGAAACAATCAAAGAGATTTCAGATCCAAGGAATCTTTTTGTGTTGCATTATTAATATGACTAAATACACATACATATTATAAGTGAAAGGATGCAAGCATTTTGCATGCCAAAATTTTTTCTAATTTGTGCCTAGAGACTATTTGGTTTTCATGTGCTGGGATTCACCTGGTACTTGTCCGTTTACTATAATTTTATAAGCATGACTTCACTGCCTCGATTTCCACTGAATGTGTGAAGGTGATATGTAATTTAAATCCTTTCCATTCACAGAAGCTTTGAGAAGGTTTGATTCTGAGTATTCTAAGAGTCACTATCCATTGATGGTCAAGTCAGACACATTATCAGAATCATTGAGGAACTGGATTTTCTGCTGATAGTCTCCAAGACAATTTAAAGCTATTTTGTTTTCTTCAAAAAGGACACTTTAAAATGAGTAAGAAAAATCTGTCCCATGCTTTGTCTTATGATTGAAACTAAACTGAAAATTCAGTGGCTCAAAGATGTCGCAAAAGCTTCTCTTGAGAAATGAGAACATAATTTGACATTAATAGAGCACTCATTCACAACTTCCAGGTGTTTATTTTGCTGTTACCTTTGGTAGACTGGATTTTCAATTGCTAAATGGAGTTTAGTGTTTTGTTTTTTGTTTTCCAATTTTTGACGTTTCACAGGAATAAATATATTTTCCTTCATGATACAGTACACACACATACACACATGCATACAACGAAGACAAAGGTCTCAGGAAACAATATTGTGATGTTCCATTTTATTTTACTTCGTTTTGTTTTATTTCTTTTGTGAAAAAATTCTAGTAGAGATCCATTAAATTTATTTCAACCCTCACTAGTGGGCTGACACTTACAGTTTAGAAAATGTTAAGACAATCTGGTTTTCTTCTCTTTTCTCTCAATTAAAAACAAAAACAAGATTTTATTCCTTAATCAGTTGCTTTTCTACTTTAAGTAGAAAATACTATATACTTACTATATACTTAGTAAGTATAGTAAGTACTTACTATAATATATTTAATTGACTTTTTTGTCTTTTGTTAAAATAAAAGCAATTTTATCTTGACTTGAGGCTACATATGTTTACCAAAAAAAATGAAGAAATTTTATATTAAGAACCAAATTGTAATATTTTTCTCCTTGTCAGGGCAACAACGAATTATTTTAATTATTTTGATACTGAGAATTATTTTAGATTTGAAGGATATGACATTGAAGAATAACATGGTTGGTTAGCTTCTGTGGGAAATCGATTCGGTGCGCTAAATCAAAATGCCAGAGAGAGCTTGAGGTAACCATGAGTTTTGTTCTTGTGTGTTTTCACATTAATGAAAACTGCTGTTATGTGGAACAAAAACGAGTCACATATTGTGCCTGTAGGAAAAATTACATTCTGAAAACTTTTGGTCATTGAAATAAGAGTCTCATTTTATAATTTGTTTTACCTGTTGGGCTAGATATTGATCTGGCTTCTTAAAACTTTTAAAGCCCAAAACAATAACAAACATAGATGTTTAGGCAACTACAAAGTATTTCTGTGCTACAAATGAAAATATTTTCGGGTTGATTCTCACATAGACCTATTCCTTTAAAAATCTGAAGTGAAAAATTAAGAGAATACAACTTATAAGTATTTCAAAACTCTAGCTATGTTAGGCAATATGCTAAGCACTTACACAAAATATCTTATCAATCCTCACAAACACCTTTAAGGAAGACATTATGTTTCCATTCTTTGAAGGTGACATATCTTTAAAGGCAATAGTACAGCACCATCGTGAACTCAGTCACATCTGAGCTCTTAACCATTATGCTGTACTGACACATTTATCACCGCATGTAATTATAATCATAGATTCAGACAATTATGGTGCTAGCATCTTAACAAATTTCAGGATGAAAAATATGTATCCATTACATTCTGACATTTTTATTTCTGTGTGGTACTCACTTCACCAAAACATACACGAAACCCCATTTTCCCTTCTCACATTGAAACCTCAGAGTGTGACCTCATCAAAGGAACAAAAAAATGATAGAGTCAAAAGAATAACAGGAATCAAAAAGTTACTCGAGCATCTTAATACTGCTAATGCACAAGGGAAGTCAAGAAATTAATAAACATCTATCATGTAAATGTATGCAAATGTGTTCACCTTCTTAAAACTCAAGGGGAACATATAAACTAATGTTCATATTCCTCAAACATCCTCAGAGTAAATACACAATTCAAGATTATTTCTCTAATATCATTAATTTGATTCAGTCATTACAGTCGTTTCTTAAACACATATAGTAAGATGTTATCGGGAGTGAAGTTTTAGAAAGAAAGACATGAGGGGGCGCCTGACTTCTGACTTCAGAGTTGAGCATCTGACTTCAGCTCAAGTCATGATCTCAAGGTCCCTGAGTTCTAGCCCCACATGGGGTTCTCTGCTGTCAGTGCAGAGCCTGCTTCAGAGCCTCTGTCCCCCTCTCTCTGCCCCTACCCCTCTCACGTGCGCTCTCTCTCTGTCTCTCAAAAATAAATAAAACATTGCTACAGCTGAGGTCAGAGAGGTCTTTTCCTGCTTTCTCCTCTAGGGTTTTGATGGTTTCCTGTCTCACATTCAGGTCCTTTATCCATTTTGAGTTTATTTTTGTGAATGGTGTGAGAAAGTAGTCTAGTTTCAATCTTCTGCATGTTGCTATCCAGTTCTCCCAGCACCATTTGTTAAAGAGATTGTCTTTTTTCCATTGGATATTCTTTCCTGCTTTGTCAAAGATTAGTTGGCCATACGTTTGTGGGTCTAGTTCTGGGGTTTCTATTCTATTCCATTGGTCTATGTGTCTGTTTTTAGCAATTTCTTACTTGACACATCCCCAAAGGCAAGGGAATTAAAAGCAAAAATGAACTACTGGGACCTCATGAAGATAAAAAGCTTCTTCACAGCTAAGGAAACAACCAACAAAACTAAAAGGCAACCAACGGAATGGGAAAAGATATTTGCAAATGACGTATCGGACAAAGGGATAGTATCCAAAATCTATAAAGAGCTCACCAAACTCCACACCCGAAAAACAAATAATCCAGTGAAGAAATGGGCAGAAGACATGAATAGACACTTCTCTAAAGAAGACATCCAGATGGCCAACAGGCACATGAAAAGATGCTCAATGTCGCTCCTCATCAGGGAAATACAAATCAAAACCACACTCAGATATCACCTCACGCCAGTCAGAGTGGCCAAAATGAACAAATCAGGAGACTATAGATGCTGGCGAGGATGTGGAGAAACAGGAACCCTCTTGCACTGTTGGTGGGAATGCAAATTGGTGCAGCCACTCTGGAAAACAGCGTAGAGGTTCCTCAAAAAATTAAAAATAGACCTACCCTATGACCCAGCAATGACACTGCTAGGAATTTACCCAAGGGATACAGGAGTACTGATGCATAGGGGCAGTTGTACCCCAATGTTTATAGCAGCACTCTCAACAATAGCCAAATTATGGAAAGAGCCTAAGTGTCCATCGACTGATGAATGGATAAAGAAATTGTGGTTTATATACACAATGGAATACTACGTGGCAATGAGAAAGAATGAAATATGGCCTTTTGTAGCAATGTGGATGGAACTGGAGAGTGTTATGCTAAGTGAAATAAGCCATACAGAGAAAGACAGATACCATATGTGTTCAGTCTTATGTGGATCCTGAGAAACTTAACAGAAACCCATGGGGGAGGGGAAGGAAAAAAAAAAAAAAAGAGGTTAGAGTGGAAGAGAGCCAAAGCATAAGAGACTCTTAAAAACTGAGAACAAACTGAGGGTTGATGGGGGGTGGGAGGGAGGAAAGGGTGGGTGATGGGTATTGAGAGGGCACCTTTTGGGACGAGCACTGGGTGTTGTATGGAAACCAATTTGACAATAAACTTCATATATTTAAAAGTAAGTAAGTAAGTAAATAAATAAATAAATAAATAAATAAATAAATAAACAAAACATTAAAAAAAGAAGGAGATGAAGGTGGCTAAGTGTTGCCATGAATTAGAAGAAAGCATGATTTAACAAACCAACCTCTCAAATTACCTTCCTTTATCTGATTTTTTCCTCCAGTTCACCAGTCTTCCTAAATATGTATAATCTAAAGCTTTATTGAATGCACACAGGATTTATGATCTTTTAAAAATGTTTATTGACAAAAGGCATTCACTGAGTCCTTTTCCTCCTTAGGGTATGTTACAACTTTTACCTATTGCCAAAAAGTCATTTTGAATTAATTTAAGACCAGATACTTGTCATATATCTTATGCATTTTAAGCTATTCTGTTTTTTCATTTCTCATGAAGATGGTGAAGACACATAAATGCAATTTAAATAAATTATCAGAAGGGGGTAACTGTTAGTTTTGTTTATTACCATATAATAAGAATTTGCATAGGGCATTTTTAGAATACAAAGGACATATTATACAGACACTTCGGGTACTATATACATTTAACTAAAAATTTTATTCCTAGCCAATATGCCCTCTGATTCACACTGCTGCTATACAACATTATGATATAGTACGTATCTTTTTGAAACTTAAAATAAAATTTTAGAGAATCATCTTGTTAGGCAGATAGGTTACTTTCTGAATGAAGTAGCATTGATCATATACTTGAAAATATGTTCTAACCCTTAAATTTTGTGTGAATTATTATTAAGATTACACAGTTAATTTGATTTCTGCAATTAGTATGGAAAGGCTGTAGTATTTTAAAATAAGCTCTAGTAAAATTGTTTTAACAAAAATATATAATAATTAGGAAAATATTCTATATGCATGTATTCTTAGTTTTTCAGTTGCAGTGGTTGAGAAAAAAAGCCTTTCTCGATCTTTCTGTGTCAGAAACTATCGTTCTCTAGGTGAACAGCTGGAGAAACAGATTGCTTATATCAACATGCTCTTTATAGCAAAATACCTTACAAAAGATTTATAGTACAATATACCAGATGAGTCTAAAGGCTTTATCTATTTTATCATGCATTTATTTTCTTGGTTCTAGTAATGCACAAAGATGAATATCTTATTTCATCTTTCATCCCTTCTTAAATGAGATATTTTAAGTACATGTTGCTGTCTTCATAGGATTGGGGAATGGTAATACATTATGCAACACGATTGGGCGGGGGTTTGTTTTGTTTCAGTTTGGTTTGTTCTTGCTTTGCCATGCTCGGCCACTTAGCCAGACAGCCACCTGGACAGCACAAAGGTGGAATTCAGTGACTGGGGTGGACATTCCAATGTTGGCCCCGAGGAGTTGCCCATGGCTCTTCTATTTAACAAGCACAGAAGTAGCCTCTTTTAAGTCACTACAAAAAATAAGGCTGTATAAGATCTATTAGAATGAATTATGAACTCACCTTTTATTAAAGTACATGACTCAGAAGGTATAATTTTTAAGTACAACTGTTTGCTACCAGAAGCATGATTTTATGCTAGATTTACAAGCAACTTTAAGAAATGATTGTTTCTCCTGAATAGACAAACTCCTAAAATTGGCTACTAATTATCCAGAAAAGACAACCAAAAAAAAGTGATTTTATTTTTATTTACTTATTGCCCCCTAGCCCATATATTTTAATTTTCTGAGTACAATTCTCTGGTCTCAGAATATTGTCATAGTATAATTATTGAATTGGACTTCAAGTGGGACTTTCTTTAAATTATGTAAAAATAGTCGATAGCAAAGCTTAAAAATGTAAATGGAAAGAAAAGGGAGAAAGTCTGGAAAAAATACGATGCTTGCCTCTTTTTATGCTTGAAGAGTGGGATATAAACATTATCATTACTTAAATTTATTTAACTTCCACAATGTTGTGTGGAAACTTAAGTTAATTTCCTTCCAAACCTATCTTCATATATTAAAGTGTCTGAGACAAATGTGCAATATACAAATCAGCTTGGGGAGAAAGCATTTCATGAGTGTTTCATCAATAAAACTGCTCCCACATAAACAGTTCCAGATCACCTCAGGGACAGCCTTAAAAAGTTCTCAATTCAGTGTCTTCTTTGCCTTAGGCACTGCGGTAGCCCTTTTTCTCAGATTTCTCTCTTTATTCCCTCATGCTGAAATTTCTTCCACATAATTATCTCTTTCTTTGATCCACTCTAATCAATGGATCACTCAGGATCTTTAGTTGGCTTGTGACATAGGGAAATTAATGGTTTAGAGAAGGAGAACCATTTGGTCTCCTTCATCATGATCTGGTTCAGCTCAGCCAGCTCCTCCCTCAGGAATCACCAGTGCCTTCCATGAGGCATCTGCATGGCAAGAGATGAGAACCTCTGAAAATGAAAAAAAATGATAAAATGAAAATGAAAACCAACAAATGAAAACCACTGTAAATAGGGTCAATGAAGCGCAACCTGCTTTTCTCCTTCTTTCCTTCCCTCCCGCTTCCTTCTCCCTCCCTCCCTCACCACATCCTTCTTTCTTTCCACCCTTCCTTCCCTCTTTCTCTTTCTAAAATGTATTTATGCTCAGCATTTGTTACAGCATGTAGCTATGTCTTCCTTCAGGGTTACAACTCTATATTGCTTTATTTCTCTGAATGCTCTCACAATCCGCCAGAAGGTCAACTCTTCATTTTAACTTACACTTGAACGTTGCTGTACTCTCTCACCTTCTGACCTAAATACCTAATATACTTACTAGGCCTTATCATATGTATAATCTAATTCCCGTGAGGGCAAACTATTCTGCAGTTAGTTCTGTATCTGCCTTTGACAACATTTAATATATCAGCTGGCATGAGTATACTTAAAAAACAAAAATATACATATATATACATATATATGTGTGTGTGTGTACATATATATATATATATATATATATATGTATATTTTTCACTCACAATGCAATGTTGGAAATACCTATCAATATGAAGTCTCTAAATAAAGAAATCTCTACTAAAGAGTATGAAAAGGATGGCACAAATGAGGTTAGCTTTCTTTAATGATCTTTAAAAAAATCCAATTTACGCTGTAATTTAGAAAAAGGTTTCTCACCAGTTTCTCAAGCTTTCTAAATTTAAATCCTTTCTAAATTAGCTTCTTTTTTTTTCCTACATGCAACTTGCAATTAAGCACCATAAATATATGATTGCTGATAAGCCAATGTAGCATAAGTGCATTGGTGTTCTGTGTTAGCCAAATGTATTCAACAGTGGGTTTCAGTAGAAAATCACCAAAGAGAGGACGTTAAAAGAGATGCTTTAGTCAGCAATCTTCTGCACACTTAGCAACTTGAACCTGTTGCTATATCCTCACAGGGTTAAAGGCAATTCAGCTTTTTTCTCCTTTTGCCTTTCATGAAAAAAAAATTGATTTTCTCTTCTTGACCCCTATCTTCTTCTTTAAATTTTTCTTTTCTCTTGGTTTCCTTGATTCTCCCCAGCTTTTGTTCTACATTGCCTTTCTGGAAGTTTCTTTCGAGTATAATTTTTCTCTCCCTGCCCTTTAGATACTAGTTTTTGGCAGTAGTTTTAACACCTGGATCATACCAAAACTATCTGACAAGTTTTTAAAAGAAAATGTCTGGGTCCCCGCACTGGAAATCCACGTTAGCAGATCTGGGATGGGAGTAGTATTAGTTTGCTAGGGTTCTGCAACCTAGTAGCCTAGACTAGGTGGCTCAGTAACAGAAGTTTATTTTCTCACAGTTCTGGAAGCCAGAGGTTCAAACTCAAGGCGTCAGCAAGGGTGCTTCCTTGTGAGGCTGTTTGCGAATGATCAGCTCCCAACTTTCCCTTGGTTTGTAAATGACCATCTTGACCCCATGTCTCTCTTCACCTGTTTTCCCTATATGTGTATATCTGTATCTACATTTCCCTTTTTGATAAGGATACCGGTCATATTAGGTAGTACCCACACTCATGACCCATTTTAATTGATTATGGGACGACCTAGCTCTAAATAAGGTCACATTCTAAGGTCTGAAGAATTAGGACTTCAACATATGAATTTGGGGGACACAATTCAATCCATAACAGAGTTTTAAGATCAGTGTCCTGCAATTATATTAGGCCTAATAGACAAATTTGGGAAATGCCCTAAGCCTGTGTCTTTGGTCTTTCCCCTATTTATTTGGTTCACTTTCGTAGCTCATGTGACCTGGGCCATTCCTTCAGTGACCACACTTTCTCCAAAGCTCCCCTGCAGCATCCTTGGCACAGGCAGCAGGTGGGGAAAAGGAACCGGGAGAGTTCAGAAGGCAGCTGTTGCTCCCCCTGCAGGCAGATCATGGAAGTGGGGCAGAGGTCGGCTAGAACATATCCAGAGAAGGGCTTTGAATTCTACTGCTGTTGAGACTTTAATTACATCTAAAATACACAACAGCATCATGCAAATTATTAGATGAGCTGAAAACCTCGTAGTTGGTACCTTCGCACCCTCTGAATCCCCTCCCTCTCCCCACTAAAATTTGAGTAGCGGAGTCTTACCAGAAGACTTGCTATCAGTCATTAGAAAAATTAAAAACACTCCATGCTTGTACCTTGCTGTGTTGAGGCTGATCAAAATAAACCTTTCTAATTAGTTTTCAATACAATTTTTCTTTTAGCTACCTTTCCATGCTTTGGGTACAGAAGCAAACAAAAGTATTTTTGTAACTAGTTCATTATTTTTCTTTTCCTTGCACTAAGCACACTTGTAAATCTCCTTTCAGCTTTCAGTGTGTGTGTGTGTGTGTGTGTGTGTGTGTGTGTGTGTGAGCTATGTTCAGAAATCTTCTCTGGTACACAGAATTCACAGACACAAAATCAGATGAATTTTATTCCACTAAGACCCTCCATGAATTGGGTCAGAAATTATGTTAACTGCTGCTCTCATTCATTATATCAAAATAATCTCCTGGGTTAGATACTATGCCAATGATTTATGGATTTAAAAAACGAGATTCAGAGAGTCTGTGCAAGTGTTCTCTCAAGGGAACAGAGTTTTGAGGTCAGAACTACATACAGTTCCCATAACTCCAACAACCATGATTTTAGCCACTGAATATTTTGCTGACTTGAGTTAGAAGAACGTTTTATCAGTCCCAAACACTATTCCATCAGATCATAAGAAATTCTCATGTGGTCGGAACAGATATTTCTGCTGTTTTACAGAGACAAGGAAGCTGAGTTTTAGAAAATTACATGACCTACCCAAGCCAATCCATCATTGCATGGCAAGAACCAACGTAGGAATCTGGCCTGAGACAATTCTTGCTTCACATCTATTTTGTTTGACCTGTTTTACAAATGATCTTAATATAAATTTTAATCTTCTTTTGGTGAAATCTTAGGAAGATTTAATTCAACATTTTTTTTTCTTCCTTTGGTTTAGGAATGTATGCTTTTCCCAACAAATTTACTGAAAAATTATCTGCAAGAATCTTACTAAAGTGCCTTTGTTTCTGAGAATTATGTAAATCACTACTTCTCTTCATCAACTTAATATATAATATACGTTAATATATGAATAGTTTATAAAACTGAAGGTGAAGAGAACAGAATTTGGACATGTAAGTTTTAAAAGTGAGAGTTATTTAAAACTATGAAACATATGTGGATGATATTTTGGAAAAAAAATGACACCTGCAATATAAGAAAACTTGATTCTATTTTCTAATTTGTTCTTAAATGTCTCCCCTGATTACTAAGTGAATGCCTTTATTATATGAAAATGAACGTTTTTATTATTCATTCATCTGTGCTTCTCTAGTGTACATATAATGCTTTCTGAATTTTATGGGCTTAGGAAACTTAAGGGAGGCCTGTTGTGTATCTAAGAGTCAGTGGAGCTGAGCAATTTAGTCATAATTGCAGTAATTAGAGAACCTGAAACTTATCTCTCCATTCAACTCTAGTTATTTATCTTTTTTTAGTGATTCCCAAGATCTGCTTGGATAGAAGTCTTGTAGTTTTTTAGTGAAGCTTGGAAATAATATATACCCTTCATGGAGACCACGTTGACTGCCCAGGGAAAGAAAAAATTATAACAGTTGATTGTAACCATGGATCCAGATGCCCTTTCAAATATTTATAAAGATTATAAAACAGCCCTGTGATTGCTTTTGTCTTTTTTAAATTTAAGCATCTTTCTAGGTTTCAGAAAATGATCACACAAAATACACTACTGTAATTAGCTATTATTTTCTTTCTTATACTTATTATACTCCTAAATTCCCTTTTGTTTTCTGCCCTGGAATGAATATGTTAGTGAAAATTGGAAAACTATTTGTTTGCACTATAACCACAGTTATTTATTAAGTTTGTCAATTTAAAGTAAGAGAGAAAAGCAGAAATAAAATGAACGTGTTGATGTTAGGAGAAACTGAAGAAGAAAATGGAACTAGAGACGTGTTTTTATTTTGTTAATTTATTTATTTTTTTAGTTTTTTAAAGTTTACTTATGTATTTTGAGACAGGGAGAGAGAGCATGAGTGGGGTTGGGCGGGTAGAGAGAGAAGGAATTCCAAGAGAATTCCAAGAATTTCAGAAACCCCTGCTGTCAGCTCAGAGCCAGATGCAGGGCTCAAGCTCATGGTGAGATCATGACCTTAGCAGACATCAGAGTCAGATGCTCCAGCAACTGAGCCACCCAGGGGCCCCTAGAAATATCTCTTTGGTTGAGTATCAGGATGCTGTTTTCCCTTTAGAATATGTGGTAGAAACGTTGAAGGAGTCTTAGTGACCATCTGGATAAGTCGTCATGTCAGTGGATGATGAAGCTGGTGGGTAATCACAGAAACAGGAATTCTTGCTGTGTCTCCTGGCCTGCCCACAGGAATTTGCTTAAGGTCGCATTCTTAACTAGAAATTGATTGCAGAATAGTTTTTATTCTTCATAACCAGTGTAAAGAAAGTTGACACAGGCTAGGTTGTACATAGTCCCAAACCATATTTAACTGTGACTGAATATCATTCTTTTGTGCATCAGATTTATGGTGTCTTATCAGTCTTCTTAAAGCTACTTTTTTTTTTTTATCAGAAGTGCTGACCGATTCCTCCTTCTAGAAGTGCTCTCTTCTTGTGTCTTCATCTGTACTTTTTTCCTACCTCACAAGTCATTTTTTCTTTGACACTCGCTAGTTCACAGTCATCCCTGAAACCTTCATATTTTGGAAACTGTAGGGCGAATCCTGGTACTTTTTTCCCTTCTAAACTTTTAGGTTTACATTCTCATTGCTTTCATTCTCTTGGCTTTCTCAGGGCTTTAGTTACCTGTTATATGTTTATAATGCACACAATCTTAATCCAGACTTTCTACTGAACTTCTGCCTTATATACCTGACCACGTACACGGGTTATCTGCTAGGGTGCCTTATAAGCTTCAAAAGTATATGCCCTAAGTGTCTATTCCCTTCATACATACATCTACTTCTGTCCAACTATACATCCACTACCATCCATTCTTCTTGGTGCCTTTCTTCAACCAGTTACATCGAATTGCCCAAGGCAGAAAACAAAACAAAAACCATCTTTGATTTTCTTGCTCTTTTTCCTTCACATCTATTGAGAATGTCACCAAACCTATTACATGTAACCCGTGTATAAAACCTGCAAAATGTATCTTAAATCCATTATTCACTCATTCAGCCAGTATTTTTGAGCATCATATCCCACGCAACTGGATCACACAGCAGAGTATACAACTGGGAACAAAACAAACAGCATCCCCGCTCTCGTGGACTGTGTCCTATTACAATGGAAAAATGAGAAAATGCTAAAGTAAAGACATGAATACAATCATTTTAGAAGATGTTTTCATGCAGGAAATACACTGTGTATAAGATTGAACTTCTTCAAATATCGTGGTTAAGAAAGGACTCTTTGGAACTGAGAACTGAATGCTAAAACCAAATTAGCCCCAAAAAATGTCCTGAGAAAGGGCATGTCTCACATTTGCATTGTAAACTTCATTGTTTCCTTATTGTAAACTTCGTTTCCTTACAATGACTTGTGAGTGCCTGCAGGAATTGGCATCTGCCAAGCATATACCCAGTAAATGTGTCAGATGGTATGTAAAATATAATGCTAGAGCTGTAAATAAGGCAGAAAAGTTGGGTCACTGCAGTACTTACATTCTCTTAAGGAGTTAGAAATAAACTATGAATGTAAAAGAAAAATGTCAGACAGTGAAAGACTCAGTGGAATCACTAGAAGGTCAAGGGAGGACTTCAGAGACATGACATTTAAAAGTGAGATCTGAATGGAAGAAGAGGTCGGTCATACAAAGGGAAATGCTTAAGTGAAGGCATTAAGGCCCACAAAAGCTTAGTGTGTTTGGATCCCAGATTGAGGCAGTTTGTCTGGAGGGTGGGGGATGGCAGGAGAGGGTGCATTTTACGTTAAAATTAAGTAACATTAAAAGAGGCAAAATACGGTTTTGAAAATATTTAGGCTTATACAAACCATAGTCAGTAGGTAATCATGGTGGGGATGTAGATTTGATTTTAAGTATATCGGTAATATATTGCATATAAAACATCATAGAAATGATGGTATGTGGGTAACTTAATTTGGATCATTTTCAATCACATAACATCATGTGTATTGTCTTGTTTATATTTTTTTTTTACAAAATATATTGTTCTACGTGTAACTGTAATTAATTAGTTTAACAAGGAAACTTGTTTATCCTCGTAGAATTTTAAAAATCTTGTGCTATCAATTATTTAGCAAATATATAGCTTCCATAATTGAGCTGTGTTTTGGGTTTTTCCATAAAGAATTGCAAATTTTCCTCTCCTTCTCTTACCTAACAAAAATGCAACTATTGTGAGACAGTGTTACATTTTTGCAATTTCATCTGGAATTTGACATTTGGATGTGTTGACCTCATTAAAAAGTGCTGCTATAGTAACAGAAAAAGTAGGTATCAAGTGAGTTATTCCACACCTGGATCTTCAGAAGAGCAGATATTGGCTCAATTAGAAGAAATGGCAATGTTAAACAGCATGAAATAAATTCACCACAGGTATATTGCTGTTTACTTTCTCTAAAATGGATTCACATTCAAACAATTGGAAATGAGCCATATCACAAGTAGTTTAGAAATTAAGGAAAACCTTCATACGGTTTGTATAAACCTAAATATTTTCAAAACCGTATTTTGCCTCTTCTAATGTTACTTATTTTTTAACGTAAAATGCACATAAAGTGACGAAGCAGTTAAACACAGCTCACAAATGTCATTTATGAGGTCAAACTTTGATTCATTTATTTTTCATTTCCCAGAATTTACTGATTTATGAATATACCTTTGTTCTCTGAATTGTAGGAGTTGTAAAATGGAATAAACAAACACAGCAGGGCACCCCTGTTCTTTTTAAATATGGGCACAGAGAAGGAAAGTGTCTTCAGTTTTCCAAGCTCAATTATCAGATAAGTTAAAAATACATCTTGGAGTCGAAATTAAAACAGAACTTGCCCTTTACTATCCAGGACTCCTAAAGCAACAAAGACACATCTCATTTGCTTGGTATAAATTTTAACCAATGCAGCTACTATAATAACATTGGAATCATTGTGCTCATATATTCTAGGTGTTTGAGTTTAGTAAAATATGGGAAGGAAAAACTTTATGATTGGATTAACGTCCAGAATCTTGAGTGGCTACTTTGATTGCAAGCAAACAATTCTAAACATTATTTAGGGAAGATTTAAGCTTTCACTACTTTCACGGCTTTCAATTTAAGATTTCAATAGTTTTAGTGAAGGATGGTCCTGTCTTCTCCATCTATTTCTAAGGCTTTTGCTCCTTTACAGTGTGAGACCATTAGGAGCTATAGCTAAGGCTCTTTATAGTTCTGAAAGTGTATTCGTGTGACAAAGTTATCTTACACTGGTAAATGAAAATTTAAGAGGAATTGGCTGTTATTTGATCTTTGAAATTAATGCAAAAGCAAAAGCAAGGTGTTGCTAAGTTCTAAACAACAATTTGGTGGTTCTATGAAAAGGGAGAGGCACTTTCATAGTAGAACTTTAATTATGGATTGTTTATTGTGAGACAATTTGTTAAACTTCCGGTCAATAGCTAGAGACGGAGGAATGATACCTAATGAGAAGACATAAATGTCTTCAAATGAGAAAAATGCAGATTTGCAACTCATTTGGCCTCAGTGCAGACGGAAATACTGGGACTAGATGAATTTCCTGGGAATAGAGGCAAAAAAAAGAGATAATGCCTTTGGAGACCCTAAATGTTAGGAAACAAAAGGAGAAAGAGATGGTGAGAAAAGGGGATTGGAAGGGGGGGATGGGAAAATCTTAGCGATGTATAGTATATACTACTTTCAAAAAAATGAGATCATTGGGTCATAGAAACTGCCATCACAGTATTTGGGGGAAGCTAGGTTCAAAATCCTTTCCTGTCCTACTTTGGTGAATACATCATTAAAGATGATGAATTTTGTCAAACGCTTTTTGTGTTTTCACTGAGATAATCATGTGGGTTTTGTTTCTGATTTTATTAATATGGTATTTACACTGATTGATTTTCATATATGGAACCAACCTTCTGTTCCTGGGATAACTTTCACTTGGTCATGGTCTATAATCCTTTATATATATTTCTGGGTTCCATTTCTTAGTATCGAGAACTTTTGCATCAGTATTCTTTAGGAATTCTTTTCTTGTGATGGCTTTGTTTAATTTTGGTATCAAAGTAATACTGATCCGATAGTATGATTTGAGGAGGGTTCCCTAATCTTCTATTTTTGAAGAGTACATTTTCTCTAGGTTTTCTAATTTTTTGGCATAAAATGGTTCCTAGTATTCTCTTGTAATCCCTTTCTTCCCCCCGCTGTGATGTCTGTCACTATCAATCGTGTTTCTTTCATTCCCGTCTTTAGTGATTAGAGTTTTGTCTCTTTTTTTTGTGGTTAAAAAAAAAGTTTTTAAGAATGGAAAAAATCACAATGAAATAACCACTTCAGAATACTGGTATTTCCTAATAAAAGTAAAACATTCTACTACCTATGATGCTGTCTCTTCTAAATCTTTACCAAAAACAATTTTTTAAAAAGGCCCCAAACAACTTATGCCAGAGTATACATAGGATTTTAACTCATAATATCCAAACCTTGAATTAATCAGTAGTTTATTAACAAGAGAATAAACTTTTCAAATGGAGCATATTCATTTAACGAATTTCTATACAGCAACACAAAAAATGAGTAACTGATAAAGACAGCATCTTCAACATTCAAAAATACTATGTTGAGCAAAAAAGCCAATATTAATAGGTAAATACTCTAAGATTTTATTTATATAAGGCTCAAGAAAAGGAAAAGCCTATATTCATGGAAACAGAAAAAGGAGTGGTATTATAGGGTTGAGGGTTGACTGGATAATGGCAATAGGAGACATTTTGGCATAATAGAAATGCTTTATATTTGATTAGGGTGGCAGTTCATTATTAGTGTGTATATTTTTCAAAATTCATCAACATATACTTAAGATATGTGCCTTTCACTGTATATAAATTTGCTTTCTTTAATACTTAATTTAGTGTTATAATTCCCATCCTTGTTATTATATTTTACTACAATTTATATATTCCCCTAAACAATATGCGTAGCCTTATTTTGCATACTTAAATACTTATATGATTCACAGCATAATACACTTATTCTTCTGTACCTTGATTTATTATATGTTGCTTTTGTGAGATTCATTATGAAATGTGTAACTGTCGCTAATACATGTATGAATTCCTCTACATGATTAAAATAACATTTATTTATTTTTCTTCTGTTTATAGTTAGTTGCATTGTTTCTTTTTTTTTTTTTAATTAATGGAAACACTCCTATTAATTAAGGCCAATATTTTTCATATATGTTGAGTAATTTGGAAATGTTCTTGGACATTGAAAATATTATGTTGTAGCAACTCTATATTCAGTTATATCCCTTCAAAGACTGGTGTCTTGTTTTTAATTTAGGTGGCAATGACCTTGGTTAGATTTAGCCTTGAAACTCTGTTTTATCAGTAACAGCTTCAATTTCACTTCAATTGTTTTCATCTTTAGTTGTGCTCCTTTTAGTTTGTCCTTGGTATCCACGTTTAAAGAGTTGGCCAGAGATGTAGGCAGAATTTACACACAGGTCCGTAGATAACTCCCAAAGTCTGTCTCTGCTCTGAAAGTGACCCCATTCCATGTGAGTGGCTGTGATTGCTCCAAACATTTTCTCTCCGTTTCTTCAGGCCAGGGAGTTGGCAGGTTCTCCTTTAGTTTTTGCTGCCCCATGCAGGTGCTGCCTGTAGCCAGCGTTCAGGCAAAAAGCTGTGAAAATGGTAAACTCACTCTGTGTCCTTTATTTCTTCCAACTATTCACTTTCTTCTAGAATTACTCTGCTTTCGTCCATTCTTCAGGTGTTTTATTTATTTTACTGAGGGTGAATAATGTTTTTCTGTGCAATCCTAATTCTGGCAGGAGCTCAGCCCTCCAAAACATGGATGGACACGTTTTAGCTTTTAATGTGTTGCTGATTGTGCCTACTTTCCATTATGTTGTCATTTCCTCGTGTGAAAATTTGAACAATTGTTTGATATTTACCTTTGTAATTATGTTAAAATGTTTTACCTTGAGATAAATCTTTTATTTGGTAATTTTACATGAAAGATATTTGATGAAATACGACTTTGCTTTTTAAAGTAAATTCGAATTTTGAGCTGACAAGATGAAAATAACAATATTGAAGAGCAATTTACAATTTTAATTGGCCCAGGATAATGAGGAAACGCAGACATGAGTTCGAAATGTAAATTCAAGTTTCTAACAAATGATGGGGAAACGTCGTCACAGCATGCTGTATAAATGAGAATTTTTCATCAGGTCAAATATTGAAATTTGAAGATAAAACAGAAATGAAACTTTACATTCAAGTGACTTCCAAAATGGTTTGGAATAGTTATGGCAGGACTTGCTGATTTTCATCAACCAAGTAACTTCTGTGTCTATCTGTCCCTAGTTCTGCAATAATAAAAATTAACGTTAAACATTAAGCTATAGTTCTGAATCCTACTTATTAAAGGAGAAGGATTGTTAGTAAAGAAATAATACTAAAGTTCAAGTGAATAAGATACTATACAAAGTTATGTGATACCTACTTACAACCGAATTTTGAGAATTGCGCATTTAGAATTGTTCTGATTACATATGAGGCCCAATTATTCTGAATTAAGCGTCAATTTGAAACCGAACTGTGACATTAGTAATTTCATTCTGACAGCAAAATGTGAATCCTCTAGATTTATCTTAACTGATTTCAAAATTTATAGAATATTAAATATGATACAAGTTTTGTCCTAAATTATTTTTCTCTAAAACCCATTCAGTGTATCACATGAAATTAATGCTGTTGATTTGAATGTTATCAAGTTTTAGATTTTGTAGCTAATCTGCAAATTAATTTTTATAGGAGCCAAAAGAGTAAGAAATTTCTATCCAATTTAGATTTGTACCTATTTATATTACCTTTTATAAATAATACTAAAATATAATTCACCACTAAGATTCTTCGTATGTCATCTTGCATTAATAATTGACACTTTTGTTTAATGGCTGCTTTTTCCCTAAACTAGGGGAAAACAGTACAGTCTGAAGCCCACCTTCAAATCCCAACCTTATCATCTACTAGCTGTATGATGCGTGCTAATTACATAAAGTCCCTGTGCTTTATCTACCTCACTTAGCAAATGTTGGATGATGGTATCACTGTCCTTGTAAGGTGTTAGGAGATTAAATGAGTGACATTTGTAAAGCCCTTAGACCAGTGCCTGACATGTGTCACATACCTTGTACACAAATCAAAGTATCACTACTAGTCAAGTAAGAGAAACAAGCCGCCTTTTAGATAATGTCTATGGAGAGGAGACACAAGAGAGGGGAAATGCAGCATAACAGAGTTCAGAGAGAAACTTCGAGACAGAAGCTTTTTATACAAACTAAAGAGCCATTAGGCCATACAGAAGATGTTAGAAGAGAACACACGGAAGGATTGAACAGTAGTTAACTTCCCTAACACCATCCGGTCCCTCTCACTCATCAGGCGTGCCTAACATGGAAAGTCAGGTGGTTGTGTTGCCAGTTCATATGCGGCGCCCATGATCTGGTTCTCCAAGGCGCTTCATCAGAGACTTTACTGTTGCCTCCATTGCCTTCCAAATCATGGGTGCCACACCAAGGCTGGTCAAGGTTTCTCATTTGCAATCTCAGAACATCCTAATACGTGGTTTAGAATGTGTTAGGGAGACACCACATCCACAAACAAGGTCGTAGGACCTGAGGGAAGGGAGATGCACAAACTCCCAACTATTCTGGCCTCCATGTTTTCTCTACAGGATATCGGGATTTATGCAATTGCGCCATGCGCTGAGTCTAGGAAGCAGCTGGCCCTTTCCCCTAAAGGTACATTCTTACAGTGTGGGCATAGGAAGGGAAACCAGAGAACCTCAGCTCTCTAAGTCCATATGCAGAAATGAAGATTTTAGTCTCTATAGATTAAATAATAGCAGCAGGTGGTGGGGAAAAAAAATGACACCATTGGTTTGTCTTAGTAAAATATCTTCATTGAAATTTCACATTTATCCTATTGAAACACATTAAAAAATGTGCTTTCTAATCAACCACACTTTGGGGATGTCTGCAGTTATGGAAAAATTCTCACATTAATAGAGAAAAGGTGCTGATCAGTAAGTATGAACTGCCAACCTCAGCATCCTGGAGTCAAGTGACATACTTTAAAACTAGAAATTCCCCAAGAAGATATAGAGAATGTATTCAACTTTCTGACTTTGGAAGTACTTGTTACTGACTCTTCTTATCAGTATTCTCTATCCCTGTCCCATGACATAACATGAGTATAATTTTTCTTATAATAAAACATAACAGAAGAGAACAATATTATTATTTCATAAAAGGGATAGATATCCATAACTTATATTTATATACTTAATGTATTAGTCCAGAATGGATCCTTGCAGCAAGGAGTAGGAATGTAGTTAAGAACCCCCAAATCATTGCCCCTCTTTTTTAATAAAAGAGCCCTGGAATTTTTAGAGATGTCATGTGGGGCACACCAAACCACTTATTTCTACTTTTCTCCTAGAGGTGACTTTATGTCACACCCGAATGAAAGCAATCACTTCATTCCAAAGTTGCTGCATTTAATATCCTCAATCTGAATGAATGGTTTTTATTTAATCCAAATGGAATTTTCTATTTTAACTGAATTATATTTGTAATTACATTGAAGTTACTATTTGTTTATAATTGGGCCATAATACATGATGCAAACTAAGAGGAGATAACTAGCTGTGTTACAAACCATTAATTTTCATGGACAAAGTTGACACTCTACAGATGTAATTTGCAAGTCAAATATATGCTTTTTCCCTCTTGGATCCTTTTTTATTTACAGGAAGTCTTGGTAGAATTAATAAATAAACAGTAGCTGAAATACTTCACTTTAATTAGTATGAGGTGGCATTTGAGGAGGAATGTTTAACCAAGAGATGTGAGATGCTGTCAGACAAGGGATTAACACTAGAACAAAGATCTGAATAAATATGTGGTTTTTCAAGCTAAATTCAGTAAACACACAAGGGATCACACTTTAGATAAGACTCTCACATTTAATATGAGATGGTATATCCATGCTCTTTGAACTGTGATAAATTTCTCAGCAGGTGTCTTTGGGGA
This sequence comes from Panthera pardus, assembly GCF_024362965.1. Classification (NCBI taxonomy): domain Eukaryota; kingdom Metazoa; phylum Chordata; class Mammalia; order Carnivora; family Felidae; genus Panthera; species Panthera pardus. The sequence continues at coordinate 79,345,636 of NW_026526710.1, read as the reverse complement.
CATGTGACAACAAAATATTATTCTTACCCCTGAAACTGTCAAAACCTATTATTTTCTAAAAAGCTAGACAGTTTGGGAAGTGAAACCAAAGAGACTGTTGGTTGGAATTATAACATTCTACAGGTTTTGTGTGTGTGTGTGTCTGTGTGTGTGTGTGTGTGTGTGTGTGTGTGTGTGTGTGTGTGTGGTTTTTTTGTTTTTTGTTTTTTTTTTTTTAGTTCTAACACAAAATTAGCATCAAGGTCAGTCTTTGAAAGAATGCATAGCAGGGTAAAATGAAAAGCATTGATCTCCTCTAAGGATGAGTAAGCAAACTTTTAAACTTTTGATCTTGCTTTTTATTTTTGAATTGAATTCCAAATTTATTTTTTAAATTCCAAATTTTATAGCAACTAGTCACTTTATACATCAGAGAAATTGTTCTTATCTGTCATTTTCCCTGTATACTTTCTATCCATGCTGAAACAAAGTAAGACCACCTCATTTTTACATTTTTCCTATCACCCATTGGAGTGTGTTCATCCATAAGTCAGCTATACTTGGAGTCACATCTTTGTTCAAGGATTTGCTAGGTGCTATCTAGAATTCAAAGATAGATGAGAGGTGCTTTCTATCTTCCATGAATTTCCTATACATTTGAGGTAGCAAGGCAAGTACTCAATATTGGGTTAGAAGTATTACAAAGGCATTACAAATAATGCTACACGAACTCACCAGAGGCAAATTAAAATTCTAGTTGAAGCAATCAAGGAAAGGAGATTTATTTACCAGTTATGGGGGCCATACAGCTGTCTACACCTCCATGCATCTAACATTCTTATCCACTGCATGAGCATTTAATTTCAGGTGGAACCCTACACAAATTAACAAAGAAAATATCCACAAAAATCTTAAAGCTCCAATTTAGAATTCAAGTAACTTGATAATCAAACCAAAATGTCCTTCTTTCAAATCTTGCACAGCTGTGCATTGTAGATAAACATCATCTACTATAAATTTTCATTGATTTTCTTTGTTCTTGGCAAGGTCCCACGGCTCTCAAATTTTACTGAAATTATAACCAGTATTTTGACAATTATATTGATTCAGTGTCATATTTGGTGGCACGAAGGTGAGCAGCAAATCTTCACTATTGGCCAGGACACTTCCTCAGCCTGATTTTCCAGTTCTGGTCCATGCGGAAAACCACATTTTGGCAATTTCATGTGCAAAATTTCAACTTTTGACATGGATAGAAAAAATGTAACATGTAAAACTTACTTGTAGACATGAAGCTTATTTAAACTCTAAATAAAAAGTATAGTTTTAGAACTTTCTACTCTTAAGAAGATGCAATAGTTTGGATTCATTCTTCAGAAATGTAAAGAAAAGGTGTGGATAAGCTAACAAAAGTTATTGACCATTAAATTCTGTTAATTTGTATTTGATGATTCCTCAAATTTTTATTGTAGTTATTAATGGGGAAGATATATATTTGCAGAAATCATACTTCTTTTTGAAAATAATTCAGATAATTTTGTATTTATAGTTCAGTACAAAAAGTAAAGACTTCATTATATATCTTTTGTTTATAATAAATTATACTATATTTGGTTTCTCAATGTGCATATTTTTAACATGTTGCTTTTTAAGTTATTTTATGTCCTGTGGGGGGAAAAACAGACATGAAAAAATATCTAGTTTTCAGATAGACATTTTTAACATTATGAAAGGAAAGAAAAATGCTAAAGTTCCCTTAATAAAGACCATGTAAGTGCCTGTCAAAATATTGCGGATACAAGGAGACAGGAGCAATTTCAAAAGTGCGGTTCCAAAGATCCTTTATATTCGTGACGCAAGTTGTTCCTTTTAATCGTTCATAAAAGAGCTTTTATAGACTCAAGTCACACAAAAACAAAACTATGAACAAAAGATTGTACCAAGTTACTTAGAACTTTGTTGGTTCGTTCTTTCCAAAAGTTTCTTAGGTGCCTTAGAAGACATATAGAACCAGAAACCTAAGGAACCCAATGCTGTATTGTATAGATTTGTATTCTGTCACATGCATTTGCTCTCAGACCGAAATAATTTCCAAACCAATAACCTCTTTTGAATAACAGATGTGCTCTTGCTCTCCAGCTTTAAACAAATAATTCCCCTTTTATGAGCTCCCCTACCTCATTGGACCCTCTAGGTTCTCACTACTGTTTTCCCTTTTTTGAAGCACACATTTACTTAGAGCACCTACAAACAGTAAATTCAAAGGATAACTACACAGAACCAAGATTTGCTTTAAAATATTTGTTTTACATCATTTCATGTCATCTTACTGCATTTATACCACCCAGAAACTATCATACCATGTGACTTCGGGAATCCGTTCTGTGTGCTGTAACAGGATACTTTTAGTTATAAGTAGAAGAAAAGAGAATCACACTTGCTCAGGAGATAGGAATATTTATTACCTCTTGCATCAGGAAGTTTACTAATAAGGTAGACTCTGGGTATAGGAAGTGTCTGTGAACAAGAGGCGGTCTGCTTAATAACACTGATCTTTTAATAAATAATTATCGATGATACTGATGATACATTTGTTAGAATAAAGTTAAAAAATGAGTTCTAAATTTGAAATGACTCTCCAGTGAGATAACAGTTTTAAAAACTCTGCAATTAGAAGTTATTTCACAAAATCAGGTTTAGTGGCAGAAATGATGCAATGTGTATTTGTGTGTATGTGTGTGTGTGTGTGTGTGTGTGTGTGTGTGTGTGTCCATGTACTTTTATATATACTGATTCATCAATGCAGACTCCGTAGTCTCTTGCTCTGTAAGTATATGGGCAACATCTCTATACAAATATATTCATTAATCTGTTACTACAAAATGAGCAAATCCAAAGACCATTCATCTTTGTTAAATGTTTTGATCTTCATCTGATATGAGAATATGTGCTCTTTTTTATGTTTATTAATTTTGACAGAGAGAGAGTGTGCATGTCCAAACAGGCAAGGAGCAGATAGAGGGAGAGAATCCCACACTGTCAGTGTGGAGCCTGACCCGGGGCTCAATCCCATGAAACGTGAGATCATGACCTGAGCCGAAATCAAGAGTTGGACGCCTAACGGACTGAGCCGACCAGGTGCCCTGGAATATGTGCCCATAATTCCACCTGGATTGACAAACACCAGGGAAGACCTTATATGACTATTATTTTCAAAGACATACATAGTTTTTTTTGTAATGTAGGTCTCCCAAGTAATAAATGTCACCCAATTTTTTTTAACGAGAAGGAAAAGTAATTTTCAAAATTTTATGTGGATTTTTTTTAGGGTACCATATTCATTACTGTGTTTTCCATAGGACTATGCTTCAGCTGCTAAAATATGAATTAGGAATTTTTCTTTTGTTTGTTTTTTGAACTTGCCTGTCAGCTTGTTAGTACCAGGAGTTCAGGTGGGACGTCAGTGAAAACAATTAATCTGAAATTTCAGTTAAGCACTTCCATAGTACAGACCATTTAATACAAAGCATGTGCTAAGAAGTATGGGGGTGAATGATTCTTGCCAAGGAATTTACAACCATTACAGGAGTGTTCGAATGTTCCACTAGTGTAGCATCTGACAAACGAGTTAAATTGTAGAGTCAGTGTGCAAGTTGAAAGTACACAAGGGTAGAATCACTCCCGAAAAAAATATCAAAATTGTATACACCTAAATTCAAAGCAATGCTTTAGCATGGGAACAAGTAACTATTTCTCTGATTGAATCACTCTCATAGTAATGAACTTCTGCTGTAATAAGCATTCTAGAAATAAAAATATTCCAAAAAGCAGACACTTGCTATCCCTCTCATATACTAGTTGGGCTTATACTCACTCATTGGCCTATTTAAATAATCATCTGCCCCTCCAGTTTCTCTGTATTGTCTTTCTTTTTTTAAATTTGTTTGTTTGTATCTGTTTCTGTCTTTCTATTTTGCTCACTGTTATGCTCTGTCTTTTTCTAGCTGCCAATATTTGAATACTTAGTGCATAGTTCATATGGTCACACAGCAAAGAAATGACCATTCGCTTTTGGTTTTTTTTGTTGTTTTTTTTTTGGAGTTTATTTATTTATGGTGAGAGAGACAGTGAGAGGGAGAGAGGGGCAGAGAGAGAAGGAGAGAGAGAATCCCAAGCACTGCACTGACAGTGCAGGGCCCGAGGTGGGGCTTGAAATCATGAACTGTGAGATCATGACCCGAGCTGAAATCAAGAGTTGGACACTTAGCCAACTGAGCCACTCAGGTGCCCCATGACCATTTTCTCTTTACAAGATTGCTTCACGTGGGCATACCTGTGTTCTACAACATCACATGAGATTCAAGAGAGAAACCGGTAACCTCCAGTGAGGTAGGGAGTAGGAGGAACTAGCATGGCAAAATGGCATTGAGATTAGCCTCTTAGACATGGATAGGATTCTATGTGGTACAGGTAAAGAAGGATGTAACATTTCAGGTGATGGAATTGCCCAAAGACACAGAATAGAAGATTAGGGCATATCTCTGGTATAACATAAAACTGGAAAGACATTTGGAAGCATATGAAGAATGGATTTAAATGCCAGAATAGAGACCACACTAAAGTAAAGCTCAGTGGAAACTGAAAAATATCTTAAAAAACAACAACAACAAAATTGTGTCCTGATATAACTGGAACTCTGTTTCAAAAAGAATAATCTCAGCCATTTATGGAACTTGCAGCTATAGAAACAGAGATAATACAATGAACATGGTAACAGGAGAGAAAAAAATGATCAAAGATGACTTTGAATTTTTTGACTTTATCTTACACAGAGAATGATTGTGCTATCTAAAGAGTTAGGATATTCAGGGAACTTTAAATGCCCTAAATCATAAAATAGTCACTATTTTTGCTTATAGTGTTTTTCTCCTTTGGTTATTTTTTTCTATTTAATTCTTAGTCCAACTCAGTTCTGTTGGATTGTGATACAAGATCTAATTTGATATGTATTTTTATTAGCCAATTTTTCCTGTAATATTATTGAAAAGTTAACCTCTTTTCTAGTGGTTGGAATCATGTAGCTTTATTATATACTGTACATTGACTATTATATATATATATTGTAGAATTACTGCTTATTATTATACACAATATCTACCATTATAGGGGTACCTGGGTGGCTCGGTCAGTTAAGCATCTGACTTCAGCTCAGGTCATGATCTTGTGGTCTGTGAGTTCAAGCCCCACGTTGGGCTCTGTGTTGACAGCTCAGAACCTGGAGCCTGCTTCAGTTTCTGTGGCTCTGTCTCTCCAAGCCCCTTCTCTACTTACTTCCTGTCTCTCTCTCTCTCAAAAATAGACATTAAAAAAATATCTACTATGGTACATGACATTTAATACCGTACTCTGTCTCTCCATCTACCTAACCCTAAAAATGAATGTTTCTTTTTCAGAGCTCCTCTGTTATATTTGCTTATTTTTATTTTTTTAAGTTTATTTATTTATTTTGAGGGAGGGAGAGAGAGAGAGAGAGAGAGAGAGTGGAGGAAGGGTACAGAGAGGGAGAGAAAGAATCCCAAGCATTATCCATGCTGTTAGCACAGAGAGCAACTTAGGGCTCGATCCCATGAACTGTGAAATCATGACCTGAGCCATATCAAGAGTCAGACACTCAACCAACTAAACCACCCAGACACCCCTATATTTGTTTATTTTTAAATAAAACATTTGATTTTCATTATTTTCTCTTCACTAAAAACCTTTCAGGCCACACTATGAAATGGTACTTGTGTTATTATTGACATCATCTCCTCCATATTATTAGCTTCAACATCTTCAAAGAAGTAGAGGTGTCTGTGACGAAAAAAAGGGGGTGGGGATTAGAAACCGAGAGAAGCCCATATATCCAAGGAAAAGTTAGAAATGGTGAGATAGTTAAAGAAGTAACTTCAATACTAGTTATAAATTTGGTCCCGCATGGGTGCCCAAGCTATCATCCATACAATGATTTTTAAGTGTATAAAAATGAGGAAAAATATGAAAGTGGGGTTAGTTTGGGGAAACTCCACTGTATTGCTCAATGTAGTATGATATTTTGAAGGACCATACAAGTTCCTTGTGCAGGGGTAGAGAGACACTATCATCCTGACATGGTGTTAGACATCATGCTGGAACAGCACAAAATATTGGACATCTTCAAAGCTCTGAAAAAATTAAGAGAGGTAGGAAATTGGTAATGAAGCTAAGTTAAATATCAATTCCATGTTGTACAAAATCGAATAAACTATTTATGTTCAGGATTGATGGGGCCCATGAGACTGAAGCCCCATGTAAGTCTACATAGTTAGAAATCACAAGTGAAACAGCTACTGATTAATTTTCTTTCTCTCCCCATCAAAACATTTAGGCAACTGCTATGGGCTAAATGCTTGTATCTCCCCAAATTCACATGTTGGAATCTAATCTCCAATATGATGGTACTTGGAGATGAGGTCTTTGAGAGGTAATTAGATCATGGTGGTGGGGTCCTCAAAATGGGATTAGTGCACTTTTAAGAAAAGATATCCGAGGGTGCGTTCTGTTTCTCTTTCTGTTCTCTGCTTGTGAACATACAACAAGATGATGCCCATGTGTAAATCAGGAGAAAGGCTGTCACCAGACACCAGATCTGCCAGCACCTTGATCTTGCACTTTCAATCTCTGAAATTGTGATCAATAAATATTTGTTGTTTAAGCAGCCCATAGCATTGGACTATGTCCAATAGTATTTGACAAAGCAGCCTGACCTGACTAGGACAGGCAACTCTTCATTTGTTGAGTCATTGCATTTTTCATTGTTTTATTTTACTTTATTAAGTGTTATGTACATGTTTTTTAAAGTAGGCTCCACACCTGGCGTGGAGCCCAAACCAGGGCTGGAATTCCTGACCGTGAGATCAAGACCTGACCTGACATCAAGAATTGGACTCTTGGGGTGCCTGGGTGGCTCAGTTGGTCATGCATTCGACTTTGGCTCAGGGCAAGATCTCATGGTTTGTGGGTTTGAGCCCCATGTCGGGCTCTGTGCTGATGGCTCAGAGCCTGGAGCCTGCTTCAGATTCTGTGTCTCCCTCTCCCTCTGACCCTCCCCCGCTCGTGCTCTGTCTCTGTCTCTCTCTCTGTCTCAAAAATAAATAAAGATGAGGGGCGCCTGGGTGGCTCAGTCGGTTAAGCATCCGACTTCGGCCCAGGTCATGATCTCGCGGTTTGTGAGTTCGAGCCCCGCATCAGGCTCTGTGCTGATAGCTTAGAGCCTGGAGCCTGCTTCGGAGTCTGTGTCTCCCTCTCTCTCTCTCTGCCCCTCCCCAGTTCATGCTCGCTCTCTGTCCCTGTTAAAAATAAATAAACTTAAAAAAAATTTAAAGAAAGAAAGAAAGAAAGAAAGATGAAAAAAAAAATTGGACTCTTAACTGACTGAGCCACCCAGGTGCCCCAAGTGTTATGTATATTTTTAAGCATACTTTTAACTTACCATTTTCTTATTTACCTTATAGTATACTTTTTGCTGTAGTGTAGAAGCGTATTTGGTTAACATCCCTACGTATGTATGTTTTAAGTGCCGCAAACAAATATATTTACTAACAAACTTGTAAGTGCTAAATAACTGAGTACATGTATTTCTAATGATTTACATTTTGCAAAAAAAATTGATGGATTATATAGAAGTTTAAGTATTTTAGTGATATGGGAAGATTTTTGTTGAAATTAAAGGCAGGCTGGGAACGTGTTATTATTTTCTCACTGAAAGTATAGGCTCCTACTACACAAAAATCCACTAACTTTTTTTTTTTTTTTTTTTTTTTTGGCTGTGTTATACTCAGATAATAAAGTGCTTCTATATTGTTACTACAACAATTACTGGTACTATTACTACTCATTTGGTACTTCTTTTCCTACTTTTCCTTTTCTTACTACTTCTATTACTGATAAACATACTACTACCCTACTTGAAGCAAGTAAAATAGTAATCTCCCCTGGAGGCAATTAGAAATTAACAGTCATTGGTCCACAGTTGAAAATACATATTTGAGTATGTTGCATATATTTGCACATATAATTTAAGAAATATATTTTATTTTCATTTCCTAACTGGGTGCACAACTTATTTTTAAACTGTACTATTTTCAAGAATGTTGATGTGTAGCGAAATTTATTCAAACAAATACAAAAATTGCTGGCTTGTATTCATCCCTAAACATGCCTTATTTACTAGGAACTTCACACCAAAACATGGGAAAATAATATAAAAGTTTATTCATTTTTGTTCTCTAACACCTTTCATAAAAGATCATGGGTCATAATGAAATACTTGTAGTTACTGAAAACTTGACATTTATGTCTATTTATCTACTATCTCCTTTCTTTTGCCATGCCTTTGAGCTTTATTGAGAAGAAGTATATGCTTGTGAGAACAAGAGGGAAAAAATGGCATTTTTCCTGTGATAGAAGTGTGGTATTCGCATGTAGTATTTACTTTCCAGTTAGTGTTTAGGCCTTTGCCCTTGGTTTTAGGCCAAGGTGAAGGAAGGGGAGCAAACTGTTGGGTCTCTAGTTGTTACACCTTATCCTTAGCCAAGCAATATGAAGATAATGAGGAAAACTGACAAACTCATGTGGCTTGGGGTCTTAGAAATACAGTGATAATCCTCTCCATTCTTTTATTTTGATTTAGTGAGGAGCAGACAGCTTGACATGACTCTATTTTCCACTATTTTAAAAAAGAGTATATTTTACTTAATCTATATGAACAATATGTTTGCTCTTAAATGCAGAAAAAATTAAGACTTTGTCTTCATTTGCTTCTTAAAATAAATGTATAAAATGTATGAATAAATAAAATATACTTTACTGAGATGAGTGGTTTGAAAAAAAAGACAAAAGCAGTTTTGAAAGAGAACGTCTTCTGGACAAAATGTTCCTGAAGGTTGTGTATATTCTGTCAGAGGAATGCAGGAACATTATTCCCTATTGAGATGTATAGAGTTAGTAATAACCTCCAAATTATCTTCAAACTCTTAAATGATACTAAAGCTGCTATATTTTTATCTTGAAAATGCAAGTCTCTTTGTAACGGGTTTTCCCCCGTCTAACCATTGCCTATCAAGAATTGTGTTTGTTTTCTAAAAGAGTGAGCATGCCTGCAAAGAATAGATTATTATTTTGCCTCATGAAAATCAATTAAGGATTTTGTCTGAAGCTTTATCAAACACAGCAGAATGTATACACCCTGGAGAGTGTATACATATCAGGATTGTTCCTGGGGCACCATTTGCATATACATCCCATACTATCTGGAGACATGGATGAAATGTAACAGACTTTGGGCTCTTGCCAAGCCCCGTAGGATCCATAGAGCAGGCTTTACAAAGAAGGCATGTGGACTCCATCCTGCGGAAATGTGGCCAGGCCCTCCTGAGAAGCCTGGAGTTTCACTGTGAGGCCGGGGATCCTTAATGGACCTCTTCTGTATCTCAGGATGGAGCAGAAAGTTTATGAGCAGCACTTAGGAGCGTAGGGAATTACACAGGTGTGTGGCCTTGCTCTACAATTAAATTCTAGAAGAAAATACTTGCTGGCCCCTGAATACCTGATGCCTTTCTTACTAAAGTTTTGTAAATGCTGGCTCCTTTGCTTGGGATGCATATTAAACTTCTCACTTGGCACTTTTCAGAACTTGACTTGGACATTCTCTTTTCTAGAGGGTCTACCTAATTTGTCTTTTGTTTTATAAGCATTACTTTTTATAAAAGTTAATATTGTCCAAAAGGCATGGAACATGAGGTCCTGCAAAATGGATCGAAAGCTGCTTTTTCCACTGCATCCCCCGGCTCCCCTCTGCTTTGGTTGCCCTTAGCAACACACTCTTACCTCATCACTCAGTGTAGATTAGCTTTACCATTCTCCGTGCCCCTGTGTAGTCCTGCTTGCTTGATCTATTCTTGCTGGTATACTGTGTTTGATCTAAAATAATGCTTATAATTATGGTCCAAAGAACTCTTTTGAGAGGCCGGAGTTGCTAACTGATTTTTCCTAAATAATGTGATGTTAGAATCAGATTATCATCTGAAGGATGTTTTACTTTTTTCTTGATTTAGAAATTCAGCCTACAGTTGTTGGTACAGGGGGCCAAATAGGTATTTATATGTGTTAGGTACATTTGCATATATAATTTAAAAAGGAATTAGTAGTTCTGTTGTCCTGCCCAACATCCTGATGACTCTGTAATTTCTAGTTAAGAACTTGACTCTTATTATGTAAATAACATGAAACCAGATTTATATTCTCTCCATGTATAAAAAAACCAAACAGGGGCGCCTGGGTGGCTCAGTGGTTAAGCGTCCGACTTCAGCTCAGGTCACGATCTCGCGGTCCGTGAGTTCGAGCCCCGCGTCGGGCTCTGGGCTGATGGCTCAGAGCCTGGAGCCTGCTTCCGATTCTGTGTCTCCCTCTCTCTCTGCTCCTCCCCCGTTCATGCTCTGTCTCTCTCTGTCTCAAAAATAAATAAACGTTAAAAAAAAAATTAAACAAACAAACAAACAAACATGCTTTTAATCTATGAGAAAACCAAAGTTGAAAGGAAAATATCTTAGTCACATTGGTTTATTTTCTGATGTCATTTAAAACAATGTATTTAACCAAATTTAATCTTGTTTTTGTTTATGCAATATAATGTTTTTTTGGTATGTGATCTATTTGTTATATGCGATATAAGTGCTAAAATTGTAATTTTCTTCCTATTTATTTTGTTTTTGTAGTGTTATTTTAATGTCTTCTTAAAATCTAGAGGTGAGAAAGGGGAGTTGTAGCTTATCGTCAGAACAAATTTATGAACCAAACAGACGTGCCCCTGCACACACAGAGCTTAAGATCTAGTGCCATACGTAAAGGAGTAAACATACATCAATCATACGTTGCTCTGTGATCCGAGAGGAATGGGACATACCACTTTATTTTAGAGTGTACAAAAAAATCAGGTCCCAATTATTTGACAGATTTCTTTTTCTTCCCAGTCCCTACTGTCTCTGTCTCTTTCATTAGATTGTACAAAAACTCTGAGGCCATTCATTACAGTGTCAATTTAAGGAATTTCTGGTCCTTATACCACGGTGGTTTCCATTTCCCCCTCCGTCAGAAATGCTGAGAACCAGTCCCTCATCTTCTGCTGGCAGTGATGATACAGGGGACACCATCCTCTGCTGAGTGGTCTAAACCTCTTCCATTACTGCTGCTAAGGCTCTGGCAGGAGCCCAGGGTTAGCCACCAGGTTCTGTATGGGGTGGGGTTCCAGCCTGTGCTGCTGTGAAGGCCTGTGCGTCCCCTTCTCCCACTATCTCCTGACCCGTCTTTTAGCCTCAAAGTCCAATGGTTCTAATTTTTTTGTCCCTGCTGAGATGACTCCATTGCATCCTTCATTAGGGACCATCAATTTCACCCCAGCCCCACTCATTGCCAACAAATGCCATGGTGTGGGTTGTCTTTAGGGAGGTTATTGAAACACATGGTGAGATCTGTGGATTTCTTGTAGCAGGAAGACCTCCACTCAAGAATGCAAAGGAGAGGGGCACCTGGGTGGCTGTTGGTTAAGCATCCAACTTTGGCTCAGGTCATGATGTCAAGGTTCTTGAGATCAAGCGCGGAGTGGGGCTCTGTGCTGACAGCTGGGAGCCTGGAGCCTGCTTTGCATTCTGTCTCCCTCTCTCTCTGCCCTTCCCCTGTTCATTCTCTCTCTCTCTCTCTCTCTCTCCCTCCCTCCCCCTCTCTCTCTCTCTCTCTCAAAAATAAATAAACATTTAAAAAAAAGAATGCATAGGAGAAAATTACGTTTTCAATACTTTAACTACTGAACCTGCTCCTGTCAAATGACAAAGCATAGGATAATTTCCACATTACATTAATGGGCAATTAAAATAGTTCAACATGTCATGGAGTTCATAGAAACCCAGATACAACTAGGGACTTCAGGAAACTTGGCTTTTTGGAATGGCAGCTTTATTTGATATTTGAAATGTTGTTTGATGAGTTGTTTTTAAGGTAGATTAAGGAATGAGCATTTGATGACACATCGAATGTCCTGATTTGTAGAGTGAGGTGGGGGAAAAAAAAGTGAAATGAATATATTAATCTTGCTTTGTGTACCCTATTGGTAGTTATAAAACACTTGAACTCTGAAGTGATAAGAAGGTGTAAAATTTATGAAATGGGATTGCATCTTACTTATTTATTTAGCATGCGTTAAGTCCTTTCTAATAGCTAAAGTCTTTAAAGCCAGCCAGCGTAAATGTTCAGGTTCCCACTCACCCTTTGGTGATGAGGGTGTGAGAGGCTATGTTTTTCCACCATTGTGTTTGACTTGAGTAGGGAAATTATTGCTAAACAAGTTGTTTTCCTAGACTATTCTTTCCCCATCCCTTGGCTGGCGAAAGTTGTCTTCTCTTGGGCTGTTGCTTTATCAGTTGCCAGCTTCTCCAGCACCCTGCCCAGGATATAAAAGAGGCTAAAATAAAACCCGGGAACTCACGATTGTGGTGTTCCCTGGGTCTGGGTGTACCTAGCCAGTCTGTCTTCCCTCTACCTTTCTGAATTTTTCATGTGAGTTCCAACATTTTTAGCTGTACCTGGTGGGAGGAAAGTGAAAGACTGTGTGTAGATTATCTTGCCTGGATCAAAACATCCTTTTTTATATCTTGTGTCTGCATAAATTAAAATATATTTTACTTATTGCCATTTTGTGAGAACTATGTCAATGCAAATGCACCACATTTTAATCAGTTCTGCAGTGAGTATTGTTGGGGTGACCAGTTGAGAACTCATTGATTTCTCATCTATGTCCTGTGTTCTTCCTAGATAGAGCTTGTGCTACGTTCTTTCCTGTTGCTGTAGGAGTTAAATGGTTAGTTATGAGACTCAAAGCAACAGCAGGACGTGTGCACTTATCTTTTCTTGACATTTTCACTGTCAATCAGGGGCTCTGGGGAAAAACCTCATGAGTGAAATTTATTTGATTTTCTTTATCATGCAGTAATACTGGAGATAAAAAACTTAATCTGAGCAATGGTATGAAATCACTGCTTTAAACTTTTAATGTGCATTTCTTCCAGGCAGCGTTTTCATGGATTATTCTCTAAGGTTTACTGTTACAGAGAAATGTCTTATGTGAATCAATGAAAAAAAAACCGAACTAATATATAGATATATTGGTAAATGTTGAATGAAACCACACTAGCTATGTTTCCCTTCAGTTTTGAAAATTGTACCCATGGGTTTTATTGGTTTTAAAATTCATCTTTATGGCTGTAGAGGTTAGTTCATTTTATACCTTCTTTTTCTGCAGGAGAAATAAAATCATGTGTGCCTACATTAAATTTTTGTACTATTCTCTGGTTTCTTTCATAATTCAACAGAGAAAGACTTATCAGTTTATCATTTATAATGTCTCAGTTTTTGTGGTTTCATCTATTTTGAAATGTTTCTATGTATAATTCACTGTGGGTAATTTGAAGTACATATTCTGTAAGTAGAAAAAAAACCCTGTTTTTCTTTTCTAAAGATGCCATTTAAAATAAAAAGATTCTTCTTTTTATTTTAATCGGATTGCTTTTTCACATCATCTACCTCATCTTGGAACAAAGAACCACAAATGACAGAAAACTGTTTATTCCCACGATATACAAGAATAAGAAAAAAGCACTGAATGTGATCTTCTTGTCAAACTCATTTGCTCCCTTTCTGGGATTAAAAAAAAGTAACAACAAACCCATTTTAGAGAGTAAAAGTCACATTTTTATATTTGGCTCATAAGAAAGCTTTAATGATTCCTGTGCTTTTCATAAAATGTTCTAAATGTCATTTGTAACATTCATCTGGAAACAATTTAATTCAATCACTGATGATTTTAACATTTAAATATTAATCTGGGTTTATCTCTGGAGGTAAATTACGTACTTTATATAGTTACATAACATTAGGAAACATAAGGTCTTTACACGTATTATTTATATTACACAATTCTGAGGTAAATCCATGAAACTGAATTTGAGCTCAATGCTCTTTGCCTGAAAGCAGTGATTCTCAAGGAGAACGTAGGCTAATTATTTTCTCTCCAGGAACATTTGGCAATGAGTGTTAGGTAAATGCGCAGAGACTTTTTTTTTGTCACTACAAGGTGTGCTCCAGGCATCTAGAAGGCAGAGACTAGGGATACTGCTAAACATACTAGCATATACATAGGACGCATCCCACACCAAAGAATTATCTGGTGCAAAATGTCAGTGGTGCTGTTGTTGAGAAACCATGGCCTCAAAGGAGTAATTCCAGAGTCTGGTAATTTATGGATTGTTGGAGCCTGAAAGAATAAATAAGTTCCATGCCAAGAATTTTATTTTCTGTGTTAATAAATGCATAATATAATATATTTCACGTTATAGAGGTTTTTAAACATTGCAGTAGCAATTATTTCCCTCTGATGGACTTTCTAATTGTTTGCTTTGTTTCTCCATGCTTTTGAGCAAACACGCTCTGTAACAAAACCTCTCCTGCTTTACTCTTGATGAAATAGACAGAAATGAAGATAATCCTCCATTTGTGGCTTTGCAAATTATTATGTATCCCTCATGTCCAGGCGGCAGATAAACTGGAGGTAAGATTTAGGTCACATTCATTTTAATCTGCATTGTGCTGGATGAAAACCCTCACCTTTTCATTCAGGCATGTGGCTATCCATAGTTCCCCACACCCTTCTGGAAACCTCCCCAGTATACGGTGGTGAGTTCTCAGGGGAAGCTTGGTCTGTGGCCACACTGCTTCTCGGGTCCCTCCCACCGGTGCAGGGAAGGTCGACATAAGCCTGATTGCTCCACACATCCCTGCCTCTACCAAGGGGCAAATTCTTGCCAGTTTCCCCAAGGGGTAATTCTTGCCATTTTCAATCTCTTTGTTGCCATGATTATTTCTTGCAAAGGAAAAATCACTACAATTCTTGCCCCAGGATAGTTGCTCTGAGGAGGTTTCCCAGAATGAGGTTTTTGCCTCTTAACTTCCAACTAAAGAGAGGTGCCTTTGCATTTCACACAGACATTCCCCGCCCCCTCCCCTGCCCCAGTGGGTGTCTACAGAATATCCCGAGGGCTAGGAAGCACCAAACGACCACTCTCCTCCAACACTTAGGCTCTGTTGCTGAGTCTGGTTTGCCTGGCACCACTTCTTTTTCTTGGGTGAATTCTGCCTCAGGGGCTCTGGCATCCTGCCCTGTGTGAACATACCCACTGGGATTCCATCCTGCTTTCCTACACATTCTTCCATATGTGTTTAAATCTAAGTGTGGGAAAGGTCCCATTGCTCCCGCCCCACAGGAGGCTCCTAAGCAGAGGCAAAATGTTTCTTAGGGTTGGCCGTCTTATAATGCATCCTGACAAATGTGATCCAATCTTATCCTAACCCAGTCAAGCCAGTCAAGGCCCCAATACATCTTTAATCAGCAAAATAAAAATGAAAAAAAAACTATTACAACAACAACACACACACACACACACACACACACACACACACACACACACACACACACATATATATTTTACCTGACCCACAATTGGCAATCACAAGGCAGGGCTTAACAGAGTAAGAAGTGAGCATGCTAGTTAATTTTAGGTGCCAACTGAATTGGAGTAGGGGAGGCCCAGATAGCTGGTCAAGCATTATTTCTGGGTGTGTCTGTGAGTGTGTTTCCTGATGAGGTTAGCATTTGGATTAGCGGACCCAGTGGATTGTCCTCCCCAATGAGAGCGGGCATCATCCAATCCACTGAGGATCTGAGTAGAACAAAATGATAGACGGGTGCCATCTTTTTCTCTCTGCCTGACCGTAGGAACTGGGACATTTCATCTCATCTTCTGCCCCCAAACTGGGATTTGCATCATTGGTTTCCATGTTCTCAGGCCTTCAGACTGACTGAATTACTCCACTGACTTTCCTGGGTCTCTGGTTTGCAAACGCTGGACTGTGGAACTTCCTAGCCTCCATAATCACATGAGCCAATTTTTCATAATATACTTCCTTTATATCTTGTTGGTTCTGTTTCTCTGAAGAACCTGACTAGTACAGTGAGAGAGAGTTCAAAGGCTTTTTGAGGAGTCAGCCAGTATATTTTTAGGACTTGAAATGGTCTGATACCTCAGGAGACGGACATGGCAGGCTCAAAAATATTGGTACAATTAGTTATTATATTTAGGTCTATCTCCTATCTAATTATCAGTGTATCTAAGCATTTATTCTTTATATTAATGAGTACTTCACTTAAAACAGTGAGCCTGGCTAGATACAACTGACAGGTTCTTGAGAGAAATCCTATATCTAATTCCTCGGGGAACCCAGAACTTGTGGAAACAGCAGCAGCGAAAAGAAGTAAATTCCTTGGAGTTTATGATAAAGAAGATGCAAAAAAGACTTTGAGCGGTCCTTGATATATTCTGACCAGGAGTTACAGATCAGCATTATTATAAGCCCTCTAATGATTATTGTTCTATGGCAGCAATGCTACGTGAATGTGTGCTGTTTCATAATCACCAAGAAATCTCGGAAGAATGTGGTCCTTGAGGTCTAGTAAGAAGTTAAATCTGGACACGGTTTAATTGACAAGATTGGGGAATTAAAAGGCTTAGTATCTCACGGTAGGCTGAAGAATAGTCCCCTAAAGATTCTCACGTTCTAATCCCTGGAACCTGTTAACGATAGCTTCTATGGCAAAAGGGGCTCTGGAGACATGGTGAGGTTGAGGAGCTTGAGATAGGGAGGTCTTCCTGGATTGTCCCAGCAGGCGTGAGGCAATCGAAAGAGCCTCTACAAAGAGGAAGCCACAGATCAGAGTCAATGTTGAGTGATATTATGAAGGAAGCAAGATGTTGGAGTGATGTGAGAAAGGGGCCATGAGCTCAGGGATGCAGGCATCTCTAGAAGATACGAAAGGCAAGGAAAGGGATCCTCCCCTAGAACCTCCAGAAGGAACGAACCCTGCCCACACCTTTACTTTAACCCAGTGCGACGGATTTTAAGCTTCCAATCTCTGTAAGTCTAAAATGAATAATTTGGATTATTTTAAACTAATAAGTCTGATATTTTATTGTAGCAGCGATAAGTTACAGTAAAACCCTGATTTGCGAACATAATTCACTCTGGAAACATGCATGTAATCCAAAGCACTTGTCTATCAAAAGGAATTCCCCATAAAAAATAATGGAAACTCAGATGATTCGTTCTACAACCCAAAAATATTCATATAAAAATGATTACAATACTGTAATATAATACAAAATAACAATGAAAATACAAAAGGAAAAGAAAAATAAACTAACCTGCACTTCCCTTTGAAAACCTTCATGGCTGGTGTGAGGGAGACAAGAGAGGAAAGCTATTGTGTAGGACAACTTTCACTATCGCTAAAGCAATCACTGCTATCTTTTGGCTCAACGGAATCTTTTTCTGCATGGGGGCCATTGTATACACTCACCTGAATATTGACTACAGTACAGTTTTAAGAAACTCTAGTCATATACTGTATTTAATGTAACTGGCACTAACGCAGCAGAGGAAAGGGTGTCTATCTGCAGGCGTTCTGACGTAGAAGCAAACAAAGCATTCCCAAGTTCACTCTTGTATGGAAATACAAAGCAGTGTCCATAGGTGCTTTGAAGTAACAAAAAATACACTAGTGCCAGTTGTGGGCAGCTTCCAACGTTGTGAAAAGTCACTGATATCTGCCAAACACTGTGGTCTGAAATCGAGCATCCAAGCATGGGAGATGATCACCCACAATCCTGCAGAGAGAGAGAGAGAGAGAGAGAGAGAGAGAGAGAGAGAGAGAGAGAGAGAACCGTTAGGTCAGTTGTGATCATGTGACTTTCAGCATCACATATTACTCATATTGCAAGACAGCTCGTTTATCAAGTTAAAATGTATTACGAATGTCTGCTTATCTTGTGGAATGCTCGCGGAACAAGTAACTCGCAGTCCAGGGTGTGCTGTGTTACAAACCCATTTGAGTCTCCCACAGTCTGCATAGCCTCACCCTCTGGAGGCCAAATCTTCCAGCCTCCCACCAAGCTTATCTCTTGCGATAAACCGGGCAACAGGAAAACTATGGGTGCTCGCTGACCTTTTGGCTTTCACCTGTGCCCTGGGGTTGCCCTGTGGAAAGGTATTATTTGAATATTTCACAGCTAATTTTAAATTCTCATGTATAGGATTATGTATCTTGAGGCTATTTTGCTAATTTTTTTGGTGACCATTTCTGTATAGACACCGGGTCTTTCCTCTTGACCCTTAAGAAACATTCATGGGACCAAATACTCATGATTTTGAATTCTGTATCTGCCATTGATCTTAAATGGCTGACTTAACATCACTGACCCTCAGTTTTCCTATGCATAAGATAACCATCTTCAAAGCTTTCTCTCCTAATGATGCTTTAGGGATTGAATGAGGGATCTGGGCTCCAGAAGTAAACTCCCTGCCTTCAGATTCAATCTCTTCTTCATTCCTACCTCAAAAGGTGGTTGCAAAGCTATTGTGAACTGATGCACTCAGATTGCCTGACACGTTTCTAGTAGGGGAGCAAATATTAGCCATTACCATTTCTACAGCTACACTAAGAGCATTTTTTTTTTTTTTTTGGTCAGAAGTAGAAAGATAAAGGCCAAAGAATCTTAAAAGTGATTCCATTCACACGACTTGAAATGTCAGATCAAAGGCCTTTACACACATGAGTGAAGTAGACATCTCAAGGATATATGTGTGCAGAACTTTGAACTGATAGTTCTGTAGATAGACTCTGTAACACAGTCTTTAAAGTTTGAAGGATGGGGGCACCTGGGTGGTTCAGTCGGTTAAACATTTGACTTTGGCTCAGGTCATGATCTCATGGCTGGTGGGATTTTTTGTTTTTAATTTTATTTAAAGTTTATTTATTTTTGAGAGAGAGGGAGAGGGAGAGAGAGAGAGAGAGAGACAGAGTGAGAGAGGGAGGGACAGAATCCAAGGCAGCTCCAGGCTCTGAGCTGTCAGCACAGAGCCTGAAGTGGGGCTTGAACTCACAAACTGCAAGATCATGGCCTGAGCCAAGGTCAGATGCTCAACCAACTGAGCCACCCAGGTGCCCCTCATGGCTGGTGGGTTTGAGCCCCGCGACGGGCTCTGTGCTGACAGCTCAAAGCATGGAGACTCCTTCGGATTCTCTCTCTCTCTCTCTCTCTCTCTCTCTCTCTGCCCTTCCCTGCTTGTGCTCTGTCTCTGTCTCTTTCTCCCTCAAAAATAAATAAACATTAAAAAAATTAAAGTCTGAAGAATGGGAAGGTGTTGAAATGGACAATTCTACATT
Source organism: Panthera pardus (assembly GCF_024362965.1). Taxonomy (NCBI): domain Eukaryota; kingdom Metazoa; phylum Chordata; class Mammalia; order Carnivora; family Felidae; genus Panthera; species Panthera pardus. The sequence continues at coordinate 79,326,255 of NW_026526710.1, read as the reverse complement.
TTGACTGGTTCTTCCTATTTGCTTATTATATGTTTCATTATGAATGTATTTTATTCAGAAAACCATTCTATGATATTTTTAAGCAATGGCTTTATCTCCTCTATTTGTGCTTCATGGTTTAACCTTTTCATTATTTAAACTTCTTTCAATGTGGTAACATTACTAACTGACTACTGATCTTCAATGTTGAATAATTTGTCTTTCCTGACACCTTAGGTAAAGTTTGGTCCCCATTTCATATGTTCTCATGGCGGGATGGTGCCATTTATCACAGCTAGGACTTTGCATTTACTTGTGTGATTGTGGAATAACACGGGATTGCTCTCTGAACTGGAAGCTATCATTGCAGTGACTTTGTATATTCTCATTACTGAGTCCCAGCCAGCACTGAGCCCAGAACTGACATGTGGCAGATGATAAATGAATGAAAAATGCATGCCTTCTATTGCACATTAATGTTATATTTACTCTCAACGAATGCAGGACAATGTAGCCAAATATTATTTTATTATATTGTCTCTTACCAATATAAAATAGATGCTACTCCTTCCTACATTCTTTTTTGCATTCCATAAAATCCTTTTCCTATATGGTTTAGATTAGATTCTGCCAATAAGATGCATTTTCACAAAATTTAGGAGAAATAGAAGCAGAAGGCATGATCTGGAGTAGCAGGATCTCTGTTGCTCTAGGCAGCTAAGACGGTCATCGGAACTCAATCTGACATTTTCTCCTGAGCCTTCCAGTGATTTTATAAGGCTCTAATTCCTGTATAAAAGTCCTTTTTGTAGGAATATCCAGAATGGCTTCTGTTTTTCTGACGTAAACCTAATACAGTTAGTTTAGGGAATCTGTATTTCACTAAGGAAAGACACTGCATATACACAATTTTAAAAAGAATGGAAAAGCTTAAAATTCAGATTGTCTCGTCTGATGTGTTTTTGAACCCCACAGAGTGTTGTCCAAACTCTACAAACTGTTTAGTTTGAGGATTGATATTCCAGTTTTTACTTTTAGATATTGCATTATTTTGAATATTAATTTAGTTTTGCACTCTTTCTCTAATTTTGAGATTATATGTTATGAGTTTATTAAAATGTAACTATCAATACACAGTTTAGAATTTTAAAATAGTTTCCTTAGCAAAATGTGATATTTGTCAGATTCTTTTCTCCATGGCAACATTTGTTTTTCACTCATTCTTATATTCAGATCCATTCAGACAATCTGATCCATAAAGATAAAAGACCCACGAGAAATGAGTCATTTTGTCTTAGAATATTGAGACTTTTGTCCCTGTCCTTGTTTTTGGTTTTGGTAGTAGAAATCTGCTAGTCATTAAGATGTGAATCGGTAGTTTGTCCCCAAGTCATTTTGCAAGGATTCACTTAAAGTTGTCAAATACAAGCAATGTTAGTTTCTGTTTTAAATCTGTTTGCCATTTGCCATTACTATTCTTAATTTTTTTTATGTTTACGTATTTATTTTGAGAGAGACACAGAGAGAGCACAAGCGGGGGGGGGGGGGGGGGGCAGAGGATCCAAAGTGGGGCTTGAACTCACAAACCGCGAGATCATGATCTGAGCCAAAGTCAGAGGCTTAACTGACTGAGTCACCCAGGTGCTCTGCCATTACTATTCTTGTTTGCTACAAATCTACCACAGACAACGCAGATAATGTTTCAGAGTTCCAGCCATTTGTTTTGAGAGGTTGATTGATTTAGGAAGAGGAAAAAAGAAATTTTTTTGCCCTTCCGTGAATATAATGCGTGCCAATCTAACGGGAAGTGCCCTATGCCATGAAGGTTCATTTTCACTCCCTTCTGAATCCCATGCCTGTGCTTTGTGATGTGGTTGTGGGCTTATATTCACAAGCTGCATCCTGGGATGGAGATATCAGATTACCATGTTCAGTCGTGATCCTTATGAACCTTTTGAGGCAAGAATGTGTTTATTTTATTTCCTGTCACTATCCAAACAAAATTCAAAAACAAAATCAAACATTAAAACCGTCTTTGTAAATTGTGGTTGAGGATCTGAATGGAAAACGCGAAACACGTAAGAAGTCAAGCTGAGGGCATAGTAGACTTGAGGTCTGCTAAGCAGACGGTGCTAAACACGGGTTTATTGAAATTTGGTGGGTAGTGAAGGGAGACCTCCTGGAAAGTGCATTGTAAATAAGTTCATGTCTGAAATTATAATTTGGAGATTACGAAAGAGCTAGAAATAAACGATTAGAAGGTGGAAGTTTGTGGGAAGTCTCACTGGGCAAGAAGTGTCTGCAGGAAAGCTGCCCTATGAAACTAAAGGAATAAGGAAAAGAATATACTACTATTTAGAAATGAAAAGATGTTCACTCCTGATGCGTGCAGTGACATGGATGAATCTCCAAACAATGTATCGAGCGAAATAGCCAGACAAAAGATATTGCATACCACATGATTCCATTTGCATGAAGTTCTAGAAGAAGCAAGACCAATTTATTACCTTAAAAATCAGTGGCTGTTTCTGGGATGAGAGGATTGACTGGGAAAGGGACCAATAATCCTTTCCTTGTTGTTTAACCATTTTTTATTTTTAAAAAAAAAATTTTTTTTAACGTTTATTTATTTTTGAGACAGAGAGAGACAGAGCATGAACGGGGGAGGGTCAGAGAGAGGGAGACACAGAATCTGAAACAGGCTCCAGGCTCTGAGCCATCAGCCCAGAGCCGATGCGGGGCTCGAACTCACGGACTGCGAGATCGTGACCTGAGCTGAAGTCGGACGCTTAACCGACTGAGCCACCCAGGCGCCCTTTAACCATTTTTCAAAAGTCTACTTATTTATTTATTTTGAGGGGGGGGGGGCAAGTGAGCACGCAAGTGTGGGAGGGGCAGAGACAGAGAGAGAGAGAGACAGAGAGAGAGAAAGAGAGAAAGAATCCCAAGCAGACTCTGCACTGTCAGCGCAGAGCCCGATACGGGGCTGGATTCCATGAACCTTGAGATCATGACCTGAGCCGAAATCAAGAGTCAGAAGCCTAATGGACCAAGCCACTCAGGTACCCCCTAGTAATCCTTTCTTGTAACTGGTAAGTGCATGAATTTGCATGGGTTATTGCCTTTGCAAAAACAAATGAAATATTACATCTAAAGTCTGTCCATTTTTGTATATGTAATTTATACCTCTAATAAAAAATAAGTGGGATTTGCACACTTAACAGTATTTTAGATGTTTTAATGTCAGTACATATGGATCTGTAATTCTTTTTAATGGCCATACCATATACATTTGTATGGGTATATCATAAGTTATACAGCCATCCACCTATGGGTCTGCATTTGTTTTTTTTTTTTTTTCTAATTTTCTTCTCTCTCTTTTTTTTAGTTTTCTGGTTTATTTATTTTGAGAGAGAAAGAGAGTGAAACAGTGTGCATGAGCAGGGAAGGAGCAGAGAGAGGGGAGAGAGAAAGAGAGAGAGAGGGACCCAAGCTGACAGCGCAGAGCCCAACCCAGGTCTCAAACTCATGTCCCATGACACCATGACCTGAGCCAAAATCAAGAGCCAGATTCTCAACCCACTGAGCCATCCAGGTGCCCTTTTACTTTTCTTTCTTTTTTTTTTTTTTTTAAAGCTATTCATTTGCAATTTGAAATAATGCAATGATCATACTTTAAATTTTTGAAAATTTATATTTTCATACTTTGGAAGTCATTCTTTGAGATAGAGTACCTTTTACTCTGTTATTCCAATTTAAATGCCCACCACTCTTTAGAAAAGTCATCACTTTTTTCCCCAATAGGCTTACCAAGTGTAAATATCTCAGTTGCTTACTATTGAATATCTAATGACTGAGACCTGGAATCTACTGACTGAAAGGGAAATTGAGTTCTTAGAAGTGATAGCTCAGCAATGCTTTGGCAGTTTAATATGGTAATGAATTCCCCAATCCTTCCCCAAATGGTTCTATACTATTTACTTAGATGACAGTACACTGGAGAAAGGGAGGATCAGGGGTTCTCTTACACAGGGGTCAAGTTGATACTTAGGGACCCAAAACTTTATTGAGGCCTTGTGGTTAAAGTAGGGCATATTGGTGGCAGGAACCAAATGAAGTCCTAGCCTGGGTGCAAATCCCAGATGCTTGAGTATCTAATTAGAATAGGCATACCAAGGAGTTGGATTTATAGTTATTGTAGTGGGAAAAGTCTGATGGAAGGCTCAAACTCCTTGCCCCAACCTACGATTGAAAATCATCCAAAAGCAATATTACATCCTGGAGTAAATGGCCAAGGTTAGTGCCACACTTCAAGACCAAATGTAGGGATTGACCCATCACATCCTATTTAAACACCAGTGTTGGCCCTGCAAAAAACAAAAACAAAACCAAAAACAAAACCAAACAAACAAAACAGACAGACCTTCTACCAATGAACTAATGCAAATTTATCCTAGTTTCAGCTGTGCTCCCACATGTGGTATATTTTCTATAGCTGATTAACACAGCCTCAAGTACGTAGTATTAGATCATGCATCTGGCAAATATATTTATTTTTTTTCATCCTTATTAGGAAGGGGGAAAGGAAAGAATTCTCTTTCACACTAGATGAACATGGACAGTAGTATACACTTATGGTCAAGCCCAAAGGCTATATAACTTTCCTGCCTGGTAATAAGATAGTCCAAAGAGACATAGATCATCTATACATTCCAGAAAATATCACAATGCCCACTGTATGGATGGCATCATGTTTAGAGGACCAGATGAACATGAAGCGGCAAGTAAATTGCCATTTTGGGTTAGAAACATGCAATTCAGGCAGTAGAAGATTAACCCAATAAAGATTCAGGGGTCTTCGATCTTAGTGAAGCCCATTGGTCCTGGCTATGGAAGAACGTCTCCCTTGAAGTAAAAATGAATTATTATATCTTAAACCTCCCACAACTAAGAAGGAACGCAATGCCTTTAGGTCCCTTCAGGAACAGGGAACGTCATATTGCAGACTTCTGCTATGACCTGTTTAACGGAAGACAAAGGAGTCTCAGAGCAGGAAAAGTCTCTGCTGTAGTTCCAAGAAGTGGTCACATGGTCTGCTGCTTGCACCACATAATCCAGCTTATGATTTAGACTGTATGGCATTAGAGGTATCTGTGGTCGAAAAATTTGCTGGGTGAAGTTGGGTAATTCCCTCAAAGGACAATCACAACCAATCATAACCTTGTTTTAGAGCAACACAACACAACGTGCAACAGAGAATGCTATTCGTGTCTGACATGCTACTCAGGCCCATGAGAAATGAACATCTGCCTATGGGTCATGGGGTTAGAGTTTCTGATGAATTTATTAAACCCCCAATGTCCTAAAGTTTGATGGGTTCAGCAATCGTTGTAACATGAACCGTTATGTGAGGCATTAGGTGTGAGCAGAGCTCTTACCATTGGAGACTCCTTGCTGCTTTGACTGGAGAAAAACATCACATGAAGGAACCATCTTCCACAAGGCTGAAATGGCTATGATGGAGACATGTGACTCTCCAGTAGGAAGTGGTGACACATGTCTGATGAAGACAGTATAACAGAGTGGACCCGGAAGGTCCAACCTGTGGACTTGGAAGGGGTTCCAACTGGTTCTACATATTTGGAGTTTGAGGCTGTTCCTCAAAGTTTAGTTCTGGCCCCATTCTCCAGTCAGTGCCCTGCTTTGGTCAGCTATTTGATATCCCTTAAAAAAATCCCTCTGCCTTTAAATTAACTAGAGAGGACTAAGTCGTCTGCATGAAAATATTAGGCCCCGGCATTTTTCTTTCTAGTTTTGCTGAATGACCTTTACTTATTTGTTCATCTACTCATTCAACACACTAAATCTCTACTGAATACTTCTATCGTTAGAAACTGGAGACAGCAGTTATAAAGCCCTTTATGGACTATACAGGTACAAGTGCAAGAAGGTGTTAATACATCATGACACACGCAATTGGTTGATTCTAACTATGCTAAGTATTATGAGGGCAATTACAGAGTATTAGACACCGCGTATCAGTGAGCCCTAGTCTGGTCTGTGAATCCAGGAGGGTGGCCCGAATGACTGATGTTCAAGTGGAGTCCTGAGATGAGTAGAGTACAACCAAGTGGAGAGGTGGAGAGGAGCCTCCCAGGCAAATGCAGAGGTCCATTCCAAGGCGATATTGTGGAGGACAAAGCTATTTATCATGCGCTGCTCTGTGTTAGGCACTACACAAAACAGTGGAAAAATACACAAGAAAATAAGACACTATGCTCAAGACAAATAAGAGATAGTGGGATTATTTCAATGAGTAGAGAGAGGATTTTTATGTTAGTAAGCATTTTGATGTGTATGTCAAGACATTCAACTGCAAACATTTGATGATGTGTTTAGGGATTATTATCCTCATTTTTAGAAGTAAATGCATTGAGGTTTACTGAGGAAGAGAGATTGAATTCCTGAAAATCATAAGACGTGTAAGTTTTCGTTAAAAAGTGTTTGCAAGTTATCTCTGTTTGCAAGAAATGTATGCTTTCTCCAGTATTTCACATATAAAGTTCATATGTACACAGCAGCATAAAATATAAGGAAAAGTTTAGACCATCTGTACAAGTCTTCTCTAGTTTCCCCCTCTTTTATTTTTTTGGCATGAAAGGGAGGGGAACAAATAAAACATTAAACACAAGGTTATTTTTTTAAATTTTTTTAATGTTTATTTTTGAGACAAAGAGAGACAGACCGCAAGCAGGGGAGGGGCAGAGAGAGAGGGAGACACAGAATCCGAAGCAGGCTCCAGGCTCTGAGCTGTCAGCACAGAGCGGATGCGGGGCTCCAGCTCACAAGCTGTGAATGACCTGAGCCGAAGTCCGACACTTAACCGACTGAGCCACCGAGGCACCCTTAAATACGAGGTTATTAATGACAGACTGAAAGTAAGAAAAATTAAAAGACCTGCCTGCTTTCTTTTTTTTTTTTTAAAGGCTGATAAAAAGAATTCTTTTGTACTTGGTTGTCGGAAACACAAAGCTGAGGCAGGAAAAAGCAAAAATCAGGTAGGATAGAGTAAGAATAAAGAAAATTATGAAACATTGCTTCAAAAATTGACTAAAATGGGATTTCGTCATGCACAATTCCCTGAAATTGGAACACTAATAGCAGAGCAATGAAAGCAACAATCTGCACTTGCAGGTAATATTTTAATAGTGTGTGAAGAGTAGCACAGAATAATTGCAGTTTCTTTGAACTTCTAGCATTTCGTAAATGGATGATTCTTTATTTGTCATGCTCTCTAACATCTTTAACATTTTAGGCAGACATTAGTTCTTTAGATGCCTTTGAACTATTACTCCATACTTGATATTGTAACAAACTTTTGCCATCATCCAGATTCGAGTAGTCTTGGAGGAAGGAAATAAAGACTTCTCATCTATTTCTCTAACTGAAACAGGACAGATCGCCTCAATTTTCTGTTTTCTGGAAATAAATTCAACTCAGGCTTCATGGTAGGAGGAGATAACAATTCCAAGCAAATGTATTTGCTACAGGAACGTGTTCTTTGTTTCAGACGTGCAGCCTACCAATGGTGTGGGCTGGAGTAGACATTGGGCTGTAACCGCTGAGGGTGCATCCCTGAATTCTGAACTTTTTCTGTAAGGTCTTCTGATAACTTTAAAATTGATACCCACTTTTCTGTCTGGCATACCAGGTGAAACGTCTTTTTACTGGAGACATTTAGGAAGCCTAAAGAAAACCAGATTATTTCATGGTTTCATATTACTTAGTGATTTTCTTGTGAGAGTTTGAAGTCCAATGAGATACTTTAAAAAAAACTTGGAAAGAACTCATCCAACATCATCATCCCCCTCCAGAAAAGAGCTCAAAACTATTCCTACATATATTATTCATCTGTTTTGTGATATGGTGTATCATTCATTTTTTCTGAACATCATTTTTGCCATTTGGAAAACCAGACTAGTCATACCTGCCCTTGCTTCATAGGACTTTCAGAAGAATTACATTGTGAATGTGCTTTGCAAGCCTAGGAATGCTGTCTTTCCCCTGCTGGCTCCTTCTCATCCCTCAGTTTAAATCCTATCTCCAGGGGCGCCTGGGTGGCTCAGTTGATTAAGCGACTGACTCTTGATATCAGCTCAGGTCATGGGATTATCTCATTGGATCAAGCCCCCTGTCAGGCTCTGTGCTGGCAGCCTGGAGCCTGCTTGGGATTCTCTTTCTCTCTCTCTCTCTCTCTCTCTCTCTCTCTCTCTCTCTCTCCCTCTCTCTCTCTCTCAATCTCTCTCTCTCTGCTCTTCCCCTGATTGCTCTGTCTCAAAATAAAAAAAAATAAAATCAAAAATAAAAACTTTAAATAAATAAATTTTATATGTCTATATTAAATAAATTTCATCTCCTCTGTTTGCCCTGTGGCACCCCTGCCATCATTATGAGGGAGCTGCTTCCTGATTGCTGTGGCTTCAATTTCATGCAAAAGAAGACCCCAACCTAAATTTGACAGGCAGCAGGTAAACAGAGATTAAGTATATATGATATATATTTGTCACACATGAATTTAGTAATATGAAGCTTTAGTACCAGAAAAAATTCTAATTCTGGAGAACAACTCCGTTTGCTCAAATCCTGAGATAATTCCCAGGCTCAAGTATCTGAACTCGCAGAAGGAACACTTAATGTGATACATCTTAGTATCCGATTCTACCATCACGTCTTGCCTTCTTACCACACACTCTCTCTCTGTCTTTCTTTTGCACACACACACACACACACACACACACACACACACACACACCCATGTGTGCATGGAACTGAAATGTCCGCTGTACTTAAAGCCAAATATTGCAAGTTTATCATACTCCAGTATTCTCCATGCATAGAGAAACAAATTTAAGCATTGTATTAATAATGCAGCTTCCCCCCTGCCCCCTGCTCCCCACCATGGCCAAGTGGCAAGGTGGCAAGAGGAAGGCAGGAAATAGTTACCATTCCTCGACACCATTTAACCCAACGATGGGTCATGATTCCTCATCATTAATGGGAAAATAGGAGATAGCAGGCAAGAGACAGCAGCACTTGGTAACTGGGAACACAGCCAAGTTACTTGAACAAAGTAGTTGTTTAAAATTTCATAACGTTGTTGTATTTTTTAAAGAGGAAATGAATATGTATAGGGGTTGTTACCGGACATAACATAAAGAATAAAGACATCAAGGTGACATAGCTAAATACACCAAGAAGGTCAGAGGTATGTGTCAATACCAGACCTATTAGAGGGCCCCCCTCTGGGAAATGATGAGGAAAATGGAATAAGCCAGCATGCCAAGCACATTGGCTCCTTCTGTGGCAGAACCCAGATGAGATGAGCTTCTGGGACTTTGCACTGTTGTCCTCACGGGAACACAGCGGCCGACCTACACCACCCCTCCTGCCTCTGCAGTGAGGTTGGCCACCAGAAGACCCATAGGGGAGCCACCATTTGAAACATTGCTGGCTTACAATAAGTGGGTTAATTTACATAAGAACAACAGCAACAAAAGAACAAAGATGTCAAAAGGACAGTGGATTCAGAACATATAATTTGTAATGATTTTCCACATGATTCTAATACTGTATTATCATGTTTATTAATTGGTAAGAAAATATTATCAAATTATTATTTGATAAAATTGCATATTGTTTGAATACTTCCTATTTTATTATTTTCCTATTGATGGATGCTAAAGTAGAGACATTTATTTTAAAATTTGACATTGTTTATATTAACGTTGCTAAACTTTCTTATAGTCTTACATATATTTTATATGATTCTCTTGATTTCTTTTTTATTTATGTAGGTGAGTAATAAGATTAATTTACCTTTTCATTTGAGTATTTTTTTTTCCAGTCCTTACCATGTTGGGAAAGATCTCCATGTCTATATTAAGTAGCTATAGTGATTAAAACCTGGTTTTATGACTTTTATAATTAAAGGGAATGTATCTAAAGTTTAAAAAATTATGAACAAGGTTTATCAAGTTTAGGAAGTGCACTCATTCCTAGTTTTCTGAGTTTTAATAAAAAATAGGCAACATAGGGTCACCTGGGTGGTTCAGTCAGTCTGTTAAGTGTCCAACTCTTGGTTTTGGCTCTGGTCGTGATCTCACAGTGGGTGAGTTCGAGCCCCACACTGGTCTCCACACTGACAGCATGGAGGCTGCTTGGGATTCTCTTTCTCATCTCTCTCTCTCTCTCTGCCTTTCCTCTGCTTGTGTTCTCTCTGTCTCTCTCTCTCTCTCAAATAAATAAACTCAAAAAGAATAGGCAACATACATTTAACATTCCCTCTTGATAAACTTTTTTTCTAGTTTGCTAATGTGGTCATTACATTTACAGATTCTTCTAGTTGAGCTATTCTTTCAATCCTTTGAGAAATTCTACTTGTTCGTGATGAATTACATACTTGTAATGCATTGCTGGTTCCATTTATAATATAAAATAAAATTATTATTAATTATTAAAAAATTTTAACATTTGTTCATTTTGGAGAGGGAGAATGTGAGCAGGGTGGGACAGAGAGAGAGAGAGGGAGATAGAGGATACAAACCAAGCTCTGTACTGACAGCACAGAGCCCAATGTGGGGCTTGAAACCATGAACTGTGAGATTATGACCTGAGGCAAAGTCAGGCGCTTAACCGACTGAGCCACCCAGGCTACCCTAAAATAAAATTATTATAAGCTTTAGATACTTAATTCACCTAATTAAATTGTATTTCAACTATAGGTCTCAGGTTAAAAAGACTGAGAAAAGTTGCTAGTGCTGGTGGCTTTTAACCTTTGGTTAGCTTTGAACTTTGGTTTCAAAATGTAAAGGAGATTATTATGCAATAGATACCATAAGATGTAAGTTAAGTCTATATATATTCTTGTCTCTGGGTCCTAAAAATAAGTTGTTATCTTTAGTGTATTTACAAGGTTAGGCATAGTACTTCAATATTTAGAGGCACAATACCATTCAAAACTCTCAGTTTTTAAAACATTTTGATTATTAAATTAGTAAAGAGAATGCTGAATATAATTTTGGTTTTGTTTACACAAATATTTAAAAGGTAGAATAAGTCCGCTGAATGGATTATGTAAATATATAAATGTATCCAAAAGAATATGTATATAATATTTGATAATATATTATATTATATGGTACATAATATATATTAATAATCTTACATAATATATAAATATTTTTCTTACATAAGTAATATATAATATCAATGTGTTATTAAAGATTATTAAGATAGAACAGATTCCATTATTATTGAAAATTAATGTCTCCACAATAAGTAAATATGTATTAAGATAATGAATAAATAAAAATTTAATAAATAATAAATGTAATTACTAAATACTTTCAAGTATAATAAAATCTTCAAGGACTGTTTTCAAGGACTTTCATCAAATACTTTATTTTTCATACCCTAGCTTTTTGTTATTTTATTATAAATGTTCTTTTTGACAAATAATACCTCTTTTATTACTTTGAAAATAATTATTGCGATTCTTTAAAATTTTTATTTTGCTGTTTCATTAATTTAGATTCATATTTTGCTTTGTATTAGATTATTGCATTTATTTGGGTCTTCCTTCCTCCCTCCCCTCCCTCCCTCCCTCTCTCCCTCCCTCTCTCTCTTTCTTTCTTTCTTTCTTTCTTTCTTTCTTTCTTTCTTTCTTTCTTTCTTTCTTTCCTTTTCCAAGCTACTCCTTGCATATCTACTTGTTTCCTTGAGGTTATCTGATGACATAATTGGTATTGGTGTGTTTTGGGATATAAGACCATGAATTAGCACCCGAGGAATGCAATGCCCTGATCAGTAATGGAGAAATGTGTTTCAGAGTGGGGACCACCAATGGCACCCGCTGAGCTAGACCAGGTAACGTCTGGGCCTCCACCAGCTCATTCTCCCAGTGTGGAGCCTTTTACCAGTGCTGTACTGCTCTTTGCAGTTGATTCTTCCTCACACTGTAACCCCCTGGTGGGTATTTGTGAAGACGGCTTGTGGAGAAAGGACTACTTTTGGCCTGGCTGGTGTGTCAGTTCCAGACACGTATGGTTGGCACCCGATGTTATCGTTCCGAGCCTGACTAGTGCTGCCCTCCTAATGCTTTGCAGTCATGACTGTGCAGGCAGTGGCTTTGCCAAGGTAAGGTGAGGAAGAAAAAGTGAATAAATCAAAATCTACAGTGCAACCTATCTCCTGAGTGAGATTGTGTCCTTTTTCATTTGGGATGTTATTTGCATCCGGCTCCCAGACACCACAGACCAGCGTCTTCTGTCTCCCCAGGATTCTTCCAGAGCATTTGCTAGACCATGACACTCCAAACTGCAGTATGATAGGGGCCAGTCAGCCATTGTGCTTTCCCATATGTTCTCAGTTGTGCACACGTGAGAGTGTGGCTTACAACGGTAAAGTCCTCCTGGGTGGAACATGCCCGAAAAGTTTCAGAGGGTTAAAAATTGTTGGAAAAATTATTTATTTTCCTACTGGATATAGCCATCTGTCAAAAGATGGCTACTTGAGGAGAGGTGAAGAAGCTCCCCTGCTAAAATCTCCAGACAAGCTCTCAGGGTCCATTTGTGGGAGAACTTGAGCTACTCAAGCTTCCAAGCCTCCAGACACATCCAGGTGGGGCTCTGCACGTGGCGATCTGCCTGGCTTTACATTTTTTTCCTTGTTTTTTTATACATAAGATGCAAAAGAAAAAAGCTATGTGACTTTTTTAGTATTTCACCCCATCTGATCATTACAGACCCATTTGGAAGCGGACTATTTTTTCTTTCTTGATTACTGTTACCTTGAATACTATGTTTTTTAGTAATTACGTCCCTTTGTGGAATTACTTTCGCCATTATTAGGCTAAATTTACCTTGAATCTCCTGGCTCAGTATTTTTGTTCTTAAAAATTACACCAATAAGCAGTTTTCTGATTTTTCACCCAGGGCCCTGACGGTCATGCTTTTGTCGTTGTTGTTGTTGTTGTTGTTGTTGTTGTTGTTGTTGTTGTTTTATTTTATTTTATTTTATTTTTTTCATTAGTTCCTGCTTTTACTCATCTCACGGTACTGCCTGCTCTTAATACCTTGCAGCACAGGAGAGCATAGAATGATTGCTGCATTATGAAAAGGCGCATGCGCGATTCGTAGGCTCCATTCTAATGCTTATGTTGATTTTAAGCCAAAAAAAGAGCCTAATCTTTTACTTTTAAATTGTATTCACCTTGCTTCATCTGCTGAAGGTTAAGCATTGTATTAAATCATATCTTTTTTTTTCTTCCTCTTTTCACCTCCTTGTAAACTAATTGCTGATTCGAACCAGTGGCTAGTACCGTAACATCACGTTAGAGAAGAGAGAAAAAACATTGCGTCTCAAAACGAGCCTTCCGTCTTCTAGCTTTTACGACAAGTATAGTTCATTATAAAGGCAGGCCTTTGCCTGGCCTCTTGCTCTCCGTCTCTGTTCGCTCACTCCTAAAACTGCCACTCTGCATATGGGGAGGCCCCCAAACTGGACCGATGGACTGCTCCAATTCATACCATCAGCTGATTTGTGGGGCACAAGTTCTGTCCTTCCGACTGGCCTCTGGCTTCCTTCCCGTTAGATTCAGAGGTTGTGACTTTTAGATGTAAACACTATAAATAATCTTAGTAATGACACTGTATGCTGACAGAGAACACGACATTTCTCTTAGAAGGAATAGCTGTGTACTCGTCTTGGGAAGTCGGCCCTCCAGCCAACCATGTCATAAATAGGAAAGTACTCAGGAACACACACACAAAAAAAATTGTAACTGATTCTCCCCTTATTTTATGTGGATTTGATACTGTGTTTCAAAATACCAATGTTCTAAATATCTACTTTTGAGATGCGAATGACATATGCTTACTAAAAAGTCTCGAAAATATGCCATGAGGACCATTTTATCTACAATGTCTATATATTTGTGACATTAAAATTCAACATATGTAGCTACTAGCAACATGGCATTTTGTTAGGTTGGTAACAAAACCTAAGACCTGCCAGCCTAACAAAAAAACCCGTTTTGTTAGGTTGGTAGGTCTACCAACATGATCCGTCTGATCCTTGAGGGTGACTTTTATGAGGTGGATCTGTTTATGTGTGTTGTGGGGGAAGAGGGTTGGGAGTAGGAAGAGAGACGAATTTTTAAATGTTCAGAGAAAAGTTTGCATTTTGCATAGGGACACATTATATGGAACACGTAAGTCACTTGGGCAATGAATACTTTGGGCAGTTTATTTCAGTCATAATCCATGAATATATTTGCTTGTGACAATATAAAGCTACTATTTTCAATAGGAAAACATTGCAAAGTAAATGATCACCAACTCTAAAAGGGAAGATAAAATTATGTTTACTAAAGGCGCAAGAGAAGATGTCTAAGTGCAATCTTGCTGGCAATTTGTTTCCAGAAATATTAATTTTTGAAATCAGCCCTTCCCCACCCTCCCCCCAACTTTTCCCTCTATCCTAGATTCTTCTTTACTTTTGTCATAGATCATCATTCATGCATACATATCATACATTTTTCATCACTTTAATTAAAGTTTGATTCTATTTTTATTTCATAGGAGATGAAGTTTTTGAAAGGAGAGGAGCTAAGGCGAATAAATAAGTGTTCTAATGTTCTGAATCTCTTTTGAAGAACAGTTTAAGAACAGTGTTAACATCATCCATTTTCAAGTGTCATTCCTTACACTCGTGTCACCACAAAGAGAACTGGAAGATGGTACAATTATACTTCCTTTTTCACTGAAGCTGAAGAAAATCTGGCAAAATAGCTCAAACTCAGCGTAGAGCCCTGAGACACCTCACTGGGTTTTTTTGTTTGTTTGCTTTTTGTTTTTTGGGGTTTTTTTTTTTGCTAGCATCCTCCTGGCCTTAACTTTCTGTTCCCGGAGTCCTTTTGACCAAATCCTTCCAAAAGCAGCCGTCAAGAAAGGGAAAGCAAAACAAAACGTATCAATGCAGTGCAAAGAGCTCATCCCATGTGGACATGTGACGAAGTAGATTTGTAAGAAATGGAGAACGTTCTAGGGAGATACCAGAGCCAAAGAAATGGCCGTTTTTGCAGACGGGGCGGTAAGAGAGTCAAAAGGTTGTCCTGCCAGATAGGCCCTGAGACCAGCTAACCAGTGAAGTCCAAGCTCCGATCTAGCTACCACCCGAGTAGGACGGCATCTTCACAAAAGGGGCTTCTCTCTTTTGTGGGGGGAACTTCGATGGCCTCTTCCTCTGCTTTTGCTTTAACGAATACAATGTTCATAGGCAGCCCCCATCCTGCACCAGGAATGAGAAGGCCCCCAGGGCGAGTTCTCCTTTTATGTGTGAGAACGCTAATTGTCCCGCATGTTCTTGTCACGGGTACACCTGCTGATTTAAGGGAACTAGTCAGGTGTTCACACTCCGTCCAGCCTGGCCTTGGCCTCGGAGCCGGTGGGCGAGAGCGAATCGGCGGGCCGTTGCCGGCGACTGACACGCAGCTCTGCTTCGGGGACCAGGAGCCTGCTCTGATTTGTCACACACATGGCCCGAGGGTCCCCAGCGGGTTCTGCACAATCCGCTCCACTCGCGCGTGTCTTCCGACCCCCACAGGCTCCCGAAAAGAACTCAGCTTGGAGAAACTGCCAAAAACGGGTGTTAATACCTGTTACACCTGCAGCTCTTTCCTGGTCTCTTACATCTCTCTCTCCTGGGACAAACCTGCAGCGGTTCTAAACTGTGACAGGTTCCGTGAGCGACAGGGAACAATACACAGCATCACAGCAAACCGATCATGGTCCTGTCCACCCCCCCCCCACACCCCACCTCAAGCAATATGAATTTATTTAAATTGTGTGTGATCATAAATTACACGTTTAGAATAAGCACTTATACAGTTATCTTTTAGTACCTGGGTACCTTAAATTACAAATCAGACAGCACACACGTATTTATTAAGCGCCTACAGAGTGCAGGCGTTGCTTCGCAATAAAATGCTCGAGTCATTTTTCCAACGTGCTTCAGTCCCTTCTCTATTAAATCGCTGCAAAGATGCCAAAAAGTGCATTTCAAACAATGTGAGGCATTGATCTTTGTGCTTTACTGAACAATTATTGAGTGTAACTGACTTAGATGAAAAATAAATCATGGGGCCTATCTGAACTTTGATTTTTGCGGAAAACCCACATTTGTCTCTCTACTTGTGTGGGGTCTTTAACCTCTAAATAGATTTGAGTCCAAGATTACAAAAAATATATTTCAAATACAATTCTTTTGTAAAACAAAAATAGAGACCAAAAAAAAACCAAACAAACAAAAAAACCAAAAAACAAAAACAAAAACAAAAACAAAAACACAGGGCACTGTTTTGATAAAGACAGAACATGACTGGCTTCCTCTTTGGATTATAGTATGCATCTCCTTCTCCCTACCTGGCAAAATATTTGTATGGATTTAAGTTGCTCCGTAGTTTGGGAAAAGATTTTCACCTATTGTGTTTGATACAAAGTCCCAAGTTAAGTCTTTTTCAACTTTCCAGATGGGATCAGGGAAATAATTGTTTTCATCCAAGATGGAACAGCCAGTAGGAGCCACAGTCGAGACACTCTAGACTCACCCAGCACAGCACAACTGCTTGCTTGTCTCCTTCCTTCGGCTCTGAATGTCTTTGGGTTTCCTTACACATCCACCTAGCACTTACCATTTCTGGCAAGGTCCATGGTCCCAAACTACCCTTGTTTCATAGACTCAAGATCCACAGTCTTATCACCAAGAAAAATGGGTAATATTAATCTATTTTCTTCTTCATGAGACAATTGTTTTAAGACCTATATTTAAATTATGAATAGGGGTGCCTGGGTGGCTCAGTAGGTTGAGTGTCCAACTTCAACTCATGTCATCATCTCACCGTTTGTGAGTTTGAGCCCCATGTCGGGCTCTGTGCTGACAGCTCAGAGCCTGGAGCCTGCTTCAGATTCTGTGTCTTCCTCTCTCTCTGCCCCTCCTCTGCTTGTGCTCTACCCACCCCCCTCAAAAATAAATAAACGTTAAAAAAGTTTTTTTAATAATAAATTATGAATAATGGATCTATCAAGGTTGGGTAAATCATAGGGATAGGTTTAGAGAGATGGCAGACTGAAAATGTTTCCTGAGAAACAGAAATTTTTATTTCTCATAAGATCTATCCTACAACGCATGCAATCATGCCTGGAGTATACTGAATACCTTAATAAGGAGATTTAGGGTGCCAGAAACAGGGGCATGCTAAGTTGCATTGTCACCTAATGCTTGCAACTGAGAATGTATCTCTCCGTGAGAACAGAGAAATGCAATTTTATATGGTGCAAAATATTTAGCTTTGCTATTGGAAAGACATATTTTCAACCTAAAAGACAAAAATGCTTCTCATAGGCTCAATCCCCAAAATGTTATCTATCGAATGAATAGAATTTTATTAGGTTGTAAAGTGAGATGCCTAAGAGAAAAGTCTAAAATGTTAATCCAATTTTTCATTAGATTATAAATGAAATGTTCTTATCTACAACTGTAGCAAGTATGTGTCTAGAGACTTTCATTGTGGTCCCTACTGGTCTATAATCCGTACAGAGAGAAGTTAATGTATGGAAGTAAAGCATACACTTTATCAGGGAAAAGAGAAAAAGATAAGCCATAAAACAGGCATAATAAAGAGCTCTCCCCCACCACCAGAAAATTTATGTTCAAGACTAAATTAGCTTCTTATAAATTATGCACAAGCTCTTATGATGTTAGCAAATATGTGGTCCAGACTAATGCGAGTTTGTTTCTAGTGAAAATTCTCTAGCATCTTTGAAAATGATTGTATTCATTTTTATCAAAAAGTGTAAAAGGTAATACTACTGATTTTTGTTAAGCAACATTTTTATTCAAGAAGTTTGTGTTAGCGTGCTAACTAAAATAATGTGGAAATTAAATCAGTGTTGTTTATGTCAGCTTTAAATACCTGTCACAGGTATTTCTGAGGTCCAATGATCGTAATGTCAAGCGTGGTCAGTGTTGGTTGCCCGACCTTTAACGACAAACAAAGGTGATGGGTAGAGGCAGATGGAGAGAGTACACTTTGTAGTTTGGAGCAAGACAAAAGTCTATAGACCACCTGAGTTTGGCTTTTGTGTTTTCCCCATCTGAAAATGCTCATAGAAACAGAATACTCGTGTGGTTTTATGGTATTCAGAATCTCTGATTGAGACCGGGTGATGCCTAGCACCTGCCTGAATCTTCCTGATGTTCTCATCCAACTGGGAAATTTGGAATACACCAGCTTATAAGCAAACATGCATTCGCACATATTGCTCTTAGAAAAGTACATTGGCACAACCTTTCCCAAATGCAATTTAAGACCATTTAATATCAGTCCATAAAATATTTATAACCTTTAGCCCAATAATCTTATTTTTAAGGTGAAAAATTGTATTGTGCATACATATATATATTTCATACACAAACACATATATGTGTACAAGTATGTATGTGCCTACACTCCTATGCTCCAAGAAATTAAACATACCATTCATAAAAAAAAAAAAAAGTAAAAAAAAAACCTACAATTCCAACAGAGAATTAAATTAACTGTATTAAATCCATATTATAGAATACTATACAGTTGTTAAAAATAATACTCTTGAACGATATTTAGAGATTCTAGAAAATATTAAAGGTACAATCTTAGATTTAATTAGTTAATTAATTACTTTAGAGAGAGTGAGTGGGGGAGACAGGTGGAGGGAGAGAGAGAATCTTAAGCTTAGCATGGAGCCCAACGTGAGTCTTGATCCCACAACCCTGGGATCATGGCCTGAGCTGACATCAAGAGTCAGATGCTCAACAAACTGAGCTACCCAGGTGCCCCTATAATGTTAGATTTTAAAATCAGGGTGAAAAAACATATATTAAAGAAAATCTTGGTTTTTTTTTTAAACATGAAACAAATAAAATGGTATTGCCACTAATTGGTGAAATATCAGGTTTTTTTCTATTGTCTTTTGTAATTCTCCAGTAGACAGTCACACTTCCTTCAATAAACATAACGATTTTTAGAAAGATTAAAATACACAGTGGGTTATACTGATGAAATCAACTAGATGTTTTCTTTTAATATAGCTTCTAAAATGGTGTGAAATGTGGAATTTGAGTGAGATGGGACTTGTGTTACCTGTGAATGCTGTTTCCTCTTTTTAAGGTCTTGGTAACTTTTGATTAAATGTATCTGATACAAATTATGAAGAATGTTTCTTTTACCATGAGCAACATATGTACAGCACAAATCATGATGGTCTTAGCCCATGTCTTTAGACTTGGATTTCCTTTGTGCCTACTCCTAAACTTCATGTTGGTAAGCACAGGAAGGAAAAATATTTTATTGTAGGAGAAAACAAAAACAAAAACAATCCTCCTTGCGAAGGTGAAGCCATTTGCTCTAGTGGTCCGACACAATTTTGCAAAGTCTTTTTTGTTTCTGGAAAGTTTTCTATTTATTTTTGAAGAAATAATGTGGCAATTTAGAACCTGAAAGGATTGTGGTCTCAGTTGGGCAGTGGACAATTTGGCAAGTACTATGGTACCATAGTTCCAGGTGAAGGAAACTGCATGGTACTCGAGGGCAGGAGGGCGCTGCGCCCGCAGCCATAATTCAACGAAGTAGCCATTGATTTGAGATTACCGAAATTTTCTTTCCTGCAGATATAACAGATTCGGGCATTTTCAGATAAGGGGGGGGGGGGTGTCCAAATGAGGAGCTGCATTCTGTATTTATTGAGTTAGAATCTCCATCTCTGCCTCCCTACACCTACTCTTGATTGTTAAGTAAGATGATCTGAAAGGTGCATCTCCTTTTGTGTTAGAGTAACGTTCTCAAACTTACTCAAACAGAAGAAAACCGTGTTAAAAGGATGAGCTTCCAGGAAGCCCCTTTCTTTGGAAAATCTGATTTAGTAACTTAACCCCAAGACCCAGAATCTTCTTTTGAATGTGAGCCGTGCGAATCTCACCGTAAACTTTGAGAACATGTTGCCAGAGCATATGTTCCAAACTGCGAGCCAGGGGTTTATTAAATGATTTCCCACTGATTTTGACTACAACTTCTCAATGGTTCTTGACTACTCTTATTTCATCTGCAAAAAGAGCAGTTGTGATATATTACCTTCATTTTTTGATATTAAATGTATTTTACTTTTAAATTCGAACATGTCACACAGTTTGGTTTTCCTCGTTTATTTGTACAAAATCTGCATTTGTATACTATTTCTCTTTATTCTCTTCTTAGAAAACCAATCCTAAAACCTGAGGAGAAAAGTTAAGGGACACACACGATAAGGGCAAATCCCCTCGTGATCCTAGAGCATCATTTCTCTCTAGGGCATGCTCATGTGGCACCACATTTACAGGTCATTCTTTTTTCTTTCTTACCCGCCAGACCCTTTGCTTTTCTTTCAAGGCTGAGATTGTCCTTGTTCAGATGACTTACCCTACTGAGCATTTCCTAGGTGCAGAGTGGGGGAAGCATCTCATGCTATCAGGAGGACACTGGTTGCTTAACAGATGCTGTGGCTCCGGGGTTCTAAGCCAGGCAAGGTCAAGCCAGAGTCCAACACTACCCTACATGATGTTTCACGGTGTGTGCTTCTAAGCAGAGATCTACACTTACCACACTGAAAATAATCACACAAACAACTGTTTATGTGCTGACGTAATGGACAACGTTTTGATGAAACGTGTAAGAAAATATAAAGGTCCTAAAGCATTTTACTTGTGGACTCCACCTACCAGCAAGTCTTGAAACACAGTGATCATGCCACATTTTCTATGACTATTTTTGAGATCCACATTTTATACTGGAAACAGTTTTTTGCGACATCAATGATGCCTTATGGAAGGTTAACAGATTATATATATATAATCATATACATAAAATATACATAGAATGTATTGTAATAAAAGGCAGGTGCTTAACCACGGAAGGTAAACCTACCTCCATTAGAGCTTCATAATTTGTAGATATTTGCATAAGTTTGCATAACATTCAATAAGGGTGAGAGGAGGGAATGAGAGTCCGCAATTTAACGGTGTTTGAACGCCTACTCTGTGCTATGCTAATATTGTGTTTCCTTTAATCATTTTACACATAAGAGGTTAGAAAGCTGTCGTGTGACACTAAATTACTCGATTGTGTACCAAGTCTCATTAGTGCCACGGTGGTTTGGACATGTCACGGGACCACAACCTGACAATTATCTCTCACAACAGCATTAGAGTAGGACTCATGATTCAGAATGACTTATTGGGCAAAGGGTGGGCATCACTTCGCATTGTTACTTTTCATCTTTTTTTTTGCCTTTTGATCATAATGTGTCCAGGTAAATGCATAGTTTACTATGAAGATGTAGATGCTTTTGCGTGAAGGTTAATCAATACCACACTGGCACACATGTATAAATCATACTTTGTTCTCATAGTTAATAATTGTTTTTGAGCCCAAGTGCCAAAACGATGCCAATAAAATGACCCAGGGGTCTTCAGAAGTGTAATGATACATGACTCCCCTAGAGTGAATGCTGCAGGGTGACCGTGAACACTTCCAGGGTAAAGAATAGTTTTAGGATAAAATTTCAGTATTTTCTTTCAAAACGAAAAGAAAAAAAAAACTTCGTATTTGTTGATTTATATTTTCCTTATCTTAGACATTTCGGGAAAAATAAATTGCTTCCTCAAAGTCTCCCAGATTCTGCCCCCTTCAAAATACAAAGAATGCAATAACGCTCCACTTCCACACCTGTGCTTATGTCACAGTGGCTCAGGGACATTTAATGACTCTTTTTGGAAATTTTATATGATGCTGTCCACCGGACCCAGGCTCCTTTGAAACAATCTTGAAACATATTGGTTTAGTATCAAGGAGGTCTGGAAATTCAAGCTGTCGTCTCTATGAGCGAATGGAAACTTTATTCACCGCATCTGCTATTTACATGGACATATTCACATGTGCACCTTACTGTTGCTAGGAAACTCAGAACTAGACTCTGCCACCAGACAGGGAGATGCATAAATAAATGTCACCAGATCATCCAGTTATCACAGCACACGGTTTTCTCTATTGCTCATCTGACTGCTGCTGAATCATACTTCAGAACCCCAGCCTGTTTAAATTAGCTCGGGCTGTCGAACGTCTGCAAATGTCTTAAACTAAGATCAAACACACCGCAGCTAGTCGTTGGGAATTGTTCCATCTATAATTGACTTGCTGGTGGACACTCATGCATCTTTCTTACATTTAGGGAAGTAGAGTCAATCTCTTTTACTATGTCAGGATCTCTGTCTACCTACATCCATTGCATTGTTTCTTAATTCCTACAGCCCGGAAATTATAGTTTGTTTGTTTTTTTTCAAGAGGTTATTTTTTCTTCATTCATTCAGCCTACTTTCATATTACCGTAATGATTGAACTCAACAGTTCAGGAAGTAATACGATGAGTCAGACCTGGCTTTTGCACAGAAGGAATTTGCAGCCCAGTGAGCAAAGTCAGTCAGACACACAAGTGCTAATGCCATGAAAGAGTGGAAAGCATTTTAACAGTCAGACTAGTGGCTGTTTCCTGTAGGACATGTCAGAGAAGACAAGTGGAATGTGTGGCACTTGGCCTTAGACTGAAAGTTGCATAAAATGCAGAGGAAAGCAGTAGAGGAGGAAGACACAACAGTAGCAAGTTTGTTGTGAAATCAGGAGTGAAAGAGGTGTGGGTTACTATGTGATGTGGACGCACAAAGGCAAAGGAGGTGAACGGTCACTAGAGAGCATGGACTGAGCCAAGAGTGACCAGAAATGACAAAATGGAAAGTGGAAAGGGCTCAGGTAGAATAATAATAAGAGTCTTCTTTCTGGGATAATTTCACCGGCCTTATTAAATCTGCGGTAAGTTGTTATCAAAACTTGTGTGCATTTCCTTCTAGGTGCAGCTTTATAGGTTTTTAATTTTTTTATTTTTAATTTATTTAAATGAAATTAATTAGTTAATTAATTTAGTTGCTTAGAGAGAACACACATGCGTGCAAGCAGGGGAGGGGCAGAGGGAGAGGGAGAGAGAGAGAATCTTAAGCGGGCTGCATGCCCAGCATGAGCCCAATGTGGGGCCCTTATAGGGTTTTTTTTTATTGAGTCTGGAAAAATGTCTGAGAGAACTTCTAGAAACATGCTCCATGAATGAGGTTGTGCCTTAAAAAAATACAACTTTTTCTTCTAAGAGTGTTTAGAAAGTTGCGTAAGAAAATACCAAATATATTTAAATAGCTGAGTTGTTTTTTTGGGAGGGGCAGCGTTTATTTAGGGAGTGATGTGCCTCACACAAGGATACTAATTACTAGCATTAAAGTTTAACTAATACTTCTTTAAATGATATGTGATCTACATATTCTTGCATATGGCAATTAAACGTCACATACGTGAGTACTTTCATTTGACCACTGGCAAAAGTTCCTATTCGCCTTAGTTCAACACATTGATATTCATCAGAAATATTTGTGTTATTTGAGGTCAACTATTACTGAGGTATTAGGATACAACCTAGGAGTAAACTCATGGGCTGGTACCAAAATGGGGATCTCTTAGGAAATGTCTTTGAAAGCATAGATATATCTATGGGGTAGAACCAAGTCCTCTTGAGATGAGAATGTAAGTTCCCTGGGGTCCAGGTAACAGTTTCAAGAACCAATAATACAAGTTAGAAACCTTAAGAAACCCGTACTCTGCCCTAACATTCTAAGCCCTGGCAAAGCCATGAGACACTGGTGAATGAATGGGATTGCCATTACTGGACAGGACTCTCAGAAAGGCAGACGGGCTCTGAACATCTTTGGTAGACTTTGGGCTGAAACCCAGATTAAACATTTCTTCCACTTGAATGTGAATCCAAAATCAAAATTAGGTCAGTCCACTCCTACTTGAAAACAAAGCCAATGGTCAATAACATTATCCTTCATTATGTGCACAAAATAAATTAGTCGGAAACCTTAGTTAAATATCTAGACTCAACATGAAAGTTCTAGAAGGGGAATTAAGTTAAAGCCAACACTACTGAGACCAGACACATAGGCTACAGGGAATAGACTAGCTAAAGAACATTTTACTATTTATGGAAACGTCTGTGGGGTGGGCACATTGTAAATAAAATATTAATAAAGAATCAAATGTGTTGACAATTGTACCACCCTACACCCCTCAGAACTCCCTTCTCTTCCAGCCTTCCCTCTACTTCCAGGTACTCTGAATCTAAGTTGGACTCAGGTTTCTCTCCCTTTCTCCTTAGACCAACCTCCACCCTTTTAGGATCTTTCTCTTGGTTATAAGATCAACCAATGCTAACACGAGCATGACTCAAAGAACCTTACACAGGTAACTCTCCAAATTAGTCGGTTTATACTACAGAAGGGACTTTACTAGAGATCAAAAGTACTTGATACATTTGAGAAGTAATCATGAAGAACAGATTTTTTTTTTACTTTCAGAGATTTAAAAGGATTTATCTAATACTTTAGAAACACACCAAATATAATGACACTTGCAGAGATCCACCTGGACCTATGGCTCTTAATCTCTCAGTGATATGTCATAATGAGAACAGCATTCCCATTATTGTGGATCTTCATAAATATAGAGAAACTCCAATAACACAAGAAGAAACGCTTCTAAAATAATAATTTATATTTTGTGGATGCAAATCTGCTTGCAGGATTTCATTACAGGCTAAATCTTGAAGATCTGCATATTGTCTGGTTTTTTGAGGCACGTTTCCCTCCCCAACACAAAGAAAAGAGGAGAGATAAGCAGCCCCCAGTTTCCATTTTCTCCTTTGGGCCAATGAAACATTCTGTCTGGATGGTAGGTTAAATGTCAAAGAAGTTTAGTTTTGATCTGCATGATTTTTATCCTATGCTGAAGGACAACTCAGAGGGTGTCAGGGTTTGGCAAAAGCTTTCTCATTCTTTTTTCTTTCCTTTATTTCCTTTCCTTTCCTTTCCTTTCCTTTCCTTTCCTTTCCTTTCCTTTCCTTTCCTTTCCCTTCCCTTACTTTCTCTCTTTCCTTTGTTTCTTCTATTAAAAAATTATTTTTCGTCTAAAAATTTTAAAATACAATTATAAAAATAACTGTTCTTTTAATCCCTTTTTTCTTTCTTTCTCTCTTCTTTTTTCCCTTTTGGATCTGTTTTATTTTCCTTGTACTGTTGTAGACTCTAAGTTTAAAATTCTCTTTTGGCCAGTAAAAAAGCGGACACAGGATTAAAGAGAGAGATGGCTAATGTCCGGGAAAAGACAAGAGCCCTGAATAAGGGTCCTTGCCCTGTTTTTATTAGGATCAGAAGGCTTACAAACATGGCGATGGACGTGCAAAAAAGGACAATGAATCTGTGAACATTAACTTGTGGATTGAGGGAAAGGGGGACTTGAGGATATTTGTGGCTAGGGGTTTGGGTTAATACAAAACAAAATTGGGTGCTGGGCAGTCAGGAGGAAGGTTGTTTACAGCGGACAGGAGGCAGCATCTCTGTTTATCTTAGCTATTCTAGGGGATGAGACAGATGGGGGGAATAACCTCAGGGTTAATAAGGCACTTTTTCTTTTGTTAACCAACTCTGCTCTGGGCTGCTTTGCCTGCAGCACAGGGTCCCTAGTCCATTCACCAATTTACCTAACTTGGCCCTATTCTCCTGCAAAAGATGCTATAGTACCAAATTGGGGTGCTTCTACCCTGAACATCTAATCTTGTTTATTTCATACACCTGTGTATTGGGCACCTTTGCCTCTCCCTCTCTATTCTGGGGGCTCTGCACCCCCTCTCTACTTTAGGGTGCCTTTGCACCTTCCTATTCCTGGAATCTTTGTGCATCTCTATTCTCGGGGTTCTTTGCAACCCCCCAATCTTGGGGTGCCAATCTGGTTTACCCAAATTCGGATGTGAGCATTTTATGACTTTGTATTTCTTTATGCCTTGTCAACCCATTGGTGTAAGCTTGGGGGATTTCTAAGCTTATCCCCACACTGTACATCAAGAAGTATATGACTGTATAGTTTCAGAAAACTACAATAATAATAAGATAGCTGTCAGATCAGTATAGTGTGTTCTTTTTTTCTTCCTGGCCACAGTTACCCTATGTTGAATTAATATTTCCTAAATATTCATTATGTTCACATAGCGGAGACAGACCACTAAACAAAGTGTTCTCTATTTTTTTATTAATTTATTTTGTGACAGAGAGAGAGCACAAACAGGGGAGGTGAAAAGAGAAAAGGAGAGAGAGAATCCGAAGCAGGCTCCATGCTGTCATCACAGAGCCCAGTGTAGGGCTCGAACTCATGAACAGTGAGATCATGACCTGAGCTGAAATCAACAGTTGGACACTTAACCAACTGAGTCAACCACAATGACTCCCTTTCAACTGTTTTGGGATACTGATGTTGTTAATCATTATTAATAGATCACTGATAACACTTTTTAAAGGTTGGCAATTGAATATAAGTTTTATGCCTTTAGTCTCATTGGAATTTACTAGGAAGGACACGGGGGAAACTGTTAGTTCTTGCTGTGCTCCTCCCTTACTTCTAAGAGGTCCTGAAGGCTCTTGTCTGGTTAACCTATACTTCATCTGGTAATGCCAATTTCTTAGGATTGTAGAGATGAAAGAAGTATTAACGCTCATTGTTACTTTCATTTTTTGATAAATAACATAAAGAAGCCCAGAAACTTTGGGGAGCATGTTTCTAGCATTGCATGGACTATTAGTAAAGTAGGCAGTCTATAGCCTCAGTTAGCTGTCCCATCGTGACATGCTATGTTTCTTAGAAGTTTGGCATTGCTGATGAAAATTCTTCTGCCAAAGACCAAATATCGTGTGTTATGTGTGTACATTATGTGTGTGTTCTGGGGAGTTACAGCAAAATAAAGTTATTTCCTTAGTATAAACAAATCATCTAGGATAGTCACTAACAGTATCTGATGGTGACAGTGCGTGTTCCAGGAGGCATTTGAGAGCAAAAATGTGCTCTTAAAGAAAATTACCTTCTAAAATGTCAGTGTGATTACTCTCTCTCTCTCTCTTTCTCCATATGGATCCACACACCTAAAATTGAATGCACATATTTATTTCTAAATTACTTCCTTCCTTTGATTTCCCCAGTTGTGTTATTAACTCAAAATTAAAATCCAAAATTACCTTTAACTCTTTTCTGTCTGCGCTTCTTCCCATCAGCCAGTGTTGTTTCATTCTTTGTGTTTCTACCTCAGAAATTTCGCTCATTTTAATCCTTTTTTTTTTCTTTCCACACCTATATTCATTGTTCTAACCTTCAGTGTTTTCCCATTTTTTTTTTTTTTTTCTCTTCTGGAAAGAGCTTCCTATTGCACAGCTATGTGTGTACAAATTCAGGTTGATCTTCGTGATTGAATGGAAGATAATACACCATCTCTACAATTGTTCTATATTCTCTCTTAGGAGAAAGAACAAGGACTTTCTGTGCAAATGGAAAAAAAATAGTACGAAATGCAATCAAGTGTTCTGAATAGGGTAAATACAATCAAAGCAATATGAATGGGGAGGAAGTAAAATATGACCCTGAGAAAACAGAAAGAAAAGAAAAGAAAGGATAAAAATATGAATCAGTGTCCCTGTTCAATGGGTTTTCTTTTCAGAGATTAAAATAATATATATATCTCGTACTGGATCCTCTGAAACCTTCTTCTTTATCCTGGAAAAATAAGAAGGATCTTCAGGAAAAGAATACAAGAACTCTTCATTAGCATGCTAAGCAAGGAGTGTGTCTTGATGTTAGATGACTCCTTGCCATATGTATTCACTTGGGGAAAATGTAAATCTGACTTAGCCAATGAAAAATAATTACCTATTTTCTTGTGGCACCTTATAATGAAGAAAAACCTTTGTCTTACCAAGCCTGCTAACTGATATGCCCTACTTATAACTGGGTGTAATTAGTACCCTTAGAAAATGCCTCGGCAGGGAGTCAAATAA
This sequence comes from Panthera pardus, assembly GCF_024362965.1. NCBI lineage: Eukaryota > Metazoa > Chordata > Mammalia > Carnivora > Felidae > Panthera > Panthera pardus. The sequence continues at coordinate 79,298,178 of NW_026526710.1, read as the reverse complement.
TGGCTCTTTTTCACTTGTTTTGAATAAAAATTGAGGACTTTAACAAAAAAAAAAAAGAGAATCTGAAAACCGGCTTTTAGGATGAACAGATCACAACCATCAGAACCCATTCCCTTTTCTTCTAAAATACATAGCTAGACAGCATTTCTTGTTCTCTTTGGCAACTTGATGTTGACAACAGAATGGAGCAGGATTGACTTCCTTCACATCGACACCTGCATTCAGGACTTTCCCACCGTGTTTTTCCATGCTCCACCTCTGTTCCTGGCCGGATGTACAACGTAGACGTAGAGCAACCTTTGAAATCACATGCACAAGATGGCAGAACATCGGTTAGTTTGAATCAGTTAATGCCTAGAGGAGACTTGAACTACCTTGAATTGCTTTAGGACAGTTTTACATGAGTGAAAATTAAATACTCTGTGTGTTTCAGCCATTATTCTATAGTTTTCAGTACACAGATCTTTTACCTCTTTGGTTAGGTTTATTCCTAGGTATTTTATGGTTCTTGGTGCAATTGTAAATGAGATCGATTTCTTGATTTCTCCTTCTGTTGCTTCATTATTATTCACTTGGAGTTTTACTTGTTAAACCAGCAAGCATTGCAGTAAATAATACAAACGGAATCTAGAGGTATATCTATGTAACTAATATGGGTGGTATATAGAAGTGTTAGACACATTTCTGATTTATGGCTTTAAATGGTTTTTTAGTGATTTTTCATTTTTTTAATTTTTTAAATGTTTATCGAGAGAGAGAGAGAGAGAGAGAGAGAGAGCGCACATGTCAGGGAGGGGCAGAGAAAGAGGGAGACAGAAGCCCAACCAGGCTCCTGACTGTCAGTGCAGAGCCCAGTGTGGGGCTCAGTCTCATGACCCATGAGATCATGACCTGAACCCAGACCAAGAGTCAGATGCTCAGCTGACTGAGACGCCCAGGAGCCCCTAAATTACTTTTAAAATTGTATTTTGGCTAATCAAAAAACATAATTTGAAAAACAGACTAAAGATACGTTTTGCTTGGAAAATCACTGAGACGAATAGCAGAGAGTATGAGTAAAAGTAAAGTAGAGAGTGTAAACAAATTTTGTGGGAAATTAAAAATAATTTTATAGAAGTTAATGAAGACAATATAGAAGAAAAACAGAAAAGGTGGTGATAAATAATAATTCATATGAGAAATAATGATTCATAAATTTAGTACATTCCTTATGCTCTCATAAGCTTATACACCAAAGAATAATATTGATGTGGTCTTTACATACAGAGGTAAATAAAACCACACAGGTTTGTTATAGTTGAATATGGCTGCTACGGTTGTATTCTAAAATAATAAAATTTGGCAGAAATGGATTGAGCATTGGGTCTATTTGCAAAATGTTTTCCAGTGTTAAGATTTTGTCTTGTTGATCTTGGTTTTGGAGAGGAATCAATAACGTTTTAAAAGCACTGTTTTAGTCAGGATACCTAACTGCTGGATTGGAAAGTCCACAAAGCTCAGTATTTACCATAAAAAAAAGTTTGTTTCTCACTCACACGACTGCCTATCCAGAACCGGTCGACCTCAAACTGGAAATGAGTTGAGAAGCAAGGACTTACTTTTAAGTTTTCCCAGAGGGGAAGAAGAGTGAGGTCATAGCAAGTTCAATTTGGCAGGGAGTGTTTCGAAAAGAAAGGATCAGAAGACTGTAACTCCTTCTCTCTTCCTGAGAAACCTGGAAAGAGGGAGTGATACCAGTCAAGTCTTGTTATGATCATTTTAGTAAGCTGATCTTCTAATACGCTCATAAATGGTATTTATGGGTGGAAAGATAACAGAGTCATTATACGTGAAATATTTTCATCTGAATAAATCAGGTCTGTTTAGGTTATTTACTATAAAGAAATCTGGGATTTATGGATTTATATAACTGGCTTGGAAATGGGGTATCGTCACATAAGCCGTGTAATTAATGTGACAAAAGATGATGTTCCTTAACATCTCAGTAACCATTGAGCATTCATTTCTCAGAGCAACCTTCACAGGCAGAAGCCAGACCACAATGCATCTTGAAGCCAGAGATAAATGACCATCCTAGGCAGCTATCTCAGACAGTCTGAGTGTCTCCAAAAGAATAATTCTTTATGTCTTATGATTGCTTGTATCCTTTGATTCACTGCTAAGGTGAATGAAAACTTGGTTACGGAGTAAAGTCCATGATTCCCATGAGCCTGACTTGACGATTCAATACTTTGTGTCATCTCAGTGTTAGACCAAGAATATGTGGAGGAGGACAGGTATGCTAAGAAATCCCTAAATTATTGTCTCTTCTTTATGGATAAAAAGCCATACCTCAAAAGTGGATAAACAAAATTGAGATTGTTATGTCTGAGTTTAGTCATGAAGTTGCAAGTGAGTATTTAGATTTTCTACATGAATTTCAGTCTTTTGGTCAGCGTAAGAATATCAGTTAGGGTTGCATTTGGCTGCAAGTAACATGGTTAAATTGGATAAAGTTCTTGTATTAACCACACATGAGAAGAAATCAGAAAGCAGACATTTCCAGATCTGCTTCAGAATTCTCAAGGATCCATCCAAGCAACGCTCAGCAGGTGGCTTCACCATCTTGGCCACAAGATGGCTCTCTCTCTCTCTCAGGATTACCTTTGCCTACTTTGGAGAAAGACAAAGAGGGAGAGAGGAAGATGTAGTGAGCAAAACGTGCAGAAATTGCTGGCAGACTTTCACTTATGCTTCATGGACTTTGTCATGTGACTATCCCTAGGTGAAATAGTGTCTGTAAAGTTAATTAGTTCTATGCATATTGCCGCATCAATAAAATTATGGCTCACTTAGTAAGAAAGAAGGAGAGGAGGACTTGGAAAAGCAATTATCAGTGTCTACACTGCCAAAATTTTTATATATTACTAGAAGAGACCATGGAATCACAGCAAATAAAATTGGATTGTTATCACAAGTGGTTTTTGGACGTAGTTAAACATAGATTACAGAGTAGATGATTGTGGATGTTTGGATGTAGAGGGTGGCGTTACAAAATCACTAATCCATCTTCCAACTGTGAGATTTGATGAGTCTATTGTTTTCCTTTTGTGCGTCTCTCCATTATTATTGTTTCACTCCAGAATGAAAGCAAGTTTCCTTTTAGACACCTCACACGCTAATTCATTTCAATATTCATATACCTTCCAGGACTTCTAACCGGCGATCATACACATGTTGCATCAGAATTTATGAAGTCTATGAACCTGAGGAGTTTGGAAGTTATCTCTGATTAAAATAGGCACTTAAGACCGGGAGTTGGGGTCGACCCCATTATGTTCTAACAGGCTTTTCCAACCCTGTCTCTTTCTTTGAACGTTTTCTCACCTCTCCAATCTGTTAGGTTACTCAATGTTCATCAGCCTACCTCTTATTTTCCTACCTTTGAAAATTTATTTTTTCTGTTTTCAGTACAATGGCCCACGATAACTGACCAACCGGTTTGAATTGCATTTTTTATTTCAAAGTCTCCTTAGTGGTCATCACATGCAGGAATCTTTCTTATTTCTTCCAGGTAGTAATATCTCCTTTGCACATAAACAGTGTTTTGTGTGTCTATTTGCTTTCTTTTACAATACTGCACCCTTTAATAACATTTTGAAATATCAGAATTTTATCTTCTTTTGCCTCTTTGGATATGTTAGGAAAAGAACTCTCATATTGAACACAATATAAATTCCATAAATATTTGCTATTGTTTTGAGAAAAAAGAACATGAAAGATAATCAGAGAAGAAAAGGAAATGGAAATGGGAAAGGCCATATAAAAAACAACTTACATTCAATATTAAGCTATGCTCATTACTTGTTATAAGACACAGCCCATTGAGATGGATGTATGATATATAATTTGTACCAAAGTAAGTATGTTTATATTTTCTTTTTAAAAAAATTTGTTTATGTTTATATATTTTTGACAGAGAGAGAGAGAGAGAGAGAGAGAGAGAGAATGAGCGGGGGAGGGGCAGAGAGAGAGGGAGACACAGAATCCGAAGCAGGCTCCAGGCTCTGAGCTGTCAGCACAGAGCCCGACGCGAGGCTCGAACTCACAGACTGAGAGATCGTGACCTGAGCCCAAGTTGGACGCTCAACCGACTGAGCCACCCAGGCGCCACATATGTTTATATTTTCTTATCAAAAAAGCATACAATTAAAAGTTAAACAGCATGAGTTTTAATGGACTTGCATATATGAAAATCTTTTTGTGACCCTTGATGCAGGAGATGACAACCCCCCAGGTCAGTATGTACAAGTGTACATATATGTGTATAAATATGTATGTGTGTGTAAATGTGTGTTTTTCATGTATATGTATAAAAGGCTAGATAGATAGATGTATATGTACACACAATATTATAATGCCTACCTGTCTTGTACTGTGTTACAAATTATAAAATATTTCATATGATACATGTTGTGAGCTGTTAAATAAAAATAGTTCCCTTCTGATTTCAGTTTTGTCATTAAGACAATAGAAGTGAAAGAGTTCAATGTCAAAAGGAACATTCACAGTTGTAACGACTGTGTTGGGCAGGAACGAGAGCCTTGGAAATTAGAATCATTGTCAGCTTTCACATTTTTCCCATTCGCATCTTTTCTGTGTCTGGCATCTGAGATAAGTATATATTAAGAAATCTGAAATGACATGAAGCTTGATGATTAACTGCTGGGATATAAAGTAATCAGTATGCAAAAATCAACTGGGCTGAGTGAAATCTATTTGCAACCTTCAAGGGTATTGTTTTGCTATCATAACCCTAGCAAAATGAAAATGTGCAATATAAAAAGGATTTGTACCGGATAATTAACGGAAACTTGGATACCAATTGTAGAAATAAAATGACAGAACTCTTATGAGTGAATTGAAATAGTAACAGAGAGCCTGTCCATCTGGTCCTTAAGAGAGAGCAGAGGACAATGCGAAATAGTCTATTACAATAGTGCCGTTCCTGGGGTCTCCACTGGACTTATTTAACTTGCATATTTTCTTAGGAAAATTTTATTTTTTTCTTGTGCAGTTTTCTACAAAGATACTGAAAAAGCCCTGCATCTTTGATCATCTCCCTTACCACCTACCCCCTTTTAAACCAGTTCTCGTAGGAATACATAGGAGTGTATCTGAAATTCAAGATATTAAGACTTTTCTCTGGGACACTTGGGTGGCTCAGTCAGTTGACTGTCCAGCTCTTGATTTCGGCTCAGGTCATGATCTCACGATTCGTGGGATTGAGCCCCACGTGGGGCTCTGCACACTCAGCACAGAGCTTGTTTGGGATTCCCTCTCTTCCTCTCCTTCGGCCCCTCCTCCCCCCTTTTGCTCTCAGAATAAGTAAACATTAAAAAAAAAAAGACTTTTCTCAAGTCTTTATTGTCTTGCAAAACCTAAAGTCCTGGGCATGGTATAAAAAGATCTTCTGTAATCTGCCTCTATAACTCCTCCAGTGTCACCCCTCTTCAAGCTGTTAGTTGCAAGTCTTTCCCAAGACCTTGCTGGAAACAACTGCCTGCTGCTCCTTCCATCGAGATGCAATCCTCTCTCCTAAAGGTACTTCCCCACATTCTAAGTGTATCCAGCTACCCCCACTCTTGAAAACTTTCAGGCATTACTTTCTCCAGGAAGCTTTTTTGCCTACCAAAGCTTGGCCCAGTATCCTTTTTCTGTGCCCCCAAGACACCACACTTAAAAGTAATCTTCTTGTTGAAGTATGACCTACAGACAAAGGCAAGCACTATTAAGTGCAGAGTTTGATAACATGAATCCATGTAACCAGCACTCTGGACAGGAGAGGGGACATTGCCTGAATCCTCAAAGCTGACTTCTTGGCACCTTCCAGTCACAGCTCCAACAAAGACAATCACCCATCATTTCTAGCACCGTAGGTCAGTTCCATCTGTTTCTGAGTGATATAATGTGTGTACTTCTGTGTGTTGGGCAAACATTACCTTGAAATAAGGATCTTGTCTTTGTATCGATTAGTTAAGTGATGAAAATGTGAGAGATGAATGAACGTATCCGATTTTTCTTCCCAAAGACAAACATATTTTCTCTGTTTGGAATAAATTGAAGTCGTGCAGCGTTTCTGAAAAATATTTTATTATGTAGAAATAGGAAGACTTAGAATTGTGTACAGTTCTTATAATAGTTTGTCTGTTACTTACGCTATCTTCTTTATGTTTCTAAAAATATTTGTATGGCAGATCCTTCAGTTTCAGGTTACTCAGCTGTACATTTCCAGGAAGTACGTATATTATTTTTTTGTAGGAAACAAAACAGGTAATAAAGACTAAGAAAGTGTTGAATAACCCTAAATTATTAGATGGTGTTTGAAAGATAGTGCATAAAAAGATGGAATTAACGTCATCTTCTTTGTAAATGTGAGAAGAAATTTAAATAGGAAGCTTGAGTTATGTTTGGATCTGGTTGCCGAAAGTGTGCTTGTCAAGAGCTATCATGAGTATGAAATTTAACCTTAATTGCAAACCAAGAAGTTAGCCTGTCACGGTTTCATGGGTGTTGACAGAAGACATGAGACTCTTGATCAGAGACAAAGAACTTCATTACTCACAGGAATAACAGAGGATCAGCACTTCTTCAGGTTGGTTGCCTGAGTTCCAATTACCGCAGTGTGACAGGAAGAGGGCAGGTTGAAATCCACACACACAGTGTGGAATCTGTGGATTAAGGAACCCAAATTTTTTATGAGGGACCGTCCACATGCCTGATGTAAAGCAAGACACTGTCTCTATCTTCCATGACTCTCAGCAAACCTGTTTCGGAGGGAACCACTCTCTCTGTCTTTTAAGTATTGTGTATTCCAACGTCCTAGAAAAGATAGTCTGGAAAAGAGACCATCTGTGCCTCTGCTTACAAGACATGTAGAGATGTGAGAGCACCGTGGACAATTATGTCCCTAAATATAGACCTTATTTGTATATTGCTTTGTATACTGGCAAATTTCCCTTAAGAGTACCGCTCTGCCAGCCACTCTGATTAATCTGAAAGTGGCCAGAACCAGATCTGTTCATTGTGTTTCATACAAAACTTAATTAAGGCTATTATCAACACAATGTTGAATAGCAGGATGAGGTCAACCTATGGTATTGATTTCAACCATGACCTTCAGGGTCCTGTACACTGCCAACAGAACAAATCCCATTAAGCACTAGGGTCTATCTTTGAAAGTCAGACAGCTTTCTCAGCCTTCTGAACTGACCTTTCTACTTGATCTGAGGAATTAACCAGGTACAGCAGGGAGTATTAGTGACTGCAGAACTCTTCCTTGTCCCATAAGGAGGAGGTCTAGGCCATTCTATCATCCATAATGATACTGGCCAGTGATTTAAGGCTGGTCCTTTTGCCTTTCAGAGATCCTGTCATTGATCGCTGCAGATAAAATCAGAGACGTAATTCATACCACCTTTTATAATCGATGACTCCCATTGAAGGGGTAACTACATACACGGTTGCTTTCCACGGTAACCAAGAGGAGTTTCACTCTGGGGAGATCTCTGCAGTCATCTGAAGGCTACATGATTCACCAGTGGAATTTCCTTAACAGATAAAGGTATCTTAAAGTCTTATATAAGATGCCATTCACTGTGTTTTGGGGAGGAAGGAAAGCTAATACCTGAATTCTACCTTTAAAGTATTGTCCAGATTCCCTGGAAAGTGTTCACAAGGTTTTTACTTGGTGTGTATGTGTGTTGGGGGTGGGGATGGGGGCTCCTACAAGTGCACAGGTTGACGGGTCTTCTCAACAGGCTAATAAGTCTTAGAATTCCCAGGTCAGTTTCAGTAATTAAGCTGGTTTCTTATTTTGAGAGAGATTTCCTGAGGACAATTAATCCAATCTGTCCTGTCTGTCTAACCACTAGCCAGGCGGCAATTGTTCACCCAGTGGAGGACTGAATGGCTATGGTGATGGGATGGGGGAGACATCTGGCAGGTGGGCCAGGATGCTTTGCAGGGATGTGCAGGACTGGGGCCGCCCGTGACTCTTTCAGATAGACAGAGCTCCTGGTAGAACTAATGGTGATCAACTTGTGGTCCAGGCCTGAGATTTGGAGAGGATGGCAGATCCAGTATTGAGTTAAATTTGAGGCTTTGGCAACCGTTTGGGAAAGTTGCACCATGGCGCTTCCCTTCCTCGTCAAGTCTGCACAGAGAGGCCCTGAAAGAGGAAAAAATTATTAATGTTCTCTTCTCGCCTGTAATTCCCAGGATTGATGTGGGGAGTTTTGCTCTCCCTCTACCACCGCAAATCAGGCAACACATTCTACTAGGAATAACTTCACCTCTGTCCTATCGCTTCCTAACTCACAGCCACATCTTTCAATCAGATCAGTTGCAAGAAGGACACGGGATACATCTGTGCAATGGAACCAAAATGTGGGACGGGTTTCCTATGCCCCTTTTGGCCAGGCTGCAACCTGGACGGTGTGTCTTTGGTTTGCAACAGTCTGACTCTGATTTACCAAGTGTGGTTATCATTTGTATGTCCTCTTTGAAGTTTATTGTTCATCTCTTATCAATCAGTAATTTTGTCTTCCCCAAAATGGAGGGGTTTGGACCTTATTTCTTCAAATATTCCTTCTGCCCCTTTTCTCTCTCCTCTTTTGTGATTCCATTTACGTGGTGGTTGGATGGTGTGGTATTGTCCCACAGGTCTGTGAGACTTTTTTCATTTTTTTTTTAAACAAATTCTTCAATAAACTGTTTATTTATTTATTTTAAAATAAATGTTTGGGTTTTCTGGTTAATAGCTTCATTGAAGTCTAATTTACTTGCAAAATTTACAATACACAAATTTTGTAAATTATTTTGGAAGTACCCCGTTTGGTGAATTTTAATCTTTGTATATGGCCATGTGAATTTTACCAGTCAAAGTAAAGAGTCTCATCCTGCATTGGCTCCTTATGCCCCTTTATAACGGCCCCTCCAGGGTGCCTGGGTGACTCAATTGGTTAAGCATCAGATTTTGGCTCAGGTCATGATCTCTCAGTTCCTGAGGTTGAGCCCTGCATCAGGCTCTGCGCTGACAGCTCAGAGCCTGGAGCCTGCTTCAAATTTCCTGTCTCCCTTTCTCCCTGCCCCTCGCCCACTCATACTCTGTCTCTCTCTCTCTCTCAAAAATAAATAAACATTAAAAAAATTTTTATAACGGCCACTCCCAAAGAAGGCAAAATGCTTCTTTCTTATGCAGATTTTCTTCTCTGCCCAAAGGAAACTCCTTGTTTGACTTCTCATTTCTCTCCTTCACACCTCACACTACTCACTCTTTTCTTCCTAGCACTTACTGGCTGCCATAATCCCTTACTTCCTTCAGAGTATCCTGAGGGCCCAGTTCTTCTTCTGAAACCATTTTATGGTTAATGAAATAAAAATGTTTGCTCTCTTCTCTTATTGGGTACTTTCCAAGGTGATGCGATTATAAAAGCTAATGAATATCAGTTAAAAAAATTATTTCCTGCCCGCCATCTGTACATGTTTTGAGATATCAACAAGAACAATTCTCTTGTACATTATTTCAACATTTATCTAGAATCACAGCCACTAGAAAAGATGTATGTGTCTAAGTATAGTTTTGCAGATGTTGGTTTTAAATGTCAATGTAAAGAGATTAAGAATGTTGAACTGGTTGCATTACACTATGCCAACTTTTTTTATGGGGCCAGGGTTTGGCCATGTGATAGAAATAGCTTCTAGTCATTTCTATTAGTTAAAAATGAAAACCAATCTAATATAATCCTTACTATATTAGAGCTTAAAAATATACATCAAATATAAATATATAACAACCTCAGAGTTTTTATTGCCATATCTTTGTTTTTTCAGATAGATTTTGATGTGGGTTTACACAGGTGTACAGGACATATTCCTTTAACGCAATATTTCATTGCCTTTTTATTTTACCATTCTAAAACACATTGATATTTCTATGGTATTGTTAAGTCTTATCTTTAGATTTTCATTATTGCTTATTTTTTTTCTTATTGCTTGCCTCTTCTTTGAGAGAATTTATGTTATCATTCAGTGCATTCCTTCTATAAATTGTCTTTGTCTATGTAAGTGTAATTTGGAAATGAAAATTGAATTTGAAACATAAGCACTAAAAGCTTACAATGGTCAAGTTTATAATTAACAGCACTTTTGTATTATGTGCCAAAAAAATCTGTTTTCCATTTTATTTAAATATTCTTTTCTTGTTTATGTCCTGGATTCTTCTTGTCAGATAGTCATAATTAAAATAATTGATTCTGTGAAAAGATCCTGCGGTGTAATGCTTAACAGTCCATATCGAAAAGGTCAGACAGCAATTACTGTAATTTTGCATAAAATGAAATAAAAAAGCCGCCCCTTCACTTCAAGTTAAAAATGTTAGGGTAATCAGAATTCTCACGAGGCTTTTTCAATCAATACATGCTTCAGTGAGTGATTGCAGCCCCAAAATCGAAAGAACATTCTATTCAGGCCTACAATTATGGTCACACAGAATATAAGTCCTTTTAGAAAGACTTTTTTTTTCTGCTTGAAAAGATTGATTTTGGTTGTCCATAACCCTCATGTTTTCTCTGACACTGTATTTTGTATGTTTCCGGGGGTTAGACGCTTCTGTGAAAGTCTGCATTCACGGGATTGACTCCTTCCAGAAATGCTTGTGACTCTTTGTGACAAGGATACTGTTTCTATTTGGACTTTCTGGGATTTAACAATGAAAGCTAAAAATTTTAGGGAAATGTAATACTGTAATCTTGAGGGTTCCTTTAAACTCAGCATATGGAAAATATCATTCACATTAAATCAGCTTTTTGAGTCTGCTTAATTAGTTTTTTTTCCCAGTAAAATATCATTTTTTTTCTTTTAGAGACAAGTACACAGAAGCAAAGTTAGGAAAGAATATTTAAAGGGTAAGTTTTTAGGGGAAGGATGAGCAATTTCAAGAAAGTCATAACATATATGAATAAGCGAGTATTAGCTGAGGGCATTTTGGTAGATGCTTAAGGCTCAAGACCTACCTCTCTCTCTCCTATTCATCCAGACTTGCTGGGAATGATAAAACACAAAGTTAAGTTGCAATAAGATATTTATTTAATCTACGGAGCGAGAATGTATGGAGTTTAAAGGTACAGAATAAGAAGAAATGTATTTAAGGTATGACAAATAGTATATTGTATTTCACCCTGTTGACATTTTCTTTTCAAGATTCAATTTCACTAGGGTCTTGAACAACAAGGTGTAAATGAGTAGAGAACCGGATTGTGTGTAGGGGCAAGAATGAGGTAATTTGCTAAAAGTGTGGGTTTGTGCAGAATCACTTCAAATGGGCTCAGGAAAAAAAAAGTTACCCTACACAGAAATCGAAGTGCCTACAGGATTTGTTCCTTGTAGAGGCTGTGAGGGAGAATGAGTTTCTTGCCTCTTCTGGCTTCTGGTGGTTGCCTGTAATCCTTGGCATTCCCTGGCTTTGACTTGTATCGCTCCAATCTCTGCCTCTGTTGTCATCGGGCTCTTACCACGGGTATCTGCATCTCTTCTCTTCAGATGAAGATCCCGGTGTTGTTGGATTTGGGCTCCATGTTAATCCAGCAGGATGTCTGAGAATTCACCTATCTACTCAGAGATGGTGTCAGATTCCACAGGTTCAGGGTTCAGTCCTGTAAGACTATCCTCAGCCCCCACTTCAGATGCCAGTCACAAGTGATTACCTGTCCTTCTATCCCACTGACTATAGATGGGAGGTTCCCACAACTCCTTTCCTTGACTTCAGATGCCAGTTGCAACCCTGGCTGTTGTTTCCTGTGCTTCGGACCAACTGGCTGTATATCCCAGGTTCCCCTTCTTTGGTTCAATTAATTTACTAGAGTGGCTGACAGAACGCTGAAAAACATTTTACTTATGAGATCAACAGTTTATTGTAAAAGGATATAACTCAGAAGCAGCCGGATGGAAGATATACATAGGTAAGATATGAAAGAAAGGGTAAGGAGCTTCTGTGTCCTCCCTGAGCGTATGACCCTCCTCATATATCCAGATGTTTACCAACTAAAAGTCTCTCCAGATCCCATCCTTCTGTTTTTTTGTTTCGTTTTGGTTTGGTTTTAAGTTTTCTTATTTATTTTGAGAGAGACAGAGGGAGCCCAAGTTGGGGAGAGGCAGAGAGAGAGAGAGAGAGAGAGAGAGAGAGAGAGAGAGAGAGAGAAAATCCCAAGCAGGATCCATGCTATCAGTGCCCAATGCAGGGCTTGAACTCACAAACTGTGAGATCACAAACAAGCCAAAACCAAGAGTCAGACGCTCACCGACTGAGTCACCCAGGCTCCCTCCTTCTGGGTTTTTATGAAGGCTTCATTACATAAACATGACAATGTCCTCCAGCCCTAGAGGTTTGGGGGTGAGACTGAAAGTTCCAGTCCTCTGATCACATGTTTGGCTCCATTGGTAACCAGCCCTGACCCTTAGTTGCTTTCCAAAGGTCACTCATCAACCTAACAACTACCTGTATGACTCTCAACCTTTGGGAAATTACGAAGGTCTTGAGAACTGTGAGCCAAGAACCATAGACGAAACTCAAATATATGTTTCCCATAAATCACAACATCACACACAAATATGATCTCATTTTAACTTGATTACACCTGCAGAGACTCTAAGGCTCTAAGTGGACAAGAATTTGGGGGCACACTATTCAATCCTGTACACTATAAATAACAAGTTGAAAATATAATTATCATCTGCTTTCACCTTGATAGTAGATATGTATTTTACATTCTCTGGAGAGCTCAAGGCCACTCAAAGCTCTTTGCTCCCAACACCAAAGCCCTAACCCGGACACACACACAAACCATCTTCACTCTGATTTCCATGGAAAATATTTGGATATGGGCAGAGTACATCAAAATAGTATGTTTGACATTTTTGAAGCATAGGAAAGGAATATAGAGTATGTTGTTAGGCTGCCTGCATGTGGGTCTGAAGGCCAAAGGGCACAGTCTCTGTTTCTCTCTGCTTTCAATTGAATAAGATATGGCAAGATCCAGAGAGCCAATTCCATAATGGGCCCTAAGAAAACTGTTCCCTAAGTCTGGTCCCTGGATCATGAGCATCCCCTAGAACATTAGTAGGAAGGCAAATTCTCATGCCTAGAATTCTGTTTTTCAACTACTACTCCAGAAAGAACTAACTTTTCCTCTACTTTTGAGCATTTCTTCGAAAAGCAAGAGAAGCCCTTGGCAGCTCACCTGGTCCAATCATATTCATCATGGTCACAAAGCAGAAATGAAGTTGTCCTTGAGGCTTACCCAATACTTCTAAAGTTCACGTTCTTGCTTTGTCCCTTCTTCTTACCTTTTGCAACCCCCACCACCACAGACTCTGGTGTCAGTGTAGGGAATTCTTGCCTTGTGGGATCACAAAGGACTTTATACATTCAATCCGACATATGCCTTGTTTTCAGTTTCCACTTCCTATTGCAGATACTTAGGTACATGTTTTATCTCTTTTATGGATATAAACTCTTTGGGGACAGGGCAATTTACTGTTATGCATCCATTCTTCCACAGCGCTTACACATAATAAATTTGCCTTGGACATAGTGACCATTCAATACCTTTTTCGGGGAGGGGGAATGTTGAGTTAAACATAAAATTTTAGAGAAAATAATTTCACTAAAGCCATTTTTTCTGCCCCGGATTGTTAATCATATTGACATTTCATAGTGTTTATCTGTACATTTCAAAGCTAATGCCTTTCATTGGAAACAGAATGGAATTATCCACTAAATTCATTTCTATGGTGAGGGGAAAAAAAATGTTTAGAGCAACATGAATCAAAATGTCCTTTTGAATATAAAGTACAGTGACAGTAATAATTGAAGTTCCTGGCAGCAATGTAACTATAATGAACTGCTGCCACACTTGTCATATACTTATTAAGCATAGAAGAGATGGTTGCTGCTCCGGATAAAAAGAGCTAGACTCCTTGATCATTTGCTTAACTCCACTTTAGATAAAGTCTTTAGAAAATAAGCTTCCATTAAGGAGAATTTCTTAAAACCATTTAATGGATCCCTACGTTCTATTTAATGTTTAAGATGTCAAAAGACTTTTTCTTTAGGAATTTCTACTGTTAATTCATTTCTACAGAATATGATATTCCTCCTCTACATTATGAAAAGAGAGAGCTGTTCCAAACCATCATATAACTGAAAATGAGTCTTCATGCCCCTAAACTATATTCATACACATAAGTTTCTAATTTCATTATATTTTTATCTAAACTCATCTTTTAAAAATAACAATTTTTTCAAAACGAGGTGTGATTTTTTAAAAAATATTAGCGTATTTTGGAAGTTATTTAGACTCTAGCATCCAAGAAGGTAGAATTTAGAATTTTGTTACATTTATCATTGGTCACCAGACTAGAATATTGGCATTCAATAGGTATTTGAAAAAGTGAATGAATGAATTTCACTACAGAATTCAGTTTCAATTTGAAATAAGTCATCGAAGGAATAATGTAGTCTAGGAGGGTGCAGTGGAGAACATCATAGCACTTAGAACTTGATTTATCAAGCACAGAATGTGTGGAGAGAAAGCTACCCAGTATTGTATAGAGTGCCTTGGAGTAGGTGGACACGGTTGAAGTTATACCAATATTTTATTATAAATGTAGTCACTTTTGACGTGATAGTTTGAGAATTATCATAACATTGTGGAATTTTAAAGAGCCATTATAAACAATAACAGGCAATGCCAGTACATGATGATAGAAAAAAAAAGATTGCTACTGGCTTTCTAGAGACTAATTTTTATCCCTAAAAGCAGAGTAAGCAATTTCGGATGGTAATTCATGCATAATTTACATGTAGGTAAAGTTTCCTCACTATTAGAATTCATCCAATTCTTCAGGGTATCAATGCCAAAAGCAGGTATAACGTACTTTATCTATGGCTGAACTGCAAATAATCATTTTAAAGAAATGAAAACAACCCTTAGCATAAAAAGATGCTTATCCTCTGAAATGCTTGCTATATATAGGTTCAGCCAGAGTTAAGAACAGCCAGATTAAAAATATCTCACGCATACCAATTAGCTTGCTTGTCTCCCCTCTCGTGGCCCAACCATGCTGAAGACTCAATTCCCTCTACATTTCTCTCTCCAGTCCATCTTCTACCCTGCAGGCCAACTGGCAAGAGTTCAACAGCTCCTACTGGGTAGGGCAGACAGGTGTCTGAACTAATATTTACTTACCACTTCTTTTCTTTGTTTTCAGATGATCTGTTAGCCCTCCTTCCCCTCCGCATCTTATCTTGAATCTTTTCCAAACTTCCACTCATAAAAATTACATTGAAATTGCACCTTTTCCCCCAAACTTATCCGATTTCACAAAACTATCTTATTTTTACGTTGTACCTTCATTTTATGTATGGGGAAAAGTTTACCAAATTATGATTAAGTAAAAAAAAAAGCTTGCTATAGACATACTTGAATTTCCAAAAAGCATATGTATTCTGAAGTGAAGTTAGATTTAATAAAGTATTATTACCATTAACCAGTAAAGCCCTTAATGGATCACAGAACTCGACTTCAGAACAAGCTTATTTTTTATTTGCACTCTAAGTAACTTTGGTCTTCTTTAAGCTATAACTTGTAATACTAAAAATGTAACTTCTAAATACTATTACATAGTCTGCATTTTTATTACGACACTCCTTTTCATTATATTTCATTGACAAATGTGTATTATTTAATACCGATGAAGAACATTCTGGTGATCTATTTTGGGAAGCATACCATTCTTTACTGTTCTCCTCCACTGGAAAACATATCCCCAGTTTAAGCAAATGAATTACAAATGAAATACACATCAACAAGTGACTACTAGTTGAGGAGTATTTGCTGAGTTGGAATTGCTACTTAGAAAACTTCAAATACAAAAATGCTTTTATTGTGACCCCCAAGCTTTCTTAAGGTATGTTTGTAAGCAAGTTAGGAAGAGAAATGAAAATTGTGGCCCTGGAATAAAGCCAAGCTACCTAGTCAACCTGGAGAAGTCCGTAGATCACAACATTTACTGTATATGAGAATTACCAAAAGGTTTGTTAGCACACGGTTGTGGAGTTTCACTCCCAGAGTTTATTTTCACTGGTCAAGTTTATTCATACGTATTACATGGAAATTTATTTCAACATAGGAAATAAAGACATCCATGATTCAATTGCCTCATAGCGTGTTTTCAGAAGGACACGCCCACTTTGTTGGAGTGATATGCCTTTCCACTACTATGGTGCTCAATATTTTCCTCTGACTTTTTGGTTTTTAACTTAGTATTAGAAGTCCTTTGATAAAATTATTTTGTCGTTTACTCCTGAAGATAGATACTCTATTGGAAAATAGCAAGGGGCAGAATTCTTATAGATTGAATAGACAGCTCACGTTGATTGTAACTTCATCCCCGAAGTCAAAGAAAGCTGCCTGGAGATAAGTTCTACAAGGGTTCAAGTAGAGCACTTTATTATGGCAGTGATTTGGGAAGTCAAACTCTTTTCTTATACCTACAGAGGACAGAGCTCAGTGAAGGTCTTATCAAGATGAGACCAATTTCAAAGATCAGATTAAATTGCACTCCCTTTGCTTTCTGGGCAGGCACAAAGGGTTCACAGGGGAATGGGGACCTTTCTGGAATGGCTCTATACCTATATTCCTTCACTGGTTATCTAGTCCATCTACCTGTATTCTTCATGCCATGCTCCCTACGGACGTATTTCCCATTCTTCACACCTCCGCCATTCCCTCGTGTGTCTTCAACTGCTTGTTCTGAACTCAGCTTCACACAGTTTTCAGGGAAGTATCTCTAACCTTCAACCAGTCAGTTCTGCTATCACATTTCCAGCAGCACATCATATATGTGCTTCACAACATTTCCATTCTGATATGAATTAACTCTTTGTTTAGCTCGTTCTGTCTTTCTAGTTTACATTATGAGCTCTGTGGCGGCCTCCTATCTGATTTGATCAGTATTGTGTCTTTCGTATTTAACAAAGCAGATTCTGTGTCTGTGTGTACTTCAAATACAGTAGGTATGAAATAAATCTCTTGATAAATTGAAAATTAATTTTCCACTAAGCATGAAATTATAATTAAATGTAAACATTTTAACTGCGTATGTAATGAAGAATACTTCGTGGTGAAATAAATTAGATCAGCCAATCAGTTTATCCATTAAAGGTCCAATAATAGTGCTATAGAATGGTTCATTTAATGGAGATCTGTATCATTATTAATGACCCAGTATATTCTACATTTAGAATCATAATGTTTTCAAGCCAAAAGAGGACACAGTGGTATGAACAGGCTTTGGAGTCAGATAAGTTTGTGTTTTAGTACCAGCTTTTCCAGGTAAATATATTTGGCAAGTTATCTGAATTTCATAAGCCTTGATTTTCTCATATGTAAGGTCTGGTTACTGTTATCAACCTTTAAAAATTATGAATATTAGAAAAGCTCCACACAAAATTGAAAAAAATTATTACATAGTAAATATTACTTATTGTATGCAAACTAATTCAAATCATGAACAATAAAAACATGTCATCAAAAGAACATATTAATTTATTCCCTTAATTAATTTAACAAAAATATTTATTCAGTTCTTTCTATATGCCAAACAATAAATATCCAATTTGTCTAACAATTGCCTCTAACTTTTAGGATCTACAATACATTGTCACTTGAAATTTACCTGTGTCACGAGTTACATTCTTCCAATTTCTGTTTTCTCAATATTTAAATGTTTTTAAAGAAACATTGAATAACACCATGAAATTGTATTAGCTTAATGAATAATGTAAATCATTTTACTACAAAAACTATGTGAATTCCTTAAATCAATATATTATTTAATTACATGGATTTAAGAAATAATTAATATGAGAACTGCAGCAAATACATTGTAGAGAAAGGTGAATTTTAGGTCTTAAAAGTGGCTTCATCATTTAATTAGCCCTCAGACTGTAGAAATGACCATTCCAATTCTCAGTTGAGGTATGGATTGAATGCACCCATCTACTTTATTCTTTCCAGAATTTCCAGTAAATGCTATTTTTGTTTTTCTTGTTGTTGCTATTCCAAGAGATGAATTTATCAAGGCAGAGAAAGTCAGAGAAGAAAAAACATCAACAGAGTTTTGGGAATAAGTACAAGGTAGACACTGGTAAATTACTTAGTTCTATCCCAAATGTAGTAAAGAAACACGGAGAACCAAGAACCAAATATATTTCATGGTAAAAAAACCCTGAAAACTCATGAGAACTGGTGGCAACTATGACCTTTATAAAAGGGAGATCAAGAGGGGTGCCTGGGTGGCTCAGTCAGTTAAGTGTCAGACTTTGACTCAGGTCCTGATCTCACTGTTCATGGGTTTGAGCCCCGTGTCGGGCTCTGTGCTGACAGCTCAGAGCCTGGAGCCTGCTTCGGATTCTGTGTCTACCTCTCTGTCTGCCCCTCCCCTGCTCATGCACTCTCTCTTTCTCAAGAATAAATAAGCATTAAAAACAATTTTTAAAAAGGAGGTAAAGAGACATGTCTCAAGGAGGAAGAGAAAATCATTTGAGAACAGTTAGATCCCCACATGCCTTTCCTTATTATACCGAACTTCAGGGAAACTGCCTGCCCAGCCGTGCCCTGGAAATCTGGAGATTTATTCTCTGAAGGGAATAAAAAAGAAGGTCTTTGACCTGGGGGGTATCAGTTTTAACTGGAGGTATGGCAAGATAAAGCAAAATAAAGATAAAATCTTTTAATCCTGAGACCCCTATCATTCTGTCCAAGTCACTTCCAATAGCCATGTGCAGAGTTTCCCACATCACAGTGGAGATTCCCCAAGTTAGTTTTGAGATGACTTTTTTACATCCAAGTAGAAATGGAATGTTCTCTTCTGGAGATCAGTGATAGGACTGGAAAGGTATATACATTTAAGAGTCATGTGTGCACAGGAATCAGAAAAGACAATTGGTGCAGAATGCTTAGAAAATGTGATTTGCTGGATACCCAAATTAAAAAAAAATATTCAAGGGGTGCCCGGGTAGCTCAGTTGGTTAAGCATCTGACTTGGGCTCAGGTCATGATTTTGTGGTTCCTGGGTTTGAGCCCCGTGTTGTACCCTGTGCACACAGCTCAGATCCTGGAGCCTGCTTTGGATTCTGTGTCTCCCTCTCTCTCTGCCCCTTCCCCACTCACACTTTGTTTCTCTCTCTCTCAAACATAAATAAACATTAAAAAAATTAAACAAAAATATTCAAGGGGCACTTGGGTGGCTGAGCTGGTTGAACATCCAACTCTTGATTTCGGCTCAGGTCTTGATATCAGGGTTGTGGGATTGAGCCCTGCATCGGGCTCCATGCCGAGCATGGAGCTTGCATTGGATTCTCTCTCTCTCTCTGTCTCTTTCTTTTTCTTCTGCTTCTTCTTTTTCTTCTTCTTCTAACCCTCTCCCTCATTCATGCATGTTCTGTCTCTAAATAGATAATTAATTAATTAAAAATATATTCAAAATATTAATTCATTAAAAAATATATTAAAAAGAAAAAATGTGATCAATTGTTTCAACAGTTGCTGAAAGATACAGTAAATGAAAATTGAATGTTGACCTTTGTTTCAAGACATGGAGATGAGGAGAGACAGGAGATAATTTGGAGACAGTGAATAAAAATAATTTTTGAGAAGTTTTTCTGCAAAGGGGAACTGAGCAATATGGTTGTTGTCAGGGGAAGAGGAGATTGAAGTTATTTTTGTGCAGGCAGACAAAAGAATGTGTTGGCTTAATGGAAAGATATTTAAAGATGGAAAATGGGATGATAATTGCTAAGAATTATTCCTGGTAATATGAGGGGAAAAAAACAGAATACATACATGGAGGGGTTAGTTTTTACAGGGTGCACACAATTCATTAACAGTAATAGGAGAAAAGCAAATACATGCATACCAACACTGGATATAATTTTGACATTGAGAGCTTGTGAAATATTCTTCCATCCTTCTAATACTCCATGTAAGTGCTATTTGAGGAAGATTTGGGTACCCGGGATTGTCATTTTTTTTTTTTTTTTGAGAAAGAGGGCGCAAGTGAGTGAGGGGCAGAGAGAGAGAGAGAGAGAGAGAGAGAGAGAGAGAGAGAGAATCCCACAAGGGGCTGAGAGAGGAAGAGAAAGAGAGGCAGGAAGGGAGAGAGAGGGAAGCAGGGCTCACCCAGGGCTTGTGTTCAACTGATGTGGGGCTCAAGCTTACCGAATGTGGGGCTCGAGCTCACAAACTGTGAGATCATGACCTGAGATGATATCAGATGATTAATGACTGAGCCACCCAGGCTCCCCTAGTTGGGATTGTAATTATTTTAAAGTTAGTGATAATAAGTAAGTGTAGGTTACCGTTTTGGAAATGATTGATTAAGGAGGACTGAGGCCAAATAGCTTACATGCCAGGATTTGGAAACATCACACAAATGTATATTGAAACAACCAAGAATTAAAATTAGTAGGGATATCCAGTGAGCAAGGAGCTAAGATTTCAAGCAAGAGGGGCTGGTCTCCTAATACAAGCATCAAAGCTGAGGGATTTCAAGGAGAGAGGGAGAGTACTCTAAGAAGAAGCAACAGGGAACAAAGAAGCCACATATTCATGATCAAGCCAAGGTATATGAAAAGTGTGGGAGAAAAACACGTAAAAACTTGAAAAGGCTGCTGGGAAAGCAGCATCGTCATGGAACATTCAAATCGCAATTAGAACAAGAAGGTAGGGAACATTCTGAGAAACTTCATGATAAAGAGACTGATTTCTTAATAGTTGCTCACACTTACGCATTGTATAATAATTTCTTAACCATATTTGGAGAAAAAATATTAATAATTTCAAGGAAAATGAAATTCTGGATTTTCTATATATATTATAAATATATAATATGAATATTCGAGAACATGTTGACGCAGAAGAGGTTGCTGGTATATAATTATATATGTTAATATATTAAATGCCCCTGATTTTACATATATATATATATATATATGTATATATTCCCAACTACCAGCATATATATATATTTACATATATATATGTAAAATCACAGATCCCCAAAATTTTTATGCACACTTTCATCTGATGTGGAAAAATATCTACTTATTCAATCAGTTACTTACTGACTAGAAAATTTTATATTTTGAAGGAAGTCCATAGTCTCCCTCACTTTAATTCAAAAAGTCTACTCCGAGGCAGTTCTGACTTGATTATTCTAAGTTTAATAACTCCCTTCTCTACTATTCCACAAATGCTTAAAACTTGTTGTGAGGTGATTCAAAGTGCAAGAGCCTGCAGCTATGTTGAAATGAGAACAGTATATACATAGAGAAAGAACTTTCTTCCATTCCCCATCGCCAGGTCTAAGTAACAGCTCCGCCCATCAAACCGCTGTTGCTTTTACTAATCAATACGACGTGGTGTTTAAGGGCGTTTTCATCTTCAGAGCTCTGCCTACAGAATACCCACCTGCTATCACATGGGACTTTGTCTTTTGAAATACTAATCAAGAACAGAACAATCCTTGACAATTTAACACTCTGGGGAATGACTTCAATTTTTGTGCAACAGCTAAACATTAATCTATGACAGGATACTATTTTCTAGATACAAGCAAACCCTTGACAAGAAATAGAATTGTAATAAATAAGCATAAAAAGCATAAAATAGCTCTCTAAATCTGCTGGTAAGTTCTGAAACTAGTATATATATATATATATATATATATATATATATATATATATATTATATGCTAGTATATATATATGTATATATATATATATATACATATATATACATATATATGTGTGTGTGTGTGTGTATATGTGTGTGTGTATGTGTGTATATATATATATTCCCAACTACCAGCATCTATTTGTCAAACAAATTGGGAGGTTCCTTTTTTGGTGTGTTTATTTGTTTATTCACATAGCAGTATTTTAGTTCTCTCATTTTTATGAACAAGGAGAATTGTTTTCGCTGCGCTCTGCCTACTTTATAAATTTTAAAAAGTCGATATTCTACATTAGAAAAAGAACTTAAGTAAATAGGATGAAGTTGACATAAGTACACTTCAAAGGATATTCCATTAAATCTAAAATGGCTGCTTTTAAGTATATACATTTAGAAAAGTTAATATACAGGAAAACATGCAAGTATTCTCATTAGTTAAATTTTATGCTGACATGAGGAGAAAACTAGTATGTGTTTTTTATGATTGACATGTGCATTTTTAAATGTCTTAGATAAAATAAGTTGGATGATATAGAAAATAAGAAATAATATGTAAAAGGGGCGCCTGGGTGGCTCAGTCGGTTAAGTGCCCAACTTGAGCTCAGGCCATGATCTCACAGCCTGTGAGTTTGAGGCCGGTATCGGGCTCTGTGCTGGCAGCTCAGAGCCTGGAGCCTGCTTCCGATTCTGTGTTTCCCTCTCTCTCTGCCCCTCCCCCACTCAGTCTGTCTCTCTCTCTCTCAAAAATAAATAAGACTTTTTTTTTTTTTTAAAAAAAGAACGAATATGTGCAAGAGTAAGGACATAGATCTATCTTTTATATTACTGGCAAAGTCTAAGCTTTTTCCTAGTGAGTGTGATAACACAGTTATCATTGATCTATAAATGTCCCAGAGCAGTCTGTCAAGCTTACTTCAATCCCCCTTTGCTGGAATAACATTGGTTGAGACATTACTCCAGAGAACCCCTAGCAAATGTCAAGTGCTTTATTGGAATTCACCATTAATGCTATAGCATTCATTAACATATATCCCTGAGTATTATTACACATCTGAGTATTACTGAAACTTTGAAAGTACTTAATAAGTAGAAACCTACTCAACATCCAAAGAAAACTTAAACAGAACCTTTAAAAGTAAAACTTTACATAACAGATGCAATTAGAGATACATCAATCTGATTAATGGAAGAAACCATGAGCCACATCAATTTTCTTTTTTTATCCACAGCAGCACCAGGGAGGTGGGGAAGGGTGTATACTTGAACTAAATCCTGCAGTGGGATGAAATGAGGTTTGGAAACTACCAGATTAGATATTTGAACTGGATGGTTATTACTTGGAATAGAACAGAAACAGACCCCATTCAAAGAGTTTCGTGTGAATGCGTTGACTAGAGACACTAAAGACAGAAAAAGTATATTCCCTCAGATTATTCGAATTAAAGATAAGGCTAAGGCTCTTGACAAATAAGCAGTCCTAATTAAAAAAAAAATGCTCCTAGGACATTTGAAAGAAATGTGTTTGCAGTTACTTTGACCTAAACAGCTGCAGACTTATTTTTGCAAAGTGCTTTCTGGCCAACCTCTCCTATTTCTGTTTGCTCATACCTCAAACTCACACAGGCAGTGATTTTTTTTGTTTTAGGTTTTGTTAATTTATTTTTGAGAAAGAGGAAGAGAGAGAGAGCACAAGCAGGGGAGGGGCAGAGAGAGAGAGAGGGAGGGAGAGGTAGAATCTGAAGCAGGCTCCAGGTTCTGAGCTGTCAGCACAGAGCCTGATGCGGGACTTGAACCAACGGACTGTGACATCATGACCTGAGCTGAACTCAGACGCTTAACCAACTGAGCCACTCAGGCACCCCGGCAGTGAATTTTTAATTGGAATCCTGGTCAAGTCCAAAAGGTACCACTAAGCAGTGTTCAGATATAAAGCGATAATTGCCAAAGGATAAGCCATATAATCACTTTGAATTTATAGTAGGACTAGATTAACCTGCCTTTAACAAAGGAAAGCACATTCACAGAAAAAAAAATGCAATAGAGCTGTGTACTGTATATAGACTTTATATACAAATATTTAGTATTCATAGATAATACATTCTTAAATTTCCTCTAGGTCTGAAAACTTTTTGACCTCCAGCCATCCACACTTGCATACTTGGATGGAGGTGCATTCAGTATGGAATTTATTGGGCCTAGGTTCCAACTTCATGGACACATTAAAAATTCCGATTTTTACCCGAGGTCAGGAAACCATTGCATGGGTTTAGTTCTTGGTCTATATGAGATTGTCATCCTCGTTGCAGCGTGTTTAGCATGCAGATGCTATTGTGGAACAATTGTGCTCTTTATATCTAGACACGAGTAGACTGGAAGAGCTCACATATACCCCTTTGGTGGCCCATCCACACCCTTCAACTCTGTCGCAGACTCCCATGTACATCCTTCCCGCAAATACATTGACATCAATTCCATGGTGTGTGGGATGCATCCTCTGTTTAAACTAACATGCAAAGTTACCACCTGAGGGCTTGTGGATGCACAGATTCCTGGAACCAGTCCCACAGAGTCAAAATCAACAAGGTGAGACAGGATACTTGGCCTTTCTGACTTTGCATTTCTTTGTTTCTTTCTTTCTTTCTTTTTTTTTTTTTTTTTTTATATATGAAATGTATTGTCAACTTGGTTTCCATACAACATCCAGGTCTCATCTCAATAGGTGCCCTCCTCAATGCCCATCACCCACTGTCCCCTCTCCCCCACCCCCCATCAACCCTCAGTTTATTCTCAGTTTTTAAGAGTCTCTTATGGTTTGGCTCCCTCTGACTCTGCATTTCTAACCATCTCCCAAGTAACACCAGTGCTGTGGATACATGGACCACATTTTGAGTAGCCATGCGCTCTCGAGGAATCTTCTTGCAATTTTCCACCTAAGATGATGCATGAAAGTAGGACAGGGTTTTCTACCCCGTATAAGACCATTGTCTCTGGTATCTTCTCAATCTCCATCACTCCAGTATATTACTTCAGTGGTTTTGAGCAGTTAGCACTCGCCATTATCTCTTTGTATTTTAAATTTTGTTCCATCTTCCTTTAGCTGAATCCTCCGACGTGGGTCTGAGACACAACAGTTCTTTTTGGTTTTGAAGTTTTATTTTTTTTAAATTTTTTACTTTTTTATTAAAGTATAATTAACATACAGTGTAATATGTACAATATGAGGATTCCATAATTCTATACATCACTCGGTACTCATCAGGATAAATGTACTCTTAATCCCCACCTATTTCACCCATCCCCCCTACCCACCTCCTCTCCGGCAGCTACTAGTTTGTTCTTTGTCCTTAAGAGTCTGTTATTTGTTTGTCTCTTTTTTCTTTGTTTGTTCATTTGTTTTGTTTCTCAAATTCCACATCTAAGTGAAACCGTATGGTGTATTTGTCTTTCTCTGTCTGACTTATTTCACTTAGCAAAGTTCTTTACTTGTTAATGGATGAGGAGTTTTAAGGACATATAGGAAAAAAAATATTGGGCTTTTGTTTCTGTTATGTGGGTAGTGAAAAAATATGCTAACACTAGTTAAATGTTTTTTTATTAAACCAAACTGAAGAATGTAGAAAGTATAAAATTGGAGTAGGAGTCAGAGTTGGATTTTTTTTTAAGTGCAAGAAAAAGAATTTCTTTTGAAATGTAAACTTTATGTGAAATTCATCTAAAACTACAGGACATTAGGAGATGGAATGGGACAAGTAAAAGAGTAAAATTATTTCAGAATTGGAAAACATTTTATGAAAACGAATATGTAAGATTAATGCTTTCTGAAAAAAATGAATCAATAAATAGCAAAAAAAAAAGCATGTGAATGAATAAATACAAGTGTGGAACACAATGAAATAGATAAATAAAAGAAATAAAGCAATTAAATGTAAGTTAAACACAGTATACAGTAACATTTCCTATAGGGGAAAATGCAATGAGCATTGATCATGAGCTGTTACTTTGTACATAAAAAAAGTCATGGACACCGAGCTCTATTGTTCATTCTCCCAATAAAACTGAGTTCCTAATATCGAAAAAAATGTAAACTTCTAGAAAAATGATTGTATCTTACGAGTGCTGGGCGTAAAAAATACAGTCCCTAAAGATGTGGGAAAATTGAGACTGGCCCCAGAGTTCTCCTAACACTAGATTCCAGAGGATAATGAACAATCTTTTGAGAGTTTTAAAGGCAAATGGCGGGGCACCTGGGTGGCTCAGTCAGTTAAGCGTCTGACTTCGGCTCAGGTCATGATCTCATGGTCTGTGAGTTCGAGGCCCGTGTCGGGCTCAGTGCTGACAGCTTAGAGTCTGGAGCCTGCTTCGGATTCTGTGTCTTCCTCTCTCTCTCTCTGTCTCTCTCTCTCTCTCTCTCTCTCTCTGCCCTTCCCCCACTCATGTGCTCGCTCTCTCTCTCTCTCTCTCTCTGTCTCTCTGTCTCTCTGTCTCTCTCTCAATAATAAAACATTAAAAAATATTTTTAAAAAAGCAAATGGATATGTTTAAAATTCTCTACCTAGCCAGGATGCCATCAGGTTAAAAAGAGCAGAATATTGTCTGTATACATGTAAGCACTAAGGAATTATAGTGTTTATTACTCGAAAATTTTACTTACATCCATGGTCCAGGAAATAGTTGAGTTGAAATAAAACTTTATGAGTGAAGTAGTCATGAAAGAGCTGGCTGCTCTTTCAAATAATATTTTTTAAAGTAATTGTGGCAATTATACTTACAAACTAAGGCCTCAAACCCATTAAGTCAATGGTAGGGAATATATATTTGAAAAATTATAATACTACCAGCAGGTAATACCTATAAAAGTGCACTAGAGATTACAAAGTAAAGTACTTACTGAAATAACAATATTTATTCCTATAAAAATCCATAAAATAACCAGAAGAGAACAGTTACATCTTGTCTCTGGACCATATGATGCTCCTACTTTAGTAAGGTTTTTCTTAAGTAATGATCATTTTAACCTCTATGAGTGAATTCGGACTTCTTAATTACAACTAGCAAAGTTCTAACCAAAAGGCATATACGTTAGGGAATGTAAGCGGTTGGTAAATAACATCCTATTTCTGTTTACTTTTTTTTTCCTTCCCATTTTGAATCGAGTTACAAAACATGACCGCCATTGCTCCCTTCCTTATTACCAAGCCCTGTTGCAACGTGACTTTGCAGTTCTCCTACCAGTAAGCGAAGTCTATTTTTCCACTCCTTGGCTCTGGATCAGCCTGGCGACTCGTTTGACAGACAGAAACTCATCAGAAGTGATATTGTGTAGTTCCACGCCTAGGTTTCAAGAGGCCATAAAAACTCCATTATTTCCTTGAAAGCGTGCTGAGCCATTTTGTGAACAAGCCCCAGCCATGCCTACCGGGAGATGAGATACTATATGGAGGGGAGACAACTTGTCCCAGAAAAGGCCACCCTAGATCAACCAGCTCCTAGGCAGGAACTTGACTCTAGACACATGTATAAGCTGAGCTGAGCTACCAAACCCAGCACAGAACAGGAGAACCAAGCTCAGTTCAAATTTCCAACCCACAGACTTGTGAAGTTTAATAAGTGATAGTTATTTTGATTCCCTAGATATGGAGATGTTCAACAACTAATACTCTATTGAACAGTTATCTTGCTACTTACCAGTTTGAAATTGACAATTATATCCGTATCACTCCTGTGGCTATATCCATGCTATGATTACTCTTTTAAACGGAGTTTTGCATGTGGGGAGTCTCTTTCTCAAACATAATTGAACTCTCCTTTCATTATACCTTCTCTATCTGATTTCTCTTCTTCTTCAAGGTAAACATATTGTGATGGTTTTCCAATGTACCAGGTTACAAACACCTATGATGTTGTTGTGCTCAAATCTGAACGATAAGGAGAAGCAAATAGGAAAAGCAAAACAAAACAAAACCCCAAAAAAGGAGTGGTGTCTTGATAAGAAAATCCTCTACTAGAGAAAGACAATACATGAAAACATCCCAAGGAATCGAACAAAGGCACTGGCCGCAGCAGAATGAACTAGAAGCAAGTGATGTGTGCAGAAAGTTTGGCAGGACTAAATCACAAAGGTCTTTGTGCACATTGTTAACATGTAGGTATTTATTGTTTAATTACACTTACATAGCAATAGAAGGTTTTTCGATAGGGATTGACATGACTTGATTTATATATATTTGAAAAAAAATTTTTTTTAATGTTTTTATTTATTTTTGAGACAGAGAGAGACAGAGCATGAGCAGGGGAGAGACAGAAAGAGAGGGAGACACAGAATGGGAAGCAGGCTCCAGGCTCCGAGCTGTCAGCACAGAGCCCGACGCGGGGCTTGAACTCACCGGCCGTGAGATCACGACCTGAGCTGAAGTTGGACGCTTAACCGACTGAGCCACCCAGGCGCGCCGACTTGATTTATATTTTGAATATAATACAACTGTGGTTGCTGTGTATTAAGTGAATTTTAAGTAGAAAATGAAAATCTTGCAGTAGTCCAGGGAATAGGGAACAGAATTTTATGACTTGGATACAAGTTTGCCATTGGCTCTTAAACAACTCATGATATATTTTGGAGATTGAAATGGCAAGGTTTGGTGGACAGGATTTGTGGAGTAAGTGAAAAGAAGAAAAGAATGAATTCAAATATTGAGCTTAAGCAAGAGAATAGATGGCACCACTCTTTGCTTAAGAACAGGTGTGGAAGTGGAAAAAAGTTACATACAAGACTCAAGGTAACAATTGACCGTGAAATCGACATATTTGCAATGGGTTCTATGATGAGGACAATGAATATTGCAGTCATTTGGGGTCAGTCATGTATTAAACTGTATTGCTGTGAAAATGGCTCTAGGAATAGCATAAATTATGTATTAGGCAAAATGCTCCATGACCATAAACTCTGTGAGCACAGATATCCTGTCTCATTCTTGGTGCCCAATACAATGCTTTAAAAGGAGGATGATAATGAATCATATCTCCAACACAAAGAGTTAAAGAAGTGCAACCTAGAAAAAGTAAATAAATACCTAGTTAAGATAAGTTCATTTATCAATGAGTTAAAATAAAAATAAAGTTATATAATTAATAGCACTTTTTGAAATTAATTTTTAATGTTAATTTATTTTTGTGAAAGAGAGAGATAAAGCACGAGCCAGGAAGGGGCAGAGAGAGGGAGAGACACAGAATCTGAAGCAAGTTCCAGGCTCTGAGCTGTCAGCACAGAGCCCGATGCGGGGCTCGAACTCATGAACCGCGAGGTCACGACCTGAGCCGAAGTCAGATGCTTAACCAGCTGAGCCACCCAGGCGCCCAAATGCCACCCTTTTAATTATGATCTATCTTACTACTTTCAATATTGTTTTCCTTTCCATTATTTCACTGTCTTCTACAACCTGCTGTTGGAACCTTTATAAGTCACTTTTCTAGGCTGTATTTGCCCTGTTCTCTTGTCTTTGCCTCTCTACTTGCCTCCCTGCCACCTAGCTCTGCTTCGTCTCTCTCAGCCAAGTACACGTTTTACTCGGTTCCTTTTTCTGTGTTCTTGGCTTGGATGTTTCCTTATGCTTGGATACTCAAGCATGGTGAAGCAGTTAACATGTGTCCAAGAAGAGTTCAAATACATGTGTTTCTGTTTCTGCCTCTAAGGAATTAGTGATAAATCTCCATGTCAGAGTCTAAGCATCAGAAAGGGGAGGCTGAGTCTAAATAATATTTCCTTTCGGAAGACGAGGGCACAGAGTCTGAGACCTTTTCAGTACCCGGGTGACCTCCACCATCCATGAGGCAGGTGTGATGTGCTCTTTCTCACCGGAGAGGATTTGGCGGCTGTGATTGTTCTGTGAGAAAGCTTAGAGATCCTTCAAGGTCGGTTTGCCTCTCCCAGGTAGACACCCCGGTCTCAGCCATACTCACTTTCCTGTGAGCTTCCCTGGGGGACTTAGCAACTGAAGCATCCTTGGCTATCTCTGAGCAAGGCCATTACAGGCATTTGTCAAAACATAACATCTTCTCTAAAGGTTTCGTTCCATTTCTTTCAAAACCAGAATAGCTTCAGGTCTGTAGAACTAATGTATTTTTCTTCTGAGACACGTAACGTCAAGTCAAAGTTCATTAGATCTATTCACCTTTCCTCCCTTTTACCCCATATGTCCTAAGTGTTAAAGCATAGCTGCCCTGATCCCCAAATCCTTATTCTTCTTCTTCTTTTCAAAATTTATTTATTTTGAGAGAGACAGAGAGAGCACCAGCAGGGGAGGAGCAGAGGGAGGGAGGGAGAGAGAGAGAATCCCAGGCAGACTCTGTGCTGCCAGCTGTGGAGCTCGATGTGGGCCTCCAACCTCATGAACTGTGGGATCATGACCTGAGCCAAAACCAAGGGCCGGACACTTAACCAACCGAGCCACCCAGGCGCCCCAGATTCCCAAATCCTTCTTATACACAGGGCCCTACTTTTATACTGAAAGAGGATAGGACTTCAGAGTTTGGGCAAATGTCTTTTACCCAAACTCATGATTTCGTTTTGAATATATAAAACAAGAAAACTGTATTTGCCTTAACACTCTTAATTGGCTTTAACAGTTATGTAGCTTGAGTCTATCTTTTCTTTCAATGGCATTGAGGGTTCATCATCTTTCAAAATCCACATGTAACCCTTTGTGTCAATTTGCCTTCTGTTGCTTTGTTCTTGCATCTATCTTGGTAGTCTAGATGGGTAAGGTTTCCTTTCCCTGCCTGAGATTTTGGGTTAATCTCTTTATTCATAACTCAGTGTGGAGTATGGAAGAGCTCCTTTCTCAGGACCTGTTTCCTGTGCTTCCTCTGGTTAGTGTTTTCGTGTTAGCGTGACCAGTTTTCTCTTAGGGGAGAATGCAGCCCCTATTAGTAGAGAATTGCATTTCTGTGAGCAAAGAACAGCTAGTATTTGTCACGTGTCTTCTATGTTTTCTGTAATCGTCATGATTTTTAAGTCAAAAGCCTGGATTTTATATTTAATCACTTACGTCTTTATATTTAACAAGATACTACTTATTCAATAAGGGATTCAGAACAAACCTGTCCATATTCCATATGATATTTAGGCAGCTCCCGGAAAAAATAAAACAACAAAAACAAACAAACAAACAAACAAAAAACAACCTTTACCTATAAAGTGTACAGTCTGTTGCAAATCTTAATATGTAAGAGTCACATGGGGCACAACCCAACATAAAAATCGTTCTCAGAGATTCTGATTTTATAGACCTGGAGGGAAGCCAGAATTTTGCATTTTTAATAAATTATCCAGATAATGTATATGTGCGTGGTTTAAAACGATACAGTATGCATACCTGACGCCTATCATTTTTGCCTTGGCTCCGAAGTTCCAAACACAACTCTATTTCAATAGGGCATAGTCATTCAGGCAATCGTGTGTTATGGTACTGTAGAGATCTTACGCTGTCTGGTTCTTCCATATGCAAATGTGTGAGTTAATGGAGAGCGTGGTGCAAACTTGCTATCCTCTAATACCTTGAAACTCAGTGTCTGAGTATTTACAGGATAACTTGGATGATCTACCTCTTGGATAGACCTACCTACTTGGATAAGCTACCTCTTTATCTCTTTATCAGCATATTGCTTTTCAGTGCCTTGAGAGATAAGTTCCACACCATAGTTTCCTGGAACAGGAAGGGAATGGACACTTTGCTTCTAGAAATAACTGAAAAGTACAAAAAAGTCTAGATGGCTATGTGGCAGGCAGAATAACAGCCCTCAGAGATGGCCATGTCCTACTCCCCAGAACTCATAATTATGTTGCACTATATGGCAACAGCCTTTTTATAGATGTGATTAAGATTAAGGACTTAATCCTTAATTAAGGGGGAGATTATCCTGGATTATCTATGTAATCACATGAATCCCTAAAAGTAGAAGAGGAAAGTAGAAAAGTGGGTCAGAGAGATGAGACAGAGAGGCAGGAGAGATATAAGAGGGACTCACTCACCACGGTTGGTTGACTGTAGCAGACAGTTGGCTCAAGGTAGGTGGCCATGAATCAAGGAACACAGATACCTCTAGAAGCTTGCAATGGTCTTCAGCTGACAGCCAGCAAGGAAATGGATACCTCAGTTCTTTGTGGTTTGGGGACCATAAAGAACTGAGGTGTGCCAACAATCTGAATGATCCTAAGAGTGAATTCTCCCCTAGAGCTTAAAAAAAAAAAAGAAAGAAAAGAAAAAGAAACAAAAAGAATGTAGATCTAGGGTCTTCATCATAACTTGCCAAGATCTGTGTTGGAATTCTGACCTACAGACTGAGATAACAGATTTGTGTTCTTATAAACCAACAGATTTATTACATATATTTTTAATGGCAGGAACAGAAACCAAGTACAGTTGACCCTTGAAAAACACAGACCTTAGGGATACCAATCCCACACGTTGTTGAAAATCCACCTATAAACTTGACTTCCCCAAACTTAACTACTAATGGCCTAATGCTGACTGGAAGCCTTGCTGAAAACACATTCAATTAATATGTATTTTGTATGTTATGTGTATTCTATACTGCATTCTTACAACAAAGTAAGCTAGAGAGAATAAACTACTATTAAGAAAACCATAAGAAAATGACAGTTACAGTGTTGTATCATATTTATTGAAAAAAGTCTGCATGTCTAAGGACTTGCCTAGTTCAAAACAGTGCCGTTCAAGGGTCAACCGAAGAGTGGAGAAAAAGGCATGTATTGAAATATTTATATAACAAATCTTACAATTTAATTCTGAATGAAATTTTTATAACCTACTTGATAATTTCATGTCAGGTGGCCAGATACCATTTTTGAGAGGAACTGATTTCCGTATCACTATTCTTTTCCCTGTATGTAGCCCTTCATCAAATTTCAATGGAATAAATGAGGAGAATATGTTCATACCAGCATTTCAAAGCCATTGTAGTATGGCATACAAAATGTTGCAGAGAATGTAAGGCACTTATCCGGATTAAGCCAATTCTCTGTGTGTGGCGGCTGAAGTTCTGAACTGGGCTATGTGGAGATAAGGGGTAAAAGCCTCTGCAGCCAAGTTGAAATTACATTCGAATTGAATGTCAGTGCATTGTCTTTGTTCTACTTTTCTGGAAGTCAAAGTAACTAATATACTCTCTAAACAATGCAATTTTTCTTTTGTTTATTGTGCTTTGAGAATTAAGCTTATTCTTTAGAAGCGAAATAACTTGGAGAATTTGTGTTGCAAGGAGACATCGATTTTTTTTTCCTGTTTGTAGATGGTGAATCATTCTCTAAGTCAGTTAAATAGAGTAGAATTATTCATCAAGCTTTCTCTTCATTCCTATACAACTCTGGGACTTAGGCTTCAGAATGTCCGTATTCCATAGGGGGCGCCTGGGTGGCTCAGTCGGTTGAGCATCCGACTATGGCTCAGGTCATGATCTCAGCCTGTGGGTTCTAGCCCGTATTGGGCTCTGTGCTGACAGCTCAGAGCCTGGAGTCTGCTTTGGATTCTGTGTTTCCCTCTCTCTCTCTCTCTCTGTCTCTCTGCCCCTCCCCCCCGGCACTCACTCACTCTCTCTCAAAAATAAATAAGCATTAAAAAAAGAAGAAGAGCGTCTCTATTCTATTGTATATAAATGGCATACTGCTATTTATGCTGTGACTCAATGCTTTTGTACTTGCTAATGGTTAGAAACCAACTGGCAACATCCATAAGTTGAAAGTAAACTATTTGAGAAAGGACAAGTATATTTTATTATTTGGCTTGGATGTTGTTTTGTCCTAAAGTGATATAAATTAATCTAACTTTCCAGTAATAAACTCAGTTTATATCAGCTGTAATTCCTGTTATATGCATCCATGATTGTTTTGAGAAAATGAGGTAACAAAATTAAAAAAATATGTTATGAATGGCTAAGAACTTATATTGCACTGTTTCTTTTTGTTTGAGAGATTTGACTAATTTCAGCATATTTCAAAATGAAATTCTTTCATTTGTAAACATTTATTTTGCTTTCATTTGAGAGTTACAGAATGAAACAAGGATACTTGCTCTTGCCATTTTTTATTTATTATTGTACAAGATGCCCTGGCTGATGCAATAAGACAAGAAAATAACTGAAATGGAGCACCTGGGTGGCTCAGTCGGTTAAGCGTCTGACTTCAGCTCAGGTCATGATCTCAAGGTCCGTGAGTTTGAGCCCCGTGTTGGGCTCCGTGCTGATAGCTCACAGCCTGGAGCCTCTTCCGATTCTGTGTCTCCCTCTCTCTTGGCCCTTCTCCTGCTCACACTCTGTCTCTCTCTCTCGCAAAAATAAACATTAAAAAATTTTTTAAAAAATAGTTAACTTAAAAAAAAAAGAACTGAAATGGATAATAAAAATGGACAAGAAATAAAACTGTCATTACTCACTGATGCCATGAATGCCTACGTGGAAAATTCAAAAGTGGACAAATATTTAGAAATAATAACTAAATGTATTAGTCTTTCTAAATACCAGGTCTACATGCAAAATTTCATCATATTTCTATATGCCCATTAGAAACAAATAAGAACCAAATTATTAATATCCTACTTACAATAGTATTTATTAATATAAAACATAGACATACATTTCATGGAAGATGTGAAAAAACTTCAAACTGAAAAATTAAAAAATGGTAGTGAAAGAAATTAAGGAAGATCTTGCTGGATGGGGAAAAATATATTCAAAGATTGGGAGACTGTATTTTAAAGATGCAAATTCTCCACAAATTACTCGGCAGATCAAAACAATCTCAAAACCCTCTTTGGGGGAGAGGGCACACATTAAAAAAATAATTTCAAAATATATATGGAAAAGTTACATCCCAGAGACATGGCCATTTTGAAGAAAACTGTAACATTAAAATTAATTTCCTAAGCCCTATCCATATTAATATCTGTTGTGCTTATTTGGCACAAGGGCAGACTAGGTGATCAATAGAAAGTAAAACAGATTCTAAAAACACACATACTCCATTAGATGATTTATGTCAGAGGCGACACTGTAGTGCAGTGGGCAAAGTGTGAGAACTTTAATAATTGATGGTGGATCAATTTTCCAAATGTATTTTGACCCCTAATTTATACCATACATAAAAATACATTCCAGATGAGTAGAGGATCCAAATGTGCTGCCAGTTCTTGGCATCATCAGGTTTTTATATTTTAGACATTCAAATAGGTGTGTAAGAGCGTTTCATTTTAGTATTAATTTTATCTTCTGCAACGAGAAATTATATTTAACAGCATTTCATGTGCTTATTTGTCAGTCATGTATATTCATTTATGAAGTGTCTCATAAAACCTTCATGAATTCTTTTTTTTTAACTGAGTTGTATATTTTCTTATTTTTGTGAATAAAGAATGATTTGTATCTTTGGGACACAAGTCCTTTGTAAGATATATGATTTGCATATATATTGTCCCACTTGTAGCCTGACTTTTATTCTATGAACGGCATCTTAGAGCAAACAATTTCATTGTGCTCAAGTCAAATATATGGTTTTGTATCTTTTATAGATCATGTTTTGTGTCATATTTAAGAGCTCTTTGCCTAAACCAAGATCATGAAGATTTTCTCCTGTTCTTCTAAGTATTTTATATTTTCACAGTTTATGTTTAATTCTATTATTTATTTGGATTAACTATTTGGATAAGGTTATGAGGAATATCTCAAGATTCATTATTTTCCACCTGATGTCCAATTTTTCCAACACCACTTGAAAAAACTGTATTCTGTCCATTGAATTGTTTGCAATTTTTTTTTCCTCAAAAATCAATCATCCTGTATGTATGTGTTTCTTTTATAATATTGGGGTTCTTGGAAGTAAGGCCCATAAATATGTGGGGTCTCCCAAGGACTCTAGGTCCCAGGAGTTTCTCACTTATGTGTTCTTTAACCCTTAGCCTCCAGCAATTGTCAAAATTATCATTTACACATGTAAATGACTCCATGGCTTTTTTTTTTTTTTTTTCAGTTAAGCATATCCTGGCTTGTATTTCAGAATTTGACTGTCCTTCTAGATTCCTAATAGTAGTTTGTTCTGCAAACCCAGTTCTCTGGTCATCTGGGAAGAGTCATTGGTTCTCGGTTTGTCCAGGTTTTTCTTGTTTTATGTCTGGGACTGACAACTTCCAAGCTCTTCACATCTCTGAGCTGAGATCTGAAATCCCCATAGCCTTTGCCTAAGTTGTACTTCATGGAAGGCTAGACCCACAGTCTAAGCTAGTATACGAGATATTTTAGCCTGTTTATAGTCTAATTTGTTGATTTCAACTGTGGCACTAAGAGTGGGCTCTTTTTACTTCTATCCAAGTGAACCCTAACCAAGTGGAGACTAAGTATTTCAGCTTTCTCACTGCACAATATATATGCCTGTCTGCCCAAGTAGCAAAGCTAGAGGAATTTTAAAAATTGGGCTGAATGTAGGTATCAATGTATCAATAGCATCCAGGCATTTACAAACTGGCATTTGAAAGAACAAGTAGTTGGCTAGTATTTCAGTTTGTCATGAGACTCAATCGCACTCTTAAATTCAACCCAACATTTCAAACTAACATCTAACTATTTTAGTTGAGCAACGTTGCATCACCTTACAACGGAGATTTGTGGGCTTTAAGAAATTTGGTGAATAATCTGATAAGCAAACGGAGAACATACTTGTGTATAGGCCCAGGACCAAAAATGGGCATTTCTCAAACATCATAACCAAAATAAATACGTATGAATTTTTGCACCAAAAAAAAATTATTGCCTCAACATCTTACTATGTGTATTTTGTCCATTACATTGAAAATAGGTCTCATTTTATATTTTTTATGGACTTGACCTTATTTCTAGGCTCCTCATTAATCTGAGTCTACTTCAACAGCCATTATTTTAGTTATTCACTATTTTTATGGCAAAGCAAGTCCTTATTATTCACTTGTTTTCAAAACATTTCCTAGCAATTTTTATACATTTGGTGGGGGAAAGTAAACTTTAAAGGCATCCCTTAAATTTAAAATAAAAAATTATACTGGGAGTACATTTAATTATGGATTAAAGAAGAATTGCTCTTAAATAATTCTAGAACTTACCATACTAGAGAAACACATCTCACATCTCTCCCTTGACTCAAGTCTTATTTTAGGTTCCTTAGTGTATAAGTCCTACCTCTGTTTATTATGTTAGCTCTTGATCTGTTTTTTGATCAGGTAAATTTATTTTTTAATATCCTTGAGCACATACTCTTAGACTCAAATTCAAAGCAACTGCATTTTATTTACTTGTGGATATGTCCAAAATGTGGCATATTTCTCTAAAAGTGGTATATTTTAACTCATACTTAAAATACAAATTCCTTATGATATTTTTTTCCCTTTATAAGTAGCCTATATTGGTTTTATTCCTCATTGTTTTTAGAATACAGCCTATCCGGAGTTCTATTTTGTCGAATTGACACATGTTGACTCCTTTCTTCTTCCTCCTCTTCTAGGATTTGAAATCCATCAATAAGAGGCTGTCAATCTTGTTTCCCTTGGTTTTTTGCTTTGCGAATATCTCTTAATCCTCAGTTTGCACATCCTTTGTCCTGCAGAGTTCAGACAAAAATCTTTCTAAATATTGCCTATGTACTTTTTTCTAAAAGATTTATCCATTCCCTGCTGTGTTCTTTCTGATTGTATTTTTCTTTCACAGGCACACAGTATTCTGGGGGATCAGAAATGGTTTTTATATTAGAAATATTAGGTCATTTTCTAAGGCTTTTAATCTTGGGCAAATTTCCTCATCCTCTTCTTGACGTTTCCTTTGTGTTCTCTGCATTTATACTGGAGCATGTAGGTTCATTGCTTTACAATAATTACATATAATTTTACCTGTGAAATTTTACCCATGAAAAACAAACTAGGCACCAATATTTTTTCTCAGGAATGTTAAACCTTATTACAAAAAACCTTAGCTTTATGAAAAAAATGCTTTCAATCTCTTTCATGTATTATGATATCCAGGAAAACAAAATCTTTGAATTCTGTTTATTTACAATGATAACTAATAATGTCATTGGGTTTCTGAAGTATGTCTTTGTGGGACAACTGAAGATGATACTTACTGATTGCTGCACTTTCCATTTAAGAAAAGGCTGGGACATTAAATCACACTGTCATCTGAATTCAGCTATCATTAATATATCGGGAACCACTACAATAAATTTCATTATTTTTCCTAAGATGATGAGATAGTCTAAATAGTAGAGTCAAACCACTGATGATTCTGCAACTTTAAAATGGTGTTGTGAATAGTATCTATTAGTCCCACTAAACTGAAATATCATTCTCATCACACAGTGTATTTTTACATGGACTTGAATCTATTTCTGGGCTCTGCATCAATCTGTCAACTTTCGCAACGGTTGTTTTATATGACCTATTAATCGTGTGCCTCATTTCACGTGCCCCTCCGCTCACCTGATAACAACTCAGGTGATGATCTCCAAGGCCACTGCCCTACACTAGCAAGCTCTTGCAGCCTCATGCTGCATTTTATTTATTTATTTATTTATTTATTTATTTATTTATTTATTTATTTATCTATCTATCTATCTATCTATCCATCCTAAAGCCAAGGGAAGCCATTCAAGTAGCAACAAGGGCAGCCTGAAAATCTTGAAAGTTAAAGTCCCAGAGGCCACAATCCATCAAATGGGATGGGGATTAGTGAAAAAAGTGCTTCTTATATCAGAAGGAGAATGCTGAGGTGCAGGCTTCATGGGTCCTCAGAGGACGTTCCCCAGGACTGGGCACCATTTCCCACAGCAGCGGCCAGATCAGTGATGCGGGCTTTATCATCTTTTCCCTTTCCCTCTTTCACTCTCCCCAGTGTCCCCTCCAGTTCCTGAAATTACCTCCTAAGTAATGTGCTCGCAACTAAATTCTTGTTTCAGGTCTGCTTGGGTGGAAACCAAAATAGATAGTTCTAAAGGAGGGGGCCCAAGAAAGCCAGTTGCTCAGAATGGGATTCTGACTTTGATCACTCAGAGGATGCTGGACAAAGAGAGACAATTTACTCGTAGAAGCAAAGGTGATGATATGAACTCTGGCATGTGGTAGTCCCACAATTACTATGACTTTTCCGTGTGCTGGATGGGAAGGGGTGCAGGGTGAAGGGGCATCTTTGGTTCATGTAGTATCTCTACTACTTGAGTGGTATGGTGGTAATGGGAATTAAGACTGTGGAGTTGTCGCTTTTATTAACTGCCTTAAAAACCTTGAAAAACACGAATGTCAAGCTAAAGCTAATAATTACCAACTCAGGGCACAGTGTGAAACCAGAAGATCTCCGAGGAAGTGTTTATAGAGACATTTAACTCTTACAGATGGAATGCAAACAGGGATGAAGATTAGGTCTAGGGTTTAATTACAATTTTAGAAGAACTTCAATGGCAAATAAGTGTGTAGTCTCAAAAAGTCTTCACATTGAAGTTAGGACCCTGATATAGAATACGAACACAGTTGGGATGGAGACAAAGGAGTAAATGAATTTCAGAAAGCTAAACTCGGAGATTCTGCTAAAACTCCCAGGAAAGCCAAAATAGATCCCTCCCAACTGCTGCTAGTGCTGAGAAGGTCTTCCCTTGCCTGGACATTAACCTCGCAAGATAATGATTGTTTCCCCGAAGATTCGCGTCTGAATGTCATCGGTACTTCCAGGTCAATGAATAGGGGTTTATGGATAGTCCCATCCATACAGAAACTGCATGAAAGGAAACCGCTGTTTACTGATAGATTTGCAAGATTCAGCTCATATATATGGGGGTGTGTGGGTTACAGATGTTCCAGTAGAGGTTATTAGGCCAAGCCACCCAAAGGAGTCGACAGTGGGGTGCATTACAAATTTGGCTGGAGAAGAATTTATTGCTTTCCTATGCCCTTTCCTATGATCGGTGATTTTACGTCCTTGCAAGGACATGTGGAGCAAGTCCTAATATGGCAATATGGGAATTGTAAGGGATCACTAGAAAGTGGCACTTGTATCTTTGAGAAGCTCAGTCACTGTCCTCTGTAGGTCAGGGTTTCACTATAACAGATGCCAATAGAGAACTGGGCTCCCTAAGGTCAGTGAGATTGACAGGATTCTAAATGAGCAGAATCCAGGTGGTGGCACTTACCTGTCAGGGGCATGGTTGACATAATTACTGTCATTATCAGCAAAACTGGAATGGCAATGAGCATGGCCTGCAGAGATTTATGGCAATGCCTGATAGACCTTGCTTGGTGTTCCTATGGATCATGTAGATGAGCAGCCGTATAGACCATCTATTACCTTGGACAGCCAGTAAAACCTTAAGTACCACTAAATGGAAGACTTATGTCGTCTACTAAAATGGAGAATTGTGATTCTTTGCCCCATTTCTAGACTAAGCCAGTTCTCAAGTCCATGGCTCATTGATTGTAGATTGGTTGGCTCCCTCTGAAAGGACCCTGAAATGCCATTAAAAATATAAACAGTAAATGCTCTCCCAAATCTTACCCAACTTTATCGGGGCCCATTTATCAGCGTGACTGTGCCCTGGGGGACAAAGAATGTCAGGCTTCGTGAGAGCAGCTGATACAATGGGAGGGGGCCCCAAACGCCAGCACGTCTCCACAGTTAGAGTGCAGACATATGGAGCTCGTGTGTAAACAGAACACTGGCTTGAATCCGTCTCACCGTGGGTCCTCTGTCATCATTACCCTGGTCCTCAACTACATAATTGGGATGAATCTATTTAGCAGCTGGCAGAGCCCTTAAATTAATTTTCTTTCCTGTGGAGTAAGGACTGTCACAGTAGAAAAAGCCAGTCGAAAGTCCCAGAAACTGCCTTCCCAACCCCAGCCATGATGATAAAGTGGAGTAATCCCTCATACCACTGGGATTGCAGACAGGGAGACTCTCCAAGATAGATCGTTCCCGTCACATCTCTTCCATGGCCTCTGCAACTACCACATGGATTTGGGCACAAAACTATAGACTGCTGTAATCTTAACCAAGATGCTGCTGTGTTTGCAACTGTGGTGCCAGGTAGGTCTTTCCTAAGTCAGATCAGCAAGTTAACCTAGCAAATGTGTGCTTTTCGAATCCCTTCGGATAATGGAGCAAATGATTGTTTGCTTTCCCATGGGAAGGAATGCAAGGTTCTTCAGACTCCTCTGCTCTTGTCACAGTGCTGTCCACAGAGCTCTGAGTGTCTGGAAATTCTGAAAAACACTGTGAAATCTGCCTACATGTACCTGCGAAACAGGAAATGGCAAGTAGCCTGGGTCTTCTAGAAGGACAAAATTCTGGAACTGGTGTGTCAGGGGAATTTAATGAGATTGGCTCTGCAAGGTATAGAAAAGCTATAGTGTTGTTACCAAGGGGAACGGCTGCCTGGGTGTAACCAGAGTCTGTTATCGGGATGCCCAGCGGAATGGAAAGAAAATCAGATGCCATCTGGAAGCAAGAGGAAGGAGCGAGAGTCTTTTTTCCCCTCCAAGTCTCTCTTTGGCAGTTCTCTTGGTGGAGCCCAACAGTGAGCAAGCTGGCAAAACAGAAATGCACATTTCTGGGTCCAGGTATAGTGTATAATGGCTGATTTTGAGCTGAGAGACAATGTCTTAATAATTGACACAACCATTGGTGGCAACTCAGTCATGGGCACTTTATTAGCTTTCTCTGACTTAAGGATCTACTGTCCCTACTTTACTCTGGCTTTGTAGGATCACCTCCCAAACATACTGCCTGCACCCAGCTTCTTGCCTTAGTCTCTGTTTATAGGATGGAACCTACTACGGACTGAATGTTTATGTCCCTTCAGGATTCATATTTTGAAAAACTAAGCCCCAACGTGAAAGTGTTAGGAGATGGGGTCCTTGGGAAGTAATTAAAGCATGAAGGTGGAGTCCCCAGTATGTGCTTAGTGCCTGTATTAGAAGAGACAAGAGAACTTGCTTGAGGCCAAGCAATAATACGAGAAGACAGCCATCTGCAAACCAGGAAACACGCTCTTGCCAGGCATCTGACCTGTGGCCACCCTGATCTTGGACCTCCCAGGATCCAGAACTGGGAGAAATAAATATTTGTTGCTAAAAAGCCACACAGTCTATGATATATTTGTTATAGCGACCTTAACTGACCGAGAAACAACCCAAACTAACAAAATAACACAAAATAGTGATTCTTATTTAAAATATACACAATTGCATCAATCCCATAAAAATCACAAAGAAAAGTTCAGTTTCTAGAAAAGAATGTTTCCTTGATTGATCTCCAATCACTTATGCTTTCTTTTTTTAAGTTTTTTTTTTTTAATGTTTCATTTATTTTTGAGAGAGAGACACAGTACAAGCCGGGGAGGGGCAGAGAGAGAGGGAGACACGGAATCTGAAGCAGACTCCAGGCTCTGAGCTGTCCGCGCACAGCCTGACGTGGGGCTTGAACTTGTAAACTGTGAGATCATGACCTGAGCAAAGTCGGACACTTAACCGACTAAGCCACCGAGGTGCCCCTCACTTATACCTTCTTATGTCAAGAGCCATCAGTCAGGTCCCTTAAGCTCTAGTTTATCTGAAGATATTTGGTGGGATGCAATCTTTTATGATATACAAACTCATCCCTTTTTAATTATGATTGATCAGTGATTTTGTCAATTTCAAGATGAACTGTAATGGCAGTAAACACTAACCTTAGTATTACTGAGTCAATACCTAACTCTAAGCTCAGCAAACCTTGACAACATAGCACAAAGCCATTTCTGATCTTTGGCTTTTTTCATATTATTCATTTTATAGAGAACACATAGAAAAACATTTCATTTACTATAACATTTTTGAAGATTGAAAGTATAGTCAAAAAGCAGATTATCTGCAACTGATGTACTTAATTCTACACTGTAATTGCTCTCACCCTCTATTATAAATGCCCACTCTCTTTGCTCTGAAGCTACAATTCAATAGCTCAAAACTCTTAATGAGAAATAATCCTCTTTGAATCGACCTTAGCTTTTGGGTGTCTTGGACTGATTCTTTTTTTATGGAGTTAGATTCCTATATTCTATAGGTAAAATTAAGTTTGCCACTCAATTTATTGAGTTCAATTCAATTTAGTGCATTGAAATCTTCACAGTTTATCATAGCGTTACCCATTTGGCCTTTTAAAACGTTTATTTTGCATTTATAATTAAAAATGGAGTGGTTAAATCATTCAAACGTTCAAAAATATTGATTGCCTGTCTCTAAGGGCTCATATTCTGGGTCTATGTTAATATTCTGTTGGCCAGTATCTTTACTTTCCTAATGATTGTGATCTGGTCTTTAAAATTAAATTTATAAATAAGGGAAAAATATTACATTTTCCATTTCATGTTCCAATCATTTTTATGTAAAATTTAACTTTCAAATATTAATTTCTATTAAATCTTAGTATGTGAATTTTATCAGGAAGATATTTTTGTCTGTTTTTCACTGCTGATGTGCTAGCATCCAAATCGAGATACAATATATGCTGAGAGCATAATAAACATACATTTAATAAGTGAATCAATGTCATCTGTCTATAAATGAAGATTCCTTTTTATAAAAAAAAAACTGCAGTAGGCAGGTGGGTGGTTGAGTTAATAACATTTCTAAATTCTTGGTACATTTTTATCAACTTCTGAGAAGCTGCCTTGTATTTTAATTATCTTCTTTATCCCACGCCCTTCTCCTAGTTTTTTTTTTTGGTCCCCATATATCTGTAATCAACCTAATCAGTACATTTTCTTTAGTATATATCTATTGTTTTTATTTATTCTTTCAGAAAAACTTTTTTATTATGTATAGTTGACATACAGAGTTATATATATTTTTTGATATTTTATGTTTATTTATTTTTGACAGAGAGAGAGACAGAGCATGAGTGGGGGAGGAGCAGAGAGAGAGGGAGACACAGAATCTGAAACAGGCTCCAGGCTCTGAGCTGTCAGCACAGAGCCGGATGCGCGGCTGGAACTCACAGACCGCGAGATCATGACCTGAGCCAAAGTAGGACGCTCAACCACTGAGCCACCCAGGTGCCCGGACGTACAGAGTTATATTTACATATTTTTAATTTCCATAAATCATAAATGCATATGTATGTGTGTATATGTACACACTAATCATGTGTTTCTTTTTTTCCCACTAATTACTGTCTTGTAATGGATCCAATCATGTTGCTATGTATATATTCAATCCATTATTATTTCTTGTTAAATAATATTCCATATAAAACATATTCAGTCATTCAGATAGATGCATTCTTAGCTTCTAATTAATCACAACAAAAAGTAATCCTACAATAATTTCATGCTCAAATACTGTGTAGGCAAATTATTTTATGAATAAAAGATTATGATTATTAAAGCATTAATGACATTATTTTCGCTATATTACTGTAAAAACTAGAGCTTAAAGATCACATTCCTCTCTGTGTGAGAATTCAGTCAATTTCACTTTTTCATTTATTTATGCCATTTATTTTGCTTCCTCTTTTAAAGTATAGGAATATGGTAATTCTAATTAACTATAGCCTTGTATTGTCTGACTTGAAAAAAATAACTTACCTGTACAAAATAGATGCTTGGTAATTACCAATTTCTGGAAAACTAAGAGACTAAAGATATAGGCACCCAATTACAGAATGAATCTGTCAGAGGAATAAAAAGCCCAGCATAAGGAATACAGTCAACGATATAATAACAGCCATGTATTGGAGACAGAGGGTAGCTACATTTGTATTGAGCACAGCGTCCTGTATAAACCTGTCAAACCACTTACGTTGTACACCTGAAACTAATATAACATTGTATGTTAACTATACTGGCATGAAAATAAAAAGTTAATAAAAAAAACCGGTGAGCCTGGGT
Source organism: Panthera pardus (assembly GCF_024362965.1). NCBI lineage: Eukaryota > Metazoa > Chordata > Mammalia > Carnivora > Felidae > Panthera > Panthera pardus. The sequence goes on along the minus strand of NW_026526710.1, from coordinate 79,253,406 downwards.
GGCTCAGTTGGTTAAGTGTCGGACTCTTGATTTCGGCTCAGGTCATGATCTCACCTTTGGTGGGATCGAGCCCCACGACGGTGCTGACAGTGCAGAGCCTGCTTGGGATTCTCTCTCTCTCCATTTCTCTGTCCTTCCATCACCCTCTCTCTCAAAATAAATAAAATAAACTTTAACAAACTTAATAAAAATGTAAAAAAAGAGAAATTCAGAACGACAGATGAAAAATGATTTCGAGCAAGATGGCTTTGTTTTGGGGAATGTTGGCTTTGAATTTTTGGTACATTTTAATACATTAACTTACTCCAAAGATGATTACTGAATGCCTGTATTTTGTGAGAAGCTGATGCTAGAATAATTAAAAATAAAATATTTTATCAAAGTTTTTATAATTTTATTGTAAATGTGGGGAATTGGAGCAAAATTAGAAGAGGCAGAATAGTCATACTCCTAATAAAAGGGAAACATTAGAATAACAGAATTTTTGAGTTAGTAGAGATTAATATATCAACCTTCATTATTTAAGATAAGGAAAGTGGATTAATGTTTTTGTGTTTTGTTTTGTTTTGAATTTCCCGTGCAAATATTCATAGTTCTCTCATTAGATATAAAATAGAAAAAAAAAAAACCCACAAAACTTCGAACAGGGAAAATCCAATCATGAATTTTTATTTAACCTGCTGTATTAGTTTTCTATTGCTGCTGTAATGAATTACCAAAAATACAGTGGCTTAGAACACCATGATTATCTTATAGTTTTGGAAGTGGCTTAGAACACCATGATTATCTTATAGTTTTGGAAGTGGCTTAGAACACCATGATTATCTTATAGTTTTGGAAGTCAGAAATCTTCAAGTCAGGAGTTCTGCAGGGCTGTGTTCCCTCTTCAGGTTCTAGGGGACAATCCACTTCCTTATCTTTTTTAGCTTCTAAAGGCTACCCCCATTTCCTTAGCTCAGGACCTCAAACTCCATCTTCAAAGCCAGTAGCATGGCACTTCACAAGTCTTCTCTTTGACTCTAACCCTCCTGTCTCCCTTCATAAGGACCCTTCTGCATACATTGGGTCCATCAGGATAATCCAGGACATTCTCCACATCTCAATATTGTTAACTTTATCATACTACAAAGTCCCTTTGCCAAATGAAGTAACATATTCAGCAGGGATTCCAGGAATTAGAATGTGGACAACTTTGGGTGGCCATTCCTTGCCCCATTATACCCCATTCATAACTCCTAACCTGCAGGAGTTAGTTACAGGGTTATATAATTAACTTTATTAATGCACATTGATTGTTCAATTTTTCATCCAAAGTTTGTTTGTTCTAGCAAGATCAGAAAAGAGCAGTTTTTGGAATATCTGGTAATAAATATTTATGAGGCTATTATATATAGAAATTCATTTATTATTTATTGGCTCTTGTCAGGGAATTTCTCTAAATTATATTTGTGTTGATGAATCTGTGCTTGCTAATTCATGGATAGCTATTGAACAATTGTTGGATGTTTACAGAGTCTTTATGTTATTATTACAAGGCAGATACAACCCAGGGGTCAATCTTCGGGTGTGCCTTAGGCTAGAGAAAAGGACTCAAGGTCAGTTTCTCCACTCTCTATTGTTAAATAGTTACGAGAGCATAATCATGTGATCCTTGAAAACAGAAAGTTGCCTACAGGAGGTTATTATATTTAAACTAAATACTAAATCTCAATGTTTCCATGACAAATTAATGAACACATTTCAGTTTTGCACAATACTTGTATTACAACTACAAAGATGGTCTTCCTACCTTACTGTGACTACCAACCAGAGTCTCTATAAATAAAGTCATTGCATGATCTGGCCAACTTTTAACTCCTTTCTCTCTGTGTTACCCCATCTTGCTATTTTCTGGTCACATTGTCCCCCTGGATATGCTTCGTTCCTTCATTCAGCCATGTTCCAGCTTCCCTGTCTGTACTTGAGCTCTTTCTTCTACCCGGAAGGCACATCTAACAGGTACCTGTATGACTGTCTCTCATGTTCCTCGTGTCACTTCTCCAACCCTGCAGTAGGAGTCATACAGGCCCTTGCTGCCCCGGGGAAAACAGCAGTGCCCAACTTCACAGTCCCTCCGCCCTTTGCCATAACTTCGTTGTTTTTGTTTGTTTGTTTGTTTTGTTTTGTTTTGATGTTTATTTATTTTTGACACAGGGAGTGAGAGAGAGGGAGAGAGCGTGAGCAGGGGAGGAGCAGAGAGAAAGGGAGACAGAGGACCCAAAGCAGGCTCTGCACTGAGAGCAGAGAGCCCGACATGGGGCTCAAACTCGTGAACCACGAGATCATGACCTGAGCCGAAGTTGGACACTTAACCGATTCAGCCACTCAGGTGCTCCTAACTTTGTTATTTTTTGATTAATATCTATATCCACGCATCTGCTACTTTGTATATTTATTGTCTTTATGACCCCGTTTTATTCACTGTTACATCTCCGATGCCTACAAAAATGCTCAAATATTGTTGATTGAATTCAGGTATGTATTTATCTTGCCTTAAATTAACACAGATCTTGTTTAAAATGCTTTATAATATTAACTCAACCAATCCTCAGAACATTACTATGAGGTAGACACTCTTAGTATCCGCATTTCATTAATGAGAACATGAATGAAGTGTCATTAAGGGACAGTAGTGTAAAAAATGAATACAAAAATGGTCTCTGTAAGCCTTTTATGGTTTACAAGCATATCTTGATTTACTCTGCTGTTACTTATATAATATTTACTCTTATGTGAAGAATTTTGCAGAGTTCCTTTTTTTATGTTTCTTGAAATAATGGTGTGCTATTACACAGCATTTGAGATGATGTCATTTCTAAAACCATAAGGTGATAGATAAACCTTGGGATGTTGGCCATTTGGCACATTCATTACAACTGAGGTTTTTAGATAGATTACTTTGCAAAGTTAAACTTGTCTTCTATAGCACCATACTTCTTTCGAATTAGAGGTCTCAATCAGTGTCTTTGATCTCTAGAATAGTCTTCTGTAAGAGGCAGAGCCTTCCTAGTGTTGGCTGATAGAAGGGAGTCCATTTAATTTTAACTCAGCTGCTTTTAGCTGCAGCCTAAGCTGGGTGTTTTGTCATGAGACAATTTTATAAATTGCTTAAAAATAAATAGCCAACTATTTAAAAGGGAATTTTACCAGAAATTACTGTAATGAAATTTTCCAGTTATGATGAGTGTGATTTTGATAGTTAAAAATAGCTTGTGTCTTTATTTTTCACTGGGTGGTATTAAAAACAAAGCAAAATAAGACAAAAAGTGCCAAGTGACTGCATATGGCAGTGTCCTTTAATGGTGTCGTAACAATTACTTTCTCGCCCACTCTGAATCAAGGATCAGAAATGTGAATGAAAGTCTAGAGATTTCAAAAAGGAAACTAAAATTCATGAGCCAGTTTACAAATGCAATAGAAGTTGGTGAGATTTGCAGCAAACTGTAGAATGAAAGCCGGGACTCAATTACAACAAATAATTGTAACATTGAGAAATGGTCCCAGGATTATCAGATCTTCTCATTTTTTTTTTTTCAAATGAGACTTGAAGTCAGGATTTTGGTGAGAAATAATTTATAAATCTAACAGGTTCCCATTATCAAATGCTAAATTATATAAGTGCTATCCAAATTGATTCACTTAAAAAAATAAAATATCATCTGTAGAGCGAAAAAGCCTTGGTGATTTGATCTTGAACATGGAATTATTTTTAAAGTGTAATTTGTGTCATATTTTAGTAAATATATATTTTGGTTATATTTGCATAAACAACTCTGAGCTAAGATAATATCAAAGAAGATGACAAACTAAAAATTATTAAGAAAAAGTAAATCATGATGTTTTGACATACTCTTGTAACAGAATCATAGGAAAGAGTCCTAGAAATGTCATCACTTCTTATGATAAATTTTGCAAGACATTATAATTGAAGTATTTTCTCAATTTTCACAAGAACTTCTTTCTGTTAAATCATCTGCTTTTAAAGTACATGTTGTGTAATTCTTGCTGATTTTATCTTCCTCCACTATGTTTAGGGATAACACTCGTCCTAATGATCAATATGTTTCTGTATTTCAGGTAAAGGCATGTTTCTAGATAAAAACATTTTCTTGATGTATAGCAAGAAACAGTAAATGATATTCAAGTTGCAAATTTTGTTAGTGGTCAGTACCTTAGTGACTATTTTCATATCAGCCCAAATTGTGGTATTCTAAATAGCCTCAGCATTGTACTGATTAAGTAGTTAATACTTAATGAGGACGACGTGACAATTATTTGAATTTTAACAATATGTTGGCCAGTACTATCCAAACTAAGAGTTAATTACTATACTTTCTTCTTGGGTTCTTGCCCTATCCACCTCCTCGCCCCCACAAAAACTAGAAAAATCACTGAAAACAAAAGGAGAGAAGATGAGAAAGTTGAAAACAATCAGCAATCATACATGTAAATGGATTACATTTACTCATCAATAATTTGAATTGTTATATGAATGATTATATTCACTCACCAACTCAGAGTTGGTATGAACTGAAAATCAAGAAAATTAAAAATACCTTTGAATAAAATTTAGCAAACGTTCATATTAAAAATTCTTTGGTGGGGTGCCTAGGTGGCTCAGTTGGTTAATCGTCTGACTTCGGCCCAGGTCATGATCTCATGGTTTGTGGGTTTGAGCCCCGCGTCAGGCTCTGTGCTGACAGTTCGGAGCCTGGGGCCTGCTTCACATTCTGTGTCTCCCTCTCTCTCTGCCCCTCCCCCACTAATGCACACTCTCTCTCTCTCTCTCTCTGTCTGTCTCCTTCAAAAATAAATAAACATTAAAAAAATTCTTTGGCAAGGGTTGCATAAATTCACACAAAAATACAACAGAAGCCTGAAGCAAACTCATCATTTATGGTAAAATCTTAGAAGCCTTTGAACTAAAGTGAGGGATAAGTCTGTTTTCTGTCATTGCTAGTGTATTTATGTACTAAAACAGATAAACCCCAAATCTTCGTGACTTTACAGAATTAAAGAATGTGCATCCTCTTTCTATCTGAGGCCAGTTCACATTTTGGGCACGTTTGCTGCAGGTTGTCATTCAGGAGACCTGTCATTTTTTTTTTTTTTTTTTTGTCACACGGTTTCAACCTATTCTAGAGTCTCATCTTCTATACATCGTCATCATTCCCTGCAGGTGAATAAGGAAAAAAGAGAGCAAGAAGAATTGCCTGGGAAGAATCGGGATCAGTTTTGGTGAACAGCTGGCCACTCTCTTCCATAATTATTAGCAGGTGTCATTGTTCTTGTGCCTCTTGTCAGTGCTTTTGAAAAGAAAGGAAATGAAAGCTACCAGTATTCCCGAGGAACCATTATCTAGTTGGTATACAAAGCTAATTCCCAACAACAGCCCATTTGAATGAATCTACTAATAAAACTAGTTATTAAAACCGGAAGAGAAGTCACAAGAGTGACATGTAAAATCAACATTAAAAACTACAGATAATGACCCTATAAAAGAAAAATCCACTTGTGTGAGTAATAAAGTTACATAATTGCATATAAACGTGTATACATGACTTCGTAAGCAAAGTATGTAACACAACTGAAGAATCGGGATACTCGGGTGTGGAAAGTGACATGTCCTGTCTCTAATTTCAGTGCAGTTGTAATAAAAGTTCTGAGAGGACTATTTTGTGTTTGAGAGAACACAAATACGAAAATTCGTAAGGAAGGGAAAAGATGGGAGGAGTCAACTATATTTCGGAATAAATGGAAAGGGAAGATTGATCATTAGTGAATCAGCATTATTTATAGAGTTAAAGGAAGCATGATGGTATCGGCATGGGGATTAATAAATGGATCAATCTTTTAATTAACTGATCATAATATTAGATAACATGAGCAGGCATCTGAATAGCTTTGAAAAATGACATTTCAAATTACTAGAGTGAGGAGAAATCACTAAATGACTGATCTACATTAAAAACCGAGTTAGGGGCGCCTGCGTGGTTCAGTCGGTCAAGCGTCAGACTTCAGTTCAGGTCGTGAGGTCTCGTTCCCGAGTTTGAGTCCCGCCTTGACCTCTCTGCTGACAGCTCAGAGTGGAGCCTGCTTGGATTTTGTGTGTGTCTCTCTCTGCCCCTCCCCCGCTCGAGCTTTGTCTCTGTCTCTCAAAAATTAATAAAAACATTAATTTCTTTAAAATCTGAATTAGAAAAAAAATAAATAAAATCTGAATTAGGCTTTTAAACTAAGAGTGTGTGTGTGTGTATATATATATGTATATATATATATATATGTCTCAGATGAATTAAATTCACAAGTATAAAAACAAATACAATATTGGTATTAGAAGTATTAGAAATATTAAAGAAGATTTTATACACATATGTGCTTAGTATAGGGGACAATTTTGTTTCAAAGGAGACAGTCAATAGGGAAACAAGAAATAAACCTGTTACATCAAAACAAAAATCAGTAACAAAAATGTCCTGCACACACAAAAATATACCATGAAAGTTCAAAGTCAAGGGAAAACCAAGGAGAAATATTTACATCATATAGAGAAGACTAATAATATACATCTATAGCAAAAATAACTTCTAAAAAGAACCTAAATAAAAATGCACAAAAATAGAACAAAGCAATCCAGAGAGGAGGAAATAAAAATGACAAATATAACTAGGAAAAATGCTCCATCTAAGTCATCACTGGAAAGCAAATTAGGCAATAATTAGATAATATTTTTCCAATTAAATTAGCTGAAATTCAAATCAAATTCTCACATTAAGGACTAACAACAGATTGAAAACTAGGCACTCTCATATAATACAGGTGTGGATAGAAATTGATACAATTTGATGGACATTAACACTGCAGCATGCCATTTACGGATAAAAAATGCTTAATGAAATAGGCCTGGAAGTGGAACTAAGAAAAGTTCCACAGAATAAATTGATACGTATAAAATACAAGTTACAAAGTAATACATACACATGGCTCTGTGGGGTAAGCGTCCAACTTCAGCTGAGGTTATGATCTCATGGATCGTGGGTTCAAGCCACGCGTTGGGCTTTTTGCTGACAGCTCAGAGCCTGGAGTTTGTTTCAGATCCTGTGTCTCCCTCCCTCTCTGCTTCTCCCCTGCTCACTCTCCATTTCTCAAAAATAAACAATTTTTTTTAAAGTAATACATACACTATGATAACATCTAGTTTAAAAAAAAAACCTTCACAAACACAACTCTATTTTACACACACATACACACACACACGCACACACACACAAAAGATACTGATGACATTATCTCTGTAATTCGGCCTATAACTGCTTTGTCACATGAGATTTAGCTTTATTAAGTTTTTAACTGAGAATATATCCATATTTTCCTTAAAGAATTGTCATTACATTTCAAGAAAACTTAAGCTAGAAAGCTGAGAATTTTTGAATGAAATTTTTATGGACCATTAACTCTCTGTTACATAGAGTCAGTCTTCGATGCACTGACTCGTATGTATGGAGTTCAACATGTATCTTCAAGGGTGTGATTCTGCAACAATGAATTCATTCTCTAACATGATCTTACCTAGGTTTTCTTCTATGACTCATTTCAAAGATTGAAGAAAGATAAGATGTTTGCATATTCTCAAAATATTTATTAAGGGAGATACTTTTTTTTAATTTTTTTTAACGTTTATTTATTTTTGAGACAGAGAGAGACAGAGCATGAACGGGGGAGGGGCAGAGAGAGAGGGAGACACAGAATCCGAAGCAGGCTCCAGGCTCCGAGCCATCAGCCCAGAGCCCGACGCGGGGCTCGAACTCACGGACCGTGAGATTGTGACCTGAGCTGAAGTCGTACACTTAACCGACTGAGCCACCCAGGCGCCCCAAGGAAACTACTTATTAATCACTAAGGGAAAAGAGTAACTTTACAGTAGAAACACTTGGCAGATATCACCTTGACCAAATAAGCAAGATTAATATCCTCAGCAATCACTACGTACTGGCATCATGTACGTCAGATACGGTATGTTGAACAGGTCAGGCTAACTCTGTGGTATCCTTCTCTCAAATCCATATCCTCATCAGTTAATGGGAACATGTCAGACAAACTCAAACTGAGATAGCTACAAAAATACCTGCCCCATGCTCTTCAGCAATGTCAAGGTCATGGAAGACAAGGAAAGAATAAGGACGAGAAAAGACTGAGAAGGGGTAACTAAGTGCTGTGTGGGATCCTGGAACAGAAAGACAGAAAAGTAGGAAAAAAAAACCCAAACAAACCAGAGAAATCCTATTGAACCCTGTCATTTAGTTAATACTACTCTACCGATATTAATATTGTTTTAGTTTTGGCAATTGCATGAGGTTTTGTAAGTGGCCAACATCAGGGGAAGATGAGTGAAGGTGTACAGAAAATCTCTGGACTGCTTTTGCAATTCTTCCACAAGTGTCAAACGATTTCAAAACACAAAAGTTAACATGTATGAACGTAGAGAGCTCTGTAAGTAAATGTTAATAAATTTCCTTTCTGAAAACAAAGCCGAAATCTCGGTTGAATTAAAAAAAAAACTGGCTTAGAAAGATTTCCGGCATTGCTGATTTGGAGCACTCTTATTATTTAAATTAAATCTGAAGAAAAGCCTGGGTCACCGAACCTGCTTTTGTCAGGCGTAAAGCAGTAAAATGCAGGAGAAACCGTGAGGGTTGGAAAGGCATCATCATGGCCGCTGTTCTCCCCCATCCAGCTCTGGGCAGGACAAGTCTGTCGAATCAGTCCAGTCCGCGTGCCCATCGCAACTGCCTTGGCTGGGTCCGGGGCAACCTTTTTTGACATCTGCTCTAGAAAGCCATTTCTCTTTGGTATGCAAAAAGAAAAGAACTAATCTTTGAATCAGTTCACTGGAGTTTCAGAGTAGCATTTCCCACTGGTGCACATAATTCAACGTTAATTTTCTGCCAGACCATTGTACTTCAACTGCTTTACCAGCTCTTCTGTAATTCACTCTAACAGATGGAAAATGTGGCCAAATTCAAGTCCTATTTCCTTGGTTAAGAATGTCTGTTAACAGCTCATTACATGGCTTTCCAACTCCACACATCATAGCTACATCTCATTTGTGGCAAATACATTTTTGTCGAAATCTCTACAGAATGTTTTACGTTTGTCTAAAGCTGAGGCTGTTGTACTTAATTGGGTTGCACTTTTATTGGAACAGATGGAGCTTAAAATCAATTTATTCTGCTCATTTAAACCTTGACCTCCTTTGCTTATAAAAGCAAAGACAAAAAAACCTCTGCATTATATTTGATAACTTTGTAGTTGTCATGTTAAATTTTAATAATGTGAGTTTTCGTGGCTAACGATGCTGAATGCACTTAGAATCCATTGTAATTAATCAAATTTGCATAGTTAATGGAAGACTTTTTCAAACTACTGTGCCCCTTTCTCTTAATTACTAAAAAATAGTATTTTGCTTAAGAATCTAAAAATCATTGTATTAATTTTTTTCCTGTTGACAAGTCACGGTAAGCTAATAGGTCTAACATAAACTAGGAGGAAATTCTGTCATGAAAGGATCTGCCAGTGGTCCCCAGGGAGCCCTACGTGTTTTGTGGTGACATTGTACTTTACCAGCCTAATACCACAGTCTTCATCCTCCTAATATGACCAAGAGGAGATCCTTTAAACTTGATAAATGACTGATAAGATTCTGCCTTCTTTCCACTCATCCCACCTCACCCCGAAAGTTTTAACTTCACTACCATGATTCATTCTAAGATGCCCCAAACTCCCAGGTAATCCCTTATCTCTGCAAACATTCATCTCCAGGTAACTCTATGCCCCTCCCCGAATGAGCCACCTTCAGGACACATCTCTAAATCCCCAACCATCCACTGAGTCTTCTGGAAAGTCAATTACCCTTTGTCTTTCTTCAACTTCTCTTCCTAACTACTATCCCTGTTAAACTCAAGGTCACAGCTATCCCTGTAAACATCTCCAGTGATGCTATTTCTCTCCCATAATTCAGATTTCAAACACTTGCAGATGGGAATGATATTTTCCTTGCCTTTGGTTGCCAATTTAATACTCTCTTCCTTCTCTTTTTCTTATCATATGGCTTCTCTAATTTTCTAGCAATTTACTAGAAACCGACTCCTATATTTGATCATCACAGCTTATTTTCTTCACACAATCTAGCCCAGTGGTTCTCAGCAGGGGTGGTTAGGGGACACTTGGCAAAGTCTAGGGACACGTTTTGGTTGCCACAAGGAGGGGCGAGGGGTGCTACAGGCATCTAGTGGGTAGAGGCCTGAGACATCGGTAAACATCTGACAAAACACAGAACAACTGCCCACAACAAAAATTATCTGACTAAAATGTCAATAGTGCCAAGGTAGAGAACTCTTGATATAGATAGGTTATTTCAAAATATGTCGCCTTACTCCTCAAAAACTTGCAATGGCTCCTCATCCCTCAGAGAGTTACATCACCATCTGTCATCTCTTACAATATTTACACAAAGCCCATTATTAGTTCAGAGCTTTTATATGTGCTGATCTCTTGGCCTAGTTGGATGGATCTTGCTTTAAATCTCTGCTTCAATAATCTCCCTGAATAATTCACCACGAAGTTAAACAATGACCTTCTCAGAGCATCTTTATCCTGAGTAGTTATGGAGCCTCTCTATTACTTGCCCTCCTTCAGGGCTGTCTAATGTCACCTCCCAAAACTAGAAGATAATTTCTGTGAAGGCAAGGACTGGTTTGTTTTCTTTTTTACTTCTTTATTTTTAGAAAGTCATTAGAAACATATTGAATGGTTAATATGTATTTGTTAATGAAAAATTCTATTATTTAGTTTAATAGGTTATTTAGAAGACATAAAAGGTAGAATTCCCTGACTCAACAGCACATTTTCTTTTCATGAGAACAAGATGACCATTTATTAAATGATACAGGAGCAAGTAAATGAGATGTGTGAGAATACAAATATTTAGGGATTCAGAGAAACTGGAGTTAATTCTCGTTAAAATATCACAGGTAACACTGTTGCAGTATTTTAGAAATGGTCTATTTCAGGATTATCCCTCCAAATAGCCTCCTTTTTGAAATGAAGTACTTCAGGCCAAACTATTTTGACGAATTTCTGATATTGATTTAACTCAATTCCATGGCTAATGTCTACATTCATTTGTCCCCCTCAGAGAGCTATGGAACTTTCGGCAAGAGTGAAAATTTTATGAGGAAAGAAAAGTATGTCACTGAAGGAACTGAGAGCATCTTACTCCAAAATATGTTATTCGGGCTTATTGATTATTTATTCCATTAAAGGCGTTTGAAAAACAACAGATAGAAGAAGGACACTCTGGCCTTCTTTTTCATTTTTAAGAACAGGGACTTGACTCTGGAAACTCCCTTCTCTGTACCAGGTTGAGGAAGGACATCCTTGACGCTGAAAAATCTGTGTACACAAACCTTGTAAAACCAACCCTTATATTCTGGTGCCTTCCTCACAACTGACTCCCCCTGACTCATACCCCTGCGTCTTGTCAAACCTTCTCAAATTTACTGTTTCTTTGCCTAAAAGGTATGCAAGCTTTCTTGCCTCAAGTCTTCATTCTCTTGCGAGGACTCCCATGTACGTACAAACATTTTGATAAAACTTGTATGCTTCTCCCCTGTTAATCTGTTTTATGTCAATTGAATTCTTAGGTTCAGCCGGAGACCCTAAAAGGGTCAAGAAGTTTTTCTCTCTTGTATTGTTAAGATTTCTGAGTCATCCCAATACCAAAATGACTCTTTGTTTGTACTAATTGATCTTGTATTTCACTGGACATGTTTCCCAGCTTCACGCTCCACTTGGTGTGGCCACTGATGGGCGGTGTCCTATAACTAGAAATAGATTTTACGACACTTTGGAAATATCCTTAAAAAAGACTGTTCGTGCTTTTCTTCTTCCACTTTTTATCTCCCTTCTGGCTGAAACGTGGATATAATGGCCATGCTGAACTGACCATGTTGGACTATGAGTTCCTCCTGGGAATACAGACAGCTAGCACAGAATAACAAAATGTAATATGCTAGAATCGATGACACAATAGAGAGCCATGCTGTGGCCTAGCCATGTCTAGACTTCCGTTGAGAAATAACTATGCTTCTCTTTTATTCAAGCAATTGACATTTTGGATATCTTATCAGTTGTAACTAATCTTACCACTAATGCAAGGGAAATAGTGAGACAATGTGAGCCTGAAGCCAGGTATGATGTCATATGTATGTGGAGTAGAATTAATGGGTAGAAAAAACTTATCATTGACTTGTACTGAATCTGACTTGTACTTTCAAGAATTTTAGAGCTACAAAATTCCCTAGAACAAACTGAAGTAAAGTAGAAATAAATTAGGAATCATTGTGATAGTAAATTATATATGGACTGACAAAGGTATGAATGATGTTGATGTTGGAATTAAAGAGTTTGGATGATTCTATGAGGTTTGATGAATTTTAAAATGAGAGAAGGGGGAAAAAGGAGAGAGTCTGCATAATCAGGGATGGTAGTATTAAAAAAAGAAATGGGTGGATTTATATAAAAATTCCTGGGGGGACCTGGGGGCTCAGTTGGTTAAGCATTTGAGTCTCGATCTCAGCTCATGTCATGATCTCACGGTTTGTGAGTTCAAGCCCTGCATGAGCCTCTGTGCTGATGGTGTGGAACCTGCTTGGTATTCTGTCTCCCTCTCTCTCTGTTCCTCCCTTGCTTGCTTTCTATATCTCTCTCAAAATAAATAAAAATAAACTTAAAAAATATCCTGTATGTCAAATGAGTCTCAAATCTGTTTGGATAACTTGACCTTGAGATCTCAAACATTTGTAAAATGCCATATCAATGCTAAATGGCATATCACAAAGTTTTCCAACATTATTATGATTTAAAAATGACTATTATTTTTATGGAAAAAGTCATAGAATAGGCAATTTCTAACTAATGAGAGTAGGGAAGGTAATTTTCCAACTTAAATTGATTGGTTATTTTACAGCTTTTTCATTATATTTATCATACAATATAAGAAATATCATTTTTGATTCATTTTGTCATATGCTAACACTATCAGATACATGAGTAGTTTGCAAAAGTTATGAGGAAGATTATGTAAGGGAATATCGACATTGATAAAATTTTTTGAAAATGTATAAATGATTAACACCATACTAGGTTAGAAATGGAACACTACGATATAAATATAATAGAACCAGTGTCCCATAAGAGAAAAATTTCAAAATTAATATTTAAAATATTTAAATTATTTAGCTAGGTATTTTAGTTACACTTTGAGCTTTCTGGCTGCAATTTAGGTCAGATTTGTGTCAGATACTATGAGCTGATACTGTGTTTTGTTAGACATGGTTGATAGTGGATTTATTCATGTAGTCATTCACCAACATCTACTGAGTGCTTACATCGTTTTCCATAATGAGTCAGACTGAGATAGACCCTGAGGGTATTAATTCTATATCAGTTTTAGCTCTTGATCTCGAAATACTCTGTTTTCTGAGATTCACTAACTGATAATTTAAGAGAAGGTATTTAAAATTTTTTTAAATGTTTATTAATTCTTGAAAGAAAGAGTGAGAGCGGGAGAGAGGCAGAGAGAGAGAGAGAGACAGAGACAGAGAGAGAGAGAGTCCGAAGCAGGACTCCACAGACCGCGAGATCATGACCTAACCCAAAGTCAGATGCTCAACTGACTGAGCCACCCAGGTGCCCCAAGGAAAGGTATTTTGAAATATATAGCTTTTTATTGTTCATAAAACAAACAATAATTAAGCAGGATAAGACAGTTATACAAAGCTAGAGGTCATATTGTTTGAATCAAGTACTTATTTATTTGCCATAATTTTACAAATTAACATAGTATTTGCGAGGTTGTGTCATAGGCTCTCTGGCAGATAGGAAAACAGAGATATTTCAGGTTTAGGGAACCATGACATGGTTTTCCTTAAAGTTGGCAAGATTTGAGTACAAAGTAAATGCCATAAAAATGTTATTTCCAGAATCATAGGCTATTTCATGGAGAGTGTGGTTTCAGATAGGACTTGAAGGCTAATGGGAGTTGTACATAATAAACTGATCGCTGGGAACAGTGAGAATTGAACAGGGACTGAGAAGCCGAGAAGAATAAGGGAAAGCTTAGTAATTTGCATTGACTTGAGTAAGAAGTCTAAAGACATGAATAAAAGAGGAGTCTGTGATAAATTGGATAGGAACAAGTCGCGGAAGAACTTAAATATCAGTCACTGAAGAGCCACAAATATTTCTTAGCAGAAAAGTGATTTAAAAAAAACACTGTCTTTTGGAAAATTAATCTGACAAAATTTGGAAAATAAATTAGTTTTGAAAGAATCTGGAAGTGAGATATGAAGGTGGAATGATATATGTTGCTGAGGTAAATTCAACAGAACTTAGAAAGATACATAAATATAAAAGATACGTTAATACATAATTTATATATAGAAGGTGCACAGTTTTGCTGACTCTTCTACTTTCAAGAGACGTTTGACCCAAACTCAGCTTTTCTATTTTCCTGTGGAAACTTCAAACAGTTAGAAAACCAACTTCCTTGTTTAAGTTTTACTCCATGGCTTTGCAATTTAAAAATTCATGCTACATCTTTCCTTCTCATTTGCTCAACACTAAGGTTTTTCTATAAAATGGAGAATACATTACAGCGAATAGCAACCCCCCACCACCGCCACTCTTTCCTCCATACATTTACATGATAAACTGTGAGAGAAACTCTCAACTTGGCAGGATTTTCCAGATTTAAATGTGCTTACCAACTTTAGGTTGGTCGTTGCTTTTCCAAGAAGCCATGAGAGAGAATCACTGAGAAAACTCATCTCTCGTTTATTGTCCTGAATTTTTACATACTTTACACCTTCTGCTTGGAGTACTGCTGATATTTCTCCAGTCCTCGGCTTCCTGTTACCAAAATTTGCCTCTTGACCTTCTTTTCTCATAAGTTTTTGTCTCTTAAGAACTATGCCCCAAGAGTACTTGACATTTTACTCTTCTTGACTCAGGCATCTTGCTTTCTCCCTCCGCTTCTTGCCCTTTGCCATCACAAGTGTCTTATGAAAATTCATTGAGAGCTCCTAAGAGTGCCTTCAGTCTTGAAACATTCTCTTTTCTTTAATCTTACTGTCTAGGCTCAGCTGTGAGGTTTTCTTTTTTTCTCAATAAATTAGGACAACTGTTGACATTTATTTAACCTGGCTTGCTAATGTACCAGATTACTAATGATGATTTCCCAATGCCATCACGTTTTAAATGGTTTAGTGAACAAGCCTAGGTTAAGTATCTTCAAAGCACTTGCGGGCACTTCTAAATGCTAAAGACAGATAAAAATGATTAATATGTAATTAAATACCTCGATAACAGTACTAGACAAGTTTAAAGTTTAAACGAAAATATTTTGAATACAAAATGATATTTGTGAACAATTAATTCTTCTAACACTCATTGGAATCCTTATGTGGTCCAAGAAACGTGCTAAAATCAGGGCAAACAAATACACATTAGGAGGTCACTCATTATCTACAGGAGTTGACATCTTATAGAAAATACAATATTTATGAATCCCGAACTTTCAGCTAAATGGTTGTATTCTGTTTTTTAACCGATATGACCTAAAGAATATTTATATGGTTTTTCAGTAACATTAGTTTACATTAAGGTAAAACAACACAACAAATGTTTAAATAATTTTAACTTTGCATTTTGAGTTATTTTTATTTATAATCATTGTATTTATTAAAATACTGCATAGAACTTTGGCAACTGAATAGAAAAAAAATTCTTCTAAAGGCTTTTTCTTTGATCATAAATACGTTCTGTCAAAAAAAGTAACTTGTTAAGAGGAATATACATTGATGTTGAGTGATAATTTACTATATGCTATTTGTGTCAATGACACTTGGAAAAGAAAAAATGATACAGTTTCTACACTTAAAGTCATTAAATACTAGTATCAGCAATAGACAAGTAATCAAGTAATTACCCTAGATGAAAGTCTGATTGCCCTGCATTATGGAACCAAATTTAAAATTATTTAATCTAGGGGCGCCTGGGTGGCGCAGTCGGTTGAGCGTCCGACTTCAACCAGGTCACGATCTCGCGGTCCGTGAGTTCGAGCCCCGCGTCGGGCTCTGGGCTGATGGCTCGGAGCCTGGAGCCTGTTTCCGATTCTGTGTCTCCCTCTCTCTCTGCCCCTCCCCCGTTCATGCTCTGTCTCTCTCTGTCCCAAAAATAAATAAAAAACGTTGAAAAAAAAAAATAAAATAAAATTATTTAATCTAGTTTTTCACAAAAGTCTCTGGCATATTAAAACAACAACAACAACAATTGTGTTTGGGGTGCCTGGGTGGCTCTATTGGTTAAGCTCAGGTCATGATCTCAGGGTTCATGAGTTCGAGCCCCACATTGCGCTTTATACTAACAGTGTGGAGCCCACTTGGGATGCTCTCTTGCCCTCTCTCTCTCTGCCTCTCCCTTGCTCACTCTCTCTCTCTCTGTCTAAAAATAAACTTATTTATAAAAAAATATTAAATTGTCTCTTTTCATTAATTCTTTCAAAATGAATAGATTTGTTAAACAGTAGATAGGAACTTATTTGAACTCAATGTAGCTCAAATGGATTATTTAAACACAAAAATAGAAATAGATATCTTTTCTTTTCCTAATCATCAAGATTTTATATATAGCAGAGTCAAGTCCTTGCCTTCTCATTTGTGTGGCCATAAATGACGTGGAGACAATCTGCAAAATCACAAACCTATATTTGTGTGAAAATTTACACACAGGAGGAGTGTGTACTGTTAAGGAACACTGATGTCTTTTCTTCTGGCCCTAGTAGAGATGGCCCTTCTGACAAGGAGATACCAAGTGATCAGAAAGCTGCATCATAAGGTAAGGTAGGCTCGGCCTCCATGCTTTCCAAGATGGATGTGAGAGCACAGGGATTGGGCAGGAGAGCAGCGGAAGGTCCAATAAACTGGACTGCCATGGTCATCTCTCTTTGTCACAGTGATACCACTCCTTCAGTTCATACTATGAATGCCCAAGTGGGCTTCCCAGCTGGTTGAGGAGAAAAGACTCTGAGGCTAGCTGATAGATGAGTCCGGTGTATAGTTACAAGTTGAAAATATAATACTGCTAACCTAAATCTCAGTCTGGGATGACCTTGAAAAACGGCAGCAAGGGTAAAGACTCTCAAGGACAAAGCTTCTGGAGGTGTATATGCCATCCACTCTATGTAAAAAGAATGTGGTCTCAGGTAACAACCTACATGTTGTGGCTGAAGGCATGGCTACATGGTCTGGGATCCAGGAAAAGAAAATAGAAAGATGGCACAAGGATGTCTGGGTTAGAAGATGTATCTTAGGAATGGGTGCTGTGTTAATACCCACCATGAAGCATCCATTGTAAAAGAGGCACTAATTAAACAATCAAATAGACAGAATGATTTGGCCAGTTGATGTCACAGTCTAACCCTGTGCTGGAACAGTAGGTAGAGTAATGGAGTTCTGTGGGGGCGAGAACGGAAGCTAAAAATGAGCCCAAAGAGCATGGGCTCCCACTCATGAGAGTGGGCTGGGCTAGCTGCAGCCGTTCTCCCCTATACAGACTGCTGGTAACCCCGTAATGCTGAACCCTTTATCTGGCAACTTCTCAGGAGGAGTCCCACTAGTGCCTTAAGGACAGATGAGTCACTATGGGTTCCTTCCATCCTAAACATGGCAACAATTCATCTTCATTAGAATTGCTTATATACCAGGAGTTGATTTATATTTCCTATCTACAGGAACTCAGCCAGCAATCACCCAGTATCAGTGGTCAACAGAGTGATATACCAGCAGGGTATATGGTAAGATATCACTGTGGACAATAAAAATAAACTTTACAGCAAAGGAAGTGTGTCATTGATTATATCATGGTGGAACCTACTGGCCTAGCATAAATGACACCATGCATAAGTTGTCACATGAGAGAGTAAGCAGAATGGCCTCTTGAAGGTGTACTGAGGTGACAGATTGGGGAGGACACCCTACATATACAGTTTCATCCTTTAGAATGCAGTATGCACCTTAAATCACTGAACATTATTTCATGCCATTCCACCAAAACAGAACACATGGGTCTGGAAAATAAGGAGTGGAAATCCTGATCTTGGAAAATAAACCACTTGGGAAATCTGTGCATCCTGTCCCTACCACTTCAGACTTTGTAAGTCTACAAGTCCTGGCTCTTAAAAATACAGAACTCCCACTGGGAGCAAGAGTCCTATTAACCATTAAGCTGCAGCTACCAGGTCACATGAAGCTACTTGTGCCAAGTAAGTAGATAAAGAAAAGAGTGGTGAATCTGGCAGGATTAATTGTCCCTGATCATCGGAAGAAAATACAGCTACTGTTACATAATAGGTTAGAGAAGAATGTTTTGGCATGCTGGTAATTCTCTACCCTGTCCTCTGCCCAATTTTCATTGTGAATGGTTCAGGAAGCAGCCATAACCTAAGAAAAATCTTGTTAACTAGAGGATCTGACACCTGAGGAATAAAGGACTGGGTCACTCCATCAGGACAATCCCTTTAATTGGCACAGGTGCTAGTGAGAGCCATCTAGAATGGATGGTAAAAGAAGGAGCTGATGAGGACCCATGGAAGGTTCTAGACCATTTGGAGGTGTGGGGTCTTTGGTTGACCCACTAATTCTTTCTTGTAAATTATTCCAGGAAGAAAGACCGAGGAGAAATAAGTTTTCATTCAGAAGGGGTAGATTTAATAATTGGGTTTGAGCAGTGTAAGGAGAGACTGTAAGGACGTTGTGGTGCCCCACTGAAATCCTTCAAGAGGAAGCACTCATTCCCAGTAGTGGGGGAATATGGGTCTAGGCAGTTCACAATCAGTCCTTATCTGGAATGGCCTCAGGCAGAAAGAGCATGCTTTGTTGAAGTGGTAGGCTGGAGGTAGCTCACATCTAATGACTAGGTGATGTGAGGATACAAAGGCCTGGCCCCTGTCTCCAGGGCCATTTTGAATGGCCACGTGGGATATAGTGCTTCCCATGAATTCAGAAGTCTGTGTCACAACTAGACTGGAGATTCTCCAGTAAAATTCCTGCATACAGATATCATCTGGGGGTGTGATTCCTGAGGTATCCCTTCTAAGGCAAGAGCTATGGGTCATAAGCCTAAGGATTAATATGATCTGATTTAATTTTATTAGTTTGACATATATATATGTGTGTGTGTGTGTGTGTGTGTGTGTATTTAACAGCTTTTTGAGGTAAATTGAGATACAAGAAACTGCACATATTCAACATTTATATTTGGTAAGCGTTAGATAGGAGCAACCTATAAAACCATCAAACATTAATGATGGTGAGCTTATCCATCTGCCCAACTTGTCTGCAATTCCTCTGTAATCACTTCTTCTCTTATTGCCCTATGGATACCTATAGGCAACCACTGAGTGATCTATACTTTTGTAAGTTGGTTTGTATTTTCTGGAATTTATATAAATGGAATCATAATGTGTGCACTCTCCTTTGTCTGCCTGCCTTCATTCCACATAATCATTTTAATATTCATTCATGTCATATGCATCAATACTTTAGAGGTTATGTAGAATTGTTCTTATTTCTCCTTTAAGTGTTTTATAAAATATACCATTAAAGCCATCTGGACTTGGAGTTTTCTTCGCAACAATGCTTCTAACCACAAATTTAATTTCTATATTAGCTATGGGTCTCATGCAAGTTATCTGTTCCTACTTGACAAGATTTGTAGTTTATGCCTATCTTTCAGGGAATATGCCAATTTCATATAAGTCAAGTCCAGAGTGTAATTTATGTTTAAATATTTAAGAAACGATCAAACTTGATTTTAATTTAACTTGAGTTAATTGCTTGCACAATATCCATATGCTGAAAACTTCAAAATATTTATAAGATACTAGATATTTACCCCCAACATATAGGATGTTAATTCAGAGAGATACATGCACCCTGATGTTTATAGAAGCATTGTCTAAAATAGCCAAATGATGGAAACAGGCCAGTGTCCATTGACTGATGAATTGATAAAGAAGAGGTGACATTATATATATATATATATATATATATACATATATACACATATATAATGACATTACACAGCCATAAAAAACCTGTAATCTTGCCATTTGCAATGTCATGGATGGAGTTAGAGAGTATTATGCTAACTGTAATAAGTCAATCAGAGAAAGACAAACACCATATGATTTCAGTAATATGTGGAATTTAAGAAAAAAAAACAACCAAGCAAGGGGAGAAAAAAGAGACAGAGGCAAACCAAGAAACAGACTCTTAACTCTAGAGAACAAACTGATGGTTACCAGAGGGGAGGTGGTTGGGGGGTGGGTTAAATAGGTGATGGGGAGTAAGGAGGGCACTTGTTGTGATCAGTACCAGCTGTTGTACTGGGAGTGTTGAATCACTATATTGTACTCCTGAAACTAATATTATACCGTATATTAACTAACTGGAATTTAAATAAAAATCTAAAAACCCCCCAATATTTATAAGAGAAGTTGAAGAAGAGATATTTACCGTGATCATAGGTCAAAAGGTGAAGTATGGTTTGGATGTCAATTGTGGCAAAACTGCAGTAACGAAAAATTGATTCAACATAATACAATTATAATCCAATCAGGCTTTTGTCCCATGGTTCAAAATTATGTGACTAGAAAGCACTTTGGAGATGCTACCTTTAGCTATATTGGTCTGTAAAGAACAGTGTTCTTATCCTCTTCCAGATGGCCTGCTTTTTTTTTTTTTTTTTAATTTTTTTTTTCAACTTTTTTTTTTTTTTTTTTTTTTTTTAATTTTTGGGACAGAGAGAGACAGAGCATGAACGGGGGAGGGGCAGAGAGAGAGGGAGACACAGAATCGGAAACAGGCTCCAGGCTCCGAGCCATCAGCCCAGAGCCTGACGCGGGGCTCGAACTCACGGACCGCGAGATCGTGACCTGGCTGAAGTCGGATGCTTAACCGACTGCGCCACCCAGGCGCCCCTGGATGGCCTGCTTTTTTACTATCCCAGTCGAAGGCAACTTAAACACACTGAAGAGAATAAAAAAAAAAAAATCAGTCAAGAAAATTCCTGTTCTTACTATAACTCCTAATTATCCCCAACCCTACACCTGCCTGCGGAGGGATGGGCTCACAAAACATCACGTAGGGAGGAGCGATAGAAGGTACAGGGTGTGGCTTACTCTCCTAAACATATCAGGGGAAACATAAATGAGGCCCTTTTCAAAAATGTGTGGAAATGATATTATTGAGGTATTCAGGAAAATTGAATAGATTAACATTTGTGGAATTTCCTGGTTCCCTGAACCCAATTCTTGTATGAGATGTAAGAAGTTTGCGTTCTAAAGCATTTGCTGCCAACAGTGCTGGCCTTCTCATTGCATCATAGAATGGGAAGGAAGAGTCTACAATGTTTGTCCATTTCAAGACCAGTAGCAAATGGTGAGACCACAAACTGTAGCAGTGAATGCCACCGGATTGTGTCTCCAGATATAACCAGTCAAGCCTTACTGGTCACCAGGCCATGGAGACCACTAGTGAAATTGGTAGAAACACATGAGCTAAGGACACACTTTCATCCTTCACCATGAGGCCACCGTGCGCTGGAACACCACCCTGAAGATAGACCCTCAGGCACATGAGACTCTGAAAAAGTAAGAATGGACTCTAGTGTATTCAAAAACACGGAGATACCTTCAGAGACCATTAAAAATATTGCATCTGAGCAGGATTCACTAACTGAAATAAGTTCTCTTTTGCTTTTCTCTTCCCACTTTCCCATCATGAGACTTAACAAGGAACTCAGATCACTGGGGACTTAAAAAACATATTACAATCCACAGGAAATAAAGGATTGATAAGTTCTTTCATTGAAAATACCATGAAAATGGTATGACCTATAAAAGAAAATCGTGTCTTCACTATTCACATGTTTTTTTTCCTTCCCAGGTGATTAAAGAATGCTTTCCTCACTAATGCTTGAAGCTCACATCAACCAATGGAATAAGTAACAAATACCAAACAAACTGTTTTGGTTTTTGTTTGTTTTTTTAAGTTTATTTAATTATTTGAGAGAGACCGAGAAAGAGCAAGTGGGTGAGGGGCAGAGAAAGAGGGAGACAGAGAATCCCAAGCAGCCTCCTCACTGTCAGTGTAGAGCTGATGCGGAGCTTGAACCCATGAAACCATGAGATCGTGACCCAAGTGGAAACGAAGAGTCGGATGCTTAACTGAATGAGCTGCCCAGGCACCTCAAAATATAATTTTTTTTTATGAAGCTTGTGTATCAGGGAACAGGTATTAAATTTACTTCAGCCTTATTTCCTTCCAGTCACTTAGTTTATAAAGAAGGCCAATGTTACCTAACAGTGCATGCCGCATTCTTTATTTTCCAAGCTAAGATTTTTTTAACAGAATAGACATTTTTTAAGTTTATTTATTTATTTTGAGAGAGAGAGAGAGAGGGAGCGAGAGAATCCCAAGAAGACTCCATACTGTCAGCACAGAGTCCAAGGCAGGGCTTGAACTCAAGAACCACGAAATCATGACCTGAACAGAAATCAAGAGTTGGACACTTAACCGACTGAGCCACCCAGATGTCCTGGATTTTTTTTTAACTGAATATTTTTATTTCAGTTGGGATAAAATATCACAATAACTTTTTTTTTTTTGTAATTTTGAGCCATTTCTAGTTGTGAGCATTTTAAATTAGCATACTGACTTGAACAAAGGTTATATCTGCAATCTGCATGGGAAAGCAGAGTTTTCCTCGTACTAAAGACATTGATATACAATAGCGTATTTACACTGTCAGAGAGATGACACCAATTATATTGATTATAAAGGTCACATTGGATGGTTCTCTACTCAGCTCAGGAAGCGTAAGGTTTCCCAACACCATTCTTTTTAACATTGTTAGTCCTGAAGTCTTGTCAATTTTATTTAAAATGGAACAGTATATTGGGAATGCCTTTGAAAGAGAATGTGAATTTTTGAAATGCACATTGAGGTATTTGATGGGAATTTCACCAAAGATTCGTGGATGTTAATTGTTAATGTTGAGCGTAAGGTACTATTCCTTTACAATAGAGTTACTCACGTTTGTGTCCTTTCATGCCGAGTTTTATCATGCACTGTATCTGGTCAATTGTTTAAATAACCTAAAGAAATATTTTTGATCCATATTGAATAAAGACATTAAACTATTTTAGTAACGACTTATCTCCTGAATACTTCAGGCTTAGAGTGGAACATAGCATTAAATACATCAACATGCATACAAGATATTAGAAAGGGTTTTAGGAGTTAGCATCAAACTTTAAACTGTAATCTTTCCCCCTTACAAGTGCTTAACTTTTACAGCACATTACCTCATTTTATGGAAACTGATGCAATTAAGTGGATGCTATGTATTTCCATTAAGTGAGATAATGTGCCTTAAAATAATACTATCAAATAGTTTTTCATAGTGTAATTTTTTTTACTGCCTTTTGTTTGCAATCCCCCTTTAAGACTTTAAATGGGATTTGGTTCCCTACTAATTTTATCCTTTTCAATTGGAAAACAGTAGCTTTTCCCCACCCTGTGTTTCTAATGGAGCTTGAAATTAACATTGTGCTTTTGTTGTAATTTACTTTTTGTTACTGTGGGCTGAAAATTGGAAAATGTTCATAGGTTTTTGGAAAACGTTGCTTAGGGTTAAAGTATGACAACCAAAGGAGGGACTTTTTTTTTTGAAATGCTGACCACTGTGAAGAGATTGTGACTTTGATTTTATCAAATTATCTTAATTAATTTCTTCATAAATTAAATGTAAATGACAGCCAGAAAGCCATGAATATGTTGGTCACTTAACTCATCTTTGGGTGAATTCCTCTTCACGAAGATGAACAGGCCTCCCTTAAATTAAAAGGGAAATGATTCCATTCTCATTTCTCTCTTCAGTTATTTTGCCTCTGTCTTCAGAAGCTAATCTTCTACACGGGCTGTGTTGAGGCTGCGGTTTATAGGATTTTGATTAGTGTGTACTTAAGTCTGCACAGAAGAGAGGAGACGAATATCTGTGAGGGTCTTCGCGATGATAAACCTACTGCTCCTTCATTTTGTCTTTCACTTGTCTTGAAACCCCCAGGTTTTCCATCTCTTCTCCTGGCTGGAAGGTGAAATAAAACTGACTCTCTAGTACAGAGATTCTGGTTTTTTCTTGACGGTGTATTACTATGTTGTAACCTTTAAAACTCAGTAGATAGAAAGTAAAAGTTTGTAATGTCAGTGAGGTATTTATCCTGCTTCTATTAGGGAATGTATTGGGGGGGGTGTCTCTGATTTTAGCTAAAGGTTGTTAAGTATAGCTTTAATCCATCTAAAGAAGTGTCCTTCGGGGTGCCTGGGTGGCTCGATAAGTTGGGCATCTGACTTCCGCTCGGGTTATGATCTCACGGTGCGTGAATTCAAGCCCTGCGTTGGGCTCTGTGCTGACAGCTCAGAGCCTGGAACCTGCTTCGGATTCTGTGTCTCCCTCTCTCTCTGTCCCTCCCCCGTTTGTGCGCTCTCTCTCTCTCTAAGATAAATAGACATGAAAAAAATCTTAAAACAACAACAGAAAGAAGTGTCCTTCGTCCTGGGTGCACATTAAAACAACCTGGAAGTTCAGTAAATACTCCTGCCCAAATTCCACTGACTGAAAATCAAAGGGTAATAGATCTGTGATAGGGTGGGCCATGACGTGCGTGTGCGTGTGTGTGTATACACACATATGCAGGTATTATCGCTATTACGCAGAAAGTTTGGAGAATCTCCATCACAAAATATTTTCTAAGCATTTAAAGGAACACCTTACTGAGTGCTTGGCTGAATGTCTATGAATCGAGTTACAAAGCCCTCCATTTTGTCCATTTTGGAAAAATCTTGCCTACTCTTCTGATCTTTGTAAAGTTGGAATGGCCACACCTGTCCTTGACATGAAATGGATACAAGATTTTTAGAAGACTTTGGTTAGACCTGTGACATTTCTGGGACTTATCAGTGGTCCATGGGGAGGTAGGCAACGGTTCTATTACACTTAACCACGTTGCCAACGAGACAGAACATTATTTTGTCTTCTTAACTTACTTTGAACATTTATTCAGAGAAGACCTTTCTCCAAGGCACTTTGTACACTTGAGAGAATCTGTACGTAATGTCTTTTAAAACATTAAATAAGGGCAAATTTCCAAGTAAATTTTGCCTAATGGTCTTAACAGTTGTTCGTTCACTACTGGCATGGTATATGAATACAAGGAGGTGATGATCAATGAAGTAATTGTCACGAAGGTGTAGCAGCTTCAAAGTTAAAGTAGGTGTCTTGACCCAAATTGTAGTTATTTACTCCTACCTTCTCACTATGCTACATAAGTGGAAACTGATCCCATGTCATTGTTTTGCTTGTTAGCATGCCTGCCCTGTATCGGTAGGGTGATGGTAGGGGAGGGACCCTGAGAGCTGCAGGTAAAGAGAAGCCAGGTCATTAGATAGAACATGAATATGCATATATGATAAGCTACACAGTCGCACTTTGTTTCTTCTTCATTAGGAATGCCCTCCTTCTCCTTTTCCACCAGCCTTGCTTGTTATTTTTTTTCATGACTATATTAATGACTCTTCTAGGTAAGTCTGATTAACTCCAGCTATATCCTTTAATTCTGATTATTCTGGTAATTTTGGAATGCCTTCCTACAGAATACAGCTATGTAATCCAAATATAAAGTACAATTCATTCATTCATTCATTCATGGCAAATTTCTCTCTTGTCGGATGGAAGAGAGATTGAAAAGAAAAGATTGTAGGTCGTCCGTTGTTAAGACATAGCATGTTGTTTGCACTTTGTATGGAATGAAAGTTTAATAGGAGTGTCAAGGGAATATTGCAGAAAGAGTGTACAGATTTGAGGTCCAAGCACTTCTATGTGGTTTTGCGGTCTTTATTGTAGCAACCTAATGTCCTCAGATACCAATTTTCGAATCTGCAAAATAAGCTTCTTAGGCTCACTTATAATACTCTCTCGTGTGTTAGGAGCTGTTCCCCTGTGATGAGGTCAAGGTTGTCTATGAGACCGTATGCAATTATACATTAGTGTATATATATCACACATCAGATGGTGATGCCCACCAGGAAACAGGCAGACTTATCTTTGAAACTCCAGCACTAACAAATTAAATTTGAAGCTCAAACATTTACTGACAAAGAAAGTATGTATTTTCTTATGATTCTGTAGTTCACAAAAGAAATATGTTCTCTCATGGTTCTGGAGACTAGAAGTCTGAAATCAAAGTGTCAGGGCCAAGTTCCTTCTGAAGACTCCGGGGGAAGATACTTCCTTTGGTCTTCCGGCTTCTGGGAGCTCCAGGCATTCCTTGGCTCTGGCAGCATTATCCAATCTCTGCTTCCCTCATCATTGGCCACCTTTCCTCTGTATCTTTGTCTCTGTTCCACTCCTTACAAGCACATCAGCCATATTGGATTAGGACCCACCTATTCAGTTGGACCTCATCTTAACTTGATTACATCTGCAAGGACCCTGTTTCCACAAAAATTCCTTTCACAGATATTGGAGGTTAGCACTTCAAATATCTTTTATGGGGACAGAATTCAACCTATAACACTATTTTTCTATACTTTTTTCTATTATTTTTATAGCAAAAAAGTTTTAAATATTTGCTTATTGAAATGGATTATTTTTAATTGAAACAAATTTGAATTTTTAAATCCAGTTTCAGAGTATAATGCAAGATAGAGACTTCTATAAATAATGTGAAATACTTATTAGCATTATGAGGCTAATACTTTTCTTTTTATTATTCTTACTCAGAAGAACCATTGTCATATCTACCTATGGAGCCCCCGACATTACAATATATTTTAATTTACACGGTCTTTTCTTGTTAACATAAAACAGTTTGACTTAGATTGAATGTACAACCAATTAAGAAACATTATGAATTTTTATTTTGACAAATTAATGCTTTTGACATTTTCTATAAATGACACTGCACAAGAAAATCTTTAAAAGTATGATTAGATACTAATTGATTGAAAATCTTCTTTCAAAAATTCAATCATGTAATTGAACATTATGCATTAATCAGAATGCTTCTTTCCCAAATAAAGACCTATTAAAAAGTTTCTATCTATTTATGGTATTCTTTTAGGTTTTAAATCTATGTACAGAAATAGTGTACATGCATTTGGAGATAGGGGAATATGAAGTGTCTTTAATGTTAAGGACATATATGTTATATATGTGCAATGTAAAGATATATATGTAATATAAGTTAGGCTTTTACATATGATTTAAACCTTATGTTTAACTGGCATTAGGCTTTTTCTACAAGCTATATTCCAGAAACTGAGTATAATCTTAAGCACTTTTACATGTATTTTAGACAATATAATAAAATATAAAGTCTTTGCAGTAGAGAGCACTAAAGAATATAGTTCTCAGTCTACTTAGAGGAATCTCTTTTAGGCTAATGCCACATACTATGTGAAAATGTAGCATAATATAAATTCTCGGGGGCACATAAGTATTCTAACAAAAATGTTTTACCAAATGTTTTAATAAGTGATATAATTTATCAAGTAGACAAAATGATAAAATGTTAAATTCACAAATATGATGCTGTACTAAATTTTTATACATCTAATAGCATAGCCTCAAAATATGTAAGCAAACATTGACAAGATTACAAGGAAAATTGACAAATCCTATGTGCCCTAGCCTTTTGGCTACTTATGAAGTATTTATTTCCATTTCTTCCAGAGTAATAGAATTTTAGCTGGACATAGGGCCTCTCCCTTTTTTAGTATAGTGAGGCCGTGTGATGAAGTTCTTGATAATTGAATGTGGGGAAAATTGATTTGTACTGCCTCCAGGCAAATCATAAAAGTTCCATCAAGCTCTTTCGAATTTCCTTGAGCCACGACGAAATAAGCATGCCACAGTTTCTCTAAATCTTTTGGGTTGCCATAAATTCATTTTCTAATCCATTCTTCAGGAAAGCTCATGGGTACAATACTTCTTGAAGTTTTGCATATTTATAACTGATTTTACTGTGCCCTTTATAATTGAAGGACAGCCCAGCTGAATCTAAAATCCTTCACTTACATTTGTCTTTCCTTGAGTATTTCCTTGACTAGTTTGTAAATACCGCTTCTGCTTTTTGGTATAACTTATTGCTTCCAGAAGTCTGATCAAAATCTGATTTTTCTTGCTCTTAGGAGGAACTTGGGAAGATTGTCTCATGCAGAATACTATGGGTTGGATTCTTATTTACATTGTGTACTTTCCAAAGTGTAGGCTCAATTTTTATTTTCAGAAAAGTTTGAGGTAATTATTCTTTCAAACACTTCTGCCCTGTACATTTTGGTTTTCTTTTTTTTTTTTTTTAAATGTTTATTTATTTGTTTTGAGAGAGAGAATCCCAAGCAGGCTCCATGCGGTCAGCACAGAGCCCAAGGCTGGGTTCCATCCCAGGAACCGTGAGATCATGATCTGAGCAGAGTTCAAGTGTTGGTCACCTAACTGAGCCACCTGGCACATCACTGTTTTGCTGGTTTTCTGCTTAGAGAACTCCTATTATATTAATATCAAATCTGGGGCCATTTTGCTGGATCTGCAACCCATGCAATTGCATGGAGAGTCAAGCTCAAAAGGACCTTGTGACTGGAGTACGATGCTCAGAAGTGGCTGTCCTGCATGTCTCAACAATTTTATCCTTCAATTTGTATTTTCTGAGTGAAGCCTGATGGGGCAATGGAGTAGGTGCCTGAGGCATGGCGCCTCATTTGGCCAGTCCCATTTGGCCTCCCAGCCTCCCTGCCTCTTCAGAATGGATTCCTGGCTACCCCTCCTCCATGCTCGCACCGTCCAGGGCACCACAGCCTCCCACTCCCACACTCACCCAGTTATTGCTGCCTCCCACACGTGGTGGAGGACCGACCAGGAGCAAGGAGTCTGTGGCAAGCACATGCACAGCTCTGTGTCTGGGCGCGTGGCCGAAGAGTGGCCATGTTCACCAAGGCTGAAGCAGCATGAGCAGATGGCTGGCTGCTTGGGCGAGCCTCTTGTCCCTCCGTTGCAGTTACCTGTGACACTGGCCCGGATGCTGCATCCCCTGGGGCTCACTGCCCTGCTGTAAGTGACAACAGCTGGCAGTGGGAACAGGGACGCCTGGCTGGATTTTGTTGGCCCACTGGGGGCAGCTGGCTGGTCCAGCAGCCTGAAAAAGGAGGATCGGCATTGATGGACCTCACATGGCAAGGTGTTAAGATGGGATGCAAGAGCCAGGAGGCCTTACACTCACTTGGCTTGGCGAACACGCCCCTACCCAAGGGAGTGTGACATTAGTTAGACAACAAATTAAAAGCATCACAGGTTGAGACAGAGAGTGTAGAAGAAATTTTGAAAGCTGCATATTTCAGTACAATTTCCCCCTACTTTTTGGACAAGAGCCCCAGTATTTTCATTTTGTACTGGGCTCTACAAATCATGTAGCCTCTCCTAACATGACCTTCTTTGCCTATCTTCTACATCATTCTTTTCCTCCTAAAACCTTTTTTTTTTCCTTTTTTCTCCCTTCTTTAAATTTTTTAATTTAATTTTTTATTTTTTAAAATTTACATCCAAATTAGTTAGCATATAGTGCAACAATGATTTCAGGAGTAGATTCCTTAGTGCTCCTTACCCATTTAGCCCATCCCCCCTCCCACAACCCCTCCAGTAACCCTCTGTTTGTTCTCCATATTTAAGAGTCTCTTATGTTTTGTCCCCCTCTCTGTTTTTATATTATTTTTGTTTCCCTTCCCTTATGTTCATATGTTTTCTCTCTTAAAGTCCTCATATGAGTGAAGTCATATGATTTTTGTCTTTCTCTGACTGACTAATTTCCCTTAGCATAACATCCACCAGTTCCATCCACATAGTTGCAAATGGCAAGCTTTCATTCTTTTTGATTGGCGAGTAATACTCCATTGTGTGTATATATATATATATATATATATATATATATATATATATATACATATATACCACATTTTCTTTATCCACTGATCCATTGATGGAAATTTGGGCTCTTTCCATACTTTGACTATTGTTGATAGTCCTGCTATAAACATGGGGGTGCATGTGTCCCTTCAAAACAGCACACCTGAATCCCGTGGATAAATGCCTAGTAGTGCAATTGCTGGGTTGTAAGGTAGTTCTATTTTTAGTTTTTTGAGGAACCTCCATACTCTTTTCCAGAGTGGCTGCACCAGCTTGCATTCACACCAACAACGTAAAAGAGATACCCTTTCTCCGCATCCTCGCCGTCATCTGTCACTGCCTGAGGTGTTAATGTTAGCCGTCGTGACAGGTGTGAGGTGCTGTCTCATTGTGGTTTTGATTTGTATTTCCCTGATGATGAGTGATGTGGAGCATTTTTTCATGTGTCGGTTGGCCATCTGGATGTCTTCTTTGGAGAAGTGCCTCTTCATGTCTTTTGCCCATTTCTCCACTAGATTATTTGTTTTTTGGGGTGTTGAGTTTGATAATCTTTATAGATTTTGGATACTAACCCTGTATCTGATATGTCATTTGCAAATATCTTCTCCCATTCTGTCAGTTGCCTTTTAGTTTTGCTAATTGTTTCTTTCGCTGTGCAGAAGGTTTTTATTTTGATGAGGTCCCAGTAGTTCATTTTTGCTCTTGTTTCCCTTGTCTCCAGAGACGTTTGAGTAAGAAGTTGCTGCGGCCAAGATCAAAGAGGTTTTTGCTTGCTTTCTCCTCGAGGATTTTGATGGCTTCCTGTCTTACATTTAGGTCTTTCATCCACCTCCTAAACCTTTTTAATTCATTTCCTGTTCATGTTTATTTTCTTCATGTTTTTTTGTCCTTTATTTTACTTACTGCACCTTTTTTTTAGTCTGCTTGCTGTGTTTCTTTTAATTTCGTTTCCACTCTTAAAGGTTTTAATTGTGATGTGTGCCCCAAACTTTTCTCCAGTCTTCCCTTTCAATAGGGCATTACTTATTTATTTATTTTTTATTTTACAGTTTATTTATTTATTTATTTCGAGAGAGAGAGAGAGAGACAGTGCACAAGCAGGGGAGGGGCCGATAGAGGGAGAGAGGAGAATCCCAAGTAGGTTCCACACTGTCAGCACAGAGCCTGATGTGGGACTTGAACTTACAAACCTTGAGATCATGACCTGAACGGAAATCAAGAGTTGGACGCTTAACTGACTGAGCCGCCCAGCTGCCCCAGTAGAGAATTACTTCTAATTGCCAGCATGAACTACTCCTGAAAAGTAAGTGAGCTAGACAGGAAGTAAGAGAGAGATTCACTTCCAAACCACTTCATAATTTTGTCAGTTTTTGGTTCTCCGTTTGGCAGATTTTGCCTGTTTACATGGACTTCCGTCCATATAAACTAGGAATCTGTGTAAGAGCTTTGAAATACTATATCAGTGATATGTTTAGTGTTGTTTGAAGTCTGTATTGTAATGATGAGAAAAATGGAAATCGCTTAACTTCCCCTAATGAGTCATGTAATTGAAAATACACTCAATTTAAAAAAGTAAATATTGTTTTTGTTGCACATTTGCCATAAAATAAGCAAAGATGAGACAATATTCTTTTGGAGAGACTGAGTAGAAATTTCTCAATTACTTTGAATTTATTATCATTTCTTTCAAAAGAGATTTCAAGAGAAGAGCAATTTATTCAATCTTAAATTAACTGTGGGAAATACGGGCATAGATGCTTCTATGTACCCTATGGATACAGCAATATATGAATGCAAGATAAATGAAATCAACAGCAGGCTATTCTCAGTCTAATAGGTCTTTAATGAAGGCTCTTTGCATATGCATCGACTTCTTTTAAGGGACTATTTGGACGTTATATTTTTAGTCCTTGCAAAAGCTTGTCAAAAAGATTGTACAGCAATTTTTCAAAGGATCACTGAAAACAAAGTAAATAAGAAGTTGCCTGAAAGGTGAGACTCTTAATGGATGAACATCACATATGTTTGACTCCCGAGTAGAAACAATCATGACAATTCAGCATTTCAAAGCAAGCAGGGCTATTACTAAGGCTGAATTTAGATGGCGAAAATAAGAACAATCTTTATCTTGCCATAATTTAGAATAAAATTCATGAATATTTCTCTTGGTGAGATAATTTATAATAAATGCTAGGAATGTGTGTTGATATTATTATTTTACTAAAACCTACTGAAAATAAAAGATGGAATATTAAAGACAAAACTTAACATGTATAATAACACAAGGTAATATTTTCTTCTCATTTTACAATAGTTACCTCGGAATTATGCTGTTGAGTATTTTGTAGATTATTATATTGAGAAATCTTTACATTTTGAACATAGATTTTTTTCTTTTTAATGTAGTATAAAAATAAAACCCTACCCTAAAATAGGAAATTTTAACTCTTTTCAGAAAAATAAAAGGGAAAATCACATTGAAATCAATGATTGCTCAATCAGGAATTTCTGCACAGCGGTTACTCTATGGAATATCTGACAGTTATAAAATACACTAGGCTTTGGGGCCCTGGGTGGTTCCCTCGGTTAAGTGTCCGACTTCAACTCAGGTCATGATCTCAAGGTTCCTGAGTTTGAGACCCCCCCCCCCCCCCCCCCCCCCCCCGCCGCCGCCAGGGGATCTGTGCTGACAGTTCAGAGTCTGGAAACTGCTTTGGATTATGTCTCCCTCTCTCTCTGAGCCTCCCTGCTAGCACTCGCTCTCTCTCTCTCTCTCTCTCAAAAATAAACATGAAAAACAATTTTTTAAATATAAAATACACTCTGTTTTTTGTTCAAAGACCTAACAGCCATCTTATTGAGCCTTATTATCACATTTACCTGAATCTACTCTTTTCTTTGAATACTAAATATCTTAGGAAACAAATATTGTTTAATGATATAATTAGCCTAAACATTGCCAACTTTCTAACACATTCATTGTAAAGCCTATACAACCATACAGCATATACTAATCTCACAACAAGCATGACATTTTAGGAATGGGATAATTACTAAAAATCTGAGTGCAAAGTATCTTGATTTGCAAATACAATATTTATAAGAAAACAATTCTGCTGTTCCAGTATTGGACATGGAGTAACAAATATTTTTTTTTTTTAAATTAAGTTTACTTATTTATTTTGAGAGAAAGAGAGAGAGAGACAGCAGGGGAAGAGGAGAGAGAGAAGGAGATAGAGAGAATCCCTAGCGGGCTCCACACTATCAGCACAGAGCCCGACATGGGGCTCAAACTCATGAATCTTGAGATCATGACCTGAGCCAAAGTCAAGAGTCAGACGCTTAATGGACTGAGCCACCCAGGCACCCCAACCCATAGTTCTTTATAGAGCCAAAGCATTTTTAAAGACTTTATTTTCTAAATCAGGGGTTAGAAAATGATGGCCAAATCCATCTTGCTGCCTGGTTTTGCAATATGTGTCAACTCTGTCTTGCTGCCTGGTTTTATAAATAAAGTTTTATTGGAACACAACTATGATTGTCTGCTTATGTGTTGTGTATGGCTGCTTTCATGCTATGGTGCAGAACTGAATTGTTGTAACAAAGACAATATTGCTGCTATGCCTAAAATATTTACTATCTGGCTTCTTATTGAAAGACTGTGCTTATCACCTTTCTAAATCATTATGGAACACTAAGGCAACAGCAACAACAACACAGACCACCAAGGTTGAACTATTGTGTACTAGTATACCGATCAAAAATCTTATCACATGGTTTATATTTTGTATTGGTTTGTAAAATTCATAGTCTGACTGAAGACTGAACATTTGTCTCTGTGTGACTAGGTATCTATCTTAAATTTTTCACTTTATTTTTTTAAGGTGATCTTTGTTAGTAAAGTCTTTGGATATATGCTGTGGAAGGTGGGATTGTAATTTTTAAAATATGTGTAGTGTGTGTCGTATTTATCCCCCCCACACATATCCTTTCTTCATATACTGGACACTTGAGATTTTGTTTTAAGAGGACCTTGTGAAAAACTTTCTATCAAGAATAAGGATACAAATCTGCTCAAAAATAATACATTATTAATTTAAAATTCTTTTTTTTTAAGATTTTATTTTTAAGTAATCTCTAAACCCAACATGGGGCTTAAACTCCCACCCCTGAGATCAAGAGTTGCATGCTCTTCTGACCGAGACAGCCAAGCACCCCTTAAATTTCTCCATGTTGCTGTAAACAAGTCTCTAGAAATGATAGAAGAGTTAGAAAATATATGCTAATTTGATTTGCCATTGCCAACGGGATTTCCTATGAAGCTCTTCTCAATGGAGAACATAATAATCTCTCTATCATTCAATATAGGAAGAAGTGTTCAAAAAAGTGATACAGGAAATATCTCTGACATCTTACTGCAGCTTAAGGGTCAAAAAATAAATTCCTTGGCAAAAGCTAAAACATTTCTACATAGAGGGCATGTACTGAGCTGGCTAGTAATTAACATATATTTGTTTAGTTTGGATGCTTAAGTGAAAAGATTTTTCTGAGAAGAAAAAGATAAGTACAAGTAGTAACATTGGGTTGGGGGAGAAAATCTCAAGGCATTAGAATACTATTAAATATAAGTAAGAAAGAGAGACTCAGAAAGGAAGGGTTATTGGAGAGACATGAACAAAGAGCTGAATGTGGTAATGGTGGCAGGATGGAGTCTAACTAATTGTCCAGGAGCAGAACTCCTTAGTCAGTGCAAACCGGGGGCCCGAAATGAATACAACAAGACAAGGACAGACATGGAGGTATTTCCGCTGGGGTGTAAAAAAACACATAAAAATAAAACATATTTTTATATTTCTTCACAGAGTTTTCTAGGCAAATTTCATTGCAATTGTCTTAACGGACAAACCTTTTAAGTTAAAGGGTGATTCGATGATCAGACATCTCTGAATAAACGTACCCCCCTGGAAGTATGTGCCTACGTTTCAAGGGAAGATGAGTCTCGGAACCATGGAACCATTCCAGGGGCTATAAATCCTGACATGCTGCTCCTATTCCCATCCTGTAAACATTTATTTTCATCCCATGGAGTGACATCCCAGGATGATTCTCTCTCTCTCTCTTTCATTTCATTCCCTTACAGCTATCACTCCCCTTTAGAAGCTCTCAGAGTTTCGACTTCAAGGATCATCACCATATATGGTCCATATGTGGTCCATTCAAGGACCATATATGGTCCAGAGATAACATACAAAATCTGATTTTCATCATATTGCCACAGAACAGAGAAGGGATTGGGTCAAGGAGAACCAGTGCATTAATGATAAGTAATATTTTTTTCTGTCCCTGCCTAAATTCTCCAATGTTTAAAATAATGTAAATACATATAGATATTGAAAATATATCTTATTTTTTCCCATAAATGAAGTCATGAGATCATGGTTTCAGGATGAGTCGGAGCTGGTAAAGTAGGAAGCTTAAGGTCAGACGTGTAGGCTTTCAACCTGGTACCCCATGGTGAGGGCGGGGATCACTCTTCTGGGACAGAGAGCTTCCTAGCACTTGAAAAGTTTTGGTGGAAGGTTAAAGTGCTCAGAGCTATACAGGTTTGCAGATTTGCTCCAGTAG
Organism: Panthera pardus; assembly: GCF_024362965.1. Classification (NCBI taxonomy): domain Eukaryota; kingdom Metazoa; phylum Chordata; class Mammalia; order Carnivora; family Felidae; genus Panthera; species Panthera pardus. The sequence continues at coordinate 79,217,604 of NW_026526710.1, read as the reverse complement.
CACTCAGACGGGAACTACAAATCTTAAAACCAGCTTACTCAGAGCATTCACCATTTTCTTTTTCAGGCTTTATCTAGCATCGATTTGATAATTCTGTTTAGGTATATCGAGGACTGATTTGAATTAACCACTGTGTATAATCTGAAATTTGCCTTCCGTGAAACGTCTTTTGTTCGTTATTGTCAATCAGAAATTTTGCCCCTTGAAATTGTTTCCTGTGATTCTTCAAATTTTGAAAATATCTTCCATGTCATTTAATAATGGGAGCTTAAATAATTAAAGCAACGACCTCGTTTAAAAGGCTCTCTCTCTACTGTTCAACCCACTTGGCCTTCAATTACATTCTCACTAACTTTGTCCTTTGCAATTTGGAAGTAATTATACTTTCTTCAGGAGACAGAAGCTACATAGGAGATTTTTGGCCCTGTTCCCATGTTCTTACCAAAGAGTAGTTTTTTTTCCACTTTTTTTTTCTTGTTTAAAGCTTCTCTTTTTAAATTTCCTGCTAACTTTTCATAAATTTCATACCATTAGTTAAGCTTTGGAAAATTATCCCTGAAGATCTGTGCCTTGCTTTTGATTTTATTCCTTATTCTTCTTCCTGTATTTGGTCAGGTCCTTTTAAAATCCTAGAGCTGCTTCTTTCCTATCCATGCCTCCTTCCTTTATCACAGAGCCAGCTTTTGCTTGCATTTTCTGAATTTTACTTTTTATTGTATTTGAAGTTTTATTTTCCGACCCTTTATTCTGTTTTAAACAATCAGACCGTAGAATAATTCCCATTTGCTGTCCAAACTTTTTGATACCCACTTTTCTAAATGTAAGCTAAATACCCGGTGAGGTTTTGTGTCCTCTGTCTTGTCTTCTATACATCCTTCATGAAAGAATCATGGCCACAGTACATAATTTTTCTTCTTTGGGATTTAAGCGTTTATGATTCTCGGAGACTGATTTCCTATGTTTGCTCCTTATTGCATATTCTCAAGTCTGCACTCAATTTAGCTGGGCACCATTTAACAGTGCACACTCCCTTCTCTCTGTGAGCTCTGTCATGCTGTCCCGTTCACTCATGACATGGAAATTGCCCAATGGTCCAAGTAAATTAACCAGATTTCCTTACTACAGGATTTTTGAGAGACTCTGATCCCTCAATATGAAAGAGAGAGAGAGACTATACCACAACATTTCCAAATATAGTAGAAGAATAGCTCTTTCTTAGGGGAGCCAATTAGGTATCAGTGTTTGCCAAATTATAGCATGAGAAAAGACAATCTAGGTGTCTCTGGAGTAGGCCTTCTGTTAAAGCTAACCTTTGTAAATTTGCTGAAGTCTAAAAAAATGATCACTTAGAAGTCTCTTTAATTTGTTGATCATCTTTTAGTAACTGTATTTTCATTCTTCCTTTGTTATTGTGTTTTTAAAATTTCATGTGAGAAGTAAATTTACTCTAAAAACCTAAAAGAAAAGGCTCTTGGGGAAACTTCTTTTTGATTTCTGTGCTGGATTTTTTTATTTTGTATTTTTTACTTTGGAGACTTCATTTCTTTCCCATAAACATGAGAGTGGAGATGTACTCCTGACTGATATCCCTCCTTGTACCAGAAGGAGAAATTGGCACTTATCAGAAATGCTTAGTTCCACAATCCATGATCTTAACTATACACAATGTAACTTAAAAATAATTATTTAATTGATCTAAATTATTTTAAAAGCCTCATTTATCCCAGAAAACAGAAGACGAATCTGCACACTTTGGGGTAAATTGAATCAATTCATACTTCTTCCTTCCTTCCTTCCTTCCTTCCTTCCTTCCTTCCTTCCTTCCTTCCTTCCTTCCTTCCCTCCCATTTTTTTAATGTCTATTCATTTTTTTGAGAGAAAGAAAGACAGAACATGAGTGGGAGAGGGGAAGAGAGAGACGGAGACACAGAATCCGAAGCAGACTCCAGGCTCTAAGCTGTCAGCACAGAGCCCGACATGGGGCTTGAACCCACAAAGTACGAGATCATGACCTGAGGTGAAGTCGGATGCTTAACTGACTGAGCCACCCAGGTACCCCCGCTTCCTTCCTTCCTTTTTTTTAAATTACTCACAGTTTAATTCAGCCGATTAGAATTTTATCTATACTTCTCCCTTCTCTGAATTGATTCCAGATTCCATGATGTGAGGAAACCTAGTCAATAATCTTGAAGTGACTGTGTATGTAAATTCCATGTCTTCTGAAATCTCTCAGTCTGCAGCCCTCTGGTCTCCACTCTAGGATTAGGTCAATCTCTTTTGCAAACTCTACCTTATTATACAAGTTAGGGTATATCGTCAATCATGTAATTTTGGGGAATCCATAAGTCAGTGCTTTAGCAACAATATAATCTTAAATGTTTATACTCTGTCAGTAAACTAGATCTTAAATGTTCTCACCACAAACAAGAAATGGTAATTATGTGATGGGACAGAGATTTTAGGTAAAGCTCAGGAGGTAATCATATTTCAATATGTAAATATATTAAATCAACACTCTGTACACTATAAACTTATACAATGATATATGTCAATTATAACTCAGTTAAAAAAATAAGGAATTAGTTTTGTCTTCATATTTTCCACGGAACGAGTTCCATTTCTTACTTCCTATGCCCTGTCTCTGAGTTCCCTGTCTTCTGTTGTATTCTCCCTGGTTTTCATCATTGTTCCTAGGGATGAGAATTATTGATTATTGCTTAAGATGTCCCAGATTGCCTTTCTGTGTGTACCAACGCTTTTCTTTGTGACAGTTATTACCCATTTATTATACCTTCTCTCCTTTGCTTTGTGCATCTTACATTTAAAGCCATGAACTCGTGGAGAGATTGGCTTTATCAATACTCAAGTTCAGATCCTGTATAGCAGCTGACCTCTGACCCACAATCTCTGCAGCAACTAGCCTGGGAAGCCACCCCAGGACCTCCACAGCCCATAACCACCCAGGCTTGATTAAAAACTGCTGGTTGCCATAAATGTCGCCCCCACTTCCAATTTAGGATTAACCAGAGAAAACGCAATACGCACTCCTAACCAATCACGTAAGATGTCCTGTTTCTTGTTAGCCCATTTCCGGTGTCCCCCTGCCAACAATCATCAGTCAGGATAGAACTGACACCTTCTCTCTGTTTTTCTTTTTTTTTTTTCACTTTAAAGCTTCCCCACTTCCTCGTTCCTTTGGGACCTTGTAAAACGGAAGTGATGTGTGGCTGACTCCTTCGCTCAGCAAGCTCCTAATCATTTTTTGCTTGTTCTCATCTGGGTGGTCTATTTTTTATTCCCATCTCAGATTCAGGATTCCAGCCCATCACAGACTGTGATGTCAGTAATGGGGAACAGCGCAGGTCAAGGGGGCAGTGGCTGAAGACCAGCTCCACTCAGTTTCCCTAATTTAGTGCTTTGGTTCTTGCCTTAATTTCCTATGGCCAAATGCTCGCTCTGCTACACAGTTTTAGAAAATGTATCTTGGTCTGAAAGGGCTTATGTCTGGCTCCCTTTTCTGTCCTGTTCACTTCAGGACTGGAATTATGTTCTGCCTCCTTATCATTACAAGGACCGGCAATCAGTCTGCGTTCCACCTGCAGCGACTATATTTCATGTCCAGACTTCCCTGCAACTCACTTGCCTGATTACGTTGGATTTGAGAAAATACTCTTTTTGTGGAGACTTCTAATACTACCTTCCCTCCTATTTGGGAAGTTTGGCTACACCGTGGACTCTGAGAACACCTGCTTTTCCTTTGCAGATGTAGAGAATTTCGCACTGAGTTAATAACCGGCCCTTTCAGGGTTTGCTCTTCAGTCATTCCCGTTTGTATCTTCTGATTTCGATTTTCCGGCTAAGCTGAATATCTGCTAGCTGAACAATGATATTTTCTGGTAATTCCTGACTCCCCAAGTATTTACATGTCTATTATATGGTTTTAACTTGACTTTACATTTCCTAAGTCCCATTATTATTTTTTTTTCTTGAGAATTGGTCTATTACTTCTTGGCTTTACCATTTTGTTACTCCAGTATGAAAGTATTCTTGCTTCCTGTTTGACGCGTTATAAGACGTACGATTAGCCCTTTATTCAGTTGCTCCTATAGCAATATAAACACTCTATGTATTAAAAACATTTTTCAACTTGAGATGGTGGTAGCAATCTCCATGCCAGGTATTAAAGGCATTCCTTATCATTAAATGTAACTAAATTATTGGCTATTAGCTTCTTCTCATTGAACCTGTCACAGGAAGGCAAGGTCATCTTGAGAATCTATAAAGTAAATACCAAAAGGTTGTGGTTTTAACCACAGAGAAGTTAGTAAAACTCAGTAGAAACAACATGATCTCTGTCATTTTTCTTGCCAAGTGCTCAATATACCTCTCTATATCACAATTTAAGCATTTATAGAAATAAGTCTGTTTCTTTTCTATGCTTAATGTTGACTTTCAGAAAAAAAATATGCCCCATTTGACATTCCAAATGTTTTCTCTTGGCTGTACTGCACATTTATTCAAGCAAGACACAAAGTTTCTGATGAATCATTTTGCTCTTGAACCAGATTACAAAACATGCATAAATTTGGCTTGGAGTTTGATATATGTTAATGGACAAGTGACATTATTCATCTTAAATAACCATAGATGTGAAACAATAATAAAAATAATTATTACTTTATATTATTATTGCAAACAGTGGGATGACTCAGTCCTTTGGGCACTGAGTCAACCCAGACAATTCCTCATGCATACAGCATCAGGAACACAAATTCTGTGAAAACCATCACCCCTCCGATGCATTCTTGTTCTCCTTTCTTAATGATGACCAGAAATGCAGAAATCTGTCATCATTGTCTTTCCCTTGTTTTCCTCCCATATTCTAGCCATCCCAAATATTTCTAACACATGCCAAGGGTCACTGGGAAAGGGCTTAATGTGTAGGTACTTCTAGATGTATTGGCCACTAATGACTGATAATACTGTCTGTGGAATGGTAATAAGGTTTATCCAAAATATTTCTGTAGTAAGTAGGAAGCTTCTTCAGGCACTTTCTGGGAGGTGATGGGAATGAGATGAACAATGCTAGCCGTTTCCTCAGAGCTGTAAACATCACCAACATGGCTTTCAAAGATAGTTTTAATTTGTAAATCAGTTATTGTTGAATGTAAATTAAAAATCAGATTGTTGATAGGAAATTATAAAGTAGATATGCATATGAATGCTAATGTAGTGCTTTTTAAACAGCATTCAGACGCAACGGGACTAGTGTAATTTAATGTCTTCAGACATCTATGCACATTTTTTATTGTGGATCAGTTCAAAATGTCTTAGCACACGAATCTCTATAATTATAAATCTTATTAAAATTCATCACCAAATGATTCTGAAATACTTTTTGTTCATTCCCTTTGAACTAAACAATTCTTCTCTATCTGATGGCAGGATAAGTGATTTCTATGTAAAAGTTTCCTCAAATAATATGCATTATTCTCAACTATAGGAAATCATAGATGCAAATAAATCACTTTCTGAAATTTTCCATTCTTTTGTTTTCCTAAGACAATTTCAGACTTGAAAAATAGCGTAATTTGAAGTGTCTGTCCACTCTTTCTGGGGTGTCACAGGTTTCCTGCTGATACTCACTTAAGCTTCAAAACTCAAAATGTTTCCTGGAACCTACTCATGGTAGGATCACCATACACACACTTATTGACCTGGATATTTTTTTTCCTTTGAAAATAAATGAGAAGCTTTATTGTGACATCTTCTGACTCAGGTACAGGGCCTTTAGAAAGTTCTAAATAAATATGTATGGAATGGAATTAGCAGCATAATAATGCTTCCAGTGCGATGTTTTCTACTTTATCAATTGAATGCAATGAAATGTTTCCCCCTATAAACAAAGACTACCCAACTTTTTTTTTATTTACTTCTATTTGTTGATATGTATAATTATGTGTCTGATGGGTACACATAAATCATTTGTTTTTAAGCCATGAGCATACACGGAGAGATTTTACTAGGAAACACATATTAATTCTGACTATGATTTTGAAATTGTGCAGTAGAGTTTGCTAATAACAATATTGTAAACAAAGCCTGGTTTAAGAATATAAGTAGCAGACATTGTTTAATTGTGGAAGCTAGAGATGTATCAACTTCAAAAGAATCCAGAACTTCTCAGGATGGGAACAGGAACACTGGAGGTGGGGAGGCAGAGAAAACTCCATAGCAATATTGCACAAGCGTCTTTTTGAGATCTCATTCAGATTTACCCAAACTTTACCTAGCTCTTCTTTTTCAGTAATAAAAAAAAATTAGACCTTAAAGAGTGATATAAGATTAATAATACTTTTTACTTCACTTTTATTTTTCTTGACTCAAAACCTCTAGGAAAATAAGAAAAAAAAATGCTTTGAGACTTAATTTTCTAAAAATTTACATAGACAGTTTTGGAAGAGGGCACAGATTGGAAACAATATGGAGTGGCAATAATTAGATGTGGGAAAGATTCAAAATGTGCAAAGAATGGAGGCTGGTTCGAAAAGGATTGTGTGGGGACAAAACACAACTTAGATAACAAGAAACAAAGGAAATGTCATTACGGAGCAAAAGACCCAAACTCCTTGTGTTTGGTGATAAAATTTACTGAAAATTACAAATGATTCCTTCATTTTGTGTTGGATATGCAAATTAAGTCCCTGTGGGTGAACAAAACTTTCTGAAAATTATCTAGACTTCCCCTGACTTAATTTAGGCCATGGTAGAATATTCTATACTAATTTCATTACATAGCAAAATGTCTTGACTTAATTGAGCAGAAGTCAGGTAGAGAAGCCCTTCCTTCCTTCCTTTCCCCCTTTCCTTTCCTCTTCCCTTCCTTCCTTCCTTCCTTCCTTCCTTCCTCATTCCTTCCTTCCTCATTCCTTCTTCCTTCCTTCCTTCCTTCCTTTCTTCCTTCCTTCCTTTCTTCCTTCCTTCCTTCCTTCCTTCCTTCCTTCCTTCCTTCCTTCCTTTCTCTTCCTTCCTTCCTCATTCCTTCTTCCTTCCTTCCTTCCTTCCTTTCTTCCTTCCTTCCTTCCTTCCTTCCTTCCTTCCTTCCTCATTCCTTCCTTCCTCATTCCTTCTTCCTTCCTTCCTTCCTTCCTTTCTTCCTTCCTTCCTTCCTTCCTTCCTTCCTTCCTTCCTTCCTTTCTCTTCCTTCCTTCCTTCCTTCCTTCTTTCCTTGTACTTGATTTATCAAAACTAGTTTTGGTTAAAGTGTACATTTAAGATCCAGAATATGGAGTATAGAGCAACTACAATTTAGAAGAGGTGTGTGGAAAAGTTGATAATACCAGAGAAACCAAACCGTGGACATTCAGCTCAGGATTTTCATCCTTTCACTCAGTGCCTTGAAGTGATTGGTTTTGTTTTGTTTTCTTTTTATTTTATATGTGTTTGTTTGCTATTTATACGATTTCTCCATATACAAGATTTCTTTCTGGATCATTGGTAGGTTCCACAGCCTTTTGAGCTATGCGCATAACATATTCGGGTTTTTAGGAACAACTGTGTGCAAACTTTTCCCAAGGTTTCATGAAGAATGTAAAAGTCTTGCATTTGAACTGCTTAGAATTTAGTAAAGAAGATGAAAATAAGTCATATATTAGCAGGGGGAATATCTTGGGAATTCAGTAATTCCCTTTTTTCTCCCTCAAGTACACTGAGAATCCATATTGTATTACAGAAAGATCCGTAAGAGTCGACTTTACCGCACTGTGTATTTATAAAAATATTAGAGTTAACTGTCAGCATAAAGCTTTTTGCAAAGATGTAATTTAAGGAAAGTATTCTAACTTTGATCCAAACACACACATTATGGTAGTCAGTTCCCCCTTTGTGTTTTGTAGATCCAAACCCTGAGATCTGAGTGACAGAAAAGTACTGCTTGCTCCTGTATTTGCTTTTCAGAAAACAAAGAATTCATTTAAAAAACATATGTCAAGAGCTAGAGCTAAATGATTTCTTTTTATGTTCGGCTCAGATTAAAATGGGTTTGAATGTAATAAAGACTCCTTTAATACCATATATTTCTATGCATGACTTTAAAGCCGTATTCAAAGCAATGAATAAACATTAGGGAATATAGACAATAAGGGAATGTAGACTATGGAACAGTAGTAATATCATTATGCCCCGGCTTCAGTCTTTGAGGAGACATCAAATAGAAGGTATAGCTATGAGTTATTTAGAAAATCTAAACAGAAATTTTATAACTTGTTGGAATTTTAAATATTGAATCTTCGATATTTTGATCATTTTAGCTATTATTTATCTTACATCTGTAAATCTATTTGTAATACAATAAAATGAATTAGATCCAAACAAAGAAGAATGTTAAAGAATGGTGCCAGTGAATTTAAGAGTTTTACTTGGCTGAATAATAAAACTACTTAAGGTAGTCCGATGTTCAGAACATACACATTTGTATTTATTTCTTTCATCACCAGGAGCATTATATCTCAGATTTATGTTCAGCTGTAACATTAATGCTTTTTTCCATAAGAGTAAGTGTCTAGAAACAACCACAGGAAAGAAAAAAAATCATTGATTTATGGGACAACAGCAACAGAAAACATCTAATGTTTATATGTTGGCCTTCATTTTCCTTTGATGTTTCAGGTTTGGAGTTGAAGATATTTATTTTTATGCCATATGAGATGGTTATTCTTTGAAATATTCTGAATAGATCAAATAGGTCATTCCTTGAGGGCTCTTAGAAGTGGGGTTAGACACCTGGTATTTGAGAGCATCTAAGTTTTATGGTTTTTTTTTTTTATATTTTAAAGGTTATCTCAGTTCTAGCCTTAGATCCATTCATCCAACAAATATTTATCGAGTATGTAATTGGTAGTAGGAACATATTGACGGTGGATTCTGTGTTGACATTACTTATGTCCCTTTACAAACCCTTTTGTAAACTTATCCATCATATCTGTGATTGCTAGGCTCATTCTTTCAAGTCAATAGGCAATTAAATAAACTCATTTTTTTGAAATGATGTTAGGAAAAAAAATCTTTTGTCCTCTTCCACTAAATCTGCCCCTATATTCCAAATAAATAAACAGTATAGATTATCTAGATTCTTTGGCAAGTCAGAAAACAAATCAAAGTAGCTTAAGCTAATGCACGGGCTCTTGTGTGTGCATGCATGTACGCAAGTAATTTGTTTCTGTTTCTGTTTTAAATACCTGATAATGGCCTTGCTAGATCCATTAACATTTATATTGGTCACTGTGATCTTTTGTCTTGCTCCTGGTTTGGCTCTCCCTTTGGCTCACAGTTTTGGTCTCCACCCTCAACCCAGACTCTGTACCTGTTCCAATGGTTATATTCTCTCTTTCTGCAAATAAACCTTCTCCAGTTGTCAACAAACATGATTGCGAGCTTGTGCTATCCCAACCTAAGGCCTCAGTGAAGAGAGATTATTTTTTCCACTGAACAGATAAAGAATAAAATCCCAAAGACTCGGTATTGATCTAGATGGAGTTTCATGCCCAGTCCTTGGATTTTGGTCAATTACCTGGGACACTTTGTCTGGCCATGGACTGAGCACCCCTTCCCGTGGCCAAAGAGAATGGGAGTAATGTGATTAGCAACAATGCATAGCATAAGTTAAAAAAAAAAAATAGTTGCCTAATTGAAGTGGGTAATTTGGTTACCAGAATAAAAGGGTTATGTCTTAAACTGGATACATCAGAAACAGACCCTGGGATCAGGTTTTGGACTGTGTCTTTTACCTGGGAAGATGTTTTTACCTGCAGAGGCAGAGAGGCCGTAACAAATTGGCCCTGTGACAGGATTCTAGACACCACCCTCCCACCACTATGGGCCTTACTTCTCTTGCTGTGATTTGCTAATCTGCTTTATGGTAAGGATCAGCCGCAGCTTGTGCTTTGAGCTGTGTTTCTTTGTGCTGCATTGTTGAGTTCTATCCCAAGAGCTATTATAGATTTGGTCACACCTAAGGCCAGCGCTCTGAAATTACTTGGCACTTGGGTACAGGAATATGGGGCTGGAGCCTTCCTTGAAGTGATCCTGGTTGTATGTCTCAGCTCAAACCTGCCTCCTGTGTTTTCAAATGAAATGGTGACTGATGCTTGGCTCAGGGGAAAACTCCACCTGTGACGAGTTTTTTGTGCGATTCAGTCAGGTGTTGGCACCTGATTTACAGGGACTCCGAGGAAAGGAGCTGTGACAGGTAGGAGATATAGGCCCATTGGGTGATCCCTTACGAAGGCGAAGTCGTTGGAGTGCAGAGACAGAGCAAAAAGAGAAGCAAGAACAGAGAAGGGAGGAAAGGTGCCTATTAAGTGGCATGATGAGACCCCTACTCTTAACTGCATAAATATACTTAAATATGCCACTGCCAACACTTCTGTCACCGTAAAGGTCCTGGTCCTCAGGGTTCTGCAGATGAATGGTCTTGGCACACCTGGGGTACAGCAAAGAGGCTAACTCAAACCCAGCTGAGGCCTGGGACTTTACACCTTTTAAAGTCTCACTGCGGTAGGAAGGTCCCTAACCTGATAACCCTGACCTGTGGGCTCCCAGAGGGAGAAAATTATAAAGCTGAGTGGAGTAGAGAGGATCACCTTGGAGTTTATCTAGTGATTGAAAAAAAAAGAAGGAGAAAGAGACAGAAATGAATAAGAAATAGTAAGGCCCCCAGATACAGGGGAAGGAAACAATGAAAACAACCACAAAAAGACTGAAACAAATATCCACAATTTGTCCCAGTTGGAAATTCAAATTAAAAAAAAATATGCACAACAAAAAGACAAATGAGTGCTGAATGGGTTTTGCACCTCTGTCAGATAGATTTTGAATTAACTTTAACATCTGCAGAAAATACACTAACTGAAGACCTTCATGGTCAATACTGGGACTCACATGAAAGTTACACCTGGAGATTCCACTGGATTTAATCAAAATGCCATCAATTAACTTAAAGGAGTCACTAGATGTATAAGAGAGGACAAATAGAGATGCCTCTTTGGTACTATTGCCTTCCTCAAATTTCCTGTAGTCACAGCATCCACTGCCCTAAAATATCGCATAGAAGGTGCAGATACTATGACTTAATGAATAATAAATTAAAATTAAATTAGGTTTTTGGCAGTTATAAATTGGCTTGACAAAACGAGACCCCATGGAGCTTACCTCCCAGCTAAAGTAGTTAATGTGGTCTAATATAAATTACACAGAGTTGTCAGAGTTTGAAACGAATATAACAACACACACATATGTGTTCTATATATATGTTTTTTTCTCTATGTATGTGTGTGTTCTTATATTCTATGCATATAGAATATAGATATGTTCTATATATATTCTATAATCTATATATTCTATATAATCTATATATTCTATATAGAATCTTCTATATAGATTCTATGTATTCTATATATGATAGATAGCTATCTATATTCTATATGGATATATAGAATCTATATATGATCTTACGTTATAGGCATATATATATATATATATATATATACACACACACACACACATACACACACACACACACATACAGACTGATCTGTGAAGGGATGACTATTTCTACTTCTTCTTCATTTAACAACCCAAATCAGCTTACTTTTAAACCTGGAAAAAAAATGAATGGTGTTTCAAAGTGGATTACCTCAAGCCGAATGTCGTAGAATCCGTTAAGGTCACCATACCCAATATTACTCAAATTACCGTCTCCTTCCAGTTAGAAGCCGTTAAACATTTTACTGTCATGTATTTGGCTAATATGTTCTCTTCGGTGCTTATTTTAACAACCTCTTAGCTGCGAGTTGCTCTCGTCCCCGAAAGTATACAGCACACTTGGTAGGCTCCTAGAGGCCTACCTGAGTAGCTTCAGCAGCATGCCCAAACTCTTCAGGAAAGATTTGAACGACATCGATCTTTCTCCAGGGGCGTAGATGTGATGTGACATGAATGATGTCTTCCTCTAAGGACACCTACTTGACACACTGGTTAAGGACAGGCTCACAAAAGAGCCTACAAAAGGGGGGTGAAACCATTGCTCCACGTACGGTGCAAGTTTCTTTCCTCCCAAGTTCCTGGCAAGGTTGTGGATGCAAGGGTGACACTGTCACGAAACAGCCGTGGACCCTCTAAGGATCCACACTGTGATCCGGGCACTTAGTCAACAGAACTTTCACCTCCCTTCTGGCCTCAGGCTGCAGGTCCCATGGAGCACCGTAACGACTCCCTGAAATTCAAATACAATTTGATAAAACATCACATTTCGGTCACCGGTCAGACATGAGGGTGAGTTGTAATCCAAAGTCTGACCCCATTTTTTGATGCCTGAATGCTGAAAACTCTTATGCCTTACCCTTTTCTCTTCCTCTGTTTCACATGTGTGCAAGGTGATGGGGAAGCCTGGTTGCTCCCTCTGCTGACCTGGCAGGAGAGTCTAACTGGCACATCCTAGGGGGTCTCTATTCTGACAGATTCCTCAGCTTAGCCCCACCCTTAAACACAAGAAACAATCCAGGCCAGTTTCCCTTGCCTGCTCTCTCCAGCCATTTCAGACCCGCTCTCCCCACACACCTCAGTGATGTAGGTGTTCATCTTTTCACATCCTCTTGATACGTATGAGACATTCTCAGCACTGACACCAGAACCAGACTTCGGATGGGAGTGCGTTTGCCTCTGTGGACAGCCCGAACAGAGGAGATCTCAGAAAACATAAGAAGGAGAATAGAAAAATGAGACGGGGGGGGAAGCTAAAAAGTTCATGATGTGCTCCTGAGCAATTGACTCCGGTCAGCTGGATCTTTATCTCCCCCAGGGATGCATACACAGCCATGCCAGCAGCAGAGGGGCAGAGAGAGAGAGAGAGAGAGAGAGAGAGAGAGAATCCCAAGCAGGCCCAACACAGGGCTCGCTCCCAAACTGTGAGACTGTGAACTGAGCCAAAATCAAGAGCCCAATGCTCACCCAACTGAGCCAGTAAGGCTTTGTCAATAAGGTCAGTCCCAATGGGGTGAATCTGTTTAGAGTCTCTGAAACACAGTTGTTAAGGATTGCCTCCTTCTTTACCAACTATGTTCTCCTTCACTAGCATCCAGTTCAGAATCTTTCCTTAGGACCCCAGTCCCTCCATGTTTAATTGAGTATGAGGTTGTTAGCAACTCTGACCAATTTATACACTTCGCAAACTTTACAACCTTCCGAAAGAGACACATTTGCACCGTAGAATCTTAACGAAACTGCTCTAAAGCACTTTATTATCGCTAACAATCACCCCATTGATACATCGTCCCAAGGTCAGGCAGCCTTACACTCGCATCAAGTGTAAGGAAGTGAGAGATCTCATTTCATTTCATCTTGTATTCACCTAAATTGTTGGGGTTAGTGGAATGACCCAGAAATTATTTCCAAGGAAATTTGGATATACAGAACTTAACATTTTGTTTTAGAATTTTAGAACTAAATTTTTATTTTGGACCTTTCCATAGAATTAACAACATTACCTCCTCTGAGATCAACCAGAGGCTGGACCCCTTTTGGACATGAAAGATTTGAATAAATGCTGAATTGCTGCCATAATTTAAAACTTTTGAATAGAAAGGAATTGACAATGAGCAAGTCATAGTTTGTCTCTGATAAGATATTCTAAACATGTGAAAACATAAAACTTTTGTCTGTTCTTTAAAATTACCCAGAAGGACAATGTGTATGACACGTGAGCATAGAGTGCAGATGTCCGTGTTGTACCATGGAATTTACGGCTAAATTGTGGTGGAAAACATGTACAAGTTAGTTAATAATTTTAGTCCTTTTTTTTTCATAAAACTAATATTTCATCTGAGGAATACTTAATTTTCTTTCACATTTAATATTATCAGATTCAACCATACGCATTAAGGAGTAATTCCTGCGTTTAGAATTTGATTTTCTAAAAAGATAAAGATGATGTGAGTAGAGCACTTTTGAGGTCAGAAATAATCTCTATGACTTGAGAAAGATGCAAAATAAGTTGCCAAATCTAGGTGATGGGCAACAGCTAATCATCCAGTGGCCTGTGCTGGGAAGGACATTTTGATATTGCAGCAGAAAATGGTGCCGTGAATAACCAGGGGCATCTGCCATGCTAGTGGTGCCTGAGAAAAGGGGACAGGCTGGGAGGGGCCGGCCATACAGATGTCACTTATTAGATTTCCCTGGTGAAGATGAATAAACTGTTCAGGGACACAAACAACAAATATGATCCATTAAGGGAAAAGTGGATAGGGGAGAATGATTTTAGTTATTTCCATCGACCAAGCGTAGTAAGTAGTAGTTTACTCCCAAATTTCTCATTAGTGTCTGCGAAGATTCTGAGAAGGTAAATAGATCCACTCGTTTCTTATAATATGAATACTAGAAATTTCTCCAGTTATTGTTTTGTTTTGGTCTTGAAAGAAAAGGTAATTTCATGCTCATCAAAATTTCTCATTTCTGCAAGTTTACGATTTGAATGTGCTCGTGTGCGTGCATGCGTGTGTGCGTCTGAAGGTTGGAACCCAATTTTTTACGTTCCTCACTCCTGCGGGCATCACTTAAATTCAGTAAGACTCAGCAGGCTTGCCAAGCCATCCCTAGTTTTTCTTGCAGTTTGGTGTTTAATCAAAGGATCCAATGGCCTTATGCAAATTGAAAACAATTTTGAAAATGCCATATGGCAACCCCTGCTACATCAAGGTTTTGAGCTACAGTGGGTAATAAGATCTCTGTCAGAAAGGAAAGAAACATTCGTCATGTTTGGGATGATGTGAAAATTGGGGAGCACTGAGGTGGGAAAATAAAAGGGTGCAAGAATGGGCAAGAATGATACTGTAATAGAAGGGATGGTCCCTTGGAGTGGAGTTAGCTGCTTAGTGGAGTGGAGTTGTGTTACCTTTCACAAATATCAAAAAAGCCCATGTTGTCAGAGTGGGAGAAGGATTTATTAATTTTTCAGGCTTTTTCACACATCATAATTAATAAAATATGCTATTTTGATTACGATTATAGACGAGGTTTACGAAATTCAGCTTCTTGGTGCCTGTTTAATTTCTTAAGGAAAAAATATATGTCATAATGTTGTTTTTTTAATGTTTTATTTATTTTTGAGAGAGAAAGCGCAAGCAGGGGAGGGGCAGAGAGAAGGAGACACAGAATCCGAAGCAGGTTCCAGGCTCTGAGCTGTCAGCACAGAGCCCAACGCGGGGCTCGAACTCACAAACCGTGAGATCATGAACTGAGCTGAAGCCAGAAAGATGCCCAACCCACTGGGCCACCCAGGTGCCCCAAATGTGATCATGTTTAAATCAACAGAATGCAGGCTTCAAAAGTCCCAGGGTGGGTGTGGGGGGTGCAAACTGCAGTTGTATCCATGCTGAACAAAGAGTAGTCGTCTAGCCGGGTCTGTACCTTTCACCATGGTCAGAGCTACATGGTCCTCGGGAGGCAAGCGTGTGCTCATGGTTTCTAATTATAGCAGTTCGAAAAACATGGAAAGACAGTTTTTAAGTTTTTCTTTTCCCGCCTCAACCCCAGGTATAATAATGACTTAGGAACTCGTGCAGAACATTTATTGTAAGTCTTTGAGCACGGTTTTGTGGTGTTGGCTTGAATCTCTGGACTATTTCCCTTGCAATTTTGAGGTTTGGGCAATTATACAGCTCCAGATGGCACCTGCTTGCCCTACAGGCGTGAGGCTCTCTGTCAGTGGAGTGAATGCTGAAGCGATTGCATAGTCATGGATATTTCACATCTTTTCACATCACCTTGTAAGCTGTTTAGAATCATGAACACCAATAAGGAATCAACTTTAAAAAAATAAATAAATGGGAGCCAATCAAAAGAAATTATTTTTTTCATACTATAAAAAGGAGCTCAATTAAGTTGTGTTCCATCGAGGGAGCATAGACTTAATTGTAAGTAGGAGAAAATAGTTCAAATGGGCGGTCCTCTGTACCGGCACAGGAATTGAGGGGCTTAGCCTTCTCACTCATACACTGATGGCTTTAAATAGGAATGGCTTAGCAACTTAATAAATTATGGCTTTCACATGGAACGTATCTGTGTTTACAAGCAAGAGGGACAGGGGAAAATTAAAAATTCTGCACAGAGCACATAACATTTTGGAGTGGCCAATGTGAAGTTCATGGCATGACACAGATGTTTTGAAAATAGGATATTTTATATGATGTGAAAAAAAACACTGATTTCTTCTTGAATTATGAAATGATTGAGTTTTATTATTTCCATTAGCTTCATCTCTCCTCCGTGATTAGCTCCTTTTTTAAAGTCTACTATTATTGAAAGCTTTGCATACTGTGCGATTTTTTTTCTCTTGGCGATATATTATCATTTATCAATCACTAATCAATTTAAAAATCTCAAGTCTTAATGGATTATAGTAATTTAATATTGTAGTCATATCCTATATTGATTTAATTTTAATTTTTGCCCTTTAAATAATGTGGAAAAATGCAGGTACTACATGGCAAGATCACTCGTCCTAATGTTATGCAGGGATCTTGCTATAATACTTCGTGAGTTTCTTAAAAACATGTGGTCATTTATGAATGATGGTACCTCTTATAGAATGTGAAATCTTGTATCCAGGTAAGAAAGATTTCAAAACAAATATTAAGTATTCCCTTTGTAAAAGCAAAATGCTATACATAGTTGAAATGTTAGGAATATTTTAATTTTTCTTCATAATTTTATAATAGAGTTAGTAGCTGGTCGCTACTCAAAAAGACACCACTGACTATTGAAAGTCAATCATCTGAAAAACCGGGTTAAAATCTGTTTCACTATTGAACTTGGACAGCTCGCGTGCTCATTTGAAAAAGAACAGCGATGTAAGCAAAATAAGGCTGTTGTCATATCTTGACAAGTTCAACAAATTAGCAATAGAAAATGGACTCAATCGCAAATTGTGAACTTACTTGAAAATGATGCCATATTGTCAGAGCCCTCAGCAACTGGCAGCGTGAAATGAAAACCCTCTCTGCATAAAGGCACCTTTTTTCCCAGTCTGAAGCGAACTCCACCAATAATTTTTCTAGGACAATAAGTATCAACAGTCATTTGCATTTACCTACATGTTTTTCCCATCCTCTTACTCTTCCTTCCTTTCTCATCTTCCAGCTTCTACCCGGGGTTCTGTTCTTTGTGCTGAAGAAAACCCGTAGTATTTTTTTTTTTTTTTTACGTTGTCTTAACGTTGTCTTACGGTGGCTTATGTTGTCTGTGTGGACCTCCAACTCAAGAGAAGAGTTTTGTTTTGATGACAACAGGTGAGAGATACTATTGAGAAGGTCTAGCACACATGTAATTGGATTATTAACAAAGAGAAGGTAGAGAAAGAAGAGAAGTACAATTTGAAGAGAAAAACTAAGAACTTGCTAAATAAAATTCATGACAGGTATCAATATACGTGTTCACAAAAATCTATAAACCCTTTAACAGGATAAATAAAAATAATTTTACCTGGGCAAAATACAGAATGCAATTAAAATGCCGAGAAGGCAAATACTTACATTTTTAACTATGCATAGCAGTAAAACTCATGTGCATGTTTGTTCAGAATGTTGCAGGAAGCCCCCTCCTACCTGGTTCTGAGTCCGCACTTCGCTATTAAACAGGTGAGCCTCTTTCCAAATCTGTTCTCTTTTCTATAACCCAGCCGCACTGATAGTCTCTTCCCTTTACACTTTCCTCAGTAGACTCTTATATAGACACTAGATAGATATACATGCCTGTCCCAGTGATTTTTAATCACTAAATTCATATTTTCTCTTTGAAATACAAATCGTTTGTGGGAATCTCATGCAGAAACTATCGACAATTAAATTAATATGGCACGCCCACTGTTACTGCTTTTCTCATCTTGCTTATGCATTCTCTTTTGAAAAATTAAAGCAGACTTGAAAAATGGCACTCATCAGGATCATATACCACGGATCTTAGTCATGGTTCCAGAAGCAGTAACCACTAGAAAACTTTTCTGAACACACAGTATTTCTTATGCGTGCACCCACTTTCTCCTTTTTCTTGATGTAAACAAAATAATGTTTATTTATTCTGGAGAGAGAGAGAGAGAGAGAGAGAGAGAGAGAATGAGCAGAGGAGGGGAAAAGAGAGAGAGGGAGACACAGAATCTGAAGCAGCTTCCAAGCTGTCAGCACAGAGCCCAACATGGGGCTTGAACTCGTGAACCATGAGATCATGACCTGAGCCGAAGCTGGAAGCTTAACTGACTGAGCCACTCAGGCGCCCCTCCTTTTTCTTGATTTACCTTTAGCCCTGTTCTCATCTTTCTTCAGTATATAGTAAGAACACAAGCTCTTCTGAAGACCTATGAAGTGGAGGACGGTAGGTGTGAATTACAATAGAGCAGATAACAACAAGGTTATAAAATTGTGAAAAAAACCCAGTCCTTAGCAAGTTACCTATTTGAATATATAAAATTGGTAATTCATAGGTGTTTGAAATGCTTCTTTTAAGAAAGACAATAGGAGAGGTAACTATATATAGATGATCGTGCCAATATAGTATCGTGTAATATATATTAGGACATGGCCACTAACTCAAATTCAGTTAATTCTGAACATATTTTTCTGCATAGTTTTAATATCACATCATTCATATTCTCTTTCATCCCTGTCCAAATCTTCTTAAATGTGTTTTTTTAGTTTTACTTTCTTTTAAATTTTTTAATGTTTACTTATTTCTGAGGGGGGGGGAGGGGCAGAGAGAAAGGAAAACAGAACCTGAAGTAGGCTCCAGGCTCCATGCTGTCAGCACACAGACGGACGCGGGGCTCGAACCCACAAAGTGCGGGATCATGACCCGGGCCAAAGTCAGCTGCCCAACTGAGCCACCCAGATGCCCCTACATGTGTTTGTTTGCTTTTAAAGTTTATTTTGAGAGAGTGAGAGCAAGCGTGCGCAGTGGAGGGGTAAAGAGAGAAGGAGAGAGAGAGAATCCCAAGCAGTCTCTGAGCTGTCAGTGCAGAGCCAGATGCAGGACTCTAACTCACAAACCCTGACATCATGACTTGAGCCAAAATCACGAGTGGGACACTTAACTGACTGAGCCACCCAGGTGCCCCTGCTTTTTGGTTTATTTTTTACATTTTTTAATGCTAAATTTGAGTATTCAATAACCACATTAGTGACCAGAACTTAGCACAAAATTTAGCTTCAAAATATATTGGATTCTAAACTTATTTGCAAAGTTCAATCAAACTATGTAAAATTAACGCAGAGAGTGAAAAATGACAAGCATCAATATGGTAAGATTTAAAATTGAGTAACAGCCAGAGTTGAAAAGTGGCCAGTGCAGACAAAGAATTTCAGGTTTATGCCACTCCAACCATGATCAAGCTGGTAAAGTATTTATATATTTTCAGACAGTTTAGCCCCTGCTCTAAGCTGTCAATGAACCCGTCATTCAAAGTGCTTGCCCAGGACTTGTCCACAGTCCGTTACTGCATAGGACACATCTGTAAATGGAGGGTGACTGTAGGAGACACATGGGATGTTTGAGGTTCTCTCTAGGGATGGAAGAGCCCTGGGCTTTACAGGGTCTTTTTTTTATTACCTCCCCCACATTTCACTTCCACTTTATATTAACAATTAATCGAAACTCACAGGTTGAGTGATTATGAACAGGAACCAAAAGTTTATCAATTTTACCTACCAGTGCAATGAATTTTATTTATGAAAATAAGAACTAAATATAGATTGTGCCAAGCAAATTGTAAATTATATGTAAATTCCTGCAAGTAAAGCTGGGCATTAGCTAACAAAGGGGATGCACTTTACAGACAGACTTTTTGCTCTTAGGAAATGTGGTTAATATCTGAGGCATGGAAACTTGAAGGGAATCATAAAATGTATATACTAGCTTATAGTGCTTCAAACACTTGTAAACCTCCCAAAATCTATTAATGCACCTCATGTTTATTGATTACATAGCTAAGGAACATGCTCAGCCAGATTTACTGAATAGTAAATAAATCAAATTATTTTTAATAGGGGTTACCTATTAACTATTTCTCCTGACTATGATTTTCAGAGCCCAGTACACAGGTATCAGTGATGACACACGATTGTATAAGATTGCCATCTTTTGTGCAGGACTGACCTCAAGGGCAGAAGTGGGCACCAAGGGTTTGCATATCAACCTGAAATCAAGGCTGCCTGAAGGTAACCTTCTTGGAGAGGTTCTCATGCCTGAGTTTCCAATAAATCTTCAATCATTTAGGAAAAATAAATATGAATTTTGGAAAGTCCCAATTGAATCAGATATGTGTTACCTGGGAGCATTTTCAGCAATATTATTTTCATTTTCCACATTATTTACAGAGCCCCTGGGCGTGGAAGAAATGAAATACAAGGCAAATGAGTTTTAGAATAGATTTAGGGTATGGCAATACTGAAGCCTCCTGAAGGCTCTGAGTTAGGAGTAGTTTTGTAAGGAGACAGGAATGTTGAGAGGGCACTTTGGTTTTTGAAAGGTCATTAAGGGAAAGTTTTATGTTGGTTAGACACATAGAATACAATTCAGAAAGACCTGAGGAACTGCTAAATGCACTGAATCCTCACAAAACAGATACAAAAATGTTAAAATCAGGCACATTACCTTGAGCTGAACACTGGCATACTTGTAATAAACTTGTATGTTGATTTTATTTATGAATTTTATGCATAAAATACGAAAGTCTTATTTAATAGAGTCTAGTTTGACTCACAATGATTTATGAGCCAATGACATTCCCCAAAATTGAAAATGTTATAATCAAGTATTATTTCAGAGTGACTAAAGATTTAAATTCGTTATGCATCTGGATTACATGATATAGTTTTTTTTCTTTAATTTTTTAACTTTTATTAATTTTTTGAGAGACAGAGAGAGACAGAGCGTGAGCAGGGAAGGGCAGAGATAGAGGGAGACACAGAATCTGAAGCAGGTTCCAGGCTCCGTGCTGTCAGCACAGAGCCTGATCATGGGGCTTGAACTCATGAACCGTGAGATCATTCATGACCTGAGCCGAAGTGGGCCACTTAACCGACCAAATCACCCAGGCGCCCCTACATGATATAGTTTGGAGAAATTCATCTGTCATTCTTTAATTGATTTTTTTTTTAATTTTTTTTTTTTAACGTTTATTTATTTTTGGGACAGAGAGAGACAGAGCATGAATGGGGGAGGGGCAGAGAGAGAGGGAGACACAGAATCAGAAGCAGGCTCCAGGCTCTGAGCCATCTGCCCAGAGCCCGACGCGGGGCTCGAACTCACCAACCGCGAGATCGTGACCTGAGCCGAAGTCGGACGCTCAACCGAATGAGCCACCCAGGCGCCCCTCTTTAATTGATTTTTGAATAATCTCGCATTTTTTCTTCCCCTACGAATTGAAGAGTTTACAAGCTAGGATTCTTTGTCAAAAAACTAAATATTTTATTTCTATATTAGGTTAGGTCATAAATTGTTTAAGGTCAGATATGGTTCTTCTCAAATGTGACTGCTTTATTTAAGCCAACTTGTGTTAGAGACATTTTGGTTAGGGGTGAAGGGTTTATTTTAGGTTGAATGTTATTGATGCTAAAATTTACAATGTATTATGCTATGGTTATATGTTAAATATATAATGTATTGTTTTATGTATGTCTTGATATGTAAAGATGACTTAAATCTAGGAAAATCCAGGAAAGCATTTTTAGTCTATACCAGTCGAATCAATATTTATTTTGGTGCTCAGAGTTTTTTATTTCAGTCATGATTTTTTTTTTTTTTTAGGCAAAGCAACTTGTCCAGTAAACAGCCATATTCAAATGAGTTTAAGTATGTGTTCCTTTGTTTTTTTTTTTTTTTTTTTTTTTTTTTTTTTTAGCATTTATTCATTTTAGAGAGACAGAACGTGAGCAGGTGATGGGAAGAGAGAGAGAGAGAGGAGACACACCGAATCTGAAGCAGGTTCCAGGCTCTGAGTTGTTAGCACAGAGCCCAACATGGGGCTCGAACTCACAAGTCATGAGATCGTGACCTGAGCCCAAGTCGGACGCTTAACCAACTAAGCCACCCAGACACCCCTAAGTAAGTGTTCTTGGAGTTTTGAGTAAGCTTTTATTTATTTATTTATTTATTGATGAGAATTATAATGCGTAATGAACAATATCCTAACAAGAGCAAAACTGAACAAATATGTTAGGCTATCTTCTGGATGGATGGAACACATAAACATGAATCTTATTTTACCTTCTAATTAAGAAATAGTACATTGTAGAAAAGAGGACAAAAGTTGGTTTTCATTCTGGTAGGACAGGTTTTTCCATTTGCTCTTACCTTCGGTTTATCATGGGTTTTCGAAGTTCTTTATTCTGGCTGAATTTCTCATCAACCAGCCCATACACAGAGAGCTGGGTGTTGTTTACTTACACCCAGCCCATCCTTCCCACCTCTAAACTCCTCCTGTACTGCTGTGGGCCTGAACTGTTTACAAAATGGCTGCAGACTCCATTGAAGTTACCATTCTAGGTATGCGTTAGCTTTTGCTAGCGATGTGTTCTCATTGATATTTAGAAGATCGAAGGACTAATGAGTGAGAGCTCACTCATGTCTGCACACAGAAAAGGATGTTTGCACACAGTGCATGCCGCATTCCACACTGTAACCATCAGTGCTTTGTGGTCTGCTGTGAGAAGTGACAGCAGGGACAGGTGCCAACATATGGCTCCAACCACTATGATGTCCAGTGGTGGCCCCTGTACTTTTTACTTCTCCAGCCAATACAGAAGTCCCTTGTATCTAACTATTTGGCTATCCTTTGGCTATATATCTTTTATCTATGTTTTTCTTCTGCTGAATTATTTTAAAGTGAATTCCAGATCATTTTTCCCCTGAATAGTTTAGCTTTAATTCTATAAAATTAGACCATTTTCTGATATCGCCAAATGAACATTACTGCACCTAAAAGATTACAATTCCTTAGTACTATCATATACTTTATGGAAATGTCCATAATGTTTGTCTTAAAAGGGGTATTTTTACAGTTGATTTGTTCAAATCAGCATCCCAAAATACGGGAAACTTGTGATTTTTTATTGTCTCTTAAATGTCCTTCAATCTAGAATAGAGTATTGACATGAAAAATAAAGGGTCCCCACCCTTCATTTTTCATGTCATTATTGTGTTGAAGACTCAGCTGGTCGTCTACCTCCCTGTCTCAGTGGGTCTGCTTGGTCCCTTATGTTGTCATTTGAGTTGTTCCTCTGTCCGCATGTCTTCCGTAAACTGGAGGTTCAAACTAGAGGTTCAATTATATTTAGATTTAACCTTTTTTTAAAAAATATTTTTAATGTTTTTATTTTATTTTTTGAGGGACAGAGAGAGACAGAGTGTGAGTGGGGGAGGGGCAGAGAGAGACAGGCAGACACAGAATCCAAAGCGGGCTCCGGGCTCCGAGCTGTCAGCACAGAGCCCGACATGGGGCTTGAACTCACAAACCGTGAGATCGTGACCTGAGCGAAGTCGGACGCTTAACCGACTGAACCACCCAGGCACCCCTAGATTTAACCTTTTCTTGGAACATTTAATTGTAGAAACATTATCCTTTGTATGGCTTGATATCAGCAGGCACATAATGTGATTCCACATTTAGTGATTGTAAAATTCATCACTAAATTCATGTGGTAACAACCCAATGCCCTCTTTTTTTTTTGTCTTTGTTTTTTTGTGTTTTGGGTTTTTTTTGGTCTCATAGCCGGCAAGTAATCTGTAGGATGATAGTTTGGTACCTGGCAAATATCCAGTGTCCCATTTTACCTAGTGAAACTAAGTCCATTGATAATAGTTGTCTGAATTGATCACTTTTTAAGTTGCATTTATTAGGTTAAAGACTTCTGTAAATAATAACCACTCCTCATTATATTCTGGGACTATTTGTTCATATGAAAAGAGAGATTAAGTTTTTAATCTTTCCCCATAATTCTCAATATTAATTGTAAGGAATTGATTCATTAATTTCGGCCAATGGTTACATATTCATGTTGCTGTTGATGGTGGTCATGATGAAGGTGTTTTTATTTTGCTTTCTCCTTTTTTTGAATACCACCATGATCTCCTAAAAGGTATTCATTTAACATCTCATAAATCTCTGCCTTAATTCTTTACGATCCTGGAGACATAGATGTTCCAAGCACAAGTAATGGCAGCTCTTGGAAGCCATCCTGAGTCTGAACGTCTACTTGACAATTATGGAATGTTTGAGACAGGAAAAAGACTATCTGACTTGTATTTCACAAAATGCCTTTCTGGATGTAAGATGGGAAATGAAATAACAAAGGCCAAATTCATGTTCAGAGAGATTAACCAGAGACTATTATAGAATCTTGGCTAAAAATTATTATGGCTTAAATTAGGGTGGTGGGAATAGGCATATAATTGGATGAGTGGAGAAACACAATATATTAGGAGGTATAAAAACATAATTTTGTGATAATCTAGGTTTAACGTTTGGGGGAGGAAAAAATATAACTCTATCATACATAGTGATATAGGATAAGCATGATAAATGGCAACTTGCTTTAGGGGTATGGTAATGAGTTTGATGTTATGTATGTATGTATATAAAGCATGTAATATGTTTATATGTGTAAAACATGTACATAATTATATCTAATAAATATTACATATAGAACACATTATATGTGTGTATGTAGAGAGAGTTTTTTAAACTTTCTTTGAGATAATCAAGTGGAAGCATTAATTTGACAATTGGCTATTGGTGTTATGGGGCTGGGATTCAGGATAGATGTTATTGGCATATGAACAATGATCGAATCCATGGTAATAGACCCAATTCCTTAGAAGAACATACAGGTAGAAAATTGCAAAGGGAAATTTGCATGGAAACAGGGAAACTCCATTGTTTACAGTGAAGATAGAGAAAAGAGGGGGGCTTGCGTGGCTCAGTCAGTTAAGCGTCCAACTCTGGATTTCTGCTCAGGTCAGGTCATGATCCCGGGGTTGTGGGATCAAGCTCCACATTGGGCTCTGCACCGAGTGTGGAGTCTCTCTCTCTCTCTCTCTCTCTCTCTCTCTCTCTCTCTCTCCCTCTGCCGCTTCTTGCTTGCACACACTTTTACTCTATAAAATAAAAAAAAAAACAAAATTAGAAAGATGAGAAAAGACATAATGTAAAAGATATTCTGAAGATGTAAAAAAAAAAGAAGAAAACCTGGAGAATATCTCCACAGACCATGCGAACTGCTGAATACTGTTTCATGCTCTACAAGGTCTGTTCAAGATCTGAACGAAAAAGTGCACTTTAGGCAGAGCAACATGGAGATCACTCTTTCGCAGGGTGAGAACTGTTTCAGGCCACACAGGAGAGAAGCTTAAGGAAAAAAATGGAAATATTGTAATCTGAGAAAATACAGTGAAAACAACTTCTTCAAAAATTTTAGTTCTGATTAGGGAGAGGAGGAATAGGTGAAGAACTTATGGGACTTTTCTTTCAATGGAAGAGGAGTAAGCATACATAAATGGCGGATGGGAAGGATGTGTTAGAGAAGACATCGGATATTCAGAAGTAATAGCTGAGAATTTCTTTTGAAAGATTTTTGAAATAATTCTATGGAATATAATGGTATCTTAATCCTAGGTAGACATAATAGCCATAAGCATAGCCATAGAGAAGAAAAGAAAGAGAGAGGATGGTCAATGAACACAAATGACAGTAATAATAAATGTAACAATAGTAACATTTGCACAGCAGTGTTGTAACATTTATATGTCATCTTTAAAAATGGTATCAAATACTACTTGTACTTACACATATTTGCCACAGGAGGCAAAATAATGTCCTGTAAGAAAGAATTTGAAGCCAGGCCCATCCAACTTCACTACCTGGTTTTTGCAATAACCACTGAATGCTGTACATTTATAGATTTGAAGATTTGTGTGACAGAGATTTATGATTTTTTTTTTTTTTGCCTTGTGAATAAGTGAGTCCATTTGCTGACAAAATGACATGGAGGCTGAGTTTGAAAACCAGTGGAAATGGTGGAAAACAGGAACGTGAACTTCCCAAACACGCATATTCATCACACTGGAAGTTTGGTGGTCATGAATTTATAAGACAATTTTATTTTTTTCCAAGAGTGGCTGAGATAAAAGAACGGAGAAAATAGTACTTTGGGATCATCCTATTTTACATTCCCATGGTGAATGAGAAGGAAAATGGGACCAGGTAATTAAGACTGTTGGCAAGACAGCAGTTGAAAACATGAAGCATGTGATCTAAATTTACAAGATTTATGTGTCCAGGCTGCATAGGGATAAGATATGAAGGCTAGAAGAGGCTAATGGAGACAGAGAGAATTTTTCAAAAAGGCTCAGTGGAATGCCTCTCCTGATCAGAGTGAAGAACAGTGTGGCTGAACAAGCAGGCTGAAAGAATAGCATAAAGGAAGGGTAAGAATAACAAAATGATGAAAGTAACAATGTTAAATAATAATAGAAATGGCTGGGCCACCTGGCTGGCTCAGTCTGTACAGCATGCAACTCTTGATCTTGGGATTGTAAATTCATGCCCCGTGTTGGGTGTAAATCTATCTAATGTATCTATCGATAATGTATGTATCGATCGATCGATCGATCGATAGATACACACACACATTTATATATACATTTACGTAAATGGCTAAATGGCTAACATTTATTTATTTCTTACTATATGCAAAATTGTCAGACAAGGTGATTGACATTAAATTATTTCACATATGCAGAAAATTCAATGTATGGTCATGAGGGACATTCACTAAGAGGAGGTGATGGGAAAGACAAGCCAGGGAAAAAGGACCTGGATGTAACTGGTCAGCCATGACCCATATTGAAGTCTGGTAGAATTGTAGTAGGATTTGTTGAGGGAAGGACAACTTCCCATCATTGTGTTCAAAGATTGGAGATGGGAGGATGTTAACAGAGCCAGAGTCACGATTCTCTAACACATCCTGGCACCATGTTTGTCTATTCATGGCATGCATTCTTCCCCCTACAAACATGAGTTTGGCGGGGCGCCTGGGTGGCTCAGTCAGTTAAGCGTCCGACTTCAGCTCAGGTCATGGTCTCACCGTCCGGTCCAGGAGTTCGAGCCCCGTGTCGGGCTGTGTGCTGACAGCTCAGAGCCTGGAGCCTGCTTCGGATTCTGTGTCTCCCTCTCCCTCTGCCCCTCCTCTCTCTCTCTCTCAAAAATAAATAAACATTTAAAAATTAAAAAAAAAACTGGGGCGCCTGGGTGGCTCGGTCGGTTAAGCATCCGACTTCAGCTCAGGTCATGATCTCACAGTTCGTGAGTTCGAGCCCCGCATCGGGCTCTGTGCTGACAGCTCAGAGCCTGGAGCCTGCTTCGGATTCTGTGTCTCCCTCTCTCTCTGCCCCTCCTCTTCTCATGCTCTGTCTCTTGAGAGCTCTGTCTCTCAAAAATAAATAAAAACATTAAAAAATTTAAAAAAACATAAATATGAGTTTGGGTTCATGTATTTCTGGCACAATTCATTATATAGCAGCACTTACACTTTGCTGCTGTTGTTGTTATTGTTGTTGTCCTTTACATTTAGATCTTTAGAATGACAATCAAAACGTGTGCGGAATAAAAATGTTTAGGGAAGTTAACTTACGCTCAAATGAAGAACAGTGAACTATTTTGAACTACAAATGACATATAGAACGGCAACCTTGGGATCTCTAGTCTCATCTCCCTGCGGAATTAATGGCATACATGACATGTGATTAAGAGTATTATCTCTGTCCTGATAATATTTACATTCTCTTCCATTATTGGCCTTCATTATTCATTGATCTTTCTCTGTCTTCCACAGTCTGTGTCAGAAGACTTATTTAATTGTTGTAAGGCATTTTTAGTAGCTGCCAGCTGTGGAGTTTGTCTGCAGTTGTTCAAAAAGGAACTTGAAGTTCACAGCCCTCACCCACTCATTCTATAGCTTTAGTTAATGTTGTTTCTAATTGCACAGTTACAGAATACAATGTAAAACCTTATGGTGGTTTACTACCCTCCATTTACTCTATAAACAATTCTTCCTACAGCTGACTTTTAACTAGGAATGCCACCCAAGTAGTTAGACAAGATTATACATACTTGTGAATAGTTTGTTTCGATTCAGAGAACAACCTGAACTCTGGCCTGGAAGTATCTTTCCCTATGCGAAGTCATTTACTCTGTATCACCTTCTATTACCTGCAGGCAGCTACTCATTTTATGACCCCTTGAAGCACATCCCTTCAATCCCAAACTCTGAAACTCAGTAGAACCAAAATAAAACCCTCACCACCTACACAGGCTGCTTCGGCCTCCCTCCTAAGAGCGGTCACTACCCTAGAAACCAGGCAGCACCTTCACAATGCATATCAGATTACACTATGAACATCTTTTTAAAAAAATTTTTTAACGTTTATTCATTTTTGATAGAGACAGAGTGTGAGTGGGGG
Organism: Panthera pardus; assembly: GCF_024362965.1. Lineage (NCBI taxonomy): Eukaryota > Metazoa > Chordata > Mammalia > Carnivora > Felidae > Panthera > Panthera pardus. The sequence goes on along the minus strand of NW_026526710.1, from coordinate 79,189,044 downwards.
AGGGGCAGAGAGAGAGGGAGACACAGAATCGGAAGCAGGCTCCAGCCCCTGAGCGGTCAGCACAGAGCCCGACACGGGGCTCGAACCCATGCACTGTGAGATCATGACCTGAGCCGAAGTCAGACGCTTAAGCACTGACTGAGCCACCCAGGCGCCCCTTACACTATGAACATCTTAAAATCCTCAAGTGTGCTGTTGCAATCACTCACATCATGGTAGATGAGTTGGCTCATGCTTACCTTTCTGATGTTCGTTCCGTAATGGTTTTCTTTCTCTCCCTTAAACATGCTATGCTTCCAATTCTTAGAGGTTTGCAAAAATTGATCCCATCCTTTGGAACTCTTTTACCACAGACCTCCTACATGGCTATTTTCATTATTTAAGTCCCAAGCCAAATGATATCTTCTCGTGATGCCTTCCCTGTCTGCCACATAGAAATTGACTTTACCCATGCTGCCCTGACGCCTATTTCCTTTGACCCCACTTTATTTCTCTTCATAGAATTTGTGTGACTAAAGGTAATATTAGTTATAGGTTTATTGACTACGTATTCCAACTGGAAAATAAGTATGGTCATTGACACTTTCTGACTAATTTATCACGATCTTCCAAAAGCATACGACAAAGCTTATCACACAGTATGTGTTCAATAAATACTTGAATGAATGAATGGATGACCAATATGTGTGGATTACTTTGTGATTCAGAAGCTAAATAACTGTAAACAAACTTGAAATCACAATTTCTTTTATAATAAATTGATATGTTTTTGCTGTTTTACAATTGAATAGGAGGTGTATGCCAGGTATGACCGTGCCATGATTAGTATAGAATTTGATAGCATTATAATCACTCCTTTAAACAACAACAACAACAAAAAATCCATCTAAATATAAAGTGATAATAGAATGTATTCAATGCTGTCAAAATCAGTCTATGTTACCGGTTTCCATTTATAGGACAGATACTGGAACTTTACAATCACATGTGCTTTGGTGCAAAAGAAATGCTAGGTTGGTAGGCCATGTGGGTGTTCAGGCATGTGCACAATCCTTTTTTCCCCTTTATGGCTGTGACAAAGAGCTAGGCTTATTTCCAAATGGACATATTTGAGTTATGAAGCACTCCACAATCTATTCTGAAAAACATCACTTAAATATTTATGAAACCACACAGGATTTTAAAAAGCTGTGGTTAAGAATTTTAACCTATTCTCTTTATTATGAAATATTTCAGACATAAAAAGTATGATGCATAGCATAAAAAAATCCATGCATCTAACTCCCAGCTTAGAAAAACAAAAATTATAAATGGACAGAAGGCCTAATGCATACTCCTTCACAATCACAACCTTTCTCTAGCCCCTAAAATGCAGGCATTATTCTGAATCTGGTACATTTCATTCCCATTCTACTCTTAAAATTTTACTACCTATTTGTCTCTAAACTGCTTATCATATTGTTTTACATTCTTTTAGACTCTTCGTGTATACTTCAAATCGCTTTTGTTTTTTGCTCAAAAATTTCATACATATTGATAAATGGAGGTGCACTCCATTCACTTCTAATAAAGCTTAGAGTTCCGGGTCATGCACCTACAGGTATCCCCCACTCTTCACTTTCTGCCATTTTGCTTTTATAAGAGACTTACGTCGGTATCTGGTTTTGCCTACTTGAAGTAAACCCAAAGAAGATTTTTCCTTTTCACGCACAAAAAAGGTGAAAAACATCAAGCGTATGTTTCCCAGGGAGCCATTACAGAGGCAAATCATCCTGAGCAGCGAGAGCGACGCCACCTAGCTTCTTCCCCGGGAACTACACCCCTATTTCACCTTTAAGTCACTGAGCTTTGAACTGTCTGTGAACATCTGCGTTTTATCTCAATTGATTTTGGGCATCCGTTAGCAAGATGTGTCCTAAAATATCAGAGAAGCCTCAGATAGATCCTAAGATAGGTGATTTTTTGGGTCTGGAACACTCACAAATTTTTCCTTATAAACTAATGGTAAGTGCTTCTTTGGTTTACACCATTTCGGTTAATGAAAGGTTTCATAGGGAACCCTCTTCTTTCAGATAGTGGGGGGGGGGGGGGACCTGGAGTAAACGTTACCTACTTTTATAATGAAATATTAATGAACATCTAGATTACTTGCAATTTACTTGGTTATAATAATGCTGCTATGTTCCAATTGCATGCCCAAGAGTTTCTCTTGGATACACATCTAGAAATGGGATCTTCACTTGACATTTCTGATTGTTTTCCGAAGAGATTGTCCAATTTACACCTTTATCAAAAAATGTAATAGATCTGTTTGTTCTTCCACATTCTTGGGAAAGGTTTTATTTTAAAGTCTTTAATTTTTTTTTTTTTTTTCCTATCTGAAGAATTTCAAATGTATCAAATGTATTCAATGTATTCAATGTATTCAAATGGCTCAGTCAGTTAAGCGTCCAGCTTTAGCTCAGGTCATGATCTCATTGTTTGGGAGTTCAATCCCCATGTCCGGCTTTCCACTGACAGGAGCCTGCTTCAGATCCTTTCTCTCCCTGTCTCTCTGCCCCTTCCTTGCTCCCGCGCTGTCTCTCTCAAAAATATACATTTAAAAACCAACCAAACAAAAAACAAATGTATCTCTGTAATTTTAATTCTTACTATCCTTATTACCCATGAAGGTATTATTTTCATGGTCATTGGCATTTTGTTTCTCTCACTATAAATTGCACATGTATGTATTGTCCTTAATTCTATATTGGATTATATATATTTTATATTAGTTTATAAAAATTTTTTATATTTTTTTGAACAGCAATGTTTTGTTCAGTAGTATTTTATGTATCACTTGGTCTGTGATTTGTCTTCATTTTTAAGGTATTTTTGAATGAACAAAATTTTGTTTTAGTACAATGGAATTAAATTCAGCAATGCTTTTTTGTTCTCACTATACTCCTTAACAAATTCTTATGTATCTTGTCATAAAGACAAGCCTATGATAATATAATTGAAATTGACTTTGGGTGGGGTGTGAGATAATTCAGTGTTTCTCATATGCCTAATGAACTGATTTACTTTCATTGACAATGCCTCTTTCTCATGTTTCATTAAAGTATGTATACGTACATATGACGATATACTTTGGTGTTTTTTACTGTTTCTATTTGTCTAGGTATTTATCCTTGTACAAACCAATGCTTTGATACATATGTCTATGTATGTAGACATACAAGTAGTCTTGATGTCTAGATGGACATATCATGTAGCATTAATTTCTCTTCAATATTGTCTTTGGTATCTTGAGTTCTTTGCTTTCCCATATAAATTTAAAAATCAACTTATTGAATCCTGCTGAAATGCAACAAAACAAAACAAATGAAAACAAAACTCCCTAATGGGATTTTGACTGAAAATATATTAACTTGAGAAGTAGTGTTTCTGTGCTTGTGTTAAACTTTTGTTTCAGATACATTTGAAAATGTGTTTCAGTAGTTTTGTATATGTTGGGTATATTTCTTCATGTGAAATTTATTTACTTTAAATAGTTGCATTTTGTTTTTATATTTATTTTATATTGATTTTTGCATATGGATATATATATACAGTCTTCACTGTACTATCTTGTTATTTTCAATTATATGTCTGTATATTCTTTTCAGTTTTCTATCAATGACCATATTTTATGTCACTAATTATTGTTCGTTTGTAATTTCCTAATGTTGACATTCTGATATTAGTTGTTTATTTTCACTGTGCTCCCTTATGACATTCGCACACCTTTGCAGTGATTGTGGTTTAAGGTAGTCAGTAATGATTCCTGACTTTTAAGGTCAGTTTCTAACACACTACGACAAGCTGTGATACAATGCAATTAAATACAATATCTGTATATCACTTAGTAGAGTGTCTGCATCAATTAAACAATTTTCTTATAATACTATTTTTCTAAGAATGTTTTACATTGCTGTCTTTCTTTTTCTTTTTCTTTTTTTTTAAATCATGAATTAGAGAGGAATTTTATTCAATTGTTCCTCCTGCAGTATTATCATGGACACAGGGATTTTCCTCCTTTATCTTATTAATATGCTGAATAATGGCAATAGATTTTCTAATAATGAAACATCCTTAAATTTATATGACTTTTGTCACTTTAAAATACAAGTTACAAGATACAGTTTATTAATATTGTATTTACATTTATTGCTTCTGAGTTATTGAATGAAATTAGCCTTTGATATTCTTTTATTAAAGTCTCTTTGTATGATTTTCATATTAATATTGTTTGAGACATAGAAGGAGTTGGGAAGTATTCCCTCTTTATATTCAACGGTAGAATTTTTAATACTTTGGATTTGTCTCTTCCTTAAATGGTTAATAGAATTTTCCTGTTTTATTTTACAAGCCTGATCTTGTACATGGTTATTTTAATTTTGGTAGATTTTATTTTATTTTATTAATGTTTACTTACTTTTGAGAGAGAGAGAGGGAGGGAGAAAGACAGAGCATGAGCAGGAGAGGGACAGAGAGAGAGGGAGACACAGAATCTGAAGCAGGCTCTAGGCTCTGAGCTGTCAGCACAGAGCCGGAGGCGGGGCTCAAACCCACGAACCACCCTATGAAGACCTGAGCCAAAGTCAGACGCTTAACTGACTAAGCCACCCAGGAGCCCCATAATTTTGGTAGATTTTAAACTACTGCTTCAATTTATTTCTTCTTGGGTCATTTTGACTGTGTTAGAGTTTTCTATAAATTTTTTTCATGCCATCATATGATATGCAGATTTGCCGTAGATTTGATCGCAAAATTAGTGTTGTTTTCATCTCCACTGTTATTATACCTGTATCCATTTTCTTCCTTAAAATGATTTTAGTGCCTTCTCTCTGGCTCTCTTTTCTAAAAATAAATCTTAGGATGTATTTCGATTATATTTGTCTCGAAGAATCTCATTTTGGTTTTATGAATGCTGGTTTTATTGGATTGTAAAGTAATTGAGTTTATTCTTTACTTGTGGGAGTATACTCGGGCTTGTTTTAAAGTGTGTCCTTCCAGAAACAATCTAGCTATCGAAAAATGTATTATTTTGGGGGTCACCTAGGTGGCTGGGTTAAGCATCAAACTCTTGGTTTCGGCTCAGGTCATAATCTCGTGATTTCATGAGTTCAAGCCCTGCGTTGGGCTCTGTGCTGACAGCACAAAGCCTGCTTGGAATTCTCTACCTCCCTTCTCTCTCTGCCCCTCCCCCACTCACACTGCCCCTGTCTCTCTCAAAATAAATAAACTAAAAAAAAAAAAAAAAAGTAGGCCCTTGTAGGTGTGTGTGTGTGTGTGTGTGTGTGTCTTTTTTTCTTCCTTCCTTCCTTCCTTTCTTTCTTTTTTTATAATTAAAAAAAATTCAGTGTTTATTTTGAGAAAGAGAGAGAGAGAAAGAGAGAGAATCCCAAGAAGGCTCCACACTGTCAGCTCAAAGCCTGACCTGGGGCTCAGTTTCAGGAACTGTGGGATCATGATCTGAGCCAAAATCAAGAGTCGGATGCTTAACTTGACTGAGCAACCCAGGCACCCTTTGTGTGTCTTTTTAAACTCAACAAGCTTGAGGGCAGACATAAATATTTTTTTTCTTTACATTGTAGCACAGACCTCATCAGAGTAATTTTCTTTCTGCTGACTAGATTTAGTCTACCTTTATACTAGAAAGGGAGCCCTTGAAGCTTTCTGGCTTATCTGGGGCATTGATTATATTGTAATGTGGGAATATATCTTTGGTCTTCTGGCAGACATTAAACCTCAAATTGTAAGTTATAGAGATCAAGAAATTTCCAAAGAGCAGCCGAAGAGTGAAAATATTCTCTCTATGTGTGGTTTTTAGCTCTTATTTTTTGGACTACAGCAATTTCTCATACTTTTATTGTAACCTTCCCTGTTCATTTAAAAGATGTTTTTATATCTTTCCTACATTTGTGTGCCTTGTAGAAGAATATTTACATCAAATCACTGAGCATGTTGCTAAAACTTGCACTCAGCCTACACTTAAATATTAGGCTTAATTTTTTTTTTTTAATGTTGATTTATTTTTGAGAGAGAGAAGAAGATAGACCACAAACAGGGGCAGAGAGAGAGGGAGACACAGAATCCAAAGCAGGTTCCAGGCTCTAAGCTGTCAGCACAGAGCCTGACACATGGCTCAAACTCACAAGCCACTGAGATTATGAGCTGAGCCAAAGCTGGATGGAGGCTTAACTGACCAAGCCACCCAGGCACCCCTTAGGCTTTTTTTTTTTCCTTAGATAAATAAATATGAGATGGCAAACATCAATAACACTCAAAATTTATATTTTAGCTAGGTACTTCTAAAATAATGGGCATTAAAAAAATAAATAAAATAAAATAATGGGCATTATTCCCCAATGTGCATTTATTTTATTTTATTCCTTTACAATTTTTGCCTTCAGATAACGTTCTAATTTTCAACCAATCTGTGATTTTCAACCTTTCATATTAAACTTCATACTTAAATTTAGGTTCACTTTATCTCATTTAAGACATGTTTACGGCTTTAGTCTCAGCATATTTTATATTATACAAACACACACATACACACAAGCACTCCCACTCAGGGTTTTATTTACATGCACTATCAGATTATGCATCGCACTGATATTTCTGAGAATTTGATAACCTATCATTCAGCTGGTGTATTTTGTGATATGCACTTGCCACATACATTTGTATCATTGCCTCTGTTTTGCATTTATAACTGAAGCTTTTATCCATATGCCATTCTACTTTAAATGCCAGAAGTATTCAGAACATGGAACCCCTGTGGCCTAGTGCTGTTGTGTTTTATATGATTAAAGATAGTTGTTTATAACTTGTGCTTATTAACCTTTCATCCACACAGCTTTTCAGTCATTGTAGAAGTCTGACACCGGGGATTTGATCATGTCTTACATGTTTTCAGCATCACAAATACAATAGAATATGGTCATTATAAACTGGCTTCCATGTGATATTAGAAAATTCCTACATTTGCATCCATTTTTTTAATTCATGCCAAGTTTTCTTCTCGCCAAGTTTTCATCCATAATTGTCAATGTGAAATCGCCTCATCTACAAACAAGTTCACTTTGCTACAGCAATACGTTGTTTTTTTTAAAACTTCACGCCTATTTCCAATCTTTGGTGAGAGGGCAGGCTTACCCTCGTACTGATTTGCAGAGCCTGCTTTCTTTATCATTACTCTGAGAGTTTTCAAACTGTCATGCTCAAGTGTACTCAAGCCAATTGTGGCTGTATCACCAAAGATTCTGCTGCAATATACCTGAGGTGTGACACATTATTCTTCATTTTTAACAAACATTGAGATTTTTCAGCTACTGATTTGTCATGCTGACCCAACACTGTGCAAAAATGGAAGAGAAAGCCTGTAATGGATAGGGACTTCAGTTGAAATGAAGCAAAGGCTGCCAGAGCAGTTAATGCACGCAACACTGGAAAAACCCACTGAATAGCCACCGCTTCCTGGAAATTTACAAATCTCACATTTCTATTTTAATTTGAAATATTCTAGATTAGCACAGTCATAAACGGATTATGTACTCATGTTGCTTATAGCATTATTTTGTTTTCTCAGTGGTTATTCTCACTTAAGCAACAATATGGCAGGCATGAACTTCATAAAAACAAATACAACTTTTAAAATATGCAAAAGTTAAATACTAATTTTGAATAGATATCTAAATTAGCATTTAAGAGGATAACAATCCATTTTTAAAGCAATAGAGGCTATGACTTTATTTGTTTTCAATATTTTTTAAAGCAGCCAATGTATACTTTAAATGATATAATTATATACAATGAATTTGAATATAAGGAATCAATTTTCCATTTCCTTCAGAAAAACTGAGTATAAAACCAAAATAACAACAACACCAACAACAAAAATCAACCTATTATATAAGGTAATATCTTGCAGGGATTATTATTTGAGGCAGAGGATGAGCCCTAACAGTTTTCCATCTGTCAAGCTGTTACTTCCAAAATGGCTTTACAGCCTTCTCCCAAACTTCTTATTTCTTCCTCAAAATATACTATGGGAATTTGTAAAGAAATCACCTTACCCAGCCTATGTGGTTATACTTTTAAGGATGCTACTATAGACTGAATGTTTAGGTCCCTCCAAACTTCATGTTTGAAAGCCTACCCCCTAGTGCAGTGGTATTAGAAGGCGGGGCCTTTGGGAGATGATTAGATCCTGAAGGTACACCCCTCATGAGTGGGATTAGTGTCCCTATGAAAAAGACCCAAGAGGGGTGGCTGGGTGGCTCAGTTGGTTAAGAATCCGACTTCGGCTCAGGTGATGATCTCACAGCCGGAGAGTTCAAGCCCCGCAGAGGGCTCTGTGCTGACAGCTCAGAGCCCGGAGCTTGCTTTGGATTCTGTGTCTCTCTCTGCCTCTCTCCCACTCACGCTCTGCCTCTCTGTCTCTCTCAAACATAAACATTAAAATAAATTAAAAAAAAATAAAAGACTCCAGAGAGCTCAACCCATGAGGGCACAGCCAAAAGACTGCGTCTATGAACCAAGAAGTGGGTCTTGCCAGATACCCAATGTGCCTGTGCCTTGATCTTGGGCTTCTCATCCTTCAGATCTGTGAAATATGAATTTGTGTGACGAGCCACCAGTTTATGGTGTTCTGTTATAACTACTCCCAAATCAGTGCTAGTTCCACTAAAACGTACAACCTTTTTACATTAATTAGATGTTAACCTATCAAGCTGCCCCACCCAGTTTAATTGTAGTCTGTTGAACACGAAGGTCTGTGAGCCCCAGGGTATTTTAGTTGATTAAAAACGAAAGGAAACAAAACAAAACAAACAAACAAAAACAACAACAGGCAAGCACAACCAAAAATACCCAAACAAACAAAAACAAAAACAAAAACAAAAAACCCACTAAAACCAAAGCCTAAATAAAACAGTGTTTCTTTTCTTCTTTTTGATAACTGCACTCAGTTTATTTGGTTGTAAACTTGAACTTCAATGGATGTGAAGTCATGAATATAAACAATGATAACATGCTTCTAAGATACAATGAGAACGTATTTTTGTTGACAGAACCGCATGATTTCACATTGTATCACACTGAAGCTGTGAGGAGTCGCCATCCTATTTTGTAAGTCTTGGTTTCGTCTTCACATACTATGGCAAAGGCATTTTAAGACGACAAATGAATAGACTGTAACGACACTCAGGATCTGCATGCAATAGTCCTGTGTAATTGAGTTAAGCCAAATTCAAGGTCGGAAAACAATGTATATATATTCCTGTTCGTCTTGGCTCTTGCAGCCTGCCTTGCTGTCAGGCTTAATTCTTTTCAGTCATCCTCAGCTCACCTTAGTGTCTTGGGGAGAAAAAAAAAAAAGTGCGTAAAAAATAACATTTCATTTGGAGAAGGAAAAAAAGAACAAAAGGCCTGCAGTGATAATACCATCATGTTGAGCTCCTGTCATATGCGTTAAGATCCTTTGTCGGCATTTATGGTAGAGGTCAGTGTCGGGAAAAATAGACTTCAAATCTTTGTAAATTAATCTCTGTGGAGTGTCCCAAATTCTGCTTGGCAGGTTTGAAACATAGCTTGGCAAAATGATTCCTCCTTATGTTTGTAACACTTAACATTAATTCAAAACATATAAAGACTCCAAATGGTAACATCTACATGCTTGCCATCAAAAGATTGTATTTGTCTCTTTGCTCTGAAAGCGTATCTTTACCTTAATGAGGAAATACATTTTTTTCCCAGTAGCTAAGCATGTTGGCTTATGTACCTAGAAGCAATGTCTACTGCTTCTGTACTGTGGTTATAATGCACACATTTTGATTTAATAGAATAAAACCTTAGATCTTACATATATCATATAAAAATCGAGGGTACAAATAATTGAGGAAGTTAGTACCTAATTCTGTATCCTTTTTTTTTTTATCACATACACTTGCAAAAACTTTATAACAATGCAAATAACCTTGTATCTTTTAAATACTATGGAAATCCTAGTAGTAAACTGATAAGAATAATAGAACTACAAGGAAATGCAATTAAAAAATTACTTTTACTATATATTTAGTTATAGTATTACTGCTATTTATAAAACTGTATCTCCTTAAGAATATAGAATATTGTTTTTAATTATAATTAATTTAGGCTGTAAAAGTAGTTTTTTGATTTAACCAACAAATAATCTATAAAATTAGTTCATCTAATACGCTTATAAGACTTCACATCCTATGATCTTTGACCTTGCAATACCGTTTCCTTGACTTCACTACCTTTCTTCCATCAGATGTCAGATCAAGGGGAACCTATTCATTTTTTAGGTAGAATCATCTACTCTGTAAGCCAGGTGCAAGAATTGGCAAAACCATGGAGTAAATATTTCTTTTCTGATACTGGCTACGTTATCCTACTACTTAGGCAATCAGCTAAAATGTGCATAAAATGTAGTGGTGTATCACAACATATTCCTGTTCTCTTTTTTAATAAATTTATTTTTAAAGAAGAATCAACATTAGCAATAATGTATGTCTAGTTGAGGTAGATATAATAATTTTCTTTTCTTTAAAAATTTTTTTTAAGTTTATTTATTTTCAGAGAGAGACAGAGAGAAAGCAAGTGGGGGAGGAGCAGAGAGGGAGAGACAGAATCCCAAGAAGGCTTATCACTGAAAGAGGGGATTGAACTCACAAACCATGAGATCATGACTTGAGCCAAGACCAAGAGTCAGAGGCTTAACCGACTGAACCACCCAGGGAACCCTGTAATAATTTTCTTTATACAATCATTATTACTTTTGCTCTTTATTCCCGCAGTCGAAGAAAAAATCTATAGAAAATACATTTTAGAGATCAATGCTGTATCATTCTTAATGTAAATGAGCCAACATAATGAAGTGTATAAAATATTGTGTGGAATATTATGGGGAAAAAAATGACAAGATACACTTCACAGTACACGATAGTTAAATGAGTCATTCTGCCTTCGTAAATAAATGTGTCTCTCATCCCTATCCTTGAAGACTTTATTTGGGAGAATTTTTTGTGCTTTTGTGATTATAAAAGCATCATCTTGAGCTTAAAAATTTTATTTCTTTATTTAATTCATCATTGAAAGTTTAAACAAAACAAATGCTGTCTGATGTCTATTTTATAATTTTATATCAGAGCTAACAAGCAGGGGACAACACTTTAAATTTTCCAGAGAATGAGATCATCAGGCTGCATGTAAGACAGCACTGCTAAAAACAGAACAAAATGCCATCCCTTCTAGGACTATTACACTCAAAAAAGAAAAGAAGAGAAGAGAAAAAGAAAAGGAAAGGAAAGGAAAGGGAAAAGAGAGGAGAGGAGAGGAGAGGAGAGGAGAGGAGAGGAGAGGAGAGGAAAAGAAAAGAAAAAAGAAGAGAAGAGAAAAGAAAAGAAAAGAAAAAAAAAGAAAAAAAAAGAAAAAAGAAAGAAAAGGAAAAAAAGGAATAAAAAACAGTTGCATTCTACATGCATATTTTTCACAAATATAAATGAGGATGTTCTTCAAAAATGCAAAGCAATCAAAGCACAAAATTCTAAGCAGAAAGAGACATGAATAGAGACGGGACATGTAAACATATATGTTACAGAACACAGCAATTCTGGAATGGGAATGTAAAGATGAGGTGTTTCTGCTGGGAGCCTTGAAAGCTGAGTTGGATCTAACAGGGGAACACTGTGGTCCACTGCCGTGAGAAATTAAATTGTCATTTACAGTGCAGTTATTATTTTTAGCCGAGCCTATGTAGTTCCATATGAATATTGTGTGCATACCAAGAACTTTTGGTCTTCAAAGCATGCTATGACTTTATTTTAAAGCAAAATCTAGGGGAAAAATATGTAACTTTAAAATTAAACGTGGAAGAAACAAGGCCGAAACGCTGGGTGGCCTGAATGGAGTGTTAGTGCATTCTTGTCAATTTTCCTGCAAGAATTTGTGAAACTAAGCATTTCAGAGGAACGATTTTTGATCTTAATCTTTTCATTGTCCGATGCTAAATTCTACCTCCCCATATAGAAAAATTACAGTTTTATGCTGTGGTTCCCTGATTGTCAATTATGTTTATGTTTTTTTTAAAACTATATTTCTAGTAGGAATGCTTATCATTTTTTTATTGATTGTAGAATTTCTTTATGTATTATATTCTGGGTACTAACACTTTCTTCCTTACGTGTGTCCAAATTTAGTATCTTAGTTCCTGGCTTATCTTTGTCTTATTGTAAATTTGGATGAACAGAGGCTTCCAGTCTAAATATATTATTTAATTTATCTTTTCTTTTGTAGTTTTGTTTTCTATCTAGAGAAATCTCTCCCTACTCAAAGCCGAGGACAGTGGTCTCCTATATGTACTTCTACATGTTTTAAAGTTTTCCTTACATATTTAGCGACCTAGAAAAATTTTTTTGGTGTTGTTTAAAATGCAAACAAAGAGTAAATTATTTTTCACAGGGCAAATTAGCTATTCTGTTATCTTATCATAAGTTGTCCCTGTTTCATATATCAAATTTCCATTTATGTATTGGTCTGTTTCTGTAGTCTCTAAACTGTTTCAATGTTCAATTTGTTTATGTTCTTATTATACTCTTCTCTCCTGTGGCAACACTAAGATTATGGATTCTTAGTGCCCGGTGGAAAATGAAACATTTGCTGGAAGGTCACATAGATAGTAAAAACCAACACTGTCATCAAGGAGAACTGTAAGTGAGGCTCAGTATTATTCTGTTTGATCTCCAGTTCTTTGAATAAACCTTCCTTTCATCCAACAGTGCATTTTTAATCAAAACTTGGTGTAAGAATGTTTCCAGACAGAGGAGAATGTTTTAGTCAGGAAAGCAAAGAACTATTCTCTAGGAGAGTTAAGACCCTTCATGGCAAGAAATGCAACTCTTCAGATCTGATTTATCCATTCAAAGCAGGGAAGGTCAAGATCATTACAGGATCATGTAGGAATTTAGAAATAGTACATGTCGGAGCACATTTTAGCTCCTGGTCCAAGAGCAGAAGAGACAACTTAAAGCACCAAACTAAATAAAACTTCCATGCCCTGCAAAGTGTGCAGGAGGCAACCTTTGCCTCTCTACTTTCAAGATGGCACCTGTCATGATACGGAATGCCTTTTACTCTCTAAAGGTCGAAACGGTAGGCATAAGGAAAATATTTAAAAAATTGTTTCTGACCAGGGATGTGGCAATATCTGCCCTGTTAAATTATATCATAAGTTGGATTATTCTTTTCAGCGTATCAAAATATCTCCCATGTTAAAATAAACACAAACAAAAAATCAGTAAACCAACCCTACGCACGAGTGAATAAGCAATGAGCTAAAAAAAGCCCAAAACTTTTCTTTTTTTTTTTTCATTTTTTTTATTATTATTTTATTTTTTTTTTTTTTATTTTTTAATATATGAAATTTACTGTCAAATTGGTTTCCATACAACACCCAGTGCTCATCCCAAAAGGTGCCCTCCTCAATACCCATCACCCACCCTGCCCTCCCTCCCACCCTGCCCTCCCTCCCCCCCCCCCATCAACCCTCAGTTTGTTCTCAGTTTTTAACAGTCTCTAATGCTTTGGCTCTCTCCCACTCTAACCTCTTTTTTTTTTTTTTTTTCTTCCCCTCCCCCATGGGTTTCTGTTATGTTTCTCAGGATCCACATAAGAGTGAAACCATATGGTATCTGTCTTTCTCTGTATGGCTTATTTCACTTAGCACCACACTCTCCAGTTCCATCCATGTTGCTACAAAAGGCCATATTTCATTTTTTCTTATTGCCACGTAGTATTCCATTGTGTATATAAACCACAATTTCTTTATCCATTCATCAGTTGATGGACATTTAGGCTCTTTCCATAATTTGGCTATTGTTGAGAGTGCCGCTATAAACATTGGGGTACAGGTGCCCCTATGCATCAGTACTCCTGTATCCCTTGGATAAATTCCTAGCAGTGCTATTGCTGGGTCATAGGGTAGGTCTATTTTTAATTTTCTGAGGAACCTCCACACTGCTTTCCAGAGCGGCTGCACCAATTTGTATTCCCACCAACAGTGCAAGAGGGTTCCTGCTTCTCCACATCCTCTCCAGCATCTATAGTCTCCTGATTTCTTCATTTTGGCCACTCTGACTAAGCCCAAAACTTTTCTTGACCACATCAACCTCTATCCACTGCCCCCATTTCTCTCCCCTCCGTCTATGAGGAGTTTCACAGAGTTGGTCCATACTGGCCGTCTCCTCCTCTTTGTATTCTCCCTTAACTGAATTTTAATCAGGCTTTTCCCCACTACTCCAGTGAAAATTCATTCCCATACCGATGTCACCAATGGATGTTCGTATGACATTGCCATACCCACTAGCTGGTCTTTAACCATAGTTGATAAAGGCGATCTCCTCTGTTTCCTGAGGTATTTTCTTAACTTTGTTTCTATGACACCACCTTCTCCTGATTCTACTTTTCTTCTCGCTCCTTTTCAGTCCTCATTGCGAGGTCCTCCACCTCTCAGAAGTGCTCTTCTGCCATATTATTTGCTACTGGTTGTATCAGCCAGTCACATGACCTTGAATGGAATCTTTCCAAGTGGGAGGAGCCACAGCTGCCCAGAATCTATCCAGGGCCTCAGGTGGGTATTTTCATTCCTATATTCAGATCCTCTTTTTCCTTCTTTAGCTATAATATTCCTTCCCATTCAGTAAACCCTTTTAAACATTTCTGTCCAATGTATCACTAGAATGTTTATTTCTCTTGTCAGTCCATCCTGGATTTGTTAGATTTCAATGAGGTAACTTAGTACTTAATGCAAAATTAAACTTATGGAAGTAAAAATGTATATATGTATATATACATATATACATATGTATATATGTATATATATATATATACATATATACATACACATATACATATACATATATGAGATATTGGGTATTATATAAACATAGTTATTGAAATTCTGAAATTATATCGAACTATTTTAACAATCATATCGCTCTTAATATAAAAAAAAATTTTAAAAACATTCTTCCAGTGTATGGTAAACTTAGTTTATGATTAATAGGCACAGTGGACATGTGGTAATCTCACATGTTTGAGATGCAAACACCGTGTTTCCACTACCCACGACTCATTTTTGAACCTAACGTCCAGAGGTTCTAGAATAGCTTTCTAAATTGCTCACCCAATCACCAATAAAAGGACAGAAGGTAACTTCATAGACATAACTTATAAATTTATGATATTTCAAATATGTACTGGTTACCTTCTATGGGAAACATTAATGCTCATACCTTTAAACAAAAATAGAGTTATTTCCATGCATATAAATTGACAAATTACTTTTTGGCACCTCTAATTTACAGCTGTCCTCGTATAAAAGTGAGAAATGTGAATGT
Source organism: Panthera pardus (assembly GCF_024362965.1). Taxonomy (NCBI): domain Eukaryota; kingdom Metazoa; phylum Chordata; class Mammalia; order Carnivora; family Felidae; genus Panthera; species Panthera pardus. The sequence continues at coordinate 79,173,592 of NW_026526710.1, read as the reverse complement.
CTCTTTCTTCCTACTTTTGAATCTACATACAGATTAATCTCCCTGCTAAGTAGAGTTATCAATCATTCATGCCTCTAAATGTCAAACACTAAGAGCACAGCATACAGTACGATTTATTCTTTTGTTGTCTAAAATACAATGAATTTTATCGCTTTGAAGAAAAGAAAAGAAAACATTTTAAAATAGCATTTCTCAGTTTAAGAAATCACTGAGGCATAGGATTATTTCTAACACAATAGAGTGATTCTTTCTCCAAAAAGAGATGTATAGGAGGATTTAAACATAGATTAGTTCTTTTTAGATAATGTTTTATGATGGAAAATAAAGTTTGTATTTTGATACTGAGACTGCTTGCACATCTTGATCATTCTCTTTTATCTTTCACTTACTTATGTTTACATTATAATAATGAATATATATAGTTCTCTGTTCTTTCCTATAGGTAAAATTTGGCAACTATCTTATTGCTTCTGCAACTAATGATGCAGGCTAGTTTTATTTGGATGTTTTAAGCAACCAAATAGGAGCTCATCAAGGGTTTAGCATTTTACCGATTTGTCAGTTCAAGCAACTGTCTTTTATCCCCGGCCTCAGAGAGTTCTGTTAATACCGTATGAGACAAAAATATCAAGCTCTTTTTATTTTTTAATTTTTTTAAAATGCTTATTTATTTTTGAGAGAGAGACAGAGTGTGAGCGGGGGAGGGGCAGAGAGAGTGGGAGACACAGAACCCGAAGCGGGCTCCAGGCTCTGAGCTGTCAGCACAGAGCCTGACATGGGACTGACACGGGGCTCGAACCCATGAACTCTGAGATCATGACCGGAGCTGAAGTCAGACACTAAATTGACTGAGTCACCCGAGTATCCCCAAAATATCAAGCTTTTGATTATTGTGGTTCTTAAAGAGGCCACAACAGTTTTCGCTAGGAAATAATAGTTTGCTAAATTAGGAGGGCATTTGTTGTGGTGAGCACTGGGTATTATATGTAAGTGATGAATCACTAAATTCTACTCCTGAAACCAATATTACACTACATGTGAACTAACTAGAACTTATAAAAACTTGAAACAAAAAAATAGTTTGATACATTTGACAATTTAACCTTATTTTTTTCCCTTTTCATTTATTTATTTTTAATTTATAACCAAATTAATTGGCATATAATGGAATAATGATTTCAGAAGTAAAATCTGGTGATTCATCCCCTATATATAACACCCAGTGCTCATCCCAACAAATGTCTTCCTTAATGCCCCTTGCCCATTTAGCCCATCCCCCCTTCAGCAACCCTCAGTTTGTTCCCTATATTTAAGAGTCTCTTATGTTTTGTCCCCCTCCCTGTTTTTATATTATTTTTGCTTCCCTTATGTTCATCTATTTTACATCTTAAATTCCACAAATGAGTAAAGTCATATGTTTGTCATTCTCTGACTAATTTTGCTTAGCATAATACACTCTAATTCCATCCACATTGTTGCAAATGGCAAGATGTCATTCTTCTTGATTGCTGAACAATACCCCATTGTATATATATGTATATATGTATACATCTATATATATGTAGATATAGATATAGATATAGATATAGATATAGATATAGATATAGATATAGATATACCACAACTTCTTTATCCATTCATCTGTCAATGGACATTTGGGCTCTTTCCATACTTTGGCTATTGTTGATAGTGTTGCTATAAACATTAGGGTGCATGTGCCCCTTTGAAACAGCACACCTGTATCCTTTGGATAAATACCTAGTAGTACAATTGCAGGGTCATAGGGTAGTTCTATTTTTAACTTTTTGAGGACCTCCATACTGTTTTCTACAGTGGGTGCACCAATTTGCATTCCTACCAGCAGTGCAAAAGGGTTCCTCTTTCTCAGCATCCTCACCAACATCCGTTGTTGCCTGAGTTGTTAATTTTAGCCATTCTGACAGGTGTAAAGTGATATCTCCTTGTGGTTTTGATTTGTATTTCCTTGATGATGAGTGATGTTGAGCATTTTTTCATGTGTCTGTTGGTCACCTGGATGTCTTCTTTGGGAAAGTGTCTGTTCATGTTTTTGCCTATGTCTCACAGGATTGTTTTTTTGGGTGTTGAGTTTGATAAGTTCTTTATAGATTTTGGATACTAACCCTTCATTTGATATGTCATTTGCAAATACTTCTCCCATTCTGTTGGATGCCTTTTAGTTTTGCTGATTGTTTCCTTCATCGTGCAGAAGCTTTTTTATTGACGAGATCCTAATAGTTCATTTTTGCTTTTGTTTCCCCAGTCTCTGGAGATGTGTTGAGTAAGAAGTTGCTGTGGCTGAGGTCAAAGAGGTTTTGGCCTGAATTCTCCTCTAGGATGTTGATGGCTTCCTGTCTTACATTTAGGTGTTTCATTCATTTTGAATTTATTTTTGGGTATGATGTAAGAAAGTGGTCCAGGTTCAATATTCTGCATGTCACTGTCCAGTTTTCCCAACATCATTTGCTGAAGAGTCTATATTCCATTGGATATTCTTTTCTGCTTTGTCAAGGTTAGTTGCCTATATGTTTGTGGGTCCGTTTCTGGGTTCTCTATTCTGTTCCATTGATCTTAGTGTCTGTTTTCGTGCCAGTACCATACTGTCTTGATGATTACAGCTTTGTAATACACCTTGAAGTCTGGGATTGTGATGCCTCCAGCTTTGGTTTTGCTTTTTCAGGATTGCTGTGGCTATTTGTGGTCTTTTCTGGTTCCACACAAATTTTAGGATTGTTTGTTCTAGCTCTGTGAAGATGCTGGTGTTATTATCATAAGGGTTGCATGGAATATATAGATTGCTTTGGGTACTATTGACATTTTAACAATATTTGTTCTTCCTATCCAGGAGCATGGAATCTTTTTCCATTTTTTTGTGTCTTCTTCAATTTCTTTCATAAGCTTCCTATAGTTTTCAGTGTATAGATTTTTCACCTCTTTTGTTAGGTTTATTCCTAGGTATTTTGTGGTTTTTGGTGCAATTGTAAATGGGATCAGTTCCTTGATTTCTCATTCTGTTGCTTCATTATTTGTGTATAGAAATGCAACCAATTTTTACACTGATTTTATATCCTGCGACTTTGCTGAATTCATGGATCAGTTCTAGCAGGTTTTTTTGGTAGAATCTTTTGGGTTTTCCATATAGAATATCATGTTGTCCTCAAAGAGTGAAAGTTTGACATTCTCCTTGCCGATTTGGATGCATATTATTCCTTTGTGTTGTCTGATTGCCGAGGTTAAGACTTCCAATACTATGTTAAATAACAGTGGCAAAAGTGGACATTTCTGTCATGTTCCTGACCTTAGGGGGAAAGCTCTAACTTTTTCCCCGTTGAGGATGATATGAATTTCATATATGACTTTTATGACCTTGAGGTATGACCCTTCTGTCTGTACTTTCTTGAGGGTTTTTATCAAGAAAGGATGCTGTATTTTGTCAAGTGCTTTCCCTGTATCTATTGAGAGAGTCATGTGGTTCTTTTCCTTTCTTTTATTGATGTGATGTATCACATTGATTGTTTTGCAGATATTGAACCATCCTGCATCCCAGGTATAAATCCTACCTGAATGTGGTGAATAATTTTGTTAATGTATTTCTGGATCCAGTTGACTACTATCTTGGTGAGAATTTTTGCATCCATGTTCATCAGGGAAATTATTGTGTCGTTCTCCTTTTAGTGGGATCTTTGGTTTTGGAATCAAGGCGTTGCTGGCTTCATAGAATGAGTTTGGAAGTTTTCTTTCCATTTCTATTTTTTGGAACAGCTTCAAAAGAATAGGTGTCAACTGTTCTTTAAATGTTTGGTAGAATTCCCCTGGAAAGCCATTTGGTGCTGGACTTCTGTTTGTTGGGAGATTTGTAATTGCTAATTCAATTTCCTTACTGGTTATGGATCTGTTCAAATGTTCTATTTCTTCCTACTTCAGTTTGGGTCATTTATATGTTTCTAGGAATTTGTCCATTTCTTCCAGGTTGCTCAATTAATATATATATTATATATATATAACATATAAAATATATATAATATATATGTATATGTATATGTATATGTCTTATTATTTTTTATATTTCTGCAGTGTTGGTTGTGATGTCTCTTCTTTCATTCTTGATTTTATTTATTTGGGTCCTTTCCTTTTAATTTTTGCTCAAACTGGCTAGGGGTTTATCAATTTTGTTAATTCTTTCAAAGAATCAACTCCTGGTTTCATTTATCTGTTCTATTGTTTTTGTTTTGTTTTGGTAGCATTGATTTCTGTTCTAATCTTTATAATTTTCCATCTTCTGCTAGTTGGGGTTTTATTTGCTGTTCTTTTTTCCAGCTCTTTAAGGTGTAAGGTTAGGTTGTATATCTGAGACCTTTCTTCCTTTTTTAGGAATGGCTGGATTGCTATATACTTCCCTCTTATGACCACCTTTGCTGCATCCCAGAGGTTTGGGGCCATGGTGTTATCATTTTTCATTGGCTTCCATGTACTTTTTAATTTCCTCTTTAATTTATTGGTTAACCCATTCATTTTTTAGCAGGATGTTCCTTAATCTCCAAGTATTTGTTGTCTTTCCAAATTTTTTCTTGTGGTTGATTTCAAGTTTCATAGTGTTTTTGTCTGAAAATATACACAGTATACAGTCTGTATACAATCTTTTTGTACTTTTTGAGGGCTGATCTGTTCCCAGTATGTGATCTATTATGGAGAATATTCCATGTGCACTCGAAAAAATGTGTATTCTGTTGCTTTAGGATGAAATATTCTGAATATGTCTGTTAAGTCAATCTGGTGCAGTATGTCATTCAAAGTCACTGTTTCCTTGTTGATTTTCAGCTTAGATGATCTGTCCATTGCTGTAAGGGGGGTGTAGAAGTCTCTTACTGTTATGATATTATTGTCAGTGAGTTTCTTTATGTTTGTGATTAATTGATTTATATTTTTGGTGTACTACATTGGGGACATAAATGTTTATAATTGTTAGATCTTCTTCGTGGATAGACCCCTTAGTTATGATACAACATCCTTCTTCATCTTTTGTTACAGTCTTTATTTTAAAATCTTGATTGATATAAGTATGGCTACTCCAGCTTTCTTTTAGCAAACATTACCATGATAGATGGCTCTCCATTTCCCTACTTTCAATCTGAAGGTGTTTTTAGGTCTAACATGGGTCTCTCGTAAACACCATATAGATGGAACTTGTTCTTTTATCCATTCTGTTACCCTGTGTCTTTTGATTGGAGCATTTAGTCCATTGAAATTTAGAGTGAGTATTGAAAGATATGAATTTATTGCCATTGTGTTGCCTGTAGAGTCGGAGTTTCTGGTGATGTTCTCTTGTCCTTTCTATCTTTTTTGCTTTTGTTCTTTTTTGTTTTGTTTCATCTTCTCTCCCCTCAGAGAGTCTGTCTTAAAATTTCTTGCAAGGATGGTTTAGTGGTCATGAACTCCTTTAATTTCTATTTCTCTAGGAAACTCTTTATCTATCCTTCTATTTTGAATGACAGCTTTGCCAAGTAAAGAATTCTTAGCTGCATATTTTTTTCTTATTCAGCACATTGAGTATATCCTGCCATTTCCTTCTGGCCTGCCAAGTTTCTGTGAATAGGTCTGTTGTGAACCTGATTTGTCTTCCCTTATAGATTAAGGACTTTTTTTCCCCTTTCTGCTTTCATAATTCTTTCCTTGGTGTATTGTGTGAACTTGACTATGATATGCCTTGTTGATGGTCAGTTTTTGTTGAATCTGGTGGGAGTTCTCTGTGCTTCCTGGATTTTAATTTCTGTGTTTTTCCCCAGGTAAGGAAAATTTTCTGCTATGATTTACTCACAGAAACTTTCTACCCCTTTTACTCTCTCTTCATCTTCTGGGAACCCCATGATTCAGATGTTATTCCTTTTTAATGAGCCACTGAGTTGTCTAATTCTTATATTGTGCACTTTTGCCTTAGATTCCCTCTTTCTCTGCTTCATTATTCTCCATAATTTTGTCTTCTATATTACTGATTTGCTGTTCTGCTTCATCCTTCCTTGCCATTGTGACATCCATTTGAGATTATATCTCAGTTATAGTATTTTTAATTTTGTCCTGACTAGATTTTACTTCTTTCATCTCTGTAGAAAGGAATTCTTTGCTTTTTTCAACCCCATCTAGTATTATTATTATCATGATTCTAAATTCCAGTTCAGACATCTTACTTGTATCTACATTAATTAAGTCCCTGGCTGTCATTTCTTCCTGTTCTTTCTTTTGGGGTGAAATCCTTCTTTTCATCATTTTGGAGGAAGAAACATAATTAATAAAATAAAAGAAATTAAAATTGAAAAATTTAAAACAACACAAATAATCAAATAAAGGAAGCTAGATCCTAGGTTTTGGTCTGGTTGTTTTGGTGTTTTGGTCTGGTTGTTGAAAGAAGCTTGATCGAATGGAGGAAAAAAAGGAAAGAAAAAAAAGAAAAAAAGTAAGGAAACGTTTAAAAATTAAAAAATATATATATACAATAAAATGGAATAAAATGAAATGAAAGTAAAATATATCAATTTATAAAAAGAATTAAAAATATAGTAAAATTTTAAAAAATTTTATAAAAATGGAAAATAAAAATATTTTTTTCTCTTTCTGTATCCAAGAATAAGAAAAAGAAATACAAATGAATAGCTGGACCAGTGAACAGAATGAAATCCTATGAAATTACATCCAGTTTCCCCTAGTAGTCAAACTATGAAGCACTTTATAGTCCATACACTAAGCAGGTGGACAAATCCTATTGGATTTGTCATCTCTAGGGCTTGGTTGGTGCAGTTGGATGGAGCTTGGTGTAATGGCTCCGTTCTCACCTAGGTGGCACTATGTTACTTATTGATGTGGATAGGTGTGGTGTGTGTGTGTGCATGTGTGTGTGTGTGTATGCATGTGTTTGGGCACAGGAGAGGTGAAAATGGCATTACCTAGCTTCCCAGTCTTTACTCTCAGGACTCTACTCTCACCGACCAGCTATCAGGCACCCCTCCTTTGTCTCTGACTTCTCTCCACTCCCTGCTTCTACACTGTCCACCACCAAGCCATCAGCCTGCCAGGCGGCACTTCTCTCCCAAATTTTATCTCAGATGGGGCAGTGTTTCCAAACCCCTCACCCCTGAGGGCCCTGTGGCTTGACACAACTCTGACTTGCCATCAGGAACGCTTACACAACCACACTGCTGCAGAGGTCCAGAGACTGCATCTGGGTGCCAGCCCGCCCCAGAAAAAGTTCATGCAATCCTGTAGCAACAGCAGTTTAGGAATTATGGAAAATCACAACACAAAACTGATGCCCGGCTTCACTGCACCCTAGCATCCTTGTTACAACACCAACAAATGTAACTATTTTCTGGGGTCCATTGGGACCTTTTCCTATCATGAGGCTGCACAGCCTCTACCAATTGTCCTCCCAGCAGGTGAACTGCTTCTCTCTGTGTGGCCTGAGGACCCCCCGGAACTCACTGCTCCTGGGGATTCGCCTTTCCCACGAGATGACTGCCAGGTATTGAGCTGCAGAAATTCTGACTTTGCAGTCCCCTATTTAGAGAGTCCTAATGGTATTGAAACCCTCTCTTTTCTCCCTTTCTTGTTCAGTCCCTTGTGGGTGTTTTTACTCTTTCTCTTTAGCTGCTTTCAGGGGGAGTGGTTTTCCTGTACTCTCTCCCCTGTCTCTGCCCTCTCTCTGCAAGCAAAAACAGCTCCCTCCCTTCCATAGCTTCTCTCTCCCCCAGTTCACCTATCCATGCCACATTCCTGCTGACTTCTATGGCTCAAGTTATGAAGCTTGTTGTGTTAATCCTCAGGGCAATTTTCTAGATGTGCAAGATGGTTTGTTGCTGATCTAGTTGCATTTCAGGGATGACAGAAGCAGGGAACTCCATCCTGGCCCTCCTCGACAACTTACCTTTAACATGAATAATTATATTCTTTCTTCATTTCATTTTGTTTTGCTTCAGTATTATACGATATTATTACTTACTACCATTTTTCCTGTAGGGACAATCTTATACAAACTGTGCCTAATTTTTTTCTTTATATTTTCAAAAGAGATGGATGAAATTATTAGTTTTATGGTTATCTAGACTGAAAAGGAGAGTTCGATCATATTAGAACCTTCTTTTTGTTATTTCTGTATTTCTTGGTGAATGGAAAATATCTGATATAGCATAGTCTTGTACATCAAGACGGCTCACGTTGAGATCCCATCTGAAATGGGAAAATCTTGACTAACAGCTTGGAAACTTTCTGATTTACAATAGAACAAGCAAAGGTCCAACTCAGGTATGTTGCTTGACATTCTGGGTTGACATTCTGGCATCAAACTTGGATCTGATACAAGAGTAACAAGTGCTTACTTCCTACAAGGACGGACAGCTGGTGTGGCAAAATAATAGGAATAAATTATTAATTCAGAAAAACAAATGGAACCATAATGAAGGCACTTCTCTCATAACACTGGTTTGCTTCTTAAGCTAAGCTATTACAGTCATGCATGCAAATAAAATCTGATTGCCAGTCCTGAAAAAATAAAACATACCTCTCTACTTCATACTTTTCAGATCGGTGACATTATATTACCTACTTGATTGTCTTCATAGAGTTCTTGGGTTAAGGTTTAAAATGATTGGGGTAATATTTTAAAAGCCAGGAAGCTATTTGTAATAATGCCCATAGTTAAAGGCTGTCATTTGGCTTTGTCACTGATTGCTTGGCAATAATTTACTGAAATCTGCCTCAGTAAGTACTCCGCTAAATCTCCTCCATTATGATCTCACTTCAACCTCATCATAACCCACCAGGACAGACTGATATTTACATTTTTCAGGTAAGAAACTATACGTTGTTAAGTCAAATAACTTTCCCTCTGAATGTGAAAATTCCCAAAGCGATATCACTCCAAACAGTTAACAGCTATGTCATTACTAACGTTACCTTCATTACAATACAGACAATGTCAGCGAACAGGCTCCACCCAGTTCTGCTGATCTCTTCTGCCATGAGGTGTCAAGCCCTAGGCTGGCTGGCCTGCTCCACGTCTCTGCAAGACACACATTGCCGACACCACAGGCTTTTCAGTCAACCTGAAGGTTTTGGATGGCCAACCACTCCTCTGTGTCCCCTGACATGATTCCAGGCTCCCCACACCTTTCTGTCCATCTGTTAGAGCTTCTCCCTCTTAGCAACACAACAGTACATCCTCATCACCATCAAGCAGGAAAGAGAACCCAGAACAGATACAGTAGCCCCCACCCCTTTTTTTTGCTGTATTTTCCAATGGTTTTAACCCATGCTTTACCACTTAAGAAGATTTTTGTTGAACTTTAGTCTGTGTATTCATTTATACAAGGAGTTATTGGGCATATTTTATGCATAAGGCTCTGTGCTATACAGTGATTAGGCAAAACAGATACATTTCCTTTCTTATAAAGCTTGTAATTTACTAGGGAAGAAAGTCTTTTTACAGCAAATAACACTTTTCATTATAAAAGAGTGGCTTCAAGTAGAAAAGCAATTCAGAATGTTATTCACCTCTCAAATGCAAAAAAAAAAAAAAAAGCAAGCCATAATATTGAAAAAGAGGTCTTTTCTTGTCTTGTTATTCTCTTTTTTTTTTTAATTTTTTTAACATTTATTTATTTTTGAGACAGAGACAGAGCATGAGCAGGGGAGGGTCAGAGAGAGGGAGACACAGAATCTGAAGCAGGCTCCAGGCTCTGAACTGTCAGCACAGAGCCCAACGCAGGGCTCGAACTCACGGACTGCGAGATCATGACCTGAGCTGAAGTCGGACGCTTAGCCGACTGAGCCACCCAGGTGCCCCTCTTGTCTTGCTATTTTCATGCACAGACCTTTATCCTTTATGAAACATAACTCTGACATGTGCCACTTTGAGAATCACTACAATTAGACTGTGAGGTCTTGCATGCAAGGGGCTATACTTAACCAGTTTTGTATCCAGCATTCCTTGAGTTATTAGAAAATAATTACCTAAAGTTTCTGTCAAGTTTTAAGTGTTTTCAGCTGTACAGAAACATCATGTACATGTGTTCATGTGTACATGTGTTCATGACTGTGATAAAATCTGACATATAATTCAATCACTAAATAAGCTTAGTTTTAACAGACTGCCTTTTTTAATAGTATATTTATTTCAACATTCCATATGTGGCTGCTGAGTAGATAATATTGTTGACCTACACACTCCATAGAAGATCATGGTGAAAGGTAGGGACAGGGTATTATTTGTTCCGTCTTAATTAGGACTTTTTTTCCCAATAATCTCATCACATGTTTTGGATTTGTTAAAGGCATGGAACGAAGATATATTATGCATGAACCCAAATCCACATACGTGAAAGTAAAACACTTTCATAGAATTAATTGCACATGGATAACTTTGAATTGGAATTATATTAAAAGATTCTTAAGCTAAAAAATGATTAATATCGTGTACAAACAAGACCAAAACCTGTTAGGTGCAACATAACCTAAGCACTGATGATCTGTAGTTAACGCTAACCATAAATAGGAGTGCAGCAGTGAGAAATTAATTTTGAAAAGTCAATTTTCATGTACTCAAAGCTGATGGTACTGTAGCTCATTTGTATAAAGTTTACAGAACAGCTTATTATTCACTGTGTGATACTCAAAATGCACGTTTCCAATACTAGAGGGTCTAAAAATTGCAGTTACATCTTTAAACTCTGGCTCTGCTGTTTAATCATTGTGTGACCTTAAGGCAATAAACAGTAATTGATTTAAAATTTGAGTAGATATATTAAAATATAGATTTGTAGGAAAAAAACAAATCCCACTTGAGGAAATATACAAGAGACACAACTAAAACAGACTGATAAAGAAAGAGTAAAGTTTCTAATATAGAAGGAGTTTCTTCATAATAGTGATACAGTTTTTACATTCACTTATTAAGCATGTGATGTGGCTCCAACATGTCAGAAGATACTGTTAGGAAAATAGACACAGACTTAAAATAATTTTAAGATAACTTTGCATATCTTTGGTCTTTGACAGGGAAAACAGTAAAGAAATGGTAAAATGTACTCAAAGAAAATGAATTGTTTGCAGATAAGAGACACATTTTTCATAGTCTGGATCCTCTATGCCTTGTTTTTGAACATCACTTGTTAAAATAAAAAAGATAATCAAGAAAACTTAAAATTCAGCAAACCAGAAATAGTCACGCTGCAATGTTCTTATGAAAATTCAGTGAAGGTTGATCCTAGCTACAAAATATAAAGGACAAATAAAAGCAACAAAAATACCAAGAAATACCTCAATCGTGAAAGAATTTTTATATAATTATTTTGGATCAAAGAGAAAACAAAAATATGATTACAGAATATTTTGAAACTAACAATAGGGTGGAAACTACTACAAATAAAAACTAATAAAGCCCATCTAACGAACAAACACGCTTGGTGTGAACTTTTTATATAAAATTAGTGTACCTACAACACATTAAATGGTGAGTGAAGTTTGTGCGAGTCAAATCTCCTATGCCATCAAATGTCTTCTTTGGTTTTTAAATGTTGTTTTTAATTTTTTTAATGTTTATTTATTTTTGAGAGAGAGACGGAGTGTGAGTGGGGGAGGGCCAGGGAGAAAGGGAGACAGAATCCAAAGCTGTCAGCACAGAGCCCGACGCAGGGCTTGAACCCACGAACTGTGAGATCATGACCTGAGTCGAAGTCGGATGCTTAAACAATTGAGCCACCCAGACATCCCCCAAATGTCTTTTTTAAAGATGATTTTGTTTTTGTAAGTAATGCTTCTCAAGTTTTAAAAACATGTTTCATAAACCTAATTGTTAATTAAATTATAGAAAGTTAAAAACGCAGAATATGTTTGGTTCCTATTTAGAATGTTTGAATTCATACATGTAATACATACATACAGATATTACTAAAGGTAAATACAAGTGATTTAAAACTGGTTCAAAGTCTCCTCTGATTCAAAATCTTGAGGGAAGGCTGGGTGGCTCAGTCGTTTAAGTGTCAAACTCTTGATTTCAGCTCAGGTCATGAGGGCTCCACGTTGCAATCCTGCTTGGGATTGTCTCTCCTTCCCTCTCTCTGCCACTCCCATGCTGTTCTCTCTCTCTCTCTCTCTCTCTCTCTCAAAATAAATAAACATTATAAAATAAAGTAAAATTTTGAAAAATTGTTTAGTTGAAAATAAGTAAATTGAAAAATTACGTTGAAAGTGTCACGTATTTAGAGGGGGAGATCTCCCAGGCTCAGGACTCCGTGGATATATTATTTTAAGAAAAAGAAAGCTATGATTCAAGCAAAACCATTTCATATTTCAATAGGTAGACAGAAGCATACTGCAGTCTCACTTAACTACAGCTCTCCATCTCATCCATAAGAATATTAGGAGTTATTTTATAAATGCATTTCAGAAGTCAAGACTGAAAATGTTAGGCCCATTTTAGTATTTCAACCTTAACAAAAGAAACATTACTTTCGTTATGCATAGCTTAATCAGTGAAACAGCCATTAATATACCATCACCATTTAATTATTGATGTTAATGGTCTATTAATATATGGCAATCCTTTAATTATTTATCCTTTTCTAAACTACTTATTTACCCAATCTAAGTTTCTAAAATGGAACTTTAAAAAATGAGACATTTTTGTATTATATCTTGGGAATTTTCTTCCCAATATCCGTTAATTCTGTAAGTAGCCCAGACTTGTTGGGTGTTCTTCATGATTATTTTTGTCCTTTTTCCAGCACTGGGGAAATAATTTATCTTTTATTTGAAGCTTGGCCCAGCTGAAGGGGCAAGGAGGCTATAGGAGTGTGTGACGCATCAAAATGTCAACCAAAAAGGCTAAAAAAATTTGAAAGAACATATTCAATAAGCCATATAATTCTCTATTAAAGAAAAAAACAGGAAAAAGCATTCTGTTCTGTATTGCAAATTACAGAAAACGAAAGCTCCATAAAAATCATATTTTCTGATGGAAATGTAAGAAAGCACAAATTCTCACATGAGGCACATCAAGATCAATATTTACAGTGTCAAGGTAAAAAATAGTAAAGGTTTATCAAAAGGTTGTAAAACATAAGTCTCACATTCATTTAAGGTTCTCGGATTACTTATCGTGGAGACAAGATTTCTGGCCCTTTTACCGAACACCCCCCCTTAGATATTATGCTAGCATTACCTTCATGTCTTAGATCAAATATTGACTTCTGCCATACTATAAGTCATCGTATAAATCCTCACCTTCCTCAAGCAATTATTGTATTCCTTATTTCTGAATTCCCATATTGTATAAATCTATAGTCTGTAGTATTTTTTCAAACACATAATGACTACTTTCAAGCCAGACTTGATGTTCCTATAATCTGAAGCCTCTATATATGATTTTACATTGTGTGTTATTTTAGCTTTCGATCCCATTTCTGGTTTCTTTATATAGTTTTTTTTTTTTTTTGCTTGGGTAACTGATATTGTGAAAAGAATGATTTTGAAAATGATTTCATTTCCCTGGACCCATGCTCCCTAAACTGCGAGCTCAAACTGAAACAAGTTCATGGTATTGTCATGATTATTTTGAAAATCTGCCACACAGGAACTTCTGATAGATGATCCACAAATTACTAGTTTGAAGTAGTTCACAGCTTAAACATTAAATATCACTCATTAGTTTTAATGTTTTTGTGGAGCTCAGCTTTTAGTAGTTGCCACGAAAAAAATGGTATTGCATAAAAATCAGAAAAACAAAGCAAGAGCAAGACGTTGTTCAAACTGATTCCAAGGTTTAAAAAATGTGCTGAGCCCCACAAGGACACCATATTATTAGTACATAATAATAGTATGTAATATTATTTATTCAACACATGAATTTGCAGCAAAACATATTTAGTCTATAGCATGTATCCCGTACATAGATTTTTTAAAATGAGGAATTGATATTCAATATGCATAAAGTTTCAATGATACAAGATGAATAATTTCTAGAGATCTGCTGTACAACATAGTGCATATAGTTATCAACACAGTACTGTACTCTTAAAATATGTCAAGAAGATTGTTCTCATGTTAAGTGTTCTTCTCTTACACATACACGCAAACACACACAAATACAAAAGAACCCAAGGGATTTGGGAGGTAATAGATGTTTAGTACTTTAACTCTGGTAATGGTATCATGGGTGTATGCATACATCCAAACTCATTAAAATGTATACATTAAATATGTGAAAGTTTTAGTATATCAATTATATCTCAATAAAGCTCAGAAAGAAAGAAAAAAGAAAGCAGATTAACCCCTCAACAACCATAAAAATAAAATGAAAATAACTTTGTCAATACATTTAAAATTTAGAAGAAACATCCAACTCATAGAAAAACACAAGCCACCAAACTCTCCCTTCCAAAATGGTAAATATTTGTAAAATTATTAAACAAATTGAATCTGCATTTAAAATTTTCCCAGAAAGTTATCTTCATGATCTCTTTCAAATATTTAAGTAAGACAACATTCATATTACATAAAATTATTCTAGAGAAAAGAGAAAATGGGAGTAATTGTCAATTTATTTTATGAGGTTACCATGTTCTTGTAACAAAACTGAAGATTTTACATTAAAAATATAAGCTAATGAGCTAATAAATAGCATTTAAAAATGCTTAAAGGAAATACTAGCTTATCTAGTCAATACCATTAAATGAATAAAATTTATTGGCTAATTTGTGTTACAGAAATCCAAAATTAGTATGACCTTTGAAAATTAATAAATAAAATCCATTACATTGACAGAATAGAGGGAACATTTTTGAGCATCACTATAGATGGAAAAAAGGCATTTGATAGAATTAAATGTTAATTCTTCATAAATATTTATTCACATAACAAATGGTGTTAAATTAATGTACAACAAATATCATCCTTAAAGACAAAGCGTGAAAATCTTCCCTTTAAAATCAATACCATTGTTATTTTTTTTTTCAGTTTTGTATTGGATATCCTAGCAAACGTAATACAATGAGAGACTCCCATACTCAGAGATTCCGACTGAACTGGTTGGGGGTGTGCCTTCAATGACTCCTGGGATCAGGAGAAACAGGTAAAAAGTGACTGGGCCCTTCTTGTTTTCCTTACACCTGTCTTCTAGGCTGTCTCTAAGTTCCTCTTTGCTTTTACTACTAAGGGAACTCACCCTAGCACTCTGATCAAGATGCTATGGCAAAGCCGAGAAGAAAATACCGTTCATGCCAATGCATCGGATCACATCTGTCTTACACACAATGTTCCCTTTATTTTCATGTTTTCCTTCACTTGTTCCTTGAGATTGACTATGTGGAAGGAGTGAGCTCCCTCGGTCACTAAGGGTTCAGCATTTTGGAAGGAACGTGGATGTCTCATTCCAGACTAATGTGTAGGAATTATAAATTGTCACAGAGATGTCTCAATATTTGGTAATTAGCATTAACAAGTCACTAATGTACCTGTGTTTTCTTTGGAAATTTCTTATTTTTAAAATTTTACCTTCTCATTTCTCATCTTTTCCTCCATCCATAAATGTTTCTAATATGTTGTATTTTGCAATAAAAGAATTAATGTGAAGACATCTGATTATTTGTTAAAAAATAATTCTTTGAGTTTAGACAAATTTCTATTCTTGATATTAGCAAAGGACACCTTTGAAAGGTGGATGCTAATTTGTTAAAAAAAACTACAGACAAAAGACCTCATTTTTCTCCCTTATTCCAGATGATTTAATTCAACTATATTTATGGTATTTAAAAATTATATTGAAAATATATAGTTATTTTTATTCTAGTGATATGTAATTCTTCATAAACATATCAGTGTCAAATTGTAATTAGCAAACAAATAATTACAAGTGATATATGTAACATTTTCAAAATTAAGTAAACCAGAGAAGATAATTTTCAATCTAAGTGGATTAATATAGATCAAAATGATTGAAATTTAAAGATTACAAAGTCTAATTAAAGATAATTTAACTTGTAATGGCCTACCTACAATTTGAGAAGAAAACTAATTAAAGTGAGAAATATTAGCATTAAGATGCTTTTATAGAAGATTAATTTGTTCTAGTTGTTTTGATCTGTTTATTTTAACTTTGCCCAGTATTACTTAAAAAGAGCAGTTATCTTCAAGCTGTTTGATAATAACAGATGTTTAAGTGTTTAAACCTTCAGATAAAATACCAGATGATTAAATGTCACAATAAATTTATTAGAAATGACTAGATTTTAGTTCCATAGCTAAGAAAATCATTTAAGGTGATCCAAATAATTAAGCTTTCATTCTGTATTAGCTATAAGAAAACTTTGGAATTTGCGAATGCTCCTTTACAATGAATCTTACATAAACTTATTTTCCCTTTACTTTATGGAAATAACAGCCCATCGAAGGACATATTCTCTGAAGAATTAGGGCTTACCTTTACATGATGCCTCTTTGACCTTAGTATTATTGAACCATGAGAATTTAAGGGGTTTGGTTAATATGGGAATGCAATTTTCCTATCTGGAAATGCCACGTTAAAAAAAAAGTAATGAGTTAACTCTTCTATGAAGCAGCTAAATGAGCGGAATCTTAGCAACCTCTGATTTCATTGCACACGCTACTAAGTGCATCCTACTAGGAATTACCTTCCTCACTGTCGGACTCATGGAGTTGTGATTTCCTGTCTGTTCACCACGTCTCAAAGTTGATATAAACGCATATCATCAGGGGGCACCTGGGTGGCTCAGTTAAGCATTCGACTTTTAGTGTCAGCTCAGGTCATGATCTCATGGTTCATGGGACTGAACCCCACATCGGGCTCTATGCTGACAGTGTGTGGAGCCTGCTTGGAATTCTCTCCCTCTCTTATTCTCTCTCTCTTTCTCCCCCAAATAAGTAAATAAACATTTTTCAGAAAGACTCATAAAAAACACATATCATTAGTATTTTTTCGGTGTTGAGAGGACCTTGTGCCATGGTGCTAGAGTTTAAATAATTGCTAATTAAATTAAACTTGTTTTAAAGAATGCCTTTTCACTTAAAAAAATCTGAGAATGTACAGGGATGCCTGGGTGGCTCAGTTGTTTAAGTGTCTGACTGTTGGTTTTGGCTCAGGTTATGATCTCACCATTGAGAGTTTGAGCCCTGCTTTGGGCTCCGTGCTGATGGTGCAGTGCTTGCTTGAGATTTCTCTCTCCCTCTCTCTCTGCCTCTCCCCTGCTCACTCTCTCTGTCTCTTTCTCAAAATAAATAAATAAACTAAAAAAAATCTGAGAATCTACAGATTACAAAACAAAAGGAAAGACCCAAATCAAGAGCCAAGTGAGCAGTAGTTAAAACAAGTCACTAAGACACTTATTGATTTAACAAATGATTGTTAAATTAATATAAGGCAGGCACAGGTTACATGCTTATTTCTGATGAAATGGCCTCTGCGCCATAATCTTTGGAGTTTTTGAAATGTGATACTATTGTAACAACAAAAAGAAATAACTCATTTGATTCAATCACAAGCTTGATGATAGAACCAGATCCTGTCTATTAAGCATTTAATCTGCAGTTAGCATGTCCTTGGTATTGATATATTGTTTCCAGGCCACTGATTAATTGATCAACCTAAAATCAATTATCTTGGGGTAATTTCCATTTATATGTCCCATTGTACCTCCAATGCTGACACATCCCAACTTGAACTTGCTGTTGGGCCAATGTCACCCTACGTCTTCTCCCTGTTTTCTGCATCCACCTGATCAAAGTGTGCATTGAGGACCAGCATCATCTAAATGCTTCTTAGAAATGCACATTAGGCATGGTCCAGGTCTAATGAGTCCGAATCTGTATTTTAGCAATATCCCCCCAAAACGGAGAATCACCAACATATATCTAAATGAATGGCACGAACATCATCCAACTATAAAACCCAGAATCATAGGTGTGTCTGGTCCTTGGCACTGCCTCCTGCTTTTCTGCTTTGTCCATTCAACATTCTGCTTTGTCCACCTCATTCTGTTAATCCTACATATTATCCATTATCTTACTTTCTTCTCTACAACTGACAAAATCTATTCTCTTCCCTTCATTTTTCATCTCCACTGCCATAATCCTAATTGAAGACAGAACACATTTACCAGATAAACTAGTTCCTACTGATTTTCTTGATGTCAGGATTTCCACACTCTCAACTTCTTCTTTGCACATCAATCACAGTGGCCTTCAAATGTGTATCTGGTGTTGTCTCCTTCAGATCAGAATATCCTACTGGCAACCCATTGTTCTTGGCTCATGAAAAGAGTTCACAATATGGCCTTTGAGTTCCTACTGGATCTGGCATCTGCCTGCCACTCCACTCCACTCCTTTCTTTGATCCAGCCTCACCATTGTCCCTCCACAGTGGCCTTCATCCAATGCCTTGCAAGTATAAAACTTTTTCCCACATCAGGATGTGTGTGTGTGTGTGTGTGTGTGTGTGTGTGTGTGTGTGTTTCCCCCAGAGAACACTCTTCTCTGCTCATAACCAACTTACTCAAATTCATTCTTCCTCTACCAATAAAATGTAAAATTTTCACAAAAGGTTTCTCTAGTCCTAAGTACAAAAACGAAAAAATACACACAAAAATTATTCTGATATGTGTAACAACACACTGGACTTTTATTTTCACATATGTTAAAGGATTCATGATTGAATATTTGTCTCCCCAGCCAAAGGTAAACTTTCTGATGATAATGTTGCTTCACCGTTGTCTCCCCCATGCCTAGTACAGCACCTTAAATATAGCACTCTCTGTCCACAATTTAGACATAGGAATTGTACTTTTCTGTATTATTTTATTTAATTTCAATTATTTTATTTTTCAAAATCAGATGCAGAACCTAAATATCAGTTCCTTGTAACCCAACTATCCTACCAGTGCTTCCTAGGGTCACATTTTAGTTCTGGAAGGAATGTATGGTTCCAAAACATCTTAGGGAGAAGCAGTTATTTTTTTCTCCTTGAATGTCCACTATGGACTAAGAAATCCGGTCTTTTTGGTCAGTGATCCACAAAGACAGACATGAAAGGGTGTATCAGTGTTGACCATCTGGATCCATCCCTCTGGCTGCTGTCTCTGCTCCTTCAACACCAGGCTTGGAGAATCAGAATAATTTGTTACTTTGTTTTCAAACCATAGCATAGATCTGTCTCTGAGGATATATAGCACTTCGTGCTTGGGCTCACCATGTCCTTTGCTCTCCAGTGTCTTGCTAAGGTACCCCCAGAACCTACACTAGTGTCATTGGTTTTGACATAGGGGTACAATGGAATCAGGGATCAGAGGCAGTAGGGAGCAGAGCTCCTGGATCATTTGCCAACAATCAAACTCTCTCTTCTACCCATCTTTTCCTTCCCCCAGAACATCAGGGAATCTTAACTTTCTCTCCGATCTGAAACATGAGTAGAAATTGCTGTTCTGAACTGTTTCTTTTATGTCTCCCCATTTCCCTTAGTACATTAAATTTTACAAAACAAATTAGACTCTCTGTTTCTCTCTGCTTTGTTCTGTTTTTCCACCACTTAAAATTAAACACAACCAAAATACACTGGAAAGACTTTCTCTGCCTCTCCAAATAAAAAAAAAAAAATTACTTAATCAGTGAAATAGTAAATAAATTGTCTTAACCTCTAAGGAGATTCTAAATGACCCAGGGAGTTACATGTTGTAAGGGTTTCGGACGTCATTTTTCATTCTCCCGTGTTGGTCGGCTACAGGAGAAATCTCCTTCTATTACAGAAATTTCATTTTCTCTCAGTTGGCTTACTGCCTGTATCAATGACTGATTTAAAAGGCAAGGAACAGAACTATCAGCACAACTTTCCTTTACAAGCAAGAAGCGTTATATGTGACATTTATTTTAAGCTTGTGGCCTGGTTTTTAACTGATATGTTCTATTCGTTCAGGTCTGTTAACTGGAGACTCTTCTAATTTTCATGGTCACTCTAAAATGACCTCCTCAAACTGGGACACATTTAATAAATTAATGCAATATATGGAAGCAAAATTGTCACAACCGCAATTGTTCACAGTGAAAAGAAATACTGATGAGCGGTAAAATAACACCGTGTTTCCTTTTACGAGCCCTGCATAGGTAAATCACTAAAGCTTTCAAGATACACAAATACCTGTGCGGTGCACAGAGATGCACATATCTGCGCGTTTCTACAGTAACGTGCAAGTCAGAAAGGGAAATTGATAAGGCTATATAACTCTAATGGGTACATAGTAAGTTAAGATTCTTAACTTCTAATATATGTTTCCACTTAAATATTTAATTCTCTTTTCTTTTTTGTTTTAAAGGTTATTTTAAATTCTGTCCCCTATGTATTTGACTTCCTCATGAATGGATAATGCTAAGAAAATGTTCTAACTGATGTAATTAGCAGCCAGTGCCCAATGTGCGGCAATAAAAGCTGCTCTAAATTAGTCACCAGGGTCACACATCGCCCCCTTGAGTGCATGGCATAAAACTCAACATTTCATCTCTTTATTAAAAGATTCTCTGGGGTTAGAGAAGCATATTAAAAATTACTTTATTAAAGATGTTTTTAGTCTACCTAATGTGTTTTGCCAATCTAAAAATGCAAAGAAAAAATTTAAAAAAATACTTTGTATATCGTTAGATGCATTAAAAGCACAGTAAAATGTAATTCAATTAATATTTATTGAGCAACTGTTATGCATAAGAGATTCTTTTATGCCCTGTATAGACTTTCAAAACAATGTTTTGTTTCTTATCTTGAAAGTCTTGTAATCTAACAGTGAAAAAAGAGGAATAATAGCTTACAGGAGTTTAGGCATGCTGTAGTTTAGGTAAGACCACAAAGCCATCGAGACAGAAGAAAATAAGATATATTCCCACAGGTGTCCAGGAAAGCATTTCGGCTTTAGAATGTGTTCTTTTCATGAAGCTGATGTTTTCTGATTTTCTAACTCTTGGATTTACTATTTATAGCTCATAGGAACCTTATAATAAATCATTATGTTCTTTAAAATATATATAAAATATAGTAGACTTCTCTATACTCTTAAAAAGTTTTATCTCACGTGTTCCTTGCAAGTTTACTAATATGTACGATCTCTTTAGCACACGATATCAGAATCGTATCTGCAATGCCATGCGTCATGGCAGTGCTGTGAAAGTGGGCAGGAAATCCATGGAAAATTGCTTTCTGATACATGTAATGTCATATACACATGCATGTTTGTGTTTATACATTGTGTTGTGTATTTCTGAAAAATACACTTATATTATGACTTCCAAAATAATAATATATCTTAATTAACGTCTTCACACTCATTTTGCTAGCCTTACATGTGCTATTATACATGCCAAAATACTTCCAAAATCGTGTGTGTGTGTACACACATGTGTGTGACTAAACAATGGAATCTCTATAGCATAAATACAAACTATAGATACAAAGTAGATATAACATCTTTTAACAAAAAATGGATATCTAATGGCACCTGGGTGGCTCAGTCGGTTAAGTGTCAGACTTCAGCTCAGGTCGTGATCTCATGGTTTGTGGGTTCGAGCCCCACATGGGGCTCTGTGCTGACCACTCAGAGCCTGGAGCCCGCTTCGGATTCTGTGTCTCCCTCTCTCTCTGTCCCTCCCCCACTCGCACTCTGTCTCTCTCTCTGTCTCTCTCTCTCTCTCTCAAAAATAAATAAACATTTAAAAAAAAGAAGAAAAATGGCTACTAAACTTTAATTATGATAAATAGATCTACGTTCTTTCAAATTTTACATTCAATGTCTTATTACATTTCTAATTTCAAGGTATAATATTATTGCTAGCACTCTTTAAAGAACAACTTTCAACAGTACTTAATTATAGGACATTTGGTATAAATAGATTTGAAGTCACACTGTTTATAAATTAGACAAGTAACGTGTCAGAAAAAGAAGCACAACTCTGGGAGAGGTGGACACAGGCTCAAGAAAATTCCCAAGGATGGAATACTCTCTGAATTCCTTGAATGTTCTCTGAATTGGAATTCAGATGATGCTATAGGAACCCTACTTGAACACATACATTGAAAAGAAAATAAATTACTAGTTTAGGAGGTACAGCTCTAAACACTTACAGTAATGATCAGAAAATCTGTGATTAGATAAGATTTGCCTTTTAGAAAATTACTTGACACATAATTATTCTGAAAATGTTGATCTACCAAAATGAGGGATCTTTTTTTTTTATAGCCACTGAATTACACAATCTCAATGCTGGAAAGAAACTTAAAATGCACTGATATTAGAATGAACATTGTTGAATACTCGGTATATATCTATCACATTGTGGCTAATGAATTGATCAGCTTATTCTATATAGTTATTCAATGACCCTCCCAGCTGCCCTTGTCACTGTCCATCCCATCTAGGACAGCTTTTTTTCAAGCTGTCTTGTCATCTTTGTATTGAATGAAAATCAGTCTCCCTCTAATTTCCACATATGGCTCTGTTTTTATTATTTTGTTCTATTTCTTAATAAACTACGTATTGCAAAAATATGACTCAGTGTTTATTTAATAATTCTTTGTGAGCACCTTCCTGGGTTTTCTGTATGCTAATTTGACCTTCAGTTTATTATATTTTTATCAGAAGTCCATGACAAACAATATTTTTATTCTAGAGTCATGGAAACAAATATCTTAGGAAGTTGTTATAATGAAATGTGAAGAGATGACTATATCATTATTTTTGGAAATCAATACACAGGACTGTAAATTATTTATCAACATGTTGTGAAATACCTTTGTGTCTACCATTTTAATGTTTGTATAATAACACATACACAGACACAAATTATTGCCCTGATGGAAAGGAGAAATGCCAACCAGCATCCATTATGGTATCATAAATGTAATCTAGGAACAAATTTGCTGTTGACACACTACCAGTGACCGACTTTTCCTGACAATCCATGGATCTTGTGATACCTACGTTATTGATAGTCTCTCATTCTGCAAAAGTACACGTAAAAAATAACTGGGCTTATGAAAAAAAATGACATTGTAATGGACCATTCAAGACTTAGGCTCCTTTGTGATCAGTCCACTATAGAACGACTTCCAAAGATATTATTAAAAGAATTAAAAGACAAGTCACATTGTAGGTAAAGGAATTTTAATACATGTATATGGCTAAATATTCACATCCATAATCTGTAAAATCTTCTGCTATTTATTTGATAGACAACTCAGAAAACAGGCAAAAGATTTGAAAAGTTACCTCCTAAAAGAAGGTAGGAGAAATAGCCAATAAATAAATCTAAAGTCGCTCACCTTCATTAGTCATTAGAGAAATGTACATTATAATGACATGATTTTAACTAAAAAGAAACGACATAAAGTCCAAAGTATTAAAAAGAATCTTGAGCAATCAGATTTTACACACATGGCTGGTAGAGTATGATTTTGGAAAATTATCTGGCAGTATCTACCAAAGTTTAACAAATCCATGTCCCGTGACTAGAAGTTTAGCTGCTGAGTGCTAACTCAGGAAAAGTGCTTGTAGCTACTCACCAATAACATGTACATGAAGACCCGTTAACAATAGAATGGGGAATAAATGAGAATACTTTAGCACGAAGAAATACGGTACAGCCTGTGCCTGAACGAAATGCTGATTCATGGAACAATATAGATGAAACTCAGAATCATAATGTTGAAAGAAAGAAGCCAGACACAAAAGTAAAATGCCATGTGATCACTTTTTTATAAAATTCATACATAGTACAACTATACTTTGTAGTCAGAAGTTACGAACATGAGTAACCTTGGAAGAGGGCAGTGACTAGAAGTTTCTCTAGTAATGGCAATATTCTATTTCATCCACCTGGATTCTAGGTACACAGCTATGTTCAAGTTACAAAACTTCAGCAAGCCAAGTTCTGCAATTTTGTATGTGTGGTACTTAAATATAATATATTACATATTATTATATTATTATGGTATATTATTAATATATATTAAAGGTAGTTGGAAAGTACCTCGAAGGAATGGGGCTAAAGGAAGGATTGAGGCTGATATGGGAACGCAAATGAAACATGAATATTGGAAAGACGTGTACAAGATGCATCCCAAGACAAGACATCGACCACAGAGAAAGGTCATTGTATGACTTTCCACTGAGTGCTGCTGCGGTCTGCTGCTGATTCAGTCACTAGGCATGTCATTTCACTCACGTGTTAGGGAAAAGCATGACTTAATGTGGACAACTTGCATACAAGTCTGATGTTAGGAAAGAGGAGAATAATGCCAGACTTATTTTTCATTCATAAGATGATTTTATTATCTGTCCTGACTTATTGAAGTCACCTTAAACTGATGTTTTATATACCAGTGAATGTGGGCCAGCTAAGAGGGTGGAGATAACCACCGCCGAATTGGTCAAATTGAACATTCAAAATTGCAGCAGAAATTATTCTGGATTCAAAAGGGGCTCTGTAATAAGCTTTGTAGATTTGGAGCTTGGAGGAAGGACTTAAACAAAATTGCTCAAATAAAATTAAAGCCACCTTCAGTCTTTGTGATATATGGTTCGTGTGAGGTTTGAATAATTAACATTAAAAGAAGCAGAGTGATGTTTTAGGGAAGGAATAGCCTTTTAGATTGTTCAAACAGGGGTGTGGGCTCTAGCTAGACCTGCAGCTTCTTCGCACTGTGGATTTGATGCAACGTTTAAATGTATATAAAGATAATATATAATGGTAAAGTGCCTGGCACAACGCCTAGCCCGTGACTGGTAGCCAGTGGAAGGAAGATGTCAGACAGATGAAGCCCTTGACAGCGTTGGCCACCTGGCTGCTGGTTGCTCAGTCTTTGCTGTTCTTCTTCCGAGAAGTGTCGGTCGACATCCTGACATGCGTGGGTGGCCCTCTATCATTTTTTATTACTTAGAAGACGGGACAAATATCGATGACAGTGATCACTGACCTGTTCATTTTTCATCTACGTATAAGATCTTTAAAATGTGGACTTTTGTTTAAATTATTGATTCAGCATGTAACTTACGTCTTGAGAGAGAAAAATGTTCTTGATATATTTGGATGATTAAATGGCTCTTTATTTGCTGATACAATACTCATCGGTAGCACGTGGATTTTCTCAACTAGTGCACAAAGAATGCGTAAAAATTTTTAAATGGATAAAATAGATTTTACACGCGAAGGCTTCACAAATTCCATATTCCATATAACGACGAGTGTGCTTTGTTCACTTATGATCTCCTGTTGGCATCACGGTGTTATCTCAGATATGGGAAGCTGTGAAGTTTCCTGTTTCTTTCTATTTGTCCTACAGAGCTAGCCCTCTTTAGGATATAAAGATGAAGCAAACCACTGTGACTGAAATCAATTCTGAGCTATAAAAGCCAACAGGTCTCCTTAAACGGCAATTTTTTCTTCTCCTTGTCAGTCTACAAAACCGTGGAAGATTGCAGTTAAACATCGTTCTTGGTCATCTTAAGAGATGTCATAGCGTCTCGCATTATATATCGTTCTAGTCAATTCACTGCAGTCATCTCTGTCACTACAAAGCTCACCCTTGGAAAAGAAAAATGTAGGTCAAACCTGCTCGTATTACATACACACAATTGGTTTCTTTAAATGTATGTTGCATAGCTAGAATGAATGGGACAGCTATCCTGTGGCATAGGCAGTGACATATGTATCTCAGTTCCTTATTGTGTGTCTTCGACATGGGAGATCACTTGTAGAATAAGGATGAGCACAGATTCGACCATTTGAAGACAAAGTGGCAGTACTGTTTATCTTTTTAACATAATGCCGAGAATAATATAAAATATCAATATTGAATCTCTTAAGCATGTGACTTGACAGATAAGCTTATTTTCTTTTTATGGCTTAACAGAAACAGATGGCTCATAATAGTCAGCTGAGATAAGTGTGTGTTTTCCTTCTGATGTTACGATTGTATTTCTATTATATGATTATATGTTCTCAAGAAAGTAGGCACCAAATACAACCAAACATAAAGCATAAACCTTAAGTTATGCAAACCTATAATAAAAAATATGCATGATTGGCCTCACTAAGAAATTTGATTCCTTTTTCAGTCTATTTCCAGCATGACAGAAGTAAAAGCAGTAAATGTACTTTCCGATATGCTCCTAGAGCATCGCAAATGACTATAAACACCTAATGATTTTTTAAGCCAAATCTTTACTCCGTATGTTTACTATTTTCAAATTAAATTTCACAAAGCTTAAATACGCTTTTTTCATATATATATATGAGGTTGTGTACCTTGAGAGAATTTTTATAGATAATGCATGCATAGTTCTACATCTGTATTCCGGGGCATGCATAAGCTGCATACACACATTTAACAATTCTTGCAAAAGAAAAACGTTTAAGGGTTAAATGATCCAGCAACACCACTTACTCAATCAGGAGAAGGCACAGAATCAGAAAACCATATGAATGTGAGTAAAATGTGAGGAAATCTGTGTGCTTTTAAAAGTTGGAGCTCTAACACCAAGGGGGGAGTTTCCTAGTATAGTTATGGGTTCCCTGTATTTAAGGAAATGTTTATCTTTTAGATATCCTTTTGCATGCATAAGTTACCTCTTATAACTTAAATAACTTATATAAGCTGAACTACAGAAATGAACAGATAATTAAGATATTCTTAGGATTCTTTACATTTAATTTTTTTTTAATGTTTACCTATTTTTGAGACAGAGAGAGAGGCAGAGTGCAAACGGAGGAGGGCCAGAGAGAGAGAGCGAGACACAGAATCTGAAGCAGGCTCCAGGCTCTGAGCTGTCGGCACAGAGCCGGACACAGGGCTTGAACTCCCCAACTGTGAGGTCATGACCTGTGCTGAAGCTGGATGCTTAACCGACTGAGCCACCTAGGTGCCCCGGGATTCTTTACATTTAAGACCTTTACAATAGCATCAGCATTAAGAAGGAATGAGAATATGTGAAGGGGTTTTACTTTTTCTTTCTTTTTTTTTTTCATATGGGGAAATATGTAAGGAAGCTGTAATAAATTGATTAGAGTAAGTGTAAACGGTGGTGCGTGAAACCGTAAATAAAGCACAATATCACATGAGCTTAAATTTCATATATTGTATTGGTTATAGCTGAAACACAAAAAAATGGGTATTATAGATTTCCATCCCTCGAAATCTGTTAGGTCACACCACTAATCCCTCCATTTGTGTTGTTTTAATGTAAAATGCAAGTGCTTCAAGTTTGAAGATACTTTTTTTTGTGTATCAAAGAAAGCAAGGACATAGGGGGATGAAAAAGAGAGAAAACCATAAAGCAGATATTTAACTATGGAGAACAAACTGAGGGTTGCTGGCAGGGAGAGGTGGGCAGGAAATGGGCTGAATGGGTGATGGGTGTTATATGTAAGTGATGAGTCTCTCAGTTGTACATCTGAAACTAATATTACACTGGATGTTAACTAACTGGAATTTAAATAAAAACTTGAAACAAAAAAAAAAAAGAAAAGAAAACAAGGACAAACAAATATATTTGACTTCCAGAAGCTAACCAGTCTTTAGGAATGTGAACTACGTACTTACTGGTCTTAGATTTCTTACTCTTTAGTATAGATTTGTAGATGGCAGACTAAAAACTTTTCCCTATTTATCCCTCCAGATATGCCTTTGGTTCTAGAAACTCAAGTTTTGAATCTTTTTCTTTTAAGCCATTGGAGTCTCTATTTAGAATATCCAGAATTGTGAACTTGATTTTTTGTTTAAATTTTAAAGCACAATGTAAGATCTGTAACACTCATTTTATTATTTTCTTCCATGATGGTATATATTCTCCTGGGTTTTGTTTAGTGCTGGGCTAAGTGTAAAAAAGTAAATATGCTCTATAAAAAATATCTGTCATTCTTAAAAGAAGGTTGTATGTTACTAAGAAAGTAAGAACCTACAGTTATGTTTCTAATGCCTTGCAACATTTATAATATTGCAATGGAGAAAATGTAAAATGAAAGGATGCCAGAAATTTCCTTTTCACTTATTTATTTATTTACTTTGTTCTTTTATTTGTTTATTTATTTTTGTTGTGCATTCTCAATTGTCTGATTGTGGTAGCTTTTACCCTGCCATCTATGTTGCCTGCCCTGCCATCAAGAATATTGCATTTAGTATTCATCTGAGGTGAACTGAAGACCAAGTGTATCTTATATTTGAATAGGGCACAAACTTGTCTGACCTTCCAATGAATACACTGAAAAAACATAAATATCTAAATTAGTGAAGAGATGCTCCGTGTATTTACATAGGAAAACTCAGTATAAGAAATTGTGAATTCCTTCCAAATTGATTTATCAGTTCAGTGATATCTAGTGAAAATTTTCTATAGAGCTTTATACAGAAATTGACAAGCCTATTATGAAACTCATGTAAGAGCCCAAATGGTCAAGGAAAACATCAAAGGCAGATTTGTAAGGGAACAAAACAGAATGACTAACCCTGACAAATACCAGATGAATTCCAACACTATAGGTGTTGAGACAATATATTAAAAAGTTTAAAAAGGAGGCTCCCGGTTGGCTCAGTTGGTTGAGTGTCTGACTTCAGCTCAGGTCATGATTTCACAGTTTGGGAGTTCAAGCCCTGCATCAGGTTCTCTGCTGTCAGCACAGAGCCTGCTCTGTCCCTCCTCACTTGTTCTCTCTCTCTCTCTCTCTCTCTCTCTCTCTCTCAAAATAAATAAACTTAAAACAAGTTTGAGAAGAAAGGAAGTGAATTTATTAATATTTGCATTATGCAAGAGGTAAAGAGAAATATCTGTGACTCTCACCATACAATAACTTTCTTCTAAACCATCTGCCACTTTTTAAATAATATGTTGTTTTTAATTTATTTTATTTATGGGGCACCTGGATGGTTCAGTCCGTTAAGCATCTGACTTCAGATCAGGTCATAATCTTGCTGTCTGTGAGTTCGAGCCCCACGTCGGGCTCTGTGCTGACAACTCAGAGCCTATAGTTTGCTTTGGATTCTGTGGTTCCCTCTCTCTCTCCCCCTCCCCTGCTCATGCTCTGTCTCTGTCTCAAAAATAAATAAACGTTAGAAATTAGTTAAATATTTTATTTTATTTTAAAAATTTTATTTGTGTATGTTGTCATGGTCTCACAATTGCAATTCCATCCTTTGGCCAGTATGAATGTCACATCGGCAGATCTGGTTACATCAAGTAACAGTCAAAGGCTTGCCTTCATTTTCAATCACACAGACTCTATGTGCATTTTAATCCCTGCTCTGTACCCATTACCTAACACAATGTCTTCCATATGTTTTAACCGAAGTACTTATTTTGACCATGTATTCTCAATACATTCTTAAGTAAAAAGTATATTTAATTTACTCCGCGATTTAGATGCTGAAAAATATAGATTGCTTTAGTCAGAAACAACAGGTTCTGCATTTTCTCATCACGGAAAGTGTATCTGCTCACATATAATAACATTTCGATATATCTATTAAGATTTTGGAGCGTGGTGGAAACAATGAAAAACCTCTTTCCCATTACAGGGGAATGTATTTGTATACACACACATATATATTTACACATACATATTTCTATATACATACACATTATCTCTAGATATCTGTGTTACCTGTAACTTTATCTGTATCTGTATTTGTATCTACATTATGCCTCATTGCCAACATGTTGCTCGTTTTATTACCCTTAAAAATAGTTGTTTTATTTCCCTAATACATATGCAGTGAGTGATCTGAAAAAAAATATATGTTTTGAAGCAAATATATGGGCTGCTGGTTAGATTCTATTTCTGACCTAGGTTGTGTTCATTTCATATTTCAGTGAGGTGTACATTTAAGATGTGTGCACATTTCTTTGGGTTTGAGATACTTTACTAAATAGGTTGAAAAACATGAGCTTGTTCCTGCAGAAGGAAATGTAAGTTAGAATTCCAATCTATGTACCAAAGGGAAGTGCTCTGGAGAAGAAATAAATGGAAACAAAATAAAATGTTTGATTTGTCTAATTTTTAATTTGTCTACAAAGATGATGAGTCCGGCTCTGTGCCCCGAAGAATCTCATGAGTCATGTGGCAGGCCTGGCCATGGGCAGTTATAAGGCTTTCCCTGGCAGGCCTTAGGGGGGATCTGCCTCCCCAGCATAACTGGGGCACAGCCAGCGCAGCGGGCCCTGGAAGGAGGTCAGAGAATCGGCCGGCCCTGGCCCTCCAGGCGCTCATGCGTGTCTGCATTTCCAGTCCACATGTCCCCAAGCAGAGGCCTCTCTTTGGGATGGCTCTCCCTGAAGTCTTTCCCAGGCATCTCTGCTGAGACTTTCTTGTCTGGGGTCTTGAAGATGTTGTTCTCCATTCTGACTCAACGCCCATTATTTTTCCTCTCCTAATTCCTCCTCCCATCTCTTCCCTGGGTCTAGGTCTATAGGTTGTAGAAGCCTTCTTCTTGGAGGTCTCTTGGCAGTATAATGATCCCCTGCTCCACCATCTGTGCTGATACATCTGGTCCCCCCCCCCACCCCCTTGTGGCCATTCTGTGGGGGTAACAGAAGGGAGCATTGCAGGATCCAGGTCCTTCTCCTACTTTGCCTCTTTTTCATACCATTGCAGTGAGTGAATAAAGAATTCACTTGTTTTCAGGGACACCTGGGAGGTTCAGTCAGTTAGGGGTCCTATTCTTGATTTCGGCTCAGGTCATGATCTCCCCTTTTGTGAATAGGAGCTCTGCATCTGGCTCTGAGATAGTGCAGACACTGCTTGGGATTCTCGCTCTCTTTCCCTCTCTCTCTCTCTGCCCCTCCCCAGCTCTCTCTGTCTCAAAAAATAAATAAACTACAAACAATAACAACAACAACAACAACAAGTTGTTCCAGTGTGGCTTATTGTCTTAACTGACCAGCTTCACACCAGGAAGCTCAGATCTTTTGACAAATAGCTATTAAAATAATAATAGCAACAATGTATTGGTTGATTGTAGCATATGCAGGCATGAAATGAATGACAGTACTATCCCAAGGAACAAGAGGCAGGAATTAGCAATCTTCAACTCTAAGCGACCTGCATTCCATGCATTCCTGCATTGTTATGTCATACTGGATTTAGATTAGTTTAAAAAGTATATTGTAAACTCTAAGGCAACCACTGGTTTTTTAAAAGAAGTATAATTGATACCCTAAGAGAAGAAGCAGAATGAAATTATATAATGCTCGATAGAAACCAGAGGATACAAGAAAAGGGAAAAAACAAACAAACAGACAAACCAAATTCAAGAAATAAAAAGCAGTTTCTTTTTTTTTTTTTTTTTTTTAAATTTTTTTTTTTTTAACGTTTATTTATTTTTGAGACAGAGAGAGACAGAGCATGAACGGGGGAGGGTCAGAGAGAGAGGGAGACACAGAATCGGAAGCAGGCTCCAGGCTCTGAGCCATCAGCCCAGAGCCCGACGCGGGGCTCGAACTCACGGACCATGAGATCGTGACCTGAGCTGAAGTCGGAGGCTTAACCGACTGAGCCACCCAGGCGCCCCAAAAGCAGTTTCAAATATGATATTTATCTAACTATATCAATAACCACTTTACATGTGCATAACCTACGTGCACATTCACAGTAAGACTGAGAGTGTCAGAGTGGGAAGAAAGACAAGACCCAATTATTTGTTGTCTACGAAATACATTTTAAGTATGAAGACACAGGCTCAAAGTGAAGGAATGGAGAAAGGTAGGCCACGTTAATACCAATGAAATGAAAGTTTGAATGTTAATACTAATTTCAGACAAAGCAGACTTCAAAACTAGGAGGATTGACAGGGAAAAAGGAGGGCCACTTTGGAATGAAGGTGTCAGTCTTCTAAAATTTTTTTAAGTTTACTTATTTATTTAGAGAGAGACAGAGACAGAGTGAGCATGAAAGAGGCAGAGAGGGAGAAAGAGAATCCCAAACAAGCTCTGCACTGTCAGCCCAGAGCCCAATGTGGGGCTCGAACTCATGAAACCTGAGATCATGACCTGACCCAAAACCGAGAGTTGGACACTTCACCGATTGAATCACCCAGGCACCCCGAAGGTGTCAGTTTCCTAAGAAGGCATAACAATCCGAAATGTGTGTAAATCTAATGTAATGAATATCAAAATAATAAAAAAAATTAACGAACATCAAAATAAATGGGGAAAATCTAGAACTGAAAGGAGAAATTGACAAATGCCATGTTATAGTTCAAGACTTCAACACCCGCTGTTAGCTATTTGTAAATCAAATAGGCAGAAAATCAGTGAGGATAAAGCTGACCCGAAAAACAATATCAATCAACTTATTATAATTGACATTTAGAGATTGCTCTATCTAACAACAGCAATATATATATATATATATATATATATATATATTTTTTTTTTTTTTTTTTTTTTTTTTTTTTTTTTCCAGTTCACAAGTTTGTTGACAAGTTTAATGGGTGGAGACTTTGGGGATATTGGGATGGAATATACATTTTGCATGTGGAACCGGCATAAGTTTTTGGAGACAAGAGGGGATCGTCTACTAGGCAGAAAAATGACTCCCCTACTGGGGTCTAAGATCTAGTGCCTGAAACCTGTGAATATGTTATCTTACGTGGGAAAAGACATTTTGTAGATGTGGTAAAAGTGACTATCTTGAGATGGAAAGTTTATCCTGGATTATCCAAAGATACAAAATACCAAAATTCACATACAGAGACATACATAAACTGAATAGTCCTATATTTATTTAAAAATTAATTAATAAGTAGGAGCCTTCCAAGAGAGTTCCAAGCCTATGTGAATTTACCAATGAATTCTACTAAATATTTAATGAAGGAATGATACTGATTCTCCACAATCTCTTCTAGAATAGAAGCTGAGATCATACTCCCTAACTCATTCAATGAAGCAAGCATCACTCTAAAAACACAGTTGAATAAAAATATTACAAAAAAGAAAAACTACAGATTTGTTATCTCTCATAAACACAGTTGCAAAAATTCTCAACCAAATATTAGCAAATAAATTTCAACGATGTATGAAAAAGTTGTAAACCATGGTCAAGTGGATTTATTCTAGGTGCTAAAAACTGGTTAAACTCAGATAAATCAGTTAATGCAGTCTACCACATCAATAAATCAAATAAGACAAACTATGTGATCAGACAAATTATTACAATAAAAGCCCATTCAACACCTATTTGAATGCAACACCCATTCATAATGAAAACTCTCAGCAAACTAGGAACAGACAGAAGTATACTCAACTTGAAAAAATAAAATCCACATTAAAAGTCACAGTTGAAATTATGATTAGGAATAAAATAAGAATACTCTATCTTTCTACAGCTAGTGAATATCTTACAGGAAGTATTTGGAGTTGCAAATGAAAAGAAAATGTGTACAGTCTTGGAAGGAATAAATACAATTGTCTTTGTTCGTAGATGGCATGATTGTTTATGTACAACATCACAAAGAATTGAAAAACAATCTAGATTAAATGAGCATGCATAGTATGGTTACAAGATGCAAGATATAATAGCTGCCATAACAAAATATCAAACATCAGATGACTTAAAAGAACAGAAACTTATTGTTCCATAATTCTGGAAGCTAAAATTCTGAATTCAATGTGCCAGTAGAGCCATGTTCTTCTGAAAATTCTAGAAGAGAATACCTTGCCTCTTCTAGCTTCTGAAGCTTGCAAGCTGTGCCCAGACTTCCTTGGCTCGTACAGGCATCAGAACAGTCACATGGCAGTCACATGGCCTCTTCAGTGTATGTTATCATGGTATTCCTTCTATTTGTGACTGTAAAACCAAATTCCTCCCTTTTATAAAGACATCAGTCATGTAGGATTAAGGCACACCTAATCTCATTTTAACTTAATTATCTCTGTAAAGACCCTATTTCCAAATAAGATCACATTCTGAGGTACTGGGAATATTTTGGAGGGAACATGATTCAACTCTTTAACATTCAAAGTCATTTGTCTTTTTGCCAGCAATGAAAAATTTGAATTTGAATTTGAATTTAAAATTAGACTCTGAAATTAAAAATACCGTTTACAGCAACACCAAAAATGAAATATATAGATGTTACATATTTGAAGAATATGTTAGATCTATACGATCTAAAAGAAAATCTAAGTGGAAGAGATAGTCCATGTTCATGGATTGGAAGATAAAATATTGTAAAATTATCAACCCTTCCCATCTTGATCTATACATCCAGTACAATCCATTCAAAATCACAGCAAGCTATTTTGTAGATACTGATTCTGTGTTAATGTGTAAAAGCAAAGACGGAGGATAGCTAACACACTACTGAAAAAATAACAAAGTTGGAAGGCCCACACTACCCAATTTCTCCCATTCCTAACCACAACGTGTTGGCAAAAATATAAACATATAGATCAATAGAACAGAATTGAGAGCCTACAAATAGATCCATACCAATATAGTCAACTGATCTTTAACAAAGGAGCAAAAGAGATTTAATGAAGAAAGGATACAGTCTTCTTAACAAAGCTGGAGGTAACTAAGATACCCTTCAATAGGTGAACTGAGCTATGGTACATCCATAAGGAATGTTATTCAGTGATAAAAATAAATGAGCTATCAAGCCTTGGAAAACTAAGTTTGCATTTTAAGTTCACAGTGCTAAACAAAAGAATCCAGTCTGAAAAGCCTGAATACTGTATGATTCTAATTACGTGACATTTTGGAAAAGGCAAATCTACAGAGACAGTAAGAGAGATCAAAATTTCAGAGATGGAGGGGAAGATAAATAGGCAAAGCAAAAGGGATTTTTTAGGGTAGTGAAACTATTCAGTATGATACTATACTTGTGGCTATATGACAGTATGCATTTGTCAAAATCCACTGAACTTTTCATCACCAGGTATGAAATGTAATATTGACAAATGAAAAAAATCATTTAGGATGTCAGGAGAATCTCGAGATAGAGTGCAAAATGTGATAGGATAATCTAACTGTATTGTAAATATATGAAACAATCTCACTGGAGGAAGTGGGGGGGGGGGACCTGCTAACCTAAGTGAGTTTGAAATGAACTGAGTCAGAGAGACTAAAGGCAAAACGAACAAATGAACAAAAAGCTGTACATTAACACCGTACTCTTGTTTATAAAGGTGTTTCCTAAGACAGTACCAGGTAACAATTTCTTATTGGTAATGCTATTCATGCGTATATGACATTGGATTGGATAGTTAATAGTAGGAGCCAAGTTCCTCATTATTGCAGTGGGAGCTACACACAAGTAAGGGGAGGAGGCTAGAAGAATCCACATGGAATGGATTTGAGTTTGATCTCATGTTTAGCTTAATATGGCTATGAATATTTTCTTATAGAAATACAGGTTTATATTGATATATGCGATGGTGTATACATGCATATATTTTCTTGTTCTGTCTACTGAGAGAGCCCAGAAACAATGACACCTTATTAGCAACCGACTCTCCTAGCCCACATTTTTGTTTCTAACACCATTAGAAAATATCTAATATCTCCAGAAAAGTATTAGAGCCTTGACTGATTCTAGAAATTGGACAAGATGTATACCAGATGAGCCTGGGACATCTTTATTGCCAGAAAATAATACAATAATTAAGGGGGTGTCTGGGTGGCTCAGTTTGTTGAGCATCCAACTTCGGCTCAGGTCATGATCTCGCAGTCTGTGGGTTCGAGCCCTGTGTCGGGCTCTGTGCTGATAGCTCAGAGCCCGGAGCCTTCATTGGATTCTGTGCCTCCCTCTCTCTCTGCCCTTCCCCCGCTTGTGCTCACATGCTCTCTCTCTCTCTCTCTCTCTCTCTCTCTCTCTCCCTCTCTCTCTCAAATAAATAAACATTAAAAAATATTTTTAAATGCTTAAAAACAAAACCCACAATGATGAAGATATGTCAAAGGGACATATGAGACAAATGAAAGATGTGCCAATGGCCAAATCTGAAACAATTTAAATTGCAAAATAAAAAAATAGTATTATGACCAACAGTATACAGTAAATATTTATGTGCCTGTACTATTATAAATAACTGACTGAATAAGTAAATACATGAGAGAGAATAGACAAAATTCTCCTACTTAAGAATTCCAAATAATTTATGTAGATACTCCACTCTCAGGAAGGTAGATATAATTCCCCACTCTTTAATTGTGGAATGCACATAGTGACTTCCTCTCAAAGACCATAGTATGGGGGTGCCTGGGTGGCTCAGTCAGTTAAGTGTCTGACTTCAGCTCAGGTCATGATCTCACAGTTTGTGAGTTTGAACCCTGTATCAGGCTCTGGGCTGCCAGCTCAGAGCCTGGAGTGTGGTTCAGATTCTGTGTCTCCCTCTCTCTCCTCCCCTCCCCAGCTCGTGCTCTGTCTCGCTCTGTATCAAAAACAAATAAAACATTAAAAAAGTTAAAACAAAACAAAGACCACAGTATAGAAAGGGGCAAATGGGAAAGAGCAGCTTTCCTGTAGAGAAACCTAGCATCACCTCATGTAGGTGATCAAGGTCAATATGAACAGTGGTGACTCATGTTGATTGTCTTCTTGGTAGGATGCGATAGAATGGCACTTTCCCTCTGGTCTTTCTATCAAAACCCCAAACTCCAGTGCAGTCATGAGAAAAATGTCAGACGAATCCCAATAGAAGAACATTCTAAAAATTACTCCTGAAAGTTGACCAAATCATCGAAACAAGGAAAGCCTGAAAGATTGCCAAAGCCAAGAGGATCCTAAGAAGACACGATGACGAATTGTAATGTATGATCTTGAATGGGATCACAGGACAGAAAAAGAGCATTAAGTAAAAACCAGGAAAATCTGAATAAAATATGGCCTTTACTTAATACAAATGTACCAACATTGGTTCATCGATTGTAAAAACAACCAAAAACCAAAAAACAAAACAAACAAAACCTAAAACAAAAACAAACAAAAAAACCCTGTACCATAGTAATGTAAAAGGTCAACAATAGGGAAATCAGAGAGGGGTATATGCAACTCTGTAATGCTTTTGCGGAGTTTTTGTAAATCTAAAACCATTCGACAATAAAACATTTATTTACAAGAACAAAAAACCCACAAACAACCATGGTATATCTTTACAGGTATATGAAATCAACAGCATACATTTTGATTCATATGCCGTGGCTCTAAATTCTTCTGCAACAGAGTAAAGATTCCAAAATCTTCATGAAGATAGGAAAACAACAAAAGAGAAAGTGAGTGCTGTGTCATGGAAAGAAACACCACGACCACAACCACACAGCAGCGATTCAGCTCTTAGCCCACCTTTGTTGTTTTTTTTTTCCACTCTGTTGAGTCTCACTTTCCCGTAAATGCTGAGTATTTCTTTCTTATAGACACTGTCATTAACATGATGCACGTAAGGCCCTTGCGGTAGGGCTTAACCCAGGGTAAATGAGAAATACATGGTAGCAATTATAATTATCAAAGGCACTAAAATTATTCTACTAAATGCAGTCCTTATAACCGCTTCATGATGACGCACTACATAATCACAAGGCAAGATGTAAAATTCAGACTCAGTGTTGGTCTCAGCGAATTTCATAACGCAAACAACTTTAGTTTTTGGAAGCCCACCCCTTTGTGACTTTACCTTGAAAACTTGTTGGTGGTAAATTTACTTTTCTATTTCTCAATCCTACAGATGCTTTAGGATATTTTTTTCAAGAGGACATGCTGAGCCATAAAGGTGTTGGCAACGCCGTGTGACATGGGGCTGGCAGTGAGGTGTGATTCCAGCAGATTAAAGGTTGGTTGGGACATCGGGCTATTCGCAAGCTTCAGGGTTCACAAGGATGGGACGCCACCCGGAGACAACACCACAGAAAAGAAATCGTCAGTCTTGTGAAGAGTAGCGACTGCAGTAGGGCAGATAGGTAGCACCATGTGGGGAAGATGGGTGATTTGGGAGTAGAAGGACATGAAAGGGTACTTAGGAAACCTATGCGTTTATAGTGCGATGCTATGGTGTCCTCCTCCCCCTCGCCAGTCTTGCCCATCCCCTCCCCCACAGTTTATATGTTGAGATTCTACTGTGATGGCTTTTGGAGGTGGGCCTTTGGGAAGTGGTTGGGTCAAGAGTATGTAGGCTTCATGAATGGAATGAGTGCTCATAGAAGTGAGACCCCAGAGATCTCCCTCACCCCTTCCACCTCGTGAAGACCCAGTGAGAAGTTAGTAGTCTACCACCCCGAAGGGGGCCTTCAGAAGAACCTGGTCATGCTGGCACCCTGAACTCGGACTTCCAGCCTCCAGACTGAGAGAAATAAATTTCTGTTTGAGAGCTACTGAGCGTGTGGTATTTTGTTATAGCAGTCTGAATGTACTAAGATGAAAATAGAAATTGTTTTACAAAAGCAAACAAACAACACTTGCAAGTTGGTTGTATTGAGGGGGATTTGATATACAGAAATGTGCAGATGAGTGAAGTACGTGAATAAATTTGAGTGACTGTTTTTAATAGAGCCATATTTTCATTTCCAACTAGTGCCAAAGATGGCAGGAAGTATCCTCTTAGCTTGACTAAGCTTTAGTCAGGCTCCTTCCTGACTCTAGGCCTCCAATCTCCCTTCTCTTAGATAATTTACTATAGAAAATTCCTAATTGTACATTTTCTCTGCGCTCCTCTGAGATTAAAAACAACAACAACAACAACAACAACAACAACAACAACAATGTAAGCCTCTCGTTAGTGTTACATCTCCGGGTTGTCTTTCTCTCTGACTAAATCATCAGGAAAAAGAATCCCCCTATTTCCCAGTCTCTGTGGGAAGGTAGGAGCCTGACCTCAACCAATGCCTGCTGCAGGTTTTAAAACCAGTTAGTTATCTAACACAAATGGCTTTCCATCTCCCCATCACTCTGATCTGAAACACTCACCGCCACTCATTTCCACAGAGTAGAGCCGAGACTCAGTTCTGGCTTTTCTGCCCACGGTAATGACCTAAAGTTGTCTTTGCCGCTTGTTTAACTTGGTCTGGTGTAATTTTTTTTTTTTTCACACTGGGAATATTTTGATGATGGATGTAGCAAATGCCATAATTTGGTATTGCTGAAAGTATACAGGAACAGAGATCTGAATTCCAATCCTGAGTATAGAGTTTTCTAGTTTTTGGCCCACAGCAATTGACTTGTACTTTCCGAACTTCAGGATGTTTGGTGTAAAATGGATTGTGGGTCAATATAGTTTATTTGTACTTTTTAATGCTTTTTCCCTCCTTGGGAAAAAACCTTGTATTCCTCCTCACCCGTTACTCTTCTTGGCAGGGCAGAAATTCTTTCTAACACTTTGATTTCTACTTTTATGGAAGGTATTATGTCTCATACGAAAAACGATTCCTGGCTTTCTACCACTGAATTCCTGAGTTAGTATGTAGCAGATATTTGTGGAATATGTTTGTTTTTCACTAAAAGACGATGCTGAAGTTGCTTTGACTTGTTTCTGTAAAAGACTGCCCTAAAGAGGAAATATGGTCTAAGATTATTCAGTTTGAAGCCAAAAAGCTGCCATTGGCCTCAAAACAGGTTTCTCTCCTGTCGAGCTACACAACCCAAAGGAATGAAACAAGGAAATGCTGTTTCTGTCCCACAGAGTAGATGAGAACACCCTACCCTAGATGAGAACACCTTTCGTGATGTGTGAGCCTTTGTGGTTGTTACTCTCAACAGATAAGGGGCCGTGTTTTCGTGTCAATATTCAGTATGCATAGGGAAAAATTATGTTCCAGAAAGCTTGACAAAAAAGGAGAAGCAAAGATTAAGGAAGACAGAATGAAGGAGGAGCTGGTGAAAGAAAGGAAGAAAGAGAGAGAGAGAGAGAGAGAGAGAGAGAGAGAGAGAAAAGAGAATAAGAAAACAACAGGATGGTAGATGGAAAAGGAAAGAAGTCACTGAAGCAGAATATTTCCTCATCGATGAATTATTAGAGCATATGGATCGAGGTGTGCACAAAGAAGATTAATTAGAAAAAAAGCGTTGATTACATTTGGTATGGTTCTAAAAATAATATCTGATAGCCTGGCATAAAAGACTTACTGAGGTGAAAGAGGAAAATCACAGCCTTGCGAGGGTTGATTGGCGAGTGAATTCCCTCTGCCGGCAGGTGAACAGTTGGTCACCCACATAAATCCTCTGGGCTCCTTCGTACAACGCCTGTATTCTTCCCAAAGTGCAGCTTTCCTTCATTTGGTGCTTCTTATTACCATCTATATTTCACTACAGGGTATTTGTGGGCTTTTTAAGAAATGAAATTTAAATTCAAGAATATACTAGAGAAGAAATCACATCATTCTCTCCACTAATAACATGCTTTAAGATCCTTTCCTCTCTCTTTCTAAGCAATGAGCCTGGTCTTATCGTCGGGAACCTGGGATAATATCAGGAGTGAGAGGGTAATCATGAAAAATGCTTCTATTTCTTTTTTCAAGCTTACTTTTGGTAAAGGTATAAAAGAGAAGAGAAAAGAGATAACAGTATTTTCATTCACTGGGCCTATTCCTTCAGAAACAATTTTGTGTATTTGCTCTATTTTCAACCTATTTTTTCTTCCAGGAGACAACTTCGCTGAAATAGGTTTCTTTTTTCAAAAGAAAAAAAATTGGCTTATTATCGTTATTTTTAAATAGAATGCCTCTTTTATTGTACGTGATCATCAGTAGTAATAGGAGCTCCGGAAAAGTGTGGTCTTGTGATAATGAACAATATATTCTAGTGGGGAGTTAAATTGTCTTCTGGAACCACAATTGCTCCCTTTGCAATTTTATATTGTAAATTAATTTTGATGCTTTTCTCAGCTTGGAATTTAGGCGATGCATTTATTTCGAGGACTCCCAATGCACTAACCCAGAAATATGTAAACCATTTACGTAAGGTGCCTAAGATAGAATGATAATGAAAATTCCCCAAATTAGGTTTTTTTCTTTCCATTAAGGAACATGATAACATTTTTTTCTTTGACCTTAAGGAAACATATATGAGCAAATAAGCAATAATGCTTTGGCTACGTGAATGGAAAGGATCTGTTTTATTTACTTTGTGTGGTATGTGTTGCTAATGGACCCACAATGGTTTGTTGGTCTTGTTGTCTCAAAAAAGGAAAGTTTAATGAGCCAATGAGCTCATTAAATTCATTTGTTGTACTTGTGTGTATGAAGTAGTATTAATGTGTGTGTACTCATTTTCTTATTATCTTCAAGGATTTATCTTTCATCAAGTCTAAATGGTTTATATGATGGCTATAAAAAATGCCTTGCCGATTTAACTAGAATTGCCCACTGGACAATATTCTTCCCTACAAATCTTCGAAATTTAGATGGAGAATAATCCATCGTGATACTATACAACTCCTTGGCCCAAATAATGCCTGAAAAGTGTATGTTTGCTTTTCTCTGATTCTATTATAGGTTGTTTCTTTTAATGATTTTGAATTTAGTTTATTCTAATCATAACATTCAAAATTGTGTTGCTGAAATTATTTGGCTCACTGTATATTTTTCTAATGAAAGTTTATATATGGAAATCATTTTAATATGTCATCATCAAAATAATAGCTTTATTTTTTCACTGCACAACATAACTTGTGGTAACTCAGAATCATTTCCATTATGTTTCATCGACATTTAAATACAATTTAATAACACTTGAATATTTATGTGAACTTTAAAAAACTGAAGAATTAATCAGAGCTGAAAA
The DNA here is from genome assembly GCF_024362965.1 of Panthera pardus. Taxonomy (NCBI): domain Eukaryota; kingdom Metazoa; phylum Chordata; class Mammalia; order Carnivora; family Felidae; genus Panthera; species Panthera pardus. The sequence goes on along the minus strand of NW_026526710.1, from coordinate 79,131,789 downwards.
GGAATATTTAGACAGCATTTCAAAATACTTATATTAACATTTACAAGATTTATCTTTCACTTGGCAAAATGTGCTAGAATGTCATTTTTGGCAAATAAAAACAATAAAAAATATCATCTCCCTTAAAGCTTCATGTTAAGACTCTCTGGGCAAACCAAGCCATGTGTTGAGTAAATTACTCAGGTGTTGCATGTATTAAATTTCTGTTGTCCCAAATGAAATTGTAGTTATTTTTCTATTATTTCTTAGGGAAGTTGGTGCTGGCTGTTTCAAATGTGGAAATTCCTATAGAGAAACGCCCGCCTCTACGATTTCAGAATATTTGCTACTTCATCTCTGACCAAGAATAAATAAGCAATTACTGATGATGATACATTCTAAAAGACTAAAATATATAGGTGAAATATCAGGTGTTCCTACCTTCTCTGCACCACGTCTTCAGAGAATAAGTCATTCTGGTATCATACAGAATGTGACGGAACAATGACAGTAGACAAGTAGAGGGGCTTCCAAAGTTCTGGCAAGGGGAGACCACTGTGACTGAACAGAGTAAGGTTAGACGGTGCAGAGAAATTAGCAAAGCTTGAAGCCCAGTTAGGCCTCAATGAATTGCCCAAATATCACACTATCATGTTGTTGACATAAAGGCTCTGTTGGGACGGTATGAAGCAAAAGTCTCAGGCGTATCTGAATCTTTGGAAAGCCATCACCACTACCACCCCTCATCACAATAATAATTATTTTAAATACCTTTACAGCATTACATCACTTTTTTTCTATACCTCGTGAGAACCCATCATTTTGTTCTACTGTTACCTTCTTATAATGAAAAAAAAAAAAGAGGTAAAAGGTGGAAATTCACATGGACGTTAAGTGATAGAATCAACCTTTGGTACCAGGCAGAGTAGCTCTGCATTCCATGTTCATAAACATCATGTGTCTCATGATTACAGATACATAAGAAGTTCTTGAGGGAAATATATGTGCAGAAAATGATAGTAAAGTGAGGCAAAGTGACACATTGTCTCCACAAGATGCTTTGTTCCAATCCCTAGGAGGGACGCCAATAACTTTCTTCAGCACCATGACTATAATGTTTGCTTGACCTACTTAAACTAAATGCAAACAATGTTTATTTTACTTCTTTGTCCCCTAACCAAGTTAAATTTGCCATCATAATAAAAGGAAAAACTATCATTTATAATGAAACAGGAGGAGACTTGACCTTTGCCAGCAACTCTGAGTTTAAAATTGCACGTGACCATTGTATTCGTTTTTGCAAAACTTTATTTGGATAAAACACACTAAAAGCTGACAATGATTACCATTTCTAAGTTAAGAATTTACATTTTTCACTAGGTCTATATGTTAAAGTATAATAATAAACCACGGCTGAAGGCTAAAACTGTTTTTTCTCTTGAAACAGTATTGTCTGCTACCTAAAAAAATAATTTTACTTGAAAATCAGTTCTTCTTTTTTGCTAAGAGACTAATACAATAATCAACTATGGGTTAAACTGAGTGTTATAAATTATTAAGACCACTCCTTCACATCAACTACAAGAATAGTGGAACAAAACCAAAAATAAACCCAAGATATTAGCACAGTATTATGCGAAATGTAGACACACTTTTTTATAACATTCAGATAATCTTAACTGTGACCTTAATTAAAAAAAATTCCCGTGCTCCCAAGTCAACATTTGTACACAAGGGAAATCTTCTTAAAGAATTTATTTGATCTGTTCAATAAGTGGATGATGATATTACTATGGAAGTATATTTTTTTTTGCTCATTTTTTTGCTACATCTTAAACTTTTGTTCCTATCACCTCTGTAATGAAGTAATTATATTGAGAGAAGCTCACTATATTATTGTATTGTACACATTCATAACGAACAATTTTGAGAAAAAAAACAAAGGGTGAAATATTTATGGAATGGATCTTAAAGTTTTTCAGATTTTCTTGAATGTGTACATTGAATTTACTTCACGGGGAAACCAATATATTTGCTTCCATTTGGACTTCTTTGTCTGTCTAAAATTTAAATTTATCCAGAAAGAAAGGTGATTTCATACTATTTTATCTCAATGTCTCAGTTTGAAGAATGTGTTTTTATTTTACACATAAAATCACAACAAACTCCAAATATATATTGGCTTACATGGGAAAAGTAATTTACAAAGTTGGGAAGAAACACAACAGAAGTGCGGACAAATATTCAACAAAGGCATATAAGAGATTTTTCACAAGATGAATATTTATAATAAGTGATAAATTTTCTTCTAATATTCTTTCACCCTAGGGTAAATTTAAGAAGTAATATTATTATAATGAAATACTATTATAGCAGCAAAAATAAATTGAAACAACATGCTAACATTTGGAATTTAAAAAATATTGAGGGAAACAATGAAGAAACAAAAGAGAATATAGTTTATAATTCTCTCTTTCTCTCTTGCTTTCTCTCTCTCTCTCTTTCTCTCTCTCTATATATATATACATTTATATATATATGTGTGTGTGTATATATATATATATATATGTTTATATTTATATTGCTCAAAACAGAGGTCAAGATTGTGGTTCCACTGGGAAACAGTGTATCTGACATAATGGTAATATTCCATTTCTTGATTTGAAATTTAGTTACTCAGATTTATACAAAATGACAAAAAAATTCAAAGTCTGTACTTTTGTTTATTTTTCTGCATGTATGTTTTGAAAAGCTGACAGTAACGAGCTCCATTATTTGATTATTTCACTTTTATTATTAAATAGTCTATTAAACCATTATTTAAAAATTTAAAATCATGATAAATTCATCGAAAGCCGTGAATATCATCTTCTAAGGCAAACAAAGATATAGTAGTTTTAGGAGAAAATAATACATTTATTTGTAAGACATAATTACCCCGGTATGATAATGGTCAGAAGCAGCTTTGGGAGGCAGAAAGAGTAGGTAAGAAATACTAAACTAGGCTGGGGAAATTTGCCAGAAAGCACCAGACAATTCAGAATATTCCAAGAAAATGTGCAATATTCTCACTACTTCTGAGGAATTTGGCCTTCTAAGAACCACAGTTGCTGCCCATTGGATTTTGGGGAATATACATATTTGCAGGGAGTGGCTGCTGTCTATAGCCTGCCAGACCCAAATTCTCAGAATGTGGGGGAGGATTTTGTATACTAACAGCGTGTGTTTCATTATAGCTATTACATGTCCATCTTCCCTGCAATATGAAAACCATTTTTCTGTAATAAAAAAACAAGATAATATGAGAAACACAATTATTTCGTTAGCGTCTAATGTGATTTTCAGTAGCATTTTCCTTTATCCTTTGAACACTTGTCAACGAGTGTTTACAAACGAATTGGGGCATAGATAAACACAGCTGACACTGAAAGCCACACTACCTAAACTTCCTGCAGATCAGACCTCCACCAGCCAGGCTCTTCCCAATTCAGGGAAATCTGACCACTAACAAACTTTATCTCCCTGGTGAGATTTGCTTGCTAGCTTTGTGTTCCCATTATTTTGTTTACAAAAGTTTAATGACTTTCATCAAATTATGTGTAATTAATTTTGACATATTTTGCTCCTGTTATAATGAAGTCTCCAGTGCCTTGCAAATATTAGCTTCTCCATAAACGTTTGTTTGTGATTGCCCTAATGATACATGTTGAAGTAGACTCCTAGTTTTTTTTCTCAACGCCTCTACGGAATAGCAACCATGGAAAAAACAATGATGGCCTAAGAATTCAAAGCTTTAGACTGCATTTCAGATTCAGGTTCACTTAGAGTAACTGTTACCATGATCAGTGAGGACAGCAGGCTAAATTTCATGTGAAAATGCATAAAAAAATACAGCTTTGAGTTTTTAGCACTTTCAAACAATAAGGAGCTTTCGTACAAATGACAAACCCTCCAGAAATAAGTCAATTATAAAGTTCTACTTTTCTATTTCCACTCTCGAGCGTGTATGTCCAAATCAAATGAAAACTAGTGGCAAACAAGCTGACTTCATTCCCATTCTCATTAATTGCAATGACATCACCTCTGGTTACAAATGCTATGGAATTTCTTTACTGGTGCTGGCCTGCTCTTTGGTGCCTCTTCTGCGAATTCTTATTGGTTTTAAAATTCAGCGTAAGTGAAACCAGGTAATATCCCCTCTCATTGTGTTTAGCATATTGCTAAATTCATTTCTTGAAATATTTGTTAAATTGCAATGTTGTTAAGAGGAAATATAAATAATAAATATTTTAATTTGAACAACAAATAGAGTCTCTATTTATAGACAGTAAGCTAAAACTTTGGTCTTTTAACATCTTCGCAACAAATAACTTAGAGGTAAGTCATACTATTGTATTGTCAGCACATTGTGTTGTTTGTTAATCTAATGTTGCCAGACTCATTGTTATGTTTAAATCTCTTTTTCATACTTTCTCATACTTTAGTCCCACCACCAAAGCAATAAAGCCTAATTTTTGACAATTATGTTTAGGGTTATAGTATCTGGTGACTTTCTTTTTTGCTAGAAAATATAAAGAAAACAGTCATTATATATAACTGTGCCTAAAATAAAATAAAATAAAATAAAATAAAATAGTGTACCTAATAAAGTTTCCATGTACGGTGGTCATTGTTAAATGCAGTTTGTTTTAGAGAGGGACATTTTTCTGTTTCCCAATCGATATACATTTGGGGAAAATATTCATTGCATGGTCTTATTCAGAAGTTGCAATTATCTATCTATCTATCTATGACTTTATGTACATAATCTCCTTGAAAAGTCTTGTTTTTATCCTTCCTTACATAGTTGTGCTCTCAGTCGCCATCACATCATTAGTGAAGATTTTTGTATCAATGCCCTGTCCTAAAGCTATTTTGAATAATTTGTTCCTTATGCAAATAATCATTTTAGCTTGGGTAAATTTAAGGAATTATAGGTATTTATCAAAACAATGGTGGTAATTTGTGGTAATAGCTAGCAATTAAAGAGATAATATAGCACAGAATGGAGATGGCCCGTTTACTTATTATTCATCTAAAAAACAATACATTCTCTGGAATCAAAGCCAATGTACATGTTGAAATATTTAGACCTGAACTAAGCCCCCCAGTTATGAAATAATGTATAAAAAAGAGACCAGATCCAGATTTATTAGGAGGGATGAAATACTTATATACTTCCCTAAGAAAATTTAATATAATGGACACAGCCCCTTCAAACCTACATTGGCTAAATATAAGATTATATCATTTATTGGAGTTTAAAATGAAATGAAAAAATCTAACTTGTATACTAATTATCAATATTCTTCATCTAAGGCAGAACAGTATGGCATAAATAGAAAGCAACAAACAAACAAACAAATAAGAGATCAGTCTGCAGAAAAAGCCCCATGGCAGCATCATTTCTCCAATACTAATGTAGAAAATAAGAAGCATCCATTAACTGTTTCAGTGACATAAATATTCATGTGTCTATCCCCATTCAGTCATTTAATCTTAACAGATTCAGAGAAGAGAGCCAAACATTGAAATGATTAACATATGATCAATAGAACTTGTCATAAAAATAACGAGAGTAGGTGATGTATTACAAACTGGATTTATCCAGAAAAATACCTGAAGTGTCTAAAGATCAGGATGTCTAAAGAAAAATATTAGCCACCATGTCTAAAAGAGAGACTGTAGCATGTCAACAAAGGAGCATTATTAAAAGAGATTGAATTTTGAAAAATGAGTGATGTAGTGAATTTTAACAATTCAAAGTGAATAATGGATGATAATCTTTCTTTTTTCTGTAAATCCCAGCAAAATGACAGAAAAATAATAAACTAAAAAGGCAAGAAACTTCAGAATTTTAAAAATAAAAGAAAGAGAAGACAAAAGAAGTCAAGTAATGTGAAGAAAATTTTGAATCCAGGAAGTAGACACATGTGCTATATCTGACTTGGCAGGAGAGAGGAAGAAAAAAATCTAAGTCCGTAGACAAATTTTAGGAACGAAGTCTCTGTCCACTTCAGATCCCTAAAATATCTCAGGAATTAGCAACAGACATCTCTAATTTATGGCTATGATAATGATGAGGTTTTGGGTTTATGGTGAGGGTTTGGAGCCCACGGCCATGAAGACATCTTTGGTGCAAAGAAAAGGTGATTTTATTAAAGCATGAGGACAGGACCCATGGATAGAAAGAGCTACACTGGGGTTGTGAAGAGTGATTATATACCTTCAAGTTGGGAGGGGATTAGAGACAGCCTGAGTCTCTGAGGAATTTTGGAAACAAGGTTTCCAGGACCTTGAGGAGCTAGCTCTTGTTAGGAAGATGTCATTTATTACTGTTTAGTAAAACCTCAGTCATAAGATCCTTCAGATGTATCAGTTGCCAACATATACTTGGAGGTTAAAGATAATGGAGATTCGCAAAGGAATTTTTGTGTGTTCAAGGAGACTCACAGGATCCTGTTGGGGGGGGGGGTGCAGGGGGCAGGATGTCAGGATAATGGAAAGCCAAGATTCCCTTTTGCCTCTGACATAGGGTCACCACTGAACTCCTAGAGGAAGGTCACTCGCCTGGTTCAAGGACTTGTCAATGGGCTGTAGGCAGTAAGGGAATTTAGTTTTTATTTGCTTTTGTTTTCCACATTACCATGGCAAGCACTTACACTCCCTTACATCTTGATGAGGGTGATATTAGGGCTCCAGGGAACGGAGTCTATAGGGTTCTGGAGATTATGCTATGGATAAGATTGCCTTTTTCTTGCAGCTTATTAAGTTATCAGTAAACTGAAGGGGACTCCTGTCCCACATGACTGTGATCTCTGTCAGTCAACCATTTGGTTTTCTTTCTTTTCCTTTGTTCTTGGGCAGCCAGGAGTGTCCAAGGAATATCACACATATCCCACCTGGAGGAGGGGGGTGTGGTGCTGTTAACCTCTACTTTGCCCTCAGCTTGCCCCCACCAATAAGACTGAACAGATGAATGAATGCGTAAATAAATAACTGGTTTTAAAAATGGTAATAACGAACCCTTAGATCTACGTCATTTCACCTTTCTTGCATAGGCAATAAAACGTACTTTTCTTCCTAGCAGAAAACAAACTTAAATTTGCTCTTTGGATGAGATGAAGCCAATAGCTTGGGATTTAGGAAACCAGCTGAGGGTTAGATAAGGTATCTATTAAAAACGGGAGTATTAAATAAAAATGTGTAGACTCAATGGTGAAATTCTTTGGCCCTCTGCTTCTTCTTGCTCTCAGAATGTTGCCATCTGGCTTTAAACTATCTGCACCAGCACCCCAGGCAGAAATATAGATAATTCCTTTCAAGGGAAACTCATAGGCTCAAAGGAAAACACTGAACCAGACGATGGGGATTTTTACAATGAAAATATAAACCCTCAGCAGCACCTGCTGTAGGAGACAAGAAATGAAAATCTATTTATCCAAATGGATAAACGCAGGCATCAGGTAAGTTATTTTTCGATGAATACACATAGAAAATAAACATATATGAGCAATTCAATGAATAATCCTGAACTTATCAGCTGGACAATCTCCATTCTAGTCGTACCCTGATTCCCCAGTGTGCCAGCACTGTGAGTGCAGTTAGCGTTCCTCACTTTAGTATTAATCGTTTACCTTTTACTTTATACTTTTTCCCCTAAATTAATATATCTAGGTTTGGTCTGATGTTGAACTTTAAAAAAATGGGGTGCTATGTCATTCACTCCCAACATTGTGTGTCTACCTTTATGTTCACGTGTCCTATTCATCATCCTACTGCATGTAATTAGTCTTTCGCTTGCATTGAGGTACCATTCCATTTTATGAAAATACAAGGATCTATTTTATTTGATTTCATCGTTGTCAGTTATTCCATTGCAAACAGTGCTATTGTGAACATTTATTATGTGTCGTCTAGTGCAGTTGTACAAAAATTTCCCGAGAGTATTTGTGTCAGAGTGGAAATGCTATGATGGGGAAGTGCTTCTTCAAATCTGCCACATAATGAAAAACTGTTTTTGAATTCTGTGTACACATCTGAATTCTACTAAGAGAGTATATGAATGACGTAAGAATTATTTTCCTCCAAACTCTGACCGATACTTACGTTGACAAGCTTTTTCACTTTTTTGCCGATCTTGATATGTGTGTGGCGTTATCGCTTGCGACTTGAATTTGTATTTTCCTGATTATTAAATAGGATGAACATATTCTTATAGGTTTGCGTGGTCATTTGGATACCTTATTTTATGAAGTTCTTAATAAAGTATTTCAAACAATTTTCTATAGAGCTTTTTGGCTTTTTCACACTGATTAATGGATTTCTTCATATAATTTGAATAAGAACTCACAACGGAGGTCAGCAACTTTTTCTGTAAAAGTCCAAATAGTAAATATTTTAGGCTTTGTGGCCAAGAGGCAAAAGCAAGCATACTATGTGGGTACCTAAAGGTTGAAAACAACGTTTCCAAAATTTTCTGTTGATGAAATTAAAATGTAGAAAAGAATACCTGAGATTTTTTTTTGGTAATGTAGTTTATTAGGGAGAAGAATTGAATTATTTCCCTTGGGATAACATCGCACTTTTTATGTCAAGTCTGAACACTGAGATACAGTGAGGACACTAAAAAGTCCCCAAAGTTTCTCTGACATGAATTCCTAAAAACGAGTGATTTTTGTAATTGTGATTTTTACAGTTTGAAAACGGCTACCCACGTGCTCATCTCAAATATTAAAATCTATTTTCCACTGATTAGTTTCTCTTACTAGTTGGAACCATCATTCTCCAGTTCACCCAAGTTGTAAACTTGGCGGTCAACTTTGAAACCTGCCAGTCAGTCACCTCCTGCATTCAGTCATCCTTATTTTACTTTGCCATCATGAGGACTCAGGCAGTATCATACAGCAATGACTTTGTGGGCTTTCTGGCCCCTTGTCTTAGACCCTTTCAGGCCACCTTCTATGTAAGGTGCATGATTATTCTGAATGAATTGTAAGTTTGATGCTGTTGTGCCCTTGCTTTCATATTTACATGTGAAAAGCCACACTCCATGGCAGAGCATGTCGGCCACACAAGGGTCTGGCCCTTTTCCACTTGTCCATCACAGCACTGCCGTCTATGTGTTTCAACACTACCAGACTCCTTGAATAAAATTCACATAGTTTGATTCCCTTCCTCAGTTCTACGACTTTGCTTATGTTACCCTGGAAGCCAGGAATGCCTGACTTGGACACCTGCTATCATTTGCCTGTTTTCCGGTCATTCTTTAAAATTTAGATTGTATTCTAACGCTTCCAGGAATGTTAACATGATTCCTTTTTGTTTGCCTAGATGCCCCGTCATTTATTACCATATCTGCGTGTACCTGACGCATTATCTGTCTCCCTTTCACACTGTGAGAACTGTAAGGTCAGGACAATGTAATATGTGGCTGTATTCAGAGGACCCTTTATAGTGTCTTAGACGTAGTAAGGCTTAATAAATATTTATTGGACTAAATGAATTGGATGGAGCCTAAGAATAAATGTTTTTTGAAATGGTTTATAGATTCAGTTTCAACCTGAACATTACAAAACAGAGTACTTTTAAATTTTTGCATTATAAAACAGGTTTTGGCTATACTACACATTATCTGAGGCTTCTTATTTCTCCGGGAATTTCTCCAGTTCCCTAGATGTCCACTGAGATTTTTTTCTTATCAAATAAAAGAAAATGTTTTCTTCTTACGTCAAGGAGGTTAAAGAACTGGAGACCTCAATTCAATAGCCAGTTTTTTCCTAAGAAAATTAAGTTTCGTGATGCATTGGCGCTCCTTCCTTTCTTATCAAAGTGCTTTCACACACTATGCAAACTTTTGCAATACTTTCTAAGCAGTAAACTTTGCTTATAATTTTGTTTAATGTTTATTTATTATTTTTGAGAGAGAGAGTGCAAGCGGGAGAGGGGCAGAGACAGAGGGAGACAGAATCTGAAGCAGGCTCCAGGCTCTGTGTTGTCAGCACAGAGCCCCCTGTGGGGCTCAAACTCACGAACTGTGAGATCGTGACCTGAGCTGAAGTCAGATGCTTAACCGACTGAGCCACCCAGGCGCCCCTAAACTTTGCTTATAAAAGTGTAATGGCGAGAGCGCCTGGGTGTCTCAGTGGGTTCAGCAGCCGGTTCAGGTCATGATTTCATGGAGCCTTGCATCAGGCTCAGTGATGAGCATGGTGGAGCTTGCTTCAGATTCTCTTTCCCTCTCCCTGCCCCTCTCCCATTCACTTTTTTTCCCTCTCTCTCTCTCTCTCTCTCAAAAATAAATACATAAATAATAACGTTAAAATAAAAAGTGAAGTGCCCGAATCTTGTTCGAGTCATAATAGTCTCAAAAAGAACCCACTTCCCATTTGATATTGATCATTTGATCAATTCATTTGATTCATTCAATTCAAAATCCTTTGATCCTGATTCTTACTTATGTACATCGTCAGAAAAGGAGCTAGACAACGGGACAAAACCAAAATTGAACCGAGGTGACTTGTGATGCCCAGAAAGGCAGCTGGAAGACGTCTAACCAAGTGCTTTAAATTAAAACTTCCCCTGCAAATGTGTTAACATAAAATTTCCCCCTGAAAATGTTGCTTATTTTATTATAATGAGTGTGCCTTTTGTTGTGTCTTTCAATTATTTGCTATTCATTATCACCAGTATCAATATAAAAATAAGTCATAACAGCTAATATTCATTCAGCACTTGCTCAATTAATTCACTTAACATATGTTAACACATCAAATCATCATTGAAACCCAAGAAAACAAGTGCTATTATCAACTTGGCTTTAATAAGCAAGAAGCTTAAAGCAAATATCATTAAATTTCCCAAGATTTCACAGCTAGTAACAAATCATAACTGTTTTCTCCTGCATGTCAAAGTAGTATCTTCTAGAAAAAATACATACTGCAGAGACCTCACCAACCTGCTTATTATTTTACTGAAAGGCCTAGCAGAATGTTATGTACACAATCACTGCTAAATAAATATTTGTTCAATGTATCTAACATTTGAAATTCGTTTTGAATGGGCCTTAGGCTTTAGGAGATAGTTTAATATGATGAATATGTTTGGTGTTAGGACCAGAACAAAAACAATGCACCTTTAATATAGATAAAAAGAGTTTTGGAGGACACAGGAAATGAACCAAGTATTTTAGTAGTGGCAGACATATGGTAAAAAATTCCATTCAGTTCAGCAAACATTTAGTGAATTCTTGCTATGTGTCTGGCATTGCTCTCAGTGCTTTGGATTAGGAGAAGGAAAGGTCCGTAAGGGGCTTACTTTCCACTAGGGAAGACAAACACGCAAATGCATGAGTATGCTACAACATCATCACTGCTGTCGTGGTGACTTTAAAATGTTATAGAATTACAAATAAGGTAGAATTCATTTGACCAGAATAGGTAAAATGATGTGCAAAGCCACAGAATGGAGGAGCCATTAAACAGGAAGACATCAAATAGACAAGAGGATGTGGAATAATATTCCACTTAAAAAGAACAGCATGAAGTTTTTTCCAAAAAGGTTTAAAAGTGCATGATTTAGCTGTGGAACAGAGAAGGTGTGATAAGAGCTGAGAAAAAATAAAGTATCTGTTTTAGCACTGCGAATGGCATCCTTTGAGCACACTGAAGGTAGTGCAAGATTTAAACACTATGATTCGTGTATTAGAAAGTCAATAGTGGATGTTGGGAACGTTAAATGGGGAAAGGGAGGTTAGAGATAAAAGACGATTCATCAATATCAGTAGTGTGGGTTGCATGATAGGGGCTTGGAAAAATAGGCAAAATTGTCTCACCTTAGCTAGACCAAGAGAAAAAGAGGGAAGATTGAAATAAAATTAGAAATGAAAGAAGAAACTTTACAAATGATACCACAGAAATATAAAAAATCATGAGAATGCCATTATACAATAAAAAAATGAATGACCTGGAAGACCTGTTCATTCTTTTATATTCATTCATACATTGTGTATGGCGGTTTACACACTACGATGATAAAGTTGAGTGATTGCCACAGAGACGATATGGCCTATAATGATTAAAATATTTAATATCTGCCCTGTATAGAGAAAAGTTTTCAATCCTTGCTAAGGAGGACGTTCTACATTGCTTCCCAATATACATGAGAATCTTGCCAAATCATAAAATATCACTTGTAAAGAAGAATGGAGGGTCTCAGAGGTTTGCCCTACTTGCAAACTATGAAGTTAATCTGCCAGTTTCGTGGATGCTGAGAGAAAACATGGGTCAGAGACGAAGGACTTCATTTTATGGCATAAAAGAGTGTTTGCGTTGGCTCTCCTTCCCCCTCAAGGCTCCATGGGGCAATGTGGATTCCCCAGGAGGATACTGTGTACAAAGTGGGTTTGTATTACAGCTGAAGATCTCTAAGCTGAGGGAATCACCCTCATTTATAATGGGCTACAACTTACCTAGACCCTCATCAAGATGGGAGATCTTTATTATTCTAGACAGCAAAACGACTCTCCCTCTGCCCTAAAGGAAGACAATTTCTGTCTTATTTTTCCAGGCTGATTACTATACAAACATTATCAAAAGGTTGCCTGGAATAAAAGCTATAACGGTGAGTGCCTCTGTTCTTAACACATGTGGAAACGTGACAGACCTGTGGAGAATCATCTCCCGACAGCAATCAAATAAAAAATATTTTTAATTGCGTCTCTAAACAAACTGTTTTGGGTGTACACATAACCACACTTTATATTTTTCTCACAAAGCTTTTGTATTACCTGTGTGCTGATGAGTGGGTTTATGTGCTAATATAACTTTACACAAGAACTAACGCATTTGACTGAGGTCTCTCCTTTGATGGTTCTTTGTGAAAAGAACTTCCTACAAGGTTATTGAAGGCAAAAATACATTAAGGGGCATATCATAGAAAGCCCATTGAAATAAAAGACTAATTGAAATAATTGCCTTATTAAAGCCATTAAAGGAAAATTCTGCATTGAAAAAGATACAAATGCCTCACTGGCTAAAAGATATTGCCATCAATCCAATGACAGATTTTTCCAGGCCAGACCGCCTATGTTAGCATTATCGTTGCCTTCTCCGTGCAACTAGGCTCACCCCCAACACAACCTGCTCATTATTGCAACTATTTGCTTCTCTATAGGCTTTTTTCTCAGCTGTGATGCTGGAGGAGATACAAACTGTGACATCATGCCATTCTTCCTGATAAAAACGTTATTTCTGAAACATAGATTTTGACATCTCTAATAATCTTTTATGTTGCTTACAAGACCTTAATCACAAGTTATGACAGTCAGACACTTCCTGCCCATTCAGAGGAGATTTTCACTTGGGTTGTCATAGCAAATAGAGGCTTTGATATTCATGACTATGCTGTGAATTTGTCATGCTTTTGATTCTTTTTTATTTTAGGCAACGCTTGTTATGTTTCAAGCTTTCTACAGATGATACACAATTATCTTTAACTGTGTGTAGGAGACAATAAAAATGAAAACATAATAAAATGTCAAATGCATTCATCTGACTCTAATAATTAATGGTGCTCTGCCTACACAAGCAAATATCAAAGCAAACGTAATGTTCCATTTCAGTTGGGAGAAAACAAATTAACCAATTTATGAGAAAATTTCATTTGGAGTTATACCTGAGAATAATGTAAAAATAAAGACTCTTCTAAATCTATTTCATCACTGTATCCCAATGACTAGAAAAACACCCATCACTTAGAAAATCAGTACATAATTTTTTTTTTTTTGATTAATGAATACAAACAGAAGTGCTATCAAAGGTCGAGGACCAGGCTTAAAAAGCAACAATTATTTCTATTTTTTCCTCTCTGAAAACTTTCCTGAAAAGGCACTTATGTTTTGTAAAATGGAATGAAAAGAACATATACAAAGGGATTTATTCACAATGGTGTATATACAGCCCACGTATATTTACATTGGATACATGACTAAACTAATTTCCTTTAAACAAAATACACCCACACACATGAATTCAAAGTAGAAAAGCATAACTTATATTTTTCAATTTGTGCTGAGAAGTTATACGTGGTCTACTTTTTCTTAAATTTATTTTGGTCTTTTCATCTTGATATACTCTCACTTTCATTGATGCTTTAATAATCAGCTATTTAAACTTGTCTTTAATTTGTTCTTTTTAATTTAATCAAAGTTGTTGTTTTTTAAAATTTTTCCACAGTAATGATTATACTTTTCTAGCAAAATTAAAATTTATTTTAAACTGTAATTTAATTTCTGCTAATATCTTACCCTGGACATTACAAAGTAATTGATACAATAAAGGTACTTAAGTGATATGTGTTGATGTAAAACTATTGTCTTAAAAGTTTCTCAATGTGTTATTTTGATTAAAAAATAAACAAATATATGACAGAGTTGGGAGGACCTATATTTCCTCCCTAAGAATTCTATATTTGTTTATTTTCATCTTAACATATAAAATTTAAAATGTTTTAAAATTTAGCATACTATTTGAATCAAAATGCTATATTTTCCTACATTTAGGACTATTTCCAAAATATTTATAATTGTTAACATAAATAACACTGCAACAGACATCTTTGAAAAATATATTTTATTTCTCCATGTATTTTTTTCCGGCTATTTCTTGCCATGAACACCCCTATTTCCCTGCCTCTTTCACTTTGTTAGTCATGCATTGTTATGCTTGTTTGTTTTTTATCTAGAAATCATGTCCTTCTTGCCTAGAACATTTTCTCGTATTATTTGTGCATAAGCAAGCTGGAGGAAAAACTTTAAAGAATGCTCCAAACCTCTGTAAAAAATTTGCATATAATAAGAGATATCTATCTATCTATATCTATCTATAGGTATAGATATCTATAGGTATAGATAGATATAGATAGATATTTCTATGCCACTATCAGATGATGAGGTTTTAGGAGAAACAATATTTTACAAGGTAGTAGATTGTATTTGTTAGTAAGTTTTAGGAATGTAGAAAGTAATAATGCATTAGAAAATTCGTATGAAGTGATACAATGTTCTTCAAAATTATTTGTATTTCTCAAAATACTAATAAAAAGCAGAAACAAAACAGTGAAAACTAGGAAGAAACCATGCCCAAGGGTTGAAAAAAATCAATATAGAGACAGAGAGAGGTCATATAGTCTGGTGAATATTATATTGAACTAGCACAGATACTCCTTAGCAATAAACAAATAAGATTAAAAATCGCTGCTCAAACAGGAGCTGGTAAATGGCTTGGAAAGCAAAAAGTGTGGTTCCAGTGTAACTTTTTAAAATTATTTTAGATGTGAAATATATGCCTTCAAATTAGTTTGGAAACTGGTATGTTTGAATAGATTGCATATTCAGGCCACATAAAACTGAAGTTATACATCTGTGAACAAAAATTTGATGAAAACAATGAAATTTCCCTGGATTTTTATAAAACAACAGATTTACATTTGGGGGACATAAAGCTTGACTTCCCTATTTATGTAGTAGAGAAATCACATAATTATCAGGTTAAAGACTAAATAAGAATTTTATTTGCAGAGAAGCAACCCACAGAATGAGAGGAGTACTATTGGCTAAATCCATGATATAAGAAATTCATTAGATGAGGATGTGTCTCAAGATCAAAAGTAGTGTAGCAAGTGTATATAACAGGCACTTTAGGGCCTCAACTCTTGCTACTTACTATATAGCTGTTGGTAATAATAGATGAGTTTGAAATTGCTCTTTGCTATAATTTACATATTAAAAACTGGAATTATAGATCACCATATCACAAGTGGGCTACAACAGGCTATACTGGATTTGTGTGTTGTTACTGTTTTCCCCTCTTTACCCAGGAGAGAATTTAGCAGTGGCTTCAAGGTATAAGTGGGAGCCAAAAATCAGCAACGCCGACCAGATAAACCTGTTGTGGGAACAAAATGGATCTATTTTAACAGCTCCCTAGAGTTTCTGAAGTTTTCAGCAACATAATCTTGACGGTGTCGTAATTGAATCCCAACATATAAGAAATATGGTTACGGAGAGATTATTTTATAAAGTAAAAGGCGTGCGATCACGTTTGGTTTGTAGATTATTTTACGCTACTTATATTCAATAAAGCAAGATTATGGGTTCTTTTAGACCATAAAAGAATAGAAAATGGTTTCTGGCAAAAGGTTGCTTTTGTACCGTGCTGAAGTATATAATGAAAATATTAAAGAAATGGTTTTTTTCTATAGAAACAGACTCCGATGCTCTAGGTATTAATAATAATCTCAAACAAATAAAACTGAAGTTAGCTGGAACATGTCAGTAGATGCTAATGATAATAAATATTCTTGGAGTGCCTGGGTGGCTCAGTTAAGTGTCCAACTTTGGCTCAGGTCATGGTCTCACGGTTCCTAATTTGAGACCTGCATCAGGCTCTGTGCTGACAGCTTGGAGCCTGGAGCCTGCTTCAGATTCTGTGTCTCCCTCTCTCTCTGTCCCTCCCCCCTGCCTCTTTCTCTCTCTCTCTCAAAAATAAATAAATATTAAAAAATAAAAAATACAAACAATAAATATTCTCTTATTACCAGGCATGGCACAATGCTTTCACGATCTTCTTGTTCTTATCTCCCAGCATCTCAATGAAGAGGGTACTATATTCATGCCTAATTTCCTCATTAGGGCTGTTTGTGGTTATGAAACCAAGTATCAGATCTTCCATCTAAACTTGCTTTGAGTGATTTCAAAACAAATGACTTTAAATCACTTAAGTATTGGCAAACATTACTGCAAAAGGTCACATAGTAAATATCTTCACACTACCTGTCCATATGGTCAAGGTCACAAGTACACCACAATTGGAGTGAGAAAGGAGTCACAGACAATACCAAAGGAATGACCTTAGCTTTTCAATATCCAATATACAAAAAGATTATGGTTTCAGGTAGGGGTAGAGTTAACCTTATGGCCATAGTTTGTCAACTTCTATACAATATCATTTTTTTTTCTGCTTCTAATTCCTATATGTGCATAATGATGTTTTCTTATATTATCTCTAAATGGAAAACTGAAATTAAAAAACTATTATCTGGAAATGTCAAGATATGTAGAAAAGCAAACTTGGTAATTTGAGGCAAAGGTGGATGTTGATATTTTAAACAAATAAATAAGCAAATATTCCAAGTTGGGCTTGATCCTAGCAATGTAGTTCCTTCATGTTACTTAAGTTCTCTAAGCCTCAAATTTCCATAAATTGGAGGTTATTTAATATACCTTGGAGGATTGTTGTGAATAACAAATTATTCTGTAAGATTCATTCTCTGTGTGATTATTCAAAAAATATGATACTTTGTCCCACCTAAAGGGTTAATAAAATATATTGTCAATATATTTGTTTCAAATGTTTCAATAATTAATATAGATAGTGATTTTTCATATTAAAAAGTTTGTCATGAGGGTGCGTGGGTGGTTACATTGGTTAAGCATCTGACTCTTGATTTTAGCTCAGATCATTACCTCATGGTTCATGAGATCCAGCCCAGCATCAGGCTCTGTGCTGAGAGCTCAGAGCCTGGTTGGAATTCTCTCTCTCCGTTTCTCTCTGACTCTCCCTGTTTGTTCACATGCTCTCTCTCTATCAAAATAAATAAATAAAATTAAAAATGTGTCAACTATCAATAAATATTAAAATTTATTTCTCCACCCAGGATAATATGATACAAAATACATTTCAGGTGTTACACATCAGATATGTTGTAAAGAAATGTCTGTGATAATCAGAGAAATTATAAATGTGCATATAGAATTCAAAATTTTGATTCATATTCAAATATCAGCGTTCAGATATCAAATCAAAAGATTCTATAATCCATATTGTTCTCAACACATGAATTATAGCACATTTTATTGACACAGGTACTATTTGTACTATAACTGTGGCACATTGTAGACCATTTAGAATATTCCAAAAGTTATAAAGAAAAATAATTCTGGGCACCTGGGTGGCTCAGTTAGTTAAGAGTCTGGCTCTTGGTTTCGGCTCAGGTCATGATCTCACTAGTTCATGAGATCATGAACTCCACATTGGGCTCTGTGATGACAGTGTGGAGCCTGCTTGGGATTCCCTCTCTCTCTCTCTCTCTCTCTCTCTCTGCCCCTCCCTTGCTCTCTCTTTCTCTCTCTCTCTCTGCCCCTCCCCTGCTTGCGTTCTCTCTTTCTCTCAAAATTAATAAATAAACTTAAAAAAATAATTTTATAAAGGCTACATATAGAAAGAACATTACTTAAATTTTTATAAGTTTATTTTCGAAATTTCCATATATGTATATCTGTATACATGCAAGCTTGTGTGCATATGTATGTGTTTTGTGTGAGATGCATGAACATGTGTGTTTGTACATAGCCATGGATATACTTATAGATCCATTTTAAAAGATAGCTTCTATATTTTAATACAAATTGTTAAAAGCTTTACCTTTTTTCTTTTAACATCATTAGAATTAATATTTTTGGACATCTCAGTAACATGTAAGTTAAAGAAATGATGAAAGGCAACAGACAAAATTCTCCCTCAAAGATCAAGCCTGCAGAATAATTAAACTCAGAGATAAGAAAGAAGGAGTTTTAAAACTAAGTGACAAAAACACCAGCTGTTTGTGTTAAAGGCTCTCACTCTGGGTGCCGTGAAGTAAACATGTACATCTCTAAGTGGGAAATGGAAATGCGCAGGATTTCACTGACTTTGGAAATGTTTGGACTCAGTTGGGAATGAGATTAATGACTTTGTGAAATCAAAGCATGCAACAGAATCCAGCTGGGTACTGACTCAGCTGATTAACCAGCAGAGTCGAAGAAATGGCATATAGTTGAATTATGATTGCTTGCCTTCACGGCCATAAAAAATAACAAGAATAAATGTTCAAACCCTTACACTGGCAAAGGGATTCGAGGTAAAAAAGAAATGGCGTATCAATGCATGAATGTGTGAATCAAGCTTCGATCATATTAAACGTTCGTTTGTAAGACTGTGTGTGTGTGCATGCAGGCACGTGGGTGTGTGTGAGTGTGAGGGAGAGACAGAGACAGAGACAGAGCGAGAGACCGTAGAGTTGTGTACGTTTGAGTGACTCCAGGCGGTATTGTGGACATAGAAGTAAATTATTTTCGATAAAATAAAAGGTTCCCCTCATAATTTTTCTCTAAGCTATTACTGAATGTTAAAACACAGAGAGAGAAAAAATTCAGAAAAACCTCTCACCCAGGGGCACACATCGATTGGAAGTTAGTCTCTCAAAATCATATCACTTCCAATGTAGCCAAATTGGAATTACAAAATAATAAAAAGATTTAGAAAGCCCTTCATTCAGTAAAGAGAAGATATACTATTTGATGTGCTATGCGATCTTCAGAGGCTTTTTCTGTTCCCGTTGCAAAGGATAGGGTTGGTGATGCACCTGTAACCTTCTCATCCTGTTCAGTCGGGAAAGAAGGCGTGACCTAGTCAAATTCTCTCAATTACCTTCTTGTAACCAGGCCTTCAGTAAACGCATAAATGCTATTTCTAACCGGAAGGGCAATACAGAGTCCGTATCAGTGACATGCTCTTAGATATATGCACAGATTTCTTCAGGCATAGCTAGCTGAAGAACATTCAGTTCAGTCCGTAATTAATGACATATAAAATTATGTTCTATAAAATTACTCATTCTGTGTCACATATCCTCAGGCATTGCTCGAAATAAACCCGGCGTGGTTTACCCTAATGTGAGAAAAGAAATAGCTGATGGTCTCAAATTACTTTAAGGGAAAACTACTCAGTCTTTGCCATACAATTGCCTGCATCATTTATTTTTATTGTTTTTTATTATTTTATTTACTTAAATCCAAGGTAGTTAATTTATGGTGTAGTATTGGTTTCAGGTGTAGAATTTAGTGACTCATCTCTTACATATAACACCCGCTGCTCATCCCAACAAGTGCCCTCAATGCCCATCCCCCATTTAGCCCATCCCCCACTTAACACCCCTCCAGCAACCCTCCCTTCATTCTCTGTATTTAAGAGTCCCTTATGGTTTGCCCCCCTCTCTGTTTTGATCTTATTTTTCCTTCCCTTCCCCTAGGTTCATCTGTTGTTTTTTATTTTTTAATTTCACAGATGAGTGAAATCATATATTTGTCTTTCTCTGACTGACTTCTTTCACTTAGCATAATACCCTCCAGTTTCATCCACATTGTTGCAAATGGCAAGATTTCATTCTTTTTGATCAGCAAGTAATATCCCATGGTGTATATGTCTTTATCCATTCATCCACCGATGGACATTTGGGCTCCTTCCATAATTTGGCTATTGTTGATAGTGTTGCTATAAATATTGGGGTACATGTGCCCCTTCGAATAAGCATTTTTGAATCCTTTGGGTAAATGGCTAGTAGTAGGGTCGTAGGGTCGTAGGGTTGCAGGGGTCGTAGGGTAGTTCTATTTTTAATTTTTGAGGTATCTCCATACCGTTTTCCAGGATGGCCGTACCAGTTTGCATGCCCACCGACAGTGCTAGAGGGTTCCCCTTTCTCTGCATCCTCACCAACACCTGTTGTTTCCTGAGTTATTAATTGTAGCCATTCTGACTGGTGTGAGGTGCTATCTCATTGCAGTTTTGATTTGCATTTCCCTGATGATGAGTGACGTTGAACACCTTTTCAAGGGTTTGTTAGCCCTCTGGATGCCTTCTTTGGAAAAGTATCTGTGTCTTCTGCCCACTTCTTCACTTTATTATTTAAATCACTAACAAAATCTGCTACCGAATGCAGTTCCCCATTTGTGTGAATCTGATTCGTTAATTGAACCTTTATTACCAAAAATTGGCACTATGAACATGACTGTGTTTTCAACTCGTGATTCCTAATTGTTAAGACACTTTTTTTTGACAAGAAAATAAAGAGGATGGAAAAATGTGATGAGGAATCGGTGACTGGATGGCTCCCTATCCATCTTGGTGTGAGGTGGTGAAAGGAGACAAGGCTTAACAAGGAATTTGGAGAAAAGTGAATTTGACCCTGAGAATTGGCTACCTGGATGGACACAGAAAGTATAGCATAAAGAAAGTGAGCAAAAAAGTCTTGTCCCCTCTCTGTCGCTAACAGCCCAGATAAGAGCTTGCAGCTCCATTTCTAAAGATAAAGTTGGGGTAACGAGAGATAGAAGAAATAAGACATGTTTTTCTGGTTAATGGAAAGAATCCTCATGCATCTTTAGCCACCTTGGAAGATAGGGTATTTAAAAAAAAATAATGTTTATTTATTTTTGAGAGACAGGGAGAGAGAGAGAGAGGGAGAGCACGGAGGAGAGAGAGAGAGAGAGAGAGAGAGAGAGCACGGAGGAGCAGGGGAGGGGCAGAGAGAGACAGAGTCTGAAGCAGGGTCCAGGCTCTGAGCTGTTGTGGCTTAAACCCATGAACTGGGAGATCATGACCTGAGCCGAAGTCAGAAGCTCAACCAACTGAGCCACCCAGGCGCCCCAAGGAAGACAGTGTATTAAATCACATAGTGGGTCAATTAAGATCATTGATTACCTGAAAGATTATGTATGTAAGAGTCACGGCTAGTCAACTAAAAGACATAAAATGAAACCAAAACAAAACCAGAAACCACAAAGTGTTCTGTTAATAGTTGGAACTTTTATAGAGAAGTGCCAATAGAAGCTTGATGATAATTTGCTACAAGCATTGATCAGAATATATGTCACATATCAAATCTGAACCAGGAAATTCACATGTAAATATATATCACTCAATTCGCTATGGTGATCTAATCATCCACACCATTCGTGTTTTGGCCTCTCTCGTATTTGCAACCCAGAAGGCATAGAGTCAAGTTGAAACACCCTTCACTGGTAAAACCCTCTGGCGGCTCCCTGCTTATTTCCTTGTAACCCACTAAGTAACGTATTACATTGATTTCATTATCTACCTCCTTATTGGAATGTAAACCTCAAGGCAGGTAATTTTAGTTTCTTTAGTTTGCTAATGTGTTTCAAATGTCTCCAATGGTACTTGGAACATAGTAGTTATCCAATATTTGCTGAATAAGTTTATTCATTAATGAATGATGATTCCAGTTAAGGTGTTTAGACTAACTTTGGTTAATAAAAGCATAATCAAAAGTGAGAAGACTATGGTACTTTATGTAATACAAATACTTATAGATACATTCATTGTTCAGTCTTACAATAAATGATTACACATTTGATAATTTTTTGTGAAAATATACCATTATCCTGGTATGCGCTAGCCATTTTTTTTTGGCATTTTGCAGCAAATATCGATTACATCAAGTAAAATTAAAATATGTGCACATTTTCAATATTTAATTATACTAAATTATTAATTAAACATTTAATATTTGATAGCTTTTAAATAAGAAAAACATAATACTCTTCTATATATGTTCAATTATACCAATTGACTGACATATGATGCAAATATAATTGGTGAATTATTTTTTAATTATAATTACAACACTCTGGAAATGATTTTACAATGGGTTTAATGCCAGAGGGTTGTTTGTTTTCTCAGCAGCATATATTAAATTTGAAGTTAATCATGATGTGTTTTACTGACTAATTTATCTTAAGAAAGAGACACTAATTGTGTTGAAATTCAATTTATTTACCATAGATTGAATATCCTCAGCATATTGTTTTGATCGGAATTCTTACATGATCCATAAGGGTATATTAGTAAGAAAAAATGGGTACATTTGATTTGAATCACACTTCTGCAGAAGAGTGGTCCATATAATTTTAAGACTATGTCCCTGTTGTCACATGCTTTTCTGTGGGAGCATCAGACGGGATAGAGGACCTGTACCGTGTCACACGCAAACCATGCTAATGAAGGTTGGTAAAAAGAGACAACAGATGGTATGAATAAATATTATGTCAGCCTCATTCACTCCAGTGTTATACCTTTTGTGGTCGACACTGAAGGTTCTATTCCGTGTACAAAAATATGTGAACGCCAAAATTCTAATCAGAGAAGAGAAAGCGATAGATTGGGAATTCTTACATTCGTGTTTGTGTCTTGCTGATTTTATGCATCGGTCCGTGAGGGACTATCATCATCAACCCCTTTGCAATTACTGATCAGTGATGATGCCTCCAATGCCAGCTGTAAAACAAGTAAAAACTTTTTCTAATGCTTGGCACCTTTTCCTGTGTCCGATGTAGTCACAAATTCAAACTGTCTCCGATTTGTTTGGGATTTTGTGCAGGAGATGAAATGGCAGGTGGGAGAGTGCTGACCTGTAGTCCTAGTGTTGGTTTGAAAACAGTTTTTCCCACTGTCTCATTACGTGGAGGCCTTTCTTCCTTCATTGCCAGCCTGTGCCGTTCTGCTGTACCTCCCTGCATTAGTGACAGATTTTGGCAGGGAAGCTGCAGATTCACTGCCTTATTGAACCACATCAGCTCACTACTGGTAAAACGTAATTATCTTTTCAATTGTCAATCATTTCCTAGCTTGTCTGAACAAAGAAAAGATGAATTTACAACCCCACTGTCGAGTATTTTTTAAATAAACAGGCATAGGTTGGTGCTATGTTATCTCTAATATTGAGTATATTTTAAAAAATATTTTAGTGTTTATTTGTTTTTGAGAGAGACAGAGAGAGAGACAGAGTGTGAGCAGGGGAGGGACAGAGAGAGAGGGAGACACAGAATCCAAAGCAGGCTCCAGGCTCAGAGCTGTCAGCACAGAGCCCGATGCGGGGCTCAAACCCATGAACCGTGAGATCATGACCTGAGCCGAAGTCGGACGCTTAACCGACTGAGCCACCCACGCACCCCTCTAATACTGAGTCCATTAACGGAACATGTTGTTTTGTTTTGTTTGTAAAAATCATTTCGTTTTTTTTTTTTTTTTTTAATTTTTTTCAACGTTTTTTATTTATTTTTGGGACAGAGAGAGACAGAGCATGAACGGGGGAGGGGCAGAGAGAGAGGGAGACACAGAATCGGAAGCAGGCTCCAGGCTCTGAGCCATCAGCCCGGAGCCTGACGCGGGCTCGAACTCACAGACCGTGAGATCGTGACCTGGCTGAAGTCGGACGCTTAACCGACTGCGCCACCCAGGCGCCCTCATTTCGGTTTTTAAACGTCGCCTCTATAAGTTATGATTTGCACCTATAAAGTGCTCCTGGGAATGAAAAGGAATTTTTAGGAAGGAGAAAAATTTGATATTTATAGGAATGTGTCTAGTGGCCACTTACTAATAGGTAATGGAGTCTGAGACAAATCAGGGATGACTTTTTTGATGGAAAAACATAGTAAAGCTGTGTTTGAGGAAAACACTAATTCATTAGATGCAAGATGGAAGGGATAAGGCAGCATCCGTAGGAAACTGCTACAGGAAATTTCAGGAGAAGTTTGAAGCAGATGTTATCCGTTTGCTAGGGCTGGCATCAAATACCACAGACTGGGTAGTTTGAAGATCAGAAATTTATTTTCTCAAAGTTCTGGAGACGTAAAATCCAAAATCAGGGTTCCAGCAGGGTCCATTTCCTCCGAAGCCTCTGTACTGGCTTGCAGATGGCCACTTTCTTGTTGCCCTTCACATGGCCACCTGTCCCTCTGTGTGTGTATGTCCTGTGTCTCTCAGTGCGTCCTCTTGGCCCTGGGACACCCATCACACTGGGTTAGGGTCCATCCTGTGGGTCTCATTTTAACTTAATCATCACTTGAAAGGTCCTGTCTCCAACCAAGTCACATTCTGAAGTACAGGAGGCTTTATAAGAAACCTTCAACATACATGAACTTGGTGGGAGGCAAGCCCATGACACCCCTGGGAGGCTGTGATGGCTTTTGTGAGCGTCCTCTTCTTTAATTATGTCTTTTTTTTCCTGTCACAGTTTGGAAAACACTGAAATTGTGTTGTTCTTTCTTAGACTGGTGTGTGTGTGCGTGCGCGCGCATGAGGGTATGTGTGTGTGTGTGTGTGTGTGTGTGTGTGCACGTTTCCTTCTCAGTTGTTTTCCATTGGCATCCTGTGATGAACAACAGAGTACTTAGTGAATAACTTCTTTTTCACATTATTTTCCCTTTTTTCTTGCTTGTGATTTGAAATACAGCCTTTTTACATTCGGTGAATAACAATCAGCAAGCATATTCGACTTCTCAGATATTCTACCTACGGTCCCCATGGTTTCTGGAAAGTTGTCCTATATCCAGACTGTCATATATAGTTATAAAAGTACCAAAAATCATCATTTTGCCTTCATGCCCTTGTTACCCATATTAAATTTGCACAAACAACCCTAATGTTAAAATTTCTCTACTCGTTCTTGTTTGGTTTTCAAAGTCTAGTAGCTTCCTCCAGAAAAGATTATACAAACAAGATTCTTTGAGTTTTGGTGACATCAACACAGTTTTTTGGGGGCCTTTATATGTGGAAATACTTTCTGCAACACATATTTTATCTCCTTTGAGTGCCCTTTAACTATTACTTCATTATTTAGTCTCCTGACACTAAGTGTTGTTGAAAGTCTGCTGACAATCTAATTTCTTTTTCTTTTGAGATGAATTAATCATTCTGTCTGAATGCCTCAAGGGATTATGCTTTTTTTTTTTTTTCCTTGAAGCTCAGGATATTTACAAAAGATATGTGTTTATATTGTTTGGTTTTGGTCTCCTTCCCTGATGTATGCCCTATGACCCTTCCAAGAAGTACTGTCAACTTGTTTTTTTTTTTTCCAAATTTTTTATTAAACTAAAATGCATATACTTTGCTCTTTTCCATTTTTTGTTTTTTTTCTTTAGAAACTATTATCTTACATATATTGTTTCCTCCTTGTTCATGTTCTACATGTTTATGTTCTTCTGAGCATTTTTAATTGTCTTCTCCCCTCTGATGTTTAAATTACCCCCTTTTTATCTTATGTTTCTTTTAAGTCAACGTATGTGATGCTTATTTCCTGTTTCTTTCCATAAAAGACTAAAGTTTAGTCTTTATTTCTAAAATAGTTTATTTTGTCCCTGTTTTTGTACTTTTATCCTATCATCCATTTTTCTAACTCTGGTTTATGTTCCCTTATTATTATTATTTTCCGTTATATTTGTTTTGTTCGCTTTTATGAGAAATAGGTTATGCTGAACTTACTGGAGGGTGGACACAGTAGCTTCTCCAATATTATGGCTCTGAACTAATTTTCTCCTTTTTAATGTTTGTGAAATATATTTATTCTTATTTATTTATTTTTCTACTAAATTTTTTTTTAATGTTTATTTTTGAGAGAGAGAGACTGAGTGCAAACAGGGGAGGGGCAGAGAGAGAGACACACAAAATCTGAAGCAGGCTCCAGGCTCCGAGCTGTCAGAACAGAGTCAGACACGGGGCTTGAACTCACAAACTGTGAGATCATGACCTGAAATGTATTTGGTCAGCCATATACAACAAAGATTAGTATTGGTGACTGGAGCTTCCCCTGCTCTTCGTTCCACTTCTCTATTTTTCTTTGGTCATAAACCAACAGGTCGCCTCACAAATTTACCATATCTAGGGAAGTTGTTACGCATGGGTAAGGACCAGTATTTTAAAAGATACAAATGTTGTTTTTCTGCCAGGGAATCTTTGGCTTACAAAAAGAAACCAAAGATTTATGAGTGTATAGCCATAGTTCTGTGCATAAATATATATTCCCAATAGTATTATATTGTGGGCTTGATGAATAGAGATGTTCTCCCAAGAACGTTAAGCTAGTTTCAAGTGTATAGACTACTGGTCTTGCCTAATTATTTCTAGTATCCATCACCAGGAATTACATATAACGTATGGATTCGTAGGTGAGAAAGTGAGCTTTAGTGCTAACCAGTGTTCTAGGAAATGCAAAAGATAGTGTGAGGTTAAAAACCACTCTGATTTATTTTTTTGATTGTAGGTCCTAATTTCAGAGACTGAACCTTGATAAAAGAGTTTTAAATAAGAACCTAGTCTTTAAAAATCATGAGTTACATATGTGGATCCTGAGAAACTCAACAGAAGACCAGGGGGGAGGAGAAAGGGGAAAAAGAAATAAAAGTTACAGAGAGGGAAGGAGGCAAAGCATAAGAGACTCTTAAATACTGAGAATAAACTGAGGGTTGATGGGGGGTGGGGGAGAGGGGAAAGTAGGTGATGGGCATTGAGGAGGGCACCTGTTGGGATGAGCACTGGGTGTTGTATGAAAACCAAGGTGACAATAAATGTCATCTATAAAATAAATAAATGAATAAAAATAAAAATCATGAGTTAACCATAGCCTCAACTATATTATTAACCAAACTAAATATACTTTATAATAGTTGTAATAGGTGACTTAATAATAACTATTAGAAAATTTAGTTTATTCAGAAATGAGAGTTCTCTTATTGTTTTGGGTTTCTTTTTCTTTTTTTATTGATTTGAATATCAGACAACAGCACAAGCTGGTAATGGGCTCTCTTGGGAAAGAGCCTCTGCCATTTGGGCAGAGACATAAACAGAAGACGTATTTTACTGCTTCTTATTAATGCAGATTGGGTGGTCTTAGAACAGTTTTCATCCAAAGTATTAATTCTTTCCTCTTTGCCATTTCTAATATTCTTGATTCAATAAATTTAATATGCCCTTATGTGTGTTTAAAAACACATTTCCACACACTTGCAGATTTTCAGCGAGGTAACTATAAGATTTAAAGTTTTTAACTTTGGCATTAAAACATAATTAATCTTATTAGTATCTTATAATTACTTAATATATCACATTGAATTTGCCATCTTAATTTCTGTTTTACTAAGTGCTAATCTAGTTTTTATAGACAAGAATGTGCAAATAAAAACAGCATTTGTGACCTGGTAACTTGGGGCAGTTTTTTTTTTTTTTAATTAATTTTTTTTAAGTTTCTTTATTTGAGATAGATGGGGGGGGGGGGAGAGGAAGAGCACAAGGGAGGAGCAGAGAAAGAGGGAAAGAGGGAATCCCAGGCAGGCTCCATGCATCAGTGCAGAGCCCAACGCAGGGCTCTAATCCACAAACCATCAGATCATGACCTGAGCCAAAATCCAGAGTCAGATGCTTAACCAATGGAGTCACCTACGAGCCTCTGGGGGCAGTTTATCTTTAAATTTAATCTCCGTAGAAATAATCTAGGTCACCTAAATTGCCCATTTAATTATCCAATCATCAATTAGTCAATAAAAGCTCTTGGAAATACTGTTTAGTTGACATTACAGAGCTATTTCTGTTGATGTTGGAATATCATCATAGAAATGACATTCAAAAATTTACTTAGAAAGTTTAAGTTCAGTGTAAGTAAAAGTGATTGCATCATTACCACAGTCCAGAAGATCTTATTGTTTATAATAATACAGTGTTGGTAAACACATACGTTTATATTATGATAGTGTTGAATATTTTGGAAAAAAGTGATAACTTATCTGAACCATGAACTCAAGATGTGAACTTTTTTTTTTCTTTTTACAAAAGAAAACACGGGGTTCAGACGTGTTAAGGGGGTTGCCAGAGCCAGCCCCAAAACTAAGTGCGAGAGCTCAGATTCCAACTCCAGCTACCTGGCTCCAGAGCTGGAATCTCTTACGCTCTCCTGCAGTGTCCTTCCCACGTCCGTTCTCTGATCGTCTCCGTATTACAGGTAGGATACCTGCGACCAGAAGGCAGAGCATGATCTGTTCAACCTTAACTGAGAACGTGAATGTTGAGCACATCAAAATTTTTGCTTCTCTGAACGTATCCAGGAATATCCATGAAAGTGCTTTAAGTATGAATTTTAGGGATGCAAAAAACACGTAACAAGCAGGTATATTTAAAAATAGGGAATCTGTGAACCGTGGGGATGAATAAGAGACAAGGGGGTAGATAAATCGGTACACAGATAGAAACATAGACATAGTTATTAAACAATACATCAATTTCTCTTTTTTTTAATAATTTTATTTCTTTTTTTTTTAACGTTTATTTATTTTTGAGAGAGAGACAGAGCATGAACGGGGGAGGGTCAGAGAGAGAGAGGGAGACACAGAATCGGAAACAGGCTCCAGGCTCTGAGTTGTCCGCACAAAGCCCGACGCGGGGCTCGAACTCACGATCCGTGAGATCATGACCTGAGCCGAAGTCGGACGCTTAACCGAGTGAGCCACCCAGGCGCCCCATCAATTTCTCTTTCAAGCAGTATCATACTACTTTGTATATAAGCTAATCAATTACAGCAGAGCATTTTCACTGCCTTCCACACACACTTTGTCCTATTTTCGCGATATGTTTTATTTCTATGTTTAACTAGGTCTATTTCTTCTCTTAATTATTGTTTAATTATAGGTCACATTGAGTTGGAGAAGCACAATCAAATAACGGCAGTTGTAGTAGCAGCCACAGCAGCGCATTTGCTACTTCCGAGGACTTGTGAGTGGTTTTCGTGCACTTAATAACTGAACACAACAACCGACGAAGTAGTGTCCTTATCATCTTCATTTTGCACCTGAAGGCACCATGGCACAGAAAGTTAGGCACATTTTTCATGCTTGTGCGGTTAGTAAACGGCAGGTGTGGCATGCAAACCCGGTCGATCAGGCTCCAAAGCAGTTTTTGTTTTGTTTTTCCTTTTTTTTTTCTTTTGAAATCAAAGTGTAATTGACACACAATGTTATATTAGCTTTAGCTGCACAATGCAGTGATTCCACATCTCTATGGATTACGTTATGCTCACAAGTGTAGATACAATCTGTCACCATACAATGCAATTATCGTATCATTGACTATATTTTCTATGCTGTGCCTTTTATCCAGATAACTAGTTCCATTCCTGGAAGCCTGTATTTCCCTCTCCCCTTCACCCATGTTGTCCGCCCCCCATCCCTTCTCCCCTGGCCACCATCAGTTCTTTCTCTTCTTATTTATGGGTCTGTTTCTGCTCTGTGTTTGTTTCTTTGTTTGTTCGCTTGCTTTGTTTTTCAGATTTTACATATAAGTAAAATCATCCAGTATTTGTCTCCCTCTGTCTGACATATTTCCCTTACCGTAACACTCTCAGCAAAGGCATGTTTTAACTTTCGCCCTGATACATCACTGGCAGTAAAGTTATGATAACCCTGTCAGTAAGAATCACTGTAGCAGAGTCTGACCATCCATCCTTGTGACTTTGGATAAGTCATTTGCCTTCATTAGACCTTAGTGTTCTCATGTAAATTTTTATGATTGCTATGGCCTGATGAACTTTAGGTTCCCTTGTAGCTATATTATTCTATGCATGTATATCCCTCCTACAGTGTTAATTTTTTAATTTGGAACTACTCAAGCCTACCTGGAATGTTTGGAGTCCTATAAAAAAAAGTCCTAAATAACTGAATGTCTCAGGATTCAGGGGACTATTGTCACTACTTACAGTTCCTAACAAACTAAAAAAGTTGCCAAGACACACAAATTGCAGAGAACAATACGAAGCTGCAACCAGGTGAAAGGAGATTGGAATGAAAATGGAAATTGCACAGCCCCTTCTTTAGTGATAAAGGAGGACTCTGCTTCTTTGTCTTCTCCTTTTCCTCTGGTCCTTCTCCTCTTCTCCCGCCTTCTCTTTCTTCCCCTCCCTTTTTTTCCTCTTCCTTTCCTTCTCCCACTGCTTCTTCTGCCTCATTCCCTTCCCACTAAAGAAATTCTGAGGGGAATTATGGGGATATATCTAGAACCGAGAAGTCAGGCCAACAATTCTGCCACCGACTAGAGGTGAATTCAGAAGTGGATGAGAAGGTAAAAGACAATCCAAGAGAGTTCTATTTAACCCACTTATTCCTCTTTACATCCCTGATGACTTCATGTAACAAAGTTAAGTTTGCGACCCATTTATTTCTGGGTTTATTATATCAGAGATTTGTTTATCGGTTCAATTATTTATTTATAATTTTCCATCATTTTCCCAAATTTGTCAATAATACTGAAGCTAAGTGCTTTGTAAGTGCCTAGAAATAAAGTATAATTTTGAAGGTTTTTTTTTTTTAAATAAAATTTCCTAAACTTAAAATCTGGATATGTCTTCGTTTCTCCTAATTGTGTATGCATTATTATAACAGATATGTGCACTGGGTGATTGGGTTCACCTAACGTTTGTACATAGATGAACTATTTTGATCCAGCATGTTTTATATAACACGCATAAGTTATTTAATATTTTAAAAGAAAATACATAAATATAAGTTTAGAATGTAAAAAGAAACATGTTTCCTTCCTCACAGTTAAGTGAATTAGAAGTTAACATATGCAAATGCTTAGTGCTAAAAAATCCTCTTTAATATTATTATTTGATTATTAATAACTTTGAGTGTTTCACACATTATCCCAATTTTTCCACCTATTGTTTATTTACCTTCTTTGGTACCTATTTCATAACCACTATGCAATCAACAAGAAAATACAGACTGTTATCTCAATGAACATTGCATTTTGGGTTTCATAACAAGTATAAGCCTTTTAATCACAAATTACAGAATGTGGCTTATCGGTTCTGTTTTCCATTTAGTTTCTGAAATCAAAATATGAGAGGAAATAAAGGAGCATTGAGGATTAGGACGTTTTTCAAACAGCTATGTATAATGACAAAGGGGTACTTGCACGGTTGTAAAGCTATTTATCAACCACTAAAATGTCCCTGAGCTGTTAATTATCGAGGACAGTTATTTCTCTAGCAAAACATGCCTCATTAGAACGACAAGAAATGGATGTTGTCATAAGACACTTCCTTCTTTTGAGCCCTATCTGCCAACATTGTCTTTGGCAGGAACCTTAATGGCAAGTAGAAATTGTGGTCAATAGCTGCTCTCTCTGTTATTTTATTTAGCATTTGGGCCATCACAATTTAGAGATTGAAAGTTTATACTGTCTTAAGAATATTTATTTGAAAACACACATGGATTTCAGAAGGAAAGGACAAATTATATTATTTAAGGCTTTAAAACATATTGCCTACCTATATTTTGTTGCTGTTAATAACAACAAAACTGTTAATTTTCTTTACCCTTTTGCCTTGTTAAGACCCCTAGCTGGAGGTCTGGGAGGATAGTTTTATTATTGCCACTGTCTTGGTCCTGTCTTCCAGGTTTTCAGGGGAACTAGGATTCTTTCTGGGAATCTTCTAAATGTTGGATGTCTTGCCATTTCTCACAGGTCTCTAAGGCTTGGTCCATTTTTTTTTCCCATTCTGTTTTCTCTCTGTTCAGATTGTATACAGTCTATTAATTTACCTACAAATTTACTGCTTTGATCCTGTATTATCTCAACTCTAGTTTTGAGCCCATCCAGTGAGTTTTTGATTCTTGTCCTTGTATTTTTGAGTTTTACAATCTCCATTCAGTTTTTCTTATAACTTTTATTTCTTTGCTGAAAATTGGGTATTTTCATTTTTAATAGAAATTATTTCCATGGTACTTGCTGGGTCCTTGCTATGGTGGGGTTCTTTGTGGCATTGCCATCCACTGCCTGATATCCCTGTGTTGGGGAGGCAAATCTCAGGCCTACAGCAACGAAGGTTTTTTTTTCTGCTGCTGAGGGCTAATTGTGTAAAATCCCCCTTTCTATTCCCATACGATATCTCTGGGAGGAGAGTACTCTAAGTACTCAGTAGTTCAACCATGGTGACTGAAGTCACTTTCCTCGTCAGGGATTTTTGTGGTGGGATGCCACTTGCCAATGGTCCCCACCCTGCAATGTCTCCCCCTTTTCTAGGTTGTTTATTTATTTACTTATTTTTAGAGAGAGTGAGAATACATGTGCATGAGCAGGGGAAGAGCAAAGAGAGAGAGAGAGAGGAAGACAGAGAATCTCAAAGGGCTCAATCTCAAGAACACCAAGATGATGACCTGAGCTGAAATAAAGAGATTGATGCTTAACCAACTGAGTCACCCAGGTGCCCCTACCCTGCCCTGCCCCTTGGTGGGGATAGCGAGGGGCTGGGGCCTCAGTCTGTTAGAGAAGTCATGCACCCCCTGGTGGCTGATCACTGAAAGTGTTTCCCATTGTTTTTCCTTTCTGGTTCTAAAGCTTCCACCTGATGGTGTTGGCTGGACCCCATTTTTTTCTGGAAAAGAAATAAACTTAGTTGGGCCTCCTTTTTTTTCCTAAATTGAGATTCAAGAAATACTAGGATGGAGTCTTCTTTCTTTTTTGTGAGGAAGGGTTTATACTTGTGCTTAGTGAGAAAGAACAGGGAGAGGTGAGTTTATGTCATTTTGTCTGGATCAAAAGAGCTATCTTTTTACAAGATGTAAAATATGAATAGATGTTTTTTAAGCAACCAACTAGCTCCCTTCATAAAATCATGTCAATATCCTCTATGAAGAGAGTGAAAACAATATAGAAAGAGGAGCAACATTTTATGAGTCCATAAACATCATAGACTTAATTCCTTAACCATGGATCTGGATATTTTTCCTTGAGCACCTCACTAAATTCAATGCTGCTTCCTGAATTGACTCAGGTATGGAACCCATAACTCAATCTATTTATCAGAGTAGCACAAGGAACTGCCTTTTAATTCCCTACAGCATGGTTGTGTTTAACCAGTAATATAATAAAATATAAGGATAACAAAAGGGGTAACAATAAGCTAGTAATTCACAACTGGGTCTTTTTTCAGTTAGTTCCAGAAGCTCGTAGAACCAAACCCATATTTTTAGAAGGCTACTTTCTAATAGTTCCAGAAATCCTTCTGATTTACTATTTAATCTATCTAGTTTAAACAGTAACTATCTTCCTCTTCTATTGGAAGTGATTATAATAAAATACCATTATATTTTTATATTTATTTAAAATAATATTTTTATATTTATTTCCTTATTGAGCTACAACAAACATAAATTAAGTAGTAAAGGGCAGTAACCTTTGTTTGGCTTGATGATTGTGTGTGCATGTGTGTGTGTGTGAATGTGTGTGCGTGTGTGTGTGTGTGTGCGTGCGTGCGGGGCGGGGGTACACCAATGTAACTTCTGCTAGATCAAGACAGATGCATCATTCTGTTTCCTTGTGTCCCTTTCATTCTAAGCCTACTCCCACAAAAGTGACCATTATTCTGACTCTAACAGAAGTCTTATAAGTTTATATAAGTGAAGTCATACAATATATACTAGTTGTGTCTTGCTTGTTTCACTCAACCCGATATATGCAGATTAATCTTTTTGCTCATGTTGGAATTCTTTTTATCTGGATAGTTCTCTCTTATAAGCATATAAGATGATTTAGTTACCCATATTCTATTTTTCAATTCATATTCTATTTTATGCACATTTGAGTTGCTTTCTGATTGTAGCTCCGATTATGCATGAATATTACTTACAGTGGGTAAGAATGCAGTCAAATGAGTCTCTAAATTTCAGTGCACCACCTATGTAACAGCTATAAGTTTGATTCTATAATTTGTGTATGTATGCGTGCACACACACACACACAAATACTTCTACATAGTGCCTGAAATGTAGCATACTGTCAATAAATACCCTACTTCTTTTTCTTCCTTTTCTGCTTACTTTGGAGGTTTCTAAATGACATGGTACAAGTATTATGTGTTTTAGGGGTTCCAAAAGTAGCTTGTATGTACCATAGCAAAAAAAAATGCTATTCTACATTTATTTTTGAAATTCATAATCTGGAAGAATTATTTTATTACGCCTCGAATGGTTATTTCTTACAAAGCTAAACATAGTCTTGTGAAACCATCCAGCAATCACACTTCCAGCTTTTCTACTCCAATGAGATGAACACTTATATCCTTTATATAAACCAGAACATGAATGTTTATAGCAGCTTTATTCATAATTGCAGACAGCTAGAAGCATGTATGATGTTTATCAATAGGTGAATTGATAAACAAACTGTGGTAGAGACACAATAGAATAATTTTCAGTGATCAAAAAAAAAATTAGCTCTCAAACTATGAAAAAATACGGAGGCACCTGAAACACACATTGTTAAGTGAAATAAGCTAGTCTGAATAGAATGCATGCTGTATGACTCTGGCAAAACCATAGAGATAGTAAAAGGTCAATGGTTGCCTGAGGCTCAGCAGGAGGCAAGGAGGGATGAGCACAGGGAATTTTTAAGACACTAAAACTATCTTTATGACACTGCAATTGTGGAAACATGACATTATGCATCTGTCAGGCCCATAGCACTTTATAACACATAGAATGAACCCTCGTGTAAATTATGGACTCTGTCAATAACAGTGACTTAACCAATTGCAGGAAATGTATCACACCAATGGAAGATAGAGAAAAGTGGTGGAGAGACAAATATGAGAACTCTCTAGACTTTTCCTGGTCAGCTTTTCTAAAACTAAAAGCCTAAAACTGCTTCTAAAAATGCTGTTAATGAAAATATCAGCTGAATGTGTAGACGTGTATAGTTGTCCTTCACTGTGGAAATGAAGACTTGAATCATTGACATAATCCATCTGCAGGAATAGAGAGTGAAATATTAATTAAAATGCCCATAAGGAGAATAATATTGTGGCCCAAATCAATTAGGTAGACAAAATGTTGTCAACCTCAGAGTATACAATTTGTAAATGTGTGGTATGAATGTACTATCTATCACTTCATTTAACTGTCAATATTTTTATGCTTTTAACTACATTGATGTCCCCCCCGCCCAGGGTAATCAAGTACACTTTACAAATATTAGAGCTCCTTGAGCCCATATCTACTTATAAGAGATGGGGCAATAATATCAACTTCTTATAATTTAATTTCACCTTTTATTTATTCACATTTTTAAGGTTTTATTTATTTAAGTAATCTCAACACGCAAGATGGAGCTCAACCTCATGACCCTGAGACCAAGAGTCACATTCTTCCGATTGATCCAGCCAGGTGACCCTAGTTTCAACTTTTAAATAAAGATTTTGCTTGTCTTATTTAAACTACTTTTCTCAAGCAAATGCCACACTTTGCACAAAAACTTCATATCATGACATCGTTACTATTTGCATAGTATTTTAGGATGCCTACATTAAAGTGGTTTTTAACCTATTGGTCATTACTATTACTATTTACGTTGGGGGGGGGGGCGCCTGAGTGGCTCAGCCAGTTGAACACGTGACTTTTCTAATTTTGGCTCAGGTCATGATCTCACCGCTTGTGAGACCGAGCCCCACATAGGGCTCTGCTCTGACAGCTTAGAGCCTGCTTGGGATACTCTCTCTCCCTCTCTCTCTCTCTCCCCCCTCCCCTTGCTTGTTCTTTCTCCCTCAAAATAAATAAATAAATAAATAAATAAATAAATAAATAAATAAAAGATGGACTTGGCAGTTCTTAAGTCTTTACCACGAGACACTAATTCCACAGGCAGTAGCTTTCCTGTTTACTTAGCTTGTGTAGAAAGTCAGGTTGTGAAAAGCGAGGAGGGGCACAATCGGTAATAGAGCTTAGACTAACTTCGTAATGATAACTTGATGGCCCTAAATAACAATCATTTTTTTAAAGTAAAGCTGTAAGGTAAGAAATCCTGAAACAATAAAAATCATGTTTTATAACTTATCTTTAACACTCTTCAAGGTAGATGGAAGACGCAAAAGAGGTATTTTCTATGAGATGAGAAACTTCTTCGTCTCCACATACGGATGAAGCTAAGGCAATTTATTAAATGATAATTAACACCGATGATGTGCATTATAATGAAAGCTAATTTTGTCACGTGTGAAGTACTGTCAGCAATAAATCCTAAAGGAAGCCAAAGACGGGAGAAATTCATGTGACCCCAGAAATATTTTTGGAAGTTTTGTATCAAGGCTGAAGTGAAGGGAGAGCCTTAAATGTGCTCACCTTTCACTTAAATGTTCAACGACTAAAGTCTTTTTGGTGGGTTTCCCTGCTGTTGATGTGTCTTTATTCAAGACCTCTCTTTAACTTCACCCCCCACCACTGTGTTTCTTCTCTTTCTCTCTCTCTCTCTCTCTTTCCCTACCTCTGTCATCCTTTTTCTGTAAAATAAATAAATAAATAGCCTATTCCTGTAAAAACTAATAGGTTTCCAAATCATTAGGATTGCTCTTTCTCCCCATTCGAAGATTTTACATCTCAAAATATCTGGCCCCTTATGATATTGCAGTGCACGTGTTCATCTATTGTTACCTGTCGCTGTGTGTATAGACGCGGAAACTGAAGGAGAATCCTTAAAAAGGCATCAGTCTATACTGACCATAAATGCTTTTTGAATTTATTTCCAACACGCATCAAGAAGTCATGGTTGCCAAACTTTTTGACAATGGCCCACTGGATGCCAAACATCCAGAGGTCCAATCCATTTTCACTGTCTGTTGGTAGGAAATAAGCAAAAATGAAGTATCATGGAACAAGCGATATTGCTGAGTTTTGAATATCTGCTTTAATTTCAGTTTGAATTTTAAATCACAACTGTTAGAAAAAATATCCCAAAAATAACAGTTTGAACATTTATCAATACCTAGGGTTAAGCAAATTTAAAAGAATTAAGTTTAATGAATTTATTGGTATTTTATTATATAGAAAAAAATCACAAAAATTCAAAACTATGACAAACCTGAGAGAAAGTTATGCTGCACTAATAGCAAATCCTTCCCAAATTTATGAGAAGAATTTCCATTCTTTGTATGTTGGTATTTGTGTCTATACATAGTTTTTGATATGTGTTTTGGGGACTGCTAGATATTTCATGGCAGAGAGTTATCTCTGGATGCAAAAGTCCTCAGTAAACCTAGTTGATTTAGTCAGTTTAATTTTGAAGATCTAATTTTAATATCGTGTTTTAACAAGTCATTGACAGTCTTTAGTTATATTTAAACTTAGAGGGAGAAATTACATATTCATTCATTCATAACTCATGCCATAACTAGATTGACCATAATATACAGAGACCCTTGGGTCTTTTTTTATAAACGATGCATTGAAGACAAGATTTAGTGTGGCATGGGGAAACTTTCCATGATTTGGCCCTTTGACATCATTGTTTTTACCTTGCAACTTTCTGCTCAATATCATTATTTTTCTCACAAGTAAAACCAGTTTGTTTACTGTGTGCATTACTCTATTCATATTCTTTTTAACTTGCTCGTGCTATTTCCTGTGCCTTTAATATGTCTCCCAACTTTTTTTACATAAATAATTCAAAACTTTCATACTCATCTATCCAACTCTGTCTTGTCTGGCAGTCTTTCATGTATGAAACTTTGCAATTCACCTACAGTTCCCTATGGATACCTTTTGGGTTCTTAGTATATTCATTTTTTTAAGTTTTTTTTTTTCATATTTAAGAGAGAGAGACAGACAGAGGCAGAGGACGAGCAGGGGAAGGGCAGAGAGATGGAGGCAGAATCTGAAGCAGGCTCCAGGCTCTCAGCTGTTAGCACAGAGCCCGATGCGTGGCTGGAACTCAAAAGCAGTGAGATCATGACCTGAGCTGAAGTAGGGTGCCTAAGCAACTGAGCCACCCAGGCGCCCCAGGGTTTTTAGTATATTCAAATGGTTTGGTCACTCTGTTTGAAAAAGAGTCCCCGATCCTCTACACTTTTACTCTAATTTCTCCTCATTCTACTCTGTCCCTGCCCACGTATCTTAAATATATTTTTGAATCTCAAATATACATAAAATAATGAAAAGGAAATTCAAGGGCTTTGAGTAAGTATCGAGTTTTTTAAATTAGATATTCTTATTTAGATGTAGCTTAAATGTAGCTTTGTGATAAATTACAAATTATTTAATTTGCTCTAAGAAATAAGAAACTGTTCAAAACTTGGCCATTTTTGTTCTTAACACGTGAAGTTGAGTTCTTGCACCAATGCCAAGATTTTTATTCATTTATGTTCATGTCACACAATTTCATTTTGCTTCATTGCAAGGGGAAGTTAAACACTACATTTCACCCCACTGAATGGCTTGAGACCTTGTTCTTTAATATAGGAGCAGCATGGAAAAGTTACTTGAGAAACTGGAAAAGCAATCCTTACAGTTTCAAACACAGTCAACTTCCACGTCATCTAATGGTGTTCCATGACTATTTTTGCATCTAAATGATTTTAAAAGGGTGTTCCCTTTGAAATACGAGATTATAATTTATCTAACCATATTTTGCTGGGAAGTCAAACACCAACAATTCTTCTTTTGTTAATTTGTATCTTTTTTTCCCAATTGATATCATGTAAACTTATGTTGACCCCAGAAAAGATAATTACGTATCTTTTCCCCTATGAAATAATGACTGAAAATGTTTCTCTCTCTCACTTCCATTTTGCAAGGGATTGAAAGGGATTGAAGGGATTAACACTCGTGTGAGGAGCTGACAGAATTTGGGAACGGCCACCGACAGTCTGGAACCTGAGCCAAGAATACTATGTTTCACTTAATAGAAGCAGGAAGATTATAGTAAGTCTGGTGGGGCATGTCCACCCCAATCCTAGGAAGCCATAACTTAAAGGAAATAATTACAATGGCATTAGAAATAAATACAACTACAAGGGTTTTCATTGGTTAACAATAACTTCAGCGTTATCACGGTCAGGTCTGGATACACTTGCTATCCAACGTAGTTGAAGTTTTCACCGATGGCATTAGTGATGATTTAGGTTCATGCAACAGGGAGACAGTTTAGTGGTTTCAAAGAGCATTGTCTTTACAGCCTGGGTTATCGAGTTTATTTTTTTGTATGTATTTGAACTTATTTTTTTTGCATGTATTCAGATGTTTGTTAAAGTAATTAAATTAAAATAAAGCTTCTGAATCTTAGCTTGATCTAATACTAGAACAGCTTGAGAAGAAAAGTCTTCATTCTTTGTGTCTGGGGATCAGGATGGTTCACCTCAATACAGATATGGCTTAGCCTTCCATCTGGGCATGAAGGCTTATCTCCACCATATGCTTAACTTTGTGCAATTAAGAATAAAGAAATGTTCTCACTTGTAGAAAACATTCAGCATAATTATTCCATGTGGTTTTCCTTTCAGGATCCTTATTTAGTAGTGTTAACAAATATATTACTTCCTCTTTAATTAGGAAGTAAGGTTTGAACATTATTAGTGACGAAGAGGCAAGAGCATATTGTCAAATTACTGTTCTCAGATCAATAATAACAGAATTTCTCTCAAAACATACAAAGCTGGTTGTTTAAGCAGTTAATGGTTTTATTATTTTTTCTCATTATAACTGTTGACGCTCTCATTTGCTTCTTTGAACATGGACTTTTCTTGTTAAATTTCTATCGTCATGTGTTTTAGTATCATTTGCTTTCAAGGATGATTAAAAAGTTAAATGAATACTGTAGAGGGTTTTTGGCAGTGAAGGCCATAAAGATGTACATAACAGTGAAGCTAATTTCTGCTCAGTGTCATATGTTGGCCAGCTAGAGATATTTTTCCTGAGTCAATGTAGCAATGAAATGGAAGAAAAGAAAATTCCATCATCATTAAGGAAAAATAGTGTAGTTTCCTATCTTCTCTCTGACTCATTAAGAATGCCCTTCTCCCACTCATTTTTACATCTACCTACTTTAAATCCCTTAAAGTCTTTACTGGGTGCACTAGTAAAACCTAATAAATCCAGGTTACTTATTTAGTCAAGCTTGAGGGCATACAGGGATTGCATTTCCCAAGTCTATATTATATACCAACGAGAACTTTTTGTTACCATGGGAGGGTCTATGTCTAGATCTTAGGCACTTGGTATCAGTTGGGTAGGCACATTAAGACTGGAGAAGAGTGACAGAATTTTTGTTTCAGAGATGAGTTTGATTATTTTCAGTTCTAGTTTTAAACTGTGCTGAAACCTGAGCTACAAATCCACAATTTCATTAAAGTATAATACTTTACATATTTTAAATTATTTATATTACATTGTTAGCATATTATATAGAATTCACAAAAGTATTCTAAGCATTCCACACCATGATAAAACATTTCTATTCTAAATGTTTTCAATGACTGTATTTCTCTGTAAGGAATTTAGAGCTTTGTAGAAGTTTTCTAAATTTCTAATCCAATCTATGGACGTCAATAGAATGACAAAACAGAGTATCAACTTCTATGAATTCTCATATTTCATGATCAATATTAATATTTATCCAGCTTCCGAGCTGAAAATTATTCATATTTCAAATGAGCATTTATAGAAAAATGACTGCAAGAGTTTTCTGTGTTTTTGCCTCACTCACTTATAGACAAAACAATAATTGACTGAAGAACGTGAAAATTGAATACTTAACAAAATACAATATTTTACCACAAAACATAGACCCAATTGTCAGGGACTATTTCTTGGGCTTTTTAGATTCTTACTTTTAAACAATGTTATGAATGAGACATTACTCAAATAGCAATACAAAAATGTCCTATCAAGTAGTGGCAATTGAATACATCTATGATGAATACTAAGAAAATAAATTTTAAAAATGTATTCAGATGTTTGTTAAAGTATTTGAAAGGGAAATTTTTCTTGAGAGTGAATATTATCTGTAGGCAAACTATAAAGCAAATCGTTTGAATTTGTGCGTTAGTTAATGAGCTTGGATAGGGTTTTCTAAGGAGCAGCTTTTAATTTAAATGCTAAGATGTTTTTCGCTGATACCAGTGGAGTCATTTAACATGTATTAATTAAATAATCATATGTAAAGCACTTAACCATTTTCAAGGCATGCCCATGACTGCAGATCCTGATACTTAATATATGACTATTGTCTATAACAGTTTACTAAGAGAGAAAGGTGGTTATAAAATGCTTATTATGCTAATTATAAAATTATTATTCTATTAATAAGAGGCAATGTGTATCATGAAAAAAAGTATGCAAAAAGGAGCACAGACGAGGGAGATATTAACTCAGGAGAATAACAAAAAGCTCCATGAATGAAGAGATTTGGCTGAGTCCTGAGGGATGAATGAGAGTTTGCAGTTAGAAAAGCCTTCCGTGGGCAGTGGCCAGGGAGGTTGTTACTGCTGCATAACAAATCATCACAAAGATAATTAAACAACGCTTATTTATTATGTCAAAGTTCTGTAGAACAGAAGTCTGGGGCACCTGGGTGGCTCAGTTGGTTCAGCGTCCAACTGGATCTTGGCTCAGGTCATGATCTCACAGTCGGTGAGTTCGAGCCTGCTTGGGATTCTGTCTCTCACTCTCTGCCCTTCCCTCTCCCTGTCTCTCTCTCTCTCTCTCTCAAAATAAACAAACTGTAACTACAGCAGCAGCAACAACAACGACAACAATAAAAAGAACAGAGGTCTAGGGGGGCTCTGATGGATTCTCTGTTTAAGGTCACACAAGACCAATATCAGGTATCAGCCAGACTGAACTCTTCTCTGGAAGCTTTGGAGAAGAATCTGCTTCCATGCTCCTGGTGATTGTAAGGCTGAGATTGCTTGCAATTCCTAAAGGCCAAGCTTCAGTTCTTAAACATGGTTTCTCCATCTTCAAGCCAGCAGTACTGCATTGATGTGTGTGTGTGTGTGTGTGTGCGTGTGCGTGTGCGTGTGCGTGTGCGTGTGTGTGTGCTTTGAAGATCTCTGACTTTGCTTATTTTGGCCATTTGTGGGAAAAAAATTCTGCTTTTGAAGAACACATGCAATTAGATGAAACCCACCTGAAAATCCCTCTTTGATCAATTCAATGTCAACTAATTAATAACTATAATTTCATCTTCCAAATCCTTTTGGCTGTATTCCATAATCATAGGCATTACACCTAGGGTAAAAGTCATGGGGGCCATCTTAAAACTCTGCTTAACACACATGAGAAACAAAGAAAGCATGAAGATTAAAAGACTAACATTGCAAGCTTATTTGAATAGCTATGAATAACTTGTTGAGCATCCTTCCGAATTTGTTAGGCAGGGTTGATTAGGCTGTGGAGAGACAAAAAAAAAAATCGAAGCTTGGAAAGAAGTAAACAACTCTTGACGGCTCTCCATACTTTATACCAGGCTTCAGGTTACTTTGAGATGGACTTCAACTATAAGCAGAGAGAACTGAGACTATCAGAGACCAAGAGTCTAAAACAGCTTTGCTTTCAAAAGCGAATAATGTCAAGCTTAAGGAGATCAAAGAGGTGAAGCACTCAATATGTTTTGTTTATCTCTTCTAATCAACTTTTAAAAGGTTGAAGTAGTATATAAAACAAAACAAAACAAAACATTGGTTTAAAATAATGGGAGCAGCCAGTTGCTTTAAGGGAATTAAACATTGACAAGGCATACCGTTTTTCAGGATACTGAAAACATGTATATGTGATATTGTGTTGGCAAATGTATCAATTAATTAATAAACAAAAATGAATCAATCAACACAATGAATAAATTAAGCTAGGAAGAACACAAGTGATAAATTCATTAATCATTAATAATTCTGTACCCAATTGTAATGTGTGGGTTTTTTCCCATGCCACCAAGGGAATTCTGAAATACCAACTGGGTGTCCTGCAGTTCAACTAGATCTGACACTGTCGAACAGCAGATCTCATAGGTTGAGAGCACAGTCCTACAAAATCACCCTCCCTCCCACTACAGATACCATGTTAAGTCCAGGTTGTCACCTGTGCTTCTGACTACCTATAGATCAGAGGTTCCACTGACGCCTTCTTGCTTTTAATTTTCTAAAGAGGCTCACAGAACTCAGAAAAATGTTTTACTTACTGGATTACTGGCTTATTATAAAAGGACATAACTCAGAAACAGCTAAAGAGAAGAGATGCATAGGGCATAGTATGGGGGAAGGGCACACAACTTCCATCATCTTCGAGCATGTCACCCTTATATATCTCTGTGTGTTCACCAACCCAGAGCTCTCTGAACCCCAATCCTTCTGGTGCTTCGGGAGGCTTCATAACATAGGCATTGCTGATTAAATTATTAGCCATTGGTGACTGATGCATCCTCCAGCCTCTCTCCACTCCCAAAGGGTCAGGGATGGGACAGAAAATTCCAATACTCTAAATACAGGTTTGTCTCCTTTGTCAAGACAATCTCATTAACATAACGAAAGACGTGGGCCCAAGTGGCCTCATTAACATAACAAAAGGCACTTTTGTAGGTCTTCTCTTCTAAGATTCTAAGGGTTTGAGGATCTTGTCAGACACCAGAATTAAGACCAAATATATATTTTTTATTATAAGTCATGATAATCACAGTCATGATGAATGGAAGTGGTACCAGAGAGTAGAATGAGCAAATAAATTGATTGCTTTGAAAGCAGAAGAGCTCATACAACTCAATTTATGTATCGGAGCTTGATATCAATGTGCAAAAAAATTTATTGATAAAGACGTTTACCATTTTTAGATGCTTGCATATATTTTGACCACTAAAACACAGTAAAAATTAATAGATTATGACAACTGACTTTTTTAAAAAATTAATATGATCCCTAGACTGTTAGGTATGGGTAAGTGCTGGAATTGCAATTGATCCAAGCATGTGTAAAATTCTTTCATAATAGGATTGTGAGAAAGACATGTTTATTGCATAAAGATGCAATTGGTCCCTAGAATTGCTTGGACTCCTGAAAGAGGAATGCTAATCATTAGATTTACTTAAACATAGGCTGTAATTTCAAAAGAAATTTCTCTCATAGCATTACTAAGTATTATAGTTTACCTTCAACTTTAAAGTCTCAGTAGTATTGGTTTCATCAAGATAAATACAGTTTCTATTATATAATGAATGTTTTTGA
Source organism: Panthera pardus (assembly GCF_024362965.1). Classification (NCBI taxonomy): domain Eukaryota; kingdom Metazoa; phylum Chordata; class Mammalia; order Carnivora; family Felidae; genus Panthera; species Panthera pardus. The sequence goes on along the minus strand of NW_026526710.1, from coordinate 79,087,077 downwards.
TGACAGGGTTCTAATTAAAGTTATATAGACAAATTAAAATTATGATCTCAATCTGCTAAAATATATTAATGGGGTAAGTGTAGATTCCAGTACTTGTGGTTTAGAAAATAGTAAATTCACAACAAGAGTAAAAAAAGAACACATGCAAATCAAATCGTTGGTGATTTGTTGAAAATTATGGCAATTTTTGCTGGTTTGTTCCTATGGTTCACTGCTTCACCTCCTTCAGGTTTTTCTAAATGAGTCACAGGGCATTACCTGTCTACCCTTCATAAAATCACAAACCTTCATCTCCCCATTCCAATCCAAGTTTCCAGCCATCTTCTCTGGGTAATTTTTTCATAAAGTTTATCATCTACTACAAAATTATAAAGTGCATATATTAATCATCTTTATCACCCATCTGCACTCACATCCACACACCAGAACAGATTTCTTTACTGCAGAAGTTGGTGTTTTGTTTACATTGACAGGCACATAGTAGAAAGTAAGTATTAACTGAGTGATAAAGAATGGATTACTAATATATATATATATATATATATATATATATATATATATATATAATAGTACTTGATTGCCTTTGCCCTAAAGTAAGACATTCATCAACTTGGTTTTAGCCAAAAAAAAAAAAATGAATCATCTAGAAATATTACATAGTGAACAACTAAAAGTAGTAATTCTGTTTATGTTTGAAATCTGATTTGTCAGAAGATATATACTATACCTACTTTTAAACACTTCTTGCATAGAAATAGGGCAGAACCATTAAATTATTATACTTGGTTCGAGGCCAAAATTGTAGAAATTAGGTAGAAATATTCACAATGCTTGTTTTGCCCTACTACAAAGAGAAATCTTTAGAGTTTTAGAGTTTTCTGGAAATGGAAAGAATTGCTTTAGGATAGTTTCTATCCCTTTTCACTGAAATTGTTTGGAAAATCATTTATTTGAGATATTTCAATGGGCTTAATGCACAAGTTTACCTGAGCTTTCAAACCTTGAGATTCTCCAGGACAAAAAGGTCTTATGGCTAAGAATAAAGTACAAAAATCATGATCAAGACTCAGAATATACAGTAAAAATGTCTGGTTAAACATTACAGTGGAATTATTATTATAATAACATTAAATTGATTATAATTTTCAAGTGTGAGAAAATAACATTTAACAATATAATAAAAATGAATAGCTACTCACCATAGATGTTTTCTGAAATGGCTATTCAGGCCTCTCAGATACATGTTTTAAAAAAAGAAAAAAATGAACACTGTACATATTGCTACCCAATGATGCAAAAGCAAGAAAGCAACAGGGCCAAACAGTTTTTTTTCCTTGCTAAAGTGACTTTTATCTTATGTACCAAATACATATGTTTTAATTTAATTTTTTGAACTTTTCATAAAATTACACTGTATTCGATTGAAATGAGAACATAGTAAAGAGACATAAAGATGGAAATTAAGAGGATCCTAGTCAAGATTTTGTTTTTTCATGTAAGACAATGAAAAATTAGCTTTCATGAGATTCATAAACTTGCTTTGTAAAGTGAAAAGTTCAGGTTATAGTCATCTAGGAGTCCTCTTACCTCTTGGAACATTTACTCAACAGACACATGAAATTAAATATACAGCTGAAATATTGTGATTTATATAAATATGTATATAGTCTTCATCCATGGTTCCTGGTTCACAACTCTGACACCCTTGGAATTTCCTGAGCAAGAAGAATAATGGGAGCATCTTTTGTCATAATATTTGGTTTCTTGTCCTCAGTTCCCAAAGTTACTTTAGAGCCACAACAATGTAATGAGTGTCTTATTATTCATCACATGCCCTTTCCACCATAACTGGGTATATAATGAAGGGTATATAATGAAGTGACTTTTGGATAAGGATAGGGGCTGGTAGCCAGGGGAATCAACCAAGAATAGAGGGTTGGAACTTTCAAGATCACCATCTGATTCTTGGAAATAAGAAGGGGATTAGAATTTGCTTCAATCATCAGTGGCCATTGAGCTAATCAATCATGCCTGTTTAATGAAGCCTCCATAAAAAGCCCAAAGGGTGGGGTTTCAAAGAGCTTCTGTGTTGGGGAACCATACCCTTCCTGATAAATTTATGGAAAAAAAAACATAGGGAACATATTTGTTGAAATAAGCTCAAAAATATATAAAACATGCTACAAACTGGCTATAGGGTATATGTTTTTGTTTTTACCATAGAATGTAATCAGTAATGCTAAACATAGTTAATTCAGAACTAAGCAAAATAAAGCAAAACTAAACTAATTTTCTCTCTCAGAAGTATTTATTGGGTACTAGTCTGTTGTTCCCCAACTGCAGTAGAGAAATTCTGGTACGCAAACATGTTTTACATTTTTGCCTTTGTCACATTTACAATGTTCCCATTGACCAAGCCAGTGCACATGGCAGAGTCTGTAATCAGTGTGTATGGTGTCTCCCTAAGGGTGTGGCTAAAGGGAAGAAGTTATGGCAAGCAGTTTTTCAACCACCTATCATAGCGGCCTGCAAAACGTAAGGAGAGCTACAGAACTCTGCTTCCCTATGAATTTTGGCAGGTGTTTTTACGTGGACTTTACAAAACCTTACTGACATTGTAGGCTCAGGGAATCTTCAGGAGTTTAAATCCTTGCATGTATATGCTTTCCTAGGTCTTTAGGACCCTGACCGTTATCTGTTCACTGGATCGGATTAGAAGGTCATCAGTATTACAGGTCAATGTGATATTTTGTAACCTGGAAATATATTATCCTGGAGAGCAGAAGAGTCAACGTTGTCTTGAGGCAAGGCAGTGAAGCTGTGGCTATCCTTATCGTGAAGTGGCAAAGTCGTACTAACCCTTCTGATGAAAGAAAACATTCGCCAACTCATTGCCACACCTAAGGCTATTTTTCTTCCCCAGGAGAGTCCAGCATCTGCCTCGGTCCATTTGTTTTCTGCAGAGATAGGTGGGTGGAGCTCAGTAAGTCTGGCCTCTTCTTGACGTTTCCATACTTAGGTGAAATACAGGACAGGTTAAACAGTGCAGCCTGAAGTATGGGGGTGTTAACCCTCCATGGAGTGATGTTTGACCCAAGAGAAGTAAAAATAGGGAGCTACTCAGATAAATCCTGTCTTCTTTCTCCTTCCTATATAGCTCTTCTCAGATGCGGTATGTGTGGAGCTTGTCTGAAGACATCCTTTGAGGCAAAAAGACACATCTGCGGTGTTAGTCCACACCTTGTGAGGCAGTAGACTCCAAGGTAACAAATCACCTTGCGTTTCTTCCATCATTCTCTGCCTCATTTTTCTTTGTCCTCACTTTCATTGACCTGAATTTTCATCTCTCAAATAAAGCATCAGTGATTTATCTTCGCCTCAGGCTGCGTTTCCTGGATCCTTGGGATATTGTCAATTTAAAAAATGTGAAAGCTGAGAAGAGACCAAAGGTTGCCCAATAATTATGTCTACATGTCACAGGCATGGCATGTTGTTGGTTCAAAATGGATTTCCTTTTTGTCTTTCACAGAGTTCAAGAACTGGCCATCTGTTTTGTGAGACACTTTCCTTATACCCCAAATACATTGTTGATACTCAACTCCTTAAGCCCATTTTCACCTGCTCCTGCTCTGTGTTGAATCCCACCACATAATCATCCCTGACTTTCCTCTTTCTGACCCAGAAAAATCCTTCATCACTTCATGACATGACTTCAAATTTTTTTGAGTTAGTGGAAGCAACAATTAGCCAGACAGTTTAAGCAAGAATGATTTCTTTTTTTTCTCTTAACTTAAAAAAACATTTGTTTAATGTTTATTTATTTTTGAGAGAGAGAGAGAGAGAGAGCATGAGCAGGGGAGGGGCAGAGAGGGAGACACAGAATCCGAAGCAGGCTCCAGGCTCTGAGCTGTCAGCCCAGAGCCCAATGCAGGGCTCTAACTCACAAACAGCAAGAACATGACCTGAACTGAAGTCAGGCTCTTTACCGACTGAGCCACCCGGGCGCCTCAAGAATGATTTTAAAATGGATTCAAAGACCTTATAGACAGGTGGAGGTTGACTGCTCACAATACCTATGTGTATTAATCAATAATATGCATATTATTGGATAAAGTAATGTTTATTTTAATTATTAATTATTCAAAATTGAATTTTGATTTTGTGACAGTATTTAACTGGATAGTGAACTTCTGCTATTAACCATATGACTGGAAAAGAAAAAAAACAGGTTATTCAACTATATAATATATTATTGGATCTAATTTTGATCTAAGTCAGTGGAACAGTTTTCTCTATTACCCATATTATCTCTTAGGATGAATTATCAAACTACCTTCTTATACATACAGATGATCCTTCAATAACATGGGGGGAAAGGGTGCCACCCCCACAGAGTAAAATATCTGAGTATAACTTTTGACTCCCCCAGAAACTTAACTACTAATAGCCTACTGTTGATTGAAGCCTTACTGATACCAGAGTTGATTAACACATATTTTGTATGTTACATGTAGTGTATACTGTAGTCTTACAGGTAAGTAAGCTAGAGGAAAAAAAAGTCAAGAAAATCTTTTTTTTTTTTTTTTTTGAGTGGGAGAGAGTGCAAACAGGGGAGGGGCAGAAGGAGAGAGAAAGAGAATCTTAAGCGTAGAGCTCAGTCTCCCAATGGTGAGATCATGACCTGAGTCAAAATCAAGAGTTAGATGCTTAACCAACTGAGTCACCCGGATGCCCCAAGAAAATCATTTTCAAGAGAAAATACATTTACAGCACTTTATTTATAAAAAAAAAAATCCACCTATAAATGGACCCATGCAGTCCAAATCCGTGTTGTTCAAGGGTTAACTGCACTGTGAAATATGAATACAACTGATGAAAGAAATTTTGTCAGATCATCCTGTTATGCAGTCTACCACTTTTAAACAGCAGATGAATAATGGACATATGATAAACTACACATATTTAAACAATTTGATAAATTTTATATATGTAGACACCTGAAAAATTATGATCACAATCAATATAATAAATTTAGTATAAATATCAATGTCTTCTAATGCTACTTTGTAACCCTCTCTGAGATCCATAATCTATCCCCCTCAGGAAATCAATGATGTACTTTATAGCCATAACTTAGTATTGTCTAGAATTTTCTATAAATGGACAAATAGATTATATGCTCTTTCACAAAGTAAAATTATTTTGAGATTTATCCATATTGTTGCCTGTACGAATATTTCAGTTTTTAAAATCTGAATAGCATTCCATTGTATGAATATGCCATACATTTTTTATCTATTCATTGGTTTATAGAATTTCGGAGTCATTCCATTTTTGTAATATAACACAAAAAATGGCAATGAACCTTTGTTTGCATGTCTTTGTATGAAAATATTTTGTTTCCCTTGGATATAGACCTAGGAGTGGAGTTGTTAGATCATATGGTAGGTGGTCTTTTCTTTTTTAAGAAACTAAAATGTTTTCTGAGGTGGTGTAACAATTTACATTCCTGCCCCTAGAGTATAAGAGTTCCAGTTTTTCTACATCCTTACTAGTACCTGATGTAGTCTGGCTTTTGATTTCTAGCATTTCTAATAAATTTGCAGTGATATATCATTGTAATTTTAACTTGCAGTTTTTAATAAGTGATGATGGCCATCTTTCCATGTGCTTATTTGTTATCCAGATATATCTTTTTTTTTTGGGGGGGAAGCAGTGTCTACTCAAATCAAACGCCAAATTTTAAATGGGTATCTCTTTTCCTACTACTGAATTTTGAGAGTTCCTTCTATACTCTAGATACAAGTCCTCTATTAGATATAAAATGTGCAAACATTTTCTCTAGTCTATGACATGTATTTTCAATGTTTCACGGTTTCTTCTAAAAACAGAATTTTTAAATTTATCAGTGTGCTCTTTTATGAATTATGCTTTGTAAATCTAAAAAAAAAATCTTAGCCTAATTCAAGGATATATGATGCTCAGTATAACAAGTGCCACCCACATTCTAGTGCTATTTTTGTCTCATTGTCGAGGCAATACATTTTAAAATATTCTACCTTATATTCTAGCTTATATACAGCTGACCCTTGAACAACATGGGAATTAGGTTACTGACCCTGGTACAATTGAAAGTCTGTGTATAACTTCTGACTCCCTCAAAACTTCACTACCAATAGCTTACTATTGATTGGAAGCCTAACCAATAACATAAACAGTCAATACTGTTATTGACAATGTGGATATACAAGATAATACACATATCTTGTGTATTAGATGTATTCTATACTATATTCTCACAATAAAGATAAGCCAGAGAAAAGAAAATATTATGAAGAAAATCATAAAAAATTATTTTCAAGAGAAAATATATTTATAGTACTGCACTGTTTTTATCAGAAAAAAATTACTTATAAGTGGACTGGCACAGTTCAAAGCTATGTTGAAGGATCAACTGTAACCTCTGTCACACGTGCCATACTGAACTTGGGGGTACTTTTTTTGTTGTTTTCAGAGTAGGGAGGAAGGATGTTTGCTCTAGCTAGTTCACACAATATGAGTGATTGTTGTGTCCCAAAGGCGACAAGGTTATCCTGTTATGAGTGATGGCTCTCTTGATTCTCTTCTAATTCGGTTATTCCCTCTCTGGTCAAATTCATAACTCTGGCAAAAATAAGGGGAAGGAAGAACAATTTAGCAGTAGTCCAAAGGAATTGTTCCATCACCAAGGTGATTCCCAAAAGGGCAAGGATTTCGACCATCCAGAGTAGCTCGTTCCCAGTTTGCCTATGGGCAACAGTGCAAGAAAATATGAAAGAAAACAGTTGAAGAGCCACAGGCTTTATTACCTGCATCGATATCTATAAACATTGTGGGAAGTAACAGGTGCACACCCTGTAAGAACCCTGAAGCACGTGACATCTTTTCTTGACATTTTTTTTCCAAATTTTTTCCTATTGACTTGGATATTATGGGGATGAACTACCCTAATTTCCTTCCAGAATCTTCACCCAATTTTGACCTAGTTAGTTATGAATCACTCTGCTTTTAATAATAGTTTTATTGATTTCTTATTTTTTCATTATACTGTGGGATCCATCATCAGAGAAGTCAGGAGGGCTTCATGACAGATTTCAGCTTTCTTTAGAATCATAACATCGTCTTGGTTGGCAATGACGGTCTCTTGCATATCTGGTGTTTTGTAAAAGACAGAATACAATATTATTTATTTTTCCTTATTTTAGAGACATGGAAATTAAGAGCAAATAAATACCTTTGGTTCTTTACTGCTCTTCATTTTACAATTATCTTCCATAAATGCAGAACTTCATAATTATAGAAAGTCACAACGACGATGCTTGAAAATCACTCTGTTGTTAAATTTAGCCAAACAAAGAATGTTGCAGGCTCAGTAAAGCACAGGTAAGAAAGGATTTATATAACAGAAATTTTGGCAAAAAGAGGTGGAACAATTTTCTCTTTTCTAAGGAGGCACTATCATGCAGGACCCTGTGCAACTATCATTAGAAGGCTCCCCACTAGGGGATTATTAGTTCTGACAAGGTTTTTCCTCCTATTTCAGAGACAGAATCAGATCTGCTGAAAGCATAGATATATTCACTCTGTCCGCGGAGGAGAAAAAATATTTTCTACCAAAACTCAGTTTTATGAAAACTGAATTTCTACTGTTAATAGACATTGCAAACAGCAGAACTCTTGACTATTTCTCTGTAGGGGAAAGTCGTCCGGCTGGGTAAGGATCTGCGTGGGTGCCTTGTACAGCACCTGTTAAGGGTCCTTACAAATGCACGACCAGAAGAACCCAAGAACTTCGTGGTCACGGACCACGTGTCTCTCTTGAGCTGCCGGCCACCATCTGTGCATGGAGTCAGGGATCCTTATTCTTACAGCTTATATATCATTCTGTGTTTCTTAAATCACTTGAGACAGGCAGTATACATCACTCTTAGAACAAATGTTTGCTGTTTATTCCTTCTGGACACTTTCCTCCAAAGTGCTGCAGACTCTTCACCCTTGGAACATCAGCTTCATCTTATGAAGCCTCAAAAATCAACATTTGGACCTTTTATTTATTTATTTTGTTATGTTTTTATTTATTTTTGAGAGAGAGACAGAGACAGCGTGTGAGTGGGGAGGGGCAGAGAGAGAGAGGGAGACACAAAATCTGAAACAGGCTCCAGGCTCTGAGCTGTCAGCATAGAGGCCAATACGGGGCTTGAACCCACAGGCGGCAACAAGATCACGACCTGAGCTGAAGTCCAATGTGCAACCGACTGAGCCACCCAGGCGCCCCCACATTTGGACCTTTTAACGTTTAACTGAGCCGTACTGAAGCAAACACATTCACAGGTACTTTATTCTAAATTCCTTATTTTGAGCTGAAGGTAGGTGGTTGTGGGTAGAGGAAACAGAGACAGACTCTGAGGACAGCAGTAGGAGAGACAATTATTTGGAGAAATAAATGGTACTTATTGAGTAACTTCAAAGTAATTTAAGTAGCTTATCCCCCACTGAACATTTTATTGGATCAACCCAGCTACTCTATAAGCAAGATATGTCTGACACAAATCCTACCGAAAAGAAGACAGAAGCTTAGTTAAGTCTGATAACTGACCCAGAGTCACCATACAAGTCAATAACAGAATAAAGATTTACGCACAGCTTTATTTGTGCGGACTACATTCTACCGGGCTCCGTTATATCAAGTGTTACTGTACTTCTCCAAGATCTACATTAATTACTTCTGTTATCAAATTTAATTGGCCCCTCTCCTTCGTCAACCTCTCAACCTAAAGAACTGAGAAAATGGTTGAATAGAGAATATATAGCAAACTCCATTTTGTACCAAATTTTTAATTTTCCTCTTCATGCATACCACCAGAATTCTGAGAAATTTCTTTTAACAGAGCAATTTCTGTGCTCATCCGAAATAGGGGGGATGAAATATTATATAGCAGTAGATCAGTAGAGTTCCAACCCGTTTAAGGAAACAGAAACGGATTTGCTCGTATCATACATAGGCTATGTGGTTAAGTTTTGGAACAAGCTCCTGATAACGGAAAAGTACTTACAGCTGTGACTTCTGTAGTTCCCTAAAATCGTCTAGACTCGAAACACTGGCTCATTACACCTCTGGCTTATAGCTAACACGTTTACATCTTTTCTTTCCCCCTCCATTTATTCTTTTCTCTGCACAGCATCCTGTGCCATGGCCCAGACTCACTGAGCCGGGCATTGCAGAGAAGAATTAAGGAGAATCACACCTACCCCATACAGAGCAGGACTCCAATCCCAGGCTCCTGTCGGCCCCCAGACCCAGCACCTAAGCTGTTGCATAGCCGGGAGAATTGTGCAAGAAAAACAGAGTCTGATCCCCAACCTGGCAGGAAAGTGCAGGGACCTGCTGTATTGGGTAGACAGCAGGCTTATAACCTAGAATACCAGGGTGTCTGAGACTTTTCATGATTTAATACATCAGTATTTAGGCGGTTGGTGTAGGGAGAAGAGTAGCATAGATGAAGGCAATTTCATTCTTCTAGTTATTCTGACCCAAATCCTGAAAAGTCATTCCAATTCTCTAACAGCTCGTCTGATCCAACAGCAAATCCTGGCATACTTCCTTTAAACTACATCCAGGGTTTAACTACCAGTCACCATTCTCACTATACCAATCCACTCCAAGGCTTAGTTTCCAACCAAAGCAATTGCAATAATCTTTTTGCTGCCCCAATACCTGACACGCATGCATATTCGCCGTTATTTTTCATGTGTCAATCATGACTTTATCCTCTTGTCTGATCTTTGTCTGCTCTACAAGAATGTAATTTTCTAAATGTTTTTAAAAGGAATATTTCTTTAATATTTATATTTGAGAGGGAGAGAGAGAGAGAGAGAGAGAGAGAGAGAGAGAGAGCACACAACCACAAGCAGGGGAGGGGCAGAGAGGGAGACAGAGGATCCGAAGCCGGCTCCAGGCTCTGAGCTGTCAGCATACAGCCCTATGTGAGGCTTGAACTCGTGAACCGTGAGATCATGACCCAAGTCAAAGTTGGACACTTAACCCACTGAGTCACCCAGGAGCCCCTACTATAATGTAATCTAAATTAGCCCCCACCTTAGAAGATGATGTGCCATATTTTGCCCAAGATACTGTGATGTGGAAATTAACGTTTCCTTACAGAAGAAGAGTTTTTTAAAAAGCTTCCCTAAAATGCACAAAACTGATGGCACTGAAACTGTATTAAGTAATAGTTCCTTCTTTAAAATAAAACCTCCCCAACACGTTTACAACTATGTTAACGTAATGTTTCATAGGGATACGTTTTCCCCTTCACAGGGTCGTCTCAAGTATTCTTTATTCCCGGAAACTTTTATTTCTCATGATTCATTAACATTTCAAATGATCATGTATAGAATTATTTTGCCACCCATACCTAGAAATTATTCATTCTCCTTTAGGCCAGGACCAATTTTTTCTTATTTACGAGTGAAGAAATTTGTGACATCTTATCAGAAACTTAATTCAGACTGAGATTAGTGATTTATTGCCATAGTGTTCAAGAGAAGAAAAAGTAAACCAAACCAAACCAAACAAAAGCCTGAGTAAATAATATAAATGAGCCAACTAATACAGTTTTAATGGAGGCAGGTCAGACCAAAATAATTCTTTCATGGTTCAGAAATTAGATGGATTTGTAAAGGCGGGAGAGATGAGCTGAGATTTATGTGTAAGCAAAGAATCCAGCAGGTGGTGATATCATGTCACCATAGCATAGCCTACTGTCGTATAGTCTAGAACAGAATAGATTCATACAGCACATTGTACCGTCATATAGCACCAATTGGTAGGATGCATTTATAAATATAGGAGTTCAGGGAAAAGGCTTGGGTGCCTGCCATTCTCTGAAGGCGAAAATGAGAATCAGGTTATAGAAGAACCAGAGTCTGGGCAAAAATCTATCCTGGAACCAGCAACTCTTCAGGAGTTGTTGAAAAATTCTTGCTTTGTTCATGTGAAGAGTCTAATTTCTGGATGAAAATGCAAGGGCAGCGTTCACCTGGTAACAAAAAAATGGATTTTCAGGGCTCGGTAGACATTGGGCAAGAGTTTCCTTGGCTCCTCACTATCTGAGCCGAGTTTGGTCGTAAGTCCAGCCACTTTTCATCTGCCGTGCCCAGGGTCACTAGCAGACCCAAGTGCTGGCCTCGTTTCTGTCCCCCTGATGCAGTGATGGGAGGATTATGCCCGTGACTTAAGGTTGGAGCTTTCAAAATTTCAGAAGTTCGTAATGATTCACAGCGAATTATTTTGATATTCAGTGTTATAACTCAGAAAACCTGCATATCTCAGATGCATTTCAAATATTTTATATTCAAGTGACTAGAATTTTAAACTAGAAGTGGGACCTGTGTTTCCTGTTTTTTTTTTTTTTTTCCTCGTGAAAATTAGCCACTATGATTTCTGTCAGCTGTCTCTTATGGATACAGCATGACATTCTTGCCAATCAGCAGGGAATGAGAAGTAAAAGTATTAATTTTATAAAGTGCTTGGCAATCTTTACGTGACACTTTGGAGGAGATTATAAATATCATTAACATTATCAAATTAGATGCTTCAATTTACAATTGTACTTAATTACATATTGACATGATCACAGCTGGGTATTTTATACATCACCCTTGACGTACAGTACATATAATTTTATGTAGCCTATTAGCCTTTCAAAATGTTTTTCCCTCCTCATGAATATTACTAATATTAGTTACAAATACTTGTAAGCATTTTTAAAAAAAAACCTTTGATAACATTCTTCTGTTAAAGAAAAAACAGTTACAATATTTGGGGAGAATCCAGTAAACTTTGGTTCGTGTTGCTTTGGTTGTTCAGATACTCACAGATAGAACTTTCGAGAGTAAAAGTGACAATTCTAGAAATGTCTCCTCTTGAAAAATCTTCAAATATATCAAATATAAATACAAATATGTGTGCAAGTATGCTTTCCCCCTGAATGTGGCATATAGTTCATTAGTAACTTGCCATAATTATGATCATGGCTTATTCACAATTCTCCAAAATAACTGGATTATTGAAAATCTTATATTCTCATACAGAGTGCTCTGCATGCACATTTTGGAAATATCATAGTTTTGTGACCTATACATGAATTGGGAACTAAACATACTGTTTGTTTGTTTGTTTGTTTTTCAAGTAGGCTTTCCAAGGATGCATTATATCAGAAAATCAGACTACTCTCTGAACAGGATGTCACTATAAAGGTATTTGTTCTTATGAGTCAAAATAAAAAAAAATATAGAAAATTCTAAAGATGAATGTTTGTATATAAGATGTGCTATGTGTGATATGCTAGTGTCAAAACTTATTTCTTTCAAGTAGAACCTTAAATATAGTTCATTTATATTTGGTACCTAGATTAAAACAAAATTTAATGTTTTCTTTATTTTTGAGAGAGAGAGGGTGGGGAAGGGACAGACAGGGAGATACAGAATTTGAAGTAGGCTCCAGGCTCTGAGTTGTTAGCACAGAGCCCGATGCGGGTCTCAGACTCACAAACTGTGAGATCGTGACCTGAGCCAAAGTCAGAAGCTTAACCAACTGAGCCACCCAGGCGCCCCGATACCTAGAGTTTAAAAAAAAATGAAGTTTGTTGCATTCAGCTGCCCTATTTGTTGAGTCTCAGGGCCCTGAGTTAACGACGAAACAGCTTCAGATCCCTCTTGGATTTGAGTAAATCTAAGAACAAATGAACCCTTCCGGTACACATTTGCTGAAAAGGCAATTTAAAGTAGAGAACAAGGGGAGGTTGAAAGTTGGCTACTAAAGGTTCACACCGGTATACATTAAGTAAAAAGGAACGTGACCCATTGAAGGCAATTCTGTGGAGGATTTTTCAACAGGGACCTGATGACAGAGTGGAGCTGGGCTAGGAGGTGAGCCTGAACCGGGGAATCCCTCTCACAACCATAAATTCTGTCTAGTTGCATGCCGAACGAAATGGGAACACTAACGTTCTTCGTGAACAAACATCATTGTTCCAAATTTTACATATTTTAGGCCACCACGTAAGTCCATGAAATGAGACAAATGCTCGGCAGAGTCAGCAAAAAAGGCCCTGCCTTGTTTGAAATTCTGCCCAATAACCTACATTTGGTTTTTACTCGGTGACTGGCTGTAGTCCATTTTTCTCTTCAACTTTACTGAAATCTCCAGGGTGTGTTTTCAGGGCCTTATATTTCAACTTTACTTCCTGTTTACCTTTCCATGATTTTCAAAGCAACTGTTCTGTATTTGTCATCTAATTTATCGAATTATATCACTGTCGTTCACTTAACGATTCTACTATCAGACATGGAGGTCCCAGGTGCCAACTGAGAGCCTGGCTGGTCTTTGTATCTTCAGCCACATGAGAACGTGTGTGTGTAATTCTGACGTTGGGTTTTCAGGTTGGCCTTTAAGCTTTGTAAGCTTGCATTTGCCCACATAACTTCACAGGGAGACAGGCCATGTGCAGGAGGTAAGCACTCCAATGTAGGGTTTTGTTTCCTGAGGACACAAAGACTGAAAACAGATCTTATGCTACCTTTTACAAACTCAGGTGAAGCCTCAGAACTCAACTGATGACTGTCTCTTGTAGCAAAACATTGCTGCAGTGGAGGCCTTTTAAAATTGGCAGTGAAACTCCTTGTGCACACGATACCTGGACATTTCACTCATTTCCCTTCTCTCCAGCTTGGTCCCCCCCCCCCCCCCCCCCCCTTACCAGAGCTCGGCATCGCCACTCCCTAGCAGAAAATGCCAGCGGAACTTTAGCTCATCTCGGGACACCTGGGTGGCTCAGTTGGTTGAGCATCTGACTCTTGATTTCGGCTCAGGTCCTGATCGCAGGACTGTGGGATCGAGCCCCACATTGGTTCTGGGATAAGCGTGGAGACTGCTTAGGATTCTCTCCCCTTTCCTTCCGCTCCTCTCCCCTCGCTCGTGCTTGCTCTCTCTCTCTCTCTCTCTAAACTAAAAACATTAAATAAAAATTAAAAAAAAAAGAACTTTAGCTTATCTTAAAATAGTTTCCCAGCTCTAAAATTTTAAATATATATAGTTCTCATTGTTTCAATAATGCTCTATTGCTTTTAACACGTGCTGTTTGTAATTTGTCCTTGTTAAGTTGATACAGTAGAGACACAGACCTGCAGTGATTGTCTGAGCTCCTTCTCAAAAGTGGAAGTTTTCCTCTCTTTCTGCTTTTCATTATAATAATATCATTTCAAAAGTAAGACAATATATCTATTAACAAGTTGCTCTTAGGTATGCTGGCAGCTGGTACCAGATAGAACTTAAATCCATTCATATATTAAAATGGAAAGTTCCACCAAAAATAAATAGGAATGAAAACCCTGAAGAACCCAGGCCTGCTTATTTTAGAAGGACTGAGTGTATTTCAACCGAAGGAAAGAGCTGGCCATTTGGTAGAACCAGTAAGATCTGAGAGTGGTTTGCCAGTTGTCCCGAAAATACCCGTGTAAATGTGTTTATTTCACCAGGAATGTGAAAAAACTTTTTTTTCAGACTAGGGAAATGAAGAAGTGTGAACTTTACATAGACCATCTAAATAGTAAGTATGGCAGGGTAAAACTTATCTCATGAGAAGAACCTAGGGAAGATCATTTCCACAATTTCACATTAACCAATATCATGAAAAATAGATTCAGTTCACATGAAAATGTGTAGTAACAAGGGAACAGCATTAATTTCCCTACGTGCACATACAAGTAGAATATGCCAGATTACCCTGTCTGTTAAAACTAAGCTTCTAATGCTTCACTTTGAAGCAGTCAGTATTTTCATTGAAGTTCAATAATCACTCTTTTTAGCATTTAAAAATGCATACAAGGCACTAAATACACATGGAAGAGAAAAATCATGAATACGGGTATCTAGAGAAAAGAAGCTATTCAGAAAATGCAAATTAAAAGTAGCTAAATTGAATCCTCTGATGGTCTCTCATTTTAAGAAAAGTGATAGTTTTAAACAAAAATAATGTATTTAAATTAAGTGTTCTCAAAATGATGTGTGAAATATCAGATGTTCATTGATGTTCAATATCTGGAGAGTTTAGCAAGGCTACTTCTAACCGTTATAAAAATGGATCAGAAGCAAATTGTAACAACCTTAAACACTATTAAGTGAACATACCAACTTTCAACTCCAGCTTAATATTTAATAAAATTCAAAGACCAACAACCATCGTTTTGATTGACTGTAAGGATATTGATGAGCAATTGGAAGGGGCAAAATGACTTATTACAAAAAAATACAGTTTACAAATATAATCCAAACTTAATGCAGAGGAACTGTGTGGAGATGGCATGTTTTTAAAACTGAAAACTATCAGCTATAAAACACTGCAGTTTAAATCAGTTTGTGGGCAGGTGCAAGCGAAGCCCTTTGTTTTGTTAATTTAGCATAGAATTCTTTGAAGTTTTATAGGTAAATGAATTGAGAAAAAAAATTATGTGATAATCATTCTAAAAAGTAGAGTGTGATTTCATTTAAAGATGCAAAAAACCCTACTTTTATTAAAGTACTTAAAAAATCTTTCCATTATACTCTGATCTTGCTTAGATTTTTATGCAATGGAAAGAAGAAACTATAGTATCTCAAATAGCAGGTTCTACAATTTTTATACAAGACAGATCTTTGTAAATTATAGGATATTTACTATTTTTTTCTTTTTTCTTTTTTTCCTTTCCTTTCCTTTCCTTTCCTTTCCTTTCCTTTCCTTTTCTTTTCTTTTCTTTTCTTTTCTTTTCTTTTCTTTTTTTCTTTTCTTTTCTGATGGCTCTTATCAAAGGAGTGCAGAATCTGGGAAAACTCTTGCTTTGTAAAACAGATTAAAAAGCTTGTCAGGGGCGCCTGGGTGGCTCTGTTGGTTAAGCCTCCGACTTCGGCTCAGGTCACGATCTCACTGTTCATGGGTTGGAGCCCCACGTCGGGTTCTGTGCTGCCAGCTCAGAGCCGGGAGCCTGCTTTGGATTTTGTTTTTCCCTCTCTCTCTGCCCTTCTCCTGCTAAAGCTCTGTCTCTCTCTCTCTCTTAAAAATAAATAAACAGAAAAAAAGAAAAACTTGCCAACGACATAGATGACACATAGCTTCTGTTGAAACCTAAAAGGCTTACTTGAAATAACCATTACCGACCTAGCATGATTTCTGGATTTCTTACCAGAAGAATCACTATTTTGCGCCAGATTATTTATTTGCTTACTGAAGGTAACAAAAGAATATTACCTAGGAGAATTAACACACTAATTTAAGAAAAATTCAAAGCAAATCCAACAACTATTAATTTATTGAATGATTTGTTCATCTATTGTGTGTATGATATTGAGCTAGATGCTGACTTAACAATTTTTTATTAAGCATTTTAATTTTGATTCCAGTATAGCCAACATATAGTGTAATATTAGTTTCTGGTATACAAATTAGTGAGACAGCAATTCTACACATCATGCAGAGCTCATCATGACGAGTGACTCTTTAATCTCCGTCCCCTATTTCCCCCATCCCCCCACACACTTCTCCTTGGGTAACTATCAGATTGTTCTCTGTAGTTAAGAGTGTTTTTTATGTCTTTTTTTTCCCTCCTTTGCTTGTTTGTTTTGTTTCTTAAATTCTACATATGAATGAAATCAAATGGTGCTTGTCTTTTTATTTCCTTTATCCGTTCATCGATCAATGAACACTTGGGTTACTTCCATAATTTGGCTATTGTAAATAATGCTTCAATAAACATAGGGGTGCATGTATCCCTTTGAATTAATGTTTTTGTATTTTGGGAGTAAATACCCTAGAGTGGGATTACTGAAACATAGGGTAGGTCTATTTTTAACTTTTTGAGGCATCTCCCTACTGTTTTCCATAGTGTCTGTAACAGTTTGTATTCCCACCAACAGTGCCTGAGGGTTCCTTTGTCTCCACATCCTCACCAACACTTGTTACTTGTGTTTTTGATTTTAGCCATTCTGACAGGAGTGGGGTGGTATCTCACTGTGGTTTTGATTTGTATTTTCCTGATGATGAGTGATGTGGAGCATCTTTTCATGTGTCTGTTGGCCATCTGGATGTCTTCTTTGGAGAAATGTCCATGTCTTCTGTCCATTTTATTTGTATTTAAATTTTTTTAATGTTTATTTTTGAAAGAGAGAGAGAGAGAGAGACAGACAGACAGAGCACGATCATGGGAGGGCCGGAGAGAGACAGAGACACAGACCTGGAAGTGGGCTCCAGGCTCTGATGTGTCAGCACAGAGACTGACGTGGGGCTCACGCTCACGAACTGTGAGATCATGACCTGAGCTGAAGTTGGTCACTCAACCAACTGAGCCTCCTAGGAAACCCTTTCTGCCCATTTTTAATTGGATTATTTTTATGTGTATTGGGTTGTATCCATTTTTTGATATATTTTGGATACTAACTCTTTATCAGATGTGTCATTTGCAAGTATCTTCCCCCATTCCATAGGTTGCCTTTTCGTTTTTATTGTTTCCTTTCTTGTGTGAAAGTATTTTATGTATTTTTATTTTTATTTATTTTTAATGTTTATTTTTGTTTTTACTTCCCTTGCCTCAGGAGACATATCTAGAAAAATGTTATTATGGCTGATGTCAGAGAATTTAATGGATTTTTATGGTTTCACGTCTCACATATAGGTCTTTAATTCATTTTGAGTTTATTTTTGTGTATGGTGTAAGAAAGTGGTCCATTCTCACTCCCTTGCATGTAGCTGTCCAGTTTTTCCCCACACCGTTTGTCGAAGAGACTTTTTATCATTGGATATTCTTTCTTCCTTTGTCAAAGATTAATTGACCATATAATTATGGGTTTATTTCTGGGTTTCCTATTCTGTTCTATTGATCTATGTATCTATTTTTGTGCCAACACCATACTGTTTTGATGACTACAGGTTTGTAATTTAACTAGAAGTCTGGAATTATGATACCTCCTGGTTTGTTTTTCTTATTCAAGATTGCTTTGGCTCTTCAGGGACTTTGTGGTACCATACAAATTTGCTCTAGTTCTGTGAAAATGCTGGTGGTATTTTGATAGGGATCGCAGTAAATGTGTAGATTGCTTTGGGTGGTGTAGACATTTTAATAATATTGGTTCTTCCAACCCATGAGCATGGAATATCTTTCCATTTCTTGGTGTCCCCTTCCATTTCTTTCATCCACGTTTTACAGTTTTCAGAGTACAAATTTTTCACCTCTTTGATTACGTTTGTTTCTAAGTATATTATTCTTTTTGGTGCAATTGTAAATGGGATTGTTTCTTCAATTTCTCTTTATGCTGCTTCATTATTAATGTATAGAAATGCAACAGAATTCTGTACATTGATTTTCTCTCCTGTGACTTTACTGAATTCACTTATCAGTTCTAGTGGTTTTTTGGTGGAATATTTAGGGTTTTCCATATATAATATTCTGTCATCTGCAAATAGTGAAACTTTGACTTCTTTCTTGTAAATTTGGATGCCTTCTATTTCTTTTTGTTGTCTGACTGCTGTTGCTAGGACTTCCAGTATGTGAGAACAGACATTCTTGTCTGGCTCCAGATTTTAGGGGAAAAACTAGAAGTTGATACTTGCTGTGGGTTTTTCATATAAAACCTTTACTCTGTTGGGGTACATTCCAAAGAGGCTTTTTTGATACTTCAATCAAAGTAGCCCAGAGTAGATTGACTTCCCTGTTGTAATACATGGTTGCTCTTGTGATACTGACAATCTGGCTTTGCATCTTCGAGCCCCACTTGCCTCCATCTCACTTATGTTCTCAGGCATGTTTGACCTGCTAGCAAAGTGATCCTAGAGGACCACCGGTGGTCTCATTCTAGCAGCCTGACAAGACAGTGTATATCAGTTTTCTAAGACTGCTGCCACAAATTACCACACACTCAATACCTTAAAGCAATAAGAATTTATTATCTTATGGTTCTGCAGGACAGAAGTTTGAAAACAAGGTGTAGGTCGGTTGGTTCCTTTTGAAGGCTCTGGGGGAGAATCTGTTCCAAACCTCTGTCCTAATTTCTGATGACTTCTGGAAATCCTTGACTTTTTGTTTCATAGCTGCATCGTATCTGTCTCTGCCCGAGTCTCCATATGTACTCCTCTGAGTGTGTGTCTCAAATTTCCTCTTCCTTTCTCTCCTAAGGCCAGCAGCCATTGGAGTTAGGGCCCACTCGAAATCCAAGATGGTCTCATCTCAAGATCCTTAACTCAACTGCAAAGACTCTGTATTCGAGTAAGATTGCATTAACAGGTACCAGGACTCAGAATTGAGACATCTTTCTGGAGGACACTATTCAGCCTATCACACAGTAAGAGAGAAGTGTTTGTCATCATCGATGTTGTTGTTTTTAAATCTCAGTGGTTCCAAAAATGTGCAAGGGATGCCTGTCATTTGCTGCTTAACCTGTTTGGGTCCAGTGCTTAGCCATGGATCAGCCATAGCGGCCAGGGAAAAAAGCAGATTGATTGTCCTGGCTTGGGTTTCTGACCATCCCTGAGGCCATAACACAGCATTTGCCTCTTTTCCAAACCTTGTGAACTGATAAGAGAGGGGTCATTCATCAAAGAGAGCAGGATTTTTTTACCACGATAAAGAATACTTAGCTAAATCATGGTTTGCAATATATTACGCCTATCTTCAGATAAGCAGTATTTAGCAGGTAAATGTGTTGTTGAAAATTATAATAAAGTCAGGAAAATATAATTTTACTACAGAACAACTAAGGCACAACAACATAGAAAGAGTTTTATCTGCCCCCACATTTGTCATGATGTGTCCATGGTATTTTAAACACGACTTCATTGCTTTCTACAATTACATCTTAGCTTAACAATGTTGGGTCTTGTTTTTATAGCTTCATTATATGCACCTAGTAATAATGAAAATCTTCAATTAGTTCCCAAATAATTAGAACTAAAGGTACAAATCCCATTTTATAGCTGATACTTTACATTTTCAAGTATATGTTAAAAGCAGTAAGTCCAATTTATTTCCTAAAAACACAGCTGAGAAATCATCATTAGAAAAGAAGTTGATTGCGCTAAAAAAACACTCAAATAATTTTCATTGGTTGTATTTTTTTTAAAGATGAACTATTACATTAAGGAGGTTAACAGAAGATCATGGATTTACACCTGCATGTTTTATCATCCACATCCAACATGTTTGCATCATTCTTTTGGGAATATTTTCTTGACTCTGTGCTCCTAGTGTTTTGTAATGCTAGCATTATTCTGAATAATATGCAAAGGATGATTGTATTAACAATCTAGTCAAATCTCCACTAGCAATACTGAGGGACCCATAGTTGGCACAATGGCTGTTAAAGTCCTGAAGATGAGGGTAGTCACAATCTAAGATGGTCTCTAAAATTCTCACTCCCTGGGGGCCCCTGGCTGGCTCTGTCTGTTAAGCATCCGACTTCGTCTCAGGTCATGATCTCACGGTCCGTGAGCCCAAGCCCCGCATCGGGCTCTGTGCTGACAGCTCAGAGCCTGGAACCTGCTTCAGATTCTGTGTCTCCCTCTCTCTCTGTCCCTCACCCACTCACACTCTGTCTCTGTCTCTCTCAAAAATAAAGAGTAAAAAAAAATCTTAAAATTCCCACTCCCTGGCATACACATCCTGTACAATCCCCTCTGTCTTATTATTATTATTATTATTTTGAGAGAGAGAGAGAGAGAGCACAAGCAGGGCAGAGGGGCAGGGGGAAAGAGAGAGTGTCTTCGGCAGCTCCAGGCTCAGGACGGAGTCTGATGCAGGGCTTAATCCCACAACCTTAGGATCATGACCTGAGCCAGAATCAAGAGTCAGAAATTCAACTGACTCTGCCACCCAGACGTCCTATTCCCCTCCATCTTGATGTGGGTAGGACCGGTGACCGATGGGCCTTCCCTCCTGTGATGAGGTCACCACTTATATGGCAAAGCTGATGGAATTTATCAGGTATAATAAAGGTCTCAAATCCGTTGGTTTGAGTTAATGCAAAGGGAGATTTTCTTGGGTGGGCCTGGTGTAATCAGGGGAAAACACAAGAGGGATTCTCCTCTCCCTAAAGAGAACAGGATTGAAAGCAGCACAGACTCTGTTTCTGGAGCTAAAGAAGGAAGGCACCGTGGATTCTACAGGCACAAGGAAGCCTTCCTGCCAACAATCTGCATAAACTAGGAAACTGTTCCCTAGCCAAGCTTCTATAAGCCAAAGCAGTGCAGCTTTGATTTCAGCCCTGTGGGACACTGAGCAGATGGGGCCGGGTAAGCAGTACCCACACCACGCCACGCAGAAACCAAAATAATAAATGTGTGCTGTGTTAAGCCATGAGATTTGTGGTCATTTGTCACGTACCAATCAAAAATTAATCCAAAGATAAAATGACAGAAACTCTGAATAGCATTTTCTGTTTAAGTTACATTTTCTACCTGCATTATATCCAGAGGCTATTTATTTCTGCCTTAAAGTCGGAGGAGAATGCTTTGATAATAAATAGCTTTCCAGTATACTCAATGCCATTCTTACAAACAGGGCGTGCCAGAGCGGTCTTAGCCGCCATGGTGAGGAAAGGACAGGACTGGAGAAGTTGCTCTGGGCTCTCTGGGATCCATGGGGCTCTTGGATGATCTCTGGCTAACAGAAACACAGATACTTCTAATTACTTGTAAGTTCTCCGTGATAATGTTACCATTTGAGCACTCAAAGATGGCTTCCTCTCACTTACAACTTTCCATTCCTACTGAAATTTCTAGTCTTTAAAAAAAGTTGTATTTGAAAGGAATAGTTTCCTTTTCTCCCTAAATTAAGCAACCACAATTTTTATAGTTTTGAGCATTTATAGTTTTAAGCATTCTATAAAAAAGTCCCATATATATATATATGTATATATATATGTATATATATATATATATACACACATATATATGCTCAGAACAAATATATATATATATATATATATATATATATATATATATGCACACACACATATATATGCTCAGAACAATATTCTAATCTGGCTTGGAGGTACAGAGACTTTTGTATTTATACCCTGGTAAGAAAATTTATAAAGCAATTGATCCATAGACCCTTCTTATTTTTCTTCTCTCAGGGCCATTATCTTCCCCAGTTCTTGATCCATTGCCACTTTGCTCCAGGAAAATGACTCCAAACGTACTCTTCTCCTACTACTCAAACACAACTTAGCTTTTGAAGGGTTATTTCCCTCATGGCCTGGAAAGTAATTGCTTTCTTAATCTCTGTCAATCTCATGAAGATAAAATGTTACTGCTTGAATAATTCATTCTCTTAAGATTATTTACAATTTAAAAAAGTATTGCAGAAAATGTCTCTGTACCCAAAGGAAAGAATCCTTAGCAGTGGAAATTTTAGTTACCGAGAGGCTGGTTTTTGGGATTGTCACTTCAAACCACATCTCTCAGGCTGCTGCCTATGAAGTTCTCGTTCACGTAAAGCTAGTCCCTTCTCCATCTAAGGAGACTCTATTCAGGAGAGGTTTGCTTTTTCTTGAAAAAAAATTTCTGAATGTTCCTCTTTGTAATTTTCATCACTGAACCTCACTGTATTCCTGCGGAACTGCTTTATTGTATTTTTAGTCACTTTGAACGCTTTCTTTATTCATTCTCAAGGCTGAGAAACCCATTGCTTGAACTTGACTTCGTTAGTTTGATTTCCAACCCTGTCATTATTTTTAATGCTTCCTTGAAATGGCCTCTAAGTTGCACACGTTTTCTCACAGTAATGAATCATGGGTTTCGGCGTACCTGTCAGAAATGAGATGATATTGTGTACGAGGGGATTTGTATATTGAATCGCAGTCAATGTGGTAATTGCTAACAAATGCAGATCCCCGGTGGGGGGGACCTCTTGCCCCCTCCTCCCTATCCATATATCCAACTGCCTATTCAACATGTGTACACATTTACCAGGCATCTCAAACCCACTGTGCCCAAGCCCAAACGTTCCCTGCCACACCCGTCCCTGCTTCTCCTCGGCCAGCAAACCCTCTTGCCACAGACTTTCCTTTATCAGTAAATAGAATTTCCGTTCTCAGCACCGCAAAAGCGCGTCAGTGATGTTCTCCACTTTGTTATTCCCCTGGCCTCTCACACGGAGTCAGAAATTCTACCATTTTTACCTTCAAAACCCCCCCACGATCTGTTGTTCTCTTACCTCCTCGTCCCAACCAGTACCTCCTCTTGCTCAGATTAGTGAAGTTACTTCCTAATTGCTTCCCTCATCCCACACTTCCTGCATTTCCATCCCTTGTCAGGCAGCAGGCAGATTTTTCTTAAACACGCCCCTCTTCAAAACCTTCCAACGGCATTTCTTTAAAATCCTTGACTTAAAAGCCTTCCGGATGAGTTCTGTGATCTGTGTCATTTTGTTTTCTCCTTATGTGTGGCCTTGTCCTTTTATTTACTGATTTACTTAGTTTTTAATTGTTGCTTTTTGAATGTCTGCCAATTTTGTATCACATTCCGGACATGGTCACTTTTACTTTGTTGAATGCTCCCTTTTAGTTTTGAATTCCTCTCACTAGATGGGGCTTTGCTCTGGGATGTGATTAAGCTACTTGAAAACAGTTTGATCACTTTGAGATTTGCTTTTAGGGTTTCTTAAGTGGATTCAGAGCAGCCTTTAATGTAGGGATATTTTTCAGCTACAGCTCAGAGACTTCCCTTTCTCTTCCCCCTCAGGGACTTAATTCCCCCCCGCATACGGATCTTTTTACCTTGCTTGAGGTACATCAACTATTCTCAGCACTGCGCGAGCTTCCACAGTTGTCCCTCTTGCCTCCTTCTGGTGGCTCAGTTTCTGGCCTTGGTGATTTCTTCCCTCACGTGACTCAGCCCTCAGTTAGGGATTCTGCGGGTCCCAGAGCTTGCTCTCCACGGGGCTCCCTCCTCTCCATGGTTCCAGGCAGGGAATCCAAGGCCCGAACTCTGGACTCTGACCCTCGACTTAGAAAGTTTCTGGGCTGTGTTTGATTACTCCCCTCTGCTCCCTGTTCCAAAAACTCTTACCAGGAAATAAGGCCAACTGTGGGGCTCAGTCATGTGGTTACCTTGTCTCTGGGATCACTTTCCTGTGCTGTTTCTTGTTCAGTCTAAAAAAACGTTGCTGCCATATATTTTGCCCTGTTTTATAAAGATCATTTAAGGCAGAGGGTAAATCTGGTCCCTGTCGCTCCATTTTGGTTGAAAGTGGAAGCCTAGAGATATTTTTTATAGAATCAATGTTTGCAGTCTTTTACTGTTGTTGTTTATCTTCTTGTTCTTTGCAGGTAGAACTTGTTCGGAGTATAAACTAGATTTTTCCGGAATTAATCGTGTTGCCCCAAATCAATAATACTACCTGATTTTTGGAAAGTTTTAGCCTAACATCAATTACCAGCTTCACCTTTACTTTGCTTATTTGCAAAAGATCATCTCTGGTCTGTGAGAGAGAGGGAAACGGAGACAGGCAGAAAGAGACAAAGAGAGATTTTTTTTTTTTTGTCTCCTTCCTGTGGTGGTCTTAAGGGGAACTGCCTGTTCTGAATGGAGGTACACTTCAGGGCATGATGCTCTCTCACTCTGATTAGGGAGTGAATCTGCTGCTAAACACTCACACGGTGGCCTTCCATGTAACTTTCCTGCGTAGATTTTCAGCTCCTTGGTTCAAGTCAGTTTCAAGGGTCCACTTTAACTGCTGTGTTTTAAAGCCCTCTCTACCCTGAGGGATTTGCTCATCTGCTCATTATAATCGTTCCTTGAACTGATGCCTCTCTTGGCCCCAGTCCATGTACATTATGGTGTCTACGCATTGGCTTATGTCCGTCTAAGTTAGGACAAATATCAAGCCAGAGCCAAGAAAGTGAAATTTATTTATTTATTTATTTATTCATCTATTTTTGAGGAGAGAGAGCACGAGCAGGGGAGATGCAGAGAGAGAGGGAGGCAGAGGATCTGAAGCAGGCTCCAGGCTCTGGGCCGACAGCAGAGAGCCCGACACAGGACTTGAACTCATGAACGGTGAGATCATGAGCTGAGCTGAAGTCAAATGCACAACTGACTGAGACACCCAGGCGCCTCAAGAAAATGAAATTTAAAATAAGGAATGAGGGGCCCCTGGCTGGCTCAGTTGGTAGAAAATGCGACTCTTGATCTCAGGGTTAGGAGTTAGAGTACCATGGTGGGTGTAGAAATTACTTGAAAATAAAATCTTTTAAAAACATTTTAAATAAATTAAAAAGAAAAAAAAAAAGAGTGAGGTAAAATTATATTTTGGATATCATTTTTTGGTAATTTTTCCAATTAGTTATTTTCTAGGCGTTTATGGGACAATGAAGAAGAGAAATTATTTGAAAAATGCTAGTCTTTAAAATAAGCTTAAGGGAAATATTTTCTAGTCCAGTAGAATTTTTTTTTCAGAAGAAAACACATGAAAAATAAAAACAGTAACAGTTTTGCTAATGCTTAAAGTTTTTCTATTAAAAATACTCAATGTTTATAAAAATTTTCTATATTCTTTTGGAAAAACAAACCGACAAATTAGTTCTAAAAGTTTGGGCAATGAATCAAAGTATTTTTAAAATGGCTTTAGGCAATGACATTACAAGATTTTTACTTTTTTTTCAAATCAGTATTTCATTCAATAACTCATCTTTTTTTTTTTTTGAACGTACCCTTCTCAATGTCTACTTTCTATTTCCTCTTAAAATTCTGTTCATGTTGGGGCCCTCAAAGTTATCTCTGCAATTTAGTATGAATTTTCTTTAGCACTACATGTATATATCTTAGAGCATTATTCTTTCCTTACACTAGAAGCCAATCTTTCACATTTCCAATAAACTTTTAACTTGTATATTTTTTTTAACATTTCACAAAGACATCCACATTATTTAGAAGAGCAACAAAGCAGAAATGTTTTCAATATTTGTTCTTTATAGATGTGAAAAATATATTTGTTGAATTTAAAATATTTTTTTCATGTTTCTTTTATTTTTGAGAGAGAGACAGTGTGTGAGTGGGGGAGGGGGAGAGAGAGAGAGGAAGACACAGAATCTGAAACAGAGACTTGAAAACTATATTTTATTGCCCCATCGCAACCTAATCCTGGAACCGTAACAGCAAGAACACACGTACAAATGGAAACCTCCCAGGGGCCCCCGGGGCTCAGTCGGTTAAGCCTCGGACTCTTGATTTCGCTCAAGCCATGATCTCGCAGTTTGTGGGTTCAAGCCCTGCATGGGGATCCCCGCTGACATGTAGAGACTGCTTGGGATTCTCTCCCTCTCCTCTCTCTCTGCCCCTCTTCTGCTCTGGCTTGTACTCTCTCTCTCTCTCTATCAAAATAAATAAACTAAAAAACACAAAACGAAATAGAGAACTCCCAAATCTAAGGAAACTAAAATTGCCTTCTGCCTTGAGACATTGTTGCCAGTGGCTTAGTTAGGCTCATTGTCTAAGTAAAGCTAGCTTTAAAAGTTCTAGAATTTAGGGCCTCCTGGGTGGCTAAGTCGGTGGGGCAACTGACCTCTCCTCGGGTCATGATCTCGAGGTTCCTGAGTTCAAGGCCCACGTTGGTCTCTGTGCTGACAGTTCAGAGCCTGGAGCCTGCTTCAGATTCTGTGTCTCCCTCTGTCTCTGCCCCTCCCCTGCTCACACTCTGTCTCTGTCTCTCAAAAATGAATAAATGTTAAATTTTTTTTTTAATTCTAGAATTTGTAGGTTTTTTTCTCATTAAGAGTAATAGGGAAATGAAAAAACATATATTTTTTTTCTTTTTGTTCTCTACTGAACAGGCCTCAATGCATTTCAGTTATTCATGTCGAGAGAGAGTGATGTAATAATGAATTAAATAAATCTCTTGCTATGTGAGTGCTGACAGCAAGGGCGAGACAATATACGTTACCCCTTTCTTTCTTTAAAAAAATTTTTTTTTAATGTTTATTTTTGAGAGGGACAGAGACAGAATGGGAGTGGGTTAGGGGCAGAGAGAGAGGGAGACACAGAATCGGAAGCAGGCTCCAGGCTCTGAGCTGTCAGCACAGAGCCCGACAGGGGGCTTGAACTCACGAGCTGTGAGATCATGACCTGAACCGAATTTGGCAGCTCAACCTACTCAGCCACTGGAGCCCCACCCCTTTCTTTCTTAATAGAGACTTGTCTGTTTTCTTTAACCAGGGATCAAGTGAATTTCTTAGGCTATGAGACAGATTCTATTTTATCTCACTCTTTTTTTGGTCATGACTGTTTCAGATTGTCTGAATTTAATTTTTTTTAATCTCATTTTCTGCCCTTGTTCTATAAGTATAATTATTTGTTGTTCCTGTTTATTTATGTTGCGAGTATATATGATATTGCCAACATTATGTACTACAGCCAGCATAGTTTTTCTTCTGAAAATCCTTCACTTACCATTTGTTTTCCCTACGCAGTTTCCTTTTTTTAAAAAAAAAATCATTGCTTGGGGCGCCTGGGTAGCTCAGTGGGTTAAGCGTCCGACTGCGGCTCAGGTCATGATCTCCCGCTCCGTGAGTTCAAGCCCTCCATCAGTCTCTGTGCTGACAGCTCGGAGCCCAGAGCCTGCTTCTGATTCTGTCTCTCCCTCTCTCTTTGCCCTTCCCCTGCTCATGCTGTCTCTCTCCGTCTCTCAAAAATAAATAAATGTAAAAATAAAAAAAAAATTAAATCGTTTCTTTGTACCTATCCTTTATTGTTTCCTGTGTGTTTCAATAATCACTCCTACTTGAATACGATGAGTTATTTCTGGAGTAGTTATTTACAAGTGCTTCATCTGGGAAGGACCAGAGTTGAGACAGCAGGATTTCTTCCTCTCGCACACGGTTGTGTTCTGCATGTCTTCACCACCCGCTGTCCTACTGTCCCGGGTGCAGCAACTTGTCTTCTGGATCTGAGTGGGAGGCTCTGCCCTTCCTCGCTCAGACCAGATTCTGACGTTTCCTTGAAACCAACTGAGGCACAGGTTTGCTCCAGCTGGCTGTCTCAATTCTGTGTTTCCTTCGTGGGGAACCAGTAACTAGCCTTTTTCAGCTTACGATATGCCACTTACTTGGGATGAGGGTGTATCTGGTGCTCGTTCCGCGATCTGCGGCCTCGGAGGTTAGCTCATTCTCCTAGACACTTGTTTGACCTTGTTGTTTAGAGGCCTCCTATTGTCTCGGGTTTCTAATGTCCCCTTTCTCAGCGTTAACTGTGGGTAAGGATTTGCACGTCGCATTTTTAGTTCTTCTTGAGGGTGACTTAACAGAAAAATAAGAAAGAAAGAAAAAAGGACCACAATGCATTTACTCATCCAGAATTCTGCATCATTGCGCCACGAAAAAACCCCAAAACAAGTGCCTGTCTTTTGCTTCTCACCCTTCTGACCATAAGGCTGCTCTCAGTGCCCTTTCACGGGGAAGACACAGCTTCCCACTGCCTGCAGATGTGGAGAACCAGCTCTTGGCAATTTCTTCTTTGTTCCAACAGGATGTCAAACTGGTAGCACAAAGGTATCCAGTCATCATCTTCCGGAACACAGTTCTTTGGGGCAGACATACATATATCATTTTCAGAGTACTCAGCGGAATCATGGCGTCACGATCATGGATTTAAAGGCCAAAGAATTAAGATGACATTTCAGGAAGGTTCTGCCACGTCTGTCACGGAGACATTACTTTTCCTTTCCATCTTGCCTTTTAATACAGCTAGTAAAATTGAACCTTCGAGAGCTCATATCATTTTGCCTAAAAGTATTTCTTTTTAGGCTTATATTTCTTTTTCATATCGAACAGGAAAGGAATGAATATAAAATACTCTGTCCTTGAGGTTATTTGGAGCTGAACTTTTGACTTTTTCCCAGCATGAATCTGTGAATCTGGTTGAACACAAAAGGCTCATCCCTTGAGTGATGAAACCTTAGAAGTGAACCCTACACAGCCAACGGTCGCCCTGTAGCCCCTCAGCTGCCGGCGACTTCTCTCACGTCTCATATAATTATTCAGGGCCATCGACTCACCTCCTCCAAGTGCTGAGGCTGCCTCTTCTCTCTTCTCTCTCTGAGACTGCGTTTCTGACGAAGCCACATAGGTGAACGTGAGTTCACAGAATGTGGACGCCTGTCAGAGTTCCTTAGGAGCCCGGTTTCTCTAATTGGGTCGGCTCTCGATAACCTACAAAGAGAACGTTGCAATGAGGGGATACAGAATATATCTGTATTTCAGATTTCTTCACAGTGCTGGCTGAGAGCAACCATAAAGGTCATATATACGTCTGTAGATACCAGGGCACCGAAATAAAAATCACCGTCTCACATGTGTCATCTGTTCTGTGTTGCTGGTGTTTTTCTTATCCCACTACCAATTAGAAAATTGTAATCATTTTAGTAATCGTATCCCACTACCAATTAGAAAATTGTTGTTCAATGGGGCTCCTGGGTGGCTCAGTCGTTTAAGCGTCCGACCTCGGCTCAGGTCATGATCTCACGGCTCGTGGGTTTCGAACCCCACATTGGGCTCTGTGCTGTCTGCTTAGAGCCTGGAGCCTGCTTTAGAATCTGTTCTCCCTCTCTCTGCCCTTCCCCTCTCACACTGTATCTCTCTCTCTCTCTCTTAAATATAAACACTAAAAAAAAAGAAAAAAGAAAAGAAAATTGTTGTTTGATTAGCTCAAGATATGAGATGAATAAGACCTATATGCAGCTTGGTGATTATAACTAATAATACTGCATCGTGCACTTAAATTTTGCTGCGAGAATAAATCTTAAGTCTTCCCACATACCGTGTCTGCTCCCCTCAACCCATGGTAGCAATGTGACGTGATTAACCTGACGGTGGTAATCATTTCACAGTGTGGATGTACATTAAATCATCACGTTGTATACCTTAAAAAAATGCATGTTGTGCAACCTAAATAGGCCTGATTTTTATTTGTCAGTCATAGCTCAATAAAGCTGGGGAAAATAAATAAACTAGTTTTGAAATAGGATGTTACAGTTTGATAATTTCATCCACCATTTTTTATACGTAGATGATCTTACAATTTATCTCAAGAGCACTTTGGAATGAGACATTAGAGACAATCGTGCCTATCATCACTTCCCCCCCACCCTTTTTTTTTTGAAAACTCAATTGTTTATATTTTTTTAATTTTTATTTTTAAAAATGTTTATTCACTTATTTTGTGAGCGAGAGAGAGCATGAGCAGAGGAAGGGCAGAGAGACAGAGAGAAAGAGAGAACCCCAAACAGGGAGAGCCCGATGTGGGGCTGGGACTCACAAACCATGAGATCATGACCTGAACCCCAATCCAGAGATGCTTAACTGACTGAGCTACCCAGGCTCTGCTCCCCTATTGCTTTCACTAGACTTTTAACAGCATGCTTGTTTCACAGAAAATGAAGACAGTCCTGCTAACTTAAAATTCCATGCCTCTTCACCAATATGAAGGAAAGGAGAGTAGTTTCAGAGCTTTTCAAATGTATTTATTATTATTATTATTATTATTAATGTATTCTTAACCCTGCAGCAGCTCTGTGGCTAGCTTAAGCAGTCTCTTCCCATCCCTTTTCTTCTTCCTTTCATAATAATTAGCAATTAATTATTTCTGAAAACACCAGAATGTATAAATTTATTTACTTTCATCCATAGCCACCACATTTTCCCTCCTCTTGGTGAGTTTCTTGCCACCTGTCATAAGCACATGAAGCGCAGAGGCCAAGTAGCTCTGCTTCTAACTACGAGAGTAAGAGCTGGGGCAAGTGTGTTGAAGAAACACAAGAGCAGGTTAGACAAGGACAGAACATGTGTGACCATAATGCATATGATCAAGTGTTCCTCTAGGCACGAAAGAAAAGAGCGCGTTTCTTAACGATAGGTAGTTAGTAAAGGAATACAATTTTCCTAGGATATAATGAACACGCCCACACTATTATCTAGAAGGAGAATATTTTTCGCACGGCTCTTCAGCAGTTTTGACGAATCCTCTGTTGGTGGATGAACTAGATGGTTCTTAATAATTCCCTTGAGCAGCATGATTTCATAAACTTTTGCCCAGTTGACACATGAGAAGTAATGGTTGGGAGGTTTAGATTATGGTCTCAATATTTCCCAATTACCCTTATAAGAAAATATGTATATGTGTGTGTATATATGTGTATATATATACACACACATATACAAATATATATATAACACACACACATATATATACACATATACATATATATGTGTATATATATATTTTTTTCAGTTTCTTCAGAGCTGTTTTTAAACTGTTCCATATTTAATAAAAAAGTATTTAACATTTAACTGCTTCTTTTCTGTACTAAATGATGAATTTTCCTGAGAAGTTAAGAGATATTTATATACACCATGTAGCTTGTAGCCATATTATTTAAACTCCTGAG
The DNA here is from genome assembly GCF_024362965.1 of Panthera pardus. NCBI lineage: Eukaryota > Metazoa > Chordata > Mammalia > Carnivora > Felidae > Panthera > Panthera pardus. The sequence continues at coordinate 79,055,577 of NW_026526710.1, read as the reverse complement.
AAGAATATCTAATAAATATATTGAATTGTCACAAAATAACTGAAGCCTTTTCAAGAGCCAGCTATATATATAAATCACAAACGCTGCTGAATTGGACAGTTGTTAAGGTTTTAAATATAATATAAGGACTACAGGGTGTCAAATTCTTATGAAAATGGAATGATTTAAAAAGCTTCCGTTTACATACAGAAGTTATTTTCTTAGAATTTGAGTATCTAAAATATTATGATGATGATGATTATGTAACGAGCCCACATAGTTAAAAGCCTTCCTCAAGTGGCTTTTACATATTTTAGTGAGAGAATTCTTTCACATATTTTAGTGAGAGAATTTATTTTTAAAATGCCTTGATAATAAAATCAAATATGTGATTGTTATAAGTGAGATTGAAGTAGCTTGAGAAGTGACACATGCACCGTAGATTTGCATTGAAATAACCTCTCCCATGAGCACTGGGTGCTGTATGGAAACCAATTTGACAATAAATTTCATATTAAAAAATATATAAAAAATAAAATAGCCTCTCCCTTATTAGGACTTAACAGAGGAATAAAGAATGAGTTTCATTTTCTTAATGTTCAGAATTTATATGCTTATTGTAACTAGGCAAGCGTGATTATAATTTCATTCCAAATGAATTGTTCAGTTCTTTCACTGACCTCGTCACCATGTGCTTGAAAAAGTCTACAAATTTCTTGTTAAACAACTCCTTTGTTTGTGTTACTTTTCTGCCAACGTAGCCATGCAAGCCAATATTTAGACTGTTGGAATTTAATGATGAAATCAGAAGCTTTGCTATTGGCCACTTAACAGACAGGTCTAGAGTTTTTGGTTGAGTTTCCTCTGTTTATGTGTTTCCTACACTTGGCAGCTAGGCATTTGAAGGTCCAAAGATGTGATATTAGTTTGAGCTGCAGCTTGTCCTCACTGTGACTGGTGCCTGTGCCCTTTCACTTGACTGGTCTGTACAGACGTACCTAAAGGCTGCAGTAAATCAATCAGACTCATTACTTTCAAGTAATGTGTTAGCCTTTTCACAGGTTTTCTGTCTGAAAATGTGATTTGAGCCTTTAAAAGTAAGCATTATCTTCAAAACTTGCACTGGCAAAGATATAAACTGAGAATCTGCTGGTTTTGCAAGTGTGTGTTAGAACATTATACGTGAAGTTTCCTTTATTGACATACTAAATAATACCTAGCTTACTTTCTAAAATAATAAAACAAGTTCAAAACCCTTTGACAGTGTGTGTATATTAATACCTAGTTAAAATTACTCTAAACTGAATTTATCTTTAATTTTATGTAACGTGATGTTAGATTTGAGTGAGAGACGCAAAAGCATCTCCATATATTATGCCAATGACTGAAGTTTCTATTACCTACAGTGAGACATGTAAAAATTTGAATATTGTGAATCTTTAAGCTACTTGCATGTCCCCTATTCATCAATATATAAGAAACACTCTGTGAACCTGAGAAATCTAATTTTTAATCCACCACACAAAGGATCAACTTTGATATTTATGTGACATTGTGACAGTGATCAAGTCACAAAGTATTAAAATAATTGGGGGAAGCTTTACCTTTAATTCAACATAATGGCATTAAGGAAGGGGTGATTGGTGGTACATTTTCAATGAAACAAAGTAAGGCTAAGTGCTAGTGTCCATATTAAGTATATTCTAGGGCGGTAGAGCGAGCACCTAAATTGTTAATACCTACAATCTAAAATATTAAATGTTGGCACTAAGGGGCGAGAGTAAGAGGTGGCAATCTTGCTTGATTCTCTCCCAGTGATTTTTGAGAACATTTCACCAAATACTTTTTCTTCACTTCCTTGCCTTCCATTTGCTTAGAACATTTGCTCGAGAGTAGAGGCTCTCAAACTTGAACATGCATTAGAATCACCAGGAGAGATCAAAGAATCGCCTGGAGATGTTCAAAACCGTATTGCTGGGACCCACACCCCGTTTCCAGTTTAGTAGGTGCAGAACCAAGCCTTAGACTTTGCATCTCTGTCAGTTCCTAGGTATTGTTGATGTTGCTGATCCAGGGACCACAATTTGTAAAAACACTGTTCTGGAGAAGAAAGAGAAACTCCATTGACCAAAAGCATAGCTGCTGTATGGTAGGTCCTTATGATTTTTTTTGAAGTTTTTATTTTTTAATGTTTTTAAATGTTTGTTTAGTTTTGAGACAGAGGGAGCATGAGTTGGGGGAGGGGCAGAGAGAGGGGGACAGAGGATCTGAAGTGGGCCCTGTGCAGACAGCAGTGAGCCCAATGTGGGGCTGGAACTATGAACCATGAGATCATGACCTGAGCGGAAGTGGGACACTTAACCTACTGAGCCACCCAGGCACTCCTTCAGTTTTTACTTATTTAAGTAATCTCCACACCCAGTGTGGGGCTCAAACTCACGACCCTAAGATCAAGAGTTGCATGCACCTCTGACTGAGCCAGCCAGATGCCCCACTTGTTACTTATTTTTATTAAGTAAATTAATGAGCCTGTGTTTTTAAGCTTTGGGCTCCCTTTATGATTGCTATTGGTAATATATTTTATTATAACTATTTTTACTAATGCTTCCTTAATAAAGGGAACTGACGAAACCCCTATTAGATGCATAATATTATATTAGTATGTTATATAAGTGTTACACAGAATGTAGGAAATAAAGAAAAAGAAAGAAAAAGAAGAGAGAAACTAAGAAAGAAAGAAAAAAGAGACTCCTATAATCTAACAAGGAAAAACAACCATTGTATCATAATCAATTCTCTTTGACTTTTTTTTTTATATGTAGCTCCCTCCAGAACCCTTGAAAGGAAGTATTTAGTGATGTCACGGTAGTAACTCAAATCTCCGATGGTGGTAGTGTTCACACCATGGAGATTGGCAAACGCTCCTTCTGCTCTGAGACTCATTTTACCAGTCTACCATGAACTGTTATCATTGCTTTTGTTGCTCTGCTGTGTGTAAATTTGGTTTTATTACAACCCCTTCATTCCCTTGGGAAACATGAGGGAGACTGAGACAATTGGAGTTACTGACCCTTTACTGTAGTGGAAAATTTCCCTTCCCTTAACAGTTGAGATGTTATTATTGACCCATATTTATGTTCAAATCTACTGAGTCCTGCAGGTGGCTTATCAGACAGGGTACCTCACCAGTCTGACAGCTAATTCTGAAATTCAAAAGTAAACGTACCATAGTATACTCTAAACAATGATCCTGAGCCGAATATGCAAGGCTTTCAAAACCCTTTGACGAATGAAAGCAATACACCCAAATTCAGGTGTAAGACAGGTGCACACCTGGAACTATGTCGCCTTCGGATCTTTCAGGCTATCTAGTCTTTTCCATAAAGACATAGTTCTTAAACTAGTTCTATAACTATGGATCTTATCCATAGTTTTAATCAAGGTGCTTACTTGCTTGATTCTGATTATTCTGCAAGCCGACCTTAGAATCACAGAAACCTACCCCTAGGTGAAGTTGTTTACACTCAAAACAGATCCCAGGGTATCGATGTTAGGAAGAAAATCAGTACTACAATATTGCTTTGAGACTCAGGACTCGTGTGATACTGTGGCAGATTTCAACTTCAAGTGATTAAGAGAAAGAGAAAAAAAAAAGCTCTGCTTTAAACGTGGCTTCTTTCTTCTTCACTCATTTTAAAAACAAAACAAGAAAACTTTGATGTGGCAATTAGAGGTACAGACAGCTGTCCTTCCGTAGCAAATAGCAATAATAATAAGGGAATCGTTTTTTCTCGAGCAAAAGCTCCAATTTCACATGAACCAAGAGCTGACTCACGAAGGTTTTTCCATATGCTGACAAATACTTTTGCAGAAATTCTCGAAAGGTCAGAAAGTCGACACTCCAAACCTCTTCCAGCAGGCCGGATATCCTATCAGGTAAGGAGATATTTTCAAGATGATTTATCACGGAAACAAGTCAGGAAATACTTGCTGCTGAAGTCCAGGTGTTCATGGAAGCAAAGTCAAGTCCCTAATATTCTTGTGGACCACATTTCCCTCTGAATTTTAAGTGTAAAAACAGTGTTTTCCAGGTTACGTGATGCGTTGGGATGCTAGGAGCACTATATATCTTGGTTGCTATGAACAAACCTTAATTTTTAGACATTCCCACTTTCTAATTTACATGTGGTTGTCTCATATAGGATTGGTTCTGTCTTTCATTAATTACAGGGAACTGTGGGCTTCTGTATTTTCTGCTTCAGTTTACCTTGAAAAGGCTGTTATTAGTTTCCTTAAACCTTTTTGAAAAAAACCTTTTTGAAAAAAAGCTAAAGACATTAAGAAAGACAGCTAAAAATCAATATTTATTTTATAGATGTTTTAACTTAAATCTTTTTATATGGTTAGATCTCTAAGAAATTGCACACTTGGCCCAATTAATTTATTCTTTCCTTTTCTCCTCTTAAACAAATGACTCGTCTGAGTTTTAACTAATTCTCTACCTTGAAATGTTACTGAATAGCCAATCATAAAGTTCTACAGACATATTAGGTATATTTTCTAGATTTGGTTTATTGATGAAATTGTTTAGTATTTTATATGTCCTTATTAAAGTAATTATTAAACTGCACTTAGAATTAGTAAAAGGGAAAAATTGCCTTTATGAAGCTACCTAATTCTTTTTTATTTTGCCTTTGTTGCCAGGACTTTGGTGATAAATTTAGTGGTCACTAATAGTATTTATGTTAGCCAAATGTATTCAATTATTTGATTATTTGCTTTTCTCTCTTTCTCTCTCCCTCTGTCTCTCCACACACACATACACACACAAACCTGTATATATTCCTGAGATTATCTTGGTTATATATTGTCCATATATAAGCTCTTTGTGCATATATGTATATGTATATGTATAATCATAAAACTTTTGTTTAAATTTTTATAGTGTATGTATCTTACTATAAGTTGCCTTAAGTTACTTTGGGAGAAGTACTAATATATTAATTATGAATATTAGCACCTTGCACTTATGATATTTTTATCACATACAACGGAAAGCATAAAGGTATAATGTACATGCATACTTGTATAACTTGGAAGAAATGTTCTTTTTCTTCTGCTTGCTGTTTCGCCAAGCACTGGGTCCTTTATGTAAGGGACAAGTTGTATACCTTGCAATCCGAGTAAGGTCGTAATAGTCATAAAAGTTTGGTTAAGTTATGTGGGCTAGCCAATGATGGCCAAATCTTAGTAACTTTGATTTTACTTAAGAGATTCAAAAGCGATACTACTGAGAAAAAGGAGAGCTCGAAAAGGTGAGAGCACATCTGTCTCTAATGTTACGTGTTGGTTTTCCAGCAGCTGGGGTGGCACTTACGGTTAGGCAGCTAGGACTCCCTGTTTTCCTAATGAACATGAACAGAGTCACTCAACACCAGCTTTGGACAAGACCGTTCTGTGGCTATGAGGAGCGACACGAAAAAGACATGCTCCTATCTTGACCTATATGAGTGACCATTGCTTCGTTGGCACATACTGCTTTAATTTCACTTCACGCCTTCCCCATACTGGAGAACATTATTAAGAGAAGGAGTGCCCTAGTTGTCTGAAAACATCCAATCCTGAGCAAACCCCAACTTCCATAAATCCTCCCCAAAAGCATCTGTCATGATTCCATATCCAAAACATGTCCTTCCTAACACACTTTTAAGAGCTGCCCCTGTGTTGTGTGGGAAGAGGTATAAAACACCAGCTACGATGGTGACAAAAGCAAGGTTCCTACAGAAGTAAGACCTCACCGCCACAGAGATGGCCATCCATTCAGTCACAGGGTAACATCTGTGACTTCCCATCTCTGTCAGTTCATCGTGTGCTTTGCCCACGGCCGGGTGGTGAGCCTTTGCGGAATTGAGTTGCGTTCTTTATTTCTTGGCTTATTTTGTGTGGCTTGATTTCCTCAGAACTGGGTCCTTTGATTGGTTGTTGTGATTAGCTGAACAGATTTATATTATTCTTGGTGAACTTGTTTTCTAACATTCTGACACCAGCTCCTAGGGTCTGCTTACAGGTTTAGTCTTGAGTACTGATTGTGAAGGGGACGTGAAGTCTGTAATGACAAGACGGGCCTAGGCCAATTAATTCTTTACTCAAGACCGATCCAGGACTGATGACTTCAAAAGATCTAGCCATGTCTTAAAAAAACACTTCGCCTTATATCATCATTTTAAAACTACATGAGGGCTTTTATTATTAGGAATGCCTTTCAGATTTTTCATACTCTTCAAGCTAAAAGAAGCATAATCATATTTAAGGAAAAAGAATGAATCTGTCTGTGCAAATCTATTCGTGTCCATCATTCTGGATTTCCAAAATCTTTCCTTTGTTTTTTGTTTGTTTGTTTTATTACACCCAGTTTCCAAGACATTTCCTCCTCGTCTAAAATATAGGGCAGTGATAGCAGGATGTGTGAACGTTTCAGGTAATTTAGTTCCATGGTGTTCACCAAGCTTAGTGATCCCCTGTGCTGAATGGACCCTTCAGTTGACAACAAACACCTGACACTTGTCAGATAATTCCTTTACCTCCTCTGAAATACTGTTGCTTTCCTCCCACGAATCATTACCTATCACTTCAACACTGAACTCAGCATCTCGTTCCCTCCCCCCGAGGGAACCCCATGGTCGCTTCCCTGTGAAGGAGAAGGCTTCATCCCTTCATACTCCTTAGATAATTGACTGGAGTTGTTCAACTGGGCAGCCGTTCAGTAAGTATTCAAATATTTGAATTTGACCAGCTTTGGGACATAGCTCAGCATTATGGGGGGAGGTAGGTGCAAAGGGTTAGGTGAATGATTTTCATGGAATATCACGAAAACTAGGTCAGGTAGTAAAGGAAGTGAGAACCCGAAGGGAGTGAGAATTAGAGAAATGAAGTTTGTGTTAGTGAATTGGGAGTCCTAAAGTTGGATAATTACTAGAGTTAGCAGAGCAAACTAAATAAACTGGAAGGAAAGCAGGTAGAATTTGGAGAAAGATGGGGCATCTGGGTGGCTCAGTTAGTTGAACATTTGACTCTTGGTGTCAGCTCAGGCTTTGATCTCAGGGTTTTGAGTTCAAGCCCCACAGTGGGTTCTGCACTGGGCATGAAGCCAACTTAAAAGAAAAGAAGAGAAAAGAAAAGAAAAGAAAAGAGAAAGAAAAATAAAAGAAAGAAAAAGAAAGAAAGAAAGAAAGAAAGCTACAGAGATGTGGAAATTGAGGTTTTAGGAGAAGCAGTGACTTCATAGGTCCAGTCAGCCTTCTATATGAGAACAAAGGTGAACTCATGAGATTGAGAATGTAGATCAGTTTGGCTATGACTTGAGGAAAATACAGGGCATGAGCTTGAGAGAGAAGGGGAGGGAGACGGTTCCTTCTTAGGCTGCCCCTAAGAGAGCTGAGCTTAATGTTCTCACCTCACATGCGCAAAGATTGAAAAAAACTATCTTTTGATGGACCATCACTTGAAATTCCAATGTTGGTGCAGACAAGCTGGATAATAGAGTCACTTTCCAAATGTCTCTTAAAATTCTTATGATTCATTGAAAGAAAAAAAATAGCAGAATGTCCGGTTGCCTTTAAGTAAATTGACACAGATTTTTAAGGGTCTGGGGAAAAAATCTTAAAATCTACTCTTTCCAATCTTGGTCAAAGGTGGGTAACTGTAATGGAGATAACAAAGACTTTTCATTTGAGATTGTTCCTACTTGGAATTTCACTCAGATGTGCAGTTGGACAAATCTTTCTCACATTCAGTTTTTCTTTTGTAAAATTAAGACAATAATTTAAGACTACCTTGAAGAGTCAGTGTACAGATTCAACAAGATACATAGGAAAATGCTGAGTGTCCCGTACATGCATCCTTTCTGTAGAAAACCCTAAGTGCAATTTTTACCCCATCAGGTCTGTTGTAGCACCTAATGGTTTTTTTCTTTTATTCTTATTGTTATGTTCTAAAGTTTAGAAATGAATGTGTTTGTGGTGACATCACGATGTTTTCCATTTTTAATAGGTCTCATTTTTCAATGGCAACAATGTCTTGTCTAAGTATAAATGTTTATGTGATGCAATTGCATCACTGTATGTAGTTTGCACAAATTATTCATTGTTTGGGTACACAGTTCTACACTGCCCTAGGTTCTTCAGGATTTGGAGTGTTGATGATATGAAATCCAGCTGTTTTTAATAATGAAATGTGATTACATGCTTACTATTCACACTAATATAAGGTTACTTCATTACTAGGAAAATACAATCCTGTTCTCCTATTTCATTTTCCGTTTATATGATTTAATATTCCTTGAATACAAAATCTTTTTTTTTTTTTTATTTTATTTTATTTTTTTTATTTATTTTTGGGACAGAGAGAGACAGAGCATGAACGGGGGAGGGGCAGAGAGAGAGGGAGACACAGAATCGGAAACAGGCTCCAGGCTCCGAGCCATCAGCCCAGAGCCTGACGCGGGGCTCGAACTCACGGACCGCGAGATCGTGACCTGGCTGAAGTCGGACGCTTAACCGACTGCGCCACCCAGGCGCCCCTACAAAATCTTTTCATCTTTTATCTGAACCTTTAAAAATACTTCAAAATATGTCAAACCAAATCGGAATATGAGTTTGTATAACTTGAATTGGGAAATTAGATACGCAGAAGAAACTATTTCTCCAGACATTTATATTTTCTAACAATTTTTAGGAATTCTGAGTTAGATTTGTAAATAGACAAAACTCCCATAGCAGATTCAAGTGTTGCCCCATAATTAGGGCTAACTGTGAGCTAAGATTCTTTCTACTTTTAGGGAAATGCTATTTTGTTTCAATATACTCTTTTCTTTGTTATTTCTTTATCAGTCTACATATTTAATCTAAAACTTGTTTACGGTCTTCTAAATTACGAAAAGTAACAACATCTTCTGAGTGCATGTGCAATAACTTGCTTTTTTGAATTATGTGTCTGGCACTGGATGTGTGAGTAGTCAATGCACAGAGAATAATTGGACACACTTCTACTAGAAGAATTAAACACAGGGATCCTTTAATCAACATTCCATTTTGATTTACTGTGAATAACCAAATCAATCAGTACCTTGTGACAGTGACACTGGCCCATAAATACTTGATGTTAATGGCCATATTCCAGAATATTTCCCTTGGGCTGGAGATAGGCAGGCTGACTGAAATCACAAACTTATACCAAATAAGCTCATATGCTCATAATTTACAGAATAGAACATTGAGAAAGTATGCCCCTAAATACATTTCTCCTTTTCTTTTATGAAAAGCTTCATTTAGATAGGTCCTTTATTTAAAGATTTCAGAGATGTTATAAATAAACAAACAAAGTAATTGTGGAAATCAGCAAATACCTACTCTAATGTAGGGTACTTTAAACTTTATTATTATTATTTTCTTAACGTGTATTTATTTTTGACAGAGAGAGGCAGAAAGAGTGTGAGTGGGTGAGGGGCAGACACAGAATCCGAAGCAGGCTCCAGGTTCTGAGCTGTCAGCACAGAGCCTGACACGGGGCTTGAACCCACGAACTGTGAGATCATGACCTGAGCCGGATTCAGACACTGAACCGACTGAGCCACCTGGGTGCCCTGGTACTTGAAACTTTATACTTTAAATATGTCAAGTCTATTTTCCCTTGAAACCAGCTGTCCCTCCATTTTCGGGTTGTGTTTCTCTCTGAGCTTCAACTACTCTCTCCATTATTGTCCTGAAGCGATTTTTGCTGCAGACCCTAAATCCTAGCCTTGGTAAATCTATTGGACATTCAGCCCTGAATTGTAGCATCGCTTTTGGAGTCTTACAAAGGGTCCTACGTGCTTCCATAAACCCAAAACCAAAGTTTTAAAGGACATGCAAACACTTCTCTCATTTGAAAACCAACACACTGACATAAGAAAAGCTATTACCCCAAATGTCTATCCTCATCACGATATTCGTCAGCCTTATCTCCTCTCAATGAAAGACAACTGCGTCAGAATGCATCTAAGATTTATGTGTCGCATCTTTGCAAAATCATACATAATCTTTGCTTTGTTATATAGTGTATTTGAACAGGAGAAGCATTTGGGTGAGAAAAATGATAAATTACTTGATTTGTGAAGTCTTCTTTCTTGGCATAAACATCAAACTATATTCCATAAAAAATATCATTCCTCGTGTTGCTGAGCAACCTTTGCTTTCTTCAATTTCCAGTACATGGTTTGGAGGTTTCCACAAATTAGTATGTTTTCACATTTGCAAGTGGTAGCTGAACTATATTTTGCTATAACGAATAATTCATATTACAAGCTATATATATATATATATATATATATATGCATTTAACTTAATACATGTATTTAGATACTGTTTGAAGAGAAACAGAAAATCCAAATTTATATGATGTGTTTGTATGATGACATGAAATCATTTTATATTTCCTTTTCTTTTTTCTTTCTTTGTTCCTTTCTTTCCTTCCTTTTTCTTTTTCTTTCTTTCTTTCTTTCTTTCTTTCTTTCTTTCTTTCTTTCTGTGTGTATGAAAGAGAGAGAGAGAGAGAGATCACTAGTGGGGGAGGGACAGAGAGAGGGTGAGAGAGAATCTTAAGTGGGCCCTACATTCAGCATGGAGCCTGACACCTCTGGGCTCAATCTTAGAGCTGTGAGATCATGACCTGAGCCAAAATCAAGAGTCAAATGCTTAACCAACTGGGCCACCCAGGCGCCCCAATTTTATAATACTTTCTTTTTTTTTTTTTTAATATATGAAATTTATTGTCAAATTGGTTTCCATACAACACCCAGTGCTCATCCCAAAAGGTGCCCTCCTCAATACCCATCACCCACCCTCCCCTCCCTCCCACCCCCATCAACCCTCAGTTTGTTCTCAGTTTTTAGGAGTCTATTATGCTTTGGCTCTCTCCCACTCTAACCTCTTTTTTTTTTTTTTTTTCCCCTTCCCCTCCCCATGGGTTTCTGTTAAGTTTCTCAGGATCCACATAAGAGTGAAACCATATGGTATCTGTCTTTCTCTGTATGGCTTATTTCACTTAGCATCACACTCTCCAGTTCCATCCACGTTGCTACGAAAGGCCATATTTCATTCTTTCTCATTGCCATGTAGTATTCCATATAATACTTTCTTAATGAATGTTTTTCTATGCGATCAGTTACAACAGTTTAATGCAATATGTAAATCAATTATTTACTTCTACATCAATGTGTTTTAAGAATTTTATAGATGGATGCTTAATAATTACTAAACAAAAGTTTTTCCAACATTTAAATTAACCTAAACTTGAGACTGACGAAGACTCAAGAAACATTGACTAATAGGGAATTACTCTCAATAGAATATGAATTATGCAAAAACCTTTATGAGAGCCTAATTATTGCTTTTGCCTAATTGAAAGCAGTAAAATATTTTTTCATAAACATACAGAGTTTGTCACTACTGATGAACCTACAGGGACACATTATTACCACCCAAACTCCATGGTTTACATTATGGTTCATTCTTGATGATGTACATTCTGTAGGTTTGGAAAAAAATGTATAAAGACATATATCTCTCATTATCCTATTATCCTATTATGATAGGGAAAGATAGGATTCAGGAGGCAGAGAAGGAAATATTAGAACCTGAGGTTCTTGGGTAGGGAAAAACACATATTTTGGAACAATGCTGGGAATGTCTGACCACAGCACCCTCAGGCATAAGGTTCCTCTTAAGAATGTAACAGATCCCACCTACTCTCTCTCAGGTTCCCCTCAGGAATTTGATAAAAGGCGTGACTCAATATGTCCAGAGACCATCCCTCATACAATGGAAATGAGCCAGTCAGGAATAGACAACCTAACACCTCGAGCTATCCAGCCAAAAAAGGGTAGGACCTGAGAAGGAACAAAGGGGAAGGGAAATGGGATGGGGCGGGGAGGGGGGTGCGACCAGAACCTTATAAAATGAGGACCCTTGACTACAGTTACGGGCATTCCTTCCAAATGTCCCCTCTCTTTAATGAGAGCTTTCCTACTACTCTTCCTTTCTGATCTATTACTCTCATAAACTGTTGTCTGCTGCTCATTTTGTGTCCACCTCTTTATTCTTCAAAGCAGTGAGACAATGAACCCCTGGTATCGAGGCAAAAAAATCCCGTAACCCTGTCCCACAAAATACTCTCCTTGACTAGGTCCCGAGAGGTTTTTCTTATTTCCCCTAAATAATCTCATCTTACCCACAACCTCAATGCGACATACATGGCCATGAATTTCAAACATATCTCCAGTTCCTACCTCTTCACTAAACCCAGACTTTATATATTAAACGATCCTATTGACATATCCAGTTACATACTCGAAATGTCTCTTCAAACCCACGTATAAAGCAAACACTAAATTCATGATGTCCTCCCACAATCTCCTTTCCCGTTGTTTCCTGTCTCTGAATGTAAGCAGCATTGTCTGTGACCATCACAAACCTGGCACCATGCTTGATGCCCTGCTTTTATTTTTCCCAGTAGTAAAAACATTATCAACAGCTGGTCTCACCTCTTCAGTATCTCCGGAGGCGATCTTTTCTCCCCCTGGATTTTAACCCTCCCAAGGTCATACTACCTTCTCCTCTTAACTGAAGTTTCTACATACTTTCTTGTTCTGCTCTCATCTTTCTCTCTGGGGTGGCCGACTGGTACCTAATAAATACAAATATGATATACTGTTCTCTCTCGTAGAACTGTTTGGTGGCTTTTCATGACCCTTCGAGTCAAAATCAAAATCTTCGACATGGTTCCCTTGGACCTGAAATTTTAGTCACTGCCTTTCTTTCCAGCTTCATCTGGTACCAAACATCCTCTCTTCTCTACACAACAGCTACATTTGCGTTCTTTCAGTTCTTTGACAGAAAGGTGTCACAACACACTGCTCTCACTGCCTCAAGATTTTTTGTTTTGTTTTGCTCCTTCCTTGCAGAGGAAACACCCATTCTTTAGATCTCAATATAACTTCCTCAGGGCAGCCTCTTGTGAACTCCTAAGCTAGTTGTACTTTTCTGTTGTCTTCTCACTGACGGCTCTACACGTTTTCTTAATGACAAAAATCACAAGGCTCCATTTAAACAATTACATATTCTATCTGTATAGATGGACAGAACATATTTTTGCACTTAGTTTGGTATATAAGCTATCTAATTAGCTAATTAATTGTTTCACAAATTGGTTTTTTGCTCTGTCAGTACTCAATTCTGGCCACAGTATTTCAAAAATATTTCCAAACCACTCAGTTAAATTTCATAACCTAGGAAACACCAAGATTCCAAAATTCTGGTTATTCTACACGTTGCGATTTTTTTTAATGTTTGTTGAGTTTTGAGAGAAAGAGAGACAGAGTGGGAGCGGGGGAGAAGCAGAGAGAGAGGGAGACACAGAATCCCAAACAGAGCTCCAGGCTCCAAGCTGTCAGCACAGAGCCCTATGCGGGGCTCAAACACACCAACCATGAGATCATGACCTGAGCCAAAGTCGGATGCTTAACCAACTGAGCCACCCAGGCACCCTAAGACTTCGAGATTTTTTTTTGGAAAATCAATTTCATTAAGGCAACTGTTTCCTGTGATTTTATAATTAGAGTTTTCCGGTAAGCTTAATGTTGATAGTCTTGAATTACATGTGGTGCCGGTTGATTTAAGGCACAGCTTCAAAGGAGGTGCTGTATCCAGAAATAAGAGGCTTCTCAGATTTTATTTGCTGAGCACAGAGTTTGCATAGTACTGTCTTTTGACACTCTTATCAACATTCTTAGTCTTTATCGTTTTGCTCATCTCTTTGTAGGTACAACTGAAGACGCGTAAAATACGAGCGAGTACGTTGTTAGTAAAGTCAATGTTCACTAGTTTCTCATTATTTACTTCCTGTCCTCCAGCCTGTAAGCTCTATTGATCCTTACCCATAGTTGGCATCTAATCTCATAACCTTTAAGACACCAAAAGTGGAGACGCTCAAAATCTATATTGAATTTCAATTCCTTCCAAAAGGTTTTCTAAAGAGAACAGCATGAAGTAGTGTTTCTATCTCCAGGACTGATAATTGGTTTCTAGCCCAGTTATTGGCAACTCCATGATCCTAAGTCATTCAACAATTCTGTTCTCTAATTTCCTCGTGTACAAAATATGAAATTTAATTAATCGGTTTCTTGGATATCTCCCATTTCAAAAAGTCATGACTAGAGTCAAGCTAGAAGTCATTGCACTGATATTTTATTGCATGTGTTAAAATTATTATATGATATTCAAAAAATAAATCTAAAACTATAACATGAATATTTAACTTAGATATGCCTACATTTAAGTATGCACGTATATAATGAATAATGTATGTAAGTGTAATGTAATTATTCCCATTCTTATCAAGTGGAAAAGGAAGAGAGAGCTAGATATATCAGATTATTTCATCTGTAAATAATACTAATGGCAAAAATCATTTGAGTCATTTTATTTAAATGATTTAACTGTGACATTCCATTTAAAATTGAATTTTACTAAGCTATATTTTCTTAGCATCACTTGAAGAATTAATTTAAACTCATCATTATATTGAGAGATTCAACCATTTCTGATGAGATTTGGCAAACAAGGCCAGTTTTACAATATCTAAATCGTAAAATGAATTCAACAACAACAACAAAAACACGTAGTAGTCCATACTCTGCTTTGTCTATAGCTTCAGGATAATGTTCTCTATGGCTACAGCCAACACTATGTATTTTTCATAAAGTTGGAAATTAGAGTTAGTTTTTCTTATCCCTAAAATCCTGAAATTGCCTAGAGGCAATGCCAGCCAAATATTATTTTGCAAACCAGTGCAGAGTTAAAAATGTGGAGCCTGGCAAGAATGAAACGTATATGCAAGTACAAGATACAAAATACAAATGGAACAATTCTGGTGAAGTCAGTATCCTGGTCGAATGTTCACATTTGCCCTTGAAACCATTCTTTCTCAATATAAAGCTGAGCATAAAAATTTTATTAATCCTTAAAACTTCTTTACCCAAAACGAATTAAGAAGCAAATTAAAAGCAAAAACTGCTGAGCCAGTTATAAAATGTACAGCTGATAAAAACTGCCAGACTACTTAAACATTACCTGAAAACATAGATAATTAGATAAAACAAACGGAATGCAGTAAATTGTAAGAAAATTTTCTCTCTTTCTTTCTCGCCACTCCCCCACACTCCAAACGGTCTCTCTGACTAAATGACTGAATTCTGTTTCAAATTTACCAAGAATAATCGTATGGAAACATTTATGTGCCTTTTTCTGGGAAGAGCCCTTTGCCTTCACTGATTTTCTGGATAACAGAGCATCCCTTTCTCTGCAGGGAACGATGAATGAGGACAAGGTTTTCAAGATGATTTGTCAAACCTGCGAGGCAAACCTACTGCCTCAATTTGGGGAACTAAATCTTTTGCTAGAAGGAAAGCAGCAGAGGGAGTCAAGTAGGCCAGATTTAAGGAGTCCATGGAATTGAACTGTAGAGATTTAGTAGTATCTAAATGTCACAGGGTGCTTCAGTGCTTTGTGTTTCAGAGAGGAAGTTGCATTAAACAGTAGTTGTTTCAAGTTGCTGGAGGCCTTGGATCTGCTCCCCAGAAGCTGTGGCCCTTGAGCCACTTTTAGCAAACCTCTGGAGAAGTGGGTTAAATGCCCAAGACCCTCGGGGACAACTGGAAGTCTCACTTCTGTGGTTTGGGAAGTTCTGCTAAATTATTCAAATGTTATTCCAAAGTGGTTTTGCCAGCAGTGATATGAGGTCTCGTGGGTGCTAGACTTTTTTCCCCCGGTAGGCTCAGATTCTGTTTCTTAAATATAAACCAATTTCTTTCTACTTAAAAAAAGAAGAAAAGAAGTAACAAGAAAAGAAAACTTTGGCATCCTAGAAGCTTGGAAGTCAGCACAACTTTCGAAAATAGAATGTTTAACTTTGCAATATTAGTTAATGGGCAAAAAAATGGAATTTATTTTCCAAACCTCGTACTCAGTATTAAAACACTGCCACCACCACTGTCACCATCCCTGTCACTATCAGAGTTGGGAGAACTGAGAGAAAGAAGTCACATATAAATAGCCTGGCAGCAGAATAGTTTTTAATTTTAGCCCGAGTCTTACTCATCTGAGAAGTGTTTTGACTGTCTAACTTCCATTTTTACCCATTTAAAAAAGTCCTAGCATTTTACAAAGCTTATTCTATTTATTTTGCCGAATAACTTTTAGAAAAGCGTGTCCACAGAGAAAAGACAGCTTTCAGGTTCAGCGTAAAAAGATGGGTGCAGGCTTAAAGAATACAGAATATTCAAGGTGATCATGGATCCCTTGACCAAAATTCCCATTCTTCCCAAGAGTAACGACTGTGCTGACACCATTTCTTTCATTCATTTGTACACTACGTGCCCACTCAGTTTATCCTTGGATCGACAGCTACACTGTTCTAGGAGGGAATGGGAAAGAACAGATATTGCTTAAGCTATTACATTTTGGTTGTTTTTTATGGTGGCTTAGTGTATATGTGTAGCTTATTTATATGTGCTTCTTTTCCAGGTGAAGAGAAAAATGTAGTTAAAATGTAGTTAATATGTTTATGTAATTATTTGGTGTCCATTTAATGACTTGAACAAAGGTCAAAAGTCTATAATGCCATTTATTTCAAAAAGATTGATTTTTAAATAATCTTAGAGTTATTTAACTTTTGAGTTATTTTTATTACTATTCTTAACTTTTTGAGGTTTCAGTCTTTCTAGACTGACATTTAGCAAATTACAGTACAAAGGTATAGTTGAGTTTAATGAAAGATAAGAACTTTGTTATTGTAATGTCATAGTTCTGGACATGTGCTGTTTTTATATCAAAATACTGAAAAAATAGACTATGAAGTTATTTTCTAATGTATGTAACGATAGTTTTGCTGATTTCTGATCTTTTGAACATTCATTTCCATATTTTCACCTTTTCACATGCAAAAGTCAATTTAATTGTTTATGTTCTTTTGAGAGAGAGTGAGTGCCTGCGTGAGGGGGAAACAGAGAGAGGAAGACAGAGAATCCGAAGCAGGCTCCTCACTGACAGCAGAGAGCCCGATGTGGGGCTGAAACGCATGAGCAGTGAGATCATGACCTAAGCCAAAGCCAGACCCTAACCAACTGAGCCACCCAGGCGCCCCTATGTGCGTTTTTAAAAGATAATTTATCTTCATTGAAGTTCTTAGCCTATGGAAAAATATCTCTTTATTTTCATTTCTATATATGCAAATTGCTAAAACCAACCAGAATTAATAAGTATTCATAGATTTTTTCTAATTCAAATCATTTAAATTTCTTCCAAATTTAAATAGTATGTAATGGTTATATATCTTTTTGCTAAAATTCAAGCATAAACTCTTTAACATCAGTGATATTAAGAATGTTATTTCTAGTTTTTGTTTTGTAACTATTTTTGAAAATAAGCACACTAAGTGCACTATGTTTTAAAAATTTTTTAATGTTTATTATTTATTTTTGAGAGTGAGAGAGACAGAACATGAGTAAGGAAGGGACAGAGAGAAAGAGAGGGAGACACAGAATCCAAAGCTCTCTGAGCTGCCAGCACAGACCCTGACCTGGGGCTTGAACTCACCAACTGTGAGATCATGACCTGAGCCGAAGTCAGACTCTTAACCAACTGAGCCACCGAGGGGCCCCTAAGTACACTATTTTTTAAATATTACATTTGCCTTATCTAAATCTATGTATCTGTCAATGTATGCATTTATGTATGTACATAGGTATGTATGTATGTATCTATCTATCTATCTACTACCTATCTATCTACCCATCTATCTCTCTGTTACACTGAGAGTATGCCAACATTTCATCCTTATGGCTTCAATAGCTATTTACTAAGAACAAGTTTTACAAAAAAGTGAAATGATCACACTCAGAAACCTTAAATCATTAAAATTTTATTATGACGACATGTGTCTTGATTTGTTTATTTATCATGATGTTGACATTATTGATAATCTAGCCAATGTTTTGCAAAATTTGATTTGTCTTATTTTTGTTGATTATAAATTATAATCAGACTAAAATGATTTTTTTTCCCTTGGCAGAAACACTGTGATAGCCTCAGCTTATCTTTACATATGCATAGAATGCCAAGTGGGTGATATTATATTTGGCCACATGGTTGAGTGTCTACCAATTTTCTTCATCCTTTCCAGTAAATAAGCAAGGATTTTCATCAATTGACATCTCTCACCAAAATCAGTTATTAAAATAATTTTGTAAATGGGTGATTTCTAAATGTTTCCAGTATTGTACAATAGAAGACTTATATTCCTCCCTAAAATAGATTTTTTCTTTTCTTCCACCCTTTAATCATTGGATTAAAGGAGCTATCTCTCAAATACACGTTTTGCTTCTCAAAAATAAACTTTTAGCTTCCAAACCTGAGGATTTCAATTTGAACTCTCTTCTGTCCCTTCAAAAGAAATGGTCACTATCAACAAGAAAAAGGGATTTCCGTACATCTCCTAATAATTTTTAGATTGGGGAATGGGTACCTGTATAGAGTGATTTAGATTTTTATGACTAATCTGAGCCGCAAAGGCTTTCTAAGAGTGTTAATTTGCATTTATATGGGGCTAGATTGCCATCCCAGAAAACTCTATGGGGATTCTCTCAGGTTGAGAGCATCCCAAACCTCATTTGAAAAATGAAATGCATAGAATTTATTACCTTATTATTATGCATATGAATTATCTGTGAAGACATAACTATGAATAGTAGGAAAATACATATGAAAAGAATTTTGCCATGAATGTCATGTGCAGTTCTTTTTTCTCAAGGAATTATTCCCATTTTTTTATCCCACTATTTCTTAATGTATGGAAAATATCTCCCAAATTATTAAACTGAACACCCTACAAAGATAAATGCAGTTTTAAGATGTTTAAATACCTAAGAAATAAAGGCACAAAGGTAGACAGTGTGAACATTGATCTCTATGAACATAAACATTTGCATATTTAAACATACAACTAAATTCACAATAAAAAGTCTGGGAGAATGACAGGAAAACAACTTCATACTGCAAAAACTTCTGTATCAAAAATATACATTTGGGGCACCTGGGTGGCTCAGATGGTTAAGTGTCTGACTCTTGATTTCGGTTCAGGTCATTGTCTCATGGTCGTGGGATCGAGCCCCACATCAGGCTCTGGGGTGTCAACACAGAGTCTGTTTGGAATTCTATTTCTCCCTCTTTCTCTGACCCTCCCATATGTGCTCTCTCTCTCTCTCTCTCTCAAAATAAATAAACTCAAAAAAACCAAACAAACATACATTTTGTGCTCATTGTTCTTATGTTTCAGCAAAGCAAGCAAAGTATCCTCAGAATTGAGATTAGAAATATGTGTGTCTAAAACTGTACATTTTGTGTCACAATGGATTAAAAAATAACTACACCAATAATCATGAACTTTTTGCTGTTATTTCTCTTGTTGGTTGATGATTTCCATGGTAGCTAAATGAATAAAGACACGGAATAAAAGTTCAATACAACCATTAATTTATTCCTGTGCCCAAATCGTTTCTTCATATATGACTTGGTTTTAGTTTTGCCATTGTAATTAAGAATCCAAAT
Source organism: Panthera pardus (assembly GCF_024362965.1). Lineage (NCBI taxonomy): Eukaryota > Metazoa > Chordata > Mammalia > Carnivora > Felidae > Panthera > Panthera pardus. The sequence continues at coordinate 79,035,901 of NW_026526710.1, read as the reverse complement.
ATAATTACAGACACATTCATGCCTGTATTAGCCAATAAGATCAATTACTTTCTTTTATGTAGAGTTATAGTTTATGTTCAGTAAAAATCATACTTTGAAGATGTACAGCTCAGTGAGTTTTGACAAATGTATTTAGTCATGTACCCATAACCACAATCAAATATAGAATATTTCTGTCACCACCACCCCCAACTTCCCTTGTGTACTTAGTAATCATTTCCAACCCTACTTCTTGGCAGTCTCTGATATGATTTGGGTTTATAGGACTGAAATCAGAGCGTGTGGCCTATTGTAGCTACCTTCTTTCACTTAACAGAATAATTTTGAGCATTAGGTATGTTGTCACATGTACCACAATTCATTCCTTTTTATTTGCCGAGAGCCCTTCCTTTTAACGGTTTGCCAAAATTTATTGATCCATTCATCAGTTAGTCTTACAGAAAAAAAAAAAAAACACAGTAAGGCATATCTTTTTTTTTTTTTTTTTTTTTTTTTGCCTGCTTTGGATTTCAACAGGTTGAGAGCAAGTTGAAGATGTTTCAGACTTGGGAAACGCAATCTTTTCCACAGTCTTTTGACCTCTGCTTGGTCATGAAAGGAAGAGCCGTGGGCTCTGAAATCTTCCTAAGCAAGAGATCAAGGGCCCATACAACCTGTGCCAGGCTTGTCACGTTGCGTGGAAATGTCTTCCCTTCTTTCAGGCTCAATGTATCCTCCTTCATTCTGTGTAAGTGTGTGCGTTGATGGACCTCACACAAGCCTCCAGTAGCGTCCTTTATATAATAATGCTTTGAAATGAGTATAAGCACGGACAATTTCTATGCTTCGTGAAAAATTAATTATATGCCGAAACATGTGTTTTTATGTAGAAAGCTTACAAATGTTTACTAAATACCTAATAGGTACCAGATATTGTTCTTGACTCCAGGAAGGCAGGTGTGAACAGAATGAAGAAGTTCCATGTTGTCACCCAGGATGTCAAATGTATCCAGGTATATGTAATAAAATACAGATGATAAACTGAGATTTGCTTACTGAGAGACACTAAGCTGCTAAACATCTTGGGAAAAGTATGCCAGGCAGAGAAAAACACAAAGGCAATGGTTTCTAAGAGGGAAATCATCACAATATGTCTGGGATTAGTAAACCCTGGATAGAGAGGTACCAACTCAAGAACAGTTTTATAGGCCAAGTTAAAGGGGAAAATTTTCGGCCAAATTAGTCCCTAATTCAATAAATATAGAATGCATGCAAAGCGCCAGGTGTTTTGTGAAATTCTGAGTATATTTTAACAAACAAGATGGGCTTGGCTCTTCTCTTTGTACATGGACTCTACACAAGTACTTGACAGCAACAGAAAATAAAAATCCCTAAAACTGTTAAATCAATGCAGAAGCTGATAATTCGATAATTCCATCAAAATCCTAGGACAGATTTTCAATATTAAAAAGTTATCTTGATTTTCATCTCTTTAATTAAACCAACAGTTACCAAATTTATATCCAATATGCAAGGGCTTAACTCATTTATAGAGCTATGTGGGTAAAATTAATTATGAAGAATTTTCTAAGCAAAGCGCTAAATAATGTGGGGGCTAAAAAATGACTCACTGTACAAATTGTTTAGAATCCAAATTAGGTTACAAATAACTTTGGTGATCTTGCTATATATGGCAAGAGGGAAAAAACAGAAAGCATTAAAATAGTGTGTATAAAATATTAAACTTTACTGCATGTCAAAAATATAGAAGAAAATTTAATGCAGTGTAAATGACCCATAAATGTGCATGTCTGCATTTAGAAAATCCTGGTGATCTCAAGGCCTAAAATCCCTGTCAGCCAATTTAAACTGAATTGACTTGAGATATTGCCACCAAGATATTGCACCTGGGGACATAAGGTCATAAAAAAGATTACTCCAGTTTAAATCACATAGTACATCAGACCGAAACTTTTAAAATTAAATTTTGCTTTATTTATGTATTTACTTACACTTAGCAAGTAAGAAGAATGGGCTGGGATATTCCTTTTTTCTTATTTCATGTGGATAGTGATCCATTATCTTCTCTTTTCTGTTTAAACAGATTTATTGAACATAAACCTTATATGATGGCCTTGCGGAATTAGGTATTATACGAGGATTTGTTCTGACATGCACATTAAGTTGACTGAGTATACCCATCATGAAAAAAAATTTCTAATGGCCATCATTGCCAAGTTAACCATGGGCTCTAAAAATCCATCTCTGTTCTTTGAGACTTATAATAAATATCCTGTATCAATTAATTGTGCAGAGAATCCAGCTTTCTTTCAAAGAGCTGTATTAGTCACTGTGTGGATTACAGAAAAAGACTAAGATTTATTTAAAAATATAATCAGATTTCACTTGGATTCATTGGCTTTCTTTACATTTAAATGGAAAGGGTATACAATGGAGCCCCATCAAAGCATGCGACATGTTTGTTTTCGAGTGCTCCCTGAAAGTTTAGTGCTATGAAATCAGGTAAAAGAAATCTGAACCTAGAGGCAGAAGTTCCTCTAAAAGTCTAAATCCCCAGGAATTCGTGGACATCACAGGTAGGGCTTTGGACATGTACAGTGTATTGAGTGGAAATTTGAGTCAATACATCTAAATTTCCAACTGAATTCTTGCTGGCACCTAGAGTACATATATATGGATTACACATACACTCTTTCTTAAAAGTCTAATTAAAATGCACACTTCTCTGCCATTATTTCCTTAGTTTCTGCTGCAGTATTTTTCCTCTCTCACTTTTTTTAGATAGCACTTCGTAATTACTTCTCTAGTAAGGGTGTGTATCATTCTACATAAAATTATTAATGTGTTCTCCTCTGTGTCTTCTGAACTCTGAAAAATCTCATCCAAACAAAGTAGGCACACATTCTCCTTCTAGGATAAGGAATGAATGGATCCATCTGTGTATTCCCAGATACTAAGCTGATGAAATATACAATGTTGATATATTATGATGTCTCATCATGTGCTAGCAATATTTATCTGCCACGTCCTAGGAAATCAGTAAATGTTGTACCGAATAACTAAAAAGATGGATGGTTAACGAATGGGTGGATACTGTTACTTTTTGAACCTACTGTAGCTCTGATGCTTAAGTGCTTATTATTTGAGCTTTAATGCTCACATTTGTTGAAAATATGTTGAAGACCATCTCAAAAACTAAAGGGAAAACAACTTAGTAAGGGCACGACAAAATTAACTTACATGTGTATTTTGTTGCTGATTTTATATGTATTTATTGCTTATTTTATTGCTTTGGCACAAAGACTTGCAAAATGCACAAAGAATGATCAGCTCTGGTGTAATTTCCAAAGGTACAACGAGTTTCTGCTCATAGCTTATACAATTTTCGGTGGAGGGGGTGGATTACAAACACACACACACACACACACACACACACACGCATATACACACATACACAATAATCGTATGAGTCATATGAGAGTATTTGATTAACTCTTAAATAAGCTAATACTGACTTTTAAATAGCTAGGGCCAAAATAAAAATGATACAATTTACATATAGGTCAGTGTCAGCTATAGGCAAATTGTATTTTTCTAGATTTGACTTTGAGACAATAATACCAAAATTAGTATTGAATTATTAAGTGCCTACTCTACCTTGCACTGTCCCAGATGACTTAAATATTTTCTTTATACAATACATCAATTGTATGGGCTAAGTAGTAATATTAATGTCAAAGTCAAATATTTTCAGGAAAATTGAATCAGTTTCTCGAGGTCTCTAAGCAGGTAAACTACAGAGGAATCATTTGGCCACAAGTCCATTGTCCAGTCAGCCAGGAAGCAGTTAAAATTCACCTGTTACTAATAGCAAAACACAGTGAAAAAGAGGCTGGTGTAGGAAATTGTTTGTCCACATTTGTTGGATTAAATAAGGCAAAATCATCTGTTTTAGCTGTTGCGTTGAAATTGCTCTTGAAATTCATTGCCGATAACACTTATCTCATGTGGTATCGGGAAGGAAATAAAAATATACTAATACAAAATGTTACACTTGTCAGGAAAAACTTCTGAAAGATTTTGATAAGGTTATATCTTCTGTGGCGATACTGTCCGTGTCCGTCTGTCTCCCTTCGTGACCACGCCAGTAGACATTCCATGACCTCAGAAAATACCTTCGCGAACTTTCTTACACCTCCGAAAGACGTTTAGCTGTGCTTCTTCGCTGTCTTTGGTAATCCATTATTGCAGAGGCTTCTCTGTTTTATTTGTTCAGTAGGCTGTGGATTTACTGAGTTTATGTATTATTCCTCTTGTATCTCCATACATATTTGACAGCCAGCAAGCGATTATTAAGTGTTTACTAAATACAAAAAAAAGAACAGTTTTTCTACGCATTCAAAAGGGTATCAGCTGCTGATACGCACAGATAGAAATCGTGTCAGGAAATGATAAAGTTTTCCCTTAAAGATATGTAGTAGTAATTTAGGGACTCTACAGGAAAGTTGGCCGGTGACAACATGGATACGACCTTTGCAGCCAAATGTCTTTGTGTCTAAGACACCTGTAATGGCAACAATCGTGGGGTATAATTCGAGGAATCCCTTTGGATTTGTACTGCAACCGTCACCTTTTACCAATACAGCTGAAATATGAAAACTTGATGACATTTTTTTAATGTTTTATTTGAGAGAGAGAGAGAGAGTGAGCAGGGGAGGGGCAGAGAGAGAGGGAGACACAGAATCTGAAGCAGGTTCCAGGCTCTGAGCTGTCAGCACAGAGACCGATGCAGGGGTTGAACTCATGAATCATGAGATCGTGACCTGAGCCAAAGTTGGACACTCAGCAGACTGAGCCACCCAGGTGCCCCTAATGATGACATTTTTATTTGGAGGAAAAGAATTACAGAAATTTTGACCACATGACTGTATCCTGTAAAATTTAAGATTAATGTATGCGTAAATGCACTTTCACATCTAGACACATGACCTTGCTCAAACTACTTTATCTATTTTTAATCTGAAAAATGAGATTATGATAAGTTTCTTGAAATACTTTAAAGATGAATCAATAAACAATAAAAAGGCATTAGAAGGTAATTGAAATATGGCAAAACGCCAGTAAGTGTTAGATATTATGAATATTATTCGTGTAAAGGAAACCTATCATTGGAGAATATAAGAGAGAGCTTAATCAAATTATGTTGGAATGTAAAAAATTTATTTAAGTAGAATGCTTGCTTTTAATTTGAGATTTTAATGAAAAACATACAAAGTTATCATGTGGTCAATTAGCTCTTGTGGTTTGAAATTAGTTAAGTAATGACAAGTATTTAGATTTGTAATATAACCATTCCCTAAGGCTCATTTCTCAAATTCAACCTGGCATGGTTTTAAATACTGACTTAATTTATTAAAAATAAATACAAATTCAAAAACGACAGCTTATGAATTCAAATTTTTGCATTAAAAGCAAAGCATCCATTTGTGCAAAACTCCAAGTCTGAGAATTCTTGCCCATGGCCATGCACTGGTTCTTAGATTCTTAGTACAGCAAACGAATTCAAATCTGGAAGATAAATGTTAAAGGCAGAATCGGGAATTCTACAGTCTGTCTTTAGCAAGCCATGGAGCCATAAGTAAATGCTCCATAGTCACAAGCACTGAACATTTCTATGTATCAAACCAACCAGAAGAATAATATATTCCTAGAATTTCTGTAACTTCCCACTCTAAAAATATTGCAATGGAGAATATCTGTTCTTACTTTCTATTCACAGATTACTGCCAGCATAATATGAAAAGTTGCAAGTAATGAAAGAATGTACTAAAACATACAAGAAGGAAGATGTTCCTAAATACTGCCTTTGGAAAGGATTAATCTTCCATGAGTGATTGATTCCATTAAAGTAGTTTACTCAAGATAAGATAGCAGTTATTAAAAAGTGTTATACTGACTGAGAACACTTTCCCTCACTGACTTTCCTCTCCTTTCTCAGATAATTAAACACTATCTTGCAAACACTACATTCTTCTTTGCCTTTAAGCCTGTATGAGTAAATTACATTTTCAAGAAATCCTTGCTCCATCCATCTTCTTTGCAAAGTGCTGTTTTGTCACTATGATCGCTGTCACACTGAAAGCCTGGAAATGCATCGTTTCTCAAATGAAATCACTTGTGTGTTTTTCTACACTTGTGCAATACCTGTTAACCAATAACAAATAATGCTCCCGAGGGTTGAAACGCAGCGCCCTTATTTTTCTTGGTCATCTATTCATATGATTTCAAATATCAAGGGCACCATGACCACTTTGATTTATATTTCTAGACTTGACCCCATGCCCTCTCTTTCCCTGTGTGGAACACAGCTGCTGGACCTTTATTGATCCTAAACAGGAGCAAGTTTTCACCTTCCTTTTCCCATTTCTCCCTTCTTCCCAATAATTTCTAAAAGAATTCTGATAACCCCCAAGCCTCAGAGGCTATGAATCATCTTTTTCTCTTCCCAGGCTTGGCTGGAGTCAGGTACTAAAATTCATTCTCTTCTGAATCCAGCTTTTCTTTTCTCTTTTTACCACCCAGCACTTTAATCCAGACATGTAGGGACTGGAACAAACTTACTAAAATATGTCAATGGTGACTTTGGAGATAATATTAATAATAAATATTAATACTTTACTCAGGTCATGCAATCCCCTTTCCTCAAATTATTCTGCTGCCTCATTTTTACCTCCTTAAATAAAACTCACTTGGGAGATTCAAGAACCTTTGGAAAAAAAAAAAAAGCTTCAGTTCATGCCATATGCTTATTACCTGTTGAATCATTTTATCTATTCAGACTCAAGGGCCTTGCCTTTTTTCCTCTCTTAAAGGTTTCGTTTTTGGCTTAAGATGAATTATTCACTCAGTGCTACTTTTAGGCTCTGCTGTCTTCTAGGTTCTGAGCTAGGCACCAGAAAGTACAGATAAACAAGTTATAGTTACTACTCTCAAGGAATTTTTTTTTTCCTTAGGGAGAGGGGAGACACAGACAAGAGGATAGTTAAATTCTGTTCACTGTGGTAAGAGCAGAAATAGATACACCTGCAAAAAGCAAGGGCATGGCTTGCTAGGGTGCAGTAAGGTCATTGAAATACAGAGCCACTGAGAGAAGGACTCTCTAGGTAGGAGAAAACCAATGCAAATGGAGAGGCAGAAAATAGAACAGGGTGTTTTGAGAACTATGATGATTTCAATCATGCCAGAATCACATCCCCAAGGCAACCTCTGTGGAATAAGCTTTTAGAATAATGTTTCCAATTTTTATTGGAATGAGTCTTACTGTCAAAATTTAATAATGGTTATTTTCTCCAATATGTATACAGATTAATTCTCGAATACATATTTATTATTATTAAAGGAGATTATTCCACGTAAAGCATTACCTTTATACAAGACAGCAAGCATTTACTTGGAGGTTTTTATATTTCCTTTGTGATTAAAAAAGTTTTAAGGGTCAGATCTTGTATTTGGATTAGGTAAAGGATTCAACAGTATCTAAATTGGCTGTCTGGATTCCTAAGGCTTGGTCAGAAAGGTTAGGTTATTCATTGCTGAGAAAAATGAAAGACAGTCAAACTTCCGTGCCCATGCGGCTCCCTCTACGTGACTCAGCCTTCGATCATTCTTTCCTTTGACCAAGCTCACCCTTTTACCCCCTTAAAGTCTCAGGGTCACTGATTACCTCCTGAATGTATTTATGAAGTTGTCTGCCGTGCTAAGTGTTCTTTCTTTGTGACCTAAGATGAATCTTTCTTTAACTAAACCATTGTCTACACAATAATCTTAAACCAATCTTTTTTAAAATTTATAAAACTACCTTATAAAATTCTTAGGATATTATCTCCCAAAGAGTTTTATTCTCAGAGCCAAGTAAGGTCTGGTTTACAACAGGGTCGCTTCACCTGTGACCTTGTACGTTGCCAACAACCAATGTTTCTGCAGCCATGCTTTTTATAAATGATGCTAAATGTAGAAAAGCTTCATGGAAATGAAAATATAATTAGTGTAAACAGCTGTCACACTCACACTCACACACACACACACACACACACACAGAGAACAAATAAGGAGATTAAGAAGATTGATTGTATTTAGGTTATTGAAATAGGCAGAATAACCCAGATCTAAAGATTGAAGTGTCTCTCAGCAGGGTGGTTTTGCCTTACCCTTTACAGGAGATAGGAAGCATGTTGCAGGTGGGTTGATTCACATTTGGTTTGTTGTGAAGCAGGGAGAGTCTCAGAAACTTATCTGAACAGGAAATGATTTTCCTTCTGGTTACCTAGTTTCAGGAGAAAAAGCAATTCTAATCGCAGCTAATTACTTATGAGACAGAGAATGGCAATTGTAGTCTGTGTTTGGCCTTGACAACAGGTTCAGGAAAAAGAGAAAGGTCTGAGACTTCTCACAGGCAAACAAGCAAGTCTTTTAGGAATCATGCAAGAGCATGGACAAAGTCTTATCTAAGCCGAGTGGAGAAGGGTCCTTCTTTCTTAATTAGCCATTTTCCAGAAGCCATAAGGGTGGGGATTTGAAAAAATAAACTGGGGATGAATCTACACTGTCATTATTCCCTGAGAGAAGATTTCAGGAATACTTCAGCATTATATTAAGTTAACTAAACAAGGAGGCGATTAGACTGAGTTGGCTCTAACGCTATGGTGGCCTACCAAAATCTAAGCTTATTTGTTAAAAAAGAGACAACAGACTCAACATGAGGTCGATTGAGCCCACATCATCAAATGGAGACTTATTACCTAACATAATTGCAGTTTCAGCCTTTCCATGGAATATAGTATTAAGCAGTCTGTCTGGAATTTCTCGGTCAGCATTAGCGAGATAATTCACCTTATAGACCCCTGCCATTCCCCAAATGAAGGTGATCTTGTCGAAAACAATCACTTTTTGCTAGAAACTTCCTAGCCTGCCCCTTTCTGCCAAAACAGTCTTGTTGCATGGTTTTGGGGGCTCCTTTCTATTTGTCAGATGGGATGTTGCCTGAGTCATGAGTTGTTGAGCAAAGCCAATTAGATCTTTACATGTACTCAGGTGAATTTTGGTTTTTAACACTGTAAATACCTCAGGGTTAGGAAATCAAAACACTAAGGACAACCAGTCACAAACAGCCACTAGGCTTGCAGTCGTAACCAATTCAATCATTTCCTTTCTTGTTTCCTCACTTTCTCTATATAAGTTTCCCCTCTGGCTCCCATTAGAAGAGCACTCTTAACCACAGCCCCTGGGTGCTGCCCAGTGGGAACCCAGCGTTGCTCAACTGAACTCTTAAAATGTTTAATATGCCTCAGTTTTTCTTTTAACAATTGTCACTGCTTATCGGATACACACAATGAAAGAGTTTCTTGTATTTGTATTTAATGCTGTTTATTATCTATTACTCCAGCTAAGTATACTTATTTTTTGTCAAATTAATGACTTTAAATATATTGGGGATTTTTTTCTGTTAAAAGTTTTTTTTTTCCACAGAAACTCTTTCATACGTCTTAATTCCATTGCCATCTTTGATTTTTTTTTATCTCAACATGCCTCCAAATTACAGTAATATATCATTACTTCCAACAGATGTGAGCTCATTTTTAAGGTCAGAAATGTGACCCCCAAAATGTGCTAATACAGTAAAAAAAGAGGTTGATATTTTTGTGTAATTTCATTAGTAAGCAAGATTTTTTCCTCGTTCTACATAGAAACTAGGTTAAGTTTTCAATATCAAAAGCCTTATAAAATAAATGACCATGCGTTTGATTTATACAGGCAACACAGAAACCATGCACTTTAAAGCCTAGGAAAAAAGGGAGTTGGATTTTATGCTAGAATTTATGCTTGATGTAATTTGTTAGACATGGGTCAAATTAATGAAATATTTCATTGATATTGTCCTGCCAGAATTCATAAGTATGCTATAATTTTTACACCGGTTACTGTTCTTGAATCTATATTAAAATAACAAAGATTCAGAGCTGTGATAGATGGTGCTATAATATTGATTGTTTATAGACTTACTTTTTCTTTATCTGTAACCCCAGGGAGTCCTGCTTCCTTTCAAATGCATGATTCCTATGAATTGGGCTATAGGGATTAACATGATACAATATTAGGTTTCTTCTTAACCTTTCTAACAAAGTGTAGCATTGTTAATAAGACTCAGTTGTGATATAGGAAAAAAAAAACACAGTTATTTCTTCTTTATAATAAATTGTCAGAAAAAACCCATATATTGTAATCAATGTAAGGTAGCCTGATTCCTTTGAGATACATGCCTATTAAGAAAGAGCGGACTAATTGATATCTAAAAAATTGACATTTTGTGGATGCAGTAGTATTCTCATTTGGCTACCTTTTCAACGTCAGTAAAAATCAGCCATAGGGGCTCCTGGGTGGCTCAGTCGGTTGGGCATCTGACTTAGGCTCGGGTCATGATCTCATGGTTACTGGGTTAGAGCCCCACGTCAGGCTCTGTGCTGACAGCTGGGAGTCTGGAGCCTGCTTCAGATTCTGTGCCTCCCTCTCTCTTCCTGTCTCTCCCCCACTCACACTGTCTCTCTGTCTCTCAAAAAAGAAATAAATGTTTAAAAAAAATTAAAAAAATCAGCCATAGCACAGAAAGATCTATGCCAAAATAAAATAAAATAAAATAAGATAAAATATAAAATGAATCACGTTATTTTCTTCTTGCTATAGAAATACACTCAGAAAGTAACAAGATATGACAAACAATGCAAGGACATTTTTCTGTTTTTTTAAACTGCCTTATTCAAAGACAAGCCTAGGTAAAGGAAATTTAGCTCTAATCTGTGTAATTGATGACAAGTTTTCAAGATCCACTACCCAAAAGACATATCAATAAACACAACCCTTAAATATATTGCCAACTCTCTTCTCCTCCATAATGCCAATTCTAAAAGATTTCTCACTAGAGAATGGTTTGTGGACCTCCTACAGAAATCTTAGAAATTTTAAAGTTCTATTACTATTCTGTATCTTTGTTAAACTCTTGCAAAATCAGAAAGGACATTAATGATCGCGAAATTGTTTTAAAATGCATGCCTCCTTGTAGGAGGAAGGGAAGAGTAACCAGTTTGAAATATGCCCTGAGCATTCTCCAAAACAATGACCTGCTGTCCAGGAGAAAGACCATGCCAGGGCCTTATCCCGCCCGCAAAGGAAGCTCTTTACCCAATTCCACACCCTCTCGCCTACCTGTCTTACCTGAGAGGGGAATCGGTAAGTGAAACTTGTCCAAGTCACAACCTGGGCCACAGATCTACTGAAAATGTAGATTTAATCATAATATTCTAGAATGCTTCCCCTTACCACCAACTTACCGCCACATTAGCAGAGATCCAGAATTATAAAAGTGTATTACAACTCAAAGAAATGCAAGATTCACTATTTAATTAGGAAGGAGCTCTTGGGGAAGCTCAGAGACAACAGAGATGATGAAAATAAGAACATTGGAAGAATGAAGATTCTGGCCCATACAGCCACAGCAAATATTAACTACAGCCTGACTCGTAATCAGAAAAACATAAAACCCATTAGAAAGTTCTTTTAGTTTGGTTCATATTTCCTGATACGTCATATCCAGATTTTTTAAATGTTTATTTTTGATAGGGAGAGAGAGACAAAGTGTGAGCAGGGAAGGGTCAGAGAGAGGGAGACACAGAATCTGAAGCAGGCTCCAGGCTCTGAGCTGTCAGCACAGAGCTCGACCCGGGATTGGAACCCACAAACCGTGAGATCATGACCTGAGCTGAAGTTGGACGCTTAACTGACTGAGCCACCCAGGACCCCCCATCACATCTAGATTTTAACTAAAAATTACAAGACATGTGAAAAAGCTATAGAAAACATGTGTAGGGGTGCCCGGGTGGCTCAGTCGGTTAAAAGTCCTACTCGATTTTGGCTCAGGTCAGGATCTCAGGGCTTGTGAGTTCATGCCTCATATGGGGCTCTACACTGACAGTATGGAGTCTGCTTGGGATTCTGTCTCCCTCTCTCTCTGCCCCTTCCCTGCCTGCTTTCTATCTCAATATAAATAAAAATTAAAAAGAAAGAAAGAAAGAAAGAAAGAAAGAAAGAAAGAAAGAAAGAAAACATGGTGTAAACGGACAAAGTTAGCAACATACACAGATTTGGAATTATGAAACAAAGAATTTAAAATAAAACTAAATTTAAATGAAATAAAATAATCCACTAATAAAATAATGGATAAAAAATGAAATTCTCCACGTGTTAAGGTCTCTAATGAAAAATGTAGGTAACAAGCAAGAACAGGTGGGTAATGTAAGTAGAGAGTTAGGAACGCTAAGAATCAGTGAAATGCTTGAAGCAAAACATACTTTCGCAAAAATGAAAAACTTTGATAAGCTCACAGTAGATTGGGTACAGTGTAGAAGAGAACCAGTGAGCTTATCTATCAGTATTGAAAGTAGCCTTATTCCCCAAGCCAAAAAATGGGAACAACCCAAGTGCATCAAGAAATGCATAGATAAGGAAAATGTGGTGCGTACATACAGTGGGATATTATTCGGCCGCAAAAAGAATGAAGTTTCGATATATGTTACAACATGGGTGGACCTTGAAAACATTACGTTCAATGAAATAAGTCAGACATGGAAGAACAAGTGTTCTATGATTCACTTTGTGTGAGACACTTAGACTAAGCAAATTCCTAAAGACAGAGAATAGAATGGAGATAAACAGGGGCAGAAGGGAGGAGGGAGTGGGGAGTTATTCATAATAGGTTCAGAGTTTATACTGAGGATGAAGAAAACAGTTCAGATAGTGGTGACGTTAGATCACCTTGGGAAGGTATTTACTGCCAGTGAATTATACACTTACAAATGGCTAACATAAAAATAAATAAATAAATTAGGTTTTGTATGTTTTACCACCATACAAAAGAACCAGCAAGCTTGAAATAATTTCAGTAGAAACTTCTTAAGCTGAAATGGAAACAGAAAACACCATGTTTTTAAAAAGTACAAAATATCCAGGAACCGTGCGAGAATCTCAAATGGTTTTCCATGCATGTAACTGGAACAGCAGGAGGCGACGTAAGACAGACAAGAACAAAAGAAATACCTGTTTTGTAATATTCTAATAATGGCTGGGTGGTTTCCAAAATTATTGACAAGCACAAAGCTTCATTTCCAGGAATCTTGGAGAATATCAGGCAGGGTACGCATCAAATAGTCTATGCCTAGGCATATCATATTCAGCTGCCGAAAACCAATGATATCTTGCACACCTTGAAAGAAGATATCTTGCATATAGAAGAATAAGAAGTAGAATTACATAGGACTTATCTTTATAAACAACACAAGCAAGAAGGAAATGGAGGAAAAACATTTAAAGCACTGAAAGAAAAAATGACCAGCCTTGTTCCTTCACTACAGGTTGCTACCAGGAAATGAAGACTTCAACTTTATTTATTTTTTTATTTTTTTAATGTTTATTGATTTTTGAGAGAAAGAGAGAGAGACAGAGACAGAGACAGAGCACAAGCAGGGGAGGGACAGAGAGAGAGAGGGAGACACAGAATCTGAAACAGACTCCAGGCTCTGAGCTGTCAGCGCAGAGCCTGATGAGGGGCTCGAACTCACAAACTGTGAGATCATGACCTGAGCTGAAGTCTGCTGTTTAAATGACTAAGCCACCCAGGTGCTCCAAGACTTCACCATTGAAAGGTGCTTTCTCCCACTTCCTTTCTCTTTCTTCTGAGATTTAGTATCTCTGGAACCCTCAAGAACATTCTATTGTTTTTTTCTGTGTCAGTCAGTGGTGGGCTTTCCCCCTTCTTGGTCATTGTCACGACACTTCCTGGTGGGAGGGAGCCCCTTCTGGACTTAAAGCCAGCTTCTGATTCCTGAGACCTACTGCTGGGTCCTCTTCATACTTTGCAATCCCCTGTGCCTCTCCGCTGGTCATTCCCACTTGACTTAGCAAGCGAAAAGATGCAAATCTAAACTGCCTTTCCTCTTTCAGTCTGGGTGAAGATAGAGGCTGTAGATTGTTCTTTTGTTGTTAGGTTCTTCTGGTTGCTGACCGTGATATCATGAGAAGGGCAGAGTATCCTGACCAAGTCATCTCCATATTTCTAGTGGGACTGTAAGGCCTATGTGGGGACCAAGAGGGACACCTCGCGATGGATTCTGGGAGCTCTCTCTGCGCCAGATGACAAGCTAATTGGGATCACGATTTCCACCTTTTCCAAACGTGCCTCCTCAAACGCTCCGCAGCCCCTTCCCTCCGATGAGAAAGAATATGCCTGAACTCGGTTCCCATGGCAACATAGGCTCTTGTTCTCCAGGTTCTGGGCTCTAGGGTTTTCATTACTTATCTACCAGTAATTGAGATTAAGTCATGTTCAGAGTGCTGCCTATTTTTTTCTCTGAGCTACAATGTCACTCTCACACTTAAAGTGCTGTCGACACGGAGGCAGAAGTGGTTACCCTGGTAAAACACAGCCAGGTGATTTATCCATGTGACCACTGACCCAGGCTCACCTCTGTGCAGAACCCTGGGAAAACGGGGATCTGCACATCTGCTGACACATAGATGTCTCCTTTCCAGCCTTTGCCAAGTAATGCCAATAATATGGACCACAGTCTCCGTGCAGTGTTACTCAAAAGTAATATTTTGTATTAGATTAATACATTTATAAAAGGTGTAGCAATCTAAAGTACAATCAAACATTTAAAGCAACACTAAGAAAGCAATAAATCATAATGAGAAATGTATTTCTGGGCACCTTCAGTGTAATTCCAGATTTTAAAAGAGCAGCAAACTAGAGGCGCCTGGGTGGCTTTGTTGAGTAAGCACCCGACTCTTGGTTTCGACTCAGGCCATGATCTCACACTTCCTGAGATCGAGCCCCGCATCAGGCTCTGTGCTGACAGTAAGGAGCCTGCTTGGGATTCTCTCTCCCCTTCTCTCCCTGCTCTCCCGCACTCTCCTTCCTTCCATCTCTCCCTCTCTCTCTCTCTCAAAATAAATAAAGAAACTTAAAAAAAAATTAAAAAAGAAATGCAGCAAACCAGAGGCCAAAAATTACACTGAATTTCTTTTATTTATATTAATAGTCTTGTCACAGGAAAACTAGACAATTACTAACTCTTAGTCTTAAAAGTTGTTTCATAACTTAATTTTTTTCCTGAGTTAGAAATTTATAGTCCCTAGGCAATAGACAACCATCTAAATAAAAAAAAAAGAAACTATTAATTTTCTCAAATGATAATCTCCTTCAGTTTTTATCTTACATATGTTAGCTTGACATGATTTAATATTCAGTATGACAATATCACTTGAATCAAACAGGCTCAGTTGTGCACCTCGAAACTTAGTAATAAGATAAGGGAAACCGAAAATTAAACAAAATCAGCAAGGCTGGCATGGCTTTGACATGAATACAGAGTAAGAATTCTGGCAGGTATGTTAAAAGCTAAAAGAAGGTATATGACCAAATTCTAAATATCCAAATATTTCAAATTATCAAAGTGTTTTTAAACTTTGCAAGGTATTAATTGCCCAAGAATTAACCAAATATTGTAAAGAGCTCTATTTTGAAGCAGGTGACAAATTCAATTGGAATGCCTGCCAAAAAAAAACTTAACTTAGATCAGGGTCTGTATCTCTCAGGAAGGTAAATTTGATCTGGATGCAATTAAACACACTTTAATAAATATTCCCAGCAATAATCAAATGTACAGCTTTTGATGAGTGAGGGTTTTGTTTTGTTGTTGTTTTCTTGCTGTTCTTTTCTTTCAGAGTCTAGAGTACTGCAAATTCTGATATTCCCCCTGTTTTGGCCTGGGAATATTTCTGTGTTTTCTGGGTATTTAAATGGATGATCTTTAAAGAGACTTTTAATAATAGAAATAAAGGTGTGTTTTCCTAAAAACAAACCATATGGGAACTCCAAAAATCAAACATAATGTACTCTCAATATTACATATTTGTTATTTATAACACTGATAATAAATCTGTACTTTTGGGAGAATGCGTAGGGAGGCAAAATTGAGTACAATTTGTTCTTTGGCAAATTCACGTACGTGCAAAGTAGTGTGCGTGTTTGAAGATCTGTTGAAGGCTTATGCATGGGCACCTGAGAGCAGGCCGGCCCCTGACAGATCTGCAGAGAAAGTCATGGAGAAGGGAGTATATTGCTCTGCCAGTGGGCTACTCTCAGTATATTTTCCCATCGAAATACATGGTGGAAGGATTTTTGTCCCTCTCTTTTTTTCTTTCCTCTCTCAGTAAGAAAAGGTAGTTGGAACCAGCCACCTTGGTCAGGCTTCCATTGTGACATTCTTCTGTTATTGGTCCTACCCTGGGCACTTCATTTAGATTTAGTATTCTTGGGGCTCCTGGGTGGCTCAGTAGGTTAAGCCTCCGACTCTAGATTTTGGCTCAGGTCATGATCTCAACGGTTGTGCGATCAAGCCCTACATCAGGCTCTGCCATGGCAACATGGAGCCTGCTCGGGATTCTCTTTCTCCCTCTCTCTCTTCCCCTCCTCTGCCTGTCCCCCCGCCCCTTTCAAAATAAATAAATAAATATTTTTAAAAAGATTTAGTATCCTGGAATACAAGAATGCGTTCTTTTTATCAGTCATCGATTAATACTTTTGGAAACTTTAAAATCACCTACGTAGCATACTAAAGGTGGAATTAATATTAGTTTTCAGAGCTATGACACTGCTCCTAGGACTCTGAGGTAGTCCTTTCCATGCTGGTAGGAAAACTGCTTCTGTTCTCATAAACAAATCTGATACAATGTACTGTAGGGAATGTGTCCCCCACACTTCATTCATTCAACCCACCTTTGCATTTCCCTGTGCATTTTAGTTTAATCCCCTGAGTACATCTTTCCTACAGGTGATGTGCATTCCTACTCCTGTGGTTTTCCAACCCTAACATGGGTCACATTATGAAAATAACTTTTTCTTTTTCTCCTGACCAGTGGCTCTGTGTTCTTCTCTGTGTGATAAATTGTGACTGTACCAAGGGGAACCAGTCCTCAATAGCTCTTTCTCCTGCCCTCTCTGTCATGAGCGTTGGGTGGTTTGTCGGGGCCTTTGTGGAAGGTTCTTTGTTCCAGATCTCAGTAATTACTTGAGGTAGTCTTCAGTTTCTCTTTCTAGAGCCACAGACCAGCATTATAGCATCTGAGTAATTGCTTAAGTCCTTCTCATACAAACAGATTTTCCTTTATATAAACCAAGAAATAATTAGTTTGACATTTTCACTGATTTTATATATATATATATATATATATATATATATATATATATATATATATATTTACCCTTTTCAGTGTGTCTTCAGTTTTCCAAAGAATTCATCTTATATGTATTCATTTCCAATACTCACTCATTACCATGGTATTACCATGGCAACATCGTATCTAATTACTATTGGATCAGTCTAACTTTTTCACAGCTATTGTACAGTGATATAAACTTATCCAACAAAAGGTGTGACATTCTATCTTTGTAGGTGCAAATTGGTCTCCTATTACCTTCAGTCCCCATTAACTTACCCAATGACATGGATCAAGCATATTTTACAGGAGTGGAGACTAAATGTATGACTCAGAATTCACCTGGAAACTCAAATCTCTCATCTCCAAATTCCTCTCCAAATCACTTTCTTATGTACAAATCAGAACGTTTTGAACTTTCCAATGTAATCTTGGAAACGCCATCAACATTTCAAGATCTTTCTATCTTTTGGCGATTTCTCCTTATAGCATTTTTTAAAAAAAAATTATTTCTGCAGTGATTGTGACAGAAACAAAAAAGATCTGAATTCCGCTTCCATGTTTTCCACGTCACCTTCAGTCTCTATGAGCCATTGGATAACACGTCTCGTTGAGTTGTCCCCTGCTGTTGCCCAAGATCGGCCATGGCCTTCTCCTCACACGTTTGGCAGCTTGGCTTTTCTCCCCAACCCCATTGGTCTGTTTGCAGATGCTCCGCTACATTTTTATGCACATTTTTGGCTCTCAAAATTAATAATTAAAAGGTTTTTTGTGGCTTCTAGAAAAAACTTTTTCCAGCTCAAAACTCTAGCGCCCCATCTCTTTCTGCCTGCCCCACCCACAGATGTTCACTCTCAAAATAATCTCAGATCAATAAAATTGTGTAACTATTTTTTATTAAAAATATTAATGTTTATTTATTTTTGAGACAGAGAGAGGCAGAGCATGAAAGAGGGAAGGTCAGGGAGAGGGAGACACAGAATCCGAAACAGGCTCCAGGCTCTGAGCTGTCAGCCCAGAGCCGACGTGGGGCTCGAACTCACGAACTGTGAGATCATGACCTGAGCCGAAGTCAGATGCTTAACCGACTGCGCCACCCAGGTGCCCCTGTGATAACATTTTAAAGCTCAGGATGATAAAATTTCACTGCCTTTATCCATCTATACGTATTAATATAAAATTACTGCACTTGTACATGTTAAAAAGAAAATAAGCCTGTATATGCACCTTTATATTTCACTCAAGGAGGACATATCTTATAAATAGAAGTAGGCAGCTATGCTTTTACATTCATAATTATGACTTGGGTTATAAAGGGACTGTGACATAGTTATTAGATTGATTTCAGAATTGTTCCAAACTCAAAAACAACATGGGCATATCCAGAACTTTTCTGTTCATTATTCACCGGGAAAATATTGCACTTGGGGCCAGCAGAAAGCAGTAGGTGAGGTAATGAAAGAGGAGTTTCAGGAGATGAAGCACAAATGTGTGCGTGTCCCAGGGAATATCACTGTCTCGGAAATCCAAATGCCCTTGCAGGGACCAGATGTATAGAAGAAGCCGTGAGGGATTTCTGATGCAAATGAAAGACCAAACATTCTCTGAATACCTTAAAATGTATGTGCATGATAAGAAGTGGTTGGAGGCTTGTGGATACATATTTGAGTAAGAGATACATCACTGGTTCGGAATTTAAGCGCATATGTGTGTGTGTATATATATATATATATATATATATATATTGCTATTTGACTGCAAATCCCAAATGCCTTGAGACACAACACCAGAGGGCATTTGTCCTATTAAGCGTTTTGAAAATCTGTATTTTAGGAGGAGCGGCAACCAAAAGCAAAATCGGAAGAAATTAATACAAAGCAAACACATGACCCCAAAAACCAGTAAGAGCTATGATTGTGGGGCACCTGGGTGACTCAGGCCATTAAGCATCTGACTCTTGATTTCGGCTCAGGTGTGTGAGATTGAGCCCCACGTCAGGCTCTGAGCTGATGGCACGGAGCCTGCTTGGGATTCTTTCTCCTCTCTCTCTCTCTCTCTCTCTCTCTGCCCCTTCCTCTTCCCGCCTCTGCTCGCTCACATGTGCTCTCTCTCAAAATGAATAAAGAAACATTAGGGGGAAAAAAAAAAAAGAGCTGCGATTGCAAGGATCCGCCAGAAAGTCAGAGAAAGCAGTCTTCACATGCCCCTACGCACAGCCCTCCCACGGGCCAGTTAGGTACATTGCCTATGACGCCCGCCTACACAACTGCTGTTGAATTCGTGCTTCATGGGATGCTCTAAGGGGAAAGGAAGCCGATGACAGCAAGAACACTGCGGGTGTTGCCCCCCCGTGGGAGGTGGGAGGGGGTGAAAGAGGTGAGGGGCGTTGAAAGGTACAAGCTTCCGGTTACACAGTACAGAAGACGATGAGAAAGCAAGGCGGGGCATAGCAACTGGAGTTTGAAAATACGGAACTGGGTATTGGAAGTTGCTCAGAGTAAAATCTTGAAAGTTCTCATCACGAGAGAAAAAAAAAAAAAATCTGTAACTTTTTACGGTGACAGATGTTAACTGGACTCATTCCGGTGATCATTTCACAGCATGTACAAATAATCATACATGAATCATGACATTGTACAACTGAAATTAATATGGTGTTGTATGTTAATTATAATTTTTTTAAAATTTATTTATTCATTTTGAGAGTGGAAGAGAGAGCAAGGGAGGGACAGAGAGAGAGAGAAACAGAGAGACAGAGAGAGACAGAGAGAGAGAGAATCCCAAGCAGGCTCCGCACTGTCAGCAGAGTCCAATGTGGGGCTCCAACCCATGAACCATGAGATTATGACCTAAGCCCAAATCAAGAGGTGGTCGCTTAACTGAGTGAGCTAACCAGGTACCCCTTAGTTATACTTTAATAAAAAACTCCCCAAATTTAGTGCCCACTGAAGTTGCACCCAGATATAACTTCTCAAATGCTGCTCCTCTCACCTATAAAATACGGTAAGATGGATTTTTGCAAGCACAGTTTCTTCTTGTAATCAAATGTATCTATAGTTATATCATTTGCAACATTTTCTAGAATTATGTGAATTGCTGCACTTTCTCCTTTCTACAAGAGTTAGCATTATTTTTATGAAATGGTCCTGTTTTTTCATCTGATCCATTACAAGCACTCTTGAAGAGTAAAATCAGTTTACATGTATATAATACACTAAGATTATTGAGTGTTCGTTTGCTTTATCTCGTTGCTAATATGGCAAGTTAAAACCCTCAGTTTTGATGCTTTTTGGCTCTAACGCCCATTACATTTGAAAAGGTAGCATGTTAAAACTTGAAGATTTCTTTTTCGATATAAACATATTAATAGGCATGTAAATTAGACTTCAAACAGGGATAAGAGCATATCAAACACTACTTGGCTGACTGTATAGGGTAGACCCAGAGGAGAAGAGCCGACCAATCTGTTATTTGTATTATAACAGCTAGTGAGAACAGCAATAAAGGAAGTTGCTTTAATAGATACGTACATTAATAAGTATACAGTCAGTGGCTCTCTGCCATCCATGCGTTCTCAGTACTTTTGCAATTACTTCATTTTGCGATGTTGTTGTTTTGTCAGCCATTTTTTGATGTGAAGGATCCCTCTTAAAGCTGCCAAATGTCAAAGGCCTTTTATGTCTTTCACGAACGGATCAGATTTAAGATGATCAGGAAAGTGATGCAAGCTCTTTTATTCTTTGTAAAGCATATTCAGTAATATTATGGAGGTGGCAATAAAAACATTTTTTGTAAATTTAGGATTTCGAAAATTTTCTTTGAAAGAAACAACTTTCTCGAAGTCAGCTTGACCGCGAAACATGGAATCAATACGTTTCAGCCTCAGAATGGAGCTTGTTACGTACCTGAGGCTCTTTCAGAGGTCAAGGTTGTAAACTGATTCTTCTTTTAAAACTCATAATCACGAATATGTTATTATAATTCTTTTTAATATTACTAAATGAACAGAGTGACCGACCAAAATCTGAGGCGTGGGCCTTGCTTGCTCACATTTTGGGGGTTGGGGTCGGGAGGAATCAGCTCACCTTTTTTTAAATCTACATTCTGTCTTTCTTAAACTCACAGTCCGTTCTTACCCAAGTTTTATCGTTTTCTTTTCGTCCTCTTTCCTGTTTCTCTTCTCATCCGTCATTTGCCGTCTTCTCTGGGTTTAAGTGCGGACTGATTTGGAAAAGATTCCAGCACGCAGGGCCAAGGCCAGCTCTGTGGGGGAGCCCCGAGGAAGACACTTGTCCCGGGTGAGACACCAGGTCGGCCTGCCAATCAATTCCCATTCCAGCCGCAGAGGCCAGCGACCTAGCCGCGTGGCCACGCAGGCTGTCAGAAGGCATTAGAGTAAATGTACTTACAGCCATAAACATGACCCAACGGAAGACCCGGAACACCAGTTGAAAAGGGAAAAAACAAAACAAAACAAAACCGGTTAATGTTGTTACCTGAAAATCTAATGTTTTCACAGAGGATAAGAAGGGCAAAACCCACAAAAGTCCACCTCTTCACTGGCTAACTCTCTGGGCCATGTTCAGAGTAACCAAGAATGACTTTCTATCACGATTTTTCTAAGTACCTTTTCCTATTACCTTTCAAAAAGTATTAAATGTGCTTTTTTCTTTGTTTGTTTTGCTAATAAATGACTTTACTGCTTCTGAGAGTCATTGATTTAAGTGAAAAGGAGGATTTGATCATTTGGTCCAGTGGAGTAACAGAGATGAAACACCAGGAAATGAGCCGGCCCGCATCACCTGAAAAGTGCTAGGTTATCCCTGTGGGAGACGGGAGTGGGAGACTGTTCATTACTTGAAAGTGATTGCTTTGTCTTCTGATTTCAACTTGGATAAAAATTCACAGATAATAAAAGAAATATTCAGGGCACCTGGGTGGCTCAGTCGGTTGAGCCTCTGACTTCAGCTCAGGTCATGATCTCGCGGTCTGTGAGTTTGAGCCCTGAGTCTGGCTCTGTGCTGACAGCTCAGAGCCTGGAGCCTGCTTCCCTCTCTCTCTGCCCCTCCCCCGCGCATGCTCTGTCTCTCTCTCTCTCTCTCTCTGTCAAAACTAAATAAACATTAAAAAAATTTTTTAAAAAATTCATGTTTTGTATTGATGGCGCATTTTATATTTTTTGCAGCTTGTTGTATGTGTTTTAATACATAAAATGTTGCTTTCACTTTTATATGTTCCAAAAGATCAAAGGGGAAAAAAAACAAAAAACAAAAAACAAAAAACAACAACCTACCTGTCAGGAGGATGTGAGTTTTAAAACAAATTTACTCAGAGGACCAATATTAGATTCAACTTCCTGTAAAGGTTTAGTACTAGGCAGTATTATTAAGTTTTGTCTTTAAATTCAGTGTTGGTGCCTTGCAAAAGCAATAAATCATCGTCTTGAGATGTTATTAAATGGAAGTAACCGAAATGAGACAACACTATCTTGATAAAAAAGCTAAAATTCTTAAAAGCCCTGATTTCTAATAAAAATACATAGAAAATAATCTTTAATAGATCTCTTGTCAAGCAGGAATAACAAATAATTAAAAAAATAATCTGAGCAGTAATTAAGTCTCAGATTTTCTCCCAATATTAAAATTAAATATAAAATCTTTAGAGAATGAAAATTATTTTCAAAGCAGTTTTAAAATTTTGTTTATAGAAATTCATGGTTTGTTAATTTTTTTACTAAGTGTTTTGAGACGTACAATAAATATCGGAAAGTCTTCAAATTTCTTAAAGCATGAAATTATTTAAAGAAGCAGTAAAAACAAAGATCAAGAAGTGTTCATTAAAATTTTTTTAAGCTATTAAAGAATATTTAGCAAATACTTATAATTTATGTTAAATGTGTGGATGTCACTAGGAGATTTAACATTCAATTTTTGAGTATATTATATGTAAATAACTTATATAATTGTTCATCTCTATTTTGATGACCATAGATCCTCAAATAATCATATTTTGCTGTAGTAATTATAATTAAAAATTATCCATCATAGGTAAAATTGCTCAAAGGATATAGTTGCAAATATGTTTATATATGATATCTTTGAAGGATTTTAATTTTCCCTTTCCCTTAAGTATTTTTATTTCACAATAATTCATTTCCTAATGCATTCTGTAAGCATGAAAACACATAGATAAACGTAGGAACTATACGAAGGCACCCACCTCTCAGCTAATGTACATTTTTCTCTTGCATCTGGTGGTAATTTCTTAGATTCTTTTGTTGATAGAAAAATGTGCAAGTGTCAGTATCCTTGCAAGAGATAATGCACTGTTAACATAGTGTTGACATAATTTTTAATACAGTGGAAAACATCCTCAAGCTAAGTTGCAAATACTCATTTATAAAAATTTTAAGTCTAATTTTGACGAAATAAATGAAGACAGAGGAGTACAAGACATTAAGTATAAGTGAGGATATAGTTTATTCATTTATTCTCTTACTCAACAAAGTTTTTATAACTCTCATTTTGTGCCACACAGTGATATAGGTACAGGTAATGCCACTGTGAAAAAAGCAAAAAAAAACAAAATTTCCCTTCAATGAATGTATATTCTAATAGGTGATGACAGAATAAAGTGTGTCTATAATGTTATGCAAAGGAAATAAATGCCTGAGTAAATGTCACTTGATGCACTAAATAGCATATTTACAGTCTTAACTGTTTAAATCTATATACCATTTGAGAGACGATTCTCAATTGTAAAGTAAGCAGTGATAATGAAAGCAAGAGTACAGACTCTCGGGAAAGTATGACTCAAACGCAATTACCCTGAGTCATATACCTGCTTTGAGGATCAGGGAGGACACATGAGGTCGCAGCTCAACAAGAAGGTGCTCAAATCAGTAGAATTTCTTACAAAGTCATTTATTTCAAAACCTAGATTCTGGGTTGGGTAGTGTTGACTTTTATACATACAGTGCATCACACAGAGAGATTGATTTTAGTTCACTAGTAAAAACACTTCTGACTCAAATCGAGGCTTATGGGTTATAAATGTTCAGGAACTCAAATCCCTGCTCGCATTGTATCCATCACCTTGATTGAAGCATGGATAAAATATCCATAAGAGAGTCTGTCTTTGAATAATTGCTGAAGTTTTGTGGATGGCAATGAAGTCATCATTGTGAAGATACGGTAGGAGAACGATTTTTCATTAAATTTCATAGATAGAATAGTGTATTATAGAACTTATTAAGAGTTTTAAAAAAGTAGGCACTATTCTAAGCACACTCTCATTTTCTGTAAGAAGGTAAAATAAAACAACAACAAACCACAGCCCGTGGCCCACAAAGAAAGCTGTCAATATCCTACTAGATATCCAAAAGATAAAATCCCGAGCTAACTTCCTTTCTAAGAAAACTGAATTCTACTTACACCAAGAACATTGTAAGATTTGGGTACGACTCTTGTATTTCCTTTTAGAAACGTCATAGCTTCAGGCAGGCAAAAATATGCACATGAGAATCAAAAATTCACTAAAAACAAATGGGATCAGCTAGGTTCATGGATGCCATTTATCAAGTCTCCTTGGCCTATTAGATCTGTCTCCAAAATAATACATCAGTTTCATGTAAAGCAATTTCTTATAGTCCTGAAAAAGGCTTTTCCTAGCTACGGTCATCGGTCATAGATGAAAACAGTGCATGGTACGCAGTGAGTGCCGTCTGATACTGCAGCATAAAATGCTTTAAAAATATGATTGGATTTAGCGGTCATAACAATGATGGACAGTGTGTACTGAGCCAAATAAACGGGTGTTGCCTTATACTGCTTGGCCAAGACGCCTCGTCGATACTCTGTCTCTTTCTGCCTCAACTCTTGAATTTTTCAGCGAAGCACAGTAAAACCACATGGTGTTAGACGGTAATAGGGCACCTTTGAAACACACACAAGCAGTGTGTTAGTAACACAACCATTTGGCTACATAACTTGAGCATTAAAGAGTTGTAGTTGTTTCTACAACAATGATATTCCCTTAAAATTTTACCGGAAGGAAAAAAAAAAAAAACCAACCAAATTTTTGTAGTCTCCTCCTGAAGTTTGCATATGCCCTCAATGTAACAAAAAAGGGTCAAATATACATGACAATAATAGTTCACATTCCTACAGAGGTTTGTACTTTCCCAAATGCCTTAGCATTGCTCTTTCATCTTGCATTTTAGTATCTCCTAGATAGGTTTTTATTTTTATTTTTGTGTGTGTGTGTGTTTATTTTTGACAGAGAGAGAGAGAGAGAGAGACAGAGCACGATCAGGGAAGGCGCAGAGAGTGAGGGAGACACAGAATCTGATGTAGGCTCCGGGCTGTCAGCCCAGAGCCCAACACGGGGCTCGGACCCATGGACCATGAGATCATGACCTGAGCCAAAGTCAGATGCTCAACCGACTGAGCCACCCAGGCGCCCCTCCTAGATAGGTTTTTAAAAAACAGCTAATGATCTAAGAAGGCTTCAAACCACTCAACTATAAAGGAAAAAATTTTCTTTGATCACTCCCAAACTGTAGGTATGTACTTAAAGGTGCAAGCTTTCCACTGCCGTCTAATCTTGAAGACTCTCGCAGTTAGCATCACTGCTTCTTCTCACAACATGAATAAGATTACCGTCATTTTGTGGAGTGAAGCTACCTGAGGTTCGAGAAGGGCAGGTGACCTGTCTAATGTAACCAGCCAAACTGAGACTGGAACAAAGTCTATGGCATAGTCTTTCCACCATACCACCTGACCAGATCTAGTCACTGAATGGTTACTGTTTCCATGGTACAATGTGAGTTTCCATGGCAGCCAACTCAGCTAATGGGATAAGTTCCTGAAAAGTGATGGAGTCACTGCCAGTTGTAACAATTGCTGAAATGTTGTTGTTACAATTCAATGCCGACACCCACATAGACAGAGTGATACGGAAAGTGTTGTGATGATAAACTGGAGAAGTCATTGTTTTCCAATTAATCAAGAAAAATTACTATTAACACTTTCTGGAGAAATGGCCCCAAATTATTCTTGGACATTTTACAGAGAAGGTCTTATGCTTTGATTTGGCCACAGTACAATTTCCTCTTCGGGGTTCGAGTCCCTTCTCAAGTTTTAGTGAAACAGACAGGGGAAGCAATCCCAACAACAGATGAAAGACAACGGCACTATGTGGTATTACAAAAGCTTTCAATTGGTATTTAATTATCAAAGGCAAAAGCCACAGTGACAAACATTTATAACATTCTACTTTCATTTGTGGAAGCAAATTAGATGACTATGATACATTTTAGTAAGTGGGGATCCGTTTATAGTAGATCTAAAATTTCTAGTGTCAGCTTGCTGACTTGCATTTATAGTAAAGAATTCCAAAGGTGGTCACAAAGCCCTCTTGGAAGGATATTCAGTGTGTTTGTAATTGGAAGTTGTGTGACAAAGCTTGAGGAAGACAGAGACAGAAACAGAAAGAAAGAGGTAAAATACCTCTTTTACCTGATGACGTGGTTGGAAAAAAAAAAGAATATGCATTATATCAGAAGAAAAGCTAATATAGATGGGACATTTTGTATATTAAATCTAATATCAGTGTTTGTGTTTGGCAACCATAAACTTAATTAGAAGACACATTTAAAGCTACATTTTGCTGTTCACTATCAGTCCTAAGAACCTGGGTTTATTATTGTTTAGGAAAAGATAGTTCTATGAAGATATTGTGACTGCATTGGGAGATTGAAAGGTCAGACTAAAATAGACGAGAAAATTCTGTTCTCACTTTCGTATTCCTAATGCAGTCAGATCAATAGATTCAGGTGAATAGTTTGTAGAGACAGTTCAATTAGCAACTGCTATCAGTGACCCATCAGCATTATGTTAGCAATTGAAAGAATGGAGAAAATTGTATCCTGAAACCTGAAACATATCATGCACCATCTAACAGATTAATAAAGGTAATGCTTAGATGAGGGTGTTGCTGTTGGCAATAATAATAAAAACATTCATAAATTGTGCATTATACACAAAAAGCATTTGATTTTAACCTCACCACGGCCAAACCTGGCTGCCCTAGTAAGAAATTCTTCCTTCCATCCCCTTCCCTCACCAAATGTACCCCTTGTCTTTGCATATCCGTTAATAAAAAGATAGTTTCCTAAAAATAATCTATTCATCTTTTTACCTGCTTATAGAAGATTTGTTTTTGGTTTAACCAACATTTCTGTCAGAGAAGCAACTTACGTCTGAGCAATTTTAATTACTTCCCGATAGAATTTATACACAAAAAGAAGGTAGCAGCAAAATACAATATACTGACGTCTGAAAACCAAGGAGGTCAGTCTCCAAATGTTAACAACCAAGTCAAAACGTATGGTTTAAATCCCTCCAGACACAGGGACTGAGTGAATATAAATATTGTTGAGAGAAACATCTCGTGTTGACGCTCCATACAGTCGGCAACACGCTGGGTACGGAAGGGTCAAGCACCTACAACACCAAGAGCAGGACTCGGTCAAAATGCTTCAGAATGAGTTACCACAGATGTGTGTTTCATCTTTTACACGTTGAAGATCCCAGCTTCGACGTCATCAACGGATGGCTGTTAATATCATGGCGATAGAACGTGAGTCTCACCATCATTACAGTAACGTTAAGTTCCTAGGCTATTTTCAAAAGTTTGCAGAGCCTCGCGCACCTAAATGAGGGTCCCAAGAAATGATATAGAAAGGATATTTGTATTTTTAGATAATCAACATAGCAGACATTTCAGCATTGTACAGAGTAAGCACACTTCTGTGCTGTCCTGGGAGCTTAGCTACACAGCCCAGCATTTTTAATAAAATCATTTTAGAAATAATCATAGTATTTACTAATACATTCTTAATGTCAGCCATGCTACACAGCACTTTATATTGATTATTTCATTTTTATACACACATAACCCTACCTTAAACTATGCATGATTTTATATGTCTAGTGTACAAATAGCTTAAATCATTTATGATACTTGTCCAGAGTTACAAAGCTAGACAGTAGAATATCTAACATCTGAATCCGTAACTCTTTGCGTATCACAAAAAACAGGCTATATAATCTACTTACTTACCGTAAGTATCTCCAACTATACCTTTTTTCTCCTGTGTTTATCTCAAAAATTATAGGATCACTTTATTTATTTATTTTTTTTGGACCAGTTTGAATTCCACTTTAGTAGTAATGCCACATAACTTAAACTTTGTGTTCTTTTTATTTTTTTATTTTTTTAAATAAGGTGCACACCCAATATGGGGCTGGAACTCACGACCCTGAGATTCAGGGTCACATGCTCTACTGACTGAGCCAGCCAGCCGCCACCTAGACATGTGTGCTCTCAAGATTATTGTCCAAACCTTACCATCATAAATGCACAGGCTGGAAAGACATCAATTAGTCTAAATTCACTTTAAGTCAGTGAACTTATTTCTACCATCTTCTTTCCAAATAACTGCCTGGCTTATCTTGAGCAGAGACAATACATTATCCTCTCTGCAGCCCTTTGTACCTTCAAAAGTTGTTGTAATTCCTGTGGTCATGTAAAATTGAAATATTTGCCTATGAACATCTCATACAGATGCCTTTATCCTATACTTGGAACATCATTAAGAAAATCTTATTTCTTTCACTGCAAGAGTTGAATAACTGAAAAAGTCTTTTTCCCATTGTAACACACTTAGTCTCTTTAACTCCATTCATCTTATGCTGTTTTATAACCCCTTACCTTACCACTGTGATCACTTTCTTCTATGTCTTTTGCAGAGTGAGTCAGCACGGTGCAGAGAAGTGAACAGGGTGTTTGGACCAAGATAGTTCCTTGATCTTAAAATATGACGTCCTATCAAAAAAGGACATGTACTTTATCCCACATGCTGCCAGTCAGCATGGACTGCGAAATGAATAGTTCTGCAGTGAGAAAATCCGATTCAAGTTTTTCTCCACTACATGTTAGATGTGTGACCTTACACCAGCCATAGCTTCTCTGAGTTACAGGACTTTTTCCCTGCGTTGATTTGAAATAATCTTACCCATGAAATAGTTCACATTGTGGATATTATTTCCTTTTAAAAATTATTCATAAATCATATTTAAACGTAATCTCTTACATATTTCTCTTTTGACAAGAGTTTGGGTGAGATGCTGTATCAGATTGCAGTTGGCAGAATAATCCTGTAATCTCAATCTGTTTTTCCCTGTTCATATTTTAAAGTTGGAGGCACTAACTCCTGTGAATTTTCTGGAGGAAAATCTCACTGTGGGTTTTCAAGTTTCAACCACTGTCAATGTGTGGCAGCCAATGACTGCCATGAACAGACATGTGGTCAAACACATTTGAGTTTATGGATCTGATATCATCCAAGTGACTGAACTCTCGGGCAGCTGTGGGGTGACTCAGAGGGTATTAGAATAACTTTACAGGACTTGGTGATCTAGGAAGTGTTCAAGGATGCGGGGTTTTGTGCTCAGGAATTGGAGTTAATTTTTATGATTGGATGTCTGATTAATTTTATCTTCGTGGTTGGAAGAAAGAAAAGGGGATGGCATTTGTCATTGTTAGCAGAACCCACTGTCACTCATATTAGGAAGAAAAATTCTTGTCATCACCTATATTCAAACATGGGTGAGGGAATAATCTTGTCTTTATTTTGCTTCATCATGTCTACACAGCAGTCTTGTCCGTGCTGATATTCTGTGAGATTGTTGATGTTCAACAGAAGAACACCAAGGTCTAGCTCTGAGTGTGAGGCTAGCTCCTGGATGAAAGGTCTTTTCCAATGCTTTGTCACCCTTTTGGGTCAAGTGTGCACAAAGTTAGACTGTAGCACCTTCATGCACTGTAACATTTTGAAAGATTTGCTAACCAGGATATTGTCCAGAGAGTGCTTCTTAGAGTTGGATGAGAGCCAGTCCTTTCTTTTCCTTTTTATTTTTTATAAAGTGAGTCATTAAATCATCTGACATGACAATATCTATGCTAGACCATTTATGATTTTATAAATCACCCAGTTCCAACACAGTGATTGCCAGAAACAAAATGGCTATTCATCTTTCAAAGGGACCCCAAAGCTAGGAACTTAGATGACCTAATTCATACAATGAAAACATCCCATTTACTAGTTGGGTCTTTTTGTTGGTTGGTTGGTTTTTGTTTTGTTTTGTTTTGATTAGCTTGTACATGAGCTTTTCCACTTAACCTACAGTATTTATATAGTTAAAACAAAACGAACAAACAAAAAAAGTATTGCTATCTCTCAAGATCCCCTTTGGGTAGCTAAGAGGAATTTTTATGAATGTGCAACACCAACTGATCAGCTGGGATTTGGGAGAAGTTGTGTTTTCGTATGAAATAGAGACTTAAAGGGGTACAGAATCCACCAGAAATGGAAGCATAATTGATCTCAACTGAAGTAAATCCCTTAAGGTGAGAAGAATGTTTTGAGTGCAAATAAAGAATTCCTGCATAGAAGGCTGGAGTGCCTTTGAATAGAACAAACTGTTTACTGCACAAGAAAAGCCCTAATACAGTTCTGCTTTCTGATGAGCTAAATTTTGCTGGCAGGGTTTTAATGACATCTGAAGCCATAGCTTCTGAAATATTTCTAAGAATTCTCAGCTTTCAATCTCTTGATGGAATGGATGTCTAGCAGTCAGGAGAAAATTATATCTTTCTTTTGATGTGGCAAATATGAATCTATAAATCAACTCTGGGAGTTTTGTTCTACCTGATAAGGTCCTTTTCAATGGTGTCCATTGAAGGAGAGTTTCTTTCTGATGTCATTTCTGGAAGTCCAATGTCCCCGTGTCAGGTACGTCTTTAAAAAATGTAACAGAAATGTGTTAGCGATATTGTGGTCCTTATCTCTTGTGGCATTTAGTCATATTAGCCCAAATAAGATAGAACCTAGGATTCAGGGAGTAAAATTTCTAAATGTGTGGGGTATCCTCTTATTAACTTATGAAAAGATAGCTTGTGGATCCTTAATGGGATTGATCTTAACATAATTTAATTCAATGGCAGTGGTTTAGCCCCAGGAAGCTCAAGGGTTTCTGGAAGTTTTGCACTTCCTTGTAGTTTTATTATTAGCTCTCTTTCTTTTTTGTAATGTTTGTGGATGATAAGGTTGGTAGACTTCCTAAAGAAAGAATACAGCTTCAGAGAGCTATTTGAAAATAATACTAGTAAGGTTTGGGTCTCTGTTATTGTGATTTCCTATGTTGCTAATTCAAAAGTAAGCAAATATTTCCCCCCCATTATTGCTATAGGTCTCCATAAAGGCAAAGCCTTAACCCATCCTGAAAATAAGGAACTATAACTGCAATATACTCTTGGATCATTTAGTGGGGCCCAATTGTGTCTCAAGTTTTAGATTTCTATCCATATCCTCCTTTTATAGAAGAAATAGCATGAAATTATAGGAAGAAAATTCCATTTATAAGAGAAAGAGCAAAGCATGGAATATGTCCACCTGTTCTTTATCTCAAGGTATGTTTATTCACAAACTCATCACCAAAATAGGACACTTTTCATATGAAAGACGTTCAGATGCTTACTCCAACTCGAGAATTCTCTGATTTTAGAAAAACATTGATTCTGCCAGGAATCAAAAAGAGAAATAGGTCATTTGATATTATATTTGATAGGAATGCTTCCAAATGTTTCTATGCAGTTGCTGTATGCCAGATATTTTTCCACTGAAAATCAGAATAATACATTGGATATTTACAAAATCCTATAGTTTATTCTACTTCATACACTGCTGTTTTGTTTTGTTTTCCCTCTGAGGTTTATGTGAATACAATAAGCCTATCCTCCAGTGCTTTTGTGAATCAGGGGGAAAAGAAAACCTTGAGGTAAGTAAGATATTCATTTATACACATAAAATTTAAATTTACTAATAGTCTACTGTAAGGGATGACCTAAAAGTAATTATTACTTTTTACTTCAAATACAAATACATACTCTGTCATTTCCTTAAAAATGACATGCCGTTTAAACTAGACCTGCTGAATTAGAGAATAAGAAAATTTTAAAGTTGGTACATCCCTCAAACACTAATGTTCTGAATCACAGTGGGCCTTATTCATTGGGCACTAAAAATAAAGTATCTTTTCGCCGAAGACAGTAAATCAAATTAACAGGTTTCTTTTCTCCCTAATACAAGCTTGAAGACTATCCCAATCAGTTTTCGTAAATAATTGTATGGACTGAATTTGTTCCCCCGGAAATTCATATGTTGAAGTTCAGCCCTCAATAGAACTGTACTTGGAGACAGGGCCTTTAAGGAGGTGATTAAGAATAAATAAGGTCATCAGGGTAGGGCCTGATCCAATAGCACTTTTGTCATGGCAAGAGGAAGAAACACCAGAGAGGTGCAGGCACAGAGGAAAGGCCATGTGAGGACGTAGCGGGAAGGTGGCCGTCTGCAAGCCAAGGACAGAAGCCTCAGGAGAAGCCAACCGTGCTGACTCCAGATCTAACCAACCCCGGATCTTACGCTCGCAGCCACCACAACTGTGAGAAATGAATTTTGTTGTCTAAGCCACCACTGCTGTACTTTGTTAGGGAAGCCCTCGCAACTCAGATTACAGTTTATGTTAAATTATACAGAAAGAATCTATCTGCATTATACGTGATAGAATGGTTTTCTTGCATTTTTAAGTTTTTTTTTTCTCATTTCGATCTTCTCATTTGTCCATAAGCTCATGAAGTTTAAAATGATGTAATATGACCATTACCAGACTGCTGCCGGATCAGTATGTATCATTCCCTGACACTAGTCATAGAAATACTTTTGTCAAAATATTAATTATGTACATATCAAGCACGTTTGGAGGTGGAAAACATATTGAATGCTAAATGAACAAAATCATCAAGAAAAATTATTTGGGCTATGTTTTTCCTACCTTTGCTCCCCAAGAAGGACCTTCAAATTGTTGTTTTTAAAACAGCAAGGGCCTGCAGTATTTCCATAAATACAGTCTTTGCTCTGGTGCCTGGGTGGTTCAGTCCGTGAAGCATCTGACT
Organism: Panthera pardus; assembly: GCF_024362965.1. Taxonomy (NCBI): domain Eukaryota; kingdom Metazoa; phylum Chordata; class Mammalia; order Carnivora; family Felidae; genus Panthera; species Panthera pardus. The sequence continues at coordinate 79,002,502 of NW_026526710.1, read as the reverse complement.
TCAGCTCAGGTTGTGATCTCGTAGGTTCGTGAGTCTGAGTCTTGAGTCCTCAATGGCGTGCGATTGAGCCCTGCATCAGGTGAACACAAGCCCTGCCTTGTGTGAGCCCCCCACCCCCACTTCTGGCTCACCTGCACCCTCTCTGGATCTCAAAAACAAACAAACAAACAAACAAACAAACAATCAAAAACTACAGTCTTTGCTATTGCCAAATGGCTCAGCATTTACTCTAGGCAAAGTTTGCCAGATAGAATCTAAGAAATATCATAGCTATATGGCTTAGCAGAGTAAGTACAATAAGTAGTTAGGAAAGATTACATTCATTACAGGTATGTTACTGTTATGCAGTACAGGTGCATATGTGCACAACATAGAGGCTTCTTGGCACATTTAACACATTGCCCCGTGTTCTAATTTTTGTTTTGTTTTGTTTTGTTTTGTTTTGTTTTGTTTTACAGTGGCAGGGTATGTGCTCAAATGAATACAGTATGGCAACCACGTTTGTTGCATATACAGGCTTTGGTCCAAAATAATTGAACATGGGCTTACAGCATATGTTTCAATTATCTTATGAATTTTTTTTTCTTCAAAGCCTAATGTTTCCACAAAAATACAATGGTAAGGGCTGCAAAATAAGACACACACACACACACACATGCACGTGCGCGCGTATTGTTATCTTGTGTGTATTAGGTTATACAAAGATTATTCCAAGAAACCAGACATTTTCACCTTTAAAGAGAGTGTGATTTGGGGCGCCTGGGTGGCTTAGTCAGTTGAGCATCTGACTTTGGCTCAGGCCATGATCTATCTCATGGTTCATGGGTTTGAGCCCCATGTCGGGCTCTGTGCTGACAACTCAGAGTCTGGAGCCTGCTTTGAATTCTGGGTCTCCCTCTCTCTGCCTCTCCTCTGATTGGTCCCTCTCTCTCTCTCAAAAATAAATAATAAATATTAAACAATAAAAAAATATAGTGTGGCTAGAAATATGAACAAAGTAGAAATGATTTCAATTCATTTTAAAATAATAAGAATAAAGAATTCTTTAGATGAATATTAGAGTAGATGACCATGTTATATATAGTAAGACTGTTTTATTAGTAACTTTTATTACAAAAAAGAGCTGTTAGTATGTTAGTGAATGGAAAAAAAACATTCATTTGCATGGATTTTTTAAATAAAAAAATGGAAAACAGCAACATGTAATTTATTCAAATTTGCACAAAGCTGGATAACCTAATGGCCACAAAGAGATGTCAGGAAGAACAAGGTGTCAACTTTTTTTTAAAAAATGCTAATTCTTTTTTTTTTAAAAGAAGGATGCAATAATTAAACCATTTCCGGGAGAAGGTATTTATTTCTAGAGTTAACCTTGATATAAAGATAAAGATTCCAGGCTTTACGTTTTAGGCTTCAAAGGAAGAAATTATCTTTAACTCGTATTTCCAAGCTGTGGCAGGACCTAGTGAAGAATCTTGCCATTATTGTCATCTTTGGGTGCCCAACGCAAGTGCAACTGCCTCTACAAAAGCGCTAAAGGTCTCTGGCGCGATTACATTTAGTCATTCCTGCTTCGTGGAAGAGAGAAGTGTTTCTTCCTATTAATCTTAACAACAAGAAAGAACATTCCATGACATATTTGTCACGTGCTGAAGTGAAACTAGATCCACGTCATTGCTCTCCACCCTTGCCAGGACCCAGCCTTGACAGGTTTGACTGTACTAGTGCCTCTTCATCAGGCTGCACTTGGCTATGTTGGATCACACACATGAACACGGTCTCCTTTCCTCCGCGGGGCGCTTCAGTGCTTGGCGACTGACGGACTGAATCTGGCGGAACTAATAGACCAAATGATTGTTCATTGTTTTCTGCTGCTTTATTAATCACTGCTCGTCAAATCTGACTAAGATCCAGCTCTCTGGTTTGTCAGTATGGATTCCATTTGTATAAAAGGACCGGTCCAAGCTAAATGCTCTCAGTGATGGGAGGGGAGGACGAACTTCCTCTTGGCCTTCTGGAACCATCCCCGTGCCAAATTAGAAGGCCAGAGCTTTGGCCCCAAGGTATAAACAGAATGGCAAAGCACAGATTCATAAAAAATGAAACTACAAAAGCAGGTCATGTTTGCTGGGGGAGCTGTAAAGATATGCCTACTGTAATGATCACACAATGTGCCCTCCACGCCTCTGGTACACCCTAGTAATGCATAATAAGCTTGCTTAAAGCAAACATATGCAGAATTCTCTGGAATTCTCTGCAGAGAGCAATTCTTCAACCTGACCATACACTGTGGCATTCATTATACATACTTTCTGCTCCTTGATTTGGATGCATATAAAGAGCTCAATCAGTCATTTAAACATGTGTCCTGAGTCCTTAGTTTGAAATTATTCCTGCCCTCAAGTAGGTCACAATCTGGTGGGGTAAAAAAACCATGTAGACATATATTTATTGTGATGCCTATAAAGATTATAGAATAGGAAAGATTAGGAAGGAAATGAAGGAACAAGACAGGTGCAGAAAGCTCAAAGTTCTCTGGGTGCCTCAGGCTCCTCTAGGTCACAGATCACAAGTAACTACCTGTATTAGACTGTGTACAAAGAACAGGTAGGGATGGGGGAAATGCACACAGCTCTGCCTAGGTTTTTAGACTAAAAACTACAGAATTGGATAAGACAGTTCATTCATTCAATGGATCAAAAACTTTTAATTGAGTATCAACTTTATGTTAGAAAATGCAATTTTCCCATGTGCTGTATCTTCTAATAAGGATTTGAAAGGGAGAACAGAGGGCACCTGCCTGGCTCAGTTGGTTGAGCATCCAACTTCCGCTCAGGTCATGGTCTCGCGGTTCACGAGTTCAGGCCCCCAGTGGGGCTCTGTGCTGACAGCTCAGAGCCTGGAGTCTGCTTTAGATTCCTTCTTCTTCTCTCTTTCTTCCCCACCGCGACTCACACTCCATCTCTCTCTCTCTCTTTCTCTGTCTCTCTTTCTCCCTGTCTCTCAAAAATAAATACACATTTTAAAACATTTAAAAAGAAAAAGAAAGGGATGATGGTTGAGGCTCCGCCATCCATCAGGTGCTCCGGGCGTGTGCTGCTGCCCGAAATCCCTTTCTCCACACCCTCTCTTTTGTTTCCACATATACTCTGACTTCGTTTCAGACTGGGCATTGTATTTTATACCTTCTTCCTGTGACTCCTACTTACTGAAAATCATAGGCTATTAGGGTTCTTATAAAGAGCCTTGGAGACAAGTCTCTTCATTTTTTAATGAAATTCAAGTTTGAATGTTTTGATAGACAAAAAAACTGCACATATTTAATGTATATGATTTCAATTTGAACATGTGCCTACCCTAGTGGTATCAAAATCACAATTAAGGGCAATAAACATATCCATCAGCTCTAGAAGTTTCCTGGGGTCCCGTCTGTGTGTGTGTGTGTGTGTGTGTGTGTGTGTGGTGTTTGTTAATACTTAACATGAGATCTACCCTCTTAATTTTTTTAAATATTTTTAAAATGTATTTATTTAAATTCAAGTTAGTTAACACCAGTGTAGTATTGGTTTTAAGAGTAGAACCCACTACATTTTAAGTGCAAAATACAGTATTGTGAACTATAGGCATGGTGCTGTACAGATTATTCTGCCCTAATAAAGAAGGAAATCCGCTGATCTGTGACAACACGGGTGAACCTAGAAGGTTTTCTGCTAAGTGACATAAGTCAGAGAACAAACACTGCATAATTCCACTTATATGGGCATCTAAAACAGTTAAACTCATAGAAGCAGAAACTAGAGAGAGATTGTTAGTGGGAGGGGGTAAGGATAATGAGTTGTTGTTCGATGGGTATAAAGTGACAGTTATGCAAGATTCCTTTCATCTACTACAGGAATTATTTTATTCAGCCTTCTTTAACATACACTGAAATGAGATTTGATGATACTCCGCAAAATTTCCTAATGAAATACCTAAGTAAAAAATGAATTAGAAGGCAACTACCTACATTTTAAAAAGCATATTTACTCGAACCGTAAATGTCATGTTGAAATTGAAAGAACTCTAATACCATTTTAATTAAAAGCATAAACAAAATAAGGATGGCGGTTGATTAAAATACATTCAACAATTCGAATATTTAGTAAAAAAAATGCAAAATTTCAGAGTAGAAAAATCTGTTACAACAGAGAGCATAATTGAAAAAAAAAAGATTTTTTAAAAACCCAACAAGATTTGATAAAATAATGTGGTGAGAACACTGAATACAAAATAAATATGTAAAAAGTCAATTTTCTCCATAATAATAATAGTGATAGCAACGACAATAACTACATTCAACTCACAATAGGAAATAAAAATAAAAGAATAAATCTTGTATTTTATCTCATACCATACATGTTGAAATTCTAACAAATTACAGACAAAAAATTCTACATCATAAAAATAACAAAGTCCTAGATGTAAATTTAAGAAGCCTAAACTAAAGTCAGGGGTTGAGAAGATCTCCTTAACTGAGGTTAAATTAAGTTTTTTTATGTAACAAAAGTAACAAAGTTCATGGACAAGTACATGGACATTACAAAGTTCATGGACAAGTAGCTGACTTGGGAGAAAATAATTGATGGCTAATATTTTTAATATACAAAGAGCTTCAGAAAACAGAAAAATGTGTAAATAATGTTAATAAAAAATTTCAAAATAGCAAATTAAGAGTAAATGTATGGAAATGATCATATCAATTAATATTCAACAAATGTAAATTAAATATCCATATTTGCCATCACGTTTTCCCCATCAGATGAACAAAATTACGTGCAATAATATGTCATTGCTTCAGAGAAATTTTAGTTATTCGTTGCTGATGAAAATGTGAAATTAAGATATAAATTGTCTTAATATTGAATATGTACTCACCATTTGATTCACTAATTTCCCCTTTCACTTTTTTTTTAAATTTTTTTTAACATTTATTTAGTTTTGAGACAGAGAGAGAGCATGAACAGGGGAGGGTCAGAGAAAGAGGGAGACACAGAATCTGAAACAGGCTCCAGGCTCTGAGCTGGCAGCACAGAGCCTGACGCGGGGCTCGAATCCATGGACCGCGAGATCAAGACCTGAGTCGAAGTCGGATGCTTAACCAACTGAGCCACCCAGGCGCCCCTCCAGTTTCACTTTAAAATAAAAATGCCAACAAGTTAGAACATATATAAAAGGATGCTTATTGAGTATTTTGGGGGGGCAAAAATTGGAAACAAATTTAGTATCTATGAACTGTAAAGAGGATAGATTTATATGAAGGTATTCAAAACTAAATGTAATCTCCAAAGTGGTCTTGTAGGGATTTCCATGATATATGATGGAGTATTGCATTGTAATAATGTGATCTCTATTTTTTTAAAACAATGAAAACAATCATATATATGTTTTCACATTTCTATGTTATCCTGGAAAAAATTCAAAAGAATGCTTAATAAAATCTTCAATGATGAGAAGTTTGTGCCAGAGGGGGAAAAAAAGAAACGATATTAAATAAAAAGGATGCTTTATCTCTTTCTTCCTCTCCTGATGTGGAATGCTATGTCAGCCGACTTGGAACATGTAGAAAGTGCCAGGAGAATTAAAGATATGCGACATCACCACTATCCATTGCCAGCGCCCAGTGTGTTTTTTATGTGAGGAAAAAATGGCCTTGCCATTTCATTAAACACTCCTAGCTGATACACATCTTAAGTTAAATTACTAGACTCAGTAATGACTTTTAAATATAAATTTATAGCAAATATTGACTTTCAACTTTTTTCTCTAGTGATGTACTTACATGGTTTGGGTATCAGTGTTATGCTGGCCTTACAAAACTAGCTGGACATTGTAACGGTTTTTTTATTATTATTTATTTTTATTTTATTTTATTTTTTTATTTTCTTGAAGTGTTTCTAAGATACATACTATTTCTTCTTCCAGTGTTTGGAAAAATTCGTTGAGAAATCCTTTAAGATTTAGATTTTCATGTGAAAGTTTATTAAACATAGATTCAGTTTCTACAAGATATATCATAATTGTGTCAATTGAATCAAATCTTGAGTTAAATGGGGTATTATATTTTTCCGTGAATTTTTCAGCTCAAACTTTTAAAATATTTTGGTACACACTTGTCAAGATTGTTCTCTTATTACCTGTTACTGTCTCTAGGACTACTACTAATGGCTATTTCTTTATTCATGGTGCTTGCAATTTCTACTTTCCTCTATTTATTTCTCAATCTTAATATTGTACAATTAACTTGATTAATCTGTGAAATTGTCTAATTTCGCTTTGATGTTCTTTCAGATAATTGCTTTTTATTTCATTAATTTATGCATTCGATTTAAGTTGGTCTTCCTGTTCTGTCTTCTCAAGATTATTGTTCCATTTTTGATTTGAAGACTTTCTTTCCCTTCAACAATATGTATTCAAGATTATATATTTCCTCCTTAGCGTGATGAATACTGTATACCCAACTTTTAATGAGTTATCTGATAACACAATGTGTAAAAATTTGATTCATTGAAATTTGTTGGGAGTGACAAACTTCTGATCATCATAAATCATGTATTTTCTTGCTTCTATCAATTTATGAGATGTATGTGTAATATGTCCCAATGGTGATTATGGCTTGGCCATTAATCCTTCTGTCATATCCTCGTTTAATATACTTTAGGGCTATGTCATTAGCCACGTGTGCTTGTAGGATATACTTTCAGCTAATTTTGGGGGGGGGGAGCTTCTCTATTTGGTGTTCATCATCATTGTAAATGTGCAGTCTTTGAAGGATCCAGGCTTTGAAGTAATACATGACACAGATTTCTCTCTTCTTTACCAGGTCCTAGAGTCAACTGTTATCACTACAGACCCAGGGGTTTGCCAAAATCTGTGGGTAGCTTTTTCAGCCTTCCCTCTACAGTTTTTAGATAACCTAGATTTTTCAATGGGAAAAGCAGCATCAAACATTGTGCGCCCATATCTATTCACTGCCTGCTAAGTAAGCTCAGTGCTGCTTCAGAATTTCTTTTCTTGTAATATTTTGTTTGACTTGTCCATTAGCAGGTTGGATTTAAATCACAGTAAGGTTTTCTCATAGTAGATTTCTGTCAGAGGTTGATTTTAAGATTGCTTCACAGATTAAAGTGAGAAGTTATCTTTTCTAAAACCTGGAAAAAAATAATATAAAACTGTTCTTTTTAGAACCCCAAAGTGGGGGGGGGGGGAATTGAAATTCATTGTGTTTTGCAAAAAAAAAAGCTACTCTGTTTAGAAACTCAGATTTTCTTCTGTATTATTTTATAGGAATCTTGGTGTTTGCTATGTAAGAGTTTCTTCGAGTTATTTGTATGCTTTATTAAAATATTCAGCCAGGGAAAAGTGAAGATTTACTGCATTATATAAGTCTGCTTCAAATTTGTCTTTATCATAAAGTCTGAATTTTTGAGAGTTTGTAAGAATTGCTATGACAGAGACATTCAATCAACAAGAGTTGAGATCATTTTTTAAATGAGCTCATCTTATCCTGATACATAGGTTTGGGACACCTTATCTGGACATGATCCTCCCTTCCTGCTAATGCCTTTATTACAGCTGAACAGAAACTGTATTTTCCCCCAATACCTGTTGACTCATATTCTTCTCAGCAATTGAAAACAGCATATGTTGAAGCAATGAGGAATGGAAGCCTCTGGGCTTTTCTTTGCCAGCAAAAAAAAAAAAAAAATGAATGTTAATGTCAAAAATAAAGAAACATTAAGAACACAAATATTTTGGAGTAATATTCTTCACTGCTTCATGGATTAAAGTTGTCATTTTATGTTGTTTATGGAACTCAGACTTGAATAAGACGTGTGATTTTTGTCTACATTTTTGCAGGAAAATGCAGGCCCAGCTTTGTTAGAAGTATTTGCTTTTTGATTTACACATTCATTTATTCTCCCTATAATTTGAGTACCAAGCCTGTGTTAGCATGCCGTTGCCAGATGAGGCAACATTTGGTTAAAAATACTATGCATTTTTAGATTCAACTTCTAAATTAGTTTATTTTACTTAAAATTGCTTTTTAAAGTACATTAGTCATTTATATTTACATCATTTATCACGTATTTGTCACATACACAGTAGGAGTTTATGGTGAATGCTCATTGGAATGTAGATTTCTAGAGGCAAAACCTTGAGAACAAGATTCTTATACATATGTAGATATATGTAACTGATGCTATGCCTTGCAGATTTCTCGAAAGTGGGTAATTTCCTTAGGATCAATCAATAGTATAAATGAAGTTTACACAAAAGTCATTATTGAAGCTATAATTTAATATGTTATTTAAATAATGTGATTAAGGGCACCTGGGTGGCTTAGTCAGTTAAGCGTCGAACTCTTTATTTTGGCTCAGGTCATGATCTCAGAGTCATGGGATCAAGGCCCGTGTTGAGCTCCATGCTGAGCTTGGAGGCTGCTTAAGACTCTCTGTCTCTCTCTGTCTCTCTTTCTCTGCCTCTCTCTCTCTCTCTCTCTCTCTCTTTCTCTCTCCCTTAGTCCCTCTCAGTTTGCACATGCTCTCTCTCTCAAAACAAACAAATAAATAATACCATACATTAATCATGAAAGAATTGGCACATTTATGTATTTCAACTGGAAAAAAAATATCCTCAACAAATGGAGATTAATTCACATTCATAGAGTTGAAATAAAACAAAAGAAGCACAATAATTCTCAGAGAAGTTTTTTAAAGATACAGTGAAAACTTTTTACAAAGTATACTTGGAATAATAAGCAGCTTTGATAGGTTGCCATCACTTTTTAATTAACAAAATAGTCTCAGACCTATTCCTGAGCCTCTGAACCAAAAGTTTAATTTCATATGAGCAAGGCAGACTAATTCAAGAATCCACACTATGTGTATGAATGTTGACACTATAGATTTGAGGCTGGAATATACTTAATCTAAATATTTTAGTCATTTGCCTTGAAAAAGAGATAGGTGTTAGACTATTTCCCAGAAATTAAGTGAAGATAGCATGGAAATATATGTTTAAACAGTGACCAAAAAGGACCAGATTCCTAAGAGTCGGAGTTACATTCAGAAGTTTCTCTGCAGTTACTATTTCAGAAAACGTTATCAGTGTGTGTGCGTGTGTGTGTGCGTGTGTATGTGTGTGTGTATTTGGGTGATAATATTTAATGCTGGTCATTTGACTTTCTCTTTTGACATAGACTCTCTTCTCTGGTTATTTTCTCCTCGTTCCAATATTCATATCTGTAATCCGTAGCGATTATTTATAAAATAATTCATTTATAGTGTCTAAAATTACATACTCAGAAATCATAACTTGAATAAAATAAAATATGAATTTTTTCTAAATAAATTACATGAAAATAATTGCCTGTTTTTTTTTTTTGTGAGCCACAAAATAGGATAATTTGTTTAAATTTAAGGATTGCTTTAGGGGTGCCTGGGTGGGTCAGTTGGTTAAACATCTGACTCTTGATTTTGGTTCAGGTCATGATCTCTGGCTCTGTGCTCATAGTGTGGAAACTGCTTGGGATTCTCTCTCTCTCTCTCTCTCTCTCTCTCTCAAAAATCAATAAACATTTAAAACTAAATAAATAAATTTAAGGATTGCTTTAGATAATTTCAGTTGCACTATAGCCATGTATATAGTTAAGTAGAATATATGTACATTATTCTACACATTAAAATGTTTCTAGATTTTTGTAGTTATAATTGTTATTATTTGATACTATCTGTACATCACATGAACTGTGCTAGTTCTTTTTTATATTTAAGGGACTGAACAACTTTAGAAGATTGTCATTGAGAAAACCTTTTTTTTTCTTTTGCTTTTCAGTTTGGAAAAATATATTCCTGTTTACTAAAAATAACATGAATTTATTTCTTTATGCTGAATAAATCTTGTTAGCCAAGCTTAGTGTTTCATAATTAATTTTTTTTCATTTTCCCTATCCACTTAGACATCATTAACATTTAATAACATTGGATTTGATCTCCTTAGATAATCCATAAATCTAGCAGCAATTTACAAGTTCATACCTGTGTAATACACTTACCATGCTTTTACTTAAGATATGAGTCATTAATACGATTACTTTACCATGATGAATTATATAGTATTTGGGTGATTCAGTCATGTTTAAGCTTACTGACAAGGACAATTTCAGATGGTGTTGTCCCACAAGTTTCTTCCTATCCATGGTTTCTTAAGAAAAAAAACCAAAAAAACAAAAGCAAAAAAATACCTTATAAAACTATTGCAATGTAAGTCCCACCACTGAAACAAATTTTGAAAGGTACAGGTTACTTTGCTGAATTTTACTTGCATAACTTGTAGTCATTTGGGGAAAAATGGGGATTTATTTATTTTTAGGTGCATTTTAGGTATAGACATTGCTCCCCCAATATCTGTTATTGAGAATCTGTATATTAATACCTTTTATTGTGATTAACCATGCATTCTTAAAATTCCCATTTTTCTAAGATTCACATTCTGAAGGCCAGCTTGCAGAACTTCTGTGATTTTAGTCTGACACCCCCTGGTTTTCCAGCCTCATTATACATACTGTCCTTGCCTTAGCCTTTGCTTTTGACATTCCAAATCACTTTTGATTTTTTAAACATACTGTATTTTTATAATGTTCTCTTTGCTTATGCTCACGTTTCAATAGTTAAAATTCTCCTCTATCATCTTCATTACAGTTCACCATTCTGATCCCTTCCAAATTAACACACCCCTCCCCCATCCCTTTTAAAAAAAATAATCAAACTTCTATATTTTAGGCATGCTCTGTAACCACACAGATAATAAAACACCCGTTGCACTCCATGTATTCTTTAATTTATATGTCTGTCTAACTGGCGCTAAATAATTTCCTTCAAGAGAGGAGACAATGTTATATGTAATAACATAATTAGGGTATAAAATGTAATAAACATAGAGAAAATGTCTTATCAATATGCATGTACACATTTAGATGTATATACACAGGGTTCATCAATATAGTATTCCCTCAGTAATACTAAATCAAACATTCCCAGGAAGTCAGTAAGCATAACAACTTTTATACACCAAAGTTGTATCTACTTCACTGCAATATTTTCAGGTTAACGTGCAACCTTTATACCACGGCTGCCGCACTTGAGAAATGTTAACTTCCTTAGTCTATGATGGCAACTTTTTCACTGCCAGAAATATTCAAAACAGCAAAGACTTACACAGGGGAGTGCATCTTGTATTTAAGTATTCCTGCATAAGGTTACAAATTTCTGTTTTATTTTTTCCCAGTTTTATTGAAATATAACTGACATGTAACATACGCAAGTTTAAGGTGCACCACAAGATTTGATATACATATAGTTTGTGAAATGATGTAGCACACGGCATGGTGACTATAGTAAACAAATACAATATTATAAACTCGAAAGTTTCCAAAGAGTGGGTCTTAAATGTTATCACGATGCACACACACGCACACAAAGATAATCGCGAGCTGATAGAGGTGTTAACTCACCTTACCATAGTCACCAAACGTATTATTTTCCTTATGCTTTTTGGGGGGGAATGCACCCATTGAAATAAGAAGCTGGCAGAAATATTCAAGATCATCTTTATTATAAGCTTCTTAATTTAGTCCTATTTAGAAACTTAATTTAGTGTCTTTTAATTTCAAAATAAAAGCTTTATCAATTTCTTCTGGAGACACTGGAAATACATTCAATTGTCTCATGCGTCAAAGTCTTGCAGATGTCATCCCCATTGTTATGGTTTCTCTAACCCAAATAGCCTCAGTTTCTTCTCCTATGTTCTTTTTTTATGTAAGAATTTTGAGTCGTCCCACATGATGATTATTCTCCTCTGGACACAGTGTTGAGTCTCTAAGCACCTCTGAAAATGTAGTTCTCTGAACAAAGACAAAATAGAACACTTTACTTTTAGTCTGGAGTGGTCTAGAACTTTTCTGCCTCTCCACTGACTGTAGTCTATCCTCTGCCTTCTGTCACTTCGCTGAAAGTGTTTCTGTTTTCATCATTAATGTCTCCATCTAATACCAAATCTAATGGGCTTTTCTCCAGAGCAGCAATGGTTATGTTACTTCCCTTTCTGTGTCAGTGGCAAGGTTAGTCACCCTTACATTTTTGCTTCCCTATCATTCGGATAATGACATCCTCTTCATCTTCCTACCCCTATAATTTCTTTGTGTTTTTCTTTGCAGTCTCCTATTACTTTTCCTGCTCTCTATTTAATAATGCTCTTCAAGGTTTCTTTCTATATTCTCTTTGTTTCTTTATCTACACTCCCTTCGCACTGTCTTCTAAAGGAAATTCCACCACATCAATGGTTTCAATTCAGGTAACGACCCCCATGTACCGGTCCTAGACCAGTCCTTCAAAACCATATTTCCAATCATTTATCAACTATCTCCCACCGATTCTTCAAATAATGTTAAATCATATATGATTTCCCCCTGAATGGTTGTAATTTATTTTCAAACAGAAAATGTGCAGGCTTGGGGAGGAAAGGAATCTGTGCCTTTTGAACTCAGAAATGTAAAGGTCAAGAGAAAGAATTTTCCTGGATACGGCATGAGAACAAATGTGAATTCCTTTAAAAAAAATTTTTTAATGTCTATTTTTGAGAGAGAGACAGAGTGCAAGAAGGGGAGGGGCAGAGAGAGAGGGAGACACAGAATCCGAAGCAGGCTTCAGGCTCTGAGCTGTTGGCACAGAGCCCAATGCAGGGCTTGAGCCCACAAACCATGAGATCATGACCTGAGCCGAAGTTGGACGCTCAACTGACTGAGCCACCCGGGTGCCCCAATGTGAATTCTTTTAAATACAACCTAGTGTGATGTATCATGGGTGACTATCTGATGTGGGAAACCTGGCCAACTCAAGAAAGAGAAGACCTGTGAATGGCGGAGACTGAGTCTATGGTGGGTGTATCTTTTGTGGTACTGAAGGAGACCAACTAACTACCAACAATTGATTGAATAGCCTTCCATTCCTGGATGGTTTCTACTTGAGGCATTTCACTCACATAATATCTCACTTGTATACTTTATTTTCTGTGATTTTATTTTAACATTTAAGTTGTTAAACCATATTGAACATTTAAATAAAAACATCTACTTTTTCTAAAACCATTTTCAAAAGTTCTATACTAAACCAATTATTAACATAAACTTTGTAATGTAATAAATTTATATATACGTATATTAGAGTATATATAGATGACGTGTGTATTGTACTGTAAATGAAGCTCTCTCGCTTTTACATTCTGCTTAATTGCTCAGATTTCCATCGATCATGCAATTAAGGACTTATCATTATTACCTTCTTCATTATCTTTTACTGAAATACTTAATCAAATGGGAGCTTTATTCAGAACAGACAAATTGGTTACACTTTGCAATTCTAGCAGGCATTAGTTCCTGGCAGTCTGAACTATTAAGTGAGAGATTTGATTTGCTGTGGCTTCTGCTATTCACTGTCATTGTCCTCAACAGTCTAACACTTTCTAGGAGGAGTGATGCTTGCAACATGGGCTCCCAATGCTAAATCTCCTTCTCTTTTTAAAATCTAAGTTGCATCAGCTCCTCATAATTTTTCCTAGGCAAACATCAGCCAACAGGGAGCATTCAATCCATATTATCATAGTAAGAACAAATGGCAAATTTTGGACTCAGCTAAATTAGAATCCTATTTTTTACAAGGTAGTATTTAGAAAATATTCCAGTAAAGTATCAGAAATCATTTAATATTTTTTCAGTTTGAAACTCTTCTGGAAATCTAGTTTGTCCATGGCTGTAGACATACTGTTAGATTAGATTCAGGTTCCCTTCTTACTGAGGCCAATAAACTTTGAACGGATTGGGGCCAGGGTGTTGAGATTAGTACATAGACTGCATTGTTAGTGGTAAAGATAACTGAAGTTTTGGTTATACATAGAAGGCAGAACAGACAACAAAATAAATTTGAAAGATATGATTCTGATACATGACCAACTGAACATTTAAATTTAATTTTGTCCCTTCCTGATGATCTCAATAAAATGAGAACAGTGTGACAAAGAGAAATAAATCAATAGAATCAAACTGGATAAGCTCTGAATCCCTAACAGGCTCAAGTTCTGACATCAGTTAAGAGACCCAAATCAGACAGCTATTCACCAAATCGTTTTTGTTTTTTTTCCACTCAAAAATTTACAGTGAAAAGAAAAAAAATTGACATATATTGATTTGGTCGAATTTACTTCATGTCATTGTGCTAATAATGGTGTGCTCTTTATATACACATACACTTTCCCTAGAGCAAGGACATTTTTGTCCTTCTGACTAGATACGATTCTGGCAACTGTCCCATAGGATTAGAAGGTACCCTTGCAGAAGGCAGTGGCATTTACGGTGCTGAGACTAAGGCGAGAATGGTAATCGGAATTCAATGTTGTGCATCAACGTACATCAAAAATTTCTTTCTTCAAGACGCTAAATATATGAGATTAAGAACAACACTAATAGCCCATTTCGTTTTTAACAGAAATATTAAATATTATTTTCATGAAAAAATAAAAGTCTAGTGATCCCTTCTAACAGTTTCTATATCTTTTATTCTTTTTAATATTCAGGAACAAAAAAAATATATCCTTGAGAATATACAACCGAAAATGTACTTAATATTAAAGTTGATATAATGGTCATCAGATTTTCATTTCCTTTAGTTACCAGACTTAAAATAATGTATTATACCTAGTAGTAAAATGAGGTAGTTGATTAATGTAATTTCATGCTAGATATTAGTTTTACATATTACACTCTTTTAGCAGAGAATTATGTAGCATGGTGTCATGCAAAATATTACAATAATTTGATATGGTGTATATTACAGATTATAATTATTTTAACTGCAATCATTTCAATGTTGGCAGTTCACATTTTTATATCATATATTTCACCTCATATTATTAATATTCAAGCTCAGGATAGGCAGTAAATGTTTGTGGAATAAAAGGAAATGAAAGAATATAGAATCAGTTAATACATTCTGCAGAAAAAAGTCTATGAATTTGGATTTACATTTTCTTTTCTTTTCTACTTACTTCTGGAAAGCAGATTCACCCTCTCATAGACAAAACTATGAGCTAGTCTGTGTTTATTTCCTATTCAGCCATATTTTAATGGAGGCCAAATAAAAAAAAATCAATGCAGATATTACTAGTATTTTTGAATTAGGAATTGTTAACATTTGTATTTTTCTGCCAATGCTATTTATAAAATACAACTGTAAAAATATTTTCTGGATTTGAGAATGTGGTACTCATCCGTAGTTTAAAAATGCTCTGTACATCTGAAGGCTTAGGTTCCAGCAAAATAACACTTTTTTATAGTTTCTCTTCATCTTTATTTAAAAGAGCACAAGCCAAAAACATTAAAAAATAAATAAGAAAGCATAAGCCAGGGTTAAACATGTCATCTCTTTAATCTATCAGTTCAGATCTTGAAGATGGTAGAACATATGTTTCACGACTAAGCACTCCGTGGCCGGTGACCTATCAGTCACTGACATGACCGATACAAGTAACACAGGGAATAAGGTCCCTCCTTCCCTCATTTACTTAAATGAGCTTCTCCCAACACTATCTTATCTGGGCCCATACAAATAAGGCAGTAGGTAGTATGGAATTTGCATGCAAACATTTAATGTTGATGAGCCAGTGAATAAGGAATCAGCAATGATAGAACCATAGACCAATTCTGCCATAAATTCTGTGCTTTTTAAATGAAGATTGGCTGAATATTTCTGAAAGGCTTCCACTCCCTTTCAGAAATGACATCTTGTTTAGTGAGTCTGTCTTGTGAAATAATTCAGTTGCCGAATATGGCCATATTTAATGCACCACTGTAAACGCTTGCCAGACATTATCTTCATAGGCCATCATAACAACAAGGTGAGTTAGGGAGGTTTTTTATCTCTGTTGTTGTTGTTGTTGTTGTTGTTGATTTTAGAGAGAGAGAGCATGAGCACGGGAGATGGGTAGAGGAGAGGAGAGAGAGAGAGAGAGAGAGAGAGAGAGAGAGAGAGAGAGAGAGTCTTAAGCAGGTTCCACAGTTAGCCCACTGCAGGGCTGGATCCCACAGATCTTGACCAGACCTGAAATTATGAGTCTGACACTCAATGGCCTGAGTCACCTAGGTTCCCCAAGTTAGGAAGTTTTATTCCCTTATTTTACAATTGAGGAAATTTTAACTAAGGCATTTGAAGTAACTTACAAGTGGTGACACAGGTTTTAGAAGGTCACTCAATCTGATGCCCTGGCTTTTCTACTGTGCTTTTAAATTGTCTTCTTCACAAGGTAACCAATTTCACCCACAAGGAGACACATCACACACATGCACACACGTTTAACCCTGAAGGGTATACATGCGACGTGGCTTCATCAAAGATCAATAAAACAAACAGCAAGTACATTTTCATTGTGTGTTGAAGTTTGTTTTATTGATCTCATGTCTCAAGCTTCACTGGGCAAGTTTGTTGTTGTAGGGCACTGATATTCTCATTCAAGTTGACCAGTAGCCCTTGTTCTCCAGGACAATAGGAGGCTGAAGCCCTAAACACTATATGGAGCCTTCTGAGGGGGCGCCTGGGTGGCTCAGCTGGTTAAGCCACCAACTCTTGATTTCAGCTCAGATCATGATCCCAAGGTATGTGCCCCGCTTCGGGCTCTGCACTGAACATGGAACATCCTTAAGATTCTCTCTCTCTCTCTCTCTCTCTCTCTCGTCTGCCCTTTCCCCCACTTGCACGCACATTCTCTCTCTCTCTAAAAAAAATTAAGTTGAGGCTTCTGAGGATATCAGTGGGGTTTAAATGATTAAAAATAAATCACTAATAATCACAAAACTATTTCTAGACAAGACAGAGAGGAACACTGTTCTCCATTTCTAGGAACTGAGATAGAAGTTGAGGTGCTGCTTTCATTCGATAGAACATAGAGGAAAGGGAGCCTGGGTGGCCCAATTGGTTATGCGAGCAGCTCTTGATCTCAGCTCAGGTCCTGATCTTGCAGTGTGTGAGTTCGAGCACTACCTTTGACTCTGCACTGACCATGCGGAGTCGGCTTGGGATTCTGTCTCTGTCCCTCTCTCCCTCTCTGCCCTTCCCCCATGCTGGCTCGCTCTCTCTCTCTCTCTCTCTCAAAATAAATAAATGATCTTTTAAAAAGTCTATGAGGAAATTCAGAACTCAGATTTCCAGATAAAGATCAAACTTGCTTTTATTTCTGTGGTATCACCTGCATGTCTTTAAATTTGAGAAAAACATATTTGAGGCTGAAACAAACAGTTTGAAATATGTCTTCACCACGTTAGAACAATGCTCTCTAAAAACAGCAGTAAGTCGGGAGCCATGGGCAGGACCGGCCAATTACTGAGCAGGTGCCCTACAGACAGGGAGCACTGATCACTTCCTGGCGCCCAAGTGAGGCCCGCTCACTAAGACGTCAGAGCTCTGAGATGTGCTAATTATGACTCAGAGGGGCCAGATAACATTTTACACTATCCTTTAGGCCTAAAATATATATGTCTTGGTATAAGAGACCGGGAATAGATGTTTTATTTTCCATCCTGTGTTTATTGGCTCTGACTCACTAACCGTACAGTTACCCAAACCTGGCAAGCTGATGAATGTCTTATTTCTTGCTGGTTAGATTTAATTCAGATGAATGCACCCATGAGATTTAATCCAGATATTCTAAATATATGATGCTTCTATAACAGAAAATAAATTATACAAACCAACTTGGTAAAGCTATTCAAAATTGTACTAATGTGTGTATTGTCTATACTTTTAAAACCCTGAGGTTTCCTTAGTAATAACGGGCAGCCCCTAAGGTAGGAAGCTTAATTCAGCTCAGATTTATCATCTTGAATGATAATGGTTTACTTATTTGTAGTTTTATGAAGCCTCCTAGGTATTCAAGATGTGCTAGAAAATCTGTCAACAGTAGATCTCAATTCCCTCCTCCTGAATTTCCCACACGAGAACTGTTCTGAAGGAAAGAAAAATATATATGTCTTCTTATTTTCTATTGTCAACAATGCTTACAACTAAATATTAAGGACTACAAACTCCAATCATAACGTAGCTGCAAAGGAATTGGTTCCCAAAGAGGACTTTATCTTAGTTAACCATCCATTTTGCCCTCTAGAGCAATCACTTGAAAACCTTATACAGCTATAAGAGTCTTTGGTCATAAGGGAGAGAATAAATATTTCTTAGTATGGAAATGATACATATACAGCACATCTCTAGATGTGACTGTAAAACATTTAGCCTGGATACCTCACAGAATTGTGGGGCATGAATGATTCTATATTACCTAACTAAAATTTCAAAAAATTTGGCCATTTAAAAGTGCACGGTAAAGCGTTAATTGTGTTGTCATATTGTATAGTTTGTCAATAACAACCCCTGAGTCACAATTGGACATAAGGCCCCTGATTATGTCTGAGGTTTTTCCTCCACACCTCATTTTCTTACCTCCCAGTTTCCTTGGAAAACTATGCCATTTTCACTAGAAAATGAAAAGTATTTGACAATATTTGCTGCTGTTATGACATCAATGCAAACACTGATTTGAGTAGATAAAGACAACGATGTGAATTTAATAGAGGGAAATTCTACATTTAATTTCGGCCATGTAACCAAAAAACAGGTGAATATACAGCACATTACCAGCACCACAGAAGGCTAATTTTTGTGCTTTCCCAGTATATATACTCCCCTGAAAGGCATACACTACTCTGTCTGCTATTATAGAGCAGAATCCCCTGTTATTGAACATCCTCTTGATAAAATAATAGTGAGTCTTCTACTTTGTACCTGGCTTCTCCAGCTCAATATTATATCAATGAGATTTGTCTATGTTGCTATATATTTCAGTACTTTATTTTTCATTTCTGTGCAATATTCAAGTATATCTGTTAGTACAAATTTCATTCTCATTAAATTTCTTTTTCTGGACTTTTTATTTTGGTTATGACCTCCAGTACCATGACAAATAGAAAAGGATATTGTGATCATCATAGTTTTCCCAAACAAAGGGAACATAATTATCATTTTAGCATTGAGTATAATTGTAAGCTATATTTTTATAGATATTTTATATCAGTTTAAAAGTTCAACTCCATTTGGTATTAGATAAAAAAATTTAGCATAAAAAGTATTAAATCAAAGCAGGAAGGAATATCAAATGGGAAAAAAAGACAGTCTCATCAACAAATGGTGTCGGGAAAACTGGATAGCAACAGGCAGAAGAATGAAACTAGACCAGTTTCTTACAAAAATAAATTCAAAATGGATGAAATACCTAAATGTGAGACAGGAAATCATCAAAATCCTAGAAAAGAACACAGGCAGCAATCTCTTTGACCTTGGCCAGAGCCACTTCTTACTAAATATGTCACCAGAAGCAAGGGAAACAAAAGCAAAAATAAACTATTGGGACTTCAATAAAGGAAACAATCAACAAAACTAAAAGGCAACCTATGGAATGGGAAAAGATACTTGCAAATGACATATCTAATACAGGGTTAGTATCCAAAATCTATAAAGAACTTACCAAACGCAACACCAAAAAACAAATAATACAACTAAGAAATGGGCAGAAGACATGAATAGACACTTTTCCTAAGAAGACATCCAGATATCTAACGGACACATAAAAAGATGCGCAACATCACCATCATCATGGAAATACAAATCAAAACCACAATTACATAACATCTCACACCTGTCAGAATGGCTAAAATTAACAACACAAGAAAGAACAAATGTTGGTGAGGATGTGGAGAAACGGGAACCCTCTTGCACTGCTGGTGGGAATGCAAACTGGTGCAGCCACACTGGACAACAACATGGAGGTTCCCCAAAAAGTTAAAAATAGAGCTACTCTTTGGTCTAACAATTGCACTACTAGGTATTTACTCAAAGGATAAAAAAAATACAGATTCAGAGGGGTAGATGCACCCTGATGTTTATAGCAGCACTATCAACAATAGCCAAGCTATGGAGAGAGCCCATATGTCCATTCGCTGATGAACGGATAAAGAAGATGTGATACACACACACACACACACACACACACACACACACACCGGAATATTCCTCAGCTATCAAAAAGAATGAAATCTTGCCATTTGTAATGACATGGATGGAGCTAGCATGTGTTATGCTAAGCGAAATAGGTCAGTCAGAGAAAGACAAATACCACATGACTTCATTTATATGTGGAACTTAAGAAACAAAACAGATGAACATATGGGGCAAGGGGAAGAGAGAGGGAAATAAATCATGAGAGACTCTTAAAGACAGAGAACAGGGGAACCTGGACGGCTGAAGTGTCCAACTCTTGGTTTCGCTTCAGGTCATGATCTCATGGTTGGTGAATTCGAGCCTCCGTCAAGCTCTGCTGTGACACTGTAGAGCCTGCTTGGGATTCTCTCTCTCTCCCTCTCTCTCTCCCCCCTCTGTTCACATTCTTTCTCTCTCTCAAACTGTATAAACATATTTTTGAAAACAAATTTAGAAAGGTAGAGAACAAATTAAGGGTTGATAGAGGGAGTTGGTTGGGGGATGGGCTAAAGGCGTGATGAGTGTTAAGGAGGGCACTTTTTATGATGAGCCCTGGGTGTTGTATGTAATTACTGACTCACTGAATTCTACTCCTGAAACCAATATTGCACTGTGTGGTAACTAACTAGAATTTAAACAAAAATTGGAAAAAATAATAATATTAAAAGAAGTATTAAATATCAGTAAATTATTTTTTTTTGCTTTTGCTGACAGGATTATATATCTTCTCCTGTATTCTATTAATTGGTGACTTATAGGGAATGTTTTTTTTTCTCTGTAAAAGCAATATTATGTCCCTGAAACAAACTTAATTGATCATAATAGATTCGTTTTATAAACACTAGCTGAAATTTTTTCTAAGGATTTTTGGTTTAAAATTTTTAGAAATATTGACCTAGGTTTCTTTTTTCTTTTTTCCTCTCTTTTTCCCCCAGTTATTTCACCAAGGGCTTTACCTGTATTATTTCACTGAATTTTTACAACTGTACTCAGAGGAAGATATTGTTCTTAATAGTGTTCTTTACTGTAATTTCCTTGGCAGATTTTGCTATTAACATTATGATATATTCCTTATAAAATAAATGGGAAAATCCTCTCTTTATTAAACCTGAAAATCTGCATTCAAGTTCGATATTTTTTTTTCCTTTAAAATTTTAGAAAAATTCATCAGTGATATCATCCTGACTCAGAGTTTCTTTCAAGGGCAAGCAAAAAAGAATTAAATAAATTTATACAATATATTAAGCTACTCATATGTAACACATTTTTCATATTCTTTGAGTTCAGATCTTCTCCCTTCAGTTTGTTTTCTGTTTGTCCCTTTTGCCCTCTTATTTCTGTTATTTCTCCTTTGAAATACATTTAAACAAATGATTACATATTTTTAGTATTTCGTATTTCTCTTTTATTAGAACCGTAATTATACAGACTGTGGTTGGCAGAACAATGCCCTCCCTCCAAGATGTTCCCATCCACAGCCCAGAAGCTATGACTATATTATCTTACATGTCAAAAGAGACTTTCAAGGTGCATGTAAGGTACCAGACTTTGAGAGAAGGAGATCATCTTGAGTTCTCCAGGTGGGCTGCATCGAATCATATAGATTCTTAAAAGCAGTAGAATGAGGCAGTTAAATGTTTCAGAGGCAAATAAATGACTGGAGAAGTTAATCCATAGTTGCAGGGATTGAAGATGGAGGCAGACAGGCATGAGCCAAGTTTTTGGTTTATACCTAAGTATTTTTTTTGCCAGAGGTGCTAATAACATAAATGGTATTGGCTTTTAATTGTAGTAAGTTCCACTTGTTCATTGTTGGTATACAGGAAGGCAATTGACTGTTGTATATTTACTTTGTATCTTGCAACATTGTTATAATATTTCATTAGTTCCAAGAATTTTCTTGTTGATATCTCATATAGACAATCATGTCATCTGCAAGCAAAGACAGTTTTAAATCTTCCTCTCCAACCAGCATATTTGTATTTCCATTTATTGCTTTTCTGCATTAGCAAGGACTTTCAGTACAGTATTTGGAAGAATGGTAAGCCAAACAATTGCCTTTTATAATCACTGAATGAGGCTTTATAAATATTTTGAGGACCTTTGTGAAGAAAAATTAATGAAAAGAATAGCTGAAGTTTGGATGGTCTTATGGCTTAAATCCTTTTAGAATGAATTACCATGATTATAGATCTTCGTAATCAATGAGATAATTAAAACGAGATGGTTTACGTAAAATCATCATTATTTATATTAATTTGAAAGACTCTGTATCTGTATTACACTATTAATTTCCCTGAGTTTACTTTATACTATATCTGATATTCCTCTATATTCCTCAGTAGAGTACATATTTGATCATATCATTATATCTTATAGATATCATACTACAAAAAGTTTTCACTTAAAATTTAAATGAATGATTCTGGGAATATATATATATACACACACACACACACACACACAAACACACACATACATATGTATATATATATATATATGATTCTGGGAATATACACACACACACACACATATATATATATATATATATATTCAGGAATTCTTTACCATTATTTTTGAAATTATAGGTAAGTAGTGTTGGAAGAGTAAGAATATTTTTAATAAACTAATATTGAACAGGCCAAAACTATTGTTCATTGTTGAGTAAAATAATCCGAAATCTCCAAAGGTAAAAGTAGCTGTGATCATCTTAATATTGTGAACTGCTATAAGATGTGTGCAACATGATACAATTATGAAACAAGTAAAGAAGCATGAAATATTTATGAAATCGGGGTTATTTGAGATATATAGCACCAGTTTTAAGAAGATAGAGTAAAAATTAAATGTAAAATAAAATATACAAGGGGCGCCTGTGTGGCTCAGTCGGTTGAGCGTCTGACTTCGGCTCAGGTCATGATCTCGCAGTTTGTGAGTTCAAGCCCCACGTCGGGCTCTGTGATGACAGCTCAGAGCCTGAAGCCTGCTTCGGATTCTGTGTCTCCCTCTCTCTGCCCCTTTCCCGCTCATGCTCTGTCTCTGACTGTCAAAGATGAATCAACGTTAAATTTTTTTTTTAATATACAAGCACACATTTATTGGGGGCAAGTAAACTGAGAGTCACTTATTCTTTATTTTATTTTTTTAATGTTTATTTATTTTTGAGAGACAGAGAGAGATAGAGCATGAGCGGGGGAGGTGCAGAGACTGAGGGAGACACAGAATCTGAAGCAGGCTCCAGGCTCCGAGCTGTCAGTACAGAACCTGACATGGGGCTTCAACTCACGGACCGTGAGATCATGACCTGGGCTGAAGTCGGATGCTTAACTGTCTGAGCCACCCAGGTGCCCCTGAGAGTCCCCTATTTTTAATATCAACATAATGTAAATAGCCATATAAGAGAGACCTGGGACAAAATAACAAATGAGAAATTAACAGCACTGCAGGGAGATGTTTCATGTTATGTAGAAAATGTTATGATATACAAGACTCTACTGAGTGAGGCACATCCTTTTGAAGGACAGGTTTAACATGAAAGATTCTTTCTTCAAGAAAAGGAGTTGGTAGAAAGTTCTCTGCAGTCCTGCAGTGCAAACAGAATGTGGAGACAGCTGGGCTTCATACAAGGGGAATGGTTATAATCAGAAAGTCACAGGACTGAACAAACCGAACCATAGATCTCCCGATTTTCTGTGATAGACAGCTAGCATCTAGCTGAGAGCCTTGAAAAAATAATGACCCTGCTAAAAAAAGAATCGAGAATATCCTGGGATGAATAATAATGCTGACTCAATCTATAAGAAATAAAGCCAAGTAACAAACTCTCCTTAAAATCTCACAAATTACAGAAATATGAGAGAAAGAGTCAGATACAAAACAAGGCAGACCAGTGGCAATGTCCATAATTGAGGCTCCCTGGGGCCTTTTTTCTTATTAATACTTATGAAATAAGAATTGGAAATTACCCAAACATCATCAATTGCCAGTAATGGGCTGTCACATGCACAATTACCTAAATGAAAAACCTGTATATGTTTTGGATTTCATAGTTTGAGTTAAATCATCTTCCACTAATCCTTTTGTTGATTTCCTAAACTCCAGACGTGGAAATAAGATCTCCTATTGAGACTGTTTTAGATAAGCTGCACTCAAACTGTGACCCAGTGTTGAAAGGGCCAGCTTCTTGAAAGATGGAGAAAAAGACAAAAACATCATGTGTTCAGGCTTCCACTGCAATTCAGCTAGAGTAGCGCACCTCCAACCGGACGGCAGCTGAAACCTGAGCAAATGTTTGGTTGTTCGAAACTTCCAAAATGAAAGAGTAAGTTGAAAACCAGTGTGACACTTCGTATCTGTATTGTGTGAACACTGTAGGCTTCTCATAGTGAGAGTTTGGGTTTCAGACTGGTCATGCCAGGCACATCAGCTAATTTGCTGTACTTTTTTGTCTTCCAAGGTGTCAACCACTCATTTTGAGATGTTGCATAATACACAAATGGAACAAACCGACTCAACCTAATCTACGGAACTGACACTAGATTGGTAAATATAAACACATATTCCATAATTTACTAATATGTAAGTTGTATATGATTCCAACGCTCACTAAGACAATTTACCCCTACTCTTATGGGCGGCATATATATGCACCACTTGGTGTGATCTTTATTCCTTATGTCAACCTGCGTAAGAATCTACCTGGTGTTGTAGTTACTGATATTGACAGAAAATACTTTTTTACAAATATCTACACTGTTTTCCCAAAATAATATGATATATACGATTTCAAGTGTGCAATTTTTGTATAAAAGTGATACAGATTTACTCTTTAAAAATAACTTAATTAGCATACAGTTTACATATAATTAACTTATTCATTTTAAGTGTACAGTTTGTTAAAGTTTGGCTTTATATATGTATACGTAATAACGATAGATTTAAAATATAAAACATTCCCATTACTTCATAAAGTTTTATTCACCCATGTCTGGTTTTGTAGACTACCCATTCCCCCATCCACAGCCCACGATAACTGTTGATCTGATTTCTACCACTCTAGCATTGGCTTTTCCTGAAATATATAATAAATATGTAGTATATGAACTCTCTCTCTATATTTATATATGAACTAAATATATATTTATATATTTAATTATATGTGTGTGTGTGTGTGTGTGTGTGCATATGTATAGTTCTATTTAAACAGTATGTCATCTTTTGGGCCTGACTTCTTTTCCTTGTTGTTGCATGTATCAGTACTCATTCTGTTTTATTGCTGGGTAGCATTCCATCATATGGAAATGCCATCATTTGTTTATCCACTGCTAGAACAGACATCTGGACTATTTCCAGTTTCGGCAGTGACGAATACAGATACTGTGAACGTTTGCATGCAAGTTTGGGGGGACATATGCTTTCATTTCTCTTGAGTAAATAAATACTTAGGAATACAATTACTGGTATGCATGGGAAGCATATGGTAACTTTATAAAAAACTGCCGGATATATTCCACCATGGCTATACTGCTTTGCATTCCCATGAGCAATCCATGGTATTTCCGTTTGCTTCACATTCTTGCCTACACTTGGTATTGCTAGGGTATTCAATTTAGCCATTCTGGTGGGTATGTACTGGTATTTGGTGTGGGTTTTATTTACATCCTTGTAATGATTCTTTATGTAAAGCATCATTTCCTGAGCTTAATTGGAACTTGTACATCTTCTTTGACGAAGAATCTGTACGAACCCTTTATCCAAGCTTTTCATTGGTTGTTTTCTTATTATTGAGTTGTAAGAATTCTTCGCATTCATACTCATCACATACATTAGGCAAAATATGTTTTCTTCCAGGGTGGGGGTTACCTTTATATTTTCAAAATAGAGACTTTCAAAATATTTTTGTAGGTTTGTAATTTTGATGGAGTCTAACTTATTAAGTTTTTAGTTTTATGGTTTGATCTTTCCTTTTTTTTAATTGTTTTTTTAGTGTTTATTTTTGGCAGAGAGAGAGAGAGAGAGACAGAGCATGAGCGGGGGAGGGGCAGAGAGAGAGAGAGAGAGAGAGAGACACAGAATCTGAAACAGGCTCCAGGCTCTGAGCTGTCAGCACAGAGCCCGATGCGGGGCTCGAACTCACAGACCGCGAGATCATGACCTGAGCCGAAGTCAGATGCTCAACCGACTGAGCCACCCAGGCGCCCCATGATATTTTCTTTTTTGAAGAACTTTTTGCCTCACTCAAGCTCACAGATATCTTTTCTCATGTTTAATTCCAGAATTTTTAAGGTTTTAACTTTAAACTACAAGACAGGATGAAAACCTAACTGTAGTGAAAAGAGCAGCTCTAAGTCACCCTGTTTGAGAGAAATCCTCTCCGGCCATTTACATCACCTTGCGCTGTCAGGCACCTGGTTCTGCTTTCTACCTCTCAGTGTTCTCATTTGTGAAATAGGGATGATACTACCTAGAACCGAAAACATCTAATTACTTTTGTGATTATATAACGTTGTACAATAAACTTCTGAGCATGAAGACAGAGTCACAACTTAGTACATTTTAACACTGTCCCCTGTTATTATTATTTTTTTCATTATTAACATTATTTCCTTAATCTGAAAAATGATTTTTTGAAATGTATCTTTGCTGGGACTGGCTCAGGTGGTAGAGCATAGGACTTGACCTTGGAGTTGTAAGTTTGAGCCCTATGTTGAGTGGAGAGATTGGTTAAAAATAAAATTAAAAAAAAAAAAACAACAGCAGCAACGACAAGGTGTTGGACACCTGGGTGACTCGGTCAATTGAGTGTCTGACTCTTGATTTCAGCTCAGGTCATGACCTCACGGTCGTGGGATCGAGCCCCACATTGAGCTTCACACTGAGTGCGGAGCCTGCTTGGGATTCTATTTCTCTTCCTCTCCCCTGCTCTCTCTCTCTGTCTTGTTCTCTCTCTCTCTCTTTCTCTCTCACTCTCTCAAGAAAATACAATTAAGAAAGCAAACAAACAAAAAACAAGGAGTCTTTCCTGGATAGGGAGAAGGAAGGAATTAAGGCTTCACTGAACATGGTATAATGTGTCCATCAATATCATCATCTACCCACCCCCCCAAAAAAGCAAACAACCAAACAAAAGTCTTTGTTATAGAATAATTGAAGCAGAGAAGGTATTTTTCAAACATTTATAGTACGAATCAGCATTTGGTCCATTCCAATACATATACTGTCTTCTAACTGATAGATTTGTTAGAAACACAGACGTTGCTATAATTAGCGTGTACGTTAACGAAAGACTAGAATTTTTTAGTATGTGATGCTAAAGAACACCCGATAGATACTAGGTGTCCTTCTAAACACTTCACCTGCTTATTGATTTGATGCTCACAACAATTCTATGAGGTAGACAGACATTATTATTCAGTTTGCTAAAGGTGTAGAGCGATGATCTCAACTGATCCAATTCTTTAGTGTGAAACTGGTAGGTGAATTCAAGAAGTATAGTTCCAGAGCCCATATTGTCAATAACTACATCATGCCAACCAAAATGCATGACAACACACTGATCCTGGGCCTGGGCCTCAGAAACCGGTGGGAGTATCGCTCAGGATCCTGGACCCGAAGGGACACTCACTGAGAAACTTTGAGGATCGGATATTAAGTACCTTAAGGAAGACCTGCATTTCCTTTTATAACAGCCTCATACAGCAATATTTAGGTGGGTTGTGCCGATATATGTCAATAATGTATACCCGTTGACCAGGAAGTGCTGGCCTTCCAGGAGGTGGAGGTCCCATTCCTTGCCCTGGTGATGTCAGGCGACATAAGCAAAGTGACAGGTGTCACTTCTGAGCAGGAGCCTTAATCCGAAGATGGGTGTGTGATTTGCCATGTTTAGTTTTGCTCTTTCTTCCGGCTGGAGGCTGCTTTTTCAGGCTGGTTGTGGAATGAATGAGACCCGGAGCGTAACCACAGCTGAGGTGAAAAGGGGGCACGGTGTGAGCTAGAAATCAAGTTCTGTCTTTCTAAGCTGCCTCCTAATTTGTCATTTGTTACCACAGCATAACTCAGCCTATCCCAAGGGATGCAGTGTCCCATTTTAACATTTTTAGTATAAAATAAAACCTAACTCATTAAATGTGTACTTGTCAATATCTCTGAGTCAATATCTCAATACCGCTTTAAGCTGGCCTAGCAGAGAGGACTGGCCGGGAATACAGCCGCATGGTTGGGATGGGGCTGGGAGTTCCAAATCGTGAAAGAACAGATAAAGAAAATGTGCATATAGCGACAATGTTATTTAGCCCTAAAAAGGAAGGGACTGTTGCCATTTGCGACAACACGGATGAATCTAGAAGACATTATGCTAAGGGAATAAAGCCAGTTACAGAAGGGCAAATACTGAATGATATTAGGAACAGATATTTTTCAAGTCTTGTTAGTAGTACTTATAGGGAATAAGCTTTATATTTCAAGTATTTTCTTGCCCTGGTAGTACATCGAAAAGAACTTATACCTTTATGAGAAAACATTTCAAAGAACTCCTTAAATACATTTTTTTTCAATTAAGAGAACAAAATCCATGAAAAGTAGAAACAAAATCAAGAATTAATCTTATAAATATTTCCATCTTAGCTCTTACTCAGTAAGCAGGCATCATTTCCTATGTAGTGTATTAATGAAAACCACGATCAATATATAAAAACAAAGGAACTCGGGGTTATCATTCCAAAGTGAAGGGCAATCTGATTCATACACTTATCTATTCGGTGACACTTAATAAGCAAAATGAGAAACCATATTGTGCTTATAATCAATTTACTTCACAGATTACAAGTTTTAAAGCATACATTGAAAGGTCATTTCAGGAGTGTGGCTTTGTGTAATGTTCACTGTCACTATGATGTCAATTTGTAGAGAAAATTGTGGCACAGAGTGAGTTCGTCTAGCAATGCACCAATCTATGGTGCTGCAACATTAGCCACAGGCAACACAGCCAGAGTGAGAACGTCCTCACTTTCTCCTGGAAAACGTTTCTAAATATAATTATCAAAGAAAGTCTGAAGAGAAGTGCTGAAGCATGAGCCCTCCGCCAAGTTCAGGTGATAGTGAGTTATAACGGACAGTGTGAAAAACTTAGAGGGCTGGTTACATTAAAGGAACTGGTTTATACCCATGAATATTTCCGTGCCCATGACCTCAGTCTTTAAACTGAAGAAGGACAAGGAAACGACAGTTTTCTTTCCGCATGAACATCAAGTGACACTCAAAAAAGAATTAAGTATAAATTTAATCACAACTTTGAAGTAAAATGTTTTCACTTTTACTACTGGAAAGGTGCATATGGAAATAACTGTGTTTTATATTTGAACTCTTTAACAAGAGGAGTTGTGGCTCTGAATTATGTTCCCTGGCTGTAATACTAACCCTAACTTTAACATTATACGAAACCCAGTTAATTTTATTTTCAAGGAATAAGAACACTATCTATCCTTATTCACTGCACATAACCATTTATAAACTGTGTTTTTGTTTCTAAATATCCACTCTCTCCTAAGTCTCTTACCGATAATTTACATCTGAAGAGGGAGATGTGAGAAAGTACATTTTCATTTCAGTTTACATTAGTATATAGTTTGTTTACTGTTTTCCATTCGCCTTTTATCTCCCCATACAGATTGCAATACCAGTGCCTGAAAAGAATTGTAAAAACCATTTGACTTTATTTTTATACTGTAAACGTTTCATTTGAAATGCATTGGCCCAATGAATTTAACAGTTATATGCCGGCAGGTAGAATGTTTGTTTGAAAATGATTTCCAGTTTCTAATTCTCTGCTCAGCCAGGAGGAGCATGCTCAGTGATGTTCTGAGCCTAAGCGGAAGGAACACTAGGTTTCCTTTTATGAGTCATTTGAAAACCCATTCATAGTACTCTCCATTTACACTAAAAATGTTTCCCAGCTAGGTTTTGCAAGGAGACTCAGGTGTATTCTTCTCACCTGGTGTCCTCTAATTGGTGTCTGGGGGCTGCGATTGATAGATAGCTCGGGAACAGGATGCACAAAACTGCTCCGATGAGTCCTTTTCTGCCAGTGGTACACAGGGAGGCTGACTGTGGATCAGACCCTGGTCTCTGTTTGTAGGAAACTATTGGATTTCTTCCCCTCTCCTCATTTCTCCATTATCCACAAATCTTCTAGTCCATGAGCTGCTTTTGCATTTATTTTACAAATGAGGATCTGAAAATATTTTCATGAGCACATCACAAAAATTTTTCATTCTCCACGTGGAATTTATTCTGATTTGACATGTTTTCCTGTGCAGGGCCAAGAATTAGCCTGGAGTGATTAAATTCCAGTCTTGACCACATGGTTTGTATCAGTCTTTATAAGTTAAGTTGGATCTGAATGACAGTACAATGCCTACTGGGGTAGTGGGCATATTTGTAAGAGTACAAAGAATGAATGGCATTGATCTCTCAGGTTGTGCTGTTACTTTTAAGTACACTTGGAATTATTTCAAAAGGTAGGGCAGGAATGGGCTTATAATACAGGTTCTTTTAATTCAAGAAATATTTAGAATCCACACTTCAACTTGAATTCTCTTATGAATTCAGAATCAATTTACTGTTCACAGAAGAATGCACTTAGGGGACAATTCAGAAATGTGGGATGGTAATGGATTTGGGGCACCTCTCACTGACTAGTTATGAGGAAAGGTGTTTTGAAATATTAGAATCCAGCATTGGTCTTGATGTTCAGATTTTTTTTTTCTAAATGTTAAAGTCATAGTGATTTATAAACTTTGGCTACCTCACAATTTATAATAAATTATCCTCACAATTTATAATAAATTATAGTCTCTACATATCATAACACTTAATTCACGTCAATAACTGTTTGATGTAATTTTTTTAAAGAGGGGAAGATTTTTTTGTAATTTTTTTTTAACGTTTATTCATCTTTGAGAGACAGTGAGAGACAGAGCATGAGCAGTGAAGGGGTAGAAAGAGGGAGACACAGAATCCAAAGCAGGCTCCAGGCTCCAGGCTCCAAGCTGTCGGCACAGAGCCCAATGCGGGGCTTGAACTCACAAACTGTGAGATCATGACCTGAGCTGAAGTCGGACGCTCAACCGACTGAGCCACCCAGGCACCCCTTGTTTGATGTAATTTTAACTAAACAAACAAGCAGTCACTTTTGTGAAGACCATCTAAAAGTGAATTACAGAAGAACCTTTATTCTTTTAACATTTACTAATGGTTAAAAATAAAATAATAATTTTTTTAAATGTATGTTTAATCCAGGCTTAGTGATCACTTTAAAAACCATTTACGTTATCGCTGGAAAAAAAATTGTCACTGCAATCTTCTAGACAAAACAAAGTCAAAGATCAAAAGAGAATAATCTCAACCTGTTGAAAGCTGTACTTTCCAGACAATGGCCCCAAAGAATCATAGTAGGAAAAGTTATATAAATACAACTTGTTTTCTGAAAGATTGCAAAAGGAAGGAAAACATCAAAGGTATTATTCAGGGACTTCTTTTACCTATTCTATGTGTTGGCAGCTGGTAAAATATATACTATACTGTCTGTCCTATATCGACACATTTTTGTTTCTTAAAAGTGGAGAAAATGTCCCTGACTTGTATAAAATGACAAAGTTCTTCCATGTCCTTGGGTTGAAGATTTATTAATGTTTTCTTTCTTCAATAAGTTCAATAAGTACCTGTCACAGTGTAGGAGGTTTTCTTTTTTGTTGTTTAATAACATTAATTTACCAGCATGGGAAAAATGTGCTTTGGCTTAAAGGATCAATGACAAATGGATAGGTGAGAGAGAGAGAGAGAGAGAGAGAGAGAGCGAGAGAGAGAGAGAGAGAGAGAGGGAAAGGCTATCAACAGGTCAAGAGATATAGTTATATATATTCTATCTTCCAACTGTCAGAATAGTTTGCAACAGACAATACGTTGTAGTCTTAGGCAATATCCAACATTTCCAATATTGAATTAGTTATTTCCTTATTCTTAAATACGTTAAGCTTTTGTTAGAGCAACAATATCTTTAAAAGATATGATAGCACTAACTGGTGGTTCATACTCTTTTTTATAGGGAATTAGAGAACTAGAATGTAATTATTTGTCAAAATATCAAAGCTAGTGTTTTCCCTAAGAAAACTGAGAGCGTGTTGGCAACTTGTTCTGATATTACTTACCCAGTTCTAGTAAATATGGAAGCAAACGTCGGAATTTTTGTCTTTTCTGTCCATCCCCCAAGTGCAGTGTGTGTTTTAGCAGAGTTCATTGAAGAAGTAAGATTCACTACAGTGTTAATTACGGAAACTCTGCTTTTACAAACAAACAGGGAAATACTGCAAAACAGAGTGTAACACTTGTAACATTGTACATTAAAATGTAAGAGATAATCATATTTATTTTTATAACCGTATTTATTTTTCTATATAACCTATAGCTTCTGTTTCTTTTCCTACTTTAGAGTCCAGGTAAGAACATTTTCTTTAAAAATCAACAATAAAACAATACTTTTAGGCCATTTTGCATCCAAACTATGATTGGAAATTCACATTCAATAATTTTTCTCTTATATCTTTATTGTATCTTGTGCAGATAGCCATCTATAACTGTTAGGAAAAGTAGAGTTTTTGGAGAATAAAATGTTTTAATGCCTGTAGTTCAACTGTATCTTTATAGATGATATGTAAGTCATATAAAGAATAGAATATATTCTCTCTCAGATGCAGTTCAATGATCTCGTATTGTTAGTATACCAGCATAATTACAATCAGTTTTCGTTCCTAGTAGTTTAATTTAAAATAAATTGAAATTTTAAATCCAATAATTATAGAAAAGATCTAACAAAGACATACCTCTCTCATAAAGTCAGCTATGCCAAGGACTTTAATTGTATAAACCTATCAGCAGATTTGCTCTGAAACATGAAATACAGTGTTATCAGTTGTAATCATTGATTCAAAGTGAGCTAGAATTGCAGGTAAGCTATTTTGTACTCACATGGGACAATTTGATTTAAATTCCAGGCAGATAGAAAGATAAATCTAAAACATTACTCTATAGCAAAATTAATTATTATTCCTTTGGGAGATTTTGGTGCCCATATTTCTACATTACATTAATTGAGCTATAAATATAAATATTTCAAACTACTGAAAATTAGATTTAAAATTATGGAATAGCTTAAGGCCAAACCATAAACCAAGAAAAAAAAATGAGATAGGCAGATGTTTTATTTTGAAATGTATCCACCCAGTTTCTGCACATCTCTCCCCTCTGCCCATGGTTTCTCCTCTTCCTCCCTCCCTTTCTGCCCTCGCTGGCCAAGCAAAATGAGTAGAAAACACTACATTCACATGCTGTTTTGGGAAAAAAAGTGCCCACAAAAATTAACATTTTTTGGATGGCTTTATGTACTGAATTTTAATACATGCTTTGATAAAACGGCCATAATAATCATTTGACTTCACAATATAATATTTTCTGAACACTTGTAAAAAACAAATTACCCAGTACCCAAATTGGAAATCGCCTTCGAAATCAAAGATATTAATAATTTTCCATAAACAGTGCCATAAATGTATGTTTCATGAAAATAGAAGCTTCAGAGTTATAACTAGTAAAATTATATTATTTGTGTGACCCTGATTAAACCATTCTAAGCATATACGCATGTATATGTGCGTATATATGCTTTTGTGATATTTTGCCAAAATTAAAAATAATTCTATTTTTGGGGTTCGGGTGGCCTCAGTCGGTTAGACGTCTGACTTCAGGTCAAGTCATGATCTCATGATTCATGAGTTCAAACCCTGCATCAGGGTCTGCATTGACAGTGTGGAGCCTGCTTGGGATTCTCTGTCTCTCCCTTTCTCCGCCCCTACGCCACTCACGTTCAGTCTCTCAAAATCAATAAATAAACTTTAAAAAATAATTGTATTTTTTGATGGAGTTATAAACTTTAATTCATAAAAAAATATTTCTGACCTCAAATCCTTATGGTGACTATTTTTTTCCTGAAAAAAATGCTGAATACAATTTCTTTGTGCAGTGGAATAAAACATCATATGAGGTTAAATTTTATTTGCTTTAACTCATTAAATACTTCATAATTCTGGAAGGATTTATTGATCACCTATCTTGTACCAAAAATTGTACTAGGTCCTGGGACTTTAGCAGGAATCAAAACAGTCACAAATCTCCCTGTCCTGGAGGTTATGTTCTAACGTAGGGAGAGAAAAAATAAACATAGTAAAGAAATCTTATGTTAGCCTAGAAGGTGGCAACATCTCAGGAGGAGAACATGCCAATGTATTTTGTTTATTTATTTTTATTTGTTTTTTTTTAATTTTTTAATGTTTATTTATTATTATTGAGAGAGAGAGAGAGAGAGAGAGTTTGGGATGGGAGGGAGACACAGAATCTGGAGCAGACTCCAGGCTTTGAGTTGTCAGCACAGAGCCCAATGCGGGGCTTGAACTCACGAACCACAAGATCATGACCTGAGCTGAAGTCAGACACTTAACTGACTGAACCACCCATGTGTCCCTCATGTCAATGTATTTTAAAGAAAGCAGTAGGAGTTCGTCTCCCGGGGCACGTGGTATTTGAACAAGGACTGGAGTGAATGTGTGAGCAAACTATTTGGAGTTGGGGATATAGTTTTCTTGGCAGACAGCCTGACCACGTGCAAATCCTTGAAAAAAGAGCGTGTCTGCTGTGCCCTACACAAGAGATTAGGAAGAGTGGTACAAATGTAAAGTGGGAAGGTGACTCAGCTTTTACCCTGAAAGGGACAGGAAGACGTTGAAGGGTTAGAGGGAAAGAGTGACATCATCATCTTTCATTTTAATAAAATCATGCTGGTTTCTGGTTTAAGAAGATTCTGTAGGCCTGATGGTCCCCTGGTTGCAAAGAGGTCAGATTCTAAATATGCTGAAGGTTAAGCCAAGAGGATTTATTGATCAAATAGATTTGGATGCAAAGGAGAAAAGCTAGGAATGACCTCACTTAGCTTTTTTCCTTATGAGGAATGGGAAGCGTAGGACCCCATCAGGTCAGAGCAAGAAACTAAGGAATTTAGCTTTGGATATACTAAGACTGGGTTGCCCATCGGATGAACTGGTGGAGATGTCACATCGGCAGCAGCCGTAGGAGACTGGAGTTTACGGAACTGACGCCAACTTGGGATATACTGGAAGTCATATTCCTAGAGGGGCTCCTCAAGGAGGTACACATAGATACAGAAGGGAAGCCACCAAAGATGGAGCCTGGGGAATCTCCCAAAGTTAGCAAATTAGGAGAAAGCAAAAGAAGCAGCGATGGAGAATGAGCAAGGGAGATATGAGAAGGCAACCGAGAAAGCATGGTCTAGGAAGTGTCCTAAGGAGAAGGAAACGACCGCATTTCAATAATGCTTTGATAAGGTTGTGAGAGGAATAAAGAGTTTCTTCTCAGATTCGGTCTTGTGTCCATCATCAGGGGGCTTTGCAAGAATAGTTGCAGTGCAGGGAGGGCAGCAAAAGCCTGAATAATGTGGTTTAATAGAAAGAGAGTAAAGGGAAGCCTAGAGAACAGGTGCATCTAAAAAAGCGTTGAGGAGAGGCAGCTCCTTTTTACATGGAAAGATAACAGCGTATTCAAATGCTGATAAAATGATCCAGAAGGGAGAGAAGTGAGGATACAAGGTGGGGGGGGGGGACAGGGAACAGGTGACGTGATGCCATAAGGGGGACAAGGTGGGACCACCTTATCACACATGTGGCACACATGTTTCTTGCAGAAGAAGGTTCCGTCTATATCAATGAATGGAAAAGATGTGTTTACTGCTCAGGAAATAAGGATCCCGGAGCCTTTACAAACGTGTGTTTCAATTAGTTCAATAGCTGCAGTCTTTTACATTAAAGAATATCGATACTTATGCCTTGTACTTGCATTTCTGAAGAAGGCACTTCCTCACCATAACAAGAGGCAAGACATTACAGGCGCGCTCATGCAGGGACGAGGGGAGCAGTGGGTCTGGAAGGTTGTGGTCATTTTTGTGTGATCGATGGAATTGCCTCAGTGAAACAAGAAGAAAGGTTATCACCTGTGTGCGAGGAAGGGTGAAGGACTGAGGAGAGAAGAGAATTTGTGACGCAGCCATTTAGGAAATAAGAAAACAAATACAATCAGGAATCCCAAAGGCCGTGCTGGTTCAGCAAATAACACCAGCTTGATATTCAAGTTTCTGGGTTTTCTTTTCCTCTAGCCAAGTATGGGTACAAGTGCAGAAAAGCAGAAAAATTGGAAAATAATGAGGGATTTTTCCCCTAAGAGAGTAAGAGGAAGTTATAGAGGGACAAACCAGTTCACTATTGTTATGCAAGTCAGATGTGCTTATGATGGTCCCTTATTTTGAAAGTTATGGTTGTTATTTGGCTCAACTTTTTAAATAACATGACCCGCAGGAATATCTAAAAACATTTTATCTCATAATGTGGAAGAGGGAGTTTTCCAGAACATGTGAATAAAGTTTAAAAAACGCATTGTTTTTTGGAAAAATATATTATCTTGATAAAAATGGTGTTTTGGGGGGGCACCTGGGTGGCTCAGTGGATTGAGTGTATGACTTCAGCTCGGGTCACGATCTCGCAGTTTGTGAGTTCAAGCCCCACATCGGGCTCTGTGCTGACAGCTCAGAGCCTGGAGCCTGCTTCAGATTCTGTGTCTCCCTCTCTCTCAGCTCCGCCCCCCCCCCCACTCGTGCTCTCTCTCTCTCTCTCTCTCTGAAGCATAAATAAAACATACAAAAATTTTAAAAATGGTGTTTTTTATGAAGATGAAGTTATTTACATTGAATCATCAGTATTTTCATATTTTGTTCTTCCCTACTTGTACACGCTAGAGTATGCAATAAGGTTGTTTTTTCTTTTTTTTTCAGCTGTTGAGAAAATACAAATTTGAATAAGAGTAAATACAGTAAATCCCCCCCCCCCTTATAATTACGCCAACATTGTAAGAAGCAGAGTAAATAAATTGTAACAAATGACTCCCACACAGGAGGAGTATTTCTGGAACAAGTTGAGCAAAGCAGAGGTGCTTTGGATTTAAAATCTAAGCATCTTTCCTGATAATAACTAGTTAGTGTCTGGGGGCACAAGTAAGGAAAGGTGGGGACTGGGTATCAGAAGAACTGGTCTATTCATTTCCTAGAACCACTTGAGGAAACAATTAATTGGATTTGAATCACAAAATAGTACCTCTGTACCTTCTATTATTATTGGATATACATTGCATCCTTCTTGGCCATTCCCATTCGTCTTTCACATTTCACACAGTTCCAATGGTTTCTAGCACATAGGATCGCGTTTTATACAAAACTAACTACATCCCCCAACTTCCCTTGATTGACCTGCATACTCTGCTTCGTAGCAAGCAGGAAAGGTGAAGTTACTTTGCTAATAGCCCCGGTATCTGGAATTCTTTAAAAGAAAAAAAGTGTTGTTTTAGTATTACTGAAAAAAAGGAAGACTGAAAAGTCATAACCTTGGAACCTTAAAGAAAATTAATGAAGCATCTGAAATAGAAGTTTAGAGTGGAAGGAACAGTGTCTTTCCCTACCAAATTTCCATCATAAATATCCTGGCCTCAATTTATTTCTTAGATTATGCCTGCATAAAGAAGTATTAGGAGGGGTGCCTGGGTGGCTCAGTCGGTTAAGCGTCCGACTTCAGCTCAGGTCACGATCTCAAAGTTGGTGAGTTCAAGCCCCACGTCAGGCTCTGTGCTGACAGCTCAGAGCCTGGAGCCTGCTTCGTGGATTCAGTGTGTCCTTCTCTCTCTGCCCCTCCCCCACTCACTCTTTCTGTCTCTCCCTCTCTCTCTCTCTTTCCCAAAACTAAACATTAAAAAAATTAAAAAAAGAAATATTAGGATGTTATTTGGGAAAAATTGACATGTCAAATTTCAATGAATATTACTGTAACAAAAATTTTACCCGAATAAATATGCATCTCCTGTTGGTAAACTATTGACATAATATTTCCACCTAAATGAGTGCACTCACTCCAAGTATTCCAAAATAATCGTAATCTCAAAACACAATGATAGAATCCACTCACAGTCATTTCTTCACACATATTTTACTGATAAATACATTGTCCACACGCTATTAATTCAAATATATTTCATCTTTTAGCTTGTTTTTTTATTTATTGGTAGGACCAAATATAGTGTGTGTGTGCACACACACACAGACACATGCACACACACACAGACACACATACACTTTGAGTAGTATACATACCACATTCATGGAAATTTATTCTCAAGTTTTTCTTTGGTTATTTGCTTTTCTGAACCAAAGTTTGCTGATAACAGTATATTTAAACTATTCAGTTTAAGCTTATTTTTAAAGTTAATAGGCTTGCTGCTTATTTATTATTCATGATTCTCTTTTGGGTTCAGAATAAAATATGACTGTTTTAAGTGTTCAACTAATGTTTCCTCCCACAAAGAAAATTTAAATCACCTTTAATACTCGTAGGAGGAAAAGCTGTTTTTAAAAACATTTCCTTTTAAAATTGAGATATTTTATAAACTTGCATCTTAGAAACATTTATATGTCTCATATACCAGCATAAACAACTTTTAGAAGATTTATCAATGAAATCAATATACAGCACATATTCTTTCTTCAGGTTATTTTAATACATCTGAGGTATGATATGGAATATTGAAAAGTGAGAACAAGATGAATGAACATTTGCTTTTCTTACAGAGAAAGATACGTTATACATCACTATCGTAAGAATGTTTTAAACATGAACTATTTCAGAAGCTGCCAAACTGGTTTTAAGAAAATAAGAGAACATTTCACTGGCTGAGAATAAGTACAGGGTGAAGTTCATCATTATGTAATGATGTACTTAAGGATTTAATAACTAATTAACAAAGTTTACATAAACCATAGGTTTAAATTTCACTGCAAAGCATAAAATCACTGACTGCAAAGTCAAATGCCCTTTCTTCTCAGCTCAAATAAAAGATGGGCAGGAATTGTTGGTTTTAAACGTAAAGTACTGATTAAAAATATAGACACCATCTGCTATGGTCTGAAAGTTCGCATCCTCCAGAATTCATCAGTCAAAAACCAAAACAAAGTGATGGTATTAAGAGGTGAACCCTTTTGGAGGTGATTAGATCCCAAAGGCAGAACGCTCACGATGAGATTACTGCCCCTATAAAAGACATCCAGGAGAGATCCCTTGCTCTTTCCACCTTGTGGACACATCACAAAGTTGAAGTCAGGGGGCTCCTGGGTGGCACAGTGGGTTAAGCATCTGACTCTTGATTTCAGCTCCGGTGATGATCTCACTGTTCGGTTAGTGAGTTCAACCCCTGCATCTGGCTCCTCACTTAGGATTCTCTCTCCTTCTCTCTCTGCTCCTCCCTTGTTTCTCTCTCTCTCTCTTTCTCTCTCTCTCTCTCTCAAATAAATAAATAAACTTAAAAAAAAAGAGTTGAAGTCAACAGGCTGCAACCCAGAAAAGGGACTTCACTAAAACCTAGCCGTGCTGGCACCTTGATCTTGGATTTCCCAGCCTCCACAACTGTGAGTAACAAGCTTCTGCTGTTTATAAAGCAGGCAGTCTGTGGTATTTTGTTATGGCAGTCCAAATGGACTAAGACACCGACTTTGGTTTTGCTTGTCAGATCTTCTCTAGTCATTATCAGTATCTAGTAAGGGTTTTAAATAATTTTAATCTAACACCAGTGTAAAACCATCATTTCTAAAGTACATTTTTAAAAAGTCCATCTCAATATAATTATATTTCAGTAGTCCTGTAAGATTTGTATAGTTGAGATGTTACAAGACTCAGACACCAAAATAATAATGTATTTTCAACCAAATATTCGTAATAACCCAAATGAAAGTATCATGTGCAAATGCTAATAAGACTTTAATTATATGTAAGTATGTATTACATAATCTAAGACTACATGAATGCATTTTCCATTCTTATTCTTTCAAGAGCACAATCAACTCTATAGCTTTCCAAAATTGTAGATGACAATTTCTACCTCTTCTTCTCATATAAAGTGGGAAGAGAGTCCTTTTTCTTCACAGATATGGGACATCTTTGTAATCTCTTAGGCTGTAGAGCTGAAGTGCATGTAATTGCCACCAGACAAGAGGAGAGACTCTTAAAATTGTGCAGCTCGTGAATTTCTTTGTGTTGCCATCAACATGGGTAGGAGAGGTTATTACACTGAGCAGCGGCTGCTGCCCCCTGATTCATACCATGTGTCAGATTTTAAATTCTTTCCTATCCAGCCTTGTAATGCAAGCATTTCCCAGTCACTGGTTTGTGGGATTTTAGGTGAGTTGTATTTCTCTGGCATTCTTTTATCATCGCTCAGAGGCTCCATTCTGTACTTTTTCCTTCTTTTTGTAAAGTCTCACAAATAAAACGAAACATTTTTACTTATCATGAAATATTAATCACCGGTGTTTCCAATAAAGCCTTTATCAAAAGTTACGTTCAAGTGAATACGGTTGGAAATACGTTTCTTAATTAGCATTCACTTTTGAAATTACGTTTATTGCATTTAAAGAAATAAGCTTTACTTCGTTTTTATCGAACTGAAAAATTCCCATTGACTTTTTGTAGGAGTCAAAAAGAGTTTTCAAGGTCGCTTCTAACATTAGGGCCATTTAGAAACACGTATGTCTGTTTGAGACTCTAATCCGGATAAGTGGCCAAGGGAGATATGCCACATGCTAGAAGAAATGAACAGCAGAGTTTTGCAGGATGTATTTTAGGGAGATTTATATCTAGTATATTCATTCTTTAACAGCTGGGGAATTCTACAGGAGTGTACTTTAATTCAAAGAGTAAATGCTGTCAAAACCGTAACAAAATTAAATAGTGTTAGCTGTTCTTTGCTCCTTCCTCCTATTACCATATGCAAAGTATGTCCCTGCCCCAGGTCCCTACCCCTCCACTCATACCTGAGAAATCTGTATGATTCCAAGCCAGGTAATTTGTAGGCTGCCTATTCCAAGACTTTAGAAAACATTTCGCTGGAAGACGTAATTCACAGCCTCTCGATTCCACATTTTTATACAAAAGCAGTTCCCATTTTCAAACAAAACAGCAGTTCCACTGTGAATGCTTTTGAAAGAACACATCAGGTGAGCCGAAACCATTCATGAAAAGAGAACAGATTACATGCAGGTCGAAAAGGGAAAAAAACTTTATAGAATAGCTTTCAAGCTATCTCAATATTTTAGAAGTAACGGATTAATTGGCAAGAACGTCAACATTATGCAGACTATATGAGACATCGACCTTAGAATTGAATCCTTCCCCTTAGCTACCTGGGAAGGACTGAAACACACTGGCTTTCTTTTTAGGCTAGAATTCCTCTGTGCTATTATATATTTCTTCTCTGCTGATCTCTTTTTTCCTTTTTGATATTTCCTCTGGGTAGCGTTTGTTTGCACCAAGGATACACCTTGATTTCACAGACCTTTTTTATGTCAGCGCTATTAAATTATTAAAAATACAGTAAATTTAATTGAAGACTGGATTATTTTTAGAAGTTAGATATGCATTTCCTGACCCTGTCTCTTTCTATCTCTGTTCGCCTCTCTTTCTCTCTGACTCTGTCTTTCATAAATACGTATCCGTGTGAATGTATTCCTACAAAAAATGTGAAACGGTATATTTCACACAGTTGATGGTGGGTATTTTGTGGCATTATGATGGTGCAGAAGTAACGAGCACTCGCGGAATACCTGCAATTCTGAATGTGAATCTTTTTTCAGGCTAGTGATGGGTGGTACAATCCTATTTTGTGATGCTGGGCAGAGGCCACAGCTCCCACTCAGCTAGCAACGATGAGGGTCAACAACCGATACGTTGACAACCATCTGCACCTGTACAGCCATTGCTTTTCACTGTCAGTACAGCATTTGATAAATTACATGAGATGGTCAACACTTCATTATCAAATAGGCTTTGTGTGAGACGATTTGGCCCAACTGTAGGCTACTGTGAGCGTTCTGAGTGTTTTTAAGGCAGGCTAGGCTAAGCTAAGATTTTCGGTAGGTTATATGCACTGAAGAGTTTTCGATTTAGTTATTTTCAACTTATGATGGGTTTATCCAGACACAATCCCACCGTAAGTCAAGGAAGCTCTTTACCACAAAATGGGC
Organism: Panthera pardus; assembly: GCF_024362965.1. Taxonomy (NCBI): domain Eukaryota; kingdom Metazoa; phylum Chordata; class Mammalia; order Carnivora; family Felidae; genus Panthera; species Panthera pardus. The sequence continues at coordinate 78,960,106 of NW_026526710.1, read as the reverse complement.
AGCTGAAAACAACAGAAATGTATTTTTTCACAGTTCTGGAGGCCAGATATTCAAAATCAATGAGGCAGCAGGGCCATATTCCCTAGGAAGGTTCTAGGGGAGAATCCTTTCTTGCCTCTTCTCCTTGTGGTGGCTCCTGCCATGTATAGGCTCATAGCAGTGTAACTCCTTTCTCTGTCTGCATCTCTGCATGGCTTCCTTTCTGTGTCTCTGTGTCCTCTCCTCTTACAGGGACAACAGCAATCAGATTTAAGTCCCACCCTACTCCATGATGATTTTATCTAGAGATCGTTGCCTTAATTTTACCTACAATGGCCCTATCTCCTAATAAGATGGCATCCTGAGGATTCCGGTGGGTTTGAATGTGGAGAGGTGGACGTTCCCCAACCCACATTGGTGAGATTACTGCTGACTTTAGTTTTCTTCTTTGTGTGCTAAGCTATTTCTTTTTTCTATGTATATGCATTGTTTTTATAATCAGAAATGTGAAGATTTGTAGTTTATTTTGGAAAAACTTGGAATCAGTCATAAGCATTAAAAGAATGTATGGGTGTAGATGGACATTGGAACTAGAAAGTCCAGTTAGTGTGGTTTTTCAAATTTTTTTAACGTTTATTTATTATTGAGAGCCAGGGAGAGACAGAGCGTGAGCAGGGGAAGGGCAGAGGGAGAGGGAGACAGAATCTGAAGCAGGCTCCAGGCTCCGAGCTGTCAGCACAGACCCCGACGCGGGGCTCACACTCACCAACCACCGGATCATGACCTGAGCCGAAGTCGGAGGCTCAACCGACTGAGCCACCCAGGCGCCCCCAGTTAGTGTTATATGGAGTTCTGGATGGCTGAGCCATCTTTGTGGACCTTATTTTCCTTTTTGCAGCCTGCTGCTTCTTAGGACATTTAGTCCAGCTTACTACCGATCTTGAAGAGTGATACCCGTCCAAATTGCTTGCTCCTAGAAATCCTCCAGATGGTAAAATCTCTGAAGTCAAGGATGATATTTGAATAGTTCCTGACTCCGTTTAGTACCAAGGACAACAGATGTACTTGAGACATATTTAGTAAACAACTCAATGAATAAATGCCTCTGAAAGGCCACTTTGTCTAAACTTTTCTATAGTTTCCTAACTCATTTTGACAACTTCAAACGTTCTTTGTGCATACTTCAGTTACTTGCCTGCTTCCTGCACGCCTTCTGCCATTTTGTATTTCTGACTTCTCCACTAATAGTTCATCCTCTTTTGATGGTACTTAGCAATTCAATATAGCAATTTGTCCTAGTTTCCTGTTCATACAGATTTACTTTTAATGTGTGTTGACTATAATTAATGACCTCTGTGTCTTAACTTGTAGCCTGTTCTAGGATGCGCTGAAAAGTTTCAAAACTTTAACGGGTTAACCAAGGGTGATTTTAGAAGGATAAATACAAAAGACTGGAACAACATGGATGGTTGTCTTAAAATACAACATATAGCCATGACAAGACTCTACAATATTTAATCAAAGGAAATTTAACAAGATAGAATTTTTTTAATGAATTTTTTTAACGTTTATTTATTTTTGAGACAGAGAGAGATGGAGCGTGAACAGGGGAGGGTAAGAGAGAGAGGGAGACACAGAATCTGAAACAGGCTCCAGGCTCTGAGCTGTCAGCACAGAGCCCGACGCGGGGCTCGAACTCACAGACCGTGAGATCATGACCTGAGCCGAAGTCAGATGCTTAACCGACTGAGCCACCCAGGTGCCCCAACAAGATAGAATTTTGACACCAAGTATACTGACCAACTGTGGTCTGACCATTAAATTTGAGTTATATTTCATCTTATAAAAATCCCCACTATGATAATCTCTGTGAGTATTTAAAAAATTACTTTTATGTTTACAGGGAAAAAAATATTTCCATCGTTTCAAAGAAACCAAAGGGCCTGGAGAGTAAGGTACACAAGGAATAAGTGCAGAAATTAACCAGAAATTATTACCCTTGTCCAAAATTTGATATTAACCTACAATCACTTTCTGAAGCATAATCCTTTTGCATTACCATGGATTCAACAGTTAAGTTAATATTTGACTCCTCCTTCTTTCTCCTTCCTATATTTTAAAGTGCCAAGACTCATGAAACCTTGAGATGCCTTTATATCCAGGAAACCTTAAGAACTAGGACCATCAAAGCAGGCTTCTTGGAAGCTAATCTCAAAAGACATTAACATATTTCAGAAGTGTGCATTAGGTTGGATCGGTTCTAGATCTTCATATTGTATCTCCTCGCTTCTCCTCCCCCTCTCCCTCCTCCCCCTCCTGCTCCTGCTCTGCTCCTGCCTCTCCTTTCCCTTTTGCTTCTGCTTCTTTCATTTTAACAATGTTGCCAAGTTCTGGTATGAGGCTTAATACAGTCTCATGAAACAAATGAGACACTTCTCCCCCCTTCTCCATCCCCTGAAAGAGGAGTTTTCTTTCTGGGAAGAATTTGGAAAAAAAAAAAAATATATATATATATACACACACACATATACATATATACATATACATATATATTTACAATATAAGGTTACTCATATTTCCTGTTTTATGCTGTGTCAAATTAAAAAAAATTTTTTTCAAGGGTTGCTTGGGTGGCTCAGTAGGTTGAGCTTCTGACTTGAGCTCACATCATGATCTTGTGGTTCATGGGTTCGAATCTCGGGTTGGGCTCCCTACTGACAGGGTGGAGCCTGCTTTGGATCCTTTGTCTCCCTCTCCCTCTGATCCTTTCCCCCCTACAGCTCAAAAATAAATAAAGATTAAAAATATTCCTTTCTCCCCCCAAGAAATTGTCTATTTAATCTAAAGCGTCCATTTTGTCTAATATTTGGTGGCATAAAATTTTTCATAATATCCCTTTTCATCTCTTTATCACCACTCTTTCATGCCTGCTATTTTCTGTGTTCAGTGTATAACTGATCTTGTTTGTTCATTTATAATGACAATATTTAATTGGAATGTTTGATATTTGATGCCATCATCAACATCGTTAGATTTCTATCTACCATTTAACAATTTATGTTCCTTTTGTTCATCTGTTTTCTGTTCCTCTTTTTGTGCCTCATTTCAGATTAATTAGATGTTTAAAATTCTATTTAATTTATGTATTGACTTCAGCTGTACATTTTGTATTATATCCTGGTGGTTCCTCTACAGATTAAAATACACCCTTCATTTTGCATAATCTACAATTTACATAATTTGCAAATCTACAATTTGCATAATTTACAGTTAACATTGTGTCAGCTAATGCAAAATGTAGAAACCTTATCACCAGAAAAGGTTATCGACTCATTCTTCTGATAATTTTCATACATACTACATCTGTATACTTTATCGCTATTAGACTATGCTACAATTTTTGTCTTAAACAATTTTCAGAAACTTGAGGTCCATAAAACCTGGTAAAACCAAATGGTCTCCTTGGTAGCACCAGATAATCTTAAATAGGTGATTGTAAAATCTGTGGTACAACATCTAGCAAAAGTTGATTGTAGTTCTGAGTGGTTGGGAGACTTTTCTTAGCTAACATTGTTATCACTGTGGCATGCTTTTTTCTTTAAAAAAAGTTTTTTATGTTTTATTTATTTTGAGAGAGAGAGAGAGTGCACACATGTGAGCAGGGGAAGGACAGAGAGGGGGGAGGAGAGAGAATCCCGAGCAGGTTCCACACTGCCAGCACAGAGCCCGATGAGGAGCTCCATCCCATGAACCGTGAGATCATGACCTTAGCTGAAACCAAGAGTCAGACGCTTTCCTGACTGAGCCACCCAGGTGCCCCTGTAGCTTGCCCTTTTAAAAAAAAAAAAGGAATCTTGGGAAGTCTATAAAGGTGAGGTCAGAGAACCCGTGAGCACCTCCCAATGGATTTTTAGCAATTGTTTCACAATATGGATTTTGTTATGTACTAGTAACAGTATGTTTATTTTTGCCTGGTTTGAAGTATTCAACAGACAGAATGTTATGACATTTGCAGAGTCTAAAAACCATTGTTTTTTTTATTTTCTCTGACTGGGGCATTCCAATATATCTGGTGATAGGGAAACCCAATTTACTGGGGAAATTTTTCATGAATTATGCCTATACCAGGTTTTGATCCTTACTCAGAGACTGTACTCTCCTTATTACCCCCTCCCCCAAACTCTGATAGGTCAGTATGGTTGTGTTTTGTTTATTTGTTTTCAGCCATGTTCAGCTACCAGTGCAGATGTCGTGTGGAGAGCTGGATTTCTCTTCATGGTGGGTTTTTTTATGGCAAGAATTACAATGAGAGAGAGAGAGAGAGAGAGAGAGAGAGAGGAGAAGGGAGAGAGAGAGGGAGATTCAAGAACAGAACAATTTATAGAAAACTTAGAAAATGACACATTACATTTAGTAAATTATCTTGTGATAAATGGCATACATATTTGGAGCATGAAACATTAACCCACCCGCAATCCGAAAGTCAAATTGGATCTTTTTGCAAATCATTTGGGATGTCATTTTGGGTTTCTGTCTATTTTAAGGCAATAGGATGTCAACATACAAGCTCACATCGTTACCACGTAGGAGCGCAAACAAAACCTAACTTTCTGTTTATTCCTTAGCTTAGCTTATCTTTTCCATTCTAGCAGAGTTTTGTTTTGTTTTGTTATTCCGTGATATATTCCACAAAATCTTACCGGGCATTACAAGAGTATTTTCTTAGAAAGGCCACCTCTGGAAATCGACTTCTTTATGATTCTGAGCTCTGTTTAGTCATGAGGCAAAACCTTTGCTAAGACAGTAACACCACCCTCTGTTTACTTCCTCTGTAACCAGCTGAACTTTACCAGCCCTATGAAAATAAGCTGTTTAGAACACTAGTGCATTTATTATTGTTCTAACAGAAGAGAAATTGTAAATGAGACTAGTCCTATTATATGGAGAATATTGCTAAATGGATTCATTTTACAGCAGGTTGGTTCAAATTGTATCCATTCAATTAGCATATGCAGAAACTTAGCAAACAAGAAGACATAAACGTGATTGCCTTTTAAGTCTTTAGATAATTGTCCTTATATTTTAAATAATCTACAAAAAAGATAAGCCACAGCATGCAGAGGATTTACTAAGAGAAAAACAAATCTCAATAAAAAAAATTACTCGTTGTTGCCTTTCAACGTTGACAAAGTGTTCACATATTTCCACAGACTCTTATTCAGTATTTATTGACTTAATTCAATTCTAAAAGAGGTTTGAAAGTGGCTTAATTATTCCATAATTCTTTCAGCCAATAAATATTAGCTGTGCAACTTGTCTACGGAGGCACCTCCCCTGTGCTCAGGATATAACGGTGAACGAAACCCATGTCCCTTCTGATACCAGTGGGTTATGCAAACAACTGAGCAAACCAAAATAAATACGCTGTGAAAGATAAGAAAAGGCCACAAATCAAATGATTACTACGAGTTCGAGAGTAAATGTAACATCTACAGATGAATGACATAAATTCTACACATTTACTAGACAACAGGGTCTCGTAGACACCAAAGAGGAGATGTTTCATCAGTAATCAATTTGACAATGTCTGTAAAGGAAAAATAAAATCAATATATTTATATAAATCGCGACTAACACTCATTAGGCGGCAAAAGAGGTACGATACATTATTTCAATAAAACACTGATAACTTAGGCCTATGGCTAATATTTGTAAGTAACAATGTGTTCTTATGACATACAACAAAGAAAAAATCAATAGAAACATCGATGTAACTGGGCTGCACCCGAGGATCCAGAGAGGGTCCCCCAGGACCAGCCGAGCAGGCCCCTGGTTTCATGCAGGATAGAAATCAAACTGGGAGCCAGAGAAAGTGAAACAGAGTTTGTCGAATAGTGTGAGTGACAGACAGAGAGTAGAAGATCAAGTGTCTGGGAGACTCAGGAAGGAGAGAAGACTGAATCCCCCTCGTGGCCTGGGGCTGGGGTTTATATTAGAGAAGGGTCTAGGGTAGTGTTCCTCCAGGAATCCAGGGTAAGCTTCAATCAAGGGCGAGTGTCAGGTTAACAATACGTGTTTTTGCCTAAATCACCGAAGGTAAGGGCACTCATGCCAGCGTCAGCTGAGCCTTGCTTGAAGCTCACGTCCTGTAACATGGTTGAGATCTGGCTCTTAGGTGTCATTGGGTGTTTGGGATCTAGAACCAAACTCAGAGAATGACTGACTCCTATTTCCCCCTCGAAAGAGCATCTGGTTTATTCAGAGGCAAAATACAGATCATGAGGAAATGGGGCCTAACAGAGATGGGGCCTTACTACAATACAGTCCCTTCAGCTTCCCTGCCTCAGTAGCACTTGGGGTATGTCTTCCTGTATGGTAGCTATCAGCCATAGGTGGTTATTTAAATTTAAGTTAATTAATTAAAATTAAAAGTAGATAGAAATACATTTCCTCAATTGTGTTAAACACATTTCAAGAGTTTAGGTAAACATTTCCTTTATCTCAGAATGTTCTATTGCACTGTTCTGATCCAGGCACTCTACAACAGACATTTAAAATATCAAAATATGTGGAACACATTAAAAATTCTATTAAGTGAGACATTTTGGAAATTCTTGTGACTGCTGTTCCATCTATTTCTATTCCAATTTGATTATTTATTTTCCCTATGGTCTATGTATTCGTTTACAGTTTTTCTTCACTTAATATTTATCTTTAGTTCCCCTCTTCTTTGAATCAAATCCTCAGTTACTTCTTGTAATGAGATTTTACATTTCTGCACATAATAATATCACACCTAGACACATACATAATCAAGGTAATCAAATGTGATAATATGTTGTCAAATAATAATGTATCAATAGCAGTTAATTGGTAATTGTAATAAAGGATTATATAATGCAAAGCTGTTAATAATAGGGGGAAAGAGGTATGGAACACAAGGAAAATGTCTGTGCCATCTTTCTGTAAATTAAAAGTGTTTTAAGTTAAGCAGTGTATTTAAAAAAATAGCAGAGATGGAGAGATTATGACATTATTTTGGGAGGGGTTGAAAGGGATAAAATGCAGTGATTGTATCCTCTTCTGGGTTGTTGTCATTTCATAATTAAGTAATAAGTTCTAATTGGCATTAAAAGGCGTCAGATGAAACTCTCTATTGCACATGATTGACTCCAAGGATGTCTCTCTATTGTCAGACATGTAAAAGTCAACATTTGCCATAGCTTCACATAGCACTAAGATAAATATTAAAATCACACACACTGTCAAGACAAATTAGGGAAAGGATTTTAGCCCTGCATAAACTGTACTTCAGTCTCAAAAAATCTTATAAAAAATGTTTTAGGGAAAACAAAAGGGATTTAACCCTATGATCCTGCAATTGTACTACTGTTGTAAATACGCACAAGAAATAAATGAATATACTCAACTAAAGTTTTATACAGGAATATTTATGACAGTATTAATTCACAAGAGTTCAAAATGAATCACAACTCAAATTTTATCAATAGTGAAATGCATGTTGAAAGCAAAGTACATTCAGGGGCACCTGGGTGGCTCAGTCAGTTAATCCTCTGGCTCTTGATCTCAGCTCAGGTCTTTATCTCAGGGTGGTGAGTTCAAGCCCCACATTGGGCTCCATGCTGGTCAGGGAGCCTACTTAAAACAAAACAAAACAAAACAAAACAAAACAAAACAACAACAGCAACAAAAACAAAAACATTGTACATTCATACAACAAGGCACTACAGCAGGAAAATCCTACAACTAGATGCAAAAATAGAACTAAACTTAATCATAGTGATGATTGAAAGAAATCATCCATTAAAAATGCCTGCCAAATCAAACAGAATGCAATCTTGCCATTTGCAACTATGTGGATGGAACTGGAGGGTATTATGCTAAGCGAAATTAGTCAGAGAAAGACAAATATCATATGACTTCACTTATATGAGGAATTTAAGATAAAAAAACAGATGAACGTAAGGGAAGGGAAACAAAAATAATATAAAAACAGGGAGGGGGACAAAGCAGAAAAGACTCTTAAACATAGATAACAGAGGGTTGCTGGAGGGGTTGTGGGAGGGGGAATGAGCTAAATGGGTAAGGGGCATTAAGGAATCTACTCCTGAAATTATTGTTGCACCATATGCTAACTAACCTGGATGTAAATTAAATGATACATAAGTTTAAAAAAATAAAATAAAAATGAAATAAATAAAAATGCCTGCCAAAGCACTCATATAGATTCAGAACAGGAAGAGCTAATCCCTGTATTATGAGTCCAGATAATGGTCACCTTTAGAAGGTTGGAGAAAGAGAATGAATGGGACAAATACAAGAAAGACTTGGAATGTCTTTGGGCTTGTGAGTAGTTACTAAGATGTATTCATGTTGAAATAACTCAATGCCACATATATTTCAATTTATTCATAATCTTTCAAGTAAAGCAGAATTGAAAGGGGATGGAAAAGGTGCTCTGCCATTAGACTGAAGAAACCAGAGACATTGAGTAGATTGAAGCAACCACTGACCTGTAAATGAAAGACTTTTGTTTCTATTCATCATAGAAACTTCCTCTACAAAGTGAAAAAAAAATCATAATTAAACATATTAACCTTATGGAATTTGTTGAGACTTTGGTTATCTATCTGTGAATTGAATAAATGAAGATGACTAAAACTTGCAATGCTGTTCTCTGGAGGGAGATTTGGGAGAATATTGAAAACTGAATACATACTAATGTAAGACTCTTCCCATAATCCCATAGGGTATTCTGATTCATTTGGGGGAAAGGCCACCTTTGCAAATCCTCTTTAGCATGTTAAAGGAGGCAGTTATCTTGTCTTAAAAATTAATAGAAAGCAATGGCATTTAGTCTTGCAGTTGAAGCAAAAGAAAAAGGCAAAAGGGGTGCCTGGGTGACTCAGTCGGTTGAGCGTCCGACTTCGGCTCAGGTCATGATCTCAAGGCTCATGAGTTCGAGCCCCGCGTCGGGCTCTGTGCTGACAGCTCAGAGCCTGGGGCCTGCTTCAGATTCTGTGTCTCCCTCTCTCTCTGCCCCTCCCCCGCTCATGCTCTCTGTCTCTCTGTCTCTCTCTCTCTCTCTCTCTCTCTCTGTCAAAAATAAATAAACACTTAAAAAAAAAAAAAGAAAGAAAAACACAAAAGAGGCTGGGCAGTCAGAAAAGAATGAGCTAATGTAGAGTCAAGAGAACTTGAAGTTATTTGCTGTAAAGCTATGCTAGTTAGACAAGAAATATCTGAGACTGAAGCTGGAAATGGATTGAGGCTTTGGTTGAGTGTAGTAAAGTAAATTTAGAGGCGCCTGTGTGGCTCAGTCAGTTAAGCATCCAACTCTTGGTTTCCGCTCAGGTCATGATTTCAGGTTCTTGAGTTCAAGCTCCCACCTGGGGGGACCGACCCTGACTGTGCGGAGCCTGGTTGGGATTCCCTCTCTCTCTGCCTCTCCTGCACCTCTCTGTCTTTCAAAACAAATAAATAACTTGAAAAAGAAAGAAAGAGAAAGAAAGAAAGAAAGAAAGAAAGAAAGAAAGAAAGAAAGAAAGAAAAAAAGAAAGAAAGAAAGAAAGAAAGAAAGAAAAGAAGAAAGAAAAAACTTAAAGTTGTGAAGTGCCATTCATCTCATGCTAAAATGTGTATAATCTACTCCATTTTCTCGCACTTGTGTTTTAGAAAGTTAACTTTGGTAACAAATTCATTGCTGATCTGAGATGGTGCGATATAGAAGGCGCTTCTGACTGGTTCTCCTTTAAATAGCCAAACAAATTGATTTGTAAACCTCTTCCCAACCACTGATTTTTAGAGAAACAAACAATATATTGGGAAGAAGATCTCTACATTACGTCTACTAATTGTTGCTTAATTGGTGGAAAGAAAGGGTTTGCAAATCCTCTGCTGAAAAAAAAAAGAGACGAGTCATTTCTGTTGTTCCACGTGCCCAGTGACATTTCTGCAAACATGTCATAACCCAAAGATCCAAAACCACTTAGCTCAAATCCACAAAGGGAACAGTCATACCAGTCCAAAGACAGAATCCATTACCAAAGAATATCAGGAAAATTATAAGGTATTTAGCAAAGAGATAACACTTAAATCTATGCATGAGGGGTTTTGTAGTGGAAAAAAATGCTAAGCTATTTGAATATATTCATTGAAAAGTATTAGCTTACTAGGTTCAATGCAGTGAGCCAGAAACAGAGGATACTTACCATAAAGGACATTTAAGATAGTAGGAAATATCAAATGACAAAACTGAAACAATTTAATAATGACTTTGATATCTTTTAGCCACAGGAAACAATGTGTGGCTCAGGGGAGTGCAGTGTTTCATAAGCAATGGAATACTCTTCCAAGGGATTTTGGACAAGAGTGAGTTTTATGAAGTCTTAGAAGAGGCAATGGGGAAGCATGGCATGATTGCCTGGGAAGTGTACGATGTCCTTGTAAGGCCAGCAGGTCCTGTTGAATAGAGTAAGTTGGCTAAAGATGAGCGGGAACATTAGGTTAGGTTCCACGACAGGTATTTCCCATACGTGCAGGCTAACTTGAATTTAGACGTGAGATGTGTGACGCGGGCCAGGCCGCTGGGGCAGCCTCCATTTTGTGAATCTTGATACACAAACTAACTTTATTAGAAATAAAAACATGTACCCAAAGGGCCAAGTAACCAAAGTTCAGACATGCAGTTATGCCATTTTGCAGATGCTGTTTTGCACCCGTAAGCCTGATGTGGTTAACTAGATACTGGCAGGCTGAAAGGCAGGATGAGTTTTCTTTCCTTTCTTTTCTTTTCTTTTCTTTTTTTCTTTTTTTTTTTTTTTTTTTTTTAATATATGGGGATGAGTTTTCTGAAACACTTTCCTTCTCACTCTGACAGGTGTTTCCTATTTTAAGCATAAGACTGTCTCTGTACAGTTCCCTGATAAGGAATGAATGTCTGGCATTGCATAGCTAAAATACGTAATGTTTGATTCTAACACTATTTAGATGGTTTCGCTGTACAATCTTATTTCCACTAAAGTGGGTCTTCCTACCTCTACTGTAAATGAACTACATCAATCTAAGCAATGCAAACTGCATGACAATTTATCCCCTAAGATGACAATTTCTAACACATCACTTCCTAACATTTCTATATTTCTCTTGCTTCTTTTTGGTGTTCCTCTGTTTCCCGCTCATAGAAATGAAAGGTTATTTGATTACTGATGTTTACATGACTTGCGTATTATACTATTCCAGGATATGATTGTGCTTTCTCCAATGATTTTGTGCCTTCGTTTCAATGGAGATTAAGGTGGGTTTTATAAAACTCTCTAGCTGAATTTATTCTCTGAATCTGATTCTGATGGAAAATTCTAACAAAACAAAAATACTTACATTTCAATGGTCACTTCTAATTTTATTATGTGCTATTTTCAAGTGAATACAATTTACGTTTCAGTTCATACTAGTTATTAGAAAGGTTTTGTCTTTCTATTATGGGATAAAATTGTACTTTAACAATTTCTTCTTGATGCCTGTGTAAATTACCTAAAATGCCTATGGAGACATAAATAAAGGCTCTTTGATTCTGAGAAAGAACAACAAGAAGGCAAGAAGAGGAAAGTTTGAATGACTATTTTATCTTTATGGAAGTTAATTTCAAATGCATAGTGTGTTTTCTCCACAGTTTTCAACAATGCCTTGTATAAACTAAACTTCAGTCAATCTGTCATGTTTTGGCACATTAGCAAAAATCTCTTTCAAAATTTTAAGCAGATTAATTGAAAAAAATACAAAACAATTTTAACCAAGAGTCTTCTCAGATATTAACTGATATAAAATTAAATCAAATTAATAGTAAGGAAAAAAAAAATGGGTTCATGGCCCTCGTTGGTATCCGGCCAAGATCTTAGAACTCAAAGGCAGAGCATATAGACAGTCTCTTTCATCCTGTGTCTCTGATTTTCCTGGACTGGGTTCATTCAGGGTGGCTATCAGCGACTTTAGTCTTTACATAATTTTAGTCTTTAGTCTTTACATAATTTTAGTCTTTAGTCTTACATTACTTTATAGTTAAGAATCTTAGAATAAAGGGCTAGTCCAATTCTGTGTAAGTCCAGTGAACTTTCTGGAGTTGATTCTAAATGGCCTAGGAGTGATTATGTGAGCACATGTAAAGCACTGAAATAAATGGAATAATTGGGTTAGCATGCGATAACATGATATTTTAGGTTTTAAATATTATTGGTAGATGGGTGCAGGAACTAGAGAGAACAGTTTGGATGGTCCTCCGATTATTAAAAGTAGGCCTACCATACGATCCAGCATATCTCAGGAAAATGAAAACAGGACATCAAAAAGAGATCTGTATTCGCATCTACTTAGGCTATTACGTGAAGCGAAATAAGTAAGACCGAGAAGACAAATACTGTGTGGTATCACTTATTTGCAGAATCTAAACAAAATCAAAACAAAAACAAAAAGTCAACCTCATAGAAACAGACTGGATGCTGAGAAGTGGGGGGGGGGGGGGGGGTTGGTAAGAGGGAAAAAACTCTCTGCCATAAGATGAACAGGGTCTGAGAATCTAAGGTAAAACAAGCTGACTATAGTTGACAACACTGTATTAGATAATTGAAATATGCTAAGAGAGTAGAAACGAATGTTCTCTCACACGCACAGAGGATAAATACGTGAGGTGATGGATGTGTTAAGCAACTGGATGGGGGGTGGGGGGACATGTATATCATTATTATCCCTCTGCCTGAGTATCTAGGGTTCGGCCTACAATACAGAGACCGAGAAAAGGCAAGGAGTCATTACCAAAAGACACAGAAAGTATTTTTGTGACTAGGGTAAGAGGTCCAGAATGCCAAGCCACAACCGTGCTTCAATCTTATTATCTAGAAATATCCTTCAGGTGTTACAATAAGTCAAAACCAGTTAGGTTAGTGGTGAGTCCTGTTCCTTGGCCTCGCTTCTTGAGTTCCGCCAAGAAAAATAGCTGGGCCAAACTCCGAAGCAGGCAAGCGAGTGACAGTGGTCGGAGAGGAAGTGCCCCCTCCGGGCGGGCGAGGGGACAGGCCGCAGGTGGCTGCAGGATCCCTGTATCCTTTTGTCTTTGCGTGGGCCGCGGGCCACGGCGAGGAAGGTCTCTGACGGATGTGGCTTCTCATCCTCCCAGGGACCCCTCCGACTGGTCGGGAGAGGGAGTTTTGCGCCCTACCTGGTCCTCGTCAGAACCGTCCAGGCATTCTTGCCCAGCAGTGGGGGTTCAGACCGCAGTGTTTCAAAGTATTCTGATGCGAGCCCCTGGGTAGCTCAGCATCCCACTTCGGCTCAGGTCATGATCTCAGGGTTTGCGAGCTGGGCCCCGAATCCGGCTCTGCGCTGACAGTGTGTGCAGCCTGCTTTGGATTCTGCCTCCCTCTCTCTCTGCCCCTCCCGCCTCTTCAAAACCTAAAGGGGATCAAAATGAACCTATAGATAGGTAGCCTTAGGGAAGCCCTTCCAGTGTCGAACACATTTACATCCCCGGAGGTCTTTCCTAGTTGTTGGGAACGTGTCTTCTACACTTTTTATCCCTTGGAAAGCACTTGTTCCCGGCTCATATCTAAGGAGCTGCCTACTCTATCAATTACACGTGAGCACACGTGTTAAGAAACAGAAGCAAGGGAGGCTATGATATTTATCCATTTTGTTCCTTAGGCAGAGAGGACATCTTATCTTTAAAACCACCAGCGCCCTTTACAATGGCCATTTGTGTTTAAAGAACTCCACATCAATACACCTCCCAGAACTGCAGTAGCAATTTTCACAGTGATGTTCCGTTTTGAGAATTACAGTTATAATTCATACAGGCCACTGTCTTCGCTCAGCTAGATAGCTTGACCAGTGGTCGTAGATGATCCCTGACCTCTGTCAACAGCCATCTATGTGTGACTGCCTCTAAGTTAAAGTTTACAAGCTAGCGGTTTGGCCAGCAGCCCACAGCCACTACAGGCAGGTGCGGGCGAGTACCAAAGTTACATGCGGATGACGTCTTATTAGCACTTTCAGAAATAATGTCGCAAAATGCACGTGTGGAAAATATAGAAGAGATTGAAAGCCCGTTCACCGAGCTAACGTTTATTGATAAACGGTGTGCTGAGAATGTTAGGTATAATTCTGTGCGTCCTTTGTCATTTTCAGAAGAATGTGGGCTTCTGTTTTGATGAGAAATGTTAATGCAATTAAGATTTATTTTAAACACAGTTGAAAAATTACCTTATGACTAGAACACCTAATCACTTACACTCATCCGTTACGATGTCTAAGGAACCCAGGGGAAATTATTAATGGAATAATGAGGCAATAATTTTTGTTATTTGTACAAATAAGATCATATGAAATCAATGATGCTCTAAATAAAGGTGTAAAAAATCATATTGGAGTGCTAATAAGTTTTCAAGCAAACAGAATGATGTATTCTGTGAAAATTACACTTCAAAAATCATTTGCCCCGATGGAAGTAAATTCTAGATGCAATAATATTGCAGCATGCAGTATATAACAGAAAACACTGCAATAAATGTAAAAGCTGAATGAAACTTAACAAAAATACTAATAGCGTTGTTTTTTTTTCTGAAGACAGAGCATATGGGCGTGCACACATACACTCCAGGAGTGAACGCGATGAATGTGTAAGCTAGGAAGCCTGCAAACTCTGAAGCAGGACCATTTGGTTGAAAATAAGAATAGCTAATGTTTTTGGAAATTGTAGGGCAAAGAATGTTTGCAATAGAAATCAAGGCACGTTGAAGATCAAGGTCAAAATAGGCGTGTGGTTGTCCCCTTGGGGATAGTCACTATGAATTCGAAATGATAGTACTAATGTGACTATGTGTTTCTCTCCACGTACTTCCAGCTGCAAAAGTGCAGGCATAAAACAGAATTCACGCAAGAGATTTGTGTGTATAGTTTAAGGAATCGCGTTAAACACATACTGTGGGATGGTTGTGACTCACCAAAACAAATATATCAATTAAGTACAGGAGAAATCTCACCTTCAATGACAAGAATACAGGCAAAGAAATAGAGGTTTCCCCCCGTTATCTGAAAGTAGTATGTTTTTCAGAAACCTGGTGTGAACCCCAAATGGCATAAAGCAAAGAAGGAATTACCATTAAGTTATGTGGATTTTTTTTAGCATGTCAGTTCCCCAAAATAACCTCTCTTAGGCTTTTCTGATGCATGCGAATGGATGCATAAAATACATCCAGGAGGTAAAGCCCGGATGCTCACAAGAAGTTCAAAGCTCTGGCGACTTGATGTTGAAATGCTGAGTGTGGTTCCTGGAGAAGGAGGCGCAGAAGCTCTCACTGTGCGGGGGGGCGGGGTGGGGGGGAGCACAGCCTCCAAACTGGCTGGCTGCAAAACAAACACTGAACATATTTTTGCTTTATACCTCTTGTCGGTAAAAAGCAAAAGTCCTCGAGTTTCTTGGGGCACCTGGGTGGCTCAGCGGGTGGAGCATCAGACTCTTTATTTCTGCTCAGGTCATGATCTCGCAGCTTGTGAAATCAAGCCCCAAGTAGCCTGCTTGGGAGTCCCTCTTTCCCTCTCTCTCTGACCCCTTCTCTCTCTCTCTCTCAAAATAAATAGGTAAACATTAATTTTTTTTAAAAGTCCTTGAGTTACTTTTAGATAGCGGAAACAGGTACACAGTATACTGATGTAGATCTTTCATAAACGTCATGTGACATAAGACAAACTGTTGACATGTGAGGAATAGCTGTATCCAGAAACTAACGTGGAAGGTAGTTGGATAGTCTCATTTTTCAGATTTACTGGAAACACAGAGGATAATGTATAGCGTTCAATGTGTGTGCTCTCTCCACTTACTCTTCTCTCTTTTGGGGGTTGATATCTGATGTACCTATTTAGCAATCATTTTTCCGTGTATGTAGAAAGTTTCCTAAGATGTAAAAAATCAGCGAAAAGTTTTCTCTGAAGTAGCAACGTGATGCGAAACTTGCTTAAATCAAGCAATTCTTACTTTTAACGTGAATTATCTTATTAGTGAGTTATCCTAACTCATTGTTCACTAAATACTACAATAGTTTTTACCTCTAAACAGAAAAATCCTTTGTAGAGGTATCAACACATTGCTATTAATTCATAAATGTAAGTGTAAAATACGCTTTTAAGTAGCATCTTCAATAACGTATATTTGAATAATTATTTTTGGGAAAATGCAATCTGAGACCTAATATTTGATTGTTCAAACCATAATTGCATAAAAGATGTTAAGTGTAGCCTTTGGGGATCGTGCGACTCATGTTATAGGCTTGCCTTATTCACACACATGAAATCTGTAAAGTGCAGAATTAATCCCTAAGGCATGTTAATATGCTTCTTTGACAACTCTTATTAACTATAACAAGGCATTTAAATTGCAGATACCCTACTGAGTGAATATTCAAAAGACCCTTCACAGCTCTACACCAGAGTGCCAGATGCTTCCTAACACAGCATTACTTGGTTTATTTGTGATTTATAAAAGGCTAATTTAGTTTCATATTTTTCTGACACTAGAGAGAGGAAAAAGAGGAAGAGGAAAAGAAGGAGGGAAGGAAGGGAGGAAGGAAGGAAGAAAGGAGGAAAGGAAATCATTTATATTTCAAGACACAAATAGTAGCCCCAATTGTAGCTATGTGCAGCTGAAAAATCTACAGACCAATATTTACCTTAAATATTTAGTGGCGATTACTTACAATAATGAATATTGTTTAAAAGGCGATTGAAAGTAGTTTTGTATGATACATATCACTTAATGACCGGCATCTGTCATCCGAAAGTTGGGAAGAGATTAAAGAGATACTAAAGTTTCTACATGTGACGATTATGTCACAGCATAAAAATATACAATGGAAGCATTTCTGAATAGGAAAACCATTTCCTGGAAGATTCAGCAATGGCTTCCTAAGGTAGAGTTTCCTTGCGTTGAAATGAATGTGGAGATCAGAAGGTACCAATATTGTGTCTCCTGACTGCAAAGGAGATAAAGGTCATTCTACTTGACCTTGCTGTTTACATACATTAGAATCACAAAGAATTAAACATTAGGCTATTTTGCATTTTTATCTCATTTTTGTTTCATGTTTATACCTGCATTTTCAATGTCAATTTTCAGGGCACTACAGGACAGTGTAGATATTATAGTTGTTGTTTTTTTTTCATTTTTAAATACAGTATATCATAGAAACACATCTAACTCTCAATAGCCCGATTGTTTACAAGTGTTTCAAAAATAACTCACTCTCAAATTATAAACTATATTTCACATAAACCTCACAAGCGTTATCCTCAATAAGTGGCTTGTCAGGATTGGCATGAAGCGCAGATGTTGCTTTGAAAATGCATGGAGTGAAAAAAGAAAAGAAAATCAGGAAATCCGGGTCAAGGACAAGCTGGGTGGTCACTGTGTGCAGTGAGTGGGAGTATGAGAGGAATAGCTCTAGTTTATCCTTCGAAGTATCACTCTGAAACAAACTCTAAGTTGAATTGACCATGAACGAGTAAATTGCAATGATCATTTTCATTTTTACTCTCATTTCATTGTTGAATCTTGTCGTATTTAAGGGGAAAAGTATGAACGCAGGGAAGCTCAAGGTTGCCTTTCTAAAATGTTGGTTTAGTTTTATTCCTTAATTTTGCAAGTGTCTACTAAGTGCTTGCCTTGTGCCTGGTGCTAATCAAGGCAAACAAACAAACAAACAAACAAAAACAGTGGGGAAAAAAGTAGAAGAGAACAGCCATCACTGAGCCCAATTCTAATTGCGAATGATGTTTCCCTTCACGGATAACAAGAAACAACTTTGAAACGCATACAATTTGTTGTCAGAGGACGGAGGTCTGTCACTTATAAGATGTTAGAGTTTATCTAAGTGTTGTAGTTGTGTTGTTTGTTTTTTACGTAATCGATCTAAACTTCCTCATGAACTATCCTTCATCGTACTGGGATTGAGAAAAGGAAGCTGTACAAATATTACAAATATCTATAATTTGATCTCAGTGTCTTTCTGTTCAATATTACCTCTTTTGGATAATCCTACTCCTGGGAAAATGTCCCATCTTGTATTCATCTCCGCCATCTGTAAGATGGTATTTCTCTCTATCAAGGAGCTTATTTGCTGTAATAGAGGAGGGCTGTGGGGTTTTGGTCATGTAGTGGAACCCGGATTCCGTATAATGCATCCTTGAATGGTAACTTCACAAATAGAGTTTATGCCCTCTGAGATCCTCATGACAAAGCCAGCAGCCATGCTGAAACCCTTGTACCCTGCAGCATCTCTATGCCAAGTCTCATCTCTCGGAGCATCTATATTTCTTCACAAGCACACGCAAGAACCCTTGGACGGTTGATACAGCTGAACGGACCAATTTAAGCTCTTGTGTTCACCCTGGTCACTGCAGAGTTAGCTTAAGTCCATACCCCCAATATTGGAACAGGCTCCAATTCACTTTCCAGAATTCCAAATTCAGAAGGGGCAAACCTTTCTGAATTAAAACATGTCCTTCTCTCTCTTCAATATGGCCTCCACAGGGTCACTCAAGAAATGATACACACACCTGATGTCTGTCTTTATCTCATTGCCCCATCCTAGGCTTTCCCACAGTCCCCTGGGGGAAGGATCATACTTTGTAAAAGAGCAAATCAGGAAGGATGAATGTTAAAAAAGGAAATAGATCCCATTTATGTAATTTAATCAATCTATGCCTAAGTCTCTGTGCCTAAAGAAAGTAGGATTGTAATAATACCTGCATCAGATGGTTGTTATGAGAATTAAATGCAAAGGTATGTTTAAAGCAAGAACATGTTTTTGTTTTTGTTTTTGTTTTTTAACTTTAATGTTCTGCTCACTAGTACTTTGTTTTGATGCCTTTAAAGGGGAGAGAGATAATGGCTTCTGCGTAATTCTGTGCTAGATTCGTCTGATATTATTATCAAATGTGTATAGGATACATCTTAAGTGATTTCGTTGATTACTTTTAGGTCACTTTTATTCAACCAGACCTTCAAGAACATCTGCCATGTAATAGAAACCACGAACAACAGAAAGACAAATAATGTGGGCAGAAATAAATTCTATATGGTCCAAAATGAGAAATCAGTACACACAAAATATAGAAGTCATGGTAAATCAGCTCCTTAAGTCCAATACCTTGGAGGTGATGTTCAGAGACAGATATCATTATGCTGAGCATGACAGCACAGGGCAGAGTCAAAACACAAAATAGATGCCCATCTTTGTTCAACTTTGCCTGTCATAGTTTGCACATAGAACCTGCCCCAAAAGGATGTGATAGTGCTTCAGAAGATTTAAAGAAAGACAATTAAAATAATCAGTGGGTCCAGGGCCAGGTCCCAGTGAAAATAAAGGCAAATAATTAGTGCTGGGTAATTTCAAACAGCCACGAGAATGGCTTGTGTATTAGATATACTCTCCCTCAGTTTTTCATTTGAGGATGTGGAAAAAACATTTTTGCACATATTTCCAATGATCCTGGAGACTAGGATTCTATCAAGAGCATATACCGGTACTTGATGGAAATTTTCATAGTGGTAACTTTGGTATTCGATAAAGTATCATGATTTGCAATTACACAGATCATTATTTTGATGGCGGTGATATTCAAGGAAAACTCAGCAAGATTTTTGAATGGCCCTAATTTTTGCTCCTAGCTCAGAGTGGCAGAAATGTACTGACTAAAATAACAGTGTAAGCAGAATAACATTATTTAGCCTCATCATATTTTCATGGAATTTTCTGAAGCAGCAGGCAGCTTTGGTTCTTGGTTCTTTTCTCCCCCTACTGTGGTCTCATGACACTTAGGGCATTCTATTCCATTCCTCTTCTCTTTTCCCATGTGTATTTAAAGACTATAAATCTTTTTTTTAATGTTTCTTTATTTTGAGAGATACAGAAGGAGAGAGCATACCTATATGTGAATGAGGGGAGGGGCAGAAGAAAGAGAAAGAGAAAGAGAGAGAGAGTCTCAAGCAGGCTCCACACTGTCAGTGCAGAGCCTGAGGGGGTGGCTTGATCTCACGAACTGTGAGTTCATGGCCTCAGCTGACAGTAAGAGTTGGATGCTTAACTGACTGAGCCACCCAGATACCCCTAAAAGACTATACATCTTCATAAGAAATGTGAATATGGGTTTAGAGGGAGGCGTGCTATCTCATTGAAACCTGAGATCTATAGTTACTTCCAGGAAAGACTTCATGGCAGTTCCTGCTGGGTACACGGAATCCTTGCTGAAGGGCACGCAGTGACCCTGACACAACCTAAGATACGGCTGGGAAGTGAAGGGGTACGTGCAGTCTTGCAGGTTTATCCCAGGATAGTTAGAGACCCAAGACATCAGAAGAAGCCAGGATCTTGGAGAGCCATTCAAAAGGAGAAACGCTGGTTCTTAGATTTGGGGATGGCGATTGTATGTGCTTTTGCCCCTACGAGACAAGATTTGAAAGGGAGGCTATATTCCTCACTCCCATGTTTCTTCCGACGTTAGGTACCCAAAGTTTTATCCTCTTTAAACAATGATTAAACAGGATCAATCTTTTGGAGGACATACTCCCAAAATAGAGATAAATGGATCAGGAGACAAAAATTGATGGGGAAGAGGACAATAGAAATGAAAAAGCAGGGGAAGAGGTCAAATCTTCAGATGTTATGTGTTTCGTCAAAGGAGAAAAAAAAAGGCAGCAGAACAGAAGTATATGAGGCACACCTCCTAAGCTGATCTGCAGTAAAGCGACCCTGATCTGGAGATAAAAGGGGCTTCTCTCTGTTGTGAAAAAAACAACATAAAGAAGTCATATAGGTAGTGGAAAGTCCTGATAACATAAGACATAGTGGGAAGTCCAAGAAACCCATACAAGATTTAAGTAGGAACATGAGATTACTTTGGAAAAGGCACGAAAATCGGGCTTGCCTCTGACTGTATCTTTGCAATGCTAAGCAAGGAGATCAGGCGAGAGTGCTCTCAGAGCGCTTAGAGAGGCTTGGCTAGGATCCAAGAAGTCGATGTCCAGCCAGTTCAGTGAAATGCATTCCCAGGGATGGATCTACTCAGAAATTAACACTCACAGGTCTTCTTAGAAAAGAAAATTATTTAAATATGTGCTCAGTTGATAAAAGGACATGACAGTTATGAATCAGCATCTGAACATTTCTTTGCTTTTACTCCAGAGATATTTTGTTCTCTAAAAAGAGATGTTGCTAACTCTTGTTCATAATTTAATCATAACTCCTTAGTGTTTATTCCACCCAGGATACCATATGACATTGAGTGCTTATGTCTCCTCATGCTTCTGTTGTCTGTGACTTTTGCTGAGCCTTCCCTTGCTTTTGGTGACCTTGGCAATTTTGAGGAGTACTGGTCAGTTGTATTGTGAGATGTCCCTGTATTGGAATTTGTCCCATGTTTTTCTCATGATTCACTGGGTTGACAATCATGATAGATTGGGTCTCATGAGTTTTAAATGGAGTATTCCTATCTTTATTAATGTACTTTTTAAATAACATGATTTCCCCCCCTTTGCCTGTTAATAATGTAAGGGACATTCAGTCAAGATACACTAATTTATTTTGCAGTAACAGATAACACCAAAGTTTAATAGGCAAGCAACAATGGTTTACTTGTCTACATACTATGTGTGTGTTATTGTCTGATGGGACTTTCCCCCACATAATATTTATCTCCATTTTGGGATTAGGCGGGTGCAGGCATATTTCTGGTATCCAAAGCAGGGGAGGGGGGAGGGGGGAAAGCAGAGGTAATCATGATCAGCCAACTGCTCAGAATGACATGTGTCACATCTCACATTTCACTGGACAAAGAAAACCACACAGGCAAGTGGCAGAATTATATATTCAACACTAGGAAGGAAAAATGGATATTCTGAAGAGTAATAAAAACTACCTCATAAGGGTCTGAGTTTCATCATTTAAGTGGAAGAAAGATACATAAATCTATAAAAAGTTATAAAAACAATTTTATGGAAAGCAATACGGAAATAATGAACATAAAGTAGAAATACTTCTAAAAAGAGAGAAAATGAATATAAATTAGAAAAAATCAAAGAGATTGAAGGAAATATGCTCAACAGAGATACAATACGTTAAGCAATTTATAGTTAAGCAAGAATAGTTATCAAGAATAAAACTATGCCAGTTAACCAAGAATAAAAATATACGAATATTTAAAAGAAGAAAAAGCAGATAAACAACAAAATGGAGAGACTTAGGACACAATAGCCTGAAATTGTCTAAACTAATAATTTAGAAAGTCTTTGTAAAACTGGAAATTGTTGCAAGGTAGCATTGACCAATTTGTGGGTAAAGAATTCAAAATGTGAAGAATTCAAAATGTGAATTCAATAATTACAGAACGAGTTGACAGCCATCAAAGAATGATTATGTTTTACCTTTTACACCTCTTGTGTGCATCAGCATCTGATCTTTCCAGAATAAAACTAATTTAACTGTCAATGATTTTTTTTTTTTTGCATAGAAAAATAAAGTTCAACAAGTCAGCTTTAAAGGAGCAACTTCGTCCTTTATAAATGAAGAGAAGCCTGCATACCACCTTAAGCACTGTTTATCATAAAGCTATATGATGCTAAACAGCTTTTTCAAAGCAATCAAATGGCAAAGCCAATTTGTGTTGCCATATCTCGATAAGCAAAGCAATTCAGTGTTCTCAAAATAAAATATATTTCAGACTTATTTAATGAGATCCACATATTCAAGGGCACAATGATTTTGCTTCTGCTGGCTAGTTATTTGCCAGTTCCTGAAAACATGTTTTGAACTTGCTTTAATAGAAGCTTGGTACCACAAAGAACAACAAAAGGGAGGAATGTATATAATATGGAAGATGATAAAATACATTAAAAAATACCAAACACAAATCAGTTCCAGGTGCTGGGCCTTGTGTCCCCAACTTCAAATAAGGTTGAGTACTGGGTAGGACTATATATAAAATGCATTTTTCCTTTTCATCAAAATGATCCACCGATAAGCTTTATGAGTCAGCAATTACAGGTTTTACATTCACCTACATTATTTTGAATAACAAAGTAGATTTGGGGCATAATTCTTCAACATGAAGTCATGAGATCTTAATCAAAATCAGTTTAAGATGTTATGCAATTTTTAGGGGTGCCTGGGTGGCTCAGTCGGTTAAGCATCTGACTTTGGCTCAGGCCATAATCTCATGGTTCATGAGTTTGAGCCCGCTTCAGGCTCTGTGTTGACAACTCAGAGCCGGGAGCCTGCCTTGGATTCTGTGTCTCCTTCTCTCTCTCTCTGCCCCTCCCCTGCTTGTGTTCTTTCTCCCTCTGTCTCTCTCTTCCTCAAAAATAAATAAACATTAAAAAACAATTTTAAAAATATTAGGCAGTTTTCTCAAAAAATAAAACATGAAATTACCATATAATCCAGCAATTCCATTCCTGGGTATATACCTGTAATAATTAAAAGGAGAGATTAGAATAGTATTTGTATGCCCAAGGTCACAGCAGAATTATTCACAACAGCCCAAAGGGGGAAGCAATCCAACTGTCCACTGACCCACAAGTGGATAAACAGCATGTGATACGTACACACAACAGAATATTACGCAGCCTTAAAAAGGCAGGGGATTGTATGAGTTTATTTACTTATTTTAGAGACAGAGGGAGAACAGGTGGGGGAGGGACAGAGAGAAAGGGAGAGAGAGAATCCCAAGCAGCCTCTGCACTGCCAGAGTGGAGCCTGACTGGGGGCTCCAATTCACAAACCCTGAGATCATGACCTAAACCGAAATCACGAGTCGGATGTTTAACCAACAGAGCAACCCAGGTGCCCTTAAATGGATTGAAATTTAGAATATACTCCCAAAGAACAGTCTCCCATTTGGCAAGAACTTCAGATCATTGTAGCAGTCCGTTGTAGATCACATCTACCCACACACAGCAATGTGGTAAAAGCCCGCGGTAAAGAGATCGTTACTATACGCCCTGAGATTATCGTATTTTCTGATTGGGTGCTGGGAGGTTAACCAAATGTCTGATGACAGTATGACGTACAGATCCAAAACGGTCATGATTTCAAATAATTTAGACAAAGGGAACATGCTGGATCCTGAGCAGATGTGTCAGAGGACATAAAAAGTGCATCTGGCAACGGCAACCTTTCGACTGATCTTGCAGACACATCTGTAGGGTTTAAACACATTTTTATATACAATCCAAAAGAGGGAAAATACATTTTCAAAGTATATATGATTTTATATACTATGGTACTTGAGCAATGCACATGTAACCAAGTATCTTAAGTAGATATCTAGTAGTACGTTGGGTATAGCTCTCAAATATAGTATATTATGGAAGACCAAGACCTTTGTAGATCTCAGTGGAAACTAGGATATTGCCTTTTATTTGGAACCTATCTTATATCAGAGCAAATGTACATGTATGTTTATTTAGTATGCTCATTATTTGTATTAACTTCGAATATCCATGTTTTCTGTATAATGTTCGACAACCCATGCATGACACATATCATTTTTATTGACTTAAATTCTCCATGCTTCAATGTCCTCAACTGGCAAACAGAGGCAATGCGTCAGGATTTCACGGTTAGAGAAGCAATCACTCAGCCTCAGAATAATGCCTCGTGGATAGTAAGTACCTTGTAAGTGTCAGCCATTACCATTTGCTGTAATTCCCTCTGTATCTTCCATTCTAAAATATCTCTGAGGTAATCTCAATTTGTGAGTTACTTTTCTAACGTCAACAACTTTTAACTTTACATTTACAATGAAACACAAAAATAGTAAATGTGGAAGCCTTGAAAAAATCCTGATACATCAAATATATCACACTGCATGATATAGTAAATATTTAACTTTTAAAAGTCTTCCTCTATACCCATAATAAATCAAATGTTAGCAAGTGCTTTTCAAAAAATTGTTCGTTTATCCCTTTTTTAGAAAGAGCCAATTTGAAGTCTAGTCTATATTTTTTGTTTCCCGTTTTGCTCATACTATTTTATGAATATAGATTAATACTATAAGAAAAGAAACAATACCATCCAGGATTATAATCATCCCATATCAAACTATATGGAATATCCACTCCTTACCAAAGGATAACATTTAATATACATAAAATGTTCAAATTGAACTCCATTTTCTCACCACAAAAAAAAAAATGACCTACTGTTCTAGCTATTGTCACTTTTTCCTTGGGATTTCAATAATACATTGTTTTAAACACTTCTATTCAAAATTAAACCTTCTCACCATATGACATTAAAAAATGAATATGCTTGTTCCCATTTAATTTCAACATATCTGAAAAATTTATAGTACAGTTCCAGACAAAGCATTCTATGAGGTCCTATGCTTCCAAAAATACATACTAAAACCCACGGCATCTCTGATTATTACATTTCACAGTTCTTAGTAGATCTCAGTGGGAAAGTAGGATCAAAAAGCATCAACATTTCTTTTTGTCACATGGCTCATTCCCTTCACACACAGCTGCATGAATATACCCTTAAAGGGGAACTCAGATTGAGCAGATCCCTTTATAAAAGGAAGTTATTCTGAGCATCCCATCAGAAGGTAAAACTTTCAAGTCCGGGAAGCAGATATTTCATTACTATTATGACATGATGCATATAACAGGAAAATTTTAAGATAAAGATAGGCTTACACAGAATACAGACTTATTTCTCTCTCATGGTCTGGGTCGTATGGAACACAGGCTCCCGTATAGCTTTCTAATCTCAAAGTTACCTCATGTTCCAAGGTGGCTACTGCTGCTCCAGCCATTGTAACCATTTTGCAGACCAGGAGAAAAAAAACTATATGAGAAACAACAACAAAAAAGGACA
Source organism: Panthera pardus (assembly GCF_024362965.1). Classification (NCBI taxonomy): domain Eukaryota; kingdom Metazoa; phylum Chordata; class Mammalia; order Carnivora; family Felidae; genus Panthera; species Panthera pardus. The sequence goes on along the minus strand of NW_026526710.1, from coordinate 78,934,187 downwards.
TCCAACTACAGAGTTATAACTCATCAAATGTCTTCCCTGAAATCCTTCATCACATTTCTACTGACATCTTAACATCTAGAACTTAACTATGTGGCACAGATAGTTGCAAGAAATGTGGCAGTTTAGTTGAATCTTTTTTTTTAACCCAGATTCTTAGGACAACCTTTATTTTCAAGTGTGTGTGTGCGCACGTTTCATTGAGGTGAAGTCCCCAATGCGTAAAATAAAGTTCTAAGAGTGTACAATTCAGTAGCATTTAGTACATTCACCATGCTGGGCCCCCACCACCTCTACGTAGTTCAGGAATATTTGCATCACTGTACCTAGCAGCTCCTTTCCTCCTCACCCTCCTGTCCCAGCAGCCCCTGTCAGTCACTAATCTGCTTTCTGTCTCTATAGATTTCCCTGTTCTGGCTGTCTCATATGAATGGAATCACAGAGTACGCCAGCTTTTACTTGTGGTTTGTCACACGTAACAGAATGTTTTCAAGATTCATGTATGTATCAGTGATTCACTCGTGTTCAATTGTATGTACCACGTTTTGTTCATCCATTCATCTGATGATGGATATTTAGGTTGCTACTACCTTTGGCTGCTGCAAACAGTGCTGCTATTCACACGCATATGTTTGAATACAGGTTCTCAGTTCTTATGGGTATATGTCCGGGAGGGAAGTTTCTGAGTGGTATTTAATTCTGTGTTTAGCTGGTTTATTCTTTCTCCATAAAATTGGAATCTGTTCGTAGAAATGAAGAGCAGAGCAGATACCTTGATGACCAGCAATGTCTGTCCCAGCAGATGTGCCCCCTTTGTTTCTCTGGGGACACTTGTTCTGCATTTCTTCTCAACCTCTCAACAGAGATAGAACATGAGTTCTCTTTCTCATCCACGGACAAGATAATGCCCATGCATCAACGACCTTTGTACTCAGAACTCTGTAGCATATTGCCTTCTGTCCCAGTGATTTATAACACAATGGTTTGGTCTCAGAAAGCCGTATCATTTTAAAAATGTTGTTGAGCATGAACCACCACATGGCTGTAACTGCTTAGTGACAAAAAATATGGCGGCAACAGACACCTTCCCCCACAACCTGCAATCCTCTAAGGCTAAAAGTTTGATCTCGGTTGACTCATAATCTAAAAGGGTGATCTTTTATGAATTGGAGTGAATAGCAGAGAACAATTAAAAACTTTTTGAGCTACTTTTTTTTAAAGATTGAGGTTTTGAAGATAAAATCTCGTCCATAAAGTTGTCTTCAGGGATGCACGCTAAGTAAACGGTATGCATTCACATATGCAAACAACCAGAGCACGTTATTCTTAATGGTTAAAAGTAGATACAAATAGGCAATGTTCTTACTCTCTAGATTCTCTCAATAGAATAGCCAGAGAGCAAATTCACCTTAATGAATTAAGCGGTGGTAGCAGAGAATAGCAACATTAAATTTACAGAGCAAGACTGTTCCCCACTTGCCTGTAGTAGGTTTGAAAAGCTTGAGCTCTGGAGTCAGATGAATCTGTTATCCCCTTTGCACAAAACATAAATTCCTAATCTGAGTACTAGCATTGATTTTTAGGCAATTCATGAATCCTCTGAAACAGTAGTCACAGTGTGTATGTGAGCATGCACATTTTTCCACTGAGATTTTCCAAATTTCACTGGGTACACCCTTCCCCACCCTGAGACATTGGCTTAAAAGCTAGGTGATATTAGGGAATGTATTTAACTTCAAGGAACTCCAGGAAATTGTTATAAAATAGGCCAATCCCCTGGGTTCAGAAAGAAATGATGAGGCTGCACACTTCTGAAACAAGAATGCTGGGCAAAGGATATAAGATTAATGCAAAATCCCTTTTCCTTTCTTTTTCCTCTTCACTCTTTTGTGTATCCTACTTCAAGTTCAAGATCAAGATATACCTCTATCTCTTCTAAAGGCTTTCAGAGCCATTCCATTTATTCGTGATGGAATGCTTGATGGAAAGGGGCTCATTCTTCTTCCCTGGACTCTTACAATCATCAGAGTCAGATTGACACAAAATATAACTTAACTTTGTTGCCTACAATTTTTTTTTCCATTCTCAGTAGAACGTATTATTGATGATGGTCAGGGATTTCGTTTGTTGTTGTTGAATCTTTTTGTACCTCAAGCTATTATTTTTTTAAAGGTTGAGTTTTCAAACATAAAGCCTCCATCGTAAAATTATCTTAAGCTGTACCACTATATAAACTGTATACATTCACAGATACAAACAACCAGGTCACATTATTCTATTTCCTATTGCTGTTAGGCGCATGATAAATATTTTCTGCAAATTTGAATGAATAGTTGTAGCTTTCTGAGCCACACTACCACTGTTTTGGGGAACAGAGTTTCTGTTTGCCTTCTATCTTGGTCCACATGGTTGGGATCAAGATTTGCCTATAAATACCCTAATTAAATGCTTTCTACAAAAATACTGAAGATGGGGTGCCTGGGTGGCTCAGTCGGTTAAGTGCCTGACTTCGGCTCAGGTCATGAATGATCTCACGACTCGTGAGTTCGAGCCCCACATCAGGCTCTGTGCTGACAGCTCAGAGCCTGGAGCCTGCCTCAAATTCTATGTCTCCCTCTCTCTCTCTCTGCCCCTTCCCCACTCGTGATCTGTCTCTCTCTCCTTCAAAAATAAATAAACATTAAAAAAATACTGAAACTAACTCCTAATCATACTGATGTTCCTATGCCTCCAGAAAATTTGGAAATTCTGAAGTAAAACTATGGCCATTGGAGAAGAAAAAAATAAGAAAATCAACTTTAATGTTTAATCTAATGTTTTGCTAAAAGATGGCTATTCAGCAAGCCAGAGGTTAAGAAACTGTACTAATCCCAACAGATAAATGTTAAAAAGAGATGAAAATAATAAATATAATCAATAAGTCAAGTAAAAGTATTATTTGTTCCAAGGTTATCTTAACTATTTAAAAATTTGAATGACACAACGCTAACATATAATGTATGTGCACACACACACACACACACAAACACACACACACACACACATTTTGTTTAGAAGAATCAAGGTTTTGATTCTGTTTCCTTAACTAGTGAACTGTGTGATTTTTGACAAGCTATTAAATCTATAGTCATGTTGAGTTTCTTCCTTCTAAGATGGGATTAAATATTATTTTCCCAGATTGTTGGGAGGATTGGATATAGTATTTTTAAGTGATGTTGCTATTTATCCAGTAAACATTTTCAACACACACTGGTCCATGTTCTTTGTTGTTATTGGTTGATTCAATAACTCAAGTCAATATACTAAATCAGGAGCCACTTTTTTTGGTCCTCCTGATATATTCCTTACAAATTATTAATTAGATTAATAGGTATGCATTTGTTAGTGGTTCTGCTGTTGACGAAAGTGTGTTTTATTCATTCTGTAGGCAACAATTTTTGCACGTTACCCCTGCAAAGGGATTATCTGTAATAAATCTAACCTCTGATAAGAGAAGCAATTGTGTAAATACCTTTTTAATTATTGCTACTTTTATCCACAAGGTGTCATTAGTATCAATAAAGTGCATCCCACAGATAAATTCAGTCTGAACAAGTCTTTATTTCACTGGAATCCATCCTGGACCCTCTGCTTCCAATATAGGAGATTTCAGTAGGTAAACAGTTTCACTCTATCAGTGGCTGGAGATATAGCTCTCAATCCCTCAGGAGATGCCAGAGTAATGTTGATGTTTCCTTTTTGCATCAACTATGTCTTAGCCCTCTCCTTATCTGCAATCACTTGGTATTTTCCCATTTATCATTAATTTTTACCTGAAACCTCTGGTTCAGCCAAGGGGCTGAACCCATGTAACTGTCATCAATATGATTCTTGCCAATGCTTCCCGCTTTGTTCCTTCCCAGTTGTATGGAGTAGGTTTAGATGATCGCAAGTTTATAGCATGCTGTCCTCCACTGGGTAGGAAAGAGGCTGCATCTGTTACATCAATATAGCGTTGAGGAGTTAAAAACAACCACTTCAGACTTCTATTAGGAATTTGAGCAGCTATTTTTAAAGGTATTGTTATTGTGTCATATTAGAAGTCAACCCGTTTTCTGGAGCTCATACATGCAAGAAGGTGCCAGAACCACTGTAGGATCAGTCAGAGAAAATGAAATATTGTAGAAGTCAGAAAGAAGTTCCATCCAAACCACCTCACCCTCTCTTCTCTATTTTTCTCGAGTGTAGAGGTAGCGATAATATTCTTTTACTTCTATGCTTATTAAGTTTCAGCACACAGGCATGCATTAAGTCTTCGCTTTAGATGCTTATTATCCCTAAATTTTGTAAGCATGGGTTTTAGTAACTCTTTCTCATTTCCAAACAACCCGCCACTTTGTACATGATAAGTTGCATGATAGCTTACATGGGAGGCTTTTTAGACTATTTCCCCCTTGCACCTGCAGTAAAATGGGTTCCTTTGTCTGATGACACTGAGGCAGGGATGACAGATTAGAATCGTATTTTCTGTGTTCATCATGTCGTAGTGTTAGAGACATCTGCTTCCGTTGCAGACGATGCAAATCTGAATCCAGAAAGAGTCTCTAATCCAATGAAGACCCATAGGTATCCAAGTAAAGCTTTGGAGAAAACACTGATAAAACCCACCTGTCCACACTGGACTTGGTCAGATCTTGGCGGTATGACCCAGGACAGATTTAGTGCCTGCTCGCTCTTTCTTTCTTTCTTTCTTTCTCTTTCTTTCTTTCTTTCTTTTTCCTATTGAGAAGCATAACAATTTTAGTTAATTTTCTTGCTGTTGAGGGGCATGATAGGAAATTACCTTTTTCTGCTCATGTACAGTGCTTAAATTCCTCCATGAGTGCTCATTTTATGTACCTATAATGCTACTTTCAAAGAGCAAATGATGACACTCCTTGTTGCTACCAGATCCTGCTACATTCAGAAGGAGAATTGTCTACTTCTATGTCCCACTTGTTTTTCCTTTGGGTCCATAACAGTTTGAAGACCATTGCATCCTCATCAAATGCACCCTTTATCTTTTAACCATTCAAGAACCAGTTTTAAACCATGTGGCCAGTCCAATTCCTATTGAAAAGTAATTACTATTAAGTCACTACGGTGGTGGTATTATTATCATAATAATTTATTTCCTCTAATACTAGAAGAACATCACCAATAATTCTACCTGTTAAGGAAATTTATCTTTTCTTTTTTCAATGGTCACCTGGACACAATGCAGTAGCATTCTAGAACAAGTGTCGTTCAGCTACCTCTGAACTACCGTAAGTTAAGTGTAATGCCTTTTAAGGATCCCTCAACAATTAAATGGGGGCAGTGGAAACCTTAATTTGGTATATAATTCTTCAAAAATAAGGAAACCCAGTCAGTGTCTGTACCTCTTTTTAATATTTTGGTGCTGGCAGAAATAATTTATTTTTCTTTGAGGTATATCTCCTTGGTGGCTCATGCCACCAAATAGTTCTGGTACGTTCCTTTTACCAGGTTATAACAATAAGCAAGAGAATATAAATACCTTTGTGGGAGCACAGTAAAAATGTATTCTTGACCACATGACATGAGTGCAAATTTGCTTTGACTTTCTTCTGTCGTAGGAGTTGAAAGCCAGTATTAGCCAAATGGATCTCAACAGAACATTAGTGCTCTTCAGTTTGTGACATATTTTGATTTAACATCATTTCTCGTGCAATTGACATCTTTGGAAACATCCCAGGATCTGCCAACTTTTTTTATAGCCTATACCGGACTAGTGAGTAAACTATTCAAGTACCTACTAGAACATATCCTGGGTAAGAGGCGAAGACCCCTAAATCTCCCCAACCCTCTGAGGGAATCTTTATTGTTTCAAATTATCTAATTGAGTGGCCCTTGGTCATTCTAAAGGTTCTCATCAGAAATATCCAATAAAAGGATATAAGCAGCAGATATAAAGGCAACACTTTTCCCAATGACTTGGATAAGGGAAGAGACATTCAAGTATCAAAAGCTTTCAATGAGGAGTTCAGGGAGAGGTGTCGAAACAATCATGCACAACTTTCTTTCACAAATTCCTACTCTGAGCCATTCTCTCCCTTTAAACCTTTCATAGTCAAATCACTACAACCTTTAAATTTCATCACAATATCCTTTAAACTCCACTACAAATTTAGGGAATGTGCATCACGTCCAGGAACGTCAGCTTTTTACACCTGCTATTTCCCACACTAATGTGAAAGGCTTTGGGGCCATATCTGGGTGTTGTACCAAGAAATCTTGACCACCCCATTGTTCAAAATGGTGGCCCTCTTTATCATGCCATAATATCTTCACTGACTTTGCCTCAAAGTATCCAGAAATATGGAAGCATTTTTCTGAGATTCTTGAGCCTTATGAAAGCTGGTATATAGAGAACAGATCAATTGAGGTTCTTGTGGAGTCTGAAGAATTGATAGAGGACGTTTGCTGTTTGGGCACCTAATCTCTGATGCTTGACATCAGCACATCAGTAGTCACATCATTGGTGCCCTCCTTTTCCATTCAATTTTCAATCAACCTTCTAAAGATTTCTTCAGGGTTTAATCTCTTTGATGCATTTCCTCATTTTTTAACTTGAAAGATTTTTTTTTTTTAGCCACTCAAAAAATGCTTACATCAGTCTCCAAATTTTGCTATATGTCCCTGGGGAACAAAGAATCATTGATATAACCAATCCGAAATGGGCTTATATTCTCAGCATATTTACATGTTTTAGAAGAATTAAGAACTTTTCTTTCTCCTTATACTTTATTCTAACTCCTTTAACATAGATTAATAAATTAAGGGTAAAATTTAGGGATCATCTAGCCCACACACAGTGATCAATGTGGTTGCCTACTGAGAACCTTGTGTTAACTCAAATCCCCTCTCCTTTCAATTGTGAGCAGAGCCAGGAAAATTTGTTGCAGTCAAAAATATGTAAAACTTATTGTAGCAAAAGTCCCCTGGGAGCTGTTTATATCAGTCCATGAAATGAGCCAGTTCTTTGACAGAATAACCCCTAGTCTCAGGAGTTATCTGTTCAGATCTCTTATCTTGATAAGATTTTGAATAATGAGGGGTGGAATGAATCACATCTATTATGACCTGATAGGTTTACAAATTCCCATTAGTATAATATTTTACCTCCTAACTAGAGTTATAATTTATCCTCCACAAGGCAGATTCAAGCACTTTGGGGAACTGGCTCCATTTTGACTTTCACTAATAGAGTCCAAAGCAGCCAAGGAACCAATTTTTTTGTCAGTTTGTCCTTGGTTTACATCTTGTTCTTTATCCATTTTACTATTTCCTCCAACACTGGATTTATCTCTTCTATATTCCATTTTCCTTAATTGATCATAATGCTTGGGCAACTTCAAATCAGGGATAGCTCAAGGGCCAACCTGACATTAGACATGATTTACCCTCCCTTTCTTTCCTTTCTTCCTCCCAAACCAAGCCTTAGCCATGTTTAAATTAAATCTGGCGTTGTTTCAATAATCCTGCCAGCTACACTAGTTGTAACAATTATTCCTCTGTACTCACACCGGCTCTAATAAAGGCAAAGGATTCAACACAGCAGAAGAGCGAAAGCACTGGCAAATTTCAGAACAGAGATATCCAAGCAAAACTTCCCATACCCTCTCAAGCTCAACAAGTACATAATTCAGCTCTGTTTGTGAACCTCCAATATAGTCACAAAATATATCAGTCTCGAGGAAACCGTAGCCTCATTTAAACGTGGTCTTCTATACCTCTCCAAGGTCAAAGATTTACATTTAAGGTGACGGTATTCCCCGAGTTCCCAACTGTGACCAAATATTAAAAAAAAAAAAAAAAAGAAGCAAAACCCTCATAGTTAGAGAAGCAGGCAATGTCTAAGAAAACACGGAGAAATACTGATGATGAGTGCATCTAAGCATGAGCCGTCAGACAAATCTTTTTAGAGGTTAAGTAAGAGAAATTGCAAAGAGCTGATAACTCTGTTGGTTGTGCTCCTGAAGCATTGACTCTCTAAGACACAGTCCTCAGTCAAATTATCCTAAGTAACCACTCTGGCTTAGGTTTGTGTTAAGACACCAGTGTCTCGTGCAGGAATAACTAGTTATTTCTTCTCTCCTACATGGATATGTAAGATATTTATGAATACATAAACAAACTGTATGGGATATACTGAAAGCAAGATAGAAACACCAAGGAGAAACTATTGACTTATATCAGAAAGAGAAAAAGCTGGCTAAGGATGAACATCTCAAACTTGAATTTTGAATAGATTTTATGTCTATCACATTAATGAATAAAGTTCCATTAAAATGGCCTTTTCCACTTGTGTTCTTAAGAAACAATAGCATATGCTTAATTTCCTTAAGAATTTGGAAATCTGAAGAGCTTGATAGAATTAGGAGATGTCAGTTCCAGCAAGTTTAAAATTATACTTGAGTTTGGTACTTTTATTTTTTAAAAAGCGCCTAACTCCTATGACAATTATTCCTTAAAAACTAAGTACAATTCAGGGCAGGTTAGCTAAAAATGTGTATCTTACTTGTTAATGTCTTAAAGAAGTTTCCATTCTAAGAGTGTTTATTAAATATTGACTATTAGACTACATTCTATATCAATGTATATATTTTGTCTTTTGCTCAAAGCAGTATAATACTTCTTTTTTTCAAAGGTAAAAAGTTGGGTTATGAGTTTGGAACTGATATTCCAAAGAACTTTCCACCATGATTAATCAACTTACATTTATAACACAACCTAACTGCATATGATATATATGAATTATTTGGGACTTTTAGTCTCAATAATTTACTCATGTGTTTATATCACAATAAACATATTGACATGCTTCTTGGAAGCTTGGGGAGCAGTTGGACACACAGGGGAATTTTTCTTAGCACTGTATAGTCTGTAGCCTATTTGTAAAATGAGATATATTTTCATATGTTGAAAGAAGGGTAGAATAATGGCAGCTTCCGATATAAGTTCAACAAATAATTACTTCGCATGTTGACTTTCTCCTCCTGACAAAGGAGGATGTTTTGATTTAAAAGATTGTTATCTAAGAAAAAGCAAGACTTGGTGTTCAGGACACAAGGGATATCACCTAAGAAGGGCATCCATATTTGGTAGAGAAAGGAAACACCAGTGGGGCAATGGTGCAAAAAGCCTTGGTTGAAACAAGAGGAGGAGAGTAATTTTAGAAATGGAAGTGATGGAGAATGTGCTCTGCTCCAACAAATTAGATTGCTATAACTCTTTCAGCGATTTGGGGAAATAGAATATTGAAAGGAGCACAGGAAGTGACAAGAAAAAAATGAGATAGTTATTAATTCCAGGGACAATAACAAAGTTTTTTCAAGCAAACACAGTGTACTATGTGGCTCAGCAGCCAACCATATTTTCTTAACAGGTTTGCTTAAATACTAAATACTAAAATAGAATGACCAGTCATGATTACCTAGAAAACTGAAATATTGAAGTGCAGTCAAGAGCAAAATCGGGGATCACATACAAGAGATATCTGGTAAAACCCATAGCATTTACTTGTTAATGAAATCAACTGGGCACACTAGAGACAGAATTTCAAAGATTTGGAACTGATAAAGAATATCTCAAGCAGTGTTTACAATTTTATATGGATAAGAAATATTAAAAATGATTTTGTGTATACGTAACTAGGCATCTAGATCTGATAAGGACCGACAGAGACTATTTAGGGACCCATTATAGATCAGTGATTTTTATTTAGGTCTCCTCTTGTTCCTTTTATTTCTCAAAGGCCAAATCTCCTACCCTTCAAGCAACAGTGATTTACTGCTTCCTCAGGCAGGAAGGCATCTGATTCTGTCAATTACATAGTAAATCAAATTCCTATCTTATAATTTGTTAACTTTTTCAGAGATTTGCATACTGTGGATTTTATCTCTAATTAGGGAATGACTTAATATGTCATTTGACATTTCAAGCCACACATTTACTACAGACACTTTTTAAGAGAGGATCTTGTGATTATCCTGTGCCTAAGGATCTAAGGATGACTGACTGAACTCTCAGGGCTCGGAGACAAAGGAGAGATGGGTTTTAAGAGAAAAAGCTGCAAGAAATGATCTCCTCCCCATGCATTGCTTTTTCCTAAATCTGTATCCTTTATCCATCATGGCTTTACTCTTTACCCTGAAAGAGGGCGGGACAACGTAATGATCCCTTAGAGATGTGACAGATGCAGAAGGCAACCACTAATATGAAATGAACACAGAGACACTCAGAGTAATCTGTTAAATAAATCGATCCCCAAAGATGGTAAATCCCTCCATGGATGTCAGCGTCTGCTTTGCCTCACAAGGATACTGAAGAGAGTGAAACTCTCGTGGAGAAAATGTCTTTCAGAGGTATCAGAGAATTAAATATGTGATTTGGTTTTCCACCTATATGACTATAATTAGTATTATTTGGAAATGGCATTTCTCTTCCATCTACGTTATTAGCACGTAGCACAAAAACAATTATGCATGTGATTAGAGATACATCCAATTAAATTTGCTTTGAGTTTTATTTGATTGAAGCAATAAACTCAACATATACGTTTAGTATACGTGTTTTATTAGCCATGTAGCAAAGCTGATTGTTTAGGCAAGGCACTTTAGAAGAATTATTGTGCACAATATAAGAGAGCATGTGCAAACTTCAGTAAAGGATTATGTGTACGGTTATTTACAAATATTGTTAATCATTATTCTCTTCAGGCATAAATGTGTTCAAACAAGCTTATTTCTGTCTTACTGCCTTCCCACAAGGCACTTTTTTTTTTTTTTTTTGCCTGGAGCAACTTTGATAGTTTTCCATCAGCATTAGTTCTTTCTTTTCATGCATTCATTTATTGATTTACGTATTTACTTATTTATTTAGAGAGTGGGGGATGGGAAGACAGAGAGGGAGAGAGAGAATCTTAAGCAGGCTCCTCGCTGCACAGCATTTGTTATTATGAAGCATCTAAACATGGTATAAGTTTTAAATATTGGAGAATATAGAATGGGTAGAGGGACAAGAGGGACTATTTCTGACAGAAAGGTTCATATATTCAAGCTTGCGTAAATATGAATACACACTTGTATGCCTGAAGTGACCATGAAATATGCCTTTCTCAAGCTTCCTCATCTTTTACTGAGTGACTGATATGGGCTGGACCCTGGTAATACAACAGGTGGACAGAAGCTTTGTGGTTTTTTTTTAAATTTTTTTTTTAATGTTTATTTATTTTTGAGACAGAGACAGAGCATGAACGGGGGAGGGGCAGAGAGAGAGGGAGACACAGACTCGGAAGCAGGCTCCAGGCTCTGAGCCATCAGCCCAGAGCCCGACGCGGGGCTCGAACTCACGAACCGTGAGATCGTGACCTGAGCCGAAGTCGGACGCTCAACCGACTGAGCCACCCAGGCGCCCCCAGAAGCTTTGTTTTAATCACAGTACTCAGTTATACTTTAGTTGCGAAAAACATACTTGAAATATACAAATATGCAAATAAATGCATAATTATAATTTATACCAACGATTACCACCAACAAAAATTTAAGGTATCACGAGGGAGCATAATTTAGATGGGGCAGAATGAAACAAAATATCTCCAGCTGAGCTGAAACTGTAAAGATAACAGGACTTTGCTGAGGAAAAATGAGGCACGTGGGGTCTGTGGGGAAGAATGTTAAAAGCCTAGTCAGTCCCTGGGGCCTGGGGATAAACTTAGTATATATTAACAAAGTGAAGAATATTGTAATTGCAGCCTCATCATGGGGAGAAGAAAGACCTAAGTTACTGAGGACACAGTTCATGCAGGATATTTCTCAGTTGATCAAGGACCCTGGAGGCAAATGGATATTCCTCTAAAGTAATAAGAATCCATGATACGTTTCGCAGGCCACACCACACGTAGGGGAGTGAAGGGGCAGACAAGGAAAAATTAAAACGAAAAGTGAGTTGGCTGTGTCCATTTAATCATGCACCCATGAGATGAGGCATGAAATTGAGAACCTGGATAAGAATTTTAAAGGTAGAAATATTTGTGAAAAGCGTCATTTCAGGAAAGACAGGATTCTTGTCTGTATTTCCTCATCTTTTCCGGTGCTTGGCAAGAGGAACCACTAACCCCAAAATTCAGTGGGAAAGGAAAGTGCCAGGGAATCATTCTTCAGATGTCTTTCTACCTCATCTCACTAAAGACACACTCACAATCACCTACACACACACGCGTACACACATATGCACACACACCTGTCCCCCACTATACAGGCCACACACACACACACACACACACTCTCACTCACATGCATGCACACACATGCACTCGTATGCACATACGTGTTGTCCCCCGCTGAATCCATTGACCCATAGTCATCACTCAAATCTCTGTTGAGACGTCAATGTCTTGAGATGTGTTATATGATACCCTTCCACATACTAAACCTTCTTCCTATCTTTTCCTTAGTAAAGTCTCCTTATTATGCCATTTAACGGCAATGCGAAATTTTCATAGCAGTTGTTTGATGTTTGAAGTATGCAGGTATTTGTGTATTTACATGTTTAGAATTTATTTCTCCACCTAAGGTATAATTAAACCCCATGAAAGCAGGAACTTTGCCTGGCACATGCCATCAACTCACTCACAGCGAGACTCGGGCAATTAACCCAGTAATCATACACCATTTCTGTTTCTACCTTAACCAACTTGAAGGAATATAGAGATTTTTGAACGCTTGTGGCTTTGATAAAGATAAAAATATCAGAGAAAGAATCGGAACTGCAAAGGAAGAGATGTTTTAAATCTGAAGCATGTTCACTTTGAGATAATGGCCAGTTATCCAAGTGATGATGCGATTTGGACACATAAGTCTAAGAGCAGATCTAGATTGGAATTGAAGAGAACGGCGTCAAAGGGTTTGGGTGAAATTGGAAGATCATGGTCTGGAGAGACTCTTTCGGAAACAAGAGTGGAAAGAGAAGGGCAGCGGGAAACATACCTGCTTGTGGGAAACACAGTGCTGAAATTTAGGAATTATTGAAGAAGCCAGATTGCTTAATGATGTGAAGCAATATTTAAAATGTTACAACTGCCTAATCTGTTTTGAACAATGACGGTGGGGGTAGGGGGAGCAGAGTGTGTATGCCGTGCGTTGCACTCCGGGTCAAATGTGGGCCACATAATAAAAACTCTGTCAGTGTCCATTACTATTTAATGGTGGACGACCTGGGCAGTACAACATCAAACATCAGCCCTTTTCTTTAATTTAACGAATCCCCCTTAATACTTGTTCTAAAATATGCAGCGAGTTATAGATGAGAAGATTATATTACCAAAATAACTCATTTGGAAAGCCATACAAAAATTGCAAAATAAAACAGTTGAACTTTATTATTAGAAACTAAAATATATTTGGAGGTGTATTCTAAGCAAGGCTACAGAATGCTTGATAAATTGTGAGAGTTTGTGGAATTAAACTTTACTTTGCCCTGCCTTCTCTGGGTCATTGTCTATTTTTCTCTAGGTTCTGGAGAACTAGATACCATTAACTCAGTTAAAATTCTTGGCTCATAACACTTTTCACTATTATTCCATTATCTCTACAGAAAGGCCTATGGCAGATTCAGTATTGATCAAAATGACCCCTCTAGAGGAAGCTATTTATATTTATATATTTGAGAACATATCAGTATTCAGTTAGGATAACATTTTAGCTCTTAAGCTAATAAAGTGACCCCATTAAAAATGATCTGCTTTTCCATGCATATTGATTTTGAAGCTAATAGAAGGTAAACAGCAAAGAAGCACCATTCCACACGGCAGAAAAACAGGAAATTGCTTGCTACAGTTTTCTGGATCCAAGATCCATTTAAAGTCTCACGGTGTTCTGTTACACAGATGTCATTAACTCACGTGGAGCATTATCAGGGCTTTCCAGACACAACGACTCTCGTCATTGTCATTAGTCTGGCTCTCTTCTTATTCTGGAAGTCTTACAGATTAGAGGGAGGAACGGTATGCAAGCACAGGGAGCCATGGCTGCTCAGGTTGAAATGATAAAAGGAAAATATTATTACTCTACTTTCAGTTATTTTGATAGAAACAGTCGGCAAGGTATATGAATATTATTACAGAGTTACATTTAAGATATAGCTCCTATTCCTTTAAATTTTTGATAATCATATTCCTAATGCATGAAAATGATTAACATAAAATAAAATACAGAACATATTTATTTAAAAGGCAAAAAATGAAAATAATAAGGCAGTTCCTTTTAAATTATACCTTATAAATAAAAAGCAAAATTATACACGTTAAAGAAAATTTATCATTTGTGGTTATAGCTGTTTCAAACATTCCATATTATACGGAGAATTTTTGAACACAGTTACAAGCAGAGAGAGTAACTAAAATTTCTGAAAGTAACATTGTATTCTCATAACTCAGAATTCGTAATGGTTGAGATTTTGCCGTATTTACTTTTCTCTTCTTTTAAAATAAAAACAAAATACATGACAGAATCGATTGGATCATATTTTCCCCCTGTCTGTTCTCATCCCAAAAAACTGCTGTAGAGGCAATCATTTATCTGAGTTAAATATAAATCCTCTCTGTCCTTTGCAATATTGATAAGTAAGCCATTCTTTTATAGGAAAACTAGTCGTGTACATTTATATTGATAGTTACATGTATTTACCTATCTTTAGGGCCAAACTTCAGGAAAGGTTAGAAAATACAATAGCAGCCCAAGTCCTCAAATATGTGGGAAAAATCAATCATAGTCATGTTAAAAGTGAACAAATTAATCACTGTAGCAATGAAGAGATACAGCAAGGCAGTAGACCCATCTTCCTCAAGGAATGTGCACATCAAGTTGTATAGAGGAAAATCCATTAGTCTCTGTCTTTCAGTTGTAAAATGGCTTAATGATAATATACTAAATACGCACCAGTAGGAGCATAATGTGTCAGATTGCCATTTCCAAAGATGCGTGGAACAGTCTCTCCCTTGACACATGCTTGTCAATAGTGAGAACTTGTTACGCAACCCACTCAGAACTGCGGTCTCCATCCTGTCTTCTTGAATCCAGTGGATTGATCCCACCAGTGGGGTATGGAACAAGTGACACTACACCAGCACTGTGATCAGCTCAGATAGGGCCAGGCAGCTCTGTGTGCTGTCCTTCAGTGTTAGCTCTGGCAAAACAGCCAAGACGCAAGCAATTAACTACAAGAGGACTGTCACCTTGGAAAGGCCATGGGAGGTGATCTGGTCAACAGCCCAGCTGAGCTCCCGGCGGATGGCCAGCATCAATTGCCAGCATTTGGATGGGCCTTCTTGAACAATCTGCGATCATTGCTGTCGAGGACGACATGTCATTATAGCTGTATGAGCCGCTCCAAGCACAGCTGCCCAGCTCAGGACTTTTCTATTACCTGGGACACAAAATCATGGGTAAAATAAAGTGGTTGTTTTAAGGTGCTAAATCGTGCAGTGATTTGTCACGTAACCAATACATTCTAGACAATTTTAAAATCAAACAAAATGTTAAAAATGTAAATAATTCAACATGATAAAAATTAGTCAATGTTAATAAGATAATAAAGGTATTCTTTACACTCTGACTTTGCATGAAACTAATATTTGTTATAATGACTTCATACCAGTCATACATTACTAAAAATGTATCATACTCTGGATAGTGCCATGTACTCTGAATTGGATTACATTGTTTAAAAATGTTTTTGCATAACAACCATCATCTTTCCACGTTACTCATTGAAAATATCATCTACGAAAGGTAAAAACTTGTAAAGAAAATAAGTAAGTCTGACAAGCCTAGAACACTGTTTATATTGGAAATAAAAGTTGAGGCAAAGGATAGTGAATTCACATACATGAAAAGGTAAACGACGTAAGCATGAAAACCTTAACTTTTTTTATGCATGACAAACTGTAGAACAAGAAGCAAGAAATCTTTGGCAACAAAGCATTCAGAGATGTGCTAACGATGGCATAAAAATAAATAAAGGCAAAGTCGAATAGAAAATTATAAACATAAAAATGTTAGAAAAAACATGGAACATTCCTCAATCCATAGCACAGTAATAATAGATACAGTGAAAATCATTGGTGGATTCTTTTAAAGTCATCATAGAAAATAGAAATTGGGGTGCCTGGGTTGCTCATTTGGTTAGCGTCCAACTCTTAATTTCGGCTCAGGTCATGATCCCAGGGTTTTGGGCTTGAGCCCTGCACCAGACTTCATGCTGCTGACAGTGGAGCCTGCTTAAGATTCTCTCTCTTTCTCTCTCTCTCTCTCTCTCTCTCTCTCTCTCTCTCTCTCTCTCTCTCCATCTACCCCTCTCCCATGCTTGCACGCCCTGTCTCTAAAATTAAAAAAAAAAAAATTAAAAATTTTGAAAAAGAAAATATAAATAAATAAAATCAAAAGACAAGCAACCAAGTACAGAAAAAGGGCTATTTTATCCTAATAAAAAAAAAAAAAAAAAAAAAAAGTCCAGGGAAAGATCAGGTAAAAAAAATTCAGAAGACAACTCATGGAAAATGAAGCTCAAATGTCTTTTTTTTTTTTTTTTAATGTGTATTTATTTATTTATTTATGTCTTTATTTATTTATTTTGAGAGAGAGAGACAGAGACAGAACACAATCAGGAGAGGGGCAGAGGGAAGAGGGAGATACAGAATCTGAACTTGGTTCCAGGCTCTGAGCTGTCAGCACAGAGCCCTCCACGGGGCTTGAACTCAGGACCTGAGATCATGACCTGAGCCAAAGTCAGGCGCTTAACTGATTGAGCCACCCAGGTGCCCATCAAATGTCCTTTTAACATATGAAAAAAAAAAATGTTTGTTTCACCCCTTGAAAAGATAAATGGAAATAAAAATGCAAACTAAAACGAACATTAATTTTAGATAATATTTCTCTTTCTGTTGGCAAATGGAGGGGAGCCAGGGAGGGAAATTTGTGAATATCTTACCAATTTTAGGTACCTTGCACTTTGGGCCCAGTGTTGACTTTTGGAAATCGCTCTTAAATATATCCTTGCATGAGCATGAAATCACATATGAGCATGATTAATAATTGGAGCCCTATTTGTAATACAAAAATAATAGGGGCACCTGGGTGGTTCAGTCCGTTGAACATTTGACTTCAGGTTAGGTCATGATCTCACAGTTCCTGGGTCCGAGCCCCACTCAGGCTCACTGTTGTCAGCACAGAGCCTGCTTTGGATCCTCTGTCCCCCCCCCCCCCCACTCTGTCCCTCCCTAGCTCGCACTTTTTCTCAAAAAAAAAAAAAACATTAAAAAAAGAAGACAAATAATGGAAACAACACACATGCCTATCAAAAGGGGTCTCGCTGAATTATTTCTCTCTAAGAAAATGGAGAAGTCGGTGACCAAATGGTGTCTAACAGGCCCAGGTAAGTGCATATCATTGAAACAAAGGAACAAGTGATAGTGTATTTCATAGTTGCACGAAAGATGTAATTGTGAAAAACATGCTACATTTTTTTCTATGAATAATAATTTTCAGAAAAAGAAAATAAAGTTCCAGGCCATGAAGTGTTCAAAGATGACCAAATACTATTTTAGATGGATATTGGAAAGTTATGCTATGCTAACATTTTTGTTGAAAATTATCATAAAAATTCCAAAACTTTTCAGATAATATGTACAGATATTCATGGCTTTTGCATCATAAAACCTCTCTGATAAAGATATCAGGCAACAATTGTGTGATAAGTGAACAATCATCACGGATTAAATAAGCACACAGAGAAGGGAAAACGCTAGAAAATGATTCTAGGCAAAATCAACCACACAAGAAAGGATGAAGCAAACCTGGCAAAATGCTAACAGCTATCAAATAGAAGTAGCAGATACAAGAATATTCATTTTATTATTCTCTCTGTTTTTCTGTCTGTTTGAAATATTCATGATAAAAGTTTGGGCCAAAAAAGAATTGTAAGATACAGAGTTTAAGAAAAGAGTAGTCACATGTTTTGAAAAGTTGCATAACAGCAAGCAAAATGAATTCATGGCAATAGTTATTTTGACGTTCTTTTGTTTTTCTGGGGCTTTGCGTCTGGCTTCGGATGAAGATTCATAGCCACCTGCTGCCTGAGTCTCTGATGCCAAAACCAGACCAAACCTCGTGTCTTTCTGTGCTCAGACAAGGAAGAGCTGCAAGCCTTTACTCTCTCTTCCTGCCTGTTGTAGCTCATTCTTGTCCACACACACCCCCTCCAAGCTTTAAGCGCCTCTGTCCCCCTCACCCACCTCACCCGGGTAATACTGCAATCTGTTAGAGGCCGGTATTTTCGATTGCCTTATATACTTGCTTTAACAAATGATGTTTGTGTCCATTATCTACCTTGAAAATGACATTGCATTATTTATTTTAAAGAATTTGTGGAGGGCAATTTAGAAGAAAATGGAATGTATATGTGATGCTGTGCAATGTTGCTCTGTTCTGAAAAAAAGCTACTCAATTCGCTTAGATTTAAATTAGTGGGTAATTATTGTAAATGCTTCATGCAAAGCAGAGATTCCTTTCGCCGAATGCGATATTTGCCGAGACTGAAGTTTGCATTAGTCCGTTTTGATTTCTCTCAGTGAGAACAATGGAATATGGCTTGTATTTTCTAAGACATGGAAAAGATGGAATAGAAAGGATATGAAGAATTTAGGAGGGGTGCCTGGGTAGCTCAGACTTGGGCTCAGGTCGTGATCTCATGGTTTGTGAGTTGGAGCCCAGCATCGGGCTTTCTGCTGTCAGTGCAGAGCCAGCTAAGGATCCTCTCTGTCTCCCTGCCTCTCTCTCTCTGCCCCTCCCTCCCCCTCAAAAATAAACATTAAAAAAAAAAAGAGAGATTTAGGAAATGCGGGGAAATGAGATTTTTTTTCCCCTAGTCATTGTCAAACACTGTAAATCAGTGGTATAATTCACATACCCACACCCATAGGCATATAGTTATATATGCCAATGTATCAAGAAAATCCATATATATGCTGAATATTTCTATATTCAGTATGCTTTCTGCAGTCAAATCTTTCCTTCTTTAATGACCAATCCTCCTGTTTTTGCATGTATTCCATTTCAGGATTTCATTAAGGAAATATTGCTTTTCATACACACATCTAAAATATACTTTTTCTTTTATTTCACTTGAGTAACTATATTTTAGCATTGTGCCATCAGGTTTTTTTTCACACTATGCGGTAATAAGTTGGAGTCGCGTTCAGATGATGTGATTTAGCGCTTAAATCTTTCATTCCCAGTCTGGTCTTTTCTAGGTAGAATATTATAAACTTAAGCTGTACAAAAATGATTTTGATTAATAGTTTAGTATGTAGACTCAGTACCTTCTCAAAGAACAAACAATTGCTTTGCGGAACTGTAAAGTGTTTTTTTGCAATGAACACAATGTACTTATTTATATTCATTTGTTCTTCACGGTCCCCCAGAAATCATCTATTTATCCTCAACAAATACATTATGGAAGAAAACGAAACCAAACTGACAGAATCGGAAGCAGCTTCTTGGATTCCCACCGTTGTCACCTGCTAATGGTAACTGTCCGCGCTTGCCCTGTGCCCTCATGCATACCCTTATTTTCTCCAATTCCACTGCATTTTCATTAGCTCTATGCTCCCACGACTGGAGGCTGCCGTAACCCCTGTGTTTTCGGTACTGAATGAATACAGCCTATCAATTTGACCTTTTATGGCAATATTTCTGCTTACAGTACGTATTTCTGTTTTTCATTCTGGAGACTTGGATAGTGCACGTATGTGGTCCAGAGATAAAAAACATACTATCAAAATGTTGTCTAGACTGAAGCAAATAAGTTTTACTTCCTTAACATGATTGTATTTTGACGAGAGCAGAAAGTCCCAATGTTAGAGAAATCGAAAGTTATTACTCGTAGACGTTTCTTTGTGGTTTTTTTGTTTGTTTGTGTTCTAGATAAATAAGTTTAGTAAGTCCAAACTAAGTTGGAATTCTGTTGTTCACTTTTTCGTGCTTTAACTTCATTGACTATATTTATTTAAAAAGAGAAGGGAAGTGCTCAGCTGGAGTTTTCCTGCCCTGGCAGTTAATGAGAGACACAAAATCACTGTTAAGTGTTAAGGTATAATAGCTCCAATGATATTCTTATTATAGTTTTCTCAACGCAAATGTGGATCTGAGATCACAGTTGGTTTTCGCTTTTCCAGAAATGCCCAAATATTGCTATCAAATTTCAAATTCGATTTTACTTTTAGTATGATAGATAATATATAACGGTGTTACATGATCGTTCCGTGCCAGATGCTATTTATATTAATTTGTTTAATTTGCACAATAATCTGTAAGGGGAGTGATATTACATTAGTTTTTAGGGTAGAAACAAAGGCCAAAATGAGTATGTTAAATGTCGGAGCTGGGGTTTCAATCTTACAAGGAATTCTGGTTCCTGTTAATGTGTTTTATCATAAGCTATATTGATTTGTTAATATCATGACTGCTTCCTCTAGCCCCAAATAAAAGAAATACATATATTTTTTAGAAAGTTCCAGTTATTCTTAAGGCCTACATAGCTGAACTTTTTCTCCCTTTTGCTTAAAAAAAATGTTTACTTATTTATTTTTGAGAGGGGTGGAGGCAGAGAGAGAGAGGGAGACAGATAATCCCAAACACTATCTGTGCTTTTGGTGAAGAGCCTGACTTGGGGCTCGAACTCATGAACTGGGGGATCATGATTGAGACACCCACGTGTCCCTCACCCTTTGACTTTCAGGAGCAGTGTACTGTTAGTTTATTTCCATTTAGATCGTTCTTTGCTGTTTTCTGTGAAAGAATACAAAGCAAAGTAGGGTCGTTGAGTTACTAATTGCACACATTAAATGAGACAAAAGTACAAATATGGAGGTAAAAGATGTCAAAACCTATAAAGTGTAAGCATTTAGGAAAGAACTGATTTAGATATTTTTATTATGTTAGTTTAACTAAAGTTTCATACTTAAAACAGCAGAGTAAGGACTTTGCTATGTTCTGAATGTGTCGCCTTCAAATTTATACGTTGAGATCCTAATGCCTTGTGTGATGGTATTTAGCAGGTGGGACCTTTGGGAAGTGCTTCATTCATGACTCTGGAGCCCTCGTGAATAGGATTAATGCTCTTATAAAAGAGACCCTACAGTTGATTTGGAGTAGGCAATTTAAGCTTAAGTTATTTAGGCAAAGGAAAATGTCATTGTTAATCAGAGGGACAAAGTCACTTACGCTCCGTAATATTCATTAGCCCAGCTTCTTAATTTCCTTTAGGGAATGTGTGTATGTGTGTTTATGTGTATTTCAAATCTATGTAGTTGCTATTTTTTTTTTTTTTTTTTTTATTAAACGTTTTTATTTATTTTTGAGACAGAGAGAGACAGAGCATGAACGGGGGAGGGTCACAGAGAGAGGGAGGCACAGAATCTGAAACAGGCTCCAGGCTCTGAGCTGTCAGCACAGAGCCCGACGCGGGGCTCGAACTCATGGACTGCGAGATCATGACCTGAGCCGAAGTCGGACGCTTAACCGACCAAGCCACCCAGGCGCCCCTGTAGTTGCTATTTTTATTTTCCCTTCAAGTCTCAACTGATTTCTGTTTTGATCTCTACTAACCTTTTCCGAACTTTTCCATCCCCAAATACTCAGACCTCTGGTTTTCTGTTCTGCTAATGCACGGTAAGAATTAAAATATTAAAGTATAGTTGATAGCAATCGGAAGTAGATCCCCCCAATGAAGGAAAGTCACCATGTATTGTCTTAGCAGCTTTACATAAGAAAAATAAACAATAAATACCATTTAATATAATTTTAGTGAATAAGCTAGAAGTATGTCTATGTATGCCTGCTATAAAATATAATTATATACACTTATATATATATATTTATGTATATACTTCTATATACATAGGCATATAAATATATTTTATGTTACTATAGTCTAACACTACCAATTATTTTTGAAAAACTGAGATTATATCTGATGTAAAATACAAAGACTTGATACACTGCAGATTTGAAAATCAAATATTAATTGTGGAGAATAGTGGACGGGCAATCCAAAGATGTTCTAATGGAGGTGACCCAACAGGGAGGTCTGTATGCTCCGATTCTCTCTCAGTTCAAACTCTGTCTCCTCGTGTCTTCTCTCCCTCACTCCCTCTCATACAGATCTGCCCGCTGGAGAACAGCTGAACCATAAAGTCGTGTGCCCCAGGTATCCCACAGAGAACTGTAAAAGGATCACATTTTTGCTCCTTTGCTTTTGTGAAAATTACTATTTGCCAACCCCAAATCCCTCCCTCCTCCCGTAGAAATAGGGCTGTGGCTGGGGAGGTGGCCTGTTCAGCTGGGGCTCAAAGATCTCAGCCTTCCTTGCAGGTAGATTGATAGCACATGACTCCATTCCCCTGCTGGGTGTGAGTGGAGGTCAAGGCTGCCGCTTCCCCGTGGATATGAGCCCCGAGACATGGGATGTGTGCTCCTGGACGCTCTTTTCCTGGTCTGCAGCCTGGAAAGGGGCAAGTCTGTGACTCAACTCCTGTCATGGAGACAAGACCAGCCCCCGAGGCCAGAGCAAAGCTGTGGATGGAAGTGATTTGGGTTCTCTGAAGGGCGGAGTGGAAAAGCGTTACCCATAAACTTGTACCACTTACCCTGGGAGTGTGGAAGATCCAAGGTGATGGGATTCCATGTTCCGTAAGCCGCTTTGCTCCGGGTAATCTTGATCACAGCATTCTCCTCTTCACCGCATATAATCCTCTTGCACAAGGACCCCTCTGCCTGGGTCTTCTGTGCTGTGTCAAACGAGCTGCAAGTGTTATAAAATAGCAAGATAAAGAAAACAGGAAAATTCAAAATAACTGCCCCCCACCCCTCCCTCTCCCCTGCCACATACCTTTCTGTTCAGATTTAAAATGAATTCGGGGGGTGCCCAGGTGGCTCAGTCGGTTGAGTGTCCGACTTGGGCTCAGGTCATGATCTCCCAGTCTGTGAGTTCGAGCCCCGTGTCGGGCTCTGTGCTGACAGCTCAGAGCCTGGAGCCTGAATTCTGCGTCTCCCTCTCTCTCTGAAGCTTCCTCGTTCATGCTCTGTCTCTCTCTGCCTCAAAAATAAAGAAACATTAATTTTTTTTTTAAATGAATTCGGCATCAGATTACTCAGGGTCCGTCCCTGGTTTCCACGGATGTAGGTAAACAGGGGCGAACTACAAAATCTCTCCAGGCGCCTCCTCTATAAAATGGCAACAGTAATAATATTTACCTCTTAATTGTAAGGATTAAAGGTGACTGTTTATGTAGACTGCTCAGAAGATGCTGGTCCACAGGAAGCTATCAATAAATGGTAGTTATTGTCACATACTAACACGCCATCGCCAAACCCCTTGACATTTCTCCTGGCCTGGAACAACTTAAAACACGTGACTGGTTAGAGTGGCAGTCGGTCCTGTCCCTTAGTATCTGTTGGACATCAGCAAATTTTTCCTGTAAAGGACCTGAAAACTCTTCCTTTAAAGGACCAGATAGTAAGCCCTTTATGTACTGCAGGCCGCAAAAGTCGTCTCACCCGCTGTATTAGTGTGAAAAGACCCACAGACCACAAGTAAAGAAATAAGGATTCCTGTATTCCAATCAAACTTTAATCTAAACATGGATGGTAGGATAGATCTAGCCAGGAAGCTGTTTGTCAGCCCTTGAGTTCTGCAAGTGAGTCATGGACAGGTGACAGAAGCAGGTATTTAATTTCATCATCCCTTAATAAGATGTTTACGCAAAGTCCCAGAAAAATGTGCATGGTAGATCTGAAGATTCTTACTATTAATTTTGCTCTATTTGCTGACAGTCATGCCGATTTTTTTTTTTTTTTTATGCATCCAACCTCCCTAACATTTACCGATGCAACTACACATTTTCATTTGGGTAAATTGTAAAATGGGCCAACATAATATATTTTCTAAATTTGAACTTCGATTCATCAAGGAAGCGACCGCACAGCATTTGGCGAAGAGTAAAACACTGGTTTTCTCTGAATATTGGGGAGGAGGGGTGGGGCCCAAAGCATCATTGTAATTAGAATTACCAGAAGATTAGGTTAAAAACTGAGAAGATAAAATACATAATAAATTGACGCTGCAGGAAAATTCACTTCAGAGTAGAAGGAAATAAGAGTAATAATAAATTCTTACAAATGGCTCGTAGCTCACAGATAATTTACTTTGCCTTTAGCAATTTTTGTAATTTACTAAGATGTATTACTTTTCACCCTCTTTTCTTTCCTGCCTTTTTGCCTCCTTCTGGCTTTTGCGCTCTTACAACGCCAGAATTTATTCCCCTGCCTTTACAGCCACCTTTGACTTTCCAGCTGCTACTCTTGTCTGAAAGTAAAAGCATCTTACATTTTCTCTGTCCCTTACTTTAACATTCAGGTATGTAAATATGCACAGGTAGAGTTTAGGCTTTTGCAGAATGAGAATTGGAAATGACAAAGAAATTTGTTTAGTTTGATCACAAATTACGTAAAGGGTTCATCTTAAATGTGGGGGTTTATTATAAAATGACATAGAATTTGGTGGGACGCCTGGGTGGCTCAGTCGGTTGAGCGTCAGACTTTGGCTCAGGTCATGATCTCACGGCTTGTCAGTTTGAGCCCCACGTCAGGCTCTGTGCTGACAGCTCAGCGCCTGGAGCCTGCTTCGGATTCTGTGTCTCCTTCTCTCTCTGACCCTAACCCACTTGCATTCTGTCTCTGTTTCTCTCAAAAATAAATAAACATTAAGAAAAAATTTTTTAAATGACATAGAATTTGGTCCCAGGTCTAATTTTTTTTTCCATGTCTTCCAACAAAATCATATTGAATTTATAAAGGAAATATAACACACTGTATACATATTCATCTGTTAGGGCTCAAAACACTTATATATTCAACCATTCGTAAGCACCTCTGGAGGTTACATGGAGACTAGTTTTTGCCTCCGACTCTAACTGAGGCATGGACTCACAATAACAATAAGAGGGGACTCAAGGAAATAATTTCCATCAGTTGATGGTTAAACACCCTGAGATGGTATTTATTCCTTCTGTTATTGCCACCAACAGCATCAAAGCAAAGGGGATGGCTGTCTTCTTCCTCTTTGACATAAGCCTGTATAGTTGTCTTTATCCTACGAATTCAACACAAAGTTGTGAATAGGATAAATCTTGGAAGAATTGGAAAAAGGAGTTTCTGATATTCAAACATTTCCAGTTAAAAATCTTGAAATGTTTTCGAATGGGAAGTGACATAGAGATATTGTCCTTTCTGCTCATTTTGCTAATGTGAAACGAAAGCACATGGCGACCATTTTGTTCACTGTCACACAGCCGGTTGATAACAGAGCTGTGACTAGAGCCCAACTCCCGTCCATACTCAGAATCCAGGTTTCCCTGGCTGTCTGGAAGTTTGGGTTAGGCTACTTCACCTACCTTCCTTCCTTCTTTCTTTCTTTCTTTCTTTCTTTCTTTCTTTCTTTCTTTCTTTCTTTTTTATTTTTTTAAGTTTGTTTATTTATTTTGAGAGAGAGAGAGAGAGAGACAGGCAGAGAGGGAGAGATCGTGAGCAGGTGAGGGTCAGAGGGAGTCTCATACGGGGCTTGATCCCATGACCCTGGGACTGTGACCTAACTTGAAATCAAGAGTCAGATGCTTATTGACTGAGCTCCCCAGGGTCCCCCCCTTCACACTTCTCAGACACCTATGTTAGTACCTGAATTTGATGACCAGAAGCAATCTAAAGAGGATTTTCACTTTTATGAAATGATAATCACTTCCTCTCTCTACTCCATTTCAGTTTAGGAAAGGTTGCACAGGAATGCTCAATTTTTGGATAGTGGGAGGACCCATAGGGCAGGGAGAAGTTCTGAAAGCACTCTGCATGTTGGGTGTCTACTTTCTGCACTAAATGTACCTGAAAAGGAGGCATTCATTCAAACTTGATTGGATGGTGTAAGAAAATACCCATCCCACTTTTCGAGGGCTTGTTGTGGCAAAATTAAGGAAGAACCACCCAGACAATATAAATTCATCTTCTTCATGAGCACTAAGTCCAATGACAGGAAAGTCACATTCATGTCACTCTTCGTGGTTGCTTCACAGGAAAACGTGAGCGTTGAAAGTCCAAGAACTGGCATTGCCATAAAAATTTTAAGATTTTTACTTGCTAGCTCCCCTCCATGTTCTTACCAAATTAACTCAGAGCTTATCATAATAGTGTTGAGGAGAATCTAGAAATAAAATCTGTCAGTTGTTTAAACAACTGACTCTTGGTTTTGGCTGAGGTCATGACCTCATGCTTCCTGAGATCAGGCCCCATGTCAGGCTCTTTGCTAAAATGTGGAGCCTCCTTGGGATTGTCTCTTTGCCTCTCTCTCTGCTTCTCCTCCACTCGACACATTCTTTCTCAGAAATAAAAATAAAATAAATAAATAAACTTAAAAAAAAAGAAAATTCATGGATAAGTACTGAGAAATGACAGTTCTTAAATATTCCCAACATAGAAAACTACTTTCAAAACTTGCGTGCATAATAATAGGACTAAGCGAAATATAATAAATATTATTCAGGTCAATACAACAATATCTGAATATTGATATATTGGGGATTTGTTGTTAGAGTTAAAATTAAAATCACCATTCATTTCTTTCCAAGCTTCTATCATGCCACTGTTCTTGCTTCCCCCCACTTTTTAAACTACATTTAAATGAGAAAAATTAAACATACAAACTTCTTTGTAACGAGTGAAACTAAAGTTAGCATTTTCGGCAAAAGAGACACGTATCTATTTATAATGTTGGGTTGTTTTTAAAAGAGTTTGTTTTATGGCAATTACCTTTGTCAAAATGAAAAAAAAAAAAAGCATTGAATTAAAAACTGGCCCATTTGGGACACCTGGGTAGTTCAGTCAGTTGGGCATCTGACTCTTGATTAGGACTCAGGTCACCGTCCCAGGGTCGTGGGATGGAACCCCGCAATTCTGCCACTCTCCCCACTTGTGCTTTCATTCTCTCTCACTTCAAAATAAAACAAAATAAAACAAAACTAAAAACTGGCCAGTTCAAATGAAGAAATATATATATTTTTTATTTTTCTAACTGTTTAAAGTTTACTTATTTATTTTGGGAGCAAGAGCACAAGCGGGGAAGGGGCAGAGAGAGAGTGAGAGAGAGAACCCCTACCAAGCTCCACACTGTCAGTGCAAAGCCCGATCTGGGGCTCAAACTCACAAACCATTAAGATCATGCCTTGAGCTGAAATCAAAAGGACATTTAACCGACTGAGCCACCCAGTCCCCCTGAAGAAATGGTTTGCTAAACAGCACTCATTCCATAGACTAAACTAGCAAAAGATTCTCTATCTTGTCCTGAAAATGGTCTGAGAACGCTTTCTGCATTTCAGAGTGGTTTCTGTTTGTTTCCTTGTTTGCCTGTTTGTTTTAGCTTGAAATGGTACAAGCATGGATCATTTACTTATATTTTATTGCAAAGCTCAGAGACGTATTTTTTTTGTGAAAGGTAGATGCTTGATAAATAAAAATATCTAAATCTATTTACTCACCGTGGTCCTGAAGCTGAAGTAGTATAATCTTATTCTTTCCTCAGCTTGCTTTTTCTCACACGAATCATGGCTCCGAGGCCATGAACTTGGCAGTGTACTTGGTATTACCAACCAGGAGATAGATGGTCGTCCCAACAATCTGGGTAAACAAACAATGAGACCAGTTGAGGGAGAAGGGGATACATTTGGAATTGCTTAGATTACAATTAAAATTGGCTATATTCAGTTTTGCAAAAAACTCTCGTGACTCCAAAGACTTGAGTGGTTTTGCTTTGTATTGTTTTTCCTTAACCTCCTGTGGATTTAGAAGCTGGGCACCGTGGTGGCTCTGAAACTACCCGGTGCAGTGCGACGGGGAAGAGGTAGTTTAGCAGCGCTTTTGACAGGCTCCCGAACATTTCCTGACCTGAGCACATCTTTAGCCTTTCTGCTCCTCCTTCTTGCCCATTTATGTAATTGTAGGGACTGTGGGTGAAATGGATCTGGATATGAAACTAAAATATTCAATTAAAAATATGTGTTCTCATTTTTAGGTAGACATGTGTCCATGAACATGCAAATTTGCTCAGTAAATCTTATCTGAACAGTGTGATTGTATATAAATAATAGCACCGCTCACAGGACACCTGGAAGATGTCTTCTCTCTCAGTTTTCAAGAACTCTTATGATTGTTTTCTTTTTTAACATTTAAAGGACTTTTTTTTAGCATTTTTATTATCATATCTCATGCAATCACGCTTTTCGTAATAGGTACATTGAGGGAGAAATGCTTTTATCAAAAGTGCAACAGGTGTTTTAAAAAAGCATCCAAAGGTTGCTAATATATTGTTGCTAATATACTGAAAGATACTTTTCATTTGGGGTACCCAGGTGACTCAGTGAGTTAAGCGCCTGACTCTTGATGTTGGCTCAGGTGGTGATCTTGTGGGTTGTGAGTTCGAACCCTGCATCGGGTTCCTCTGAGGCCGCGTAGAGCCTACTTGGGATTCTCTCTCTATCCCTCTCTCTCTCTTTGCCCCTTCCTGGCTCATGCTCTCCCACACATGCTCTCTCTCTCTCTCTCTCTCTAAAAATAAATAAATAAACTAAAAAAAATACTTTTAATTTGAAGTGACTGTCCCTAAGTTGCTTGAAATCAGCATTCTTGCATCATATCAAACTGAACGGGAGCAGGAAGAACCCCACCGGTAGGCAGTTCTTGAGCAATACACCCAAAGTCATTAAAAATGCATCATCCTTCTTAATATGCGTGGAAATTATGCTTTCTGTGAAGCAAATTAGTTTGTAATATCTTTCAAAAATTATAAGATGTGCTCAAGGCTATATTTTAAAAACCTGATGGTACAGTGAAATTTGCTTAATGAGGCAAATCGCGGATGTTAAACTGAAAGCCATGCTGGCTATATTGTTGTTAGCAGCGATATTTGCCTGATGTTTTCATATTAATTCCTTAATAAAGACAGCATTCTAAAGGAAAGAAGCATGTTAAAGACTCTGAGAACTATTGCTGATGATATGCTTATTCATTCACTGCATCGATTTATTTGAGGTAGATTTATGATATTTTCTCTTTTGAATCCCTTCAGTATATATACATTTGTTTATAAGAAATCTTTCTGCTTACCTGGTACACTTAATCTTAGATGAGCTGTTGGAAAAAATCACCAGAAACATTGCCTCAAATTAATTTCCATAGAGCATTTCTTATTTTTTACTATAGAGCCTATAGCCTACGGATAACTGTTTGATCTGCAAACATTTCTACATTCAATACCTGCTCATTCTAAGCAAAATCCTTGACTTCAAATTTGATCATAAAAACAAAGAAACCTAGCCTTGCGAATAAACCAAAGGAAGCATTGTGAAAATAAACACAGATGAAGACTAGATATATTGAATATTTGCTATTCAAATATACACTGGCTGTTTATTTTCACCCAACTTGTGTTATTTTAGTGTCCATTTCCTGATGATCAATGCTTTGTTTTGTTTTTTCCCGAAAGGAATTTGATTTTTATCCCACATAGCGGGGGGGAAAATGACTCATAATACCTCAAAATTTGGGGAAGAAGTTAAACTGTTTAACTATTTTCTGAAGGAAGTTAATTTACAGCTCAAAGAAATAAATAAAGACACCTGGAGTCGAGCTGTAGGCAAACAATTGCCTGCCCGCTCTGTCCAGCTCCTGGTTGCACGTGACTGCTGTGTGTTGATGAAGGGCAGCGCGTTTGTGGAGGCAGAGAGGAGTCGACTACCACATCTATCTCTTGCTACTCTGGTCTTTCAGACTGTCTGATCATTCCCTATCTCATTGAACAAGACCACAAAGAGAGATAATAGCAGTACATGACCTACAGGGAAGTCGTAAACCTTAAATGAGGGAACACAAGTTAAAATGCTTACCAGAGAGCTTTGCATTATAGATGCTCATTATTAACTGTTTTAGCAGGAGGAAATAAGCAACGAATTAAACAAGAAATAAAAAGAATATTAACGTTGTATGAGCTTCTAATATATATCCCAGAGACATTTTGAAAAGAGAATGTTAATGAAAGCCATTTTCCCATTGCCAAAAAGGAGTAGTGATGAATTCTAAAAAACGCAACAGTTTACAAACTAAATCTTTCTCATCGAAGATCTTCCTTTCAGTCCTGTGTGACTAAATGAGGGAAGGAATTGGCAGAAGCTAGAGAAAGTCAAGGAGAGGAAAGAACATTAAAGGTTTGGTGATCTTCGCTGTTAGTAGAAACAAACTAAATCCAAAGACTTCCAATGACCCTCTTGTTGGAAGCCATTGTAACTAATGCCCAGATGTTCAACAACTTCAGCTTTATAATTTCACTCTGTAGTCAGCTTTGTCTTCTGCTTTCTTAATTACCGTTATTAATTGTATCAGAAATTCAGGTTTTGTAGGTATCAAGAGGGAGGAGAACCAGAGGGACTATTTTTGTTCAATTTCAGTCTGGAGATACAGGGGTGGAGGGATGCACTAGCCTTCACCTTAGCAATATTAAGGTGAAAAAAAATAGAGCATGTTGTGTCCTCATGGGCATATTTAGGAAAAAAAAAAAAAAAGAGAGAAAAGCATTTGAAGCCAGAACTTCCCTTAGACAGGGAAGCTGCCATGACACTTAATTTGAAAAGGCATATACAGATTCCCCAGACAGCTGTAAGTAATTTCCTTCATCTCTGGACATGTAAACCACAGAGGCTGTGCTGTAGATGGACCGCAGTCTATCCTGGACTGACGGAC
Organism: Panthera pardus; assembly: GCF_024362965.1. NCBI lineage: Eukaryota > Metazoa > Chordata > Mammalia > Carnivora > Felidae > Panthera > Panthera pardus. The sequence goes on along the minus strand of NW_026526710.1, from coordinate 78,903,261 downwards.
TCTCTGAAGTGAAATGCAGTATGTGTGCAGGCATTCATATGAGCGTTACACTCGAGAGAAATCTACAGCTGAGGATAGAACCAAAACTGCTTTAGAAGACAAACTTAAAGGAGATTACAACACACACCCACAGAACCGTCTAAAGGTCTTTGATGCCTGTAAGTTATTATTTAACAGCCATGGAATACACATAGAATCATAGACTGATAGATCTGGAAGAAACATTAATGGTCCATGAATTAATCAGACTTTTGACTTTAGAGATAAGGATGGTGGGAATCAAAGAAGTTAAATGACGGGCCTCATGATTACAAGAAGTAAACTTCTACATGGTAAGTTTGGATATAGGAGCCAGGTTTTCTCTCCCCATTCAGGGGTCTTTACATTATTTATTTACACCGGTCGTGATTATTGTCTGACCATAGGGTGTACATACATTGTATCAGGCACCTCTCTACATACTAAAGGCATTATATAATCCAATCCCTTAGTGCTGAGGAGCAAGTCTGATTTTATTAATTGGGGGAGTTTGAGTAACCAGCTTGTTGGAAGCAGATCAGAAATTTGAAAATTCCCAAACTCCACAACTCCAGTTATGCAATGTTGTAATGTTCTTTGCTGTGTTGATGAGTCTCTTCTGAAGAATATAATGCCATTTTCCCCTGTTTTTTTTTTTATTAGTTTGTCTTCTAAAGCAGTTTTCACAGTGTGAGCATGAAGCAGGCTGTCAGAAGAGTCTTGTTGGTTGAGTGATGATAGAGATTGTGCTAGTGATGTTATTAGTGACTGTGTAGCCACCCAGACTCCTGTCTGTAGGAAGCAAAAACAAATGTATCCTGGAAATATTGATCCCTCATTAAAAAGTGTATCTTGAATAAAGAGAGCCAACACGATGCTGGAAGGCTACACGCAATATCCATCAACTCATCACTCGGAATTAGATTTAGAAAAGGAATCATCGACTTCCGAAAGCAATGGACCTTGAGAAGATCCAAATTGACCCTCGGAGTTATTAACACTGGAATGCACAGACCCAATCAAATCGTAAAGAGACTGGTTCCTGAATGTCTTTGCCATTAGTCTCACTATTTGGGGGTTCATTCATTGATTACAAAAACCGCTTTGACATTTACTTACTTTCTTAATTACTTGTAAAGAAATAATTAAAATGTTAGCATCAAAGTTGAGCAAACCGCCCTATGAATTAAACACAAAATAGGATGAATTGACAAAATGGAAGCCATTTGAATAATGCCAGGTAGGCAGACTTGTCTCAGTTTTAGTCACTATTACTGAAATGAAAGATTCTTCTTTAAGATTTAAAACAATTTAATTGTCACAGAATGTTTTGTTGTTGTTTTTTTGGTCTAAGTCTTTATAAGAAATTCCTTAGTATCAAGCTACTTGATGGAAAGAACAGAGAACCCACACTGAGGCATAACAATAGGTATAGAGCAATAGAGGAAAAGTAGACATATTGAAAGGAACACTTGGATACGAACATCTGAAAATACTAACACCAAGAGTAAGTCCTAAGTATCGCATGAGTTGAATAACCTTGAAGACCTTATTTCAATCAAACATTTCCAATTAACATCTTCAAGAGAGACTTGAATGGCAATATTTAGATTTAGTCCTTCACTTTTTCTGAATCCTCCTTTGTAATAGCCCAAATGCGTGGGCTCAAAGAAGGCTTTCACTGTTAAAACATCTTGTTTTGTATGTCTCTGGTTTTGAACTTCCTTGGTGATAACGTGCCTCTTCAAACTGAGTTGGCTGGACGCCGATTTCATTTTGAAGAACATTTTCGATATTTAGTAGTGCAAGAAATTGTATCCAGCTTAGCTCTTAAATCAGAATTACACCAGCTTTTCATTCCATAACCTCAGGGAAAGAATTGGTAAAATCAGCCAGGGTGCTTAGAGTGCCATTCCTCTTCCATCTTCGGAATAATTTATTTTTATTATAATACTTTTATTATAGTAAATGTCTACTTAGCACCTCCTTAGAGGAAGCATGCAACTAGTATTGTTTTGGAGGTTGGGTTAGGATTCTCAGATTTCTCTTCAACCTCTAGTGTTCTGTACTTTAATCTCTGATTCTAATATCCAGGAGCCTACATTTTGCGAATCAGTGCACTGCTTTTAGGGTATGATTTAGCTTTTGCGGTTCAGCGGGATACACGATTACCTGCTCTGCTTTTTTTTTTTCTGGTTACCTAGATCCCCAAAGAAAGGACTTCCTCTAGCAAAGTTATATACCTGCTGTATGTATCTTTTACATGTTCAAGTGTGCTGGCTGGGGCTGGAATCTAGCTCCCTTGTGGTACCATTTTGAAGGCAGCAAGAAATGACCAACGCATTTCACAATCCTCACATTTACTTTCAGCTCTTCACGGGGGCAACTTAGTGAGCACGTAGAATAGATTCTTGGGAGACAGTGAACAAAAATACTTTCCTTTGCACGTAGTCCTCTTTTTCTTATAACAAGGACTATAACTGTCACGTTGGGATCAGGATATTCTTACCCTGTGCACCTTACCTTACTCACCTTGTAGTGAATGTCATGGTAGGTGTGTAATAATCGATCATCTCCCCCCCAGAATCCCTAATGTGTAGCAGCTGTCTGTTTCCATGGCATAATCTGTGCAGTAAGTAATTTCAAACTATTAACACAATGGAGATTTGGAAAGAGGTGGACATAGTCAATAGCACACCACTGTCCTTTTGCCATTATTTGGTATAAATATAACGTGGTTTGAGAATAGTGACGTCATCACTCATAGGTCTACCCATATTCATATAAGAAAACCTTGCTTGGTTGATATTACATATATTGTTGCTCTACATTTTATTGTATCTCTGAGCCATGGATTTAATGGTGTCTTATCCCATGTAAGTTCTGCTTACTTGTTCAGTCTCTATCAGCTTTATTATACAACATGGAACTTGAATAGAAAATATATTTTATAAAAACTCTGGGGTGAGTGGTGTTTGCCATGACAGTATCAAACGTTCAGATCCATGCAATTAATTATCTTTATGCTATTAGTCATGACCTTCCCCTTTGAAATGATTGCCTGCCATCTGTTATTTCATTAAGTATTAAATCTTTGTCGCCGAGCAGCAAGCTAATTTGCCTTAGTGAATTTACCAAAAAACGCATTTTAAATTTCTTTATGAGGGATGTAATTGCTTAAATCGGGGTCCTTTTAAATTCCAGATAAAAAGTGAATATATGCATGTAGGGTACACTGCAATCAAGATATTGAAGTCATTAGCTGTGCAGTCATACAACCTCTTAAAAGACTATGCACAGCTTAAACCGTATATTATCATAGTATGTATCTATTGCAAACATCGCCTGTTGAAAATAAGGATGTGCACATGGTAACTATGCAAGAGGCTTATTAATAGTTTCATGAGGCAATGAATTGTTGCCATTTACATGTGTCACAAAACTGCCTTTGGATTGTACTTTTCTGTCTTCTGGATATGTGTTTTGGGAATAACTGATTCTTCTGTATTACCATTCTTCTGATCACTCAATTTGCATTCCCTAATTGATTTCATAATCCAGATTAAGAACTATTTAACTTGGAGTACATGGGGACATGATTTTGAGAAGGCCTTGACAATGTGCAGGGCAAATGATATACACCGCATTAAACTTGTCCTAATATGTTCATCATTTTCAATGAGGCATCGTTGTTTACTCTCAGGAAAAGTTAGTGAGCAGTGTTAACCTCTCCTTGTGGCCAAAGGCGGGATTGTCTGACCAAGGCTGACTAACTCACAACAGAGTTGTCTAAGTGGTCAAGGTATAATACCTGAAAGTTTACCTAAACTATTGGCAGTTTAAGGAGTGTTGACTGTGGGGCCCAATATAAAACACTCAATGTCTCCAACATACTTTGAAAATGATGATAGGAACTCAAATTAAGGAATATTTTCTAAGACCAGGCAGACAGGCCATTTACAAGACAAAAATGGAGTGACTAGGAATGGAGTCAGCCTATCATTAGAAATTAGGCCTGAGAATACTAAGCTCCATGAGCAAGTCAAAGATTCAGCCTTTAAAGAGGTACTGGGAGTTACATATATATTAACCCAGAAACTCAGAATGCAGATCAATTGAAACAGAAAAATTCAAACCAAAGCACGTGGATTTGAAACAAGGCTTTGAAAATCAAATTCAGACAGTGGGGTGTCCATTATCGGAATGTAAGTTTTCAGGAGAAGGAACCGAACATTGGGGAACTGGTGCAAAATCTCAACGTATGCACTGGAATGCAGAATCTAGCAGCAATTCAACTGAGAGGATTACTTAGTACCTGAGGAGCCCTCCAAATCAAGGGCAGAGACAGTCTAAAGCAGTTCCCTGAGATGTTGGTCTTTGGCCTCAGACCTGGATGGACCTTGTCCCCAGCACCGGAGCTGAGAGTATAGGGACGTCGATTACTGGCCCAGCAGTAGTTGTTGCAGAAGCAAAGACTGGGAGAGTGAGAAAGGGTATTGTCCCCAAAACGCTAGTGTGTTTTGTGTTTGTTTGTTTCCAAAAAGCCACACGCTGAAAACCAACTTTCTTTTCTGGCTTTCATTCCTAAATTCATGCTCCTGGAACTGAGACAGATTGGCTCCTTTGTTGTCATTTGCAGAGCTTTCTAAAAACATAGACTGCTATGTCTCAAGCCACTCCTACGGTATCATCCAGGAATCTATATTTTCTTAAGATTCCTGGAGGGTTCTGGTATAAATTCAGCTTTGAAAGCTACTGTAAAGAATCGCAATGCGACTTAGAAAAAAATACTCGATAAGGAAGAATTCAGACAGAAAGATTAAAAGAGTAAAACTGTCAGTATCTGAGTAATAAGGAATGCATTTCCAAAATATACAACATCTGACTTCAGAAGGTGACCTCTCACAAGGGAAAGAAAGGCAAGCAGTGTAAAAGGAAGAAAGAAAAAAGTCAAAAGAGCCTTAAAACCAGGACACGACTTGATTTATATTCACCTAAGGAGATGGAAAATGATTTCACTTCTTCAAGTGAATCATTCCAGAGCTTTCTGGAGCTCTGGTGTTGGGGGATTTTAAATCACGTAATTACAAAAATAAGAATGAAAAATTCTTAAAACGTAAAACAGGCAAAGGAGACAGCTTCCATGTAGGGTATATGCTACAAGATATTGGATTTTAGTCAGATTTGAAAAGCAAAGGGCAAAAGTAAACAAACAAACAGACAGACAGACAATTGTATATGTAGGCATCATCTCCAAGGCTCTGACATGTGAGGAGACATTCCTGAGTTCAATCAGGGTGAAGTCAAATGGCTGTGGTAACGGGAAATCTTCATTCAGTAAAAATAAATGGTTGGTTAGATGGGTAATAACATGAGACATCTATAGAAATGTGTGAATAATTTAGATGGGTCGTACTTTTGATTAGGAACATGGATTCTATTGTGAAAGTCTATAGGAAGTGGGGTTTTTAAAGACAAGGAGAAACTAACGGAAGAGTTTTATTTTGAGGACTGTGCTCAATAGAGAAAGACTACTTTTAGCAGGTGGTGTTTGAATGCATTTAATGGGATTCGTTGCAGGGACCCTTAAATCTCTCTGTTCTTCTAATAAAGCTATTTGTCTCTGAGTATTTGAGATAACCTGAGGTGATAGGCTCATGCTGAGTCTCATCAAAATGCTTGCAACTCACTTTTACTAGTTTCAAATTTGATTTCAGAAATCCCACAGGTGATTCTAACATTTTGTTTTCTACCACATTCTTTGTCGAGCCACTACATCAATTAAAACATAACCTCTTCCAGATGGAGATGCCATTTAGACAGACACGGCGAAAAATCATCATAGAATTAAGCATTAGATCAGTATTTTGGATATTCAATTTTAAAGAGCTGAAAAATGTAAAAATTATAGTTTGGGTGTTCTTTGAGAGAGGAGATAATTGAGGAAAAATATATCACTAAGTATAAAGTTTTAAAGTAATTTTAGGGGCACCTGGGTGGCTCAGTCGGTTAAGTATCTGACTCTCAGTTTCGGCTCAGGTCATGATCTCATGGTTTCGTGAGTTCGAACCCTGCATCGGGCTCTGCACTGGCAGCCCAGAGCCTGCTTGGGATTCTCTCTCTCCTTCTCTCTGCCCCTCCCCCACTCCCACTGTCTCTCTCTCTCTCTCAAAATAAATAAACTTGAAAAAAAGTAATTTTATAGAAATTGGCAAGAGGAATCCCACCCAGCAAAAAAAAAAAAAAAAAGAAAAATTGCAGAAGAAACTTACACAAAAGGAATCTTGGACTAAAGGATCGTGGACGAATCTGGCAGCAGAAAGCAAGCTTTCAAGTGAGGATGGGCACATTGCACTTAACTACCACCTGCAGAAAGAAAACAAAATTGGAAAGAAAATTCAGGGAATGCCTTTGTGTCTTTGCAGCCAGAAGTGTTTATGGGGTGATAGAGGTGGGTGAAACAGAACATAGGATTAGAGGATGAGCAAGCAAGTATAGAAGGAACACAGTGATTCTAGAATGCATCGGTAGTCCCTTTAATTGAAGTTGGAGAATGAAAGCAGAAGGAGCAGAAGAAATGTTACAGCTGTGTAATGTAGAGAATTTATTTTAACTGCAACCTCTGCTTATTGTTTTTGGTTGCCATATCATGAATATGATAAGTGTATTTCTAGCACCTACGTGTCACAACCTTGAGCTGTAGATTTAGCTGAATATTCATTTTTTAATCCCCGTGCCATGAATAGTATTTCCCTACCCCCCTCCAACAGGTAGATTTTGTTGTTAAGGATAATGAAAGCTGTGTGAGCTGTTGTATGAAAGACATTGTAATTAATCATAGAATCTTTCTGTAGGACACCTTGGAATCATGGGGGCAGCGACGAAGCTCACAGCTGCACTGGACAGTTCTGTAGTCCCCATCACATGTCCAGTCATCCATGAGGCTGGGGGTGGTATGTTAGAGAGTGGGGACAATGACCCAGAAACACTCTCTCTACTGGTGCTAGAAAACCCAGTAACAAAGGAAAGAAAGATGCTGATCACTTTCCTATGTCCTCTGTTGCAAAGAAGTTAGAATATATTTCATAACTTTTCCCACAGTACTTTAAAGCATATCTTTCTGAAGGACAAAAGGACATCTATATTTTTTTTTAATAAGTTGCCCTTTGCCATATACACTATCCCCTTCTCCCCAGGGCTCAGCCTGCAGTTTCTGCGGCTCTGATTTCAAGGGGAAGTAAAGACGATATGACAGGAAATAAACCACATTCAAGTAATATAATAACTGGACTCCTGCTCTAAGCCACAAAATTGGGGCAAATGGTCTGCTAAAAAGAGAGAGATTGCTTTCACGTAGCCCTCCTCAGCATGAAGGACAGAGTTGCTGAAGAAGACAATAGAAAAATGTTGCACACATCTTTTCTGTCATTTTCAAGAGACTGACTTAACTCCTAACGCAAGGAGATCTCATATGAATCTAAATGTGACTTTGCTGAAAGTCGTATTTGAACATCCTCTGAGGGAGCATGGTAAGAAGCTAAGTAGCGTGATTTTTAAGCTTTTTTTTTTTTTTTTGCTTAATTGGTTTAATTTTATTACTTATGTAAATTATCCAAATTTATTATATGATCATTAAACTTAAAGTTTTGCATTGCCTGTGACTAACATTTTCACTCTAAAATCAATATATAATTTATTCAACACCCAAAGGACTTGGGACACATTTGAAAGAGGTTTTTATTTTATGAGATGCATATCAGGAACAAATGTAAATTGCACAGCTCTTCTCTGTGAGTTTACTTCACACTTTCCCTTAGAGATCTAACACAAAACCCTGAAACTCAGTCATCGGGAACTTTCTTACAGCCTCTCAAGACCTCTATCTCTTTTTATTATATCTTTTTAGTAAGTGAGAAGTCTGTTTTTATTAACTAAATTATCTCCTTTTATTGCATAAAAATGTCAATGCATTAAAATTTATTTAAATTAGTGAGAAAATAACTCTGTTTTTCTGTATTTTAGTTATAATGGAATACGGTGAACCTTATTTTAAAGGTCACTTTCAGATTTGCTTCTTTTTTTAAACTTAAACCTTAATATTTAAACCACGGCAAATAATTATTTTTCTTGAAGAGATGTTTATTTCTATTCTGTATGGTGGATTTTTCTGTGAGGCAGAGAGATGTCAAAAAAAAAAAGTACTTGCAATAACTTCATTGAAAGACAAAATATCTTAGGACAACTTAGATTTCATAGGTCCATACTCAATGAGAAAAAGTACTATCAAATCTGTGAAACACCAAATTCCATGAAATCTCGTGGAGACCCTGAAAAAATGACCTTTTAAAACAGTTAGAAATGGCAAGAAGAAACCAATAAATTGTTATTGCTTATATTGTTTAGAAAATTTTTGTGCTATGTTTTATTCAAGGTTGCATTTTTGGGGAGATATTCTTAAGTGTGCTTAAATGTCCATAATTTTAATGCATAATAAAGCATATGCTTTCTACAATCGATTTCAAACACAATTTTCTGAGTATATTATTAATGCAAGTTATTTAATTGCAGACATATTTGTATTTTGTAAGATAATATTTTCTTCATTTTATTTAAAATACTAGAATTTATTTATAAGAGTTATAACCCTTGCTAATTACACTTAAGAAGTTTAAATTGAACTACAATTAAAAGAGGATTGAAGGGGAGCACCTGGGTGGCTAAGTTGCTTTAAGCATCGGATTCTTGAATTTGGCTCAGGTCATGATCTCATAGTTCCTGAGTTCCAGCCCCATGTCAGGCTCTGTGCTAACATTGGAAAGCCTACTTGGGATCCTCTGTCTCCCTCTCTCTCTGCCCCTCCCCTGCTTGCTTTCTCTCTCTTTTTCTCTCCTTCTCTCTCTCTCAAAAATAAATAAATAAACATTAAAAAAAGAGGGTTAAGTTATATATACTCTTTAAAAATAACACACGGCAAAATGCATTTATAAATTCAAGATGTTTATCAAAATTTGGGGAAGGTAAAATGTATCAGGGTTTCACATTATCTACAAAATCTACATATAGATAATCTTGTGTATTTGTGAACCATTGATATCAATCATGCATGTCTTATACATATTTATCAGGATATATTGTTATTGGTGTTCATGGTGCTATAAATTGATGCCTTCTCCATCCCATTAAAGAAACATTTATAATCAACCAGGATAACCAATATCAATTTCTGTGTCCCGATCTTAATGACATTTCATTCTTACTTCCAACTCTTATGTATGCCATTTACACACAAAGATACACAAACACATGCACACTCTACATTTGTCTGTGGTTGTGTTTTGGCATGCACATATGTATGCATAAATAAAATTCCATGTGATCCTTAAAGTTTAGAGAAAAAACGTTTAATTATTATTGGTAAACACCTACAGGTCAATAAACAACAATTTGTTAAATGTAATCTTCAAGATACAAATAAATAGCATTAGTAAAACAATTCCACAAAATGGAAGAAAGATACATTTAAAAAGTTAAAAACATGAAAACACATTCCTAATAAAACTGATAAGAAGGTGACAAGAAAGTTTTAGCATAATGAGATTCATACTAAATGTTAATGAACACGATTTCTTTATTAAAAGGTGAATGTTGGAAGATATAGTTTGAATAATAACCACACAGAGCTGGCCATAAGCGACTGGTTGCCTATTTATCCTTTTCTGACAACACGTTAGCTTGGGTTTTCCCCATAGCCTGTTATTGTCTAGACAGGGTAGAAGTCCAGTGATTCTTTGGGGCCACAGTTCTGTCTTTAGAGGATTACTTAATTAGAGTGGTGATTTTCTTAACATTTACTGTCTTGCTAGGCTGCCTCCTTCCTGTTTCTTTGGCTAGAGAGAGAATGCATTTGGGATCTTTTTGAGTCTGAACCTTCTGACATCGCACGGTTGCTACTTCTGTAGCTCCACGTTCAGATCCTATGAGGCTGAAGAAATTCCAGACACACCATCCCCCATCATTTTGAAGTCCCAACATCCCTCGTTAGTTTTCTTTCTCTCTACCTTTCAGGGTCTCATGTTGTTTTATACGTAATATCCAGGGTTTTTAGTTGTACTTAGAGGGAGAAAAAAAAATTCTCTCTAGTCCATCTTCCCCAAAGCACAAGTTCTGATCTATAATTTTAAAAGACTTGTAGAGCAAAAGGACTGCCAGCGTGGAACAAAAGTGACCAAGGTTGATCACCATTCAAAAAGACCTCCAAGCCCCCAAATCTGTGGAGTCTGAAGGCAAGAGAAAACAGCCACGCAGCTGTACATATGTGCCTGCTTATTTTCTCCATTGAAATGACTTGGATTTCATTGGCTTTCACTCTTAGTTTTGCTATTATATCCGGCTCGCATTTCCAAGACCCAGAATCAGGGTTTACTCAAGGGATGTTTCTCGTCCCCAGAGATCAGTGTCTTGTTAACTTTTACCTTGTGGAAATCCAGAACACCTGTGGACTACAGATCGCTGTGTACTTCCTGTTCTTCCTGTCTGGGAACGGGAGTGTCTGTTACATTCATCTTGATGCTTCATCACCACTGCATAGTGGCTTGTGATGTTGGTAAGTAACGAGTGTTATAGTTTGGACTCCACAGATGGAGAGCAGCATATCTGAAGCATTACAGTCACATGGAACACAGATTGTAAAATTTTGGACATCAAGCCTTATGCCACAATTTGAGGAGGATTTGGGGACCACAGATGAGGGTGAGTGTATTTTGCACGAGGCTAGGATGTAATATTTGTGGCCAGAGATCAGAAAAGGGGAGCTTGTAAAAATGGTACACATTCTTCCTCTCCCTGCAGTCTCATCCATTCAGTGTGACCTTGCAGATTCTGTCATCAATATGTAGAATCTGTTTTGCCTCCACTGGAAGCCAGGTTGACCACATACCTCTGTTTGGCCAAACCGGATGCTGGAATACACAAAGTAAGAGGGGCTCCTTGGCGGCTTAGTGGCTTCCGTGTCCAACTCTTGTTCTCAGCTTAGGTCATGAGCTCGCAGTATGGAGTCCGAGTCCTGTGTCAGGCTCTGCGATGACAGTGCAAAGCCTGCTTGGGATTCTCTCTCTCCCCCTCTCTCTCTGCCCCTTCCCTGCTCATGCTCACTGTCTCTCTCTCTGTCTCTCTCAAAATAAATAAACTTCAAAAAATCTTTGAAAAAAAAATAGAATAGAAAAGCAAGAGAGAAATGAGCATCCATTCTTGCACATCAAGCCTTACCTTTCTGTCCTGTACTTGAAACCCTGTGGCCACCAAGTGCATGGGCTGAAGCTCATCTGCTGGAGAAAGAAGGGACACCCGAAGAACTGAGGCAACACACCAGTGGTCAGTGAGCCCCAAGATTGCCACTGACACGTGTGTAAGGCCAACCAAGATCACTCGAGTTTGCCTCAGGCCAGACTGACGATCCAGTGGAGCCCGGCCAAAGATTGATGAGAGGCTACACTGATAATTTAGTTTTTAAACTGCAAGTTTGGGTGTCATTTGTTAGACATGGGAAGATATGAAATTTAGGGGCGCCTGGGTGACTCAGTGTGTTAAGCATCCAACTCTTGATTTCTGCTCAGGTTCTGATCTCACGGTTTGTGGGTTTGAGCCCAGTGTCCGGCTCTGTGTGGACTTCAGAGAACCTGCTTGGGATTCTCTCTCCCTTTCTCTCTGTTACTCCCCCCACTGGTGCGCGCTCTCTCTCTCAAAATAAATAAATAAACTAAAAAAAGATAACAAATTTAGACACCATGAAAAAAACAGACGACATCATCAACAGAGAAGAAAATAGTTGCAACACACATATCCACCAATATGTGTGGGTCCAGGATATATAAAGAACTTCTTAAAAAAAGTAATAAAAATATAAAAAAAGACAGCCCAAAGAAAAATAGTCACAGACTTGAACAACATCTCACAAAGTACTTCCACATGTCTAATAACTATGTTAAAAAGTCGTTAGCTTCACTGGCTATCAGAGAACTGCACGCTAAAAACACAATGTAATGTCTGTACACATTTATCAGATTTACTAAAATAAAAACATGAGAAAATATCAAGGATCAGGGACGATGTGCTCAGCAACCACATTCTCATAAACTGCTGGTGGGAGTGGAAATTGGCATTTTTAAAAACTGCTTGTCAGCATCAACTAAAGTTAAAAATACACTTACCCTGTTACCAAGCAATGTCACTCCTAGATATAAATCCAAAAGAAATGTGTCCATACGCTGGTGAAAAAACATATTCATAGTAGCATTATGCAAATGGCCCAGTTTTCCCCGGGGGCCCCAAACTAGACACAAATGTCCATCAGGAGAGGAATAGATAAATGACAATGCATTGATGCAAAAGGAAGGTACAGCAATGATGTAAATCATTTACAATGCTGTGCACAATATGAGTGCATATCACAAGATATTATTTTGAACAAGGTAAGCCAAAAAGCCTTACAGGGTAATTCTATTCAAATATAGGACAAAATAGGACAATCTAATTTAAGTGATCCAAAATCTAGTTGTTTTTCCATGGGGAAGGAATGACTATAAGAAATCATGGAGGGGCGCCTGGGTGGCTCAGTTGGTTAAACGTCCAACTTCGGCTCAGGTCATGATCTCATGGTTCGTGAGTTCGAGCCCCACGTCAGGCTCTGTGCTGACAGCTCAGAGCCTGAAGCCTGATTTGGATTCTGTGTCTCCCTCTCTCTCGGTTCCTCCCCCCACTCATGCTCTGTCTCTGTCTCTCTCTCTCTCTCTCTCTCAAAAATACATAAAAATATTTTTAAAAAATTAAAAAAAAGAAAGCACAAAGGAGAGGACTTTGTGGTGCTGGTAATATTCTATTTCTTGATTTGGGGGCTGGTTGCACAGGTGTAATCAATTTGGGAAAATAGATGTATTCATTAAAAGGATACATATCACTTTATTAAATGTTAATAAAATGATAAAAAATAATATTTGACTTGACACATTGAATATTAATTAACATCTTCCTAAACAGCAACAATAAAACAACAAAAATACCTGAAAAAAATTATTTTTCGTTTAAGAAAAAATCTTTTAATTTATTTTTGAGAGAGAGAGAGAGAGAGGGCGTGCACGTAAGCAGGGGAGAGGCAGAGAGACAGAGGATCCGAAGCTGGCTCTGTGCTGGTAACAGAGAACCCGAGGCGGGGCTCGAAATCACAAACTCTGAGAACATGACCTAAGCTGAAGTTGGATGCCTGACGGACTGAACCACCCAGGTGCCCCGTCTGAAAATGTTTTAAATCGAATTCATTTCCTTCCATCTGCCATTGCAGCTTGCATGCTGCCTTCCCCTGGTATTTAGTTCCACTTGATAGCCCTTCAAATTAGACGTTATAATTAATTTTCTGGCATGATGCAATCAATGCCTTTTAGATATATTCAAACGTTTAACAATGTCTTTGCTATCGTTTTCCATGCACTTTATATGTGTTCTTTCTGATAGCTCTTATGTTGAGAGCTATCTAACTCAGTGGTTTTTCCCACACGGGTATTTTAGCAGTGGTTTCTATCTGAAAGTGTCTTTGATTTTCATGGTAAGGTGTTGTAACAGCATATCTTGGCTTTTTGTTTCTGTTAAAGTATTTAATTGCTATTTATTTGTATATAATCTCTATGTTTAGGGTTGCTTTTATGACATACTCTTTGTCTTTGGTGTTCTGAAAGCTCCCTATTCTCTCTATATTTTTTAAATTTCTCACGTTAGATTGTGTGCTTACTAAAGCTAAAGCTTCATATGAATTCTGGAAAATTCTCACATACTATATTTTTTTTTAAATATTACTTTTCCCAATCTCTCCTCCTCTCTGGGATTTCTGGTGGAAATATGTTGGGATTCCTCATCTTTTTTATGCTGTCTTTTAAGTTGTCTTTCATAATGTCATTTTTTCCCCAAAATCAATATTTATTGCATCTTTAAAATTTCACACATAAGGGGCGTCTGGGTGACTCAGTCGGTTACGCTCTGACTTTGGCTCCAGTCATGATCTCACAGTTCATGAGTTGGAGCCCCGTGTCAGGCTCTATCCTGACAGCTCAGAGCCTGGAACCAGCCTCCAGTTCTGTGTCTCCCTCCCTTTCTGCCTCTGCACTGCTCACACTCTGTTTCTCTCTCTCTCTCTCTCTCTCTCTCTCTCAAAAATAAACAAACAATAAAAAAAATTTAATAAAAATTTTAAATATCACAAATAAGTCTGAAAAATCATCCGGCATCTTGCTGTTTCTGTAGCTGGACAACATAGATCTTATTTATCTGTTGACCTGTTCCTTTTTCAGAAGCATAGATACCATCTACAAATTTTCTGATATCCTTGTTTTTAACTGTTGTGTCTTGCTGATACCAAGTTCAATATGATACAGGTGCAACTGAAGCAATCCTTCAAGAATTAATTCATCTTTCTGGACTTGAGATAGTGAACAAGCAACACCTGGCTTTATCCAAACCCTGTGGGTGTCTTTTCACCCAAGGAATTTTGGATTCCAGCAAGAGAAGCATTCTCCTGAATAACAACATTGATGGGGAAGTGAGCATACACGGACCTCATCTTGTAACGGAAGCCCAGAGTAATGCCCTTGACCCTGTTCTAGACATGACTACCGATAGAGCAAACAGTAGCCAGTTCTTTCTGATTTCCCCACCGTTTATCAACTTGGAGCCTTTTCTTTTGCTTTCCAATGGGACTGAGTTCTACATTGATGTGATTGAAGTCCCTTCACAGGGTTCTTCTGGGATCCTTCCCGTTAACACTGCATCCCTTCAGGGTGACATTGACATTTTCTGGAATGTGGACAGTCTGATTGCTGAGAATGGTCTTCATTCTCACAGTAGATGTGGCCAAAGGAGTCATACTGTCATCTTTTAATCTTTAATTGCATTAGGACAAATTCCAATGTATACACTTTAAGGTAACTCTACTTTTTCTCATATTAATGTATTCTGCAGCTTTACACATAATTTATTTTTAAATTATTAAAGACAATAATTCCTTGACGATTTACTTTTTTCAGGATGTGGTATCATGTGTCTCTTGCTTGTGGTAGATTATTTCCTTCCAGGGTTTATAGTTTTTGTAAGTTTATTTATTTATTTTGAGAGAGAGAGAGAGAGAGAGAGAGAGAGAGAGATGGACCACACACAGGTGCACCAGCGGGGGAAGGGCAGAGAGAGAGAGGGAGAGAGGGAGAATTTCAAGAGAGTCTCCTGGCAGTGCAGAGCCTCACGGGAGGCTCCATCTCAGGAACCCTGAGATCACGACCTGAGCCAAAATCAAGAGTTGGATGCTTAACCAGCTGAGCCAACTGCGTGCCCCTAGGGTTTGTAATTTGAAGTTGTGAGTTCATCTTTGTTAAGGCTTTATCTGTGGAACAGCACCAAATCTAGTGAGTTGGTTATAACCCTCTCACCGAAGTAGCATCACAATATTGTACCTATACTTTATGCTAATATTTAAGGCAAGGGATTCCAAGACCACAAGGTTTTCCCTACCCAAAGATGTATTAGTTTGCCAGGGTGACCATGATGAAGTACCACAAACTGTGGCTCAAATGAGATATTAAGACCTCACCATCTTAATTTGGAGGGAGATATAAATCAGCTCATAACAACCACATATTGGTTATCCATTTTATTTTAGCTTGCCATTTCTTTCTTTTTTTAAAAAAAAATTTAATGTTTTTTTTTTTTTTTTTTTTTTATTTAGTTTTGAGACAGAGAGAGACAGAGCATGAGCAGGGGAGGGGGCAGAGAGAGAGGGAGACACAGAATCCAAAACAGGCTCCAGGCTCTGAGCTGTCAGCACAGAGCCCAACACGGGGCTCGAACCCACGGGTTGTGAGATCATGACCTGAGCCGAAGTCGGATGCTCAACCGACTGAGCCACCCAGGCACCCCTAGTTTGCCATTTCAATGATATATTCTTCAAGAATTTGGCTTTAATGGGTTTCATTTCCAAATCAGTCTAGTGTTTCCCCTTAAGCCTCATACCCTATCTCTAGATGTGCATTGGCCATACAGCTCCGACATTCCCAAGATTACACATTATTTTCATACATGAGAAAAGTTTTAATACTTTAGGTTTCATTCCCTCTTTATTGTTTTGGTCCTTGGAATTCCTCTTATTTTTATGAGCTCCATTGTAATATGAAAGTATGTCACTTATGTTTTCTGTGGTAGTAAAAGTGGAGGAGGAAAGAAAGTTTCAGGGAGGCTTTTAAGTACATAATCTTCTATAATCCCACAACCTGAAAGCCAAGGGATTTTTGCTCATGATTTAGCATTTATAAAGGGAAGTCCACTTATTTAAAGGAACAAACTCATGAACTTTTAAGGAGTTTTGATAATCTCCAATGAAAATTAAATGGGATAAAGTGACTGAGAAGCTTTCTTCATCCTCAATTTTGGTAGACTGGGTGACACTGAGCTGAGGTAACAAGAAAGATAATTTTTCTGTTTTATGATTCAGAGAGCTATAAATGTAACAGGAAGAATTTATTTTCATTACTTAATGAAATATGTAGATCAACCAGGCACCAATTACAGTCTAAAAAAAATTATCAGAGCAGAAAAGATAAAAATCATGTGTTGTGTTTTTAAAAGTATTTCACTTGTTGAAATAAGCCATACAGAGAAAGACAGATACCATATGGTTTCACTCTTATGTGGATCCTGAGAAGCTTAACAGAAACCCATGGGGGAGGGGAAGGAAAAAAAAAAAAAGAGGTTAGAGTGGGAGAGAGCCAAAGCATAAGAGACTGTGAAAAACTGAGAACAAACTGAGGGTTGATGGGAGGTGGGAGGGAGGGGAGGGTGGGTGATGGGTATTGAGGAGGGCACCTTTTGGGATGAGCACTGGGTGTTGTATGGAAACCAATTTGACAATAAACTTAATATATTGAAAAAAAACAAAAGTATTTCACTTGTTAAAAGGCTTGTTTTCTTTCTCTCCTCATGGGACGCATAGCTAGCAAAAATACACATCTGTCTGTCATCCTCACGGACTGCCACATGTCAGATCAGGTGTTCCCTTTGACATTCATCAGCCTGCTCTGCAATCCCAGGTAGTTGTTTTTCATATTTTCTCCTTTAATTTTTTTAATGTTTATATTTATTTTTGAGACAGAAAGAGACAGAGCACAAGAGGGAGAGGGGCAGAGACAGAGGGAGACACAGAATCCGAAGCAGGCTCCAGGCTCTGAGCTGTCAGCCCAGAGCTCTCAGTGTGGGACTCAAATTCGTCAACCACGAGATCATGACCCGAGCCCAAGTCCGAAGCTCAACCGACCGAGCCACCCAGGAGCCCCAGATATTTTCTCCATTTTTTGAGTGGTGTTCATTTTCCCCACAGTCATTCTCATTGTCCTGCTCCAAAGCCCAGCAATCTCTTCTTACTCCAAATTCCCAGGTTTTAATTATATTGTTCTCTATTATTTTTCCATATTAATTTACCTTTAAATCCAGATCATAAGGCACATGATGGATCTACTCAGTGCAAATAGTTCATGTTAAATATTAGATACTCAACGCTTTAAACCGAATTGTATTATTTTGAATTATGCACGTGTTTCCGGAGTAATCGTGTCATTGAATGGACTGATGACTCTCCAGGGAAAAGGACGTATGGATGTTTGAGCCTTGGACTATCCAAAATATCACCTCAAACAATAGTCTGGGATTTTGTATTCACTGAATTATACTGTATTCTAAAAAAGATTTTTTTTTCTTAACTCGTTACAACTAGAATCAAAGTTCGTCCAGAGAAATTATTTTGTATATTTAAATTTATATATGCGGGGCACCTGAGTGGCTCAGTCCGTTAAGCAACTGACTTGCTTTCAGCTCAGGTCATTACATCACTTCATGAGATCAAGCCCCGTGTTGGGCTGTGCGCTGATGGCTTCGAGCCTACTTGGGATTTTCTCTCCCTCTCTCTCTGCCTCTACCCTGCTCTCTCTCTCCTTCTCTCTTTCAGAATAAATAAACTTAAAAAAACATATATGCAATTTTTGCAAATAATGAATGCTTAGTAATGCTCATGATTTTATAGTCATGGAAGGTTTCTTGTATTTATGAATAAGGAAGCAATTTCTTATCTAGATGATGGCAAATAGGTTACCGAACCTTTGATACTATCAGAATGTATAGAGTAATGATTCTGACATGTGTTCATATGTGTAGACTTACAATTGTGCCTGATACACTGGGCATACCTTGTATGTGCTTGCCATTATTGCTTAACTTCCATTTGTGCAATACCCAGCTGTACGTACCCCATCCCCTCATGTCTGTGAGGTTAAGAATCCCTGCAGTCAAAAGAATTCACTGGACTTGCAACAAAACTTTGGAGAAACTCCACGTTGGTCAGGCGCGCCACATAAGTTTTGAGTCAGATTTGGATTTAGGGTTGAGATCAAAGGAAAAAAAAATGACAGAAATTATTGAACGCTGGAAGTATTAATTGGCATCCATGTCTTTCCAACCTGCTGCTTTTCTGAAGTTAAGTGTTTAGCAACATGCGCTCCATTTTCCCATGCTCGCAAATAGTGTTGGTGTGACCAGCACTATATAAACTGCAAATATGATAAAATTATGGGGCGACTGAGGCTCAGTTGGTTAAGCATCCAACTCCGGCTCAGGTCATGATCTCAGGGTTCATGAGTTGGAGACCCACATTGGGCTCTGCACTGATGGCGCAAAGCCTTCTTGGGATTCTCTCTCTCTGACCCTCCCCTCCGCCTCTCTCTCAAAATGAATGAGAAATTAAAAATATATTATAAAATTATGATTATAAAACACAAATTATTTCTCAAAATTTCTCCAACCTTTCTGATTCCACTATTCCTAGAACCTGAAAGATATTGTTGTATATTATCTTTACTAGAAACAGGGGATCATTGGTTTCCTAAGTAAAGCTTCTACTTTTGAAATAAAGTGCAACTGCTATTCAACTATGAGAAATAAAAAAAAAAATGTATTCACAAACTAATTCTATACAAGTTTATCTTCCTGAAGAACAGACTTCCATTTGCTAACAAATAATTTAGTTGAAATCTATAGAGTTTATCAGGTCAACGACCTGTCTAGATTTTAAGTGCTTATATATATTGTGAAAAGATTACTGACTATACATTATAATGAGGTAGCTTCGGGCTTGGCAGTTTTCTGAAGATCAAACATTTCTTTCACTTTTTTTTTTCAAATTGCAGTTTCTGTTGGAATTACCTTTAAATGTGAGATTGTATATGAAATTGACATATGCATTCTATTCACAATGACTTAAGAAAGAAGATAAACTTTAGTGGTCATGTTTTCATCCATGAGCATTTTAACAATCCCTGGAAAAATCTATTCCATGTGCCATAATTAAAATTAAAGGAACTTATTATGGTCTACTTTAAGTTTCACCTGAAGAAATTAATAAAACTCATTGAAAAATCCCAATTTGGAATATAGAAATATTTTAATATTGACTTCATGAAATGAGGTTTTATTCTATATATAACTGCTATTCTTATGCTCAGTTGTGTCAATCATTATTATTTGGAAACATAAAGGAAATGAAACTCAGTTATACCATACTCTTATTAGGCCATCTAATTTTGGAATCTTGGTAACATTTAAAAAAAAATGACCCAATTGAAATCTTGATTATGTGACGGACATTTTCAACACCTGGATGTCCTAATACGTTTTATAATGCTGCTTCTCTCTTCTACATCAATTCCAAATTCAATAATATTACAACCACCTCAAAATTTAACATTTCAGGCTACCATTCATGTTTTAGTATAGTTTAATAGAATTAAGATTCTTTGCACTGGTATATATTTAATATCTGTTTTACAGTCTATATGTGATCAAAATATCAGTGCATCAAAGTAGTGGCTTTACAATTAATCTACTATAATTACGTCTAGAGATATAGCCTAATAAAACAGAGTCAGGGAAAAGAAGCACATAAAGCAAGGTGACAATTTACTTCCAGTAATATGGTCTGGCGATGAGTATCAATCCTACTACTGAACAAGATAAAATGTCTTTAGAACTAATAAAATAGAAAACAATTACCAGGGGACGCCTGGGTGGCTCAGTCGGTAAGCGTCTGACTTAGGCTCAGGTCATGATCCCACGGTTCGTGGGTTTGAGTCCCGTGTCTGGCTCTGTGTTGACAGCTCAGAGCCTGGAGCCTGCTTCCGATTGTGCGTCTCTCTCTGCCCCTCCCCAGCTTGCACTCTCTCTCTCTCTCTCTCCCTCAAAAATGAATAAACATTAAACAAATTAAGAAAAAAAGAAAACAATTATCAGGACAAAATCTAAGAGAAGGCAAGGACCCCAAAATTGGAAACCTGGAATTAAACCCAAGTTACCCTGAGAACACTTACTGAAGATGAAGCAGAAGCAGAAGCAGAAGGAGAGGAACAAGAAGAAGAAGATGAAGAAGAAGAAGAAGAAGAAGAAGAAGAAGAAGAAGAAGAAGAACTATGAGACTGAGCTAGTGTGTAGCCAGCTTCATTCATGTGGAGAAAGGAGTAAAAATGCACATCAGGGACCACGCCCGTTTTGCGTTGATGTTGGAATTATCTGACACCTGTTGCAATCAACTATGTTTCAGGTCAGACAGTAAAATTTAAAATCTTAGCAGAAATTTAGACGAGCTGGCATCAGTCGATTTGGGGAAAGCTAAAAACCTTTTTACAACTGCAACTAAAACGAATAGACTCAAGAATTCAATTAGGGGAATTTAGGGCTTTCAGTAACTAAGACAGCTAAAGCGTTAATTAGTTAACCATTGAAAGAAGCGAGAAGGAATGTTTCAGATGGCTTGAGCTAGAACCACAGTGATAGAAGATGTCAAGGTGAGTGTGGCAACTGAAACAACTCAATGAGGTCTAATATCATGTGATCAGTACAGTAGAGAAAGTGAAACTGCAGAGGCAAAATTTGAGGGGAGGAGGGCTGAGGATTTTCCAGACGTGATAAAAGCTGCCAGTCCATGCATTCCAAAGCAGCAGTGAATCGCAAAGAGGATAAATAAAAGAAATCCACACCTGGACAGATTCAAACCGTGAAATTAGGGAACGATGTGTTTAAATTCTGGAGGGAAAACAAAACAAAACAAAACAACAAAGAATGATTACCACGTATTTCCGGAGAGCGGTCATGGACAGACCACCTGACAAGGTATCTCGGGGGTTTCTGGGGCTTTATGTATGATTTCTTAATTTTGGTGATTGATCCAGGAGCCCTTTAATTATAATAATTGTACACCATTTTAATGTCTATGTTTTTAAGAATGTATTCTTTAGGGCAGCTTTTGTTTCACAGCAAAGTTAAGAAGAAGATAACAGGCATTATTTCATAACCTTCCTGACCTCACATATGCATAGCCTTCCCCACCACTGACGTCCCCACAGAGTACATTTATTATACGTTTGTTATAACTTATTATAATAAATGCATTTTATTTATTTATTCATTTATTTATGTATTTATATAATAAATGTATTTATTATAAATAAATACATGAATTTATTATAATAGATGAACTTAAGCTGGCAAATCCTTAACATCAAAGTCCATAGTTTACTTCTGAGTACACTCTTGGTGTTGTGCATTTTATGCGTTTGGACAGATGTATAATAACGTATATTTATTGTTAAGTATTATACAGCGTATTTTCACTGCCCTAAAAATCCTCTCTACTTCACCTATTTATTCAGCCCATCCTCTCCCCTAACCATGGCAACCACTGATCATTTTAACTTTCTCTGTTTTTCATAATATTACAGATTTGGGATCATAAAGTATGTAGCAGATTGGCCTCTTTCACTTACTGATATTCATTTAAGATTCTTCTGTGCCTCTTTATGCTAGATAGCTCATTTCTTTTTTTTTTTAAGTTTATTTATTTATTTTGAGAGAGAGAGAGAGGCGGAGAGAGAGAATCCCACGCAGGCCCCATGCTATCAGCATGGAGACCAATGCAGGGTTCGAACCCATGAACTGTGAGATCATGACCTGAGCCGAAAACAAGAGTCAGATGCTTAACCGACTGAGCCACCCAAGCGCCCCACTCATTTCTTTTTGTCACTGAATAGTATTTCATTGTCTGGCGGGACCACAGTTTATTTATCCACTCACCTGCTGGAAGATCTCTTGGTTGCTTTCCAGTTTTGACAATCATAATAAACATCCGTGTGCAGATTCTTGTGTGAACACGTTTCCAACTCATTTGGATAAATACCAAGGAATGCGACTGCAGGGTCATGAGGTAAAAGTATTTAATTTTGTGAGAAACGGCCACAATGTCTTCCGAAGTGTCTTGCTATCATTCCCAGCAGCAGTGAATGGGAGTTTCTGTTACTCCCCATCCTCACCAGCATTTGGTGTTGTCAGTGTTTTGGATTTTAGCCATTTTAATAAATGTCCAGTAGATTCTCATTGTTTTTTTTTTTTTTTAATTTGCATTTCCTGATGACGTGAAATATGAGTGTCTTCTCATATGCCTCCATGTCATTGGTTTATCTTTACTGGTGAAGTGTTAAGATCGTTGGCCTATTTTTTAAATTGGATTGTTTGTTTTCTTATTGTTGAAGTCTAAGAGTCCTTTGCTTATTTTGGGTAACAGTCTTTTATCAGATATCATTTTTGCAAATATTTGATGCTAGTCTATGGTTGTTTTCGTATTCTCTTGGGAGAGTCTTTCATAAAGCAGAAATGTTTAGTTTTTATGAAGTCCAGTTTATGAATGTTTTTCTTTCCTGGATCAGGTTTTAGGTACCGTATGTAAAAAGTCATCAGCAAATCCAAGGTCATCCAGATTTTCTCCTCTTTTATCTTCTGGGAGCTTTATAGTTTTGCAGTTTACTTTTAGGTTTGTAATCTATGTTGAGCTAATTTCCGTGGAGGCCATGAAGTTCATGTTTAGATTTTTTTTTTCATGTGGAAATGCAGTTGTTCCAACCCCACTTGTTGAAAGGCTACTTTCGCTCTCTTGGGTTCTCTGTGCCTCTTCTTGAAAGACCAGTTAACAATGTATAAGGGGGTCTATTTCAGAGTTCTCTATTCTGTTCCATTGATTTATTTGTGTATTGATTTACTATCAATACTTCACTGTCTTAATTACTATCTTCATCACCCATCATATGTGTGACTTCTATTACTCACAGATGTACACACACACCACAGAACCTCATAAAAAAACAAAAGAGGGGTGCCTGGGGGTCTCAGTCAGTTACACATCTGACCTCGGCTCAGGTCATGATCTCATGGTTTGTGGGTTCGAGCCCTGCGTCAGGCTCTGTGCTTACAGCTCGGAGCCTGGAGCCTGCTTCAGATTCTGTGTCTCCCTCTCTCTCTGCCCCTCCTCTGCTCATGCTCTGTCTCTCAGAAATAAATAAACATTAAAAAGTGTTTTTTTTTAAAAAACTGGACCTATAAACCAATGAAAAAAAAAAAAGAAGAAAAATATAAGTGGTCAGCACCCAAAGAAAGGAAAATCATGGATCAGTTAAAAATAATCTCAAAGGAGATCAATGAATAAAAATTTAACCAAAATTAAGGAGATTTGAGATTAGCGCAAAATTGTTTTCTGAACCAAAATGAAACATGGTTTTCTAAATAAATAATTTACTAAGTACTCGGGGCATAAGTTCAAAGAGGAGACTGGATTAAGTGACTTGGAAGAAAAAAATGGAAGAAATTTGTCAGAAGGAAACCATCAGGGAAAAGATAAGGGACTTGCCTTCCAATATGTCTAGAAGACTTAACATGAAAATAATTGGAATTTCAGGGGGGAGAAAAAAGAACAGATTGGAGACTGTTAATAATTAAACAAAGTAAATAAGTCATAGAGTATTTTCCTTCACTGAAAAAATACCTCGATCTGTAGATTGTACTCAGGGAGAGACTAATGAGAAATGTTATGCTCTCACTTATTCTTATAAAATTTTCAATATCTGAGAAAAAATAAAACACAAAACTAAAAACAGGGGAAATACACACACTAGGGTTTTTTTGCACTTTTATTAGAAAATCATTGACATACGCCATGTAAAGTTGAGACGTGCAGCATGATGGTTTGATTTACATACGTTGTGAAATGATTACAATAAGTTCAGCTGACATCCATTTTCTCGTATAGATACCAAAAAAAAAAAAAAAAAAAAAAGAAGGAGGAGGAGGAGGAGGAGGAGGAGGAGGAGGAGGAGGAGGAAAAGAAAAAAAAAAGGGAAGAAAACTTCTCCTCATACTGAGAAGTCTTAAGATTTACTCTCAGACCACTTTCATATATGTCACAGACCAAACTTAGCTATGGCCGTCATGTTCTATGTTACACTGGTCTTGTGTATAACATTCAAGGAACAAAGCTAGATTAATAACTATCATGGTCCACTGTGAGTAAAGTACTTCTATCACACAATATGACATATATACTAGTTATCATGCTTCAGAGGAGAAGAAAAACACTGTGTTCGTGATAAAAAATAAAGTATCTTGTTTATTAAATTTAAATGAATTGTGGTGGAACTGGGCAATGTAAGTATAGACTCTGGATTCTTACAGCCAAAGGGCATTTACTGCTCATACTGAGATACTAATTAATTTGAACTAAGTCACCTGGTTAAAAACAACGAAAAGGCTGAAAAAATTTAGTTTGGTGGTATTAAATTAGTATGGCTGTATTAAATTAGAATAGTGGTATTAAATTAGTATGGTGGTATTAAAATGGTACATGACCTGAAAAAAAAAAAAAAAAAAAAAGGAAGCTCAAGAAGAAGCTAGCTTTTGGGTCCACTTTCAAATAAAGGAAAAGGAAGCTGAGAAGGTGGGAAGTGAAGGAAACATTTTGCACCTGGGACGTGACAGAGAGAATAGGATGTCAGGGCCACCAAGGTCATGGTAACTGGCCACAACCTAACCACAATCCAGGTAACTCCAACAACCCAAACCTTTATTTAGGGGCCCAAATGGTTAAACCCTCGAGTTAAGAGATTACTTGAAATAAACTAAAACAGAGGCAGGTCAGTGTAATGTGAAGAATAAATGGTTGAGAATTTTCCAAAAGTTATTGAATAAATAGATTTAAAACAAAATCTATAAACTGAGAAGACAAAAAAAATGCAAACAAAATTTCAATTAAGTAGATGCCAGGAAAACTGCTTAAAAGAAAGTAACAAAAAGAAAATCATTAATGCAGGCAGAGGGTAAAAAGAACTTCATTTAAATAGAGCAACAACATTTTGTTTTGGCACATATCTCAAGAGCATCAATGGATGTCAAGAAATAATAGAATGACACTTTTTTTTTTCCAAATGCTTTTAATATTTTATTTATTTTTGAGACAGAGAGAGACAGAGAGAGACACAGCATGAGCAGTGGAGGGGCAGAGAGAAGGAGACACAGAATCCAAAGCAGGCTCTAGGCTCTGAGCTGTCAGCATAGAGCCCAACACGGGGCTCGAACTCACAGACTGTGAGATCATGACCTGAGCTGCAGTTAGACGTTTAACCAACTGAGCCAGCCAGGCGCCCCTGGAATGAGACTTTTAAACTACAGAAAGAAACTTGCTCTGGGCTCAGAATTCTGTAGCCAGAAGGAAACATTTCTCAGCAGGGAGATTGAATGTCGTGAAAACAAGGACAAGTATGGAAGCAACACCTCTAGGATGGAAGAGAAGTCTAGAGAGGGCTCACCAGGAGACAGTGCCGAGAAGGACCCAATCGCCGACGTGCATTCCTAGTAGCCTTATCACACCTGGGAAACGCAGAGCATCTAACAGAGCAGATGTCAACATCTAGGAAGGCCATTTCACCTCTTGGCTTGAGCCTTTGTGCTGCCTGGGAGGAAAGCATCGCCCCTTCCTTGTCAGGATTCCACAGCAGTGTGTTAGGGCAGAACGTCGCTCCTTCCTAGCAGCTAGGTTTTCGGGTGGAGGGCTAACCACAAATCCCTCCTCGGCTATCATCAGAAGCTTTCATTGCCAAGGTTTGCGGATGCAACTATGTGACCTAACAGCGCTAGGATTCACATCAGCATTCATGGTTACTAAAGCCACCCCCCTCCCCCCACCACCCAGCGTGTTGGAGTAGCTTGGGTCTAAGACTGAGCTGGACAAAGATTGAAGCCCTCACGCTGGGCCTCAGCCAGTGTCCATGGAGATTTTGCAGAAGTAAATTCCTTTCTGGGACTCCAGCCTACCCAAGATCTGTGTTGGACAAATAAATAAATAAATAAATAAATAAATAAATAATAAAAAAAAAAGTCACATACCTCTTGGGGCGCCTGGGTAGCTCAGTCAGTTGAGGGTCTGACTTCGGCTCAGGTCATGATCTGGCAGTTCGTGAATTCGAGCCCCACGTCGGGCTCTGTGCCGAGAGCTCAGAGCCTGGAGCCTGCTTTGGATTCTGTGTCTCCTTCTCTCTGTCCCTCCCTCACTCATGCTCTGTCTGTCTCAAAAATAAATAAATGTTAAAATTTTTTTTTTTTAAATCACATACCTCTCAGTGAAATAAATACATTTGCAGAAGAAAGGACCTGAGAGAATGTGTCACTAGCAAAACTGCAATAAAGAAAGAAACAAAACACAACAAACACTAAAGGGTATTACTGGTAAAGAAGGAAAATTATTCTAAGTGCTGGCTCAGAAATGCAGGAAGGGGGGCGCCCGGGGGGCTCAGTGGGTTAAGCATCTGACTTCAGCTCAGGTCACGATCTCACGATTTGTGGGTTCAAGCCCCACATTGAGCTCTGTGCTGATGGCTCGCAGCCTGGAGGCTGCTTCGTACCCTGTGTCTCCCTCTCTCTCTGCCCCTGCCCCACTTGCTCGCTCTCTGTCTCAAAATAAATAAACATTAAAAAAAAATGCAGGAAGGAATAAAGAGACATTAAAAAAGAGAAAAAACAATCTGTGTTACTTGAATTAATATTGCCTTAATAAGAGAGTAATAATGGGGCGTCTGGGTGGCTCAGTCAGTTAAGCATGCAACCCTTGATTTCGGCTCAGGTCATGATCTCGTGGTTCATGGAATCGAGCCCCATCTTGGGCGCTGTTCTGACAGTGTAGAGCTTGCTTGGGATTCTCTCTCTCCCTCTCTCTCTCTGTCCCTCCCCTGCTCTCTCACATGTGCATGCTTTCTCTCTCTCTATCTCAGAATGAATAAACAAAAAGAAAAAGAAAAAAATAGTAATGATAATATCTTGTAAGGTTTTTTAACATACATAAAATTAAAATAGGTAACCACAATAACAAGTAAGTCAGGGCAAAGTGCACTGGTAAAAATGTGTTTTTAGAAGAACAGATCCATAAATTCACTGGAAGCATAACATACAAATTCATCGATGGTAGAGTTGTAATCCCAGGGTTTCTCACTAAAGAAAATAAAATAATGTATGCTTAATAAGGAAATAGGTCTGAAAATGGATAAAAAATAATGCTGAAAAGTAAGAAAAGTAATATAAAATTGTGAAGACAGATAGATCAGGGATAATAAGCAAATGACCCAGTGTTTCAATTAAAAGGCGAAAGTTGGCTGACTGTCAAAATTCTACTGTATACGTAGAAAAAAGTCAACAGTGTGGTCAAAATGTTCCAAGTAAAAAGATAAAAAGACACCAATTAAAAGGAAGTTTGTGTAGCTTTATAAACATTAACTACATTAGACTATGAATATTACTAGAGATATAGAGGAAGTTTTTTACGATAAAATGGTCAATTCAATGGGAAGATGTAAGAATTCTTAATGTGGATGCTTTTAATAATATAACCTCAAAAGTTATATAGCTAAAAGTAAGGAACTAAATGTAAAAACAATATCCACAGGGCCACCTGGGTGGCTGACTCTATTGAGCATCTGACTTTGGCTCAGATCATGGCTCAGATCATGGTCTCGCAGTTCATGGGTTCAAGACCTGTGTTGGGCTCTGTGCTGACAGCTCAGAGCCTGGAGCCTGCTTCGGATTCTGTGTTTCCCTGTCTCTCTGTCCCTCCCCTGCTTGTTCTCTCTCTCTCTCTCTCTCTCTCTCTCTCTGTCTCTCTCAAAAATAAATGAATAAAAACATTAACAAAAAGAATAAAAAATCCACAATCATAATGGGAGATTTTAAGATATGATCTCTATTAGTGGACAAAACAATACCAATAATATGCAGTAAAGCAGTAAACTTGCTAGAAATTTGGACAACACAATTAAACATGAATGCTTTGGTCTTTATAGCACACTGAACTCAAGAACTAGATAACACACAATATTTTGCAAGTTCAGATGGAGAGTTTATAAAAGTTGATTTTACACACAAGTCAGTGAAGTATACAGAGTAATTTATTTACTTGCCATTTAATTAAGCTATACAGCAATTGAAAACACCAGCAAAAAAGGATGTAAACCCCTTATGTTGGAAATTAAGCAACCCATGGGCCAAGAAGAGAGTGTATTTGAAATTAGAATATATACTGAAAGTGATTTAATAAGAATAGTGTATATGCAAACACTGATACAGCATGTATCAAAAAGAATATTCTGAATATCTGTGGTCTAAAAATTTTTTCTGGAAGTTAACAGTACAATGGCAAATTTGGTACAAAACAAAAGGAAAATATAAAATACAAGCAGAAATTAGTGAAAGAAACCTGTAGTGGTATAGCTCTTCACTTTAATTTGTAAAATGTTATCTGCCAGTTAAATCTCAATAAAGCTGGAAAAGAGCCAATAAAAAATAACTAAGATGCTCTTAAAGTACACGCTGGAGGTCATTTTCCTACAAGTTATTATGACATATTTTTAATCAGTAATGATTTTAAACTGTCACCACAAAAATACTTATGACATTTAATATATGACTTGTATGATATATATATATATACACACACACATATATATATATATATATATATATTCCACCCTATTTGTGTAAATATCATTCTTTTTTTGTTTGATCTTTTGTTTTGCATATGTATGTGTGTGGCTGTATATGTATATATATTTTTACATATATATGTAGAAACAGAGAAGTAGTACGCATATAATATCACAATTTTTACGATTAAAATGAAATTTATATTAATAAAATTATATGTAGAAAAGTATAAACTTTTAATGAAGGGATGAAACAAGGTCTGAACCAACAGGCATGCCTTTCATATTCTAGAATGGGTTGAATTAATATAATAAAAATTCCACTTCCCTAAAAACTAATATATCCAACAGCATGCTAGAAAATGGCTTTTTCCGTCTTATTTCAACTTGGGTGCCCGTCTGACACAGATAAATGAATGAGTACGAAACCCAACTTCCTCAACATGCAGCTCATACAAAGAGAAAGAGTGAAAACCTCTTGTGCACTTACTGGGGCGCTCAGATAAAAATTGCAAAAATGTTCAAGTCTTGGATATTGGTAGAAAGATTTCCTCTGGTAACAGCGTCGAATCACCTTTCATCCCATATACTGACAAGGCCTATCTTCTGTCACTAAGATCGCCAGGCAATCCCTTTCGGAGAGGTGTGGATCGTGCAGGTGGCTTAGGAAAAAAGCACTATGGAAAACTACTCAGCATAAATGAAACGAAAAGGAGCTATAAACCAGCCCGAATGCCATGGCTCACATATCACAAACCTTGCAATGGTGTAGGCGCAGAGACGCGCTTGAAGGCAAGCATGGTTCCCCCCATCCTCAGGGAGCCTGATGATAGTGGAGGAGCGATCAGCCAGCATTTGCAACTGCGTTAGCCAAAGTGGGCCTCCTGGGACTGGGTCATCTGTGCCATTTGTGTGGCATTGGGGGCTGGGGACGGCCCCCAGAAAAACGTGGCAGAGTAGCTCTTCCCTGAGCAATAATTAGAGGGCAGGCAAATTAACAGAGTCACGAAGGGTCAATCCAAGGCAAGGAAAGAGGCCGCGTGCCAGGACTAAGCACAGAAAGATGATGGTGCGATCAAAGGCTAAACGTAGTTGGGATTTTCTGCGGCGCAGAAAGAGAATAGAGAGTGAGGTGTGCTGGGGTCGGATCACAGAATGGGGAGAATTGGAAACAGGGTCCGTAGGTGACTATTTCCTGAGTTTTTGGTGCATGACGACACATTTTCTGATCTGACTGATTTTTAAAAGGACCCTGTGTTCCAATATTAAGGTAATGATCAGAGTTCTTCAGAACAAGCTACTTGGGTCGGTCGTGTAACTCTTTCCAAACAACGGACAAAAAACGGTGTCACAGTTAGACACGGGCCTGTGCGGGTTTTGGTGTTGCCGTTGCTTGTTTTGGTTTGGGGTTTTCCCTGGAAGAATCTATTTATCACTATTTCGAAACAGGTTGTCTACTTGCAATAGAAGGAAGCCAGTTAAATATGAGCATTTGACACCTTTGCCGAAAGAGAGAGACCTGGGAGACTATAGAAGGACGTGGCCCGAAGAGTTCACAAGGAGGAGCCTTCCTCCTGGAGACCGATGATTGGGCTTCTGATATAAAGCCCTGGAGCTGCTGTCACTCAGAGAAACACCAAACCCAGCAGGGACAACTCCCAACCCCCCAGGGGAATCCTCACAAATGACGGGGTTTCCTCCGGGGAGATAAGTGCATTCACTCACCCTGGCGAGTTAAGCAATGAGTGAGCAACCTCCACAACGCTCCTGAATGACAGAGAGCACCTCCCACGTGGCACCGGTGCAAGGCGTGTGTGCAAGAGCTGGGGTGTGTGTTGGGAGCCCAGAAAGGTGAAAGAGACACAGACCGAGGTCCCGGCAGCCCTGAGAAGTGACAGGGCAGCTCATCCTAACGGCACGCTATGACACAGTAACAAGTCCACATCGATTGCCAGGAAAATGATGGGTTTGAAAACGTACCAGTAGAAAACGGTATATTTGGTTCACACTGCAAAGAAAAGGATCTCCTAGTAAATTGCCAGCTTCTGGAGCAGAGCCTACAAGCCGATGTCAGCCTGCCTTAAGAGATTTGTACGGGAATGTTCATAGCACCATGATTCGCCACAGCCAAAAAGCGGGGGGATTCCAATGCCCCTCAGCTGATGGATGGAAAATTACGACCTGTTCCACCCACACCGCAGAGTGTTTCTCAGCTGTATGAAGGGAGGGGTGTTGACGCAGGCTACAACATGGATAAATCTTGAAAGCATTTTGCTAAGTGGAAGAAGCTCGTCCCAAGAGACCACGGGCTATATGATTCCATGTGCATTAAATATCCAGTGGAGGTAAATCTGCACAGACAGCAAATACATTAGAGGTCTCCAGGGGCTGGGAACAGAGGAGAAGGAGGTGTGACTGCCGGTGGGCATTGAATTTTAGATATTTTTAGGGCGAGGGCTTGGTGAAAATATTCCCAAATAAAATAGTGGCGATGGTTACGCAATTCAAGGAATGGATTGAGACCATTGAATTACATACCTTAAATGGATGGATTTTGTGGTAAGTGAATTGTATCTCAACAAATCTGTTATGAAAACCAACGTAGGAAGAATAAAAAAAAAAAAAATCCTTGCCAGACACGAGAAATAGAAGATTATAGGAAAGTGTACGATCACTTTTATGACTTGACAATTATACCACCCCCAGTGGTAAATTAAAAAAAAAAAAAATTATCTGTGAAAGATAAAAGCCCAGCCTTCTATTTCTAACAAGGGCAACGAGGTGATTTGCATAAACCTTCAAATGAATACAGTTCAGAAAACCCGATAAGGGTGTTTCAAAATATCAGGTCCTTCAAAACAGGGAAGAGTGCCAAACTATGAAGAAACTACCAAGCTAAGAAATGAAACCCTGAGGACAACACTTAATCCACATTTAACCTTGGGTTCAGTATGTAACTCTTCTATGATTGGAAGGCAAATAAGTGAAAATAGAAAAGCCTGGGGCCCCCAGGTGGCTCAATCGGTTGAGCACCCAACTTTGGCTCAGGTCATGATCTCACAGTTCATGAGTTTGAGCCCCGCATCTGGCCATCTGCTGTCAGTGCAGAGCCCCCTCTGGCTCCTTGTCCCCCTCTCTGAGCCTGTCCCCCCCACGCCTGCCTCTCTCCAAAGTAAATAAACCTTAAAAAAATGATAATATCAAGTGTTGGTCAGGATAATAGCAACAATATCTCTGGTGGGAGTGCAAACTGGGAAAGCCAGGTTGAAAAAGAACTGTAAGAGTGACAGCAACACTTAGAAACCTAACAAACATAATTGTGAGAAAAGAACTAAACACAGAACACTGCATACATGTAGAGTGTTATGTAAGAAGTTGGTGAGACAAATGTTGAAAAATACAAGCAACTATTCATGGAAACAGTTTCAGATAGGGTCGCCTCTGTCACACAAAACTGCAGACAGCT
Source organism: Panthera pardus (assembly GCF_024362965.1). Classification (NCBI taxonomy): domain Eukaryota; kingdom Metazoa; phylum Chordata; class Mammalia; order Carnivora; family Felidae; genus Panthera; species Panthera pardus. The sequence goes on along the minus strand of NW_026526710.1, from coordinate 78,870,870 downwards.
TTGCTTGCTATGAATATTTTATAGGGAGGGAAGCAAGCAGTGTTCACCAACAGGAACTTTTCAAAACCGAAAGTGGTTACAAAGCTGAGCTGTCAGCAGTCACAGGTCAGGGTACAAAGCATGAGTGAGGCCCCCCCCTTGTTGTGTGACACTTATGGAAGCTCCCCTCCTTCGCTGAGCAGCAGGCTTACCGGGCTATAGCTGTTGGGCTTGGGGACCGTGACGCCATGCTGACTCGAAGAAAGAGAAAGTTCTGTTTCAGATCAGAGTCCGCATTTCGGGGGAGTCAGGACAGTGCAAGTTTCAGTTACGTGGGGATGGGGGTTTAGCCTAGAGGAATTTTCAACCCGTGGCCTCTTTTCTGGTTTCTCTTTAACACTCTCATTAGAGTAGAAGAAGAGTCTACACGTTCATACTGATTACCTTCGTGGTGGATCATTAAGATTCACTTTAATCATAATTAATAGTATGTCTAAATTTACACACACATTACTTACCATATGTGTGCACACTTTTCTGTCTATATTATAATTTACATTAAGAAACTGAATGCCCCATCTCGGTATATATTGGAGCATCTGCAAAGTTTATTTATTTATTTATTTATTTATTTATTTATTTTGAGAGAGAGAGAGAGAGAGAGCTGGGGAGGGGTGGAGAGAGAGGGAGACACCGAATCCGAAGCAGACTCCAGACTCTGAGCTGTCAGTGCAGAGCCAGTCGTGGGGCTCGAACTCACGAACTGTGAGATCATGATACGGGCCAAATTCCTATCTGAGCCAAAGTCCGATGCTTAACCCCCTGAGCCACCCAGATGCCCCCCACGTTTCTTAGTTCCTTGAATCTTGCAACTGCTGTCTTTCCACTCGGGGTGGGACCTTGAGCGGTTGACTCAATTTTGGCTTATTGTCCCAAGCTGATTCGCACAGAATTGTGAGTTGGGAGATGAGTCCTGTTGACACCAGAGAGGTGACCGGTAGGGGAGGGACAGCATTCTGATCAGTAAAACAAGGCACCTTGGCCTCATTCAGGTGTTTCAGCTCTTACTTGGATTCTGTGAATCATCTCAGTAACCTTATAGTAAATTTCATGTTGTTTTCATACACAAAAATTTAAAATATAAGAACAATCTACCAGCCCCACCAAAAAATCTTAAAGGAGCTGGATGCAGCGAATTGTTTAGAATGAAATTATTTTACTGATATTTATATGTTCAACTATAATATGTGATTGTATTCGTTTTAGATATGCCTCTTTTAGTACAAGAAACCATTAAAAACTTCCAATTATGTATTGACATAACAAAGATCTAAATTTGGTGTATGCACTATTTATCATTCTACCCTTAATTAGCCAAGATTGAATGTGTTCTTAATTTTGGAAAAAATTACCTTGGATGTTAGTAAATTTTTGATAAAATTTAATGAACATATATGTTAAACCCAAACGTGCCAGATTTCTGTTCTTGATATGCATTATACCCATTTCACTTTTTTTGTTTTTTTAAGTTTATTTATTTATTTTGAGAGAGAGATGCAGAGAGCGTGAGCAGGGAGGAGCAGAGAGAGAGGGAGAGGGGGAGTTCCAAGTAATCCCAGAATCCTTTGAAAGCGCGGAGCCTGACAAAGGGCTCGATCTCAGGAAACCTTGATACGATGACCTCAGCAGAAATCAAGAGTCAGATGCTTAACCGAAACAGGCACGCGGGCACCTCTATACTCATTTTATAAGGGATATCTGACATGTTGATTATATCACTCAAGAATATGATATTCATGCTTACATAAATTATCAATAAATTTACCTAGCATAACTTCAGGATTTGTTCAAACTAAACTTTACTGACTACTTTTATTCTAACGAGAAAATACTGAATTTATAACACAGAGAACATGCTGAGTTGCACTGGAGCAGAATCTCTTGGTCACAGACCAAGAAGATTCAAGGGTACATAACATGCTGAATCATAGCATTTAGTTGAATCGTATAGTTTAGTTTTCAAAGTGTTACATTATTCAAGAGAAGAATATACTACAGAAAATTATGAGTGACAACGTTAGATTAAATTGTAATTGCATAAATATTCCATCATCGTCAATATAACATAATGTTCAGCGCTCATCAGCAAAATATTTTTTTAAAAATCTGATTAGTCAGAACTGATGACTTAATGAGTTGGAATGGAGAGCACTTACTGTCTGCTTTCTTTTTGATGGACGTTCCAATGATCAAAGATTATCTTAAAATCGCGTAGTAAGAAAACACAGTGGGGAATCCGTTGTGCTTCCAGTAGATCAAAATGAGAAGTAAAATGTTTTACTCATGGATGATTTGTCTTAGGAGGTAAGATTCTATCTTTAATACACTTACATCATATATTCAGGTACATTCATTGATATACAAGCAGGCTATTCATTGATAATGTAGTCATAAGGACTTCAACACTTTCGTATTTTGTTTCAAAATTACATCAGCAAATTGAAATCTTGCTTTTCTTTCCATAGGTTAACAGTAACGAGGGTTGCCAAACCTCCACTAATACAGTGATGAAATTCTAAGACATATTTTTTTTTAATTTTTTTTTAAACATTTATTTATTTTTGAGACAGAGAGAGACAGAGCATGAACGGGGGAGGGTCAGAGAGAGAGGGAGACACAGAATCGGAAGCAGGCTCCAGGCTCTGAGCCATCAGCCCAGAGCCCGACGCGGGGCTAGAACTCACGGACCGCGAGATCATGACCTGAGCTGAAGTCGGCCGCTTAACCGACTGAGCCACCCAGGCGCCCCTAAGACATTCCTTTTAATTGTTGTGCCATTTACTTTTAAAACACTGCTCTTTATAATCAATTAAAATATATATCCTCCCAATTTCAAATTGTATATTTTGTTCTATTCCGTTGGACTACATGGGCAAAATGCATTCTTTCACACACATGAGTTTTCTCTTATCTTTTGAAATGATTTTCTCACGTGTGACACATTACAGTTAATTTATGAAATTTTGTGTCTGCCTCACTTTTTTAATTCTCTCTTTATCCTCATTATTCTTCACTAAATAGAATTTAATTTGCTGGCATTGTTTGTTATTTTTTAAGTTTCTTTCTATTTATTTTTTCCCATCTCTCTGTGTTCTCAGACAATGCAAAGGGCTTTACTGTGTTCGTGTAACACAGTAATATGTGCAGGGAAAGGTCAATTTTCCTAGGTTGCAGAAAACCTATCTAAACCTAAGTCTTCCCTCATACCTCACTTGTCCTATCCCACCTTGACAGAAATATTCACTGTCTCATGCATCACATACATAAAAGCCAGGAAAGGAATTTTGCTGACTCAGCACACCCAATTTCATAGCACCCTCCTGACCTCATGATTCGTGTTATCTGACTCTGCCGTCAGATATTGCCGTCAAAGCCACTCCATGGTTATTCTTTCAGAATTTTGGTGCCTGTCCTTCCCTCGTTCTGAGTTTTGTTGTTATTTAAGACACATCATGGTTTAGGTATACTATCTTCTAATTCATGCTACAGATGCCTTGAACTTCTTAATCCCTAAGACATTTATCTGTACTTGACTTTAACTAACCACTTACCCCAAGATGCCACTCCAGACCCAAAAATCACACACACAAGAAGACATTTAATTTAAAATATCTCAATTGGCATGCTTCTCTCTATGTCCACAATTTCTGTCCATTGGATTTTCTTGGCTCTTCTGTGCAAATTCATTTGTCTTTTAACATCGTCTTTTGCCTAATCTCTTGATGTTTCTATTTTCTTCCCAATCTCTAAGCAACTTCTTCCTTCTCTTACTTTTAAAGATTTATTATTGCAGGGACACCTGTGTGGCTCAGTTGGTTGGACGTCAGATTCTTGATCTCGGCTCAGATCGTGATCTCAAGGCCCGCATCAGGCTCTGCATTGATGGCACGGAGCCTGCTTAGGATGGTCTCTCCTTCTCTCTTCCCCTCTCCTTCTTGTTCTCTCTCTCTCTCTCTCAAAATAAACTTCAAAAAAATAAATGTATTATTGCAGTGTAGTTGGCATGCGATGTTATATAAGTCCCAGCGTACAACTTAGTGATGTGACAATTCCATACCTTACTCAGTGCTCACCATAACGAATGTAGTCAGCACCTATCACTATGCAACATTATTATCATATTATTAATTATATTCCTTATGCTGTATTCTTCATCTCCATGACTTATTTGTTTTATAGTTGGAAGTTTGTATCTCTTAATCCTTTTCACCTAGTTCGCTATCCCCACCTACCACTTGTCTAGCAACCACTAGTTTGCTTTCTGTATTTATCTCTTACATCTTTTTCCCTGGATGGTATACTATAGTGGTCTTACCTAATTTTCTTTTCTTTTCCTTTGTACGACTATCATTCCAAAATAGCACCCCAGCAAAAGCATGACTTTAATTACATTACTGGGGAATGCTATTGTCTAATTTCTTCCTTTTACACTCAGATTACTGAAAAGTACTGAGAATAGGACACATCATGTCCGTTAATTTCAGGGACTCCAAATTCAGCTAGATCATCTGTACTGCTGACCATCTTTGATTTGTTTTGTTGTTAGTATTCTCAGAAAGCTGAGATAACAGGGCAACCAATCATCTTGGTAGTAAAAATGATTGCCTCTAAGGAGAGGCGTCAACACTGATTCACGTGGGGATGAACCCAAGAGGAAGACTGCAATTTAGGCAACTACATAGAATTTAGCTACTTAAAAAAAAAAAAAATGCTGAGTGTAAGTGAGCATGAAAGCAGAGACCCTCAGGGAGCTGCAGGAGAAAATAGTGTTTTCTTCTATTCATTGACTCTTCTGAATGGACCTTCACAACATACTCACAACAAAATACTGGAGAAAGACTGGAGAAAGCTTTCCTAAATGTTGAAAGTCTAGAAGAAAAGAGCAGATGTCTTAGTGAGAAAAGTAATACATCTGATTTGCACTCTTCTTGTGTATGGATCAAAAGTCTTAATTTTCAGGGGAAGAGAAACAAACTTATCATTCCTAGAACTAAAGAAGAGAATAGTAAAACATACAATGAACTACCTCTACCTTTGGATGAAGAAAAGAACACTGAAATCATATTAAACATACACTATTAGAGGCACCTGGGTGGCTCAGTGGTTGAGCGTCTGACTTCGGCTCAGGTCATGATCTCACAGTTCGTGAGTTTGAGCCCCATCTCGGGCTTTGTGCTGACAGCTCAGAGCCTGGAGCCTATTTCAGATTCTGTGTCTCCCTCTCTCTGTGCCTCTCTCTGGCTTGTGCTCTCTCTCTCTCCAAAATAGATAAACTTTAAAAACAACAACAACAACATATACCATTAGAGATACCCAACCATTTGAGGAGGGTTAAGATTGTTGAAAAAGTCCCTCTTCCAAGACCCAAAGCCCATTCCCACTCCCTTCAAAGGTGTAATAGAAGAAAAGCCATGTTTGTTTCCAGACATAAACACACACACTCTGTGTTTCAACCGAAAATTTTCAGAAAGACACAAACACAAGGAGGAAAATGAAAAGAAAATGTGCTGTCAGTTCACAAAATAATCAAGAGGATTTGACTCAGATCTGACCCAGATGTTGGAACTATCAGCCAGAGAGTTAAGAAGAGTTGTGAGTAATATATTAAAGATGCTAGGAGAAAAGATGTGGAAAATTGCACCAAAGAGAGGGAAAGAGATAAATGAAAGTGCCAGATGAAAAAGCAAATTGCTCACATATGAAGAATACCTTGGGCGTGCTCATCAATAAATTCTTGTTGGACTGAAATAGTTTAGATCAATAAGAAGTGTTGGGGCCACCAGGGTGGCTTACTTGGTTGAGTATCTGATGCATGATTTTGGCTCAGGTTATGATCCCAGGGTCATGGGATTCAGCCCCATGTCAGGCTCTGTGCTGTGTGTAGAGCCTGCTTAAGATTCTCTTTCTCTTTGTCTGCTCCTCTCCCCCACTCATGCTCTCTCTTTCTCTCTAAAATTAAAATTAAAAAAAAACAGAAAACAATAAAAAAAATTTGGGTGAGCAGGGAAGGGACAAAGAGAGAGAGGGAGAGAGAGAAGGGACAGAGAGAGAGGGAGAGAGAGAATCCCAAGCAGGCTCTGTGCTGTCAGTGCAGAGCCCTGACGTGGGGCTGTATCTCAGGAACTGTGAGATCATTGCCTGAGCTGAAATCGAGTCAGACGTTTAACCAACTGAGCCACCCAGATGCCCATCGAGTGATCTTTTTAAAACAGATTTATTGAAGGCTAATGTGTGTATCATAAAAGCCCCCTGTTTTAAGTATATACTAAGCCTTTTTGTCAATTTACAGAGCTGTGCAAATATCACAAAAATCAATTTTATTGCATTTCTACCACCCTACAAAAATTCCTTATACCAATTTTCAGTTATCTATCTATCTATCTATCTATCTTGCATGTATTTATCTATCATATATCTTATCTTTCTGCCTATGTATCTTTATGTTATTACAAACTGTTTTTATTAATTTTTATTTATTTTATTGTGCACATGCCATGTAAAAGGTACTTAAAATCTCATGTTTACCTTATTGTCCTTCATCTTAATACAATTTCCCTGTGTCTATTCTTGCTCTCTATATGAATACACACGCATACACACACACACACACACACACTCACACACTCACACACACAGACAGATGGAATCCAAAAACATTATAAATAGAATCAGATTGAGTGACCTAATCAAGAAACAACATGTGTATACCTACGTGCGCTGTAAAAGTAAGTGAAGAGACTCATGCAGAAATTCAAATGACTGCCATTTGGAAAGTCAGGGGTAGAGGAAAGGCGAATCTTAAAAAATAAAAGCTGAATTCAGGTGAAGACCTTTTTATGCAGACCCAAAAGCTTCATAAGCTGCTGCATCAAGGATGAAAAATTAAGTCTGAACACAACAAATATTAAACCAATGAATACTAGGGCTCAGCGTCTCCATAATGTAGTCATGTCACCTGGGTTTATTCCAATTAAGGACACTAGCTTCCTGAATAGGTGAGCATTCCAACTTATTTTTAGGTGTGACAGATGGAAACAAAGCTTCAGGATAAAGAAGGCACTTTTGTGATCATGTTAATGGGTAAACCAGCAACAGATGTGCTCTGTGGGGATGTGCTAACTCCCCCAAAGATTAAACTTGCTGGCAGAGAAATTCTCATCTACGGAATTTCCAGGGGCGGTCCCACATTCATCCTGACCCAGCGGTGCCTTCGCAGTGAGAGGGTCAAAGCCCGAGAACGGGTCCTTTCCCTGAATCTGCAATAAAAGAAGCAGGAATAAAATCACAAAATCTTAGGCTATACCTTGAATAGAGAAGAGAGATAAAAATAGTCAAACGTGGAAATATTTGCCTCTGCTTAAGAAGTTTCAACGCAGAGGAAATTGGTTTTCAGAATATCCCGTGAATTCAGATTTGTCTTCCTGCTACTAATTGTCTCACCTGCAGTAAAAATGTACTTAATCCATCTTCAGGTTTCAGCACTAAGGAGTAGGATTCTTACACCATCTGTAAAAAGTGAAGCAACGTAAATAGAAGCCACCTACAATATTTATGAAAAAATGTATGCAGAAACGTATTTGCCGCGGTCCAGAATAAACAAAAGAAAATATGAAGCGTAAAAGAACCTGTAAAGTACAAAAAGGGAAAAAATAGCATTAAAAGTAAAGTACATCTTTCCCAAAATATACGTACTCCTGAAAAAAAATAAATAAATTGTATGCAACATTTATAGGAGTTCCAAAGTAAATGAAAAGTGCATTTTATATACACGTGATTCAAAATTGAGATGACCCGAAAAGAGTTGAAAATAAAATGAAGCAATCCATTAAGAAATAATTTAGGAGGGGACACCTGGGAGGACCACTCAGCTAAGCATCTAACTCTTTAAAAAAAAAGAATTAACTTTATTTGTTCATTTACAGAGAGACAGAGAGAGCGTGAGCAGGAGAGGGAGAGCCAGAATCCCAAACAGGTTCTGCACTCTCAGAGCAGTGCCCAAGGCGTGGCTCGAACTCACAAAACCCCGAGAACAATGACCTAAGTCAAAGCCAATAGCCAGACGCTTAAGCAACCGAGCCACCCAGGTGCCCCAAACATTTGACTCTTGATTTTGGCCCAGGTCATGATGTCATGGTTCGTGAGATTAGCCCCAGATAGGGCTCTGTGCTGACAGCATGGAGGCTGCTTCATATTCTCTCTCTCCCTCTGTCTCTGTCCCTCCCCTGTTTGTGCTCTCTCTCTCAAAATAAATAAATAAACTTTTTTTTTAAAGAAGCCTTTAAAAAAATAAATAATTTAGGAAAATTTAGAATCAAAGTCCAACTAAACATTTTCACTAGCAGAAGAGACATCTGATGCCAGGTCAATAAATTATGGATGCTTCTTTTAGAAGAATATCACAACGTACACGGTCCAATAAAAAGATGAGCAACCCAAATCTGCCACTTTTATTGAGAAAAAGCAAATGCCATAAAATGAAGTGCAAATATCACCAAGTGAAAAGAATCAACACCTAAAGAATTACTAGAGCACACACAGATGATTCTTAAGTACCTTGCAATATACTTCACAAAAGCTTTTTAATACTCACCGGAATTATATAAATACCATCAAAAATCATGAGAGACGTGTAAACAAATGGAGAGTCATGTATGTTTCTGAATGGGAAGCCTTTGTACCGTAAAGAGGTCAATTATCTGCATGTAAAGTAGTCAAAAGAAACAAACCAACAAGTTTCTGCAAGTAACTATGTAAGATTATACTAAGATTCACGAGGGAGATATAATGAGTATGAATAACTACAAAACTTTGTAAAACAAAATTAGTTCAGAGTTGTTATCTATGAGATAACACAAATCTTTACTAATCAAAACATTCTTTTGCTCAGACATATCTAAATAAGTCAATATAACACAATTATAGAATGCGTGGGATTTAGTGTGTGATAAAGGGATGTTTTCAATTTACTGCCGAGAGGGTAAACTGTTCAATAACTGAACTGGGACATGTGGCTAATAAGTTACTCTTTATCTCCAGCAACCAAAAATATAATTTCAAAATAGGTTGACTATCTAAATATGAAAGCTGAAGTGGATGAAAATAAAAATTATAGCATAATATTTCCATAATTCTCAATCTGAAGTACTATTCCTTTTAAAGACATAAAAATCATAACATACACAGAAAAACATTTGCAGAATATATGTCAATATACAGACCACCGATTTATTTCAGTAAGAAGAGAAAACTACAGGTTCTGACAGTATTTCACAAGATACAAAATACAAATAACCAACAAATTGGAAAAGTTGCTTAACTTCGCTAATAATTAGGCAGAAACAAATTAAAGTGTCCATTAAAATCATTTTCTGTCTGTGGGACTGTCAAATATTAAAATATATTGGTGAAGTGAGCACTCTTATGCTTTTGTGGGATTGTGAACTGCTATGAACGTTTTGAAGAGAATATAGCTGTCTCCGTTAAAATTAAAATATAAATATCATTGGGATCAGCTCTTCTATTTCTAGAAGTCTGTATTACAGACATGCTTACACCTGTGCTCAAAGATGCATGCCTCGAGACAACCAGCAGCATCCAAAAAAAAATGGAAGCAAACTTCATGTCCATCTTTACGAGAGTGTTTGAATAAACTGTATATGTTATATAAATAGATATACCACACAGGCACATATAATACATTAAAAGTAAATATGACATTGGCATAAAAGTTCCCAAGATGTATATTTAAAGGCGAAAGTTGCCACCAAACTCAGAACACTTGTTTACAAAATGTATTACAACAGTATTTGTGTACATCATTATCTATTTATATGCAGAGTCAGAGACAGTGAGGGTCCCGCAAGTGGACACAGAGATGGTAAGTCTTCTGTTGAACAAACTATTAACGGTTCTATCTGGCGAGGGCATGGACATAGGCAAGTGCCTGTATCTCTGCGGAGAAAGCACATTGCAATTATGTATTAGGTGACTAAACATCGCTTCAAACAATCTTATCTAAAAAAAAATAATGTTTATTCATTTTTGAGAGAGGCAGATGCAAGCGGGGGAGGGGCAGAGAGAGAGGGAGACACAGAATCCAAAGCAGCTCCAGGCTCCGAGCTGTCGGCGCAGAGCCGGATGCGGGGCTCGGACCCATGAACCGAGAGATCATGACCTGAGCCGAAGTTGGACGCTTAACGGACTGAGCCACCCAAGTGCTCCGCTTCAAACAATTTTAAAGACAATGGTTCATATAATACTTTTGTAAATGTTTAAAAGATAACAGATCAAGAATAGTCGTCTGGTGAAGCCTGTTTTATTTTCTAGAGTATAGAGAGTGGAGAGAGTGTCTTAGGTCAGTACTATTTTCACAGAATTAGGAACAATGCTATGTTTAGTTGTCCTTTGCCTCTTGTTTTCTCATATGAACTTACTCCCCTGAATTGTTATGTGTTAATTAAAAATGAAAAACTTTGAGGCAATATATTCTACAAATGCTTGGCGACGATTAGAATTTTATTGCATCAAGTTCATTAAGCAAATTCTATCGGACTGTGAGTTTATTGTCAATTTTAACTTGTTCAAATGTTTCAATTACAATTCCATTTTGAACTGTAATAAGGTGGCTGATAAATGACAATGGTTAACAACTGCTATTAAAACTACCCAGGGCAGAACTCCATAAATGTGGAACAATTAGAGTAACAAATGAGAGTAGCGATATGCTATTATTTTTACATTATTCAGTTGGCATACTGCGGCATTTAAATTGTTCTAGCTGAGAAAAAAAAATGTTCCACTTGTTTTCATTGTTTTTGAACTGATTTTATATCTATTTTGTTTATAGCACAGAATAATCAAACTTAGGATTTTGAGGAGCAAAGATCAAATAACGTGGAAAAAGTTGTGATTCACTGACTTTGCTATGGTCACCAGGATACAGAGGTTAAGGTTTCAAGTCGATGGCAGTTTTCTTTGGGTAACAAAACTTAAAAACAAGACTAACGATGATTTTGCTTTTCTTTCTTCCAACTTTCAAATATGTGAAGAGGAAAAGATCGCATACGTGCTTAATTGTTTTATTTCTCGTCCTTAAGATTATCTATTTTGATGTACACTTCACCCTTAGTGGAAAATAAAGATGTCACGGTGTTTTCAATATCTCAGAACTACAGTTGTCATGTTTTGTTCATCCAAGGAATTAGGTAGAACATGCACAAAGTTCCAGTATCCTGAATATTTATGATTCACAAATAAAATAGTATTTAGCTAATGGAAATACATTCATTCTGTTCCTAAAGTTCCCCTTAACAATTCATTTATAAATATTTATACGTTGCTCAAAAATTGTTCAGCATTCTCCACAGTTATATTCACTGAGTATCAATCCTGTTGGATCATTAAAATTTTTTGATGAGTCTGTTTTTTCTTTTCAGAGAAATTGCTCACACTTTAATATGTCTGTTGTGTTGAAGAATGACTTAAAATGTAGCCACTTTTAGAATTCCCAGTTTTGACATAGTGATAAAAATTCAAGATTGGCTTTCAAGAAAAGATTCCTGAAACAGGACAGAACACCGGGTTTCAAATAATAACTAAATTATTGGAGAAAATCTCCTAAACATCTATTCTTCTGAGAAAATTCTTCCGTGGTACATAAGTTTGAAACTAAATGTTTTTTTTTAATTTTTTAAATGTTTTTATTTATTTTTGAAGGAGAGAGAGGGAGGAGGAACAGAGAGAGGGGGAGAAACAGACAGAGGGGGAGACACAGAATCAGAAGCAGGCTCCAGGCTCCAAGCTGTCAGCGCAGAGCCCGGTGCGGGGCTCGAACCCACAAACTGTGAGATCACGACCTGAGCCGAAGCTGAACGCTCAACCGACTGAGCCACCCGGGTTCCCCTGAAACTAAAAGTTTTAAGAATATGTTGGATTTGTAATTAATTTTCCTTAAAATTATATACTTTGGAGAATACCTTGCCACAGATTGAGACAGCAATATTGAATTCTTTTCAAGAAGATATGATAGAAAATACCTTCTCATAATAACAGAAGCAAATTTAAAATACTTTTTAAGAATCTTAACCAAATAATTCTCTGATATCTTCTAATATCATAGAGTCTTCTGATGGTCACTGAAACTAGAATGCTTAAAATTACTCAAAACCTAAGAGTTATTTTGTGGGATGAGGTTATAAAACTTTATTTACTTTAAATCATATTGTGGCTTTTAATGTTTTAAATAACTCGCAAGCTCACTACTTTTGTACCTCGACTCATAAACCATCTGAGAAGGCTGAAAGCTTTATGGAACTTAAATTGTTCAGGATTTATCATCCTGAGATAAACTAAAAACAGCTTTGGTTTAAACTGTATACAAATTCTTACTCATCTGTTGGTTATTTGGGTTAGTATTCTATATATACGGGCCATCCATGTGACTTCTAAACGTCTCAGGGTAACAGCATTAGCTATATTATTCTATTAATGCTCATTCTATATTTTTACATCACAAAAAGTGAAAAAGACAAGTTATGTCTAACTTAAAAACCCATAGCATCAGAATATAGATAAAATAATAAAATATTATGAAAACTATCAGCTAAATACTAAATGATAAATTGCCAATATGAGCTTCATCAAAATCAAGAATAAAACTCAGTAGAGACTTTCAATATGATCTTGGGTGTTCTATCTCATCCAGTTAGGGAAGGGAATTAATGTTCAACAAATAAATTTAGCTGCATTTTACGATTATAAATTTAGAAAAGACTTTCCAACAAATATCCTCATGATGAACGAGAAACTTTTAATGTGGCTGAAGATTCGACGAAAGAGCAAAAATCAAAAGTTTTAAGACTTTACAAGAACTGCTTTGAATTTCAAATGAAACACACATTTTAATGACAATGTAAAATATATGTGAAATATCCTGAACAAATTAAATGAGAAAAGTACAGCCCATATATTAAGACAAAGACAGATACCAAATCTTGTTCAATGAAATAGACTTAAAGGTCCTTAACAGAAATATCAGTCGTGATTTTAATGGTTTAAGTGCCCACAGAAATTTATTATCATTCTAATCAGAATGCTATAATATAATTTAAGCTGAAAGAAAAATGCAACGGTGCTTACTTTAAAGGATACCGAAGTGTATTATGAGTGATCATATAAATATGGTGTTAAGGAAAAAATGGATGGATTAGTTGAACAGGATGAAACTCTGAAAAAGGACCCAAATACTGTACGTAGATATTACATAGGAGGAGGTTTTACTTGGATTCAGTGAGACATACAAATTTATTAACTACAGAATGTGGTTAAAAAGTAGCTGCTCAAAGAGAAACAAGAGAAATATTCCTTCACGTTAAAAAAAGGAAAAATACATTTCATGAGGATTGTAGGTTCGCTAGAAAAAATCAACAACTCATGGTTACCAGGGGTGGGGGGGGGGGGATAGATTAAACAGATGATGAGGATTAAGAAGGCACCTGTAGTGATGAATCACTACATTCTACATCTGAAACTATATTACACTATGTTAACTAACTGAACTTTAAATAAAAACTGTGAAAAACAGCAAAAAAACTGTTGAGGAGAATATTGTTATAACATTAAAAGGTTGGAAGTTTCTAAGCTAGTCAGAGAATACCATGGTCATAAAAGGGAAAAAGAGAACTTTAAATACAAATTAACCTGCCGCATATTTGCATGGAGAAATACACAAGAACATGCAAGAGAACTCTAAGATCAAGAAAAAAGAAAAATAAAACTTTAAAAACAGATTTTTTTTATGTTTATTTATTTTTGAGAGACAGGATGTGAGCAGGGGAGGGGAGGAGAGAGAGGGAGACACAGATTCCGAAGCGGGCTCCAGGCTCTGACCTGTCAGCACAGAGCCCGACGCGGGGCTTGAACTCACAAGCCGTGAGATCATGACCTGAGCTGAAGTCGGATACTTAACTGACTGAACCACCCAGGTGCCCCTAACCTTTTTATTCACAGGAATCATCATGCTGTATTTCAATTTACAAAACCATGGTCAGATTTATGTGATTAGAATAATACTATTTAATGTACACATACTTACCTAAAGGGACATTATTCAAAATATTTTTCAACCAGGGTGTTAAAACAAATTAATATATAAACATGTTCTCTTGTTTACAATATAAACCAAAAATCATATTCTAAAATTGCTTAGCGAATGCCAGGTCTCAGTTTTAATGGGAATAACTCACAATCCATTCCAATACGTCTTCTATAATTTACTGAATTTCTGGAATTGTTAGTATCATCTTCCTTTGGTGCGATTGTTAGTAAGCAAATGCCGTCCTTTTCTGAGCCTTGGTTTGACAAACAGAACCGCACCAAATCTTTCCAGAGCCTCCTCCTTATTACCCATCGCGAGCTATGTGGCTGCAGACACTTTACTGCTGTGGAACAGCTGGGCCTTCTGTCCATGCAGCCCACGGGCCAACTCACACACCCGAAATCCACTGTTTTCATGTGCTCTGGTTCTGGGGAGCCTGAGCTATTAATCCCCTGTGGGTGCCTGGGCTGTGGTCCGCCCCAGAGCTGCCAGGGGCTCACAGAGCCAAGTTGGCATCACTTACTACCAGCCTGTCACCTGCCTACTGGGCCAACAACAGATGCCGCCATTAGGCGACTCATATTCTCAGTAAGGAAAAAAATTGTCTTAACACCAACAATATGGTTTATAGTAACAAATCCTCTCTCCAACTCGGCTGAGCTCAATAAGAGCCATCACGTTTTAAAAACTGCTAATCTCTGCAAGGCCTGGGTCTCTACGAAATAAGTCATGCTGAGGAAGGAAGAAAAGTTGGCAATGGTTGTCATCTCATCCGATGACAAGTAGTCCAAACGAACAAGTTTATGTTAGAATTTTAATTAACTGTTTAAAATTATTGCTTACTATGTATCAATGGGTAGAGAATTTTGAGTATACTTCTCCGTCATGGCCGTCCATTCAATAAAAACAAGACAATGTATGTCAGCATAAGATTTTGCTTTTCTTTTTTATTAACTTATGAAACAGCATCCAAGCACCCTCGAAATGGGTCTATTTAGCATCACAATGGTAAGAGATTTGGAGGTGTTCGTTGTACCAGAAGCTTCCATTTAGGTTTCTGAAATGTTGGCTCTGCAAAACACAGGGCAGTTAGGTGAGACCCACAGGGGATATGAAAGCCTTGCTATGTACACCAGACTGTCGTGAAAATATCATCATCTCTGGGTGCCACGATGCAAAGTGAACAGAATCTCTGCCCTGTACTTGATCACAGGACCCGTTACCAAGCTATAAAAGAAATTGTTTAGCTGAATGGCATAGTTTCCTTTTTATGTTGTAGTTATTTCTGTTTCTTTTAATGACTAAATTGGTTTTGCTGCGTTGTGATTTGATCTTTGATCAGCAACGTATCAGTGAAAATAAATCGTCTTTTCATCATGCAATGCCACCCCATGATTATAGGTAACCTCTAATACCTCCGGAGTCCATTTAAGTTCGTAACCACATCGAAGGATTATAAATAGCTCTTAAATCACTGGTTTTCTCTTGGAAAAATAAAAATAAGAATCTCTGGATAATTCAGTTACACGTAGAGATTATCACTGCCTCAATCTTTGCCCTAAAGCATATAAAGAGGAAGAAATCTCCTTGCCTTCAAAAACCTGATAATTGAGTTACAAAGAAAAGGCAAAAACTCCAGAAACATAATTACATCACTTTGTCTTTGGGTAAAATAACCAAAGAAGTAGATATTAAAAATGCAATCTTTATTCACTCAGTAACATTTTAAACAAGTCATCCTCTAAGTGCATAGCGAAGATGAAATGTATTGGTTGTAATTTGGCATCTTTTTGGGGGGGCTGTAAACATGTTTCTTGTTTCAGTTATGAAAAAAAATGTTTAAAGAGGCTCATAAGGACTTCTCAGAAATGTCTTTGGAAACTGCTCTGTATCGAAATCACTTTCTCCTCTTCCTTGAAGGCTTGGCTGGACCACGTCTCATCTAGCCTTCCTTGCATTGAGGCAACCGCGTTGATTTAACTACGTTTTCAACAGTGGGAATATCATTACTTTCAGACAAAACCCGTACATCTCCCCAACACCTTCCACGGTGTTCTCTTTCTGCTTTGCACAGGCCGGAACTGTGATGACTCTAGAAGCCTTAGAAATAACCAGCTGAGGATGCCAGAGACCATGGGCCTGGGTGTCTGAACCAACGGAAGGAAAAGACCCTCCCTCAATCAGTAGTACCTAGCGGGGACTGGTATATGAGCTAGAAATAACCTATTTTCTTTGGGCTTTGGGATATTGAGGCCTATTTACTTTAACTATTTAGACAAACCTAAGTAACCTAGATAGCCACACAAACACCTGATCACTTAATCCAGTTCTGTTGAATTATTAGAGTTAGCTAGATGAACTCGCAGGACTGTGCAGGGTAAGGCAGCTGCTGTGCCGATCATCATAGGGGGGCGGGGGGCAGTCTCAAGTCCGCAACAGGATCCCTGGAGGAGCTGATCTCCCATCCCAGCAAGACCCTGATACTCAGGGATCTATAAAGCGATAGGAGCCTAAGCCTTTCTCCCAGGCTCTGTCAGCAGGAGTCGAAAGGGGGCTCCGAAGCTTCTTCCTCTGCCGTCCCTTCCCCACCAATCAGAGCCTCCCCTCTTTTGTCTTCTGTAGGAACATCAGGATATATTTTAAAATGCTCTTTACCAAGTTCATTTCAGTTACCAAAAGAAGGCGGGGACTCTAATGATCCGGACTCTATACTCCACTTCTGCTCAGAACCCTTTGGCACCTCCCCTCCCTTTTTTGGAAACCTTTTAGCGTCTGGTGCCTCCCGTAGTCAGTGCTCTTGCCCTCCCCTCGCCCCCTCCTCTCTCTGGTTTTCTGCTGTGGGCTGGGTGCCAGGATCTCTATGACTTGATACGGAGGTGGGGGGCCTGTGGGTTGAGGAGCAAGATTTGAAGGATCATTGACATCCATGATATTTGGCTAGGAAAAAAAAAAATAAGACTTATATAGGAAATGCAATATGCGTCCAGGGAAATCAACATTCAAGATCTATAAAGATGTTGAAATTTCTGTGCAGGGGATTAAAACTGAAGGCAGCTTCTTGTGCGTGGTGACTTTTAGCTTTAAGAATGAATAACATACAGTAGGAATAATTAGAGAAGGGCTGGTTTCCTCCCCAGCCCTCAGTGTCCCGCTTTTTTGTTTTGCTTTGTTATTTTTTATTTTATTGAAATCCAAGTTAGTTAACATGTAGTGTAATAATGGTTTCAGGAGTAGAATTTAGTGATTCATCACTTACATATGACACCCAGTGCTCATCCCAACAAGTACCCTAAATGCCCATCATCCATTTAGCCCCCCCCCCCCACTGCACACCCCTCCCATAACCCTCAGTTGGTTCTCTGTATTTAAGAGTCTCTTATGGTTTGCCTCCCTCTCTGTTTTGATCTTATTTTTCCTTCCCTTATGTTCATCTGTTTTGTTTAAGTTCCACGTATGAGTGAAATCATATGTTATTTATCTATATAAAATACATGCTTGGTAAATATTAAGCAAAATTAGGTTGTTTTAAAAAACTATCAGCATAATATTCTAGGATTTTGTAGTTGTGGGTACTTCTATTTAAAACTACGCTTCATGTAAAATGCTTATTAATGTACCTTATCATCTGTGTTGTAATGTTTTAAATAGCTGCATTATAAAAGGCATTTCCAAATTTATGCAATCATTTTTAACTAAAAATGTTCAAACTGAATAGAGCTTCTAAAAATGTAAATGCTTTTAATATCTCATTTATTTTTTCAAGATCAGCTTCTTGCTGGCTAATAGAACTATTGATGTTTTTCATGTACTTTTTTAAAAGGTTTTTTTTTGTTTTTTGTTTTTTGTTTTTTTATTGAGAGGGTACAGTGGGGGAGAAGAGAGACAGGGGGAGAGAGAGAATCCCAACCAGGCTCCACGCTGTCAGTGCAGAGCCTGGATCAAGGCTCAATCTCATGAATTGTGAGATCATAACCGGAACCGAAATCAAGAGTCAGAGGCTTAACTGACTGAGCTACCCAGGTGCCCCTTGATGTATTTTGAATCTGTCATTTGACTGGATCCTCTTCTTGGTTTTAAGGAAAATTTTCAATTGATTCCTTTGATTTGTTTTCCAGTTAGACAATCGTGTCTTTGCAAATAACGGTTTATCTTTCCTTCCAATAGCTGTAAATATTTTCTGTTGCTTTCGTCCCATAATTTAAAACTCCCAGTGGTAAAAAGCAAATATTCTTGCCTTGATTCAATTTTTCTTCGAATGCTGTGGTAGCTTCAGTCTAATTCTTTTTTTTTTCCTTGTTAACATAAAGGGATATGTTTTTTTTTAATTTATTTTTATTTTTTAGTAGGCTTCACGCCCAGTGTGGAGTCCAGTGCGGGCATTGAACTCCCCACCCTGGGATCAAGACCTGATCTGAGAGCAAAAGTCAGATATTTAACGGACTGAGCCACTCAGGCACGCCAGGGATGTGCTTTTCAAAATATGGAGCCGTTTTCCTGTATTTTTGTATTTGCACAGAATTATAACGAACAAGTTGTGAATTCTATCAAACACACTTCCAATGTCATACACTCCTTTGACAATGTGACATGAAGAATTTCAGTCATCCTTTGTCTAAGTTTTCACTGAATTTCAATTCTGGAATAAAAACTAAGCTATATGGTTACACATCTAGGTTAAGTTTGCAAGGAGTGAATTACGTTGTTTTAATCTGCGTTAATTCAAATGACTAGGAATTTTTGTAACCCCTCTATCATTTTCACTTTCATACTAAAGATTGTGTCCTCTTTATAAAATTACCTGGGAGAGGAAGATTCAGGGAAGACGGTGAAGTGAGAAGCAGGAAGAAGTCTCCACCTGGACAACAATCGCACGGGCAGAATCTATCTGATGTAACTACTTTGGAACTCTGGAATCTACTGAAGCGTTGCCACTGCCATAGGAAGGTTTGGCGGGCAAATTTGGGTTAATTTTGGTCAATTTTGGCCCGTGGCACACAGCTCTTCCCCATCCCCGGCCATGTGGAAAGCAGTTGTGCACCTGTTCTTGGAGCAGCCCATGTGCTGTTTGTGGGAGCCAAGGTGGGCAAAAAAACACAGGTAAACAAGCAAACAAAAAACCCTGTTCTCCAAAGATCGGCAATCTGTGCTCTGATTGCTGATTTACACTTTGCCTACCATTTGTATCTAAGTAAAGAGAGGACATGAGAAAAGCTGATAGCACTATTCTTTTTCTCCATTCCTCTGTGTATTTTGAATAATCCATTCTCTAAATTTTCAGATTATTTTAATCTGTGGCAGACCTTTTTTTTTTAGGTTTTGCTTTTTATTTTTCTAATCAAATACAAATTTATTTATATTTTAATGTTTATTTTATTTATTTACTTATTTATCTATTTACATCCAAGTTAGTTATCATATAGTGCAACAATGATTTCAGGAATAGATTCCAGGGATTCATTCCCTGTGTATGACACCCAGTGCTCATCCCAACAAGTGCCCTCCTTAATGCCCCTTACCCATTTAGTCCACCCCCCCCCACCACCCCTCCAGCAGCCCTCAGTTTGTTCTCTGTATTTAGGAGTCTCTTATGCTTTGTCCCCCTCATTGTTTTTATATTATTTTTGCTTCCCTTCCCTTACGTTCATCTGTTTTGTATCTTATATTCCTCATATGAATGAAGTCATATGATTCCCTAGGTGGCTCAGTCAATTAAGCGTCTAACTCTTGATTTCGGCTCCAGGCATAATCTCACAGTTCTTGAGATCGAGCCCAGCATTGGGCTCTGGGGTGACAGTGTAGAGCCAGCTTGGGATTCTCTTTCTCCCTTTCTCTCTCTGCCCCTCCCTTACTCAAGCTCTTTCTCTCTCTCTCTCAACATAAATAAATAAACATTACATTTTTTTAAAAGCTACATATTTTTTGAATTTTAACTAACAACGTTAACCAACATGTTTAATCCATGATGCTACACATACTGGATTATTTTTGGTTCTCCTTATAGTAAATTATATTTTTAGAATGATTCATCAGAAATGGCAATCAAAGTTTATGCTGTAAACAATAAAAGAAAAAAGTTCTACAGAGGTATAGCTAACGAAGCATGTATATACTCAGAATTTTGTGATGCTTGAGTTAGGTGTCTGCTTTTAGACATGTTTATTATTTCTTAATTTCTTCTGTATTTTAAACATAGACTCACTTTTGTATTTAATTTTATTCCCATGTGTTGTATTGTTTTTCTTAAAGAGAGAAACTGATTTGTATGAGTTTGAGATCCCACAGAATATGGATCTATTGTGGGATTTATGTCTTTGTTTGCTAATGTTACAGTTTAACCATGTTAATGCTTTAGTGCTGGTTTTCTTTCTCATATCCAAATATGATCATCACTTTAAATCCATGTTAAGGGGAGCCTGGGTAGCTCAGTCAGTTGACTGTCCGACTTCGGCTCAGGTCATGATCTTGCTGCTTGCGGGTTTGAGCCCCGCATCGGGCTCTGTGCTGACAGCTCAGAGCCTGGAGTCTGCTTCGGACTCTGTGTCTCCCTCTCTCCTTTCCCTTCTGCCGCTCACATCCTCTCTCTCTCTCTCTCTCTCTCTCTTTCTCTCTCAAAAGTAAATGAACGTTAAATCCATGTTAAAAGGAGTGGAAAGCTCCAGGGAAAGAAAAACAGCCTGGAATTGCCGTTTGAAAAATGAATGGTTTCTTTTTACTTTACTTTTATTTTACTTTTAGTTTTCTTGAATTTCAAAAGTAATAAGAAAAATCTTTACTCTCAGCACACTTCCGACTTTGGATGCACGGTATCTTGAGGTAAAGGACATTTTGTTCTTCACTGGACCAGCTAAACATACCTGGTCCAAAATAAATTATTTTATTCACATTATATACAATACATTTTACGGACACTGAAATAGTTTCCGTGATAGGAAAAGCATGGCATTTTTACATTGTTTTCTTTCCCCCCTATTCTTTTATTCAGAAGCTCTCACTAATTCACCGTTCACATTCCCTCTCTATGGCCCTGGAGACACGGTTATATTTTCCAGATGGCTTTTTTCTTTTCTCTCTGAAGATCAAAAGCCACCCCCTCCCTTTGTTTCAGGATGTTCAAATCACTGCGCCTATTGTTTAAAAAAACAGCTTGAAGTGTTAATGATTCAATATGTATAACTCAGAAATAGGACTATGTGGAAGGGATCAATCTGGAAAAAAAATAAAAGATCAATGATCTGCATAAAACACAGTGTGGGTAAAACAAATAAACAAACAAACAAACAAAACCTTAAGGGGCGCCTGGGTGGGTCAGTCGGTTAAGTGTCTGACTTCGGCTCAGATTGTGATCTCTCAGTCCGTGAGTTCAAGCCCCGCATAGGGCTCTGTGCTGACAGCTCAGAACCTGGAGCCTGCTTCCGATTCTGTGTCTCCCTCCCTCTCTGACCCTCCCCCGTTCATGCTCTGTCTCTCTCTGTCTCAAAAATAAACGTTAAACACACACACACACACACACACACACGTGTGGGTCTGTGATGCCAGATTGAACTAGGGGAAATTAGGAGACTCGGTAAATGCCCTGATCACTCAAGGTGTGAAGATAAAGAAAATTAACAATACCTCCAATGAACACATTTTCTTTTTAGAAAAAATAAGCTAGGATTTTTTGGCTGTTTATTTTTCCTCAAATATTTTAAGTGTGTAAAAAAAAGTGAAAGACAGGTAAGAAAAAAGAAAGAGTAGAAATGCCTTTCAGAGCTAGTCGGGCTTTATAATCTCAGTAGGTGTGTTTCCATCGAGTGAAATGGAAGAGAATTTTTCTACTTCATTAAGAATGTCTCTAAGACAAGTTACACTCTCGCCATTAGCCATAAAAATCATAGGGTCTGCCTACACCACCACACACACGAATCCCTTAAAAACAGTATTAAATCATATGATAATAGGCTCCATTTAAAAACTATTGTGGAGAGGTTCAACATTTTCAGCTGCTGATTAAAGAATGAGGCTGCAAATGCTTCACTAATATTATTTTTTTAACTGTAATACTGAAGTTTGGTGATAAAGGGTAGGATGTTGGTAAAAAGAAACGGCGTATGCCGCATTTTTATGCCCACAGAGGAGAGAAAATGTAACAACATGACAGCAATATCCTGAGAACTTACACCTGTCCTACCCGTCACTCAGTTGTCCTCCCCATAAGACCACTAGCAGAACTTGATGGATCGATCGATTGATTGATCCCACCCCAGAACGACAGAAGAGCTTTCTAAGCTATAATAATAGTGATGGTATTTTTATGCATCGCGATGAGTTGACATTTAATTTAGTTGGCTGACAATCAATAATAGTGCGTCTCCTTAAGCCTGAAAAACATGTCTTCTTTCTCTTATTTAATATTTTGCGACAACAAACTATCCCGCCTCTATGACATGGCTACATACTAGTGTGTTGGGAGATGTACATCATTTTTGAGACCCCTAAAAATATAAAACTCAAATGCATTTGTAAAGTATATATGTATACAGCTCTCAATGAGCTATATAATGGCATTGAAATATCGCATTTATGAAATCCAGAGTCAGACCATCAAAGCCCATTCGGCTATTAGTTTCAGCCACCCCTTATACTTTACCAGAAACCATGAAAAAATATATTTAATAATATTCCGGAGCAATAAAGCACCACACTTCCCTTCCTGACTCATTAGTAAACGGTAGCAGAAACCAAAGGTGAACAACAGAGATTAACCAAAAATAAACAAAAGACTGTTGATGACTCATGAAAATAATGAACTTTTTTCTACAGATTATATCAAACTAAGACCTTTTGTAACTGTGGCTAGGGAAGCAGCATGATCTTTTAAGAGATAGGGGATGAAATAGCAATGGCTTTTAAAAGTAAATGCTTTTGGAGCGCCTGGTGGCTCAGTCGGTGAAGCATCCGACTTCGACTCCGGTCATGATCTCAGGATCCGTGAGTTCGAGCCCCACGTCGGGCTCTGTGCTGATGGTTCAGAGCCTGCAGCCTGCTTCAGATTCTGTGTCTCCCCCTCTCTCTCTGTCCCTCCCCCACGTGTACTCTGTCTCTCTTTCAAAAATAAATGAACTTTAATTTTTTTTTAAAGTAAATCCTTTTGGATACTCTTTATTTATTTATTTATTCATTTACTTACTTAC
This sequence comes from Panthera pardus, assembly GCF_024362965.1. Lineage (NCBI taxonomy): Eukaryota > Metazoa > Chordata > Mammalia > Carnivora > Felidae > Panthera > Panthera pardus. The sequence continues at coordinate 78,847,563 of NW_026526710.1, read as the reverse complement.
TTATTTCAAGGGTCCTTAATTCAGAATCCGTGTACCTCCTGAGACACTATAAAAAAATCTCTGTGCACCCATAGCCACCGCTTATTAATGAGAATGTGTGACTCAGAAGAAGTTTAGAATCAACGATAGTGCTGTTCAAAATGTGTTAACAGTTATTGACTTTGGAAATTATTCCAAAGCTAATTTAAGAGCCATGAAGCAAAGTATTTCATTGGATCACATTCAAACATGGTCTTTGACAAAAATGTAATTTCCACTTGCCTGACATCAGATTACTTTTTTCCATGAAACAATATGGCATAACAGAAAGAACATGAACTTTAGAGAGAGCCGACGTTTTGAATTCCTGTTCTGCTTCGTGAATTAGAGCAGGCTATTTAAAATCTCTGAGCTTTGGTTTCATCATCTGAGAAAAAGTAAATAATATGTACATTAAAGGCTTGCCATGAGGAACATATTAGACTTGATGTAATAAGAATGTACTTGGCACATAATAATCATTTCATAAAAATTAGTTTTCCTTATTGCCTTCCAACAATGAAACCCACATTTAACTAGAAAAGCACTCCATCACTAAGGGCACTAAGTGAACATAAGGAGGTAATTAAGAAAAATATTTGATGGAATATTCTAAGGAATGGCAATATTTTTGGGAATAAATTTACATAGCAACACACTTAACCCCCATAAATTAGCAAGTTTAAAATAAGATACTCATCCTGAAGGAACGGTATGTTAGTATCATCCCAGGTAATCCTCTCGGCATTCATACCTCCGTGCGTAAGGATGGCCATAAAAGAAATGCAGCTTTCCCTTCCGTCATAGAAACATAGGGGACCCACCTACCTTTCTTCCTTGCTTATGCTTTAAAGCCCTACAAAAAACAGAACAGCTAGAGTTACCGGTGGATGTTGGCTAAGAACATTATATATGTTCACTAGAGGCATATCTCGCTTATGACATTTTTAGCAAGATTGGCTTAACCAGTCTTAGGTATGTGTACCGTAGAATAAGCCAACCCATCACGATGCAGAGGGAAGACAAGACCCACAGTTAACAAACCTTTTAGAAAGGTCCTAAATTTAAAGTTGACAACAGTATGTTGTTGAATTTGGAAGGTAAAGGAAAAGAGAAGCCTACATTCAGGCAGATTCATTTTCAGACACAGTTCAGAGGTATGGGGGAAATTTGAGTCTGAGACATGCAGAAACGAAAGAAACAGAGGTCAGTCGCAGCCAGAGTATAATTAGGGCCAGCCTGGAAAATCTTTTCCATACTGCTCTTCTACTGTTCTTTCTATCTCCTCTTGGGGTTGCAATTTTAAAGATTTTCTTTTAGTTGTTTTTCTTTTCTTTTTTCCTAAATCATTTTATATTATATTATATTATATTAATATTTTATTTTATTTTATTTTATTTTATTTTATTTTATTTTATTTTATTTTATTTCTTAAGGGAAGGAGGAAAAAGTGAACTGAAAAATGAGACACATCTCTCCATGCTGTCTACACTGTAATTTGTTCTGGGATTTCACTTTCCTTAGAAATGCCCCTGGAGTCAAGGATCCATTCATTCTTCTTAGCTGACTTGAAGTAATTTTCTGCATTTCATGGAGACAGATGTGAAAATGTAAGCATTTCTTCACATTGACTAACATATGCCTGCTGACGCCACCATTTAAATCTGATGAATGTAAGTTGCTCAATATCATCAAGTAGCATATTTCAAGCTACAGGTTTACCCAATCGTACTGGACTCCTTTATTTCAATTAATTAAATTAGGGAAGCTATTAAAAAGTCTGTTCTTGAAAAACAATTATTTTTGATAAACTCTGAAGCCATTTTCCCATGATGCGGCCTAGGATTTTAAATTCTGGAGATGGTTTAGAGCTAAAATTGTATGCAAATAAGCAATACAATTATTTTATGGTGTTTGCCTCTGTATATTCATTTTCTGGTGGGTGATCTCCTGCATACGAGGTTCAGATTGTACCTTAAAACTGATGGGGCGCCTGGGTGGCGCAGTCGGTTAAGCGTCCGACTTCAGCCAGGTCACGATCTCGCGGTCCGTGAGTTCGAGCCCCGCGTCAGGCTCTGGGCTGATGGCTCGGGGCCTGGAGCCTGTTTCCCATTCTGTGTCTCCCTCTCTCTCTGCCCCTCCCCCGTTCATGCTCTGTCTCTCTCTGTCCCAAAAATAAATAAAAAATGTTGAAAAAAAAATTAAAAAAAAAAAAACTGAGCTCCAGCTAAATATTAAAGTTGAAAAAGCTTCTGATCTCCTTGTCTGATCATCTCAGAGGAGAACAAGCCTGGAATCATCACAGAGAAATGCCACGTGTCATAAACAGACAAGATTGCAGTGGTCGCGGTGGCTCATTTTGAATCTTCCACAAAAGTAGATGGAACATCCAGAACAAGAAAACAACAGGGCGCATACCTCACCGTCAGCATATCCCACAAGTGGCATTACCAGATATTTTCACAGACTTCAGACTGTGAGGTGTGTGTGTGGTTGGGAGGGAGAGGCCAGTAGGGTCCAAACACTGACTATTGTCGTACAGCAAGACCACATCGTTTTGGCAACTACGTTAGAGCGTGTGGATAGCAGACACACGGATTCGCGAACTGGGGAACCAAGAAAACCAACAAAGCCAACACCCCAAGTCGAGGAGAACCTAGCTCAGCCTGACAGCCCAGCCAGGTATTCCGGGAAGAGCATCTAAAAGCAGGAGAGGGTTTCGCTACGCCTTGTGCTGGGAGCAAAGAGAACCTCGGAAAATTTAAATGGAAAGAAACTTTCATCTGAGTCCTGTGAATGCTGCGTGCTCGGAATTCAAGCTTCCAAGGCGAAGCCTGTAAGAAAAGCAAGCGTGCTCGCACACACCCACACGCCCACGACGCACACCGGATACATCCTGTGCCAAGAAAGCTGATGGCCTCTTTAAAAGGGAAGCGAAAAGCAGGAGAGGCGGACTCGGAAACTGAAGTGCGTTTCTTCAACACTTAATTGATTGCTTTCGCTGATTCCCCCATCGCAGCTCAGCATTCTTGTATGTTAACGTTAATAACAAGAGAAACGCTTTTTTTCTCCAGCAAGATTTGCCTGGGGATCCTATAACAGAAAAAGTTACAGTGTTGCTCCTGGCCTTTGTTTTTATTTTATTTTATTTTATTTTATTTTATTTTATTTTATTTTATTTATTTATTTTTTAACTAACATCTTTATTTGGCGGTAACTGTAAATTCACATGCAGTTTCGAGATAGTACAGAGAGATTCCTTGTAATCTTATCCAGTTTTTCCTAATAGTAAGGTTTTGCAAAGTCGGATATCACAAGGTACCAGACACTGACATCGATAGAGTCAAAATAAAAAATGGTTCCATTGTCATAGGATCCCTTCTGCGGCCTTTGTATAGTGACATCCGCTTCCCACCCACCTTCCTTCCTCTTATTAACTCCTAGCCACCCCTAGCTTATTCCTCATTTTATGATTTTGTCATGTCGAGGATGCTGCCTAAATGGAATCATACAGGTTATGATATTATCTCTTTCCACTCAGTATAATTAACCACAGGTAGTTTGGATGGTCTGGGCACCGATGGCTCTCATCGTTGAAGGTACAGATCCACGACCATTCAGCCGTTAAAGGACCTCTGAGATGTTTCCAGCTCGGGTTCTTACAGCTGCTATATTTTCCAAATTCTTGATATCTCCGGGATATGCACAAGAGTACATTTCTGGGTCTTAGGAATGTTGCAATTTTAGTTTAGTTTAGTTTTTTTTTTTTTTTTAATGAAATGGCAAACTTTTTTAGTTTTTTTTAGTTTTTTTAGTTTTTTAGTTTTTGTTTTTTTTTTTTCCATTCTGGCAGCAACATCTGAATGACCTAGTTCCTCTACTGCCTTGATGTGTACGATTCTGTCATTTTTTTTTTTTTTTCTGATAGCCATTCTAATAGGTGTGTAGCCATATCTTATTGTGGTTTTAATTTGCATTTACTGAATGGTTCATGGAGGTGAAAATATTTTCATGTGTTTATTTGCCATCTGCTTATTCTTTTTGGTGAAATGTCCTTTTATGTCTTATGGCCATTTTATAGTTGGAACATTTGGGTTTTTTACATTTGAATTTGAGACGTATTATATATATATATATATATATATATATATATATATATATATATATAATATGCTGTGAGAGATTTGTATATAACCTAAATGCTGGAGATTCGTCAGAGACGAGAGTTCAGAAATGTCAGGCCAGTCCCCAGTTTATTTGCGCTCTTTGATTTTGCTATTTTGCTGAGCAAACGGTTTAAATTTTGAAGTCCAATTGATCAGTTTTTCCTTTTATGGATTGCAACATGGTGACAAATCTCCAAACTCTTTTCCCAGGCTTAGGTCTCAAAGATTTTCACCTATGTTTTTTCCTACAAGTTTTATTGGTTTCATATTTTACCATTAAGTCCATGATCCATTTTGAGTAAACTATGTATGAAGTATGAAGTTCAGGTGAAAGCTCACGTTTTGCCTACAGATGACTGATTGCTTCAACATGACTTGTTGAAAGGACTATTTCCCTCCATTAATTTGTTTTTGTACCTTTGTCAAGGTGGGGGTCTATTTCTAAGTTCTCTGTTCTGTTCCGTTAGTCTGTATTTCCATCCCTCTGCCTCCAACACCGCACATCTTTGATTACAATAGCTGTGCACGATATCTTGAATTTAGCTAGACTGATTTTTTTCCCACTTAGTTCTTTTCAAAATTAGTTCAGTTGTCCTACTTTATTTGCTTTTCCATATGATTTTAAATGAACCTCTTCTGTACCTAGGCAATTTGATTGGATTTCTATTGGTATTCTGCTAAACCTGTATGTCAGTTCGGGGAGAATTGACATCTTTACCATGTTAGGTTTTAAAATTCATAAAAATGATATGTCTCCATTAATTTAGAATTTCATTTCTTTCAATATTGTGGCATTTTCAACATATGAGTTCTGTACATTTTTGTTAGATATACATCTCAAAACTTCTTTTTTGAGTGATTATAAATGATGTACTTTAATTGCAATACATGTATTTATTGCTAGTATAGAGAAATATAATGATTTTTGAGGGTTATATTTTACAACCTTCCTAAACCTCTTTAATAAGAGGAGATTTTTGGAGATTCTTTGGAATTTTCTACACATACAATGATCTATAAATATAACTGTATTTCCTTAATTTCCAATCTATATGTCTTTTATTTGCTTCTCATGATTTATTGCACTAGTTAGAAATTTCTAGCACAAAGCTGAATCAGAATGAAGAGCAGAAATCTTGGCCATATTTTCCACTGCAGGAGGAAAGCAATCAGTCATAGAATATCAAATATAATCTTAGCTGTAGGTTTTTTCTAATATATATATATATATATATGTTCACCTTATCAAGTTCAGGAATTTCCCCTCCTTTCCTACTTTTCTGAGACTTTTTATATTAAATCGTTGCTAAATTTTGTCAAATGCTTTTTGTGCATCAATTGATATGATCATGTGATTGCCCCCTCCCCTTTTAAGCCTGCTAATATGGTGTAGTACATTGATCGGTTTTCAAATGTTGAACCAGCCTTGCATCATTGGAAGAAAATTAACTTGGTCATGGTGCAAACTTTTCTTATAATTGTTAAATTATATTCCTATTATTTCGTTGAGAATATTTGTGTCTGTATTCATGAGGGTTACTGCTCCATAATACCATTTGTTGTATTGTCTTTGTCTGATTTATTATACCAGCTAATACTAGCTTTATAAAATAAACTAGAAAAAGTTGTCTTTTATTTTTTTTCTGGAGTAGAATGTTTGCAACTGGTGTTCAGCCAGCTTGGTGAATAGTCAGAAGGGGATATTGAGAATATTCTGGCCCAAGAGAATATTCTCCCCCACTCTCCTCTCTTAAAAGTATAGAAAACCTAATTCACAGAAATTAGAACAAGAGAAAATGTTGACTCTTATACACAGCTGTTACATGACAAAAAATGATCAACAGATTAATATTCCTGCTAAATATTAAAGAATGCCACAATAGTGTATCAAAGAAGATGAAAATGCTATCTTAATATCTAAAAACAAGCAAAAGAATTTAAGAAAGTGAAAAGTATAAATTAGAACAAAATTATAAATGTTTGGAATAAATAAATATTGAATAGAGAATTGACAAAATGTAGAGATAATTTTAGATATAATATTCATTTCAGAAATAAAATTAAATGAAATTGAAGATAAAACGTATAAAAAAAGAAGCAATAAAAAATAAAGAGATAAAAAACAATGGAAAAACCATAGGTTAAAAAAAGGCAGTAGGAGTCCCTGAAGAAAATTTAAATAAATAAATAAATAAATAAATAAATCAAGCAAGCAAGCAGCAAACAATGGAGCAAAGCAAAATTTAGAAATGATCCGTTAAAAATGTTTTGGAGTTAAAGAATAACTGAGCCTATATATTGAAAGGCCACATGCATCCCTGAACAATTTATCAATAATGGCTGACACCATGACGTAGTCTAGTAAAACTATTTGACTTTAAAGGAGCTGAGATACCCTTTGGGCCCATAGGGAAATGAAGAATTCATTTATCGTGAAAAGAAAATCAGACTGTCATCAATGTTCCATAGCAGTGCTTTATGCCAGAAAATAGCAGACACGTATTTAAAATATTCAAGGAACAAAAGTATAAGCCAAAGACTGTATATCCAGACAAACTTGCTTTTAATTGTAAAGGCCAGACAAAATATGTTATGAATATTAAAGAGTATGGACAGTGAGATTCTTCTAAGAGTTTCCTGGGGAATATACCAGAAAATACATTTCCAACTTCCAAAATAGCTACAGAGATATCAGCCTAAGGAATATTGTTGATGGCTCAGCACATGTTTACCTGTAAAATTAAGGTACGATTATGTCGATAAAGGAGAGGGCAGAGTGCATGAAGGTCACAGGTGCTGACACTGTAGATGCAGAACTATCAAAATAACGAAAGGAATCAAAGGAGAATAAATGGAAATTCATGTACTGACTGCTTCAATGGGATTAACTGAGAGAAAAAGGAAATTACTTCACATGAGAACATGACGGATGGGGAGGAGAATGTGGAGAAAATGTATTAGTTAACTTCAATATTGTTCCTCAAAGGAAACTGATGAATTACCCTTCCCCCCCCCACACACACACCAAAACATAAAAAAGAAGAAAGAGAGGGTAAAGAGAAATATCTGATGGTATATTTATCTTCCGTGAAAGAAAACATGATTAAAAACAAGGAGAAGAACATGAGAAACTTGAGGGACACTGTTAGATGGTCGCAAACTTATCTGACTGGAGTCTCACAAGCACAGATTCAATAGGTGATCTTATAATGGCTGAGGTTTTTCCAAACTTCATTGGCTGCTAGAAAGTGTCTGTATCTTAATCTTCACGGATGTAATATGTGAAAGTCATTGAGCTGGATGCCAAGGCCAGCCGTTTTTAAAGATTTTACTGTCCAAATGTTGTCCTTTGATTAAAAAAATGGACAAAGATAAATAAAAAAGAGCTCTGCAAAGCAACTATCTCAGTTGACTGTCCTGAGAAGCAGATGCTGAGACCGGGACTCCAGTGCAAGTGGCTTATTAGGGAGGTGCATATAGGGAAGTTAAAAGGTAAAAGGAGAGTGATTCCGTAATTTACATTTTAAGTCCTCATCTACTTAAGTCCATATGCAATATGGAGCTCTATGCTACTGGGGAAATTGTGACAGCAGAAAAAGTGTTTCACTGTTCTACCAAATTCCTGTCACTGGTTGAGAGACTATCCCTGGGAGGACTTTAATTCCCTGGTATTTCTGCTTTGCCAAATGGGCAGCCAACAGTCCAGCAGCAAGTGAAAGCCCCCAGGAAATCAGCAGGTGGGAGTCAGGTGTTGGGCTCTTGGACACTGACGTGATTGGCCGTAACTTCAATAGCATCTGATACAAGAAAGAATCAGAATGTGTGTCTCACTTACATCCCAACTCAAACCATCAAACAACTTTCAACCAAGTAGATATTTGGTGCCATCAAGGAATTAATGCTAATTTTAAGTGACGTAAGTTATTGGGTAATGTCATAGCAAGTACATTTAAAACATGCATGGTGAAATAGTGTATGTGTGGTGTTACCTCAAAATGTAGCAAGGAGATGCGGGAGAATTAGTAGAAGGATGAATGAAATACCGTGACACAGGTCGATAAGGGCTTAAGCTGGGTGATGCATGTATAGGTTGATGATACAGTTCCTTCTGCTTCTGAAGTATTCAACAATAAAATTTACTTTTTTTTAATAAGAGAAATACAGGTGGCAAATAATATCTAATAATTTAGGGCATCAAAATATAACTAGTTAAAATTTGGAAATTTCTAGCGATTAACTCTTAACTTAGTGACTAAATTTGATTAAGCCCCATGGTTAAATTTGAAGAAAAGCTAACCTTGAATATTAATATTAATTAATCAATACTAATTGAAATTCTAATATAAATTAATTACTCCATAGTCTTTTTACTTTGTGTATAAGGAAATATTTGGATGGCATATATAAACCACATAGAGGAATTACATAACTTTGTGTAAACAGTATGAGTTTCCATTAAAAATTCCTACATTGTTGGGGCGCCTGGGTGGCTCAGTCAGTTAAGAGTCTGGCTCTTGGTTTCGGCTCCGGTCGTGATCTTACCATCGGTGAGTTGGAACAGTGTGGAACCTGCTTGGGATTCTCTCTCTCCCTCTCTCTCTGCCCCTCTCCCAATCTCTCTCTCTGTCTCTCTTTCTCTCTCAAAAATAAATAAATAACCTTAAAAAATCTGACATTTATTACATGACATACAATTCAACAGTTGTCTTCTTGGATTCTTACATCCAACAGGCTTATTCTTAAGTTGTTTATCTCTAAGCCATGCAAGATAAATAAACTAGAATCTAGCATGGAATATAGTAACAGAATCATTTCAACTGTGAAGCAAAGAGTAAATGCCAGTTCTCAACTGTCTGATAATTTCACACAGTTCAATCTCATCATTCAGAACATGTCCCTGAGTATTTTTCATACTTCTGCTCAGAAATGTACAGCTAGACTGAACCATTTATTAGTTCTGGCTAATTTATATGGTTCTGTGATTATTTAATACAAAGAAGGATGTGGTTTCTAAAGTGAAGACGCATCTGACATGACTCAGTTTCTAAAGTCAGTGTATAACTCAAAATTTGTATAAGATGAAATAGAAATTATCCATAAAATCCCTTAAATTGCTGTAGGTTAAGAATCATCTGTTAGTAAGCTGAGCAAAATCAGGTTTGTCTATCAATGTGTGGGTATTTGTGTTTGTTCAAATTTTTTTTTTAGTGTTTACTTATTTTTAAGAGATAGAGACAGAACATGAGCAGGGGAGGGGCAGAGAGAGAGGAAGACACAGAATCTGAAGCAGAATCCAGGCTCTGAGCTGTCAGCACAGAGCCCGATGTGGGACTCGAACCGTGAGATCATGACCCGAGTGGAAGTCGGATGCTTAACCTACTGAACCACCCCGGCGCCCTGTTCAAATTTCTTAAGCTATACATTTTTCAAAAGTGAAATTTGGGGGAGAGGGGTGTCAAGGACAATGAATTCAGACAACAAACTTTCTGTTTTCATTGTGGTTGTTACGGATAAAACATGCAGCCTTGGTAATATCAACATCTTACGAAAGTGGAAACAAAATATTCTGTGCTAGAAGAAAATAATTTTAAGAAACAAATGCATTTCAGCTACATATGCTTTTAAAATAAAAGCTCTTCCACTCCCAGAATAGTTCACTGCCTGACAATAGTTCAGTAGCTGACATTTTATAAAAATAAAAACTGGCTGGGTTACCTTTGTAGAAAGGAAATCAATACTTCTTATTTTGAATCGTACAACATTCAAAATCAGTTGTCTCAGATTTTTATTTCACTAAATAAACAAGTCGGTTTTAATTTAACACCTCTTCATTCAATTGCATTAGTATACAAATGGATACTGTGAATAACAAAAAGATTGTGAAAAGATATTGATTTGGTCAAGATAATTAAAATATTTTATGTCAGTCTATAGGATTCTTAGGGTTAATATGTAAAAAATCGTCTGTATATGTATTTGAAAAACCCTGAATTATATGTATAGACTATGATGCAAAATGCTAAAAGAGTTGTGAGGTCAAACACACACAATAAAGGAGGCATATTATGTTTCCAGAATGCTGAAAACATTTTAAAGAAGAAAACAAGGGGCACTTGGGTGTCTCAGTTGGTTGAGCGTCAGACTCTTGGTTTCAGCTCAGGTCATGATCCCAGGGTCCTGGGATAGAGCCCCATATGGGACTCCACATTGAACATGGAGCCTGCTTAGGATTCTCTCTCTCTCTCCCTCTGCTTCTCTCCTCAGCTCACATGTTCGAGTACTCTCTCTTTCTCTCTTTTTGTAAAATAAAGAAAAACGTTAAGAAAACTAAACCATTGCTTTGTTTACAATGTGATGAACAGCAGATTGGACTGCCTTTTTCTCTTAAAAATATTTTTTTAATGTTTATTTATTTTTGACAGAGAGAGAGAGACAGAGCATGAGTGGGGGAGGGGAAGAGAGAGAGGGAGACACAGAATCCGAAGCAGGCTCCAGGCTCTGAGCTGTCAGCACAGAGCCTGATGCAGGGCTTGAACTCAGGGACAGTGAGATCATGACCTGAGCTGAAGTCACTCAACCGACTGAGCCACCCAGGCGTCCCTTGCTTTTTTCTCTTGTATAACCAAAATAGAGACTTCCATCTCCATATCGCCTAGACGATGTCACAATACTGAATGCTACAAAATACTATAAATTTGGCACAAACATAAAAGCTCACTTAGTATCCATTTAAAACAGAAAAACAATTATTTGCAATTATGGCTATAGTAGTCATTAAGAAATTAAACACTCATTTGAAATTCTAAATAAAGTATATGTTGATCGCCCTCACTGTCTTCTTCTATCGTGATGACTATCAATCAGAGGACAAGTAAAATCTGAAGGCATCCAAATGGCCAGATAGATGAGGGAGCTGATTTGCGGGATCCATAGTAGTCTGGTTAGTCATTGAAGCACCAAGCAGACACCATCAGACCAAATGAGCAAAGACTGTCCTATATCACTAATCAACAAAGTAGGATTCCACAGATAGTGACCTGAAGGCCTAGAGTTGAGACCATATACTTTGATTCCTTGCTGTTTGTGTCCAAATCCATACGTGTGAATGATCATGATTGGTTTGTAACTAGAATCAGTTACAGGGGAGAATAGTTGAAGATCACAGAAGAGGCAGGGTTTGCTGATTGGTTTCCAAAGCTGTGCATCAGAATCCGCTCAGCCATTTGTATAAATCTTTATTTCCCTGCTCCTTCTTGCGCTTCCTGGCTGAATATCTAGAGGTGGAGCCTAGAATTTATATTGAAACAAACGGGAGACAAAACTCTTGATGATTTGCATGCATGGCCAAGTTTCAGGAATGTTAATCTAAAGTAAACTTTTTTATAAGCATGTTTATGTGGTCAACCCTCACATGCAGCCTTCTGTGCATGAATGCATACGATATGAGTGTCTCTTAGATTTAAGAAATCTGATTTTCAAAAGTTTAATAGGATATAATGACGATGAAGAGAGGAAGGATTCCATGACCATATTTTGCTCCTTGTTTTTAGCCTCAACATCTGATATTTGAAAAATTCTAAAATACACCCCAGTAACATCACTCAGCTACAATAGACTGGCATTGTGTGCAACTGTCAAATGGGTTACAAAAACTCTTCCTTGATGTTTAATGTCCCCAAAGAATTTGTAATTCAATTAGCATTGCTAAATTGAGAAATATAAAGTGATGGCTGGAAAACCATGGATTCTTTTGAAAATACTGAAAGGGTTGGGGAGGGCTCAGAATCTTTTAAGAGTGTAGATGTAATAAATTGCCTCTCTCTGAAAGTAAATATTGATATTATTTTTAATTTGTTTCTGCCACTCAAGGTTTATAACATATTCATTTAAATTTGATTCATTTAATTTAATTTTGTTCATATAACACATTCATTTAATTAAAGAAGATTAATTTAAAAGACATTTGTTCACTGATACTTACTCTTTGCACTTAAAATAGTATACTGTAAAAGACAAAGGCTGTCCCTGTAAGGTAAGGATGTTAAAATTCTCAGACCAAAAATACCTACACCACTAAAAAGAAGGCTAATAGCCAAATGAATTCTAACTACAACAGAAAGTGCTCCTAAATGAATGACATAGTTCAAACACGGGTAAGTGCTCTGAATTATATATTAAAGTGATATCCAAAATCTTGTTTGAACTGACTCGGAGATAATCAAATCCACCTGGCATGAATTCCTAAGCTGCTCCCCTTTTTTCAGAAGGTGGGCAGTCAGTCTGGGTATTCAGGCCAGATCCGAAGGTAAGTTAGAGTGAATCAAATTGTATTACCTCAAAAAAGACCCCGGGAACCAGTATCCATGATGTAACAAAATTATATAATACAGAATTCATGCTACTAGAAAATCCATTTTGTCCCCCACAGTTTTTCAAACTTACCCTGGTTCATACATTCCTTACTCATCAGTCAGACGCCATCCGCACACTTGGTAGTGGCTCACATCCCACGTTCCTGGAAATGTGGAGATGGTCCAAGTGCCTTCATTCCCACTTGATAATTTGTTTTCTCGGAGTCTTTTAGGAGTGTGCCTACCTGATGGGTGTTCGCTGTTAAATAATCTATTGTATAATTTGTGCTATCTTTGTTAGGTTTGTAATTCATGCACTTTTGACTTCATTAAATTTCAATTTTTTAACGTTTATTTATTTTTGAGAGAGAGAGAGAGAGAGACAGACAGAGCACGAGCAGGGGAGGGGCAGAGAGAGAGGGAGACACAGAATCTGAAGAAGGCTCTAGGCTCTGAGCTGTCAGCACAGAGCCTGACGCAGGGCTTGAACGCACAAAGCGTGATATCGTGACCTGAGCTGAAGCTGGATGGTTAACCAACCGAGCCACCCAGGCGCCCCTAAATGTCAATTTTTTTAAACTGTTGACTATTTTCCAATAAAAATGTTCCATTATGAATAGAAAAATATATAAAATGTTGGACCATTGAACTTTGTTTTTGTTTTGAGGCAATACTTAGATTTTTTTTGTTGTTTATTTTAAAATTATTTATCTTTCCTGATTACCTACTCCTGTTCATTGTAGATGCTGTTGCAGGAGATTTAGGAATCACAAAATCACTGCCTTCACAAAACTTAGATTCTTATAGAAGTAGGAAAACAAGCAAACAATTGAGAGAGTAAACTGAGAGAGTGGAAGAGAAGGCTACGTTTTAATAGGATGGACAGAGAAGGACTCAGCCAAAAAGTTGATTTCAGCAGAGACCTGGTAGCAGAAGTTTCTGGATTACTCACTACACCCATCTCCCACCTTCTTTTTGCACACACGGCTGCCTAGCTACAGGCTACCTTTTCTAATCACCCTGGAAACTATACGTGGCTATTTGCACTGAAATATCACTGGGAGTAATGCGTGTGATTTCTCCCAAGCTTTACTTTTTTTAAGAAACATTTTGACTTAGGTCTTCTCTTTCTTCTTATTCATCCATGTGAGGGGCAGTAATGACTAAAAGAAAAGACAGAATGAAAACAGAAGGAACATGTATCTCTCAACAATGATGTGGAACCGTGATATGCCTGCTATTGGAAGAGTGTAAATGAGTCAGATATGAATATTTATCCTTTAATATATTTTACTTAGGATCTCTCATCAAACCTTAGCCTTCACCTCAATAACACAGGTTAGTAAGAAGTAAAGCTGGAAGATGGGGATATTTGGGAGCAAGGTCTCTGTTGTCTCTTTTTATTTTATTCTCTTTTTTAATGTTTATTTATTTTTGAGAGAGAAACAGAGTGTGAGTGGGGGAGGAGCAGAGACAGGGGGAGACACAGAATCCGAAGCAGGCTCCAGGCTCCCAGCTGTCAGCACAAAGCCCCATGTGGGGTTTGAACTCATGAACCGTGAGGTCGTGACCTGAGCCGAAGTCGGACGCTCAACTGACTGAGCCACCCAGACGCCCCTTATTTTATTTTTCTCATCATGAAATCCCCACCCTCACGTCCTCACCTAAATCTAATTACCTCCCTAAGGCCCATCTCTAAATACCACCACACTGGGTGTTAGGGCTTCAACACATGGATTTTAGGGAGAGATTCAGCCCATCACACCCTGTGTTATTTAACACAGTGTTTTCGACATAGTAGTTTCTCAGTACATATGTACTGAACGGAATCATGACAGAAAATTTTTCAGTAAAGAAATTGGAGACAATGGTGGTAATGACAATTTTTCTGACTTCCAGCTCCCTTCTATAGCAGCTACACACACACACACACACACACACACACACAGCGGGGAGAGGGAAAGTGAGAGGGAGAGAAAGAGAGAGAGAAGAAACCCAGGAAAGAACTCTTATTCTAAAGATTCTCTAGTGGGAAGGCAATCCAGCCTTACACCTAACAGGTAAAGAAAGGACCTTGGTGAAGCAATTTAAAACTCATGTTTGGAGCCACCTGGGTGGTTCAGTCAGTTAAGCATCTGGCTCTTGATTTCGGTACAGGTCATGATCTCATGGTCTGTGAGCCTGCTTGGGATTCTGTCTCTCTCCCTCTCTCTCTGCCCCTCCTCTGCTCTCTTTTTCTCTCAAAATAAGTAAACATGAAAAAATTTAAAAACATAAACAAAACTCATGTTTGAATAAACTCTACTATTTTGCAGAACAATTTAATGATTTAGAAATGTGTACCTTACGTTTGAAAATATGGCTATGATGAGAAATATAATGGAAAGTAAGAGAAGTTAAATACTAACCATTTTGAAACAAATCTCAAATTAAATCTATGTAAATAAGCTCAGATTTTGTCTATTCTGGCAAAATGCCTCACAGACCTAATTTGCAATTATAAGCCATATCATTATGCTTGTGATATTCTATATGGAAAAGCCCCTTTCCTTTCCAATTTTATAGATCATTATTCTGTTTTATTCTCCATTGTATTCTCAAACAAATCTATGCTGTAAAAGAGCTCATTATTTTGTAGTACAAATTTAAATATTAAAAGAAGTTATAACATTGTGTGATAAGTATTTAGAGAGAGAAAAGAAAACATAAGTCTCCCAAGAGAATTAAGGAGGTCATTATATAAAAAGACCTATGATAACCTGAGGTCTACCAGTTTTCCTCAAAACATAAGGGCTACAGTTTAACAGTGAAACACTGAGACTTTTCAATAGTTCAAATGCCTTGTGAAATTCATCACAATATTGCAAAGGATCCTGTACTATCCAGGTTATAGGAACATAAAAGCTATCTTGGAAGTAACCATATGTTAACAGGTAAGATGAGAAAGAAAAAGAACACAGGCTCAGATCGAAGGAGATTGTGTAAGTATGAATAGTACTGTGTTTAAACTATAAGCTATGTCCAAATGTTATTCAATGTCTGTCCTGTTTAAAAGAGAAGACAGACCGAAGATCACTGCATTTGAGTGTAGCAGGAAGAAATGATTGCAGTCAAGAAGGTGGGGACATTTGGGGCGCCTGGGAAGCTCAGTCGGCCCGACTTTGGCTCAGGTCATGATCTCGCATCTGTGAGTTCCAGCCCCGTGTCGGGCTCTGTGCTGACAGCTCAGAGCCTGGAGCCTGCTTCAGAGTCTGTGTCTCCTTCTCTCTCTCTGCCCCTCCCCCACTCATGCTCTGTCTCTCTCTGTGTGTCAAAAATAAACATTAAAAAAATTTAAAAAAGAAGAAGGAGAAGAAGAAGAAGAGGAAGAAGAAGGAGGAGGAGGAGAAGGAGAAGGAGAAGGAGAAGAAGAAGAAGAAGAGAAGAAGGAGAAGGAGAAGAGGAAGAAGAAGAAAAAGAAGTGGAAGAAGAAGAAGGAGGAGGAGGAGGAGAAGAAGAAAAGAAGGAGAAGGAGAAGGAGAAGAAGAAGAAGAGGAAGAAGAAGAAGAAGAGGAAGAAGAAGAAGAAGGAGGAGGAGGAGGTGGGGACATCTGATTGGGCTCCCTTACATGTCCTACCCCCAGTGTGTTGACTCTTGCTGCCACATGAGAGCTGAGTCACTAAACACCAATAGTGATGATATGGGATTCTACAAATTTGACTTTGATTTCTGCTTTCCAGTGAATTCTCTTGATTCCCAGAAGAAGGTAACCTACCACGAATCTCAAAAACCCAATGGTTATTCCATACTGATGTGCTCTGACCCTGAGATTGTCGACACACACATTTCAGACTTATAAAACGCTGACGTGTAAACCAGTATGGCAAATCGCAACCTTGCGGCATAAATTCAGCACTTTGGTATGGAGGCAAAGACATGAGCTCTGGAGACAGAATTGCCCGGGTGTAAGCTCCAGCTGGACAACTTGCTAGCCAGTTACTTAAAGACTTGGTCGCAATTTCCAAATTTATAAACAATGGGAATAATAGTACCTATCTCACGCACCTGCTGTGAGAATGAGCTAACACTTATAAGTTACTATGAACAGTGTTTGGCACGTGGTAGACATACAATAGGTTGGCACATGAATGATTTTAGAGTTGTGAGCAATTAACGGAAATTATTAGTGCTAGTAATACAGCAATGCCTGGAAAACTAAAATTAAATAACCTGGTTCATCTTTTTCCTGTAGTTAATTTCACTGGGACAGTTTTGGAAATTATCATGTTTTTGTTTGTTGAATAAATGCTTATAAAACAAATTATGTTCTCTCAGATTTTTTTTTGAATAAAGTCATATAAACCACTTGAGCTAACTTCCTCTAATATGCAGATAATGCCTTTCACGTGAATTGGTATTTTCTGTCTCTAATTACAGGGAAAGAGGGACATCAGTTTTTCCAGATATTTAAAAAATAAGGGATGCTGGGGTGGCTCAGTGGGTGAAGCGTCCGACTCTTGATTTCAGCTCAGGTCATGACCTCAGGATTCCCAGACTTAGCTCTTCATCGGGCTCTCCAGTTGAGCATGGAGCCTGCCTATGATTCTCTCTCTCCCTGCCTCTCTTCGTCCTATCTCTCTAAAGAAAAAAACAAAAACCGATATTATTTCCCCCATTTTGAAAAAGATTTCCTAAGAAACCCTGTTCTCTGTACTGATTGCCGCATGTTTAAAACTTGTAAGCCTGGCATTTCTCTAGGCAGGCAGGCTTGGTGATATTGTATCATATTAGAGAATGGCTTCTGTGAGAATGAATTGGGTATTCCTATTCAATCTGTTCCATATGTTGCACACCGTTTGTTGTTTATAGTCATGTTTACGTTGAGCACTTACTAAAATATAAATGGCTTAATACGCACTGTCGGCTTAGTCATTTTCAACAAATCCTTTATAGCTTTTAAAGATTCCTCAGTTAATGAATCCCTTAGACATTGCTAACTGTAGACATTTGAATTGATGAAACGTTAATGATCACAGTCAAAACTCTTGCACTTGGGTAGGCAAAGGTTTTATTTTCGGTCACCCGGCTTCTGTGCCCCCCTCCTGTTTGGAGACCCCCACCTTCAAGGCAGCCAGCAGGTGAGGAGGAGTGGTGCAGTACCCACTCTGGCCAGGGGAGGCGCGGTGGCGGTAGTAGTGGCTCCTTCCAAGGGCTCAAAGGAGGGCAGTTCTCAGAGGAGCACCAAGCTCCTCCCACTGGCGAGTGCACAGGGCCCGCTCCTGGGACCGTGCCATTTGGTCACAGCAGCACGAAGAGAGCTGCTGTGTGCTCTGACATTGGACGTGGTTCCTCACTCTGTTCTCTGGAGGCTTAGATCTTGTACCCTCCCAGACTCTGTGAAGTATGCGAAATCCTGGTAACAAATCTCACTTCTTCCCTAAAGGGGTGAGACTCCGGCTACCCATCAGGAACACTCACCAACGCCTGAGCCGAAGGATGTGCCTCCTGAAGGCAATCTGTCCTCACCTGGGCAGGAGATTCACTGTGCTCTCTTCATCTTGACTTGTGCCAATGGTATGGAAAATGTAGACTTTTCCACATTTTGGTATTTTTCAAAGTAATGCGTTCTTGTCTCAGACCTTGTTCTGCTAGGAGACTTATTATTAATTAAGCTTTCTGGTTATTCTTATACAAGAAAGGAGTCCTCTGGCTACATGCACTCAGGTCATTCTCTTTCATATTCTCCAACCACCTGTGGAGAATCGTGTAAATCAGTCTTCCCAGAATTAGTCAAGTTCAAGACACAAGACTGAATGACCCTAGGACATCCTTGCATGTTCAGGAAATAATCCTTCTGGGGTCAATAGCCTGGCTATCAGTGGCTCCTTGCAAACCTCACCAACGATTTTCTGTTTCTGGTTTGCCTTATCATTCTGGTCTGTTCTACACAAATATTGAGATTTATAACTGGTTTTGCTACAGCTAATAATCACCATGATCACATGATTCTCAGTTTATCAGAACGGTGGGTGGCTTTGATGTATATGAGTCACTGATGAGAAGTGATGGGATATTTTCTCTTAGAATATACCAAGCCCATGGCTGAAGCCTTCTCTGCTGGGAACAGGGCCTGGTGTCTCAAGCATCTCCTCTACAAAGGATTTCTAAGCATTCAGCCCAATGGATGAAAATAGAACCGTATCACATTATACAATTTTAGAATACTGTGAGCAGTGAAAAGAATTTGCAAGCTTCCTCAGGGAGGGAAAGAGAAAAAATATTAATGAAAAGTTTAAAGGATCACAATAGATTCAATATCCCAAGTACAGAAACTTCTATATTTCTTTCTTCCAAGACGGAAAACTAGCAGCAAATTATTCCCAGCCGAAGTGGTCCAACAAACCAATAAGTACATAAGAAGGACCTGGGAAAGCTTTCTTATAAAAAAAGGAATAGAATGTTTAATTTATGTGAGCAAATTAAAATATTTTCACAAGTGAAAATAAATTGGTCCTGAACTAGCAATAAATAAGAAAACTAAACATGCAAACATACTACAACCATCAAAATACAGTAATTAGTTTTAGTCAAAATACTTGTGCAGGATAGAAAAAGCAATCAATGATTGCTTTATGGTTCAACAAAACAGTATTTGCATAATCATATTAATATAAACACTGATTACTGGTAAACAACATTTAAGATAGAATGAGAGACGATGGTTGTAATATACATTGATACGTCAACTCATCTGTTCCAGGCTGTGTCCACTCTGATTGGTCAGAGGAGGGCTTCACCTGTGATTAAATATTTTGGCCAACAGCTCTGAATGAACAATACAGGAAAATGTGGGACATGTGGGAATGAACAGGCATGTGTAACGAGCATGGGAGGGGTGTGTAGTGAAGGAGGGGTCGTCCTCATCTTTCAAACTACTTAATAGGCACTGTCTCAAAGTGGGAAATTAAAATATTTTAATACAAGCCTGCTATTTTAAAAATATGTCAGAAAAATGATAAAATATATGAGAAGGGAGGCACAGGGAAAATGTTTTTTTCAATATGAAAAAGTATAACAAAACCCCATACTTGTCTAACTCTTTAAAATACATACATATATGGGGCACCCAGGTGGCTCAGTCAGTTAAGTGTCTGACTCTTTGTTTTGGTGCAGCTCATGATGTCATAGTTCGTGGGTTCCAGACCCGCATTGGGTTCTACGTTGATAGGCGGATCCTGCCTGGGATTCTCTCTCTCTGCCTCTCTGCCCCTCTCCCTACTTGTTCTCTCTCTCTCTCTCTTTCTCTCTCTCAAAAATAAATAAATATTTTAAAAAATACATGCGTATATAACTGTGGTAAAAGATAAATCATAAAAAGATAAATTATGAAAGATAAAAGGTAAATTACAAAGGTTTCAATTCTTGAATGCCATTTGATTACTTTGCATTATTACTGGGTGTTGGGTTAGATCTCAAATTTTAAAATAGATCATAATTAGGTTTGGAATCTTCCCTTAACAACAAACCCTCAAGATTTATATCTTATACAAGCAAACAAGTCACAACCACAGTTACCAGTGCTCGTTCACTTTCTCTTTCTCTTCCTCTTTCTCCTTCACACACTCACACGCACACACATGTGCACACATACATGATTGGCATATAACAGGAAAATAGGAATTAAACTGACAATAAATTCCATACTATAGGGTGATATTTTCTCTACAGATTTGATGCTAATATTTCTAATTGTTATTTTAAAAGAAACGTCTAAATAGTACACATTTCATGTTGCCCGAGAGATTTAAAAATAAGAGGAAGAAAGGAAGGAAGGAAGGAAGGAAGGAAAGAAGGAAGGGAGGAAGGAAGGAAGGAAGGAAGGGAGAGAGGAAGGAAGGGAGGAAGGAAGGAAGGAAGGAAGGACAGAAGGAAGGAAGGAAAGGAGAAAGGCAGGCAGAAGGCCCTTCTGTCCAGTCAAGGTAGAACGATTTCAGAGGAAAAAACTTCATACTGTACGTAGGTAGACAGGACCGTCTACAGTTACACTGAATTTCCTCTACCTCCATGGCCCAGAAGAAGCCAGATAACCTGTGTGTGCACAAAAGTGGCACAGAGTGACAGAGAGAGCCACCACCCCAGAGGTTAACCTGCACTGGGGGCATGAAAAGAGTTTGCAGGGGTCCCTGTGGAGTGTTGATGGAGCAGTCTTAACAAGATGTTGGGGGAGCAGATGACTGGCTGGTCCCGACGCCAGACGTCTACCGCCTCTGAGCTAGCCATGCAGAGGCGGTGCTCGAGCAGACTTAGGACTTATTTGAAACCCTAAGAAAATGGGAAGTAAGATTAAGTTTATGCTTCTCCAAAAAAATTTAGTTTGTAATTAATAGGTTTATTGAAACTAGTATGTTTATATTTGTAATATGCCGACTATATATATTTATATATACACATACATATACTATATTATATGTACTGTATATGTATGCATGTATGATGTGTAATATATACATATATACACATGCACATATATACATAATACATATATACCTAATGAATATATATGTGTTTGAGGAAAAATATATGTATATATGTATTTCAATATGCATATACATTGTTATGGACTCAACATTTATACCCCCTCTCCCAATGTAATGGTAGTAGGAGGTGGGGTGTTGAGAGATGATCAGGTTATGATGATGTACTCTTCATGAATGGGATTCATGCTGTTATGAAAGCGGCCTCAGAGAATCTCTCAAATTTTCATCATGTGAGAACACAGTGAGAAGAGGGCCATCTGTGAAGCTAGAAGCAGACCCTCACCAGACCAGATTAGCCAATTTGATCTTGGATTTCGCAGTCTCCAAAAGTGTGAAAAATACATGCCATAGACCGCCACCCACTCTAAAGCATTTTTGTTATAGCAACCCAAATGAACTAAGATGTGTACATTTAATTTTTTTTATTTTATTATGTATTTGGGTATTAAATGTTAAAAGATGTAAGATCAATTTAAACACAAATTAAAAATAACTTATGATAAATATATTGCACAATCAGAAAACATAGGTAAGTCATGGATATGCGTCTCTATTTAAGCAGAAAATATACGAAATTGCTAAAATAATATCAAAAATGTCCAGGAAAACAAATCTTATGATAAATTCACATAACTATTTGTAAAGATATTTTAAAATGACTTTGAGAACATATCCCTTTCAGAACAATTGGCAATGATTTTAAAATATTGCAATTACATATAGAACCTAAAATATTTTTTTCTGAAATCTTAGCATTAGGAGGAAGAATGCAAAAAGGCATCAAGTCCAACCCTCTCTCTTTGTGTGTTACATACTTTTTCTTGGAGCTGTAATAATTTGCTTGTAACGTGTATTAGTCTGCATCAATCCTGCCTTAACGTTGTCATTGTCCATCTACCAGGTGATCCCGTAATCACTGGGCTTCACTATGACCCTCACTAAAATGCCACTGTTCACTTCTGTGTAGCTAAGGTCCCTCTGGCACAAATTGGAATCCATGGCAACTCACCCTTTTGGAACCCGGCGCTTTTGTAAACTCTTGGATCCACGTTTAAATTGCAAATATAAACTAATCAAGAAAACAATACTATCAAGTGACAAGAATGCGACAGGGCCCTCCGAAGTGCAGTAGCAAACTTGAAGTCAAGGCTTTTCAGAGCCTGATTTATGTGCTTCCATCAAGCTGCTGATTGAAGAGTATAGTGTAGCCTCCATGAGATGAAAAGGATGCAAAATAGAGAAGTTTGAATATTTAAGAGTATGCATTGCTACATTCACTGGATGCTGAGTCCTTTTTTCGCTCGACTCCACAATTTCATGTTTGAGGAGCACATGTAATATGAGAGAGAGTTTCTTTTTATTTTCCAAAAGCAACCAGAGTTTGCATCATTCTCTCCACTTTTTCTTAAATCTGTTCATTCTTCAGTCTCTTGGATGGTGATTTTGTATATTTTCTTCTCTCTTCAAACCTCTAACTCTTCCTCACCTAAACTTATTCTCCCATGTGACTGTTTCCTGCTTCACTGAGACAATAGGCTCAATCAGAAGAGAACTTCTATAGGCTCCTGAGGTCGCCATACCACCCATGAGGCTCCCTCTCCGTGAATTCGATCTTCAACCCTGTTCATCTAGATGCATTTTCTGCCACTGTGGGCAGTTAGGCTTGTACATTAGATACTACTCCTTCCCGCTTTTCCAAGCATAAAAGTCCAGAAATTCTCCCCATTATCTCCTACATAATCACATTTTCTCCGGGCAACTGAATCACTATCTTCAGCACCAAAAAACTTTCTGGTCTTGGAAAGACCTCTTTTGCTCCCCACATCTTCCTTGAGAAACTTCCCCACTTTTCCACCCTTATTCACTGCCAAACTTCCAGAAGGGTGGACTGTGTCTAATTGCTCTCCTTCCACTTTCTCTTTGATCCATTTATAGCCAACATTTTCTCCATTTTATCCTACCGTTTTACCAAACTTGTCACTAAAAGATCTTATGACTTACATCTTACAAAATCAAAGGGTGCATTCTGAGTCATCACATGAAGTGATCTGTTAGGAGCATTTGAAGCCATTAATCCCTTAGTCCTCTTGGAAACTCTTTCTTACCTTGGTCCAAAATGCCGCACTCTGCTGATTTTGCTCCTACCTTTACTGATCCTGCCAAGGGTTTTTTGCTTGTTCTTCTTTTCTCCCTATCCACTAAACATCGGGATGTCCCATTACTTCAACCCTCCCCCCCCCCAACTTAGTCTATTCTTTATCTTCTCCAATCCGATAGTTATAATTAATATGTCAACACCTTCTAAATTATTCTGTTCTAACTGGCTTTCTCCTTTAAACCTCAGGCTCAAATACGCAAGAGCGCACTCAACATCTCTACTGGGAAGACATAATAGACATCTCAAAAAATTTTGAATTGAATTAATCATCCCAATTCTCTGTCGCTCCACTTTGTAGCATCTCTATACCAGATGCTTAGTCCAAAATCAAAGGTAATTGCATTCTTTTATCACCATCAAACTGTATCAATATGCACCTTCTAACCCCTCACTGCTACTACTCTGGACCAAACCACAAATATCTCTTTCCTACTTTTATTTTAATAGGTTTTTAGCAAATATTCCTGCCTCCTTCTTTACTTTCCTATAATCTGTTCTTAATACAGAAGCTAGACTGAGCTTTGAAAAACATGTCAGACTATGTTGCTGCTCTGCTCAAAACCCTCCCATGGTTTTTCATCTCATTAAGAGTAAAAGTCAAATCTTCGTGATGGCTCATAAAGCCCTGCATAGCTGAACCTTTAGAATTTCTCTGACTCATCTGCCATTATTCACCCTTTTCTCACCTCACTCTGGCTACACAGAATTCTTTGCTCTTTTGTACCTGGATAGTTGTTCCCCAAATAATCTGAATGACTGCTCTCTTTCATCTTCTTTAGGTTTTTGCCCACAAGCTACCATTTCAATGAAACTTAATTTTCCAACCTGTTTACATCAACGCGCGCGCGCGCGCGCACACACACACACACACACACACACACACACACACACGGTCTATGTACTTCCTACACTTCTTTGTACTTTACATTTTTCAATAGAAACTGTCATCACCTGAAGCTTAACATAATTACTTACTTCATTAGCAACTGCCCACCTCAACGGAATATAAACTCCATGAGGCCCAAGAACATTTGTTGGATGAGTGAATGAAAAACAGTTGGTAAAATGAGGGTGCATCTTATAGCTGAGAGCCCTTCAGAATGCAGCAAATATGGCAAATCCTACATTTTAAAGCCTAGGCTTCCCATATTACTGTCGAACGAGTCAGGAACATAATTGCGAATATTCGCAGTACAGTCAAAATGCATCTTATTATAAATAACTGCCTCTAATCTCAGCTCAGCCCTCGGTGATATTCAGACATGTTTCTTCTAACCTTGGTCATCTCTAGATTATTTTCCCTGGAGCATCTATTCTTTTACTACTGGTCTTGTTAATTCACTTACATTTCTTACATCACCTCACTCCCAGTAGATAATCCTGGCTTTTACTTCAAAAAGAAAAGTCATTAAAGTGAAAACACCCTGGCAGCCTGAAGTTCTGCCTTGTAAAGAAGCTGGTTTAAGATGCAAAGTCTACAGGGTGGGAGGGGAGTGTGGACAAGACACTGAGAGGGAGTTCTGATTATATTTTTGTTTTCTTTGTAGTTATACTCAAGAGAAGTACAACGCATCTGTCATTCCCACAATTTCATCCAAAAATTTCTTCCTTCAGAGTACCAGTGCTGACGCATAGATATTTATTGTATATTCTAGCTTATAATCCAGTTAGACTTCATTTTCTGTTCAAATTGTTCCAGCTTTGACCATTAGTAAAGCTTTCATTTGTCTCCTGTGCCCCACTGATACTATCGTGGGCTGGTGTTTTTTTTTGTTGTTTTTGTCTGTTTTAGCACTTCCTCACTTTTTGGCACTATAATATGCTCGAGACTTCTATATCCCTTGCCCCAGTCCTGGAATCAGTCATATCTCCAAAGAGTCTTAATTCTTATTCTGGAAGGATGATATGACAAACCAAGATCTGGGTGATCTCAGCTGACAGAGAAAGGAAATATGTGTGTGTGTACTGCCCTGTGTATGCGTCATTATCTATAAACGTGTCTATATGTAACCATCTCTTCATATATAACGCGAAACATGAACTTGTCCTGATGTGTCCAACTCTACTCCATAGCCATAGTGATCTTTCCAGCCTTCTTTCTGGCTTACTTGTTATCTTCCATTCCGACACTGAGAAATGTCGCTCTTACCACGTTTCAGCCATTTACATATTTTTCAATTCATGTGTAGTGAATATAACCAAATACATGTATAGTGGTTTAAGAATTGCTATCCATGCCCCAGTGGAAAACAACATTGCTAACCAGCGTTATTAGAGTTATTCTGTGTCTTAGATTTCTCCTCTGTGAAATGGAATAACAACCATATCTTTCAAAGTTGATATAAAACAAAAGTAGAGCTTATTTATATATGGACACGGTCTATTCTACATGTTAGCAATAAAATTGTATACGTACATCTTTACTTATCAACCTATTCCTATCTATATGTCTATATCATACAACAATTTTCAAATACTGTAATGATTGGTAAAACTGCCATATTTTGTGGGGGGTAACGAATTCACAGCCTATTTTTTAAGAATATCTTTGTTCATTTGCAATCGATGCCCAATCAACTAAACATGTGTAATTATGGGTCAGTCTTCCATGCCTTTGTCTTAGGTTTCCTCTAGTTTTTCTATCATTTTATCCATGTTACAGATATCTCATAACATGAAAGATGTGATATTTATAAGAAGGAGCATTTTTACCCCTATCCTGATACTTCTTTTTTGAGAAAGGCTGTTTCTTAAGCCTTTGGAAACTCGTGTCTCAGCCTTTATTCCTCTTGTGGATGCATTGTTACCTAGTTCCCTGGTTGAAGTCAGTGGTTCTTCTGCCTTGAGTGATGGGAGCCAATTTCTGCATGGTCCTCATCACCCAGGGGATGATTTTGTCTGTTTCTCCATCTCATTCTACAAAAAACAAGATGTAACTGGGTCAGAAGGCGCTGCTTTGTAACCTTCCCCCAGTGGTTTGTCTTTAGTTGACTTTTCTGGGGGGGAAGGAGAGAGCAAGGTCATCCTGACCAACTCATTCAGGGCTGATGTTCAACAGGTATTCCAAGCGGCTTGCCTTTGTTTTGCTTAGATGTTACCATTTTAAATGGTCTAAGCATTGGGCACGTGGCTGTTAAATATCTTGAATATCAACTCTGCCCTAAGTGACATCCTCTGTCTCAGCCTTTAGAAGTTAGAACAGTGATCATTTTTATTCTCTACTTACTGAGTAGTTAGTTTGTTTCTTATTTAGCAATTCATTCATAACTCAGAGAAAAGAAGGCTATTTATTGACTCCATGGGAAACTTCAGGGTGCCATGTTGCACTAATCCAGGGATTAGCGTTCATACTGTCTTCAATGATAAATGTACCCCCTGCGCACAAGTATGCAATATCCCAACAAATACGTCAAGTGAAAAATTACTTGTCTTTTAGTACAAATGAGTATATTGAATTGCTCTTTAGAGACTTAAGAATTATTTCATAAATACACAATTAATTCTGAACATTTAGGTCAATTCTTTTTGTCCATGTTTTTGTCTTAAGGTACATTATGTTAAACAGAAGTAAGTAACTGAAGGTGCTAAAACACACATGCACGCACACGCACACACACACACACAAACACACACAATTATTCATTTCAAGGCAGCAGGTGTTAAATCTGGACTATGGTAAATCAGGTCTGCCGTTCTGTCACCTGAGTTTTGTAGGATCTTGAATTGCTGGTGTTTGAGAAAGGAAAGGAAATAGTTACCTGTGGATCTTGCTTCCTGTTAAGCTTGGATCTGTTCTACACCACAAATATCATCCTCCTGATTGACAAAGGCAAGGGGCCTATAAACAGATGGCTTTTTCATATTTGCCCCTCTTCCCAATTTTTTTAACTAGTTTTGTTTGTCTTCAAAGCTGTCTTTGACACCTGTTTTGGTTCAGTACACTATTTATAAAAATATCAGGAGTGGTGAAGTATACATCTAGAGAAACCAGAATGCTTGTAGTATGAATTTTTCCAAGTTCTATACACTGTAAAGAAGACTCTAGCTATAGAAAGCATACATATCCACAAAAGTACAGGGCACAGTCTCTGCCCCCAGAAATCCACTGTCCAGTTGGGATTACTGAACCCAAAAGCACAACATGGTTAATACGCCATATTTGATGGAGAAACTAGGGAAGGAAAGAATTGAGAATTCATTCCCTGTAAGGGAATATTATCTACTTCTGCTTTGCTAATTGTGCATTTCAACTTTGTAGATCCATATGACCAGAATACAAGTGACAAGGTTGAACATGCAAAGGAAGGTTTAAGAAGTAATTGATTCAATTGTGATTTAATAGCCAGTGCATGAAATTTAGATTAGGAATGTATGTGTGTGTGTGTTCATGTCTGTGTATCTAATCAGTTCATCAGTTCTTACCAGATTCTTCCTCACACCCCTAGTTGTAGATGCCAATAAACCAGTAGATAGGTAGATAGATAGATAGATAGATAGATACATGATATATACACACATACATACATATATGAAAGAAACATAACATAAAAGTAAAAACCTGAAAGATTCCATGGAAGAGGAAGAAAAGAAACTCCCATAACCTCTTTTGTTTGTGATACAAAGAGTGTAATTATACTCCCGCTAAGAGGCTATAAAAGAAAACTGATCACTAGCTTGAATTGTGTGGTAAATAATAACTGTTCTTAAGGTTCAGTAAAGCCCCTCATCTTCTTGTGGTCAACTGTGGCCTCACACAGGCACCTGAGAATCAGCTTACAGTTAGGACTGGACCTCTGGTAACCTTTCTACTCAGAACCAAACACGAGGTAGAGAATGAAGTGAAAATTTACATTTCCTGATAGGAGTGCCAGGTTTTCCACGAGCAGTATCTGTTTTTCCCGCAGCAGTGCTTGCATAGCTTGAAAGTGAATCACTTGAGTGTCTTGTCACAAAGAAGGTTCGGGTTTACCTTTGTCAAAAAAGAGTCCGATAACTTCATTCCAGCAAAATCCCAGGAGATGCCAATGCCCGTGGGAAGTTTCGGTAGCAAGGCTCTGGGAGCTTTCAGTCTCAGGGAGGGAGGGTAGGTCTGTCATAAAATAATTGACTCAAGGCTCCTGTAGCTAGAAGCTTTGTAAGAGAACCAGTGAGGGGACCCACTGTCCCTGTTCCAAGTGTGTTCAAATCCAGATAAAAAAAAAAAAAAACCTTTATAGATGGTGCAACCGAACTCAAAAAGTGAAGCCTAGTGGAAAAGGAAAAAAAGTTATTTTTTTCATTTACTTAGTGGTTTTCTAATTCAAGAAAAAATATGGGCCTCACACTTCTGGAAATGTCTTTCAAGATCTGTCTCTTCTGATTCTCACTCTCATGCTCGTTCTCTCTCTCTCCCCACTCCTCCCGCCCCCTATTTTTTCCCTCTACATTTCTTTACTATGAAATTCCTTTCTATTGACTCCCTCTGGCTCTTGTAAATTCCAAGTGTTTAGACTGTTTTCTATTTTTGCAATTTTTCAGTAAATTTGAGATTATTTCCCAACAAAATGTTCAGAAAAGGTCTCATGCAAAACAAAACAAAACAAAACAAAACAAAAACAAAAAACCAGAAAAAAAAGAAAAGAAGAAAAAGAACAAATTTATATAATCACAACTCAAAACCATTTCTGTTGAGTCAAATTATTTTTTCATCATCTGATTTTCCATTTCATATATATATATATATATATATATATATGCATACGTATATGATTAAGCTTACATTTTGCATATGTATATACACTTTCTATATATGTATGTATGCTTAGATTTACTTTTGGTAAGTAAAAACAGTTTTATATATCAAATGATTTTTCTATTTACTGTTAGCAATATTTCATGCAGGGAGGAACTGATTAGTTACGATTATAATCAGTACTGCTCTCATAGAAATAGCTTTGCCCCATTTCTTTCTTCCCTGGGACATGTTGACAATTATTACTGCTGATGTTTTGGAAAGTAGGTTAATATCTTAAAGTCACACTTGGCTTATGTTTACGATACAGCTTTTATAAAGTATTATTTTGCCTATCTTTGATCTTTTCAATGATTATTACGTTAATATTTCATGATAACAAACAAGAAAATCACTTCATTTATCACTACTTTCAGTGTAAAGATAAAGCACCTAAACTTTTTTAGATGCAGAATCACCTGTTGTCAGCAATTTTATCTTAGATGCATCTTACATTTCCTCATATTCTTTGGGGTTTGGACTTAAAAATAGATTCTGGCTTCCCAATCCAGTTTTTCCTTAAAATTCTTCAATTTAACAACATTTTAAGTTATCTTGGCTCTAATTATTATAAAAGTCTAAGCTAGTGTTGATGCTTTGTTGGCAATAAAGTTGAATGTAAAACATTTTTTTTTTCCAAGGAAGCGTAAAAGTAAATCACTTTAGAGGGAGAAATTTGAAAGGATTGTTAATAGCTTTATAAACACCTCCACAATGTTAGAAGAACTGTAGGGAGTGTTTTTTAATAGTTGGGCCGGGAAAGAGAAAAACAGAAGAGATGTTACAATGCAAAAGGGAATTGTTAAATTTGTTTCCAATGACAGTGGAAGCACTTCTTGAAAATAAGCAAATCAATCTCCAGATGTGCCCCGTGTGCTGCGCCAGGAAAACCGAAAACCGAGATGGATTAGAAAGTGCAGTCAATTGTCTGCAGCGGAACCTTGTAGTTCCGTTCATGTACATTGGCTTTTTCACAACAGGCACTTAAAATCTTCAGAATTCAGTTCCAGTGGCAATTGCATATTTGTTCATTTGCTTGTTTGCTTAAGTGGCCTTGATGGACAGCTCTAATCACTCTTTGCATGGAAATGGAAATCATGACATTTATTCTAAGAAATTCATAAAAACAATTACTTTATTCACGTATTAGTAAAATGAGCGATTGGATTATTCAGTTTTACGTCGTTTTTTTTTTTTTAATTTTTTAATGTTTATTTATTTTTGAGAGAGAGAAAGAGCAAGAGCAGGGGACGGACAGAGACAAAGGGAGACACAGAATCTGAAGCAGGCTCCAGGCTCTGAGCTGTCAGCACAGAGCCTGACGCGGGACTCGCACTCAAGAACTGTGAGATCATGACCTGAGCTGGAAGTCGGATGCTTAACCGACTGACCCACCCAGGCGCCCCAGTTTTACATAGGCTTTTAAATCATTCATCTATTTTTTTTTGCGGAATGTGAGCCCAAATTGGAAATGAGCTTACGTTGTTATTTTAATTAAATATAGATAAAGGATATTAAGTAGATTTATGTTGGTTTACAGTCATGGTACTAAATTAAAGTGGGTTTAAGTGGTTATTAGTTATATAGATTTTCCAAAATCATATTAGAAATTCTAGTTTAAGTCTTAATTTCATGGCAATAAATTGTATAATAATCATATTAATGAATTCATAATGAGTTATTAGATAGTAGATATTTTTATACATTATATCTAATCCTCATAAGAACTGTAAAAGAAAGATATTTCTCTTCATCCCAAAACAGTCCCAACTTTAATAAAAAAGCTGTATAGCGACTAAAATGAATATTGTCGCTCCTTTTACCTCTAAGCTCCCACACTTGTATTTCCTGGGTTGAGATATTATCTCCTAGTGAAACTTCCAATCTCCCGATTATCTTTTTTTTCATCCTTGGAAGTCTCAGCTTTCATATGTACATTTTGTGTAAATACTCCTCTTCCTCCATAGACTAGGTCACTAGCCTCTGCCCTAAGCTCCCATGTGACATTCTCTGCTTTCCTCATATTGTTTATTTGGTTGTTTAAACCTTCGAATCCTGATTCTGTGCAAGCAGAGGTCCTAGCTTCTGCTCTTTAATGCACCCCTGGGTTTAGCTTGGGTGTTCGGTGCGTAATCGTGGCTCACTAACTATGGGTTTGTGTGTTCGTGGTAGAATTCCCATTTCAGTTGAAAACTAAACTAAAGTTCAAGGCAAAAAAGTGAGCACGAGAAGTCCGACATCCGGGAAGTGTCAGAATTAGGATCCCAAGCAAGGTTCTCATTTGGATCCTAGGTTGTCTTCAACGATACAGGTCCCCTTAATATGGATATATGATTAGTTTATGAACACAGAAGTACCCTGTGGCCTAATTTCTGGAAAGATATAATTCGGGAGAATATTAGTGCCCAATTCATTCAGATTTAAATATCTAAGGCTACGTACATGCTGTTTATCAGTAATAATGGAAAAGACAGAACATTACAAAAGTTCATTTGATGTTGGACTGGATATGAACCACCTAAAAGGAACCTTTGGGAATATATATGATGGCTTTCATCTGGTAAGTAAAGTACAATAGGAATCAATATAGAATGACGAAAGATTGAGACAAAATGTGGCAAACAGGTATTAAAATACCCTTGTCCTAGATTAAAATATGCTTTATTGGCCTTGTACTTGTAGATACTATACTTACTACCCTGTTGCTTTTCTAAGGTGATTTCTTTTACATCTAAAAACAGATCCTGTAAAACATCCAGGTTTTTTCCTTTTGCAATGATAAATTCTTGGCCAGACCACAGTAATAAGATGTATATAGAATTACTTTCAAGTCTCATCTAATGTATCTGTTTTCCTATTTCTATAAACAGATCTCAACCACTTATATAGTCTACATTTACAGTCTCAAAATTGTCAGACAAAGAGCAGATTTAAAGAAAATTTCCTCATCTTCAGCCATTTGCTGCTTTACTCACTCTTTTCTTGGCAACTTATAAAGATACTTACTGATCAGACCTCCACATGCTTTGGGTTTTGTTATTTATTAAAGTTCTCAGTCTCAGTGCTTATGAGTTCTATAGCCTCTGAGAGGTTGTTTTCAATTTCCCTTTATAGTTACTATTACTATTATGATTACTGCTGCTGTGGTGGTGATGTTAATGACGACGATGACAACATCTAAGGCAAATGACACAAATGCATCCTTTAGTGACTACCTAAAAATCATAAATATTGCAAACGTCTTTGACTCTGAGGGTGTCTTATTAAATTTAGGGCACAAGGCAATATGATATTGTATTGCTAGAATTGGGTTGCCCTTGGCCAGGCTTCCTTCTTCATGTTGGCTACATAATAGGTTCTCTTCTTGCAGGGACATAAAGGAAACTTCTGGTCACTTGACGTTTCAACAGAAATGCACTATTCAGACACTTACTGTCCAACTAGGATTGGACACTGCTCTCAAATCCCAAAGACCCTAGGGAAATATCTTTAAAAAGTTCGGTTAGGGGTGCCTGGGTGGCTCAGTTGGTTGAGTGTCTGACTCTTGATTTCGGCTCAGGTCATGATCTCACGGTCCGTGGGTTCAAGCCCCACGTGGGGCTCTGTGTTGACAGTGTGGAGCTTGCTTGGGTTTCTCTGTCTCCCTCTCTCTCTCTCTGCTTTCTCCTTCTTGTTCCCTTTCTCTTTCAAAAATAAATAAATAAATACACCTTAAAAAAGAAAAGGCTCAGTTAAACTCATCATTATTTTCTGTCCTATTC
The DNA here is from genome assembly GCF_024362965.1 of Panthera pardus. NCBI lineage: Eukaryota > Metazoa > Chordata > Mammalia > Carnivora > Felidae > Panthera > Panthera pardus. Next base: position 78,814,822 of record NW_026526710.1, on the reverse strand, counting down.
CATTCACATACATATGCCTACCAATCAAAGCATTTCTCTTTATTCAATGCCATAGGAGAGAAGGAAAGCCCAGAGGAATGCAAATCTTCGAGGTGAAAAGAGCCATGTAGTTTGAAAAATCTTCTCTAAATGAGCTTCCGATGTCCTCGGAGGGTGATGCGAGTTAGGACTGGCCAGCCTATCCCATCCCAAAGCAATACTCATCAGCAGATGATATAACGTAAAATAACATATAAACATAAAAGTTCCTAGTGTTTTCTACCCAAATACCTCAGCCAGTAGTTACTCCTGATCTCACTTATCCTGATTTTTGTGCGTTACAGTGTCTGTCTCCAGAGCACTTTACTACGTGAGGTGCACGCGAGTCACAATAGTGTGAACAATCACACACGGTTCCCTTTGTCTGCAGACGATCAGATATATACTGTCAGGTTATCTCTTGAACAGTGTGTCTGGATGATGCAATCTGTCAATCTCCCTCACGGAGCTGGCTGGAGGGTACGACGGGCTGATCTCAAAGAAACAAAAGGCTTTGTTTTGATCACTGAAAGAGGACCCACGACTGCCTTTATTGTAATCTTAGCCCTGCACCTGGCAAATCCAGATATTACAGAGAATTATTGTTCAGCAAAGCCAAGTAGGACCAAGTAATGTGATTCTGTCTTTTCATATTTTTTCTCACAGACCCAGTTCAGTTGAAGGCTGCGATGCAGAAGAATGTGTTAATTTGCCATATGTGATTCTAAAACGATATTATTTTCTTTGAAAATTTTAAACTTGAGGGAATACTGAGGACTCCCTTTTGTTTGCAACAATTGGACTTACTGGCAGGCATGATATTAAGTGATTTCAAGAGTGATTTCACAGTCCTGTGTTTGAATCCAGATCGACATAGCAGCAAAAACAGCGAATTAGCAATAGAACTAGACGCAGGGTGTGGAGAATTAGAGTTTTATGACCCTGCCATGAACTGTTGGGCGACCTCGAACACGTCGTTTCGGTTCCCTGGGCCTCCACTTTCTCATTTGTAAGGTCTGAATGGCAGGAAAACTCATCTTGTATGGGTAGTTTTTAACTACGACTGAGCGGAATTACTTGGGGATCTTGTTAAGAGTACATGTTCTGAGGCAAACCCATGGGGACTCTGATTTAGTAACTGAAATGAGGTGAGCGAGTGTGTATGTTTAGGGTGCTTCCCAAGGGATTCTGATGCAGAAGTCTACAGACTGGCATTTGACAGCTACCAGGGGGGATGATCCGTGTGGTCCCTTTACGTTCTAGATGAAATGCTTTCCCAAGGTAGATCATGGCTGCACGTTAGAAATACCTAGTCCTCTTTGGAAAGGCTAGTGTAGTATGCTTTTCTAAGGTTATGGATTCCAGGAGCCGTATAATGGCCTTAGTTTATCATTGGCCTGAGGTAGAACCAAGGCAGAGGTGTGCTCCCCGTGCTCCCCACAAGCCACTTGAATGCACAGCCAAGGAGGAGACCCCCTGCTCCAACAGGTTTGCTTGGATTTTGCCTCCAACTTACGGAGGGCCAATTACATGCCCCGTGTCTGCCCCATTGTACACACTTTCTAGGCTAATGGTGTTAGCGCCATTGCACACAGGTGCAGACTGGGGCTGCTGCTGAGTAACTTGCCAAAGGTCTAATAGCTACCGAGAGGAAGAGAGAAAAGATACTTATGATCATCTGTCTCCCCTGTCCCTTCCAGGACATCACACTACCTTGCTTTGGTTTACCGAATGGATACACTGTATGGACATCAGAATTGGACGAAGGAATCAAATTTGGCCAGGTTCCCAGTTTTAGTAATTCCTAGAATGATCAAAAGAGTTTCCTTATGGGAACTAAAATTACTCCACACCATCGGGGGACTCAATTTTCTGAACCATCTCGGGTCCAATTCAACTGACATAATTATGGAAATAAATCTCAGCACACTTATGTGGAGTCCCCTTCTCATGACCCGTAGCCAAATTTAGTACGAGTACAACATCCTTGTGTTAGAAATCAGTCTTTGAGTCCCAAAGCAATTAAGAAATTGCCAAATTTTTTTGGAATAGATCATGCTGGTTCTGTTTTAGGAAGCACCCTAGTTAGACGTTTTAATTAACTCCAACTGTAGGTCAATAAGGCACTTGTAAAAAAGCCAACAGTCAGGTTGCGGTTTTCAAAAATGCTAATTTTATTTTTCTGGAGTAAATATCTCTAGTCCAAAGTGTCAAAATATGACCAGGTGGTAAAGTCATAATGTCTCTGAACTATTTCTTGCATCTCCTTGGTGAGTTATTCTATAACTGGGGTAAACATTTTACATGTTGAGAGTTAGAATCACTGCCTAAAACTTACTTTAGTGACTGAAAATATCCTAAGAGATGTGTTACATATGCCTTTTAAGATACTTATTCTGGAGGTATTTAGCTTATTTATTCAATTTGATGAACAGAGTCAAAATTGGGTTTACAGTATTGTACCTTTAAGATGTGGAGGATGGAGGTGTTTGGGTGGCTCAGTTGGTTCGGTAGCTGACTCTTGATTTTGGCTCAGGTCATGATCTCATGGTTTGTAGATTCCAGCTCCACATGGGTCTTCGTGCTGATGGGTCGGGCTGCGTGCTGATAGAGCAGAGCCTGCTTGGGATTTTCTCTCTCCCTCTTTCTCTGCCTTCCTCCTCCTCCTCTCTCTCTCTCTCTCTAAATAAAAATAAAATAAAATAAAACAAAAAACTTAAAAAAGAAGATATGGAGGGTGAATATCTCTGGTGATGAAATTATCAACCCCTAACGGAGTTCACATATCAACAAGACCTAATTCATAAATCTTTGACTGAATTTAAGGGTGTGGTTACTACTCTTGGTTTTTTACTTTTTATTTATTAAAACTTGTAAATATTTGCTTCAATCTTTAGTCCCTGGCTTCTTGCTCATATCTGATTTGTTCCCTTAGGCTAAATCACTAACCTCAATCTATTGTTGAATCTCCCTTCACATCAGGCTTTCTTAACCCACCAATAGCTTTTTTTTTAGTGTCTAGCTTCAGCTTGCTCTCAGTTATTCTACTCCTGATAGGTGCTAAAAAGACTAATAGGAACTCTCTGTTCAACATTATTTCTAGGAGCCACGAAGACAGCATATGCTTGAGTGACCCAAAACAGACAGTTTCTAACTCCTGATAGGTGCTAAAAAGACTAATAGGAACTCTCTGTTCAACATTATTTCTAGGAGCCACGAAGACAGCATATGCTTGAGTGACCCAAAACAGACAGTTTCTAACTTCAGTGTATTGGTCCACCATCAGTGATTCCTACAAAAGGTCCCCAAGCCATCCCAGAATAAGCTTTTCAAGCCTTGGTAGTTATAAGATTGACTATGTCTTAATGACTATGTGACTATACCGACTTGACTTGTGATTTCTTGATTCCCACTTTATTGAAAATTTCCTTCCACTTCTATTTCAGTATGTTTTCATCAGGCATAGTACAATCATGTTTATTGCATTCTGGCTGACTGTCCCCTTGTTTCACAGAGGTGATTTGCTGTCCAGAGAATTAATGCACAATGCTGAGGATTTCTACTGTGTATCTTAAATTCGACTCAAGGAATTTGGGTTTTATCTGTAGCATAAGTTCTCCAAACTTATCTTGTTTATTGACTGGACAGAATATAAATAGAGTAAACTAAACTTGGAGTTATTTCATTTGTCCAAGTACATTATCCTTTAAACCACAGATAATGTTATCAGTGCCTTTGAAGTTAATTAGCACTTTTTATTTGTTTTGTGAATCTAATGGGACACAGAAAGGGAAAAGTTCTATTATGAATGCATTCTTGTTCAGAGTAACTTTATCCTACACAGAAATAATTTTAAAATGTTTACCCTGGGGCACTTCGGTGGCTCAGTCAGTTAAGCATCTGACTTCAGCTCAGGTCATGATCTCACGGTTCGTGAGTTTAAGCCCCGCATCAGGATCTGTGCTGGCAGCTTGGAGCCTGGAGCCTGCTTTGGTTTGTGTCTCCCTCTCTCTCTGCCCATCCCCCGCTTGCACTCTGTCTCTCCCTCCCTCTCTCTTTCTCTCTCAAAAATGAACATTAAAAAAAATTAAATTTTTATTCTGAAACCTAAAGAAAAAAAAAACAGAAGTAGATATTAAGGTATTTTGCTTGATTATAAATAATCTACACATTACACTATGCATTATACTGTATAGACTACTAAAGCCTGAATAAGACATCCCAACTTGACTAGATTTAAGAATTTATCATGTAGGGGCACCTGGATGGCTCAGTCGGTTAAGTGTCCAACTCTTGATTTGGGCTCAAATCACGATTCATGATTTCATGGTTCCTGAGTCTGAGCCGCATGTCGAGCTCCGCCCTAACAATGTGGAGCCTGCTTGGGATTCTCTACCTCTCTCTCTGTCCCTCCCCGGCTTGTGCTCTCTCTCTCTCTCTCTCTCTCCTTGTAAATAAATAAATTTAATAAATTTAAAATAAATAATTTTAAATAAATAAATAAATAAATTTAAAATAAAAAAGAATTTATAATGTACCCTTAAAGACTATATGGTCAAAATGACACCTCTCTGAATGAAAAACAAAACACAACACTTAATTGGTTTGGCTCTTATGGCTTTTGATTGAAACTTTTGATGTAGCTGTCCAATTTGGTAAACAAGTGATTCTCTGGGCTTGTATAATCCTGCAGCAGACCTGTAAAATACAGAACTAAGCATATAATATGGAACTAAAACATAGAACTCAGCACTAAGATGTGTTCATCTTCCTACACTAAGAATGAAAATCTGCAATAGCTGTTAATTCGCTGCCTACTTTATACACTTTAGTGTATGTGAACGATTGGGGACTAAATGAAGAAAACAGAAAGGATAACCAGAATCATACTGTACATCAATATATGACTACATTTAAACTGTACATTCTATGAATCAATTAACTTATAAAATTATATATAAGCTACAAAAATTGGGTATATTTATATATGTATGTGTGTATGTGTGTATGGTCTAAATGGGTATAATTACATGTATTGTGATACAAACAACATTTGGATAACAGATAACCAGGAAACAGCCCTCACCAGATGCCAAATCTGCCAGCGCCTTGGATTTTGAACTTCCGGACTCCAGAAGTGTGAGAAATAAATGTATGTCGTTTATAAGCCACCCAGGCTCCCAGTCTATGGTATTTTGTTGTAGCAGCCAGAATAGACCAAGACCCCCTCTAAACAAAGGCAAATAGCACACCCGCCAGATCAGCTGGATCACAACAGATCATTGGTGTTTACTGGCAGAAATTCATGGAGAGTCCAATTACGCAGCCAACTAAGGTGATTGCCTTAAGCAGTGGGTTGGAGAAGCTTTCCACAGAGAGCTGCAGAAGGTCTCGTGTCCTGGGAAGCCAGGCTGTAGGACTCTGCCTCAATCAAGCTAAACTTTAGCAGTGCTCAACATTTATTTTCTCCTTAAATCATCTTAACAACTCATGAGTTGGGAACTATCCTTATAGCTATTTTTATAATTGTATTAGCAGATGCTTAAGGAGTTGAAATCGTTTTATAGGCATTTCAGACATTCAGGCACACATTTGAATCTTGAACCAAGTTCTATGACACCATGACTCACTTGCTCATCTTATTTTTTTTTAATTTAATGTTTATTTGTTTTGAGAGAAAGAGAGACAGAGCACAAGAGGGGGAGGGGCAGAGAGAGAGGGAGACACAGAATCTGAAGCAGGCTCCAGGCTCTGAGCTGTCAGCATGGAACCCAACGTGGGGCTCGAACTCTGCAGCCATGAGATCATGATCTGAGCCAAAGTAGGACGCTCAACCGACTGAGTCACCCAGGTGCCCCTACATGGTAATCGTCTTAGGTCAATTTTAATTGTGGTAGAGACTACAGTTCTATATTAACAAATACTCAAGAAACAAAAGTGCTTGAACCATTTATAGTTGATTTTATTTGGCTGGAGATTTTGTTTGCATAAATGTAACTCCATCTTTCCTGCTCCCAACTTTATTTTAAAATATAGATAACTACAGGCAGAGTTACAAATACATAGATATATAGACATAGCTCACAGATACCTCTAAAGCATATAAAATATATTTGTTTCTGGGAGAGATGCACAAACGATAATTTGGTGATGTATGTTCCTACCCTGAATTAATGATTTCTAGATAAGAATAATTCCTAGGCATAAAAGATTATAGAAAGAGTTTGCCACTAATCTCGCCTTATTTCCATCAGCTTGGCATTCTCTTGGTGATCCTCAGCATTACATTGTAATATTTCTTCACAACACATGCTAACGATGCCCTCGTTTCTATGACAAACATCTTTTCTCAGGTGATTTTCTCATGGAAGATACTTCTCTCTGTATCTATCTGTCTCAGTCTCTCTCTGTATCTATCTATCTATCTATCTACATAGTGTCTCTGTTTTCTTTTTCTCTCCCTCTGCCCCCTCTCTCTCCTCTTCTCCCTTAGTAAATTTGTAAATAGAGAGAAGATTCGAGGAGGAGAAGTTCCAGATACATTAGGAAGCAACTCTTACTTTCGACTTCAAAGTCGTCTGTGAGGAAAACGCGCCTGGCTGAGGCCAAGAAATGGTTCCATGTAAAAACCTCTGTTGATTAATTCATGACTTGGTGCCATTTTCTTATTGCTCTATCCATCCTCGGCTGGCACAGATTTTAAATACTGAAAGGAAAGATTTCAATCAGATGGAATTATGTGTGCCTTGTTTTGTCATGCTTTTCAGAAAGTTGTTTGTTTTATCAACTCCAGGTTGCCATTTCCATAAATGTCACCTTGGTTGACAGGGAAAGAAAGAGGCTGATTCCATCCCAATGCCCCACTTGCTGCCATGACCAGGCTACATAGAGAAAGTCTGTTACATATTTTCTTTCTGCATGTTGGGTTTCCTGACCCTCTTTCTTGGAAGCATAGTTAGCAAAGATTAGCTCCACCAACTAAGGAAAAATAGAAAGTTCTAGTATGCCCCCCCCCCCTCGCCTTGGCTTCTCAGATGCAAATATACAGTCATTAACTGTTACCCATTAACATTAGGCTTCTGATACCAGGGCACCTGCACACAGTGTCCAAATCACCTAGTCTTTCATGGTGTGAGAATGACTTTTCCCCACATTCTTCCCCCTCCTTGCCTGAAATTTCCAGGGATATTTACAAATCATTTTGAGTTCCTTTTGTCACAAACATCCCGGTTCACCTCAGTGCACTCTTCCCATCTTCTAGGCTGAGATCACACACCATCTACTCCACGAGTCACTTAGCTTCTTCCGTATCAACCTTGTTAGTAGGCGATCTTCATCAGATACTAAAGTGGTCTCTGACTTCCTTAACTTCTTCCTCTTTGGACTGCTTACAAGAAGATCATACATGTCGTCTGAGTGAGTTCTTTCATCTCACAGATGAGGAAACTGCACGGCAACCACGCAGAGCAGTCTGAAGCCAGGAGACTGTAGGACCAGAGCCCAGATGATTTGCACTTTCAAATTCCCGTATGAAATATTAATCTCTCTCCTTGAAATTAACTTCTTAGATCCCTGCATGTTACGCCTGAACGTACAGGGTATGTTATTAAGTGTTATTAAGAAGGAGTTATTAAGAAGGTTATTAAGAAGGAGTCGATTACGCAGGCATTTTTTTTGTTCCGTGTATTTGGATTTATTTTAAACGACTTGCCTTCTCTTTCAACACCGATACCATTCTCTCATCCAAAAATGACTTCGGATATTGCATCGGCTCCTGTTAATGCTAAATCGCTGCAAAATACACCGCCATTCAGCTGAAATCAGCTTTTTGACAATGTCCTTCCCATTTTGACTATCAACTGTGACTTAGCTGGGTAATTCCAAACCACAGCCCTTATCTATTTGTTCAGGTTTTCCTTCCTTCTTATTGGTCTCGTCGCTAGCATGAGATTCTTTTGCATAAATCTCTTTTGTGTTTCACCTGATTGCAACCTACGCTTCGTGTCTAAACCCTGTCAGCTTTCCAGTGTGTCCTTTCCTGTCAACAGGGGGATCATACGTCATCCAGAACAATAAATTTACATTTTGTCAAGTTTTCTGTGTTGTTTGGTGAGATTATACAATGTTTCCCATTGAATTTTTTTTTTTTTTTTTTTTTTTTTTTTTTTTTACCCATGGCACTGCTGATCGCTGATAGTTCATAGTGCAAGTGCATTTTATGTTTTCAAACATCATAATCTAGGACTATACAAATTGCTCAGTATTTTGATATTTCAAATTTACAAACTCCCTTCCTAAATCTCTTTCATTCATATAATGGTTATCTTTTCAGAGGACATTCACATACATTACTTTTTTGTTCATCACTGTACCCTGTGAGTTAAGCAGACAGAGCAGATGGTGTTAGAATAATACCCTTCTGGATATGAAAATTATGACTCACAGAGGTTATAAGGGACGAAGTCACACAGTTAGCAAACCAAAAAGCCTAAAGGAGTTGGTATAATATTTTTTTCAATAGTAGCAAAGTGATTTTTCTAATGTATCATACTTCATGCCTATCAGACGCCATTAAATGCTTTAAATATCACTTTTAAGAATCCACTCTCGTTATTCTATCTACAGTCGTGCAGTTTTTTCAACAACTAGTGATTCAATGTATATATGTAGTACATATAGGTAGAGTTATTACCTATAGGTAGTAGGCACTGAACATAGGTTCATCAGTGAACCTACGAATACAGGTTCACTGGTGACAGATAGGTAACAAAGCATACCAGGACCCTAAGTTCATGGCGCTTACCTTGTCGAAAGATAACAAAAATAAAGTTCATACTCTGTCAGTGAGTGCTAAGTGCTGAAAAGGGAAAAAGAGGCAGAGACATGGGAGAGAGAGATGGATGAGGGTTATTAGTAAAATCTCCCTGAAACATAGCATGGGAATAGGAATAGCATGTGAGTTCCTTAAGATAAAAAGAAACAAGCCATGTGTTGTCTGATGAAAGAACTCTCAAGATTTTTACTTTTTGGTTTTAATTGATTCTTATTATTTATTATTTTTACCTTTACCTATTTATCTGGAGAGAGAGAGAGAGTCAGAGCAAGGGAGAGGCAGAGAGAGGGAGAGAGAGAATCACACACAGGTTCCATAATGTCAGCACAGAGCCCGACTCAGGGCTTGATTTCTGGAACCGTGAGGTCATGACCTGAGCCAAAACCAAGAGTCGGCAGCTTAACCGACTGAGCCCCCCAGCTGCCCCTCAAGATTTACTTCTTTAACTCAAAGACCTTCTACCTGTTTGGAATACTGCCACAGTGCCATCCTTTGCCAAAGCTGTGAAAATACCTTAAGAAGGGGTAGGGATTATGTTTTAAACGCCTAGTCCAGCTAGAGTTCTCATATCTTCTTTTTTTGGGGGGGGGGGGGGCATGATCTGTATTAACTGAGCCTTTTGTAATTAAACATTGAGTGATACAAAGCACTTTTAATCTCTTAATGTATGCCAGCTACAAGATACGCTTTTCCAAGTTAATCCTCAGCAACCCACTTGAAAAAAAATATTGTCCTGCAGATGACATAGCCGTGGCCCAGGGACAGCAGGCAATGTGCTCGCCATCACGTGTCAGGGAGATCGGCCCTTGTGGATTTTTGGATGGTCATCTGCTTTGAAACTGCTGCTGCTGGGACTCCGTTTGCTATCAGTTGCTTCTGCATAGACTCTGGGATGAAAGATTGGGTGAGCCTTAAGTTCTTAAATACCAAGTTTAAGTAAAATGGTGCTATTCAAAGCAAGGTTTGAATGGTTGGTTAACAGGAGGTATATCCAGAGGCTGAGCACTTCTAGTACTGACATAATGACCACCTCTAAGGAGCTGGTTTTATTGCTGAGTAATTTACGAATTTGTTAATGCCTGTAATGCCCCAAATGCTTACAGGAATTGCATTCCTGTTTTTTTTTTTACATTAATAATTCATGACCTCTGGGAAGATACTTAACAAACTTTTAAAAGTATAATTACTAAAAATTCTGATTTTATTAGCTAAAGATAATCTTTGTAAAACCTCAAAAATACCGAAGTAGGGGCGCCTGAGTGGCTCAGTGAGTTAAGCATCTGACTCTCGATTTAGCTTCAGGTCATGATCTCACAGTTTGTGGGTTCGAGCCCTGTGAGGGACTCTGTGCTGACAGTAAGGAGCCTGCTTGGGATTCTCTCTTTCCCGCTTTCTCTCCCACTGCCCCGCTCCCTCTCTTTCTCTCTCTCTCTTTCAAAAATAAACATTTAGAAATATGCTAAAAAACACCAAAGTAACCTGTATTTCCTACAGAACATTTGTTATAAAAAATGTAAGTATAAATAAATGTTTACAAAAATAACCTCACTTTATATACTTTACATTACTTATATTGAGACAGAGTTTTTAATTAATAAATATAGACCTTGAGGCACCTGGGTGGCTCAGTCGGTTAAGCATCTGACATTGGCACAGGTCATGATCTCAGGGTTCGTGAGTTGGAGCCCCTCCATCAGGCTCTGTGCTGTCAGCACAGAGCTCATTTAGGATCCTCTGTCCCCTTCTCTGTCTGCTCCTTCCCCACTCAGGTACCATGCATGCTCTCTCTCTCTCTCTCTATCAAAAATAAACATTAATAAATAAATACAGACCATTATTATTATTATTATTCACATGGTTATACTGTGTTAATCTTATATTATTTAATCTTATGCTATTTAAATAATTTCATATTATTAGACATATACATTCTCTCCAAGTTTTGTTTTTATGAAGGAGATTGCTGCCCATTTTCATGTATAATATTCTCATCAAATTACTCGTTCCAGTATATTTTTTCTTAGAGATCACTGTAATCATTCTTTCCTTATGATTATTTTCCACGGTGCCAGAATAAGACATAAGACAGACCAACTTTCTAATTTCTGCAACATACACTTTCACTTTTTACCTGGGTGGCAAACACAGGTATGAGTAGTTGTAATGGAGTCAGCATTCTTTTCTCTGCAAAGATAACTTTATACGTATAGCACATTGACCAGTTACTGTTTTCATTCAAACTTCAAATCTCTAGCGATTATAATTGGCCAGTAAATATGGTTTTGCTCCTAAAAATATATTCCTCATTATTTTTCCCTTTTGACTCTTTCTCGTTGTCTATAATATACTTTAACTTCCTCCTACACCTCACTTGCATCGTCTATGGAGCTTCCTGCCTTCCCCCGTCACATTCAGATCTATTTCTTTCATTCTCATCATCAGTAAGATTCTGTCTCTTCGAATGGGATTCAGTCCAAAGGTTCTGGATATGTCTCATTTCTCTCCATACACAACCAGACCCAAGGGATCACATGGCAAAGACAAAATTCTCCTTAATTGGTAAGGAGCATAAGAGGCTGAAAAATTCACATGTTAAATGTGTATTCTCTTCCATATAATATTTAACATATCTCCATAATGATAGCATGACATGGAGGTTGGAAAATGTGATATTTTCAGGAAACGAGAGATCTGATGTAAAGTTTGAGGTGGATGATGGGAGCCAAAACTGTATACAAACTGTAGACTGCCTTGTAATGCACTAGAATGCAATCTAACAACCAACCAAAACAATTTTGTAGTTGGAGGAACATCCTTTTTTTGATAAAAAATTGAAGACTATTGAAGATTAAAAGTCATGCACTTTATAAGCAATTTGGGCTCTTATTAGTAAAAAAAACAAAAAAGTGAGAGCAATACAAAAGAAAGCATGGAGAAAGTCACTGAGAAAATGTTTATATTTTCCATATTCTCCTCTCTGCTCTCACTTGAACCTTTCTAAGAAATAATTTCCATATGCAATCTGTTAAAAAGTCAATGATTAATCAATTAAGGATCATTATACCAATCTGAGATTTCTTGAATTCAATTTCTTGAATTGCTATTTGATTATCACTTAAAAGTACAAACCACTGGGGTGCCTGGGTGGCTCAGTTACATAAGTGTCTGACTCTTTAAAAAAAAATTTTTTTTTTACATTTATTTATTTTTGAGAAACAGAGTGAATGAGACAAAGCATGAGTGGGGAGGGGCAGAGAAAGAAGGAGACACAGAATCCAAAGCAGTCCAGGCTATCAGCACAGAGCCTGACATGGGGCTGGAACCCACGAACTGTGAGATCATGACCTGAGCCGAAGTCCGATGCCCAACCGACTGAGCCACCCAGGCGCCCCAGTGTCTGACTCTTAATCTTGGTTCAGGTCATGATCTCATGGTTTGTGAGCTTGAGATCCACGTCAGGCTCTGTGCTGTGTGGAGCCTGCTTGGGATTCTTTCTCTCTCTCTGCCCCTCCTCCTCTTTCTTTCTCTCTCTCTCTCTCTCTCTCTCTCTCTCAAAACCAACCTTAACACAAGTACAAACCACTGAATTAAATTCTTTGAAGAGTTTGGAGTGCCTGGGTGGCTCAGTTGGTTAGGCGTCTGATTTCAGCTCAGGTTATGATCTCACGGTTCATGAGTTCGAGCCCCGCGTTGGGTTCTGTGCTGACAGCTCGGAGCCTGGAGCCTGCTTCAGATTCTGTGTCTCCCTCTCTGTCTGCCCCTCCCCCACTCACGCTCTGTCTTCCTCCATCTCTCAAAAATGAATAAACATTAAAATTTTTTTTTAATTCTCTGAAGAGTTAAAAACCATAGAACAATGCATTTCTAATTATGATAGACTTGGATATATAAGACATGATTCAAAATAGGTTATAAATAATAATATGAAACTATTTGCAATTTAGCTGTCCTGAAATCATACATATCTTGAGTTCAGCTAAAAATTGGGAGGTATATACTTACAGAGATCTTTCACAAGAAAACAAATATGTTCCAAATATTAAGTACTAAATTTCAAGGACTTTGTACACTGTATGAGTTCTGAGCCTACTTATTCATATTTTGGATAAGCATTTAATTACTATAGCTATCTTGCTATCAAGTTCTTAGCAAATTAGTGGTGAGGAGAGAAATTGACGTCCGAGAAGAAATCACCAATAAAAATCTATAATGGAAACAACAAGTAAAATTACAAAGCAGACAAATCGTTCTCAGTAATAATTGTAGTTTTAAGCAAACTAGAGTAATATCTTGGAGAAACCCTATAATAAAACACTAGAAAAGCATACCAGCAGTGATTATACTAAGCCCTTAAGAAAACCAACAAATTATTATTTTTTTGTCTCCAAAGTAATAGAAATATATTTTCTATTTAAAAATTTCCTACACACGGCGGTTAAAATAATAATAATTAAAAAACAACAACAAAAAAAAGGTGAAGTCAAAGGAGTAAATCTCCAGTTAACTGGAAAACTTATGGAATAAATTACTTCCCAAAGGTTTGGAAAAGGAGAGATTTTATTCAATGAAAATGAGTCCAAATAAGAATAAAATAATAAGATGCCACAAGGTCAAACATGATTAAACATGTAGGAAATTGCTCTAGTTGCTCAGAAAAGCATCTTGTGTGTTGAGAAGTTGACACTTATGAGAGCTTTCAACTAGGCAGTGAAAAACAGAAGATTTGGACAGGCACATAAAAAAGAGAAAACTTGATAGTAGGTTAAGATTAAAGATGCCTGATCAAGATTTTCAATAAACGCATGGTACATTCCAGAGACAAGAGAAGACAAAGAGAAGTAACTGATGTTGGGTAATCACGTATAGGAATAATGAAATAGTCCAGGAAAGAGTTTTTGAACGTAAGGTTGGTATCCTTTGGATTTCAACGCTTGACAATGAGAAGTTACTAAATGTTTCCGAATAGGGACACTATCAATCGAAATAGTCCCGAAGAGTTGAATGTGGCACCACTGTTGGGGATGGAAAGAGATTGAATCGGGATGAAGTGGAGATGAAAAGAATGGCCAAGAAAAAGCTATTAGTAAAAATATTAATAGCAATTGAGGCATGAAGTTGACCGTTCCAGTGGGAATAGAAGGCAAGGGACGCTTTTCAACTCATAGGATGTCCAGAGGGGACCCCCACTTGTTTTATAGATGAGGACTCTCAGAGAAGGGAAGGTGAATAACTTGCCCTAAGGTCACATCCCTAATGAATGCGGAAACCAGAATTAGAGTCCTGGTTCTCAGCCCAAGGATATTTTCTATTATAATACTTACATAAATTCTATTTTCTTAATTTTTTTTTTTTTTTTCTAAAAAGCATTAGCCTTCAGAAACTGGGCGAAAAGCCAAGAATTTGATATTTTATTTCCCGATGGACCCTGCATTTTTTTTTTCTTATTGCCACTTAACCTGTGTCTTTCTTCTACAGCTCTTAAAATAAGCTCGTGAGACCATTTCCACCAGATAATATTTGTGGAGGAGAAATACCATTCTTCTATGAATGAGGCTGCGTAAATGTGACTTGTTGCAAATGCAGCCTGGTGTAAAATACACAGACTTCAGCTGATGTTTTTCACGTTGTGATGGATTTTGGTATCACAAGGGGAGATGCGCGTTCCTCACAGAAATGTGTTCTCCTGTGTATAATTTCAGTTTAATCTCTACGGAAATGTAGGTTTCCACTGGGCCAGCAATACATTTTCATTAAAAAAATTTAGAGGTACAAAGAATAAAAAGGGATGGCTTAGAGGTCATTTGCAGCCTTTTATCATCTAGTAACACTTCCATTTCTCCTTCTTCCTTTCTGTGCTGCTCTGTTCATTTTGTGCAGTGCTGACTCAGCAATGACCTTGCCGTGAAAGCTTAGCTGAGTCTGCTTTGTTCCCGGAATGAAGGCCTCCTCACTCTGCTATCTAACGACACCAACGCATCTTATTCTTTGCAGCAATGTGTTCAGTTTTTTCTTTTGATTGGATTTTATTGGCGTCAAGGTAACACATGGTTCTTGAGGCACTGGTTTGTGTTTCCCTTCAGTTTAGCCTCAATTATTTCCAAGACCCTTTTTCCCCGGGTTCCCTGTTGGATCATATCTTGCTTTATGTTTATGGTTTCATCTGGTAATGCTGTGAGGTTGTGCGACTGAGTCTGCACCCCCAAATTCCCAGAGTCATCTGTGAAAAGTGGATGTTTCTTTTGTATCCTCAAGATGGTCCTCAAACAAAGTGCAAGACTGATCATCTAAACGGGGTCAGCAAGACAGACCTCACTGGCCTTTTCTCTGTTCTTTTGAAAATCATGCTTTTCTCTTAGGTGTTGTGTTTCTTTAATGGAGTCTTCAATTTATTTTATGCCCCTGTCTTTTTGATCTGGGAACAGGGAGTATGAAATAAACAAGAGCAGACCTTCCTAGGAGAGCTGTGCTTCGAGACACGGCTGTTATTGTTGAACCTGCTATGGTTTTATGTCTTCATTTTTATTATTTTTGCCACATTTGTAGTTTTGGTACTTGATTATCTTGAGAAGGTTCAATACGAGGAAAGGAGTGACTTGACAGGTAGAGAGAGCAGAGTGATAGAGGGTCGCAGAGCAGTTGGATTAGAGACAAGCCAACAAGCAAATGGCTGTGACTGGGCAAGCTGTCAGCAGATAACAGGGCCCAGGGCACCTGTCTAGGGGATTGGACACAGAAGGGCAAGATCCACAGTCCTGCAGAATGGGCTACTAATACAGACATTTAGGCACACGCAGTAACTAATCAAAGACAAAAACAAACGAAGCAAGAGAAGAACCCAGTGTCAAGTACAATAGAAGTTACAATGGGTCTTAGGAACATGAAGCTTTCTCAGGTGTGGAACTTGGGTCCAATATTTTCAATGTTTTGCATCTTTAGGTCCTAACAGTGAAGGCCTCTGTGTGAAACTGTTCATTATTGTCTCTTTCCCTGAGGTCAGGATTGGTCTAGGGTCTGGGGCCAGTCCATCTCTTCTGATGGGCTGGAAGGTCCCCTTATGTAATCAGAAAAGGATGGAGAAGTGACTTCCTGGGCACATTCAGTTCAGCCCCGAAGTTAGAGACAAAATCGACAGGGATAAACTACAAAATGAAATCACAAAAAGAACAAAGTGTAGTCAAATTAAAACATGGAAAGCATTCTAGACTCTCTTTGATAAAAAAATTACAATCATTTTAAATTAGCTAATTAGCCTCTATATTATAAAAGACAGTGTTTTGTTGGAGAAAATATTATTCCTTTCAATCTAGCAGTACTTTGAAAAGAGCTCGTCACATAATGGAGCACTGTGGTCAGTGCAGGAGTGAACAAACATGGTCATCTTTCCCATACTTCAGACAGAACATAGTAGGGGTCTCATAAATGAATCTTGGATTGCCCTGGGTCTATGTCCAGGTGGTGCAGTCCTCCAGTTTTCACACATGACTTCATGAGAAAGTGAGGACTGAGGCCAACTGGGTTAGATGGTGGGTATTCCCATAAAGGCATGGGTTCACATGGAGATACTCCTTCTACTGGCCATATGACCTTAACACTTGAAGCTTCAATTTCCTGATCTATAAACAGAGCAGTGTGCAATCTGCCTTATGAGGATTTACTGAGAGGATGCCAGAAATGTGCCTGCAGCAAACTAGATACAAAATCAAGAGCAATCCTTTTTACTCTACATCAGCGTGAATATATTGAAGGATTAGATACCTGTGCTCTCCCTCTGAATGACAATCATCAACAGCTCCTCCTTAGGGTACATCTTACTCCTAATAGACCTTTTGTGTGTGTGTGTGTTGTCTCAATGACAGTGGCTTCCAAAGAAGACAGTAGTTGATCTTGACATTAGATCCAATTATTTGCAGAAGCTGTACCCCTCCTCTGTCAATGATTGTTTCCAGGGAACGGAGTCTGTGAGAGTATGTTCCTTTTTGTGGTGGTCCCCATTCATACTCCTGGATCTATTCATGGGTTCCAACCATTATTGAGTAATGGCTATTAGCACAGCATTGTGTTAGACTGAGGAAATTGTGGTCTCAAAAACAAATAGAGTTCTAACTATTCACAGTCAAGTAAAGGAGACAGATATTATCTACCTATAGACACATATCTAAATCATTCCTTCCCTTCCTTTCCCTTCCCTTCCCTTCCCTTCCCTTCCCTTCCCTTCCCTTCCCTTCCCTTCCCTTCCCTTCCCTTCCCTTCCCTTCTCTTTCTATTTCCATCACGACTAGTCAAGAAGAAAGAAGAATAAGCCTCTGTGTGGTTTTCAACCTCTTCTTCTTAGGACGGCTCTTCATTATTCAGTTTTACTTTCGCATTTCAGGTAGAAAGAAAAGAAGAAGAAACCAGGGAAGCCAGATCAGGAAAGCAAAACTGACGGTAAAAATGCCCAGTGTATGGACTGCCTTCTCACTGGTCAAAATGTGTCAGGTGGCTACTGTGCTGCAAAAGAAACTGGGCTAGAGCTCTTCTGCCTGACCCACGGCCACCCTGGAGCAAACCGGTTTCTCCAATGAGACAGAATGGATGGTAACAAAGCAGCCTGCAGTCTCTGCCACATTGTGCATCATCCTGTGCAGATGGGGCTTATCCACACAGGTTGGTCCAACCTGATGAACAGCTCTCAGGGTCAGCTAACTCGACAAAGAATGGTTAGAAGCCCAGATTCTGGAATCTGACTCATGGACCCGAACCCTAGGTCTGCCACTTGAGCTAGCTCTGTGACTTAACAAGGTATTGAACCAGACCATACCTTAACTTCCTCATTTTTAGGGATAATAATATTCCCTACCTCCTTGTGTTCATATGGCAATTGGCTAAGTGGACATAGATTAACTTTTAAGCGCTGAATTGGACTAGTGAGCATTTACTCTATTAGCTGTATTTTATATTAATCAAGCGATCTTTTTGTCTTGCTTCGCTTTCCCATATATATTTCCCTGCTGGACAAAAATGAACGGACCACTGATGTGATTAATTCCAGTTGGCTTGGCAGCTATGTCTCCATTGTACTTTAATCCATTTACTCTTCTGGCACATATCTGTTTTGTGTGAATGGAATAATGGTGCATTTGAGGAAACCAAATCAATCTGCACTACATAAAATTTCTGAACCTGCAGAGCTGAAAAACAAGATTCGTGTCCATGGGGCAGGAACAACCTAGAAGGTGTGGCCCCTTAAATGGCAGTGATAATACTGCGCATATTGGTCCTCTCTTTTGCGGCTCTGAGAATCTCATATTCTTTTTATTGCCCTATTATTAAAACACTTATGAGGTCTTAGTTAATACTCTCTTTGAAAGGCTCTTTAAAACCAAAGACCCACAATAAGCAAGATGGGGGGCCAGTTGTGGATTCTGAGTCTGGTTCTACCACTGACCCTCTGTTGGGCAATCTACACTCTATTCTCCGGGTCATTAACTTTCCTGACAGCTGCAGAATACCCCATAGGAACACTACGTTGCCAGGCACTTTGCCCTGATCAAACTCATAGCTATTTCTTTATTGCATTACGGTTGCACAACACTAAACCCATGTGTCTTCATAAGCCCGAATTACTACTGGCAAGTGAGTTAGTCCTGAGAACTACAGAGAAATGTGTGTAATTTTTTTTTTTTTTTCTTTGAAGACTGGTCTGAGCTTTTGGATAATTGAGTTACTTAAGTGTCCTTTGGTTGGAAAAATCTCAGTTACTAATTCCTAAGCAAAGATCCCTCTGTGCAAACTGCAAATTACATATCTCACAAAGCCCAAGTGTATATTGCCATCGGGGAGGACTTAAATTCCTTCTTGCCCCTCCTTCATAGATAGGAGTCCTTCAATATCTCTCTCATGGGTATAAATCGTACGTAGGTGGGGAATTCTGCCTCATTAAGAATAACTGGTCTCTACCTACTAAGTGCCAGTTGCCCTTGTATCAGGTGGCTATTGCTGCAAAATAAATTGCTGAAAAATGCAGTAGAGCGTAATAACAGCTATTCATTTCTTAGGCATTTGAAGGTTGGAGGCTCTGCTGATCTCAGGTGGGTCTGGTTTCTCTGATGAGAGCACAAGTTTGGACTCGAGGTGATTTTGCCTGCTCTGTTCCATGTTTATCTCACCCTCTTCTTAGAACCAGAAGACTGGGCATGGCCCTGTCTTGAAAATGACAGAAGCACTGACGTGATCAAAACTAGGCGAGCTCTTGAATCTGAGGCTGGTAGGAGCTGGCACACAAAACTGTCTGCCTCACACCGTGGGCCAAAGTCAGTTACAATTTTGAGCCCAGATTCCAGAGATGGGGAAAGACCCTATGATTTTAGGTGGAGGAAATGCAAAGTTAAATGTCAAAAGTCAAAAGCTTTTGTATAAACTTCCCTTGACTACTGTAACAAATCACCATGCATTTAAGCCTAAAACAACACACATTTATTCTTCTACATTGTGGGTGGTCAGAAATGCAAAATGGCTGAATGGCAACGGGTGGACATCAAGGTGTGGACGGGCCATTCTCCCCCTGGCGGCTATAGGCAAGAATCTGTTTTCTTGCCTTTTTCAGGTTCTAGAGATGCATTCGTTGCATTCCTTGGCTCATGCCTTCTCCCCACATCATCTCCACAGCTAGCAGAGCACCTGCTTTGGTGGTCACATAGCTTCTTCTGCATCAAACCTCCCTTTACCTTCCTCTTGTAAGGACACCTGTGATTATATCAAAGGCCCACTAGAATAATCCTGGATAGTTCCCAAAAGTAGCATTCGCAGGTTTCAGGGATTAACATCTGGATATCTCTGGGGGCCATTATGAAGCTGACCACAAACTTGGAAATGGGGAGAGATGAGGCATTGGGGCCACTACTGTGACCTATACACACCCACTCAGACACCCCAAACGCCCTCCTCTATTTCCGAATGTTTCTGTGGAAAACAATGCCACCCTGAGTAGAGAGCCTCGTTTAGTATTTAGTACTGCAAGGATAGGAAAGAAAAAGAAATGAAAATACCACAAAGGCAGTCAAGTAGGTACTCAATATTCTGTCATGCAAAAATCAAGTTGTAAGGAAGAAATCACATAGCAAAATGACCCAGACATGTGTGGTTCTCTCGCCCAGGAGGAGCTCATAAGACTGAAAATATAGCAATAAATCAGCAGATTACTTTTCCTTCATCCAATATATCTTATGGAATGCCTTCTAAGTAATAGAAAATAGAGCAGAGAAGGAAATCAGTAGAAACCCAGAAACCTCATGAGTTCATCTATGTGTATTTTGATTGGGAACAGCAGAGCTGGGAACAGAAAGAAGGCAGAGCGGTGGATGGACGGAGTGGGGTGGAGAGCCTACGTCCAAGAGGGTGCATGGGGCCAGCTCCTGCAGGCCAGCGGTGACATTAGCTCTTCCTGTGTGTCAGACAGGCTCTCAGGGGACGGGTTTTTGCAAAGGCTTCTCATATGTGACGTCTTTCAGAACAAGAACACCGCTGGCGGTGCTGCTGGAAGAACAGGGGACAGCAGGGGTGGTTATCGAACAGGAGCAATGATCCCTACACGGACAGTGGCCTAGACCAGGACGACAGTGGCGGAGTCGGGCAAAGAGGAATGGCTCTTTGTCAGAGCGCCAAGGTCCCTTCCTTTTTTTCTTTTTTTGTACTACAGAAGTGAACCTTCAGACTTCTGCAAGTGTATGGATACATCGAATGTGACCCTCCGATCATACCGACTTCCCCTCATCCTCAGGTCCTACTCTGGTCCCAGGGAGCCACGTTGGTTGTCTATGTGTGTCAAGACTGTGGGACACACACACATGCGCACACACACACAGATATACCTAAGTATGTGTGTGTACACTCACGTATATTTGACGGAAATGGGATCACACTGTAGATACTCTCCCGCAACTTGAATTTTTAAAAAATTATTTATTTCTTTTGTGAGAGAGAGAGAGAGGAGAGTGAGCAGGGGAGGGGTGGAGAGGGAAGGGGAAAGAGATTCGCAAGCAAGCCCTGTGCTATCAGCACAGAGCCTGCCGTGGGACTCAAACCCACAAACTGTGAGATCGTGACCTGAGCCGAAACCAAGAGTCCGTCGCTTAACGGGCTGAGCCACCCAGGCGCCCCACAACTTAAATAGTTTATTTTATTTTTTAATGTTCTAATTAGTAACAGCTGTCTGTGGTTTAACTGGGTTCAAACCTGCCTTTCCGGGTTACTAGCTTTGTGATTTGGGCCTAATTCTTTAACTTTTATAAGCCTCAATATTTTTATTAACAAAAGGTGTGCAATAGTAGAAGGCCACAGAATAGGAGAATATATACACACCCTTTTCGCAAAATCTAGAACATGATCCAGTTTCGATACATGTTATTGGTAATGCAACTGCTGCTGATTAACACGCCTTAAAGGACTTTCAGCTTTAAAGGCAAAGCTATTACTTTCGACATTTCAGTATTAGGTTTAGTGCCTGCTTAGTTTTCTGAAAGATTCCTTTCATCAAATTAAGGGACTTCCACTCCCAGATTAATAATAACTGGGGTCTGTCTGCTTATTTATTAAAGTCTGAAATTACTTTGGTTTCCAGAAAGTTTTTTATTGTTTTTCTGATTCTTGGCATTATTATTATTTTTTTTTTCTTAAAAAGAACTCTACTTTTCACGATGTAAGACTTGGTCGGCCTTCTTTTGGGTTTGGGGGTGGATGTTTGTATCTGTGTTAATGACCCAGGTCGTTCTATGTTTTAATGGCTGTGCGTATGCACATACGTGCGTATGTTGTCTCTATTGGGCTTTGATGGAATGGTGTAGGAAATTGTGGAACTTCCTATTTATTTTGATGTTCTGGAACCCCATGAGTGTCATCTTTTTCTAAAAAAAATCTTCTTAGAGGCCATATAAAACAATTGATGCCAGTTTTATTTGGGGAGAATATCGGTGAAATTTATCTGCATCTTAAATACGTTCAGTAGGAATATGAAGGTTTTCTGCTTTTTTCTGTGTCAACCTGGGAATTCATGGTTACCTATCAAATGACAAATTTGGGCCCAAATTCCAAAAGTGCTAGATGAGAATCATGTTGAACCCTTGCTGTCTTTTCCTAGTATAATGGGTGTTATGACGCCTTCCTATAATGAAGACAATAATTAACAAAGCTTACTGAGGTCATCAATAGTGGCTCAGCAGAGATGCGGCCACCTGAAACTTTTCGTCAGTACAAAACCATTACGTCATTAAGTTCTGGGATGCAGTTTCCCCACTGTGTTCCGCATAGTCTGCTTATTCAATTAGTATTTCTTTAACTCAAGCATAATTTAGGTAAGAAAACATTAAGCATATTTTATGTGCGTATTTGATACATATTATTCTTTTGATAATACCTATTTGTAATGCTTTACAGCCAGAATATAAGGCTGGCATTAATTTTACATCGGCGAATTTATCAGGTTTTCATTTTCCTTTGTAAAATTTACTTTGTAGGGCAAAATGTGTACTACCTGTCTACAAAATATATGATTTTCACATTAATCAATTGTTCTAAAGTTTTGCTTGCTTTTGGCCCCTGGCTCTGCTTGTAGGGGAGCTATAATTCCAGCTAAAGTGATTAAATATTACCATTTTCTTTCTCCTTTTGTCTTGATGCGTTTTGTGTGTGTATGTGTGTGCATGTGCAATACTGCTGGGGCACACGACTTTTTAAAATCGCTTTTGTCGTTTGTATTTTCCATCAGTATAATACACACCATCTGGTTACAATTAATGATTTTGATTTGAAATCTATTTTAAATGATATTGGTATTTCTATACCAGCTGTTCATGTGTGTGTGTGATATTAACATTTTGCTTTCAAACTTCCTGCAGATTATGTTAGGTATGTCTATAAAAACAACATGATTTAGACTTTTCTTGTGCATCCTATCCCCACATTCCCCATAGGACGAGCCTCTAAGGAAATTAGTAAGTACACATTTGTTGTCATGAATTGACTTATCTATTCTTTTTTCTGCCCCTTTATTTTGTCTGTTTTCTTCTGTTTTCTTCGTATTTCTCCATTTCCAAGAAGTCACTTATTCCTCTTTTATCATGATTTCTCTCCTTATGTTTAACATATCGGCCACTTTTTGAATTCACTGCATTAACTGTGGGGTTGGCTGTTGTTTATCGTTGTTGCCATCCGTGTTGTATTTAGAGCATCTTTGGATTTGCAGAAAGGTTTGACTTTCTGTTTATCCTTACAGATGAGCACCCTCATCGATCAATATTAATATGCAGACTCTACTGCCTTAGCCAAAAATTCCTTTACTTTGACAATGAACTTGCATTTTACCAGGAAGAGGAGAATGAAAACAGAGAGGGAAACATGAACCCTGGGATGGTTTTCCTCCAGGAGCACAGGTAGGTATCTTCAGGTGCCGAGGTTGTGGCCCAGGGCAAGGGCAGGGTTTGGAAGAGAAAACACTTCAGGGATTAATCTGGGGATTTCCCCTGAGCAAACTTCCACTTAGGCAGTTGCATTTATGTTTCCTTAACCTTGAGTTAAAAAAAGAGGAGTCATCTTGTCTCAAGAAGAAATAGAGCTTCCCGGAGTCCTTTATTTAATGGTGTAACTTCCCACCTGACAGACCACTGTCCACTGGGGAGTCTAATCTGGGGGACATTCCCAAGATTTTCTGGGAAAATCTCATATTTCAAAACTTCTCGAAAAAAAAAAGTTCTCTCCACTCACAGAAGATAAGAACTTCTATGAGTCTCCAGGTTTTGCCAACTGTCTGATTCCAGTAGACGTGTTTTTCGGAAGCCTCTCTCTCTCTCTCTCTCTCTCTGTCTCTCTGTCTCTCTCTTTTTCAGTTGACGGCTCTGTTCCTAGATTTCCACTGTTGTGATGGACTTATTTTATTTTACTTCGTTTCACAGATATTCGGCAATGAAGGAGTAGTAAACTCACATTTCCATCGAATAATTTGAAATTCCTCATTTATTAAGCTTTTAATTTTTTAATGTTATTTGAAAATTTATACCTTATTGAAAGTCAAAAAATATATGACACCTATAAATATACTTTTTATCAAAGAATTTTAATCTAAGACTACCAGGTGGTCTGAAATTTCAATTTGGATTCTATATCCTTTGCATTTGAAATTGGTTTGTGTAAAAGGTGCATTATTCTGAAATGAGTTGTTTTTCCTCAAAGTTGACATAAACAGAGATGAAAGAATTTTTAAAATTTATCATTTTTTCTATGTGTCTGTGTGAATTACATCATAAATTATTTAAATGTATTAACTGAAAACATATTTAATTGTGACATTAGGTTTTAGGCAGTCATTTTTAACTTGCATTTTCAAAGAAAACTGCATATTAACAACAATGTGGCTATTAGAAATTCTCATATTAATATTTCTAAAATGCAAATAAAGTAACTCAAACCCCTCCAAGTTGAAGAAACACTGTTACTCATTGACAGAGGTCCTCTTCTAAGTTAATGCTCTATCAATTGTACACAAAAGAAAAATTCTGGGGTGATTTAGTGGGGCGACAGAAAAATGGTTTTTCTATTAATCAATGTAATCCAAATGAATCTTTTAATCAAATTAATCTGATCACAATTTTAAATATATTTTCAAAAGTGCAACTAAAAACTCCATAAAGCCACTATTTTCTGAAGTTTTTATTCTAGGGACACTGAAATGAGGATGCTTGTATATTAGAACCTCCTTGTTTATTTGCCTGATGCCATGGACTGAATTGTGTCTCCCAAATTCATATGCTAAGGCCCTAACCCCCAGTGTCTCAGAATGTGATTGCATTTGGAGCTAAGGCTGTTGAGGATATGATTAAGTTAAATGGGGCCATTAGGTTGCACCTTAATACATTCGGACTGGTATTCTCATAAGAAACGAGGATTTGGGCACACACAGAGACAGAGGGAGGACTATTTGAAAAGCAGAAGAGGAGTGGGTGGCATCCACAAGCCAAAGAGAGAGGCCTCAGTGGAAACCAACCCTGCTGACATTTGCGGGGTGAGAAGGGAGAGGTCTAGCCTCCAGAACTAAGAGAAAATTAATTTTCTGCTGCTTAAGCCACCCCGTCTGTGGTATTTTGTTATGGGAGCCCAAGCCAACTTACACACGCGGGGACATCAAATGATATAATTATGGCAGGTGCACCTGTTTTAAAGCTTCTCAGGAAACACAATAGATAAATGGGTTATACAGCATCATGTTTAGCTTGAATTGTGACATTTTTCTCTTACTGTTCTTTAAAAGGAAATGCAATCTTACTTCACCCTTTTAAAAATAAGCTATATGCCGATTCGCCCTAATGCAACACTGTTCTTAAACTGAAAATTTAAGAACAGAGGTAAAACACAATCTTTTCAGCAATATGTCACAGAAACATCTAGACAAAAGTTTAATTATTCTACTCATGAAAGAGTCTCAAAAGGACTCTGTTATCTGTTCTTATATTAAACACAAATCAAGATATTTTGGTTAAATGGTTTCTGAGCGGGCGGAGCTGTGTAACATTAAATTAAAAATAGGGAGATTGACAAATAGAGAGAGATATGCTAACATTCATGCAATAGAGTAGCTTGTATTATCACATTGATTTTAAAAAGCAGAAATCTTAAATCGTCAACCTCGAGAATTACAGTGATATAGAGCCATGCATCTTGATAGCTGTACAATGAATCTTTATATGGGTTAATAATTGCTGTCCATATGCATCACCCAAGATTACCAAGAAGAAATACTTTTTGTGTATGCTATTAATGATAACACATTTTTAGAATGGTTCCATTCAAATGAACATAAATAGTTTTTTTGTCAAAAGAATAAACTTTAAACCATGTAGAAATATATGATTTGAGAGTTTAGAAGGATTTATTTTCAAAGATTTACTATTTATTCAAGGTTATATTTTATAAGTCCCACACATATATTATCAGGAATAAAAACAAAGAGCAAATATTAATATTACAAATTGTAAGTAAGCATTAAAATAATCCTACGCACCATGTTTTGAAAGCACTAATACGTAAATTTTAGCTGAGAAATGGCTGAGAAAAAATAGAAATAGAATACACAGCGAGATTCCAAAGTGTCATACTCTGAAGGACCATGAAAAAAAAATCCCCAGCAAAACATAGTATCTAATGAAATATCCTATAAATATGATATTAAATATCAAAACGATGTTAAACAAGTAAGTCATGCACTGTTTAACCTGGAAGGTATTTTAGTTTAAATTTTTTTCATGTTTATTTATTTTGAGGGAGATGGAGACAGCATGAGCAGGGGACAAGTAGAGACAGAGAAGGAAAGAGAGAATCCCAAGCAGGCCCTGTGCTGTCAGTTCAGAGCCTGTCGTGGGGCTAGAACTCACAAAACCGTGAGATCATGACCTGAGCCAAAATTAAGAGTTGGGTGCTTAATCGACAGAGTCGCCCAGACGCCCCTAACTTGGAAGGTATTTGAGATGAATAATGTAATCCAAACTCCCCAACCCACACCCAGAACCTCACTTCACAAACCACACGCACACACATACAGACACACACACACAGCTTTTGGGGGGAAACCGTGTGCATGGGGAAACCTAAGACAACAAAGTTCACTAAGCAGCAACGCACAGAACTTCTTAACAGAGAATGAAAAACTACAGGTGCTGGAAGGCATTTTAGTGAAAAACTTTTAATTCCGTCATCTAAAAAAATGATACCAGGGGCACCTTGATAGCTCAGTCAGTCATGCAACCAACTCTTGATTTCAGCTCAGGCTCTGATCTCAGGAGTTAGTCGGATGGAACCCCACGTCGGGCTCTGCATTGACAGCAGGGAGCCTGCTTGGGATGCTCTCTCTCCTTCTCTTTCTGCCCTCCCTCTCTCTGCTTATGTTTTCTCTCTCTCAAAATAAATAAATGAAATTTACAAATTACATGAATTAAAAAAAAAGATGCCAATGTTAAATAACCTAGAATCACAGTTAGGCATGCTAACTACCATATACATATATGTTATATGTAACATATACATATACATATATATGTTACATATACATATATATGTTACATATACATATATGTTATATATGTATGTATGTACATACATATATATGTTACATATATATGTTACATATACATATATGTTATATATGTATGTATATAACAAGAAAGGCAATTTCATTGCCTAAAACAAAAAAATACACCTCTCCTATACTGTCTGAAATTACAACTTCCCTTAATTAAAGTATACCATTTTCTGAAGTTATCTGCAATTGCTGTTTGCTAACCTGCAGGGTAGTAGTTACGTTGTTTGGAGTGGAAAGAATATCAGGAGGAACGAGCAAGTGTTTAAAAACAAAGCATGATTGTGGAGAACAGAACTCGATGAGGTTGGAGTCAGGCCAATTATGAGGGAAGAACAGAGAGTCTCTGTGAGTTGGCCTGGGTAGAATCAAAGTGGGAGGAGGCAGAAAAGGAAGGGCAGCGGGTGGTAAAGATTAACTTTCGTGAATTTTCAATTTGATCTAGGTCTAGAAAATTCTCCACCCCAACATAAGGTTATAGTGTTACCTCCTCCTTAGATCTTTTCATATATTACTACATATTTCATACACACACACACACACACACACACACACACACATCTTTTCTCTTCTTTCATGAGGCTCCTTAATTTTATTTCTGATTGTGAGATTCTGGATTGAGGAGAGTCAACATTCATAACCCTGAAATATTTAATAAGTCAGAAAGACAAAAGAATACATAAGGCAGAAGTTTTTCATTAGGCTTCCCTGAAAACATGGGTTAACAATTTAGCCCTAACCTGAAATGCCCTAAATTCTTTAAATCGACAAAGTAGGAGAACTAAAAATTGTGAGCATCTGTTCAGACTCACAAATTCATCGCAGCACAAAACAGACTTATGAAACATTTTCCAGCACAGAAATACAACAGGCATGTATGGAAATGATGTGAACAATTTCGCAAGGGCTCAGGCCCGCCTGGACCAATGGCGCCTTTCCAGCCCTTCTGCCCCACTGACTGCTTTCTGTCTTCATCCTAAGGTGTTAAGGACAAGTTGCTTTTTTTTTTCTTTTTGAACCAAGAAATAGGACTTTAAATAACCCACAGTGGCTTTAAGTAAATGTTTTAATGCAAGTTTGGCAAAACACACCTATAATCCAGGAAAGGCGGCCGGATAACTTCTTTTCCTCTTTGATTTTAGGCCATTTTTATTAGCAGGTTCTTAGTAAGCCTGAGGTCTATATTTAACCCTATTCTGTGACACGGCATTCTGTTGATTTATTGTTGGTGAAGATGTGATAAAACACAATAGAGAGAGGTGGAGATGAATCAAATTTCATTAAATACCTGTGAACTGAGGCAATGCAGAGATCAAAGGGGTGTGTGTGTGTGTGTGTGTGTGTGTGTGTGTGATGCAAATCAGGCCTTTTCACTCTCCTGTTTCAGATCAGTCAGTTGCCTTCTGCTCCTGGATTTGCTCTTCCTTTGTCCTCACTGTGGCCACAAAGCTCAACAGGAACTGACTTCTAGTAGCTTTCTGGACAGAAGCCACAGCAGCCTCTTCTCTGTTACTTAAAATCCCTGGGCTCCTGATGGCCCGAGGGCCTCTGGCTGCGCTTCCCTTTCCAGCATTTTCTCCCATCCTCACCTCCTCAATTCCTAACCATTCTTGACAACACATCTCAAGCATCCTTTAGGGCCTGTAGAACCTCCTCTACTTTCTGGCAGGTTCTTGCTGCCACCTACCATTTCACTGTGGCAAGAATACTCCAACTGGACTTGAATAGCGCCCCATGTGATTTTTGTTAAAGGTCACACTCACCCACAAGAATGCGTTCCTGGAAGAGCAAGGACTGTGTATTTCTTGCTCACTGCTGGGACGTGGCTCTTATTACACTACCTCATTCAGTGAGGGCAGTCAAGAAATGCATCTCCGTTTAATGGAGGAAACAATGGAACAAAAAGCAGACGGCAACAAAATTCGAGATAACAACGGTACGTCTAATATAAAAAACAACTGTCCTAACAAAGGATAGAGGGCACTATTTTCACAGCAGTACCTGGTAAGCTGACCTAGGGTCTGGAGAAGTGTTCTGAGCCAACAATGTCCGAGTTAATCGTCATAGTCCAATCTTATTGTAAATAGATCTCATCACACTTGGAATAGCATATTGTGGGCGGAAAACAATGTCCCCTTCGTCCCCACCTAGGTTTTTTGGCCAACATAATACTTAAATTGACATCAGACACATTAACACTAGAAAACAAATTCGATTTCACACGTCCAGGGGCCCCGTAAAATATGTGCCTCAAAGGCAGTCAGGTAATAGAGACTTATATGCCACCCTGAGCTAAGGAGAAATGGGGGTGGGGTATATGGGGTTTCAAAGGGGAAGAAGACAATTCACAGGAAGACGTGAAGACCAAATGTTTGGGAAGCAAATGTTCGCCATGCCATGTAGATATCTGTCTTTCTGATATAAATTTTTTTTTTTTTGTGGTAATAGCTCTCTTCCTGGTACTGGTCTCCTGTCTAAACTCCTTTAGGCAGGCAAGGGAGAGGTAACAAGCTTTGCCGGAGTCTCTTGGGTCATAATTGCCTTCAGCTCGGAACAACTCCCATACCAATGTGGCACCTTCTGGGGTGACCTATTCACCTCCCCCTCACTATCCAATTCTGAACCTTGACATTAAGGAAAACATTAAAATCCTGAGCAGAGGGTGACCCTATCGTCATAGAGTAGTAGCTAGACTTTGGCAGATACCTAAATAGCTATGAAGATAAGGGGGTTTAGATTGATTCTTTATGACTCCAGAGAAAAATTGGGTCGGGTTTTGGTTGAAAGCAGAACAACAATCTGAATTATCTATTATCTTCTGGAGGTACTGAGTGCCTGTCCCAGGAGGCCCGGAAGCAGAAGTTGAGTGACCGACTCATGGGCCAAGAATCAAAGGTGAAATGGATGGTGGAGAAGAGCTCTGAGTGGTAGAGTTTTTTGTTGTTGTTTGATTTTTGGTTTTTGTTTTTGTTTTTGTTTCTCCTGACAAACATTTCAATTTGGACATGAGAAATGTCAGTGATTCTTACAATTCCTAAGATCATGACACAGGTCTTAACAGCTTGCTAAGTCACTGCCCCTCTCAATCATTTGCACCTCCCTTCCCTGCCATGAGCTATTAGGAAGAAAGCGAATTTATAATTTGAGCAAACATCAGTGTTAAAAAGTAGGTTGCAGAGATAAGGTATTCGAGTACCTTTGCAGAGATTGTACTCTGTTTGAATTAATGTCTTTTCAAATTTGTCATTGCCAAAAAGGTATCTGTACTAGTATTGCTTGAAGGAACTTTTGGAAATTTTACTAATATAGCAACACTATTTTGAACTAAGCCAGCTGATGCCATATGCTTCTAGAGAATTACCCCATCATTACCATATGTCAGTGTCTGGAGATTATTGTTGGAGTACCTAGATTCCTTGAAAAAATGTACAAGATGCTTCTGAGTCTGGGATACCCAATTGGCTGAGTTATTAATCCCACACTGAAGTATTAATAGACATATCAGGGAATTTCTGCTTCTGGCCAATTAAATTATGTGTGCATGTTTTGGTAAATGTGTGCCTGTATGAAATTCAACACAATAGAGGGTTGATTTTGAGATAAGTCTGGAGTGAACAAGAAATTTCCAATTAAAAAAAAATAAAACCTTAATCACAATATCCCGTCATTATTCTCGTACATGCAGAATTCTCCTGAGATCTCTGTTCATGATTTCCCGAAGTGGGCTGATCTGGCCACGGGGGATACAAGTGTTGTAGTTCATTATCACAGGTATGAAGTTTGACTTATTTCCATGTTTTTTTTTTTTTATGGACTATAATGAGATTGTGAAGGACTTCAGAATCTGACATATTATATGTTAATAGATAGACCCATTATCTAATCTGCTGGTGTGTTTTGAATAGATGTTAATTCTGGTCTTTTCATCCTTTCAAGATTAAGTCCACCTGCCAAATTATTCTGTCCAAGAGATAAGAGTGTTAAATTTAAATTTTTTGTGGATCCTTTCTCATCTGCTGCAGTAATTATTTCTCATATTGACATTTTATATGTTTTTTAGTGAATCCATCCCTATATATTTATTTTTTGTCCTACTATTATAATATAAGGGCAGTTACCATCACCATGAGCCATACACAACTATCATCATTAGCTAATTATCTCAGATTTTCATTTGACATGTTTATAACTATCAGCATGATAGCCACATCTTTTTTTTTTTTAATTTTCTCAGTCCTATATCCAGATCTAGTATTGTTTTGATCAAGATAAAGCTTTGTGTTTTTGTCTTTTCTTTTCTTTCCCCTTGGATTTTTGAACAGCTGTACTACTCTTTCCCCTCAGATTTCTTCCCTCTATGCTATTCTCTGACCATGGCTTCTAAAATTAGATTACAAGAGTGCTTTTTTTTCCCCCCTCATCTATCTGGCTTTAGGTAACTAGTAAACACTCTGACATACAATTGCAGAATTTTAAGGGACCAGAGGCATGGGAAAATACCAATCAGAAATGAGGACAAATTTCAAAATTACGACTTATAGAAAGTATGCACAAAGATCAGGCAAGCATTTGATTTGTTGCTTTGGGATGTGTTTATACAAAGGACTTGTCCTTTTGAAATGATACCTGACATTTAAGTAAGCCTGTTGGTAGTGGGTAGAAGATTCTCCGTCCTCAAAGCAAAGGGCAAAAGACTGTGGACTTTGAAAAACTCCCTGCCCACGTTTCCTGGAGACTATTTGATATTCTCAAAATCTTATGGTGGCTTCAAAAGAATATTAGTCCTTTTATCAAGAAAGAAAAAAGAATGGCTTAGAACAGTGCTTTTCCAACAGTGCTCTGTCTAGCCCTAGGATTTCAAATCTCCATATCGATGTGGATGAGGAGGAGGAGGAGACGTGTTTACTGGAAGAGAAACCTAAAGTCAGCGGGTGCCAATTAGCGAACGCAGGTGGCCTACTCACAAAGAAAATCTTCTGCGAACTCAGGCATAACTTAGTGTGCATGACACATCACGTTGTTCAACGTCTCTCCAGCTTAAACTGCGTCCCTCCGGTCTGCACTTTTGTTTCTTCTCCCATTTTTAAGGACTCGTGACTAAATCGCACCTGCACACATAATCCGGGATCATGTTCCCGTCTTAATTTCATCTACAGCCCTAATTATCATTTGCTGGGTGACATATCACGTCTATAGATTCTGGGGATTAGAATCTGGACATCTTTGAGGGGACCTTCTTTTGCTTACCACCAAGTTCTAAGGTTTTTTTTTTTTTTCCTTTACTTTGAATAATTCTAGGTTAGTAAAATCGAAATTTCATGGCACATACTTTTTTGTCCTTAGCAGTTTAAACATTCTGTTGAGTAATAATTTTCAGGAAACAAAAAGGATACAGTAACATAAAATGTGCAAATGTGTATATTTATACATTTGTGAGTGTCTAGAATTATATATATATATATATATATATATATACACATATATTCAATAAATCAATATAAAATATATAATATATATAAATATATGTAGTCAATCCCCTGGGCACATATTATGTGCAAAGCACAGTACTTGTGACTATAAATAGAGCAGACACAATCTCTGTACTAAAATTACAATCCAGTGAAAATGAAGGATCAAAAAAGATACACAAATCATTGTATTTTAAACATCTGAAATGACTGAATGTATGAAAACAAAATGTATTCAGGGGCGCCTGGGTGGCTCAGTCCATTAAGTGGCCGGCTTTGACTCAGGTCATGATCTCACAGTTCATGGGTTCAAGCCTCGTATGGAGCTCTGTGCTGACAGCTCGGAGTCTGGAGCCTGTGTCTCTCTCTTTGCTCCTCCCCTGCTCATTCTCTGTCTCTCTCTCTCTCTCTCAAAAATAAATAAACATGAAAAAAAAATTTTTAATTCAAAAAATATATTCAAAATCTGTAATGATTGTTTAGCTTATAACTGGAGAAATGTCATGTTTGACTTTTCTATTTTTTCTCTTACTTCAAGCCTGAGCTGAATACAAGTTTGATTTTTCATACATAAAGAAAAATAATATTGTGTGAGAGAACTGTGTTTAGAAGCAGTTGGTCAATATCTCAATATTATATTTGGCAATTCTCTTAAGGTTAAGTGAATGGTCTTTGAGATAATACCCAATCTCATTACTTTCGTAAATTTATGTGGTTTATGCTTGCTCTTTAAGAAGTTAGATATTAACATTGTCATATCATATTTAAGGAAATATGAGAAATGGATGTGGGTACACTAAATGTTTTGAAATAACACTTAAAAACATATTAATATAAAGTAAATACTAAAATTAGTCCAAGTCCCAAAGACCAGAAGATGCTGATAGTGTTTGCTTAGAATATTTCAATTATTCTAAAACAGGTGAAGGCAGAAATACGCAAAGCTCCCATGACAGAGTGGAGAAGGCTGTTTTTGCCAGCAAGTTTCATCATCACATCGTCTTCTCACTATACCATCTGACATTTTTTTGCCCAGAATATTTCTAAGGTTTTGTAGAAATTAGAATCAGAGAAGGTTATAGCAAATAGAGCTCTCAGGACCACACAATGGTTTTCCTTGTGCTTTTGTTTTTAATAAACTTCTTGTTTAATGTTTATTTATTTTTCAGAGAGAGAGAGAGAGAGAGAGAGAGTGAGTGGGGCAGGGGCAGAAAGAGAGGGAGACACAGAATCCGAAGCAGGCTCCAGGCTCTGGCTGTCAGCACAGAGCCCGACGCCGGACTCGAACCCTCCAACAGTGAGACCATAACCTGAGCTGGAGGCTTAACCAATGGGGCCACCCAGGTGCCCCTGTGTTTTTTGCCTTTTTAAATGAAGAGACTGAACTCAACTGACACCCTGAGTTTAAGGCTGACAGTCAAGTATTTTTCCAGGCAGAGAGAACTACTTGTCTCTCAGTAATTCAACATGGACACCATTTCCTGTTCACTTCCATGGACATCAAATGTTTTTTTGGCATAAATGCTATTTGGACAAAATAAACCTATGACTATGTTGACCATCTGTTGGCTTATATAAAGCTTCCAATTTCACTTAGATCTTACCGATTAAATCTTTAAGATATAATTTAAAGCAGCAATTAAAATATAAAATTTTATTTTTTCTGGTTATAATTATAGAACTTTTAAATATTCAAATATTGATAATACTACTATAATTTTCCCATCACCAATGAAAAGTTTGATGTATAGTCTTCCAGGTCTTTTTCTTTGTAGACACGAGAAAAGGAAACAATATAAAATCACATTAAAACCATAGATCTCTGACTTTGTACCGATTTTCTTCTTCCTAGCAAGACTTTCCTTACAGAACACCTTTTTGAAAACGTGTCCCATTATTCATCTTTCATTAATACTTTCTTGTCATGAGACCCCTTATATTCCTATTACTAATAGAGACTCCGTTCTTGCTCTAGAAATGCATTTTAGCTTAAAGGTTCTCAATAATGTGTATTCCAGTGGTGAAGATCTACTTGTGGGCATTCTTGAATCTAAAAAAGGTCAGTGGGAAAAATACGTAACATTACATAAAATCATTAATATTTTGAATTTTACAAAACCAAAATGACAAATTCAGTAGGGGTGATCCTAGATAAGATCTCCAGTTGTATCAAGTTTAAAGCTATTTGAACTCTGCCCCCCTGTACTTTTGGCACAAGTGGGTATGCATGCTCACAAGACAAAGGAAATCTAAAACATACTTGAGGATGCAAAATGAGAAAAATTTGATTCCATTTCCCAAAGAGTTGCCGTTCCCAATTACAGTTTAAACTATTGCATTAATATTTATTGTGTTAAAATGTAATTGACTTAAATTGAACTGAGTACCCCTACTTCTGGAAGTAGAACAACTTCGCATACAACACAAGGAAGCATTTGTGCTTTTTTGAGCTGCTAAGTCAGTCTGAACTTTGTAGGGAACCTTCCTCTGTCTCTAATTTATCTTCTAGATGAGTAAGCTCATGGAAGGTAAGAATTGTATAGTTTTCATCTTTAAAGCCCCATCTTTTTAGCAGAGATTCTGGTACATAGATGCTCAACAAATGTTTGTGAATTAAATGTGGAACACAAAATCACAACTTATTGTGGTTGTTCCCAGATTTTATAAAGCTGAGTCTAGAATTGTTGTTATTGAGAAAGTTGAGGAATTTCACAGTTTATCAAACCCTTAAGCACATTTCTGAAGCTTTTTATGCTCATTTTACTTCACTTCTAGCTGAGAAAAAGTCAACCAGTGGTAGAAATCTAAAGACAAATGCTTGACATTTTAGTTTAAAACTTCTGGACTTCAGTACATTATCAAACTGATGGGGAAAAAATATGCTTAATTGGTTGTACTGGCAGGATTGAGGCTCCAAAAGTAAATTTCACCAGAGTCAAAATGGTGTGTGAAAGATTTTCTGTAGCCACAGTGGTAATTAGCGGTAATTTACATGGAGAACCGATCTTGGATTTATATGCAGTTAAAAAAAAAAAAAAAAAAGGATTGGTAGATGAATTCACTATGGCTAGGTTTGTCATGAGCTGGTAATTCTAGGCTTGGAGTAGAAATAATAAGTGATGTGGTAGCAATTAAACATAGTGGAAATAGCAGATCAATTAAGGAAGAGCTGAGTTGCACAGAAACAATAACAAAAAGGTAAACATAATATTTAATCAAAAGTTATTTGAGTTTTAACAACCATCTTCAACATCATACAAAAATAACTTAGCAAGTCATAGTTTGAATGTAAGATTGAAGAATTATTTCCAAGAGTCAGAAACAGAATGAGAAATTTAAGACTGTCCATAAAAACAATCTGACACAAAGCTTTAAAGGACAATGTAGTGATCTCGCAAGTGTACCTCTTCTAAGATTTACAATGTTGTTTATTCTTCAATTGATTCCCAACTCTGATGTCATGCATCTGTGTGTCTATTCACACAGGCGCTGTGTTTTTAGTGGATATAAATTATGAGTGTGGAAAGAACCTAGGGGGAGGGACAACAAATGGAAGAAGAGAAGATCATAACAGGGACATGGGAGAGAGAGAGAGAGAGAGAGAGAGAGACTTTTTTAGTGTTTCAGCAGTCCAAATAGATGAATCATTTGGATTGCTTGCAAATTGTGCTTCATCCAACAAAAGCATAGACTCAGAGACTGGGTAGCTTAGAGGCATTTTCCCTTCTCTATTTTGTCTATGATTCTTAAAATAAAGGCTATGCCTCTATCCAAAACATTGCATTCTGATATGAATGTATTACAGTGAAGTGCAAGGGAAGATATTGCAACTAAAAATTAGAATAAAATTAGGTACCCAAGTCTTAGTTCCAGTACACTGTGAGTTTCTCAATGATTTTGAAAGAATGAAGAAAAAAAGAGCAAAACTATCCCATTTAAATTATTCTGAAACTTGCTGCCATCTACAAAATACTCGCTTTCCGACTTATCAGACTTTTTCTTACAAGGTTCTGGTAATAGTTAAAAGATAGACACATGGAAGCTAGGGTTTCTACTAGAAATATAACTGCTAAGGCCTTTAAAGACTCCAGACGGGGTTTTCTCGCCAATAAATCAATAAGTAATGCCTTCCCCGGTTAAAGAGAAATGGACACAACCGCAAAATGGCAAACAATAATAAATTATAAGGGAAGCTATATTTTGACCCCTGTATTAAACAAGTAAGAACGGGTGGTAAAATATAATAATGCCATCGAGTTTGGATTCTTCTGTTTATTTTATAAAATAAAATACTGTATCCCAGTAACGTAAACGAAATTTGCAATTTCGAGTTCTCCCAAGGATCCAAAAGTTTTCACGAAGAGAAGACCGCTGTCCCAGGCACCAAGTACTGGTGCAGGGAGCTACAAAGGCAGGGCACCATAAAACCCCTACAGAGGAAAGCAATTTTGTGAATGCCTCCTGAGTAAGATACTTTGAGCACTGTATTAACATATATTTCTCTTTTATCATATCTCTGGCTGTCTCTTCTGGCGTGGTTCCTTTAACAATCCATCATCACATTCCTCCTGACTCACGGCTACTAATTTATCTAAAATTCTTTTCACTATTACCTCTACACTTTGGGGAACGCACACACACACACACACACACAACACACAATACCACATACTAGTATTTCACTTTGAACGTCTTTGAACTGTTGCCACAGTGGTCTCAGTCCACAGCAATGCACTAATTAATAGGATTGACCTGAATGATTCTAGACACAAAGGGATATTGCAGGCCAGAAAAAGAGGATTATTAACTTTTCAGCATCAACTAGGTTGCATACTGTGCTGGAGATGCTATATGTATTTCCTTTAGTCTTCACCATGCTATTGCAGGGTGCGTATCAATTTTACCATTTGACAGATAAAGAAATGGGCTCACTATGGAAAAACAAACAAGCCACGCGGGTCAACCAGTTCTTGGTGGTAGGGTCAGAATTTGGGTTCACAGGGTTTGGGCACAAAAGTTGTTTTATTTCGATTAATTGGAGAGTGAGAATCAACCCGAGGCAATTTTCACAAAATAACTCTTTTCAGTAAGAAAAGATTGCACATTCTATGAGATCATGGTTTGGGAACCATTTTTCTGGATTTTTTTTTTCATAGAGTAAAGTTCCCACATTTCAGGAGAAATGCACGAAACTGTATGTTTAGTGGGTGCCTACTTCAAATCAGACAAAATTCTCCTGTCTCACTCCTTAAATCCATCTAGTTATTCTGCATCTATTTCTATAGATTGCCCTTCATGTCATGCTAATGTGTATAGATTGTCTACTAAAAGTCAGGATAGTGTTGGTCTGGAACCTTGGGAGCTACCTAGGAAAAATCTGAAACCAGCTCCATAACAAGGAGGGCAAGGAGGGACCAAGAAAAGAGGTCTCCACTCCAGATCAGTAGATGGTAGTTTTAATAATAATAATAATTAAAAAGGAACTTATTTATGAGGCTTGTCTTGGGTGGGAGATGAGTAGACCTCAACACCTGGCCGGCAGAAATTTTTTTAACATTTATAGAGAGGCCTTAATGGAACTCATCGTGTAATAAGTCCAGATGATCTCAACAACACATTGCTTCCTCAAGGCTGTGCCTTTGACCACAGCTCTCCTCCTCTGAGAATGGTGGGTGAAAGGTCCATCCCAGAAGGGGAGAGGATGAGAGGCCTCTGATTGTCTGGGTACAGCTCATGAGCTAACCAGCAGTCCCGTCCTCTGGATAACCTCCTTCAACACGCCAGCCCATATGACCAACTCTCACACACTTACCCTCCCCGCTCTTCCACAATGAGACCTGAACAGTCAGCAAGGTCAGCATGTTTCATTAGCCCGGAGGTGGTTCATGGAGGAGCTACCTGGCTACATTGGAGGCAGATACCTCAGAAGCAATAGAGTCACCTGCAAGAGAAAACTTAGGTTAAGATAATGATTCCCAGAAGGAAGAGCATTTCTTTTCTATCTAGAGTCCCATGATCTGAACCGTTGATTTACTGAGTCCCCTAGACTAGAGGTTGGATCACTTACATATTCATGTGATTTAATAAGGATGACACATTAGCAGACTCATCAGCTATACACACACATCTCGCTTAGACAATGCCACAGATGCCTCCTTGTGAGGCAGTAATAATGTCTAAAGCCATCCTATTTTTGGAGGACAGTTTTTCTCTTTAGAGACATTTCAGTGTTCAGCAAAGACAGGCTTTGCCAGCTGTCATTTAAGGCTTGTTGGGTGAATTTAGTAAGCGCTCCTACATGTGCTGT
Source organism: Panthera pardus (assembly GCF_024362965.1). NCBI lineage: Eukaryota > Metazoa > Chordata > Mammalia > Carnivora > Felidae > Panthera > Panthera pardus. Next base: position 78,776,099 of record NW_026526710.1, on the reverse strand, counting down.
AACATCCTCCAGGCAAATAGAGGGGGAAAAAATGGTGGCCAAATGATTATACCAGTAAAAACGAACATATCCATCTGGTCTTAAGGAAAGGAGGTTGTCAACTTTTGTTACCAAGGGGAAGATTGTCCTCTGTGCCCAGGGAAAATCCAGGTTTCAGCAGCCCAACCAACCACCCAAGAGGAGGCCATGGCCAAACACTGTGCCATCCAACCATTGGGTCTCGTTCAGGACTACCCCAAAAATATCTGGGCATGTCAGTGCCAACCCAGTCGTCATATTTTAATGTGACAGAATGACTAAAGTTCTGGTGATACCTATGCCATATTCCTGCTCCAATTGGGTTGATTCTGTTTAGAGTGATTTTTCTGTTCCCAGCATAGGGGTGCCTGCGTGATCATATGTCCACGGCCTGGCGTGAGCCAGGTGAACGGATCCCAAATCTGAGTGCAGCCACCCACGGCTCTGATGGTGGTATTTTTAAGACTCTTCTGGTCAGCAGTTTGATCGGCTGCCTTTGAAGTTTGACTGACAGGAAAAGAATTCTCCTGCCCAGAGCTGTTAACAGTGTGTGCCGCGGGCCAAATTTGGGGATCACTATTGGTAATATCAGATGAATTAAGAGTGCTAGTCCCAGTTTGTTTTTCTTAATATACTGTTCTACTGCCTTCCAGTCTAGTGCTTTCCATGGATACCCACCATGACAACCCTGATAAGCTAGAGAGGGGCAGCTGCCCACATACCATCCTGTGACTGGACACCACAGGAGCAGTAGAAGTCCAAAGTCAAAAAGACAGATATTTAGTAGGAACTTGTGTGGGAAATTTTTCCCTTTCTATAAGAATTATATCCTTGGCCTGATCCTTAGATGTTAATTTGGCTGCAGCTTTAGAAACTTCCCCTGGTTGTGCATCCATACACGTTGGCTGGGGAGGCAGCACCACCAGGCATGAGGAGCTATGGTGGGGGCGGGATGTGCCAGATCAGGACACCTGCATTCTCCCATCATGCAATGGTGTGCGTTCCATCCTAGGTACCACATGCTTCCACATGCTTCCACACGTCCAGCCTGCAGCAGGACAATGGGACCCCAGGGGAGAATGAGTATCTCCCCCTCACCCAGGAGTATGAAGTAACTCACCCATCCCGATGGGAACATCCCACCGCAAATTCTAGTAGATGACACCTTTCCCAGGCGCGATTATGCCTGGTGTTCTCAGCAGCACAGCACATTGATCCGTGGTCAGAGTCCGGCCAACTTCTATCTTCTGTGACTTTTATACCTTTAAGGTGTTGGGTGTCTTGCCAGGGGTCCCCAGTCTGGTGTATGAGGAAATAGGCCTTACTTACCAGTTGATTATTCCAAATATATTAAAGCCAGAGACAGTAGTTTGATTCACCTGGCCAAGGTGGTTTTACCTGGTAGAAATTTAGTCCGCTACTTTACCATTCTATTTTTCCTCTCTATCAACTCTGCTGCTTGCTGATTATTGGGGACATAGAATCTGCATTTAATGTCATGCTGTTTTCCCAGTCTTGCACATCACGACCTTTGAAATGTGACCCCCAATCACTGTCTATTTGATGAGGGTATCCATACATGGTGCTCAGTTTCTTTAATCCCCTAATGATGGCAGTTGGCTTTTTACTGGGTTCGGTGAGGTCTTGGATTAGGCCAGACACAATGTCCCCACAAACCAAGACATGCTTATTTACGGGGGGGGGGGGGGGGCATATCATTAACTCACCAATCCCTCATTGGTTGACAGCTTTGATGGGTGGCCCCAGACTCCTTTGGCAGTTGCTTTGGTTGTTATTTAGAACACATTGAATTAACCAAGTTACTGTAGTTCAAGAGCAATCTGGCATCGCTGACAGCATGTCAACCTACCCAGGCGCTTCTCCGATGCACCCAAGATGCTGCATCTACTGAAGGGTCAGTCGCGAGAGTTCCTACCTGGGCTGGGGCACCAATTTCCTGATTTCCAGTGGGTGTCCACACCTCATTAGCTGGGACACGAAAGACAGTGAGGGCTGGCTCAGGCTTTTGCAGTTTAACCTAAATGTTTATTCACATATCCTGACCCCACAAGGACTTATTCATGATCATCTAGCCTTCAGCTTTCCAGCGTGCAGGGCATAGGGTTAATCCCTTTAAAACAACCCAACCATCAGTGCAACTAGTTAATAGCCAGGGCTCAGCATGGATATCAATGCCCGGCACCGGGTGCCGGAGGTGAATTGGAGTACCTTGGCTTTCACTCCTGCAGTGAATGTGGCCTGAGCATGTCCTTCAAAGACAGGGGTGTAGATGGCCTGTCTCCTTCCCAACTTCCTAAGAATTTGTTGTACCTCCTCCATAGATTTCCAAGTTACTACATGCCCTGGGAGGTCCCTGTCATTAGGGTGAGCCTCCTTGTAGGCTACAATAATCCCGTCTATGAGGGAATGAGTACTTGAAACCCCAAGCATGGAACAGGAGCTGCCAGGGGACAGGGTGTGTGGGGATGTTACTCCCTCTCTCTGCCTCCTGCCTATCGCCCACCGTACTCACCACACGCGGATGCTTCCCTGGCCTTTTGCTGAAAATTCCCAGCTCCATCAATCAGCTCAGGGGGCATATATTCTCTCATCATGAACATTTCCTGAATGGGGGGCTGCCCTGGTTAGTTGGGGTTGCCGTTGCTGCGCTTTTGCTTTCCTTTGCATTAGGGGTCAGACAGCATGGACTGTTTCATCTGTCTGCCTCTCGGTCGCCACAACATCCTCCTCCTCGTGTCCCTCGCTTGCCCAGGGATTCCCCCTGGTAGCATCCCGATTGGGCTTTATCACAAGTGCCGGGACCTAAATCCACGGAATCCGCACCCTGCTGGCTTTGCAAAATGGAACGCTCAACTCTCCAACCGATTATCCTGCTCCCCTACCTTGTCTGCCAGTCCTGGAGCCAGCGCAGCACCACACGTCTTTCTCTAATCTCAGCTTCACGTCTCACTTCCTAACGTCAGCTGCAGCCTCTAGTTGGGCATGGATAGCCCTGTGAACCACCCACAGTCAAGGCCAGCCCCCGGTGTGGCCCCTAGCTTCCCTTCTCTGCCGCAGCGTGCTCTGTGCAGTTCCTCAAACAAATGTATCAGGCCCCCTGGCATTTTCAGGGTCTCCCCGCTGTCACACAGAGGTCCCCAAGCATTTGGGATATGAGACACCTCTCCCATATGGAGGTCAGTGGCCAGCCCCGGATTACCCTGTGGATGCCTCTTCCCTGGGGCCACCTGTTTCTTCTCCTGGCTGACGAAGCAATCGTGGCAATTATTTGCCACCTTGGGAGCTCCCAGAGTGGTCTGAAAGTGGCCCCCATGAATGGAAGCCAGGGAGAGAAGGTGGAAAGAGGGAGGCCACTCCATACAATAAGTGGCAGGATTGAAAAGCAAGGGGACTTATTCACGAGGCCTGTCTTGGGCGGCCACAAGATAAGTAAATCTCTGCACCCTCGTGCCAGAACCTTAATAGTTCCTGGAGAAGCGTTAACAGGGTTTAATCATGTATTCAGCCCAGATGGTCTCAGCCACACCTTATCTGTCAAGGCTAAATCCTTGAAATGGCTGCTGGTGTGGGAATCGTAGGTGAAATGTACAGCCTGAGGAGAGAAGATGAGGTGAGGATCTTTCAGTTGCTTGGGTCCAGTTCACAGGTCAACCAAGGGCCATGTCCTCTCGGTGACCTCCCCCGACACACAGGCATGGGGTAAGCTGTTAGAGGGTCAAAATTTGTTGCCTGAATATTGTCATGTGCAAACATATGTATATGTCAGTCCCCTCTTCTGGGAATCACATCAACAATAGTATGCACATCACGGTTCTGTGAGCTGCCAGAAGCAAGACAAGATCTGGGCATGTAATACCAAACAGACATGGCACCTCTTGGAAAAACCTCCCTTGACTGTTTTGAACACTGAGGTTCAGTCAAATGCTGAAGGCTCTAAGAATGGGACCACCGACCGTTTTTAAAAATAAACTCCATTCTAGATGCCTTAATTGGTAATTCAATCTCTTCTTCCTTGCTTTTTTTTTTTTTTTTTAATACAAGATAGCAGGCCATTTCTATTGCTTTCAGGGTAGGCTACTGGGTGAAAAAGTAGTTCCTCTTGACTCATTGTGCTTGAATTCCATGACCTGTGAAGGCATTCTGAGCTTTCCGGAAAGCGATTGACGTATCTGGGTATGCGTGATTTCTCGTTCACTGTTGATATCACTTGAGCAATTACGCATTGGGTGATGGGGAAGCTGTATAAGCTTTGGAATTTGAGAGGATAAAGGTTACATCTAGCCATCCAGAACTCTACTGCAGTGAGTCATAGCCCCAGAAATTTACCAGTATGGCTGCCTGACCAGGAGGAGACATAGAAAGTGTATGTTGGAAATAATCTTCTCAGACTGACCAAGCTTTGCCCACATTTTACTGTGAAACTTTTAGCTATTCTTGAAATGATGGAAGAGAAACCTATTTCTTGTCCCTACATGAAAAAAGTCAGTGTTCCTTCCCTCTCACACACGTGAACACATGAACACAATCTTTCTCTCTCTATTTGTCTCTCCCTCTCTCTCCCCACAAATCCCTCAAAATGAGTGATATTCAGAGTAAGCAATTACCAAGAAATAGAGTCATTTTTCTTGGGAATTATTACTCATCAAAAATTATGTATAGAGAAGCTTTGACAGTTAGGTGAGTATAGTTTAATACTAGGAATTCATCAGAGGCTTTTAAAAGATTATCCTGGTGTTTTGTCTTTTTTTAAACCTTAGAGGTATATGGCTTAGCCACCTTTGTAGAAAAATTTTATGGAAGAAAAGGATCATTTTTAAATTCACCAAGAATGAAAAGACATTTTGTCATTGAACGCTTATAAAAATTTTGACTGCTCTTCCTTTTTTTTTCACTAGAGGGAAAAGAAAAAAGGAAAAAGATTTTTATGACTTTTCCAGAATTTTAGAGTACTTTCTTCCACAGATGAGATCATTCCTCAGTGGTATTTCCATTCAGAAAAACCACAAACGTTTTTATGTCTTTTTCCTCATGCAGATTTTAATGGAACACCATGTCAAAATAAAAAGAAGCTCATGTGTAAGCTGTTTTTAGATTGCCATGAGACTGATTTCATGGCATTTGTGAGTAGGTCTTTGAAACCGCTCTTTGAATTTGGCCTAAAGAACACTTTTAACTGGTTATTAGTAACTTCTAGTTAGAGGAGTGTGGAAATGAATTGCTTCCCCACCAAGCATATTATAACTCACATACCTCACATCACCACACACGCCCGTCTGACACCCATAATTGGTTCTCTAGCGGGAGAGAGGACACTTGTGTTCTGGAATGAGGAGAGGCAGATAAAAGCACTGTCTGTGCTCCTGTCACACTATGCTTCCTCCTCTTCCATGGACTTCTACTTAATGCTGTCACTGAGACAACAACAATCCTGTGACTCATTCATGTCCCAACTGTTCCACTTTGGTCTAAGGCTTTTCACACCTCAGACCGTTGTAATCAACTTTCCCACTGTAGATAGGGTTGGTTCGATGTCTCAAGACGGCAGTGTTTTGGGTCCTCAATGTGTGATAAGCCCATAGTCAAAACCATTTACGTATAATATGCTTATTACTGATTTTCACACATTGGTATGCTTTGTATCAAAGACTGTTAGATTTGAAAATGCAAAATAGAAAGACTGTGCATTTCTCAGCAAGTCAACCCAAGCTCAGCTATAGGCAGATAGAACCAAGATTGATAAGGTAACTGGTTAACCCCCTTCCCCCAGATGATAGCCATAGAAAGAGGGATCAGAGGGGCTCCTGGGTGGCTCAGTTGGTTAGGCGTCCACCTTCGGCTCAGGTCATGATCTCACTGCTCGTGAGTTTGAGCCCCGCGCTAACAGGTTGGAGCCTGGAACCTGCTTCGGATTCTGTCTCCATCTCTCTGCCTCTCCCCTGCTCGTGCTCTCTTTCTCTCTCTCAAATATAAAAAATGAAACACAAAAAAAAAGAACTAAGGAGAGGGATCCCAACTCACACTTGTTTCTCTGAAAATACATGACTCCAATGATGCTATACAATTTTGAGTATTACTTTACAGTATTATTCACTAATAAAAATAATGAATTAAATGTATTATTATTCATAAATATTACATATCTGACAAGTTCCAGAACCCAAGGATTTATCTTATTCTAAGGTGTTCAAACAGTAACATTCTTTCATGTGATGGGGACAGTGCTCTGTGTGCCAAAGCAGACAACTGAGAACATTTGAACCGTGCTCCCAGCTGAAAGTGCCCAGGCAAGCATCATTAACATCTAGAAAGACTTGCGTAAGTGGTTACAACTGGGAACTCTGGGGACCAGGATCGGTTGTGCGGCCCACATTGAAGTTGATCCAAACCTAGAGATAAACGTAGATCAAGTGCATCACAGATTCATACCAGAAACCAGTGAGGAAACCACGAGCAAAAGAGAGTATCTGCTGAAATTCGACTTTTACTAAATCCTCAGAATGAAATGGTATGAAATTCACCTCGATCGTCTATGAGGCAAACTGGCGAAAGTTTTGCTCTCTGCTAACTTTGTGCTAGAGGGAACGTGAGAATTTATTTTATAGGCATTTTTCACAGAAATGTTCAATGTCAAAGCAATAAGATAGAAGACAGCCCAGGGTCTAATGATGGACTAATCCAGACGTTTTCTTAATAAAAGAAGGAAGGTTATCTTTATCAGGTAATATTGGTATTTCAGAGCTGGAGAGAAGCCCTAGGCTCATCCAGCCTAACCCCCTTTTTCCAATCTAAGGAAGCTGAGGTCAAAGGGGCAAATGACTCACTCACATCACACAGCAGAGAGAGAAATGTTAGAACCAAACTTAAAACCTCAGATACTAGCTTTTATGCCCATCCGTCCTGCCTCTGAGGCCACTTAGCCCTAACACACTACAAAAGACAACTTTCGCTCAACCTAGTAAGGGTTAAAGGTTCTACAGTAAATTTGGAGTCAAGAGGTAATAAAAGTGAACTGAATGATTGTGTTTCCCCAAGTTCATACTTTGAAGCCCAATGTAATGACATTAGAAGGTGGAGCCTTTGGAGGATAATTAAGTTTAGAAGACGACAGGAAGGAATTAGTGCCCTTCTGAGACGAGGAAGAGACACAGGGCTTCCTCTGTCCGCTGTGGGAGGACAGGGCCAAGAAAACGGCCATTCGTAAGCCAGGAACAAAACCCTCGCTGTTGGCATCCTGATCTCAGCCTTCCAGCCTCCAGAACTGTGAGAAATAAATGCCTGTCATTGAAGTCACCCCCAGTCTGTGGTACGTTGTTATGGTAGCCCAAGGAAACGAAGATAAGCAGCGCTCCCCGAAAAGTCGGTGGTGGCCTAAGGCCACATGGAAGGTGTCCTGCAAGAATCTAGCAAGGTGTCTCCTGTCCTCCGTATCGAAGTGGAGACTTTGACCAGCTCTGTATTCAAGGCTGTGCATCTGACCACACTGGCTAATCGGATGCCCTAAAGCATGTGTGCTCGACAGGCACAGTTTCCTGGTGAATATTGCAGGGTTGTTGAGCACCGATAAATTTCTGTCCTGAGCAACAAGCAAACAAACAAGACAAATCAGGGCCCTTTTTATGTAACTTGGATTTGAAAATATTCTACTTTTTAAATTATTTATGGGAAATACATTCTCCTGACAAGGAAGTGCAAGACTATTCTAGCTTTATGCATTTTAACCTGTAGTTCAGTACTGCTGGGATTTATTGGGGGCGGGGGGAGAGGTTTGAATAGTTATTAGTTAAATCTTGAGCATAGCAGAACCAATTTTAAAATTGTTTTTTATTTGGATTTCTTATCCCAGATCATGGTATATTTACATATCACAAATGTTTCTGGGGCAAGTACTGTGTATGAAACACCATAGTAAGCGAATTGTGAGATTTAAAATAAAGGTGGCGACAATGAAATTCAACAATAGATTTTGTGCAATCTAACACAGAGAGGCACATATATGAATGATTCTAATTCAAAGTGTACTGTCACATATGTTATATAACGGATACAAAACAATTACCATGGAAATAAAGGGGAAGGTGAGAATATTTCTAAAGAATGATTGGTGAAGGAAATATGAGGAATTGTGGAGACTGTCTGACAAGAGGAAAAAAGTCCTAATATGGAAAAAAAAATAACCAAAGCCTGAAAAAGACTGGATATGTTTGTGCACAGATGTGTAAAACTGTGCGTGTGCTGAATACAGAAACAGAGGCAAAACTGGAAAATTAAATGGGTGCTTAGATATGTATAAAATTATTCTTTCTTTAGGCTGAGTTTAGACATTACTCTTAGTTGGCCAAATCAACAATGTGATCAGGATTGTTGATTTAAGCAAATGTCTGGTAGAAGAAAAAGGATAATTTGGGTTTTAGGAATTATAGTGGTGGGAAATGATTTTATTAATCTATTTACTCATTTTTTTTAACAAATTACTTATTGAGTGCCAACTACACGTCAAGGAATGTTCTAGGCTGTAGTAATATAGCACAGAACAAAATCAACAAAATATTCTCAGAGATTTTACATTTTGGTGGAGATAGTCAATAAAATATTTCTAAAAGAGTTGTTATATATTAGAAATTTATATAACAATAACATATAGTAACACATATATAAGATGTTAGTATAACATGTAAAAAAACAATAATAATAATAAAGGAATACATTACATTAGAATGTTAAAACTACTATTGAAAAATAAGTCAAGAAGAAAATTGAGTTCCAGGATGGACTAGGCAAATTTAGGATATAAAAAATGGTGTCAGAGACAAATACGTAATTTAGCCTGAGCAGTTAGAAGGATGGAATTGTCATTAGCTTGAAATGGAAAGGTCTACAGTTAGTGTAGATTTGGGGTACAGAGATCAGGGCTTGTTTTTGGCAATGTTATGCTATATATGTCTATTGGAATTTCAAGTTGAAATGTTGAGTTAGCAGTTTGATAAATGAGTCTGGACTTCAGAGGAGAAGAATAGTCTGGAGATTTACATTTAATATTAACTTAATTATGTCGTTTAAAGCCTTGGGACCAGATGAAATCACTAGGGGAATGAATGTAGATAGAAATGAGAAAAGATTCAAGGACTGCGCTATGATGTACTCCCAAACTAAAGTGATCGGGAATATGAAGGCAAAGGCAGTGAGAGAGAAGGAGAAGCAGTGACCAACCGGTGAGGGGGGAAACCAAGTATGTCGCTGTCCTGAGAGTATAGTGAAGGAACTGTTTTCAGGAGGGAAGCGTGATCCAACGTGTCAAATGTTGCTGATAGGTGAAGTAAGGTGACAAGTGAGAATCAATCATCATATTTAGCAAAACAGAGTTTTCTGTTCACTTAGAGCAGTTTGGGGGAGTAATGGTGATTAAGCATCACTGAAGTGGATTAAAGAAAGGATCCAGTAGAGGTGCCTGGGCGGCTTAGTTGGTTCAGCATCCAGCTCTAGATTTCGGCTCAGGTCATGATTTCACACTTTGTGAGTTTGAGCCCCACTTTGGGCTCTGCGATGACAATGTGGAGCCTGATTGGGATTCTCTCTCATGTCCTCCCCCACTCATGTTGTGTCTCTCTTTCTCTCAAAATAAATACATAAATGTAAAAAACAAAGAACTCAGTATTTCCTGTTTCCTTGAAACAATCCAGGCTTACACTAAATTTTAATTATTATTAATAGCATTTCTTTTTATTCTCAATAACATTCTAGTTACCATAGGGGAAGAAAAATAATTTTCCCTCTACCCATTTAGGTTCTTGACTAAGATCCCTCGCCCATGATAAAAGATTAACAAGAGAAAACTAACAAAATTTAATAGCTTGCATGCCTCCTGTATACATGGAAGATACCCAGGAAAGTGAATAACTTTCTGAAATGACATAAGCCACCACCTTAAATACCATCTCCAGCTAAAGACAAAGGACGTTGGGTGGGAGAGGGAGGTGTTACAGAAGTTGACCCAGAAAAGCACAGAAACAAGTGTTGTTTTACGTTCCTATTTATGTGCCAATTTATGTTCTAGTCTTCTCTATCGGTAAGTTTCTATAGACTCAGTCTTCCTCTTTTGCTAGTACCCAGAGGGAGACACCTTTAGAGATGGTGGGTTCATGTCTCTTACAAAAAGGTAAATTCTTCTCTGATTTTCAGAACTTCTCCTGTGTCTGCCGTTTCTTAAGAAATTGGCTCAAGATAAACCTTATGCCAAAGAGGCATCTTTCAGAGTGCTAGATTTTGCTTCTTTCTACTACCCATTGAATGAAATCATCACCTTACTTAAAAAAAGAATGGGAGGAAATAAATAGGAGACAGCAACCTTACACAAGTTTCTAAAAAAGTTTTGCTGGAAAGAAAACGGGGAAGTAGCTAGAGAGGACTGAACTTAAGGATTTTTTGTTTAATTGTCTAGGGAGGTAGAATTTCCTGAAGTGTTTGAAGTTGATGAACATTTCCATTAAAAAAAAAAAATTAGTGATGTGGCAGAAACAAGAAAGAATTCTAGAGCAATGTCTTTGAGAAAGGAGAGGATCCTGTGCAGGGAGGGAGGCTCAGGCTCATGCAGGTGCATTGCTGGTATTTAGCAGCAGGAGAGAGGGCAGAGAAAATTTATGAGCTGACATAGGAAATACAACCCAGACCTAAAAGTGAATATGAGAAGTAAGTGAGATGACTCATTTTCAGAAATATCAAGTAAAAGCTGTGCTGTCTAGTTAGCAGGTTTACAACTCCTCCCCCACCACACAACGGAGTCCCAAACCCTGAGACACTTCACTTCCTGGTTCTTCCCCTCTCCATTTCCGGAGCTTATTTTTCCTGGGCTTTGCAATGAGCATGTGCCAAAGAGCTGAAGTCTGTGTGTCACCCCAAGGAATGTACATTTGTTCCAGTCAGACTGCTTTTTGGCCTCACATGGGCAGAGGCAACTTCCAGGTAAGGTTATAGCCTCTGTAGTACTCAGCCAATGAGGAATCAGGGGAGGGACTTCCCGCTAGGAGACACATTGCCTGCCATAACCAGTCCTGAGTGCGGCTGTCCTTCAGACACCTGCTCTTGCAAGAATGTTGATTCAGGTCTCACCTCGCTGGGCTCCAAGTCCCCGCCGCCCTCCTTTGATTGGCGCAGTGGGCTTATTTGTCACAATGACGATGGGGTAAATGCTTAGAGACATGAGAAGAGAGAAGAAATTATTAAATACCTATCTAGGAGATGGTAAAAGAGCACAGAATAGGGAAATGTAGGAACAGTGGTGGATGGCAGGCAGTAAGGGACATTTTGGTCCAAGTCAGAAATTCCATGGAGAATTATCACATAGCTCATGTGAATGGGACAGGAGAAGTAAACATGAAGCAAGGGACCCAACCACCGTTACGAGGTAGATTTTGCGGGTGATGAAGAAGGAGAATCACAAACCGCTTCAATACTCTCTGGGATAGAAGAATGGTGGACCCTTTATTGTACGTTAACGGAAGAAGTCCTAGGTGAGACGCTAAATGAAGTGAGAAAAACGCTTCGTAGAGATCTTTGTACTTGGAGAAAGCTGTGTTAATTCTTACAAGTACAGATTTGAAAATTTGATAGAGATTAAGCTGAAGAACATGGACTTGAGAGGTTTATAAAAATGATTTTTGAAAGCTGGAACATGGAGCTCTTTTGACAAAGAAGGAATTATAATATCAGGTAAAGAACCCTGCAGGATTTCAATACTTTGTTATATCTGACGTCTAGCATAACGTGTGGCAAACAATAGACATCCGGTGAGTGTCCATTGTGCAGAGGCAGGCTGCCCCCAAATGTGCCACTTGGGCATTTTGATTGTTTTAAACAAAAGTCACTTAAGCGAGGGGCGCCTGGGTGGCTCAGTCAGTTAAGCATTCAACTCTTGGTTTTGGGTCAGGGCATCATTTCACGATTCATGGGTTTGAGCCCCTCATCAGGCTCCACACCAGCAGTAAGGAAGTTGCTTGTATTCTCCCTCTCTGCTTCTCTCTCTGCCCCTCCCCTCTCTCAAAATAAATAAGCTTAAAAAATATATTATATAAAAAGGTCACTTAAGAGACAGTCTTTGCAAAAAGGACAATCAAACCCTCTTCTGCTCCCCTGAAAGCAGAAAATAAACCTCCCTCCTTGGACCTGGAGGTAAAGACACATCCTTATCACCAAAGTTAGGAACCTGAAAAGTAAGAAGGCTGTATAAATAACCCTTGTTACTTTTTACTAATTTACTAACACACCCCCAGCGCTGCTTAGAATTCCTTACTAATTAATGCTCCCTAAGTTAAGTTGTCTGTCCTGTCAGTTCCTCACAGATTTATTGTCTCTTTGTCTAAAAAATATAAAAACTACCTGGTGGGGCTGTTTCTTTAGGTCTCACTTTCACTACTGAGACTCCATGTGCATATAATAAAATTTTTGTGTTTTTCTCCTATTAATCTCTCTCATGTACATTTAAGTCTACTCCTGCCGGAAACGCTTGAGTGGCAGAGGGATAATTTTCCTTCCCAACAATAGAATAAAGCAAATTAACAAGCGAATATATCCATAGGATAAGAACAAAACAGAAGAAACAGTCTTTTTTTTTCCCCCCCAAAATGTTTGCTGCCCAAATCAGGTCAAGAAGTAAGGAAATATTATAAGTAAAACAAAGGGAGACTTTTTTATTACTGTATTTTTAGAAAAAGGAATATGATATTTTTAATAAGGCTGCCCATCTACTTTCCTTAATTCATTCAATCCTATCCCTTTGGATACTTTTAGTGAATATATTATAAATATAGTTCTATGCGTACAATACCTGATTCAGAATATAGAAAACAGGTATATAGATTGTTCGAAATAAACGAAATCACTGGATGTGATTTTAAAACAATTTCAGTAATATAGAGATTATACTACAAACCTTGTAAATGAAATATTAGGCGTTATTTATAATCAAACTTAGATATGCAGTCAGAAAAAGCAAGGTTGCAAAGACTATTACAGCACCAGTATATATTACATAATACATTGATATATTTATGACCTTGTTCAAAATACATGTGTCTGTGATCTATAAACATGGGCCGATTGTTAGAAGTGACCAATTACGATTTTCCATCATGGCAACTCCTAACAATTCTTTAAACTAGGTTTAACACGTCACAAGCGTTGGCCGGTTCCTGGGGTCCCTCTGTATAGTACACGTTTCTACCGGCAGCCCAGCTCTGACTGACACGAATGATTGAAAAGCTTTAATTACACCTTTCTAAGCCCGAGTGGTTCTATGACCACAACTCAAGACGGATATGTTCTTTCATCCCACAAGGACATGCTTAGGACCTCACAGAGGTCGATGAGGCTTTTGTGTAAGGAGTTGCAGTGGACAGCCTTTACTTTATTTTGAACCAGAAGGGTATCTGGTTTGCTACACTTCAGTTTGCTCCACTGTCATGCCCATGCTAATATAAAGAACTGAAACTCAGTCGCCCCAGCTTTTTCCTCAAACTCCCTAAGAACACTAAGGTCCTCCAAAAAAAAAATGGCCGGCCCTAAGAGCCTTCATGAAGTAATTTTTGGCTTTAGGAAGTGGAGATCAGCTTTAAGAATTCCCAAAAGAAAGGAAAAGTCACTTCTGCTGGTTTACTCGACACCCCCTGCCCCAAGGATCTAAATCTCTTCAGTGAAATGCCACCTGAGGACCCGGGCTGCTTGCTCTGAACTGTGTTTGGTGTGTTGGTATATTGTTTCCAACACTGTCTTCTATCCCCCACCCTTATCCCGTACATTATGTGATTTTTCTTTTTCTTTTTTTTTTTTTACCTTCTCGGTACAACCAGGTGAAATGCACTTTACTCTATGTCTATGACTATAAAGCGGTAAAAGGCAAAACAGTGAACCAAAATACTTCTTCGATGTATTTTTTATATATCTAAAGGCAAAACGTCGTGCAGCTGAAATAGGTTACTTATTCTTCAGCCTTAGTCTCTGACAGGCAGTCTTTTTCAATAAAACTCAAATATGGAGTTAAAACAAAGATGGGGTGCAGAGAGCATTGTAATAGTTTTCGGGATCTTTTGTCTTCTCCATTGATGTCAGGAGACCGAATTCACCTGCTCTCAACAGGTGCTGGCTAGAAGAATTGTCTAACAGACCTTCAAACAATAAAAACCAACAATGCGTACATGGATTTCCAAGCAGTTATTTTTTTTTTAAATTTCAAAAACTGTGACATGTTACTGTTACAATTCAGTTTTAATCAAGCCTGAGAAAGCCTATCTCTGCATCCTTAAGGCTTTTTCAACCTGGAAATAATCAGTTTAAACTGTGGCAAAGTTGAAAAACAGCTCTTTATTTGTGTTCCATTAGACCCAGTTGAAATGGTCTCATGAAATAGGCATAGTTATCCAACCTCTGGAGCTTAGTTTACCTTAGAGATGGACGAGGCCATTCCTAAAGCACCTGGTTTCAGAAACGACCTGAGCTTCAAGTAAGCAGCAGTCAAAATAGCTCACACACATATACCATGGTAAAATTAAAAATAAATAAAATAAAATAAAATAAAATAAAATAAAATAAAATAAAATAAAACAAAATAAAATAAAATGTAAAAGGTTTAGTGATCTGTGATCCAGAGCTAACAGGCCACTGGATTGGTCACGACCCAACAGAACACAAAACCAGGCGCTGTATCAAGAGACATAAACCGCAACCATCTGCATTGCCCAGAATCACTTTACTCCAATGCTTCAGAAAAAGTGTTGGCAACTGAGTTTGGGGTTTTATCTCCCTCCCTTTCCCTTGTCTCCTTTGGAGAGGTGTGAAAAAACTGGCAATGGTGGTCCAAACAGAGGAAGTGCGAATTGCCAGCGAAAAAGCCATTGGCGGGCAAAGTCTACCGTGAAAGGCGAAAAGATTTGTGAGACAGCCAGATGCTCCTAGGTAGGTAGGAACTCACTGACTTGCTTACTGCACCTCAGTTGTTAGCACCGAAACGAAGAGAAAGAATTATGATGATAGCATTATTATGGTAACTCTACAGGCTATGTCAAGACAGAACAAAATGCCAACTCAATGTCCTCACTGCAAAGTGCTGCAAAAACATACTGCTATTAATTATTATTATTATACTATTATTAATTATTATTACTAGTGTGAGCCAGGCACCATGCTAAAAAAAATTTCGTGTATTACCTCATTTGATTATCAGAACAACTTGAAATTAGGTACTATTTTAATCACCATTTTTTGGACCTTAATTTTATAGAGCTACAACAATTTCAAGCTCAGTAGCAGAATCAAGTTTTACATTTGCTCCGAAGTTGAACAAAGAAGACTTTATTCAAAGCTATTGCAATAGGAGAGAGAGGTAAAACACAGTCTAAACTCAATTCCACTAAAATAAAAGGGCTGGGGGGCTTTTAAGAGTTGGGGTTAGAAACAGATCTTAGTCCAGTGTTTGCTACTTAGCTCTTTCCAAAGGGACGGTCACCTTTTTTTTATAACTTCGTGACAAGAAATAGTTTTAGAGTTTGGAGCAGGGGGTTCTCTGAAATTAAGCTTCTTCCCCCACTTTCAAACCACACAGAGACTTAAGAGGTTGGGGCACAACCTTCTTTGATGATGACATTTCAACGCAGTGGTTTCCAGGTTCTTGAGAAAGACATTCTGGTTGTAAAACTGGCAAGAGGCTTTAAAAAGATTTACATCCCAAAGGGGACACAGAAAGGATTTATAATTACGGGTTTTCTAAAGTAACCGCTCCCCGGAAAGGGAGGTCAGAGATGTAGAATCAGGAAGAAGTCTGCCTAAAGTTCAGTCCAACTGAGGGGAACTTTAAGGCTATCTTAGTGATCCGAGTCAAACTTATTCCTTCCCTCAAGATCCCCATCTCTGCGTGTATGAGAATCTGTAGCAGGGAAAACAAACAAACAAACAAACAAACAAAAACAACCCACCAAAAAAAAAAATGTTTTTAAACTCCCTACTTATCCCTTTACTTCATTGAGTTTTAGTTTCCCCATTCCTAGAATGAGATTTTGGTAGATATTTAGATCTTAAACCATACCTTGTAAGACCTGGAGGGAGGGATGCGGGAGAGAGGTTAAGGAGTTAAGAGGTGCCCATGACTGGTGAAGAAGTTCAGAGATGGGCAGGTATATCCCACAGGGCCTTTGCGTCAAGGACAGATCTGTGTATCAGTTTTGCAAAACAGACTTCTGCTTAAGGCTTCATTTAGAAATAAAAACAGGGAAGGGGATTGTCTTGGGAAGATAAAGTGTGATTACTGCTAGGTAAGATCATATTTCACATGTGTTAGATGTATAACCTATCATAATTCTCTAGAATTCTCTAGACCAGCAGAAATTTCAGAACATCCAAAGATCAAAAAATTCCAAGGACTAAGAAGAAAAAATGAGCTCTTTATTCTCCTTTATAAAAAAAAAAAAAAACATTCTGTATAAATATATGGCTACTACATAGTCATAAACAATTCATGAAGACACGATCTATTCTCAATCAGATGTGTAATAATAAAGCATTACTCACCTAATGCTACCCTATCCCTACCTCCACACAAATGAACATGCCTGTATACACCAGGGTGTGCTAACCATTAATCTAAAAATCAGGCACAGAGCCATAGGAGATGGCTTCTGTCTGCATAGTGTTTTAAGTACATTTCTCCCATACATGAAATGCACCAGAACATTCTGCATAGTGGCAGCGGCTAATGAGTGATACAAAAACATCATTTGCCTGATCCTGATACACTAAGACTTTGATTTATAACATACGAAGGGAAGGGTGGCATGATTCATGATCTCTTCTAATTTAAATTCATTTATATTCCAAAGTTTTATTCATTGTGGCTTTTTTTTTTTTACCGCAAAATACGTTCTCAAATAATTAATTTAGTTTAACTCGGCATCTCCTCCTCCTTTCAAACTTCCCCCAAACGTACTTTCTGTGGAACGTACATTGTGATGAATGCACTAGATATTTTCTTCCTGGGGTTCAGGATGTCCCCAGTATTTAATCTCCTGGTAGTCAGATTTGATTCAGAAATGTTTTCTCATAAGACTCAAGATGACAGTTAGTTAAAGCTCTAGATCAGGCTCCCAATGCCCATGTTTGCACTTGTTGCTGTGTTTCCGACACATTTCCTAGGGCAGCAGAAAAAATTCTTTTTTTTGTGCGGCTCTCTCATGGTCTGAGGCAAGCACTTCAGCCTGTGGGAAATAAAAAAGATGAAGTTATAGAAGAAAGGACCGATTCAAGGTGAGGAGAGTAGTCGAACCCTGGGAGTCTGTAAAAATGGAGTACTATCGGGAATGCGACCTTCACCTTGGCCACCCTCATGGTTACCATCCATATTCATTGTTCACTGCCGCCTGTGGGGATGCCTGCTGGATGTATCTTTCTCAGGCTACAGCTATTGCCTCACAACAGACATACTCTCTCCACTACACCATTATGGAAGAGAACAACTTCATATATATATATATATACATATATATATATATTTTTTTTTTTTTTAACTTGGAGCTACTAACCACAAGAAACAACTGTAAAATGATTTTTTCAAAGCTTGTAATTATATTGTGCTTTACCATGTACAGACTAGTATGTAGTCCATCCTATCCACAGAAAGAGGCATGCTTTTCAGCCAGAAAATTTATTTGTTGATAGAAATTACTTGTGTTCTGGTAAACTTGCTGTCAGGGAGAAAAAAAAAAAGAATATTTAAGGGCACCTAGTTGGCTCAGTCGGTTAAGCATCCTACTTCGGCTCAGGTCAGGGTCTCACAGATTGTGAGTTCAAGTCCCACGTCGGATTCTGTGCTGACGGCTCGGAGCCTGGATCCTGCTTCAGATTCTGTGTCTTCCCCTCTCTCTGCCCTTCCCCGGCTTGTGAGCTCTCTCATTCTCAAAAATAAATAAATAAACATTAGAAAAAGAACCACTATTTATAGCATTTGACTACTTCCATGCTGCACATTCCCACTTTGGATGACTTGATCAGTGTATTGCCACCGAATGCGGAACTAGGAGGGCAGTTTCTACCAGCCTGAACTAGTTGGCACTCTACCGGTTTCAATGAAATGTGAAAGACAGAAACCCAAATGTATTTGTTATTTTTGCAGTGCAATTCAGGACCATGTTAGATCAAGAGACAAGTGATTACGACATGGGAATTTAATCTTCGGACTTTATTCCTTTAGATATGGTACGAAATTGATGCTCAAATAGGGAAGAACATCTTTCTGTTGTTGGCTTTTTCACACAGAAATGACTTTACTTGACGATCTTGGCAACATAGACAGCTATCCCTCGGAGGCAGAAGAGTGAGTGAAATTTCCGCCTGAAGGTAGGGCAGCCTTTGAGTCAATATGCATTTTGTATGCTTAAGGTACCCTTCTGACCCATTCCAGATCCTTCTGTGAGCAAAATCTCATCATCCACCCTTTACCTTAGAAAGATAGGCTTTGATGGATCCGCCTCGTGAGAGATAAAAGGAGGACGGTTTTGACCCGCCAACAAGTTCCTACCACGAGGGACGCAGTCATCTCCCTGGAGACGTTAGATCGTTGGTTCAACCCAGTGGTTTAAAGCCAAGACAACACCTTGCTGGTGCACGTGTTTTTTCAGGGGGCTCCTGCTCTCAGGTCTTTTACACGGACGTGCAGCCACCAGGGAAGAACACGTCCAGTAGAGTTGCAACACCGTCCCCTGGAGGGTGACCTCACGTTTCCCGTCAGAAAGAGATGAGATTTATCTGATGGGAGTGTCTGGTTCGGGCCCCTTCTTCCGGGCTGCGCAGATGGCGTGCTCTCCAGATGGGGTGTAAGTGTCCTGGGGCAGAGTCTGTCCTCTGCCTCTGCGTGAAGCCTGCGATCTGGGAGCCCCGGCAGCTCAACCGAGACGGAGCGAGCGTTTTTATGTGTGCTCCGAAGCCCTCTCCTCCAACATGGCTTTTTTCTTTACTTTTCTTTTTTTTTTTCTCCACGAGAGAGCTGAACCCCATCCTGCCACTCTCTCAGTGGTTCTGAACTCCAGTTGTCAAGAGGGAGAGATAAGGCATACCGTAGAGATACTGCGGGGTCTGTTCCAGAACACCCCGATAAAGTGAATACCACCATAAAGCAAGCCATATGAATTTTTTGGGTTTCCCGGTGCATATAAAAGTTATGTTTCCATGTACTGTAGTCTTTTTTTTTAATGTTTATTTATTTTTTAGAGAGAGAGAGAGCACAGCAGGGGAGGGGCAGAGAGAGAGGGGATCAGAGGATCCAAAGTGGGCTCCATGTTGACAGCAGAGAACCTGATGCCCGGCTCAAACTCGAGAACCTGCCAAGTTCACGACCTGAGCTGAAGTCAGATGCTTAACCGACTGAGCCACCCAGGCACCCCATGTTACACTGTAGTCTATTAAGTGTGCAATAACATGATGTCTAAAATATATATATATATATATATATATATATATATATATATATATACCTTAGTTTAAAAATGTTTTATTGAGGGGCACCTGGGTGGCTTAGTCGGTTAAGCATCTGATTACAGCTCGGGTCATGATCTTGCAGTTCGTGGGTTCGAGACCCCCCATGTCGGGCTTTGTGCTGACAGCTCGGAGCCTGGCACCTGTTCCAGATTCTGTGTCTCCCTCTCTCTCTGCCCCTCCCCTGCTCTGTCTCTCTCTCTCTCTGTATCGAGAATAATAAACACTAAAAAAAAAAATATTGCTAAAAAATGCTAAACAACATCGTGTGAGCCTTCAGCAAGTCATAATCTTTTTCCTGGTGGAGGGTCCTGCCTCGATATTCATGGCTGCTGACTGCTCAGGGTGGTGGTTGCTGAAGGCTGGGGGGCTGTGGCAATTTCTTAAAAGAAGGCAATTTCTTGCAGCATAGATTGACGCCTCCTCTCACGAGTCATTTCTCTGTAGCATGTGATACCGTTTGCCAAAATTTTCCTCGGAGTAGAACTTCTTTCAAAATTGAAGTCAATCCTCTCAAACTTTGCCACTGCTGTATCAGCTAAGTTTATGGAATGTTCTAAACCCTTTGTTGTCATTCCAACGGTCTTCACAGCATCTTCACCAAGAGTAGATTCTATCTCAAGAAACCACTTTCTTTGCTCATCCGTATGAAGCAACTCCTCAACTGTCCAGGTTTTACCACGAGATTGCAGCGAATCGGCCCCGTCTGCAGGCTCCCTCCACTACGTCTCTAAACTACGTCACTAAGTCTTGAAACTTCGATTTGCGAACAACAGCAACAAAAAAACCCATAATATCTGAGAAACACCATAAAGCTAAGTGCAATAAAAGAGGTGTGCCTGTCATGGGTACTCTGACCCCCAAACAGTCTACTTTTTCCTCCCCCTTGTTATAGGGGATCACGTCTCTGTCATTCACTTCCTTCTGTTTCACCGGGGTTTGAGGAGGAAGGAAGACAGTAGCTTTGTTCGTTCGCCAGGGTTTAACCGGCTACTCTTGTCACTGAGAATTGAAACACTCATGGAACAAACATATTAAGTAAAACTAGAATTTGATTAAGCATTGATGAATACAAGCTGGTTAAGCTGTATCTGTAGACTTGTGCTTTTGAAAACCTTACTCTATTAACTGTGAGACTCAGACTGTGGTACAGAAATGGCTTCATGGTAATCAGTTTGGGTGTTCTTGTTAAAGATTCAGATATAGATATAGATGATATAGATATAGATATAGATATAGATATACATACACATATACATATACATATACAGATATAGACATTCATATATATACTTTTTTTTTTCCAGAGTGCTTTCACACCCTTTAGCTCTCCAAGGATACTGTGAGGTTAATAACAAGTTACAACTATTTCCATTTCACAAATTTTAAAGAAATGAAGATAAATGAGTCTATGGTTTTCCCAGGCCACATGGCTAGTCATTTTCAGAGACGGAACCATCACTCAGATTTTCTCACTCCCACTTCTGTGCTCTTTTTACCCCGTCCCTTTGGCTTTTAAATAGGGCCGACATCAGAAGTCGTGGGCTACTTACACATGAACTCAGCAAATGTTGTATATAAAAGCAATGATTCCTTGTAGAGGGGCTGAGATTGAGGTGAGAGTTGTGAGACCCTCCTCTAGGACACAACACTTTAGCAGACATCAGAAAACACGGTAATCAAGAAAATAATAATTTAACGTTCTTAACGTCAAAATTAATTAAAGCCAAAACCTCAATGATGAATAAATATAAAAATTTTAAGTCAAAGCAAGTCAGGTGTTTGTTTTACAGTTGGCATAACGGGGCAGTGGAAACAGTCACTTGACCTTGGTGTTATTGTGTGACAGGGAGATTTCCAATCAGCCCCTGGTCCCTGGACCCAGTCAGGCCAGGGTAGGAGTCTCAGCCATGATGTACAAACAGATTTGACAATGTGAGTCTTTACGGACAGTCATGTGTGTCGATCGTGGTGCTTATATCATCCTTTCCTACTGGGTTTAAGATATGGGAGGATATTTCGGTAAATGCATCGGGGGGGCATTTTTCCTTTTGCTTTCTGCTATAATGTGTCTCAGCAAAGCAGTGATTCACGGGTTAATTCTTGGTCCATGGAGAACTTTGGAGTTTGTACTTATATCTGAATAGCAAAGAGAAGGAGGATGGAAAAAGGATTCATCTCTAATGTGAAAGAAAGGCTTCAGCTACCTACCCACTACAATAACGTCAGTCGCAGGGTAAAGGAATGGCTTCGAAAGCGGATTTGACTTCTGAGCTCAGCGGTGCCAATTTGGCCTCTCAGGCTCATGGTTCCTGAAGCTCGCTGGAGAAAAGGAGTGGTGAAGGTAAAACATTTTAGACACCAGGGATGGGAGCTACAAAATTATTTTAAAATATGTTAATTTGGCTCACGTAGCCCAACATGGTCTGTAGATTTAAAACCTTTGTTTCTGTGAGTGGTTGGCTTATTCCTTATGCAGTTGACATTTAGATATATTTCCACTTTAGCATAAATGATTTTGATAGAAGATCCTGCATAAGGTTTTTAAATTCTCTGGACACCCCTCTTCTAATTATTCAATTTTGCATATAATCGAAGTAACCACAGCTGTCATTTTTAGTGCCACTTTCATGAGAAAAAAAAAAATTTTCGGGGGTGCTTTTTAATAATACAGATTCCCACCTCCACCCGATATTGGGAGTCCACAGGCCTGGGATAAAAACCAGTCATTTGCATTTTTAACAAGCATGCTGATGATTGCAATATGGGTGGTGGTCCAGAGGTCTAGCTCCCTGAGAAGCCAGCTCTGCATCAAAGATTTGCTTGTAGGACACTTGTTGGAAAATGCTCTCAGGATCAGTTCCCATGGTGAAAGAACAAGTGAGCAGAGAAGGAAGGTGCCCAGTGGCCTCTCCATCCTCTGAAGCTGTGGGTCTGAGATGGTTCCTCAGAGATGCTACGATCACAATACAAGTCTGGGACCCTTTTCTCTCTCCGCCATCAAGCAGTCATTCTTTACAAGTTGCTGTAGAGAAGGGCTGACACTATACAGGGCTAGGTGGCTCTTTTCCTGAGAGCAAGGCAACCCAGAGGGGACCTGGGCAGAGACAGACATCACATTGCCCAGCCAGCACTTGGGCGGGGCCACGCAGCAAATGCTGATCCAGGGACTGTGGTCACAGGAGATGTATTCATTTTTTTTTTTTTAATTTTTTTTTCAACGTTTTTTTATTTATTTTTGGGACAGAGAGAGACAGAGCATGAACGGGGGAGGGGCAGAGAGAGGGAGACACAGAATCGGAAACAGGCTCCAGGCTCCGAGCCATCAGCCCAGATGCCTGACGCGGGGCTCGAACTCACAGACCGCGAGATCGTGACCTGGCTGAAGTCGGACGCTTAACCGACTGAGCCACCCAGGCGCCCCGAGATGTATTCATTTTTAAGCTAGATAATTGGAGAGCAGTCCCGTCATCCTTCAGCTATCTCTTCTGATCCACAAATAGGAGGCTACACATTCCAGAGTCCGGCTGCAATATTGTTGGATCTCCATGACACTGGGTTCCTGAATGTTGACCTAGAACCAATACCCTGAGCCAGCCTGCAACAGAAATGTAACACAAGCAAGAAAAAGCTAACGGGTTTCAAGCTACTGGGATTTCAGTATTATCTAGACTAACCTCATTAAAACAATGACCAGATTTCAGTTATACAGTAAATTGCATTGCATTGGTATTACCTAGTGTGATATTTACGATTTGACTGAAAATACATCTCAAGGCTCTGAGTAAGTTTAAGTTTGTAGAAATGCTATCTTGGGAAAGGAGATAATAATCCCCAGATTACAAAGGGGGAATTTTCACTTCTCTTATCTCTTATTGGACACCACTTTGGATACCCCAACTCTGCCATCTACTTTAAAAAAATAAAGCATTTTCCTCTACTATACTGAAGACATGGTAAGCACAAACCATATCATTATGGTGTCCCATATAAGGGGAAATACAACTTGTAAAATACAATTTTCCCTGGTGCCAAAAGGGAAGAGACTCTCCAACTTTCCTTTTGCTTTGAGAATTTTCTGCAGAAAATTTGCAGTTGTAAATATTCTCTCTGTCCCTCGGAGATGCATGTAACCTTTTTCAAATAGTTTAATGTCCCTCTTGCCTGTTTTATAAACCAGGAGTGATTTTGAGTAAGGGCCTTTGAGGCCATCTCTTTGAATTGTAAACACCAAGGAAAACAACACCCCGTTCTGCTTGTCTCTGTGGGGATTTCACTTAAGCACCTGACTACAAGTTTTTGTTTTGCACATCTTCCAAAATCTAACTGGGATAGCCACCGACCCCATATATCAAGTGATCACACTTAATCACATAAGGCTTGATGGTACCCGGAGACTGCCTTGAGAGATCTCTCAGACTATTTGCTTAGGTTCCATTTAAAACGTCACTGTGTACTTCAGCGACACGATTCTTGTGGTTATGACAGATAATTAGTATCAACCTGCATTATATTTTTCCAGATGAAATATTTGGTGCTTACGTTTCAGAGTATAGAAATGTAAGGGTGACATTGACCACTCAATTCACATGTACTGGTCTAGTCTCATAGTAGTGCCAGGAGGGGAAAAAAAAAAATCTTAGAATTGTCTGTGAGCATTTGTTTCACTTTTTTGTGAAGGTAAGATGGCCATCTAGGGGCACCTGGGTGGCTCAGTTGGTTGTGTCTCTCGATTTCGGCTTAGGGAATGATCTCACAGTCTGTGAGATCAAGCCCCACATCGGGCTCTGTGCTGACAGCGTGGAGCCTGCTTGGAATTCTCACTCTCTGCCTCTCACTCACTCTGTCTCTGTCTCAAAATAAATGCATTTTAAAAACTTAAAAAAAGAAAAAGATGGTCATCTATCCAGGCTTAAGGTGGGTGCCGTGTCCGTGCTTTAGGGAAAGTAGCAGGGTGGGGAGATTTTTCTATTGGCTGGAGGGCACATCCTAGATCTTTGGAGCTCTCTGAGGCTCAAAGATGTCAAGGCATCATTTAACATTTTAGGTTTTACAATACACGATCCTAAGTAGATAATTTAAATTTATTTGTCCTTAGGAAGGAATTAAATTTTTTGAATATGTGGTGTATCTCAAAGAAAGTAACTGAAATGAATTGGTTATGACACATACTTTAAACCAGGGAGTTTTTTTATCCTCTGTTGTTTATCATACTCATTGGTAAGACAGATGAGTAGACAGACCTACTTAGATACATGTATGTGTATCTTTGTATGTACGTACCCATGTTCATACATACAAAAATGAATACACTTTCAAACACTCCAAGTAACAAACTAATATGATGTCAGTGTCATTTAATTCTAGTTGGGGATGAAAACAAATCGTGAGTTACCTGATTCTTGGTCAAAGACTTTTGAAAAATTGGCTGGATCAATCAAACCATGATTTCTTTCTGAGTATTTGCAAAATTTCAGTACTATTACAAAATTACTAAAGTGAAAATTTATTGAGGACAGTTAGCCACAGACATTAACATGGGAGAAGTATGCTTCTAATTCAACTGGCTTTAAATCCACACACACACATTCTTTATTATATATAAAAGGAGGTTTATATTAAAAAATCATTATTTTGTTTTGGATGAAAATTTTAAATGTGATAATTACCAAAAATTCAGTTATGTCAAGGGAAACTTTTACAAAGTTTACTGTAAAGTGTATGTAATTTTGAACAATAAATGTATCTCAATAGGGCAACTTCTATTGGTAACTTAGGCTTAATGTGAATGTAATGTTTTATTGCATTCAAAACTTTGAGGACATTTTTAGAATGAGGGATAAGTAAATACTGTACGTTCAGTTTCAGGAACATTTCACTAAGATTCCCCCCCAAAAAATATGAGAACAAATTAAATAATTTATCTTTTTGATAGAAATTTTTGTCTCTGTACCAGTAATCATGGGAACACCTGTTCTATAATAAACAAAATATAAATTGAATTAACCAAGCATACTCCTTTTTAGAAAGCAATATGCTAAACCTGTAGCAAAACCTTGAGCTCAATTAGGGGAAGAATTAAATCTTTTTTTTCCTGACAATTAAAACAAAAACTGCTTCGATAATTTAAGAAAAAAATGGAAAAATGAATATGAAACCATAAAAGGAAATTGTGTTATAAAAAGAGAGTAAAGATCTTGGCTATAGCAGCCAAATTCCAGCATGATGATGCATTCATTTTGGCAATCGTAACATCATTTGGTTACATATGTTAGCTTTAGAGCCTCCTGGCTTATGTTTTCAAAAGCTAGAAAAGGATTTGGAATTGAAACGAATTGAATCAGGAAATGCGGTGTAATTAGTGTTTGATAAGAATAACAAAAACTTAAACAAAATGTAAGAAAATAGGTTATTATGAGTAACAGGATAAAATATTAGGCATTGTCAAGAGTCATAAGTTTATGATCAAGTATAAATAAGAATGAGGGAAAACAAAATCAAGTTCAGTATGGATAATGCAGTGATAGACCCTAGATTAAACAGTAGTCCTCTTCCAACTGAGAAGGTCATTGTACTTCAGATACATCCCAGGAGGGGAGAAGCCACGGTGACAGCGGTGACAGCAGGAGAAAGACCAGTTCATGTGGTCTAATCAATGGTAACAGTGGGTGGTCTAGGATTCAAGCAGGATAGTCCCAATTCCCTCTGATGTGACCTGTGGATTTAGGGCCTATTTTTTTTTACCAAAAAACAAAAGACAAAGTTGAGTTAGAACAGGAAGCTGAGAATATATTTAATTTTGAACAGGAAGTCCAACTTAAAAGCTAGCACATAGGTAATCAATCTCTTTTTTTAAAAAATCGTAGAAACTAACAAAGTAGCAGAGACTGCTCAGAAGTCTTATCCATAATAGGGCAAAATTTCTTCCAACTCAATACTAATGGCAGCATCTGACCATTGCAGATATCAAAATACAGGATTCTGACATACATTTTTAATGGCATAATTCTACCCAGGATCCTCTGTACTTTGAAATAGAGTAAAGGAATTGATGTTATCAACAGCGACTCCCCTTTCTAAATGAGGACCCAGTTATCATCGTAGCTGAGTTATGATAATAACACGCTTTGCAAAGACATGTCATATTTAAAGACTGTTGGCCATGAGGGTATCAATTGCAAATCCAGCTCTTATCTGCTGATTTTATTAGCCAGATCTTCTACTCAGCTTGTATATACCTTGTACACACACACTCCGACCCCCAACACACCACACATAATATACACATATAAGAAAACACATTACATATAGCATTGTGTGACTTCATATCAATATATATTTATTTATTTAAATGATTATATATTATATGCATGAATATATTCCAAGTGTCATATACATAGATAGATAATAGATAGATAGATAGATCTGCGAACTGATCCTAATGCAATCTCAACTAGAAAGAAATTGTGGCTCTTACATTCTCCTATTGTTTTCACTTGGTAAACAAGTCCTTAGGGATTGTTTCTGAGACAACACCTTCATCTGAGACGCCAACAGCCTAATTGTAATTTATTTTTACCAGGGGATTACCTGGCAAGTTATGTTTCCCTTCCAGGCTGTGTATTTTTTTAAACCAAAGGATATCTTTTTCATTTTATGTTCCACACAGCCAGTAAAGCACTAAGTGCATACGAGAACACAAATCTGAACTGATAGAAAGAAGGAGGCATAAGAGGAAGGGAGACAAAGGCAGGGTAGGAGGCTTTCGGGGATCTGTCTCTACTCTCCAGGGCCTGCGAGATACCAATCTTCACTAGTCCCCAGACTAGAATAAAACTGAGGAAGAGTAGGAATACTTGGTGAAGTTTCTAGGAATCTCAGAATAATAGTGTTCAGTCTCTCATGACACAGAGGAAGGAGAAAGACAACAGAGTATCAGAGCCAATAATTTCCTCATTGATTAAACCATAACCTAGGCGGGGCACCTGGGTGGCTCAGTCGGCTGAGCGTCCGACTTCGGCTCAGGTCATGATCTCACAGTTCATAGGTTCAAGCCCCCCGTCGGGCTCTGGGCTGACAGCTCAGAGCCTGGAGCCTGCTCCAGATTCTGTGTCTCCCTCTCTCTCTGCCCCTCTCCTGCTCACGCTGTCTCTCTCTGTGTCTCAAAAATAAATAAACATTTAAAAATAAATAAATAAATAAATAATAACCTAAGCTATTTGGGGGGAGAAAAAAAAAAATCTCTCTGCAAGGTTACATCCCTATGCCACAACCCATATGTCCCTATTTCACATATGAATCTTCCAAATCCTCATCTCCCTTACTTGTAGTTTTCTTCTCACGCTGATGTTTGGGAATTGATGGTGTAAACATCCACCTTAAAGTCTAAAACAAAGCCTCACCTTTTCTAGTTCCCTGTTCGGGAGAAAATGTCCTCTCCGGATGCGTTCACACTTGGCCTTGTTCAAGAGCAATCACTTACCATTCTATTTGAAAAACAACAACAACACTCTAAAAACAAGCAAGCAAAGAAAAAAAAAAAAAACCCAGAAAATAGGCTTGCAGGGACCAACCCCAAGCAGCAATATGGGTCAGCGGACTTAGAGACAAACCGGATTAAGCCCTAGTGAAACCGTGGATTAGACTCAGGAGCATCAGACATCACAGGCATCGCAGCCGCCAGCGTGGGTGTGCTGACCTGTCAGGAGGGATTCCAGTCGACCTGGGAACGTGGTTGTGTGCTTTTTCCAGGCAGCCACAGAGGCAAAGGGCTGGGGTAAAAATTTGTGGGTCTCTGTGGGATATGATTATTCTTTCAGGGCCAAGGATCAGGAAAACTTGGAGAACGATTATCGAAGAGTAGACTTCTGTGTTTTTGTCTGTTATAGAAAAGCTTGTGCACATCGGTTTCCTGTGCATAGTAATGAAACTATGTGATATACTGTGGCCAGTCTAGTTACAGGGAGGTATGTTCACCTGCTTGATGGTTCAGTTTCTCACCAAATATTGGCTGATTATTTGCACAAGAAATTTTGCTGGCGATTCTAAAGGATACACAGTAAAGCACATTTATAAATTATATTGGCTTCAAGTTTATGACATAAGAAATGATAGTATATTTCTAACTAATATACACAGAAATAGATACTAACCATAACGGAAGCTAGATCTACGTTACTATAGTGAGTCACGATTAAGGCACATGGGAACTCAAACAAGGATTCGCTAGTTTTCAGTTTAGAAATAGAAAATAAAGTTTGTGGTAAAGATGAAATTTGAGTTAGAAGGAGGTGTTTGCCTTAGAGTTTAAGGGGGAAAAGACACCTTTGATACAGAGAACAGCAGAAGAAAAAGCACACAGAAAACTTTCCACTTTGGATTCAAAATAGCCTGCAGTTCAGGACGATGAGTATCTGCGCTTAAGATAATGACAAATTATGAGAAAACCACTTACATGGGTTGTTGGGTTCAGAGCATGGAAAAATGACGAATATATATGGGCATCATTCCATAGGCAATGGGGAGTCATTAAATAATGTGAACAAGAGAGTGATCTTCAGGAAATACGTCTGGCAGCCATCTCTGGGAACGTATGCTCAGCATAGGGAACAACGAGAGAGGAAGACAACAGTTGGGGAGAGACCGTAGCCCCCCAGGGTTTCTGGAAGGAAGCAGGGAGAGTGGCAGGCTGATGAATGAGAGGCCTTTGGGAGAGAAAACAAACGATATACTGCAAGTCAACAGGGGTGGAACTGAAAGAGAAAATAGTCAAAATGATGACAAACAGCTAAACGATGGTCCAAAAAGAATGTTTTGAGAAGCAACAGATTCTGTCAAAAGAAGTGTGATGTTCCTGAGAGATAGAGATCCGTCACGCTGCAGAAAAACTCCATAAGGGGGTTCCATTCGATTCGTTTGAAATTAACTGTTGCTTTTGATCAAGGAATTAAGAGCCCTATTTGCAACACTGTTGTCATTGGCTTTCTGACGTTGGAAAATAGACCTTATTTTGTATGAATTGTCCTTAAGATTGGATGGAATCAGTAGGCAATAGCAAGTTTGATTTCCCTTCTTCTTCAGGTAGAAATTCTCAACTTTAAGAAAGGATAGATGCATCAAAAGTACTCCTGGGCAAAGATTCCAGCCAGCTTCATGAGTTTTGTTGTTCCTATTTAGGTCTGTCCATTTGGTTGCATAACTGGTGAAGATTCAGTCTGAGCAAAGTGAATGCTGATCTTTGGAAAGCATGCCGAATTATTGTCTGGAATTTGCTTATCTACGATCCCTTTTCTCTCACATATTGCTTGCCCACCAATATCAGGTGCTTTCATGCAGTCTTTGACCACCCAGCTCCCTTCTCTACAGGGCTCTGGCAGGCCCTGTGTTCCCCTAGCACCTGATACTCTGGACGCTTCCTAGGTACACGTCTCCACCAAGTATCTACTGTTCTTGCAGGCTACTAGGGTCTGGCTTCCTGTGCTGTGAGAGTTAGTTACAAGGTGGCCAACCAACTCTAACCACCTACTGATTTAAAAAAAAAAAAAAAAAAAAAAAAAAAAAAAAAAAAAGGAGACTGAAAGAACATATCCCAAAACATTCAGACCAGTTACTGCTGGGGGTGAGAAAAAGAGGGTGTGGAAGATAGGATGTGCGTGTGTGCACATGCATGTGCACTGTGGGAGCTACAGGGAGATGTGAAGGCATAAAGCTCAAAAATAAGTTCGTGTAAGAACATTCAAAAGCAGCTTAAGAAACAGAGGAAGGGGACAGAGGCAGTATCAGTGGAGCATGTGGGTAAATTCACAGGCTTGAGATTCAGAAGTGGGGCAACCCTGTTCTAGATCTCACTGAATCTGTGAAGTGTAGCATGTTACTTAAACTGAATAGTTTGTTTTGCTATCTACAACATTAGTTAGATAAACAGCATGAATTCCCATTTTCTTTTGGGAGGATGATTAAACTGGACGATAGACATGTCATTAGCTTTTATCTTTATCGTGGTGGATTGCTTTGACATTTCTTCTCTTCTTTGTCTCACGGTGAAGAACTAGTTTTGAGTTGTTTGCTCCCACGAATTCTCACCTGTGCCAGATGGTAGTGAGATAGTCAGAACTGTCCCAATTTTTTGGTAAAATTTTCCACTCCAGAACAGAGCAGAGCTAATTGGCTCCTAAGGGATTTCTTTTCCATGACTAAATAATTTGTCCGAGTGCTGTGGTACTTATTTTTATTTAGAAAATAACTCATTATGCATGCTCATTTGAAATAACCAAGATATAAAACTATGTTGTATACAGTTTATGTTGTAAAACCCTACTGGTCTGCACATATCTTTGTCATCACCCAACACATGTCATGGGCATACTAAATATGCATACATTTATAATATTGTAGATAAAATTTTCCACTCTGCAGTTAGCCTAAATACTATGCCATGGATACTTTGTCCATTTTTCTGTATGTTCGATGCTGTGGGAACCACAAGAAAGGCTAAAGTCTGAACTTTCCTCTTTTCACACTGCCCCATCACCACCTGCCTCTCTAGCTGCCCTGCTTCCTGCCAAAGATCCAATCAATCCCAAGAACCTGTTCTCTATGGACTTCCTCATTTTTTTCCCAATGCACATTCAAACTCATAAACACATGACCCGACTTGCGTGTAAGGTAATTTTTTCCCCCTTGTTTTGTAACAGTGAGAGTATACTGTGTGTACACATTACTGTCTCTAGTTTTCCCCCGGGTCCGCTGGTATATTTCAATGCATTGTTTGCAATGACTGATTAATCTTCCATTGTCTGAATGGACCATATTTATTCAACAGATTTATTAATGGACTCTCATCGTTTTGAATATTTTGCCTCTATTAGCAATGCTGTGATAAACATTCTTATAATAGGAGTGCTTCAGGAAAATGTGTTCAAACTTCAAAGGAGAGTTTTATGGAAAAGTATTTTGGATGAGCTGGTAGATACACAAGGTAAAGGACGAGACCTTTGTAAGGTAAGTAGTAGTCAGTTTCAGGAGAAGAAATGTGAACAGAGACAGAGAGAGAAGTGGACCCTTACGCTATTCTAGCTTGGTCAGAACAGTGATGATACTCAACTGGAAGACAAAGGAAAAGTCAGGCAATAAGAGCAACATGAAGAAAGACAGGAGACTTGTATATTTGGGGCACGACTAGTAGCTCATGAGAGCAGGAGTAAGTGAAAGACACAAATAGACAGATTTTGTTGGGTTGATATGCTGATTGTGTTGAGTAGAAAGGTAAGGAATTTGGACCTTCTGCTGCTGCAAAAAGGGAATGAAACACACGATGTGACTTTTGTTTTACAAAGATTAGGTTCTCATTTCAACAAACATTTCCCAAAAAAAGAAACCCAAACTAAATGTTCTTATCAGTTGTCAAAGAAATGGAGAGTACACCAGGAACACAGTTTCTGTTTCCCATGGATAATACATTGTAAAAGTATAGCAAAGCAATGAATTTCCTGCTGTTAGAAAATGAGTCACTATCTTTCTATAATGCAAATCAGCCATTTATACCAATCGCCTGAAAACCACAAACTCTCTCAGTCAGTAATTCTCCTTCCAGGAATGTGACTTAATTAAATAATTACAGCTGTATGTAAAGATTTAGCTCTAGATTGTCACTTTATTTAAATAATAAAAAAATAGGAGCAAACCAAACATCTCAAAACGGTGAAGTGGTAAAATAAATTATGGTGAACTCAATTAATGGAATATTCGGTGGTTTAAATAGTGTTATACAAGATTCAATTGTATAAAATAAATGTAATATACTGTAAAGTGGGAAATGAGTTCACAAACATTTTAGCATTAACATTTAAAATGTAAACCTATGTGAAATATATATATATATATATATATATATATAAAACATACATATGCATCTGTACTTGTACACATGTATTCATTTGTGTCCAGGTATATATATTTACCTCTATATATTATATATACTTATATACATGTATACATTATATTTATATGATATTATAGAGAAAAACCTGGAAAGATGCACATCAAATTAACTTCTTTTCAGGGGCGCCTGAGCGGCTCAGTGGGTTAAGTGTCTGACTCTTGGTTCCGGCTCAGGTTATGATCTCACGGTTCCTGAGATTTAGCCCAGAGCGTTTGGGCCCTGCTTTGACAGTGTGGAGTCTGCTTGGGATTCTCTCAATCTTCATCTCTCTGCCCCTCCCCTGTTTACTCACACACTCTCTCTCTCTCCCACTCTCTCAAAATAAATAAATAAAAACTCTAAAAAAAATTAACTTCTTTTATTTTTCTTTGTTGATTCTTTAAGATATATTCTTTCAAAACCATAGAGAAACAATAACTACTAACCATAAATGCACTTTTTTTAGTTTTTAAATGTTTGTTTATTTATTTTGAAAGAGAGAGAGACAGCACGAGCAAAAGAGCAGAGAAAGGGAGGGGAGAGTGAGAATCCCAAGCAGGCACTGAGCTCTCAGCACAGAGCCTGATGTTGGGCTCAGTTTCACAGTTTGTGAGATTGTGACCTTAACCCAAATCGAGAGTCAGACACTTAACCCACTGAGCCACCCAGGTGTCCCTATATATGCATTTTTAAATGTAGATATATAAATACCACCCCGTCCATAGTGGAAGCATGTATTGGGAAGAAACTAAAGGTGAGGGACCATTTAGTACACTCTCCACATGACAAATAATGGTAACCTGAATTAAGTCCCATTAGGGGAGTTGAAAAGGAGAAAGAAGTAAAAGGTGTGGGAAGACAGTGCCTTAAAAATAAGTTTAATTTAAAATTGGTAATAGTGTTGCACGGGGGTAGACTGTAGCTACACCTGTGGGGAGCACAGCATTATGCATAGAGTTGTTGAATCACTACGGCATTCACTTAAAACTAATGTAACATTGCGTGTCAAAAATACTCAAATTTAAAAAGAAGCGTAAGATATGAAATAAGTTAGCAACTTAAGAATTGAGAAAAATCACAAAATTGCTTTAAGTTGTAGGCCACTGGAACAAAGACTTTTCCATCCAGTTTTGTCTAAGTATGGTATTACATGACTCCTATACCTCAGCTCACTTTTGGTCTCGACACCTCAATTTCCATTTTGGCTAAATGGTGGCCTTTGTCATTGCTGGCAATACCTTAGTTTTCACTGGCTTTGTCCTTATGCCTGAGAACATGTCGTTGAATCAGGGGGTTCAGACCAGTTCATGCCAGTGGTGTATTCTCAGGCTCTTACCCTGTTCCTGTTGGGCCAAACTTAATAAACCTTCATATGCTTTGTTTCCGAAAACTTTTACCCGCATGGTATGGGTTGCATTGTATCTCCCCAAAAGAAATGTTCGAATCACATGAAGGTGACCTCTTTTGGAAATATGGTCTTCGCAGATGTATTCAAGTTGAGAAGAGGCTTAGCCTAGTCCAATGTGACTGGTGTCCTTATAAGGAGAGAGCACTGTGTGAGGACAGAGAAAGGTTTTATTATGACAGAGGCAGAGATCAAGAAGGACCCAGCTGTGCTAATGACTTGATTTTGGATTTCTACCCTCCTGCGCTGGGAGAAAAGACACTTCTGTTGTTTTAAGTTACCCTGTTTGTGGTAATCTGTTGAGGCAGCTTTGGAAAACCAATTCTGCACTATCTAAATTCTAAAGTTATAGAACAAAGGAAAACTAAACACCCCAAATTCCATGAGGAAAAGAATGGTATCTACCTTGTTTATTGCTATTCTTCACACCTGTCATACAATCTATGCTAAATAAAGGTATTTAGGGAGAAAACTGTGCATATCTGTTCTGTATATTCCTTCTATAATAGCTGAGTGGTAGAGAAAAGAGAAGGTTTCCTGAAAACGCTGACATATGTAAACAAAGTGAAGATGAGATAGCGAAATATATGTGATAATGCTAATAATTATTTTATAAAATAGTCAGCATGTTGGGTCAGAGGAAGCATCGTGGAAGCTAATTAATCTTCAACGTTGTATTGAAGAAGTTTCATTTGTTTATGTTTTAGCAGATTATTTATTTGTTCTTTCTGTGTCATATAAAGCTAAACACGGGTACAGAGCAGACAAGGCAAATTCAGCATGAAGTAAAAATTGGATACAGGACAAATAATATAGCTAATGAGAGCAATATAAAATCCAACACAATTACAATAGAAGGTTCTGGAAGGGAATTTTTGAATGCAACAAGCTGCTATTGGCCTTGAATACGAAATCAGAAGTAAGAAAACAAGAAGGACATTTTATCAAATATAGTCATTTGTGTTCTTTGTTCCAAAATATTGGAGTAGGGAATATGAAGTGAACAATGCTAACATAATTAAAGAAAAAGAATCTCCAGAGTCTGTCACTAGAAACACAAATGAAAGAGAAAACATGAATATAACTGAAAGAGTAATGCCATTCATAAGGCCAAGAATTATCAATGGGACCTCTGAGAAGGTTGTTGCTTTAAAGTGTGGTAAATGAAAGGGCAGGTGCTAAATTTAGTTTTACATGGTCGAGTGCATGAACTAACAAGTTAAAGGTGTAAAGGAGCCTATATCAGGTTCCCATGGCTGCTTACAAATTACCACTAATTTAATAGATTAAAACAACACACATTTATGCTGTTCCAGGTCTGAAGGTCAGAAGTCTTAATGAGTCTTATGGGGAAAACCAAGCCTCCTTCTGGAGGCTTTTGGGAGAGAATCTGCCTCGTGTCCCTGTCAGCTGCTAAAGGACACTTATGTTCCATGGCCCTTGACCTTTCCTGGCATCACTCCAATCTTTTGCTTCTATGTCAAAGCACATCTCAACTACTGACTGAAATCTCTTATAAGGAGACTTGTGATTATATTGGGCGCACTTGAACTAGATGAATCCTATGATCCTAAGTTCTTTAACTTAATCACATCTCCAAAGTCTCTTTTATCATGGAAGGTAATATGCTCACAGGTGCCAGGGATTGGGATATGGACATTTGGGGACCATTATTCAGCCTACCACAGAGCCCAGTAGATCATTCTAAGTATGAGACTCAAAGTAATTAAATAAGTAATTAAAATACGGTACTGGCTGAAAAAAACAAAGCAAAACACGTAGCTCCAAGAAATGCTAGAAAGCGTTAAAGTTGCAGCCTATAGAAGAAAATGCAGGAAAATGTTTACTTCCTGCTTGTGATTAAATAGAAACATATATTATATTTAAATCCCATTTAGACCACTTACTAGTTGCATTACCTGTAAGAAGTCACCGGTATACATTTCAAATTCCAAAGCTAGAGTTCCCACCTTTTATTTCTAATCACCTCTTTGATGTAACTGGTATTTCTTGAACTATGACAGATTGTAAGGCATCGTGCAGCACACAGGTGAATGACCCGAATCTCAATATACACAGAGGCACAACCTTAAGAAAATTGGATTTCAATGATCACTGACTGGATGGGCACACGTGCCCTGATGCACAAAGGAGGAACTAATTTACCTCTGCTCTCATCGTCCCTCCCCATGCCCTGTAATAATGAATGACATTCGTCATGATGAGGACCGGGGAGGACTCAGTTCCACCACTTACTGTCTTCTGATATCTACTCTCAGACCAAGTCCTGTAAAAGTCACTTACTCTTTATTTCTAGAAGTTCTCTGCATGCATGCATGTGAACTTCCACTATGCTCGTCCAATTGCCGTATTTACCGCTGGAGAGTGGAAAACACTCACACATCCATTTTCGGCCCTGTCCGTCTAAGCTTCTGCAAGTTCAAATCTTATCAAGTGCCTCCTTGCTTAATCACTTCCTTTGCTCTTAAAGACCCAAATGTTGAACACATCCTGCCTGGCCCTCAAGAATCTGACCCTGACCTACATTAGTGGCGTCATGATGTGCAAAATTGTCCTCACTCTCTGTGCTCCAACCACAGAAGATGTTTTCAAGTCCTTGCCCTTCTGGCCCTGCTTCCTCTTCCTGGAATGACTTTCCCCCCTCTTTCTCTAATAAATGCCTCTTCTTCTTTTATAATTCAGTTAAATTATCTCTCCTCAGGGATCTAGTCCTTGACCTCCCCAGAGGAGAATACATAGCCTCAGAGTACCTTTTATCTCTCGTTTGTGGCATTATTGATGACTGCACTTAAATAAATCTATTGTGTCATGAATGGTTTAAGTAATTACACAAATCGTAGACCGTTGGCTCCATTATTCAATGATTGGTAAATATTTTTTTTGGATGACTGAATAGCTTAAAGGATAATTAAAGCCTTTCCAAGTTGATAGATAAGTAAACCATTTCTAGTCAGAGAGGGAACTGTCGGTTGAAGCTTAAGTGTGAAGTCAATAACTCTAGTTAAAAATAACAAAAGGAGAAATGTTGCTCATACACAGAGATATCCCACAGTGGGAAAGTGTGGTCCGAAGAGTATAGTGAAGGAAAAAAAAAAGGTCAGGAAGTATGAATTTTACTCAGGATTGTCAATGCACACAAATGTGGCTTTGAGTTCTCCATCTTGGAAAATCACCTGAAGAAAGAAATCTTACTCTCTCCAGAGATTTCATTCTTTATTAGCACAGCCGATTCTAGTGAAATTCAAAAGGACTCAAAATACAAACAAAAATAATAAATTTCTTTCATTCAAGGTAAAGGATTAAGAACTAAAAACCTGACATGAAGGAAAGTAACAGAGGCGGGACCAGATGCAGCATAAATGTGCTGTTAACACCTCTTTAAAATCTTTGAGCATCTGTAAGACTTGATTGAAATATAAAATTAATGGTTTATAAACCTATTTTTGAGTTAAATGAAACATCTACTAGCACATTTAAAGCAGTTATTTCCTGATCTCTTCTGAGCTTATTCACCAAAGGAACAGTTGAATGCATTTCTAATCAACTACAAATTCAAATGTGAAATGATCATTTGGTTCATTAAAAAAAAAAAAAAAAAAAAAAAGTAGTGGGCTTTCCAATTGCATCATTATTGTTACACTTAGATTCCAGGGAGGAAAATACTAGTAACACTCATTATTCAGTTTCCTTTGCTTATATTTTTGATGGTTGTATTTAAAGGTATAAAATCAAATATGTTTGTATGTTTCACGGAGCTCTGTCTTTGAAAAAGAATAATAGTTTCTCTAAATCTTAGCAGATCAGGTTGATGGAAGATTAAAGACAAACTTCACTTTTTCTGTATTAGTTTTTTTTCTTAATATATTTCCAGAGACAATTTGGAAGGAGCGTTGAATAGTAAGTTAGTCATTATACCCATTCTGCAGTAAATGTAGAGAAGGGTATGAGAATACTTATAATAAAGAAGTTTCTAAGAATAATTTCAAAAGGTCAACCGTCAATTTTTTTTGAGGCTGCCTGCTATTATCTACAAAGAAATCACTGAAAGAAAGAAGAAAGAAACAAAGAAAAAGAAAGAAAGAGAATATCGACCAAATTTAAAGCTGTAATTAGCATAAAT
Source organism: Panthera pardus (assembly GCF_024362965.1). Lineage (NCBI taxonomy): Eukaryota > Metazoa > Chordata > Mammalia > Carnivora > Felidae > Panthera > Panthera pardus. The sequence continues at coordinate 78,738,092 of NW_026526710.1, read as the reverse complement.
TATGAAGAATTAAAAATATCAAAAGAAAAAAATAAAATATAATAGTAGGGTTTCTGTATTAAAATGTATAGTCTTGGGGCACCTGGGTGGCTCAGTCGGTTGAGTGTCCAACTTCAGCTCAGGTCATGATCTCTCAGTCTGTGAGTTCAAGCCCCGTATCAGGCAATGTGCTGACCGCTCAGAGCCTGGAGCCTGCATTGGATTCTGTGTCTCCCTCTCTCTCTGACACTCCCAAGCTCATGCTCTGTCTCTCTCTGTCTGTCAAAAATAAATAAACATTAAAAAAAAATTTTTTAAACATATAGTCTTAGGAGAAAATGTATAATTTTATGATTTGAACTATAATCTCAAACTGTGATCACAGATTTTATGATAATAGCGGTAATAATTGCTATGTTTTTTCATAACTTTTATGAAAAATTAAGTTATGGTATTTTTATTATGGTATTTTTATTTTTATGTTTCTAAGATAATATATGAATCAATAAATTTAAATCAAAAATATAAATCAATTATACATATATATAATTATATATAAATCAAAATATAAATCAAGATAAATATATGAATCAATAAATTTAAATCAAAAATATAAATCAATCAATCAATAAATCTAAGATAATAAATATATGAATAAATATATGAAGCAAATATTCAGAAAATAAAAATTAAAAACAATGAAATGCAGAAAATAAAAATTAAAAACAGATGACAAATAAATATATTAAATTAGTAAAAATTTTAAAACTCATTTTGTGTACCTTATATTTTATTTGCAATGAAAAGCCAAACGTTGCAGAGCCAGCACACGAAGTTGCTAATTCTTGTGTAAGCTCACATGGACAGCGTGCATATTATAAATGACACGTACACATATAGTTGCAACTTAAGTTTTAGAGCTGGTACATTTTGACATGAAAAATGTGCACACCAAGGTTGATAACATACACCCCCTATTAAATCAGAACAAAGTATGTTAAACTGAAGAGATTTATCCTTAGAGAAGGAGACTTCAATTCAGTAATTAAAAAGGATAAATCATTTGCATGAGATATTCATTCCATGTAATGTGTAAAAACAGACAGCCTCCAGTAAAACTGTCAAATGAAGCAGGTTTGAAAGTCCTGTGATCTCTGCGTATGTTTAATGCACTCATAATTACTACATAGCAAGGTGTGTGTTAAATATAATAAATGTAAGTCCTGAAAGTGGGCTTGATTTTAGAATTTTATCATAAACTTGGCTCCGTATCACTTAATTTCTTTCTTAAACCAGTCTGGCCTTGACAATCTGTCTCTCTCTCTCTCTGTATATGTATAGCATATGTACAACAACTGTCTATATACACATATACATACATATACATATACATATATATATACATATACATATACATATACATATACATGTATGTATATGAAAGGAGAGGATTTGCAGGATTTAAAGTGTTACCCAACTAGAAAGGATGAAGTGTGTCTAAGATAAAAATCTGTATTGATAATTATTTGTTAAGAGACAACTAGCTTTCACTTAGTCTTGGGATTTTCTATACATCAGATCATGTACTTATCCGTGCTGTGAGTATATAATATTTTTATAATTTTTACTTTACCTCTCCCAATATTCTGTGGGTCCTTTTTAAGCAGTAATTGTCTGCCTCCCAGAGCTAAGCACAAAACCTGGCATATGTTGGATGCATTAAAATGTGTATTAAATTAAATTGAATTAAGTCAAATGAAATCAAATTAAATTGAGTTGAATTAAAGGTACTGGTAACTTTAAAAGTATTATCCGAACAGAAAACTGCATAAAGCTCTAGGACGAGGGACAGAGAGTGAATATAAAAAAGGAGTTGGGTATCAGAACTGGCAAAGTAGAAAAATGTGTGGGGTTAGAAGATTTGTATCAGAAACATGAAAGAAGTAAGATGAAGTTGAAATCGAACTAGGACTTGACACAGAAGTAAGTGTCCTTAGTCTTAAAGTAAACTATTTCAATCCTTGAACCCTGGATGGTATCGATACCAAACTCTGTAGATCCATTGAGCCTGAGTTAAAATTTATATGGCTCCATCTTGCTGTAGGACACAAAGTGGGATAAAAAAGTCTGATGAACATGGGAGGAAACATGTCTTTCTAGCTTAGCCCTTTGATTTCACTTCTGGGAGGTCAACATGATCAGAGAATAAACAAGAAAAGAAAACTCCTCTTGGGGCGCCTGGGTGATTCCGTTGGTTAAGCGCCAGGTCATGATCTCACTCTTTGTGAGTTTGAGCCCCATGTCAGGCAGGCTCTGAGCTGACAGCCCAGAGCCTGGAGCCTGCTTCAAATTCTCTCTCTCTCTCTTTCTCTCTCTCAAAAATAAAATAAACATAGAAAAATTAAAAATAATAAAACAAGGAAAAGAAAACTACTCTAAATTTTCAAGCAGAAGGATTTCGGTAAAGGGTATGGCTTAGATCAGTCATGGGCGAGCTAAAACTCCAAATTAAGGACGAGGTAACCTAAAGATTAACAAACGCAAAAAGCTGCTGCTGATTCTGGGCTGAAAAAACACAGTGACTGGAACTAAGGGAGTAGTTTCAGCATTACTAGAACCAAGAAATGGAATCAGGGCACTTCTGTTCATCAGGACCTGGATATGACAGCTGGCAGAGATGTCATCCAGAACCAAGTGGGAGCTGGTCTTTTCCTGCTTTCTTATAGCCTTCTGTTGTTGCCTTTGACTGTACCTCGCTTTGGAAACCTGGGAAGCACAGCTGCTAAGCTTCAGCCCTCCTGCAATCCAATGATAATGATAATGATAATGATAATGATAATGATAATGATAACGATAATAATACATTTTTGGGGCGCCTGGGTGGCTCAGTCGGTGGAGTGTCCAACTTCAGCTCAGGTCACAATCTCGCCGTTTGTGAGTTCAAGCCCCGCGTCGGGCTCTGTGCTGACAGCTTAGAGCCTGGAGCCTACTTCGGATTCTGTGTCTCTCCATCTCTCGGTCCCTCCCCTGCTCATGCTCTGTCTCTCAATAATAAATAACTGTTAAAAATAATGTTTAAAAAAGTCAGGTAATTTTGGGGCACCTGGGTGGCTCAGTCGATTAAGCATCTGAATTTGGTTCAGGTCATTATCTCATGGTTTGTGGGTTTGAGCCCTGCATCGGGCTCTGTGCTGATGGCTCATAGCCTAGAGCCTGCTTTGGATTCTGTGTCTCCCTAGCTCTCTGCCCCTCCCCCACTCATGCTCCGTCTCTCTCTCTCTGTCAAAAATAAATAAACATTAAGAAAATTAAAAAATAATAATACATTTTTAAAAATAGGGAAAAGGAAAAGATTAGATCTGGGAACACAAAAGCCAAGATTGTGCACGGCCATTTCATATTTTCTCCTTAGCTTCTCTTCTCACTCTTCTCTACATATAAACTCTTATATAAGAGCCTGATACTTCATCTCTCATGATACAGTTATCAATTCAACAGGGAATGTGAACAACCTTTGAACAAATGGGGCTGAGACAATGGGATAGTCACAAGCAAAATAATTAATATGGACCCCTATTTCATATGCACATGAAAATTAACTCCGAATGGATCACTGATTTGAAGATAAGTTCTAAAGTTGTACCATTCTTAGAAAAAAAGTGGAGGAGTAAATCTTTGGGGCCTTGAGTTAGATGTGGATTTCTTAGAAACAATACCAAAAAGCAGAGGCAACCAAAGAAAAAAGTAGATAATTTGGCTTCATCAAAATCAAATACTTTTTTGCTTCAAAGAATACCATCAAGAAAGCATAGTAAAGGCCCATGGAACGAGAGAAAATATTTGTATATCTGAAAAGGGACTCATATTTAGAATACATAAGGTCAGAAACAGAAAGACAAAAAATGGGCAAAACATTTGAAGATGTAGTCACCTGAAGAAATTATACAAATAAACACAATATACAATGTATAAGCATGGTATATAGGAAGTACATGGAAAGATGCTCAATATTATTAGTCATTCGGGAAATTCACGTTAAAGCCACAAGGAGATACCACTTCATACCCACTACGATGGCTAAAATCCAAGACCGTCAATAACTAATGTTGGCGAGGATGTGGAAAAATGGGATCCCTCCCATGTTGCTGTTGAAAATATAAAATGGTGCAGAGACTTTTGCAAAAAAAAAAAAAAAAAAAAAAAAAAAAAGGCATTTCCTCAAAGTTTTAAACTAGAGTCACCATAAGATCCACCAGTTCAACTCCTAGTTATACACCCAGGACAATTGGGAACGTATGTCCAGGAGTGGCTGGGTGGTCAGTTAAGAGTCTGACCTCAGCTCAGGTCACGATCTCACAGTTTGTGAGTTCGAGCCTGGAGTTGCTGGTGAGGAGCCTGCCTGGGATTCTCTCTCTCTCCCTCTCTCTCTCTGCCCCTCCCTCACTTGTGTGCATGCTGTATCTCTTTCTGTCTCTCTCTCTCTCAACATAAATAAATAAACTTGAAACGTATGTCCACAGAAATGCTTGTACCCCAATGTTCATAGCTGTACTCTTATAATAGCCAAAACTGCCTATCAGCTAAGGAATAGATACAATTTGATTTATCCCTACAATGGAACATTATTCAGCCGCAAAAATAAGTGAGGCATTGATACATGCTCTAACATGGATAAACCTTAAAAGTATGCCAAATGATAAAAGTTAGTCAAAAACACAGCAACATTGTATGATTCCATCTATATGCAGTATCTAAAATAGACACATCTATAGAACAGAAACTATACAGTTGCTCCTCTGAAGCAGGGAGGGGAGGGGCACCTGGGGGACTCAGTCAGTTAAGTGTGAGACTCTTGGTTTAGACTCAGGTCATGATCTCACAGTTCATGAGTTCGAGCCCCGTGTAGGGCTCTGTGCTGACAGCACAGAGCCTGCTTGGGATTCTCTCTTTCCCCCCATTCTCTCTGACCCTCCCCTGATTTCTCTCTCTCTCTGTCTCTCAAAATAAATAAATGAACTTAAAAAAAAAAAATTAAAGGTGGGAAGGGAGAAGTGTTGAGTGGCCATAGGGGCACGTACTACTAACGGGAACAAGGTTTCTTTTGGGGTGTTGACAGACGATAATGATGTTTTATAACACCGTGGATATAAAACCACTAAAAAATGCTGGGCACCTTAAATAGTGAATTTTACAGTAAATGACTCCTACCTCACCAATGCTGTTAAAAAGAGGGCATTTGACTTTGCCTCACAAACAAAACAAATCCTTTTGCATCCCTTACATCAAAAACGGTATGGTTCATGCTTTAGTAACCTAAAATAGTTAAGATCATATTTTGAAAATGTGGAAGAAGCAGATTAAAACAAAATATTGGAGTTTCAGAGTACATACCGCATACAGTGATCAACACGCTCAGGAGTGGTTTGTTTAAATTGTTACCTGTGAGGCTGCTATGAAAATCAGCTAACTTGGGGCATCTGGGTGGCTCAGTCAGTTGGGTGTCTGACTTCAGCTCGGGTCATGATCTCACGGTTCATGAGTTCAAGACCCGCATCGGGCTCTGTGCTGATAGCTCAGAGCCTGGAGCCTGCTTTGGGTTCTGTGTCTCCCTCTCTCTCTGCCCCTCCCTCACTCACACTCTGGCCCTATCTCTCCAAAATGGATAAACATTTAAAAAAAAATTTAGAAAATCAGCCAAGCTTGGGGGCGAGGGGGATGTTTACTTGTGTCTGACTCAACATGCAGCACGGCACTGTCCCTTAATCAGATGCCTTTTACCATTTATTGTTATAACCCTTCTCTTCATTTTCTTCATGGTTAAATTGTATGATATGTGTTGTTCTGCTTCATGAAGAACCGTCTGTTGTGTAATTATCACCAGGGGCTAACCATTATCTCAAGGTGCAGAAATTCAGCACTATAGGTAATATGAATGCATAATTTATTATGCCTAGGTACCTAATTGAAAACTCAAATGTATCCAGTAAGAATTATATTGGATCGAGAATTCTCTGCCTTGAGAAATGGCATGTTTCTCTCAAACCTGTGAACAAAACAACTTTTAAACCTCAAAATTTACTGAGATTTTTTTTTTTAAATGGCAAATTTTTTGGCTTTGAAACAGTTGCACTCATTTCAGAATAATTAACAACGGGAAAATAATGTCTGTGAAAAAAGAGGAAATATTATATTCATGGGCAAGTAGTCACATGTGACTTTGAAGCTTCATTACTGTCTGGAAAATGGAAAGGGAAATTATAATAATATGTGCCAATGCCAATCAAAACATAGGCAGCAATCCTCACCACAATAGTTTCCTTTTTTCTCTTTCTGAACTGGATAAGCTGGAGGGAAGAAAAAATAATAAAGATAATAGTTAACTACTGAGGATATATTCTGTTATATCGTGCCCCGATTTTAGTTCCTAGACACAGATTTCTGTGCCATAAGCAGATTATGTGTCGATATAAATGTTGTTTTCATTAGGGAATCTCAGATAGATATATGAGCTTTTATTTACAAAATATAAAAGTGATAATAACAGCATATATATTTCCATCTGGTGCATTGTCTTTAAATATTCCTGCTCCCCCAATAATGCAGTGTCCAAAATTCATAAGATCTGTAAAATTAACACTTGAGCATGCTGGCTCCAACTTCTCTTAAAGGTAATGAAACCTACCCTAAATAACAAATTATTCTAAAGTTTTATATTATGGTATTTAATGTACCCAGTAGGAGCCTGGTGTGCTTTTTTTCCTCCTGAATTCTGAAAGCCTCTGTCCAATTGGACCCATCTGGTTCAGGTAGACCCCGTCAGCATTCCTTGAAAGACTTCTCTAACCCCAGAGTGCCCACAGATGATAATAGGTTTAAGTGAAAAATGATGCATGATCCACATCATGCCATCCAGGAGGTGTAAATGAAAACAACGATGATGTTGGCATTTGAGTAAATGGCATTTACTCAAAGGTGAAAACTTAAGTCATGCAGAAGCCTGCGAGTGGATGTTTATTGCAATTTTATTCATCATTGTCAAACTGAAGATGTCTTTCAGTAGGTGAATGGATAAGTAAACTTTGGTACCACCAGACGGTGGAATATTATTCAGCACTAAAATATGTGAGCTGGCAAGTCACGAAAAGATATGGAGGAAATTTAAATGCATGTTACTAAGTGAAATGAGTCCATCTGGAAAGGCTGCCTACTGTATGACTGTAAAAAGATCATTGGTTGTTGTGGTAGGATTGTGGGGAAATAAACAGGTGGAGCACAGGGGATTTTTAGGGCAGTGAAACTACTATGCGCAATACTATAATGATGGATACATGTCATTATACATTTGTCAAAACCCATAGAATATGCAACACCAAGAGCGAACCTTAAGGTAAACTACTGCCTTTGGGTGACAACGATGTATCAATGTGGGTTTATCCACTGTAACAAACATGCCAGTATGGTGACAGATGTTGATAATGGGGAGCCGGGGGGGGGGGCAGGGGTTTGCATGTATGGAGGAATGGGTAGCTGGAAAATCTCTGTACTTTTCTCTCAATTTTGCTGTGAGTCTAGAACTGCTCTAAAAATTGTCCTGAAAAAAAAAATGTATACTTTTAAGTATATTCATTTTAAAAATATAAAAGTACCAATAACTCACATTGTGCTTTTTATTATGGACTTTCAATTCAACTTTAAGACTAATTTGTGTAAATGTTAACCAGCTAGAACTGAAGGAGATATTTGTGATCTAGAGGTCCAGTGGTTCTCAGAATATTGTCCTGGGATTATCATCAAGGTCCCCGGGAGTTTGTTGGAACTGTAGAATCTCCCTCACTTCCCCATCCTCTGAAGCAGAAGCTGTGGGTTGGGGTTGAGCAATCTGTGTTTTTATCTTTAAGTTTATTTATTTATTTTAAGATAGAGAGAGACAACACGAGTGAGGAGGGGCAGAGAGCGATGGAGAGAGAGAATCCCGAGCAGGCTTTGCGCTATCAGTGTGGAGACTGACATGGGACTGGATCCCACAAACAGTGAGATCATGACCTGAGCCCAAATCAAGAGTCAAATGCTTAACCAACTGAGCCACTGAGGTGTCCCATGAGCAATGTGTCTTTTCACAAGCCCTCGTGGAATTTCCATGCACAGTGAAGTCTGAGGACCGCTAGTCTAGTTTACGTTGACTTCTCTCTTGTTCACAGCTAGGTTGACTTCTGTCCACTTGGTGCCCCTTTATGGACACCTTTCACAAGAATGAACGTTTCCCTGTGTCAGGAACAAGGAAGCCATATGTTATACTTGACTCTCCACTTACGTCCAGCATTTGTTGAACCTTCACTCAATCTTTTGTTTCATACATTGTATGTGCCACCCTCTCAAAGTGGACACCCAAATACTAAATTTCCACACTTCCTTATTGGTAGTGAGAAGGTACGTTACCTAGTTATACCAATTAGATTCACTCAAATGGCAACTGGGTATGAGGAGGGGTGGCAGGAGGTGATGGCCACAGACAGGTCGATTGATAGGTGCACAAGCACAATGGTACAATGCCTGGTTCTTTGGGAGCTAGTCTGTAGCCTTGTCAATGCCAAGTGAGAGTGACAGCGTTTTGTTAGAACAGCCTCACAATGTGCTTGGGCACAGATTTTTGACTCCACTGTTCTGGACTGAGTAGCAATGAGCCTGGTTCCCTGCCTTTTCTGGAAATTCTGCAAGCTCACCAATTGCCTTTGGCAAAAACTCGCCTTTCAATCTTGCTAGAGTAGATTTTGTTGTTCCTACTAAGAATACCAAATGAGGAGAATATTTGCTGTCATTTATAGAAAATTCTGTCTTTGGCTGTAAGTGGCGGGTTCGCTTTACAATTGGTATCGGCTGTTTTGTTTCTTTTTTTCTTTTCTGTTTTTTATTGAGGGGTAATGGACGTCAAATATTATATTAGTTTCAGGTGTACAGCATAGTGATTCAACATCCGCTGTATTTTTAAGTTCTGAGTGCTTCTCTTCTCTAAAGCACAACGTAAGTGGCATTCTCACACTGTAGTGATTGCTGTCAGTTGCTCATAACCAAGGAATAGCTTCTGTGTACTTGGAGTGCACTTTGAATTTCTGCTCTTTATCTTCCTCAGCAGTCTGTCATCTCCCTGAACACCACGATTTGTTTCTTCGCATTGTTTATTGTCTTCGCTTCAGTTACTTCCCAATTGTCCTTGAGTGGTACTTCCTTGGTGGGATGGTTTTATGGTTCCAGGTTTTCTGTCAGGAACAGCTTCTAAAATGGGCCTGACCTTGACTCTGCATGAAGTCCATGCACTCTGGATTCTTTCCTACCTATCTAAATGACTCACCCCCCACCCCCCTCCATCCTTGCCTGAAGGTACTGGGAATGCATTGTTTGATCATTTGACATCCATTCTGTGATAACGTGCGATCCCTGGATCTATTGAAAAACAGGAAGATATGGCAGTTGGAAGGATGTATTATGATTTAAAGTTTAGAAATGTTAAATTTTGTGTTAGAAAATAATTGCCTAGTTTTCTTTTTTGACCCAGATTTTGAGAACATGAGGATGAAAATATTAAGCAATCAAACAAAATAATAAAGGGATGGATAGGACAAGATCAGGGAGAGGTGGTTTCACATTACTCAAGAAAGACAGGAGAATTAAAATAACTTAATTTAATACAACACAGCCATTTTACAAGAGTGTTGGAAGATAAATTTATATTTCAAAGTCTTACTGCATAGATGCAGAAAAAGACGGTCAGTCGGTTCTACAACACCGACTTTAAGAATTTTTGTGAGTGTGTGTGAACCAATAAATAGAAATAGAATGATGATCTTAAGGCATTTGAGTAAAATACAAGACCTAAAAATCTAAATATACATCTGACATTGAGGCAGCCATTAATATTATAAAAGATCCATCTTCAAAGTCAGTTGAAATTACTCTTTACAACAAATCACAACCAAAATACAACAAACAGAACAAAATGCAACAAATAAACCATAATTTATTTACCATCCATTAATCTTCCTGTGGTGAAGGCTAACCATTTTTTGTCTTCACTACTGTATGCTATGGTAAAGAGTTACGAAAGCTTGTTTTTTTACCAAAAAAAAATGCTCTATTTACTAAATAAATAAATATTATTTAATGTAGAAAAATAAAAACAAGATAAATATTGCTAGTTCTAAGGAAATATTGCATTAAAAATTTTGGAAGCCCTGTGTCTCCCTAATGAAGAATACTATCGGACCAGCCAAGCTTGCCTCCTGACTTTCTAAATAAACAATTAATATGGAATGATTTCCAGTAGTTGAATCTGTCATACTTCTTTTTTCAAAATTGCCAAGTAATAGAAGGTCACCAAACCTTATAAAGTGCTAACTTTTTAAAAGTTTATTTATTTATTTGTTTTGAGAAAGAGGGGAAAAGAGAGGCAGAGAGAGAGAGAGAGAAAAAATCCCACGCTGTCAGCACAGAGCCCGGTACAGGGCTCGATCCCATGAAAGGTGAGATCATGACCTGAGCCAAAGTCGAGAGGCAGATGCTCAACCGACTGAGCCACCCAGGCCCCCCCTAAGGTGCCAACGTTAATTATTAATTAACTCTACATCATTGTAGATGCATGTGACCGTATCTTCCTTTTCTTAGGACTCTTTTTTCTTTTACTAAATTATGTATTTCTTTAGGATAAAATTGCACATTTTCAAAGCAGGTATGAGGCTCTTGGCCTAGACTAGATAAGGGATAATAGAAGCATGAGCTAGAGCAGCGACATAGAGAGCAGAGATTACTTTTAGAAAGAGGTGGCAGGGGCGTCTGGGTGGCTCAGTTGGTTAAGCACCCGACTTCAGCTCAGGTCATGATCTCACAGTTTGTGAGTTCACGTCTTGGGTCCATCTCTGTGCTGACAGCTCTGAGCCTGGAGTTTGCTTTGGATTCTATGTCTCCCTCTCTCTCTGACCCTTCCCTGCTCATGCTGTGTCTCTCTATCTCTCAGAAATACATAGACATTATTATTATTATTATTTTTAAAGGAAAGAAATTGGTGGTAAAATTGGTAGGACTTTGTGGTCGATCAGGTGAAGCCAGTAAATGCAAAGTCTTCACAAACTTAGATGGGAATAAAAACTACAACAACAACAACAACAATGGCAGTGTCCAAATGAGAAAGAAAAAGCAAAGTGATACCATTTTTACGGTGGAAGAAACTCTATGCTTACATGTTCAGGTTATGGATCTGTTAGAGAGGGAAAGGTCAAGGACAGAGTGATGGCCAATATTTATTGAATATCTTTCTAAGTGCTTTATAAGTCTCTCATTTAATGCTCACCAAATGCCGTATCAGTGAAGTTATATTTTTATCATATTTTACAACTGAAGAAACAGAATTGCAAATAACATGCCCAAGTTCACACAGCTAGTCGTGGTGACGGAATTTGATCTGGATTCTTAACAAACTCACTACTGTGTCCCACTAGAGAAAGAGGAAATAACCAATGAAATCCTAGAGATGTAATTGAGCAAGAACACAGATAATGATTTGTCCGGAAAGGAAGATGCTCTGGGACCAGAGGAAGCAGTGCAAAGATAGGACAGATGCAGGTAGGGTCTTAAGAGAGGTTAGACAGGAAGCTAAAGTACTTTGCTGCTAGCTTTCTTTTACTTGATAAAGGAGACAGGAAAGCTGTCCCGCAATTCTAAGTCAGGGTAAATATTGAGGAGATACTCTTTTTTTTGAATGTTTATTTCTTTTTAAGATAGAGAGACAGAGTATGAGCAGGGAGGGGCAGAGAGAGAGGGAGACACAGAATCCGAAGCAGGCTCCAGCTCTGAGCTGTCAGCACAGAGCCCGATGCAGGGCTCGAACCCATGAACCATGAGATCATGACCTGCTGGAAGACTGATGCTTAACCAACTGAGCCACCCAGGCACCCTGATAGGATACTCTTAAAACACGTGCTGAAGAAATAAACTACTTGAGGGGAACCTGGGTGGCTCAGTCGGTTAAGCACGTCTGAATCTTGATTTCAACTCAGGTCATGATCTCATGGTTAGTGGGTTCAAGCCCTGAGTCAGGCTTCATGCTGGCAGTGCAGAATCTGCTTGGGATTCTTTCTTTCCTTATCTCTCCCCCTATCCCGCTTACTCCTGTGTTCTCTCTCTCTCTCTTTCTCTCTCTCTCTCTTTCTCTCTCTCTCTCTTTCTCTCTCTCTTTCTCTCTCTCTCTCAATAAAGACTTAAAAAAATAAGCTACTCGATCTCTGAGGACAGAACAGAGACTATCATCATATTTCAACTGATTTCATTTTGCAAGAAACCTGAGGAAATCATTACAAAATGACCATATGATAACATGACTCTATACAAAAAGTAGGAAAAAGGAGGACGCTGATTTATTATTATTATTATTATTATTATTATTATTCAGGCTAGCTCCAAATAACACCGAATGGATGGATTACCTACTTCTGAGCTACATTATGTAAATCTGATTTTTTAAATTTCATAAAACAAAAATCATGTTTTAAAGAATACAAAAAAATAAGAATTAAATTATACCTTCATATTCTAAGAAGCAAATATAAGTAACTACCGAGAAATATGTATTTATTACTAATAAATATAATTCCATAAAACTGAAAGGGACTTTGGCATCAGGTGACCCAAATGGTTCACTTCTCAGAAGAGAAAAACTTAAGATCCTATGAAATATATGACTTGACAAAATTGATACAGTTCACTGAGAAAGCCAGGACTTCAATTTCCAGTATCCCTTTTGTATTCAGGGTACAATATCTCTTTTGAATGTGGTCAGAAGAAACGTTATCTCATATTCTCTTTTACTCATATATTCTTAATCTACTGACATAGATGTATAAACTATGCATTGATTCTAAGGGGTGTGTGATAAAGGACGAACATTTACAAAATGCGCCCAGTTTGCCAAGATCATTGCTAAGCGCTTCTATTTGTACTTTACCTTACATAATTACCTTAAGTATTTATCGAGAGATCCATTTATTTTCATGGTTGACAAAACTGTAGCTGAGAGAAGGTAATAACTCACTCTGGGTCATAGATGGTCATTTTCCCCTGACTGCACTGTGAAATACCAGAATGTTTGTATCTTTTAAGTATCTGAATGTTCTTTTTCCCTGTGAGACCTCAGATATTTTTTTTCACTCTTAAATAATATCATCATGGTTCCAGAAATTTTAACCTTTGATTTGGATAGTGTGGACTGCATACAGTAGTCCTAATGTAACTGTTAAAAAGAAACTCAGTTTAGGGGCACCTGAGTGGCTCAGTTGGTTGAGGGTCCGACTCTTGATTTCCCAGCCCAGGTTGTGAACTCATGGTTTGTGGGTTCGAGCCCCGCTTCCGGCTCTGTGCTGGCAGTGTGGAGCCTGCTTGGGATTCTCTGCCTTTTCTCTCTGCCCCTCATCCCTGTCCCACTCCTGTGTGCCCTCTCTCTCAGTATAAGTAAATAAAAATTTAAAAAAGAAAAGAAAGGAAATTAAGCTTAGTTTCTCTTACTCCTGAGTGCTTCTGGAAGGGCCAGTGGAAGCACAATCTATGGGAAGGAAGCACAGAGGGGAATGTGGTTCTACCGCCTTCTCACAGGACCCCGCTGCCCCTGAACCCACTCACACCAGAAGGATGCCTCTCGCCGTATTTCCTCATAAACTTGCTAGGAAATATAACGTTCCTAGGGAACGTTTGGCATTTCCTGAGTCACTTGTGTAAACTCTAGAATATGTTGTTTCCCAAGTTCTCTGCAAGATGTGTATGGAAACCTCAAAACCCAAGGAAGGATTTCAACATACGTTAGGCAGCCCACATTTGAAAATGTTTGCGATAGTCTACCATAAATTTTCCACTATAAACAAACATCCTTTCATACTCAAACAATGGAAATAACAGGCTCCAGTCCCCCATCCTAGGAAAATATAATTTCCTTTACAAGAATGAAAACAAGTGCATTTTATTACCAAAATGAAGAGCCTCACATCTCTTCAGCCTCTGGATCTGCTTCAAGTTCTGATCTCTAGTAATTATTTCTCCTTCATCTAGTTCAGTCATATTAGCACTTTGATACTCTATATCACGAAAGAAATTTGGGATTTAACCACTCCACAAATGTCCTTCATATAATAATTAGGAGACGACAGTGGGAGGATATTAGCTGACATGCATCTATACATATAACACACAGCAAAGAAATGAGAAGAAAAATGGGCAGGAAGTGCCACTGGTATTTCTCCAATAGGTTTATCAGAAAATCATATTTGTTATTAGTAATTTAATTCTTCCACCAACCATCCCATGTTTCCACTTCCTGGACTCTTTCTTTTTTTTTAATTTTTAAATGTTTTATTATTTGTTTTTGAGAGAGAGAGACAGAGTGTGAGCAGGAGAGGGGCAGAGAGAGGAGAGACACAGAATCCAAAGCAGCTCCAGGCTCTGAGCCATCAGCACAGAGCCCAATGCGGGGCTCAAACCCATGAACCGTGAGATCATAACCTGAGCTGAAGTCGGAAGCTCAACTGCCAGAGCCACCCAGGCACTCCTCAACTTCCTGGATTCTTTATCCCTACTGTATCTGAGTGCACTATTTTCCTGTCTGCAGTGGTTGCTGAACTCTTACATTAACTACTAGCATCAAAGATGGCAAAAATAAGAGGCATTCCTAGGAATCTCTGATTTCAGGACATAATCCTTTCTAGACCTACTGCACAGCAGCAAACCTATTACTTTGTCACGGGTTGCATATAGGATGGTGAACAGCTACGGACACCCCAAGAAACAGTGGATCTGGAATAAGTAGACCACGTGTCCAAACTACTTGCAAAACAGTCTGGACTAGCTAAACAGCCTTCTCGTTCTCTTGCCATCACTCAGAGGTAAGCCTTTCTAAATGCCTTGATAAATGGCTTGAAGCAGCACGTCTCAATGGAGATATAATGTTTCTCCAAGATTTAGTGAGATCTGCCAATCTTCATGCATCATTATAAACAGTAAGGATTACGAGAATTTGCATCCTGTCTTTAACTGTGGAGGGTAGACCCGAACAGGTTCCTGAAACTTCAGGTTTTATGCACTCTGGGCCAAGATGGTATACTATAGTGGATCAGTGTAAGATCCTGTAGGGTGCTGAGAAAATCAGAATCCCCGCAGACTCAATTACAGCATGGCCAGCGAGGCACGTCCGCTTTCTACAGGAGCAAAATCGCTACCAAACTGACCTAAGGAACATGTTATTTCTTTACTGAAGACATCAGAGTATCAACAAGCATTTTGAAACTGATGATCAGTTTTAGCTATTGGCTTTTCATATTTTCAAAACTCATTCTCTTTTTTTTTTTTCCAGATAAGAATATGGCAGATCAAAAGAGCTGTAAAAAATGTTTTCATCAAAAACATTTTAGATCAATGCTGTCCATATTATTATTGCAAGATTAGGTTTTTGCAAATTCTACCTTCCGTTCAAATTCTATAAAGTATGTATTGTGTATTTAAATAGTCCATGCTCCACTTAATTTTGATATTCATAATTGAACAATTAGGATTATAACAGTGAACCATTATTAAAAAGTACAGTTGATTAAATAAACAATTTGTATGCAATAAAATTATGTACTTTAAACATAAAACTGGCTAATCTGCTTTCCAAAGATAGTTTTCAAAATAAATCTGTTATGGAATTCAAAACTGGCCATATTTTCTTATTCAACCAATTTAATTCTTATTGAAATATTGCTAATGCAATATAAAAGCCATTTGGCAATATTGAAACATCAGAAAACAATCAGTAATTCCATATTCAAGGTTGGGTAGTGTTATAATGGACATTTCAATAATAATATATAATATAATATATATACATCTCATAATATAATATGTAATATATATATATATCGTAATATATAACCTAATTTATATTGTTTGGTATCCGTGATTGAATGATTAGGACAATTTAATCCAAAGTCTGTTCCGTTTAACAGTGAAAAATATTCAGTCAGATTGTTAGTTTAAATTAATGAGTCAATTTAGTCAAAGTTAGTGAGGCTTATCTAGAATAAAATTAGAATATTCAGTTTCCCATGAAACTTTATAGGTGTTTTTTATCAAGTGATTCAGCACTCACGTCCTGTAGCTTCAAACATGGGTCATTTTATACTTCAGCCTGATGCCAGGCACATGAGGCAAATGCACAATTGATACTGATCGAAATGATGGCTAATAAATCTACCTCTTACTTTAATATTCCATAGATGGAGAAATTTCACAGAGCATCCAATAACATTTGGCTATATTTTTTATGGGTAGAAAAAGTCCATATTTTTTAAACGCATTATAAAACTTTAAAACAGATATAAGGAAGATTCTCTAGGAAAACAGGCTTTTCTAATATATGCATTGTCGTTTACCCTTAGACATGATGAATGACAATGAATCTGAAAGATTTATGTACAAACAAAAGCATTTAACACTTATCTTGAAGATATAAATTAAGAATAAATATTAAAATTTTACTGTTTCCTTCTATTTTAAATTTCTGTGGAAACTGAATGCAGAAAACCCTCTGCCAGGAAGATTAAAATTGTAAACTGTGTTATAGTTAAAGAGAGACAAGGTAGAAATGTTATCTAGGGACAGCAGCTGGCTGTGGGCTGTGGTCCTCAGTCCTGTTCTCAGCTTTGCAGATCCAGAGAACCAATGTACCAGAAGACAGAATTCAGGAAAATTGAATTATACACTCTTTCAGGAATTTTGGTAAGATACACGCAGGCACACACACACACACACACACACACACACACAGGCGCACGGAATGTACTCCACCCTGACAATTTATTCAGCAATAGCTATGCTAATTTAATTTTTAAAGTCCAGATATTTGAGGCATAAAAACTAATTTATTAACATTTTATAAGCAATGACATTAAATACATATATTTAAATGCTTGAGAATCCATAACTTCTTATCTGTCTTTAGCACACAGTAGGAGAGGGGTGGGGATTGAGGCCGTGGAAAGAAAGAGACACAAGATAGAAAAACAGATTCCTGAACAAGAATCTCTTTTTCTGCCAATGTCAACAGGGGACTGATGACCTTCATGTTTCCACAGCTTGATGCATTTTGTAGGGAACAAGTAACAGAGCGGCTGCCCAATAACTGAGTAAACAAACAAACAAAGCAGCTTTCGGTAATATTTACCATCCTGTTCAGATCCGCTATTGAGGAATTTCCAAGAATTTGCCACCGATGTACATGAATTTGCACACCGATGGTACTGAATTAGTCCTCCCAAGGAAGTTTTTCTCTCCCAGGCCTCCACCTAAGGGTTCCACAAAGTTCCTGGGTGCAATGCAGTACATTCTTCTCAAGAATGCATTTTATCTATTTTAATTATCTTACACACAAATATATTCAAGATGTTAAAAAAAAACTTTTCCCAAAGTAACAAAAAAAAATAGAAAGACAAAGAGAATGAATGCTATTTTTATATAAATATAGATAGCAAATCTAGATATTTTATGTATTCTTTGAAATTATAGAAATATTTGAACAAGCATGGTATATATATGTATATACGTGATTCTTTTTTAAATTTTTTTTAATGTTTACTTTTTTTTTTTTTTTGAGAGAGACAGAGTGCAATCAGGGGAGGAGCAGAGAGAGAGGGAGACACAGAATCCGAAGCAGGCTGTACATAGATCAACAATGTACAGATCCAGGCTCTGAGCTGTCAGCACAGAGCTCAACACGAGGCTTGATCTCAAAAAAACATGACATCATGACCTGAGCTGAAATCAAGAGTTGGATGTTTAACCTGCTGAGCCATCCAGGGGCCCCTACATGATTCTTATTTTGTAAATTTAATTTTAGATTATTTTCTTTTTAAGTTCTTTATGTGGGCAAAGTTGAGGACCATAGTCACAGAATGTCAGCCAAGTGGTGAAGTTATATGAAAGAACTTAAAAAAAATAATGTTTATTTATTGTTGAGAGAGACACAGACAGAAGAGACAGAGCATGGGTTGGGGAGGGACAGAGAGAGAGAGAAAGAGAATCTGAAGCAAGCTCCAGGTTTAGAGCCTGATGCGGGTCTCAGACTCACGGATGGTGAGATCATGACCTGAGGCGAAGTTAGAGACTTAACTGACTGAGCCACCCAAGCACCCCGGGGAAGCACTTTTTAAAAACTAAATCTATTTCAGGAAGTTCTTTCCTTTACCTCTAAGTAGTCTATGCAGTTTCGGCATAAGAAAAGTAGTCTTAAAAGTAAAGACTTATATTTAATTTTAAAAAGAAAATATATATGTATGGGTGAGGTTTTCTTCAAGGGTGTCTGAAGAATTATTTGATTTGTTGCTAATACACTTGACTTTTTTCAATATATTTAATTCCATTGATATCCCAAACTCTGAGATCTTCACAAAAAGTGTTTATAATTAAATCAACAATGTATAGATCATGTATTCAGTTAGAGTACAAATTAACTAGTATTTTATATAGAAAAACAAGAATATATGTTTAGAAAATGAGGAAATTATGGTTGTTTCTTTCTTTACTTTGATTATACAATGCAAAGGCTTTAAAATTTTAAATGGTAACTTAAAAAAACTGGGATGAAATATGTGAAGCCATTGAACTATAGCGGGTTTCATGCTTTAAAAAATAATACACACTTAGGTGGCAAAAATGAGTCCGAATTAAATGGGCATTGCATAATACTATTCATAGCACAAGTATGAAATGCAAAGATAACGGAATTGGGAAAGAATAATAGGAATTAATTAAACGAATAAAAAAAAAGAAACCCTCTGCATCCATTTTTAAATTCTCTAAGACTTGCACTTTAAATTGTATATTTGAGAAGTTTTGAATTACTGAATTTAATTACTTTGTAACACAGAAGAACAATTCAAAGGTAGAAGGACAAGCACACACCTTCAAGAAGCGCATTGCTTTTCATGAGACGTAGGAATTCTGTAACTAACATCGTAGTTCAAAAGAAATGGTTCCCCATTAGTGTAAAGTTCTTGCCATGGTAAATGTTCTTTGTACTTCCACAAAAATAAATAAGTAAATAAGTAAATAAGTAAATAAATAAGAGAAGGTTTGTAACTTTCCAAAAGGAGAATACAAACAAGAGGTAAGTGAAAAATGATTTCAAAATTTAGAGTTGACACATGACCTTTCGTTTCTCCTGTTGACCTCAGCACGGAGATGCTCTCCTTAGCATGCTCTCTCAATCAGGATCCTGATCGGCTCTCAGAACATGAGATACTAGGTTCTGGCAGTGACTCTAATGATAACTTACTGCATAGCAAGGCCAATACTTTTC
This sequence comes from Panthera pardus, assembly GCF_024362965.1. Classification (NCBI taxonomy): domain Eukaryota; kingdom Metazoa; phylum Chordata; class Mammalia; order Carnivora; family Felidae; genus Panthera; species Panthera pardus. Next base: position 78,718,750 of record NW_026526710.1, on the reverse strand, counting down.
CACAAGTTAAGAGAACTTTGGTGGTCTTCAAATCTTTCTCTTGAATTGGTATTCCTATCCCTTGGTGTGGTATACTTACTAATGACAGAAGAGTCAATAACATATGCACAAATCCTATAAATGCTGACTTTAAATGATGTTAAAGTATTAAAATTGTAAAGTATTAAAATTGATTTTAAGGAAAACAATAAAAGCTAATTCACATGAAGTTGAACTTCCTTTCTTATAAGTAGCATTATTTATGAAACAAAAACAGTTACTAAACCTAATGTTTATCTCTTCTTTAGAGAAAACAGAGTTGAATTCACTTTTTGATGTTCTAAGTCTAATGTTTGGCTAATGTTTGTAACATTCTTTATCCAGGATTCTTTTACATAGGGGCACCTGGGTGGTTCAGAGGGTTAAGTGTCCAACTTCAGCTCAGGTCATGATCTCATGGTTCATGGCTGATAGCACAGAGCCTGCTGGGGATTCTGTCTCTCCCTCTCTCTGCCCCTCCCCCGCTCATTCTCTGTCTCTCCCTGTGTCACAAAAATAAATAAAAGTTAAAAAAAAAGAAAGATTCTGTTCCATAGGATTTTTTTTCCTTTTTCAAGAAAAAAGAACCCTAAAATTTAATCTAATTTAAATATACTACGTGAAAAAAAGATTAGCAAATGTACTTAATAAAACAGTAACATAACTGGAATTATTTTTAACCTGTGACTCAGCTCTTAGTATCTAAGTAAATGGTCCCAACTCTGTCTCTTCTTCCTCCCAGGGAAGTATATGTTATAAACAGCCGGCGCTACTCATATCTCAACATCGCGCATCATTTAAATCTCTCCTCTATTTTGCTCACTTTTGAAATGCCATTGCTGAGTATGCCTCTGATCTCTTGGCACAATTTCACATAAAATCTATCATTGGTTCTATGATTATACCTCCTGTTCTTGAAAAACACCTTTCCCTGTGAAATCGTGCTATTCAGTTCTATTGCATTCTTTCCTTCCTCTTGTCTTCAAGGACCTCTCATCTGTGGAATAGTCAAGCCCAATCCCTGCACACAACCACATGAGTGAAACTTCCATGGTCTCTCTGCTCCTTGCACGCCACATTCCAGTGAAATCCCCTTCTGATTTCTACCTATCATCATGCTTGGGACCTTTCCATCACAACAAAAGTACTAACTTCTATATCCTGCTGTGGTTTTCCTGGTGTCGATCTTGTTTCACCATAGCTTATTCTCTGTCAGAGAAATTCTTTGGAAACACAGTTCAGGTCTTTTCCATTTCTGCTCAAAATACCCTCATGGCTTCCCATCACACCAAGAATATAATCCTGTGTCCTTCCCAGGGACCACAAGCCATGTTGGGTAGTGCTTGGCTACGTCTGCAGATCTCCATGTCTCACATTTCCCAGTGTAGCACAGCACAGGCTTCCTTGCTGTCTCTCATGACACTCAGCATTCCTCTGTCCCTGGGCCAGTGCACTCACTGATCCCTTGGCCTGAAATTCTCTTGCTTTGTTCTGTAGTTTCTTTTGGTCTCTGCTCAAATATCACCCCTTAGAGAGGTCTCTAAATTAGCATTCCAGGGCTCCTGCTACCCCTCTCCTTAATCGGCTTTATTTTCTTCTTAGCATTTCTTACTACATAACATTGTATGCTTATTTGTATGTGTGTTTCTTGTACCATTTGAAGGTACAATAAGCCTCCGTGGGGACAAGGGCTTTATTTGTTTGGTTCCCTCGTCTACCTTGAGCAATGAACCTAGCTAGAATGAATAAAAAATGTCAATCCAAAAAGAAAAAGAAGAAAGAGGAGAAAGAGGCAGAGGTGGTGGAGGACGAGGAGGAGAAGAGAAAAGGAAAGAATATTGTTTTCTGGAAACACTTCCTCTTCTTCCAGCTTGGGTGTATAGCTATTTCTCCAAGGCCATTTTTTTTTATCCACACCAGATCATCAGTATAGAAGTTTATCACAGTCATAGTTCCTTTCGTATGCAGCTCAGTTAATGATGTACGAATCATTCGGTGGCGTTGCCATAAATACTTGTATAGTCTCCTTGTCCTGTGTTCAAGGCACAAAAAACATTTGATTACCTTGACCTGGCTGTATAAATGTGGGAAAGAAACAATCTATGGATTTCTTTTAAAGACAGAATCATGTACACAATTGTATGGGTGGGAAGGAAAGAGTAAGAAGAGTGGGTGGTCCAGGAGCTTGAAGGATGTCAGCATATAACAGCTGCTAAAGAGGTAGAAGGGAAAAAGAGGAAAGATGTCGGTGTAAGTGATGATTCCAAGAAGAGAGAGTGAACAACAACAAAAGCTGCTGAGAGGTCAAGTAAGATGTGGCCTGGAAACGGTCTGTTGGATTTAGTGACATAAGTATTATTGGTGTCCTCAGAAAGGAGCCCTTTCAGGAAAAGGCAAGAGAAGAAACCAGAATGGATTGGGTAACCAGCGAGCGACAGGTGTCAAAACCAAGACATTAAGTGCTGTGTCAGGAGAAAGGCTAATTTACAGGATCCCAATCAGAAGTGGATTTATTGGCTTTGAGTAAAAGGAGTGATACCTCCCATGGTATAATCTGTGAAGAGAGGCTTCGTATAGCTCTAAGGAGACTTGCAGATCTTCTCGCTAAACAATGGAGTTCTGGTGCACTGGTTTTAATTTTCAAGGAGAAGGGAGTCACTTCTGCTGAGGGTAAGGAGGAAGATGCCTGAAACTGGCAGTGGGGTCCCCGTCTAGGAGAGAATGAGCAAGTCGTGTATGGGTCATAGAAACAGAAAAGACCAGTTGACCAGAGCTTCAAGAAGGACTGCAAGGCAGAGGTGACAGCCCATGTCTTCTGTCCATCTTCACTGCCACTAGTCTAGCTCGAGCTTCCATAGGTAGCCCGAACCACAGCAAGAGACTCACTGTCTCCCTCTTCACTCTATGACCCCTTGCTAACTTAATCTACTCGGTATGGTCAGAGAAATATGTGCAAAACACAAATCTGATATTCATGTTACTCTATGTTCAAAAATCTCAGTGGCTTCCTATCATTATTCAGATACAGACCAAAATCTTTAACACACATAGTGTGATCATAAAATGTATCACCCAGTGAGGAGCCTTTCAAGATTGATAGCGAGCACTATTCATAATTATGCTGAGGAAGTTAGTGTAAACCAGGATAGCCCTGGGCAAAATGGGATTGAGTATCACCCTATATATTAATTTTTTTTTAACGTTTATTTATTTTTGAGACAGAGAGAGACAGAGCATGAATGGGGGGAGGGTCAGAGAGAAGGAGACACAGAATCCGAAGCAGGTTCCAGGCTCTGAGCTGTCAGCACAGAGCCCGACGCGGGGTTCAAACTCATGGAGCTTGAGATCATGACCTGAGCCAAAGTCAGACACTTAACCAACTGAGCCACCCAGGCGCCCCAGTATCACCCTATGCATTAGATCCTACTTGGTTTTTCTGCTTTATACATCTCCGCGCTTCCTTCCTATCACATTGTCCTAAGCTTTCTCCTATCCAGATAAATGATTCTTTTTGTTTTCCTTATATGCCCGCTTCCTTCCTACTACAGACATTCACGCTTGCTATTTCATCCACAAGAAACACAACCTTTTCCCCATTCATTGCTGTGGAAACACACCACAGAGTCAGTGTTTTTTTTAAAAAAGACTTTGTCCCGTAGTTGCAGTGATGGAAGGTACAAATGAGTCCCTGTCCAGGGATCGGCCTGCCAGTGCTTAGTACACTGAGCCCATAGAAATGACAGGCTTTCCGGAACGTGTAAGCTTAACAGGATTTCCCACATTCTCTCTGTGGCCAGCAGGGGAGCACACGCCCCATAACGCTCAGTAAGCAAAAGTGAGAAATTCTGATAATATACTGAAAAAGCCATCGTGTTTGTCTCCTAAAATCTTAAATTTATCAAAGTTATAAATGGGACAAGGGAATAAAATGCTGGAGATCTTCAAAAGGGTGATATTATTTTTCTGAGACAGTAAACCACTGAGGATGTGTTTGTTCGTTGAGATTACTTAACTATCAAAATACATGATGTAAAGTTCAACCAATTATGGGGGTTCTGATTTCCTCATCGCTTTCACAACTCATTGTTCAGATTCTGGCTCAAAGGCCAGTTGCCATTTTCTCCAGAAAGACTTCTGTAAGGATTGTTCTATATTTTTTGTCCACTTTCACCTTAGCAGGAAATTTTTCATTGTAATTTAACTTTAAATTTGATACCCATTAATCCTAATCTTTCAATGGAACTTTTTCTCCTGAACCAGAACATAAACTCCGTGAGTACCGGTACTCTTGTTAACTCATATGTACCGAATGCTTACCACAGGGCCTGGCACGTAATAGGAGGTCTATTAAGACCTGTTGAATGAATGAATAAACATGAAGATATGCTTAGGAAAATCATTTTACATAATGATTTTATATAATCACCATCCATAGTGTTATTCTAGAGTTTACTTTATGATTGCATAAGAAAATTATAAAAGGAGATGACCTTTTTTTCTTTTCTGCAACCATGACTTTTATATCCCCAAAAAAAGAAAACAAAAAAAAAAGGAATTGCAATACTCATCAAACGCATAACTCCTTGCCTCTCTCATTCTTGAATCGTTTCTCCTGGCTGCCATGTTGTTAAGAAAATCAAGCCCCCTTGTGGAGAAGTCCATGCAATGGGGAGCTGAGACCTCCTGCCATTTGCCATTTTAGGGACTGAAACTTGACATGGCCAATGGCCATGTGGGTGAGCCTACCCAAAAGCGGCCCCTCTGGCCCCCTTCAAGTCCTTAGAAGACTATCAGCCCCGGCCCACCGTAATAGCATTGTAAAAACGCTGTCTTGAGCAAGTTTTGGGGTCCTGGCTAGAAGCCAATCTGTCCCTTTCTCGAGCAGCCCATTACGTCTACATCTCAACTACCCCCCTATCTAAATCTCACTCACTGGAACACTATACACCCACCTTGAATACACCAGAGCCAGGTACCAGAAAACCAGGGACAGCCCCGATGCCCGCAACCCAGTGAAATAACTCAAACTGGTCAATCTTAAACTTGCTAAACCTGCCTCACTCATCCCTTCCCTCGAAAAGCACAGTGAAGGGCCTCACCCTCAGTTCTTTCTCCTTCAGCCCTGGGACTCACCTTCCCTGAGTGGCCCTGCATGGCACACTGTGTTCTCCCCAGGGAGCTGGGAGTAACAAAAATCCAAAACCCTTTCCAGTTCCTCTCTCTTGATCTGAGCTGGGCCCCACCATGCCTCATGCAACATAATGCAGTTAAAACACAGCCATGGTGACTGCACCTTTGAGAAACCCTGGCTGGAACCATCTCGTCAAACTGTTCCTGGTTATTAATCCTCAGAAATTGTCTGAGAAAAGAATCGTTTGTTTTCAGCTGCCAAGTTTTAGGATAATTTGTTAGGCAGCAGTGGATAACAATATCCAAACTAACGTTTTTCAAAATTGGTCTGATATTTGGGCTTTACCCCCGTCTCTGTTAAACCGGATTCCATTTCCCTAAAGGCAAATTTTCCCCAATCTCTCTCTATCTCATATGTGTTCTCCAGAAAGAGAAATATATCTGGCAAGAGAATTATGCTTCTAATTCAGATAAAATTTTATAAATGATATCTTTGGAAATGATTCATCCATACATGTGCTTCACAGATTTTTATATAATCAAAACATTTTGCCATAATTTGATTTCACCATAGTGCAATTCAATAAGAGTTAACTGAGTGAAAAGTGCCTGCCTAAAATTCTGGCTGGAACAGATGGGAATACAAAAAAAAAAAAAAAAAAAAAAAAAAAAGCAGAAGAAGAAGGAGAAAGAAAAAATACACAATTTCTGGTCTCAAGGACATTATAGTTTAATCAGCTAGTTCTCAAACTTTATTGGGAAACTTGATAAAAATGCAAATTCTCACGCCCCACCAAGATTCTGATTCAAAAAGAATCTCTAATGGACACAGAAATCTAGGTTTTTAAAAGGTTTCTGAAAGAATTTTGGTACAAATGTGGACCACATAATTCCTTGAAATACCGCTTTATTTTAAGAAGCATATTAGGATAGTTTTTTTTTTTTCTTTTTTGGGGAGTTAATTTAATATCAGCAGGAACAAATCTAAAATATGTATCATAGGATTTCCTTAAAGAGAAATCACATCTTCAACGAAGCAATGACAAGGCTGCAGACGTGCATGAAGAAGCCCGAATTCCGATCCGGGTTGTGGTTGCTCTGTCTCCCTCTCACACTGAACGGATTATTTTCCTTTGCAGGCCCTCGGCTGCTTTACCTGTAAAATGAGAGGAGTGGATTAGCTGTGTCCTTAAAATCTCCTCAGTCTTTAAAATTAGATAAATCCAGAAAGCAAGTTGCCAGAAACCGGTACTATTTTTGTCCCATTATCCTAAGATACGATGATTTTCTATCCTGAATTTTTCTTCCTCAGTTTTTATCTTATTTTATTTTTTTTTTTTAATTTATTTATTTTTGAGACAGAGAGAGGCAGAGCGTGGATGGGGAAGGGTCAGAGAGAGAGGGAGACACAGAATCCGAAGCAGGCTCCAGGCTGTGAGCTGTCAGCACAGAGCCCGACGCGGGGCTCGAACTCACGGACCGCGAGATCATGACCTGAGCCGAAGTCTGACGCTCAGTTTTTTTTAATACAGGCATTACCTCAGAGATACGGAGGGCTTGAGTCCAGACCACCTCGAGAAAGCAAGTATCTTGGTAAAGTGAATCAAGTGAATTGGTTTGGTCTCTCAGTGCATATAAGCTTCCATTATACTGTAGTCTAGCCAGTGTGCAAAGCATGGTGTCTAAAAAATTGCGTGCATGCCTTAAGTAAAAAATACTGCATTACTACCAAATGCTAAACATCACCTGTGCTTTCAGAGAGTCCTAATCTTTTCACTGATGGAGGGTCTGGCCCCTCACGGCTGCTGACTCAGGGTAGCGGTGGCGGAAGTTGGAGATGGCCGTGGCAATTTCTTAAAGTAAGACGACAGCGGCTTTTGCCCCGTCGACTGGCCCTCCCTTTTATGAAAATGTCTCTGCCACCTGCGATGCTGAGAGCATTTTACCCCCAGTAGGACTTAGACAATTGGGGTCGACCCTCTCAAACCCTGGCTCTGCTTCATCAACTAAGTTTTTAGAATATTCTAAATCCTCTGTTGCCATTTCAACAAACTTCACACAATCGGAGCCGATTCCATCCCAAGAAACGACTTTTGTTGTTCATCCATGAGAAGCAACGTCCTCATCTGTCCAAGCTTCGTCCTGAGCTCACAGCAATTCGGTCCCATCGGCAGGCTCCTCCCTGGATTCTCTTGCTGTTTCCACCACATCCGAAGTTACTTTCTCCACCAAGTCGTGACCCTTAAGTTTGCACCAAATGCAGTATTCGTGAAGCACAATAAAGCCAAGAGTAACGAAATTAGGTATGCTTGTCTACAAAAGCGAGTTAACTGTACATCATTCACAGGAGCATTAGAAGAATTAAACGAGACGCATTACGTATGATTGCTTTTTAGCCACAAAGAGCTTTCCCTGCCTCATCCCCAGAGCTCTGTACTAAGGGCTGCCTGTTTCTTCTCAGTTAAGCTTCCCAACTGTCCTTTGCAGTTAGAAAATTTCCCACCCCATTTTTAAAGGTGAGGGCATCCATAGTCAGAGAAGTTACATAACCAGCCCAACGTCTCACAACAATTTACAACAGAGACTTGGAACGTGGATTCCAACTCAGGACCACATCGCTCAAAAGTCGAGGCATGTAAACAAGCTAGCTAACACGCCACCAGTTGGTTTGGGAGGAAGGCTGTGACCGGGAGAGAATCACTCTTTACCCTAGTTTTCCGGTGATAATAATCACTCGCTGTACGGACGAGGAACACCGGATTTCTGATTTCCTCTCAGCCTCTGAATCTGCATTTCCAGCACAGGGAATTTTCGAGTGCCTTTGGTGCTTCTTGTCATCAAGGACTTAGAGGAAAACACTGTTCTGTCCATCTCTCTCTCTCTCTCTTTTTTTTTTTATGTTTAAAATGATTACTAATAAGAGACATGATTTTTATCTTGCTTTTTTGGGTTTGACCGAATCCTCTGATAAAAAGGTCTGGCCCAGGGTGAGGCCTGGGTCCACGGCCTGGCCCTGTTCTTTCCTCCTGAGCCTTCTCAGTGGCCTGTGTTGGGGCCAGCTGCCGGAAAACGGCTCGGTCTCATCCCCAGAGGTCCCCAGATAAATAGCTGAGCTGCCAGATTCGTGGTTTTTGAATTCCCTCATTGTCTATAGGAAATCTCTGGCTAGCTGTGCTGGAAAGTCTGGAAACAGGTCAGCAAGAGACGATCCAGAATTCCTTTCTGCAGTAGTCAGCCAGCTTGCCTGGTGCCTGGCTGGACTCCAGGTATTCTAACAGAAGGGGTGCAGCTCTGAAAAAAATGCAAACATCCTAGAGATTTCTCACGACGTTTAGATTTTTATCCATTTTCTCAGTTCCCGAGTCACTCCTAATCCTTCCATCCTCATCAGTGCAAATGTGCTTTCGAAAATAACAGGCAGTGAGATAGGGAGTATCCTTCAAAGATATTTAAACCTTATGAAGTAATGCTCCAAATACAGAAAACAACTGAAGCAATAATTCATAAGTACGATGCCTTTTCATTATGCCTTTTCTGTCCATAAGATTAGATAAGCTCCATTTGGCTGGTAATTTTTTTTTTTTTTTTTTCCCATAGAGGTTTCCCAATGAGTTCCTGGCATGGTACATTTTGGAGCACTTAGTGAATGTTTATTGAATAGGTGAAGAAAGAAGTATCACGCATTTCTGCAGATATAAGTATTCTTATTTGAATACATCTCAATCTTTGTTCCAGACCGAGAGAGGTTGTAATAGTAGATAATTTAATAGAAAGAACGGCACTTTTCTCTCCAGTATTAAAATGAAAGTGGAATTCCTGGGATAGAATTGGTCTAACAAAGATAAAAATCAGGAAATTAATTTTCAGTGCGTCCAGCTTCTAAATCAAAAGTCAAAACCTTCCATTTTATGATCTGAATTCATCTTGCAGTCGTATTTTATTTGGCCTTCGCGGTGTTTTCCAAAAAAAAAAAAAAAAAAAAAAAAAAAAATGAAGCCATTAAAAAATCACTTTATTTCATGTCATAACCCAGATTTCTGGCTTTCTTTGCAAAAATCAGACTATCTGGCTATATGGGGCCCCAAATTACACAACAGCAATCAACTTGCTATCTGCACCCACGTACATTACCCAGCGAGACCCTGTGGTACCATCGTCAGTGTTTAGGTTGTTTAGAGGGTGATACAATACACCCTCAAGAAGTGCCATTGTTCTCGTCAACATCAGCACGTCAACATCATCTTCCCTGTTATGATAAGCACGTATCCACTCCGCATAGGAGTATGGCTGGGGACTTCTGCCGTAAATACTATAATATCATTCTCCCTCCCCGCTCCTTTCTCTGTAGTGTTGTCCAATAGAACTTTCTGCTGCAAAGGGAGTGCTCTAATCTGTGCTATTCAGCATTACAGCCACTAATCACAAGTGTTGCTGAATGTCGGACAGGGCAATTAAGAAACCAAATTTTTCGTTTTATTTAGCCTTAGTGAATTTTAATGTAAGTAACACAGGGGGTGACTGGCTACCGAGGACAACGCGGCTCTCTAACTTCACTCCCATTTGCCTTTTATCCTCAGTCAAACTGCTCTCTGGCTCTGAAACCAATTTATGCTCTATTATGAGTGGCTGGCAATATTTTAAAAAGGTTATCTCTCTAAGGGTAATTTGCCCATTTTGCATGATCAAAATGACATTTAAAAATATGAATCCCTTGCATCCCCCTTCCCCACCATAATTCGAAGGTGGGATTTCACATTGTGTATTTTTAGGGAGCATTCCTAGGTGATTTTTATGACCAGACAAATTTAATAAATCCTACCAAAGAAATAATTTTCAAAGAGGGCTAAGAAAGAGGAGTCAGCCTACATTATGCAGCGTGTGGACATTTTTGAAGAGCGTATATGCCAACCTCCTACCCTACCTTCTGCTATTCCCACCCCCACCTCAACTTCTAGCACCTTTCTTACCCACCATTAAATCCACTGCATTCCTTATGCCTCTCGGGGAAAGCATGGCCCTCCGATATACCGTTCTACTGTAGCTACTTCTCAGATATGAGCCAACTCTGTTCTCTGATGATGATTGATACCCCAAACCCACAATAACCATAACCATGCCGTGCAATCAGCTTTTCTTCCCGGAGACGTTGAACTCGGATTTCAAAACGGATGATTTCTTTCTGCCTGATGGCGGAATCAAGTAAAGCTTGATCTTCAAAAGTTGAAGAATGAAGCAAAGGCTCAAAAGCGAAGAGAGGACTCTCCTGGCCTTGGATGGGTGGAGCGTGGAGATGTCCTTTCTAGTGGCTTCCCAGTGAGAACGCCTACTGGGGAATATGGGGGCTGGATCTGACAAGGTGACAGCTAGGAGGGAAGGTTACTGGATGACATTACAGAAGAACAGACTGTCTTCTGCCCACAGCTAAACTCTCACTCTTTTCTGGGGAATTTGTAAAGAATTGCAAGTTGGCCACCCAGGGACCCAGGACAAACTTCTCTGCTACCTTTCATTTAATCAGTGTGCCCCCAAAAGGGGCAACATGAGTTTCACTCTTCCCAGGTTGTCTTAATTTTTTTCTCTCTTCTCCATCTTCTACATTTTATTTACCTCACACTCTAGGGCGTGAACAAACAATTAGCAAGTTAAAAAATCAAGCTAGGTACAGAACAGCTCCCCACATGTCTCCGGGCTGTTACGCAACACCAACTCCTACCCCTAGTTAGGCCCTGTGCTTCTGTCAGCCTGGGGATGTGGCCATCACAACCCAACCAAAGGCTCAGAGACATGGCCCCCAGGTGTGCGGAGAGGAAAAGAAGGAGAAGCCTCGTCTCAGAACAGTGACTCAGATTTGGGGCACACCTCGGGAGCATTTGAAAAGTGCAGATCACAGGGTCACACACCCAGAGATTTTTAACCCATAGGCTGGGACAGATTTGAAAGATTGGCATTTTATTTAAAAAAAAATTTTTTAATGTTTATTTATTTTTGAGACAGAGCGTGAACGGTGGAGGGTCAGAGAGAGAGGGGGGCACAGAATCTGAAGCAGGCTCCAGGCTCTGAGCTGTTAGCACAGAGCCCGATGTGGGGCTCGAACTCATGGACCGTGAGATCATGACCTGAGCCGAAGTCGGACGCTTAACCGACTGAGCCACCCAGGCGCCCCCGAAAGATTGGCATTTTAAACAACACCCTGGTCTTTCCGATCTTGGGAGGTTCAAGAATTCACTATCTTAGAGGACAAAGTTCAGATAATAATAAAGGTGCCTGGGGTATGCACATACGTGTGTACGTATGCCTGTGTGTGGGATTTTTCATCAGAAGAGCATTTCTCATAACCGTAAAGTCACATCTTCCCCTTATTGTTTAGTAGCAACTGACTAATTGCCAGTTGTGCCTGGAAATCTGCCCAGGCTTTTATTCGAGGTGACGTAGCTGGGCTTAGGGTGTTTTTGGTCAAACAAAGAGAAACAGACGCGTATCTGGTAAACAGAAAGGCATGTGTGAACCAACTGGGTAACAGCTGGCTTTGGAGCCACTGCCAAAAGGTGATAGAAAGTCCAGGGGATACTTCAAGACTCGATTTGAACAACCACCACAAACACGCACATACCTTTTAGAGTCAGTAGGCCAGGACGAGCTTCCTCAAGTTCAGCAGTATCGACATTCCGGGCTGGCTAACGCTTCGGGGTTAGGTGCAGGGGTGTTCTGTGCATTGTAGGATGTCTAACAGCATCCCTGGCCTCTACGCTCTGGATGCCAGCAGTCCCGCATCCCCCAGCTGGGACATCAAAAATTTCTCCAGACGTTGCCAAATTAGTCCCAGTGAGAACCACCAGTATGAGACCGGGGTGCGGACGGGTGGGGGGGGTGGGGGAGGTGAAGAGGGTGGGGGTCCGGCGGCAGGGGACGCAGGGAGAGAGGAATAGCCCCATTGTGGGCTCCCCTTGTAAGTTTCACCTTGCTTAAAATTTTTCTTTTCACAGTGAAAGCGAAAGTGCATGTTCGCAGATGCAGTAGCAAGGAAGCTTCCCATTTCTGAATACGGGGTTTTAGTGGACTTACGGGGAAACTTCTTTCCTCAGAATTTGGCTGTGGTATTTTTAAATTTTTATAAATCCAGTTACTGTCATGCAGACCCTTGTACAGCCGGATAAACAAACTCAGGGCACACTCGGCCACATCTTCATTAGCAACTCTGCAGGCAAATTCCCTGTCATTTTGAGACGTTTTGTATTCAAAGCGATTGCAGAAAGATTATTTCTAGATTCTACTGCCTGCTTTAAATCTGTGGTTTTGTCTTTATTATTGGTGCGGCCTATTACCGCTGGCCAATTGTGCAATAAAATTTGCAGCTTAAGTTTTGTGTCTGTTTCTGCACAATCGCAGCTGCTATCTCCCCAAACTCTGGGGAAAACACTCGTTCTCACAGTGTTCATGGATCAATATAATATACATCTGGCCTTGGTAAGTGGTTCAGGAAATCTGCATCTGAGCTCTCACAGCCAAAACCATCTCAAGGAAGGGTTATGCTAAAGAAAATCAACAAAGTCACCCCCAGATTCAAAAGTCTGCTCTCTGCACAAGCCCATACACTGGGGATCTGGGTGTGGTCAGTTGCTGAACGCACAGCAATTAGTTCTTACGTATCTTTGCCCCAATTATTAAGAGTCCACCAGAATAATAGATGATGAACAAATAAGATTTCAGCCGAGGAACTTTATGTAGTGTCTTGGCTTGTTTTATGGCTTGCGTTTTATCTATCTGTAAGGCGATGCAGTATTTACCTTATGTTCTAAGGCTCAGAACTTGGAATTTACCTATCTTAAGACATGAAATTCTTGCAGAAATTCTCCTTAAAATGTTGGCCAACTTCCCAGTTGTAGTTTTCATTTGAATTAAGTCACCCCAAGACAAAGCTCCAACTATGATTGTGCGGTAACAAGCTTCTCAGCACAGCTGGAGAAAAAGAGTTTCTGATTCTGCTCAGCATTCAGCAGCCCACCTTAGATATTTATGACTTTTTCCTCTTCTGCCATAAAATGAGGGTGATAATTCATGTTCGACGTTCAACACACACTCAAGATAAAGTGCTGGGCTCTGGGTTAGGTGATGAGAATTAAAAAAAAAAAAGAAAGAAAGAAAAGAAAAGAAAAGAAGGAAAAGAAGGAAGGAAGGAGGGTAAGTGGGCAGGCAGGCTCCCGCCTTGGGGAATCTAGTCCAGAAAGCATCATCTCTGCTGTAAGTAGGGTGGCTGGGGATAGGGGTGGAAGATATTCAAATAAAGCAAACACATTCTCATAAATTCTTTGAAATCCCAAGCGAAAGCTGGTGTAGATTTAAGAACCTTGTATATAGGGGGAAATTCAAGCGATAGATTGTACTGTTCTCCACTTATATTAAAATAAGATACGGCTCTAGGATTCTGAATTTAACAGCTGTTGGCATATGTGTCTCTTGCCACACTCATAAAAGTTTTTAATGTGCAATAACATGACATACAGCTCATCCCTTGTATGGTTGAATGCATTATTTATAATTAACTAACTTTGTACCTTCTCCACATGTGGAAGAAGCAGCAATAGTTATCCATTTTTAGTTCCCAGGAAATAAGACTCTATTTATTTTTCATAGTGCCACTTACCTACCACCCTTTCTGCCAACGATTTGAATTGTTTCGCAGTAGCTCTTATTTATTGCAAAGCACGCACAACATGGGGGATGATGCCTGTTCAAAGCGAATTAGCCTGAAAGTTCGTCGGAAAATACTGAGAAGTTAGGTGCATCCTGCTTCACTGCAGATGCGTGGGGGGGGGGGGGGGGACCAAAGACCACACTGTACCTGAATGCTTTCTTCTGTAAAATGAAAATGATCGTATTAAGGTGGATAAACCTGAAAAAAACACCGGATGGAAGTTAGAACGTTAGAACGTTTGCCTGGCAGATTGTAGAGCTCATAATGATGATTCTCCATGAGTCACTGTGCCCTAGCATCACGGGGGGAATTTGGATCCGCAGAATGAAAGAACCCCATCCACACATTTTGCCCTAGGAAATGGTCTGCAGTTTTATGCACTATATCGCATTTGGCAACGCTAACTCCCAGGCAGTTTCCAAAGCTCCCTTTCACGGCCAATTACAGGGATCTCTGCATTCGGGATCCTCTTTCCCCCATCTCTTACTCTCTCCCATAAATGAGGCTGGAAGCCACTGTGGGTCACATAGGGGACCATCCCGACCTTTGCAGGAAGTTCTGTTCTTAGAGTTCAGAGGAGAATCCTTGTTTCCGGATGAACCTCAGTGGCAGAGACAATGCTCTATGGGAGCCCAGCTTTTAAAGGTTCGACTCATTTCAGGCACAGATGCAGTGCTCACAGAAGGAATTGAGAGACTGCTGATGACCTGAAGAACTTTGAATACACCGCAGGAGTCCGGTGAAATATTAGGCACAAAACAAATGATCTAAGGGCTGGAAATAGATACAAATCATAGAGTGCCAGAGTAATTTATTCTAACTAGGGAAACCTAAGAGGCGTTCACAGAGGAATTTAAGCATCTGAGCTAAGACAACGATGATAAAAGAACTCCAGTAGTCAGAAAAATGTCAACTGGTCTCTGGGGTTAGCTGGGCAAGAGGACACCACGGAGAAAGGAATGAGGTAAGCATAGTTAGGGGGTTGCTAAAGCCAAAGCAAATTTGGCCTTTTGGAGTGGGGTAGAGTTCCCAAGAGGACAAAATTGGAGAGTGATGAGGTAAAGGCACCTTTCATCTTCAAGATAAATTATTTTCGAAATTTATTCTGCTAGTAATGGTCTACCATTTAGTTGTACCAAGAAGTGATCTAAGCAAGGGACACATTTTTAAATGGACACGTCTGTCCGTTTCACCAAAATGGAATGGAGTTGGAGGAAAGTGAAGGTATCATCAATCCCCAGCTGGGGGTTGGGCTTGTTCATTTGTGAGGCTTGGTCCTTCACTGGATTCCGATGATTACTACGTTATTTGTACAGTTTAGGTCAGACCCTGGTTTGGTTCAGGCCCAGGTGTAACCTCAGACAGCTGTGAGAAATTCTGTATGTCAAGTGCAACAGAATTCGCAGCTCTGGGACGTCCTGGAATCGCACACAGGTGTCATACGAAATGAGGCACACTCTCTTCCGCTTGATTTTCGGTTTTCATTTCTTTAATGAGAAAGAGATTCGTTCCACTTGTTTGTCCCACACCGTCTCATATTTATACTGCCGGATAAATGATTTCAATCGATAAAACCGATTAGCCTTTTTGTTTTCCTCCGATCTTTAGCATCTGTGCTCCCGAAGTCATTCTCGTATTAATCTGGCGTATTGATTTTGCTTTTCTAAATGACAGCAACCTCAGGCTGGCTGCCTCTCATTCCTTCCCTCCTCAGTCACTGCTCTTCCTAAGGCTAATTCCTGACATCCTACAGCGTTGTCCCGCCGGTCCCGCTTCTCCTAGGTCATTTGTAATCCTGCCCAGAAAGTCCTGTCTCCCTCCCACCCGCAGCCCGGTTACAGCAGTCCTCCCCCCGAAAACCAGAGGGTAAATATCAGCAGGACCCAGTCAGCACGACGAGGTCTTCAGACACTTGCACTTCTAAATGTCCCCCTCCTCGGCTCAGATTGCCCGCCGCAGCCGGGAATTCTCGCGCCCCGAGAACCCACCAACTCGGCGAAGGGTACCGGGGAATGGGGCGTTCAGCTCCGCCCGGGCCCCGCCCCCGCCCCGCCCCAGCCTTGTTCCCGCCACGCCCCCCGCCCCGCAGACTCGGTCGCCAGCTCCTCCCTACGGCTCCACTGGCTCTAAGGCCCCGCCCCGTCCCGTTCCCGCCCCGCCCCCGGCTCCCGTCGCAGTCCCTCACCCGCCCCGGTCCCGAGGCCCCTCCTCCGGCCCCGCCTCCGTCTCGCTCCCTCCCCGCCCAGCGCTCACCTCCCCATCGCACGCCCTCCCCGGGCCTGAGGCCCCGCCCCGACCCCCGCCCCCGTCTCGCTTCCGCCCCGCCCCCGGCCCGCGTCGCCGTCTCTCGCCTTCCCCGGGCCGCGCGGCCGGAGCTGGCACGGAGGAACGGCGGCCGCGGCTGCATCGCGGCCTGGGGACGCCGGCGCTCCGCTGAACTCGGGGTCCGCGAGAGTGCCCGTCGCGCGTGGATCTGCCTTCCGCGGTGCGGGGCTGCCCGGGGCGTCCGGCGTTCCCCGAGGGCGGGCGTGTCCTCGCGGCGCTGGGCGGGGGACCAGCGCGGGGCCGCAGCCTGTTGGAGCGCGGGGGGCCCCGTGCCCGGGGCGCGGGGAGCCCTGCGGGGGGACGGCGCGGCCGGGCCCCCTGTGCGGAGCAGTTTTCTCGAACTCTCCACCTCCTCGTTGGGGCCCAGCGCTGCCGGGAGACCCCGTCCACATCTGCCGAAGGTAAGCGGACTTGGCCATTTAAGGGTCGCTTATCCCCAAACCACAGCCAGAGGTCGAGGGTGGGGAGCGGAGGGTGGGGGCGGGCGGCACGTTGGTAGGAGGCGAATGAAAAATATGCAACAGGCGGGGCTGTTCAGGAAACTCTAGCGTTAATGTTTCCTACGGAGAGGAGACTTGTCCAAGACTGAAACTTGCTTCGGTTCTTCCAAAGCCGAGCCGGGCAGAGGCGAAGCTGCACCTTAAGTCTGGGTGCGAGCTCCCTCTGGTGGCCTCTTGTAAGGATGGAAGGCGAGGCTACAGGTGCGATTGAAGCAGGACTGCCGTTCTTGCTCCCACTCACGGGCATGTGATTTCTCCTTGGAGAAACGTGATCATCTTGGTAGTTTCCCATACAAAGGCACCTTTTGATCCCGTCAAAGCTCCCCCCTCAACCGGAACCAAAAAGGTCCTTTCAACTTTCGCTTTTTGTCCAGGGACAAAGTCCCTTGTGACCCAAAGGACAAGAATGATTGCGGGACTCATCTTTGTGTTAACTGCACTTGAATTAAAACGTGTTCAATGAGTACAGCAAGCCACGGCTAAAATACTGCAGGAAAGTTACATCCCCGTAGGTGCTTGACACCTGCCACCATTCATTGTTAGCCTAATACGTGCATTTGAAAGTGTAAAGGGGGGGAAAAAAAAGAAAAGAATCACTTGAGCTGAGATTGTATTCAAGGACAGATTTTATGGCTTTGCTACAATTTCTGTCAAGGGGTTGTAGAACATTTAAATCATCAGTTCATATCCACTCCTAGCCTATCTGTAGCCTCAGAGCATTTTTTTGTGTTTTTCCCCCAGAAAGGAGTGTCATGAAAAAGGAGCAGAAAAGAACCGTCACTCTCGGTGAAAGGGGAGTTTTCTTTCCCAGTTGGTGGTTACTTCATGATTGGAAAAGAAGCACCTAGGTGGCTGAAGCGGTTAGATTTTTATAATTGTACGGATGAAGCTGATAAAAGAAGATATGAGAATACTTTCTCTGGGTCCTAATAGGCGATGAGCAAGCCTGAACAGGACAGATTTGAAATGAGGGCAGAAAGTTTGAGCTTTTCAAAGCCAAGTGGGACTTTGCACACTTGTTGAGGATGTTCTTTTCCCAAAAATGGAAGAAGAAAAAAATCTCAAAGCAAAAGTGTAAAAAGCGGAAGGGAATAACAACCAAGTCGACTCCAAGAATTTCAGCAGTTCATCGACTCCTTTGGGCAAACACCCCTCACCCGCATCGTACACGTGGGTGATGTGATCGCTAGTGTTGGTTTCCCCTCCTAGGAACGACTTCTTGATTTGGATTTCGGAGTGATTATTCTTTTTTTTTTTTCCCCCCTACAATGTGTGTTTTGACTCCTCGTGTTAGATTTACGGAAAGGAAGTAAATCCTGAATCCATGGTATGTTTGACTATACCACTGCTTGGTGTGCGATATGGAAACATTAGAGGTTGTAACATTCCTTGAAGTTGTATTGGAAGCCGAGCTCTGCCAGGCAGACAGATAGTGTACGTTTTCTCTTCTTGGCAACCCTGCTTGCTTTGAATGAACCGAATGTCAGCTGGATCTCACAGCATATATGATTTACAGTCTTTGTTTTTTCGGGGCCTTAAATGTATGTTTTATACTGAGCAGATGGGAAACACATTGAGCACTGTGTGTGACCTGTATGCCTAAGGAAGGGAGCTCCCCGATGGATCATGGCGTTGATGTTTACAGGACATGTCTTGTTTTTAGCATTAGTGATGTTTGCTTTCTCTACTTTTGAGGAATCTGTGAGCAATTACTCTGACTGGGCAGTTTTCGCAGATGATGTAGATCAGTTTAAGACACAGAAAGTACAAGATTTCAAGCCCAATCAAAAGCTGAAGAAAAGTATGCTTCATCCAAGTTTGTATTTCGATGCTGGAGAAATCCAGGCCATGAGACAGAAGTCTCGTACAAGCCATTTGCATCTGTTTAGAGCTATCAGAAGTGCAGTAACAGTTATGCTGTCCAACCCCACATACTACCTACCTCCACCCAAGCATGCCGATTTTGCTGCCAAGTGGAATGAAATTTACGGTAACAATCTGCCTCCTTTAGCATTGTACTGTTTGTTGTGCCCAGAAGACAAAGTTGCCTTTGAATTTGCCTTGGAATACATGGACAGAATGGTTGGCTACAAAGACTGGCTCGTGGAGAATGCACCAGGGGATGAGGTGCCTGTCGGCCATTCCTTAACGGGTTTTGCCACTGCCTTTGACTTTTTATATAACTTATTGGATGACCATCGAAGACAAAAATACCTGGAAAAAATAGGGGCTGTTACCGAGGAGATGTATGAGTATTCCAAGGTCCGTTCGTGGGGCAAACAACTTCTCCATAATCACCAAGCTACTAATATGATAGCATTACTCACCGGGGCTTTGGTGACCGGGGTAGAGAAAGGATCTAAAGCAAACATATGGAAACAGGTCGTCGTAGATGTGATGGAAAAGACGATGTTCCTTTTGAATCATATTGTCGACGGGTCTTTGGATGAAGGTGTGGCCTATGGAAGCTACACGGCTAAATCAGTCACGCAGTACGTTTTTCTAGCCCAGCGCCATTTCAGTATCAACAACTTGGATAATAACTGGTTGAAAATGCACTTTTGGTTCTATTATGCCACCCTCTTACCAGGCTTCCAAAGAACTGTGGGTATTGCAGATTCCAATTATAATTGGTTTTATGGTCCAGAGAGCCAGTTAGTTTTTTTGGATAAGTTTATCTTAAAGAATGGAGCTGGAAATTGGTTAGCTCAGCAAATTAGAAGGCACCGACCTAAAGATGGACCAATGGTCCCCTCCACTGCCCAGAGGTGGAGTACTCTTCACACCGAATACATCTGGTATGATCCCCAGCTCACCCCACAGCCTCCTGCTGAGTATGGTACTGCGAAAATGCACACGTTCCCTAACTGGGGTGTTGTCACTTATGGGGCTGGCTTGCCAAACACACAGGCCAATACCTTTGTGTCCTTTAAGTCCGGGAAGCTGGGGGGCCGAGCCGTGTACGACATAGTTCACTTTCAGCCATACTCCTGGATTGACGGGTGGAGAAGCTTTAACCCAGGGCATGAACATCCAGATCAGAACTCATTCACTTTTGCCCCAAATGGACAAGTGTTTGTTTCGGAAGCTCTCTACGGACCCAAGCTGAGCCACCTCAACAATGTGCTGGTATTCGCTCCATCACCTACGAGCCAGTGTAACCAGCCCTGGGAGGGTCAGCTGGGAGAGTGTGGCCAGTGGCTCAGGTGGACCGGTGAGGAGGTTGGTGACGCAGCGGGGGAAATCATTACTGCCTCCCAACATGGAGAAATGATATTTGTGAGTGGGGAAGCAGTGTCTGCTTACTCTTCAGCAATGAAGCTGAAGAGCGTGTATCGTGCTCTGCTTCTCTTAAATTCTCAAACGTTGCTCGTCGTTGATCACGTCGAGAGGCAGGACGGTTCCCCAATAAACTCTGTCAGTGCCTTCTTTCATAATCTGGACATTGATTTTAAGTACATCCCCTATAGGTTTATGAACAGGTATAATGGCGCCATGATGGATGTATGGGATGCACACTACAGAATGTTCTGGTTTGATCATCATGGCAATAGTCCCATTGCTAGTATACAAGAAGCAGAACAAGCTGCTGAATTTAAGAAACGGTGGACTCAATTTGTTAATGTTACGTTTCAGATGGAATCCACAATCACAAGAATCGCATATGTCTTTTATGGGCCATATGTCAATGTTTCCAGCTGCAGATTTGTTGATAATTCCAATTCTGGACTTCAGATCTCTCTCAATGTCAATAATACCGAACATGTTGTGTCCATTGTAACCGACTACCATAACCTGAAGACAAGATTTGATTACCTGGGTTTTGGTGGCTTTGCCAATGTGGCTGATCAGGGCCAAATAACCCGATTTGGTTTGGGCACCCAAGCGATAGCAAAGCCCATAAAACAAGATAGGGTTATTTTCCCCTTTGGATTTAAATTTAATATAGCAGTTGGGTTGATTTTGTGCATTAGCTTGGTGATTTTAACCTTTCAGTGGCGGTTTTACCTTTCTTTTAGAAAGCTAATGCGGTGGATCCTAGTCCTTGTTGTTGCCTTGTGGTTTATTGAGCTGCTGGATGTGTGGAGCACCTGCACGCAGCCCATCTGTGCAAAATGGGCAAGGACGGAGGCCGAGGCCAGCCCGAAGCCTTTGTCTTCAGAAGGGCCCCACGCTGACCTTCCCAGTGTTGTCGTTACCTCACTTCCTGGTTCAGGAGCTGAAATCCTCAAACAACTTTTTTTCAACAGTAGTGATTTTCTCTACATCAGAGTTCCTACAACCTACATTGATATTCCTGAAACTGAATTTGAAATCGACTCGTTTGTAGATGCCTGTGAATGGAAGGCATCGGATATCCACAGTGTGCGTTTCCGTTTACTCCGCGGCTGGTTGCAGTCCTTAGTTCAAGACACAAAACTGCATTTGCAAAACATCCATCTGCATGAACCCAGTCGGGGTAAACTGGCCCCATACTTCACAGCAAATAAGGACAAAAAAAGAAAACTGAAAAGGAGGGAGTCTCTGCCCGAACAAAGAAGTAGAATGAAAGGCACCTTTGATAGAGATGCTGAATATATTAGGGCTTTAAGGAGACACCTGGTCTATTACCCAAGTGCACGTCCTGTGCTCAGCTTAAGCAGCGGGAGCTGGACCTTAAAGCTCCATTTTTTTCAAGAAGTCTTAGGAGCTTCTATGAGGGCATTGTACATAGTGAGGGACCCTCGGGCATGGATCTATTCAATGTTGTACAGCAGCAAACCCAGTCTCTACTCTTTGAAGAATGTACCAGAGCACTTAGCTAAACTGTTTAAGATAGAGAGAGGTAAAGGCAAATGTAACTTGAATTCAGGCTACGCTCTCGAATACGAGTCATTGAGGAAAGAATTATCAAAATCCCAGTCAAATGCAGTCTCCCTGTTGTCTCATTTGTGGCTCGCAAACACAGCGGCAGCACTCAGAATAAATACGGATTTGCTGCCCGCCAGCTACCAGCTGATCAAGTTTGAAGATATTGTACATTTTCCTCAGAAAACCACAGAAAGGATTTTTGCCTTTCTTGGAATACCTTTGTCTCCTGCTAGTTTAAACCAAATATTGTTTGCCACCTCCACAAACCTTTTCTATCTTCCCTATGAAGGGGAAATATCACCAACTAACACCAATGTTTGGAAACAAAACTTGCCTAGAGATGAAATTAGACTGATTGAGAACATCTGCTGGACACTGATGGAGCGTCTAGGATATCCAAAGTTTACGGACTGAACGCTGCAGGTCAGCAGACATTTGCACTAACACTTGCCAACGCGGTTTGTGGACGTGAACTAGAAGAGTTTGTTTATTCTTGTACTACGTGTGTGCGTGCGCGCGCGTGTTCCGTTCGTTACTTGCACAAAGATTGTTTTAAAAATAGGCACCATGTTTGGCCTCGCGGGATTTATTTTTACGTCACTGCTTTCCTTGCCTGTGTTTCTGAAGTTTTCTTTTTTTCTTTTTTTTTTTTTTTTTTCTGTTGCAATGTTCCAGCTACAGAGGCACAGAGGAAGTTAGGGGATGGTGGGCAGGGGAGGTAGGAAGATTTTCCGGGCTTTCGTCGAACTCTCTCCCTCACCTGTAACTTTGCTGATCTATATGGGAACCTCAAACACTGCAAAAGGCCTTTCAATTGCTGCTTTGCCCAAGCATCTCTTGCTTTCAAGATGGACTACAAAAGCTCCTTATCTTTTTTAAAAGATCTTCTAACACATTTATCTTGCACCAAAAAAAAAAAAAAATTAACTGTGTATAATGTTCAGTGCTATCACTGGGGAAATGGTGAAACTTCCTATCATAACTGTAGGATTCCTTCTGGAAAATACAGATGGAAATACAGAATGAGCATTTTTTTTTTCTTTTTGGAGGTCAGACACAGTGACCTGAAAAGCCTCCTTTAAGTTTTTTATTCAGAAGTAATAAGGAGTCAGTCTTCGAACAACCTGGGTACCAAGGGCTGGGAGAGTATTTTAGACTTGCTTGTCTGTTTAAAACTCTCTTTTCTCTTCTTTGCCTCCTTGGAGCTACAGCTGTTCCCATCCCACCACTCCCACTATCCTTTCTGTCACTGTCATGCAAACCAGTCGATGGTTATTAATTGTGGAAGTCCAGACGTTTGTGGGGATTCCCCCCACCCCCACCCCCTGACGATGCACTTTGCATTAAAGCCCGACACAGACTTAGAATCAGATTTCTTTTTGTGGAACGATCACCGTACGACTCAAAGCCATGCCCATGCTGCCAGTGTTTTTTTTTAGGCTGGAAATGAGTTGGAAACCTGCCTGACTTTCTTGCATCCCTTTGAATGAGTTTACAGACTGCCAGTGTCTGCAAAAGTTGAAGGCAAATGGGAGATGATGTCAGAGGCATCTGTTTCCTTTACCAGCTGCATCTTATTATAAATGTAGTCGTCATGAGATGTGGTTCATTTTATTTTGGTAGGCCCTGAAATCAAAACGCCGTGCCATTATAAGCCCGTGGAGTGATTACAACGCGTTGGATGAAAACCATTAGGCAGCGCCCAGCCCTGATGAAAGAAAATCTCTGTGCAGATTGCTGTCTTCCTGACGTTTCAGACTGTGGTTCCCCCAAGCTCTGGAGCACTCGGGGGTCTGTCATTCTGACCTAGATAAAAGCGGTTCCTTCTCAGTCGTTTGTTATTATGTCAGAATGTGCCTCCAGAGTGATGAGGCTGTGGATATGTTACAGCCCAGCCAACCCTAAGTGGCCTGTCAGTTTTCTTCCATTAGAGTGTGAACACAGACCGCTCCTCCCCCCTCCCCATGTACTTCCTTCCCATCGCTCTCTGCTTTCTCGCTCCAATGTCAAAGTGAACGAAAATCATATTAATGTAAGTGGAGAGGGCAGCCAAAGACCTGAGTCTGCACAGGTATTCTCCAGGGAGGTTACTCTTCCTAGCTCAGGACCAGCAACAAGCACGTAACACTGCCGCGCGGGTGACAGCACTCGTTCCGTCGTTGGTCGTAGTCTGTGTGTCTCCTGTCAGTTCCCGGGACGTGTGATGTCAGATCAGATCCAGGGAAAAGGCTTTGGGTGGCCAGTAATAGCAGGTCTGATCAGGGTAAGAATTACAAATGCGTGCAGGTCACAGAAGAAAGCAGAAGCTGTACCACTGCCTCTGAACTTGGTGGAAACACCCCCATGGGCAGCAGGGGGAACCAGGTTGAAGAACCAGGTTGAAGATGTGGGGGGAATCGGGAGAGATGGGGAAAATGAAAAAGACTGGTTCTGTGAATGAATATGGGAACGTGTTCTTGATAGCTAAAGAAAGGGACATATTTTATTTTATTTTTTTTCCCCAGTGTTTGTTTATATTTCAGAGAGACAGAGTGTGCGTGGGGAGGGGCAGAGAGAAGAAGGAGACAGAATCCGAAGCAGGCTCCAGGCTCCGAGCTGTCAGCACAGAGCCCGATGCGGGGCTCGAACTCACGGACTGTGAGATCAGAGATCATGACCTGAGCCAAAGTCCGACACTTGGCTGACTGAGCCACCCAGGCGCCCCAGAAAGGGACATACTTACTACAATGATCTTTACAGTGTCCTGACTTTCGCCGCCACCTAGCAATGCCAAGGTGAACTTTTCCTGTCACTGTTCTCACCCACTCCCACCCCAAGGAAGAGTTTGCCGGAGGAGATTTCTATTTGTGGATTCCCCTGTGAGGAGTGTGAGGGGTGAGGGATGACCCGGCCATTGGACGTGCACACGTGTGTTCGTGCTTGGGGCCCCCCGCCGTGTAATCGCAATTCCTAAGGTGGTTAACTCCCAGGACGTGCTGGTCTTGCATCCTTAGGGTGTTAGCCTCAGATAAATCCGGATAGCCTCCACATGTAATTTTATTCTTACCATCTGGAAAATAATTACGGGGATGATTGTCACTACGTGACACTTCTAAAAGAAATACCTGTCCTCTCAGTAAGATTAACCCCTTTCTTTGTTAACTTCTGGAAACATAGGCCTAATTGGGATAACAGCTGTTATTAACATGAAATTTAAGTCTTGAAATTAAAAAAAAAAGACTTAATTTTGCTAGCAAAAGTAACAAACCCAGTGGTAATAATAGGGTTCTGGAGAGTTTGAAATGCAGATTAGTCACTTAGGATGAAAAAGGCCATGTCCGGAATTGAGCTTATTGTAATCAAAGTCTGGCGAGGCTAGGAAGTGGGAGACTCTTCAAGAAAAGGAAGATAAATTTGTGACTATGCTTAAAATTAATTGATAGAAACCTAGAGAGGTGCAAGTTGAAAGCAAATGACAAGAATGCATGCACATTAGGTCTAGACCCCAAATATTAGACATTTGATCGGCTGTCTCTTTAAACCAACAGGGAATTAGTAAATGCCTGGCGAGAACAGGGTGTTAAACTCTGAGTCACGGCCGGGGACTTGCCACAGAGCCCTCACCAAGTGTATTTGTAGAAGAACCTCCCCTCCACACACACCAGTGCATCTTAAACATGTTACCCCTGTACCACTGACTGGCTTAGCGTTCTTTACCAGCCCTTTCGGGGGCCTCGCCAAAGATCCTAGCCATTCTCGATAACGTGAAGTCTATCCAATTATCTGGGAGTAGACGTTAGCAATGGTTTTAACATCACTACGTTCCACTGGCTTGATTGATGATAATTAGTAAAATATTCACTGATTTCTTTAGCAAAAATGTAAATAGGAGGCAATATGTGACACCATGTTCAGAGGTAAGGATGCCTAACAGGATACATCAAGGAATTTCATATGTGGGCTGTTTACTGCTTATGTAAATGTTGACTAAAGCATGTCTAAGACATCAAAAAATGGCTGCTGTAGCAGTTTTTTCCATTACGTCACTAGTATCTTGATTTCCCTTCATGTTGGCAGAAAACTCCGAATAATATTGCAAGAACTAAATGACTGATGTTTGCACAAAGGATGATAGGAACTTGACACAGCAGATCCTAACATTCGCTACTTCACGTGTAGATGCTTGAGCTGTAATTTATAGGAGTTTAGGTTCTATGTGGTCCAAGTAACGTATACATGTTTAATTCTGTTTCCAAAGACAGGTTCAGCTAAGGCTTCCAGACCTTTTGTTTGGTTTTGTTTTGTTTTTCTTTCACACTTACCCAGTTCCTCGGTGAAGAAAAGATAGACTGAAGATCATAAACAGAATTATTGAAACAGTATGTATAACAGGACTCCACTGCTAATAAATAAAAAGCTAAAAGCAACTTGGCTCTGGTTGGGATAATTTTGCAATAGCTCTCTTGAGGTCTTTGGGGAACCGTGAGGATTTTATGTGGGGCTGAGAAGGCAGGGGCTGGGAAACGGGAGACGCGTTGAATAGGGACACGCAGCCTCATTATTTCAGCTGCGAAACTTGCACCCTTCAGTGACACGCTTGTCCCCTCTCCCCTAACTCAATCCCGGCCCTGTCTCTGGCTTGGACTCGTGTCACTCGGCTGCATACGTCATCCCACTTGCTGAATGGCAAGGTATCTCGGTACTATGCACCTGTGCCCTGCATCCGCCCCCACTGCCGTGGCTGAGATCTTCGTGCTTTGTGATACCGCTCATAAGAAGGTTGCTCGAGACATTCTCGAGTCTGTGGTGCACAGAATTGGCACGGAAGGGAAGGCTCTATAGTGAATTAGTCTCTGATGTGCTACACACTGGACCGTAAGGTTTTCACATGTCTTGTTAAAATCCTCGCAACTGTATACGATACTTATTTTACAGGTAAATTCGAAACCCCTATTATCTCCGTGGGAAATACATTTTTGTAAAGGAGTTTTCAGTGGACTTAACGATTCATCAGTTCATTTATTCACCCTATTTTTGGGTATCTACGGTCGAGATATTGACTAGCATGAGGTAAGAATACAAAACTCGGTTGACTATGGCCCTGCTGTGTGAGGAATGAGCAGTGTTTCCAGACTGCAAAGCTAATAGGAATTCATCGGGAAGAAAAAGCCGTAGAGGGGCATGTGCCAGGTAGGGATTGTCACCGGAGGAAAGACACCAAACAGTGTTGTCTGTCCTGGCATGGACACGATTGGTTTATTTCTGCAGTGGTGGATGTGAGGAGAGGGAGCCGTTTACTGAGTCAGAGGAAGTTGTGGTTGGTAAACTTGGAGAGAGATCACCCCCCGTTTTTTTCCGAACTAGGTTTTGGCTCTAGGTGTCACAAATCCCATTAAAGAGCAGCCTTTTCCAAAAAAGTAACGCAAATAAAACCAACACTTGTGCTCTCTCCGCTCTCACGCGCTCAACTACCCCAACACGTTTAGGACAAAGTAGTTTGGTCTACAGGTGAATATCACCAGCAACTCTGAAGGGAAAAGGATGTGGGAGTGTGGTCTGACCAGTTGTGTGTGTGTGTGTGTGTGTGTGTGTGTGTGTGTGTGTGTGTATGCGCTCCTGCAGATCGTTGCTAGTCATGACAGGAAGAAAGATAGGGCTGTGTGTTCCATGCAGAGTCCCGCTGGCCAGTAGCATTTTTCCTCTCCCTCCTCTCGAGAACCTCCAGACCCACGTTGCCAGGCACAGCTGTCAGTACTGGGAATGCGGTGGTGAACGAGACCTATGGAGCTGGCAGTCTAGCGGGGACTAGAAAGAAACACATTCTTATTTTGCATTTCACAGCGATTCCAGTTCAAAGGCGCCTGCACCAAGTGGAAGTGAAACCTCTTGTCAAATCTGTGACTAACAATCAAATGTATTCAAGTAGAATTCAGTTTAGGAAAAAGAAAAAAAAAAATCTGGTCTTTTCTCCACCGTGTAAATAATACCAGCAGGAAGGGAGGGAAAGAGGGGAGGGAAGGGAGGGAAGAAGGGAGGGAGGGAGCCAAAGAGGGAGGGAGGGGTGGGAGGAAGTTGGAGCACAGAAAGCAAGGTGCCCAAGGAGAGTGGCTCCTGTAACAATTGCGTTAATCATTCTCTGAACGATTGAAAACTCTCTTTGAAATCTTATTGTGGTTAAAACTTGAGAAAAAAAAATATAAATTGTAATTTGAGCAGATCTTTTCTGTAGTACATTGCATTTGCTCTTTCTGTTTTGTTTAAACTATTTTTGTATTGCACTTTCTTAAGATCAAATGTAATTTTTCTTGGAAGTGTATTAACACTGACGTTGAATTTTACTTATGTGTTTCGGGTTTTCAAATGTCTGAGATATGTGATGTTCTCCCATATGTTGTCTTCCTCTCTATTTCCAAACTTGGGATTATGCATTGTTCTTAGTGGTTTCAGGGAGCAGACTTTCACACACATGTGACATCTGTGATGCTCTACATTCTTTTTTTTTTTTTTTTTTTTTGAAACTAGTTTAGCTCCCAATCACTGTCACTGGTCTCATTTAGAACATGAGCAGTATAAACACTCCAGGCTCTGCATAAAATCTGGCCTCCCTCTACAAACAATGCATAACACGCTCCTTACCTTATTTATTGCAGGATGCAAATACGCTCTAAACCCTTATTGCACTACGGTGAAAGACTACAGCCTGGTTTTTCTAGCATTTATTTATTGTTGTAATTATGTATTCATTTATTCCTTCACCTTCTTCCGAAAGATTAGTTTTGTTGTAGATTTGTTTAAAGTACATGGGATTTTAAAATATGGCTATTTTAACCATATGAAGCCTTTTTAATTTGATGCCTTAACGTGGTGTTTCACAAAAAAAACTTTGAAGGGGGGGCGGTTATTTGGAGGTAGAGGCACGTGATACTCCAACCAAGACGTGATGAAATTGCTTTCATGAGATACCCAGAAAAAGATACATGCATGTAAAGGATACAGTTAACAGAAGTCAGGCCTACACAAAATAGGTGGTCTTAATCCTCATTTTAAGACATCAACCTGCTCCCTGTGGCTAATTCAGTGCTAACCGTGCACAGCACGCTCACAGGGGGCTTATGAGTACCGACGCAGGAGGTTCTTTCTTCACACTTCCCAAAATAAACCGAATTGTACATACATTCAGTTACTACTCTATCTTCTACCCAACACTGTTTATAGAACGATCTCTAAAGCTATCAAAAATCGCCCACTGTGGAACACACGAGTAGAAAGTGCATGCTTGCACACACACAACTTGGCCGAGTTTCCTCCCTACAAGAGGCATGAGGTTTTCTGGGAATAACTAACAGAAGACCCCTGCGGGACTTTCACCGGCCTTCTTTGTACCTTCCCCCCCCCCCCCCGCCCATTTCCTGGCTTCGTTTGAAGGGAGCCATTTCTGTTACCATGTTACATTTCTATAACACTTTCATGTATTAGACGAGCTTTGAAATGAAAACAAAACGGAACACAAAGCGCTAGGTCAGTAGATGCTGAACAGCTGTGAGGGCTTGGGCGCCTTTCTTCCTTTTAAGTCTCCATTTCCCTCTCTGTAAACCACCCCAGCGTCGATGCATGGATTAAATAAAATCACATGTGAAAGCATAATAGAGCAGTACTCGTTTCCTCTTTGGGATCCCCTACAATTCTCTGGTCTTTTACATTGTGGTTTAGTATTTAAGGTGTCATCTATTTTAGCGCGGTAGTTAATAGATCAATCGAGTCGCACAAACATGTACAGTCACAACTCTACAATTGACGTGTTAATTCTATATTGTAACCATTGTAGTTTTTCTATTTTGTTTTTTTCCACTTATTTATTATGAGATGAACGTGAAAGCTGCGGTGTGCAAGACTATGTGTGAACACTGCATTTACCCCACTAGCTACGGTGGAAGAAGTGGAAACCAGTTGGAGGTATAGCGTATCCAAATTACATATGTGACGATTACTCACCATAACACCAGACGTAGCAAAGATGACATCAATATACAACGATCAGATCTGTATAGAATCTTTTCTGTGAAATCACGTGTCATTCACACCTATTCTTTGAGTTGGAGTAAAATTCTACAGTGTCTTATCCTCTGGTTTCTGCTCTGTAGGTTTGGATGCTTTCTCTCTTCCATGACTGTGTATTAAAGACCCAGGAACAAATTCCAGCACCTCCAGCCAGAAACTCCACCTTCCTCAGCAATGAGTGCAAAAAAGAAAGTACCTCTGGGTTGGATCCAAGAGCCCTGGGTGACCTATGATAGTAGGGTTCATACCACTGATAGACAGGAAATCTAGTTTTGTGATGGGTTTTGTGATATGGTTCACTCTATGCAAATTAGAAGACACTATTGTGTTGATCCCTGAGTATGATTGCTCCATTTCTCCCATGGCTCAAATTGTAGGTATTGCGGATATGCAAATTAGGTTACACTAATATGTTGACACTGAAAAGTTGTGATGACCCTATGTGGAAGTCAGAGCTGTCCTCTATGATATTGATAAGTTTCTGTGGCCAGAGCTGGAGCTTAAGAGTGAGGAATTCTATATTCACATACTCTACAAAGTATGTGTATACAAGCAAATTTAATAACAGGCACCTGGGTAGCTCAGGTGGTTAAGCATCCAATTCTGGATTTCAGCTCAGGTCATGATCCCATCGTTGGTGAGATCGAGTCCTGTGTCAGGCTCTGCACTGACAGTGTGGAACCTGCTTGGGATTCTCTCCCTCCCTCTCTCTCTTCCCTCCCTTGCCCGTGTACGTGCATGCTCTCTTTCGCTGTCTCTCTCAAAATAAGTAAACTTAAAAAAAAGAAATTAATAAAATGAGCAAGAGTATACCCATCATCCATAATTACTACTAGTAGTGAAGCCTTCCATCTAACCTTCCATTATTACATCCTCCTGCTCCCAACAATGATCCCAGAGGGAACATCTATCCTGGGTTTGTGTTTACTATTTCCTTGCTTTTCTTTACAGCTCCACACATGTGTTTATCCTTCAACATACTGTATATTTTTGCATGGTTTCAAACATTATCTAAACAATAACATACTGCGTATATTTTTGTGCAACTTGCTTTTCTTTACTCAAAATTTTGTTTATCTAATGCCTATGGATGTTTGTAGGTGGAGATCACTTATTTTCAACGTGGTTGTGTCCCATTGTATGAGGATACCATTATCTGAACTTGCCATGCTTTATCTTTTATCCTGCTGGATTTGGGAAATCTACCTAATTTGTGAAAATTCAAACATCGCATGTAAAAGTTGGATATGTTCTTTAAAGTCCCCATTGTAAGAATTTTGTTACTGTGTTTTGTTTGTACCTAGAACCTTTCCACACCCCCATTCCAACCTCCTTTCTGGTGTGTGTGTGTGTGTGTGTGTGTGTGTAAGACTGAAAGCATATCCTCAACATCAAGATGATGCCAAGTTATTATTTTCTAGATTGTACAAATTGACCCTCTAGCCATTATGGAAAAGTTTCTGTCGCTCCAAATTTTCCCCTAGACATGGCATTTTCAGACTTTTAAAATATTTTCCTCTCTGCTGGGGTAAGGGAGTCACATTTGTTTTTTTTCCTGGATGTGGAAAGACAAAGATGGAAGTGAAGGGTGTCACATTTTTGTCTTTATCTGCAGGCTTTCGAATATTAAGGACATACAGCATATACACCCTGGTGTGTATGTGCACACACACACACACACACACGTAGTACTCTTTACTATTTCCATTTGTGTTTCTTTTGTGAAATGAAATCCATATTCCTCTCTTTCATCCATTTTTCTATTGAGTTCTTTCTTTTTTTCCTATTGATTCATTGAAGTTTACCATATATTAATAATACTAACCCTTTTTTGGTCGTATGTGTTGTCAATAACTTTTCAGTGTATGTTTTCGTGGTCCTTGGACTGTCACTTTTGTGATGTATTTTGATACACAGGTGTTCCACATTTGAATGTAAGCGAATACGTCGGTGTTTTTTCCTTTGTTATTTATACTTTCTCTGAATCGTGTTAAAGAATCTTCTCCAAGGCCTTAGCACAGAAAATGTTCTGTATTTTATTTTGAGCATTTTACATTTTTTTTTTTTGGTCACGATCTATTGCTGTAAAACAATACTCTCACAAACATAATGGCTTAAGACAGCACATTTTCATCTCACGGTTTCTGTGGGTCAGGAATCCAGGCGTGGCTTTACTGGGTCAGGAATCCAGGAATCGGGGTTTTTCAGAAAGCTGCCATCCAGGGGGGGCTGCCTAGGACTGGGCTGTCATCTGAGGCTCACCTGAGCTCCTGTGCTTCTGAGCAAGAGTCAGACTAAAAGCCTCAGTTCTTTTCTGCCTGTTGGCCGGAGACCATCCTCAACCATGTGCCAGATGGAGTTATCCATAAGTGAGTTCACCTCGGGAAGGACAGGATGAGACAGAATTAATAGGAAAAGTGCTAGCAATGTAGCCTAATCAAAGAAGAGACACCTAATCAGTTGTGGCTGAAGCAAGTCGCAGGCCCCACCCACAGCCAAAGGAAAGGGATTGCACAGAACGTGGACACCAGGAGTTGTGATAATTGGGCTCCATTTTAGAGTCCATTCGTCACAGATTTTGTCTTATTTCCAAGAATTGTTTTTTTTTTTTTTTTCCCTGTGTAAATAATCTGCTGTCCCAGACGGAAAAGATTGAATAACCTTTTCTTTCCCACCAACTTTCGATGCCTCTCTGCCACATACCGGGTCCTTGTGTTTTGTGTGAGTCTATATCTGAGCTCTCTTCTTTGTACTGCTGGCAAATTTGATTACGCCGATGATAATACCACACTGTCTTAATTACTGTTGTCTTTTTGTTAGCCTTGAAGTCTGGCAAGACAAGTCTTTTTATTCTCTTTCCCCTCCATGTGCATTTTAGAATTAACTTGCACAGTTCCTCAAAGCAAACAAACAAAGAACAATACACGTTAATTGTCAGTGCGTTACGTCCATATTGGAGAATTCACCTCTGTATGTTAATTAGTCTCTTTCCGGAGCATGATATTTCTCCTTTATAGAATACATTTGTTAATCTTTTGATAGATTTAAGTCTGAGCACTTTATATATTATTATTAGAGCGGGTGATATTTATATTTTAATTATAAATTCTAACTGAGGCCAGTATATAGAAAAGCAGTTGATTTTTGTGTATTTATATTGTATCAGGGAACTTATCAAATCCTCCTATTAATTTAATAATTTACCTGTTAATCGTACTTACATAGGAGGTTGTATAATGTGTGACTGAGAATTATATTCCCTTCCTTCTAATCTTACGACTTTTTAATGTCCTTACTGCACATGTTAGGGCCTCCTAGAAAATATCAAACGGATTTAGTAGTGAGTGTTCTTGTACTTAGAGTGCTTTTACAGTTCACCACTGAGCAAATGGATGCTGTGTGTCTTCCAGTAGTTTCACCTTATCACTATGTGGTATTCCCTTCTGTTCCTGGTTTGAGAAACGACTTTTTATCACTAATGCCTGATGAGATTTATTCAATGCTTTCTCACCATTTATTGTGATAGCCACATGTTATTTTGCCTTTATCTTTTAATGTAGGACACATATGTGAACATGTTTTTTGTTGTTTGTTTCCTTTTGAGATTAAACCACACTTGACTTGCTGGAATAAAACCAGCCCAGGAATGATTCATTTTATTTCTGTATGTTGCTGAATTGAGTTGGATAATATTGAATTTAAGATGTCGACATCAACACTTGTAATTGTGATTTCCTTATAGTGTACTTGTCTAATTTTGAAGTCAACTTACTTGTCACAGAAAATAAATTGAGGATGTTCTATTTTTATATTCTCCAGAAGAGTTTGCATAAGATTCAAATGATCTAATACTAAGCATATTTGTTAAAACTCATTTGTAAAACCAACTGGTCATTGCGCTTTCTTTCTAGAAACATTTTAGCTATGTATACAATTGCATTTGATGTTATTGGCTTATTATATTTAGGTCATGTGTTTATTTTAAAGCCTATTTTGGACAAAAGACTTTGTCCTTTTCTTTTAAACCTTCACATGTATTGACCTAAATTTGCTCAAAACGTATTCTACTGCCTCTCTCTAATCATCCACCCCTCCCACAAATTTTTCCCATGCCTAGTGCGTGTGCCTTATTTCTTTTTGTTCCTTGATCAGGGTTTTCCTTTCATAAAAGTCTTTTAAAAGACTAACTTTTGGTTGTTATTGTTCTTCTGACTATTTTCTGTTTATTTGATATTGTATATTGGCTTTTGATTTACATATTTCCTTTATCCTATTTTATTTTTTTTCTCTAATTTGCTGTTGTTGTGTTTTGTATCTTTAATCGTACGGCCTGTTATTTTTTGGTCAATGCCCGCCACCCAAAAACCATCAGGAACAAACAAGATTTCGTGTTTATTACAGTAAAAAGGATAGAAATAGTGTTACTTGGCTCTAAATTAGCTGCTGTCAGGAAATAGGGTAATTCTATGATTGGGTATCTGGAGTAATCTTATCTAGAAGGAGGGAAAATTAGAGAGAGGCTAAATCTGTAATTGATAAAGGAGTGGCCATCACCCTTATACGATGAGAGGGATGCGTGTAGGATTCCGTAGCTGGAAAATATTCGTGTTTTTTTCTGTGTCCAGACACAGTTGTGGAGTTGTCCTGTTTTTGTCTTGACCCATCGTAGTCACAGCGTTGCTTTGTTCTTTGAAATGATTTATGGTCAACAGGAGGACACCACGCCTCACTGATGGCAACAGGCCAACTTCTGGATGTCAGGAGGTGTTGTTGTTTTGTTTTTTACGCTCATTTAAAAATATTTATTCTTTTTATTATGTTAATTTAAGGCCACCGGGTTAACTGTAAAATCATATTCATCGTATGCACGAGTTTAATATGTAGTTTTCCCCTTATGCCCTCTAAGTATTTTCTGAATTCCAATGTGATCTCTTATATGACCATGAGTATTCCTGTATTTACAGGGCTTCTCTAAATTATATCTTGCTGTCAGTTTTTATCTTCTGTACGTTGAAGTCAGAAACTAAAGCTGCGAGCTATATGGCGGCAATTTTGTCAAACATAAGGCCCTCTGGATGGATATGGGCTGGCGTCTGGGACATGTTTATAAATGCTCTGTGTGTTGTATATACAGTGGATACTCTTCACTTGTTGGGTATGAGGTTCTGAAAATCTGCTGGCTCTAGCCTGATAATTCCCTTATTCAAAACATGTGTATCCATATGAGTTTTTCCTAATCTTTCAATTCCTGTAAAAGCTTTATGTCATTAAAGGGATATATGCATGTTATACACAGTACTTGTTGTAAATTTCATGAATAGAGCCTTCATGTAGTGACTGTCTTTTTTTGAGCATCGCTTTTGGCCAAACAATTTTTTTCGCTGATGGTAAATAACAAACTTCCTCTCGAAGTATTAGCCCATCATGTAATTTTCGCCTTGATGTTTTAAAACATTTTTGGCCTCATGTTTTCAAAATACATTGTAAACAGATTATAATTTATTTATTTGGAGAAAGAGAGAGAGAGAGAGAGAGCAGGGGAGGGGCAGAGAGAGAGAGAAACAGAGAGAGAATCCTAAGCAGGCTCCGCACTGTTAGTGCAGAGCTCGAAGTGGGGCTCAGCCTCACCACCCGTGAGATTGTGACCTGAGCCGAAATCAGGAGTCCGAAGCTTAACTGACCGAGCCACCCAGGTGCCCCTTCATTTTCTTCCTTCTTAAATTATTTTGAAATGTTTGTCCTTCCCTCCTTTTTACTGGTTTAGAAGCAATGCATCTTATTTGTATTATTTTGAGGCTTATAGAAAAATGAAAAGTAAATATTACTCTTTTCCATACCCAACATTTATTTACACTTATCCATGTATTTGCTTTTTTTGTTCTTCCTTTCTGTTCCATCAAACTGTCAAAGGTTTCTTTGTGTCTATGTTTTTTTTCTATTTAAGTTTACCTTAATATTTTCCCAATTCCTGTTGGCCTAAAATTTGTCTCTTTTTGACACTAACTCTTGTAAGTTTGCTGTGCGTACAGTCCTAGGTGAACAGCACTTGGAACCCATGATACAAGTTATCCGTAGCTCCTTCTGTTTTCTTTGTGAAATAGGTATCGATATGGATGGCTGAGAATGCATGGTGGGGGGCAAGTATTGGAGGTTGGAGGTGAGAGAAGAAGCCATAAAACAGTCATCCAGGAGATGAGAGGGTAAAGAGAGTGGGGGGTGGGCAGGGTTGCAATATCATCGGTAGCCCTCAGGACCCCCGTGGTGGGAATGACTCTGCATTTAGACACATAGTTTCTCCCAGCCTTGTTCAGCTGCACCCCTGCAAGTGTGGAAAACACTGGAAAAGTGGATTGACCAGAATGTGGCCATTGCACCGTGAGGTGACATGATAAAATAATGTGAGGTGAGGTTGTGTGCAGGGGATAGATTGTAGGGAGAGAGGCTTAGGGGGATATGATACTTAGGACACAGCGTTACAGAGGACCCTAGGTTCTGGTGGTGCCATAGACTTTTGTCAGGGACCCACTCACCGTAAGGTAGGAAGCAAGGCTTTAAGAGATAGACCTTTGGAACCAAGATTCTTGAGACATTGAAATTACTGCTTATAGTAAAATCTAAGGCACCTTCCAACCAGGTGGGAGGAGACCAGAAGAAAGCATGGGCAACAGTTGAATCAAGTTCAAAAGAAGAAACACCCTCTGGGGTCAGCCGACGTAGAGTGGGGACAAGAGAGGAAAAGGCATGTGCCTTGGGGTTGTGGAGGATGTGGAGGCTTTGACTGGCTGAGGTCCTGAGATATCGGGAGCTGGAGAAAGGTTGGAAATAGTTCTGAACAATGTCGCTTGCTTTTAGAGTGTAGCCAAGAGGAGTGATGTCATTGTCTTGGCATTTGGGAAATAAGCAGCAGTTCATAAGGGGCATAATGAGGTTGACTGTGTAAGATCGATTATACCGGTCTCAAGGCAGGTGATGGTAAGGAAGCTATGAGGTAGAAGGCTGGGGAGAGTCTGGCTGTAGATAACAGAAATGGGCTTACGACGCACATCTTTCTTTTTCTCCTGTGGAAGAAAGGTCCATAGATAGAGAATCCAACAGCCGGTGAATGCAACCCTGAGGTAATAAGGGACACAGTTTCTTCCGCTCGTAGCATGCCAGTTCACCATCCTTAGCGGGTGCATGCCGTTTCCAAGATGGTGTCATGAGCCACGAAGGCCAGGAGAGCTCAGTTCAGAAATGAGGGGCCTTCCATCCAACACCTTCCACTTTTACGAGCTATAATTTTGGTAGAAAATACAAATTTCTGGAATTACTTGAGAACACTTAGAAACATATCCATGCAGAGGCTTTCACATCCCAGATTCTTTTTCTCTCGGCCTGGAATGGTTCAAGGTATCTGTATTGAAAAAATGTTCTCCCTCCAGGGGATTCCATTGGGTAGCCCAGATTGAGATCTACTGTATTAAGCAGACAATCACCATTATAATTACAGTAGTTTCTTGTTTATTTTATATATTTTATTTTCTAAACTCAACACAAACACTGAATTAGTGAATACGGCCCCGTTGCTCCTACGGGAAAATACAAGGTTATTTATGTTCCTTTGGTCTTCTGGTCCTTATGTTTTTACTAACCAATCAATCCATAACCTTGTGTTATGTGTATTTCTGTTTAAAGATACCTTATTTAATACACATCAATAATTCATTATCAACACTGAAGTCACAGTCAACAGCTCTGTAACAAAGTTGATCTGAACTCACTTTCTCTGAGAGGTACAACGTAGCCTTTTTGTGTCTCGAAACATGAGAGGGCACTTCTTTCACTATTCTTTAAAGGTCACCAACCCACAGCCCCACAGATGTGAAAACTGTCATGAAACTGACCCTGAAGAGCACACTTGTTTACAGTAATGGAGCTGAAACAACAAGGCAGAACCCCCCCCCCCCACCCCCACCTTGTTGAACCTCCACTGGGCACACTTGAGGCAGGCAACTCGAATTTTTTGCCACTCTGTGCAT
Organism: Panthera pardus; assembly: GCF_024362965.1. Classification (NCBI taxonomy): domain Eukaryota; kingdom Metazoa; phylum Chordata; class Mammalia; order Carnivora; family Felidae; genus Panthera; species Panthera pardus. The sequence continues at coordinate 78,681,179 of NW_026526710.1, read as the reverse complement.
ATCTGCAAATGACATGTGTCATGATCATTGACTGGGGAGAGGGGTAACAAGTAAGTTTTAAGAGAGGCAAGTTTGCAAAGACCGAATCTGCAAATACCGAGGATCACCTGTATCTCAATTTCCTTTCTCCTTCTCATCTGACTCTGATCCTTCAGGGATCTCTGCCCTGAACGATAGCTTCCACGGCCACCCCACTTCTGTTCCACCTGATGCTGTCTGTCCCACCTTTACATATCAGAGTTTTTCTGCCTGGTTCTGTCTTTCTATAATTTATGAAAAATGTTTGTCTTTATCTCACCCTTGCCCTCATCTTCAGCACCTTTTAGGAGTGATATTCCTTATTCTTAACAAAGTATGATCACAGAGGAGGAGTTCTGATAAAACAGAATACATTTTTTAAAGAAAGTTTTGAGAACAGAAAAATTTAAAGAACACCCACGGGTATATATCTGGAAACAGCTGCTATTAACATTTAACTGTGTCCTTATACTTTCAGGTTTATAAAGGTAAAGTGATCTGAACTGGGATCAAACTGGAATTCGATTTTCAATTAATAAAGGTAAAGTTAGACCCAGTAATGTTAATTCCAGTTATTGACCTGGTTGCTGATTTCTTCGGTATATTTCAGTTTATCATGCACAGTGGCTTTCTAAAGTCCTTATTGTCAGTGTGTCCAAGTCAGTAATTAGAGGATGAGGCAAGCTGTGCATGATAGAAACAAATCCCTAAAAGATGTTTCGGACGCATTAATGATACAAGTGGCAACACAGACATTTCAGATGACGAAGAGGAAATAATCTTTCATATAACATTTGCCTGAAGAGCGCAGGACTAACTAATCCCGATGCCAAAGCCAGAAACCAGATAAGACTGAGAGATTTGCTTGAGCATTTTTATTTATTTATTTATTTATTTAAAAAACTTATGTTTATTTATTTTTGAGAGACAGAACAGAGTGTGAGCAGGGGAGGGGCAGAGAGAGAGGGAAACAGAAGCCACAGCAGGCGTCAGGCTCTGAGCTGTCAGCACAGAGCCTGATGCAGGGCTGGAACCCACTGACCCTGAGATCGTGACCTGAGCCAAAGTCGGCCACTCAACTGACTGAGCCACCCAGGTGCCCCAGCTTGAGTATTTTTAAATCTTCTCTGTGTCAAAAAACAAACCAGTAACAGTAAGCACATTAAAGAGCACCAAATTAGAAAACATGATTTCACTATAGACAAGTAAAGATTTAAACTCTTTAATGTAGAAAAAGATCTGTTTATCTGTAGGCAAAAAATGAGTATTGCAACTTTAAAAGACAGAGACGTTAACAGTGATAAGACATGCATAAAGCAAATAAACGGTTTCACCAATTCCAAGTATAAATACTCTTACTTTCTTTTTTTTTTTTTTTTAATTTTTTTTTTCAACGTTTTTAATTTATTTTTGGGACAGAGAGAGACAGAGCATGAACGGGGGAGGGGCAGAGAGAGAGGGAGACACAGAATCGGAAACAGGCTCCAGGCTCCGAGCCATCAGCCCAGAGCCCGACGTGGGGCTCGAACTCACGGACCGCGAGATCGTGACCTGGCTGAAGTCGGACGCTTAACCGACTGCGCCACCCAGGCGCCCCACTCTTACTTTCTTTTTATTTTACAATTCATGTCTTAAATTTCAAATTATTTCTCCTTAAGGCCTGTCCTCCCACTACTAAATAAATGGAGAAAAAAAAGAAATACAGGGAAAAGAAGAATTACAGGAAAAATGTCTTAAAGTTTCTTGGGATTTAATCAAAAGGTTTCAAGACTTTCCAAACATAAAATGGAGAAAGGGCTATAATCCCATGTGGCCAAACTTTCCCTGCTTCTCACTGGTATATAGTGTCATTATAGATGACTGGTCCTGCCTAACTCAACAAATGATATTTGTTGACAGGGGCTAGAATCACATGCTTATACTGTTTCTGTGCAGCTCACATTGCTGGCCCAAGCACAAAAGGACAGTGTATTTTAGCCTTCCTCTCTACCACTCTCTCTCTCTCTCTCTTTTCTTAATTTTATTCTTACAAACACAACCTACTGGACCATTGTCATTGGGTCTAGAAAAAATGCCTATGTTAGGTACATATTATGCAGAAACCACCCATCCATCCCTCCCCAACCCCTCGGGGGGGGGGGGGGGAATTCTAGGCACTTCTGTTGAGCCTGAATTATCAGCCTAAATCCTCTCTCAAGGTAATCTTATTTCAGGTATTTTCTTGTCCTTTTCTGCACACACTGTAGTTTTGGGGGTCATGCTGAACCAAATTTCAAGGTCTCTGTACTTTCAGGTTTGGAAAAAGAAGGATTGGTGTAGGGCACTTCGGTTTCACAAATGTCCTGGGTCGTTCAATAAAAAAATCAGCAGCCATCAGAGTGACTAGCTTGGTGTCCCATATCATAGGTGAGGGACGTACTTTTCTCAGCCCACAGAAATTTCCTTGTCTCACGCCAAGAGGCACAAATTTATGTTAACACTATGGTTAGGTTAAAACTGTATTTCTTTTGTTTATTTCTTGATTTACACACTATGAGAATGGACTGCATCTTCTGCCTGAATAAAGAACTTGGAAAGTCAAAAACTACAACTGACCGAGAAATATTAACATCACCAACACCATTATGAATCATATAAAATCAAATTAAGAAGAATCAATATCATATCTTAGTTTATAAACCAACAAAAGGAAGACCAATTTGGGTGGATATAGCAAAAAGTAAATTATTGGCTACTGGTTTGGTAATATAAGCATATATTCTTTAGTGAAAGCAATTTGGCTGCTCACCAGATATTTTAAAGATCCTTTCTTCTGCCACCACACCGTGCCTTTTGGCCCAGAATTCCCATCTCAGACCTCTTATTCCATCGGAAAACAAAAAAGAAACAAATATAAAAGATGCATATATAAGGATATCTATTTCAAGCATTCCTTTATCATATCAAGACATGGAAACTTCCTAAAGGAGCCTGAAAAATCGATGGAGATGTATAGTCGCTTATTAGAAAAGTCTTTGTGATCATTGTCTATTAATTAATTGCAAAACAACTTAAAGCAATCTTATTTTAATATTGGGTACATTTATATCTACCTATTAGGCTAAACTGTTAAGTGGTCATTTTAATAAGTCAACAGAGATCAAGGATCAGTAATTTCAAATTATTCAATTTGATGTTTATATCCATCTGTGCGTGAATTATCTACTTATATAGTCATATTTTATATGCATGCACTTTTGGATTATTATGGGTCAAATGTTAGCAGCGGTTTTGAAATTTCAGACGAGTTTTTTTTTTTCTAATGCTTATCTGTGCTATTATCAGAATAATTGTTCTAAAAATCTCAAAATAAACTGGTTGAGAACTTAGGAAAAACACAGCAAGACATTCTGAACAAAAAAAGTATTCTTAGAGGATTAAATGCAAAATTTAGAAACTGAGTTAAAATGGCCATCAAGCCACTGAATAACTGTTTGATCTCAAAAATTATGCAAACAACTTGAAATCAGATGTTCTTTCCCCCAAACAATAAATTATCTCTTTTAAAAATAGATGACTTTATTTTTTAATAACAAAGTCTTTTACATATTGCTGCTGTTCACAGAATTTTCATGAATAATAAATGGCAATAGATATTAAAGGCCTAAAAAATGTGAGTAGCCTTTCATTCAACACTTCCAGCTCAAATTCAGTTCCAAATAAATCTTCTTTATTAATTTAAAACATACATTTTGGAGGACATAATTTAAAGCTTAATTAGACTTATTTTGTGAAGCTCCCTTTTTATAATTTATAGAAATAGGAACACATTTAATTTCTTCTTTCCTGCTTTTAATTTTTTTTTTCTTTCCTTTTTCTTCGTCTCATCCTTAATGACCATTTATGAAATGACAACTATGGCTAGAGTGAAAGATTCCTAAGGACACAATCCAGATTACTCCAAGATATAGTTATAAAAGTAAAATGGCCAGAGAACAACCCAACCCAATTTCTAGCCCATCTAATGGTCAGTAGTAAGCAGAGTAAGCAGTCAGCACCAACCTTTGAAAATGAACTCAGTGGCTGTTGTCTCAAGGTTTTGTGAATAAAAAAGAAAGGAATAGACCAAAAACATAGTGGTCAACCGTTGTCACTCCTGATTTGGTATTTCACATTCTGTTCTTAGGGTAGGATTCTCCTAGTGTCTTTGCTTTCCTTTCATACTGGATGGTGATGACAATGACTGTGATGGTGGTGAAATCTCTTCAGATACACTTTTTAATTCTGGGTGTTTTATGTCCCTCTTGCTTTTCAAGAGGGAGGGGGTACACTGCAGCAGACCCATACATGGCAAGAATAGAAGAAATTTTACCCTTTCCTCATTACTTATTATTTACTCATGGGATAGTTATGCGTGCACTTAATTTTCAAATATTTAGAAGTTTCTGCTATTTCTTTTATAGTTTTATTTCATTGTAGGTAGATAAGAGGTCTGGTATCATTTCAAGTTTAGAATGTGGTCTGTCTTGACAAATGCACTTTGTGCACTTGGGAAGAATGAATGTGTTGATACTGTTAGGTGAAATCGTTCGTTATTGTCAATGAGGTCAAGTCTGCTCATGTAACATATATTGTTACTATTTCCTTCAGTCAGGAGGACTGTCTTGAAACTTCTTGTAATACAGGTCTGCTGACAAAGCATCTCTTTCTTTTTCTCTCTCGTTGGAAAATATTGTCTATTGTCATTTTCCTTTAAGTTTTGAAAGATATTTTGAAATGTTATTATACCATCTCTGGTTTCTACTGAATCTGATGAAAGGTCATCAATCATTCATATCATTGCCCCCATGTACTTTTAAAGTGCTCTTTTTAAATCTCTACTTTGAACATTTTCTTTGAGCTTGATTGTGACCAGTTTGTTATGTTTTGCCTGTGGGTTATTTTCGTTGTAATTATTCTGACATTGATGAACTTCTTAAATCTGTAAATGTATGTCTTTCATCAAAGTGAGAAAAATTTTGTCCACTGATACTTCAGATATATTCTACCTCCTATTTATCTTATTAGATTTATAGGGGTGCTTCACCCTTTGTTTTATAAAGTTAAGTTGGTTAAACTGAAACCACAAAGTCTGCTTCCTTGTCGTCAACAGAAGCTGAAATATGCCTACAGTTCTTTTAGCCTTTTTGCCTGCCTGAAGTCTGTTAAGTGACGTCTTAGTTTCTGGATCTGCCAGAAATTTGGCCAAAGTTTATATGCAGAATTTGGTCCTGCTCTCCTGTGGTTTCCTTTTTATGTACTTCTCTTTCTCTCTGTCTCTGTCTCTTTCTCTCTAATTTTCTAAATTCAGTTTTAGGCGTGTCATCTGTTCTCTCATTCATCAAAAGAGTAAGAATGCAGTTTTCCGGCTAAGTTTTAGACACTGAATGTAAGGCTAACTATCTTAGAGCTACACAGGGGTTTCCAAAGATAAAATAATATTTACTTATTTTTTTTAACATTTATTTATTATTGAGAGACAGAGAGTGCATGAGCATGAGCCATGGGAGGATCCGAGAGATGGGGAGACACAGAATCTGAAGCAGGCTCCAGGCTCCGTCCGAGCTGTCAGCACAGAGCCCGATGCGGGGCTTGAACTCACAAACTGAGAGATCATGACCTAAGCTGAAGTGAGACGCTTAACTGACTGAGCCACCCAGGGGCCCCTATTTACTTTCTTTAGTTGGTTGGTGAATACATGTTGGTTCACTTTTTCATTTATATTATTTTGTGTATATTTATTCATTAGTGTATCTTAAGTCTACTTTATCAGGTTGGGGGTTTTTAATTTACTAAACAACAGTGAATAATAGACAATGTTCAACCAGAAGGAAATAATGTTAGAGTTGGAAAGAATCTTTGCGATCACCTAGTTATACAAAAAATAATACCTAAGTTACATAGGTGATCTTTCCAAATGGTACATTGCCATTTGTAAAATTGTATGTTAAAATATCCTGAAAATTACCCAAATATTTATTATTAAACAAAATACGTGAATATCCTAAAAAGTCTAACATGTATTTTATATTATTGTAGGCAACAAATGTGTGTTTTAAAGACTAAATATCTCTTGAACATGAGTTTATTACAGCAAAATGATAGGTATTCTTTGTGAACTGGAAGGTTATAAATCTACAATTTATAATTAAACTTGGACAAAAGAGTTGGTCGCCTGTCAAAATATATTTTTATTCTCACTAACAACAAACTAGACTTAAAATGTTTCCTTCTCATTTTTCAAGTGTCTTGAAACTATGGGGTTATCTTGCCAACAGTGCCCTCTGGATATTATTCATTAGTTTTCCATTTGAGAGCACTCCTGTCATTCTTCAATAACCTTGAAATAAAACTCACCTATCCCAGGATATACTCCTCACTAACCTCTTCCAGAGAAAACCTGCAATACAAGGAAAAAAAATCTTCCAAACAATTTGGAAGATTTTGATATGCTAATGGTACACACAGTTCTTAGGAACCACTCAGCATGGAGACTCATACCTATTCAAACACACTTACACAAGCATCCTTGAGAGTTATTCTCTCTCTTTCAGGAAAGGACTGGGACCTTTAACACAAAAAGAGCATAAATCCCAGGTCTTATCGTTAATTTTGCCACTTTTGTTCCTAGTTCTTATCTTTCATAGAAATGAAAGAGTAACTTCCAAGTTGAATAATTTAGAGGATTCATGATGTATGCATCCTCTCCTGAGCACAGGTCATTACTGGCCAAATATTATTTTACCCACATTTTTGAGTAAAGGTGGACCTAGGTTACTTGTTTATTGTGATTATGATATCTCTTACAGTCACTGAAATGTTATTTTCTAAGGTGTTGCTGTAGGTAACTTACTTTCAAATATTAACATAAGGCTGTTAAAACCAGACTGAACTGCAACTGGCAGTAAAAGTATTCAGGGCTTTTTTTTAAATATTTATTTATTTATTTTGAGAGCGAAACAGTGAGACAAGGAGTGTGTGTGTGTGTGTGTGTGTGTGCGCGCGTGTGTGTGCGTGCAAGCAGGGGAGGGGCAGAGAGAGAGGGGGAGAGAGAGATTCCCAAGCAATCCCCATGCCGTCAGCACAGAGCCCAACTTGTGGCTCAATCTCATGAACCATGAGATCGTGACTTGAGCCAAAACTAAGAGCGAACACTTAACTGCCTGAGCCATCCAGGCGCTCCATTTTTTCTTTTTTTTAATGGAATAAAATTGGTTTTGTACTCAAAGTTTGTAAGGGACCATGGTAACCTTTGGTGGTGGCTGCGAGGTTCTGGCTCTGGCCTCAGCCTTGGCTTTGCCAACACAGCTTCTCCCTCAGGGAATTCAGCTTCTTTTTATACTGGGCAGCTTCAGCCTGCAAGACAGCAGGCTGCTCAGGACAAGAAGAGCATCACCCAGATTTGTGTCCAGAATATCAGCCCTCAAGACACATGGTGACATAGGTCGTTCTTGATTTCAGTCCCTGTCACAAGAAGAACAACTAGCAATGACTCATGGACAAGATACCATTACGAAAATATCAGAGCCTGGAGAGGAAGCTGAAGGCCTCTCTGGACTCCAGAGACTGAGAAGAAAAGCATTAGAAGTATAAGAGGAGGGGCTCCTGGGGGGCTCAGTCAGTTGAGCGTCCAACTTCAGATCAGGTCATGATCTCGCGGTTTGTGAGTTTGAACCCGCATCTGGCTCTGTGGTGACAGTTCAGAGCCTGGAGCCTGATTCAGATTGTGTTTCTCCCTCTCTGTATTCCCCCCTGCTTGCTTTATCTCTCTCTCTCTCTCTCTCTCTCTCTCTCTTTCTCTCTGCCACTGTCTCTTTTTCTCTCAAAAATAAATAAATATTTAAAGATTTTCTTTTATTATTTTTTAATTTTTTTTGTTTATTTCTGAGAGAGAGAGAGACAGAGCATGAGTGGGGGAGGGGCAGAAAGAGAGGGAGACACAGAATCAGAAGCAGGCTCCAGGGTCTGAGCTGTCAGCACAGAGTGGGATGCAGGGCTCGAACTCACAAACTGTGAGATCATGACCTGAGCCGAAGTTGGTCGCTCAACTGACTGAGCTACCCAGGTGCCCCCAAAATTTTCTTTTAAAAAGAAAAATGTAACAAGAGAGACTATAGTCTGGCCACATCACCATCCCCAAGCCTGGCACACTGCCACACTTAGGGGGGCCCCTTAGGCCTGTGGGCTGTCCAGTGGAAAAAGACAACCCAAGATACATATCCAGCTTCCCCATCATTGTGGGATGCTTCCCAGGAGGCTCAGTTGGATCTCACCACATAGAGACCACAGAAGAATCTCTGGAGCTCACGAAGTGGGAATCAGTGAGAGACAGAGAAAAAGGGTAGGACTTAAACCAGTATTCAAATCATGGTGGACCACATTTCTCCTGGGCAGTACCAGCCAATGGCTCTGCCATCTGTTGATTTCAATAGAAATCTGTAAGAGAAGGAAAGCTGGAAAATTCACAAATGTATGGAAGTTAACACAATTCTAAAATACCAATTGATCAAAGAAGAGAAAAAAGGAAATAAAATATATCTTTAGACAAATGAAATGGAATACAACATACGAAAACAGAAGATGCATCCAAAGCAGTTGTGAGGGGAAAAGTTAGAGCTATAAATGACTACATTAGGAAAAAAAGAAAGATCTCAAGTCAACAGCCTAACATTGCATCTCGAGGAACTAGAAAATTACCCCCCGATTTAGTAGAAGGAAGCAAATAATAAAGATTTGTATAGAAATAAGTGAGAGAATAGGAAACAATAGAAAAGGTTAACAATGCTAAGATACTAGTATACTGACACTAATGCTTTCTTTGAGAGATAAACAAAATTGATAAACCTTTAGCTTAACTTACCAAGAAAAAGGAGAGAGCTTGAGGCACCGGTTTAGCTCAGTCACAGAAGCATCCAGACTCTTGATCTCAGCTCAGGTCATGATCTTGCAATTGGTGAGATTGAGCCCCTCATTGGGCTCTATGCTGACAGCATGGAACCTTCTTGGGACTCTCTACCTCTCCTTTTCTATCCTTCTCTCTAAATAAATAAATAAATAAATAAATAAAATATTTTTAGAAAAAAGAAGTCTCAAATAAATAAAAGCAGATATGAATGAAATCACAATCGATCCCACAGAAATACAAAGGGTTGTAAGAGAGGCTACTGTCAAATGATATACCAACAACTTGGTCAACCTAGAAAAAGCAGATATATTTCTAAAAATATACAACTTACCTCTTGAAGAAAAGTAAAATCTGAATAGACCAATAATAAGTGAGAAGATTGAATTAGTTATCAAAAACCTCCCAATAAGGAAAAGCCTGAGACCAGATGGTTTCACTGGTGAATTCCACCAAAATTTAAAGAATTAACACCAGTCCTTCTCAAGCTCTTCCAAAAAAAGCCAAACCAAACCAAAGCAAAACAAACAAACAAACAACAGAGAAAGAGGCAACACTCCCAAACTCATTTTACCAGAGCAGAATAACCCTGGTACCAAAGTCAGACAAGGATACCGTAAGAAAACTATAGGCCAATATTCTTAATATAGATGCAAAAATTCTCAACAAAGTACTGGCAAACCAAATTCAGCAGCATATTAAAAGGTTCACACACCATGATTGATTGGATTCACCCTTGGGAGACAAGGATGGTCAAATATGCAAAAATCAATAAATTGATACACTACCTTAATAGAATGAATAAAAATCATATGATTACCTCAATAGATGCAGAAGAAGCAGTTGACAAAATTCAATTTCTTTCATGATAAAAACACTGAACAAATTAGGTGTAGAAGGAATGTACATCAACTAATCAAGTCTGTAAATGATGAGCCCACAGCTAAGATCAAACTCAGTGGTGAACAATTGAGAGCTTTACTTCCAAGTCCGGGAACAAGACAAGGTTGCTCTTTGTCACCGCTCCTTATTCATCATAGTAGTAGTCAGAAGCAATCAGGCGAAAATAAGTGAAAGGAAGGAGTAAAATTGTCTCTGTTGCAGGTGACATGACCTTACATATAGAAAACCTTAAAGACTCCAGCAAAAACTGTTGGAAATAATCAATGAATTCAGTAAAGTTGCAGGATACAAAATCAACAAACAGAAATCCATTGCATTTCTGTACACTAATTATAAAATTTCTGAAAAAGAAATAAAGAAAACAATTCCCTCCCAATAGCATTGGAAATTATAAAATACTTAGGAATAAATTTAACCAAAGAGGTGAAAGATCTGTACACCAAAAACTATAAAACACTTATGAAAGAAATTGAAGGAGACATACATGAATGGTAAGATTTATCATGTTCATGGGGTGATACCGTTAAAATGTCCATGCTACCCAATGTCAGTTATATCTCAATAAATCTGGGGAAAAAATAAAAGCATAAAGTGTAAATTATTAAAAAATGAAAAAGGCAATGAAAGCTTGGAGAAAATAAATATATGACAGAGCATTAGGATAAATCTAGTGAGAATGATCTGACTACTTTGAAATCCTGTCATTATCCTGGGTATCGATGCTTGAGTTCACTTCTGGTAAAAGTCAAGTAAGCCCAGGTCTTATAAACCCATTCACAGATAGTAACTATAAATCCCAGAAAAAACTAAAAAACTAAATGATAAGTAAACAAACACACAACTGCTGAAAGACACTAGAAAATGATCCAAAGTTAGCAGAGCCTTGAGTTCCTCATTGGACGAAGAGAATGGCCCCAGTGAGTTGATTGTTCCTACCACTTCTAAACTGAGGGCAGGCCTTGCCTGCATCTCACATGGCAGATACAAGGCCAAGAGAACACTTCACTGGAAAGCAAACAAGGAAACTGGCAAAAGGGAGTGTAAGAGATTGGGCCACAAATTCTATGCATTAACTCTGCCTAGATATCTGGTCAACCCTAAACACAAATCCTAAGGACAGAGTCCTAGCAGTATACACAAAGATACAATAGCTGAATAAAGCTGACCTGCTCCTCAAAAGTCTGACTTTTCAATATGAGAACAACTAAATTAATCACCTCCTAAAAACTAAACAAAATAGAAAGTCTCATTGGGGTAACATAACGGGATCCAGGTTCCCACAAAATAATTTTCCCAGAGTGCAGGGCACAATCTAAAATTGCATAATACGTGAAGAAATAGGGAGATGAAACCTATATTCAGTATTAAAGACAATTATTTGAGACTGACTATGAGAAGATCCAGGTTTTGGAATTATGAGAGCAGGATTTTAAAGCAGCTATTATAATCATGCTTCGTGACATAAGGAAAAATTATTCTGCAATATCTAAAAAGTAGAAAATTTCAATCAATACATAAAAACAAACAAAAAAAGCAGTATTTGAAATTTAAAAAGATCAAACAAAATTGTTTGATGTCATTAAAGCAGAAGAGAGACAGCAAAAGACTGTGAACCTGAAGACAGATATCTAGAAATGATTGGAAAACTAGACAGTGTTAGTGATATTTGGGCGCAATGACATACACCCATTTGGAATCCCAGAGGAAAAGAAAAGATGAATGAGACCGGAAAGATATTAGAAAAATAGTAACTGAAATTTTCTCAAGTTGACTATAAGTTAAATTTTTATTCAATGACTTTAGCAAACCTCAATCAAACAGGTTAAGTAGGAAGAAAACTGTGACTAGACCCACCATAGTCAAAACACTGTAGATCCAAAATAAAGAGAAGATGTAAAAGCAGTGAAAGGAGAATGGCACTACATATAAATGGAACAATATTTCAAAGGATTCATGGTTTCAAAAATAATGGATTTTAGAGGATATTGAACCAAGATCTTTACAGTGGTGAATGAAACACACACACACACACACACACACACACACACACACACACATACGCACACACAACCCCCAAAAAACCCAAGCTGTCAACCCAGAATTCTATAAACCACTTCTAGCCTGAGGGTTGTTTCAGGAGAAAGAAAACAGTTGTCTCAAGAAAAAAGAGACAAAGACACTGTGTTATCAACAAAACCTGAGAAAATATTTATCAACTTATTTGAGCTAAAGAAATTCTAAACGATGCACTTTAGATTGAAAATCAATGAAAAAGATGGAAACATATATTTAAGAAGGTATGAGAACCATCAAAAATGCTATTGCCTTTTGCCCCATCTACTGCAAGAATGAAGACCAGTCTCGGCAACCAGACTGTCATTTCAGAAAATGTCAACATCACTCTGCAGGGCTCACTGTTACTCTGAAGGGCCCCAAAGGGACTTCGGAGGGACTTCATCACATCAATGTAGAACTCAGTTTCCTTGGAAAGAAAAAGAAGATGGGTACTTGGGTGGCTCGGTCAGTTAAGCCTCCAGCTCTTGGTCTCAGCTTGGGTCTTGATCTCAGGGCTGTGAGTTCAAGCCCCACGTTGGGCTCCATGTTGAGTGTGGAGCCTACTGGAAGAAAAAAAAAAAAGGCTCCAAGTTGACAAATGGTGGGAAATAGGAAGGAACTGGCTACTGTTTCCACTATCTGTAGTCATGTACAGAACATGGTCAAGGGCGTTAATCTGGGCTTTTGTTACAAGATGAGGTCCATGTATGCTCACTTCCCCATCAACGTTGTTATTAAGGAGAATGGTTTTGTTGAAATCTGAAATTTCTTGGGTGAAAAATACACCTGAAGGGTTTGAATGAGGCCAGATGTTGCTCGTTCAGTATCTCAAGCCCAGAACACATTGAACTTGTCTCAAACTTAGCTGTTTTGATTCAGCAAGCCACAACAGTTAGCAGCAAGGATATCAGAAAATTTGGGGATGGTACATATGCTTCTGAAAAAGGACCAGTTCGACAGGCTAATGAATAAGATCTAAGTCGTCCTGCTCCAGAAACAGCAAGATGTCAGATGATTTTTCAGACTTATTTGTGATATTTTAAACATGTGATAAAAGCTGTATTGTACTGGGGCTTTCTTAAAACAAAATATAAATAAAGAAACTGCTATTGCATTTGCCCTCTTGACCTACTGGAATTCGTAATAAAACAAAAATTTTATATACTTAACTGCGTAAAAGCAAAAGATGATAATAATTTCATAGGAAAACCCACCAAAACAAGAGAAAAGGAAAAAGTGGAAAATGAGAATATAAATCAATATCATTGATAAAGACCAATACCCCACTAATAGGGAAATCCTAAAAGGGTGAGAAAAATGCACAAAAAAACCCTCCATAACAATGGATAAACACGTAGATAATTTACCAAAAACATGGAAGTAATTTGACAATATGGAAATATGTGCAAATCACTCTCAATCAAAAGATGCACACAAAAACTAGCATATGTATCAGAATGGCAAAAATTAAGAACTCTAATAACACTCTCTGCTATAGCAGGAGTATAGCAAAATATGAAGTCCTACAATCTAGTAGGACTGCCTCTTGTAAAATCCTTACTGAGGAGAATTTCAAAATTTCTAACCAAACTAGACATATGTTAACCTTTTGATCCAGGAAACCAAACTTCAGGAATTTACCCTTGAGATAAATCTCATGTAGAAAATACCCGTGTGTTTTTTGGGACATCTCGGTGGCTCAGTCGGTTAAGTGTCAGACTCTTGATTTGGGCTCGGGTCATGATCTCAAGGTTCATGAGTTCCAGGCCCGTTTTGGTCTCTGTGCTCCCACGCTCCCGTGCTGTCTCTCTCTCTCTCTCTCAACAATAAATAAATCAACATTAAAAGAAATAATTTTCTTTTAGAAATCTCTTTTTCTGAAACTTCACTTTCTCATCTCTGCTTCTACTTACTTTTCCTTGTTTCCATACAGTTCTTTATAGGTGATGTGCAGTTTGGAACTCCGGTAAAAGGCACGCATGAGGATTTTACTGGCCTCCATTACAGAGCGTTTGTGTCAGATACGCGTGTGGTTGTCAAGGCCTGGGGCTTCCCAGTTCTTCCCGGGTGTCCAATGAAGCTCTCTGCTTGAGGGTATGTTTGTTTCCATTTTTATCATCCTGAGACAAGGTTAATCCTGGGTCCCTAGGGGTGGCAGAAAAGACTTCTCCATCGGGTTGGCCATAAAGTGGTTTGGAGAATGTGTGAACGTTCCCTAAGCAGAAAGGAGAGGGAGTGCCACTTTGAGCCAGGCCGTCTCTAAGGAAGGTGTCCCTCAGGCAGTCTGAGGCTGGTTTCGTGTTCTCCCCCGGGCCTCAGTGTCCTCTGTTCAGTTCTTTCCCAGCCCTCCCAGCACTTGGGGTGACTAGGCCGGCCGCCCGGGTTCCAGGTGATTTATCTGGGCATGGAGCTTGGGCACCCAGAGGTCACACGTCTCAGACAGGGTCCCCACCACAAAGCGCTGTCCCTAAAGGGGGCACAGCAGAGGAGGCAGGGGCAGGAAGAAGGTGAGCAGAGGAGCCCTGTGGACCTCTCTGAATTTGCTGGCCATCTCTTGGAGGTGGAGGTTAATTTAGGGCAATGGAACCATCATATCCTAATAAAGCCAATAATATGGATACAAAAACTAGGTGTGATAATATTATCCACATTTGAGAAATGGGGAAATGGAGGCATGGGAGAAGATTACTTAATTACTTTATTACACCCCAAATTTCTTTAAAGCCCCATAAAATAAGTAAATGTTATAGATATATAACATTTACTTATTTATGTGTGTGTGTGTATAGGAATATATATGTGTATGGAATATATATGTGTATATATACACATATATATTCCATACACATATATATTCCTATACATATATATTCCATATACATATATATTCCATAATAAAGCAGATGTCTTAATAGTGAGATTATGCATTATTATTAACATTCACATAGTCACGAGTCATTCCCCTAAAAACAATCAGTTAATGTTAAGAAGCCAAGAAATGTAGTGTGTACATTATGACCTCCTGGGCCGTCCCTTCCTCTTCCAACTCACACTCAGGCGGCTTCACACCTCCGCGGGTATATTCAGTATTATTTGTTATGTGTGCAGAGAGAGAGGGGAAAAGGGAAAAGGTGGAGCACCCGAGAGAAAACTGAACTCCTGTGTGGTGAAGGCCAACCGACCTTCAGTCAAGTCCGGGGGGGAGGTGTGGAAGCGGGTTGGGCACAAAGCTGTCACTCTGTCCTGCTGGAGAGCAGCGCGTCATCTGTGGACCAACACGTTTGCACAGACAGGCAACAGTCTGTGCCCCAAACATGCTGCCCGGCTCTCTCCTCTTTCACCTGCAATCCCATGGCCCTTCTGGATGGGAGGAAGGCCCGGTGAGGGTGTGGGACGTAGCTACGGCCCCAGGACATTAGGTTTGGGATCTGGACTAATTGAGAGCCGTTTGTGATGGGAAGAAATCCCCTTTACAGGTGACAAAGGCAAAAATAAAAATATAGTTTGAAATTTTTCTTTGAGCTGGGAGGGCCATGTTAACACGATTTTGCAAACTGCACGTCTCTGTGTTGGAATTTTCAGGACCTTATGCTGCTTATCGCAATGTACATGTAAGTCCAACTCAATTCTGTAGTGGTAGTTGTTGTTGTTGTTGTTTTCAAGGTTTCCTTTTTATCTGAAATTACACTGCTGAGTTTTCCAAAGTACCAGACTCCCGTTCTATTTCTACAAAGTTTTGTCTGGGTTCCCACACGGCATACCAGATGGTCAACACCATTTTTTTTCTCTTAATTTTGTTTCTAATGCTTTAGTTATCACTCCCAGCTTGCTGCCATCTATAAATCTTAAAGCCATGCCCTTATCTGTCTTCCTTCTGGTCATTAATTAAATTTTTAACAAGACAGGGCTCAGCGCCAACATACTGTGGGTCTTCGCTGAAAATGACTCCACTCTGTACTTTGATATTTATTAACATTCTTTGGGCTTCGAGCTACAATACAACTTGATTTTTTTCTGTGAAAAACTATTAATCTTGCTATGGCTTCTTTTCCTTATCTTTAAAACGGAAGGGATTGTATACTAGTAATTTTCCAGCCATCTGTGGTTTGGGACAGTTTGCTTTTTAATTGCAAATCATCAGTGGTCTATGCTTTTGTAAAATACAATAAAATATGAAATATGAAAAATAAAGTTGCTAGAAAAAGGACATATAAAGGAGAAACAAAACAATTTTATTATTAGGGCCAACAGACATAAAATCACATTCTGATAATCATATCAAACACACAATAGGAAAAAAAAAAGGATTGCCAAAACTATGCACATTATCCATTGAAAGTATGAGTGGAGGTAATTAGTATTGGAAATATGATTACAGTTATAACTTTTTGTTGCTCGCCCACCTTGACCAAAGACTCTGAGTCAAGTTACAATCCCTATTCTTAACTCCCATGAGCACATTTTAAGTCAGTTTCATGTATATCGATAATATTCTTCATGTTACAGAAGAACTTGCATTTTGTTTGTCAACCCATCTAATTTAGATTGAATAAATGACAATGCCTTGCTTAGAGGTTAATGTCTATCTTAATCTCTGTGTCTTGATTCCATAACACTCATAGTAGAAAATCCAGTCTTAGAGAGGTACCCAGACAAGACTGAAAGAAAAGAAAATAATTTGAAGTAAATTCAAAAACCTTTCAGGATTCATTTTTATCTGACATAAAGTGATTTTTTAGTTTAAAAATTTGTCTTCGGTTCTTCATCAGTAGTGAGTTCCAAATATTAATCTTGTAGACTTAAAATTATACTTGGATGAAAGAAACGGATTTCAAGCTTTCCTGGTGTGGATGGTTGTTGGGAAAATAAAATTCAAAATATTAAATTTGTGTTGGGTGATAATTTTTCACAAGTGGGCAGAATCAAGATTTATTGAAGTAAGTGTGCGTGTGTGTGCATGTGTGGAAATATTAAGGTGATTTTAAAAATGCAAACATTCTGGGAACAAGCCACACTGTATTTTGGGCCCTGATAAGTTGACAATATTGAACAGGGTATTCAAAAGTAAAATGGCATTCCTTACCATATTAACAAATTTGAAAATATGAATACATATTCACAAGGATTGTCGTTGTATTTATGTATAGCCATTTAAGCCAAATCTCTGACAAACACATCATTAATTTTCTCAGGGTGTTGATTTAGACTTCACACTAGGAAAAACTACTACACATCTGCTATTAAAAAGTATTCATGTTTCTTGCTTCTGTTGACAGTGCTTGGCAGAGGTTGTTAAATCATAATGTTTATTTAAACATTTTTTAAAGATGTGCTCAAATTGCTTTTATTGTCGTGTAGCTTATTCATAACAACATCCCGTGCGGAAAACCGGAGGCTACAAGAGCTGTACAAATTACCCGTCTATAAATTGTTGTCACTTGAATTTAAATAAGACCCATAAGAAATGGGTCTTATGATTATGGAAAGCATAATAAAATCAAACCCCAATAATTGAAAATTTCTGCTCATGAATGACTTTTGTTTTTGATCAATGTTCATTAAGCATCCAAGCAGAACTGCATACTTCCTTTCCTCTGCTTTCATAGAATTTTGATCATACATGTATGTATAAGGTCATTATTGCTGCTGTAACATATGACCATAAACTTGGTGTCCTAAAAAAAACCCCACAAACTTATGGTCCTTCAATTATAGAGAGGTTTGAAATGAGTTCCACTGGGCTAAAATAAAGGTATTAGTGGGCCTCTATTTCTTCCTAGAGGGTCTAGGGGAGAATCTGTTTCCTTGTGTTTTTAGAGGCCACCCATATTCTTTGGTTCATATCCCCAGTAACGCATCTTCAAAGCCGTCAACATTGAGCTATGGCTTTCTCATACTGCCATCTCTTTAATTCTCTCATCTCTGTTGGCCTTTTCCACTTAAAAAAATAAAAAATGTTTATTTATTTTTGAAAGAGAGAACATGAGCAGGGGAGGTGTGGAGAGAGAGGGGGACAGAGGATCCAAAGTGGGCCCTGTGCCGACAGCAGAGAGCCCTGTGAGGGTCTTGAACTCACAGACTGCAAGATGGTGACCTGAACAGAAGTCAGATGCTCAACCGACTGAGCTACCCAGGTGCCCCTAGCCTTTTTCACTTTTACGTATCCTAGTGATTACACTGGGCCCACCCACGTAATCCAGAATAATCCTCCCACTTCAAAGGCAGCTGATTAGCAATAGTTCTCATTAGTTCTCCCTTGCTATGTAGTTTAGCATATTTACAGGTTCTGTAGTTATGCGTGGACATCTTAGGTGCGCAGTATCCTGCCTATCACTGTGCATTTCATCTTGCATGCTACACATTACATGATTATTTTCGTTGCTGATGAATTATTAGGTTCTTGGTAGTAGGGACTCCTCCATCATTTTTTTCTGACAGCACAACTTGTGGCTTAATAAATGTTTTGAATGTTTCTTATTGTGTGTTTTTAATCTGCATACAAGCACCGGACTGGTAAATTTTGAGGAGGGAAATGCATTGTACTTCTACTTCCCCGCTTATATTCTGATTCTACTGACAATGAGAGAGCGAGAGAGAGGGAGAGAGAGAGAGAGATCATGAGAGCAGAAAAAGAAATTGAAATGGAAACTTTATTAGTGAGAACAGCTAGATTGGAGGGGTGTGGCTACAAATGGACTCCCTTATAGTTATGACCAGATATATCCAGATGTCCCTCCCATTCGATCCCAGGTGGTGCTGGAAATCTCACATGGGAATCTGCCCTTATATTATTCTTGGCGTGAAGGCATGGATAGAGTATTTACTCTTGGAGGCAGTAGAGTGTGGACTAAGCCCACTTCCCCCTCAGATTCATCACTGGGTAACCTCACCCCCATGGGGAGAAGAGTAGAGCATACGTGAACAGTGCCCCTCCACACGGAAACCATCACAGTGGGTTGGAAACGTTTCCCTCTGCCGCCCAATGAACCGGTCATTAGACACACAAGTCAGGCAATTTACTAAAAATATTGAAACAGGTTATGAATAAAGACAAACCAGCATTTACGTTTGAATGTAAATATGAATTCTTAGAAATCTATTAAAGTCAGTTACAAAACTTGACAATATTATATAGTATTTTAACTATTTTGAACTCTTTCAGAAATGGGGCATGTACTAGTACATTGATTTATAAGAAGGCATTTTCCAAATAATCTGCTCCACTCCTCGTTCAACAAGCATTTAGTTTCAAACTATTTATTTTGATAAAAGCTGCCTTACATATAAATATAAATGTATATTTATATATATTTATATATATCCATAAATATATATATGTTTATATATATATTCATAAATATATATATATATGAGAGAAAGAGAGAATAACTAAATAGGACATTGATCTAAACTATGCAAAATAATGAGAGGAACAATTAAAAATAATTATCTGAATATGTGTATATATATTCTTGTTTTCCTTTATACCAGAATCTATAAATTGCAAAATATGTTGTAAATAAAACATGGCATCTATGTATAAGGTGTGTGTTAGGAAAGCTTTCTTGCCTGGAATGACACACTTTGGGATGGGAATGTGCTAACCTTTGCCATGCATGTCTCAGGAACTTAACAAAGGTAAAGAGGTAAATTGAAATAATAAATGAATATAGGGCACCTGGGTGGCTCAGTTGGTTAAGCGTCTGACTCTTGGTTTCAGCTCAGGTCATAATCTTGCTGCTTCACGGTTTCGAGCCCTGCATTGGGCTCCGTGCTGGCTGTGCGGAGCCTGTTTGGGATTCTCTCTCTCTCCATTTCTCTCTGTCCCTCCCCCACTTGTACTGTCTCTGTCTCTCTCAAAATAAATAAATACACTTTAAAAAAAAAGAATAAATTAATATCTACAATGGGATAAGCGGGGAGTCATTTCCATCTGGTTGGAGCCCAATTTTCTGAGTTCAAATCCAGCCTCTGCAATGCATGGCTTCGGGCCAGGTACTTAATATCTCTGTACCTCAGTTTCCTCAAGCTGTAAAAGGATTATAATGGCAAGAACCTTCCATGAACTTACCTCAACTCAAATGCCAGTTGAGTTGAATATGTGAAGCTCTTAGAACAGCATCTGTCATGTTTTAACCTATTATTTATGTTCATAGTAAAAGAGATAGAAGCTCAAAGATTTATTCCATGTTACAAAATTGGAAAAATACAGGACTTGAGCCTAGTATTCATTCTTTACTCTGTGTCTAAAATGGCAGAATTATCTTCAAGATAGATATAGAAATAGATTAGATATAGAGATAGAGATAGAGATAGAGATAGAGATAGAGATAGATACAGATAGATATATTCCTAGGATTTGAGAATTCCACTTTATTTATTTATTTATTTATTTATTTATTTATTTGGGGGAGAGGGCAAGGTGGGTAGGACAGACAGAGGGGGACAGAGGATCCAAAGTAGACTGTGCACTGACAAGCTGACAGCAGGAAACCCCAATGTGGGGCTTGAACTCATCAACCATGAGACCATGACCTGAGCCAAAGTCAGATACTCAACCAACTGAGCCACCCAGGTACCCCGAGAATTCCACTTTTAAAGCTCCGTATGTGGGTTTGCATGAGCATGCTCCTATACTGAAGTGTTTTTATGACATTCAGTTTCTTGGGTTCTCTATTTTTTTAAGCACAAAACCACAATTTAACTACCAAAGACATACAACATCTATGATCTCAGTGATGACCCAGAATTTCAGGTGATTTCCTCAGGATTTCCACAGGATTCCACTGAATTTGTTTCTGTTTTGGGGTTGTGATATGTCACCTCTCCTCGTGGTAACAGTTGCTAATCTTATCTGCATGTCTGCAGCTTGACACTTTTTCTGGTTGATTCGTCCTACACTCGGACAGAATCTTCCCTCAATTTTCTAGTATATCATTAATGAAAGATCATAATATAATGTAATATTTTCTTCACTTTTTGGGCCTATTTCCAGAGAATTTTAGCATGGTGCAGGTATTAACTAAAAACTTGAAAAAAAATTGAATTAGAGATTCTTTTTTTGGCCCCTAGCTGCTGTCTCCTTAGAAAACTTTCTATTTCCTCTCCTTGGGTGTCACAGAACTCAAAATTCTAGTCTCTTCTGAGTGTCAAACAGGGGGCAACGTCAGCTAACTTCAGAACTGCCACTTTACATCAAGGGCCACAGAGAAAATAACTTCTAACATCATTTTATATTAATTAATTAAATTAGATATTGGGGCCATGAATATAATCATGATACAAACAGTATCCCCTAGGAAGCAAATATTGAAAGTTATATTATTTTTACTGTTGATGGATTTTTGTAGCTATTGACCATTTATCTATCCAGTTTCTGAATAATATAAAACAGTCAGATCTTCCTAGTGTGATAGGAACACAGATAAAAAGAAACTAATATTGGGGTTCCCGGGTGGCTCAGTCAGTTAAGTACCCAGCTCTTGATTTTGGCTCAGGTCATGATCTCAAGGTTTGTGAGTTCAAGCCCTGAGTCAGACTCCACACTGACAGCAGAGAGCCTGCATGGCATTTTAACTCTTTCTTTCTCTCTGTCCCCCTCCCCATGCTCATGCTCGCTCTCTCTCTCTCTCTCTCAAACTAAATAAGTAAACTTAAAAAAAAAAAAAAAGAAACTAGTATTTGTCAAACTTAGTTTTTCAGCAGTGTGATTTTCCTTCTGAGAAACTTTTATGTACAGAAAAAAACTACCTGAAGTTATTTGAGATATAGATTACCATTCTGTAATCATATCATAAATATGTTTTAATTTTGCTTTAAATTCAACTCAAAAACCTCATTCTCTTCATTTCATTTATAATGTAGTAATTATATTCCTTCAAGTACTTTAAATTATATTCTCAGACATAATATATGTAACAATTGCATGGAATTGTGTGTGGATATAATAGTACTCAGGTGTAGCCAGAAAAAAATTCTTACAGATATTTTCATGTAGTCTAAGTAGTTTTTCATGCCTCAGTTCTCTTTCTGGCTCTGGATCACAGAGTTAAAGTTGACGCTCGTGGCACAATTATGTGCATGGTGTTTTGTGTACATTGGATGATTTAAGCTCTGTACAGTCAGTAAGGCATATATTTTTATTCCGTTTTCAAGAACTAGGAAAGTGTCCCCTCAAATCTAAACAACTTATACCTCGTCATAAAGCCAATGGATGGTAGGCAGGAATAGAAGCCCGGGTTGATCTGTGAAAGCCACTGTCCTCTCCAGGACAACATGGGGCTTTGTTCTTTAATAGACGTCATTGAAATATTGATTGAGATGCTTTAGCCAAGGCCCAGATTTTCAGGAAGAGAAAGAATCCATCGTCTTGTGGGAACTACATGGATACCGTGGTAGTTTTAATATGATGATGGCGCTCAGTGCAGGAATGCTGTGGTTCAGCAGAGGAATCGAAGGAATTCCCATCAGCGTGGGTAATATTTAAGCGGCACTGCGTAGAGGAAAGATCTAGATCTTAGGAGGCGGGCATTTCTAAAATGTAATACTTGGCCTATTTATTTGTAATATGACTTGGGAGAGTTACTTAACTATTTTGAGCCATAGCTTCCTCATCTCTGAAGTGAGAATATTAATACCTACTACGCAGTTTTATTGTAAGCAAGATTGACACAAAGACACGTTAAATAATGTGGGTGTGTGTTCTCATGTGTTTGAAAGTATGTACTTTTATAATCTATTTTAATGGAGTCTAAAATTATCTATTTAATGGAGTCTGAAAATAATCTTTTTCAACGTGTGAGTTTTTTTTTCTTTCTATGCAGTTCAATAAAACAATTGCTACTTTATTTTTAAACATGACTTTGCCAGTTCTAGTCCTCTCAGAAAAAAGTGACAGGTTCCCTGTACACACATTTGGGGGAAATTATGAAGCAAGGCCAGTCTAAGTCACTTAGAAAGTAAAAATACAAAATATGTTAAATTAAGCTTAATATTATTAATTTCAAGTACAGAATTCTTACGTCTTTTCAAGACTTCGTTTTATTCAAGGACCAAGTCACTTTTGAACATTCAACATACCCGTTCTCTCTTTCTCTTCCATGAATATTTTTCTTATTGGTTCTCTCCATTTCTGCATGTCTAAAAATTTAGTGTAGCTCGTATTCAAGTTCTTGATCAAATGCACATTTAGGTACCACAACACATTCGTATTTTGTTTTGTAATGTGTGTTGATTTTTTTCCCCCTCTTCAAGGCAAGGGTTTCAAAGCATGGTGATTTTCCTCTAGAATAATGATGGTTGTGGAGCAAGACAGTTTTGAGTGCCACACAGAAAGTAACTTCTTTCATGCCAGCTGTATTCGTGTAAACATGCTTTACAGAAGCTTTTGGTCCACTTTTCCCACCTAATTCACTCATTGGTCGTGGTTTCCTTTGTCCTCCACACTTCTTTTTATCTATAAAGGAGTACCGTCTGGTAACACACAACAATAAAATCAAACCCTGCGGAGCACACGCAGAAAACGCTCCCTCATGCTCCCTCCTCCCAGCCAACATCTGCTTTCCTCTGCTGTTTGGAGTGACATTTTGAAGGGAAAAGTGGAAACCATAGTAGCGATTTGAACTAGGTTAAGCAATTTTGATGCCCGATGAAGGCATCTGTAATGAGGGTTTCAAGTCACCAGTATAATCAGTGTTTGCTTATGTTAAAATTCTACATCGTAGGCACTGAATTTATATAGTTCTTGAAAATCATTTTTTTGTTTTTCACTAGCTCAGTGCCTCTTGTTTACTGGTAGTAACGAGTTAAATTTTGGCCGGCCAAGGTTTGTACTGCGTTACATTTCTGAAGAAGTCGAGTCTTCTGAGCTATTGGAATATATTTGTTTTTTCTGAATAAAAATACTCTTTAGCATGGGTAGTCACATACATCATCAAGTACCTAGTAGTACATAACCCCAAGTGCAAGTGCTGACCTTTGTACAATGAAATAAATACATTGTCATTCTCTTTATTGAACTCTTGTCAGATAACTCTCTTAAAGTTTAACTATTGCTTCTCTGGGTTCATCCTTAATTTTTCCACCTTTGGGGTTGAGGGAATCAAATAAAAATCAAACATCATAGAAACAATTCATGAAGGATGAAAGATTAGATTTTTTTGTAATGGTATATTTTTGAGAATCTAGGACGATTAAAAATCTAGAGCTGGAGGGATGCATATCTGTATATCTGTATCTACTCTAGAGTTGTTGAACTTACTTGTAATAGTTTGGGGCTAGTAATATACTATACATATACACACACACACACACACATATATATATATAATATATAATATATTATATATGTATAATTAGTTGGTGGCTAGATATTCACCAATCCTCTTTTCTTTCTCTGATCAGACCACATCTCCCAACATTCCCAACTTCCATGAGAATAAAGTGTGAGCAACGTGACATGTGACTGGGTTTGGACTATGAATTGTGCAGAGAAATAATGACCCGACCCTTAACAAGTGTTATCCTCACGTTTTCTCTCTCTCTTATCCTTGTAACTATGAGTGAAGAACTTCAAAATGGCAGAGCTACAGAATGGACAAAAAACTCTTGAGCTGCACACTTGGTATCGTCTGTGGCATGAGACGGAAAAAAACACTGATCTGGGGGAGTGTTTGTAGTGAGGGTTTGTAATGAGGGTTACAGTCACACAACAGCCAGTGTGACTTATGCTGTTTAGTATAACAGGCACGTTCTTAGGTTCGGTCTCTCCTAATGTCGAGATAACTGGGCGATCGCTTGTTGTTCAATGATTATTATCAGCAAAATGACAGAGAAGATATATCTGTTGATGTGATGAAAATTGAACCCCACTCCTTATGACATAATTAATGGTTTTCTAAGGGACTCCTCAGGAGGTTACAACTTAACAAGTAGGCAGGGAACCCTCTTAAATAACTCGGTAACAGTCACGATTAGACAGATTCTTTTTAAATTGTAGAAGGAAGTAAAAATCTCTCCCTACAAACACCAGACCCAATATTCCAGAGTTTCAGGTGATTGCAAATAGATTTAACAACACAGTCATGACATAATCAAAAAGTAAATATGATTAAAATGCTGTTCATCAAATAAAAAGTCAGGCTATCATTAGAGGTTGTCCAAGCCTAAAAGAAGTTGAGTCCCTCCCTGGCAACTAAGTCCTTCAGAGGTAGTTCAATCCTGATAAAAGATGAATTTTTCCATGGAACACATTTTCGATCTTTAAGTCATACTTGGGCTTTCCAAGTTGCTTGCTTCTTCATTTTTTCTTCTTGAATTTTGTTAAGAGGATGAGTGTTCCGTCCCCTTTTACCACGTGGAGGTTTTCTAATTATCCCCCAAGTCCCAAAGTAACTACACTCTTCTGCATGAAGCACTCCTGCTTCCTCTAAGCAGCACTGTGTGCTCTCTTCACTGTGTCGTTAAAGCAAATTGTAAGTGCCTTCCCAGCACTTAATACTTGCTGATATGATTTACACCTGCCTTTCAGCCGAAGGTGTCTCCATTTATCCCTGGAACATGGGATATAGAAAGAGGTAAATTTATTTGTTCTATTTATTTGCAGCCCAGTTAGGGGTTTGCTTTTTCCTAGTCCCATGATGGCACAGGATTGCATTTAAGCCAAGTGTATAGAAAGAAAAACTCTCTCTATATATACATTCTTTATATATATATATAAAGAAAGGTTATCCATATAAAAGATATATATACATATATAGTTTTACATAGGTAAAAGAAAAACTATATATATAGTTATATATAGAATATATATATATGAAGAAAAGCTATCCATGTAATAGAAAAACTACACATATATATAGTTTTATATAGGTAAAAGAAAAACCATATATATAGTTATATAGAATATACTATATACATTCTTTATATATATAAAGAAAAGCTATCCATGTAAAGTATAAAATTACATATATATATATATATATATATATATGTAATCTTTAAACGAAAATTCATATTCTCCCCACCTAAAATTTAAAAACTGAAACTTTTGTTATATCCTTTTCTGATTTTTAAGATAAACTTTTACAAAGTACATATCTTTCTTAGACTTTTCACCGGTTTCATTTTCTGACCGACTCTTCTCCAACTTCTGAGAGGCAATTATTACCGTGAATTGATATATCCCTTTTTTGTTCTTTTTTAAGGCAACATTATGTTTCTGATATTCGTTAGGTTCTGGGCCCAATTTTCAAGGTGTGTGGAGGAGACTGCCTTCACAAAACCAAACAGCTCCATTCAACTCAATAATGATACTATTTACTTGAAGGGCTTAGTTCCACAAGACTGCTTTCCACTTCTGTCCTCAATCATAAGCCCAGGTTGTTACCCATACTGCCGACAGACTAGCTATAAATCAGAAGTTCCTGAAACAGCCCCCCACTTGGGTTAGATTAATTTGCTAGAGTGGCTCACAGAACTCAGAACACCCATTTACTGGCCAGATTATGGATGTATTACGAAGGGTATTAGAGGATACATATCAACAACCAAATGAAGAGGGTACATAGTATGAGGTCCTGAATAAAGGAGTTTGTGTCTTCATAAAGTTTAGGACCTGGCATGGTGGCGTGTGGGAGCATGTTTCCCCAATATTGAAGTTCTCTAAACCCCTTCCTTTTGGGTTTTTATGGAGGCTCTACTGCCTGGACATAATGGAGAACACATAGGCCATTGGTGATGGATTCAACCTCCAGCCCTCCTCCCCTTCCCAAAAGGTCCAACCCTCTAGTCACTGCTGATTCCTCTACCCCTGCCACAAGTCCTCTCATTTAACACAAACTCAGTTGTGAAGGAAAGGGGCTTGCTATGAATAACAAGATGCCCATTTCAGCTTTAAAACTCTGAAGTGTCTTTAGGAAATAAGGACAAGAGACTATTAGGTCAAAATATGTTCCCATTGCTGCTGTGGCCCAGGAAATTCCAAGAGTTTAAGAGCTCTTAGCCAGTCACCTGAGACGAAGACCACATATATGAATCACAACATCAAAGATGTTTATTTATATTGATACCTGAAGACGTAGTTTATTACTAGAGCTCTGTGTATCCGTATTTACCAACTGTATGGTTTTATTTGTCTATACCGTGATTTACCGATACATTTCCATGTTGTTGAGCATGTTAAATATTTCCAGTGTTTTTGTTTGTTTTTGAGGGTCAGTTTCACAACGAAGATACCACAAGGAAACGTGTTTATTTATGCATGTGTTTTTTTAAGGTATATACCAGAAATGAAAATGCTAGTTAATGGAATATATTTTAAAAATGCGGGGGCGCCTGGGTGGCTTGGTCAGTTAAGTGTCTGACTTCGGCTCAGGTCATGATCTCATGGTCCGTGGGTTCGAGCCCCTCGACGGGCTCTGTGCTGACAGCTCAGAGCCAGGAGCCTGTTTCGGATTCTGTGTCTCCCTCTCTCTCTGCTCGTCCCCTGTTCATGCTCTGTCTCTCTCTGTCTCAAAAATAAATAAACGTTAAAAAAAATTTTAAAAAAATGTGATACGTGTTTTATATCAAAACGTGTGTAAAATGAATATGTATTATATATTTTAAACCACAAAATAGCGAATATGTGCAGCCACTGCCTAGAATAAAATGTAGAAGATTGCCATATGTTGGACACCTCATTAACCACCACTCTAAAACACACACATATTGACCTTTAAAGATATAACCATTGTCTTCACTTGTGTTAATGTTTTCTTTTATTTTCCTTCATTATTTTATTTTCCTTTATCTCATTTTATTTTTCTGCATTTCCCATACATGCATGTGTGCTTATTTATTTTTTTAAAGATTATTTATTTGTATTGAGAGATACAGAGACGGCACAAGTCGGGGAGGGGCAGAGAAAGAGGGAGACAGAGAATCTCAAGCAGGCTCTGTACTGTCAGCACGGAGCCCAACGAGGGTCTCAAACTCAAGTCGTGAGATCATGACCTGAGCCTAAGCCAAGATGTCAGATGTTAAACTGACTGAGGCACCCGGCCACCATGATTAATTAACGAGGACTATATCATTTGCTATTTCATTAGATTACTTTGAGGACCACATGACCTTTACCATGCACTTAAAATTAGGTTCCACATATATAAGCCTCATACAAGTAGTATTTGTGACTTTGTTGTGGTTGTTGATCTTATTATTGCTATCATTTAGCACGTCTCCCTGTGCACTGTGTAGAGTTACTCTAGGCATATATATAGGCATAGAACATCCGGACTGCAGGACATTCAGACGCATTCAACTATACCAGCTAATACAAAACTGCTTACCCAAAGTACTTGCGCTAAGTGCAAGTGTGTATTAAAAAAAAAACAAAACAAAAAACACGTCTTGTTCCGTTTCCTCATAATACTTGATATTGCCAGACTTTTTCGTATTGGCCACACTGAAAGGTATTAAAGTACCTTTTTCTATGTGTTTAATTTGGACTTGCCTGATGAGATGTTCATGGGTGGTTTGTTTTTTCTCTTTTGTGAAGAACCTCTTTAAGACTTTGGACAATTTTGTTGCCTTATCGTAGCATGGAAATGCCTTATGTATTGTGTATATAAATTTTGTGCCAGTTCGTGTATATAAATCTTGTGTCAGTTTAAGGGTTGCAAGTAACTTATCTGAGTTTTTGTCTAGTGTTGTCCTACTCTTTATGGTGATATTTCATAAGTACAAAATTTTAAATTTCGGTACAGTTGAATTGTCGTTCTTGTTTGTACTTTCTGTGTTTTGTATAAAAAATACTAACCTGTCGTATATTTCAATATCTTAGAAACCGATACAAACAGAAGGCAGGGGGAATCAGAAGAGAAAATTAATGATATAATATAATAAGTAACATATTTTAATAGCCATAATCACACATAATTTAAATGCATAAACGTTTGAATTATTATTTTATTGGATTTTCTTATAGGAGAGTACACTATTCCAATGGATCACAGTAACTGCCACACAGATACATTGTTCTAGCATATTTTCATCTTAATATTGCAAACAAAGGTAAGAAATAGGAAATTCTGGTGGTGAGGGAAGTGTTGCCGATAAGAAAAAATGTCTGTTTTTACAAAGCAATTTTTGTTCAGGTTTCAACAGTTTTTCTAATGCATCTTATTTAGTAGACAGTTCGGGTCAACAAAACCTGTTGGCTAATTAAACATAAACTCAACTTAACTGGCCATGTAAGTGTGGATTTATTTGTGGGCTCTCTTTCCTCTTCCATTGATCCATGTGCAACCTGGATATCAAGACATAACTGTTGTGCGTGCTCTCTCATGAGAGCTTTGGGAGTTAACTTTCACCTGGAGTTTTATAAATCCTCAATGTTAAGAGATTTGACCTATATCTGATTTTCTCTTTGGATTTTCAGCCAAGGCTGGATGCCTAAAATGACAAAATACTACAAGGAAAGAGTCTTGTTATTTTCTGACAGTTGCCCAGAAGATAATACAGGAAGTAAGACTCAAAAGTACGTTCTGTGAGGAGTCACTGAAGTGATCATTTTTCACATGTTTCTAAATGACCTTAAAGACATGATGTAGGCTCAGAAGAAAGAAAAAAAAAAGAAAAATACTCATGTGCATCCAGGGAGTAACTTGCCGAGTGGCGCATTCGTTTGGGAACACGGCAGGAAAAAAAAATGGATTCAATCTGTGGAACTCTAAGAGAACTAGAGGTCAGTTAGTACAAGCATTTCCTTTTAGTCTCCTGTTATCAAATATTATAAAAAGCTCAAAATGCATTTTATTAACACAAATATATTCTTATATGTTACAGACACATTCCATGTAGCATGCAATTAATATTCAGGCTTCTATAGTGTTACGTTTTTAACTTACATGACAGGGTCAATTTTTCCCCTCCAACTTCGGAATTTATGTCAAGCCTTACTCGGAATTATTAACAGCTTTGAATTTGTATATTTCTTTTGGTTTCATTTTTCACAGAGTTCCAGTATAAATTTGATTATGTTATGAAACCTCCTTCTACTTACTGGGAATTGCCAACTTCGTACTGCTTCACGATGTCTGCCTTGAACTTTATTTGCAAATAACCTGATATAATGTCACTTCTGTCACTCTGTTTAAGGCATGTCTCATAAGGGTCTCATGATCTAGGGTTTTGTTTGACCCCATCAGAGTTAGAGTTTCTTCTTTGTTTCTTTGCTTGTTGTTTGATTAGAAGGTTTATGGTTTTTGCAACCATTGTTATAACTGGAACTTTTGTCACAGTTCTGTCCCCTACCATTTCTTTTTTTTATGTTGCCTTTGTTTTTGTCTTTGGATGTGGACACTTTCTTTCCATTACTCCTTTCCCCCCAGTGTTTTGGAGGGTGTATATTCTGTTTTAAATTCTACTGTGGTTATCTTTTACTTTTTCAAAGTGATTCTTTTTTATTTGTTTATCAACTCTCTGATTCAAAAGTGAGGTTATAGTTCCAGCCGTCTGTGATAAATAGTAGAGCGGGTATGTAACTTCTGCAAATTTCTTCAAAAGCAACATTCTTCTCATCTCTCCATCCTGTAATTATAATTTCAAATATGAAATCCCTATCACTGTTTTTGAATTATATGAATAGTGTGTGTTTTTACAGAAAGAAAAAATTGAAACTTTATCACCTTTAGAAATCCTATTTTCCTGGAGATATTTTCAGTTAAACCTATTTTAATTGATTTCAAAGGCCACCATACATCCATCTGATAAGAACACATTTTTCAGTATTTTATAAAGGATGATGAGCACTTTGATGGTGTATTTTGTGATTATTTTAAATCCTTAAAATCATAAAACCTGTCATTCACTTTCACATAAGAATAATTTATTGGCTGCTTAAAATTTTTCTTAGGTCATATTTTTTTATGCAAACTCAAGAGTTTTCTTAATTTAATATCAACCAACTGATTTCTTGTGTGCCAACTTCCTACCCAACATCTATTGACTTCTTTTTCCCAAAATTTATTGAGACAGTTTTGTATTCAAAATTATTTGCTTTTCCCATATATTGGCCTGGGTTTCTGCAGGAAACAAGTATCCCTTACCCAAGGAATAACTGGAGAAATAAAGGAACTGTTTACAAAGGATTTAGGGAAACTGATGAGAGAAGCCAAAGGGGACAAGAAGAGATAGTGATTGCCACAAATGTCCGTGAGACCTAAAGCTGTAGGAGAAAGCCACCTGACATGAGCTGTGGCCTTTGCAGGCAGGATTCAGCACTGCCAGACTGGGGCACACCCAGGAGAGTCAGGGAAATGAGTGTTCCAAAGTGTCTCAGTCTCCTGTGGTTCTTGACATTACCTCATCTGACACATGCCAAGAAACAAGGGAGCTTGTCAATATGGTCATTGTGGTCACAGAGGTCAGCAGTCAATGGTCAGGTGATATAGTCCTAATGAATGAAGGAGAAATCTAAGGAGAAAATCAGGGGGAAGAAAAATGTTTGTGTAATTATTTTCCTTTCTCGATAAATGGTACCAATGCTCCTTGTTCCAAACTCTTTCCCCTTCCCTCTTCTTCCTGTTTCGACAGCAGTTGGGAACCAAGGTTCCTGGCAGGAACAACCAGCCCCAGGTTGACTACATTTGAAATTTTTATATGACAAAATACAAACTGGAACTTTATATTTAGGATTTCCTTCTATTCTTCATCTCCAATGTATGATGATTCTCCTAACTCAATGTTTTCAATCTTGGAAATGGCTTTTCTCATTTCCACTGCTGTGTGACTTTAAATTTTTACTCTGTATAAAGATAATCAGTTATTAACCAAACTTTTTTTTTTTTTTTTGTACTCTCTATTTTAAACTGTCTTGGCTATGGATTAAGTTAATCTTTCTGAAATGCCATTTCCACCATAATATCCCCCTGACAAAAATCTCAGTAATTATCCTTGTCCTATAGCATTAATTACAATGCGCTCTAAGGACTTACATTACTTGACTCTGACGTACCTGGTAGATCTTATCTCTTCACAGTCCCTGTGGGCATTTGATATTCTGACCCAGCCATTTTAATACCAAGCACATTTTGACATATTCAGTTTGCTGTTGCTATTATCATGAAGAGATGATTTGGTTTTGCCAGAGAATAAATAACTATATTTATATTCCTTTCTATCCCTTTAAGTTACCAGGAGCAAAAGACACATTGTCACTGTCCTCAGATACACCCTGAACCTTATACACTATCCTACCCCCTTTAGGGATACACCCGATAAACAGTAACCATTGACATGGCTCTTTTCACTGTTAAAGTGCTGAAATAAATCGATGCCTATGGTTAAAAACAATAGCATTAACCTGTAGTAAGCAGAAAAATGAATGAAATAAACTCTCAGATGAACACAAATTTTATGGTAACAGATGTGAATCCTATAGGAGCCCCATCAAAGTTCTCTGTCACAGCTACATCACATTGTGGGCTCTGCTCTACAGCACGAGAGGTTTTGGGGGGCACTATGGGCAGTGTCATTGGGTGCTCATTCTTTATGAACATTGCTTTAGGGGAACTCTCAACGTAGTGCTATTCACAAAAAAGTTCACTGTTCCCACTTCCAAATTGTGGAAATTTTATTTATTTTTTTCTGATACAATGAGGTACTTCTTATATAAATACAACTTCTGCATCATTGTGAATGTATAAATTCAAGAATTCTAATAGAGGATTAAAAACTAAAACACAGAAGGGGAATGCCTGGGCGACTCCGTCGGTCAAGCCTCTGACTCTTGGTTTTAGTTCAGGTCATGATCTCGTGGTTTCATGAGTTCAAGCCCCACATCGGGCTCGGTGCTGACAGTGTAGAGCCCGCTAGGAATTCTCTCTCTCCTTCTCTGCCCATCCCCCTTGCATGCTGTCTCTGTCTCTCTCAAAAATAAATAAATAAATTTTAAAAATTAAAAACAAAGAAAAAAATAATTTCTAAAAAAAACCCCAAAAACACAGAGTAAAAAGATATTGAGGTTTGGATAAGATTATTAGCATTTCTTTAAAGCATCATAAAAATTTATCTTTTGAATCTATGGAAGAACAGAAACTGTATTTATTTTTATTTAATTCCTGTGCTCACAAAAGACAATAACCAAAATAATATGTGAAACCATATTGTTAGTACTGGAGAGAAATGTTCCAACATGAAATATTCATGTAAAACCCTTATTACATTCTTATCGATTGTGTTGATGTAATGAGAGAAGAAAGTTTCTAGTATTAGCCAACATTTTAGGGAAAAAATGGATCTTTTAGTTTGGCATGAATTCCCATACCATGATCAATTATGGATGATTCAGTAAAAGATGTAAATCAAAAAAATTACAGAAAACCCTACCATGAAAAATTTGTACAGTTTTTGATGACACATCAAGTAAATATCAGAGATTATTAAATAATAAATCTAAAGAGTTGAGAACTGAACTGACAAATTTGAAGATTATTTATATCTCAAATAGAGTTATGTAATGAAGAGATGCCAAAACAGTTTAAAAACATTCTCTTACCTTATATTTTAATAGAAAATGAGAAATCAGAGTAATAAACTAGGCAGAAAATTTGTATATATATTATAAATACATATATATGGTTAAGAGTTTAATTTCTAATATCATATATAAAATATTATATATAAACAACTGTCACTCAAAAAAGTCAGTTATATATTGTACTTAAAAAAGTTATGTTTCAGTTATTCAAAATCAGTTTGACCCAATAAGTGATTGGTTATATATATAACTAATTAAAAAAAAATGGAAGTTGTGAAAATGGGGTCATAAGATATGCTTGGAGAGAAACAAAAGCAAAACAGTTTTGAACAAAAAAGCTATTAGATTGGCTCATAATATGTCAATACTAGATTGGCTAATTTGTTTTGAGAGAGTGTGCGTGCTTTCTCTCTCTCAAAATGAATAAATAAACATTTAAAAAATTATGACAATTATTCACAAAAGACTCTCACAAATGTGATTTTTGTGACTTAGTAAATGATAGAGATATTAAATACTCAAGTATATTTACACACAGTATACACATTGTGTGTTTTTGCTTTTATTTCAACCAAATCAAAGGGCAGACTCCGCTCTTAAAAATATAATAAAATACAATAATTTACATAATAAGTAATTCCATAATAATGTAGGTATCTTATATGTGTATAAGATATATTTTTATTATAGAATATGTAATAATTCTATAATAAAAATATAATATCACAGATGATGAGGAAATTGTCCTAAGCGTTAAGACTTTATGTTTTCTAATCATGATAAATGCAATGAGAAAGTCTTTGGAAAAATTTCATGTGCCGTCCTACACCAGCCTATACCTCAGGACCATATTTTTCTAGCGACAGCCATGTCACTCAAAAGATTGCATTCACAATTTTTAAAAAACTTACTAAATGACTTAAGAGTTAATGATAGACAATTTGCCTTATAACTTAGCACTTAGTAAGAAGCTTGATAGTACATGTGGTATATTTTAAAAATCTTTTTGTAATATATATATATATAATATAATATATATATATTATGCATGTATAATACATAAAATATATATAGTATTTATATAAATATATACTATTTATTTATTTATTTATAAATATATTATATATATATGTATAGTATTCATTTACAGACCTATGAGATATCTACTGAATATTGCCAAAAATATGAACTACAGATGAGCTAGGAAAAGGTCACCTATGGGATGCAGATGACAGGCTAAGCAGTGTGAGGAGATCTGGTGATATCTGTCAGGTAATCAGACACAATCATGACTTACCTGCTTATTCTAACTGATTATCTAAAAAAGAAATGCTCCTTCTCTGAGCATGTGAATGTTTTGAATAACCCATATTTTCTGATCTGTTGCTTTGCTGTAATCTGCTATGCTAATGCTCTCTTAATTAATAATTCATGTGGTAGATTAGTAATGGAATTTAGGTGAAAGAGGAAGGAAAAACTTCATAACTGAGCCTTTTGTCATCATAAAAGTAACATCCTCATAAAAGCAAAAAGATTAAAATGTCTTCTGTGGGAAGCAAAAGTCTAGTATAATGTGAGAAGCCAGTGTGAAGTAAGGATCGAAATGTCTTTTTCATACATTATTGTGCATTAAACCCCTGAATGATTTCATTTTGGCAGGGTCTGTTTGAGCCAACTGTGTCCAAATAGCAGCATAAACAGGCCTCGGGCGAAAGTCTGGGCTCTGCCCTAGGCGGCGCATCGACCCAGTCTAAGCTTCAGCAAAGGGTCCCTGTGCCCTCGTCTGAACACCTCTCCCTTTGTTGCCCAGTATGTCCGGTCCAGTTTGTGCATTTTCCTTATTGTCCTACCTTAACCACTTACTTAATCAGCCTCTGAGGAAATAATACCACTTATACTCTATATCATTGATACTTGCATTTAATTCTGTAATACATTTGATATTTTAAGCTGATCTATATGGTTATGTTAGAAGGTAAACTGAGGCATATAAAATGTTTGAATAGCTTCTTAGCAAGCATTGGATCAGGCTGCACCAAAAGGAAAATGATGAAGGCTTCCAGAGGCTGGAGGTAGGGGAGAGGTTTCCAGAGGCTGGAGGTAGGGGAGAGGAAAGCAAGGGCATTACCTGATTGGCTGGAGCTTAAGCATTTGCCTCATTTTGGAAAGACTAGTCGGCTGTTTGTGACCAGTTATGCTTAATTTTTACTTTCTTTTCCCTAGAACATTGACTCTGGCTTAGGTTTTGGTTTTCTTACGCAGTCTACAGAGGCACTGGAGCCGTGCCAGGCTAATGGCTTCCTTGTTTTATTACTTTAACTTATATATTGTATCTTCCCAAATACATTCTAAAATCCTTGAAGGTCCTAAAATAAATAGATAGATAGATAGATAGATAGATAGATAGATAGATAGATAAACAAATCCTTGAGGGTCTTTAACGTGTCCATAGCTCTTACCAATTCAGGTCATTCCAATTTTTAATTTAGTATTTTTTTTTAGTGTTTATTTATTTACTTATTTTGAGAGAGAGAGAGAGAGAGGCAGAAAGAGAGAGAGAGAGAGAGAGAGAGAGAGAGAGAGAGAGAGAGAGAGAATCCCAAGCAGGCTCCACACTATCCATGCAGAGCCTGTGGGACTTGATCTCACAGGTCATGAGCCAAGACCAAGAGTTGAATGCTTAACTGACTGAGCACCCCTTAATTAGTATTTTTGTGTTTACTGAATTGAATAATCTTTGAGGAACAGTTTATTTGTAGCATATATTTTTACAAAGCAATACACATCCATAGAGATAATAAATGATTAACACACACACACACACACACACACACACACACATATATAAAGTATAATCGATTCTGTACTTGTAATTCATGCCTGCACAATGCACTTATATTTGTATTTTTCATATTATAGAATGTTGATCCCACTTAAAATGAGTCATAATATACTACATCATATGCTATAGATATGTTGATGTGCTTGATTACAGGGAGGGACCTTAGACAGTCCTGGGGTTGTAACAAAATAACAATATTTGCATTGGATTACTTTCCTAAAGATGAAACATATGCACTTCTGCAAAGTATTTGGACAAGGATTGTAAACCTGTATCCATTTTTTTAGTGCAAGTATAGTAACCATTGATCTCATTTGTATGACTTTCTGTGCTGCTTTTAAAAGAAGTCTTTTCAGGGCACCTGATGGCTCAGTCGGTTAAGAATCCAACTCCTGGTTTCTGCTCAGGTCATGATCTCATGGTTTGTGAGTTCCAGAGGTGAGTTTGAGCCCCATGTGGGGCTAGCACCGACAGTGGAGAGCTTACTTGGGATTCTCTCTCTCTCCCTGTCTCTCTGTCCAGAACCCCCCCCACACCCCCTTGCATGCTCTCTCTCTCTCTCTCTCTCTCTCTCTCTCTCAAAATAAATAAATTTATTTTTTTTCAAAATAAATAAATTAAAAACAATGAAAATAAAAATAAAAGAGGTCTTCTATTTCTTCTACTCTCTCTTCTTTCCCTCCTCTATGTCTGTCTCGAAGGATTCTGTTGTGCAAAGTAGAAAGTAATACATGAGCAGATATTAGATTGCAGAGCAAACTCAATTAGAAAAGTTTGACATTCAAACATTGTTTATAAGATTAGGATGACGGCATAAGGAACCTGGTGGCCAAAAATACTTGAACTTGTAAATAATTAAACAAATATAAGTATCTATATCTACTTATACAAAGTGCTACCTGATATTTATTTGAACAGGTGGTAATGAGTAAGGGGTAATGAAAGGTTGGAAGTCTTCAAAACATAACTGAGGACATTATTTCTTTTGTGGGAAAAATTCCAAAGACATTATGTATTAGAATATTAGATTCTGTTAAAGTGGAAATAAATGGAATTCATTGCGCATTCTACACATATGTAGAGAACACCTACTATGTGTGAGAAGTTGTAAGTGCTTGGAATATATTAGTAATCAGACAAAGATTTCTGCCTTCATTTCGGAGGATTGGGAAATTAGCAATAGATCAAGTAAGCAAATTACTTTGTATGTTAGTAGGTGATAAAAAAACAAGGTCAGAGCGTTTGAAAATAGAGGTATGGGATTTGCTTTAAGTTTAAATAGTGACCTGCCAACGTCATTCAGTGACAGCACCAATGGTTTCAACATACATTAATATCATCCATAAGAAAAGAAGAAAATGAGGTAAAAGTTTTTTATCTCCACTGCATTCAATATTCATGAATAAGGAAAACTTAATTTCAAATTTAAATCTCTCTAAACTAAGCTGAGTACTACCTGGCATTACGTCAAGAGTGAATTCTGTCATAAAGAAGATTTAAGTTAGGACGAACCTTAAAGACATCATCATTTTCTAAGTGAACCCAGCAAATGCCAGACTGACATTCAGGGGAGGTTTAAACTCCTCTCTTTCACTAATATTTTCATATTACCTAATCACACAAGGCCAAACAATCCCTCCCATGAGTTGTAGACATGTAGAAGAATTAAGAGTAATATTATCTCAGCTGAAAGAGATCTTTAAAAGGACTAATCCAGACCTAGAAGATGAAATCTCTTGTCAGCTATCACTTCTCAGGCTCACACTCTCTGAACAATACTTGCCCAGAAAGAACTGAGGGAGGAGAAAAGAGATGCTCCCTTCTCCTCCTTCTTGTGTTTCCTCTGTCCATTTCCTTCTTTGTTTTGACTCAGTCTCATTTCTCCCTTTTTGTCTACCCATCTCACCCTCATTCTTTGCTCCCCAAATATTCTCTCTTCTAATACTTTTCAAATTTAGCATTTTATATTTGCCACCTCTTTTCTTTACTTCATCCTCAAAAATTAAAGATGTAAAAGAATGAGAGAAAAGAGGAAACCAGACATAATTTAATGTTCATGTTCTAGAATGGGGCAAGGCCATGGATTTCAGATGTTCAACATATTAATTTTAAGAACAAAATAAAGGAAGGAGGGAGGGAGGAAGAGAGGGAGATGGAGACAGAGAAGGCAGAAAGAAAAAAAAGCAAGAGACAAAGAAGAAAGAGAAAGAAAGAAAGAAAGAAAGAAAGAAAGAAAGAAAGAAAGAAAGAAAAAGAGGCTGTGTGTAGACTAATATTGATAGTTTGTCATGAAACAAGAATCATCATTAATAATATGCATCCAATGTTATTTGTAAGGAGGAAGGAGAAAAATAAAGATGAGGTGGAGGAAGAAACCAGTCTGCTGAAATACCAGAGTAATTTTACCTTAAGAAAAAGACAGTGACAACATTAAGGATATTGAGTGATCAATAAGAATTTTGAAGTTCAATTGGAAATTCATCAGGATTAGAACTAAAGATGTCTGGATGACGTAACTTGAAAGATGTTACTGTTTTCTCACATTGGTATGCAAATCTGGTGGGCAATTACCAGAAGTAGCTATGGAGTTTCACAAAGCAGTAGAATATATCTGAAAGGCTTTCAAAATCTTTTTGCCAACTGAATCAAAGAGCTTTAATCATTTTGCTTAACTACAATACGGAACAAATCATTAGGTCAAATGAAATGACTCTCTCACCATTTGCGTTTAATTGTGTGACATAGGCCAAGTAAACCGGACTTACTGAAGTCTTGTTTTTAGTGTTTTGTTTTGTTTTGTTTTTAATAAAAAATGTTAGTAGTTGCATTAGCCATCAATGAATTTAATATATTATTAAATTTATTCCAAATTATCCAAGTATTTTGTGTCTTGGAAATCATGTTCAGAATCTCCATCAAGGAATCATGTTCACCAGAGGATACAAGTTGAAATAATATCTCCCTGTTTATTTTGTACCATTTCTCATCAGCAGTTTAGTGTAGAACCTTATAGATTACAGGTGATATATCTCATTTTTAATTGTCTAATTTCAAAATACAAGTATTTTAATATCCCTTAGGCTTTGGAGCTTATACTAAGTTTCCTACATAAAGTTTTGATCATCTCCAAAATTTTTTTCTGATTTTCTTTTATTGTGTCAATAATAAGAACTAATATGTGTTAAGTTCACCAGTTATCCACTGGCCTCAAGAAAGTTTAAATGGTTGCACTTAGCAGTCCGATTAAGGACAGAAATTTGTACTTCTATTTCGCAGAGAAACCACTATGTATTTTTTTAACTTTATGTATTTTGTTTAAACATATTTTATTATTTTACTATTTAAATTTCAGAAGGGAATGTGTTAAGAAGTCTATAAAAACATTATGAATCCAAGAGTGGCGAAACCATGGTGACCTGATCATTTGAACCAAGGAGAAGAAAGACAAATTATTGTGTCTGGAGCCTCCCACAATCAAGAAGAGAAGCACACGATTTGATAGGTTTCTCCGAGTACTGGGGATGTCATGTTTCACATTTATTTTGATGTGTACCCTGATCTACATGGCGGGTAAGGTGAAAGGCAGTCCGTTTTCAGTGGAAGAAGATCCAGAAGCAGTCCAAGCAGGTTTGCATGACAGCTTGAACCATATGGTGGGCTCCATGTTATTAACGTTATCAATGATGGGGCTGGAAAGAATCAGAGATTTTGGGCCCTGTGACATACTCTAAATTTTAAAATATATTTCTGAGTGTCATTAAAGGATAACATAAATTGCAAACATATCAAAGATACTTAAAGACATTTTCCATAGTAGAAAAAGAGACACAATCTCTTTCACATTTCTTTAACCTTTATTTTATAGACAATCATGATGCATTCAATGGTTTCTGAGCCCTTCTATCCAATCTGCTCATATTTCCATGAAGCTATACAGTGAATGTCACAATTCAATTTTTAACACACATTGATGGTCATGAATGTATAATTGATACCATTGAAATGGCGGCCGTTCTGTTCCTCCTGAGCTCTTTCTTGTTATAAAACATGTAAAAGGACGTTATAGTTTATTGGCAATCATATCCCACTTTAAAGTTTAACACTGTCAAGAGGAAATTTCACGTAAAACTAATAACAATGAAATCCTTCCTCAAGGATAGCTAAATTTTCTTTCATTATAATTGTCTTTTTTCCACACATAAAAATAATGATCAGCAAACTATACCAGGAAAAAAAAAGTTTAGAATACTTTAAAATAGTATCTGCTATTTAAGTATTTAAACTATCAAATTTTATAGGAAGTAATTATGCAATTTTCTTTTCCCAGTGACATTCTGACTCTGTAAAACTAAAGCTTATTGGTTTTTACTCGTGATGGCTTCATTTTTTCCCCACAAAAACAAATCCTTAAAGTCTAATGCAAAGCCAGGGGCAAGGTTTCAATTGGTAAATAGGGAGCCCACCTGGGTAAGTATTACAAAAAGAAAATGAAAAATCCATTTTAGGGCCCACGATTGGCTTTGAAGAGTCCTGTGTTAATCAAGCAGGTTCCAGGGCAAAGCCAGTTGCTCTGATGATTAAAAAGATCCCATAGGTAACTGGAAGTCAAGGGACGTCCATTTACCAAAAATACAGTCTCTGATATGCAACATTTCTATAAGCCCCCCAGAATCAGATCAGGTCCACAGAGCACTGGATCTATGAGTCTTAATTTCCTCAAAACTTTTAGAGAAGCAAGTTTTTTCTTCTCATCCTCAGAGATGGTTCTAGATGTAAAAGGTTTCAGTTTCGTACTCATTCCATACTCTCTTTTCCTTTTAAATGTTTGATGTCCCATGTCATTACTATGGACGCAATTGATATCCTTAGAATCTTTTCCACCAATTGTTATTCATTTCACCAAAAAAGGTTTTATCCCTTCGGTTTCCTTGTGAGGGTGGTGGAGTGTTCTAGCTACTAGCTCCCCAAAGCACATTTTCTTAATCCTGAGTTGGCACTGAAGAACTTCATCTCCCACGTAGGTAATCCAGAAGCCCTAAAAGCGATGCCGTTAACTTTAGGAGCTGTAATATATATGGTCTTAATGTCATCGTGACAGCCGCTGCTACAGTCCAAGAATCAGTGTGTTCCCTTTGTGTAAAGCAAGAATGTTTCTTCATGTGTTAACTGAAAAAGGAAAAAAAAATCATTATTTGTAAAGTTAGTGAAACATGACTTTATATTATGTTTACTATTGGTGTCTACCAATTGCTCGGGAAAGTGAAATTAGTGTAGTGATTTTCTCTAATACTTTCCTTAGGAAGGAAATTTTAAGTGCTTAGCAAATAAGGATGTGACATAGAGGAGAATAATTTCCCAAATGGTCTTGGCCAGAGCCCTATGTGGTGTTTGGGTGCATTCTCCCAATGGCTTGTGTTAGTAGTTCATCTCTATGCACGGACTACTTCTGAAAGCTCTCCAAACAAGGTTCAGAAGTGTAATAGGTCCCATTTCCAATTCTTGTTGGATGTCTGGTCATTTTAGTTGAGAAATAGGTATCCAAGGAGTTATTTCTCATTATTTAACTACTGTATTTGAGAGAAGAGCCTTTGATGAGGTCTTTTCCAGCAAGTTTGAAGGTAATCTCTTTTTAGTCCCTTCACTAGGATATTAGTTCATCTACTCTTAGGTCATAGGAGGGGCTGGTCAGGGGGCTTTTGAAGAAAGGCAACCTATACCTGTGAATAGTAAGACTAATTATTTTTGATTATCCCTCTACAGTAATTAACTAGATAAACACGTAAGTTGATGGGATCCAATGTGAGTGGCAATATTTCTATTGCAGGGGACTGCTTCTGACTGATTCACAAAGAGACAATCTATGAATACCTGAGAGGCAAGACCACAGGGCCATATGCTCTAAGGGTAGTACTCCAAGCCATGGAAATTCAGTGGTGTCTGATTCACTCATTTTAGTGTAAATGTTTATTTTTTCCACTTTTGCAGAGTATTTAGAATGATTGGACAATACACTTTTTGAGGAAGCGACACATCTTTGTATACCTCATGGACAGTTGTCCCAATAAAATATATTCCACAGAAAATGGTCCGCCCAATCCAGATAATAAAGCTATCATTAGGATATTGCTATAACCTCAGAGGAAAGGAATTATATAAAATAAACAGTAAGTAAATACTGTGAAATATAACTGTTCTAGAAGAGCAGAGCACAGGAATTCATGACTTTACTGTGACTGATATAAATCAGGAAAGAGTAAGGGTGAGACTGTATTGGAACCATGTCCTAAAGGATCCTTTGAACCTCTTAAAAGAGATTTTATATAATTTTGTTCTTAAATAAACATTTAAACTAAAATTAGCAAATCGATCAGACGCCATTGGATTTCTTTCTTTGGGTCTTGACTTACTGAGTTACTGCTCTAAGAGCATGATTAAAACCTCCTCACTTTCATACAAAAGTAAAGGTTTACCTGAATCTAAGAAGAATAAGCCTGGATTCTTATGGGTTTTTGTTCCAATTATTCTATCAATGCCCCATTAGTTTTTTCTCCTTAGGGATTCTGGGATCCTGAGTAAGTTTTTGTTCTTTTTTTTTTTTTTTTGTCTCATGCATAATACAAGTATTCTAATTCCTAGATCAGCTATAATCTCATTATGTGCAGATAAATTAGAGGAAGTTCTAATATATTTTATCTGGCAGTTCTATTTGCAGAGTAAATCCTGATTATTAATTTTTTACAGGTTATATCAAAAAGAAGAAAGAAATATTCTTTTTATAATAGTCCTCAAATTAAAGATCCAAATTAGAAATTGGAAAGAATTTAGGATTGTTACTTGAGTAACAAGTACTTGAGTGGTTCTAGTCAAACCAGAGAAAGTCAAGTTAGTTTCTACAGGTTAATTCCGCCCCCTCCCCCCACGCTTTCTACACACAAAAATTTGTCACTTGCTGTTTTTCTATATTTTCTAGTACAAACAGACGTTTTACTTTAAAACAAATTTACCCATTTTTATTTTTTTATATGTATTACAATTTGTCTTCATTCTTAGTTTTTTCAAACAATCATAACATTTTCTCTAAAAATACACTGTTCTATGAAACTCAATTGTGGACAGCATGAACTCTAAATTTATGAGTATATTGTCACCTATATATTTTAGACAATGCCATTTGGAAGTTAAGAAAAATGACGAGTTCTTTGAGTACAAACTTTTTCCTCAGAGACATAAGGGAATAGCTTTTTGTGGTTCTTCTACTGTTTCCTATCAATATCATAAACTGTATCTTCTAATAGCCCCTTGCTTGCAACGAACTTACGTGTATCCTCATCTGTTGGCTCTTAATGGACAGAGGAAATTTGGTCTTAACATTTTTTCAGGCGCTGGTTGTTTTCGCCAGAGTTGTTTACTTTTCAACAAGGATCTCTAAAATGTTTGTTCTTTTCCAAAATGTAAATTTCATATTTCAATTTAAATTTTTTGGGCAAAATTTATTTTTTCACACTTGAGTCCATTTGTGAAAAGAGAGTACATGTTTCCTTTTATTTAAGCTGTTGAATCTGCCTGAGCTTTGAGTCTCCCAGAAGTCTATTTTTTAATCTTTATTTAGTTTATTTTTGAATCATTGATTAGTATTTGCAAAACAAACAAAAAACACTACTTAAATTGCATCACGCAGTGATTTTTTGCCCTTTATAGGGAATAATTTTACACAATTAAATTATTTAAATCTTATTTCTACCATTTTTCCTAAGTCTTTTTACTAGACCAATTGCTACACATCTGTAATGCAAATTATACAGATCCGATAAAATCCTGAGTTCTGCAACAAAATTCTTTATTTCATCTTGTAGTTTAGGAAAATTTGTAATTATA
This sequence comes from Panthera pardus, assembly GCF_024362965.1. Taxonomy (NCBI): domain Eukaryota; kingdom Metazoa; phylum Chordata; class Mammalia; order Carnivora; family Felidae; genus Panthera; species Panthera pardus. The sequence continues at coordinate 78,637,046 of NW_026526710.1, read as the reverse complement.
GTCCTTAATTTGACTCCATGCCCTGATTTCCAGCTGCCATTTTATATGAGGGGATAACATTTGGTTTGTGAGACAAATGCTAAAGAAAGCAGAGGAGAAAAAAAAGAATCCTTGGTTAATGACTTCACAGCGTTCCCTGCAAGGCCAGCCTTTAACCAATTACCAATTACCAATGACTCCCTTTACATGAAAGAATCAACATGATTTCTGAATTCGCTCTAATTTGGGCCCATTCACTAGCCATTGGATCTGAATTCCAACTAATACAAAACTTTAAGGTAAACCTAGAAAACATAAAGTAAATATATGCAAGAATGGCAGGTTAATAAATGGCAAGTCAATGGATTTAAAATAAAACAAAGCAGCTACAACAACAAAACGGAAATACTTTGGGCAGTATACATGAAAAAGAAGAGAAAAATCATTCTGGTTGTTTCATGTCCAGTGGTGGAATTGCACGAGGGAGTGAGGAAAGATCCGCCCTAACAAAATACATAGAAAGAGTCTGAATTTGGAAATATTTCAGTGTTGCTCCTCTCTCTGTGAGCAACAGCGTTGTTCCAGAGTATAAATAGATGTGAAGACATACAGTCTCTTCTTTCCTTAATGAAATAAGAACCTCTTCTTTTTTTAAAGGAAGTGTTTTTTTTTCTTTTTTCTTCTTTTTAAGATTATGAATGGAATATATCTGAATATTTTTGAAAATCTTTATTCAGTGTTATCGTGTAGTTGAAAACTTAGGAGAACTTCACAAACTTTGCTCTGTGATGTATGGCACAACAGCCACTGATGAAAATCACAGTCGTCTCTCCTTTTCTTCCTGCTCCTTTTCCCTCATTCCTATTACTAATATGCTTATTTTAGTTCTGTGATTTCCTCCTTTTAGGCTCCTCACTACTTAGCTGTAAATCACAGATTTGGAGAAATTGATCTCTGTGAACTCGTCTAGTTCTGACATATTATAATTTTATGCTCTGCATCTCTCATTGTGAGAAAATATGATAATATTATCCTAAGTGATAATTAGGGAAAAAGAACTTTAAAATGTATAAGGTATCATGGGAATTGAAACCCCTCCTCCTATGCATTCCTAATTTACGACGAGTGGCGGTAAAGATACTTTTTCAGAGGGAGCAAGTTCTTTTTTAGATGTGTTGCCATCAATCTAATATAAACAGATTTGTGGGGGGGGGGGGTTAAACATTTTACTTTTTTATTTTTCTTTATTATTATTTATTTTTTAGAAAGACAGAGAGAATGTGAGCAGGGGAGGGGCAGAGAGAGAGGGAGAATTTCAAGCAGGCTCTGCACTGTCAGCACAGTGGGGCTCAAATCCGTGAAACTGAGAGCATGACTTGAGCCAAAATCAAGAGTCAGATGCTTAACCAACTGAGCCACGTAGGCACTCCTTAAATAGATTTGTTTTAAGTAAAATCACTTGGCATGCTTTTTAAATAATCTATGTATACTATTATATAAAATATTTTAACTATTAAATATATGCTATATGGTATTGTGTAATATGTTGTATATATATGACATATATACACTGTGCATTATGTATAATTTAGTATATATCTATATATTTAGTATATATTTAAAATAATTTATTCATTCATTAACTAATATAAATTAAACACTTCCTGTGCACTAGACACTGTTGTATACATATTAGCAAGTTCTGTAGAAAAGAACATTTTATGACATCTAGATAATTTCATAATAGTTCTTGAAAAGCTTTCTGGAATTTTCTCTAGCTGGAAAGGCATTGAAAGCCTCCAGTCTATGTTCTCACTTCCTTGTACTTTCTGGACAGGTAACTGTACTTCTCTGTGCCCAGACAAATAAATCTCTGTGACCTCTTATCCACTTTCTGAGACAATTCCTCCCCTCCTGTTCAGGTGAAGAACACATCTCCTATTCTATAAGCAAAGAATTTAGTCTGTTAAGAATAATCTTAAATGGTCCCACCCACATCTTTTGATAACCTTAGGTGAAGAGTCTTAGTGGTCTGTTCAGTTACTTTTACTTTAATCATCATGGCCACATCATGGCCACAGCATGGCCACAGCATGGCCACATATACAGCCCTCTCATTAAGTCAATATTATACCATGAGACAAAAGGGCAAAGTCTTGACACATCCTGGTTACATATTTAGTATTTTAAGGAAATTCATTTTACCAAAAATTAAAATCTTTTCCCTGTTTAAATTTGTTTTTGAAAGTGTTTTTTCTTAGTCCTATTTCCTGAACAAAATACACAGATGAAAAAGGAATGATGTCTGGGTTGGAGTGTGTGTGTGTGTGTGTGTGTGTGTGTGTGCACATTTGTGTGAAAGTTGTTATGTTTTTGTTTTCTTTACATTTTTCTACACACAGACTTTACCATTCTCCTGAGATATACACACTTTTTCAGGGAGTTTCCGCAATTCTTGGCTTTTGAGATCTTAGGAAAGAAGAAAAAGAATACTTTAAAAGTGGTTTATTTATTTATTAGATAGCTTTTTGATACCCATCTAAGTTCTATGATCATATTTTTTTGCTACATTATAAAGTTTCATAATTTATTCATTTCAAAGTTCTAGGATTTAAGTAGTATTTTTGTCAAAGTAGGAAGAATTATTAGAGTGCATATCCATTAACAGTGGAACTCTTTCTAGAACATCCATCTATCATTTGCATAGATTTCTACATAACTTCCTAACCTTGTTTTTTTTTTTTTAATAGTAGGCTACCAAACTGCTAAAACTCACCAAAGTGACATACATAAAATTTTAATGAATTCTACATTTATACTGCTTTAATGTCTTTTTATTTCACAAAGTCGACTTCAAGATATTACTTTCTAAGGGGAACCCATTAAGCTTTGGACTGAACTTGTGGTTTTCTGCACTATTATAGATTGGTTTTCATAAATACTTAGGCTTTACTAGTCTCCAGGAACTAAGAAGTTCAATTAAAATTAATGAGCAGATTGCACTGGATAACTGCAATTTTCAAGGTTCTCCACACTAGGACTTCCGGGAATCCAATCTGAGCCTTAGAATTGAAGTGCGTGATTCCCTCCTGCCGCCAGTCTACTGTTAATTCCCCATCCCAGACTCTTCCTCGATTCTACAGTTCTGAACAAAATATATAACACATAAGTTCAGATCCCTGAAAATCGTGATGCCTACCAAGGCTTTCGATGCTAAGACTGACCAGAGTGATGGTAAATTGAGCAGGAGAATAATTGTCCCTCTTTTGTGTCTTCCTACTGAAAGGGTACTTGGTGTCATTCATTTTAGTGAGTCACTGCTTTCAGATTTGCCTTCCCCTGTTCTTCCCAAGACACGTACACCCTTTTGAGGTGACACTGCTGGACAAGTTCAAACAGCAGTAGCTAGGTTGTCAAAATATCAGCCTGGCCTGTGTTTCACAAGTTTTACTGCTGGATCTTGCTTCATTTTGGCCAATTTCTTGCTTTGTAATAGAATCTTTTTTAAAACCTGGCTTCTGTCACTCTGTTCCTCTGTTTTCCCAAGTGTTTCCCAGTGGCAGCTCTGGCCTTACATGGCTCATTTTGTTCATTTATCTGTTCCTCTGGGGAATGTGTGTGGTATGTGTGTGTTTACTTATTACAATTTTTGTAGGGCCAGAAGAATTAAAGCCAATGTCATAGCCAAGAGGTCATAAGTGACCTCTTTCGTGTATGCAAGTATGTATTTACATACTATTATAAAAATATATGTGTGAAAGACAATAAGATGATTTTAGGTGCCAGTTTGCATATCCGTGTGTGTGTGTGTGTGTGTGTGTGTGTGTGTATTTCTGTGTGTGTGTGTACATATGTCTGTTCTGTGTGTGTGCATATGCCTGTGTATGTTCTGTTATTCTATTCAGGGAAAACAGGTTTCTCTAAATGAAATCAACAATAATTAAATATAGTAGTTTCACAAATTAGCTGGTTTTAGTATCTTTTTATTAAAACATTATTTTTGGTTTACTTATGTTTGGATCGAATTTCAAGAGAAATTTAGAGTTCACATAATATGGTTATAGTGTTTGGATCTCAGTTCCTAATTATAGCTCCCAAAAGTAAAAGTATCTTCCTTACTTTGGAAAAAAAAAAACCTCATTATTATTCTCGTGAAAATTAGGCACAAATTTTCATTTTTCAATGTAAACTCTACCCCAGACGTGGGGCTCCAACTCACGACCCCGAGATCAAGAGTCTCATGCACTACTCACTGAACCAACCAGGCACCACAAGTTTTAACTTAAAAAAAATCTCTTCCAACAACAGATCCTTAAATAAATGTTGGAGCGCCTGGGTGGCTCAGTCAGTTAAGTGTCCAGCTTGAGCTCAGGTCATGATCTCGCGGTTTGTGAGTTCTAGCCCCAGGTTGGGCTCTGTGCTGACAGCTCAGAGCCTGGAGCCTGCTTCACATTCTGTGTCTCTCCCTCTCTCTGCCCCTCCCCTGTTCTTTCTCTGTCTCTCAATAATAAATAAATGCTTAAAAAATTAAATGTTAAGGATATTGTGTGTATTCTAGTTTAAAGCCACGGAAACCAAAATAAATGAAAGGAAATAAAGTATTTTTTATTACTATTTCTTCTTCTCCTTACTCCACTCCCCACCCCCTTTCTTCTTCTCCTTCTTCTTCTCCCCCTCCTCCTCCTCCTCTCCCTCCCCCTCCCCCCTCCTCCTTCTTCTTCTTCCTTTTCTTCTTCTTCTTCTTCTTTTTCTTCTTCTTCTTCTTCTTCTTCTTCTTCTTCTTCTTTTTCTTCTTCTTTCTTCTTTTCATTCTCCTTCTTCCTTTTCTTCTTCTTCTTCTTTTATAGAAACAGTATTTCCATTAAAAACATTTATTTCTACCAACAAATACTTCATTAGATTTTGAGTCTCTGTGTTAAGATTAGTCACTTACCAATTTGAATGCGAAAAATAGTAAAAGATTTTGATTGAGTTTGATTCTTCATGGTGAATCACATGGGTAGAGACTCTCAGTTTATAGCCTAAAATTTTCACTCTGGAACAGCTAAGAATCCTCACACAAAAGAACAAAAAAACCTCCCCGTATCAATTTGGAAGATCCGTCATCTGGTAATCAGAGGTTATTCACAGCTTTGAGAGCACATCAAGTTTATCTCCTGACACCAATTCATAGTCAGGTGAAGTGTCCTTGAATACAGTCCTGCTTCTAGCACCAATTCCACAGGCGCACCTTAAAGGCAAAAGAAACTTTCTCTGTAGATTTTTTATTTCATTGCCTTTTGATACTGAAATTTCCTTTTATCTATCCCTGGAAAGCATACCCACAGTATTTAGATGTAAAACATATATCATATTCCCTGAATGATTAAAAAAACTTATGAGGAGTAGAGAAATAACATGAATATACAACTTCTTTGCTATCCTGTACTCAAAATATTGTATGATCTCATTGTAATTAGTATCGAGAATCTCTAAACTTAAGATATTCATGCAAAACAAATGAGATAAAGCATATTATATTTCCAGCTTCGTTGAGATATGACACATAACACTGTATAGATTTAAGGCGTACAACATGTTAATTTGATACTTAGATATTGCAATATAATTACCACCTTAGCATTAACTAACATTGTCTTCACCTTACATCACTATTATTCCTTTTTTTTGTGGTAAGAATAGTTAAGATTTTCTCTCTTTGAAACTTTCAAGCACAGAATACACTGTTCTTATCTATAATCCCAACGCTGTGCATTAGATTCCCGAGAAGTTTTTCATCTTCTAACTGGAAGTTTATACTCTTTGACCAACATCTCCCCATTCTCACCTCCCAGCAGTGCTTGGCAACCACTTTTCTACTCTTTGTTTTTATGAGTTAGACTTCAGTTTTTTAAAGTTTTCATGTATATATGATATTACACAGTATTTGTCTTTCTCTGACTGACCTAATTCACTTAGCATAATGCCCTAAATTCTGTTTATATTGTTGCAAATGGTAGAATTGTGTTCTTTCTCATGACTTAATACCATTCCATTGTGTGTGTGTGTATGTATGTGTGTGTGTGTGTGTGTGTGTGTACATTAAAATAGTACAAATACAGTTCTAAGAATTGGAAGTAACATTTAATATATTATTGGGGTGCCTGAGAGGCTCAGTTGGTTAAGCATCTTGAGTTTGGATTTCTGTTCAGGTCATGATCTCATGGTTTGTGAATTCGAGCCTCATGTCAGGCTCTATGCTCACAGTATAGAGCCTGCTTGGGATTCTCTCTCTCTCCCTCTCTATCTCTCTCTCTCTCTCTCTCCTCCTCCCTTGCTCATGCACTCTCTCTCTCTCTCAAAATAAATAAACACTTAAATAGTACAAATACACGTCTAAGAATTGGAAGCAACATTTAATACATTATCAGTTATTGCTGCTTGAAATGATTAAAATGTACTTTTAGATCTCTCCATCACCCTACAGCTATTTTTCTGTTTAATATATGGAATTTCATTGAAGAGAGCTGGGAGAGGGGCTTTATTCTCTGGTTAAAAAATTGTTCAATTTTATGACTCTCTTTTTAATGTAGTAAGATGCAATTTCAGGAAAAAAAATTAAACAACTCTGACAGAGTGGAAGAGACTTCCAAATTAATGGAAATATTTCAAAATCTCTGGAGCTGTGATTCTGAAAGAGGCAGAGAGCCATTTGCATAATAAACTTTATGTGTGTTGATTTATTTATAAAAAAGGCAAAGACAGAAAACAATGTTTGATGTTCAAAAGTAATCAACCATAAGGTGGGGAAAGATAAAGCCAGTGATAGCTGATTTTATCGTCATCTTTTCTTCCACTGGGTTAAATACACGAGGCTCATGATCTAAGGATAATTGAGTCTATGGGAACACAGGTTTCCCACACAGTCATCTTCTTGTGACTTCTCTGGAAATTTGATCACAGATTGACTTAAACTTGTTTAAGATGCCTTTGGACAGTCTGATTGTTCCTTTAATATAGCTCAAATCTTATTCCCCTTAGTTCTTCCTAATATTGACCGAATCGGACACCAGAATCCACACAGTGAAAACAAATATATATGTAATTTTTGGTGTTGAGGGCTTTGAGTCGTTGGTGTTCTTTTTTGAAGGGCAAATTGTAAAGTGAAAACTCTTCCTTAGCTCTCCCTAATCAGAAAAATACATATACGTCTGTCATGTTTCTGTGATGGAGGATGAGCATATCAGACTCCAAGTCAGCTACTTCTGAATCACTTTTCCACAGTAGCATAGGCATGATTAAGAATGAGCCTGCCTTCATTCTCTGTACCGTACATGGGAGGATGTGACTTTATGGAGATCATTCTTTGAATTATTGAGCTGTAAATTCCAAGAGCAATTGTCAGTTGAAAATAATGCCCCACTCTCACAAATCCATTGATCCATCTTTGGCCATAATGAGGGTGGCATTCAGACAAGGGCCTTTGATAAGGAAATGGAGTGATACAGGGGAGGAATATGTTTAATCAGAGAAAAAAAAATAAATTAACCAACTTCAAAATTAGATTAATATACTAATGGTAATTTTTACTTATACACAAGTGTCAGAACTTGCTCTTATGCTATGGGGCATATGATGAAACCTCTTAGATAACAAGAGGTTATCTCTAATATCTCTAAGACTAATAACAAGGTCTTATAGTAGAGAAACCGTCGGGGGTTCATTACCTTATTATTTTCACTGAGATAGTTTGAAAAATATATAAAGAAGGAAAAAAAATATGATGTTCCTGACCTTCATCAAGTCATTCAATATTTTTTATTTAATAAAATTTTTCAAGAATGTCCTATTTTATACTTTACTGGTATTGCATTATGGTACCCCTCTGAGGCATTTCAAAGCGCATATTCTCTTCTATGGTTTTGTTCTTTTTACTCACTGACTTTAAAAGACTGATTTCATATTATGAAACTCATCCAAGACTTGAAAATCCTTAAAGAAGACTCTCTATGCATGCATTGTATACTTCTTTGAAGTTGAATTTTGCCTTTGAAGACTTTTGCATCTTTGAACATAGCCCTTGCTAATATATTTGTAATCAAAAGAGATTGAAAGTGTTGGTTGTCTTTCATCACTGGAGACTTTGCACTAAAAATCAGTTTTATTGAGACTATACACAATTTATAGCTTAAATTTTTCATTAGTAGCCTGGATTCTTTTTTAAAAAGTACCCCCCCCCCCACCGCCACACACACACCATGGAGAATGAAAGTTTATATATTGCATTCTCCCCCACTTTCCAAGTATTAATCCATCACTCATTTTTAAATTAACTTGTTTAGGGGTGCCTGGATGGCTCAGACATCCGATTACGGCTCAGGCCATGATCTCACTGTTGATGAGTTCAAGCCATGCATCGGGCTCAGGCTTGGGCTCTGTGTGGACAGCTCGGAGCCTGGAGCCTGCTTCAGATTCTATGTCTCCCTCTCTCTCTTCCCCTGTCCTGCTCACACTCTGTCTCTCAATATCTTTAAAATAAATAAACATTAAAAAATAAAGTCACTTGTTTAAAATTTTAATAGGACCACTTAGTGTCAGGGTTTTAACTGAAAATAAGGGAGACAGATATAAGTGGTAGTGGCAGCTAACAAAGCCAAAGAAACAGAAACTCACAACACAGTGCCTAAGGTTTACCGGACTTCAACACAGTGCATGATGCTGTATGAATGGAGAAGAGAGGCATACTTTCAAGACTGGAGAAGTTTGGAGAAATGAATCCTGGGAGATCATTCTCCGTGGGCGTGTTAAGTTTCTGTACTCTTGCAAAGACTGCCTTTGTTCCGGATTACCATTTCAAGGACACTTGTAAAGCAAACATCCTTGGAAATTTGAAGTGGTGACTCCTTCTGGAGTAAAGGGCAGGCTGTTTGATGTCCAATATCATAAAGATACTGCTTTTCTCCAGGTTAAAAGCCAGGCATGCTTACTACTGATTATGTGAGATTTGGGTTCGCTAAACTCAGGGATCCTGTCCTGTAGCACAACCCACTAGGTGAGGCATCATCTAGTTCTATTTGTTTCACTTTATTGCAAGTGATCTTCTACTGCTGTGGGTATTATACTGTCTTTCATCTCTAATCCTGTGATCTCATGTCTTCTGCCAGGATCCATGGGCCTGAGGCAGTCTAACATGTTACCTTTCAAGCAGGACAACACATGTAACCCTTCACAGCTTTTGTCAATGGGGCAGAGATGATTGAATCCCGATATTCTTTCTTTTTTTTTCTGATATTCTTGAATTTGGATGTCAATAATGCTTGCTGAATCCCATCTACTATCATTAGCATTGATTATACACTTCAAATAGAAATAAATTGTGTATGCATAAATTTCTCTCTTTTTTTCTCACCTGAAATTCATGACTTAATTTAACATATTTACAAAAGGAGTATGATTAAACATTGAGATTTAATCCTTAAGATTTAAAACACCACTATTTTAAAAAGTTTTTTTTTAATCACATTGGGATTCATGTAACAAAATGTTAAAGCATTGAGTCTCGCTAAGCAGCAGGAAATTATGTTAATTTTCAATCGCATTTTGACTAACACCTGAGTTTTTCTTTAATAAATACTTTATTTTTCACACTGCTTTTAATTTTGGTAGAAATATTAATCATATTGTCTTTCTAGAATTTATATTATCAGTGTAACGATTCAAGACCCCAAACTAATTCATTTGCATGTTGCCATCCTGAAGGAATTAATTACCTATTGTTCCTTAGAAATTGTTCCTTATGCCCAATCTAGAATAATTCCATTATTCCTGGCCTTTCTGTTATCTACCGGTCAGGTTTCTCTTTTCAGTAAGATAACTCTATTTTTATTCCACTAAATACTAGCAGCCCCCCTCCCCCCCACACTTTTTTTTCTTTAGGTTGACTACATTGATTTTAAATTGCTTTTAACCAAAAATTCATGAGTGACAAATTGGGAATTTCATAAAGTTGTTTGTGTTATCTTACTATGATAAATCATAAAAGAAGAATAAATTAGAAACTGAACATGAATTTCAATTATGATAGGAAAGATATAAAGCTCAATACAAATTATTTAGAAGCTAATAACAAATAGTTTTGCTCTCAATGTTATTAAAGTTCATCCCCTCTAGGGTACACAATACTGTTGAGCCCAATTAGTGTCATGTTTCTAAGATGAGGAATTTAGGAGGAAATAAGTCAGTGAGAATTTATATACCTGTTTCCATCGTAAAACTACTTGAAGATATAACAGCAAGGTTCATAGGTGCTTCCAAAAATAGAATTGGGTTAGGGGAGGGGGATGATATCATATGTGGATGGAACTCTTATGACATAGAGTGACGTTTGCTGCTATAAACACCCTGCTTGTTGGTATGAGACTGACAACCAACTAAACTATTTATCTTTTCCATTTTGAATGACCACCAAAGCCTTGGTCCTGAAGATGCCACTAGAGTTTTATCAAGTACTTAAAGGATAACACCTGAGACTGGAATGAAGGGAATAAATTAAATGTTTGGGTATTTGGTGCCACTGATTCCTTCCTTGTGTTTTTTTTTATAAGACACTTTTTTTTTCTTTATAAAATCTTGGGAACAAAAATGTTCACTTCAATCACTATATAGATTGGTTGAGGAAAAATATATACACACCTGCATATATTTCTTCCCTGATGATACTGTCTCCAGCCAAATCAGAGATAAGTGGCACACCTGGGACACACGTCCTGTATCTTCAGATGCCCTGTGGGATAGCTCTTAAACCTATTTATATTAGTTACATTTTGACCTTTCCAATGGCTCTGGGGACTGTGTGGTGGCATGTGATCGTACTTGTATAGAAACAAATATTCCAGAAATTGTATGAAATTCTTAAAGTTTTATATGTCCTAGTATAATGTTATCCTCCTAATTCCAGTTATTTTACAATGTTAAGTACCACAGAAATAACCCAAGTTCTTTGTCAATTCCATTCTAATGAACTCTCATCGAATCTTTAATGATAGACTTTTTAAAAAAAAGCCTTCTTGTCATTTATGGATAGTGATCTTTTTCTCAATTTTATTTTATTTTTTTGCAAAGAATATTCCCGCAAAAGTGTTCCTTCAATAAAATTTATGGAAAAGACACTGGAAAATACAATCTTTCAAGATCATAAAAAAAGTGGGTAAGAATCTCTAGGACTAATGGGAAAAACTTGTGTCAAGCAGAACAAGAATTAAATATGGGATTGGATGAACTGAAGAGTACGATATAAGCTTTGCAACTTCTTGTTTGAAACATCGCTCATCTTTAACATATTGTTTCCCCAGATGTCAGGAAACCATTTCTCTTAAGCTATGTATGACTTACAACAATTTAGTAAGTATACCTGTGTAAACAAAGAGGAAACATTTGCTGTTTCTCCCTACCTGATCTCTCCACAATCAGAGATTATTTTTTGCCAAAATAGTTATTTACATAGGTTCATTGAGAATCTATTCTCCATATAACAGGACATAATTGGAAACTGGTTATATGACCAAGACTTTGCCTGGAATATTATATTTGAGAGACATCCATAGACTCAGATATAACCAGGCAGTTTTAAAAAACTAAGGTTGACTTTATGGAGACAATAAAGTCCCTTGGAAAAAATCGACCTGGTACATTGCTTACAAAGTTCCAGCAAATGAGTCTTTAAAAAAAGATTATATGGCCAATCACTGTTCTTGTTGCATTTACATAAATAATCAGGACAAATTTAATTCAAAACAAATTAGTTTTACTGTGATTACCTTTGGGAAAAGATGAGGAAAGCCATAGAGAGAAATATTCTATTTACACATTTGTAAATACTAGATTCTAATCCTGTTAATTGCTCTTGAGGTTTTGTAATATGCCTGTAAACTGAAGTTGATCTTGAGTCCTTCAAGTTCCCTCAAGTGTTTGGTTACCATCTCCAAACTAATGTTTCCAACTTTCTGCCACTCTTCTGATTTGAAATCACTAAGAACAAAGACTACCCTTACATCTTAAAAAAAGATGATACCAGGTTTTCTCACTACCCAGATGGCAGCCCAACGTGAGGGACTAGAACCTCAAATACATATTTTACAGCGGAAGGTGGCCTCACCTGGCATCTGGTCCTCTGCAAACACCGGAGACCTTCAAATCAAATGGACGAGGATGAGAAGTAGCTGACATCAGTGTTGACTGCTTCCTCCACGACACTGAATCAAGACTATACTTCAAACTTGAGACCATTCCTTAGTCTATTTCTTTTCGTTACACTGCCATTGACCAGAAAGATATCACCATGATCTGTATGTTCGGACCATCATGAAGGGGGACAACCTTTTAAACTACTGGATTTTTCCTCAAAAATGCTGATCTGTCCATCATGCTAGAGACCCCCTTATTCCATCTCCCTATCTCTGTCAACAACTCCAAACCTGGGGAGATTTGCATCCAGGCTCTGTACGAAGAAAGGAACATAGGCAAAGGTAACCAGCATAGAACTTCCTGTGTGGTTTAGACACCCTTACATTTTACTGGCCTCCATGGTTGTCATCTTTCCAGCCCTGAGTCACAGACTCAAACAGGAAGTACCAGGAGGCATTCACGATTCAAAAGTAGTTTCCTTTGGTAGATCACTGCTCCCCTGGTGAGGAGTAAATGTAAATGAGGCCATGATAGGGAGCCTTTCCTTAACTTTTGAAAGCATTACGGAAACTGCTGACCAAACAATAGATGTTCAACAAAAATGCTTAGACTCTCTGGCCAAGGCTGTTCTTGGTAATAAAACAACCCATAACTGTCTTTCAGCCAAGCAAGAAGCTCTCTATGCTGTAGCCAATAGAACCTGCTGGCCCCGGATTAACACTTGTGGGGAAGTTCAAAGTCAGTTACCTGAGATCGCTGAGCAAGCCACTTGGATTCAAAAGGTAACTCCTTTCATGGGGTTTTTCTTCAACTTATTTAATTGTGACTGATTTGGGTCTTGGCACTATGACTCCAAAGTACCCTCTAAACACTGAGAAGTATCCTGCTTATAATAATCGTGTTAGTCTCCCTGGCATGCTGTGTTCTCTCAAAAGCTTTAAATGTATGTCTGCAGCTGCTAACAACCAAGCAAATGATCTCCCCAAGACTGTCATGTCGCAAAAGGAGCAGAGAAAATGACCAATTTAAAATCGTGATCCTAGGGGCGCCTGGGTGGCTCGGTCGGTTGAGCGTCCGACTTCGGCTCAGGTCATGATCTCATGGTCCGTGGGTTCGAGCCCCGCGTCGGGCTCTGTGCTGACAGCTCAGAGCCTGGAGCCTGTTTCAGATTCTGTGTCTCCCTCTCTCTGTGACCCTCCCCCGTTCATGCTCTGTCTCTCTCTGTCTCAAAAATAAATAAACGTTAAAAAAAAAAATTAAAAAAAAAAATAAATAAAATCGTGATCCTAGAGCCTTGGCCTGTGAAGATTACAAAGATGAAGCAAAACTCATTATGATCCGTGAGTAGCACACAGAGGGTCAACAGATACCGTGACAACTCCAGAGAGGTAGCTGTTAATGTCTTACCCTTTGATCACATCTCCCACTTAGGCTGAGAGTCTGATCAAAAGGAAGAGATTGTTTAAAATTTAAGAAAAAAAGGTCTAAAATGGAGTCATTTGTGCTAAGCCCTAATACCAAGCCTAATTGTTGTTCTGACCTCTCCCAGGAATGTAATCTTAAAATAGTAAATTTGAAAGTGCCTCGTCAGCACTAGTAAGGGAATCCGCCTAATAGACCCTTCCCCAAAGAAAGATGAGGTCATTTGCTCTTTGCTTTCCCTGCCCAGTTCTGCCTATAAAAGTCTCCCATCTTATTCAGCTCTTCAGAGCTCCTTTCTATTTGCTAATGGGAGGCTGCCCGATTCATGAATCATTGAATAAAGCCAAGTTGATCTTTAAATTTACTCAGTTGACTTTTGATTTTTTCACAATACCCTCTACTATCTATTTTGAAACTGCTTTTGGTTGCCTTTGTAAAGGAACCCTCTAAAGGCTAAGGTTCATTAGGGGTAGTCTCATAATAGAAAATGATCAGATTTTCTCCAGGCAAGCAGCTCTTTTAATAAATATTCAATTGATTATGAGTACAAGCCCTGTTCCTTTTTCTTCATGAAAAGCTCCTGGTGAGATACTCTGCCATCCCCCCCTTTTTTGGGGGGCTGTGTTTTCCTCTTCTTCCAGGTCTCAGTTTAAATATCACCCTGGGAGATTAGAGCCCCTCCCTGCTATGCTTTATCACAGTACTGTGCTATTTCCTTTGTGGTAGGGTTTACAGTTACTAATTATTTTCATAATCATAAATTAATGTCCTCACTTCCACTCCCCACCAACACACATACTTTGTCAGTCTCCCCAGGCCCTAGGGAGGTGCCTGGAAACTGTCAGGGGTTCAACACATATTTACTGAATACTTACCTGAATGAAATACTTTCTCAATATTCTCAAAAATTTTAATGCCAATTACTTTGTAAAACAATTTAGTAATGTGATTTGTTTATCAATCTAGCTGTTCCTATAATTACTTTTTTCAATATGAGAGTTCTGATTTTTTATAAATGATGCCCTATTTTTTATTTTTTTGGCATTTCTGTTGAGCACCCACCGTCAGGAGATGCTTCTTTTATCTGGTGGTCATACAATGAGTTATAAGCAAATGTTGTGGGTGGGAAGTGTGGGCCATAATATAATCTCTTTCTAGAGGATTTTCAATCTGTGCTTCAATGAATCAACAAGGCATTATATCACATCTAAATCTAATTATGCATTTTAGTTAATTGGATATAATGTGTGAACATTTATAGAGATTTACTAAGTCATCGCTGTTGATTTCAGCAAAGATTTAATTGAACGCATGATTAAGATGATACTTATAAATTAAATTAAATGCATGAAAAAAGACATTCTGTATTTTTTCTAAGCACTTAGAGACAAATTCCCACAGTAAAACTCAACATCTTTTGGGGAAGAAATTCTTATTATTTTATCACGAACAATAATATGGCTAATATTTGCCCAAATGTGGGGAGTCCACTGAAATTCTTCAGAACAGACATTTATGCCATCCGTTTTTGTAACTGATCCACAACTCACCCAGTAAACTTTACATAGTAGGGATCTGAAAACAACAACAACATCACTGAATAAATACCAATCGAGAGAGTTGATTTCCTTCGTAGTTTATACATATTGTATTAGGCAGGTGATTGTTGTATCTGCCTAATTCAATAAGGAGTTTAAGATGCTACGTTTAAACAGAGAGAGAATAAGACCAACTGTGAAGTTATTTTTTTTTTTCTTCTTCTTCTTTTAATCATCACACGAGAAAGACATAGAACAATAAAAGCAGTAGAGGTTGGTTTTTCAATCCACAGCGTGGTAATTCAGTGAACACAAAAATTGAAACCTGACATTGTTGACTTGTAAGATTACTGGTAGTCAGCTAGAGGGGAAAAAACAATATGTAACATGTTTCCCTACCTGACTTATGTTTCTAGCTCCTGTAAAATGTCAAATTGAAAGTGATGAGAAGCAAGCTTCCTACTTCAAAATGTAACAAGAAAAGGCTCAGCCATGTGACCTACAAAGACTTTGCAGAGAACATCATTTCTACTGACAGCAGAACAGACTTTTGTTTTGTGTTGTTTTCATAAATGCAAATCCAAATAAACCTATTGAATTTTTTTATTGCATTTATTTTCAAAAAGTCAAGCTTGCTGTTAATATCTTTTTGGGATATAGCTGTTATTCTGTATTAACATATATATGAGATATTTGCCTAGATAGAGGAACCCATCTACTACTGATTTAATAGACTGTAAGGAAACAGTTCAACTACTTCGACAAATAATTTTTTTCAAGGTGGTTTAGAACACATTCTTCCTAAACATATTTTTTTTTTACTTATTACTCCAGAAAAAAAGAGAGAAGAGTCACCTGCTATGTGTTAAGCTTTGCATAAATCTGTGGTAAAATATAATGTAATATGACGAAGTCCCTGACATTAAGAAGCTGTTTGTTTAAGGAGAAATGTTATCACAAGACAGAGTAATAAATTCTTAAACAGGGGCGATGTGAGCACTGAGGAAGGGCATTAACTTCCTCTGTGGAAGGGAAAAGCTTCCCACAGCAGGTGCTGCCAGATTCACAGAGTGACCTTGAGCTTTGCCAGCAGAGTACCCACCTAAACTTCCCCTGTGAGCTTAGACCTCCTTTTCGTTATTTTATGATTATTGAATGTGTATTAATTGGCTGCATTTGGAAACCGAATCATCTTTGCTATGAACTAGCAAAGGATTTGAAGGCCTCTGTCATACAATGATTTGAGGGATTGGCTTTTGGTTTTATTTAATTATACATATATGTATTAAATATATATTTATTAAATATATTGAAAGGTACTTTATTGGGTTGGAGAGCATATATATGTGTTTTTCCTTCTTCAAATAAATTAGACCTTTTTGACTTTACTTTTATTGAGTTGGAGAATACACACACACACACAATATATATATACATATATATGTATACATAGTTTGGTATATATAGTTTGTATGCATAAATATATTATTTATAGATCACAAAATCTAATTTTACATTTAACTTATGGAATAGGGAAAGATAACCATAGAATGCATCAATTCTAAACCTATTTTTATTTTTTTAAATATTTTTTTCAGTTTATTTATTTGAGAGAGAGAGAGAGAGAGAATGAGAGAGAGAGTGAGCTTGGGAGAGGCAGGGACAGAATCCCAAGACGGCTCTGCTCTATCAAACAAGGAGCCAGGCACAGGGCTCAAACTGATGAACCGTGAGATCATGACCTGAGCCAAAATCAAGAGTTGGAGGCTTCACCAACCGAACCCCCCCACGCCCCCCTTATCCTACTTTTAGATGTAGAAGCAACGACTGGCATACTGGCATCCCTCCCCCCTTGTGACACCTACAGAACCCTAGTAAACTGAATGTGAGTCACCTCCCTTCTAACAGGATCAGGTAGGATGATGATGTCATTCTGGACCTTATGTATTTCACCTTCAGGAGCCCCTTGAATGTGCACACATAGCAAAAGACACATCTCATCACGTTTCCCTCTAGGACCTTGGAGTTTGCTCCTTATCCATATCCTGAACTTGATCTTTCACCTTGAGTTTTGGGGAGCTCACATTAGCACATTAATCTGAGGCATCTGTTGTCTCATTAGCATGATATCTCTTAAATTCAAGCCTGGATTCAATTTAAGAGCTGAGGGAATTTCGCAGGGTGGTCAAATTGATAGCAAGAATTTATCTAGATTTTTTGGGTTTAGTTTCTCAGTTCCAGTGGCTCCCTTTTATCACCATAGTAAACACAGTCCACGGCACTGAAAGCCTAAATACTAGTCAATGGCTAGGCACTGATGGTTTTACATTGGCATTTGTGTGACTCTGGGAAATTTTCCTGGGATGGTCAAAGTCTCCTTATAGCCCCAGGATTCATTTCAAAAACAGAAAACCAGTCTGAGACATTTTGTCATAACTGGAGAAGAGATGGAAGGTTAGCGCCGTGGATTGCAGAAGGGGCTGGGCCATAAGGTGGCCTCATTTGCTGCCATCTTTCCCTAAGAAACGTCAAGACTCTCTCTCATTTCTCTGTGGACTCAGCCAAAATTCTAATAATGTACTGGTTTGCCACCCATAAAGGGTACAAGTTTCCATCCATTCTCCAAACTCAGCTATTTAACGTTTTGTTTGTTTGTTTCTGAAAGGATTTGGCAGCTTTCTGGCTCCCAGGAAAACTCTCGTTCCTGCCGTTTAAACAGGTAGACCAGGGTTCCTGGGGGGCTCAGTCGGTTAAGTGTCTGACTCTTGATTTCTGTTCAGGCCATGATCTCACAATTCCTGAGATCCAGTCCCACCTTGGGCTCCACACTGGTCGCTGGTCTTGGAACCTGCTTATGAGTCTCTCTCTCCCTCTGCCACTCTCCCCCATTCACTCTCTCACTCTATCCCCCCAAAATAAAATAAAATAGGAGGCCAGGTGACCTGTACACACAGTGGGGTGTATTACAGAGAGGGGATCCTGAATCTTTGGTAACAGGCATTAAACCTGACTGCTTTTTGTTCCAGAAAGAGACATTATATTTATGATACTGGTCAGTAAGCATGCCTACCCTTTGCTTCAGAAGATAACTACTTGTGTCTTTCATGACTGTCTCATTCCTATTAGTTCGGTATGGCATCGAGCGATGACTTTTTCTCGTTAATAATGATATAGTGCATCCCAGTATTCCCCATTTAAAGTAAACTGTCATACCTTACATTCTCTATAGAGGCTGGAGTTTTAGTTGGCCATGTTTTTTACCACTGGCCCTCATCTCTTGAAGTAACAAATTATAAGTTGATCTGGTTTCAGAATATTCGCCTAACATGGCGGTAACTATTAGCAAGTACTATTAGATCTCCTTCTTCTCATAAAAGGAGAAATAAGGAGAAAGTTTGAATCCATGAATAGTTAAAAAAGAAGAAGAAGAAAATACAAAAGAGTATGCAGATGAAACTGCTTAAAAATGTAAAGTTGAACAGACATCAAAATGGCTGCACTAACTTCATGGAAGGCAGAGATCTTAAAGTAACCTTTTTCCTTTCTTGGGCAAAGCTCCCCTCCCGCCTTCCTTAGAGTCTTTTGTGTCAGGAACCGGCACCATCCTAAAGACATGACAAAGGAGGCTGGCAGCGAGTATAAAATTCCTGTCAAAGCTGGCTGGATCCTGTGTGTCCTCAGTGAGACACCCAAGTCCCTTCTTCCCTAGAGGCTTGCAGTTTTTGAAGGCTTCTGCCAGCTGGAGCCTCCTTTGTCTGACAAAGCAACAAAGCTATTGTTCCTCTTTATCCCAAATTCTGTCTCCAGGTTACATTGTTATATCTAGACTCCCAAACACAGAGGTGTGTTTTCAACATACATATGCTAAAGAACATATATGCCAAACAAATTTGTAAGTGCTGTGTGTGTGTGTGTGTGTTAGAGGGAACGAGAGGAAGGGAGGGGATAAGGGAAGGGGAAGAAAGAAGAAGAGAGGAGAGGCAAAGAGAGAAAATCTGCTGATACATGGGTGATACACAAAGATAATTCCAGAACAGTTAAGACTTTGGTTCCTGATTATCATAGATATTAGATTCTGTGAAGCTAGGTCTTTGGTGTTAGCTCATATTCCCTAACATTTTCTTTTCCTTAAATAATAAAATCTTTAAATGACCTTCTATTATATGGGATTAATTAATAAATTACTATTTCGTACAGGAAAAAAAGAACCTCACATTGATAGATATCCTAGAATTACTTTGTTTTGCGTGATACTCTAGTTAAAATTGTTACTCCTGGCATTGAATGGGAATTGGGTGAATTTGTTCACATCACATACTTTATACAGCATACATGTACAAAAATCTCAGTTAAACACTATTTTTTTCCAAAGTCCCTTGTGCTCGCTTAGCCATCAAGGATTTTTTTTTCTTCTTTTCCTGTTTTGTTTCCAATGTGGAGCGTTTTTTGTATATTCCTAACTCTGTCCTAGATTTTCCACTTAAATACTTCATGTTCTTATTTTTGATATTTAGGGCCACTCAGTTCTTACTCAGTTACTATCTTAATACTTGTTTAGTAGAACTCATTATGGGTACTCAGCCAGAGAAACGTGTTCCTAGATTTTTTTCAGAAGGCAGTTGTGTGGCCATTAGTATTTTATCAGTCTTGTGGCATCATACACATCCAGAGCATATTGTCACAGTATTTCTTTCAACACCATACAGTTTTCTTTCAAATAGGCACTTTTAGTATGAAGCTTTCTTTATTGCATGATTCATAAAGATACGTTTAATTTGAACTTTTAGTGAGATCATATAGTTTATATGTCAACGAATATAGCTTACATTTTATAAACCATATGGGTGATATGTTAGTTTATAGTTTATAGTTAATGTTTAAAAACAGTTTACATTTTATAGGGTTTATATTTTAATCCAAATTAAAATTGCCTATAGGTTATATTTAAAAAATCATTATATTTTAACATGTATTTTAATGAAAAATAAAATTGGAATATTTGCAGGGAGTATTTCAAGAGATAAACTCATTGTACTGAGCAGAATAAAAAATATTACCTCATCTGTTCTCTACATTTACAAGATAAAAATGAATACAGCTGAATAGCAGACCTTGGAAATTATATTGATGCTGAGACTATTTTACAAAGATGTATTTGAACTATGAGAGGGAACTAGAGAGTGGTGGGATCGCTCCCCGGGGAGAAGTGTATGTTACCATGTTACAAAATAAGTGTATAGGAAAAAAAAATGAATACAAAAGAAACTTATTTATTTAAATATTGTATAATCTACTTATGTCTTTCAATTGACTTAACAAATGAATACCAGATATGAAGAAGATAGGAAAACAGTCCCTTTGATTTGGGTGTGTGGACAGAAAGGAAGAGAAAGGATTATCATTACTGTCTTACCCCAATCTTTCTCCCTACATTTTACTGTAGAAAAATCTTACCATCTAGGCAAGCATACCTTCTTGGACAGAGCTTGACAGTTTGGGGCTTAATTTATTACTTGCCTGATTCTACTGAAGAGTACAGTTTGCTAAAAACAAACAAAACCAAAAATACTGGTCCTGCAAATTACTTACAGTAGCTGCCAGTTTCTGGAGTCAAGGCTAACCGCTGTGTTACTTTTGGTCTTCGGAGAAGTGGAAGCTAAGGAGGGAATAAATATAAGAGAGTTTTTTAGGGGGACTCTTGTGAAAGGTAAATTGTGGGAGGCAGAAAGTCAAAGAAGCCTCTTACCAACTGTCCCTGGACAGAGAGAAGGCAGGAAAAATTGGTTAGAAAGCTTCAGACCACAGCACGGTTCCTAGAAAGTTTTTGGCAGGTCTTTGGGGAGTACGTGAGCAAGAGTTGCCTGTTGGCAGAGTCCCATGTTGGGATGGGGTGGGCCAGCTCTAGCACTCTTGCTGTCATCCATCAATGGCTGGGAAGGCCCCAGGTTTCAGCTTTTAGCTGAAGGCTCTGGATCAGTTATACTCTCAGGAGCAGGCTCCCTTGAAAGAGATACGAGTGAATCACCTCCATGGCCATCACAACTCACGTCAAGATCTTTCTCTGCCCTGTCCTGTTTATTTTATTGGAACTAAGTCTCCATTATGTGATGTTCTGGCTTCCTCTGCTTCTTGATTTCTAAGACGTCCCTTTCTTGTCTCTATCTACAGTGATACATTATAAAGTTGATTAGTCCTTAATCAACTTCAGTATGAACTACTGTATGAACACAGCAAACATTTTGGGATTTTATAGACTTTACAGAAAGTACTTTTTAATGGTCTTGAAGAAGATTTCCCTCTCACAGCAATGCATAAGGGACCATCTGCCTGCCTGCCACATCTATTCCCTATTTCCCCCCTTTATCCTTTCCCTTCAGGTTGGGGCCATACATTCTCCTACCTTGATTACTTAGAAAACCATCTCCTCTCATTGGCACAAATCACAAAAGACTGAGTGATGTTCAAATTCAACCCAAAGCCATTATTGAATTATGCATCCCAGCAAACTTGTTTTTTTTTTTTCCTTAGAGGCCCTCTGTCACAATTGCTCATATAATATACTATCATGCTCAACCAGAGACTTGTAACTTTAGAATTTTAATCACACTAATAATTTTCACTCTGTAAATTTTGTTCAATAGCATGGCTAAGTTGAATTCTTATTCAGAATTTAGGCAGTTTTGGGTCCTAGATGCACATGAAAGCAGAGATAAGCACACTTTTTGTTGCTCATTGCAGCCTTGAAATAATTATTTTACTAATTAAATTTTTATTTCCAACTGTAAGTCGTGTGACTCTGTTCCAAATCGCACACATTCTACTCCCTGATGTGGAATATCTGCTGCTCCGTTGCTGCCTGAAACGTACAACACACAGGAAATAATAAGAACAAAATTAAACAGTCCTGTTGGTGCATCATGGAGGAGAACAGCAGTTCACTCCAGCCATTGGAGATTTGTAAAAACGAAGTATCATTAGTTGCTTGGCAACCATCTTGATATTGAATGTCTGCATGTTATTCACATTGCAGTTGTCGTTTTCTCCGGAAGATCTCTTTCATGGATGGAGGTTGAAATTCCATACGTTTTAGTGCACGTGAATTAGGAAAGTCATGAAGAGAAGCAAAGCTTCTCACCTTTTCCTGTTTTTCTTCTACAGAAACTCAGGGCCATTTAGCTCCTTACCCTGGAAAGCTGAAGCCAGCAGTCAGCAGTTTACGGTTGGAATGGGACTATCACCAGCATGGCACTGTTGACGTGACTTCTCATTCTGGTGCACCGCGGTGAGTGTGAGGGCAGCACCGTGCCAGGCAGAGAAAGAGATGGTCCCATGTTCCTTTGTTGTTCCCTGTTTCCTAGAGCCAAAGGTTCTTACTTTTAGGAGGGGAGAAAAATGTTGGATGATGGAAGACACTTCTTCAGTCTAGAAAGAAATACAAACCTACTACACTGTCCTTGTACTATCTCAAAAGTAATAAAATAAGGAAGACAAAATATCTTGGAACATTTTATTCAACAATATACTTAACCTGGGGTGCGTGGGTGCCTCAGTCGGTTAAATGTCCAACTGTGACACAGGTCATGATCTTGCTTCATGAGTTGGAGCCCCACATCGGGCGCTGTGCTGACAGCTCAGAGCCTGGAGCATGCCTTGGATTCTGTGTCTCCTTCTCTCTTTGCCCCTCCCCCACTCAGGCTCTGTCTCTCTCTCTCTCTCAAAAATAAAACATTAATAGAAATTGTTTTTAATAATATACTTAACCAGTTAAAGGTTACGGTTAGCAGTATTTTAAAAATCCTTCTTGTATTCTAAAATGGTAACTATTATACAAGGGTCAATTTCTATATTCATGTTGATAACTTCCTCAAAATTCTGTTACTGTAACAGCAACTTTTCCTCCTAAGGTGTCATTATTAATTTCTCATGTGAGCAATCTTACCATTTGCTTAAAAAGAAAGCTAAATATGATGAATAATTCTCTCAAAATTGAGGCCTACAAACACAGACTTGTTCTTATAGTTAATATACATCAATGCCTTCAGTATTTACTGGAGATTCACAGGTTTGAAATGGAAAATTGCTTTTAAAAACTTACTAAACATGATTGTGGCAAGTGAATTTCAGACACTGTATTATTTTCTACCTATGACAATAAAAGATCTGGTGCCACCGTGGTTGAACCATATTTTTGTCATTTAGCTGATATTTGAATGTCTTCATACTGGAAGCAATCTTTTTCTAGATATAATTCCCCACTGGCTATGGTGTAAGGGCCAGAAAAACCATAGCCTGAAGATGTTTATTGCGTGGAGATGTGGATTTATTACGATGCATCTGACTGGATAGACTGAAATTTATAAATGTCTACTTCACAGACTATTCTTTAATTTAGAAAATGAAACAGAAAATCTTCGTATATTATCCACTTGAAGAAAATGACATTTTCTAAAATCTGAGCTCACATCTTGTAAATACATTTTAAGTATACCCGTAAGACAGAGTGGAAATGTCCATGTCGGGCCCTGGAGTACTGGGTTTGAGTGAGCAGGTAGATTTCAGGCAGCAAAGGAGGCATGAAATCGTGTGGGAAGCGTGATGCTCAGGACTTGAGGTGCTATGTTTGGGCAAGAATTACGTATCTCTGGATGGTATTTTCAGGCAAGAAGTAGCCTTCTAACTATCATGTGGTTCAATCATCCACTTGAGAGGTGAGGAAGTAGACACAGTCCAGAATTAAGTAATGAGTCCAAGGTCATTATAATTAGTTATTGACAAAAAAGGAATACAATCAGATTCCGTGGCTCCCACTGTAGGGCACAATTCTGAAAACAAATGTCTTTGTGCATGTGGAAAATTCATCTATGACCCGTTTTCCTGCACAGTTATGATCAAAAATGGTTTAATTCTTGTCAATGCAACAGTACTCAGTGAATGACAAAATATATTATTTAGACTTCAAAAAGGGTGGACATTCTCAACATTTAGGAACTTGAAGCTGGTTTTAGAGTCACCACGTTGGAGTCTGGGTGGCAGAGCAGAGGCACAAGAGGAGGTAGAGTTTGCCATAAAGGAAACAAATGAGACAGTAGAAAAGAAGAAGGAATAGCACACCTTCCTGAAATTCCAGAATAGCAATGCCATCGAATTATGATAGATACCAGTGTAAGAGAGAGGGAAAGCATCCACAGGGGTGAACTTGATGGAGGAAATAGAGAAAGACTTAAACTGAGTGCTTTTGCCAGACTATGTAACAGAATATTTAAAAAGTGATAATGGAAGCAATTACATACTGCTTTTAAGAAAACTATATAATAACTACAAAATGATAAAAGCGTTATTTCCACTAAGAACGAATGGCGTGTGTACATGTAGAAAATGCAATAAATCAGGATAACGCTGAAATACTGAAGATAAATCATTGTTATTATCACATGATATAACTGTTTACTGGAAGATGAGAAATAATATAAAACTGTTAGAACTAGAGAGAGTTTAGCAATCAGTTATAAACAAGTACATAAATAAACAACCGAAAAGTCTCCCGATTCTTTAAAACTCAATAGGAAAACAAAACAAAACAAAACATTTTATTCATACAAGAAACAGCTATAAAAATCCCTAAAATAAACTTTATGGAGGCTTGAGGAAATGGGGAAAATATTTTATTGGATGATAAAATTTAATACAAAGGTACATAGGTTAGTCTCAAAATGATACATGTAGCAGTAAAGCAATTATAAGACAATTGTGAAAAATTTTAGGTAAAAATGATGCCACCACACCCACTAGAATGGCCACAAACCACCAACACCAAATTCACAAGGATTTGGAGCAATAGGAATTGTCATTTCTTGGTAGTGGGAATGCAACATGGTACCGCCACTTTGGAAGACAGCTTGCGGTTTCTTGCCAACTAAATATACTCTTATCATACGATCGTCAGTCACACTTCTTGGTATTTATGCAAAAGACTTGTAAACTTATATCCACTCAAAAATCTGTACACAGATGTTTATAGCAGTTTTATTCCTAGTCGCCAAAACTCGGAAGCAACCAAGATGTCCTTCAGTAGGTGACGGATAACTGGTGTTACATACAGACATAGAATACCATTCAGTTCCGCAAAGAAACAGGCTATCAAGCCATGAAAAGATACAGAGGAAATTCAAATACATATTAATAGGTCAAAGATGCCAATAGTTGCCATACAATGATAAGGGAAGCATCATTAATTATAATTTATATTATGAAATATATTAATGAGGTGTGAGGAAAAGAATCAGTTCACCAGCATTATGTAAATTACTATGTCTTTTTTTATAAAGTAAGATATCATGAAATAGTAAACATTGTTCTGTTTGGGTAGAAATTTTACATGTGGAGTTTTCTATCATTCTGTTACTTGATCTGCGATTTTCCCCCCTTGATTCCAACAGGTACTGCTTTTCTATCAGAAATTATGCATTTATAATCTAAAGGTAGTTTTATTTGACTTCTGTATTGAGAAGCTTGAAGAGAAGCTTTAGGTACTCATAAGAGATCTAATATTAACCAAAAAGAAATATTCACGATCCAAACATGCATCTGGGTGCTCCAGGTGAGAAAACTTCAAAAAACTTTTTTAAAAAGTTGAATCAAGGGAGTTTGCCAAAGCAATAATATCAACAGGGAAAAAATTCACCATTACTTCCGGTTTTAATGAGCACATCTCATCCATAAAATAGGTATATTAGGTATAACAGAATTATAAGGGACATAATATGCACAGTGAATATTATGTTACATAAGTAAGATAATAGTTGAAGAGAACTAATGGTTTGTATCTGAGCAATATCATAGATTTAGGTAAATACCATGTTAGAATATGGCCAAGAAACCAATACGTAGGTGGGAATTAAAGATATCATAAAGTGTTATTCAAGGGTACTTGGATTAGAAACAAACAAACAGCAGTGGAGTTCATGAAAATTGAGTTCTTGACACTCAAAGATAGACTTGCGACTTCATTTTATCACTGATGTTAATTAAGTGCCGATTACTCTGCTCATTCCCATTAAGCATAGGTTTCCTCAGTTACTGATTTATACCACCTGCAGCCTCAATCAAGCACTCCTCTGGCAGCTTGTTTTCTTTTTTAAATAAAATCAATTGTTTTTATACTGGAAATTGTTATTTACTATAGGGCCGGGAATAGAGCAAGACAAGTAATGCAGTCACCTTGGGCACAAAACTTTAGGGGTACCAAAAAACTGAGTACTCACCATAAAGGACATTTTAATTCAATTTTTTAAATGCTTCTTTATTTATTTTCAGAGAGAGAGAGAGAGAGCAGGGGAAGGCTAGAGGGGGAGAGAGAGAGAGAGAGAGAGAGAGAGAGAGAGAGAATCCCAAGCAGGCTCCGCACTGTCAGCGTAAAGCCTGACACGGGGCCTGATCCCACGAACCATGAGATCATACCTGAGCCAAAATCAAGAGTCGGACGCTTAACTGATTGAGCCAGCCAGGCACCCCTAATTCAGTTTTTTTTAAAAGATAAATCAATGCAAATTTCTATAATGAACAAAATATCAACGCTTTAAATAAACTATCAGCCATGTACATATAGTTCCGGATTTCTTCCCAGTTCCTTAAGGGAAACTGCTTTCACTCCTGTGGCTAAGGAAACATTGCCAAGAGAGGCACCCACTTATTTAGAAGAGCGTGTAGCAGAGGGTATGCGGGAACTTTAAAGTGCAAGCATATCTCCCCCGTGTGTGTGCTTGGCCGTCTCTAAGGGGATTTCTGTCAGCATCACAGTTGCACAGATCTGTGTTCTATTTTTATTGCATAATCAGGCCAATGGCAGGCTTCACAATGTCCCCACCTATATGTTCTCTAGCAAACTGATAAGTATATCAAGAAAGAGAGGTCAAAGTCTACGGGCACATTTTGCCTGTTTGCATACTCATGGATTAATATTATGTCTAACAGTTTACAACAGCTTAGAGAAAATTAACAATGATCTCCTCGAAACATCAAATCCATCACATGAAGGAAGAGTAGTCATGAGAAGTGGTTTGCCATAACAAGGGTTAACTATAGCTAACCCCATGTGGTAACTCACGGGGAAAGTACCCTGAGCTTTATTATTAAAACTGACATGACTCTAATTTTCAATCTAATTTTTACCCAATATCTAATTAATTGAAATCAATCTAATAAAATATTTAGAAATGGGTACATTTTTTAAATATATGCTGATAATTCTTAAATTACTTTCATGATCTATTATTTAAAATTAGTGATAATTCACTTTTTGCCTTCTCTGGATGCCCAACTTGTCTAGGAGAGAGTTAAAATATTTAGTGTAACACATTCCAATGATTGAGCTTTTAAAGTATGAGAAAATACTCTGAAGACTAAGTTAAATCTCTCTTTACATTATCTGTATTTTTTTTTAAATTTTCTATTTCATGGGTGCTTCCATTATTTTGAGAAATATTTACGTGTTAAAAAAAACCTTTTGTTAAATAAGATAAATTTCAATCTTTCTCTCAATTTTTTCAATGGTCTCCAGAATCTCACTTTCAGGTTTCTGTCACTGATCGGATATAAAACGACAGTTAATTCTACCAAAAATTATTGATGGAGTAGTTGAAGATATGTTAAGTGACCTAATGGACACAGAAAAACGATATGCCTTTAAATTATTACATGATACTCAGTGGCTTTTTTCTTGGTAGAATCCCAAAGGTATTCTAAGACTTTTGAGAGGAAAACCTGTCATGAACGAAACAGGTGGGCAAATTGTATAACTTCATAATTCATGTGAAACCTAATTTTGTTAAACAAAAGTGTTATGACAAATGGTTCGGTTCAACCTGTGAGGAAATGCCAGGTAGAGCCTGTCTTGCTCTATCCCCTTAAATCATATTTTCATCTTACAAAGGTAATAGAACTGGACCTTGGTTATTTATATTTCCTACTTGTTCCTGCTTTTATATAAATCTCTATCCTGTTCTGTCTCTTGTTTGTGATTCTTCCCATAAACTGAAGGTGATACTTTTGAAATATTTCTTTCATTTCCTGGGAACTCGAGCATGAGTTCTCTTCTGGGATTCCCCAGTTTGGACAACTTCAGTGTGTGTGAACAACTCGGGTTCACACTTTGGCGCAACAGTAGAAAGTCACTGAAGTAGTTATATTTGAAATCGCCTCAGTCAATGGGAGGTACAGGTCTTTTTGGTTTGGGGGTGATCCTTGCCTGTACCTATGGAACTGTATAGTTATACGTATTCTTTTTTTAATTTATTTAAAAAAAATTTTAATGCTTTGCTTTTTTTTTTTTTTTTTTTTTTTTTTGAGAGAGACACAGACAGAATGCGAGTGGGTTAGGGACAGACAGAGAGGCAGACACAGAATCGGAAGCAGGCTCCAGACTCTGAGCTGTCAGCACAGAGCCTGATGCAGGGCTCGAACTCACGGACAGTGAGATCATGACCTGAGCCGAAGTCGGACGCTCAACCGACTGAGCCACCCAGGGGCCCGTAGTTATACGTGTTCTTTTTTTTTTTTTTTTAATTTTTTTTTTTAACAATTATTTATTTTTGAGACAGAGAGAGACAGAGCATGAACAGGGGAGGGGCAGAGAGAGAGGGAGACACAGAATCTGAAACAGGCTCCAGGCTCTGAGCTGTCAGCCCAGAGCCCGACGCGGGGCTCGAACTCACAGATCGTGAGATCATGACCTGAGCCGAAGTCGGACGCTTAACCGACCAAGCCACCCAGGCGCCCCTATACGTGTTCTTTAAATGGCAATGAAAGTGTGGGAAATGTTAACTAATATTCAGTTTAAAAATCTTTACACCTCTGAAACACTAGAATCTAGGAGGGATACTCCTTCAGAAAGTTACCCTTGAGGTTTTCTTCATTGGTTTAGAAGTTGTGGAACTTTGGTAACTGTGTTGCTGGTAAGCGATTTAAGAATTCATGATCCTGGCCTAGGACTGGGAATGTTATGTCATTGTCTTCTTCCTCAGTGAAGCGGCTCTCTATAGTGTCTAAAGAAGTCTGGACACATGAAGTTCCTCATGAAGTTGTAAACTTCAAGTCTATCAATCCCACTGAGTTCTGTCAGAAGACAGGTTTTCCTTCTCAGACAGTTTCTCTGTCACACGGTGGAGACAAGAGATGGTGTCGAGGAAAATGACAACAGTTTTGGTGTCTTGGATGATGAGAAGATTGTCCAGTGGCTCCAATACTCCGGAGTGAGCACGCTAGGTCAACTGGTCCGCAGTGCCCCACAGTGAAGGTAGCCTCTTTTGGGACTTTAAATTCTCCATTTTTTAGCAGAGCCACCAAGGGAAGGAGACTGTTGCAGGCTGGATGTGCCAGCAGGGCCCCACAGCGATGGAGCTCAGGTCCCAGGCTTGCCTGCTCTGGAAGGAGGCCTTGGGGCACACCATCGCAAGCTGGGGGCAGCACATTCAGCATGCCTGAGCCATGGCCACCTGGGTTTGCGGACCCATTCTAGTGACAGTGTTCCCGCAGTGTGGAGAGAGGGGGTCAAGACATCGAGCTCTGAGCTGTTCATTAGCTGACCAACCCGGGCAGGATCCTGTACCAAATACTTGGCCAAAGGACTCATTGTAGCCATTGGTGAGGAAGGACAGGGACCAGCAGGTGTCCAAGAGAATGTTGCTGTCATGGTTGTGAAGGAGATGGAAGAGGACGGGCCACATTTGCTTTAGTGCATTTTCAAAAGGGTTTATGTTCTTACTTTGACACAGGGTGGACAAAACCTGTGTAATTTTCCACAGAAACATGACTGATGTGATTGGTGAAACCAGGGTCAGCAAATGAGGGATGACATTGCTTGAGATGATGTCTCTGAACTCTGGGTGGTTTCT
This sequence comes from Panthera pardus, assembly GCF_024362965.1. Lineage (NCBI taxonomy): Eukaryota > Metazoa > Chordata > Mammalia > Carnivora > Felidae > Panthera > Panthera pardus. The sequence goes on along the minus strand of NW_026526710.1, from coordinate 78,607,057 downwards.
TGCTGTGTAACCAAAAACCCACCCTGTGTGTTCACACACAGCCCTGTGGAAGGAAGACAGGAGCTCAGTCAAAGATGAGACAGATAGCGTCCTTCCACAATGGCTCGGGTCTTCTCTGAAGTCCTTAAAGCAATGTTGGTCAGAGTCCAGATTACCTCTGCCTGGGAGCAGGGGTACAGGGATGACTTTAGGAACTCGACCAGCCTAGGAAAGAGCTCTCCTTCAACAGTCTGTTTTAGAGGAGGTTCCTTGTCCCGGGACAGCATTTTCTTAGCTTCCTGAGTGGACTGGAAATGTAAGTCTGGATCTGAGGCATACACACCATTGATTACTTCATGCGGGATGAGGCTGACTGGCTTGGATGGCTCTTCAGAAGCTGGGTCAGGGGAGAGATTGTTGATGTTCCATCTGTTTAGGGCCTGTTCACCTTTCTCAGCCATCTTCAGGCTAACAGCCATTGGCTATTGCCATCTGATAGATGCATCTTCGCTCCAGTACTTTAATTTTCTTGGCCTCTCTTCTGGAGCTTCTTTTTTAATTTTTTTATAGCTTATTTATTTTGAGAGCGAGAGAGAGAGGGCATGAGCAGGGGAAGAACAGAGATAGAGAGAGAGAGAGAGAGAGAGAGAGAGAGAGAGAGAGAGGCAATCCCAAACAGGTTCTGCATTGTCAGCATGGAGCCCGATGACTTGAACTCACAAATGGCGAGATCATGACCGAGCCTAAACCAAAATTCGATGCTTAACCAACTGAACCACCCATGCGCCTCTCTCCTGGAGCATTTAAACTCAGCGTATTGATAGGAAGAAGTAACCACCTGGCAGGAAGCCACTGTGATTGATGAAACAGAAAGAAAGCAATATTCAAAGCCCCAAACCCAAGTTCCAATTTGTGACTGAATAGAAGGTAGAATTCAATATCATCCACAGTGTTATTTAACTTTCCTAGTTGTCAGTTCTTTCGCTGATAGATTAGTGGTATTACCTGACTCTCCCAAAGTTTAAGGCTATTTTGCAAGAAGGAAATTACTGATGCATTAAAAAACTTTAAAAATTCATAATTCCTATTAACATTCCTCAGGGAATGCAAGGCATTTTCATTGTTATGGCAGCAAAAATTCTTTGAACTAAGTATACTAAGGGTGAATCACTCTAGTTAAAAAAAGTATACTTTTATAGTGATATTTTTGAGTGTCTCAGAAGTCTGTCAAGGGCTGTACTTGGGGACTCAGTATTTACACTTTCACTTATGTATACACATTCTCTCGTCTCCCATAAAATATTGATTAAGCATTTATATTCATTGAGTAAAGTAATACATAATTCTAACACATAGTATTGATTTTCAAAAAGATCATAATTTACACATGAGATTGTATGGTCAGTCGTTATGCAGCCAATGACATTTTTCTAAATTTAGTGCAACAAATATATGAATGATTGCTCAGCTACTCCAGTTAGTAATCTCTCCTCCCTGTTTTCTCCAAGAACACCCGTGTCTCATAATTCTAGAAGAGCTATGATTTTATGCTCTACTTGGTATTTGAGCATTTGATCAATACTAAGGATATTTCAGAGCATATGGGAAAAGCCAAACGGTAAAAAACATGCACAGAAAAGTCTTCTCAGCAGAAAAGTGGACTCTGAAGATAAAAAGCCAGAGGAGAATGAACAATGGCAGAAAGTTATTTAGTTTCATGTTGGGTTAAAGCTTGTTCACAAGAGAATGGACTATACGTAGATAATCAACAAAGTGGAATCTCCATAGACACAGAAAAGTGAGGGATGCATTCCTGTGCATCAGGAAAGGAAAGGAAACCGGTAGGTAAAAATGCCCATGTAAAGAATTGTTGACAGGAAAGAGAAGTCACCGTTGAGGTGATTTGCAGTGAGGTGGAGAATATCTGAAAAGAGCACACGTGTTTTAAATCCACCCAAAGGGAGAATGGGAGAGAGGCTGGCTAGAAAACATGGCAGGACTGGCAAAGCCCTAAAGGTTAACGTGAAATTGCTGCTTCTGTATGTATAGAGGGACTGTGCTGTCTGGTTTGTGGTTTTTCTTCACTAAAACTCAGTGTCTACGAAGCTATTGCCTAGTGGTATGCACGCAAGGGCCGTGCACACGACATTAGGTCATGAGATTTGGTGTAGGCCATTCATTTAACCTTGGGAAGAAAGAATGGGATGTTCTGAGAGCCCCTGCTGGGAGGGCTCGAGGTGGCTGTGAAAGGTCTCTACCAGGACTGTCCTTTATGGAAAAGCAGGCTACCCTTGAAGACAACGGTACCAGAGGCAGAGGAGTCTGGAGAAGAGTGTAGAAGAAAAATTACTAAGCCTAAGCACTGTAGAGTTCAGGAATGTGCTATCACGTGAATGAACTATTTTTTTTTTCTATTGTGCGTAAGGGGCATTTTTAATCACGTGTATGTATTCAAAGAAAAGATTAAACAGTTACCTTGAAAAAAATGACACAAACCCTAATCATATTATTTATTAACTTTGCAAATATAGCTACTAAAGAGTTAATTAAGAAGAAAAAAGAAAACCTCACCAAGGTTACAAAGCAAGCAGTTATAATAGTAAACAGGAAATCAGTCTATAATCACTCTTTATTAACTGTAGGCTTTTGTGCTGAACAGAAATTAAAAGTTTTTAAAATTATTTTTAGAGCAATTTTATCACTGGAAGTCTTTTGTTGACATTTAACTTATCCTTTCAAACCGTAAAATTATTTACAAACCCAAAGTTAAAGACATATTATGTAGTCAGAATTGTCCTTTTCCAATGTCACTCAGTTTTCACAATGAGCTGTGGAAGGAGATCTTGCTTTGTCTCAAAGGGATTTTTCTGACATTAAAAAAACTGGCATTTTTTATCAGTTTCAGTGTCGTTTTTCCATAACAGCTGTTTCAAGAAATATCAACTGAGTTCACATGAAGTATTTTGCCTTCTAGATTCCAAAACTACTAGGAGGCTCTTTCTCTATCAGGGTCCTTGACTGTGAAAATATGAACTGGGGCCAGTCCTCTAAGAAAATGAATGGTGCCCTAAGAATCAGAGCCAATATCCTCATCCTGGTTCTATTATTGAGAAACAAACAAAGAAACAAACAACTACATCCAAGCCAGATAAAAGCATAACATTCCAAAGGCTAACAGTATTTTACCATACACACATAGCATACACAGCCTTACATAGCAATAGAAACACTATCCCCAGGTTCCTGGATTCTGATGGGGCCTGCCTTTGGGCATATGTTACCCCCTCCATTTGTTTTGAAATCCTAATCCTTGATGATCTTTTGCCAAGAAGTCTGCTTTTGAATCAACTCAAGCCGACCAGAAGAACAGTTTTCCAAAGTCCGTAAAGTACAAAGGAAGTATGTATTTACACAAGGAATGAGATTCAAAGATTCTAGTACGTCAATTGGAGCGAATTGCCCACCTCACTGAGGCACCCTGTCAATAATCAGTACAGTATAACATACCCAATTATGATCTAGATTCCCATAATCTGAGCACGGCCTTCACAGATACAAAATATTTTTTATCTGGTCAGAAACCCAAAAGCAAAACAAGTTAGGAAACTTGGTTCCAAGAATTCCAGAGCAAACATGCTTTCCAATTACAGAACTACAGTTTCTTTCTTTCTTTTTTCTTTAAAAATATAGTTGACATATTATATTAGTTTCAGGTGTACAACATAGGGTTTCGACAATTATATACATTACAAAATGCTCACCACGGTAAGTGTAGTTACCATCTGTTACCAGACAAAGCCATTACATTATTGTTGACTCTATGCTATACTTTTCATCCTCCCGACTTATTTATCCTATAAAAATATGACTTCTTAAGCTCTTCTTGATTACTCTTAAAGTGCGAATAAATCTAACAAGTGTTTAAAACGCTTCAGAAAATATAGCCACTCTTTTAATACCAGCAAAAACGCAAATAAAATATCTATTTTTATACAAAGGAAATAGTGACCCCAAGGTTCTCATATTGGTTGGATTTTTGTGATGTTGTCAGTTAAATGTATTAAGATGTCAGGGTAATTATAGGCCATCTAGGAGTGAGTCAATTCACTGCAATTTTATTTAGTCTTCACATTTTAAAACCCTTGAAATAAAATGCAAAATGTCTATTTTATATATGTCATCAATCAGGGAAATAAATACATAATAGACTAATTGACCTCTAATAATTTACCTTTTCTGATTACCTGATCCTCAAGATTCGGAGTGTTTGTTCTTCCAGAAGTGCATCTCCTGCTGGGACAGTAATTTACCACATTATACTCTAATTTATATAATGTCAAAAAGATTAGCTGCTACCAAATCTGTAACAATAACGCAGCAGAATTTTCGAAGCATCTCGTGGCAATGACTATTTTGGCAGAAATTTCCTACCAGTTGTGGAAGGAGAAGGCATTTGACTTTCATGGGGTCACTCTTGGTTTTCAAGGAAGATTTGCATTATTGATAAAGACACACAGAAACACATGTACACACACACTGAGCAAAATCAGTTGGAGAATGGTTGCTTCATTAGAAAACACTAAAGCTGTTTAATTTTGATTATGTTATTATTACCACTACAATTTGAGACAATCTGAGTGAACCAAACCTTCAGGCAGCATTAAGAGCCCACCTTACAGATATTAGTAACACCCACTTAAAAATGGGAAGGACACCTAACTGAAGGCTTGTGCAACATTATCTGCAGAGCTAAGAAGGGGTATGTTTAAAGTGTTTAATTCCCTCAAAGTGACCTTTTTGGAATTATCTTTCTGGAGAAGTGAGCAGTGGGTTGCCTTTTAAGTGTAAGTCGTGTAAATTGCACCAACCTTGACCACAGCTGCTTTTCAAGAATTGGAGAAATCTGCTCTGCTTACGTGCCCCTTGTCAGTTAGTCTCTGCTTAAAATAGGGTGCTGTCAGTATCGTTTCCAGAGGGAGGGGATTTTTTTTCAGGGTTTGAAATACATATAGCACATTTACATATATACGAGTGTACATCTAGACTTTATTTTGTTTGAAAAACATTTGTTTATTTATTGAGATAGAGAGGGAGGGGGGGAGCGCCTAAGTGAGGGAGGGCCAGAGAGGAGGAGAGACAGAATCCCAAGAAGGTTTTGCACCATCAGCATGGAGCCTAGTGCAGGGCTTGAATTCACCAACCGCGAGATCATGACCTGAGCTGAGATCAAGAGTCGGATGTCCAACTGACTGAGCCACCCAGGCTCCCCTATACTATACTTTAATAAGTATTTTGACTGCCATTTCATCATACAGAAACCATAGACTTTCACATTTTCTCTAGTCTACATTCCCTGGGAGAGCTTGAGGTCTCTGCATTTCAGAGTTCAAAGGCACTGAAGGGCCTGGTGAATTCAATTCTAATGGTTTAGATCTTATTTCTACACACAAAGAGATGAGGTTTAATGTATATATTTGCTTCCATGGCATTAAGTATTACAAGACCATTGAGATTGCAAAAATCAAAATGAGAGTCTTATAAGAATGATTTTTGTCTAATCTTTCATATATATTTGAGGTCTTGAATCTTCTAAATATGCTATTAGTTCTCTGCCAATTTTCTTGCCAATACTACTTGCCTCTGGATTGCTCCACAAAGTTCTACTCATATTATTGACGTTCAATTATTACAGATGTATCCAGGAAGTCCGGTCAAAAACTGTGCAAGGGAATGTGAAATAAAATGTTGAGCCAAACAGCCACCGTCCTTGCCCTCATGGAATAAACACTTCCCGTCCGTCATCCCAATTGCTTATGCTTGTCTTTCTTTTACTACATAGGTAGGCTAGTGAGTTTCTTCTTTTTTTAAAGATATACTATGTTCATATATCAGAAAAGTCAATGTTTTTAAGATGCCAATTATCCATAAATTAATCTGTGGTTTAAACACAATCTACATCAAATTCCAGGTGGATTTTTTTGCTAATAATTACAAGTTCTACCTAAGCTCCAAAAGGCTTAAAGAGTTCTAGACTCAACAAATGTGTGGGACACCTGATTTTCTCTCTCTCTCTCTCTCTCTCTCTCTCTCTCTCTCTCTCTCTCCCTCCATATATATATATTTTTGAATGAAATTTTTAATATTTAAATCCAGGTTAGTTAACATATAGTGTAATAATGATTTCAGGAATAGAATTTAGTGATTCATCACTTACATATAACCCCCAGTTCTCATCCCAACAAGTGACCTCCTTAATGCCCATCACCCATGTAGCCCATCCCTCTACCCAACATCCCACCAGCAACCCTCAATTTGTTCTCCGTACTGAAAAGAATCTTATGGTTTGTCTCCCTCTCTGTTTTTATCTTATTTTTGCTTCCCTTCCCCTATGTTCAGCTGTTTTGTTTCTTAAATTCCACATATGAGTGAAATCATATGATATTTGTCTTTCTTTGACCGACTTATTTCACTTAGCATAACACACTCTAGTTCCATCCATGTTGTTGCAAAGGGTAAGATTTCATTCTTTTTGATCATCTAGTAATATTCCATTGTGTATGTGTATGTATATGTATATACATACACAATGGAATGATTTTCTTCTTTCCTGAATCTTTCATAAGGATTCACATAATGATTTCCTTCTTCCCTGAATTTTTCATAAGGATTCTTGAGAATCGAAATATCCAAGAGTTTAGCATGAATCTTTTTTGAAGATGAATCTACAAAACTACCTACTTGTTGAACCATTCCGCCCTTCCAAATCTCAGACCTTTTCTCTGCATCTGGAAATCATATCATTTTGGCAGCCCAGCTTCCTTGTCTCCATGTACTTCAACAGGTTTGGCTATGTATGGCTTGGCTCCAAAATGGACAAAGGTTTGAGGACTTTACCAGGTCCTGTCCTAACAATCATGTAAATCAACTGAATTATATTTGCATCATTGTTATTAATGAAATAATGACAAATATACATTAATACACAGTAAGTTAATATTTCTGTTGTGATACTGTGAGTTTGCTTCTGTACCAACCAGAACGCATCTTCTAAGACTGTGAGAGCAAATGCCCTGCACTGTGTTACTGCAGATCTCTCACACTCACTGGAGAAGAGCTACATCAAAGATCATACAGCAGCTAGAAGTAAACGCCAAGAGAAGAGACAGGGAACTAGGGTTAGGATTCTCATTTACCACTCTGGCAACCAAGATGAAAGAGGAAAATGGGAGGAAGCAGGAAAATGGAAGTATTGCAGAAAAATTAAGAAAGTTAGTTATGCACACATCTTATTTTGTTCATAAGAATCGACTTTTCTTTCTCAGACCTAGAGAGACACAAAAGACAATTACACTTTTTTGTTTTGCATTTGGCTTCAGTAAACATCTTTCTAGAAGACCATCTCTGTTAACGTCTTCTGCACTGATGGATAAAACATTGCAAAAAGTGTGAATCACTTAAACTCAAGCTTGGCTAACTTTTATACTTACATTTTTTAATGGTACATGTGCTTCTCAAATAATATGCATCAAGGTGGCATGTTTCTTGTAACAATGGAAAAATCTATGGAGACAGGAAGAAAGATGGGGTAAAGAGATTAGATGTATAATTTTTTTAATTAGGCAAACTATAAAAAATCATAGTAAAATAATGACATTGAGAAATACGAAAATTGCTACAAATATGTTCTGAACACATTTCTTTGAAGGAATAGTTCTTAATACCCTAATACCAGATGATATTTGGAGTTTTTTTCTTAATAATTCTATGTCAATTACTTCTAGTACACACACATTTCAGAGGCTTCACATAGAAAGCTTCTTTACCTGTTACCCAGACTCACCCAGTAAGCAGAACTGACTCCTAAGGTTTTTTATATATGTATGTGTGTATATATATATATATATATATATATATATATATATATATGCAGCACTGTGAAATCTTTGTCACAATTGAGTTAACTAACATATTCATTATCTCACATGATTAATATTTTAGCACATTTACAATATACAATATAGGATTAACTAGAGTCATATTGTCATACTTTAGATCTCTAGAAATTATTTATCCTGCATAACTGAAATATTGTAACTTTTGATGAACATCTCCCATTTCCCTCTTCCCCCAGCCTCTGGCAATGCCCTTCTACTTTCTACTACTATGAATTTGACTACTTTACAGTCCACACTTAAGTGAGATAACGCACAGTATGTGTCTTTCTTTGTCTGGCTCATTTCACTTAACATAATTTCCACTAGTTTCAACTATGCTGTTGCAAATGGTAAAATGTCTTTCTTTTTATGGCTGAGTAATATTCCATAATAATATATAATAGATATCTCTCTCTCTCTCTCTCTCTCTAGAGAGAGAGAGAGAGAGAGATATGTATCTCACATTTCCTTCATCCATTCATCTGTCAGTGGATACTTAGGTTGTGTCCATGTTTTGTCTATTGTTAATAATGCTGTAATAAACATGGGGATGCATATATCTCTTCCAGATGCTAATTTCACTGTCTTTGGATATATACCCAGAAGCAGAATGGCTGGATCTTATGGTAATTCAATTCTAAACTTTTAAGGGAACCTCCGTATGGTTTTCCATAATGGCCATATCAATTTACATTACCACCAACAGTGCACCAACACTTAGCTTTTAACTTTTTGATAATAGTCATTTTAACAGGTGTGAGATGATAGCTCATTGTGGTTTTGATTTGCATTTCCCTGCTGATTAGTGATGTTGAGCACCTTTTCATGTACCAGATGGCCATTTGTGTGTCATCTTTTGAGAAATGTCTATTCAAGTCCTTTGTACATTTTTTAAATTGGTGTTATTAGTTTTTAGCTATTGAGCTGTGTAGGTTCCTTATATATTTTGGATATTAACCCTTATAAGATGTACAACAGGCAAAGATTTCCTACTGTTCCATAGGTTACCTTTCACCCTGCTGGTTGTGTTCTTGCTGTGCAGAACCCCTTTTAATGGGATGCGATCCCATCTATCAATTTTTGTTTTGTTGCCTGTACTTTTCAGTTGCATCCTCACCAGACCAACTTCAAGAAGCTTTTGTCCTGTTTTCTTCTATAGATCTATGGTTTCAGCTTTATATTTAAGTCTTTAATTCATTTAGAACTAATTTTTGTATAGTGTGTGAGATTAAACCCATAAGTGTTTCTCCCGTGGTGATAGATTCACCTTTACTCTTCACTTTCTTTTGTCCTCATTTCCTTTTTTCCTCTCTTAAAGGCATCCATATAAGAATAAGTAAATGACTTTTTTGTTGTAATTTTTAGAGAAATGTTAGTTAACAATCATAGTTACTTGACATATAGTTATGAAAACTTGGATATTATTTTATCACTCCTGTCCAGTACTGTCCAAGATACTTACATCTTGGGGACAACGGTGGAGCTCTGATCAAACTTGGGGAATGACCTCAGGTTATGACTTATTTATTCCTCTTTTTTTTTTTTTTTTTTTAGTAAGAATTGTTTTCCTAGTGACCCTGTGCAATCTCAGGTTTTCCTTCGTTGACTAGTAAAACCTGTATAACCATCTAGTTTATAATTATGACTAATTGCTATTTCCTGAGATTTTAAAGGTTATATATATATATATATTTTTTTTTAAATAGGCTCAAGACAGTTTGACCTTAATAATCACAGTATAGGTGGAATGAAATATCTACAGATTTGTTGGAAATACTTTTGGTCATTGGATAAGAGGGGTATAGCCCATAAGATATCATAAATATCCTTGTATCTTTCATGTTTTTCAAAAATAGTGGTGCACGGCTTCCTGCTGTGAATGAGGTGGTAAGAATTAAGATAGGCACTTCAGAAATATAATAAGGTTTAGAATAATGTACTAAAAGCTGACCATAGATGAGTAAAATTGGTAAGGAAGAAGAAGTATAAGACAAAGAGTAAATAACACTCAAATAAAGAGAGGAGATGTATAAATGTTCATAGAAATTCTTTACATGCTAGTCACAAATAATATTCATATAGGAATATTTACATAAAAATATGTATTTGTTCTGTACTTTTAAAAATTGGGTTGTTTATAAAAGTTAACCATATATTAATAAAATATGTGAATTAGATATATATGATATATATGCATATACCTTTATACTATAAAGTATATTTATATAGTATATATATTATATAGTATATTTTGCATATATAGTATATATTACATTAGAGTATATAATATTTAACAAATTATATTAAATTTTCAAGTAAAAGTGAACATAATAAAGTGCATTAATATTTAGAAAGCAATTCCAAATATTTAAAAATTATTCAATTCTCACAATTGTCCTTTTATGGACACATATCCAGCTTGATGTAAGGATTATGTTTCTGGCACAAAATAAAAATACCCATCAGGTGCTAAAATACAGGATTCATGAGGTATTGCACAAATGAAAAAATCTTCAAAATCTTCAAAATGAGCTGCACATTACTAGTAAATGGTATTTTGGGGATGACTGAAACATAAAAGAGGGCCTGACCTCATAAACGTCCCAGTGCCTTGGAATTCTCCGATTCTTTAATTATCAGAATAAAACACTCTCTTTTCGTGGCCCCTTGGCTTTGCATCAATGTGTAAGTGTTAAAATCACTAATTCCATTATATGCCAGATGGTACTCAGGGGATCATTTCCTAATTAACCTGACTCTTCCATGACATTCATTCATTTTTGGTTTTACTGACATTTTATCAGCTAAAACACACTTTATATTTAAATAGCTTATCAGCTGCCTTTTAGGCAAACTGGTACATCCGGCATAATCTTTCTAACTTATAATGAAGGACCAATACATTTTTTGTAGTTTCATTTCAACCCACATAATTGCGGCAATGGGAAGATGAACATTCTACATGTCTCAAGGTTTTATAGCCTCAAATCTAGAGGACTTAGGTCACTAGTTCTGAATATTTTATATGTAAAACAAATTAAAATTACCGAGTGTTGAAATTATAACTTTTATAATCACAAGTATAGTTTAATTCCAGAGAAATCTAACAGTGAATAAGGGATATGAATCTGTCAAAAAGAAATCAACTCCTTCCTAGAAGACAGTATGGTATATGTGATCATAGCCTTCACGTACTGTATGGCCTGGATCAAGTTACAAAGACTCCTTAAATCTTAAGGTTTTTGGTGTTGTGTTTTGTTTGGTTTGTGTTTTGTTTTGTTTTGCCTCAGCAAAAGGAAAGAGTATAATCATAGTACTTAGTACCTAATCCCACTGCTGAGAGTATTACTGAACATAATGCAGTTAAAACATTTAGTACAGTGTTGGATACAACAGCAATTACTTAATAAACATTACCTGTTAAATGTCCCAATAAAACAATATAGAATCTTGCCTTTGGTCTAGTTCTAAAGATAGGATTGTCCTCAAGTAGTGGTACGAAGCTAGATCACCCCTAAGGTGGCTTATTTGGAAATCGGCCATCAGAACCTCCCCAGTGTGTGCCATACTCTGACAGAGATGACCTTGAAAGATTGCGAGAGAGCAGAAGTGAGTGTTTCTTCATCACTAGGAGGAAGATTTGCCACCAGGCGCCTACCAGCTCTGAAGCTAGCTCCCACCTCCCTGAATATTTTCTTAGAACCACACAAGACCGCTTTGACCGTACGCAGGAATTTTTGGCGTTGTCCTCTGTAATACCTACTGTCTGAAAGTATAGCTCCCCATGAGGAACATCAGGAGAATGATGTGTGGCCATTGCACGTGAATGTTTACTAAGGGGGAAGAGAAGGGATTTTGAAGTCACATCTGAAGCTCCCATTAAAGACTTAGGTACCTATTTAAGGATTGTGGACTCTGTGGGCCTAACTACAGAATTTTAGAAAAAAATATTAATTAGAGATTTATACCCATGTAGGATATCTGTTTCAAGCAAATCTCACACTGTATTTCCTTAAAAATGTCATGCTTACAGAGTGCCATTTATAACAAAGAAATGTATATTCGACTGGGAGTTTGAAATCAGTTATTAAAGGTTATAATTAACAATCTACAAAGAACTAACTCTCCTTTCTGCACTGTGAGAACAGACAGATGATGTATTAGAAATTCCCAGGCTTATAGATAGAAAGTAATTATTCACCTGAACTCATTTATTTCAGAGTGGTGCCATTTCTCTAAATATAGTTCAGTTTCACATCTGCACCTCGACATTGTAATTTAGCAGCCATCAAAGTATTATAAATGCAAGGGTTTTTTCATTTGATTTAGAAATGATTTTAGGTTATTTTTAGGGAATGTAGACAAAGGAAAAGTGAGCCATGTACGAACCATGGAACATTCATAAGGATGTTACAGAAGCTCTGTTGAACTTTGACTAAAATATTAGCTCATTCACTGCCAAATATTGATCAATCGATTAAATTAGTTATTACTCAGTGAGAAATACAAAATAGATATTTTTTGTAAAAAAAGAAATGTTCTAGTTTATGAATGAAATTCAACACGCTTCTATGAATATGAGCTATTATGCTAGCACTGTCCGTATGAATATGAACGAGACATAGACCCATCACCGTGGTACGGTGTAGAGGGTAGAGACTTCAAAGTCAGGAAAAAAAAATTGATTAGTTACTCTATTCTGTGGTCTAGAGGTTTAATCTATTTATGTTGAATTTCTCAGTCTGTAAAACACAGAAAATTATTGTAATACACTGCAATAATAGTCCAGGTGCCCAAGATAGTATGAGTCCCCTTAGTAATATGAGAGAAAGAAGAATTCGAACCTGAGCCACAGGCCCACGCATATTGAGAATCCAGTCGGCACAATATATATGGCCCCGGAAGACAAATCCTTTGCGAACCAATGCCTTTCATTTACACGACGCCATTCATCCATACAGCTCGCTCACCTTCCCACTCCGTCTGTGTCCCTCCCGTGTGCAGGTGCACATGCGCCACTTTTTCTGACCTTTCAGAACAGCGTATCTCAAACATCACTCACGCATGCATCAATGTATAACGCGTACATCTCTTCTCAGTCTTGTCACCATCGCTCTGTCTTCTTTTGCGCTAAACTCACCATCAGACCATAAAGGCAGAAATTCTAGCAAAAGCCTTGGCACTTGCTAACCTCTTGATAGAAGGTGGAAAGGGGACAGCTGAAAAGAAGCAGGCTGAGTCACGATATGTTTCAGAGTTCAGATTTCAGGCCTTGCCGACAGATTGGCTTTAAGGAGTAAAGAAAAGAGAAAGTTTAGGAAGACTCTGGTTTTGGTTTCAGAACTGTGTGGATGGTGGCGTCATTTAACTGAGCTGGGAAGAGTAGGAGATAACAGGTCTGGACGACAGGGTAGAATTATGAATTGTAGTTTACACAGACTAAGTTTCACATGCCTCCTGGATACCAAACTGAGAGAACGTATTTGGCAACAAGATTTACGGAAGAAGCCAACATTCTTTAGGATTCAGCCTGAAGAACGTTCCTAATGAAATATTAGTCTTAGGAAAGAAAGATATCCTGCCATTTGCAGGTGGATGAACCTGGAAGGTATTATGCTAAGTGAAAGAAGACAGAGAAAGATGAATACTGGGTGGTATCACTTAGAGGTGAAATGCAAGAAAGATAAAAGCCAAACTTATAGAAACAAGGCTAAAGGGTGCCTTCCAGGGGCTGGCTAATGTGAGAAATGGGGAGACATTTGTAAAAGGTTCCAAACTTTCAGTTATAAGATGAATAAAATCCCAGGATCTCTTGTTGGGTGACTATAGTTAATACTGTAGTCTATAACTGAAATTTTCTAAGACAGTAGATTTTAAGCCTCCTTGCCCCTTCCGAAAGGTAAATGTGTGAGCTGATGAATGTGTTAATTAGCTTGATTGTGGATCACAGTGTATACTTTAAACACATTACAATTTTACTTGTCACTTATACCTCAGTAAAGCTGAAAACAATTCTGTCACCAATAATAAGTGCACCTCACATGTTTTTTGTTTTGTTTAGATTTGCACCTTTGTGAAACATTCTTAACCTTAGTTATTATGAACCTAATATTTGTGATCTTAGATGAATTCTTTTTTTTTTTTCCTCTACTGTCTTTGAAAAATCTGCTCAGCAAAATACATGGCTGTTGTTTACTTAAAAACAAGTTAATCAAGATTCGTTAACAGTTTGTGCTAAAGATATGATGTTCTTTTAAAATTATTGTATTAGCCAGGGGCGCGTGGGTGGCTCAGTCAGTTAAGTGTCTGACTTCGGCCCGGGTCATGATCTCATGGTTTGTGGGTTCACACCCCGCATTGGGCTCTGTGCTGACAGCTCAGAGCCTGGAGCCTGCTTCGGATTCTGTGTCTCCCTCTCTCTCTGCCCCTCTCCTCTTCATGCTTTGTCTCTGTCTCTCAAAAAAAAAAAAACGTTGAAAAAATTTTTTAAATAAAATTATTGTATTAGCCAGGAAATAAAAATAATAATAATAAATAATAAAATAATAATTAAGCATTATTAGAAACTCAGTCCTAAAACAATGCAATTGAACTTAACTATAGAGTCCATTATTTAGCAATCTTGTTTTGGACATGAATATTCCATTCAGACTTAATGGAATATTTTCCAGTCTGTACACACTGATGTAGGTAATTGTTTTCTCCATTAGAAACGGCACAATATTCAAGCATTGTTGTTCCTATCATTCTTCCTGATGTGAGTTTTAATTTAATAGTATATCATTTATTAAACAAAATCGATGGTAATGTGAAATATATAGATTTCCTTCAGTCTTACCATTTGGTTTCGTTAATGACGACAATAAGAAAGACTATAAACTAATGGGGGTGGGATAACCAGAAGAGGGTATATGAGGACAAGAATCCTAAAATCTGTGCCTGCAGGAGATTGTTTCCCAACATTTTCTCAATTGATTGACCATTAGATCAGCACACTTTTAAGTGTAGACACTGATACACAAGAGGTACTTTGGGGGAATGTTTCATGTTGCATTATGATAACTCACAAAATGTGCTTAGTACAATCAGGAAAATCAGAAGTGTGGCATGATTAAGTGGCAGACCCAAGAGTTGCTACTGATGGAAATATGTTAAAGCAAGTGTGTCAAAGCCATGAGAAAGCTTAATGGTTAAAACTACAGGCTTTTGAACCAGATGGCCTGGGTTTGGATCTTTGCTAGTAAGGTGATCTTGGACAACTTAATGTCTCAGTTTACTAATCTCTAAAACAGGGGTAATAATTGTACCAATTTTGTAAAGTTGTTAAGAAGGTTAAAATGTTTCAATATATGTTTGAAAAAGTAAGAACTATGTTTAGTAAGTGCTATCATGTTTCAAGTAATCCTATCATTAACCAGAAAGTCCCTTCAGTCCATCTACTTAAAAAGCTCTCTGTATTTCTTTAATCTGAACTTTCTCAGACAGTGTCTGTGTGATGAATTCTACTTATTTTGTTGCCTCGATGAGCTTTGTTAATGAGAAGGATGATTTATTCCAGTATACTACTAGTGTGCTGAATAATTATAGTGATGGTGGATATCATAATTATTCTTGATTTTAATGGAATTTTTTCCAACCTTTCATCATTAAGTATTTTGTTTACAGCAATTTCTGGTAGATAATTTTCAGCAAGTCAAGAAAATATCTTTCCATTTATAGAAAATTAAGAGTTCTTTCCTTGTTTAATCAGAAATGAATACTCAATTTTAACAATATCCTATTAGTGGGTCCAGCTTTGAGTCTCTTAAATGAAGATGGCATTCTATTTTTATATGGCTGATTTACATATTTCAGACACTATTTACTTCTAACGTAGATACACTTTATACTTTCCTCTTCTTCTTTACCACACAAATTCAGACCTATTAAGCCATACTCCCTGAATTGCAGTCCCAATTGTCGACCCAGCTGGAATGGTTCTGACATTGTTTTGTTTATTTGTGTGGTAGGACCAAAAATAGCCAGGGAGATTCAAGGCAATCTCTCTGTAAACACAGTGACAGAATTTCCTTTATAATTATGCATTCAAAATTTTTATCCAACCTAAGTTGTTGAAATTGTGAATCGGGTAATTCCGCTCCTGTCCCACTTTGTCTTCTCCACGCTGCACATCAGAGCTTAACCTCCTTCTTACTGACAGCACCTGCCACATCTCTTCAACTCGTCTTAAGGGACTGCACAGTTTTTAAAAAAGCAGAGGGGTACCTGGATGGCTCAGTTCGTTGAGTGTCTGACTCTTGGTTTCCACTCAAGTCGTGGTCCCAGGGTTGTGGGATCGAGCCCCACTGAGCGTGGAGTCTGCTTGGGATTCTCTTTCCCTCTTTCTCTCCCCACCCCCCTCACGTGCTCTCTCTTTCTAAGATAAAATCAAATAAAGCGCAAAGAAATAACGAAAAACAATTCTCAATTTTACTTTTTACATCCTATCTTTATCACATTGTGATCCTGGTAGCACCACTACCCAATCTAATTATTCAGTCGAAACCTTGAAAGTCAAAACTGAACCCCTTTTACCTCAAATCCTTGCACACCTTTATCTCCGCTGTAGCACATCGAGAACCATGGTGATATAACTCCAAAATTTGTTCTGAACCTGATCACCTACTTCTCCCTATACTATGGCTTCCCCCATACCCTCTGATACCTTCTCCCCCACCTCCACCTGGACTCCTGCGATGGACCCACGCTGCCCTCTCTGGTGCCTTTCCATCCAGTCTACAGAGCAACGAGGTCCTCAACTTGAACTATGAATCAGCCGATGTCTCTAGTCTGCTTAAGACTTTTCTCATGGTGTGCCCAGCCCAGCACAGCCTGGTCTCTACATAAGTTTTCACCTTCATCTCTTACCTCTTTCATTCATTTTGATCACAGTTCTCATTTATAACAAATCAGACTCTTTGCTGTATGCCTGTCACCACTTAAACACTTATTATATTTTATTTTCTGTTTCTTGCTGCCATTACTTGTAGTGATTCTGTTTGACACTCCCCACACACATCCCCCTTATGTATTATACTCTGCACTGGTTTGACTTTTTTTTTTTTTTTACCTGACACTTTATTTTTGAAATCTGCTCATATTTTATTGGAGTATTGATTTGGTTACTTTTTAAACTCTATAATATTTTATCATTTGTATATGGCAAATATTCTATGAAATATTCTCCTTGATCGGGTCATATTCTTTCCTGAATCAGGCCCTTTATGGTTGCCTTGTCTCTTCCTGGAATCTAGCCTGTTCAGAGAGAGTAATCTTAAGAGAAATATAGTCAAGGCAGTGAGCTCTACCATTAATTCCAATCAGAAAAACTGTCAGAGAATCATCCTAAAAAGGTTAAAAATATAGTCCTAATGCAAGTACTTAATGAACCATGCCAAAATTTCAACTTAGATATTACATTAGATAGTTCACCCTAGATACTGCATTTTTAGTGATTTCTACTATGCATATATATATTTGTATATTTCAAAACCAAGAAAATCGTCTTCACCCAGTCTTGCTTACAGAAACTTTAATGTGGGTAACTTATTCTCTCTTGCATTTCCCCAAATCTGCTAAAGCTTCTGTTGTGCCAGAAAGTGACTTTTCTTACTTTGAATGCTTCAAGCCCCAGAAGAGATACTATATCAGTTTCCTCAAAGGGCCTCATAGGCACTGGTCCCACAAAGGATTTACAATAATATGCATCATCAGCTTTTCAAAAGAGGTGTATTTTCAAATAGAATCCTTTGTTGTATAATTGATTTGTCTAGCTATAACCTGGCCAAAAAGGGACAGATTCTTACTGAATGCATGGAAATTACTACATTACTTTGAAAAACAAAGTCACTTAGTAGAAGTATTTTTGTGGAGTCAGTGAGAACAAGATATAAATCAAGCAATGCTTCACTTCAGTTTATACAAGCAGAGTCTACTGAAGTTATAAAAAGGTCAGGAAGAATGTAAACAATGTCTTCGTATGCCTTTCAGAATATATACAGTAGCACAATAACAATAATATTCAAAAACAGATAACCACAATTATATTCTCCCTCTCTTACTATTATTACTGTCCATGTGATTATTTTTCAGTAAGATCTTGGATTCACAATCAGCTTTCATTAGGTCTTCTATTTTGAAATTGAAAACGAATCATGGAAATTCTCCCTCAACCCCCTAAAGTCTTCTGACCATGTACTGAAATGATGTCAGTTCACACTGAAAAGTTTGCATCTGTGAGCCCATTCTTTGTAGTATGATAATGACAAGTACTTTGTTACAGTCCTTTATGCTGGTCTCTGAGATTGTCCTTTCTCATTTGGGAGAAAACAGATGTCACGTGTTGATGAAAAGTTAGATGTGCTAGTTAACTTATTAGAGTAATTAACAATATCTGAATGGAATATAGTAAAATTTCTGTATAGACAGGATAGAACCGAAGATGATGAAATAAATAAAGACTAGAAAACATGCTTGAGGAATTTTGCTGTGAATGAGGGTAAAAGGTCTGAAGGTAACATTGGGAAGGTGAGGGTTAAAGAAAGGGGTTTGGATGCTCTGCTGCTTTTTTTCTCCTTGGCTGCAGCAAGTTTAATAACAGGTGGGAAAGAACTACTTGAAAGGCTTAAACTATATAAGAGATAAGGGATATACTTTGGGTAAGGTCTATGAAAGAGAGAGAGATACAAGTTTCTGAGCAAAGGGATTAGTCTTTGATAGGAAGAAAAACTCCATTACTTTATCAGGTGAAAAGGAAAATAGGTTTCTATATTTGGTATCATAAAGTGAGAGCACTCCTGTCTGGGTCATCCATTTTACTCTATGCAATGAGAAATGAGGTCATGTTCTGTGAAAAATAGATGAGAAGGTTTAGAACTTTGAGGAGAGTAGGTAAGGCTCAAAATCATCGGTGTAGACGTTTGGTGAATGAACTAAAAAGCACATATTAGAGAAATAGAGGCTAGTGTGGGAACTCATGTGAGTTTCAGACCTATGAAATTTCAAACGCAGATAGAATATTCACAGATGCCTTTCATAAATAAAATGTAAGCTATAAAAACAATTCTCAGTATATTTAAGTACATTAATATCATTTAGAGTAAGGTCATTGACCAAATGGAATTCAATTAGAAATAAATAACAAAATGGTATGTAGAAAGTAACCAAATACTTAGATATTAAGTAATATAACATTACATAACACATGAATAAAAGGGGATTCACTCAGTAATTTATAAATATTTTATTCAAGTGGGAATAAAAACATAATACACCCAAATCCATAGGATGCATCCAAAGCAGTGGTTGAGGACAATTGGCCTATCTGATACTTAAATAAGAAAGTAAGAATTCTCAAAATTTGTTATCTAAATTTTGACTTTAAGATGCTAGGTCAACAAGAAAAAAATAAACCCAAAGTATAAAGTAGAAAATAGTAAATAAAGGGGTAGAAATCAATAAAATAGAAAAGACGAAATAGACCTAATAAACTGAAAAGTTGTTTCTAGGGAAAGATCAATAAATATGATAAATAACTTGATGGAGGAATTTGTTTTTATCTAGGATAATGTTGATATCAGGAAAGAGAAGAGAAAATCAGTAAACATTTTATAATTATTAAAGTTATAATAAAATAAAATTATGAACAGCCTTATGACAATAAATGCAACAACTTAGAGGGCAAAAGAAAATTAAAAGTCAGAAATTTTAAACTGACACAAGAAGAAATAGAAACTCTGTATATCTTTACATCTTTGTTTTTTAAGTTTATTACTTATTTTGAGAGAGAGAGAGCATGTGAGCAGGAGAGTGAAGGAACAGAGGGAGACAGAGCAAAGCCCAAGCAGCTTCTGCACTATCAGCACGGAGTCTGACTCAGGGCTCGAACTCACAAACCGAGCCGTGAGATCATGACCTGAGCTGAAATCAAGAGTCGGATGCTTTACTGACTGAGCCACCCAGGGGCCCCTGTAGATCTTTATATCTTAAAGACATTGCATTTCTATTAAAAACCTTTTCACTGAGAAAATTATAGGGCACAATAACTTCACTAGTGAATTATGTAAAATATTTTTAAAATATACAATATGAAGCTTACATAAATGAATCAAAAATAAGAAATTGAATCTTTAAGAAACCTATTTCCAAATAAGATCACATTAGGAGGTACTATAGGTTGGGGCTTTGATATATCTTTTAGAAGGGCACAATTATTCAACCCATGACAGGAACCTCCACTGTTAGCATGCTATAGAAAACCACTAAAATTTGAAAAATAAAACACAATGTTCCATCTTTTTAAAAGAATGCAGAGTGCTCAGACAAACTCTAACTGGAGATATAAAATGAAATATAAGCCAGCTGCTCTGGGAAGTCTCGATTGATCTTTCCTGGGCATATTCAAGTACTTGTGGTCAGTTGACAGAGTGTCTGGGACAACATAATCTAAGGTGGCCTCACTCTCCTGTGTGGTACCTGGTCACTGTCCAACATGCTGGCCAGCCTGGCTCCTTCCAATAGCAGTAAGCTTCCAAGAGAAAGCAAGACCCAAAGAGCATTGTTTCAAGCCTCTTCTTGAATCACATCTGCTGTTATTCCAATGGCCAAAGCAAGTAAACACAACGGAGGCCAGAATCAACCCAAAGGAGTAAATAAAGAGGTGAAAACAAATAAGGGGCTTGAGGCAGACACACCCTGCGGTGAAACCCAATGGATCCCACCCTAGGCAAGCCACCATTTGAAGACGTGTGGCTTCTAACCAATAGAACCTGGAAAGGGTGATAGAATGCCACTTCCTTGATACTTCACCACAGATGACAAGTTTGATGGGATATCGCTGCCATGACTGACTGTCTGTCTTCTCTGACCAGAAAGGAACATCTTCCTGCAATTCTGGAAGAATCAGACAGCCGTGTTGCGAACTACCTATGAAGAAGGCCACAGAGCAGGGGACAGTAGATGACTTCGGGACCTGAAGCTGGCATCAAACTAAGAAGGCTAAGACTCCCAGACGTACAACTGGAAGGAAATGGAACATTTCTAACAACCTGAGTGAGCCTGGAAGTACATTCTTCTCTATGTAGAGACTCCAGATGGGCACACAGCCTTGCTAACACCTTGACTGCAGTCTTGTGAGAGCAGAGCAGGGTGCGGGGCAGGGAGAGTGCATAGGTAAAACATGCCTAGATTTCTAACAGAAACCTCGAGCTAATAAACTGTGTTGCTTTATGTCACTAAATGTATGGTGACTTGCTTCCCAACAGTAGAAAACTAATACAAGATTAGTAAAAACTGTCTACCACAGTCAGTTATCACCGCGAGTCCCTATCCTTCCCTGCAGCTGAATTCCTACGGTAGACTTCACCGTCTCTTTCTCACTGGGGTCATCAAAACATCAGCTCACCTTACAGCATCTCCAGGGAGGGCTGTTTTCTCTCCCGCACACTCATTAGGTTCCGCACACAGAAGCCAGGGCAAAGCTACAATTCATTACTCCTCTCCTGCACATGCAGCTGGAAACACACACACACACACACACACACACACACACACACACACACAAATCTTACTAATTGCGATCATAATTAATTCGTGAACGTCAACAGCCAGAGGGCTCTGAAAGAAGCCCGGCGACGTTTCTATCGTCCATTCACGCCTCTGCTCTCTCAGGTTAACTATTTTATACCTTCTCTGTTTTTCAGATGTCCAAAACCCTTGCCCCCATCTTCCCTCTCTACTGATGACCTTGTGATCTATATCATTGAGAAAACAGAGCAAGTGAAAGTTCTCTTAAGAGAATCTGTGCATACACACCCTACTTCAGAGACACCGGTAACCCACAGTGTCTCTGTGTGATTCAGAATCTCCCTTTAAAAAAAAGTTTTTCTGGTTTTTGTTGTTAAATTAGGCATATTGTTCGTTGTGAACCAGAGCAATCACAGTAAACACAAAGTCTTTACGTTTACATTTTTTGAATTAAGTTCTTAATTAAAAACAGAAATCTAAAAATTCCACCAGCATTTTGATCTTAATGTTTGATTTGGAAATTCAAAGTCATTAGGGTCGTTGTTAATTTTTTTACAAAATGCATTTATGGATGTTGAATTGTCTATATGTTCTTAGAAAAAGGTAATAAAAGAGACCGTGGCTCAGGAACAGCAAACTAAAATTATTTTTCTTTTCTATAATTTCAGCTTATGCTAGACCTAGTAGTTACTTTTTATTGTTTGCAGCAACTTTTTCATGCTACAGTAGAGGGACATTTGCAAAGATATCAAGAGCGGTGTGAGTATTTGATATCTCGGAGGCCTGGTCTGAAACCTTTTTGGTGGAAAATTCATTAGCAGTTGCTTAGCAACCGAGGTATTTGGATGTACTATGAATCACTTGACATGTTTTCAGTGGAAAATATTGCCACAGGGAGTAAAAAATTGAGATTTGGGATTTAACTGTGAAATTTGGAAAAGCATTAATTGTTCCTTATTAGTAAAATATTGTATTTGAAAGACATTTTGGAAGGAAGATATTTAAGATTGAGTTGTATTGGATACACACACACACACACACACACCCCCAAAGAAAAAAATTGTCAAGTAAAAAGAAAAACACATATTTCCTTATGAACCCTTGAATCTATATATAATATCAGGTTATTTTTAGAGAAAATAGTGTCTTAAGATTCACCATATAATAGGGAAGAGTTACAGGTTCACAGAAAATCAATGGCCACTTAAGGGGTGGAATCTCTCTGTAGATAATTACAAAGAAAGAAACCTTGTTGACAGGAAATATCAGATCTTGATCGATCTATGTATCTATGTATCTATCTCACTTAGAACAAAAGCAATCACCATGGAAGATGAGTTTGAGGAGAATAGGAATGTAGAATTAAAACCCCCAACTTGGAAAAAATGCTGAAAAATAGAGAGGTTCTTAAAAATTTATCTGATTTCCTTACATAGCTGTGCTAATGAAACATAGATACTATTCTAAAGCATGTTTGTCCTTAACTTCTAACTTGCCACAGTATTTGCAGAGTCAGAAGACAGAAAACAAGCAAGTTCAAATTGCCTGCTAGGAGAAAAAATAAGCATCCACTTCCAGCAGGGCTCGCACTTGATCTCCGACTGGAGGCTTGTGCAGAGTGTAGGGGAAACCCGGATAACCTGAACAAAAGAAGGAAAGAACAGAGGTGCTGTGATTTAACCAAAATCATCTTCAGAAAGAGAAAGTCCATCTAAGCGTGAAAATATCAGAAATAGTTGTGGTAGATCCAATCACCAACAAGAAAGCGTTTAACAGTACAGAGAATCAAAGAGGCAGTCATGCACAGGCATCAGTTGTCAGACAGTAAAGGCTAAATGGAAATACGAAAAAAGAGAGAAAAAGCAAGGAAGAAGGTACGACGTCCTTGCCACCTTTCATGAAATGGCTCTGATCAAGAAAATTAAGTACTGCTGCAGCACTAGAAGAGAATATTCTCAAATGAGGAAATCTTGTACTACCGATTCCTATCCACAGCATGCAGTCACAGAAATACGGACACACAGTCTTTACTTAGCCAAAGCTCCTATTCGACTGAAACGGAAAATGAAAATCAAAGCACTTGAGACAGTAAAATTACCTTTTCCCTGCCACCAAAAAAGAAAAAAAATAGAGAAGAAAAGTGTAACAAAACACAACAATTTGATTAAATATCTTAAATAAACAGTTGGAGGTGTGAAAGAAACCTGGAACCAGAATTTCCAAATTGAAAATAGAAATGCAAAACAAAGGAGAAAAATTAAAGGAGATTAAATTATTTAAGGAACTATGAGGCAGAAAAGATCAACATAATTAAAAAATTGAAGATAATGTACAAGGTGCCCAAAGGAGAGTAGAATTAACTGCATATTTAATAAGGGATAATGAAGAAAGCCAGGAAGGGAAAACAGAAAGCAAGGATGTAAAAATGAAGAAAATAAAGAATTAAAATATTTGAGAGGAAAGTAGTTAAAATGGAAGGCAAATAAAAGGATACTCTAAATGGAGTATTCAAAGGAATTGAAATCATTTAACTATTAATATTTATAATTATAATTAATTAAATTTTCAGAGATAAAGGACATCTGAATCTACATTTTGAGAGGATTACTGGAAACCATTCTTCAGAGCATCCTGTTTTTTCAAAGATATGTATATAGCATACAGTTTGGAAGCTAGATATGGTGTCTGTTTACAGAGCAAGTCAGATATGCTTACTGCTCATTATACAATATTTTCTCAGCTTCCTCTCCCGTAACAGAACCCACTGAAATGTGCAGGTGCCATCTGGCCTCTGTCTGTCTCACCCCGTAGGAGCTGTGGCTGTGGGAACCAGTGTCAAAATTTTGATACTCTGTGTACTGCTCTTCCTGTGAATAAGGAATTGCCCTTCTTATGTGACCAGGAATCTTGTCTTGTGCTAGCATCCAAGAAACTGGCAGGCTAATTCATTAGCGAGTGGACAAATAGCATGATATCCCAGAACATTTAGGGTTTTTGATATAATAATGGTAAAACAATTAGACTTTAAAGAGGAGGGGTGTTATTTCTATACGTTAAAAGATGAAACGAATTCCAGATATGCAAAGTTGATTTAATTTAGGAAATCTAATATAAATTATCATATTAATAAACCTAAGAATCCACAGATTCTTAATCCGAAGTATCTACAGAATCCACTTAATCCTAAGTATCCACATGAAGAATGTCCTAACACCAGCATTTTTCTTCATGGAAATACAGTAGATTTGTATCCTCCAAGATGAGAAGCCTCCTACACTACAATCGAATATGTAAGCGGGAGGGTTATTAGGTGATGGAATTTGGAAAGATTAATCAATTAGTATGAAATCACCACCTTTTGTGGATTTGTTTGTTTGGAATATATTGAGCTGGCAAGATATAAATTAATGTATAAAAACTGACAGTCTTCATATACATAAATAGTAACCAATTAGAGAATATAATGATAGAAAAACCCCATTTCCAACAGCAACAAGGAATGTTAACATTGAGGAATAAATTTGAGGAGAAATGTTCACAAACCCACAGGAAGAAAGTATTAAAACACTACTGACAGATGGAAAGTAGCAATGAAAAATCAGAATGACATAACTGGTTCTTCAACAGGGTGGCTCTACATGCTAAATAGATTAATTTTCCCAAGCTTATTTAGAAATGTCATATAATCTCAATAATTTATACCAACCAGGTTTACTAGGTAGCAGGAGACAGTGAGAGAGGAATGTGAATCCCAGTCTGCTCTTGTGAGTCTGAACTCACATAGGTCCTGGTTTGTCTTTTTCCTACTTCAGAACTTTCTCAGAACCTTCTCTTTTTCACTGCCTGCCCACCTGACCTCGTTCCCCATCACCCGATGCAGAAGTAACCATCTAAGAAATACTGTTTTATCAGTTCCCACAATTGCATAAATTCTAGTGATTTCATAAAACCCTTTTTACTTATCATATCATGATTCTGTTTCTCTGATCACACCCTGACTGATACAGCCATAGTTGTAGAACCTTGAAAATATTCTTAATCATGAAATGACCAGGTCAAAATTGCTCTCAATATTTATAAGGTATGCTGATTACTGCAGGAAGTGTTTGAGAAATCCACAAGAGTCCTCTTCTCCTTGTGAATTTCTAATTTTCAAGTATATGCATTTTATGGTGCAAGTGGTGATAATTTTTTTCCATATGACTTAATTTCATTCATATATCAAATGTAACTTTTGTCTAAGTTTCATGTGTTTATACTTTTCATTGAACCTGATATTTTCCAGTCTTTCTTAAATAACAATTTCTGAAATAATAAAAAATTACTTATTTCATCATTACTTAACAATTACAGATTCTAGGACAAGAGTTCTTAGAAATAAAGCTGAGCAGAAAGATAGTGCCAGAGTAGGAGGGGCCTAGGCTTGTCTAGTCCCACAAAAACAAGTAGATAATTATCAAATATTTTTAAATACCCAAGAAATCAACCTGAAGACTTTCAGAACAAACTCCACAACTAAAGGGAGAGAAGAGGCCACATCAAAGAAGGCAGGAAGTGAAGAGCCATGGTTCAGGAGAGAAATGTATCATGGGTGCATGGTGCATGGGTGCAGCAGAGGGGTTGGAGTTGTGGTTATAGAGAAGAGCAAAAGACAGAGGAATACACAGGGGAATGCACAAAGCCATCGGCTTGGTAAATGAGAGGGGATTTTTTTTGTGAGTCCTTGCAACCAGTGGGGGCTTAAAGCCTGGAGTTTTAAAGTTCACAGACTTGGCCGGAATTGAGCCCTGAGGGCACTGCACTAGTCCTGAAAAGAAAGCTTGCAAGCAACCCTGGGGGGCAGACAACCTGTAAACAGCAATCAGAGAGCACCTGGAGCACACAATGGGGAAATTATTTGGTCTTTTTGAAGTGTGTCCCTGAGAGAAACTTCTCCAGGAACAAAGGAGCTGGCCACCACCATTTCCCTCCCCTGCCCCTCAGCATAAATACAAAGACACCTGTGGGAAGCAGCACAATGTGGACACTGGTTGCCTAACTTGCTTAAACTAAGTCCCAGTCCCCTGCAACCAGGTGAATCTGCCCTTCTTGGTCATGCTTGCCTCAGTCCCAGTGCACAAGAACCCTCCCCAGAAGACCAGCAAAAACCCCAGCCCAGACCATGTCTCCCAAACAGAGTTTTTCAGGGCCTCAGTTCTAGTGGAAGTGGTGACAGATCTCATTTCACAAGCAGACCAGAGCACACCTAGTTAAAATTCACCACATTCAGACTAGGGACCAAACACTGCCCACAGCAGGCAAGGAGAGCTTCTGCAGATTACTGGCCTGAAGGATAGAGCAACCAGAACACAATAATAGAGCACACGCAGACACACCAGAAACACTCTCTGAAGCAGTAGGCATTGGGCATTGCATGACCTCTTCTTCATAAGGATACCAATTTCAAGAACAGGAGACATAACTGGCTTTTCTAACACAGAGAAGGAAGAGACTTAGACAAAATTCAAAAACAGAGGAACATATTCCAAATGGAAGAACAAGATAGGCCATAGCCAGAGACCTAAACAAAACAGACATAAGTAACGTGCCTGCTGGAGAATGTAAAGAAATGATCATAAGGATACTCAGTGGGTTTGAGAAAAGAGTAGAAGACATCACTGAGATCCTTACCACAGAGATGAAAGAGTTAAAAAATAATCAGAGATGAACATTATGATAAGTGAGATTGGAAACTTGCTTGATGCAATCACCAGTAAACTGGAAGAAGCAGAGGAATAAATTAGTGACATAGAAGAGAAACTAATGGAAAGTAATAAAACTGAAGAAAACAGAGAAAAAATAATTATGCAAAATGAGAATACACTTAGGGAACTCAGTAACTCCATCAAAAGTAATAACATTTATACTCTAGAAGTTCCAGAAGAAGAAGAGAGAGAAAAGGGAGCAGAAAATTTATTTGAAGAAATAATAGCTGAACACTTCCCTAATCTGGGGAAGGAAACAGACATTCATATCCAGGAGGCACAGAGAACTCCCATCAAAATCAACAACAATAGGCCAACAATAAAACATATTGAATTAAAGTTGCAAAGTATAGTGATAAAGAAAAAAATAGTAAAAGCAGCAAGACGAAAGAAGTCCTTAATTTACAAAGGAAAATCCATAAAGCTAGCTAGAAATTTTTCAGCAGAAACTTGGCAAGTCAGAAGGGAATAGCAAGGATATATTAGAAGTGCTGCATGGGAAAAATCTGCAGCCAAGAATACTCTATCCAACAAAAGCTATCATTCAGAATAGAAGGAGAGATAAAGAGTTTCCCAGACAAAAAAATAAAGGGATTTGTGATCACCAAACTAGTCTTGCAAGAAATATTAAAGGGGACATTTTGAGTGGAAAGGAGAGACCAAAAGTGAGTAAAAAGACAGAAACAAAAAGCTATACAAATAAATATTTGCATCAAAAAGCTCACACACACAAAAAGGATATAATATAGTAATTGTGGGGAGGAGAGGGGAAAAGAATGGGTTCAAACTTGATTGAACATCAATTTAATGTAGATTGCTACTTACAGGAGAGGTTATATACGAACCTAGTGGTAACCATATATCAAAAACCACTAATAAACATGCAAAGGATAAAGAGAAAGGAAAACAAAAATACTGTGAAAGAAAATCAGCAAACCATGAAAAAGGGGAAGACAAGAAAGGATCAGAGAAAATGTCCAGAAACAACCACAATACATGTAATAAAATGGCAATAAATACATGTCTATCAACAATTACTTTGAGTGTAAATGGACTAAATGCCCCAATGAAAAGACACAGGGTGTCAGAATAGATTAAAAGAAAAAAAGACCCATCTATACATTGCCAACAAGAGACTCATTTCAGACCTAAAAACACCTGCAGATTTAAAGTGAAGGGATGGAGAAACATTTATCATGCAAATGGATGTCAAAAGAAAGCTGGGGTAGCCATACTTGTATTGGACAAAATAGACTTCAAAACAAAGACTGTAACAAGAAACAAAGACGGGGAAATACAAGAAGATATAATAATTGTAAACATTCATGCACCCAACATTGAGACACCCAAATATATAAAACAAATAATAATAAACATAAAGGAACTAGTCAATAATAATACAATATTAGGGGACTTTAACACCTCAATCACATCAAGGGACAGATCATCTAAACAGAAAATAAGCAAGGAAACAATGGCATTGAATGGTACATTGGGCCAGATAGACTTAACAGATATATCAGAACATTCCATCCCAAAACAGCAGAATACACATTCTTTTCAAGTTCACCTGGGATATTCTGCAGAATAGACCACATATTAGATCACAAATCAGGCTTCAACAAATATGAAAAGATTGAAGTCATGCCATGCACCTTCTCTGACCATGATGCTAGAAAACTAGAAATTACTTACAAGAAAAAAAATCTGGAAAGACCACAAATATATGGAGGTTAAATAACATGCTTCTAAACAATAAATGGGTCAACCAGAAAATAAAGAAGTAAAACAAACAAACAAACAAACAAACAAACATGAAAACAAATGAAAATCAAAACACATGAGTCCAAAACATTTGGGATGCAGCAAAAGCAGTTCTAAGAGGGAAGTATATAGCAAGACAGACTTACATCAAGAAACATGAAAAATCTCAAGCACACAACCTAACCTTATACCTAAAGGTGCTAAAAGAAGAACAATAAATGAAGCCTAAGCCACCAGAAGGAAGGAAATAATAAAGATTAGAATATAAATAAATAATATAGAAACAAAAAAAGAGTAACTGAACAGATCAATGAAACTACTAGTTGGTTCTTTGAAAAAATTAATAAAATTGATAAACCTCTAACCAGACTTATCAAAAAGAAAAGAGAAAAGACCAAAATAAATAAAATTACAAATGAGAGAGGAGACATAACAACCAACACTACAGAAATGCAACAATTATAAGAGAGTATTATGAAAAAAATGCCAACAAATTGGACAACCAAAAAGAAATGAATAAATTCCTAGAAACATATAAACTACCAAAACTAAAACAAGGAAAGAAGTAGAAAACGGAGAAAGACGAATAACTAACAAATAAATTGAATTAGTAATCAAAAAACCTCCTAACAGACAAAAGCCCAGGGTCAGATGTCTTCCCAGGCAAATTCTACCAAACATTTAAAGAATAATGTGTACCTATTCTTCTCAAACTATTCAAAAAGTAGAAAAGAAGTAAAACTTCCAAATGAATTCTATGAGGCCAGCATCACCCTGCTACCAAAATCAGATAAAGACAACACCAAAAAGGAGAACTATAGGACAATATTTCTGATGAACATAGATGCAAAAATTCTCAATAACATACTATTAAACCATCATTCACCACAATCAAGTGGAATTTATTCCTGAGTTGCAAGGGTAGTTCAATATTCACAAATCAATCAATGTGATACATCGCATCAATAAAAGAAAGGATAAGAAACCTACAGCTCATATTATCCTAAATGGGGAAAAACTGAGATCTTTTCTTCTATGGTCAGGAACAAGACAGGGATGTCCACTCTCCCCACTGTTATTCAACATAGTACTGGAAATCCTAGTCTCAGCAATCTGACAGCAAGTAGAAATACAAGCATCCAAATTGGCAAGGAAGAAGTCAAACTTCCACTATTTTTAGATGACATGATACTATATATGAAAAACCCAAAAGTACCTACCAAAAACTGCTAGAACTGATAAATTAATTCAGTAAATTGTTAGGAGACAAAATCAATGTACAGAAATCTGTTGCATTTCTGTACATTAATAATGAAACAGCAGAACAAGCAATTAAGGAATCTAGCTCGTTGAAAATTGCACCCAAACAATAAGATACCTAGGAATAAACCTTACCAAAGAAATGAAGAAGACCCACACTAAAAGACTGATGAAAGAAATTGAAGATGACACAAAGAAATGGAAAGACATTCCACGCTCATGGACTGGAAGAACGAATCCTGTTAAAATGTTTATTCTACACAAGGCAATCTACACATTTAATGCAAACTCTATAAAAATATCAACAGCGTTTGTCACCGAGCTAGAACGAACAATCCTAAAATTGGTATGGAACCAAGTCAAAGCAGCCCTGAAAAAGAAAAGCAAAGCTGGGGGATCACAATTCCCAGACTTCAAGTTATATTACAAAGCTGTTGTGATCAACACAGTATGCCACTGGCACAAAAACAGACACATCGGCCAATGGAACAAAATAGAAGACCCAGAAATAAACTCACAACTGTAATTTCAACTAATCTTTGACAAAGCAGGAAAGAATATCCAGTTGGAAAAAGAATGTCTCTTCAACAAAAGGTGTTAGGAAAACTGATCAGCAACATGAAGATAAATACAACTAGACCACGTTCTTACAACATACACAAAAATAAATTCAGTATGGATTAAAGACTCAAATGTAAGACCTGAAACCACAAAAATCCTAGAAGAGAACACAGGCAGTAACTACTTTGACATCAGCCATAGCAACTTCTTTCTAGATATGTCTCCTGAGGTAAGGGAAACAAAATAAAAAATAAACTATTGACACTACATCACAGTGAAAAGTTTCTGCACATCCAAGGAAACAATCAACAAAACTAAAAGGCAGCCTACAGAATGGGTGAAGATATTTGCAAATGACATATCTGATAAAGGGTTAGTATCCAAAATAAAGAACTTATACCAAAAAAAAGAATACCCAAAAAACAAATAACCTGATTAAAATGGGCAGAAGACACGAATAGCCCTTTTTCCAAAACAGACATACGGTTTGCCAACAAACACATGAAAAGATTCTCAACATCATTCATCATCAGGGAAATGGACATCAAAACTACAATATCCTCTCATACCTGTCTGAGTGGCTAAAATCAACAACCAAAGTAACAAGAGGTGTTAGTGAGGACTTGGAGAAAGGGGAGCCCTCCTGCACTGTTGGAAGGAATGCAAACCAGTGCAGCCATTCTGGAAAATAGTATGAAAGTTCCTCAAAAAGTTAGAAATAGAACTACCCTAAGATCCAGCAATCGCACTACTAGGTATCCAAAGAATACAAAAATACTAATTCAAAGGGATACATATCCTGATGTTTATAGCAGCATTACCCACAATAGCCAAATTTTGGAAACAGCCCAAGTGTCCATCGACTGATGAATTGATAAAGTATATGTGATGTATATGTATCACATATGTATTGTGATATTACAATGTAATATACTTAGAGGTAAAAAAAGAACGAAATTTTACCATTTGCAACAACATGGATGGAGCTAGAGAGTATTATGCTAAACGAAATAAGTCAGGGAAAGAAATATGCTAGGAATCCACTTATATGTGGAATTAAAAAAAAAAAACAAGCAAAAGGAAAAAAGAGAGAGAGAGAGAGAGAGAGAGAGAGGCAAATAAAGAAACAGGCTGTAACTCTAGAGAACAAACTGATGTTTACCAGAAGGGGTGGGTGTAGAGATGGGTTAAATGGGTGACGGGATTAAAGAGTGCACTTTTGATTTGTATGGAAGTGTTGAAGCACTATATTGTAGACCTGAATCTAATATTACACTGTCTGTTAACTAAATGGAATTTGAATAAAATCTTTTAAAACTTTAAAAAAAAGAATTCTTAGAAATACATAACACTTGTTTTTGTTTTTATGATTTTTTTTTCTTTCCGAGGACTAATCTTTCCTCAATATTTTACAGTAGGTCATCTAATGTTTTATTTTTCATATTTTCGTTAACTAATAATAACCATGGAGCTATAAATTATAAATAACGATGGGGGTTATAGATACCGGAATTCAAATAATCCCTCAATTGATGTATTATTAGTGCGTGATCTAACTATTAATGAAAGAGAATAACAAGATTTCCTGCATACCAAACGCTCCTCTGACTTATCTAGGTATCTCACCTCACGTCATCCACACATCTCCTCAAGTGGACATTGTTATCAGTGCTATTCTGATTGAACTGAAGCTTGGAGAGATTAGTAAATTGCCCAAGATGAGACAGCCGGTGTGTTGTAGGTTTGACATTTGGCCCGAGGTCTATCTGACTCTAAAAGCTTATGCTCTTAACCTCTTCAACATAAAGCCTTCCGGAAAATAGACTCCAATCCTAACACCCGTATATAATTCCTTTGAGTCTCCTTAAGTAGTTTCAGTAACGTCTCTCTCCTGGCCAACACCAATTGTTAGAAAACACTTTCACATAACGTATGCTTTGCTATAACTTCTTCCTGAGTTTCCTCTGACTGCCCTCTGAAGCATCACAGAACATCCCCTCTGCCTACGCACATATGAGCATTCCAAAGGCTGTGGGTGAGCTCCACTGCACTTTCTCTTTTGGAAACAATTATCCTCACTTTTTCAGATGCTCCTTTCTATTCTCTACTCTCTATGATCCTTGCCATCAAAACCATAGCTTGCCATTGCACCTCCTTCTCGAAGTGAATTGAACAAGTCTTCCAACGAATTTGTCATGAAAGTGAAAATAAACAGAAACAGCAATAATTTAATGTTCACCCGTTGCCCTTTAGGATGGCAATTGCCACTGTTTAACACTGAATCAGCCTTGCTTATGGACATTACTGTCACTACTCCATGTGACTATTGGTGAGGCATGGTGTTCCCCAATGCCCAGCTGAGAACATGAATCATAGTAAACACATATTCATTAGCGTTAGATTCATGACTACACATTAAGTGAAAATAATTTTCAAAGAAAACTTTTATGAAGAGCTGTATCCAATAGAGTTTATTTCCTATAGTTTGGAAATCTCTCTTGTATGTCCCTTGTGTCTGGCCTGGAATTATTACTCAGCTTGAAAGCAGTGCTCTCTTCAGTAAAGTATGACATTGTCTTTCAATTGGCTCAGGATATTACCTCAGGCACCGTCACCCTTCCTCCATTTCAACCATTTTTAAAATATTTTTTAAAGTTTATTTATTTATTTTGAGAGAGAGGGGGAGAGACAGAGGAGCAGGAAGAGAGGGACAAAGAGAGAATCCCAAGCAGTCTTTGCACTGTCAGTGTGGAGCCAGACACGGGGCTCGAACCCACGCACTGTGAGATCATGGCCTGAGTGGAAATCAAGAGTTGGACGCCTAACGGACTGAGCCACCCAGGTGTGCCCTCCATGTCAACCATTTTAACTCTAGTGTGTTGCATGTGGTTTCGACACAATTGTTTCGCAAGGGATTTTCAGCATTAACTTTTTTTTCCTCATAACTCTAGAAGTTGTACCTGATAAATGCAGCAAAGCTTAGGAAGGAGTCCTACGAACCCAACATCTGCATTTATCTCGGACATCTGGCCAGTTGAGCTCGGTCATGTGTGCGTGATTCCTATTGTCTATAAGACTGAGTCTAACATGTTACATTGTCAGGCTTCAGTGTTCTGCATGCCTCTTTCCATGCTTCCATGCTTTCCATGGTTCTCCAGGATTCACAACTTCCTGGAAGCAGTATCCTTCTCCACTTTATTTAACAGACTTGTATTATCACCTTATTCCTGAAAGAATACGGATCAGGGGAAAGAGAGTCACTCTTAGAAAGTTATCATAGTTTTTTTGTAAGAACCTCAGAAACTTCTCAGCTTAGAAATTTCCTTTCAGAGACAGACTCGGGCAGAATCATGTAATTGCTGTCATCAGCTTTTGTACTTCCCTCAATCCTGTGTCACATATTCACTGTACTCTTCTTGGCTGCGCAAGAACCCCTACAAAAGTCTTATGCCTGGCACGTGGTTAATGTTTTAAATTCCAGACACCCTCTTGAAAATGTGTTTCTCTTCTATTCGGTTTTCTCATGACACTGTTTCCCCTGAAAAGATTTAGCTTTGCATATAGCTAATATATTGCTTTAAAATAAAATCCTTGAAATAATTATTTTACTAAAGTCATATCATCATATTATCTTAATTTAACTGATTGAAAAGTGACGTTGAAAGTGTAGGTCTCACAGGGGAAAATGTGGGGTCACCCTGGATGCCAGGGTCTTGCCACATTCCTCATGGTATTCTCTACGGCTGTTGAACATCACCTTTAGACCTACTTGATCTGTATTGATGTTGTTATCCCAAATGAGTATTGATCCCAATAGTTTAATAGTCCATAATTACTCTTTCCTACATACGCTCCATATGTCCATACACTCATGTGTCCTCTTATTTTAAAATAAAATCAATCACTTGAGTGTATTATATGTCTGTGTGTGTGTGTGTGTGTGTCTGTGTGTGTGTGTCTGTGTGTGCATACATATATTAATTTAAATATCTCTTCTATATGCCTTTCATCTTGTACAGGAGAATTTGAGGATTAAAGACTCTGCCGCCAAGTTATATCCATCCATGTGAGGAGCAGTGGTCAGATTTTATAATGATGTTCTTTGCCTCTAATTGCTTGTTGTTCCATACACTAATCACCCTCTGCCCGAGGACATTTTTCATGAACTCCCTTGGTGTACTCTCTTTTCTTAGCCTTAGCTTCAGTTCATGGCCTCTTATTTTTCAGTCCATTACCTCCTCAAATAATTTGTGGCTTACTGTTTTATATGTCCTTCAAAATTTTATTCAACTCAAATAACATTTTTCTCATTTTATATTCATTTGCTTTAAGGTTCTCTTATTTTCTCTGTGTAGTTCTTATCTATAGGTAAGGCATTAACTTTCATATTTTTTTCACCCTCATGACTTATATGTTTAAGAGCCTATATAACACCACGATTATGTACTGGTTCTCTGTCTGACATGCATTCAATAGGGATGTGAACAAGAATTAAATACTGCCAATGAACGAATCTAAGTGATTTCCAGTGTAGAAAGCTATGAACCATCTATTATACTTTTGTTTTGTTTTAGGAGGTTGGAAAATAGGTTTGTGATAAAGACAAACAACCTCTAGGAAGGTAGTTAGGTGGGGGAAAAGTCTGACGAGAATATTTTGTCACGGTAAGGGATTTAGTTTTGTTTTGTTGATAATGTAGGCAGGATCTACTTTACTCATATAATCACAGCTGCATATCAGGGTTAGGGTTTCTTTTCCTGTTAGATCTTGGCAAAACATATAGAAAGTAAAAACTAGACAAGTTCAGGAAGTCATATGATAAAATGTATTTAATTAATTAATCATCCAATGACCCAAATTATGTCTTAAGGTTAAGACAAGAAACTGGGTGTTGACATATAGGTAGTAAATACACCAGAGAAACTGCACATTTTCACCACTTAGCTTAAACAGTTTTCACTTATTTTCGTCAACAGGCAACATGGCAATTGTGAGCAAGCAAGCTAGTGAGGAGAGTGGAAGATCCAGGCTACCTTCAAGGGATTGACTAAGATCAGCCAATCTCTCACACTCACTCAGCCACCACTCGTTCTTGGCTAGCTTGCTCAATGGTCTCCACTTAAAGATGTCTTAAGGGACTGGATTCCACAGGATCACCCTGTAGTGGCCTGCAAAGCAGCTCAGCACATTCCAGAAAGATGCACAGAGTCAATACTTGATGTTATCTGGCAGGCCAGACCTTTCTACTAATTGAAGCAACTTAGTATTCTTGGTGTGCTTCAATGTTGGTTGGTTCACAGTTGCGTCAACCATAATCTGATGATACATTCACACGCACATGTGTATGTATGTATGTGTGTATGCAGGTATGGTGTTCATTTCACATCATTCTTTACCAATATATTCTAGAGTTTTTCAGTACTGTCCAAACTTATTGCCTACTAGTTTATAGTGGTATTTTACTCTATTCGACCATGTGGTCGTATGCTTAAGGGAAAAATAAAGGTTTATAGCTACACTCGAAGAAAACATGTCTATAAGCAAAGAAACATTTTGCAGTGGGAAAACTTGGCTGCGTTCAAGTTCACATTAAAATTCACCCCTATTCAAATCCACATAATTCACTTCACGATCATAATATATATTACTTGTTGGATTTTGGTAATAAGATTTTTAAAGGGTCAATTCTAAAAATGATAAATTAACCAAACATTTTAGCATTGCCATTTCAAAACATGTCTCTCCTGTTATCTAGTGAATTAAAATATCTTTATAAAAATATTTCTTTTGAAACCCAAAGCTCTCCCACCACAAAGAAAGGTCTAACTCTAACACTTAGGCAATTTTTTTTTTCTCCTGGAAGAGAAAAAATTTTAGATCAAAACAAAAATTCTCGAAATGATTGGTATCCAAATGATTTGCATCTGAGGCCAGCAAGAGCTACTGGTTGCTTACAGTGGAGGAAGTTAGGGGAAATAAAAGGTTACAAAGCAGTATTAAGGGACTTTCAGTAAAACTGAATGGAAAGCGGTATCAAATTTCACAGAAAACCCTTCTGAAATTAGGAAATTTCTTAAGAAAGTTGCAACATTCTTCTCAATAAAATACCGTAATTACACTCTGCTTTCCCCTCCCTCATCTTGTCATTATCCTCTCAGTTTAGATACTTTTCATGGTGAGCAGGAATCTCAGTTTTACATTTACGGAAAGAAAAATCAAAGGAAATTGCAATTGCCTCATAGCCAAAAATGAAATATAAATAAAAAAAACACCCTTTTTTGGGATGTGCCATAAAATGTTATTAGTAAGGATCATAAATAAAGTTTAATTTTCAGCTGCCTAAAACCATTATCAAAGGTTGGCTCATTATAAAAGAATGATTCCCTAAATCAGAAAATAATTAGGTACAGAATAAAAAATGAGAAGGTATGTATTTCTGGAGGTCATGTCCTACCCAAAATAGCCCAAAATAAAATTGGCCCTTATGCGGAATTGAGAATTATGTTTCCAAAGACCTCTAGTATATAAAAAAACTATAACTGAATTTTCTTTGTGAAGTTGAAGTAAAATAGAAATGCCTCTATGGTAATCCGTAGTTTGAAAGATGACTAAATGGAGGCAGAACAAAGGCTGAGCCAAAATAATACGAAAATCTCTGGTTAGGCTAATCACCATGCCTTCTCAAAACACTTTTGCTGTAGAATCATAAAGTTTAGAAAATGTTTTGATCTAATAGAAACTCCTGATCATTTTTGTAATGGTGAAAACTGCCTGAGAGGAGAAGTGGCCTTTTTCATGTCAAATCAACTTTGGCACTAATAAACTGCACTAAAAGTAGCTTTAAGAAGCTTCCTCTAGACGTGTCACATGCCATTAACCTGAGCAGGTCAAAATAGAAAGCCCTCCATGTGGAGAGAGGAGCATAATCCTCCTAAAGGCGAGGCAATCTGGCACGCTCTGTCTTGTTCCTTCTTGATTCCCTTCGATTTGCCACACCTAACTTCCACTGCCTTCTGATGATGCACAGAAAAGGTAATTTTTTTCAGAACTTTTGAACTTAAAAATATCTTTATTCTATTCTGACATATCAGTAGTGATTCGGGTATATAATGTGAAAGTGGATAATTTTTTATCAGAATATGAGAGAATTGTTCCTATAGTCCCATGCTTCCACTGGCATTATTGACTATAACCAAATGGTGTCATTTGCAATTATTTATGATGGCCTGTATAGTCATTTAGCTTTTAAGATTTACTCTTCACTTCAGGTCTGTTGCAAGTTTAAACCAATGCATTTTCTTATGGGTCCTTTTTCAATTCTTGTTTAGGGTATGGGCTTGACCAGTTCATTGGAGAATCCCAAATACCTATTACTGATAGGTCTTTTCTCTCAGGCTGCTGATTTCTCATAGACAGAATATTCCAATCTTCTATCAGGGTTTTTGGAGCTAAAGGAGGCATTGAGAGTGGAGAGGCTCATCGTTCAATGTGTTGACTTTAACTTTATATCCTTGATGTCTGTTTTTAGTATTTCATCTCTATCTTGTCTTTTGCTGTGAATTTTGAGTCTCATGGCTTTCTTCTCTCTACAAAATAATCCTGCAATCTTTCAAGCAGGGTTAAAATAGCTGTGGTTGCATGACTCTTGTTCACTGTGTGTGCACGTGGAGCAGGGGAGAAGTTCTAGTGGTTTCATATGTATTTTTATTTGTTTCTTATACAGACCTTCAACCAGTCCTTTGAGTTAAGCCCCATCATATTTCACAAGGTCAAAAGTTTTTATTTCGTCTGACTTCTAAATATGTGACAGTATGCAAGAAAATCCACGTTATACATTATAATTAGTATTGGAGTTGTGAAACATCAGGAATAAATAATTTAAACATGAGGATTTGGAGAAATTCAAAAGCTACCTCTTGTTCTTTAGTAGATGGGGGTAAGATACAGTCCAGTAGAAGAGATAACATCCAGGATATCAATAAATAAAAATGGGATAATCTATGGTGGAAAAAGTATTGAGGAAATTTCAAAGATAACCACAAGGGATAATCTTCCAGTGGCTGAGAAAAGTTGTACCAGTATTGAAGAGAAAACTGTACAAACACTGTCTTCACTTATGGGAAGAATTCTACTAGTAATAGAAAATCACTGTTCATTGTCAAGAATTGAGTTTTCTCTCTCCATTTCTTTGTGTCCTCTTTGATTCCTTTTGCCTGTGTTTTATAATTCTCAAAGTGTAGGTCTTTTACCTCTTTGGTTAGGATGATTTCATTAATATCTGGAATTTAATAAATAAAACAAATGAGCAAATGGGAGAAAAAAAAAGAGACAGAGAGAATAATAAAGAAACAGACTCTTAGCTCTAGAGAACAAACTGATGGTTACCAGAGGGGTGGAGGGTGAGGGGTGGGTTAAATAGTTGACAGGGATTAAGGAGTACACTTGTGATGATGTATGGAAATGTAGAGTCACTATATTGTAAACCTGAAACTAATATTACATCATATGTTACGTAATCTAAATAAGGAAAAAAAAAATGAAGTTTCACATTGTAAATGATAGCTACAGAAAAAAAGGTACCGAAACCAAAACAAAACAAGCAAAACACAAAGAAATAGTTTCTGTCCAGTAAACACTGAAACAGAATTTTCAAAACATATGAAAAAGTTTTGGGGTTCCTGGGTGGCTCAGTTGGTTGAGCATCTGACTTTGGCTCAGGTCATGATCTCACGGTTCGTGAGTTCAAATCCTGTGTCGGGCTCTGTGCTGCCGTCTCAGAGCCCGGAGCCTTCCCTTCTCTCTCTGTCCTTCCCCTGCTCATGCTCTGTCTCTGTCTTTTTTTCTCCCTCTCTCTCAAAAATAGATAAATATTTATTTATTTTTTTTAAATATGAAAAGTTTTATTGAAGACTTATTCTTCAAATTTCTTTTCAGATTATTTCTGCTGTCAGTTACCCTCATGTTAACTGATTTGGTCACATCATAACCACTATTCACTTTGAACATTGATATGTAATGTTCTGCCTTTCAGTGAAATAGAACTTTTGTTATATCATAGGTATGTTTGATTCACAGACAGGAAATACATTAGATAGCAAACTGATTTTAGAAATAGAATTCCTAACAGCAAAACTTTTATTCGTGTCAGTTATGTTCAATCTGAAGACAAGGAATTCTTTGCCACTCTTTTCTGATCTGATGTAGGAGCTTTGTCCTGTGGTTTACTTCACATTCAGCAGTATATTTCGCCTTCAGCTCCCCCTAAAACCATACTGTGTGAGTTTTCAGGGGTTTTCACGCTGTCTTCGGTTTCACATAGCTATGAGTAAGCTTCCTGTAACAAATTCTTATTCATAAGAATGGAAAGGAAAAAAAATACATTGCAAATCATCTTCAGGAGACTCATCATTCCTTTTTCCAACTTTCATGTTCTGGTCCAAGTACTTCCAAATATCCCCATCTCCTGAATTCTCGGTTTCGAAATTTATTGTCTGCTTCCTCTAAGTGGTGTCATATAAATTATATGAAATTGCCCTACTGCAGGAGGGAAGAAACATTTTATCCCTCGGGAGAATAAAACCCTGACCACACTTTCATAAACACGGTGAAAGGTTTACTCTTTGAACAACTTGTTTCTGGTGATTTCTGTGCCACGGGAACCCCAACTACCACTCCAGTTTTCAGGTATAAAATATTTTTGCGCTCCACAGATGCCATGCATCACTCAGGCCATGGGCTGTGCATTCTTCTGCAAGGATTCGGAAACTCTCCAATTAACATGGTAAACGAGAATTGCATTGTGACCTAAATGAGTCAGGGTGGAATATTTCATCATTTTCCAAACCGAGTGACCTCGCCAGCTTTCAGACGGTTTCTATGACTCACGCTTTGGACAGACACACAGAGGTGGGGCTCTGCATCGGAGAGTAAGCTTGAGTGCCCAGTCAGGTCTCAATATCCAGAACTGGCTGTGGGCTTTCCCTTCCGAGATACCGTTTGTGAAGTTAAAGAGAGATTCTGTCTCTGTCTCTGTGTGTGTCTCTTTCTCTCTGCCCCTCCCCCTCTCATGCTTTCTCTCTCAAAAATAGATATTTAAAAATGTAAAAAAAAAAAATGATACTTAGCAAACTGATGAACAAGAACAAGAGAGTAAGCAAGTGCTTGTGTGTAACCCAAGGGTAACAATGGATAACAGCAGCAATGGCAGAATGATACATTTTTATGAAATCCACAAAACGCTTCTTCAACACATTTTAAATTGTTTTTAACGTTTATTTATTATTGAGAGACAGAGAGACACAGAGGGTGAGCAGGGGAGGGGTAGAGAGAGGGGAGACACAGAATCTGAAGCAGGCTCCAGGCTCCGAGCTGTCGGCACAGAGCCCGACGTGGGGCTCGAACCCACAAACCGTGAGATCATGACCTGAGCCGAAGTCAGTTGCCCAACCGACTGAGCCACCCAGGCGCCCCTTCAACACATTTTAATGTAACGACATAAGTCAAATATTATTTCTAAAGCATCATTCCTGGATTTATTACAGCAAAACAAACTAGATATAGAAGAAATGACAATTCCCATACTAAATACTTGTTGCTACTGGGCATGAAGAAGAGGTCTTAGGGGAACAGGACTGTATTCAGAGAAAACAATGTGTTAATAATGTTAGACTCTTTAGATTGTCTTTGAGCACAAACTTGCTACAAAGGAAAAAATCATACAGAATTAAAAAAAAAATTACAATGTCTATTTATTTTTGAGACAGAGACAGAGCGTGAGCAGGAGAGGAGCAGAGAGAGAGGGAGACACAGAATCCCAACCAGGCTCCAGGCTCCAGGCTGTCAGCACAGAGCCCCATGCGGGGCTAGAACTCATGAACCATGAGATCATGACCTGAGTCGAAGTCAGACGCTTAACTGACTGAGCCACTCAGGCGCCCCCAGATTTTTTTATTTGAGTCCAGAGTAGGTGAATTTGTATTGACTGTAGTCTGACAGATGTCTGAGGAACAAAATTCCTGATTAGATCCAGTTGGTATAAGGAAATGAAAACACAGTTGGATCAAATAGATTTTTCCCTGTAACATACTACACAGACTTTATTTAGCTTAAAAAACACACATGTTACGGAGAGGTTACAGAATGCTTGAGCTCTATCTCTACTAATTTAGGAACCCTCTTTGGTAAACAAGAGAACCCTCTGCAAGATCAGGCTAAATCAATAAAGATGGAC
This sequence comes from Panthera pardus, assembly GCF_024362965.1. Classification (NCBI taxonomy): domain Eukaryota; kingdom Metazoa; phylum Chordata; class Mammalia; order Carnivora; family Felidae; genus Panthera; species Panthera pardus. The sequence goes on along the minus strand of NW_026526710.1, from coordinate 78,565,022 downwards.
CTTCCTGCAAAAACCCTACTTGAAGTTAAAAGATCATTTGCAGCCTTGGAAGGATAGGAAACTATTCAGAAGGAAAAATGCAGTCCCGTTTAAGCGGTTTGCTCAGTTAAGGGAAAAGCTTGATTAGGTTTCTACAAAGTATAATTAACACAGATAGCAGTGAATGAGACATAGTGAATAATATCTCACAAGCAGCAGGATATTCTAATAGCAGTTATTCAGTATGCTCTCAATAACAAAATAGCCCTCCAGAAACTCATCTCATTTCTAAGTATTATTAAACGTATATCCAGAAAGATTTTAAATACTTTTTGTAACACATAAATACTGACTTTTGAAAATCTTAATTTCTGTTAGCATTTTCAACGATCTAATGAGTAGTAGTCACTAAAGCATGGATGCTTTGCAATTAATATAACTAACTTTTCTAAGCCTTTGGTTAAACTATCTCCATTTAGAAGAGAATGGGATAATTACACTACCCTTCTACGTAAGTCTGAGAAGAATCCATACAAGATGGAAATATCATCCAAAAAGATTTCCTCAGCGTGATTACCTGAAGTTTAGAATCCCTCTTAAACAAAATTAATATTGTATCTATATAAAATATAATATTAAATATATATAAATATAAATATTAAAATATTATATAACAGTTAATATTATATAAAACCTATACTATATCATGTATTTCTAAGACTTTTGATTAGTAAGAGTATAAAAAATAGAGTATGAGTTAATTCGTTGTTTTGCTACTTAGTAAAATAGTAACTCTAACTCAAAATTGTATTCAGTGTATAAAATTCAATATACAAAGGGAAAAAATTGGTTTTCAGTTAAATGATTTCCTGAGCTGACTACTACAATTTCACTCCCTAAATTAACTCTGACCCAAAATTCAAAATGCAGTTAATTAAATGTCATATATGTTTAAATCCACAAACCACAAAGTTATCATGATACCTTATATCTAAAACTTTCATACATTGAGACTAATTATTAAAATATAGTAATGGTTCCCCAAATATAATGAATTTGATATTCCCTATATTTAACCTGAAAAATATCTCAGTGTATGTTCACATGTATGTATACGGATAGAGGACAGATAGATATGATAGGTAGATAGATGATAGATAGATAGATGATAGATAGATAGATAGATAGATAGGTGTCATTTTAATAGAAGAAGAATAAGTAGAAAATAATTGAAAATCAAAGACTTGCTAATATTTTGAAAATTAGAAATCTAGGTAAAGAAGCAGCACGTTCTATGTTATTCAATAAAGTAATGTAGGACTGTTCTTTCAACAAAATATAGAAGGGAATGTATAACATTCACCAGAAGACTAATATCATTCACTGAATGATTAAAAAAAAGTATGGTGTAATTCAGTTTAATTAACTAAAGAAAATAATTTCCTTCTGATTTTTAATACTGAAATCGATGTGTAAAGTTTGATTAATCTTATTTAAACATTATTCTTTTCTTTTTTAAAAACTATTTATTTATTTTGGGGCGCCTGGGTGGCTCAGTCGGTTGAGCGTCCGACTTCAGCTCAGGTCATGATCTCGCGGTCTGTGGGTTCAAGCCCCGCGTCAGGCTCTGTGCTGTCATCACAGAGCCTGGAGCCTGTTTTGGATTCTGTGTCTCCCGCTTCCTCTGACCCTCCCCTGTTCATGCTCTCTCTCTCTGTCTCAAAAATAAATAAATGTTAAAAAAATTAAAAAAAAAAACTATTTATTTTGAGAGAGAGAAAGAGTGTGAGCAGAGGGCGGGGAGAGAGAGGGAGAGAGAAAACTCCAAGCAGGCTCCACGCTGTCAGCACAGAGCCTGATGCGGGGCTCGAACCCACAAACTGTTGACATCGTGCCTGAGCCGAAAACAAGAGGTGGATGCTCAGCTGACTGAGCCAGCAGGTGCCCCTAAACATTGTTCTTTTAAAAGTTATTATTTTTATAAAATCTTTCTTTTTTTAACTTTTAACATTCTCTACATTCTTTAACTTATTAAAATATGTGGTTTTTTCATTCCTGTTTGTAGTTTTAGGTTTTCATAGGATTTTGAAAGTGTTTTATTTTTTAAATGTTTACTTATTTATTTTGAAGGGGAGGGAGAGGAAGGAGCAGAGAGAGGGAGGAAGATAATCCCAAGCAGGCTCCACAGAGTGAAGCCGAACGCAGAGATGCATCTTATGAACCGTGAGATTATGACCTGAGCTGAAATCAAGAGTTGGTCGCTTAGCCCACTAAACCACCCAAATGCCCCAGGCTTTCATAGGATTTTAAAAAGTTAATTAAAATTTAAACAAATGCCCATACATTTTTTTATAGCTGTACTTTCAGAAAAACTAATTACTTGTGTTGGAAAATATAGACTGGACAAACTGCTACCTAATACAAAAGAATATCGTGTCATCGATGTTAAACATTTTACATTAACCAGGAATTGTGATAGCTTCTACCTTTAGCCTTCACATATTAGAATAATAATGTAAGGGGATATCATGTTCCACTCCTCTTTTATATCTATTTGAGGTAGTACCTGTGCATGTGGCTAAAAGAAAAATAAAAATGTAATGAAATTACATGATAGATGTAGAATTTTGAAAAATATTCGACAAGATTACACTACAGAATATCTTTGCCTGTATTCATCTGTCTATCGTCTTCTTCCTCCTCCTTCTCATCATCTATCATTCCATCCAGGTAAGTGTGTTTATCACACAAACACAAAATATGGGTGTGTTTATCAAGGATTACTTTGGAAGCTGGGGCACCTGCGTGGCTCAGTCGTTTAAGCATCTGACTTCGGCTCAGGTCATGATCTCATGGTTCATGGGTTTGAGCCCCGTGTTGGGCTCTGTGCTGACAGCTCAGAGCCTGGAGCCTGCTTCGGATTCTGGGTCTCCCTCTCTCTGCCCCTTTCTTGTTTGTGCTTTGTCTCTCTTTCTCTCAAAAATAAACACTAACAACAAAAACAGCAACAATTTTTTTAAAAATAATTACACTGGAAGCAAAGCAGAACATATATATTTCCCTTCATTAACCCTTATACTTTATTATCTGAATCACATCCTACTCACTAAATTTCCTGAGCAGAAGTCTTTGAAAGAAAAGCAATTCATAAGAACATAAATTTGGGCTTTATATCTGTAAAGTGAGTAGTTGAGTTCATAACTTAAGAGATAGAAATTAAGAGTTAGTAGAGGGACTGGAATCCTGTATAATGTAGAATGTATAAGTGTACAATGAAGAATTTCTTTAAGATTCTATAAATCACTTCAAAATGAAGATAAAACATTTAAAATAGTGACTGTTATGTGTAGTACAAACAGAGAAACTTGAACTGCATTAGCATGGAGCAATTCATGGATTTTATTATATCAAAAGAGGAAAATGAATAAAATGATAAATTATAGAGAAGTTTAAACCACTTCATGAATAACAAGTTACATAGTGAGTACATGATAGAAATTAGGGTGTTTTAAGTGTGTGTACTCATGTTCAAAGTTGATACAAACACACAACAGCATCACTAATTTTAGTAGTTCAAATTCTATCTTGTTATGAACTATCTCAGCTATGGTTCATAAAAAAATTAAAATTAGGACATGAACAGTTACACGTGTTCACATGTTAACTGCTAAATAAATGATTTCCAAGGACCAGTAGAAAAAAATGAAAAAAAAAAAAAGATTGCTTGCCAAATAGATAAAAACATTTTTATTTTCTTTTATTATTCTATTATTTACCGTTATTTCTAGATAGAAATACAAAAATGATTATAGTTAAGCAATAATAAATATCTGTGTAATGTTCAATTTGATGGAATACTATGTGAAAAATAGTTATATTAACATATGTATTATTTGTGGGTTAATACACTTCCATTGATAAACGATAATGGAAAAATAAATTGATAGTTATGCATGTATTGGTTGGTTTAACTTTCTTGTGTCACCCTTTTCTATGTATCTTTTAATCTTTACAATTTTAGCTTTACTTTATAGTTATGTAAAAGTAACTTAAATATAGTTACATTAGTACTCTGGGGGACTAATTTTGGAACTGCTTCAAGAAAAAAAATTACAATAATGTGACCATATTAAAGAAATTTAATGAGTATTTTTATATCACATTAATTAAATTTAAGTCTTATAAAATATTGATTTATCATTGCCATTTTTTAGAATCATCATTTTAGCTGGCATCATCAAGTAAATAACTGTTAAACAGTGTTATAATTGTTTAAGTTGATACTAATTTAAAAAAAAATCAGGGGCACCTGGGTGGCTCATTTGGTTAGACTTCAGCTCAGGTCATGATCTCTCGGTCTGTGAGTTTGAGCCCTGTGTCAGGCTCTGGGCTGACAGCTCAGAGTCTGGAACGTGCTTCGGATCCTGTGTCTCCCTTTCTCTCTGCACCACCCCTACTCATGCTCTGTCTCTCTTCGTCTTTCAAAATTGAATAAATGTTAAATGTTTTTTTTTAAATCATAAAACAGTCATCTAAGTCACAGGGTGAAAGAATTATGTGACTGCTGTTTATCTACACAGAGTGGAAAAATACTGGTCCAAGCTTTATTCTAAGTCATTATTTCATTTGATTTTCTTATGTCCAGTAACTAAACTTCAATACATATTTTTTGCATAGGTTTTAGTTGGTTTAGTTAAAATGTAGAATATTTTTAGTGCATGAAATATTTTTGATGTATGGAATATTAAATTTTCTTCTCTCTATACATTGTTGAAAAATAAATGTGTTATAATTTTGAATTATTATATGCTCACATTGATTCCTGGGGACAAAACTCACTACTGTAATGATTGCTTCAATAATCAAATCTTGTTGAATAATATTTTAGACAGCAGCATACAAACAAACATTAAAAAAAAAAAAAACAAAGATAGGGGCGCCTGGGTGGCTCAGTCGGTTAAGCATCCGACTTTGGCTCAGGTCATGATCTCGCGGTCCGTGAGTTCGCGCCCCACATCAGGCTCTGTGCTGACAGCTCAGAGCCCAGAGCCTGTTTCTGATTCTGTGTCTCCCTCTCTCTCTGACCCTGCCCCGTTCATGCTGTCTCTCCCTGTCTCAAAAATAACTAAACGTTAAAAAAAAAAAAAAAAGATATTTTTATAAAAATTGTGTTTTAATGGCCAGTTCCTTAGTCATCATGTATTCTTTGAAATAATGTAGGGTTTTAACCACACAAAAAAATGTACCTACCTTAACTAAATGGAGAATACAGTCATTTTGACAATTGTATTTTCTTAAATCAGAGTGGGGTTAAAGCAATGACCTTCAAACTTTGGTATCCATCAGAGTTTACAAGGAGAAGTCTAACCATCTGCATTTTTCTACCAACAAAAATAAACCCCAGCAGACTGTGTGGTCATGCCACTGTAGACAGAAGTGGGAAAATGATATGATGGGGAGGAATTAGCTAAGAAAGCCAGTCAGAACCAATATGGCATGTGGCTGAAATGGTACCACGGCCAGACTCAGTGGATACAGAGCTGCCGAACTGTTGTGTTGGAAAGGCACAAGCCGGAGTCCATGGTATGTGTGTTGGGCTGAGTCTTTAGGGATAACTTAATACTTCAGACTGTGGAAATCTAGAAGTTACAGGGACCAGAATGCATTCTGGTTCTTTCAGTGTAGGAATTTTTATTAACAAAAAAATAAAGTATTCTGTAATCAAGTTTTAGGGTGTATTTTGTGGAGAATATATAATAAATCATGTCTTACACAATTTCGATAACTATAAAAGGATGATGGGGCTTTCAGTAAAATATAAAAACGGAAACACAAAGCGGGTAGAAAATTCTAACACATTCCCATTAGTTTGGTGTGTTTAAACATATCCTTTCAATGTTTAAGAATAAATTGTTATAACTAATAAATAAATGGATGAAAAATTCAATAAATATGAAATTACTATGATTGACATGAAAATTATAGTAATCAGTGTACCAGTGTTTTTTATTTAACAAAAAAGAAAAAGTTCTTTAAGAAAAATCACATTTCATGCTGTCTTTGTAAATTCTTTTAATATTCCTTGAAGCTAACTTTAGGTACACAATGAGCAAATATATTTACAACAAAAGCCCATTTTCAAGTACCTTACTCTAAAGATGGATGGGGTTTCTGTTTATAAATATATCATAAAAGTAAAAACCATATAAAACTATACTAATTCTTTATTCTACACTGTGCATCATACAAAATGGACAATCGATAGTAGTTATTGATGAATTGACTTATTTGTCTTGGCCTTGTTCCTATTTTATAAATGAAAAAAGAAAATTGAGTATTTAAAACAGAGACGTTTAATATAAAACATAAATAAATGCTACATATTCTCCTAGAAGAAAATTAAATCAAGATATATTTCTTTTAGAAGTAAGGACTTCTGTAACATCAGAAGTTGTCTTGTTGGGACACCTGGGTGGTTCAATCGGTTAAGCGTTGGACTCAATTTGGCTCAGGTCATGATCTCGTGGTTTTTGAGTTTGAGCCCCACCTCAAACAATGTGCTGGCAGTGTGGAGTCTGTTGGTATCCTCTCTCTCTCCCTCTCTCTCTGCTCCTCCCCTGCTCTTTCTCTCTCAAAATAAATAAACTTAAAAAAAAAAAAAAAAAAAAAAAAAAAAGAAGCCATCTTGCTGTGTTTCTTTCCAGTACTTTTCCTATAGTTTTTACTGTGTTAATCCTACATCACATATATATTTACTTCATTTCATAAGCACTTTCCTACAACACTAACGTTTCCCATAAACATTATAATGTCCACATAATGTTTCTCATGGTGTGTATGGCCTGGTCTGCAGCCCATTAATTGCTGAGGTTGTTTTGATTTAGATCAAAATGTCTTTATTCCATTCTCTTACAGAGAATTTAATCCCTTTTCTTTCCAAAGCTCTTCTCCTATGTAAAGATATAATCAACATATTTAGATCACTTGTCACATGCTTTCATAGGCTATAGTGTTGCAAATGGAATTCCTGGCCACCACTTCTGAAGTTAGTGATATACACTGCCAAGTTTCTTTCCACAAGGTGGCAATCTATGATCCTCCTTTTAGAATGTCAATCCCTAAGGGCAGGAATTCCTCTCAGCGTGTTCCCAAGATCTACTATATAGAAGGAACTCAATAAGTATGTATGTCATTTATGAAAGAAGAAATGGAGTAATGCAATCTGTAATGCAATATTATCGCATCCTTGAAATTACCAAATATGAAACGTGCATTCTCTGTTATCATAGATGAAAACATACTATGTGTTTTAATTTTATCTCATACATAGATCTCTGGCCATTGGGGTTTGCTTGAGGGGTGATGTGAGCCTGTCTCTTGCAGACAAGTGTGGGTTGAGGAGCCTCTAGCACCTGGGGTACCCAAGTGTTTCTCATTCCAGGACGACCCTGTCTCCCATTGGAGAAACGAGATTTCACGAGATAGACCTTCCTCTGGAGAAAGTGATTGGCTAGTGCCTGGGCCTGATTCAGCCATTCACTGAGCCGCCCCTGACGCTCAGAGTTTTCCAGCTCAGCCTCTGCTTCCCTGTTCTACCATCAGGATCTGCACTCACTCTTCATATACCCTAAGCCTCTGATGGGCTCTAACTGTACCCCATTTACCTTCCTGGGAAACCCCACACAACACCCACCCAGACCAGGCCCTGGCCTTGGCCCACAGGCATCTCCTGTGGTGTTCAAAAGAGAAGAACATTTCCTGATGCGGGGGCTTAGGTGGATGGGCCAGCTCTCTCATCCGAGGGTGCCAGCAGTTGAGCTAGGACAGAAAGAGAGAATAGTGCCCTAGGGCTGCTCTGCAGGGAAAGGCTCCAGGACCTGGCAACATAGTCTCCCGGGAAAGTTCTAGATACCTCACAGATGCTGGAAGGAAAACTGGCCCCCTTGGATTTGCAATGAAACGTAGCACTCAGATTATTGCAGCCTTAGACCTTGACAGATGTCAGATCGGGGCCCCAGATCTCTGTGCCAAAAGTCCATATCCACTACCTAGGGGCCCCTGGATTTACAGCTGGTTCATGCGTATTTCATCCCATTCTGGCTTCAGTAGGTCCCACCCCTTCCGAGCCTTGGGCCAGAATCCCTTCCCTGGCACCTGGCTAGGCCCCGAGGCAAGGCGCCAAGAGCCCGTGAATCTAAGTGACTCTAAGCGACTCTAAGTTCAGGGGCCTCCAGGGCATAATCATACATCATAATTTTTCACAATGTAAATTTTGATATATAATTAGGAAGCCATCAAAGGCATTGAAGGATCGGTATTGAATATAGAACATAAAAATCTGAAAGTAAAAATTCTAGTAGAAAAGAAAGCAGTTTTGTGTGACACCTTCATGTTTTAAGGACTCTCTGTGTTCTAACAATAGATCACAACAATGATTAAGATTTTGATCAATGCTGGGGCACCTGAGTGGCTCAGTCGGTTGAGCCTCCGACTTGGCTCAGGTCATGATCTCGCGGTTTGTGAGTTTCGGCCTGGCGTAGGGCTCTGTGCTGACAGCTCTGAGCCTGGAGCCTGCTTTGGATTCTGTGTCTCCCTCTCTCTCTGCCCCTTCCCCACTTGTGCCCTGTCTCTCTCTACCTATCAAAAAAAGATAAATGTAAAAAAAATTAAAAAAAAAAAGATTTTGATGACTGTTGAAGAACTACCTCACTAATGACAGTATGAAAGATTGTAGAAAAGAAAAACTTTTAATGTTGAGCACAGGCTAAACATATTCTAATATTTTATTTGTTCTTTGCTACTTTTATTTTATAACAATACACAATAACAATAGAGATATTAAGAGGAAAGGTATTGCTGATTTTCATATGAAAAAAAAATGCCCTGGGATATTGCGTTTCTGACGTATTCTAGTTTCATCTTTTCCATGGACATCCATCTTATTTAACTGTTTAAAAATGATATTATAAACTAGTGTTAAAATAACTATTGGGTTATATAAGAATAGTTGCCATAAACATATCCCTTCGTGTATTTATTTAGGAATGCATTATTTGATCACTGACCTCCATCCATAAACCAAGGTTCTGAATCACTTGCTGAGATTGCATCCTTATGAACAATAAAATAGGGGAAACTGTAGATTTTTTTAAGACATCCATACATTTAGGCAATTAGGAAAAGAAAAAAGTGTTCATGAATATCGTGAAGTGAAATTTGAGAAGACAATAGATGCTCTTACTGGAAGAACCTAACACAGATGAAAGTGAGGGTAGGTCCCATTGAGTGAAATGTGTGATGAGACATGGAATTGAGTAGAAATGAGATAAAGAATGTAAAAAATGATTTTTTAAGGAGAAGAAACTGCACGTTTAAAAACTTGGATGAAGATGAGAAAGTTCGGTTTATTTAAGACACCAAAGGGAGGTCAAGGTAGCAGATAAAACATTAGTAAGATCAGGTCACGTTCTATCGGACAAAGAAAGGAAAAGAATAAAAATAATCCTGTAGATTTGATCGTGAAATGAGAGTATTTTTGTCTTTTGAAATTATTTATAAAAAACACACAATAAATGTATATAATATAAATGTACATAGGATAGAAATATGTAGAAATAATATACACATATGATAAAATTAAAATATGAAATATATATATCTTTCAAAGTTGGAACGTCGCCTCCATGTTATTTAATTTACTCAATGTATTTGAAGACTACAGAGAGTTTATTTAATATGTGTATATCGGTCAAAAATACTACTTTTTCATATGTTTCAGGAGAATCTGGTGTGACCATCAGGGGAGACTCAGCTTCTCCTTGACAAATCCCAAATTAATTATTAGTTTTTTAATTCTATTTTTAAAGTAAGAAAAGAAAGTTTCAGAAGTCCAGGTTGCAGATATGAGCCAGAGGGATTGTTCCATAGAGCCCGTATTTTTCTACCCTTGATAATATCAGTAACAATTAGGTAATGTTAGGTACAAAAATAAACAATTGAGTAAAATGACCATCTTTTTTACTGATTGGACATCTCTTGGAACTATATAAAAGGTCTGAGAATTCCTTCTCTTCTCTCAGCTACCTCCCTCCCAACTGTTGAATAGTAACAAAAATGATTTGCCAGTTTCCAGCCTTTTGGGCAAAGGCTGGTCACCACTACTCTTCCTCTCATGGATCAGCTTCTCTTTTTATTTCTAGGAAGATTAATATTTTTAGAGGCACCTTGGTGGCTCAGTCTGTTAAGCATCTGACTTTGGTTCAGGTCCTGATCTCAAGGTTTGTGAGTTTGAGCCCTGCGTCGGGCTCTGTGCTGACAGTACAGAGCCTGCCTCTGATCTTGTGTCCCCTTCTCTCTCTGCCCCTCCCTGGCTTGAGCATGCTCTGTCTCTCAAAAACTTAGTCATCTTTTAAAAATAAATAAACATTTTAAAAAAGATTAATATTTTCCAACCTTTTCCTTCTTATTTGGGGCACTGAAATGATGCCTTTTTTATTTTATGTAGGTATTACAAAAAAGGAAGCACACAAAAATTCTCAGGAAAGAGCATTCCAGGTTTTCCTTTTTTTTTTAATTAGGATGAAAAATTTCTTAAGAAATTAGGGTATCATTGGTCGTGGTGCACCCCGTTTTCCTTGTGACAATATGCCCATTACATCTGTTCACACATGATGAAATTATTGACCTGTGGAAATGTCCGAGGGTAAACATGACATTGAACATAGTTTTCTCTCTCACTGTTTTCGCTTACAGACACTGAGGCCCTGCTTTGATAATATATCAACTTCACTTTGCCTTGGTCTTCTTAGCTATGTGTTACTTCACCAATATTTTTAAAGAATCAATAATAAAGCTTTTCCATTCAGGCTTCTGTAGCCCACATGTGTGAATGAAAACATAGAGAATATGTAAGTTATTTAAAATGTTGATGACATTTCCACTAGGCAACTTGCATTCTGTATTTTTGTCGTCACCGGATGAGATTACATTTATGAGCACACACACACAAAAGTTTTATTGTAAAGCACACACAGATTTGACTTGAAGTGAATCCATTTCATAATTAAGTTTGACAGAGATAGCATTAAAAAGTAGAGTAGAGTAGAGTATAAAGCAGATATCCAGAAACTTAGAAGGAAAAATATGTACCGATTCTGTTAAAAGAAAGAAAGAAAGAAAGAAAGAAAGAAAGAAAGAAAGAAAGAAAGAAAGAAAGAAAGAAAAAGGAAGGAAGGAAGGAAGGAAGGAAGGAAGGAAGGAAGGAAGGAAGGAAGGAAGGAAGGAAGAAAACGGGAGAAATCCATGGAGGCAAATTGCTGATTATATTTCTCTTCTATAATATACGATTTTCTTTACACAAAAATAAGAAACAAAGACCTGAAACACTGGGGCAATGTGATCTGTGATCAACATGAAAAGAAAGTTAACTTAGAAGGAAAGAAAGCTGTTAGAGAAGCTACAAGTAGAGAATCAGACTGGAATCTGGAAAACCAAATGAGAATTTTATAAGAAAAGTGAAAGAAACTGACAAATACCTGACAAAAAACCATAAAGAATATTTAAATAAATAGAGTTAGCATTAGGTAAAGAATAGAAGCCTCATTATCTCATGTTAGATAGTAAAAATCTGGTAAAAAAAAAATTGCTCTTCCTCATATAACTTAGTTATCACTCAGAGGTTTTTGAGTTCCTGCAAATACTATCAAGATGATAATGTCTTTCTCGAAAATGATGAACCATCATTTCTTAAGACCACTGATAGGGGCGCCTGGGCGGCTCAGTTGGTTGAGCAACCCAATTAGGCTCAGGTCACGATCTCGTGGTTTTTGAGTTTAAGCCCCGCGTAGGGCTCTGTACTCACAGCTCAGAGCCTGGATCCTGCTTCACATTCTGTGTCTCCCTCTCCCTCTGCCCCTCCCCTACTCATGTTCTGTCTCTCTCTCTCTCACTCTCAAAAATAAACATTAAAAAAAAAAACCTAAAAAAAAAAGATCACTGATATAATTTAGATGTATAGTTATAAAAACTTTATATAAATATTCATTTATTTATAGTTAAGATAGGAATAGAGATATGTTTTTTTTAATTTTTTAAACGTTTATTCAGTTTTGAGAGATGGAGAGACAGAGCATGAACGGGGGAGGCCAGAGAGAGGGGAAGACATAGAATCTGAAGCAGGCTCCAGGCGTTGAGCTGTCAGCACAGAGCCAGATGTGGGGCATGAACTCACGAACTGTGAGATCATGACCTGAGCTGAAGTCAGACGCTTAACTGACTGAGCCACCCAGGCACCCCCAAAATACAAATATATTTTCAAAGGGAGAAATATAATTATATAGATGTATATATATCATTAAATTAGTTTAAAGAAGTATATTTTTAGATACAATGCAAATTAGTAACAAAAAGTACATCTTAATAACTCTCGTCTTCGAGATAGAGTTTTTTTCCAAGTGAGTCTTACCTGGACCCCTCTATTTGTAATTTATGCCTCTTGCAATCTGACAGATGATATGTTTGAGTGTACCTCTTACCCTGCATGGTCTTAATGTTTTTACTATAAAGATGGCTCTCTGAAAAGAGATGTCAACACTGTTAAATTGAAAGCCATTTCATTTGTTTTAATTTATATGAAACTGAATTATATTTTTGGCTTCCACTTAGTGGAAGGTCATTAGAGTGTAATTGTCCCATCAGCGATAGTCAGAAAATGTAGGCATGAAGCCATAAACGATAAATTCATTTCACTGATCCTTTGGGGTTTGTTTTAATGCCTTTTTGTCTGTTAGCTTTCCAACGATGTTGGATATCGTAGACAAGATGAAAAGCAGTGATGATTGGTCATATTCATAGTAAATTCATTTTTTTTTCAGCTGGTTCCCAAATGAATATTTAATATTAACATGGTGAACAGTGTTTCATGCCTACTAATATGAAGGTGACATTGCTGTTTTTGTTTTTGTTTTTATTTTTCTTTCTCTCCAGAGTCATTACTGCCTAGAGATGGTTGTGGTAATAGTTTAGGAAATGGAATTAGAGGATGCTTAATAAAATGGTGTTTTGCTGATATCCCTGAATATTGTTTCCTTTTTCTAGCTGATTTCTCACAATGAAAATACTAAATACTATTGTAACAGTATGAGGATTTTGTGAATCTGAGCTGCTCTGTAGAACACTGCACCAAGTTTGATCTCAGATGAACCCTGATACTTGTCACGCCTACTATGTTCAGAATCCCCTCCAAAAAGAGTGGCCACCAGGGATTATTTTCACATAGGATGCTGTCCTCTGAATCATGTGACCTGGATGCTTGGGTCAAAGTAGACTGAGATTGGTCCTTAAAATAAAGGGCAGTCGTCATTAGCCTAAATCGGTGATATGAAGTCTTGCCAAAGAACATGCCCTATTTTGATGGTGACTCGTTAGACCAATCTGATCTTCTTCAAGGAGTTTGGACACAAAACACACAGACACACAAATATAGGACATAAAGACAACCCATAGGGGGCACGTGGGTGCCTCAGTCCATTAAGCGGCCGAATTTGGCTCAGGTCATGATCTCATAGTTCATGGGTTTGAGCCCCACTTTGGGCTCTGCACTGTCAGCACAGACAGACCTGTCTGTGAGAAGCTGTGAGCACAAAATGTCCTGAAGTAGGGAAAGCAAAGTAAGAAGTCACTGGAAGTGTTATCAGATGTAAGCAGAGAAGAGAAACAGAAAAGCCACAAGACAAAAGTAGCTAAGTGAGTAATGCAGGGCTGCTATTCGGCTGGCACACACTGGTATGGCCACTCTCTCTTTTAAGCATTGAAATACATTGAAAATAATTGGCAGATTGCTGCTTCTCAAAGGTTCCTATGCATCCATTCCTGGCCACCAGCTACCCTGGCCACTGTCCTATATCCAGAAACTAAAGTGCAAGGAACATTTATTCTGATGGATTGAGGATTGTGCCTTACTGATGATTAAATATTTCCATTTTTACTCCTGCACATTAAGGTGCTATGAAGGCTTGCCCCTGAGGAAATAACAGGGTCCTGATCCATATTCTGTAAGACCTCGCAGGTCCGTAGGAGGCTTGATTACAAGGTTGTGTCAAGTGCTTATTCACTTCTCTGACACGTTATCACAAAAAGTGTCTGTATTTGAAGAAATTTCTATTCTTTCCAATCAGATCAGGTGAGCCTGACCATAATACAGGTTACCAAAAATATAAAGTTGGCTTCCAAAAACAAAAACAAAACCTGTTTAAGGAGACTCAAGGTATATGGCATTATCATTCTTATGCTCTGAGTTGTACTCAAAGCATAAATGTCACGAAACCTTCCCACACTTCCAAGAGCTAGATATACATGTGAATTACTTATAGTTTCATTAGTAGTTTTGGTTAATCACATTCTAGAGCACAGTGTTCTTAAACAGATAAATCATAAGAGAAATTGAAGTACTTCCATCGTTTTCTGGTTACTTATATCAGCCATATTACATATAATGGAAATTATTCCATAAAACATAAATACAAATAGTGCATATATATATCTTTTCACGTGCATATATAAAATGTGTGTGTGTGTGTGTGTGTGTGTGTGTGTGTGTGCATGTGTCTTTATGCAATCTGTGATACAATAGAGACTCCTAGATCACAGGAATCCAAAGTCTCTTCTCTTTCCCGGATACACAGTTAGACTTCACTTTCTAGTTTCCCTTGAGGTTAGCAGTGACCATGTGACTGAGTTGTTGTCTGTCACAGCAGAAGTGTTATATGCTACTTCCCTGAACGACCCACAGAAACTCCCTCAGGGTTCCTTTATCTTTCTGGCTGGCTGGACTGAAGACAACTTCCAGAGTAAACTTGGAAGCCAGGAGTCGAAACGGAGCACACGGCCTAGGGACACCCTGTTGCTCTGTTTACTGCATAGCACTGCTGTCTCAGAAAAAAAAAAAATTATTATGTTTTAGATATTTTGTAGTTTTGGGTCTACTTGCTATAGCAATTACTCTATCCTAACTTGTTCATGGTATTAAATAGTAACCCTTAGAAGAGAAGTTTAGCTTGTAAGAGATTTAGAACGTGTTATCCGTAAAATAAAAGAATAAATTCAGTATCCTATTGAGTTTATGTATAAAAAGAATAATGTTTAAATCTTGGTGATACCGCTAGGTTTCCGGCCAAGTACTACTAAAAGCTATGACGGAAGTTACATGAGAGCAAACATCCCATTTTATTTTGGTTCGATAATGTACACCTTGCACTCAGAATGGTTCTTGACATATGGCAGTTTGTCCATAAATACTTATTAAATAAATACGCAAGAATTGCGATTTATGAAGATGATCTGTTAATTTTCTAAAATGTTTTTCTTAAAATTGAGCTCTCAACTTTATCTGATGATTTCCCAACATGGCAAAACTTAAAATTGGGTAATTTGAGGACAGTATTTAAAAATGAGGTATGAGGGGGTGTCTGGGTGTCTCAGTCATTTAAGTGTCCGACTCTTGATTTTGGCTCAGGTCATGATCTCATGTTTTGTGGGTTTGAGCTCCACATTGGGCTCTGTGCTGAAAGTGCAGACCATGCTTGGGATACTCTCTCCCTCCCTCTCTGCCCCTCCCCCAATCATGGATATGTGTGTGTGTGTGTGTGCGTGCGCACACACACACGCACACACACATTCACTCTCTCTCTCTCTCTCTCTCTGTCTCAAAATAAATAAATAAACTTAAAAAAATAAGGTGTGAGCACGGTGACCAAAGTGCAAACAATTCACAATGAATAAATAGCACAGTGTCCTGTAACTAGTAAGAGAAACTTACTGTCATCTTGCAGAAACTGCAATCTTCAGGCTAAAGATTTAGCTATCTCCCAACAACCCTACAGAAATGATTCAAAGAAATAAGTACTTCAACCGCACTCCCCACATACCGTCCAATTCCCACTTGTGGTGACCAGTGGCTGACCCAAGTAGCCATTTCTGGACAAGTATTCTTATACCTGGTAGGTAATAAATAGATATGAGGAAGGGGCAACATAATGTGTGGGCTTGTTTAAGTTTATCTATTTATTTTGAGAGAGAGAGAAGCAGAGGCGGGGTCAGGGGGGAGAGAGAGAGAGAATCCCAAGCAAGCTCTGCACTATATCAGTGAGGTTGAGCTCTCAACTTTATCTGATGATTTCCCAACATGGCAAAACATGGCCAGAGGTGGGGCTTGATATCAGGAACCATGAGATCATGACCTGAGCTGAAATCAAGAGGCAGACTCTCAACCAACTGAGCCACCCAGGTGCCCCTAATACGTAGTATTTAATCACTCCCCGCCTTGACGTGTAGTTTAAATTCTAAAGCATGAGATAAAGATGAAGAAATTAAAGTGATAGGATACAAAGTAACTTCTACTGATAAAGTCATACAGAAAAACAAAAATTAGATGTGCCCACAATTTGCTTTCCTCTCCTGGGATTAGCATGTGGGAAAGCCTATCCTCAAGAGAAATTGGATCTTGAAACTCTCCCTTAAATATCCTGAGCCCCAAAAGTGAGGATAGAGGAAAACAGCCACTTAAACTTTCTCAAGAAGGAAGGATTGAGTCTGAACACTAAAATAGTGGAAGTGTAGGAAAATACAGCCTGCTCAGGCATGCAGACTGGAAAATGTGAATAAGAAAGTTTCAAGCCACTTACGCTCATGCTCAGCATTTTCTCCAACAATTCCTCCTTGTCTGTTTCCAGACCTCTTCCTCTTCATTAGCTCTCTCCAATCAGCATGGCGGACACACACTTGTCTCCTCCATTCCAAAAGTAAATATATTTCCTATGGATCCCCTTCCTCTCAACTAAAGCTTTTACTGGCCAAGTTTTACAAAGCAATTTTCTTTACGCTCTGGCTCCATTTTCCGACCTCCTGCAACTCCACTTTTCAATTTGTGGGCATTTAGCTTCCACTGTTCCATTCATCAATCTATGTTTGCTAATATTAAAAAAGGGATCACAGGTCCAAAATGGAGACACTGGTGCCAAGCCCATGTCAACAAACCAAGACTTAGTAGTAACCTAAGGGCAGTTTCAGCCTCTCCCAGGAGTGTAACCTTTAACTGGTCAGTCTGGAGTTACTTGGTCAGCATCAATGAGGTAATCCACTGGATAGACCCCATCTGTCCCCCATAGGAAGGTGACCTTGTTGGAAACCCATTCTTTCCTTGTCTCTCTCACCTTTCTGACTAGAAAACCCTTCCATTTGGTACAGCTTCTTGGAGAGCCTTTTTATTTGCGGGATGTCAATTCATGAATTGTTGTCTAAAACCAATTTGCTATTTAAATTTACTCAGTTGAAAATTTTGTAACACTAAGATCACATGAAAGTTCCTATTTCCAATGGCATTTTTCAGGTCTCTCTCTCTCTCTCTCTCTCTCTCTCTCTCTCTCTTTCTCTTTCTCTTTCCTCTCTTTGTCTCTCTCTTAATTTACCCTCTCTGATGTATCAACGGACTCAACCACACCCTCTTGGAAAAATTCCTTTTCTGTGACATTTCACCCTTTTCTTCCTCCTTCTGACATTCAAGCTCTATATCTCAGTGTTTGTGGCATCTCCTCTTCTATTGGGCCATTAATCATTTGTGTTACTCAAGTTTGATCCTGAGTCTTTCATTTTTTTTTAATCTTAAAACTACACTCCAACCACAGACCATTTTATCCTCTCTCTTTGGCTTCACATATATTTTTATCTTTAGATCTGTATACTCAGGTATTTATTTGACATTTCCACTTTTAAGATCTAAATTGATATTAAAGCCATGTTCATAAGTTCTTCATAATCTAAATTAACTCCATAATCTAAACTGATTTCCAAACTTCCATCTCAATATTTCATGACTTATTCCTGCAGTTAGTTGTATCAGTAATCTGAGGTAGGAATGAACATTTCATTCTTTCCACCTCCCACAGCTGACAAGTCATAATATTTTATTGGAAATAACTAAAAATAGATATATTTTACTCAACTGCTTATGTCTTGCTTCATTGATTCAGGGAACAGGGGAAATAAAGTGATAGATAAAAATGAATACATTTCAGAGGGCTCTAAGAAAAGGTAGCACCCAAGTCATATTCCTAGTAGAGACAAAGTCATGAAACTAGATGTGGAAAGTGCTTTTGCTTGTTTGTTCCAGGCAGAGAGAGAAGAAAGAGGCAATGATCCTATGTAGTTTTGAATTTGAGATATGATGAAAGACAAAAGATTGGAACAGAATAAGGGAGAGGAAAACAGTAAGGGCAGAATGGGGAGATGTATCGAAGCCATCAAATTGGAACTTTCTTATGGGAAAATAACATATGGTTTATGGTTTTAGATGAGTATTTTTGTTTCCTTTTAAAATATTTCTTAAAGTTTGAGAACAGTTTTAGATTTACAGCAAAATTATAAAGATAATACAGAGAATTCCTGTATACCCCACATCCAAGATCTCCTATCATTACCATCTTATATTAAATAAACCAACAAATACATTATTATTAACTGAAGTCCAAACTTTATTCAAATTTGCTTAACTTATACTTAATGCACTTTTTCTCTTCTAGGACCCCACCTAGGATACCACATTACATTTAGTTGTCATGTCTCCTTAGACTCCCTTTGGCTCAGTTTTTTGTTTGTTTGGTGGGTTTTTGTTTTGGGGTGTGTGTGTGTGTGTGTGCGTATGTGTGGGTGTGTGTGTGTGTATTTGACATTACTTAGTTTTGACAACTTTGAAAATTTTGAGTACTGCTCAGATATGTTGTAGATTGCATCACAAATAGAATTCTCCTGGTGTTTTCCCCCATGATCGTATGGGTTTATGAGCTTTTAAAAGAAAGACCACAAAGGGAAAATGACTTTTATTTCATTTTCTTATACACATGTATGAAGTAGCACAATGCTGGACAGGAGAGGTGAGAGAAGAGATTCTTGTCCTGTCTCTGATCTTAGAAAGAATGGATCCAGTTTTTCACCATTAAGTATTATGTTAGCTATAGGCATTTTGTAGATGTCCTTTCTTTTTAGTTTTTTATAAGTGCTTTAATTTTTTTTTTTAATATTTATTTTTGAGAGAGAGACAGAGCGCAAGCAGAGGAGGGGCAGAGAGAGACACACACACACAGAATCTGAAGCAGGCTCCAGGCTCCAAGCTGTCAGCACAGAGCCCAATGCAGGGCTCAAACTCACAAGCTGAGAGATCATGACCTGAGCTGAAGTCAGAGGCTCAACCGACTGAGCCACCCAGGCTCCCCTAGATGTCCTTTAAAAAGTTAGGGAAATTCTCTTCTATCCCTAGTATGCTGAGAGTGTTTGGGGTCTTTTGTTTTCTCATCATGAACAGATGCTAAATTTTGTGAAATGCTTTTCTGTATTGATTGATCTTTAGTTTACTCTGTTGCTGTATTGGAACACACTGATTGATTTACTAATGTTGAATCTGCCTTACATCCCAGGAATAGGTTCCTATTCCTCCACAGAAACTGGGGGGTAGAGGCATTATCTTCCTTGCTGGTCACATGTCAGTCCTACTCTCCTGAAAAAGACAGTCCTGGGTTGTAAACCTGACAAGAAGCTGTTTAAAAAAAGATTTACATACATCTCAAAGGAGTAGAGTAAGAATTTGCAATTGCAGGCTTACAAAACAAATGTTCTAAAAAAAAAAAAAAAAAAAAAAGGGAAAAAGGGAGGTAGGGTGTCTCTCCCATTATTTTAACAGGGAAAATCATTTTTATTTTATTTTTAATTTTTATGTGACCTTGCAGTTGGTGGTGGTGGAGGAAACATTATTAGGTTTGGCTTATGCTTTATTTTTATTTTTATTTTTGTTTATATTTCTAAAGATTTTTTTAAAAAGTTTTCATTTATTTAAGCAATCTTTATACCCAAAGAGGGGCTCAAACTCACAACCCTGAGATCAAGAGTCACATGCCCTACTTACTAACGCAGCCAGCCAGGCGCTCCCCTGTTTTTCCTTTTTTTGAAAGATTTTTATTGGGTTTGGTATATATTTTAGAGGTCAAAATGACTGAATTTGCTGATGGATTTTGATGTTGACATGACAGTTAAGAAATAAGGCAAGATAATCGAACTAAGTAATCGGTGAGTTGTAGCGCTATTCATTACAACGTGAGCACAGGGAAATGGGAACCTGGATTACTCCCTGTTATTTGTTAGGTTTCAGTGAATTATTTGATGTTGAAATGCAGCTGAATTTGGGGCAATCGGGGATTCAGAGCAGAGGTGATGGCCCCAGGCATACCATCTAGAGTCCTTGTAATGTAGATGATTCGTGTAGATGGGGTGCTGAAGATCATCCAGAGAGTACAGGTATTTACCCGAAGGAATCTGATGAAAGATTAGGTCCCAAGGAACTCAAACATTTAGAAGACTAAGCACAGAGAATGAGAAGAGGGAAATTAGGAGAAAATGAGGGAAACATGGAGTCTTTGGAGGCAATTAAAGAAAGACGTTCAGGGAGAAAGGAACTGGTATGTGTCAAACCCTTCGAAGTGTTTGATTCTATCCTCACTTTACAGCACTCTTTCTGTGACCCCCTGGTGTTCAAACACACCTCACATGCACCCTATCCCTTATCTTCTAGAACCTTTGAGTCCCCTGATTTTCCTTCCCCAATACAATCTGGATTCCATCTCCTTTTCACCTGATTTTTCAGGGCTCATTTTAAATCTCTCTCTCCTTCAGAAAGACCCCCCCCCCCAACTCCTCCTAATCATTTAGATCTTTCTGGTAGGTAAGCTCATTGTGCCTCGTAGCTCTCTGTCCTAGCACTTAACCACCTTTCAACTAGAAAACTTGTGTAGATTTTTTAATACCTCTTGCCTTCAATAGATTATAAGCTTTAAAAATTCAGCAACCAGATGGTCTTGTTCACTTCTATTTTCCCACCACTTGGCACAAGGAAGCATATTTGTCGTATAAATGAGACAATAAATGAAACAAATGGCAAACTATTTTGGCTTTTACCGGACTGTTTAATGCAACCACAGGAAATAATCTTTCCAACTTGCTCCCATGCAAACGAAATGTACATTTATTTAGTCAGTACTTTAAAAGTCGGTAGAGGTTGTGGAAATAAATAAAGGAAACTTCACTTAAAAGGTGATAGGGGGAGCTCTCGCCCACCTAGCCTTCACAGCAGCCTGCATTACCAGCCAGAAAAAGGAAGATAAGAACTATCTTGACAAGGGAGGACATTTTTTCACAAAAGAATTTTATCTCTTGCTTCTAGGAAAAAGAAGGAAGATCTCTCCCTGCCACAACAATGCACTAAGGGCAGTTTGCAGCCAGTGAGAAACCACCGCAACCTTGAACTCTTCTTCTTCTCCAATGAACTTTTGTTTAAAACATCCCTCCCGTATTTCCTTCTAAAACCTAATAAAAACTGACCTTCCCTTTGTCTCTTTAGATTTGCCTGTGGTTCATTATAGCTTACTTGTCCTGAATTGCAATTCCTCTGCTACTCCCTAAAGTAAACTCTGGTAAAATAACTGGCTATTTTACTTCTAAGGTTGACAATGTTAAGATAATAATAAAGCCACTCCATTCAATTTTTTTAAAGGTGTTTTCGCTTAAAAGAATCATTCTGCAAATGCATCACATCAATATGCCAGTAAGAACAAATACCATGTGACAATTAAATTGATTTCTGCATCTCATCGATTAAAGTGAACATTGCCTTCACACGCCATTGAGTTCTCATATCGTAAACAGTAATTAAGATATTAATCACAGAGATTCTCAGATGGTTGTTTCAGTGGAGAGATTTTCTTTCTTTCTTTCTTTTCTTCCTTCTTTCTTCCTCCTTTCTTCCTCCCTCCCTCTCCCCCTCTTTTCTTCCCTCCCTCCTTCCTTCCCTCCCTCTCTTATTCCTTCCCTCCCTCCCTCCCTTTCCTCCTTCCTTCCTTCCCTCCCTCCCTCCCTTTCCTCCTTCCTTCCTTCCTTCCTTCCTTCCTCCCATCCTTCCTTCCTTCCTTCCTTCCTTCCTTCCTTCCTTCTTTCCTTCTTTTTTATCAATCTCCCCTTATTACATTATAGTGATCCTACCCATTATGATCTGGAGATTAAACACACCATATAATCATTTCCATAAAGCCTGTTAACGAGGAAGTTTCTCTATTTTTATTTAGGTAATTTACTTGCATAACACTGACTTGCGGTGTAAGCCGTAATAGTTCTACTGAAACAAAATGAATTTTTTTATAGGATATTCTCATTGCACATAGTAATGTGATTGCTTCTTTAATTAAAATGATTTCTTATTTGCCAAGGAAAGACAAACAGCAGTAACACAAAAAAAGAAAACCAAAGCAAATTTAGACCTCGATAGCTTTACTTCAGATAGTATTGCATTCGAATGCAAGAGGCTCGTGGATATTATCCCATTAGAGATTCTCCGAGAACCGACTAATTCCATTAAACAATGTGTTGCTAGCACCACTATGTGTAACATGCAAAACACATGTTGTTCTTGCAAAGCAAATTGGGCATCAGTACATAGGAATATGAATTTTAGCTGCTAAAATGAAGATAGTCCACTTGCCCTGGGTGGCTAAGAAGTTCTATACTTTAAATATAAAGAACATATATTGTGGGGAAAAAAAAAAAAAAAAAAAAACCAGCTATTTTTACAAAATCATTCCAGTCAATGAATAATGAAAGAAATGCTCAGGCAAGTATGCGCTGTGAGGTTAAAGCACTTTTGTGTCGTGGCTGTTGGTGTCCATTTCTTCAGTTTCATTTGCATCTGGATAAGCAATATCTAACTCTATTAATTTATTATAAAACTTGAAAAAAATACTTTTGTCTAGACCACTTAAAAGTGTAATATAAAATTGTTTGGCCCGTTGCATTGCACTCCATTGAGTAATAATCTGCATGTTGAATTAAATGATCTCCAGAAGTCTTTAAAAACACATTTTTTTCACATCCTAAGACTTGCAAAGCTATGACTCTGTGTTCGTGGGTGAAAGAGAGCTGATGATCATCTCGGACTGAGTGTGGACTCAGCATATGTTTGGTGGGCACATCTTGCTGTCCTCTGAGGTACCTCCAAACCTGAGACACTTCAAGTGGGAAATACTGAAGTAATAAATTAAAGATTAGGAGAAAACAGACACAAAATTAAAATAATATTCTAAAGACTTTGCATCAAATTAAAAGTAGAAAAATATTTCAGTAACAAAAATAACGATACTCTTCTATTATTAAACATCCTATTTCCCCCAAATTAATATTCTTCCACTTGTGGTTAATAATTTCTTGTCCTTCTCCTACTGTCTGCTTTCTGGGTCCATGGTCTCAAATAACAGCTGGCAAGTTAGACGTCAGTGAGAACACTGGGGGCAAATTTGATTTCAAAATAAAGACAAAAAAAAAAAAATCTCTTCAACCACACACATCGCTGAGACCTTTCAGTTTACAATGATGTAAAATCAAGCTATGTCTTTCCCAAGGGAAAAAATCAATAATAGAACTCTTAGTTTTCCTTTGATTAATAGATATATAGAATTAATGTGCTCTTAGCAATTTGCTCTGTCTGGTTGCTCTGTGTGTGCGTGTGTGCGTGTGTGTGTGTGTGTGTGTGTGTGTGTGTGTGTGTGTGTAAAATAATAAAATATCAAGGAGCCCTTGGGTGGCTCAGTTGGTTGAGTGTCTGACATCAGCTCAGGTCATGATCTCCCGGTTTGTGAATTCGAACCCCACATCTGCTGCCCAAAGCCGACTTAGGAACCTCTGTTCCCCTCTCTCTGCCCCTCCCCTGCTTGAGCTTTCTCAAAACTAAACATTTAAAAAAATAATAATTAAATACTAAAAAATTCATAAACATAAAGGTATATTTGCCCAATAATTATAATGTGAACACTCTTGTAATTGTCATTTAGATTTAAAATGAAAAAATTGATAACAATTTGGAATTCTTCCTCCAATATGGAACTCTTCCAATAACAATCTCCCTGTACACTGGAACTACCTCTTATTTTCTAGAACTGCACTGTGCAATAGGTTCCACTAACCACATGTGTATGTGTTTAAACTTAATATGAATTAAAATAAATTAAAAAGTTAGTTTTTCAGTCACAATAGCCACATTCCAAGTGCTCTCATGTACCTTGTGGTTTTCGTATTGGACGGCAAAGAGAATATTTCCATCATCAAAGGAAGTTCTGTTGGACTGTTCTGGTCTAGAAACAAAATACTTCTAGGACATAGTAAACTTAAAAAATTAAATTTCATTGTAGCAGGATTCTTGTGCAGAATTATGACACCGAAGCTTTTCTTTCCAGGAAGCAACTTTATTCGTGACAGCAAAGGGTCAGTTGGGTTCATATCTAAAAAGCTGAGCCCCAGAGCTGCATGGTGTAGCCTTTTATACATTTTCTACTTCTTTGTTTCCCATATATGGGTAACATATACACATACAGTCTGATCGGGTGGTCTCATGTTACAGGGTCATGAGGGATGTCACGTATGCACATGGCCAGGTTGCCTTCCCTTGTCTTGAGGTCTTTTCTCACCACATCCCTTAGGGAGGGGACTTTACTAGGTCATTCCTATAGACCTCATGAAACAAACAAACAAACAAACAAAGGCCAGATATTATTAAAATTAGAAAAGAGAGACTTCATTTCACATGAAAATTTTGTTTCGCCATATTGGAAGTTCACGTTGACCGCCATTATACAGGTTCTAAGAAGCCTCAATAATGACATTAGGGTCTCTCGGCCTGTCTATCATCATTTCTTTCCTATATTATTACAATATTTTCTAGCTCATTGTTCTGCTTGCCCACATGTCCTACTACAATATCTCCTACAAAGCAAGAGAGTGACATTTCTAAAGCAGATCACTCCCGGACTCTGTGCCCTCCACCAGCCTTCTTTTTCATTCTGAGTGAGAATCAAAGAGCCTACAGTGGTTTGTGGGTCCCGCCTTCCTCTCCCCATTCACTCTCTGTGGTTGTCTCAGTCTCTCTACTGCTCCTTCAACACAGGTGGCCCGTTCCCAACTTGACATAGCACAGGTTGCTTTTTCTCTCCGTGGTACTCCTCCTGTGGATAATAGTGTGCTTCAGTGCCTTCTCTCTTCTAAATATTGTCTCACATGTCATCTTGTATGTGGGACTTAGACATGAAACTAATGTTTATTAAAATTTGTATCTTCACATAAAAATGCAATTTCCATCATGGCAGGAATTGTGCGTTTTCTTGAATGCTGTCTCACTCTGTCCTTTGTATAATATTTGGCACATAGAGGGGTGCCTGCGTGGCTCAATTGGTTAACCATTCAACTTTTGGTTTTGGCTCAGGTCATGATCTCACGGTTCATGGGATGGAGCCCTGCATGGGACCGTGGACTGACAGTGTAGAGCCTGCTTGGGATTCTTTCTCTCTTTCTCTCTTTGTCTTTCCCCTGTTCACATGTGTGAGCTCTCTCTCTCTCTCAAAATAAATGAATAAACTTAAAAAATATTTGGCACTAAGATGGCATTGAGTAAATGTTTATTGGATGATTTTTTGAACATAAAATCATCATAATCCTAAATATGTTCATGAATTGTCCAGTGTAAGAAAAGTATACATGTGCACTAAGAAGAGAGGATTCTTGAGGATAAACTCAAAGAATATAATCTGTCAGTAGAATGTTAGAAAAAATACAATGGCCAAATAGTAATTAATAATAACACATCCTATTCAGTTGAACCAGATGCTCATGATGGTGTAAACAGTATGGTCACTTCCTTTAGTGTGACCACGAAAGTCACAAAAATATCAGACAAATAATTTTTGACAATGGCATTGCAATAAGTATACTGCAATTACACGAGCAAATCATTTCTTTCTAACTCCTTCTAAGCTTTGTATTGCCACCATTCAAAAAAGAAATGATTATTTTCCAATTCTGATTTCTGTGTTTCAACTTTAGATAAACAATTTTCAGAAAGGACCAGTTAGCTAGGTTTTCTTGAAATTTAGTACAGACATTTGTTTGCCTTTACTCAATTGTGACTGTAAAAATAAATATGATATTTTTACAGAAGGGACATTTCAGAAATGCTGAAAAGCATTCCATCTGATACCACATACAACTGAAATTCAAAACCAGAGAAGAGAAAAAGAACCATGACTATCTCCTTCATATAGTTTTAATTATTTTGTATTACTGTTTCATATATGCTTCCCCTAACCCAGAATTCTGTATGAAAGATCATAAGATTTGGAGATATGCTCAAAGAAAACAAAGAGCTATTTGGTGCCTCTCATGATGACCTTTTAGAGCATAATTGCCCATCCATTTTGGGCTATCCGTCTATTTGAGTAAAATGATATGAGTGGGAAATGCTCTACTGTGTGTATATCCAGTTTTGCATCTCTTTGTTAAAGCTCATGGAACACTCAATCCAGAACAACCACACACGCATTTCTATGCTGACAAATACAGCACACTCCATTTACAACATATCCCATTTGAAAATATATGCGTACATATCCTTTCTGAGAAGTAAATATGTTTTTTCCCTCTAGCAACCAGAGACGTTTTATCACTATAATTTGCCCTTCCCTTAACTCCCTGGAAGAGTCTATGCTTAGGTTCTTTCTCAGAGTAGGAGTTATTACCGGAGATAAATTTTATCTGAATGACCCATTTGTATGGCAAGAAAGACATTTAATTAACATCTCCTTTTCTTCTCATTGCCTTGTGGACTCCCTTCCTCCCCTTTGAAACCCCAGAGTCCTACCCTATTACTTAGCTCAATATGGCATATACTTCATTTTACCTTTCTGTCCTTGAACCTCTCATTATATGGGATTCCTGTAGGCGCAAAATTAAATTTGTTTTTCTCCTGTTACTCTGTCTCACGTCAATTTAATTATACATAAAAAGAACCCGTGAAGGATAGAATAAAAAGTTTCCTCCCCAGCAATCCCCACACTCTAATGGAACTTTCAGTATTTAAATGGCGTTAACTGTAGTTAGTTACATCATTTTTTAACTTCATACAAACTCAATAGGCATCTGAAACATTCCAGCTTGCTATTAATAGCCTGCTGGACATATTTATATATCAAGGACTCATATTAATTTAGAGTGGGTACCAGGAAATCAATGTTAATGTATCTTGTGGTGACTATTCAACTTTTAGGAGTAAATAAAGTGAACACAGTTAAATATGAATTGATATATGTCCTATAATACTAGTTAAATTTACTAACATCATTAAAAGAGAAGTTAAAAGTAGACTTATCTCAGAGTGAGCTCAGATAACTCTTCAAGGCTATTGTTAGCTTGATTGTCATTTCCAGACAGGTTACTGCTACCATAGCAAATGACATTTGGGGAATGGGTTAGTGAAATCAGTTAAGCCCATAGAATATACTACACATAGCTAATAGACGTACCATTTCTGCTTAAAGTTTAATTGGATCTGTCAATGCACTGCATTCAGAGACTGCCAAGTACACATCTGTAGTTGAAGAAGTTGAATGTATAACTCATTGCAATGAAGGAGATCACAGTTATAGGGAACTACAGACATCACAACAAGAGGCTGTTATCAAGCACTAATTATAGGATTTAATCTCATGCCAGGTAATTTTGGGGAGACATCAAGAAGTTAGGGTTTTTCATAATATCAGATGCTATCAGGGATTGGGGACAAATCTATCTTTCCGTATCTTATAAATCTTGTCTATATGGTGGTAGAGATGAAAGGCCAAAGCTGCGATTGGTTAAGAAGTAGAAGTCATTTTGTTAGCCAGGATAAAGGGATGTTTAATGTTCATATTATGGTTCATACACTCTTCATGTTTGTAGATTTGTTAAAACATGATTGCAGAGTGAAACTATTTTGTCTTGATCCAGCTAGGCCACAGACAGAGCTTCTCTGATGTAATATTGGTTGTGTTCAAGAAAAGAATACCAAGACCTGGCTGTGAGGGCCAGAACAGCTCACAGATGCCAGTGGCTGCTGAGGGGAGCAGGTGTAAAGTGTGCCTCTTTGGCACAAGGATTATTTTTTGCTGAAGGCCATCAGAACCCCACAGATTCAGGAACAGCTCTTTACTTCCATCTCACGGCCTAAATTTACATTGGAAATGGGGCCTGTACCAGAAAGAGATCTATTCCTAGAGATTCTTTTTTACTGAAGAAACTTATCTACCAGGGTAATCTTTGTTTTCCAAATATCTCCTCACCCTTCCTGTGAAATGCCTCCCTTCTCTTCATATCCCCGGATCCCTACCCCTTTCTGAAGGTCTGAATGGTGTATGTCTCAAATACCTGGCTGCCCCCTTGGTCTTATATTTTTATGGCGATCCCATATGTATGAAATTTGGATTTTGTAGGTGAGATATCAATAACACTCAATTATTTAAAGTTAAGAAAACAAAATAAAGTTCATTAATGAGTTCCATGGCATATGTTATACAGTGATGGAAACATTTATTATTTTATGTGTAATATACTAATCTACCGTAATAAATCATTGTTCAAAGAAAATGCTAAATTTTTTCAATCTTAAACATTTTCAATCTAGATATCTCATGATGACACAATCATCAAGACCTATGATATATATGATTTCTCTAAAAACGTCTTTCTACCATGATTTCCTACAAATATTCCATTAAACAATCTTCCAATTTATTTATTTGTTTTTTGTTTGTTTGTTGTGATTTGCACTCTTTTAACTGCTGGAATTGATTTTTGGAGTATTGCCTTTAAATATGAATTACGGCACTTCTAATATATTGTGGTAATTATATAATAAAGATAATTATGGAGTAATGATAGCAGTAAAATTTTATTAAGTCATATCATGTTGTAATGACTAAGCATTTGCAATTTATTATAAATATCTTGTTTTTCTATTAGCTCATATCTGGCACAAGGCAGTGACCCTTTACTAAATTTGTTTGTTTCTTTGTTTATCACATACACCAGGTCACTTAAATGAGCTTGTGATACACTTGAATTAATTAGAAAACATTTCATCTTTACAATATTTAGCTTTTCTGTTTCAAATAATAAGTAAGCTTCTTCATTTACTATTTGTCTTGTATTTAGAAAATCTAGTGAACTTTATTGTAATAATTGCCCAGTTAAGACCCTTCAGATTTCTTGAGTATATAATCAAAATTTTTCCAAATAACAAGATACTTATTTTTTTCCCCAAAAGATTCTTTTATGATTTTATGTATTCTATTAGTCAGAATCATAACAGCTTTGTAAATATGATATAAACTAATATCTTAAGATCTTTGTTAGACTGTTTCTAGTATATTTTCACTATATCTTTAACATTTAAGAATAGAATATTACTATTTATGGGCATACAAACAAAACCATATTACATAATCTCTTTAACACTCTAGAGCAAACTCAATCCCTTCCTCGAATTTATCTTTATTTCTAAAATTATATCAAATAAATTTTGCAAATAGTACAACATAGTAGAAACAAAACAGAATTTCAAACCAAATATGGGTGTTGTGGTAATTTTTATGTTATTACTCTCAAAAAATTCTTATATTTAATTAACGGTAAATATATGATTTTATGGCAAACTAAATATTTTACCTATATTTTTCTTAAATAGAAGTTAATAGTCCTTAGTTATGTTCATAAAGCGTATCATCATTGTGGGATTATCATTATATGGTTAGTAGACAAACAGCTTGAATCAAACAAAATAGAAAGAAGCAATTAATATATAATAAAAGTCATTGGGGTGTTAAAAATTTGGTTTAATGAAAAGTTGGCCCAACATATTGCTATTATCAAATTGAAAAACCAAAACAAATACCTAATACCATTTCTTTCCCTCACTAAATGCAATTCCCTGGTTACTTTATTTCACGTTGAGAATATACACTATAGTAACATACATTTTGTTTTCAATTATTATTGTTTGATTATGAAGAGCAGGCTGAATTCTAAATTAACTAGGGAATTTGACTTAAATTAACAGAAGACTATTAAGCAAACTATCAGTCTGATGCTAAATATGATTTTACATATCTGTTAGTCTGCTTTTTAAAAATATTCTGAACATTTTTATGAATGACAACTTGTTCATTTATTTTTTTTTTTAAATACTAGCATATTTCAGAGATAATTTAAGTGGCAAAGTAGAAGTGGATGAATCAGACTTGGTCTCAGGCACAGACAGAACAAAAAGATCAAAATCTAAGCTTCTAATTTCATATTGAATTACTACGTTGCACACCTGGAACTAAGATAATAGTGTATGTTAATTTTACTTCAATTTTAAAACAAAACTAAACAAAACTTCCAGTCAAGAAATAAGTTGAGGGTCAATATCTAGTTTCTAAAATGCAGTAAAAAAAGTAAAATATAGGGGCTCCTGGGTGGCTCAGTTGGTTAAACATCTGACTTTGGATCTTGACTCAGGTCATGATCTCAGGGTTCTTGGGTTCCAGCCCAGCATCGGGCTCTGTACTGAGAGCATAGAGTCTGCTTGGGAGTCTCCCTCTCTCTCCCTCTCTCTGCCCCTCCCCTACACACTGTTTTTCTTTCTCAAAATAAATAAATAAACTTTATAAAAAGTAAAAACTTAGAATGAGACATGAAACAGATTAAGTGCATGAAAAATTTAGCCCTAGCAAAAGCAAAATAACAATAACAACAATAATAATTTTGTCTATTAAAATTTGGTCTACAAATTTTGTTTTTGCTCACTAAACTCTGGAAGAGTCAGTCAGTTGCCTTTTTTAGAAATATCAAGTGGGTATATTTTCAGTTGTGTGTAAATTTCCTGAACTCATAATACAGAAGAGAATTTTCAAATGTCCCATAATTAATATTATCATATGAAAGTCTATTTCAATAAATTTGGATGAGCAAACCATAACATTAGGCAGAACGTTAATATAAAAACATGCTCTCAATGTCTTTGTACAGTAGTGATAGATTTGAGGAAATTATTTCCTTTACTATTCAAACATAAACTAAAGCAACAAAAATATTTTGAATACATATTTATAAATGATCTTGATAATCAGAATATTTTCTTCAACAATTCTGTTGATTATTTAATAGAAACATTTCAAAATATATTTACTTTGATAATTAACAGTAGAGAGCAAAGAGGGAGTGATGTTTCTGCAGTAATTTGCATGACAAATAACATTTTTCAGGATGCTTACTTTGTTTCACAAATTATGGCATAAATTCAAAAATCTGGTGAAAATTGCCAAACGGCCTTGTTTATAGCGTTATGACAAAACCCCAATTTTCAGTAGTATCTTTTTAATTGTCAAAATAAAATTAAATGGGGAGAAATATCTTGCCAAGTTAAATGAAATCATCACCATTGAACAGCAAGTAGAGAGATATTTATGAAAGTATTGAATTGTCATTTATGCTAAAAAGTTTTTTCTCAGGCCAGCTAGTTTACTTTGCATACGAAAGACCTGAGGTAATACGTCAAGGACTCTCCCATTATTAAGAAGCAAATGATTTTTAGAAATGGAACTTGAATAAAGTTTAAAAAATTCTCTTCATTGTGAATTTGTATAGCCATTCTCATTTGGCACTCGTTTTTACCAGAGCTCCAGCGTTTAATGTCACGATTTGTACTTCCATCAGCTAGATTTATTATTTTAAACATTTGAATAGGTTTTTATCAAATATATGTGAGACCAAAAATATATTTGGGCCTGTGGCTTTTGAGGCTCAAACTGTAAAAATTAATTAAAAAAACAATATTTAGAGCACAATATGTTAAAATAAATGTCAAAACTCCAATCATAATCTTTTTGGCCCACTCTTGCAAACCGTTTAAATCATCATTACGAAGAACAAAGCTGGAGGTATCACAATACCAGATTTCTAGATATAACACAATGCTGTCGTAATCGAAACAGTATGGTACCACCACAAAAATAGACACACAGAACAATAGAGCAGGATAGAGATCCCAGAAATAAACCCACAATTATTTGGTCAGTTAATCTGTGAAAAAGGAGGAAGGAATATACAATGGGAAAAAAAAAAAGCTGTCTCTTCAACAAACAGTGTTGGAAAAACTAGACAGCTATGTGCCCAATAAAGAAACTGGATCATTTTATTACACCATATACAAAAATGAACTCAAAATAGATCAAAGATCTACATGTGAGACCTGAAGCCATAAAATTCCTAGAAGAAAATACAGGCGGTAATCTCTTTGACATCAGTTGCAAAAATATTTTTCTAGATACGTCTCCTTTAGCAAGAGACACAAAAGCAAATTTAAACTACTGAGACTGTACTGAATAAAAAGCTTTTACACAGTGAAGGCAACCATCAATAAAACAAAAAGATAGTGCACCAAATGGGAGAAGGTATTTGCAAATGATGTATCTGTTAAGGGGTTAGTATCCAAAATATATAATGAACTTAAAGTACTTAGCCCCAAAACCCAAATAATCCAATTAGAAATGGGCAGAGGTGGCTGGCTTGCTCAATTGGTAAAGCATGTGAGTCTTAATCTCGGGATCATCAGCTTGAGCCCCATGTTGGGCCTGGAGCCTACTTAAAAAAAACAAAAAGGGCAGAAGACATGAACAGACATTTTTTCCAAAGAAAAGATACGTATGGTCAACAAGCACGTGAAACAGTGGTCAACATCACTAAACCTCAGGGAAGTGCAAATCAAAACCACAATGAGATGTTACCTCACACCTGTCCTAATGGCTAAAATCAAATCACAAGGAACAAGTACAGGTGAGGATGTGGAGAAAAAGGAAGCTTTGTGCACTGATAGGAATGTTAACTGGCACAGCCACCGTGGAAAATAGTATGGAGACTCCTCAAAAAACTAATAGACTTGTTTTCACTACGGAGTCACTACCCAAAGAAAATGAAAACACTAATTTGAAAAGATATATGCATCCCTCTTTTTATTACAGCCCAGTTTACAATAGCCATGATTTGGAAGCAACCTAAGTGTCCACGGATAGATGAATGGATATAGAAGAATGGATATAGAATGGATATATATAGTATAGAGTATTACTCAGCCATAAAAAATAAGATAAAATCTTGCCATTTGCAACAACATGCAGGGATCTGGAGGGTATAATGTTAAGTGAAATAAGTCAGTCAGAGAAAGGCAAATACCATGTGATTTCATTCATACGTGGAATTTAAGAAGAGAAAAGAAACAGAAAAAAAGAGACAAAGAGAAAAAGAGCCTCATTTAAATATACAGAAAGGGTAAATATATGTGGAAGGGTTAGATGAATGGGGGGATGGGTGAAATAGATAAAGAGGATTGAGTGCTCTTATTATCATGAACACTGAGTTATGTATAGAGTTGTTGAGTCACCATATTATACACCTGAAACTAACATAAAATTGTATGTTACCTATACTAGAGCTAAAAAAAAAATTTAGAAAGATGTTTAAAGATGCAGGTCTCAGAAATTTCAATAAATTTATTGTCTTATAAATATTCTCATGAAGCATAACTTAATAATTCTCTTTCCACGACATCTCAAAGTAGTTTGAAATGCGAATTTGGTAAAGGATAGACACTATTTATTAATACCATAAGACTGAATTCACTTTCTTTAGAGGGATCCTGTATGTATGTTACTTGTCTTTTAAAGATTTTTTACTGTTTTTATTTTATTTTTTGAGAGACAGAGCCTGAGCAGGGGAGGGGCAGAGAGAGAGGGAGACACAGAATCGAAAGCAGGCTCCAGGCTCTGAGCTGTCAGCACAGAGCCTGATGTAGGGCTTGAACCCATGAACACTAGATCATGACCTGAACTGATGTCTGACACTCAACCAACTGAGCCACCCAGGCATCCCTGTACGTTTCTTGTCTTTATTTGTCCTTTATGGTATAAATGTTATAAACCCCTTGACAATTAATTCATGCAAAGTTGCCTTAAATTTTTTTTTGTTTAAAGTTTATTTTATTTTTGAGAGAAAGAGAGAGACAGAGCATGAGCAGGGGAGACACAGAATCTGAAGCAGGCTCGTGACTCTAAGCTGTCAGCACAGAGCCCAATGCAGGGTCGGAACTCATGAACCATGAGATCATGACCTGAGCTGAAGTCGGAGATTTAACCGACTGAGCCATCCAAGCGCCCACATATTTGTCTTTTAAAAGGCAGTAATATTATTGAAATATATGGAGTAAATTACATTATTATTTAT
Source organism: Panthera pardus (assembly GCF_024362965.1). NCBI lineage: Eukaryota > Metazoa > Chordata > Mammalia > Carnivora > Felidae > Panthera > Panthera pardus. Next base: position 78,530,843 of record NW_026526710.1, on the reverse strand, counting down.
ACGATTCTTCTTGAATTGATATTCTAAGCTTTAATTAAAATAAAAAGTCATATTTAAAATAAAAAAACATGTTTTGCATAATTATTTGTCTTTTTAACTCACATAATAAAAGTGGATCAGGAAAATTCTATGAAAGGAAAGGAAAATTTGCTTTCACGTGATGGCAGTGAAAGATTATTCTCATTATATTATACAAATATTCAGTTTGTTTTCTGCCCAAGCTATTTTAAATAATTACATTTTTACCATTGTTTTAGCAGATTTAAATTCCTTGCTTTATTAATTTAATGATGGGCACTATATTCAGTAACTACTACATTAATTATACTTAGAAGTGTAAATGATATAAGGTTGTCTTAGTTGTCTTTGTGCTAGGGCAAAACACCTTTGACTGGATGGCTTAAAGAAGATATTTATTTCTCACAGTTTTGGAGGATGAGAAGTCCAAGGTCAAGACACCTGTGGATCCGGAAGTGAAAGTTCAGATAAACATAGTGAAGGGAAATAAAAGAAATCTCAGAATTTAAGTTACTACAAAAATGAGAGAAAAAAAAAAACAAAACAAGTCTGGGGACTAGGGGCAGATCCAGCTCAAAAAGTTGTTCAGACAAATAATTTCACGTAAAAACCAGCAACAGGGAAGGATCAAGGCACAATTACATTCTCAAGTATCATCAACAATAACATCATAAATAGAAAAGCATGCCAACAGAAAGACATGTTTACAAAATAATTCAAAACCGTAGCTTACAATTTCAAAACTAGATATAATATGGTAGGGAAATTTTAATATGTGAACTAGCATCAAATAAAAAGGAGTGAAATTCAGAAGTGAGAGAGTCTACCTCAAGAAAAACCATAGAAATAGAAGAAATAAACCACGTCCAAAATGAAGCCTAAATTAGAAAGAAAATATGAGCTGAAACATAACAGATCCTGTCCTTAGAGAAAGAGACAGTGAAAGGAATTGAGAAGAAAACATTCTAAAAATAAAAAGAAATGGCGATACCCATTCTGGCCAACATGGAGTAAGTAAGACCAGATACTCTCCCACTTGAAAAGTTTTAATATGGACAAAATGTGTTGGAAAATAGTTTTCAAGACTTTGGACAAGAGAAAATGGAGAGTGATGCCAGAGCAAGAACCAATGTGTTGTGCATGCTTTTCCTATCAGGAAAACTCTTTTCTAAAATATTGCCGGCTATACAATAACCACCCTGGAAAGACAAGAGCCGATTGTTCCATATGAAATAAAGGAATGTGTTTATACCTTAAGACAGAAATTAAGAGTCACAAAAATTTCCCTAATAAAAACTGACAAAACTTTTTATTATAAGCTTGGAAAATAAATTATATGTTGGCAAATATATAATTGGACGATATAATATATATATATTGGCAAATAATTATATAAGGATCAACTTGTAGAATTTATCTAGTGCAAGCAAATCATTAGAATAATTACATGTGTTGACTAATTAGGTTTAAAATTTTAAGTCTTAATTGTCTACTCTCTGGTCACATCCAGTTTAGAATAATATAAGAACATAACACTTAATTTTTGAAGGTCTTGAGTTTTTGTTTTTAAATATTTCATGAAATGTGTGATTATTTTGAAGTTTCTATTTCTCTATATTAATTTCATGGGTCAAATGTACTGTCAGTATTTCTGTGAATAATTTAACATCACGAAAATGTTCCAGTAAGTTGAATTTTAATAACGGATGTCTTTTTAAAGCAACTGTCTTGCAAACCTCAGGAAATGCTCCACTGCATATCATTTGGACTTAAAGATGCCACCTCTGATTTGTGGGTGCCAGTTTTAAATAGCATCTCTTTGGGGCTCCTGGGTGGCTCAGTGGGTTAAGTGTCCGACTCTTGATTTTGGCCCAGGTCATGCTCTCGCTGTTGGTGGGTTCCAGCCCCACATTGGGCTTTGTGCTGTCAGTGCAGAGTCTGTTTGGGATTTTCTCCCCCCACCCCCCCACTCCCCCGCCTCTCTCTGACCCTCCCTTGCTCTCTCTCTCTGTCTCTCAAAAAGAAATGAATAAACATTAAGAATATAAATATCATCTCTTTGACTATACTGATTATGTTACTCTACATATGATTTCCAAGATCCTTAATTGACTGTCCTTGGACAACAATAAAATCAAGTGAATTTATTAAGTCATCTTTGATTACTTGGGCATTTCTGAGGTTAAGAGGTTAAGGTAGATAGAAAAGTGCAAATACTGATTAATGTACTATACTGCCCATAGACACATTTTATTTTCTTTTTGTCAATCTCCAACTTAATGATAAATTAAACTAGCAGGTGCTCTTATGATAAAGTGATAAAATGAATACATGACATGTGAACTAAAATGGAAAATTTAAATACTGTTGTCATTTCACCATGAAATTGATGGCGTATGTGGAAGTACATAAATGTAAAAGTATTTTTACAGGTTTTAAAAATTAAGAATTAGAGCGACAAGAAAATCAATAGATCTGGAAGAAATTTCTCTCTGCTGCTTGGACGCCATGGGTCCCTTCCATCAGCAAGAACTTCACTTCCTGAATCGCTCGCTTTTTTTAGCTTCCATGCTGATTTTTGACATTTGATTCATATGTTTAAAAATGATCTTTTCTGAAAAAGTTAGAGTCCTCATAACTATTGTTATTTGATTCTGTTTGTCTTAAACATTGCCACTCTGATGAATTAAAGCTAAAACTTAAATGATTTTTTTGTCTATAGTTACATACGACCTCATAGCCATCTATTTGTGTAATTAAAAAAAAAAAAACCTCATTTGAAAAGATATTTTTGACATTACCTTCTCAATTTGAGTGTGAGGGACTTGTTTACTATTTTGACTGGTTTCACGGGTATATACACATGTCAAAATTCTTCACATAAGTATTTTAAATATATAAAGTTTATTGTATGCCAATTATACCTGAGTTAAATTTTTTAAAAGTGCCATATGCTTGCATCAGTTTACAATAACATTAAGCAGATATTAGTATTTTGAAGTCCACACATATTTTATTCCTTTGGGATATCTCTGTAGCACTTGATTGAAAGTTGTAGATTAAATATCAAGCAATTGCAGACAGTAACGATTCATATGTATTTTCTGTCTCGCATTATTTTTTTGGTACCATATGCATTTAGGTTTTTGGTTGATTTTTGCTAATGAAAAGATCAGATAAATAAAACCATTTTTATTCTTGGAAATGCTCTTCAGAGTAATATACTATGCTGCTCTGTCTTGTTTTCCCTAGAAACTGTTGAAATGAAACAGTTTCTCATGTAAGGAAAAGAAAATGAAGACATTATTTTACGCCTTAAAGAAGAAATACATGGTCTTTCATGAATATGAGTTTTAATGACAGGTTAATTTAATAAATCCTCCTAGAAAAAAGATGTTTTTAGGATTATTCTTCGGACTGTAATGTCATCAGGAATGAGACTTTTAAACTTTTTATTAACATAGCTATTTCTTCAATCACTATCAGTTTTCTTTCATTAAAAGGTGTTGAAAACTAGATTGCTTTAATTTCTTATATAAAGAAATGACGGGTAACAGAAATAACCATAAATTTCCCTTTTCATTTGAACTGATATTTCTTTTCTTTTTTCTTTTTAATAATGTTTGTTTATTTTTGAGAGACAGAGACAGAATGTGAGTGGGTTAGGGGCAGAGAGAGAGGGACATGCAGAATCCGAAGCAGGCTCCAGGCTCTGAGCTGTCAGCACAGAGCCCGACATGGGGCTTGAACTCAGGGACCGTGAGATAATGACCTGAGCTGAAGTCGGATGCTCAACCGACTGAGCCACCCAGGCACCCCTTCTTTTTTATTGAGATAAAAACACATACAGTAAAATTCACAGATGTTAAACAGTTTAATGAAATATTTCAAATGTCTCCATTCAACTTTGTCAAGATACTGAATGTTTTCATTCCCACAGAAATTTGCCTGACCCTTTACAGTCATTTTCCTCTGTGCCCCAGAGGCAATAATTTTCCTGATCCCTTTCATCACACATGAATTTATCTTGAAAACCTTAAATTTAATAACATCTTAGTTATTTAATGCTGTGAAAATTTAATTTCCTTCTGTAAATATGAGCTTCTTTCTTCCTTGGTGAGTTCTACCCGTTCTACTAGTTTTTCATCACAGCTAAGAGTCATGAAATGACAGAAGCAATTAATCAAATGCATATATATGTATATATAAAACTATATATAAAGTTTAGATTTATAGTTGATAGTCTCATCTTCTGAATTTAAGGGTAAATAGAAAAACTCATTGGGGATAGTTTTGTTTGCTGAGAGTAAGCTAATGTTCATCAGAAACATGCTGTCTAAAAGACTCATCCTTTATGTCTGAGGAATAATGTTGTAATTCTGTAATACGATGCTAAATAAAATTTGAAATTTTATAAAAGTATAAGAAAAAGAGCTAGAAAGGGAAAGCAGAAGCTTCATTTGCAATAATGTGAAAAATTATATATATATATATATATATATATATATATATATATACAGAAAGCTAAAGCATGAACAAATTAATTTCCCTCCTCCGTGAAAGAAATGGAATTTTTAGAACCTATTAGGCTATGTGTATATATGGTATGTATATGTTTTAATACACAGTATCAGACTAAATGGATAGCTCTGGACCGGATATTTGCCAGAAGCCAGATACCCAAACCTGAAGTCCCTATCAAACACTTGGAAATTGGGTGGGGAATTTCTATGCACTGGAGAATATCTAAAATTAAAACAAAATCCCCTTACTCCCCTTACTCGTGTGATTTTGTTTTACCTTTTTAGCACAATAGATGATGCTGCGTTATTGAATACCGAAATATGATATATTCTTGCTCTCACTCTGCTATCACAAGTGGAGAAAGCAACTCAGAAAGAAAGCTTGCACAGCACTCTGGAGGATTTTTTTGTTCCTAGAGTCTACTCCGTACTCCATTTAGACATTAAAAAACATATATAATAATTTTTTTTCAGAGTTGTATTCTTATATATGTAAAGGGACTTGGATAGAAATGCTTTGTCTGTGTTTTGGGCGGGGGTCGCAAAGGTTGAAACTGGTGCACCCAGTGACAATATCTGTGTAACCTAAAGCAAGGAACTGGAGGTTAGCAATCGAGTTTCACCCTGCTGGTGATCACCAAGTGAAGTAAGTCCGTACTGAAGCGAGGATTTCTTTGGAAAAAGTGTTCCATGTGCTGTATGTCCCCACAGCCCTGCTGTGCTGTAGGGGGGAATAGAAGAGGCACCTTTCTTTCCCTTTGCCTTAGGCTAAGTGGATGGCTCTTCAAGGTAAACACTTATAGGATCTGACAGGTATTTCCTGGCATTTTGGCCCGAGTTGACAAAGACAAAAATTGTCAGAACTAGCCGTGGGACCAGGTGTGTGAGATTGCTTTGGGCAAAGTGCACCTGGGAGAGGAAGCCCAATCGGGCTAGTCTTGAATCCTAACCAGAAAATTACCTAACACAGTGATTTTCATGGCCTGATGCTTTGACCAGCAGCATCGGTACCACAAGGAAGCTTGTGAAAACTGCAAATATTGAGACCCCCATCTCCGTGTTTGTTTTTGCTTTTGTTTTAATTGAAAGCTTGTGATTAACAGACTTTCCAGGTGATTCTTACTCTTGGTAACATCTGAGGACCACGAGGCTGCGGAAATGCCGCTGGCCTGGCGAGTGCTGCGTGGGGAGGCCAGCCCGTGGCCCGATGCACAGAGAGGAGACAGTAGGTTGCATCAAGAACATGGATGTCAGAAATCCAGCGGGAAGCGCTCTCCCAGGGAGGGACCCAGGGCAGGAAGACCCAGCAGTTGTGCGTCCACAAATTCCCGAGGAATCAGCTCGAGATTACACCCCACTGGCCTTTCCCCTAATCCTACCCCAGAGCCCAACTCAACCTTGATGATGGAGGTGGTTCTCTCTCCTGGGTACACCTCACGACCAAAGTCCTGAGGAGCTTTACAAACACTTATACAAGGTAAATTGAAGTTGAAACTCTGGGCGGAGTCCTGTTAATTCTCCTGTAGTAAGTGGAAAATGCCCTGGGGGTAGCAGGAAGGCGACCTGGTAAAGACAGAGGAGAAAGAAGAAAATGACCTTATCCCATTCTCTGTCCGTCACAGTACCCCAGCCTGAGGATGGGGTTGAGGGTAGGAGGAGGAAGCTTTACTAAACAGAGCTTTTATATTACTAACTTCATTAATATTTTTATTCACTCAGCCAATACTGGTGGAGACCCTCTTGTACAGTGTTGGGGATAAGAAGTGAACGAAAAGCGGTATCGGTGTTCTCCTGGAGCTGGCATTCCTGTTGAATAAGGGAGATGATAAACTAAGAAGAAATATAAAGTGGAGCCAGGGAATAAAGACGGCATGATCTTGCTATCACTCAGACTGGTCAGGAAATACCTCTCGGACTGAGAGGACTGACATTGGAGAAGAAACCCAGATGAAGTCAGGCCTAAATAAATCAGAATGTTATGGCGACTGTAAGAGTCTGACTTTTATCATCTTTGAACACCCGGGAAATCGATGGGACTTAGCCTGTGATTTCTTTCAAGGGCATGAAGAAACTGACAAAATGATTTTAGCAGGGTGTGTTGGGAAATAGTAAAGTTATGTCCTACTTACAATTTATACAATATGGCTCATTCAATAAAACTGCTGCGTATATTTGATGCACCTGCATCGTTATAAAAGAAGCCACTCTTGTTTTAAACACAAACAATAAAAAATGCTCTGCTGAAGCTTTTTAAATATCTTTTTTATGACATTTGTGAAATAAGTATAAGATATTGAATTATACAGCTCCAGTCAAGTTTGTATTCATTTTATAAATAAATACTGTGTGCTTACAGTGTGCTCAGTACTATAACGGGCACTATGGGAAAAAATATGTTTTAGTCCATGCCTTCAGGAAACTCATTTACAACAAGGGGCACATTTAATGGAAGAAACTAGATCTTTTAATTCCTTGCATGATTATTTATTAACCGTCAAGCGTTCTAGCATAAGATGACCAAAACCAAAATCGGATAAGAAAGGAAGAACTTTATATCAGCGTGACCTTTTCTCCACCTTCCAGCAGTTAGCAGATAATATATATGTTACCAGGACTTTGGTACTTGATTGGAAAAACGAGACCAAGAGGGAATAATGGTAGAAGGTAAGGTCGGAGATTTATTAGCAGTTCTGAGTTTTTGAAAAGAGATGGCCTAAGGATTCATCAAGGAAACAGGAAAGTCAAGTCTGAGATTGGCAATCTCTTTATGTAAGGATCATGGTCTTGACACTTTATGTGACTACTGTATGAAGACCAGCTTATATATGTAGTCTCTGCCCTCATGAATCTTACCATATTAAAATTAAAAAAGAAATGCTGCACATGTAGTTCATATTATGAACATGAGGTCTAGGACCAGAGTCCCTGTAATTAAATCTCAGGGTTTTGTCCATTGGTTTTATGACTCAATTTTCTCATCTGTAAAGTGGATGTTCATAACAGTCCACAACATAACAGTTCCTACCTCTCAGTATTATGAAGATTAAATGTGTTAATACTCGGAAAGGCCTCAAGAAATGTATGGAATATTGTCACTGTCCGCTCAACATCAGCTAAGGTGCTCCTCCTCCTCTTTCTCTCTCTTCTTCTGTGTGTTCTTTTTCCTCTGCAATGACCGTCTTGCTGAGTTGCTGAGGCAATTGTATGTACACCAAGTTTTGACAAATGGCATTTATTGGTGATGCTAAAAGAGTTGCTTTTATTTGAAAATATGTAAAAGAAGATTTCAATGTCAAGACAGAGAAAATAGACATAAGATGAAGATTTTTCTGAAAAATATTACTCATAGATTATGTAATTGGAGCACTTTTTTACAGTCTATTTTGAAAGTGTTTTTCTAAATCCATCTTTCTTCCTCAAACATGCTGATGACTCATGTAGCAGAGATTTAACAATGCAAATTAGTACACAAAGATTTAATCAGAAAATTCTCTAAGCATACCCATCTATTTTATATAAGAAAAGAAATGAATACATAATCTAATTAAATGTAGAGCCAAACAATTTTTTTTTTTGGTTTTTTGATTTTACTGACTTCTGAACAACATAGCATTAGAGTTAGAATTAATATCACATTATAACTAAGTTAATTACGAGACCAACAATAACAACAAAACATTAGTTATAATAAAAATATTAATTCTATTCGCACTGAAAATATTGTAGTTTATTTTTTGCCTTGAACAGAATTCTAAGCGCTATAATTATCGGAAGCTTGTTTTGTCAAAAGTGGTATGAAATTTGTTTTCATTCCTTTCAATAAACACTTTGATTTGAATAGATTTAAAAAAAAATTTTTTTTAACGTTTATTTATATTTGAGACAGAGAGAGACAGAGCATGAATGGGGGAGGGTCAGAGAGAGGGAGACACAGAATCTGAAACAGGCTCCAGGCTCTGAGCTGTCAGCACAGAGCCCGACGCGGGGCTCGAACTCACGGACCGCGAAATCATGACCTGAGCCGAAGTCAGCCGCTTAACCGATTGAGTCACCCAGGCACCCCGATTGATTTGAATAGATTTTAAACAAGGTTTTGCATATATATTTTCAATATGTAAAAAATTGGATGAATACTCTGATAATAAAAATAGAAAAGTGTAATTTTGATGAAATCAAATGGAATGAAGTTGAAGCATAATATATATGCATTTTATTGAAAATTCCCAGTTATTATGAATTTTGAGATAATTAAGCCATATAATATAAACTGTGAAGGCAGCAGCAGAAAAAAGCAATTAAACTTACTGTTGTCTACAGTGCAAAGTGTTTGCATGATTATGGGGGTTAGAATAGAGGAAGCAGGAGAGTGTTTATGGATTTCTTTTGGCTGTAGCATCTACTCACATTTGAGAAATGAACTCTTCAGTGTGACAGTTTTCAAAGCTATTGTCTCACCATACATCTTGTCTCCTTAAGTGCCACACCACGAACAGAACTGCATTATATCCAGGGAGGATGTTATTTACTTTTACAGCAATGGTTGCTCATGGTAACACTGGCATTTGACCTCATGTGTTTTGATCCCATGTTGAGAATTATTTTCTCTACAAAATGTTAAATTTCCATAGGGCTGCCATATTTTGACTGAATGTGCTGTAGGTGAGGATCTTTTATGAGAGATTGTTGTATATTACTTTGAAGGAGAAAACAATAATCTGTTCCAAGATCAGCTGAGGTACATTAACATTTGCAAGAGTTTCTTTGAGCAGATTCCGAATCCAGTTGGACATGCCAAGGGGCGCCTGGGTGGCTCTGTCGGTTGGGCGTCTGACTTCTGCTCAGGTCATGATCTCACGGTTCGTGAGCTCGAGCCCCGCATCAGGCTCTGTGCTGACAGCTCGGAGCCTGGAGCCTGCTTCGGATTCTGTGTCTCCCTCTCTCTCTGCCCCACCCCCACTCACACTGTCTCTCTCTGTCTTAAAAATAAATAAAACACTTTTTAAAAAGTTTTTAAAAAATTATGTCCAATTTAATTACCGGGCCCACACTACTGTGTGGAAAGTGGGTAAGTATGCTTGGGACAGGAGCTGGGGAAGGCTTTTACAGGGCAGATGCAGAAATAAAGCAGCTTGGCTACAGCTCTAGTGGTTGTCGTATTTGGAAAAATCTGGTGGACTATTTGTAATTAATTATCTTCAGCTTTGCTTTCCCCAGCACAAAAGCATACAGAGGAATTGACTCTGGCTTAGGTTCCAGTTTGCTTACTTAAGCTACCAAGACATTAGAGCCATATAAGTCTAATTAATTATATATAAATTGTCTAATTAACACATGGTGAAATTTAAAAAAAGTGTATTTTTTAATCGTTGTCTTATTTTCAGTTTGGGTAATATTTTCTTACTTCCTATTTTAAATGAAGAAACTAAACCTTATTCTCTTGGTCCGGGACTTTCTGATTTTTCTGAGAATATCCATTCAGTAGATGTTTATATGGTACTCCTAATATAGATACATGACCATTAAGATTTATATGATTAAGAAATAAAACAAGTGAAAGTTTTACTTATAACTCACCTTTCTTTTTTAGTGATATTAGCATATATCTAACTTAAAAATCTGTAAACGTAAAATGACTTTGAATTGAAATCTACAATATTCCATTTTAGGATAGATCAGAAATTGAAAGTAAAGACTGAAAACAAACAAACAACAAAACAAAACAAAACAAAAAAACAAAATCCATGCTGCCGAAGGGCTGATGTGTTAAGAAAAAAAGACCCAGTGAATTTTACAATGTACCTGCCAGATTTACAGTCTTGGAGTTCACCAGTGGTGTGTCCAAAAAATGGCAGGCAATTGGCTGTATTCTGCCTGGTTATTTTCAACCCTTGTCCATCTTGTTCAGATAGAATGCCTGCCTGGCTTCTAGGTTTATTTTAATGCCCTTGAAATACTGAAAGTGATGGCATTCTGTAATTGCTGTCTCACTTCAGTCCAGTGATACTCAAATTTCCCAGTCTTCTGATCTCTGTTCCAAGCCTAGTTTCATGACTTTTGGAAAAGAGTAAAAGGAATTCTCTTAACACAAAGGTAGCATTACTTCCCTTTTAGTGTAATGGCCATGGTACAGGTTGTGATTATTAATTTCATAGAATTTTCAGTTCCTTGGTCTCCTACTTCTCAAAGTTGGAAATCATTTATGTCATGTCATTAAAAAAAAAAAAAATACTGGGGCGCCTGGGTGGCTCAGTCGGTTAAGCGGCCGACTTCGGCTCAGGTCATGATCTCGGGGTCAGTGAGTTCAAGGCCCGCATCGGGCTCTGTGCTGACAGCTCGGAGCCTGGAGCCTGTTTCAGATTCTGTGTCTCCCTCTCTCTGACCCTCCCCCATTCATGCTCTGTCTCTCTCTGTCTCAAAAATAAATAAATGTTAAAAAAAAAAATACTAACTTTCTGCATGTCTAGCAGTTACAGCACAGATCTGTGCAAATGTAAATTAAGTTTACAGTCCTCAGTGTGCCCTTTCTCCTTTTATTTTTTAGGAGAAAAAAATAAAAAGCTGGTTTCTATTTGTGCAGTGCTCAGCTCTTTGCTCTATTGTTCTTTCCTTCTCATCACTGTTAAGTGATGTTGGAAGTAATTACATCCCACACTCTCTTTTGGCCAGGAAGCAGTTTTCAGATAGAGGACAGCTTGAAAAACATTCACCATTACACGGAAATCCTGTCTCAATGATACCCTCCTTGTAGTGGTATTAGATTTTCTCCCTGTGCCTGGTGAGAGCAGCTCAGACTACCTGGTTAATCATCTCATGCCTATTAATGTGTTAGCCACAAAAATGTGTCTTTATCCTACATTTTATATCCCAAATCAACCTGCCACCCCTGAAACACCTCTAGATCACATTACTCTCTCCCCGGTCTCAATTCCTATAGTGCTTATGTCTGGTGACATTCAGTTTCCCCCTGTGATATATTCACAGGTGTGGAAGATGTCTGGGCAAATGATATCCCAAGACTTCTGTAAGAAAGAGCTACTTCTTAAAGATCCATATGGCTCCTGGAGCTGAGCTATTTGTAAAGTGTTTTGTACAGAGTGTCTCCTAATACATTTTCAATTGAATTTAACTGCACTCAGGAAGCATGGTGTTTTTAATATCACTCACTGGGAACTAAACATTAGAAGTAGGTTAATAAATGAAAATGCCCAAGGCAGTGTTAATTTCCCCTTCCTTCGGGCAATGTGCAAATTCTGCCCTTAATCATATTTTATTGTGCTTGAGTATTTGTTTTGGTTTTCCCCGATGGACGGTGAATTTCTGGAGGACATCGGACCGGGGCCTGATTCCTTCTTCTCTCTCTCTGTTTTCTCTTTCTTTATTTCTATATTCATTACGCACACTGGCACACTGCCTACATGAATTTAGTGTTAAATGCCTCTTGAATGAATGATTAATTTAAATTTTAAGCATGAGTCTAAATATTTAAGTTCTCACTGTGCATTCCATCTGTCATGCCTTTGTTTACAACTGAGAGAAGAGCCAGTCAGCAGCACAATTATTAATAAACACAATGTCTCTTTGCTTCTGTCCTCACCTGGATAAATCTGAGTTGGAAAACCTGGCAAGTGACAAATAGAACAAGTGGTGGTCCTTGTCATTCTCCTGAGATTATGGGTTCTAGAAACTACTGGAATCTATGGGGGATTCTCTTTTTCTTTAAATCTGCTCCACTCTCCTTGGGTCTTTTTATGTCTTCCTAGGGAGGACAGATCGCCAATCACCACACTTTATTCTCTTATTCGCATAACAATGGTTTATAGAATTTCTAGTATTGGCTAGCTGTTATATGGGTCGGGGGGTGATAGCTAGTTTATAACAAGACAATGGTGTCCTCTGCTGTCATGGTCAGTGTAGGTTAGTGACAACCCACATATTTCTGTGACTCGGTTTATCAGGCCATTACATTACGGCAACAGATACCAGCTCTTTGAAGCAGGTAATAACATCCATATTTCACACAGGAAAAAAGTGAGTCCAAAAGAGTTTCGCAGACTGGGTCGTGGCAGAATACCTGGTTGCTCTGATTTGACTTCTAACCAGTGGAAATTCTGTTTTGTTTTATTTCGTTACACGATGCCACTTCAGTTTCATGATTGTTTTCTTCAGAGGCTATTGTAGTCTTTTACCATTTTTACTTTCCCATAGTTGGACTAATTTTTATGAGTTGGTACTTTTCCCCCCCAAATTCCTTGTCTTTAATTGTGTTCTGAATGCCTATGTTAATAGATATTTGAGATGTATGGATGAGTGAAAACAAACAGGCAAATGACAAATAGACAATCAGGTGAATACAAGGATTTAAAAGAAAAATCCACATCAATACATACTATAATAGATGCACAGAGGAGTAAAACAAACACTGACCGGATATGATGTTAATTGAAAAGTAGTAGCAACGACAGTGACTTCACCACGAAGAAATGAATCAATGTATGCCATATGCGTTCACTACTTCATTTTATCCTCACTCAATCTTGTGCTATTAGTATTGTGATTCTCACTGGCTTCATAAGAATCTTGACAATGCAGAGATCTTAGTTTACTCGTTTTAACAAAGCCTACAATATGAATAACCACAGGGGTGCCTGATAGGCTCAGTCTGTTAAGCATCTCGATTTCACCTCAGGTCATGAACTCCTGGTTCTGAGATCAAGCCCCATGTGGAGCTCCACACTGACAGTGTGAAGCCTGCTTGGGATTCTCTCTCTCTTCTTCTCTCTCTGCCTCTCCCCGCCTCGTTCTCTCTGTCTCTGTCTCTCTCTCAAAATCAATAATAATAAAACAAAAAGAATAACGACAACACCTCAAACCTTTGGTACAAGTAATATTTATTAAGGGATTTTAAGACTCAGGGTATGTATTTTGTTTTAATCCCATGATTTACTGTACTTTCCTTTATTACTTAGCTAGGTGTTCTGTACATGGCAGTTTCCTATATTCTGCTAAGGTATATTTCCATTAAACAAAAGTGGAAACCTTGTTGGATATATGAATTTTTTTTCATAAAGCTCTGATTCTGAAAAGGCAGAAATAAAACATGTGACAAAATGATATAAAGGACCAAAGCATTTATATGTCCCGGGGTTGGGCAACATTAACATGATGATTGATTTTACAAGTCAACCGGATACAGGTAAGGGATGCCCAGATATCTGGTATAACATTATTTCTGAGTGTGTCTGTGGTAGTGTTTTCAGAAGAGATTAGTGTTTGCATTGGTAGACTGAGTAAGGAAGATCGCCTTTACCAAGGTGGGTGGGCATCACCCGATTGTCTGAGAGCCTGGATAGAACAAAGAGGCAGAGGAAAAGCAAATTTCTCTCTGCTTGAGTTGAGACATCCCTCTTCTCCAACCCTCTGACACTGGTACTCTTGGTTCTTAGAACTTGGATGGAGACTCACACACCTGGTTCTTAGGCCTTTAGACTTATAGACTGAATTACACCACTGGCGTTCCTGGTTTTCCAGTTAATAGTTGTCAGATGCTGGGCTTCTTTGTTTCTACAATAACATGAGCAGATACCATATAATCTCTTTCTCTCTCGATCTCTCTCTCCCCCTCTTCAGATATACGCAAGTATTGCCTCTTCTCTTCTGTGTTATTGGATAAGAAGTATTATTATTTGATTTATCCAAATGGAAATAATAAAAAGGTGAAGATCTTAAACTACTATATTCTCCTTGAAGTTAAATCTACTATTTTTACTGTTCCTTTTTTTTTTTTCCAGTACAAGATCTGTTCACTATAAATCATTCTCAATCAGAATAAAATAGTTCATACTTGGGCAGGTATACCTCACAATATTGGAACAAACACCCATAATTCTCTAAAAAAATTCACATATTTTTACATTATTATTTATTTCTCTTGAGAGAGAGAGAGAAAGAGAGAGAGAGAGAGCAGGGGAGGGGCAGAGAGAGAGGGAGACAGAATCCCAAGCAGGGATTATGTTATTTCTTCCAAAACAAATCTACCTCTAATTTTCACAGATTTTTCCCTACTTATTTACCACTTCTTTTGTAACGTGGATCAAAGTATAAATAACTGTAATGCCTGAAGTTCCAAAACCTCCCACAAAAGACCACCAGAGTCGTAAGTCAAAGCCAAGCGGCAAGGGTCGTTTATTGCAGGTTCGAACCTGGTCCTCTGCGCACTCGTCGCCGGTGACACAAGAGGCCACGAATAGGGTTGGTATAGCGTTTTTATAGACAGAGACAAATAGCACAGGGGAGGTTTTTTACTTGTGGCGGGAGGAAGAAAGGGGGAAGGGGGTAGGTGAGGAATGTGCTAAGCAGGCAGGTTTACAGAAGCGAGAAATGCCGGTTAGTTTGTATACAATCACTCATTCCATTACATATCAGACTACATTTAGGAAGTTTTACAGCCCATTCTACAGTGGGTTACAATCAGGAAAGGTCTCACAATGCTCGTAGCAAACAGCAAGCAAAACAAACTTCTCAGCAATTGTATTTCTTATCAAAGATCCATAATAAGCAGAAAAGAGAACCTAGCTTTAAACTAAGGTGGGGCTGTCATTTGGATTCAAAGCTGTTCCTTTCATTCCCCCCTTTTCCTTGTGCCTAAAGAGCCAATCTTGGATCTTCAGTTTTTTATTTGTAATGTCTCGAGCGGTTGGTACTGAGTTCGTAAGACCATTAATTGTACAGCATTGAACCTGTCTTGGATAAAATTAATAATTTTGTTTATGATGCAGAGGCCTAACGTGAGAGCGAGAAGTAGAATGGCCAGAGGCCCGAGTAAAGCGGAGAGCAGGATAGTATTATAGACTTTCTGGGTTTTTAAATTAGAAACCTCCCAAGTTAAAGTATAGGGTATGTGGGGGTTGCCTGCAATACTTATGAGTCCGTAGGAGGTGAACAGGAGCACGCTAATGAGTGTTCCTCCGATTATTGTGGGTCCAGAGCTGCTGCAACAGTCTTGGTATGGGACACCCAGGCCTTTGGTCTCAGCTGGTTTTCGGGGTCAGGTTTTCGACGCAGAGTCAATTTTAAAGGATGGGTCTTACTCTGGTCAACCGTCCAGGCGGTGTTGGCTTCCGGCACGAAGTCTTCTCGAACCGCAAAGGGATCAGCTGGTCGGGCGTGGGTGTAATGGATCCAGGTAGCAATCCTATCGACTTTGAGAGCAGTGGGTGTGGTTAGGATCACAATATAGGGTCCCTTCCACCGTGGTTGGAGGGTCTCTTGCTTGTGTTCCCTGCACGTATACCCAATCTCCGGGTCGGTAGTGATGCGGCTCAGGAGGGGGCCCGTTCTCATAAATGGCTTTCAATCTAGGCCAAACTTCCTGGTGGGTGTGCTGGAGTTCCCTCAGGGAAATAAGTTTATGATCATCAGATTCAGTTAACACATTAGACTGTAGGTTGGGAATTATAGGGGGGGGCACTCCATACATGATTTTAAAGGGGGTTAATCCCAGTTTGTAAGGGGAGTTCCGCACCCTGAACAGAGCGTAGGGGAGTAAGACTACCCAATTAGCGCCAGTCTCTATGGTCAATTTAGTTAAGGTCTCTTTTAGAGTTTTATTCATTTTTTCTACCTGTCCTGAGCTTTGGGGTTTATATGCACAATGTAGTTTCCAATCAGCCCCAATAAACTGCGCTATCCCTTGTATTACCTTTGAAATGAATGCTGGTCCGTTGTCTGATCCTATTAGGGTAGGGAATCCGTACCTGGGTATGATGTCTTCTAACATTTTCTTTGCTACTATCTGCGCAGTCTCATGCTTGGTGGGGAAGGCCTCTGTCCATCCTGAAAAGGTATCTATAAACACTAACAAATATTTATATCCATATTTTTTAGGCTTTACCTCGGTGAAGTCTACTTCCCAATAGGCTCCCGGCCTGGTTCCGCGGGTTCTGGAGCCAGGGTTTTTCCCGTGGTTGGTGGCGTTAGTTAATTGACAAGCTTTACAGCTAGTAACTATCTGCTCAATTTTTGTCCTGGAGTCTTTAATGGTGATCCTAGCATGTCTTATTAAGTCTTGCATTTTTCTTGTGCCCATATGAGTGGCTCGGTGCATCTTGGATAAGACTTTATTTCCCATTTCTTCTGGGAGGATTATGCTACAGTCTGCTGCTCTCCACCATCCGTTAAGGCACTGAGTTAAAGGTAATTTTTGGATCCAGTTTAGGTCTTCTTTAGTGTAGGCGGGATTTTCTGGTAAACTAGCTGAACCGGGGTCTGGTAGGGTGGTCATTAAAGCACAGTCCACCTGTAAGGCTGCCTCTCAGGCCACCTGGTCAGCCAAATTATTTCCTCTGGCCACCGGTGTGACCAGTTTTTGGTGGCCTGGGCAATGTATGATGGCTAGTCGTTTAGGCAGCCAGAGTGCCTTTAAAAGAGCCAATATTTCTTCTTTGTTTTTGATAGTTTTCCCCTCTACAGTTAACAGTCCCCTCTCTCTGTATATAGCTCCATGTGTGTGGGCCATAGCAAAAGCATATCTGCTATCGGTATACACGTTTAGTTTTTTGTCTTTTCCCAAAGTCATTGCCTTGGTTAAGGCCACAAGTTCAGCTCGTTGGGCAGAGGTGCCAGCTGGCAAAGGCTCTGCCCAAACAGTCTCAGTTTCAGTTGTGACTGCTGCCCCCACGTACCTTTGACTTTGATGTACAAAGCTGCTGCCGTCAGTGAACCAGGTAACCTCGGCGTCTGGCAGCGGGTGATCCTGTAAATCTTCCCGAACTCCATGAACCTGTGCCAATATCTCAGCGCAGTCATGGAGGGGGGTATCCAAGTCTGGGTCTGCCTTCGCGTTGTGGGTCGGGGGATGCGGAGGACGGTTTCCTTCCGTGCATCAGTGAGCCATCGTTGGCCTTCTCTTAACAGATACCCCAAGTAGGTTACCTCGGATCTGCAAATTTGGGCTTTCTTTGCTGAAGCCCGGTACCCCAGGGCACCAAGTGTCCGGAGGAGATTTTTGGTGCCTTGCAAGCAAGCTTCGGCAGTCTCAGCGGCAATTAAAAGATCGTCAACGTACTGCAAGAGAGTCACTTTGGGGTTTTGATTTCGGTACTCACCCAGATCCTCGTGAAGTGCCTCATCGAACAAGGTGGGTGAGTTTTTAAATCCTTGGGGGAGCCGGGTCCAGGTGAGTTGCCCATTTATGCCTCTCTCAGGATTGGACCACTCGAAGGCGAAGAGCTCTTGACTTTTGGGGGCCAGAGGCAGGCTGAAAAAAGCATCTTTTAAATCAAGGACAGTATACCATTGTCTTTCTGGGCTGAGGGCACTTAGGAGGGTATAGGGGTTGGGTACTGTTGGGTGTATGTCCATGACTCGGCGGTTAACTTCTCTCAGATCTTGTACCGGACGATAGTCCGCACTGTTAGGTTTTCGTACAGGCAGCAGGGGGGTGTTCCAGGCTGAATGGCAGGGACGCAAGATGCCTAAGTCTAGGAGGCGACGGATATGTGGCGTGATGCCATTTCTGGCCTCCATTGACATCGGGTATTGTCGGACCCGAACTGGATCTGCCCCCGGTTTCAGCTCTATGAATAGAGCTGGGCGATGTTTAGCCAACCCCATACCCCCGGTTTCAGCCCATGCTCCTGGAAACTGTTGGAGCCAGGGCTCTATGTTTTGACTTTGTGAGGGTGGCCCCTGGTGGAGTCGATATTCATCTTCTAATCTTAGAGTAAGTGTGGTAATGGGCTGGTTGTGAGGGCCAGTCACTTGGGGGCCCCCTGGCGTAAAATGAATTTGGGCCTCCATTTTAGTGAGTAAGTCTCTTCCTAATAAGGGGCATGGGCTGTCGGGGATGACTAGGAAGGAATGGGTGACCTTTCCATTTCCTAGATCCATAGTCCTCTGGGTGGTCCAGGGATATTTTTTTATTCCGGTAGCCCCTTGGACCCAGGAAGATTTTTTAGAAATTTTTCCATGGGGCCTGATCAAGACCGAATGTTGTGCTCCTGTGTCAACTAGAAATTGAACTGGGTTCCCCTCCACTTGTAGCGTTACCCTAGGTTCGGGGAGGGGATCCGAACCCCGTCCCCCCTATTCTGCATCTTGAGTGAAGAGGGCGGGTGTGGTTTTTGGCTGCCACGGTTTTTGATCATGACGTGGCTTTAAGTTGCCTGTCCTCTGGAGTCTCTCTATTATTAAAGACACGCTGGGCAATGCGGACTAAGTCCTGAATCTGTTTTCCCTCCAGGTCCTCTAGTTTCTGGAGTTTCTTTTTAATATCAGTGGCTGCCTGATTTACAAAGGCCATTACAACAGC
The DNA here is from genome assembly GCF_024362965.1 of Panthera pardus. Taxonomy (NCBI): domain Eukaryota; kingdom Metazoa; phylum Chordata; class Mammalia; order Carnivora; family Felidae; genus Panthera; species Panthera pardus. Next base: position 78,511,994 of record NW_026526710.1, on the reverse strand, counting down.
AGCTTGATTTTCGGGGGCCTCGGGGTTCATGGGGGTATACTGTCTGAAGGTTTCCATTAATCTTTCTAAATAAGCGGCAGGGCTCTCTGTCTTACCTTGTATCACTGAATACACTTTTGCCAAATTAGTGGGCTTGCGTGCAGCAGCCCGGAGACCCGCCACTAGAGTCTGGCGATAAATGCGTAGCCGTCCCCTACCTTCTGCCGTGTTGTAGTCCCAGCCATCCTGTGGGGGTCGGGTCAAGGGAAAAGCTGCATTAATGAGATCAAGGTTAGCAGTGGGTTGGCCGTCATCTCCAGGAACCAGCTTTCTTGCTTCCAATTGAATTCTTTCTCGCTCCTCAGTGGTGAACAGGATTCGGAGGAGCTGCTGACAATCATCCCAGGTGGGTTGGTGGGTAAACATAACGCTGTCTAAGAGACTTATTAAATCTTTAGGGTTGTCAGAAAATCGGGCATTCTGGGTTTTCCAGTTATATAGGTCACTGATAGAGAAGGGCCAGTATTGAAGTCGGGGGTTCCCCGTCTCATCGGGAGGCCCTATTTCCCGTAAGGGTAAAGCTACGGTGGAGTCAGGAAGGCGGAGTCCTGGCTCATGTGGGGCCCGCCTACGGGTATGTCCGGCAGCCCTTGGACTTTGCCCCCACTAGGCTTGGGCGCGGGTTGAGCCTCCCTATTCTCTAGTTCTCCTATGGGCTGGGCTACGGGAGGCTCTGCCGGCGCAGCAGGGATAGGGGCAGCTTTCGGAATAAGAGGAGGAATCTGGTAAGGGGGAGGGTCAAGGGAAAGTAAATCTTGGTTGTCGGGGAGAACAGGGGGTGCAGTTGGAGTTGGCGGCTTGGGAGGGTTGATAGGTTTAGCCGCTAGGATTTGGCATGACTCTGCTATTAAGGAAGAGGCCATCCAAGGAGGTGGGTTTTCTACTAAATCTTGCCACACCAGAATATAGGGAATCTGATCCGAGTGACCTTCTTTCCCTGGTAGGAAAATTTTTTATTTTACTTTAAGGACCACAGGGAGGCAGAAGGTTCCCTCTGTAGGCCAATTGACCCCAAAGGTGGGCCATGCAGAGCGGCAATAGGTGATCAACTTCCTTTTGTGAATGTCTAGGCTTAAGTTGTGTCCTCTAGCTTTTACATCCCTGAAGTTGGCGAGAAGGAGGGAGAGAGGGGTGCTCTGCGTTTGGCCCATGTTATGATTCTGAGGAAGAGGAGAAGGGAAGGGGGCGGCACGGAGGGGGCCCTGAAGCGGCTGAAATCAGCGATGGAGTTTGCACAGGCGACCTCCGAGGGTGAGACCCCTGGCGGCCTGGCTGGGCCCCGGGGGGAGGGGCGGGAGGGAAAGCCGCAGGCAGCTGAGGAAGGAGGAAAGAGGAACAAAGGATGGAATAATTAATTCTGATCAGCCGAAAAAACACTTAATTCCAATAAAACATCCGACGCACGAAAGAAAAACAAGAGCCAACAAGAATCTCTGACAGTGGTTTCAACTTTCTGGGGCCGTCTCGGCCAGCCCAACAGAAAGGGTTATGGCTAGGACGGCGGTTATTACAAGGGCCCAGGGGTGACAATACATTTAGACTGACATAGAAGCACTCGCGTACTCGCCCGTCCGCGTCCCTCGCGGGAACTTAGGTGCCTCTTAGCATGGGCGGGCAGGTATAAACCCCCTGCTTGGATCAAAATAAATTTTGACCGCCTTAAGCCATATGAGGATCACCGCGGAAATCGGGTTAGAGCCCACTCGAATCCCGTAGCTTATGCCGTGGGACTACACATAGGGTAAGTCAGGCGCGTGCCCCTGACTCCCAACAATCATTCCAGTCGATTTAACAGACAGACACACAGACACACATCACATCAAAATACGGGTAACAATTGGCATGCCTAGATGGTTTTTTTTTCTTTTTAGACGCCTAGAGATATTTCTTAGCACTCTGGAAGTTCATAGAGAAAATGAAAGTATTTAGTTCGCAGGCGCGTTGGGCATAAGCAGCCCACAGAAAAGAATCCTGATGGGCCAAAAAGGCCCCCCGATGGACCAGGAAGGTCCCCTGATGGACCAAGAAGGTCCCCAGATGGGCCAAGAAGGCCCCCAGATGGGCCAAGAAGGCCCCCAGATGGACCAAGAAGGTCCCCAGATGGACCAAGAAGGCCCCCAGATGGGCCAAGAAGGTCCCCAGATGGGCCAAGAAGGCCCCCAGATGTCAGTGGACGTCTCCAACTGACCCCGGCTGGGTGCCCTATAGTGCGTCCGCCAGGGTCACACCAGCTTCCAGACAGAACCGGTTCTCCAGAGAAGAAACACAGATCAGAGAGAAAAGGAAGAACGTTAGAGCCGGCTTACTTACCGATCGGAATCAAATGCGACCCGTTGACCAGAAGTCTGGTGGGCTCGGGGGAGGTCTCGGTGGAACCTCCAAATGTAATGCCTGAAGTTCCAAAACCTCCCACAAAAGACCACCAGAGTCGTAAGTCAAAGCCAAGCGGCAAGGGTCGTTTATTGCAGGTTCGAACCTGGTCCTCTGCGCACTCGTCGCCGGTGACACAAGAGGCCACGAATAGGGTTGGTATAGCGTTTTTATAGACAGAGACAAATAGCACAGGGGAGGTTTTTTACTTGTGGCGGGAGGAAGAAAGGGGGAAGGGGGTAGGTGAGGAATGTGCTAAGCAGGCAGGTTTACAGAAGCGAGAAATGCCGGTTAGTTTGTATACAATCACTCATTCCATTACATATCAGACTACATTTAGGAAGTTTTACAGCCCATTCTACAGTGGGTTACAATCAGGAAAGGTCTCACAATGCTCGTAGCAAACAGCAAGCAAAACAAACTTCTCAGCAATTGTATTTCTTATCAAAGATCCATAATAAGCAGAAAAGAGAACCTAGCTTTAAACTAAGGTGGGGCTGTCATTTGGATTCAAAGCTGTTCCTTTCATAACCAAGTGTTCTATTTCACATTCTATGTGAAATTTCTTTATCTGAATGGCCTGATGAGAGCAGAAAATCTTTATCTTGATAGATTTCTTTTTTTTTTTTAATGTTTACTTATTTGTTGAGAGAGAGAGAGAGAGAGAGCGTGAGTGGGGCAGGGGCAGAGAGAGGGAAAGAGAGAATCCCAAGCAGGCTCCAAGTTGTCAGTGCAGAGACGGACTCCATCTCAGGAGGACCTCAGTCTCTCGAACTGTGATATCATGACCTGAGCCCAAATCAAGAGCCGGCCACTTAACTAACTGAGTCACCCAGGTGCCCCTTGATAGATTTCTTTATCTGAAAATCCTATAATTGGTAAAGAACCAAAAATTATTATAAAAAAATAGGTATCAAGGAATTAGCTTTGCCTATATATTTTTTTCTGGTTTCTTACTCCTTCCCTTCTCCCCCACTTTTCCTCAAGGTTGAACTTTCCTGCAACAAGGAGCTAACAAATGATACTCAGACAGCTCAGTGGATGTGAATATGGTTCCCAACTCCTGTCAATTCTCATTCCAAAAAACCCCTTTGATCTGTCTTTTTGCATTCCAGTGTCTGCACTCTAACATTTAAGATTCCCTTAACCCCAACACACGAATATCTATTGCCTTTCAAATCAAGTCCCAGTGCCTTGAGCTTGTGCTCAAACATCTCTTTCAACTTGCATCACTTGTATTTCTGGTCGAAAGGCATCTTTTACTCAAACTATACCATTCTTTTTTCTTGATATTCTGAATTTTGGCTTTTTTATTTTTTCTAAATTGAACAATCTTCCTTAATTTTCACATTTGCATCCTAATTCTTTCTTTTTTAAAGATTTTATTTTTAAGTAATCTCTACCCCCAACATGGGGCTCAAATCCATAATCCCGAGATCAAGAGTCACATTTTCAACCAACTAAGCAAGCCAAGTACCCTGCATCATATTTATTTTTTGCATATGTTTCCCCTTCCACCTAGATTGCAAGAGTTTGGACAGATAACCTGTCTTCAACTCTCCCTGGAGGCATTTCACCTCATTCTAGTAAAGATAGTTGATTGTAAACCAGTATATCTAGTATTGTATATCTAGTAAAGATAGTTTGATATCTGTATAAATAAAACAAAGGCTAGGAGTGCCAGGATGGCTCACTTGGTTAACCGTCCAACTGTTGATTTAGGCTCAGGTCACGATCTCATGGGTCATGAGATTGAGTCCCACATTAGGCTCTATGCTGATGGTGTGGAGCCTGCTTGGGATTCTCTCTCTCCCTCTCTGACCCTTCCCCACTCACACATGTTCTTTCTCTCTTTCAATATAAACATTAAAAAAAATTAAAAAAAAAAAAAAGCTACCAAGATGGTCCTGCACACCCAATTTCAATGTCTGAGGAGGGGGGGCTTTTGTCCACGACGAACCAATGCTCTGGACACCAGCTGGTGTCCTGCAGCTAAATTAAATCCTGACACTTTCTACCAGAAGACAACAATAGATTCCACAGACTAAGGGCTCATTCCTATTAGGCTACCTCCTCCCCAACTTCCAATGCCAATCACAAGCCTAGGTTGTCACCTCTGCTCCTGACCATTTGGCTATAGATTGGAGATTCTTATGACCTTCCAGTTTGATTAATTTGCTAGAGACTCAGAGAAACACTTAACTTACCTGATCACTGTTTTTGTTTTTGTTTTTGTTTTTGTTTTTGCAAAGGGTATTAAAAGATATACGTCAACAGCCAGATGAAGAGACACACAGAGGAAGGTATGTGGGAAGGGGTGTGGAGCTTCCATGCCCTCTCTGAGAGTATCACTCTCCCTGTATCTCCACATGTTCACTAAACCTGGAAACTTCTGTCCTTCTGGGATTTATGGAGGCTTCATTACATAAGCATCTCTCATTAAATCATTGGTCCAGTCTCTCTTCCATGGTTAAGAGGGTAGAACTGAACATTCCAACCCAATCACTTGGCTGTTTCCCCTGGTGACAAGACTTTGGGTACATTCCCAAAAGTCACCTCATTAACGTATCAAAATACACCATCCCTCTCATCACTTAGGAAATTCCAAGAATTTCAGGAAACCTGAGCTAGAGACAGGGACGAAGACCAAATATATATTTCTTATTATAAGTCACAATACCACAGCCACTTTAATGCGGCACAAACACTTTTTTGTAGGCCATTCATTATTTTATTCAATCAACATTAAAGTTGAATAATGGAATTCCATGTTAAAAGAGAAAGAAGATGTTGTCCAGAAAGCTAGAAATCTTTACCATATTCTAATCTCCCAAGCATTTCTTCCTTATCAGTTGGAATTGGTAAGTGGTTTTGTCAGTGGTTATTTCCAGTATTTTATACTGTTTCTATGAACAGTTGGGATTCCATTTGACTCTGAGTCACAGAAATCCTGTCAATTCCTCCAACTGATTAGAAGAATTTTGTTTTGTTTTGTTTTGTTTTTCCCCCTCACTGAGCTAGAAGTCTGGAGGTGGTCAAGGGGAAGGACGCTAAGGCATTTCTGGCCTTTTCTCCAAGGTTGCCAGATGCCTGCTGTAGCCATCATGACTGGCTGTCGTGTCCACGTTTCAGCAAGAAAAACAGAGAAAAACAAGAAAAAGAGATGACATTTATGCCCCAAAAGGAAAAAAAAAAAAAGAAAAGAAATCCTAGAGGTTCACAGCTGACTTCTTATTTCTTCTGATTAGAATATGGGGTGTGAACACTTTGGACTGCAACGAAGGTTGAGGAATGTCATTTCTCAATGTATAAATTGCTACACGGAACAAAATCAGTTTTGTTAGTAAAGGAGAAAAGGGGTCAGTGGATATTTTATAAGACATATTTTAGTAGAGTCCACCTACTCTAATTTTGAACTTTTCCTTTGTAATTAAATGTATGGTCAAATGGATTAACACCAATATGCAAAAGTCAAAGAGGGTCCTAAAGCTTATTAAAATTAAGCGACGTGATTGTATCAAACTAGACTTGTAGCATATTTTTTAAGATTTTTTTTTTTAGAGCAGTTTTAAGTTTAAAGCAAAATTGAGCAGGAAGTACGGAGTTCCCATACCTCCATCTCCATACACAGCCCCTTTCTTAGGAACAATGTCCTCCATTCTGCTCCAGAATGGTACTTTTCTTACAACTGATGAAAGCACATCGGCACATTGTTCTGAAACAACCCTATAGTTTATGTAAGTGTCACGCTTGGTGGTGTGCATTCCGTGGATTTTCATAAGTGAATAATGACATGTATCCACAATTATTATACCATACTGAGTCGTTTCACTGCCCTGATTATCTCCTGTAGACTTATTGATCACTCCTTCCTACCAAATCCCTGGGAACCTCTGATATTTTTACTGTCACCATAGTTTCCCTTTTTCAGAATGTCATGGAGTTGAAATTATACCGTAAATCGTTTTTCAGTTGGGATTCCTTCACTTAGTAAGATTTATTTAAGTTTATTCTATGTGTTCTCATGGCTTGATAGCTCATTTCTTTTTAACACTGAATTATATTCTGTTGTCTGGTTGGACCACAGTTTATTCGTCTGTCATCTGCTGAGGGACAAACTTGGTTGCTTCCAAGTTTTGGCAATTATGAAACAAGCTGCTGTAAACACCCATGTTCAGGTTACCAAGCAGCATAATGCTGGGTCATATGGCAAGAACATATTTAGTTTGTAAAAATTGCTACCTTGCTGTATTATATGTTAAATATAACTTTAAGGGACTCTGAGTGTTGTCATTGTCTGATATGCATGCAGGGATTAAGCTCCATATCTAATCACTGGGTGGAAATTTCTTGAGTTATGTGAAAATCCCAAATTGAATTTTTCCGGCTGATGCTACAGTCTCATGATTCAGGAAGTGTCTAGGCATTTCCACATATTTTATGTAAGGGGCTCGATGTATCATCCCAACATATCATATACAGGGAAGTCACTTTGAGATACAAGTGTGCTACAATTTGTCCCAGCTCTCATATTTAAATAATATTGCTATAGAACATCTAATTACATATTCCTCAGTGGTATCTTAATTTCTATCTCCCTGAAGTTTTGCATCATAAAGTATTTCACTGAATTACATAAATAAAGGTAAACGGTATATCACCAAGGAAATTGTATGAAATAAAATTTACACATGTAAATTTCTCACTGTTGTTAGAGTGGAGTAAAATGCATTTGATTTCAAGATGTTCAAGCATATTGTTGCAGGGGTTCAGTACATACTGATTCAAACTGTACATCAGCAAAAAACATGCTGTTCAGAAATGACCATATTCACTGATGGATTCCTATACCTGTGTCAAGATGCAAAGTAAGGACCAGTGTTGAAATATAGCAGAAATATTTATGGCTGTTTTGGTTGTATTTTCCCACCTCGTTTCAGTGCTATCGTGTGGGGAGATATGAAACTATAATGGCTTTTTTAAATAGTGAAATATTTGGTCTAGTTACAGGGTCAAAATTTTTCATGTTCTCTTTTGGAAATCAAAAGTCATGATTTTTTCTCAGCAGTAATTTGGGATTTTTAAATTGCTTTTCATTTATTTTTCTAATTAAAAAAAAAATTCTAATGTTTATTTATTTTTGAGAGAAAGGGAGAGAGACAGAGTGCGAGCAGGGGAGTTGCAGAGAGAGAAGGAGACACAGAATCCAAAGCAGGCTCCAGGCTCCGAGCTGTCAGCACAGAGCCCGAGGTGGGGCTCGAACTCATGAACTGTGAGATCATGACCTGAGCTGGAGTTGGACGCTTAACCAACTGAGCCACCCAGGTGCCCCTCTAATTTTTAATATATACTCAATTTAAACAATTAGAATGATATTTCAAACCCACCCCAGTTCAACCGCAGTGGTAGAAATAAATGCTCTTAACAGCTTGTGATGAATTCTAACAGTGTTTTCTGTATAGGCACATATATGTATTCACATATGCACACACAAAGAGTTTAGGTATTTTTTACATGCTGTGATCTGAAACCTTGGATTAAAAATATATTGTGGAGGTCTTTCTATTTTATGACCAAATGTTTTATGTAAACATCATTTCCACATATATGAATATCCTTTGATTTATGTGAGTATTATCTATAAATGGACATGATGTTGTCACCAATTTCTTTGACTATATATTCTTAGACTAACATTTAGTTTTAAAGGTACTTGTACTTTGTCAGAAAGATACTCAGAACTACAATCATTCATCGAAACATCTATGTGTTTTAAAATTTGATGGATAACAACAAATCAGCCTGTACATGATTACATTAAATTTTAGCCACTAAAAGAGTAAAAAATAGACCTTCCATATACCTTCTACCCACCCTAGGCTGGCTGGATATTGTCAACAGTATTATTTTTGTTAATTTCGCAGGTAGAATATTATCCGTAAATTGTATTTCGATTTTCATTTCCATAATTATGATTTATTTTTGAGCATCATTATTTTTATTTACTTTTTTAAATATTGATTTTTGAGAGACAGACAGTGCGAGCAGGGGGAGAGGCAGAGAGAGAAGGGAAACGAGGATCTGAAGCAGGCTTGGAGCTAACAGCAGACAGCCCCATGCGGGGTTCCGACTCACAGCGAGGTCATGACCTGAGCCCAACTTAACCAACTGAGCCACCCAGGTGCTCCTATTTTTATTTGCTTTTGTTTTTCTGTGACTTGCTTACTCATTTCTCTGCTCATATAATAGTGTTTTTTGTTTGTTTGTTTGTTTGTTTGTTTTTTACTTTTTCATACTGCTACTATCATGAATATTAGCCATTATCTGATTCTGTGGTTTTGTCATATAAACTTTTACATAGCGTCTTTCCATAAGAAAAACACACTGAGGTTTATATTTCAGGTTAATAACAGTATGCTAAATTGAAGAGTAGACACGATAATGGAAAGTATATTTTCAAGCAATTCATTCATACAACAAATATTCAGAATCATTTTTTTTCAAAAACCCATTGGCCTATAGGTTACAGATAATACTGCAAAAGAATGCCCCTTAATTTTAAGGAGACCTACTGTCTTTCTCTGTCTCAAAAAAATAAATAAAGGTTAAAAAAATTTAAAAAAAAGGGGCGCCTGGGTGGCTCAGTCGGTTGAGCGTCCGACTTCGGCTCAGGTCATGATCTCAGGGTCTGTGAGTTCAAGCCCCGCGTCAGGCTCTGTGCTGACAGCTCAGAGCCTGGAGCCTATTTCGGATTCTGTGTCTCCCTCTCTCTCTCTGACCCTCCCCCATTCATGCTCTGTCTCTCTCTGTCTCGAAAAAATAAATAAAGGCTAAAAAAATTAAAAAAAATAAATAAATAAAAAGGAGAGCTTGATATCATGAGGAAAACCGAGCATGAAACCAATAATGAACCTACTGACGTCAGGTAGAGGACGGAGGGATTGTAATGAGGATACATAGAGAGGACACTTACTGCACCAGAGATGAGCATGGGTCAGGATGAAGATTCCGAACAACATCCCAAAGGAGACATTTTCCCAAAAATACAATGAATGTTAAATGTGATCCAGTCATATTTTCGTAATTCTGAAAGCAGTTCAGCACCTTGCCATTTCTGTAATAACTATTAAAAGGTTTTACAATCGTTTGTAAAATTATTTTTGTTATTGGAACGTCAATTTTTTTAGAAAAATAAGAAATTGCATAAATAAAGTGCATTCAAATTATAAAAAAAATATTAAAGATAAGCATTACAATTGGGGAAGTTTTTGATGTTTGTTTCTTTATTTTGAGAAAAAAAGAGGGTGGGAGAGGGGCAGAGAGAGAGGATCCCAAGCAGCCTCTGTGCTATCAGTGCAGAGCCCAATGCGGGACTGGATCCCACGAATCATGAGATCATGACCTGAGCTTTAATCCAGAGTCAGATGCTTAACCAACTGAGCCACCCAGGCACCCCTGGAATATTTTTAAACAACACGAAAAGTAAGCAAAAATTACTTTGACGAAAAAGTCACAAGTTTTTTGTTTCGTTTGTTTTTGTTTTTGTTTTTGTTTCAAAAATTGGGCATTTTCTAAGTGGGCAATTAAAATATGTATATGACTGGGCACCTGGGTGGCTCAGTTGGTTAAGCATCTAATTCTTGATTTCGGCTCAGGTCAGGATCGAGGGGTCGTGGGATCGAGCCCATCATCAGGCTTTGTGCTGAGCGTGGAGCCTGATTAGGATTCTCTCTCTCTGCCTCTACCCCTTTCCCCGGGCTCCTGTGCTCTCGTTCTAAAATAAATAAAGTGAAAAAAATTTTTAAAAGATGTATATGAGTAACTGGTAAAAGAAATTCAAAGCATAAGTGAGTTAAAAGTAAGTGTAATTTTCAGCAACTTCAACGATCTATTTCACAATTATTTTGTGATACAAAGATCTTTAGAAGGTATTATTAGAACAATACCTTTATTAGAAAAAAAAAGTCTTAGCATCACGAAGCTACATTACTACCTACCAGTATCTATATTTATAAATGCATCTCCTGAATTATTACCACTGATAAGGTGCCTAACATTGGACTCTTCTGAAGAAATATAAAATAAATTCTTAGAGAATGGGAGTGGAATCATGATATCATGTAAATTAACTGAGTGTGTGCATTCTTTAATTTGTGAATATATGCAAATAAATCTATATAAACACCGTCTCAAATCTATAACAGTTAATTGCGTGTGGAGCAGAACTGAATATTATCCATTTTGAATCTGATACAGAGAATGTGATATAGAATTATGATATTATTTCATATTCTACTGATGCTGAGTTTCAATAAACAACTAAATTCAGAAGGTGTTATTTACATTTATAGTGCTGATAAAATAAATTATTACTGAAGAAGAAAATAATTTTAGCTTTAATTAATTTAAAGACTAAGCACAAAACAAATAATAACTCCTAATATTTTCATACTCCCTAGGAAACTAAAATCTGTGGACACATGCAATACAAATAAGACAGAGTTGCATGACTAGATGGTGACATAGGCCTGGGAAGTCAATCAAATCAGATATTCAGACCTCATGTGCATTACGCATATTCCTTTTTCTGAGAAAATATGACATTTTTGGCAAGACATAGAATAATCTGTTCGCTCCTTATGGTCCCGTACTAAACTGAACAGTAAGTGATTGAAATATGGTGTCTCTGTTTATAAGTATTTTGAGGATTAAAACTAACTCAATTCAGGCAATTTATTAAGCAGGGATCATAATTCATGAAGGAGAAATAGATGTGACGTATAGATAAACTTGGACAGGCTCACTTCCTCTCCACACAACATCTTTTGGAAACAAACATTTGAAACCTATGGGGGGTTGTAATTGATGTAACAATCATAAAACTTTGACTTGGGTTCCTCTTAAAATGTCTTTGAGGATAGAGTTCTGAATCAATTAACTAGGTAAAAGCATGACTCAGATAACATTTGAATCAGCTCCTCGATCTTCCTCAAAAGTTTGATTTAACAATTTTTCTCCTTCTGTCTGAAAGATTAACTGTGCTTAATATTTCCCAGCAAATTAGTCATCACATTTTTGTTGGATTTGGGTTTTATTTTTGTCTTTCAGGTGCATAAATCACACAGCTTATTAGCTGGAGAAGTCTTTGATGTCTTTAATGAACTCCAAGTTTGAAAACTGAAAATGAAATCAGATCGGCAGGCCTACTTCTGAAGATTTTTAAAATATTCTCTGGTAAGGAAGGCAAGTTGAAAAGATGGTCATTTGGCAATGCTGCCTTCAGAGAAATATGTCTCGCTGAAAAATGTGTGCCTTAGTACTTGGAAATGTGTTTGATAAATAGTCTGCTTTCATCAAAGATGTGCCTCATGTCTGTGGCCATGTCTAGAATTTGAAAACGGAAGTTGACAGCTTGCCAAACATCCGCCATCATTAAAATATTAACATATATTTCTTAGGGTGCTGTTAAATAACCATAACTGAAATTACCTAATATACATACATAGGTACATACAAAACTGATAACCACCTTTTGTGATGTATAAGTTATTCAGATAAATATTTGAGTTAAACAAAATAAAATATAAAATATATAGTATACCTCAGTTCTTTTTAAAATTAAGAGTAGGATATTATATTAATCTTTCCCATGTTTTCTAAGCTTTTAAAAATGAAAATCACAGAGGTGTAAAACATAGAAAACATCAGGGGCACCTGGGTGGCTCAGTTGGTTGTGTTCCAACTCTTGATTTTGGCTCAGGTCTTGATCTCATAGTCATGACATTGGCCTGTGTAGGGCTCCGTGCTGAGTATGGAGCCTGCTTATGATTCTCTCCCTTCCCCTCCCTCTGCCCCTCCCTCACTTGTACTCTCTCTCTCTATCTTTCTCTCTCTCCCTGTCTCTCAAGAAAAAAATAAAGAAAAATAAAAAAAAAAGAAATAAAACTTAGAAAACATCAGTAATAATCTAGCATCATTCCTGAACAACCTCTGTGCAGCTCTGGGAACTAGACATAAGTGCCCAATGGGCACCAAGAGTATGAATATGGCCTAGAAGACAAATAATTCAGCCTGGTTTTAGTCACAAAGTGGCTCTTTCTACATCACGCATTTCCATAGCAAACATCAAACTAGCAAACAAAATAAAGAAACAAACAAAGCTTGAAAACCTGGAATGGATGGAGTCCAGTGACTCTCAAAGTGGCTGTACAATGGAGTCATCCTGGGAAATTTTTTAAACTACTCAGGCCTGGTTGCCACCTCCAGTGGGTTGATCTGGATCTGATCAAACTGGGTTGATCGTGGTTGTATCCCAGACATTTGTGTGCCTTTTCAGATTAGAAAATATTTGTAATTGGAGGTTGCCATTAAGTACTAATCCCATCTGAACTTTCTTATTTTTGAAATAGGACCAGAGACATTTCAGTAGACAACAAAAATAAATATACATAATACAAGAAGAAAGAAAGAAAGAAAGAAAGAAAGAGAAAGAAAGAAAGAAAGAGAGAGAGAAAGAAAGAAAAGAAAGAAAGAAAGAAAGAAAGAAAGAAAGAAAGAAAGAAAAGAAGGAAGGAAAGCAGAAACTGAGTTCACACACTCACATTAATTGAAATAAAATGAGTTAAAAATAAAACTAATTCAAACTTGACAGTTTATAAGTAGGAAAATAAAATCAGATAATGTAAAGGGCTTAGCCACTAATAAATTTGACAGAAGTCAGGAAAAAAAAAAAGATACCTGATAATAGCCATCTGGGATCATTTCACATATTGTAATTATGGCAATCTCCTCTAAATTAGGTTTATTTTATTATCTTCCTGTCTTTTCTTTGTCTGCAGTCCTAGGACACAAGAGCTATTGAAAAATATTATATATAATTATTTCAGTGCTATCTCTAACATGAGAAGGAGGGGCTATTAAAGTAAAGACCCCAGCCCATTCTCCCAGATAAAATAAATATGTGTCCTTCTCAGGGGCAGAGAAGGATAGATGCTCAAGAACCTCTCACAGGCTTTGCTGCTGTTCACAGCTGGTACTAAATGTGCTTAGTACTCACCCTCTTACACTCACACAAAGGGAACATGGGGGATTGCTCTATTTTTCCGTAGAATATAACAAGTTTCAAATCCAAATTCTTAGGATATGATGGGCTGTAGCTCATGGTCCCTGGAAGGTGAGGCTGATGTTTGGACAGCAGGTCTCCTCAAACATTAATCTTAATAAGAATCACAGCGGGAGCTTGATACAATGTAAATGTTGACTCACTAGTTATGGGATGGAGGCTGAGATTCTATATTTCGAACATAGTCCCAAGTGATGCCAATGGTACCGGCACGCGGACCAGACTTTGGAAGGAAATGGTTTCTTTGTCAGCAGTCCAAAGATGTCGTGGAGCTCGGTCCACGTTCAGGTCCGTGCTTCAGCACTGTCACCTGTGTGACAGAGCACACATCCACACCTCCTCGGGCATGCCTTATCATCACCCTCGATCGAGAGTCTTCAAACTTTCCTGCGCAATAATTAAGCAACTCCTCCCATCGTAGTCTTGTTAAGATCGTGGGACATGATGGACATTGTACAGTCTAACACTCTGGAGCATATGGCCAGTGGTTGCTGGTGATGAAGTAGGACTGGCTCATCTAAACTGTACTGAACGATCTGCTGTCGGGACAGATACAGAGGAAAAATGAGCAGATCAGCAACTGCTCTGATGTGGCCCCTGAAAACCAGCTAGATTTCTCTAGGGTGTCAGAGTAGAGGCTGCCCACCAGGTTGTGGGGAAAGGTGAAACCTGCTCCATGGAAGAGTGTCCCTGGCATAGGGATACTAGGATGGACATGTGCCAGGCATGTGGCATAGGCCTCATCAGTCATGGTGACTAGACTGTGCACATGCTCTATGTCTCTCATTGGTCACCTGTTTCATCTTTCCACCATCAGAGGAAATACTGGGTATTCTTTTGAAGGGAACCTTGAGAGCTACTTCTCATGTACTTGAGGGTTTTCCTCTTTCAAGACGACATCAGATTGGGCAACGAGGGAAACACGTGCCGGTAGAAATGGAGGTTTCAGGAAGATACATATTTGAATTGCTTTGGGCCCGAGTGTGGCCAGCATCTCCAGGGATGGAGGCCCAACTTGAGGCCCAACTTGAGGCCCAACAAAATAAATGTGGGGGTTGCTATAGTAACCCTATGAGTTGGGGCCAGAGCTGAGACAGGGGCTGGGCCTGGAGACTGGAGGGTGAACCTATAGGGTAGGAAAGGAACATAGAGGAAAGTGGCTGAGCAAATATGCAGATGATACCTGGGACCCATTAAGGTCACTCTGTTCAATAGAGGACACAGTCTTCAAGTCAATGACACTCTCCTTCCTGAGCCATCGTTGGTTGAGGCAGCTTCAGGGAATCAGTCCCTCTCTCCCCATCCAGCTTAGGTGAGGGACAACACAGAACAAAGGGGGAAATGGGAGTATCCTTCACAGAACAGCTTCCAGACTGGTCTTAGGAAGGGGGAAGTTTCATAAGGGGAAACCCAGGAGAGATGTCACCAGCTCTCTCTCTCTTCAGAACCACTGGTATGCTCTGGGATCTGGGAGATGGATGGGGGGAAACCTGGGGTCTTCTAGAGCACCAGAAAGAACAGGCGTTGAGTTATTTACACAGGCTAGGATGTTCTCCATCTTCTTAATGCAATAGTTAGGACAATAATCAATATTGCTTGATGATACCCTCAAGTTACAGCCCTACCTTAAGGCAGCCTTTCCAAGGAAACAGCGCTGGGAGAAGGAAGTCCAAGGGGATCCTCTCGTGGAGAAAGAGTTTAACCCTAGTTGCCTTTCTAACTTCTAACCCACAAGGTCTTTGAAAAATATCAAGACGTTATTAGTTATATATACAGGATAGAAATGCTTATTTAATGTCTTGGAGATCTGTGTGCCAAATATGGAAATTAAGAGAATGTTCTTTATGTTTAGGAACCTATTATATTTTTGGAAATTAAATACATCATGGGAAGCAGATCCTCCTTTTTACATACTGTCTTGTGCTGTAATATGTTCCCATTTCTTCTCGTAGACCACAGTCATTGATATTATCCCCAATACTTGATAATAACAACACTTTACAACAATAGTACCTGTCACTTTTACCAGGATTGAAGAATCCAAAAGAAAAGAAGATCTTTATCTATGTAGAAAAATCGGATTGTATTTATACAATAAGTAACTAATGAGAACCAGATCATAAACAGTATGCAAAAAATTGGTGCATTGCATGTTAACTGATGAAGAATAACCACATTCTTATGAGTCAGAGTTTTTAGAGGAATTTTTCCATATTTTTTGTCTTTAGTTATATGCCTTTGCTCTCTTTTTATTCCCCTTCACTGTTTCTAATGAAAACCTTAGCTTCTACATTAAGGTTAATGATTTTTTTTTTTTTAATTTTTAACGTTTATTCATATTTGAGAGAGAGACAGAGCACAAGTGGCAAAGGGACAGAGAGAAGGGGAGACAGAAACTGAAGCAGGCTCCAGGCTCCAAAGCTGTCAGCACAGAGCCCAATGTGGGGCTCGAACTCAGAAACTGCGAGATCATGGCCTGAGCCGAAGTCAGACGCTTAACCGACTGAGCCACCCAGGAGCCCCAGGTTAATGAATTTTTAAGTGTTACCAAAGAAAAAGGAATTTGATGGGGCGCCTGCGTGGCTCAGTAAGTTAAGCATCTAATTTCGGCTCAGGTCATGATCTTACAGTTCCCAGGTTTGAACCCTCTGGTGTCGGGCTCTGTGCTGACAGCTCAGAGCCTGGAGCCTGCTTCAGATTCTGTGTCTCTCTCTCACTCTGCCCCTCCCCCAGTCGTATTCTGTCTCTCTCTCAGAAATAAATAAAACATTAAAAAAATTAGAAACATTATTCTATACTTATACAATGTCAAACTTATAATGTAATAATTTGATTTAATTATGATATCCATTACTCTCTTCAATGACAATAAAGTTTGAACCATACAAAACTGTCATCATCGTGAGTCAAAAGGGTTGAATATATTAATAACTTTTGATTACTAATTCCAAAGGAAGACTTTAGGAAAATGAGATCAGTCATTTGGTTAGTAAATAAAATTGTCTCTACTTTGTAATCTATTTTACTTTAAAACATGTCCTGATACTTGTTATGCAAATTTCTCCTGTAAAAGACCTTAATGACATTCAGTTCCTGTGTTTTCCTCTGTGAGACATTAGAGGAAAATGACCTTGTTTTCCTCTATGCCAAATAAAAATGCTAACAGAATATTTTACATACCAGCTGTCAATAAACAAATGATGCATATGTCCTTTATCAATGCCTTTCTTGTTCTTTCAACAGATTCCAGGGATTTGATATCAGTCTTGGGGGATTGTAGTGAGGAAGTTTGGAGCATGACTTTGCCAGAGAGTCCTGGATGGCTGTGAGCAACAAAAGAGGTGTAAAAGGGAAAACTACTAACCAGTAACCCTCTAGAATTCGCCCAAGGGACCTGAGAGTTTCCCTGGGTACTAATAATAAAAAGAAAATAAATATAATAAAATAATTTTATATTTTATTTATAATATATACATATATTTTATTTATAAAAAATAAAATAAAATAAATAAAAATAAAAATATTTTTGTAAATCTAAATAAGGCCCCCAGATCCAGGAGCGTACTTGGCCCCTGTGTATTTTTACTGTTATTCTTGAAAGTTTTCAACTTTCTGAATAAAATATGCTTCTTAAAACCTCTAAGGGACTTTAAACTATTATCCATGCATGGTCATATTCATTTACAATATTTTCATTGAAATGTATTACTTTCACGTTCTTTGTCATTTATGTTGATTCTTCATAACCATAGTAATTCACCCAGGGAATTTTTATGGTTTGATAATGACGAATGAACATTATTAAGGGCAGCTAATGCTACTGATATTCTTAACAACCACCTAGGTGTGTCCTTCTTATAAGGCTCTGATGCTCACACTGTTGTGTTTTGTAACCTAAGTAGTGAAGTAAAAAAATTACTGCGTAAGAGGATCGGACAGCTTCATTGGTTTTAGGCAGTGAATTGCTCCAAACATTGCTAAGCTCAGGAAATTCTCATTCTATTTTTAGAAAAAAAAAAAATGTTCACAAAGGGACAAATACCAATTTAGTGACTAAATGGGAAGAAAATGTTCTGGAAGCAAGAATGGAGTAAATGACTTGCTAGGCTCCTTATCATGTCCTAAATTGCCACATTTAGCCAGCATTGGAGATGAAAGGAAGGCCACAATGGATGAGACGAATAGATAATTCTCAGAGATAGAGATTTAAAATCCGGCAAGGCCTCCCCTCAATGCATTCAATAAATAAATACTTCTTGGGAGCTAAGTTTACAGTGGGTCAGGGCACAAGAAAAAAAAGAGTTCTTTCCTAACTCAGAGAAGTTGAGCCAAGTGGTTAGTCTTGCTGAAGCCAGCCCACTATATAATAGTCTCATTTCTATGGGGAAGGGCACACTGTGGTGTAACCACCCGAAAGTACTGAGGCTATGGACACAAAGTGGCCTTTGAGGAGAAACGGGAAAGCTGTGTAGGCATTTCTGCAGCACGCGTCGTAGTGATGTTTTTTATACAGAAGAAGCCATGTGTGCAAATACAGGAATGAGGGATGGCTGGCTGCGTGTAAACGTGTGCAGCGAGACCGGTGAGTGGTTGAAGTTGAGGCAACAACCAGAGGTATTCGCACAGGTCCCTTGCTAAATTTGCATGCATTCTCTCCTTTCATTCTAACAGTTATCCTGTGAAATAGGTACCATCCTGCCGTCCGTGTTGCAGTAAGGGAAACGGGCTGAAATGTTTAACATGATCCCAGTGGTAAAACTGTAGTTGAATTCATACCCCCAGATGTCAGAGTCCTTAAACACTAACTCGAATCATGAAAGTGCTTGTATGGCAATTAAGTAAGCAGATTTTATTTTATCCTGTCACAGAGCAGCAAACTGGCTCTGCAGAGGGCCAGGTAGTAAACATTTTAGGCTTACATACGGTCCCTCATGAGTAAATTCCACTTGTAAATTTCTCTCTTCCTCCTCCTGTTCCTTCTTCCCTTCAAGACTATAAAAAACATTCTTAGGTCGTAGGATGTACAATAAGCTATCGGCTACCTTTGGGTGGGGGCTTTCGAGGTGAGGAGAGAGAAGATACGGATTAGTTGCTAAGCATGCAACTGGCTAGAATGTGGAAGGATATATTGTATGGGGACAGGAACTGATATGAACTACACGGTAAGCAGCCTCCACAGGCTGACCCTGGGAGGACAGGAACAGTGATAACGGAGAAGAAGAGACTCAAGAGTACTTAACAGTTCCTTGTATGCAGGACTTGAATAAGAGGGAAAGCATAGTCATAAATAGCTGGGCTGGACACATGCACATATAAAGACAGAAAGGATCAGAATCAGCTTTCCTCCAGATATTGCAATCCTGATTTTATCCTTGCAAATTTAATAAAGGCTTCTACAGAGCAGAATTTGGTTTGTTGAGTTCTCTTTGACTCCGGAATTCAGCATAGATTTTGAAAGACACTTGGATTTACTAAATAAAGTCTTGTGAATAATACACGAGTGAATGAGTGAGCGAGTGAATGCTTTCTTCCTTAAGTGGGGTAAGAGTAAACAATTATTCTGAAAAAGAATCACCACAAACTGCAAACTCTGGGGTTATTGCATAAATGTCTCTTATCTGACCCATGCTCTGGGTCTTTCGTGTAAAAATGAACTTAGAGATAAAAAAAGAAAAATGCACTTGAGGTTAGCTCAAAATGACAATTTTAAATTGGAGAGCTACTTAGATAGAGACTGCATGGCAATCCTTTCTAGTCCATCTTGACATCAGCTTAAATCTGATTAAATAGCGTAGGGGAGAGCTGGCTCTGAGAGTTAGGAAAAGGAGGCAGGTTTTGGTGAAAGATTACACACCGAACCTATCACAGCCTCCTTAGTGTTGGCAGGGTGGGTGGGAAGACATCTGAATAAACGCGGGTTTAATAACCAGAGATCAGGCCACCATTTTAATTCATTCCATAAATATACTTGCCATTAACCTCACATATATAAAGTCTAGAAATTTATTAAAACTTCTATCAGATTTTCAGAATAAAAAAATGCATTTTTTTAAAAATGAAATTCTCCCTGTTGGTGGGGTAGTGCACATTTTTATTTTTCATCATGTCCATGGATGTGGGAATCCTTGAGTATGTTTAATATTCAGATTCTCTAACAGTTGTATATGATAACTAACCATGCTTTAAATATAAAACCACTAAAAATGTGCTGGGGCTTAGTATAAACTTCTGAGACCAGTTGCTTTTAACATCCACATCTGTTGCGTTAGATGAGTTTTTCCATGATTTCAGGTTTGACATAAGATGACCCATTTCTGGGTCATGTAACAAGAATTAATTGAGATCCCGCCAACGGTCAGACACTATTCTGTTGGGTAGGGGTGTGGCAGCTGTAAATAAGATAGGTAAGAGTTCTGACCTCACGGACTTTACATGCTAGCTCCATTCTGTCCAAGATAGTAGCTAGTGGCCGCATGTGGCTACTCACATTTAAATTTATTTACAATAAAGAAAATCAAAAATTCAGTTTCTTAGTCATGCCATGTTTGTGTGCTCAATAGCCCCCAAGGAGCAAGTGACTATCAAATTGGAGAATAAAAATTTATAAAACATTTTGTTCATCACAGAAGGTTCTGCAGGGTCATCCTGTTCTAGCGTTATCTGGAGAAGTCCATTTGAAATTATATTATTTCATTTTAAATTATGTATCATATGGGAGTTTTTTTCTCAACAGTCTGTGAATGTTGAGCAAGGATAAATTAATCAAACTGACAATGACTCGCTTTTAAATTACTGCTTTTTAAATTATTTAGTCAAACATAAATCTTAGTTCTATCATGAACTACATTTGCTGTGCTGGGCAACCCACTTAACCTTTCCATGCTTTAGTTTATATACGGTTATAGTGAGGATGGGATAAAATTACATAGAAAGTATTTAGAACGACCATCAGTAAGTTTTTAGCTATTGTTGTTAGTATTATTTATTATATACTCATCGTTCATTTTATAAAATATCTCCAAAACAGATTTACTTTACTTTTTTCCCCTATATTTTCTATCCTTCTATTTTAAGATATTTTCTAAACCTAGCCTCTGTGGCTATAATGCCTAGAAATGTCACCTCATCTATTAAAATTGAGATACAAAATATGAGCACCTTTTTTTTTTGAGTGAAAAAAATTTAATAGAAATTGTATTTAAAGATACTTCTTCATTATCGTGAGGTTGGAATAAATAATATGCAGACACGTTATATCCTTTACCCAGTTCCCCCCAGTGGTAACGTCTTGCAAAACTAGATTACAATATCACAACAGATACTGACATCAGTTCGGTCAAGTTACAGAGCATTTCTCTCCCCACAAGGATCCCTCATGTTGTCCTTCTAAATCTACCTCTATTTCCCTTCTTCCCCGTACTACCATTAATCCTTTGTAACTGCTAACCTGTTCTACATCTCTATAATTGTGTTATATCAAGAATGTTATAAAATGTTATATAAATGGAATCACACAATATGCAACATTTTGGATTGGCTTGTTAACAACACAACTCTCTAGAGGTTAATCCAAGTTTTGGGGTATAGCGATGTCCATTTCTTTTTATCACTGAGAAATATTCCATGATGGATATGCCACAACTTATTTAAACATTCATTCAGTGAAGGACATCTCAGCTGTATCAAGTTTTTGTTTATTACTAATAAAGTTGCTTTAAACATCCACGTACAAGTGTTTGTGTGAACATAAGTCTTTATTTCTCTGGGTTAAACGCCCAGAGACTCGATTAGGGTGGTATATGATAGCTGCATGATCCGTTATTTAAAAAACTGCCAAACTATAGTCCAGAGTGGCTATATAATTTAACAATTCCATCACTAATATATGAGTGAGGTAGTTTCTCTGTGTTCTCACCAGCACTTGATGTTGTCTTCATATATTTTTAATTTTAGCCATTCTGATTATTGTGCAGAGATTTGTGTAGGGATATTTTGTAGGGATATCTAAACATGGTTTTAAAACTTGTATCCTCCCAATAGTTAATGATGATGTTCAATATCCGTTCATGTGTCTATCTGGCATCTGTATATTCCAGCTTGCTTTCTTTTTATCCTGCTTTTGCACAACCAGTGTATTAGCCTCATAATTTTACCAGTTTGAGTAAAGCAGAGAAACCTTACCTCACTTTATGGCTCTTTTTCTTCCCTCTCTTATAATATAATGTTCTTAAAGGTTTTAACAAACTTCCCAGGATTTAAATTGTAAATAAAATCTTTTCAACCAATTGAGCCTTTTTATTTGGTTTGTTACCTGGAAAGCCCTGTCCAACAAATAATGATACACCTGTATTTATTTGTGTTGCTTGAGTAATATCATAAGTGCTCAGGTATATAGATATAGATAGATATAGATCTAGATAGATAGATATAGATAGATACAGATACAGATACAGATACAGATACAGATATAGATATAGATATAGATATAGATATAGATATAGATAGATAAAATTCCTAAAGTTTTAATATGTTTTTGTATAAGGTTATCACCCAATATTCTGATAACCAAAGTGTTATGTGTCACAGAAATAATCGAATTTCCTTGTGAATTGTGTCGTAATGAATTCTCATATCAGATTGTTAACCATGTCCATTTTGAGTCTTTCGTCATTTACAGTTATTGTCCTGATGCTCTTACAAAAATGTGCTTCATCTTCAAGAAGTTTAATAATAAGAACTTTTTTAAAAAAATACAGGTATTTAGTATCTTTAAGGTCATAAAACAAATGGGTAAAAATTTCTAGAACTAAAAAGCTGCATCCAAACTGAACAAGAATTAATAAATGGAGAAAGATTATAGATTTTGTGACTCTTGTTGGAAATATTGCTTGTTCTCTAATGTTTTCTCTATCAGATTAAGGAAACTTTCTCTCAAGATCCCCATAACATACAGACATGTGATGAAGTTTTCATTTGTGTCCAAATTGAGGCGTTTAACTTTTCTCTCTACCTGAACCTTCTGAAATTCAAAAGCTCTCAATAAGTGTTCTTTCTTCCATGGTGATTACAGTTGTTTGCAGAAGTTCAATAAGAATCTGTTCTCCTTGTAACAAGTCACCATTGGAAATCCTGGCTTTGACTGGAACGTCATATTCGAGAATGACATGCATAGACTCAGATAGGACCAAAGAGTTTTAGGGAACTAAGGTTGACTTTATGAAACATGGAGTCATAAAGCCCCTTGGAAATGTTGGCCTGATACCTTGCTTACAGAGTTCCCAGCAGCCTCACCAGGTGAGTAAAGAAGGTCACTTCCTGGCAGGTGCAGGAACCTCAGGATATCTTTGGCACCTTGTGAAAAGAAAATTGCCCAAAACTACAGGTGTTGCAGGCATGTCTGACAGCAAGTACTTGACTTGGATTCTGGCCCAGAGAGGCTACTAATAGTTCAATCTAGTGATTCCTTATAAAAAGTTTCAGCAAAGCAAATTTTAAAAGATCTGTATGACCAATCGCTGTTCTTGCTGAGCTTAGAAATACATACAAACGTATAAAAATAATTAGGCCAAGTTTGTTGAAACTGGATTTGTTCTACAAACAAATTAGCCTTGATTTGGCTCTCTCTGGAAATGAGGGTTATTAGAGAGAAAAATGATGTTTCAATAGCTCACCTTTATGCAGGTTAAATTCCAGTTCTGGTTGTCTTTAAATGCGTGTTGTTTGCCTCAACTAGACAACTTATAAACTTCAGAGAAAGTGTCACAAAACTCATGTTTAGACAATCTTTGTGCCTGTTGCTATGGGCCATTCAAAAAAATCACCACAGACATTTCAGTTACGAACCAGAAAAAACCCTCTGATTCCCACTGCCTTTCCCCTCCCTCTGAGCGTGCTGCAAGCCTGACATCTAGAAATCTCACTGGAAACACTTACGACTCAGACACTCGGTTTATAATTGTGCTCTAACCATCGCCCTATATTTTTCTGGTTTCTATAAAAGTGCCTCTTACTAATTACCTGATTGCTTACTAAGCACAACAGAGTCCATATGATGGTTAACACCACCTACTACGCGATCAAGGCCTTAAAGGACTCTCAAAATAACATTATATTATCAAACACTAAAATAACTCAAATGCATGAAACAGTTCTACAAAACAAAATGGCTTTAGATGTTTTAACTGCTGCACAGGGTGGAACTCATGCTCTCTTAAAAATGGAGTGCTGTGTATACATTCCAGATTACCGCAAACACATTTCTGAGTTTCTAACTTGCAAATAGTCAAATTCTCCATTTCCTTGAATAATTGGTTAAATGCCTGGACTAAAGAAAGATATTTGTCAATATCAAAGGACTCTTATTTGGGCCTCTTTTTTTTTTTTTTTTTTTTGTTATCATAATCATGTTTTGCTGTTTTCTCCCAGGTCTCTCCAACTGGTGCAAAGCCCCCTTCACTGCCACAACTTCAAGCCAACAGATGGTCGTTTCTACTCAAGAAAACTCCTATATGTTATCAACTGTAGATACAGATGCCTTAGCTTTTCCTACCTCCTATTAAATTCTCAACTGACCAACCTTGATCCATAGGTAGGGACACGTCCATGCCTCTACAAAGCAGGAAGAAGCTTCAGAAGATAAGATCGTCCACCTTCAACAACCTTAAAGATTTAAGGATCAAAGTTGTTCAGGGGAGAAAACCATGAGGGAAACAGAGGCAGGAGAAATGTAGCCCAAATTAAATCTGCTTACAGCTGCAGCCCACTGTTAGACACCTGAAATCCGTAGAGTGTGACCTTCTTCAAGCACCTCATGGCTGCCTTACTTCCTTCATGTTTGTTTTATTAAAGACTGAAAGTAACCTGATCTTAACAGTAGCTAGCCCCTTTAGGTCCTGAAAGCCTTGCTTTAAAATTCCTTAGAGAACACTATCCCTAACCCCCACTAACTTAAAAGCATATAATCAGTCACTCCTCACAACCCCAGTGCAATTCTTTCTGCCCCTGCCCATAGGTCCCGTCCTCCTGGTTTAATACCATCACCTTTTTGCACCAAAGACCTCTCATGAATGCCTTCTTAACCATTTGCACAAGAACCCCACCAATTGCGCCCCTTGGTGTCCAGCTTGGCCAGCTCTGGGGGTGACAGCTATGAGGCAGAAAGTTCATCACTCCTCAGGTCCCAAAGCCCTGGCCAGTCCACCTTCTTCTCTGCAATTTTTAGAGTCATATGTTTGTTTTAGACACAATGCCCAGGAGTTTTAGTTACAGTTTTTGAGTGAAATAAAGAGAATTCCATATATTCCATTTTGCTGGAAGATAAAGTCTCCTCACACTCTTGATAAAGGGACTCCACTTGTCACTATGGAACTTTTTCATTATTGACCTTTTCCAATTGTTAAATATTTCTTAATTTTTTTCTAATTTCAAATTGACAAGAGAGAAGTGAATAAACTATTTCTCACATGCAAGTCATAGCTTTATTAAATGAATGTTCAGATGAGATATCCAAAGCTGGAAATGAGCAATACAACTATACTATGGATATTTTATTTCTCAGTTAGTTTCTACAACTACAGAGGAGACATACCCCTAAAGAATATGCCAACAAATTGCCTTATTAATATTGGAAATTTTAACGTATTGGTTAATTCTTAGCCAACAAAATGTAGTTATTAGTTTAGTTATTTTTAATAGGACATAATGACAGTCAAGGGCCCCTAGGAGATGTTACAGCATAAACCTTAGGATATTTAAGACTACACATGGCTCAATTTCTAAATTTCTAGTAAAGCCTGGATTTGGGGTGGAGGTAAGTGGAGCCTAATCCAGAATCCCTGCTTTAGTTAGATTAAACGGGAATAAAAATAAGTTGTCTTCAATCTACTAGGTCAGATAAAAAATGAGTCATTCTATTTTTATAGTTATCAACATGGTGTATCATAAACAGATTAAAACTGGTTTATCAGAGTCATATTCTTCATAGTCCTAGATGTAGAAGAAATTTGTTGTGAGGTGATAGGTAAAATATTCTCTGAAATTCCTATCCTTATTCATAAAGTTTAAAAATTGAGTTTTACTGGAAAGATAGCTCTACCATGAATTTCTGTTTTAAATATGAATCATATCTAAGGATGTCAAAATACAACTGAAATCAATTTAGTGATCAATTTTATATGACCGTTTTGTTTTAGGGACTGCATGTTAAACAACTTTTTCTGTAGGTTATTTCATAATAATTTGATAGGCAAACTATGATTTTTCTCAGATCTACCATAATTCCTTATTCTTAAAATCATCTCTTTAACAAATACCATATGCTATCACTCATATGTGGAATTAAAGAGAGAGAGAGAGAGAGAGAGAGAGAGAGGCAAACCAGGAAATAGACTCTTAACTCTAGGGAACAAGTTGATGGTTACCGGTGGGGAGGTGGGCAGGGGAATGGGCTAGATGGGTGATGGGTATTGTGATGGGCACTGGGTGTTGTATGTAGGTGTTGAAACACTATATTTTACACCTGAAATTAATATTATACTGTATGTTAACTAATAGGAATATAAATAAGGGGCATCTGAGTGGCTCAGTAAGGCATCCGACTTCAGCTCAGGTCATGATCTCACAGTCCGTGAGTTCCAGCCCCGCGTCAGACTCTGTGCTGACAGCTCAGAGTCTGGAGCCTGCTTCAGATTCTACGTCTCCCTCTCCCTCTGTCCTTCCCCTGCTCACACTCTGTGTCTCTCAAAAATGAATAAATGAAAAAAAAAATGAATAAATGTTAAAAAATTTAAAAAAGGAATATAAATAAAAAGCTTGTAAGAAATGATCTCTTTAAAAAGTGTCTCGCTTTTCCAGTCCGTGTCAACTACATTGTCAATGTGGTTAAAATAGGATAGTTTTACGTAGGTAATAGTTAGTTATTATAGGTAATAGTTTATACCTATCCTATTAGGTGCCCTTTTGAAAATTGACTTTAACATATCTCGTGGCAAAGACAAAACACTCAAACATTTTTTATTAAATGAATATTCATTGTTACATTCGATTGATTTTCCAACTAGTAAATCAAAGGTAAGTGTGCAAAAATATTCCTTTACTGGGGGTTTACTATATGTCACTGACATATTATCTCACTTAATAGTTTTTGCTTCAGTCAAGTTGCTTTCTTTAACTGCTACATCAGTAGATTTCATATGTCTTTCCAATGACTTTTGAATGTCTTCCTGTGTCTGTTTTCATCGCTTCCTTAAACCACACTGGTCGAAACAATTAGTCGTCTGATGTCATTAGGTTTCAAAACATCCGCATTAAGCTCTTGCAAACCTTTACAGAGTACAAATCAATGTTGAGACTTTGTCAGGATTATTTTGTCTGCTTCTTTTAAGTGAGCTATTAACTGCATCTCTAATAATTCCAGTGCGTGTGTGAAGAGAAGAAGCTAAATCAAAGCCCGAGTGTAGCGAGGTGAGGGTGATCATTAGTAAAACCAGGAGAAAGCTGGGATAAAAGGGTAAGTGATTTGAAAAGCAGACAAGCATGACGATCTGATGATAAACATTCTGAGAGTGTAAACAACGTGTTTAGAGAAAGAAAGAGGGGAAAGGCACATGCCAAGAAATTAAAAAAGCCTAGAGGCAGAGATGGATTAATTGGATTCACAGAGAAAAAGAAATCCTGCAGCTGTCATATTCAGTCAAGAGATAAAAATGTTGTTTGGATCTATGATAGGAAGAAAGGCATTAAAGCAATAGAAAGGGTCTGTTCCTGTCAGCACAATCCTTTCAAATCACATGGCTTAGACATAATCACACCAATTTGAAGCAAGTGCCAGTTACAACTTTGGAAAGTGACTATTTGGAGATCTCCATCACCCTTAGGTGACATATTCACAGCTTCTAGATAGGGCGTTATGTTGAGGGCCGCATCATAAATAACAGCGCTCCAACATGACTCCAATAATTCAATAGTGCGCGCTTGCACATAAAGAAGGCGTTGTTCCCATTCAAGCAGGAACCAAATCACGGAGGCAAAGAGAATGGAAGTTAGGGAGCAATCATCTTATGGAAGTGAAACGCACCGCAATTTGTGAAAGGCAATCAAACCACACGAGTACACCCGATGAGCAATGCCAAGAACAGTTTCTCTTACCTGTTTTAAAAACCTGGGGCAAGAAGTGCTCTGAGATGCTGACACAGGTGGAAGAACACAGCCCTGGAATGTCCACACAACTCCTTTCCTTGTCCAGTCGTTAGCCTTGCTCAGCCTTCAGCACATTACTATGCTCCTATTTTCTTCCTGACCTCTCAACATTTATTAATTGCTTAGTAATATTGGCTCATCTTTTCTACCCTTCAGAAATGCTTTGGCATATTTAGCCTAAAGTGGAGGGCACAGTTAGATAAACCATCTGTCTTATCCTGGTTTTATACACTCTATGATTGTGAGTTTGCATTTTCCAACCTGAAAACCCTGTTTTTCCCTCCTTCCATCACAAAACTTGTTCTGCACATTATGAAGAACCCCAGTGATGGATGGAAATTTATCCATACACCCTCATTCATGCAAAATAGTACTTTCCCTGTAGTCCTCTCCAATGAGAGTTGCTCATTATCCCCCTGTGCTAGTCAGAACACAGCCTTCAAAATAGGTCACATCTTAATCACCAGAATCTGCTAATATGTTACGAGATAAAAAGAGGGACTTTGCAGATATAGTTAATGTTAGGGGTTTTAACACCGATTATTTTAGACTGTTGAATTGGTGCTGGTCTAATCACAAGAAGAAGCAGAAAAAGCTGGAATCAGGGGGTTGCAGCAGAAAGGGGAGATCTGAAGCACACGTTTACTCTAGCCACTGTTTCTGGAGAGGAGCCCATGCGTAACAGCAGAAGGAATGTGGGCCGCTTCTGGGAACAAAGGCTGCCCCCCCACCGACAACTAGCAAAGGAATCCAGATCTTAGTCCTATAAGGACCTTAGTTCAACAAGTGCAAGAAGGTGAAATATACCCAACATCCTGAATAAGTTTGGGGGCACACAGTGACACCAACCCCTTGATTTAGCCTTGTGGGGATTACTGCGGAGAACCCAGTTGAGCTAGGCTACACTCGGGCCTCTCATTTACGGAACAGTGAGATAATAAATGGTTATTGCTGATGGTAATTTGTTAGGGCAGCAGTAGAAAGCCAACACACCCTGTTCACCTACTGATGTAGAATGGGGGTGGATATTCTCACCCTACACTGTTGCTTCCAGATCATTCCAGGAACATTCAGAAACGTCAATCTTCCTTCCCTCTTGGTGTTGTAGTTACGTTTTTCATTTTGCTATGAATTCTCTTTATTAATTGCAGGCTTTGGCCTCAACTCTTAGTCAATAACATCACTCTGCCAACAGCAAGAAAGCTCTCAAAGGCCACAGGCGTGGCATGCTTAATACCCTGTATTTTCATTTTTTTTTTAATTTTCTTGTATCCAACTATCATCACTCCAGTCCATTTCAGCCACTAGTTCTATATGCCATGACCCGGAATTCATCATCGTAGAGAGTTGCTTCACTTTGAAAACATTTTAATAGAGAATGCTCTCTAGCCATATTTTCACATCTTTCTCATAGGATAACAATTCTTCATGGGTCTCTCATATTTCTTCATGTGTTTGACAACTTTTATCCCAGATGATTTTTATTAGGATGTTCCTATAACAACACTGAGGGATAGAATAGTCTCTCTTTGGGGGGCAGAGGGCAGATTTTGTGCACATCAAAATAGTAAAAATAATGTTTCTCCCAGTTTCTTTCTGTCTCTTTTTTACCGTTGGAGGTTTGCTAAACTTGGGGTCCTTAGCCATCATACAGGTCCACTTTCTTCAGTGGTTACCCAGAATCCTTGATATCACCCCAGAAGACTGGGGGGAGAAAGGAAATAATACAGCCATGAAGTTCATGCTATTATCTGTGCAATAAATAATGGGTAGTCAGTCCTTTGTCTTTGTCTGTGTCTCCTGTCAGCTTCCACGAGACAGGCTTACTTGTTAGTTTGTAAGTAGAGCAAAATCTCAGCCCTTTCTCCATTTTTGACATCTCCTTCTCTTGCCATCTTTAGATTCTTAAACTTTCTCCCTTCTACTAACCTCCTCATATTGTAGATTATTTCCTTATCCAGTTGTATAAGAATAAGGTTAACTCATATATAAATATATATGTTATAAGTTATATATATATATACACATATATATAATGTACACATATATAAATATATATGTACACATACACATAGAATTTAAATGTCAGCCTTTGAATATGTTTACTCTGTTGATTTATAATGTTATTCTATTGCTTGTTCTTGGCTGCCGGGCATTGACTTAATCACACTTTGCAGTTCATAGCACTTTGTCATCTAGGATCCTTGCAGGAGGCAAGAAACCTCTTCTAATTGATCTATTCATCTATTCATTGTCGTTTATCGCCATTTTGCTTTAACCATTCATCATTCTGCTTCAAATCCTCCCAAAGTAAGCTAAGTTTTCCTCAAAGCTGACCCTAAAACAAGGACTTGCGTGCAAGTGGCTTATTTTGTCAAGGATCTAAGGAAGCAAAGCTGGGGAGTATGGGAGGGAGTGAGACAGGGAGGTTCAGTCAGGTAAGCATCCGGCTTTTTGATTTTGGCTCAAGTCATGATCTCACAGTTTGTAAGATCGAGTACTGGCTCCTCACTGACAGCGTGAAGCCTGCTTGGGATTCTCTCCCTCCCTCTCTGTCTGCCCCTACCCAGCTCGTGCTCCCCCACCCCTCTCAAAATAAATAAATGAACTTAAAAATAAAACACTAAGCATCTTTTCATAAGTTTACTGACCATTTGGAATTCCTTTTTGGGATGTGGCTGTTTAAGATACTAGCCATTTTGTGTTTCTATTTTCTTACTAATTTGTAGAGATTTTTTTCATATGAGAGGGAGATTATGAAGGTATAGATGAAAAGTTCATCTTTCATGTTATACCTCAGATTATTTCTTACAAATAATAGAAAGGGACTTTCAGAATTGAGGACAGATTTGAGAATAAAAACATATTTGCATAACCAGCAAGAAAATAAGTGAGCATGAACTAAGATCAAATTACTGAAAATAAAAGATCTTGAGATAATTCACTGAATACAAATGAAAATGACAAAATTTAAACTATTAATGAATATATATACACACACACACACACACACACACACACATATTTAATAGAACATAAACATATATTTTTTGGAATATAAAGATATTTATGGGGGTGCCCGAGTGGCTCAGTTGGTTAAGCATCCAACTCTTGATTTCAGTTCAGGTCATGATCTCCCCGTTCATGAGATGAAGCCCCATGTGTGGCTCTGCACTGACAGTGGGGAACCTGCATGGAATTCTCTCTCTCTCTCTCTGCCCCTCTTCTGCTCATACTCTCTATTTATCTCTGTCTCTTTCAAAATACATAAATAAATATTTATTTTAAAACAGGTATTTTATGATCCCTATTTGCAGAATTCAATGAATGGAAGAGAAAAGGTATACAAAGATTTACTGCATGAAAAATTCCCTGGAGTGTAGAAATAATTTAGAGAAAATGTGTGCATTTCATATTGCAGAAAATTTGATATAGAACAATTAAACAAACTATATTTTACAGTTATCTACCCTCTAAAAAAGAGAAACAAATCTTCAGGGATTCACATAGCAAAAGTGAGTCACCCACAAGAGGAAGAAACTAGGCTGGACTCAAGCTCACTGCAGTCATCAGCCACAGCAATCGCAGTGTGAAAAGAGAGCAGAGAAATACCAAGTTCAAAGGAATGAATGTGTGATCCAATAATGGTACTATAGCAAGTCCCCCCCTTAAATGTAAAAGCAATCAGCTATTATTGTCAATTGCCTGAGAATTTTAAAATGTGATGATTATGATTTCTTCTTTTAAAAATTAATAATTGATAACAAATTCAGCTCATCAAGAAATAAATAGAATTAAATAATTCTTTAATAGAGAAGATCAGTGCATAGAAGATGTAATGGGCATTATATATTATTAGAGAAACAAGAAAAAAACAACTAAGGGGGTTATTGTGACAAGATTGTAAATATTATAAAGCTGGACGAACTCTGAGTAATGATATACTTACCCAGCCAGTGAGTGAATGTGAGATGTTGTGTAGGAGTGCACACTTTATCATGCATGGCAAGAGATCTAGTTAGAGTACTCCTAAAATTGAAGTAACCATTTACAAATCCATGTTATTCAAGGCCCCTAATATTCTTGCACACTCTATACAGTGGGAAACCTTAGAAAGAAAAATTTCTTGTATCAATAAAATGTCTGGAATTAGCTTTAAAGGAACCATTTTGTTTTTAATTTTCTCTAAATAAAAGTATTATAAATTCCAGTCTTTTAACTTTGTGTATACAGATATATAATTATACTATACTAAATTATATAAAATTATGTAGATTTATAGTATATATTATACACACACACACAGATAGAATTTGTATCTATATCAAAGTTTGGCCTTGGATAATTTACTTAGGAATTTTGAGTGATGTGGCTTTACCATGGTACCAGGAAGCAGGAATCAGAGGATGAGAAGAGGGAAATATGGCTTTGATGTTACGTAGCTGCAAAAAGTTGAGGTACATGAAGTAAAGTGAATAAAATGATCAACACACAATGTCTAAATGCCTCCTTATATGAAACCAGAATATGTACACATTTCCCTTTTATTTACTCCATACAAGAAATGATGTGTTTCTATAAATTATATTTAGGCATTTCAATATATGTTCTAGTACAAACGACTATCATAAATGCCTGCACTTCTTCTTTGTATTAAAATAATTTTCCTTTGTAAACAAAGTTGTTAAACTTCCACCTGACTCTGGAAACTGAGTTTCACTTCCTATCGGGCAACGCTGATAAATGTTGCTCGAGAAATTTGCCAGTGGGAGGTACATTAAGTGGAAGATATCTGTGACAAAGTCCTAGCAGCATCAGCAAAAGATTAATGCTGAAGCTGTGGAATAAAAGAGATATGAAGCCAGACCTGGGGAGGAGCAGTGGGCAGGAAGCTGCGTGTTGGACGGTAAAGTGAACAGAACCACAGAGTAATAAGAATAAATGCCCGAGTGTCAGGAAACAGTTACAAAGTGAGAATATGGTTTTGGCATTTGAGTGGGTAAATTATTAGTGTCGTAATAAATTATGACAAACTTGGTGGCTTCAAAGAACACAAAAGTTATTACTTTATGATTGTGGAGGTCACAAATCTGTCATGGGGCTCCCTGGGTTAAAACCAAGGTGATTACAGAACTATCTTTCTTTTTCTGAGGCTCTGGGGGAGAATCTGCTTCTTGCCTTTTCCAGCTTTAAGCCACTTGTATTTCTTGTCTCATTTCTCCTGATTCCATCTTCAAAGTCAGGACTCTGGCCTCTTGAAATTTCTGTCAATGATCGCCTTTTCGGCCTCCCTCCTCCACTTTAAAATACCTTTTTGAGTACATTGAGCCCACACAGATAGTCTAGAATAATTTATTTTTAGGTCAGCTGATTAGCACCATAATTCCATCAGCAACCATAATTCCCCCTTATCATGTAACATAAAACACTCAAAGATTCTGGGGGTTTGGGGGTGGCCATCTTTGGAAGGCCATTAGTCTCTCTACCACAACGGGTTGGGACTGAAAATTAAAATTTGATGTCCATACCTGATCTATCTCAAATTTTATGGTTGCATTTTGTAGGAGGAATTCTGGGTTCTTTCCCCAACGCTCCTAAGTAGACTTTTTAAAACTCAACTTTTACAACTGAGCACATGTGTGAATCTGTGAGACCAGATGAGAACATCAAAAATGTGAGTGTAGATCGCAATGAGTACAGCCTGAAGAATTGAGTTCTGGCACAGGAAAATAGTAAGAGGTCAGGTGGAAAGGGTTACATCAACAAGTGAGGCTTCAAGAAAAAAAAAATTAAAAAGCTACCAGAGAGAGAGGAGGAAAGTCGACAGACGTTAGCATTCTGCATGCAGGGAGAAGATAGTGTCAGTGAGGAGGGAGACATCCCTGATGGCAAATATCGCTCATTAACCAACCCAAATGAAGTCTCATAATTAAAGCTGGATTTATCACTGACCATTGAGTAGTCAATGCAATTGACTCTGGGGACTTGTGAAAAATGTTTCTTGTTATCAAATTGCACTCAGAAAGAGTGTTGCTTCAGTAAGTGACCTCTCCACAAGCAGTCTCAAACTTTCATGCTTGAAACACGTGGATATGCTAGAGACTATAACTGGCTACCACAGCCTCCTTTGCTACCAGCCAGATGGGGTATTTAATAAGAATGTAATTGGTTTTTATCAGATTAATAAATGAAATGAAGCAGATCTGATAACTCCCTAGTGACCACGAGCACCTAACGCCCCTTCACTGATCTTGATGTAGCAGGTCCGGGGCCAGCAAGTGGGGCTAGTCACTGACTTCTTTTCTAGATTGACACACTCTTCGCCCTTGACCTTCTCACATGACACTGAGTGTTGGACCTATAATCTCCCAAACAGGACACGATACAGTATGATGTCCATCTGACTTTTAAGTATTACTTGCCTTGTTATTGTGTTCAGCCTCAGAGGTAGGCTACCTAGTGACTTGGAAGCTTCAGAACAAAGCTGACTGAGCCAGGATGAGGTCTTTGCATCTTTTCAAACCTGTGCCTGTCTGCCTTGCAGTGGTAGCTAGACCCACAGGCTACTCCTTTGAAATCAGTAAGTATGTCCCCAAGTTTTCTAAATGCAATGAAACCTTGGCTAGCTTGCTCTGTGAATGTTCCTCAAGACAAGCAAACATTTCTAATGAATTTTAACTTGATAAACGGGCCATGTCTTGCAATACAAGTAGTACGTGACTATCACACCTGAGCCAATGGTTCTCAAAATTGGCTTTGATATACAAGTGCTTTGGATTATAAGCATGTTTCCAGACCAAATTATGCTCTCAAACCAAGGTTTTACTCTATATACTCCTGCCCTTTCTCTCTTTCTCTTTTTGCCTAGTTTCTGGCCCCACAAGAAACTCCAATGGTTCGTTTTTCACTTCCATGTCTATACATATAAATATATTTATGAGATGTTAAAAATATCTCCACAAACACTCATTTGCTCCCATGTTGACACATCACTGGAGAGATAAAATGAAGTGGTGTTTCTTACTCTCTTCCTTGTGTTATTGTGGTAGGAGAGACTATTAAGGCATCACCTGAATTTGTTTTTCCTCACTTCTGTTCACTGGTGTATTCTCAACAAAATATTCCATTATGCTGACCTTTCTTGCTTTCAAGTAGCTACTTGACTGTAGGTAACAGCGATCAGAGTGATATAACCATGGAGGAGTTGATTCTGAAAATACCTGGCTATACACTATTAGCACTAAAATGAATTGGACAGATCCTAAGCCAAACCTTCACTTTACAAAGCAAGTAACTGAGTCCTGTAGAGGTGTTTCTCTTTTAAGATTCTTCTCTTTTAAGATTCTATCAGGCTATAGAGGAGACTTGGCACAGACTGTTGTTTATAGCGTTGCATGTACAGGGCATGCAGGCTAACTTAAAAGCTTGGGAAGTGTGGTACTCGACAGATTTTAAGCATCGTATGCAGCCCGTGGGGTGAAGCATAATGTCTTGGGCTCTTTTTGTCATTGATGGCATTGGTTGATGACTTTAAAATAAATTTTAGCTGCGTGAATTGTGTTCAACAACATCTTACATTGAATTTTTCTCTTCCTGTCAATTCACAATGCAGTACCTGGTACCTCGTGGGGACTTAATAAATGTCAAGTAAATGACAGATGACTAGGTGTATGAAATCAGGAATACAATATACACAGGATGTTGAATAAGTTCCTGAATTACAGAACATTTTTTATAAATGGTGATTTTCATATAAAAGTCAAAATTTAATGCCCACAATGATTAAGAATAGTGACAATTAGGGACACCTGGGTGGTCCAGTCCATTAAGCATCTGACTTTGGCTCCGGTTATGACCTCACAGTTCATGGGTTCAAGCCCTGCATAGGGATCTGTGTGGTCAGTGCAGAGTCTGCTTGGGATCCTCTGTCTCCCTCTCTCTCTGCTCTCTTGTTCTCTCTCTCTCTCTCTCTCTCTCTCTCTCTCTCTCTCTCTCTCTCAAAAATAATAAAGTAAACATTAACAAAATAATAGTGACAGTTATATACATATCGATAGCTTTAATATCAAGTTACTTTATAAAGGGTAACACTGATAATGCAACTAAGAGTCTAATTGCACTTCCAAATCCTAGTTGTTGTGTGCTCATGTGTGGTAATGACACGTCTGGCTACGTCGTATTTATCCACTGCTTTATAATCAGCACTGCTAATGGGAAAATAAGCAAGCTTTATAATACTGCAAAAATCATGATTGGTGCAACATCTCCTCTGTATTTACTTAGCTCCAGACTTTACTTAAAGGCATTACTCACATGCGGAAATGACCTTCATGTATCTTCAGACTATGCAAAACAAGTAAAAAATCCCTTAATTGATTAGCCAATTAGCACAAAGCACTGGTGCTTATTTATCTGCATATTTAAAAGTCTGTTAATAGACCATGGTAGAAATAAATAAATCAAAGGTAAAATACGTCCAAATATTTTCTGGAGTAACCATGTTACACAGGATAAAAGTGATAATAGAGATACAATCACTGTAGGGGACTTTAAAGCAAACTATATTTAGGCATCAGTAGACTCCCACGGGGCCAGTGATTTAAATGCTCCCTTATTGGGCAAACAGGGGTTAAAGCAATAGACTGCCGAGAGCTTATGCCAGGCATTTTCTTTGGAATGGTAAGTCCCGGTGGCTTTCATAGACTTTGCTCTTCTACTCTATTCCAGCTGCTATCATTCCATCAGTCTCACTATCAGATTCTGTCTACATTGGGTTATTTAATTAATTTTCCTTAATACGGAATAAAACATAGGAGAATGAACTATTCACAATTCCTACCCCTAGAATCTTCATTCATTCATTCAATCAACTTCCCACTTGGTTGGCTTGAGGAAGTTCTTTAACCACCTAATTCCCGGTTTCTGTGTCTACAAATCTTGACATATTTGCCTCTTGATTTCTTTCCCAGAGAATACACGTGATAATTAAGGGAAATCCTTCTTTAAAAGCAAAATCCTTCAGGTAAATCACTCAATACTATGTCTAGTATGAAGTAATCATTATATCAGTATAATTCTTTTTTATTGAGATATAATCGACATACAACATACTGTTAGTTTCAGGATGTCTGAGGCTTGCCGTTAGAAAAAGATGCCTATAGGGGCGCCTGGGTGTCTCAGTTGGTTAAGTGACTGACTTCAGCTCAGGTCATGATCTTGAGGTCGGTGAATTTGAGCCCTGTGTCGGGCTCTGTGCTGACAGCTCAGAGCCTGGAACCCATTTCAGATTCTGTGTCTCCCTCTCTCTCGGCCCCTCCCCCGCTCACACTCTGTCTCTCTCTCCTTCAAAATAAATAAACATTAAAAAAAATTTAAAACGAAAAAGATGCCTACAAATGTGTCTATGAATATATACTCTAAGAATGTTATAAGCACGAAAGACACATATACTAAAGGATTTAACAAAGGAAGCTTACATATGGCTTATACTGTGCACTGATCATCACATCCCAAGTTACTCCTAATGCCAATTCGAGTCCTGGAAAAATGCCGTTACTGCATTTAAGCTTTACCTGGATTTATCCATGGCCTTCATTGCAGTTGGCCACAGTTAGCCTTCCCTCCTTATTTTCTTACCTTTGCTTTTCTTCATTTAAAAAAATAATAATAAAGCTGAATTATAATAAGGCCATTATCTCCTCTCCTTCATGCCTACTCCCACCTCATGTGACAGCTAAAGTCGCTCACTCGCTGTCTCTGGGAAAAGTGAGGGATGGGATGACTGTGTTGACTGATCAGTGCTGGAATTGAACTTCCAAAATGTTACCCTGTATGCACTATGATCCTGGCTATACCAATTTCTCCTCTGTGAATTGGTTGTTACTTAATCATCCTTCAGTGTTTTCATCTATAAAATGGGAATTATCTTATATACCTCCTAAAGTCATGCGCCTTGAATGAATTAAAGCAAGTAACACATTCAGATCAGTGCCTGGCAGAAAAGATGCCTTCAAAAACTATCATTTTATTAATAATATTGTCATCATCTCCATCATCCTCTACACTTTTATTTGTATTTCCATCTAACACATTTAAAACTTATATAAATAACCTGTTCTTCTTTTCTCAGACTGATTAAAAATATATATCACATGAGCATGAGAAGTATTGTTTTCATTGTCCACTACTGTAGTCTCTCTAATGGAAACATGCCTGATAATCAATAAATATTTGTGAATGACCACAATTTATAATGTTGTAAGTACATATTACTTCTTATTCTTAATCTTTTACATAAACTTTTTTTTTTCATGGAACTCAGAGCTGATTCACTCTTAACTCTCGGTTCCCATCCTGATTCTGAGTTTCATGTCTGTAATCTACAACACAATCCTCACTGTTTTCAGAACAAAACACACACAGAAGTCATCAGTTGGATCCAGGCGCAAGAAAAAGAGAGAGAGAGAGAGATGACCTCTCTCATCCGGGGAGAGAGAGAGAGAGAGAGAGAGGAAGAGGAAGGCTTCAGTTTACTCAGTTTACAAAATTAGGCGATTTACCTACTTGACCATTACATGATTCACAAATACATTCAGTGTATACATATTTGTACATAGAATATACCGTAATTGTTGTTATTAATGTATTCTGTCCTACCGTAATTATACTATCTATTAGTATACCAATAGACATCAGAGAACTAAATAAGCACTAGGAAAGACCACTGGGATTGGAAAAGTTGTCTTGACTTCCTGCCAAAAGTAACTCTGGTATCATGGGCAGAAGAGAGTACTAATACCATGGAGACAAAAATCTCAAAAGAAAGAGTTGATATAACATTCATTTGTTTTTCATCCCCTAGATGATAATTTATAGGTAAGATTTATTTTCAAATATTTACTGAAGACTTGGGACAAAGATTTAAGCATTCAGAGAAACTTGCTTGGTCTCTGAGTAAGTATTTGATCTACTTTAGTGTAGCTGTTAGATATTGAACTGGGACAAATAATCATTTTAATGACTATGCAGCAAAGCTATAAGGCCAGGAAGCAGCAGGACTGAATTTTCAGGATAACAAACATGATAGGTCAGCATGCAAAAGGATGAACACTGGCTGTAAACTCAGGGCTTTGCCACTTACCAGTTACTTAGCCTTTCTGGCGCTCCGGGGCTGTGGTCTACCTGGGGGCCTACTCACATGCATTGCAAAAGGACAAGCAAACAAATGCGAAGGAGCCTTCCAAAGACAATTTTGATGTTATAAAGATACGTGGTCATAACGGGAAATAAGGCTTAATTAGCATTGCCTACACTGATTTTATGGTTTAGTATTTCCTTGTAACTGCATATGGAAGTATACAAAAAGTCTTCTCAGCCCGTCAAGCTTCTAAACATCTTAATCCTTTTCTGTGACCTTCAGTGACCTCATACATAAAATGGGAAAAAATACCATCTACCTTTCATATTTGCAATAATAACCAAGTGAGCCAAATGACTTGCGCTGTGGTTACCCTCCAGCAGATACTTAACAATTTATACTTTCCCAAATATCTTGGGCTCTAGAAGATCATGTAGAATATTTAACAAAAACGATACGAGTGCGCTTTAATGTGTAGTTTAGGGAAGTGTTGGAGCTGTTAAGGTTTAATAGCAACATCCATCCTTCCCACTGAATTCAGAATTGATTGGGAAACAGAGATG
Source organism: Panthera pardus (assembly GCF_024362965.1). NCBI lineage: Eukaryota > Metazoa > Chordata > Mammalia > Carnivora > Felidae > Panthera > Panthera pardus. Next base: position 78,472,567 of record NW_026526710.1, on the reverse strand, counting down.
GCAAACAGCCCTATGAGTATTAATTTTAAGTTTATTCATAAAAAGTATGGGTTCCAGGATGTGATTAAGTATATGGCCATTTTGGGTCTTACTGTCGGTAAGACTGTCTTACTGGTCTTATTGTCGGTAAGGCCATTTGGGTCTTACTGACACTTACAGTCGGTTAAGTGTTGGACTTCAGCTCAGGTCACGATCTTCCGGTCCATGAATTCGAGCCCCGCATCAGGCTCTGGGATGACATTTCAGAGCCTGGAGACTGCTTCAGGTTCTTTGTCTCCTTTTTGCTCTGCCCCTCCTTGCTCAAAATCTCTCTCTCTCTCTCTCTCTCTCTCTCTCTCTCTCTCTCTCTCTCTCTCAAAAATAAGGAAACATTAAAAAGGAATTTAAAAAGAAGCTATCATCAGTCTTGTTGGATTTCACAATCAACTGAAAAATAAGCTTGTTTTTGGAAGTGTGTGAATCTATGCTTAAAACATTAGAAAATGTTGTATGCTCTCGTCTAATAATTTCCTTATACAGTTTTTTTTACCAACAGTTGACATCATTTGAGTTTTTTTTACGCCAATTTCTGTCATTATAATTTGATTGAATACAATATGAAATGGAAAGCAGTAGGACATAATCAAAAGTAATAATCCTTGCTGCTTGGGTGAATCATAGGGCTTGGTGACATTTAGATTGCTTTGGAATTTGTGAGTTGTAATCTTCTGAAATTTATTCTAGAAACTACTTCAAGAGTTTTGCTCAAATGACAACTTTTAAAATTTGATTTGATTACAAGAGGCAAATGTCCTTTATTATAAATGACTTATTTTAGCTTATAAATGCAGTAAGATGTCTTGTTTAAATCTAATATTAGTTTTGATGTCTTGTTAGACATCATTTCTAAAGAGTATCATTTGTTGCATGTTAAATCTGAAAGCAGGGTTCACAATACTATACAGGGCAACCAATCTATTTATCTTACAAATGATTGAGGAATGTTGGCCTGCAAATTGTCAGATACCTGCGCCTATGCTGGGATGCCTGATGATTGACTCAGCGAAGTAGAGAAGGTAGGACTTTTCACTGATCCTTTCTCTTCCCTCCCTATTATATAGATAGAGTTTTGTCTATAAATATTTATTGCAATGCTAGGTTTATTTTTGTACATCAAATATGCATGGAACAGAAGGTCCATATCAGCTTTTTCGATCTTGGAAAGGAAATGCATCACTAAATAATAGTTTTCTAGTAGTAAAGGCTTAATGGGAGTTATCAAATATCAAATTTCTATCTAAAGTAGAAATTATCCTCTTTTCTTATCATTAATGCCACCTTGAACATCATGTTCCCTGTAAATGGTAATGTCTGGAATTCAGTAGTGATTTTCTAGAGAAAGAATTAAAGGAGTTAATTCATTCTTTTGTGTCTAAGTCCCAGGTCTTTGCACTTTAAGTGTGCCTATCCCTATGCAGTTTTACCAACATTTTATGTAGACGGCTTTGGGGCTTGGGAACAAATCTTCGTGTGGCAATGCTAATATAACATAACCATTTTATATATAGTAGAATTATAATGCAATATATAATAATAGAATAGAATTATAATTCTAATAATTATATAATAATTAATTATAGTAATTAATAATATTTAAATAATTAAATAATTGATTAATTGCTAAAATCAATTATTATAATAATATAGAGAAGGCTATTTACTGGGTTTTAATTTCCCTGTAAGAAAGAAGAGAGAAGTAACTAGGGATCTAAACTCTCTGTAGTTCAGGGGGTTTCCCTAAAGATGAATGGATGTGTATTTGCTCAGATTAATAGGGTAGTAACACGTTATGGACATTTAGCAAGAACCATATCATGTGCAATATGCTGTCAGGAGTTGTACATTGAATAATCCAATAAAATTGTGAAAATAATCGTTACACTTATAAAAGAATAAGAAGAATCAGATTGTTTATTTTTGGGTATATTATATGAAGAATAACTTTAACTATTAAAATTAAATTTTGTCCAGATGAAATTAGAGCTTCTTTGCTCAGGATCAATGTGACATTAGTAAGGACACGAAGGGACTGGGTTTTCCCTTTTATTCTCAGAAAAATGACACGGAAGCAGTAAGGATAATTGTGTAAATGATCCTGTAAAAGTTCAAGGCCTCTCTTACACTTCTCTTCAGAAGCATCAGTGTCTCTGCCTTCTGAGTGTTTGGCTGTTACACTCACTGAATTAAAAGAAAACAAGAAGTCAAACAGAAAGGCTCAACTGTCATCAAGTATAAGATCAATTTATTCTCTTTCCAAGCTTCACATTCTGACTCATATAGGAGCATTTTTTGCTCACAATCATTGTAGTCAAAATACTAATGAGGCTACCCATGTTAGGAATGAAATTTTTGTACAATTTATAAATATTAGCATATATTTAGAAAATCATCACTAATTCTCCATCCCCTGAGTGTGGTATAAGATGGTGTTTGGGAGGTTTGCTTAGTTGGTAAGTAGTGTGTGTTGATAATTTATTATAGATCCAAAATTTAGGGCTGGGCTAAAAGTTTAGATCAAAGAGGCTCTTTTTCTAGATAGTCTTGCTCTACTGACCAGAGAAATAAAGTTCTATATTGGAATTTGGGCCCTGAGACAACTAATAACAAGAGGTGTCTTTTCAACCCATGTCCTGAGTACAGATACTCTCGTTGAGATTCCTGGGGGTTGGTAGGTACATATCGTAGATATTGATGGGTCCAGTTCCAAATGCCAAATCTTTTTTTTTTGCCTCTTAGGAAACAGCTTATAATTTCAAATAAAGTTATTAAAATTTGTGATGCCTCATCTCATAAACAAGTTCTTGGCATTCATAGATCTTTTGGTCATTGTTGGAGAGTCTTTAAATGGTTAACGGATCCCTACAAATAACGTGTAAATATTTTTTCCATGCATTTTCTTAGAAAGAAAATTTAGCCGGCATAACAGCGTCAACAGTTTGTGACATCTTCCTCTTAAATATAAGAACATTTAATTACAAACAATAAACAGAAACAGAATCCATTGCCAAATAGAAATCACAAATGTATTGTTGAATGACCTCTTTTTGAAACACTCCAGGTTCACAGTGCTTAGGATTTGTAATCTGGCCATCCCGCAAAGCATTCACTATTACTGTTAAATACCAAATGCCGTGAATAATACATATTTGGCTGAATATAGTAAGAAATAAGACTCACTACTGTCAACAGATTTATAGGGTAGTAGCAGCAGCATACAAATAGCAGTAGTGGTAATAGTGACGTGAATGTGATCATTTTAAAAGGTGTTTAATCCGTAGAATCTCAGGGTCATTTACGTGTTTTTATGTAATACATTAAGACAAACATGCAGACGTTGCGTCATTAAATCATATAATCGGTGTTACTAGTAGAATAACTTCTGAACCTTCGTTTCCTTACCTTTAGCATAACGTAAAGGGTTGTAAAGACATTAAATTAGAAAATCAAGGTAATTTGTAAATATTTGGCACAAAGGCTTTAATAGAGAATAGACATGATAAAGTTAATCATAATATTAGGAAACGTACTTTACATTGTTACTGAAAATAATTATTCTAGTGTGTACTATTTTTCCAAAATAATGCAATTTTAACAAAAGCATTGGGCTCAACTTTCAATTTTTCCACATAGAGATTACACCCAAAATGCTAATGAAATTTGAAAGATGAATTTGTAAAGTAGATATGACTCCAAGTTTCGCTATGAATTATTTGGGGTAAGGGGAGCCTCAGCTATTTTCTCTTTCATACCATTTAAGTTGTTTGATAATAAAAGTGGGTTTAGTTTTAGAGACCTAGGAGAGTGAGGAAGCTTTGTGATTGATTTGCATCTCAAACATTAATTTAGTATATTAAGAAGGAAAACAATTAATGGAATGATTTAGAATTCCATTAATACTTATATTAATGGTAAAAAGCTAGTATTTGCAGTAAATATCTCATATGTAAGTACTATGAAAACATACTACAAACGATAAATTATGAGAAAGCTACTTGGTAGCAAAAGCTGTAGTTCTTCTCTAAGAACATAAAGTCCATCACTGATGCTAATTTCAAAGGTAATATTTTTTTCTAACTCCTTTAATTGTTAGTTGAAAAACAAAACTTCTGTTCGACACAAAGACGTGCATGCATGTATACACGCACTTCCATGTACTATGGATAATTTTCATTAAAGACACTTTATAAAAACATATCTGTTTTCAAGAATAGGCTTTAATCATGCATCACATATAAGGAAGATATCAGAAAACAGTTTACTATGGTATTTACTTGGACAAATGATATGAGAAGATTTGAAGGAAACCATAGACGCCACAGCAACGACTTTTGAGCAGAGAAAAGAGATGGTTGTCATTAGAAGTAAAGTTACTTAAAAAAATCAGGTTATCTTCTCCACTGGAAATCCCTCAAAACTTACAGTAATAAGAGAATACGAGGTCAAAGGAAAACTGGACATAAGTATATCAAGATCTCTATAATATGGATCCCCAGAACATTTTCAGTAAAAGAATTCTACCTCAAACCCTTAGAAAAGTAAAGTTAGAAGTTTAGTTGGAATGTATCTGGAAGAAATCTCTGCATTTATAAGTTTTTATGTAAACAACAATGGGGTAACCCATGTAGTTCCAGAAAAATGTATCCAGCATGAGCCTCATGAAAACAGACACATGAGGTTGAATTCTAGAAAAAACTGAGAGGATGTGTATTTAAAGCATGTGCAAAAACAAAAACAAAAAGTGCCCAGTGTGGGCACTACAGATAAACACATATGTGTATAGACACACACACACACACACACACACACACACACACACACACACATCCTGCATAAAAGAGGGTTAAATAGTTCGGGTTACTCAAGTTCATCATGATCCAAGTGAGATAGAAATGGATAACTGAATACACAGTACCTTGAAATTTAATTTTCTTTCGGTCTCGTATAATGTGAATGTTGCTTTATGTCTATAAATATTGCACAAAATACAACTCTAGGTATACAATATATTCTTTAAGCTCCAGTCAACTATAGTATTCAGGGCCTAATTTAAGGAATAACAATCTGTTATGGAGAAAATATTGGCTGTACAGTACTTGGAATTACTGTTAGAAGATGTGTTTTATGACATTCATTTTGGGTGATTTAATAGGCATCCAAGACAAATTTTGTCTAGGAGGGATTTTGCATTATATACTGACTTTTAAAAAATACCACCGTTAGCACCCACTCTGCCCGAGACTCAAAAAATCAGTTAAATGAAATAGTATAATGAAACTTTCTTAAAGACTGAGGTTACCCGGAAAAGTTTTGTGCCTGTATATGATCTTTCACATAATTTTGGATGTAAATTATGTGAAAACAAATGCCTTGTTAAATCAGTGTTTAAATCTCTTTCTTTCATCAGGATGCATATTTATTATTTAGAATATTTCCAAGGGCCTAGAGAAATGCAGGGACAGACAAGCTCACTTAGAAAGTGCCAGGAAATCAAGTACTTGTAATAATTTCTATTCAAATATACTAATATTGTTCAGAAACAATGCTTTTTTATGATTTGTGTTAATATGGAGACAGTAGTAATAGAAGATGATATTTAGGTTAATGGTCCCCTTAAAACCTCAAAACTATCCTTGACAAAATATTCTTCTCAATCAACTCTCCAAGGAAAATTCAAACACAAAAGGAAAAGCTAAGAAACGATCCTTCATTGAATACAATCAATTCAGATGGCAGAGTGAGAAGTCTATTTTGAACCTGGGTGTAAGTAGAGTTGTCTGATTCATTTTTAACAACAACCAAGATTCTATTTAAAACTCTCTATGACACTTGCATGTTTTTTTCCTCAATTGGTTTCTCCATTGAGCTCAAAGGGAGAAACCTAAGTGCCTTTCTATTCTAGCGGGCAGAACTACAGTGGAATATCACATCAAATAGTGGGCTCTTTGTACTGTCTGTCTTATAAGTTCAAGTAACATCAAATTAAGGCAAGCTGAAGGTCGATGATTTTTATCTTCAATGGAGTATAAAAAAAAAAAAAGAATGTATTGAATCTTGTTACGAAGGGGACAAGAGTCACATTCACCAGTGTCAGGAAACAAGACAGAAAGGAGAAATAGTTGCCCAACTGCATACAGCAGAGATATCCTTGGTCACAAATACAGATGCTTGCTCAAGAAGGAAGGTCAGTTTCCAAATTTAATCACCATTTACAATAGAACAGAGAAGACAAAAGACAGAAAGACAGACAGAAAGAAAGGGAGGAAGGGAGGAAGGGAGGAAGAGAGGAAGGGGGGAAAAGAAAAAAAATTAAAGAAAAAAAAAGAGAAAAGAAAACAGCTGAAGAAGTCTCCTACGCTTCCAAGTCCTACTTAATTCTCTTTGAAGTGGATGATCTGTAAGCACGCAGGGATCTCCTTGGCCAGTTGTGTCAAGAAGGAAAAGCGCAGGCAAAGACGTTTCTTCCTACATTCTAACTGCCGAGAACTTGCAGAAGGTCATGCCCCAACACATGAGGACCACTGACTAAGGAAAGTTTTTCAGATCCTAAATAGAAGAGATTTAAGCACCCATGAGCAGTCCTTAAAGGAATTAATGAGTAATGTTAAATGGAAGACACTTGACTAGGACTGATACATAACAATTCGAAATGACTTATTCTTTCATTTGATTGATTTCATGGATTTTGAAACACATAATACTATTTAAATAGGAATTATATTTCATTAACGTATAGGGGCAGTGATATTGGAAAACTGGGCCTCTTGACTGAGCCAAGGGAAAAACTCAAATTGAGTATTTTGATAAAACACATCTTGAAGTTGTTAAGAAAATAAAATAAATAGGCTATTTGAATGACAAATTATTTCGTTGTTAGATAACTTTGATTTATTTTTTATCTGTTATTTAAACAATAAACTAGCATCTAAAATAGAGTGTTGAAGCTATACTTTGAGTGTTTTTTTTAATCATTAGTAAGAACAACAAAATTCCTAAAATAATCAGTTAAACAATACTTTCCAAAAATCAAAACGATGTAAACTGTCCAGGTTGGTTAGGAAAAAAAGATCTGTGCCTTCAACGACACATGATGTTATCTTTGCTTTCAAAGTATATGGCATAAATAGTTACCTAATGTCCCCTAAGAGTCTCTGGATGATGCTCAGGCATTTGGCTATGGTGTAAATATGGTCAAGAATTTAAAATATATATATATACATATATATATATATATATATACACACATATATATATTTATATATATGTATATGTATATATATATATTTATATATATGTATATGTATATATATATATATATATATACAGAGCATGTAATGTGACAGTATATATACATATATGTATATGTATATATATATATACAGAGCATGTAATGTGACAATAGACATACCTTAAAATAAAGCTTGATATAATGCAAAAAAAAAAAAATAAAGGCATACTAAATCTTAATTTTACTTTAAAACAATAAAGTGATTCCCTACTTAAATGATATGAAATGCAGAAAACAGTATTATTAAAATTTAATGAAATGTTTATGTGACAAATTATAAAGAATTTGAATGTTAAATAAATAAGATTTTAAATATTGTACACATTTTGGTGAAAAGCCATAATAAAACTAATGTATTGCAATCTAGTTTTCTCATGAGTGTTACTTTAAATATATTTGTTAGTTTTAAAATGACATTTAATTACATAAAAGTAAATTCAGCTTACTATATCTTATGATTTTTTTTCAAGTAAAAAGACAAATAGGTTAAAAGCCAAATGTTTTTCAAATATGAAAATTCAAGAGCCGCCTGGATGGCTCAGTCTGTTAAGCATCAGACTCCTGGTTTTGGCTCAGGTCATGATCTTGCCCTTCATCAGATTGAGCCCAGGCACTGAGCTCTGTGCTGACATGAAAGGAAGAAAGAAGGAAAGAAAGAAAGAAAGAAAAAGAAAAAAAAGAATTGCATTCCATGCAACACAACTAACGTCTTAATGGAACTATTTTTTTTAAATACTCCTGATAGTAATATCTACTTTTCAAGGAAATTTTAAAACTCCTTTTATGAAATGGTAAGTTTGACCAAATTTAGACCTTTTTATTATTAAAACTTTTTTTTCCAATTTACTTATACTCACTTGAATACCTACACTCAATTGCTATTTCAGATAATTCTAAAGAGTAAACATAAAATATTATTCAGGCCACATATTTCTAAACTGTTCTCTGCCGAAGACATGATTTCTTAGGCTGTGTACATTCTTCTGACTTTTCGTGTTTAAGTCTTAAATAGAAACAAAACACCCCCTTTTCTTCTCCTTCTTTAAGGCTTAAAGAAAAGTCCGTAATTTTGATCACATTGGGTAAGTCTTGACTTTCTGTTGGTCCAAGGGGCATATTTCTAATGAAAAATAGTGACAATATAGCAATAGGAAAAAAGAAAAGAGAGAGACGCTTTATGAAGTGAGGTTTTCTATCTCCCTCTTGTGTTTCATTTAAAAGAAAACATGTCTAGCAGTTACTGATTCCGTGTTTCCAGCCTGATACAATTACAATCAGAGCAGCAAAGAAAGCCAGTCTCCGTAGTTCCTCTGGACATTAGTTAAATAGCATCACAAAATCAATTAAAGTTATGCTGAACAGTTTACAGTTCACTTTGTGTTTGTATCCTGAGATGTTTGGAAGCTAATAAGCAAGAAAAATGGTATTGACTCTGTTTTCCTCCCGTTCTCAGTAAGCTCATTTTTCAGACAAAACCAAGAACATGCCGGCAATATGTCTTATTAGTAAAACAAATTGAAAACCTTACTAGTTTAGGTCACAGTGTAGTACAAGTGATAGAACCTACTACAAGAAATATAGAGGAATAATTTACTTTTCAGCTGAGAACTGAACAGGGAAAATAGTAGCCCCTCATAGGCACCATAGACATGCTACTGTTGGATCTAAAATGAATTACCAGGCTTAATAAAATTTCAACCTAATTATATCCACTTAAGTGTAAGTTATTTGCCATAGAAAATTTTAGCACATGAAACTTGTTTAAGACTATTTGAAATATGGAAGTTCAATGTTCTATTAACCTCTCACTAAAAAAAAAAAAAAAAAAAAAATACTTAGTTCTGGAAAGGAAGAGATAAATTTAGATGTTAGTTAACGTTTTAAAATACGATCAAATAGGGCACCTGGGTGGCTCAGTGGGTTAAGCTTCCAACTTCAGCTTAGGTCATGATCTCATGGTTCCTGGGTTCGAGCCCTGCATCGGGCTCTGTGCTGACACAGCCTGGAACCTGTTTCACATTCTGTGTCTCCCTCTCTCTCTGCCCCTCCCCTGCTCACGCTCTGTCCCTCTCTCTCTCTCTCTCAAAAAATAAACATTAAAATAAAAAAAATGATCAAATAAATGCATACACATAAATTACTCATGTACTCTCTATCTAAACATTCATGCTTGCCCTAGAATTGAGGAAATTATAAGTCGGTTTATATGGTGATGTACCAAAACAGAGGATAGGTTACTGCCGAGTGATCCTTCCATTTAATTATTTAATCAACTCATACTATTCACAGAATTTATGCTTCCATGGTACTTTTTTTTTTTCAGAAATTTACTTTAGTGAAATTTACCATATAACAAATTATCCCACAACTCGGTGGCTGAAAGAAACAGGAACAGCCATTTACTCTAGTGCATGTGTCTGCAGACCAGCTGGGGCTCAACACATAGAACACTGTAGAATATTCTTTAAGCACTGTTTTACCTTAAGCACTGTTTTATCTGCATTTCACACATCTGCTATACTGTAACTTTATTTCTATTCAGTTGAAATATTTTGGAATTCCTTCTCAATTTTTTCTTTGGTTAAAGGATTACTTAGGATTTTCTTACGTAATGTTTAGATAGTTGGGTGTTTTATATTTATGCTTTTATTACACTATCCGGTTTAATTAACCAAGTGGTGAGATAGTATATTCTGAATATTTCCAGGTACTAATACTTGCTTTATGCAGCAACATGTTAGATAAGGATATATATTCCATGTGCATTTCAGATCATATACTTTGCGATCGTTGCTATCAATGAAGCCAATGAGATCATTGACCTTTTATCTATGTTGTTTTTTGTCTTTGGGGGTAGAAGGCTATCCTATTTCCTCTGGAGATTTTACATCTTCCCCCCCCCACACACACACTCAAATCTCTACTTTCCCATACTTTGAGGCTTCCCACAAACCCTCCTCATCTACAAGTCTTCTCAAGAAGTTAAATTGCTCCCACCTGTCTCTCTAGGCGTGTAAAAACTCCTCTCTCTTTTTTTTCACGTTGCGCTACCTAGAAATCGTCTACCTAGAAATATACCTAGAGATCCTCCTCCGTTGAAGCTGGGCTTGCATGGAATTTCACGGAGCTCTCGGGAGGTGGAACCCTGACACAGGGGTTCTCGGTTCTCAGTGGGTTCTTAGTTTATCCCTCATGGGACACGGGTTTCCAGAGAAATTCCCTGTCCTATCCTGCTTCACTGCTCCGCTTTTCAGCCCTGAGACTGCGGACCAGGAGGGCTTGGTTGTGGGTTCCCAAAGAAGGACCTCAACCCTTGGACGCCCTCTGAAAATGCATTTCTGTTTCCAAAGGCCTTTTCCGCTTGTTTCATTGGAACTGTTCCACAAGCTGTATTGTGACATAGCTCACAAACTTCCTGGCTTAAAGGTAAGGTATCAGGAACCGAGCAAACATCACTGTTCCGTAAGAAACTTGGTTAATAAAACTATTTTCCCTATACATACAAACCATGTCAAAATTTAGACTCAGAGCTAGAAATACAAACTCTTATAGGAGATATTATTGACATTTACCTACAACAATCTAGTACAAATATTGACTCAAATGCTTATATATTTTTGTCTAGAAAAGGCAGAGAAAATATTGAAGAGTGCACCTATTTTATATAAAATATACTTCTGCTTCGGGGCACACTTGTAAATATTGTGAATGTAATTATTTTGAATTTAAGCTAGGCACTGAAATAGAGTTTCAGAACCAGAAGTGTGCATAATAATATCTTGCTTTACCTTTTCAATGGATAAGAACATTAAAACACTGAGGGTTTAGGTGATTTAACATCTTAGTTCTTTTTTCCTCTTCAGGAACTGTTTCCCCACTTACAAATATATATTTGGTGCAGTTTATAAATTTTATCTAGTTTTTTTTTTACCCATTAACCTATATGTGTGTTTGTTTTTTTTAAGGATTATAATATAATCTTTATTTTTTTAATGTTTATTTATTCTTGAGAGAGAGAGACAGAGCATGAGGAGGGGAGGGGCAGAGAGAGAGGGAGACACAGAATCGGAAGCAGGCTCCAGGCTCAGAACTGTCAGCACAGATCCTGACGTGGGGCTCAAACTCCCTAAACCTGAGATCATGACCTGAGCCGAAGTCAGATGGTTAACTGACTGAAACACCCAGGCACCCCTTAATGACCTCATTTTAATTTGATTTTCTCTTGAAAGACCTTATTTCCAAATATGACCATATTCTGAATTACTAAGGGTTAGGACTTCAGTACTTACTTTGTGGTGAAACACACTAAACCTCATAACATCTAGTCTATATATTGGACTCCCTACTGTATTTGGTTCAAAGCAAGGAATTCATGCCTAAAGTAAAATAACCCCATTGACAAAATTATGAAATTTTTTTAACCAAGTGGTACCGAGGTTAGTACAAGTACACGTGTTTTAGAAAAAAAAATTAGAATATATATTAAAGAGAAAATGCACTCACTCTTTAAATCGGAAATGCCACTTCCAAATATTTACCCCAAATTATAAAACAAAACAGAAACAACAAATTCTTATATATATATCCACAAGTAAATATTCACAGCCATGTGAGTTGCATCATTTCTATAAAGCAGAAATCAGGTCAAATAGCCAGGAACAAGAACATCTACAATTGTGATATAGATGTGAAAGAAAATATTACAATTATCTAAAATGTGGAAACAGGGGTATATGTATGTACCAATTTATTATTTAAAAAAATTATGTTTTATTTTTGGGAGAGAGAGAGGAGGAGAAAGAGAGAGACATAGGGTGAGTGGGGAGGGGCAAAAAGAGAGGGAGACACAGAATCCAAAGCAGGCTCCAGGTTCTGAGCTGTCTGTGCAGAGACCGATCCAGGGCTCCAACTCAAGAACCTTGAGATCATGACGTGAGTCGAAGCCCAACGCTTAAACCGACTGAGCCACCCAGGCGCCCCATATATGCACCAATTTAAATAAGACTCACAGACCACGTGATGTAATGAAAGTTGCAGAACCACACAAATAGCATGATATTATAACAACGACACATGCAAGTAGTTGATGCTAAAATATGAAGTTCTAACACTTGCACAAAAGAAATAAATACTCCATGTAGGATGGTGATTACTTTCACAATGTTACCGCTGGAATGAGAGAGAAAGAAACCAGTTTTGGAACACAAAATTGGTCTTCAGTTTTGGGGTGTGTAATATTCACTTACAAAGGGGTGCCTGGGTGGCTCAGTCGGTTGAGCGTCCGACTTCAGCTCAGGTCATGATCTGACACCCCGTGAGTTCAAGCCCCGCGTCGGGCTCTGTGCTGACAGCTCAGAGCCTGGAGCCTGCTTCAGATTCTGTGTCTCTCCATCTCAGGGCCCCTCCTCTGCTCGTGCTCTGTGTCTCTCTATCTCAAAAATAAAAACATTAAAAAATATATATTCACTTACCAAAAACTGAAACAAATATGGCCATGATTAAAACTTGATAAAGCTAGGTACTGGTGATTTATGCCTTATTCTCTATGTTTTATTATCTACACTTTTAGATGTTTTATTGTGTTTAATCTAAAATAACTAAGGAAGCAAGTTCTTCCAATATTAAATTTTGCAGATTTTAATTTGGAAAATAAATATATTACTATAAGCAAGGCAGACAACCTCTGTGTGGTTCTTTTTTTCTCATTAAAACAATATTTGCTAAGAAGTATTATGAAGAAACAAGGTGGGGGGAAGTGGCTTGAAATTTTAAAATCCCTATTTAAAACTAAAATATTCATGGAAGCCTAGAAACAATTTGACCAGAGGTTTGTAAAATTAAGTGACGTATATTGGTTATCTGAAGTATGGAGAATTATGGTAAGATTTAGTTAGTATTTTGGAGCTATTTACTTTTTATTCATGGTTCATTAATTACTTATTGGCTAAAGTCAAGAGACATTAAATACAAATTAGACCAAAAAAAGCTGTATAAAATCATTTTATTTGTTTCAGCCTATGATGAATGCAATAGTGTGCTCTTCTGAAGATTTCTCTTGATGGGATCATTTTAATTAGGTAAATGTTAGGTTCTGGAATATAGTTGACTGATTAATAGTGAAAGCTTGCCATCTGGCGGACAAAGTGAGAACTGTGGCATATTCTTGGATAGTTAACTAGTAAATCAATGCCCTTTGGGGGTAAGCATATGCTTTCTATGTATTTATTTGTAGCTCGTGGCTGAATAGCCTGAGTTACACACGCACAGACACACACACACACACACACACACACACACACACATATTTATATACATGTACACACACACCCAGCAGCCCTAATATATTTCCGTTTGTGTTCAGACAATTACTAGTATGAAGTACTCTAAGGAGGATGATATTGATTAATTTCTTCACAAAATGTGATTTTCCTTGAGATCTGCTATCTCATCAAAACTGTTTAGATGCTACTTTTGAAATAATTTGAAGAACTTGAATTCAGAGCCATTTGCAAATAAATGTGTCCTGTATAGCTCGTATTTCTTTTGATGTACCCTCCCTTTTTAACTCCTGAATAATTCACCTAAATGTTATGTCCACACCCTCAATCCCCACCCCTGCCAAACTTACATCCACACTTTGAACGTAATGGTGAGTAAATAGGGTGAGTTCGATTTTGTCCGCTAGACTAGATTGTTTCAGTGGGGGTTCGGTAAAACCCTTAAGATTCCACAAACTTCCTCTAAGCGGGGACTAGGATGGAAACAAAATAAACACTCTTTTCCTTTTCGCTTTGCATGCCTCCTGGCCTGGGGTGACAGAAAGTTAGAGGTCTCTCAGCACTGATAACAGCGCACATTAGAACCATGTTTCTGTGCTTGAGTCCCATCTGAGCTCCAGGACAGGGACCGAGATGCCCGTTGACAGGCAGTGGGATGGCACTGGACAGAGGACAGGTGAGCAGGCCACCAATGTTGCTCTCTTCCTGAATTAACTCCCGCCAAACTCTCTGTACACACCTTTGGCTGTTTTTTATGAAACAAACAAGGTCTGCAAGTGTAAAATTAAATACAAGTGGGTTGGTCTGTATATGCAGCCATTCAGCGCCTCCTCTTTGCCATTTTGTCGCATTATATGACTTGTCAACCTACACGGTATGGGTCGGAGCTGAATTGTACAACGATGCTTAAACTCCTTTTTTTGTTTTGCCATTTTCTCATTTAGCTGTTTATCACTTCCTTCTGTTTATATTTTCTTAGGAGTTGTGTTTTACAAACACATGTCGCCCAATGTGGCGACTTCTGAGACAACGTATGACACACAAGAGGATGATGATGGTTATAGGCCTCGGCGAATGGACAACTCTAATTAGGTCATGTCGTAGAGTTACTCTCCTCTGATGCATTTCATCTCATGAGTGTGACAAGGGACAGAGACAGCCAAGAGAACCAAGAGAACCACTTGCCAGTGGGGTTTACATGAGGCAGTGACTCATGTTGTACTTTCCATTGTGAACTGCCTGTAAAGCACAGCATACAAAGACAACAATAGTTTCTGCAAAATCTGGAAAGACTGAAATACAAGCCAGAGCTATTGAGCAAATAAAAGTACTGATTATTATAAGTGGCCGATGGGACCTCCAACAGAGGAAAGATTTTGTTAAACAAAGAGGTCACATTTCTTAAAAAGCCTTAGAAAACAAGTTATTAGCAGAACTTTTGCCCAGAAGAGGGAAGGCGGGGGTGGGGGGGGTGGGGGGGGAACAGAACCAAATAATATTCACATGTAGATTAGGGTGAGTATACGAGGGGACAAAATGCAAAGTGAGAACAAAAAGATTCCATTCACAAACAGTGCAAGTATAAGTAAGTAGAAGCATAGAAATAATGCCCAGGAGATTTAAAGAAACATTGATTTCTCTATCTCGATTGATTGTATCAATAAATGTCATGTGTAGCATTTGTAAGATTTGCAAATAATGGTGAAATTCAGAAATTGTTTCTTCTAATAAGCTTCCCCAAACAAGCGGAAACATAAATATATTTCAAGTGTTATCTTCATCTGGAAACAGTGACTGTATCTTCTAGGAACTTGGTGTGTGTACTCTGGGTGCCCATTGATGTTTGGCTTTGTGATGTTTTCCCTCTCAAGTTACAAAAGTTAAACTGAAGTCCTAATGTTTTCATAAAACACTGCGTTCTTCACAGAGAGACGTCATTGTCAAAAACTGTTGGGTATGCAATGAAAAATAGTTCTGGAAGCCGTTACCTCGTGGTTAATGTTATAAGTCTACTTCGACTCAGGATGTTCAAAACTATGTGGAAGCCAGAATAACAAATGTATAGTTTTCCTACAACTTTGAGTAATCTAGTGGCTTAGCAGAGGAAGATTTCTCAGAAGTGAAAGGTGAGTTGCAGGAATGCTTCTGTCAAAAAATAGGCCATATATTCTGTCTGCTTTGAAGAGGAAAGATAGCCATGAATGTAGCCTACTTCAGAGGAAAGCCTCATCTTGTGAACTAATTGGAAAATTCTCTTTATGACCCTAGAGAAAATGTTTTGTCTTTGAGTAGATTTAGAAAGAATCCCAGTTTGTGGAAACCCAGGTCACAAAAGGAAATTCTGAAAAGTTTCCATTCTCATAGGGATTCAGTGTGAGGAAAAGTCTCAAGTCTCAAGTCTTATTGAAAAGCACTTGGACGAACAGCAGAATCAAAATTGAAAAATAGCTACCCTTCCTCTCAACACAAGTGTGAGACCAGATGACAGACCTGTTCAGAGAACTTACACTCAGCCTCAGAAATTGGTTTTATGAGGAGGGGAAGAATTTTGTGAGGTAAAAGCTAGCATGGACTTTGGATGAAAAATATTGATCTTTCCCTCGACCAGTTTTGGATTTCAGTGATAACAATAAACACTTTGCTTCAGTGTTCAAACTCTTAAGCATGAACAAGCTTCTTCTCTGACTAGCACTGGGAGCCAGGACAGATATTGACTTGCTTCCCCTGAGAATGAAATCTGTGTACTCCCCTCTCAACTTCTACCAAGAATTGAATATTCATTCGGCAAAAAGCAAGAACACATTTTGTATTAAAATGAAAATTTCATTATTAGTTTAGATACCAGGAAGAAATTGATGGCTCGTTTGATTCTGTCTTTGAAATAAACTATTTATAAAGATGAAGGTGTGGGGACACGAGGGATGGTGTATAATTTCTGGATTAGAAGCTGCTAGTCATTAATGCCCATGGTCTGAAGGAGAACTGTGTAGGAATCTGCAAGAAATGGATCTTACAGAGCAGGGCTTCTCAAAATATCTGTGGTGAAGAATTTGGTTTAGATTTTTGTTGGTTGGCTGGTTTTCTATATTTCCGGTGAGTTGAAGAGCGAAACTTGAAAATTAAAGTAAATTAAAAAGGAAATAAATTACAAGACATTGGTGAAGTTAAGATTTGCAAAAATGAAAATAAACCACTAAAAAACGAGGTAAAAAAAGATAGTCTAAATACAAGTCTAGTTTTGGTATCATCAGATTCAGAAGATAGACATTTACCCTGTGAATTACTGTAACATTTTCTAAATTCTGCTCATGATGTTGCTACTTAGTTCATCGCAGGTCTGTGGCAATAATTGGGAGAGTGGTACTGGTCAGCAAGACATAATGTGAGCTGTAATGCAGTAGGGGTCACCTCCTTGTTGGAGTAATGACACCATGGACAACATAGCACCATGTGACTGAAAGGGTAACAGGGACGTAGACATGTTGACCACATTCTCCTCCCTCCCACCTCTCTGGGGAGGCCCACTGGCCACACCCAGTGGAAAGCTACATGGTAGGGGAAGCCACAGCAAACAGGGGGGAGAAAGTAGAGGGGGTTCTATAGTGATACAAAGAAGGAAATCGATACAGAGTGTATTTTTTACTACTTAATCACTGCTAAATGCCTTGGCATGGAAGGACTTTCTGGCTAGCTTTTTCATAGTGTAATTGGGGTTAAAATTTTGCCTTCCCTGAATTTATTCATTTCTTATTTTCTGCCCTCCATTAACTACTAATACATGATTTACTGTTTTTTGATACCTGTATCAACAAAAATGCAAAAAAAAAAAAAAGAGATGAGTAGATACAGAGTATATCAATTCATGACACATCCATGAAGTCTTTTTAAATATTTAGAGCGAAAGAAAGGGAAAGGGAGATGTCTAACAAACCTATGCATTTATGCTTTTCTGCTCTCTATGTCATTCACAGAAATATAATAAGAAAGGTCCTATTCCACTTCCTTATTTTCTTTTTTTTAATGTTTTTATTATTTATTTTTGAGAGAGAGAGACACACACACAAAGTACGAGAGGGGAAGGGGCAGAGAGACGGGGAGACACAGAATCTAAAGCAGGTTCCAGGCTCTGAGCTGTCAGCACAGAGCCTGACAGGAGGCTCGAACCCATGAACCGTGAGATCATGACCTGAGTCAAAGTCAGATGCTCAACTGACTGAGAAACCCAGGTGCCCCTCCACTTCCTTATTTTCTACACCTACGTAGAACCAAACCAAATACAATCGTCCCTCGTAATCATAATTTTTGTTTTACTTTCTCCCAGATATTTGAAATTGGCAAATACTAGTACTTTCTTCATATATAAAAGAAAAACCTTCTTTCTTTCCAGCCTAGTATTCACTATCTTATTTGCCTCTCTTCCATCCCCAGGCAGCAAACCCCTCATAGGTATTTTCATAAGTTTTTATTTAGATTCCAGTTAGTTACCATACAGTGTAATATTAGATTCAGGTGTACAATTTAGCAATTCCACACTTACATGCAACACCCGGTGCTCATCATGACAGGTGCCCTCCTTAATCCCCATAACTTAGTTCACCCATACCCCCACCCACCTCCCCTCTGGTAACCGACAGTTTGTTCTCCATAGTTAACAGTCTGATTCTTGGTTTGGCTCTCTCTTTTTATCCACTATGCACGTTTTTGTTTATTTGTTTCTTAAATTCCACGTATGAGTGACATTCTATGGTGTTTGTCTTCCTTTGACTTCTTTCACTTAGCATCATATTCTCTAGTTCCATCCTTGTCTTTGCAAATCCTAACTCATTCATTTAACTTGAATACTTCCTCCAACATGTGTTCTCCTTCTATGTTTTCTTTTTCTCCAACTCATATATTATTTTCTACCCTACTATCTAAATATAGGCTGTGTCCCCAAGTAGACTATAAATTTCAGAAATGTTTAAGATTTCTGGTACTTAGTTAAATGGTATATTCATAACCAATCCTGGTGAATCCCGGTTAATAAAATGTTGTTGAATTAAAAAAATAAAACTCCTGTTCAACACTTTAATATTTTTTTCACTGAGCAATGGTCCATATTATGAGTTCTTGAGTGATTTACTCAAAACAAAGTGGGTGTTATGCCTTTTATAGATTTTTTCTAATATCCACCATATAAAAATTACCACTATTATTCAAAAGTAAAGTATAACAACTATTTTAGAAACAAAAATACTAATTTTCAACAGGAGTTACACCATTCTATTTTTTTTATAAAAGGAGGTTGAATTTTCTGCCAGTTGGTTTTCATATGCTGGTGAATGGCAAAAACTATTTTTGTATTGCTTCCAAACTTTTACAAATAATAATTTTTAGAAATCTTGAGATCTTCTCTTCTGTTTCCAAAACTACAGCTAAAAAGATGAGCAAAATAGAAGCTACCTAGATCTTATTCAAGTTAATAATACAGTTAACCCTTTAACAAAGTGGGAGTTTGGGGGCCAACCCTCTGTGAAGTCAAAAATCTGTGTATAACTTTTGACTCTCCCAAAACTAAACGAAAGATAGCCTACTGTTGACTGGAAGCCTTACCAATAACATAATATTTATAAGTTATCTGTATTATGTACTAGAGAAAATAACATGTCTTTCAGAAAATCCTAAGGAAGAAAAAATGCATTTACAGTCCTATACTGTAAAAGGTTCAGAAATAAGTGGACCCATGCAGTTCAAACCCATTGT
Organism: Panthera pardus; assembly: GCF_024362965.1. Taxonomy (NCBI): domain Eukaryota; kingdom Metazoa; phylum Chordata; class Mammalia; order Carnivora; family Felidae; genus Panthera; species Panthera pardus. Next base: position 78,453,223 of record NW_026526710.1, on the reverse strand, counting down.
TGTTCAAGATCAACTGTATATTTTTGATTCACAAAATTTTAAAAACTTGGGGCACCTGGGTGGCTCAGTCAGTTAGGTGTCCAATTTCGGCTCAGGTCATGATCTCACAGCTCCCGAGCTGGAGACCCGTGTAGGGCTCTGTGCTGACAGCTCAGAGCCTGGAGCCTGCTTCAGATTCTTTGTCTCCCTCGCTCTCGGCCCCTCCCCCACTCACACTCTGTCTCTGTCTCTCTCAAAAATAAACATTAAAAAAAATTTAGATACCCAATCTCCATTCAACTTTTTTCTCGTGAACCATTTCTATCTTAGATAAGTTTATTGTTCAATGACTTAAAGTGAACATTAAAATTAAATACAATTAAGATTTTTCTGGGTTATAAAGATATATTCATCCATGAAAGTAGCCAAATATTTTAATTAATTATGATATCTGTCTTGTAGCCAATTACCACCGATCATTAAATTTAATCAAAAGATCCATTATAAAAATTATGTATTAAAAGTAACATTGAACAGGGGCGCCTGGGTGGCTCAGTCGGTTGAGCGTCCGACATCGGCTCAGGTCACGATCTCACGGTTCGTGAGTTCGAGCCCCGAGTCAGGCTCTGGGCTGATGGCTCAGAGCCTGGAGCCTGCTTCCGATTCTGTGTCCCCCTCTCTCTCTGCCCCTCCCCCATTCATGCTCTGTCTCTCTCTGTCTCAAAAATAAACATTAAAAAAAAATTTAAAAAAAAAGTAACATTGAATAACTTATTCACCGTAATTATCCATAAATGTAACTAAACATGAACAGTATCTAAATGAAAGTTCACTTGCTATTGACTTAGACTGTAATTGTGCTTTATAATATTCTCTTTCCTAACTCACCCTCCCTGCTGTATTTTATATCAATCACTACCAAAAAAAATCAAACTAAATCATGAAGAAAATCAAACAAATGTACAGCCTTATGAATATTTATCATTTAACTTAAAACACTACTCATAACATTTCTAAAATCTTAAAGCAACTGAAGAAAAAGTCAAATTTGACATTTGTCTCCCATCAGTCCCTTGTCATTAATTTGTTGTAATTTTCAAATATTTCCAATACTATATATATATGTGTGCACGTATATGGACATCATATATCTAATGGAGTTTTACTGAAAATTCAAGTGAAATTATATAAGAATATATTAAAAATCATATAATCATATATTAATGGACTTAAAAGAAAAGAAAGCTATGGTCTTATTTTGTAGGAGAGGGTACACTACATAGAATATTATTAAAACACCATTGCTGAACTCTAAGATACTGTCCTGGATGAGAAAAATATTGGTGATGTGATTACAAAATGACATGCACACCAAAATTTTACAATTAGAATATTCCAACTTTCCTTAAACCCACAAGTTGCAACCAAATTAAGAAATATTTAAAGGAGAAAGAAAGTAGGGAAAGAAGGAAGGAAGAATGAAAGCAAAAGTGAGGGTCAGAGGAAGAAATACAAAAGACCAGGAATTAATAAAAGGCTCAGAAGACTTTCACATTCTACATCTATGGTCGATTTGGTGTTTGTTCTTATATTGGGGAAGATAAAACAGCAAGTCCATTAGGACTTAGTGTCTTCTTTATTGGAAGAGTTTTCTATATGGATTTAATTTCTTTAGTAGTTATAGGAACATTTAGGTATGTGTTTAAATATGTCATCTATTTTTTAAATATATTGCTACATTTTTCTTATAACCCTGTTATTTTTAAAAGTGTATCTGCAAATGAAGTTTCTTCTTGATAGAGTTTATTTGTGCCTTCTTGACTTTTTTTTTCTTTTTTTTTTTCTTTTTTTTTTTTTTTTGGTTTATCAGGCTTACCAGGGATTCAATAATTAATGAGTCTTTCAAAGAAATAACTTTTTTCTGAACTATTTCATCCACTTTATTTGTTTCTATTTTACTAATTTCATCTTTATTTTATTTTATTTTATTTTATTTTATTTTATTTTATTTTAATGTTATTTATTTATTTTGAGAGAGAGAGAGAGAGAAGAAGGGAAGGAGTGGGCAAGGGGCAGAGAGAGAAGAGAGAAAGAGAATCCCAAGCAAGCTCCCCACTGTCAGCACAGAGCCTGAAGTGGTGCTCCAACTCATGAACCATGGGTCATGACCTGAGCAGAAATCAAGACTGGCACTTAAGTGACTGAGCCACTCAAGCGTCCCTCAACTCTGTTTAAAAAAAAAAAAAATGCAGTAAGCAGTGGTAAACCAATTGTTGCCTTTGGAAACATACATGACTTGGAAACATACTTGCTGAACTTATAAACCTGGACAAGGTGGTTTTCAGGAAGAATGTTGGAAAGTAAAGCTCGTGCCTGTTACCTGTAGTTGATAAAATACAAAGAAGTATGCAAACAAAATGAGAGGGAACATAAACATTCAGAATAGAAAAACAGAATTGTTTCACACTTCCATCTTCTTCAGACACTAAGAGATGATTAACTGGAAATACTGACAGGGCAAAAATTCAAATCATGAGTCTGATCATTAAGATGCACGTTGTGGCATGAATCAAGTCAAGTACATGGCTATCATTCCTTTGTTAAAATGTTTGAATTAAATATCAGGACCCTTGTTGCTTTAGGCAAGATCACTTTTTGAGTTTATCTATAATCCAACTGTCACACTTATTTTCCCTCAAAAAAACAAAAACAAAAACAAAAAAACAAGAATTGTTTTCTTAAACATGTTTTGGAAAAATTATATACTTTTTACCAAAAGTGATTTAAGGTAGACTGACCTATTGAGAAAGGAATACTTGGCTATTGGCTAAAAAATAATAATCTGAAGAACCAATCTCTTCTCCAGTAATTGACAAGAACCAATATTGCCCAGACTGAGTAGTGTTGGTTCATATCTTTGTGAATAATTATTATTCAAATGAATAATAAGCTTACAGATGCATTAATAAATTATAAAAAAATAATGTAGGACTATGCACATCAAATATTCAATAGTTGTCTCAGCCATAACATAAACCTTGGCAAACTCTTATGTCAGTCATTCAAAATTTCTTGGAATAAACCTAGTACAAAAACAAAATAAAACAAAATAAATAAGTAGCGGGGCACCTGGGTGGCGCAGTCGGTTAAGCGTCCGACTTCAGCCAGGTCACGATCTCGCGGTCTGTGAGTTCGAGCCCCGCGTCAGGCTCTGGGCTGATGGCTCGGAGCCTGGAGCCTGTTTCCGATTCTGTGTCTCCCTCTCTCTCTGCCCCTCCCCCGTTCATGCTCTGTCTCTCTCTGTCCCAAAAATAAATAAAAAACGTTGAAAAAAAAAAATTAAAAAAAAAAAATAATAAATAAATAAATAAGTAGCATTCCAAACAGAAGTGTAATTGTTTTTCTCTGCATTGAAACAGCAAGGGATTACATTTATGAGCCTATTATAATTCACCCTAATTTTTCTAATTTTAAGGACATTTCCTAAAGACCAAGGTTCAATAAGGACCTTGTCGAAAGAAGGACAAAAACTCCAGTGGTCTTTCCCTCCATTAGCGCTCTGTGTCTGAATCCACATGGTTTAGACCAAATACAAGCTTCCAAAATTTCAGAATTTTTTAGAAACAGAATGAGACGTAATCTCTATAAATACACACACCCAGACACATACATACACAGCTATGAAATCAATTATTTTGCGCTTCAGAAATTATGGGAAAACATCATGGAAGTTTGATGAATTATGCTAATATTATATGACATATTAAAAACAAGGTATCGATTTTTTAGGTATTTTTCCCTTCTCTGTACTTTGTTGTTATTGTTGCTTTATTTTAGAGAGAGAGAAAGAGAGCACAAGTTGGGGAGGGAATAGAGGGTGGGAGAGAGAGAGAGAGAGAGAGAGAGAGAAAATCTTAAGCAGGCTCCATGCTAAACTTGGAGCCTGATGTGAAGCTTGATCCCACGACCCTGGGATCATGACCCAAGCTGAAGTCAAGAGTCAGACAGTCCACCGACTGAACCACCCAGGTACCCCATTCTCTGTACTTTTGTCATTGATTTGTGACGATGATGTGAAAAGGAAGAAGCTAAACTACGTGGGTAAAGCCTAGCACAAGCTCTGTCCTTAGGACAAACACAGCCTATGGAACAGCCCCACCAAGGATACTGTCAATGTAAAAGCATGCTCAACCCATGCCAGCAGGAGTGAGTCGAACCACAATGACATGCAATGAGTTCAAAGAAGTGAGCACACTTACAGCTTTGCTTCTCTGAGAAATCAATGTTCAAGTTTCTCATGATGTTTCCTAAGGTCATAGAACAATGCATGACAAATGGTAAGTTTTCAATATATATTTGTTGAATTGTTGGACTCTTCTTTAAGCCACAGAAATGGCTAGTCAAAGGAAAGATTGATTCTAAAGTTTAAATAAATAAATAGACACAACTTAATTGACACGATATTATAGACGTTGACTATATATTCATCTCTTGCTGTTGTGACTTCACCAAGTTATCAAAAATGACATCATAATTGTTTGAGATAGCCAACAATTGCTGCAAAGCCCACAAAAACAAAACAAAACAGGGACGCCTGGGTGGCTCAGTCGGTTAAGCGTCCGACTTCAGCTCAGGTCACGATCTCACGGTCCGTGAGTTCGAGCCCCGCGTTGGGCTCTGGGCTGATGGTTCAGAGCCTGGAGCCTGCTTCTGATTCTGTGTCTCCCTCTCTCTCTGCCCCTCCCCTGTTCATGCTCTGTCTCTCTCTGTCTCAAAAATAAATAAACGTTACAAAAAAAAAATTTAAACAAAACAAAACAAAAACAAAACAAAAACTACTAGCCTTCTTTAGCATATATCGACTAGAAACAGCCCTGACTATCTCAGGTGTCTGTTTTGTGTCATGGACCAATGAAGGGGAAAAATAAGGCCCGAATCTGGGATTCAATAACTACCAGTTCCCTAAATCTGTTGCATGAAATGCTACTCTCTTTGAATTTCAGTTGCTAGACACTTGTGCCTTTGTTGGAGAAAAGCAAATTTAGCAACCACCAACACTGTTACCACCACAACAGCAATAATAAGACTCATCAAGGGACTTTGAGTCTGAAATCCAAACTTCCTGTATGGATTGGATCACTTCCAGCTCAGCAAAGGACAGCTGCATTGGTAAATGGCGCGAGTGCATTAGAGCTTGCATTATGGTTGGCTCTTGAAGCATTTCTTTCAGATTTCCATGGGGTAGTTTCTACACTGCAGGGGGTAACCTGTGTAAGAAGTGATAATATTAACACACAAGAGATCCCCCAAATGTGTGGGTATCTCTTCTCTGTGTTATTGTCTTGTGACTGCATATCTGCTTTTTCTTTTCAACAGCCTGATAACCACTGCTTCTGGAAAGTAACAATATGAGTAGAAATCGTTCTTTACCTTGGTGTGCAAGAACAACTATAAGAGGATAACTTGGATCTCATCCCTTTGGACTAATCAAAGTTCTTACCTATGACCTTTATAATTATGGAATAAATCCTTTTTTTTATAATGATTATCACCTCACTGATTAGAACATATGTAGACTACAAACATAAGTAAGGAATACATAGTTTCTCTTGATAATCATTTATTTGAAAATTTTCTGAACTTGTTTGCTTCTTGATGTTTTATCTCTTCCCTCTAATTTCTTCCTCTTTATCTCTCCATATTTTATGTATCACATTAACTTTGTTTACCAAAGGCCTCTCTTCTTTCCTCCTATTGTCTGTTTTGATAAGTTCTAGCTTAGTTAACTGTTACACATTTTTATCATGTCACCCCTGTTGTATGGTTAGGAGTGTGATGAGACATGGTATTATAACAATTTATATTTTATTTTATTTTTATTTTTAAAGTTTACTTATTTTAAGTGAGAGAGAGAGAGAGAGAGAAAGAGAGAGGGGGGGGAGGGGCAGTGAGAGAGGGAGAGAGAGAATCCCAAGCAGTCTCCATGCTGTCAGTACAGAGCCTGATGTGGGAGTTGATCTCGTGAACTATGAGATCATGATGAGAGCCAGAATCAAGAATCAGATGCTTAACCAACTGAGCCACCATGTACCCCAACAATTTTTATGTTTTTAATAGTTTTTGTATGTTTATTTGTTTTGAAAAAGAGAGAGAGAGCATGAGAGAGTAAGGGGCGGAGAGAGGGGGAAAGAGTATCTGAAGCAGGCTCTGTGCTGATTGCAGAGAGATATGGGACTGATAGGAACCATGAGATCATGACCTGAGCTGAAGTCAGATGCTTAACTGACTGAGCCCCCCTTGGTTTCCCAGCTATTTGTATTTTATTGTTTTGTTTTATTTTATTTTATTTTATTTTATTTTATTTTTTTATATTTCACATTTTATTTTATTTAATTATTTTAGTTTTTAGATGTTCATTTCATTTAAGTTAGAGAAGCATGAGCGGAGGAGGAGCAAAGAGAGAGGTAGACACAGAATTGGAAGCAGGCTCCAGGCTCTGAACTGTCAGACCCCAAAGCGAAGCTCAAACTCAAGAACCATGAGATCATGACCTGAGTAGAAGTTGGACGCTTAACCAACTCAGCCACCCAGGCACCCCGACTTTTCCTTTTTTTCAACAACCTGTTCTTTGTTGTGTTCCAGATTTACTTTACTTGATATAACACATTTACTTTTCAATTACGTATGTTCTGCTCTTTTACTCTATCAGTTTTTAGTGAGATGATCACGTGATCGCCTTGTGTTTCCAATAGTATTATTTATCTTCCATAAGAATTTGTTATTTTATGGGTTTAATATGAATTTTAATTGAGCATAATAATTACGACTCTGCTATCCCAATTTTCTCTGGTGTTAACTTTTCTCTACTACAGTGACTGAGATGCCACTGAATTAACTAAAATACTATTTCGTGTGTCTACTCAAATTTATATCTGATCATTGTACATCAGCTTGTGAGATTGTAGTCTACCACTTCTGACTGTGGGGGAGGAAAGCTGAATTTGTAAGTGTGGGACGCTCATACCGCCTGAGGCGTGTTAGAGGCAACACAGTCCCAAATCGTGTTTGCCTTCTCTGCCATATCATGGAAGTCAGTGTCACATTTTCTCTCCATTCTGCATAGATAGAAGTGGAGTATGAGGCCACACCTTGTTGCCTCAAGAATTACCCTCTGATTTCTTCTTCAGGAATCATACATTCTCCGTATGTGTGCTAACTCTAAATTAGTGCCTTCTGGAACTGATCTTACCTCCTCAGCGGTCTGCTCCTGTGCATCTATGGGTTGTTGTTGTTGGTTTTTTTTTTTTTTTTTCCCTTCCTCGTTTTTGTTTGTTTGAATAACCTAATTATGTTGGTATTTCATCTGTTCCAGAAATTCTTAAAACTGTCAAGTGTACTTTTAGAGGTTCTTTCTAGTTTTACTGCATTCTTATTGATCAACTGATTAAAATTCCCTTTTCATTATTGCACGGTATTTTTCCCGGGAGAAGATATAAATAATGATGTTGACACTGATCTGACAATATGATTATAATTTTAGTTTTATGTTTTTAACTTTTTTAATATGACTGTAATGTTAATCATGAGATTCTCCCTTTGAGCAAGGATCATGAGTTATTTATCTTTCTATCTCATTAAACAACTAGGAATTGATCTTGCTTATGACATAGTTTTAATAATAATAATGGTGATAATAGTAGTCAAATTTACTGAGCTTTTGCCATAATACCAAACCCTTGCTGGGGCACCTGGGGGGCTCAGTCAGTTAAGCATCTGACTTCAGCTGAGGTCACGATCTCTCAGTTTGTGAGTTCAAGTCCCGTGTTGGGCTGTGTGCTGACCGCTCACAGAGTGGAGCCTGCTTCACATTCTGTGTCTCCCTCTCTCTCTGTCCCTCCCCTGCTTGCATTCTCTCTCTCTCTCTCTCTCAAAAATAAACATTAAAAATTAATTTAAAAAAAAGACCCTTGCTAAGTCCTCAATTAATCATCCCAACAGCACTCTTTGTTAGGTACTGATAGTATTCTCATGTTAAGGAAACAGAGGCACAGAGACACGAAATAACTTGTTCGAGGTTAAATAGCTACTGGACATTTGATTCAGAATTTGAACCCCGACGTTTTGACTCTAGAGACTGTGCCACATTATAAAGTAAGTCCTATTCCCCAAGGCCAAGCCACTAGTTCCCTGAATTCTCCTCACCTGCATGTTATACTTATCAAACACACAGTCTTGTACCCTCCCTGAGTCCTACCAAAACATGAACTAGGAACATTTTGATTTATTACTTATTTTTATTCGCTACTTTGATAATGGAATACTTCACCCACAACTATATGACATTAAGAGCTCATTCTAGAGTTAGAGACTAACAGTCTTTACAGCTAACTTCAAGGATGGGAATCCATGCAGTCAATCAGATGCAATAAGCAAATTTAGCTGAGTTTATAGTACAACTTCGCTCTCACGCATCACATAGTCACAACATAAATATGTAAACAAACAGCCCAGGGAAAGAATATTTATTTTACTGACATCCTAGAGCCCTCATTTGATAAACAAAGTTAGTGTTACAGCTGAACATAGCAAAATAAAAAACTCAAAAAACTCCTAATGCACGGTTCAAACGATTATCAGTTAAACATAACTCAACTTTTGAAGACATAACCTTTTATTTCACCAAAGCGTTCCTATATATGGTGACTTTACATAAAATATTTTAAATTCCCACACTCTGAGGCTAATCATTTACTGGTCTACAAATTAAAGGCATTGGTTTGGTGTCGTACTTTCCTGGCATAAAAAAGCAATTCACTATCTCGCTAGGAATCCAAAAGTAATTCTCAGAAATATAATTCACAACCCATTATATTTTAACACAGCATATTTCAACACATACATCAAGTTGTCTGCCTCTTCATCTCCCCAAGTCACAATTAAAATGAGTTAATGAAATCATTATCCAACTTGCTCACTCTTATCAGTTATATATGACAGAGTTTGTTATTTATGATGTTATTGGTCTTCTATTACATACTATAAAAATAAATTCTGCTTCTCTTCTCTTTTGTATGGTTGGGGTAATAAAAAATTTTATTTTAGAAACTGTTATATGTATCTAAAAATAAAATGAATTGGTTATATAAATTTTATTTAAATATTGAGCTAATTTGATAAAAGGAAAACACCATCTTATTTCTATTTAAGCAAAATTTTCAGTTTCCTATTATGTTTGATAAAACAGCAAGGAGAATCATCAAATTGTGAATACTTTCCTGTGATTGGCCCAAGAAGATAACCTCCAATCATTCTAAAAATTGAAATGGATAGATGAATATCATGACAGCTGAAATGTTTGACAAATAAAAATGAAAGGATAAAATTCTATTGAAAACATGAATTAGATTGAATATATTTCTTCATATATATTTGAGCCTATGAGACCTTAAGTTTCAAAGATAATCTTCTTGGGTTTGATGCTTTGCCTTGAAAATGCTCTGGGGTGGCAGTCCTGTCCCCAGAATCCACTAGAGCAGACAAAATTTAATCAAAAGAGAAGTCAAGAAGCACAAAAGACACATAGGTTAGACTCCAAGATGCTTACAGGTATATTGTACAGGAGTACCGAAGTGGATATGACCTTGGCAGATGGAGTGGTCTTCATGCAGTTGTCAATCAATCAATCAATCAGTCAGTCTTTGATGAATATTAGCAATGTGTCAGACCCCATATAGAGCCTGATGCAGTCTTCTGAATGAATCCTAACTGGGCATGGGAGCTCCAGGACAGGAAGAATTTTTGTCTATTGTGTTCACTGCTATATGCCTAGTGCCTAAAAGAGTGATTGGCACAGGCCAAAACTTGATAATTAAGCAGTGGTGTAATGGATATTGTTGAACGAAAGGATATAATGTATTGGTTATTCAGGGTTAAGAAATGTGTGTATATCTATGTGCATTCAAAACCAAATAATTCTAGACTTCTGAAAAACTGTTGCTATCTAGACATACTCTAAAACATTTCAATTAAAATTTAATTTTATAGCCATTGTATATAATAATATTATTATTGAGCTCTTGTTATGCTGATATCTTATCCATATCATCATATATATCAACACTACGTCTTCCAAACTCCTTTTAACAGTGTGACTTTTATATTATATAAAATGTGAAATCAAAGTAATTGAATCAGTATTTTTAGTAGTAAATCATCATCAGGTTTTGTGTTTAAAAACTTAAATGAAAGCAATGTTCAGACATAGTCATGTTTAATAAATCTGAAACAACTTCAAGTGTTTACATGGTATTATATGCTCATTGATAAAGCTTATTGAAAAAGAGTAATAAATTTCTCTACCTGTATTATTAAAAGCAAATCAATTGAAATGAATAAGATCTCAGAAAAAAAAAAGACTTTAACAATTTTTTAAATATCACTTAATTCTTAGCATGTAACACTCTGGATATCAGAATTATGACAGTCAAATGAATGCTTATAAACACTTATATTAAAAAGATACACAGGCATATTTATTAGCTTGTGTTTTATGACTGCTCAAACATCAAATTGCTTTATTTTGCCCTGTATAGGATTCCAGTTTACCATATCCATTCCTGGTCTTCAAACCATGTCATTGATCAGTTCCCACTGTAAATTTATTTATTTATTTATTTATTTATTTATTTATTTATGTTTATTTTTGAGAGAAAAAGAGACAGAGTGCAAGCAGGGGAGGGGCAGAGAGAGGGAAACACAGAATCTGAAGCAGGCTCCGGGCTCTGATGTGTCAGCACAGAGCCTGACATGGGGCTCAAACTCACAAGGTTTGAGATCATAACCTGAACCGAAGTGGGAAGCTTAACTGACTGAGCCACCTAGGTGCCCTTCCCACTGTAAATTCATTTATTGTAGACTTGACTTTCATTACATGTCATAAATCATATATATATATGTATATATGCATGTATGTATTTGTTTATATATATTTGTTTATATATTTATTTATATATTTTAAAGACTATAAAATCCCCCACAAAAAAAAGAAGCCCATTATATTAATGAGAAACAAACTCCATTTGCTTAGAGTTAGTGAGAAAGTAACATATAAATAAATGGAATGTTGAGTAACTAATACACAAAACAGTTCCATTTTGGACATGATGACAAGAACCTATCAGCATTTGATGATTAAAGGCACCAAGTTATGCCTGAGCACATATGCACTTTTGTCTGCATTTATTGACTTTTCTTTAGCTGAGGAATATCTTCTTCTATTATGTCTTTATTTATTTCTTCCTGGGCACCATTCAAGATTATCACTCATTTAGTTGTTGACTCTACACTGTCTGACTTCCATATCTACCATTATTTCCAACTCATAATTTTATTTAAAAATTTCATTTGTTTAATGATGTTTGATTTTTATTCCATGTATCCAGCAATATGCACTTTTCATTCTTCCATATTTAAGCAAAACTTGAGAAAACTGCATTGCCCATGCATTTCTACCAAAGTTGTTCTTATTTATGCTCTAGATAAAATGTTTTCCAGGAAAGTTTTATTCTCTCATAAATCAAATCACTGCTATAATATTTTTTCTTAATATATTTCAATTTTTCAACATTAGTTTTCTTCTTTAGGCTTCTGAATAGATAAATATCGAAAAAGAAGATGGAAGAATTTTATATTTTTCGATGTCACATAGACTATGGCCCTTGAGTGGGAATGGGGTATAACTTCTTTGTTCTTCAATTATTCATACACAAATCTATTACTTGGGAATTGATAGTGAAGGCACACGATGTCTTCTTGTTTTTCTTTCTACCTTTATTTCAATAACACTTAAAAATATAGTACCTTAAAGCTTGTATGGATTTTTCTCAGTCTTATAGTTACATAAGTCTATCAGAGAGATAGATAAACTTTTGGCAATCTTCATTTTTAATTGTGTAAGCTTGTGTAACCTTTAGTTTGGAATTTATAAAAAAGTAAAGTACTGCTAAATTAAAGATGCTAGCCAAATACTATTTTCAAATGAAATCTCATATATATGTTGTCACTTTATCCCCACAAAAACAGATTTGTTTTCCTTTAAACTATCAGTAAGCCTTTTTATAATGATAAAATATATAACAAAATCACCACTGTTAATATATGGTTAAAATTAAAATTTGATTTTCAACTTGAAATGTAACGTGACCTTGGACATTTAATTTACCTGTCACTGATCTCCACTAAGACTTTATAAAATTAAAACTCATCTCATAGGGTTGCATGAGATTCATGGCTTGCCTCTTACTAGTGTTCAATTAATGCAAATCACTATCATAATTGTTAATAACCATAACCTGTTTTATTCATTTTTGTTAATTATGTTTGTAAATGGAATATTAAATTGTTTTAGACACAAATTATTCTAAATAATTTCTAAAGTCATGTTTAATAAATGCCACATCATGGAAATGACTTATCTGATTTGAAAAGTAGGCTATTTTATGCTTGTTAACAGAGACTAAGATATCCCTTCATTCCTTAAAACAGTATAGAAATTATATTTAAATATATATGTTTATTTCATATTATTTTGCAAATAACCTTTGAATATTCTTTTATTCATTTATGCACTATAAAAATATTCATTTGATGAATCTATAATTTCAAAATTCTGTTATTGTATGAATTTTATATTATGTAAATTAATTCACTTAAAATATTAACTCAATGTAATATATCCAATAAAACATACAGAGCATTTATCTAATAAATTGCATTATAATAATTATAGTAGTTATTATTACAATCTAATATTTACCATTTGAAGAATTTTAACTTTCCTAGCATTGACACATTCTAGGTCAGATAAGAAGTTACTTAAATATTGCTTCGGAAATTTACATCAGAGAAATGGAAAACCGTGTGCGTGTCACAAAAAAAAGACAACCTGTCTTTTTTTTTTTTTTGGAAATGACCTTCATTATTGATGCTATGGACATATTTTTTGAAGCATTTTGAAGATTTCTATGGATGCATTTTTTTGAACAAGCAAAGACATGTTTTCCTGTGTTTATAACGACATACATTCATATAATTTTTATGAATCGTATAAACCTGTATGAACATTTATGTGGTGAAACTGAGTATCTCACAAAGACCACTAGATGTCTCCACACTACACTTCTTGGAAAGACTACCTAGCAATCACTGTATGGTGAATAAATTGAGAATAATACTGACAGTGTACAAAATAAAGTGCCAACAAAATAAAGTGTTATTTTTTTTAGAAAAATTAAGTAATTTTATATATGGACGCAGTTATAGGTTTTTCATTTTTTTCAAATAAATATAGCCATGCTAAGAAGGGTCTAAAGCCTCTGTCACCATGAATATTGGCCTTCAACAGCAACGACTGAAGGATGAGTACTCCAGGGACTGGAGTCTACAGAAATGTGGGTGCATGTGGTTACGATCAAGGACACCATATGCAACCATGGAGATACAATTGCATCCCTGATGTAGAGGAGGAGCCTGATTTCAGGCAGGTTTGACATTCGAAGGGGTGCTATAAAGGGGTTTGGTAGAACATCAAAAGGGATTTCTTGGAATAATAAAGGTGGTGCCAATTGACTAGTTAATAGGGGAACACACACACATGGACACACACTCATACACACTATGGAAGGAGAGAAGGCATAGAAGAGGAAAAACAGACTTGATTATGGGGATCAGATCTAGAAAGAACTAATCAGGAAAATAAAACCGTAGCAAATTATCTGGCCCAAGAAAGATCTCCCTAATGACCTTCACATCACAACTCCCATCATTCAGGTGACACAGACCCTGATAAACTGCAAGCTCCCTCTAGACCAGCAAAAGAATCAGCTTGAATAGGACAGTCCATTGATTGGAAATAACCCAGTTACTGCCTGAAAAACAGTGCCACCAACACAAAAAAGCAGTTGGTCTTAGAAGTGTCTGTATTACTCCAAACATGGAATAGGGTATATGGAGCATCTTGTATTTAAAAGAAAGAAAGAAAGAAAGAAAGAAAGAAAGAAAGAAAGAAAGAAAGATTAATTTTTTTTTTTTTTTTTTTTTTTTAGAAATAGAGCATGTACAAGGGAGGGGCAGAGAGGGAGGGAGACACAGAATCCGAAGCAGGCTCCATGTTCTGAGCTGTTAGCACAGAGGCCAACACAGGGCTCGAACCCACAGACCATGAAATCATGACCTGAGCCAAAGTGGGACACTTAACCAACGGAACCACCCAGGCGCCCAGGCATCTTTTAGAGCACAGAGCACTAGAGGCCTCCCTCACCCCACTCCAAATGCACTGCTAGCAGAGTTAAAATGCATGGATAATAGGCCCTATTGGATTTTTCTCAATCTGTTATGAGTCAGAGCCGGCATCTGATGCCTGCTTGCTCATTGCAAAAATAAGGAAAAAATGGAATGGCTCTAAAATTATAAGCAGCAATTGAAAATCTCATTTTAAAGAGTAAATGTAGAAGGAGTAACAAACTTTTGTTTGGAGCATATTACAAGAATGTAAATTTCTTTTTAAAAAATGTATTTATTTTAGAGAAAGAGAGAGAGGGAGAAAGCATGAGAGAGGGGCACAGGGGGAGAGAGAGAGGGAGAGAGAGAGAGAGAGAGAGAGAATCTTAAGTAGGCTCTGCACTCAGCATGAAGCTCAACACAGGGGCTTGATCCCCCAACCCTGGGATAACGACTTGAGCCAAAATCAAGTCAGAGGCTCAAACAACTGAGCCACCCAGGCACCCCAAGGATGTAAATTTTTTGTATTATAAGTAAATTCATTGTGGGGCTGGGTGTTTGCCAAGAAGATTGGTAATCATTTTATTTATTTTATTTTATGGTCATCATCTTAACAAATGATGAATCTCAAGCTTCCCCAAACTTATAAAAGGTACGCAGTCACTTATGTTTTGCACTGAAAGCATTTCTCATGCTAGAAAGTGAACAGCCTTGAAAAAAAATCTGCACAACTTGACATTCTCAATCTGAAGACCTAATTCACTGCTGTTAACGATAAAAATACAATTAAATATTGTCTTTAAAAGTTTAACTTTATTTTTATATCAATGTCATTCATAATTTCAGATTTTTTGAATAACCAGAAGAATTCACCAGTAGCCGTAACTTCCAAAAACCAGAAGGAATTATTTTGCTAAGTAGCTGCTCAAAATGAATAAGCCTTGCTATAACAAAATTCTGTAAGGGATATCAATTTCTCAAGTTCCCCCCACCTGATATTAAACATTTGTGGGCAACAGGTTGAAGGTATTGAGAATCTATTTACAGAGATAATGTTTTCTCATGTGAATGAGGCAAAAATGTTCCTCTAAACTATTCTTCTTCGTGGATTATTCTGGATGTACAGATGTGCTTATGTGCCGTTTATTTATTTCTCTACCAAGACTTCACTGTTTCTGTGTTTGAAGAGCACAGATTGATTATATCTGAAGATGCTCAAAATTTATTTATTGAGATTTGATTGGACTCTACCAATTAAGTGTGATGTAGGTGTTCTGTTAAGGGGCATAGTCTTTATGCACCACTCTAAATACAGAGAAAAGATGCATAGCAATAGAAAATGAAATGCAAAAGAGAAGATTGAAAGCATGACAATTCCCATAATAACTGATTGGAGGGAGAAAATACCTTGAATAACTTTGCCATGAATAAAATAATGCAAATCATTAGATTCAGAGGAATCTTCCTACAGTATACAAGCTCAAGTCTTTATACAGATAAATGCTGCCATAATCTTTCTGATAATGAAGAAGAAACAAACATTTCCCTACCCATTATATTAGGCTATTGATCCCTTTGCACAAAAATCCAGAAAAATATTTTTAAATCACAAGCATGCTTATCTATACACAGGTTTAAAAACCCTAAGTAAAATATTAGCAAATTAAGTTTGGCACTGTATACATAAGAAAATATATTTTAACTAAGCTGTGTTTGTCTTGAGAATGCAAAAGTAGTTTCACATTCTAAGAACTATAAATATCATTCAGCACATTGACATTTTAATTTGCCAAAGTATATAAGCAACTCAATAGCTCCAAAGAAGTTCTCATTCTTGTTAAAACTCTTAGTAAAATAGGAATAGAAGTGAATTTACCAAAGCCTTACAGCAATTTTCATTCTTCATAGAGAAATACTAGAAACAATTATATGAAAACCAGAAACAGAGAAAAGATACCTACTACCCACTAATTCTATCCCAAAGTTTACTGAAATTTCTGGTCAGTGCAATGATAGAAGAGAATGATTTAGAGATTTCTCCACTGAAATGAAAAACCAAAACTTCTTATAGTTGCAAATGTATAGAATTTGTGCAAAATTTTAAAAAAAGTTAACAAGATTAATGATATAAGCATATCTATCTGTATCTATCTAATCTATCTATAATCTATCTATCATCTATCATCCATATAGCTATGTATCCCTTATCTATCTAATCTATCTATCATCTATCATCTATATATCTATGTATCTATCTATCTAATAGCAACAGCAAGGAAAAAGGTGTTAATACAAATAAAAGGTATCTGAAAATGTTACAGTGATGGATTTTCCAGAACCTTTTGGAAGCAAATATAAAATCTTTGTAATACATTAAATAAGACCTAAATATTTGAGAAAGTATATGCAAACAGACACAGAAATATTACATCATAAATATGATCCATCTTTCAAAATTTGTCTGTGCATTTAATGCAATTTCAATAAAATACAATAGGTATTGACAAGCATATTTTAAAATTATATAGATGAACAAATAGCTGAGAATAGTTAAAATGCTTCTCAGGATTATGAACAAACTGGGGAGTATTTCTTGACCTATATCAAACATATCTTAATATGTATTTATAGAATGTAAATCTACAATGTGACGTGGGTACATAAGTTGACCAATTAAGGAACAGAGAGGCCTCCAGTATATGAAGAGGTGATCATAGTAGAAATTTGAATTGTTCACAAAAATTAAAACAAAAATTCTCAAATCTACATTGAATTATGACTTCATCTTACCATAATTCCACAAATGTTAAGGATTTTGATGGTTTTTTGTTTGTTTTTTTGGTTTTTTCTTACAAAGCAGTGGTGTTGCTCTTTAAACACACACATACATACTGGTAGATATATGCTTGTATTTATGCATAAACATGTATTTCAGTTTTTGACCAATATTTTTGTGATTTACTTTTTTTAAGTTTATTTATATTGAGAGAGAGCAAGAGAGAGAGAGAGACAGTGAGAACTAGTGCGTGTGGGGGGGAAAGAGGGAGAGAGAGAATCCCAAGCAGGCTCCATGCTGTCAGCACAGAGCCCGACGTGGTGGCTTGATCTCACAACAGTGAGATCATGACCTGAGCTGAACCAAGAGTCGGATGCTTAAATGACTGAGCCACCCAGGCACCTTTAAATTTTTTTTAATTGCTTTTTTTTAATGATATGAAATCATCATGTTTTATGTTTACCTTTTTTCAAAGTATCTAGTGAGATTTGTTCAATATTTTAAAAATCGAATTTGATGAAACCGGACCACTTTCTTACACAATACACAAAAATAAACTCAAAATGGAACATAGATCTAAATGTGAGACCTGAAACCATAAAAATCCTGGAAGAGAATATAGGCAGTCATGTCTCTGACACTGGCTGTTGTGATATTGTTCTAGATATGTCTCCTTAGGCAAGGGAAATAAAAGCAAAAATAAACTATTGGGACTACATCTAAATAAAAAGTGTCTGCACAGCAAAAGAAACAATTGACAAAACTAAAAGGCAATCTACTAAATGAGAGAAAATATGTGTAAATGACATTTCCAATAAAGGGTTAGTATCCAACATATAAAAATAACTGATACAACTCAATACTCCTCCCCCAAATAATCCAATTAAAAAATGGAGACAAGACATGGAAAGACATTTCTCTAAAGAAGACATATATATGGTCAACAGACACATGAAAAGATGCTCAACATCACTCATTACTGGGGAAATGCAAATTAAAACTGCAGTAAGATATCACTTTACATCAGTCAAATGGCTAAAATCAAAAACATGAGACAAATGTTGACAAAGATGTGAAGAAAAAGGAACCCTCATGCACTCCTGGCAGGAATGCAACCTCATGTGGCCACTGTGGAAAACACTATGGAAGTTCCTCAAAAAATTAAAAATAGAACTACCCTAGATCCAGTAATTACACTACTGGGTATTTACCCCCCAAAATACAAAAACACTAATTCAAAGGGATACAGGCACCTGTATATTAATGGCAACATTATTTACAATAGCCAAATTATGGAAGCTGCCCAAGTGTCATTGACAGATGAATGGATAAAGAAGTGGTGTATATGTATACACACACACACACACACACACACACACATATATATATATATATATATATATATAAACACATATAGCATCTTATTCAGCCATAAAAAACAATGAAATCTTGTCATTTGCAATGTGAATGGAGCTATGGTATAATGCTAGGCAAAATAAGGCAATCAGAGAAAGACAATTACCATATTGTTTTACTCATATGTGGAATTAAAGAAATAAAACCAATGGACATTGAAAAGAGAGAGAGAGAGAGAGAGAGAGAGAGAGAGAGAGAGAGAGAGAGAGAGAAACCGAGAAACAGACTCTTAACTCTGGAGAACAAACTGATGGTTACCAGAGGGGAGGTGGGTGGGGGGATGGGTAAAATAAAAGATAGCTATTAAGGAGTTCATGTGTCGTGATGAGCACTGGGTGATGTATGGAATTGTCAAACCACTATATTGTCTACCTAAAACAATATAACACTTATGAAGATAAAATTAAAATTAAAAAAATATTGAAAGAAAAAAGCAAAATACATACTGGAATTTAAAAATTAAAATAAAAATAAAAAATAATTTGACAGATATTGTAAGAAGTCATTCTAATTTATTGAGGATTATTGCAATTAACATTTATGAAAATTTTTTCTATATAATTTATAAATACATAAAAATTACTATAACATCTTGGTAAGTTTAAACATAATAATAATAAATTGCACACATCTAAACCAAGAAGTCAAAGTGTGATAACGTTTCTACAATACTTGAATACTAAGTTTCCTTGTTAGTTCCAACTCCTGCGTCCCAAATGATGACAAACTCTAACTTGATTTTGTTTTCATCATGCCCTCACTTATAAAGTTTTTACAAATATATGTATTCCTTAATTACATATTATGTAGATTTCTTGTTTTAAAGTTTTATTCATCATGCATAGGTCATGTTTAGAAAAAAAATTCCACTCAATTTTAAGTTTTCTGAAATGCAATTATAATGAACTATATAGCCTTTTTTGTGATATACTATAATGTATACTGTAATGTATTGATTTTTTTAATGATGACTGATCAGTTACCCATTTTCCCTCACATTCTGAATAATGCTACTACAGATATTCTTGTTTGTGGGGTCTATATGCAACAGTATTTCTAACATCTGTATCTACTATTAAATAGATAACATATTAAATAGAACCCACTTTATAACCTCAAGGCCAATGTGTATATCCATAAATGCAGTGCCTTGCAAACCAGTTTTATGCCAATAGCATTTCCATACATATATGTACATATATATATTATGTATTATTATACATAATATAGAGAACCCTGCACTCAAATAATCATTTCAGAATACAAAAACACTTACAAGTTATCTCTGCTTTTAAGTCCAGAATCTGTAACAAACTTAAAAGAGTTTATAAGAAAGTAGCTATCATAGGCAAACACAATTACATTAGAAATTAAAAATTAAAAAAATTCTTAAGGCAACAACTTATCTATGAAGTTGATATTAAAGTTGATATGTCTCAGGGACGCCTGGGTGGCTCAGTTGGTTAAGCCTCCGACTTTGGCTCAGGTCATGATCTCACGGTTCGTGAGTTCGAGCCCCACGTCGGGCTCTGTGCTGACAGCTCGGAGCCTGGAGCCTGCTTCAGATTCTGTGTCTCCCTCTCTCTGCTCCTGCCCCACTCACACTCTGTCTCCTTCTCTCTCCAAAATAAATAAACTTTGGGAAACAAAAATTGACACCTCTAAGTATAAAATGGTTTTAAGAATCAACTGGAATGTAAACTAAAGAAATGTTTTTTTTTTAACAGAATGATACTGAAAACATATGCGTCTAAACTTACGGGAAGAATTAAATTGTCTTCTTGACTGAATATAAAACTTTATTTGTTATAAAAATATTTATTAATTTACTATAAAACAAAACACAACAATAACAAAATTAAAGAAAGTAAGTCGTTGATTTAAGAACCTAGGAAGTAGAACAGAATGATCCCCAAATATTACTAGGGAAGAAGTATCTAAAAAAAGTGTCAAAATTAATGAAATCACAAAGACATTAACGAACAAGAGATGAAACTCAAAATTGCATTCTTCCTCTTCTTTTTTTAATGGTTATCTATTTTTATTTTGAGAGAGAGATAGAGTGAGCAGAGGGAGGGGCAGAGAGAAAGAGAGAGAGACAATCCCAAGCAGGCTCCCTGCTGTCAACATGGAGTCCTAAGCAGGATTCAATCCCACAAACCGTGAGATCATGACCTGAGCAGAAGTTTAACCTACTGAGCCACGCAGGCGCCCCTAAAAGAGCGTTCTTAAAAAGAATGGTTAATTGCACAATGTCTAGTGAAACATATCAAGGGAGAAAGAGAAAAAGAATTCTCTCCTGACTTCCTCAATTCTCCAGGCAGACAGGACGGGGATCCTACACCTTCCCAGCCTGTACAGTCTCTTCCTGGCATCTACTGGAACCCACTCCCAAGAAATCGGCACAAACATTAAAATGATCCTTCAGCCCACTTCAAAATAGTACTCATTTTTAACCCTGTATAAAATTTAAGAAAATAATAGTGGTCACAAAGGAGTTTGTTTTTAGAACCCAGTCATATGTATTTGTGCTGGGACATGGGACCCATTTTTGACTGCCGCAAAAGAGACAGTTACGTGGGTATTAAACTCTATATGAGCAGCTTAGCTATAAAGTCTGGAAGAGGACAGGACCTAAGGAAGTAGGATAGATATCTGAGGGGAAGCATGGCATTTGGTGGTTATACTTCACTGTGGGCAAATGTCCAGAGTGAAATTGTTGTTGCAGAGAGAGCTGTTTTAATTTAAAATATTGATCCACAAGAGGATTAAAAAAAGATGATTAATGGTACTACAGTCACTTGCATATTCGGTGCTACTCAGTGTATTCCTCATCATATTTTAGGCTCATTCCATTCTACAGATCCCAGAGGTGATGTGTTTTCTCCTGCAATGCTTTTTTATTTTATTAAGGTCATATTATTATTTTTATATCATTTTATATCAGTTCCCCCCACAATTTCAAAGGCTCATGAGTTTTCTTTCTTTTTTTCCCTTTCTTTCTTTCTTTCTTTCTTTCTTTCTTTCTTTCTTTCTTTCTTTCTTCTTTCTTTCCTTCCTCCATTTATTCTTCTTTCTCTTTTTTCCTCCTCATCTTTTCCTACATTCCATCTGTTTTTCTTTTGGGCAGCCTAACATGCTTCAATAATTTCTTCTGCAAAAAATTGATGTGTATCAAGCTGCACAGAATTTCCATGAAGTTTGAAAAACATATCTGGTGGAGTTAAGCTTTGTTAGTATTTGTGTGTGTGTGTGTGTGTGTGTGTGTGTGTGTGTGCGGTGTTATGTTGCACATATGTGATATAGTTCCAGAATCTAAGTTCCAGGATCTGGAGCTTACCGTGTGGTGTTTCTAGCTAGGAATTCTGTATCTTATACTTGAAACTTGCTGATAATACATGTTAAGTGTTCTCAACACACACACACACACACACACGCACACACACACACACACAACATAGAAACTATGTGAAGTGATGGATGTGTTCATTGATTGTGGCAATCACTTGAAAATGTATACATATATGAATCATCATTGTACATCCTTGTACATCCTTGTACAACGTAAATTATGCAATTTTTATTTGTTAATCATACATCAATAAAGCTGGAAAAATTAAAATGTATGTCCATGTTAAAAAAATGAACAAGAAAAAACTATTTTAGTGTGCATTCAGTGTTTTGTTATGCAAAGGATGTATTCCATCAATAGCCAATTTATTGTTGTTGTTGTTTGAATACAGTATATTTACTTGATTCTTTAGTTGCTTTCTTTGGAAAGTGAATTCTCCACATTCTTAATTGGTGAAAAACAGAGTAAAATCTACCTTATGAGTTTTTTAAATCTAAATCTTGGCTTATACTTTTCATTACTTGGCATGGTGGCTGACAGTACAAGAAACAGAATGTCTCCATGAGTGGACAAATGCCCAGGAATACTGTCATAAGTAGCAGCATGTTATCAGCATGCTCCAGCTTAATATATCCCTAGCCTAGCACTTACCAGGCTGAACAAGAAACATCACCATGCCAGAAGCTTGAGAGCTAGTGTCCTACCTGCTGAGGAATTTCTTTCTCCTGACCCTGCTGTTTGCCGACTGCTTTATTGTTCACTTTTGCACGTGGCTCCTGTTTAGCAATTCTGACTCATGTAGAGCCCTCTATTTGCTTCTGGCTCTCACACTCTGGCTCTCCCTGACTCTTTAGTTTGGGATACTCCTTCAGGCTTGCTGCCTTGAAATGAAACCCAAAAATAAAGACTGTATGTTTTCCTCTTTTAGGATGGCCAGGAAAAAGCCTGGAAAAGGGCCCAAATCATTGTAGATTCATAAACACATTCATTGAATATCTCAAATAAAACTTACCTACTCAGATTCCAAAGAAATTCAAAACACAAGGATGAAGACTGCATAAAATGACCCAAATTTACATATACTGTTTTGTCCTTATTGTCAAGAATTTTTATTCCAAACAACTTCTTAAGGTGTAAGAATAGTTTATATTAAAGGAAAAAAGGCACAGGAATTAAATTAAAGTTCTTTTATTTCTTAATGTAGTATAATCATATTATCAAAAAAACCCTTATTTCAGCTAAATATATATTAAATTTATTTATTTATTTGAAATGCAAAACTTTTTAGTTGATTTGTACAATAGCTTTGACTGGATTTATATGACATGGTATGAATGATGGTTATAGATAATTACAGATATAGTTCTTTTTCTTTGCTCATTATTTTTATCATTTCTAGGTATGTGGAGCATAATGTAAAGAGAAAGAGAAAATAAACTTAATAAAAATAAATGATCTAATGTCTCTTTGAAACAAAGGTCATAAGAAATACAGGTACACAAAATACAGTGAGAGCACTTATATGGAAAGTGTAAGCTTGGGGGCGTTTGGGTGGCTCAGTTATTTAAGCATCCAAAACTTGGTTTTGGCTCAAGTCATGATCTCACAGTTCATGGGATCAAGCCTTGGGTCAGGTTCTGTGCTGACAGCATGGAGCCTGCTTAATACTCTCTCTTCCTCTCCCTCTGCCCCTCCCCTGTTTGTGCTCACATTCTCTCTCTCAAAGTTAACAAATAAACTTTAAAAAAAAAAGAAATTATAAGTTGGGAGCTAAGAAAATTTCTCCCCCAATGAATTAGCATTGTATAAAATGCATAAGTGTGTCAAATAATTTAAGATAATGAGGACAATGGGGCTTCAAGAATTCTTAATTTTTCAATTTTTAAATCTTTATTTACTTTTTGAGAGAGAGAGAGAGAGAGTGTGTGAGTGAGCAGGGGGAAGGGCAGAGAGAGAGAGAGGGAGACACAGAATCTGAAGCGGGTTCCAGGCTCTGAGGTGTTAGCAGGGAGCCAAGGCGGGACTCAAACTCACAAACCATGAGGTCATGAGATCATTACCTGAGCCAAAGTCTGGCACTTAACCGACTGAGTCACCCAGGTGCCCCAAGAATTCTTATATTTTTTAAAGAAAAAAAAACAACTTTTAATTTAAAACCATTATATCACTTTTTCATCCTCTGGTGCTATACCAACCTTTAAAAATTATCATATAAAATGAAATATACTTTTATCCAATGGAATTGGGCCAATTTTATCTCTTTTTTTATGAAAAACATGCCTATTATTTTTAAATGAGTTTCATCCACAAATATCTTTAAAATATTGGGAAGCAACCATTTGCTTTTCAGATTAATGACATGTTTGAATATCTTCTTGAGCACATCTAGAATGTTTCCCATATCTTCCTTCACATAACATGTTGCCCAGTTGACTCATGATCTATTCAATTTCTCAAAAAGTGAAAACATGCATGTGGTTCATGAAACCAGAAAACCAAGAACTTGTATTCTATTTATATCTTTAATGCATAGCCTAAAATTAGGTGTTTTAGCTGAAGTAATGTTAATAACTCTTTTCCTTCTTTCCTTCCTATTAAAGAGCAAATGTGGGGTCGATGGATGTGTTTTGATGTCCTAGTAGCTCTGTCTCTTGCAATATTTTTCTGTTGAATTCTTATCCCCCATTTGCAACAAGGAGGATGTTCTTGGAAAATGATGCTGAACTCAATGTGCACTAATGACGCTTAGCTGATAGGAAAGCTGTTCTGTCAATCTGATGGAAGAGAAAGCTTGAAAAATCTCAACCTCCTAATTTGAAGCTCTGTAGAAAAACATTTCTCTTTAGAATAATACCTAGGGCAGTATTATGTAATAAATAACAGAACATTATAGACGCCTTAACAGTTTTCTGTCTGTCTAGGCAGACATATCTCCTCCCCTTCTAGACTTCGGTTGAAATATTTCTTTTTCTGTAATATGCACATTCTTGGAACTGAATCCTGAGAGATTCACTGTTTTAATGTTGTCTCACGTTATCTAATTCAGTTACTCCTTCTTTTACGTAGGGGTCTTCTATTTTTTTTTCTAATCTAGCAAATCAGCATGGTATAAACCAATACTAATGGGGAGAAATACCTACATACTCCTTCAGCATAGCTGAGACTCTCCTAACATTTTACTTTGGAAAGAGAAAAACATTAGGTTATTGTATTTTTCACTATCAATAAATAGTTGGATTTGCAGATCTTAATCAGACTTGACATTTAAACCCTTAAAATTCATAATTACCTTGGTTACAGAAGGGAGTACGAGCCTCACATAAAAAAAAAAAGCCCTGTATATTTGAATATGATAGTATTTATCTCTGTTGAATTATCTATTGCCAACATGGCATCACTCTTTCCATGTTTCTGAGTTTTTCTCTGCATTTCAGAGAATCAGCTGAAGACTTCACTTCTCAGAGTCTCCTTCGCTACATGTTCCAAGTTACAATTTGCCAACACAAGAAACTCGCATGATACTTGGGAGGTGTAGAACAAAGAGAGGTCATTGTTCTGTGAGTAGAATTATAGGCAGACTCTCACGCAGGCCTGGGATTCTCAGCTGCTTGGTGAGCACTTGGGAAACACTCATTTTGTTATTACAGGATGAAGAGAGAAATAGTGGGAGTTTGGGAATTTTTTCTTCAAACTGAAGCAATTTTCTTGTGGTCTCCTAAGAACCACACATTTTCAATGCAATATTTAGTTGTGAAGTTATAATCCCTTTACTGATAGGCTATGGTTGTCAGTTTTGTTTGGGTCCAAGGCAAGGGAAGACTCTTCAACTGTCCCTGACTGTTTTGCAAGGTTATGTGCCAGTCAGGCTGCATGATCCATCCAAGAAAATGGTGATTGTAGGAATAAAGGGTCTATGGCAGATAATGATTCTATAGTGAGGCTTTGGCAGGTTCTTAAGAGATTCTCCTATCGTTTAATTTTTGGGTCAGGGGTCTCAAGACCACCCACGTGTTCAGTGCTTCACTACATGGACTCACAGTATTCAGTATATATATACTGAAAAATATATATATATATATATATACATATAATTCAGTATATATTTGTCCTCACAGCTAAGATTTATTACAAGAACCCAGCAAGCATATGCCACTGGACCAGTAAGGGATGAAGAGACATTCAGGTGAAGTCTGGAGAAATTAATGCATAGCTCTCCTATGCCTTCTCACACCCCTTGGCAGGTGGACGAAGAGCCCAATCTTTTTTTATT
The DNA here is from genome assembly GCF_024362965.1 of Panthera pardus. Lineage (NCBI taxonomy): Eukaryota > Metazoa > Chordata > Mammalia > Carnivora > Felidae > Panthera > Panthera pardus. Next base: position 78,427,153 of record NW_026526710.1, on the reverse strand, counting down.
TTTTTCAAGCAGCAACTTGCATCAATACATGTGTGAAATATTTCCCTGTTGAGACTCAGTTCCCTAGGTTTTACTGAAGACTGGTCATGTAGACACTTTTCATCAAAATTCTAGACTCCTACAGGGCAATCAAATATTCACACTGTTTACAGAACCACTGGGTAGGCTGATGCTACTCTGTAAGCAAGCCCTTCTAAAGATCATTAGTTACATGATCAGGAGATCACAAAATTGTGGGGAGGGGACAGTGTATGAAGGATGAATGAGTAGAGAATTCATGAACTTTAGTTCGCTATTTCTTGTGAGATAAGATAAGAAAGAGTGTGATTAGAGTTTGAACCTATGAGTTCTGAATTTGAAGTCTACGTGTTTAAAGTGACAATGTAGTTATTATATATGCAGATTTATTTTTTTTAATGTTTATTTATTTATTTTGAGAGGGGTAGGGGCAGAGAGAGAGAGAGAGAGAGAGAGATAGAGAATCCCAAGCAGGCTCCATGCTCAACAGGAAGCTTGATGCGAGGCTTGATCTCAAGACCCCAGGATCATGACCTGAGCTGAAATCAGGAGTCAGAGGCTCAACCCACCAAGCCACCCAGGAACTCCTATGTACAGGGATTTAAACCTGCCTTAAAGCATATGTATCAGTTAGAAAAGCAGTTAAAGAAGATAAGTTGAGTTACTTCTACTTTGTGCTATTATTTGATTTGTTGTAGTATTTTTTTTCTTTTATTGCTATTATCTCACTCCATTCAATTTAATGGGTGGCATTTAAAATGCTGTGGTTTCCTAATGGATGTAACCTGGATATAAGGATCAGCCCCACCAATAGCAGCCTCTCTGCTAATTATTTAATAACAATGGCATATTGGTTCAGTTATATACCATAAACGCAAGCCTAAAAGAGCAAACTCAGACTCATTTTTAAGAAACACTAAGCTTCTTTTCTCAAAAAATTCAATATATTCCCTAGAGTCAAACACAACAGGGATTTCCTATTGCAGCCCAACTGTTTTCCCTAGAGCCAAATTATTTTGTTATTAGGAAATGTGCACAGTAATGGTTAAGAAACATATCAGAAATCTGATAATGACAGGGTTTTTTTCAGTGCTTTCAGAACTCCCGATAAACATTTAAATCTTAAAGCAAACCAAATTTACAGAAGATTTCAAGTGTATGGGTTGCCCAATTACTGTGATAAAGACCTGCTACCACTTCCCACATTAATGAAGGCCCCTCTATCTCCAATGGGGGGGGGGTTGTTAGTATCATAACTTAATAAAAGGCTTTGCCTTTTCATTTTGTATGAACAGGCAACCCACAAAATGAAAGAAAATATTTGCAAACCACATATCTGGTAAGAACTAATATCCAAAGTATGTAAGAAACACGACTGGAGAGCAAAAAAAATCAAATAACCCAATTGAAATATTAACAGAGAACTTGAATAGACATTTCTCCAAAGAAGACCTACAAATGGCCAACATGTTGTATAAGAAGATGCTGAACATCAATAATTATCAGTGAAATGAGAATCAACACTACAGTGAGATATAACTTCACACCTGTCAGGACGGCTGTTATCAAAAGATAACAAATGCTGGTGAGAATCTGAAAAAAATGAAAACCCTTGGATTCTGTTGGTGGGAATACAAAATAGGGAAGCAACTGTAGAGAAACTGTATGGAGGGTCCTTAAAAAATTAAAAACGGGAACTACCGTATGATCCAGCAACCCCCTACTTCTGCGTATATATACAAAAGAATTGCAGTCAGTCTCTTGAAGAGATATCAGCATTCCCGTGTTTGTTGCAGCATTATTCGCAATGGCCAAGATATGGAAATAACCTGAATATCCATTGACAGATTAATGGATACGGAAATGTGGTAGATGTATACAATCAAGTAGTGTTCAGTTTTCAATGAGAAAGAAATCCTACTATTTGTGACAACACGGACGGACCCGAAGGACGTTATGCTAAGTGAAATAAGCTCTTTACAGAAAGACAATTATTATGTGATTCCATATATGTGATTCTTATATGAGGTATCTAAAATATCTTGTTCATAGAAGCAGAAGATGCAGTTGTGGTTGTCAGGGCCTGGAGGTTGGGGTAAGTGGAGAGCTGCTCAATGGATATAAGATTTCAGTTATGATAGATGAATAAATTTTAGAGATGTAGATAACACAGTACCTGTAGATCCCTGTAGATAACATTACCTGCAGACAACAATAGTATTGTACATTTCAGGGTTTGTGAAGAGGGTACATTGCATGTTAGGTCTATACCACAAAACAGAAGGAAATAACAGAACCAAAAAAAAAACCAAAAACCAAAAACAAAACCAAAAAAGCTCCAAATAACAAAAACAAAGGAACATAAGGATATGTCCACTACCTTGTTTGTGGTGATGGCACCACAGGTGTGTGCCTGTGTCTAAACTCATCAAACTGTTTATATTAAACATGCACAATTCCTTGCCTTCCTCCTCATTCTATTACATGATATTTTCCCTATTTCTTTTCTTCCTTCAGTTTGGAATGTTATTTAAATAAGTAAAGCATTAGTGAATTTTATAAAGGAGTAGTTACTTTTAGCCTAGTTGAAAACTGAAGTATGTCTATTGTAAAAAGACCCCGAGAAAGAGGAATTTTTTTGGAAAACAGAACTGCATGAAAAATTCCCGACTGGGAGATTTAGATACACAAAGGTGCCTGGTTACGGTGTTGACTGAATTTTAGAATAATTTCCGAACGGGTTTTTTATTTGTATCCATAAATAATGAATTTAAGTTCTAGAATTAACATGTTAATAAGCTGTTTTATATGTGAATATATCCAGTAATGTTTTATATTTGAGGCTTTCCGAAGTGAGAAAGGAAAGTTATTTATCCACTGTTAACTACAGACCTGTCCAGACTTTTCTGTAGAGCTGGTGGGCAACCTCGCCAGAAGTTATATTCAAGAAGAAATGTGAGTCTAAGGGCCCTGTTTGTGTTACACCTTAATTCTGTGATAAACTAAACGTATTGTTTGAAATGTATTATTACACAATCTGTTTAAATATTCAAAAAATTAAAAAAATAGAAAGTGGGTGTACATTGCTGCATATGAAATTATTTATTATAAAATATAGAATACTTAGAAGGTTTTTTTCCTATTACTTTAAAAAAAAAGAATGCATTTGAATAATTGTTATTTTATTTTCTCTAAAGGAAGTCCTTTTAATCAAATTTATAATCATGATTGCTTTATTTAAATCAAACTATTTTATAGATGAAGAAAGCCAATGTCAGGAAAGGCAAGTTGATTAAAACCATGGTTTATTATTGGTGTAAGAGATATTAGAATCTTGGATAAGCACTATCCTATCCCCCCACTGTGCTACTGCAGTTATATGAGATAAGTAGATTTTAATATCTGACTGCTTAATTATTTAAAAAGCCTTAGAATTCTTTTCTCAACAATCTCATTAAGTAATACGGTCAAAATAGAAGTTAAAACACGTCAAAATGCTTTTAAAACTAGGGCACTTGCCACATGTCTTAAATTAGCCTACCATTAGTAAGACAAGATCCTTGATTAGACCAAAAATTCCTGTCAAGGCCGCCTTGGATCTCCTCACAATGAAAACTAACAGGGATTTCACCAAATCTTTCCATTACACCTGTCCTATGACTTCAATCTATCACCTTTGTCTTTCAATAATCTTAACTCACCAAAGCTTCTCCTAAGTACTTAGAATAAAGTTTTCAGAAATGAATCCTTTAAAAGATTACTTAGATGGAAAGTCTTGCTCTCACCTTTCACTTTGTGGATTATAAATTACACTTATACATCTTAGCAGTGGCATCAGATTAATGATATATTCCAGAGGCAAGTAATCAGCATGGTATTTCTTTAATAATGTATTCCCTTAAGTCATCAACATCACAGCATTACAGAGATATTATATCGACAGTGGTTTCCACTAGCCTATCATCTATGCAAGTGCATATCACTCCAGTGGTGGGTATGCTAATGAATCATTAGCTGCCACTTTAATACAGAGTATTAACTTAATGCTGCCATGAGGTAACTAAAGAAGTGGATTTTTTTTCTTCTATTACTCATTATCACTGGAGGTGAAACTCATTGAAAGTCTGGATGCAACTGAGTTAGAGTGAGACTTCTAAGCATGAAAAGCCCTAGCACTTTAGAAACTTAGTCTTTCCTTTGAACTGTACTTCGACTTTGGAGGAAAGGCATTCCTATTCGAAATCATGTGGGTATGTATTTCTCATTAAAGGAAAATAAGTCTTTAACATATTTTAGAAGATATAACAATATTTTAACAGGTTTAAGGGTGCTATTTTTTAATGCACTTGTGCAAGCCACTTTTGAAAAAAAGTGTAAGAGGAAAAAACACTTGGAAATAAATGTCATTGACTTTTATTTCTCAACTCTGTCTTTTCTTTAAAGTTTACTTATTTTTGAGAGAAAAGCATGCATGCACTCGAGTGGGGGAGGGGCAAAGACAGAGAGAGAGAGAGAGAGAGAGACAGAGAGAGAGAGAGAGGGAGAGAGAGAACCCAAAGCAGGCTCCGTGCTGTCAGCATGAACCTGATGTTGGCTCAGTCCCACAAACTGAGCCTTGAGATCATGACCTGAGCCAAAGTAAAGAGTTAGAATGAACCACCCAGAGGCCCTTCACCTCAGTCTTTTATCTTTTATGACAAAAGTGAATCTCAGTTGCAACATTTGGCATCATCTTCTATGCTCATTTAAGTCACTTCTATGATACAGATTTTCCCTAAAACACCATTCATACTCTTCCTTTAAAATTTTTCCTCTTTCCAAAATTCACACATTTTTATATGTCCTAAACACTCAACAGGCTATTTCTTAAACTATCACATAGAAAATGGCAGAAAAGCAAATTTAACATTAATGCTAATGGATGTGCATGTTTTTAATGTTTATTTATTTTCGAGAGACACACACACACACACACACACACACAGAATGCAAGCAGGGGAAGGGCAGAGAGAGAGGGAGACACCGAATCCGAAGCAGGATCCAGGCTCTGAGCTGTCAGCACAGAGCCTGACATGGGTCTAGAACTCACAAACCATGAGATCATGACCTGAGCCAAAGTAGGATGCCCAACTGACTGAGCCACCCAGGTGCCCTGTGTTGTGCATATTTTAATGCTCTTTGGATGTACTGCTTCATCTTTGAATAGTAGAGAAAAAATATATTTTTATATATTTGACATGTATATCTATTTTTATATCTATTTTTTCACTCTCTATTCATACATTTATACATATATTCTCCAATATATTTGTATATATATGTGTATAATATATAACATATAATGTGTATAATGTATGGTGTAAACAATATAATTATATATATACACATACATATATGTACGTGTGTGTATATATATATATATATGTGCATGTGTGTGTGTGTGTGTGTGTGTGTGTGTGTTTTAAAAATGTTCATGGCTCTACTTAACTCTTGAACATGTGGAATGTAGAGGAACAAATTTTAATTTCCTTGTCTCCTAATTTAAATACCAATGTTGGTCATGGACCTGTTATAATTTTTTTAGCACTATGGGTTGTATTTTTCTGCAGCTTTTCATGTCTGGTAATCTTTGATTAGATGCTAGACATTCTAAATTTTAACTTATTGGGTGCCTGATATTTTTACATTCCTATAAATATTCATAAGCTCTTTTCTAAAATGAAGTTATAGTTTCATGCACACAGTGCTTGTTTTTAAATATGTAGTAGGTGGGACAAGATATGTTTAGGATGGGGTTAATTTTTCTGCAGTAGAAAGGAAAGGCTTTTCTGAGTGCTCAACACATCGCCTTATAAATTATGAGGTTTTTTTTTGTCTGGCTAATGGAAGCAAGCTCTATTGCTGGCTCTGTATGGACCCTAGACCCTGTTCCCTGCATTCTTGTGGAAGTCTGTTTCTTCTCTCTCCAGATCTCAAGGGTTCTTTCTCAGTTGAGCTGTCCATCTCTGATATAGGCTCCTGTGAATTCTACTAACTTTGTTCAGGAGTGCACAGAGCTGCAGGCACAGAACTGCAGTCTGGGCTCCCTCCTCTTCACTGCTGCTCATAAATGCTTTTAAGGAAGTAAGTTTAAGCATGTATAGGATTCACCTCATTTGTTTTCCATCTCTCAGAAATCATTACCTATTTTTCCTTGATGCCTAGTGTCTTGAAGTCACGATTTCAAAAAATATTTTGTCAAAAAATTTTAGTTATTTCAAGATAATGTAACTCTCTTTCTTGTTACTCCATTTTCCCCTGAGTCTTCAGCAATTCAATGAACACATTTGTGCCTAAATTTTCTGTTTGTAAATTATAGACATAGTCAATATATTTCTGAATGTTTCCTAAGATTACTGACTTAGTATGTGTAAAGCATGTACAACTTTATCTGATATTAAGTAAGGGCTCTCTGTTCACTTGTAATATCAGGATGAAGAAGTATATAGTGTTGGCATTGGTATACTTATACAGAGTTTTTTTTCATTATTTCTAATTTTATTTATTTATTTTGAGAGAGAGAGAGAGAGTTTGCATGTGTGAAAGGGGGAGGGGCAGAGAGTGAGGGAGAGAGAGAATATCAAGCAGGTTCCTCACTGTCAGTGCAGAGCCCCATGTGGGGCTTGAACTCATGAACAGGTATGATCATGACCTGAGTGGAAATCAAGAGTCAGGCCCTTAGCCACTTGAGCCACCCCATAACTCCCACAGAGTGTTTTAATATTTTGTTTCTTTTATGTCTGAAATCTTAAAAAAAAAAAAGTAACACCATTGGAGTAGCACGGGCCTGTGTTTCAATGCTATGAGACTCTGTATAGGTTATTTAAACTTCCTAAGCTTCAGTTTCCTCACTGGCAACATAGACATTGAAATGGCACCAAACTCAAAGAATCATTATAAGGATTATATGTGAGAGTGGATGCAAAATGACTAGCACAGGCTTTTGTAACTGGCTGTAATTCTTATTCTTATCCCTAGAAATGAGTTTGTCAGATAAACATGCAATAGCTAAAAAAATAAGAAAATAATTTTATTTATCGAAAATAATTCTTGTTTTACATACACATTGGAATATTATATATAAATTACAGATTATGATGTTTATACAGTCTTTATTGTATATAATACAGTAATATTAAATATATAAATATAGAGAGAAAGAATGATTTTTTAAACATATATGTATGTTTTACTAATGGATCAATGATTCCTGAGTGTACAAAAGTCATGACTGTGCTTTTTTCCAGAAGCTGTTAGATCACCTCTTCACACTATCTTTCAGATAGTTTGAACATAAGTCTTCCCGATAAAAAGTAAAGAAAACTTACTGCTGCTACCAAAATTCCAGAGGTTGATTTCTTATCCTAGAAGACAAGGTGATCAACAACCTGTGTGATTTTATTAACTTGCATCTATTGCATCAGATATAAAGCATTGTAATTAAGGTCTTTTGTTTAATTGGACTTTCAAATGTTTGTGTGCCATATATAAGACATGGAAATTAATTATGAATGAATCTATTGAAATGTTTTTGACCAAGATTGAAATAGCAATGTTATTAAATAACTGAATCGTTATTGGATTTAAATGCTTTGTGGTTATGACCTACACATAAAAAAGTTACAAATTAGTAAGTGCTATATCATGTCATCATCAATTAGCACTTTTGGTTATATTCTGAACTTTCAGAAAAGAAAAAATGGGTCAAAAGTACAATTCATAATTTTTACACACCCTCCAAAGGTTTTAACTCATTTTATTTCAATACAGTATGTTGAGGGTCCATCCCTATATGTTATGAAGTTCCTATATATAATCATTATTAAAAGAGGGGTGCCTGGGTGGCTCAGTCAGTTAAGCATCTGGATCTTGGTCTTGGCTTAGGTCATGATCTCACGGTTTATGAATCTGAGTCTCCCATCAGGCTCTGAGTTGATGGTGAGCCTGCTTGGAATTCTCTCCCTCCTTCTCTGCCCCTCACCTGCTCACACACTCTCTTTCTCTCAAAATAAGCAAATAAACTTAAAAAAAACCCATAATCATTATTAAAATAATTTACTTGACATACAAAATTATGTCTTGTGTAAAAGTATATGATTACATACATCATAAGAGACTATTTGTATTTCTCATAATAAGGCTGGTTGTTGATGCATTCCAATATGTTCTGATATCTTGACATATTTTAAGCAATCTTTGACTTAACCTCTCTTAAAGTTCTCATAAAATAATTAGGATGGCAGGGAGAAATTTTGACAGCTCAAAGTGACTGAAAACAAATACATAAATAAGTTATTGCCACTTCTTATGTGAGATATAAAACATTTGGAGTAATTCACTGGTGAGACATTGGTGAATTTAGTAAGAAATAAAGAAAATCATATAAAATTGAGTTTACCCTAATAAGTCAAGACTGGCTTAACAGTTAATAAATAATTAGATATTTCACCATATAAACCAAAACAGAAGAGAAACACCATAGAAGCATCTCAGTAGTTGGAGGGGGAAACAAAGTGACAACTTAACATTCATTCATTTTGACTTTTGGCAAAATAGAGATAGAATGCAACTATTTATTCTAAGAGGATCTACCAAAAAAATACTGAAAATACATTTAAATGATATTTCTTGTAATATCAAATGAATGTAAGAATTCCCACTAATATGTATTCTATTTAACATTGTATTGGGGCTGTAAACAGTCTAATAAGGTAAGAAAAAAAACATAAAGGGGGAGATGGAAAGGAAGAATTAAAATCACATTATACATACTTGACAAAATTGCAGAACAGAAAAATAACAGAATATTCACATGATTATGTGGGATAAAAATAAAATTAAAAATCTCTTGATACAATTTTGGAATAGAAATTAAAATTAGTCATGATATATTAAAAAAATTAGAAAATACAACATAATATTCACCATAGCGTCAAAAACTTCAAATATCTATACATAAATAGAGTGGAAGATATAAGAAAAAAGTATTTCCTAGAACACTACAAGTAATATTTAAAAAATTAAAGAAAACTGAAATTAAAGATTGTTCATAGGAAGACTCAAGATTGTGAAATATTTGTTTTTTAAATCTCTATATAATGTAAATCTGAGTTAAAATATCAATAGGAATTATTCTGTAGGAATTGAGAATCCTGTTCCAAAATTCATATAAAAATCAGCAGGTCAAAAATGGGAGAATATATACAATAATATACGAAGCCATTATAAAGGTCAATATTTTGAAAAGTGGTAATGACACATCAATAAATAAATAGATAAGTGGAACAGTATCCTTAGCCAGACTCATAAATTATGACTGAGATGAGACTGAATATACCAAATATACATACTTTTAATTATTTTTATTATTTAAATTCGTGAAGGCATGGTTTATTGGTCAGATGTGATTTATCTTGCTGAATGTTCCACGTGACCTTGAGAAGAATGTGTATTTAGCTGTTGGTGCATGGAATATTGTATAAATTCCATCAAGATAATTGAAAGTGCTGTTGAGGTCAATTACATCACTACTGATTTTCTGCCTATTTAATGTCCGTATGAAGGAGCTGGTATCATTTTCATTTTTTTATAAATATAATCCTGAAATGTATACAAATTAACCAACTAAGATTATGCAGCAAGAAAGTGCTGAAACTTTGACTTTTTTTATGCATGCATTGAAAATTCCCCAAATCAATTTTTAGGCAAAGTTACCTCTCAACATTCAGAAATGCATAATCTTCAATAAAATGGCTAGAAACCATAGTCAAAAACTAAAAGCAATTCCACTTCTGGGTATAGATCCAAAGAAATGAAAAAAGAATATTGAAAAGATAACTGTACCCTAACTGTTTATGGCAATACTGTTCACAATAACCATGATATGGAAACCACCTAAGTGTCCATCAAAGAGCAATTGCATAAAGATGTTCACACACACACACACACACACACACACACACACACTGGATTTTTTTTTTAAGTTTATTTTTAGACAGAGAGAACGAGTGGGGGAGGAGCCGAGAGTGAGGGAGAGAGAGACAGAATCCCAAGCAGACTCCAGAAAGTCAATGTAGAGTCCAACAGGGGGCTCAAACTCATGAACCCATAGATGACCTTGATCATCCTTGATCAACCTGAGCCAAGATCAAGAGTCGAACATATAACTGACTGGGACTCCCAGGTGCCCTTGCACTGAAATATTACTAAGGCATAAGAAAGTAGGAAATCTTTCATTTGCGACAACATGGACGGAGTTTGAGGGCATTATGTTATGTAAAGTAAGTCAGATAAATACAAATACTGTATGGTATCAATTATACACAGAAATTTGAAAAGTCAAGCTCATAAAAACAAAAGAGAATCATGCTTACCAGGGGCAGAGTCCTGGAGGAATTTGGAAGATGTTTAAGGATAAAAACTTGCAATTAGTAGATAAATAAGTTCCGAGGATCTAATGCACAGCATGATGATAGACAATAATACTGTATTCTAAACGTCAAACTTGCCAAGAGACTCGGTGTTAACTGCTCTCACCACAAAAGAGAAACGATAATTACGTGACTCCATGATTAACTAACACCATGGCGGTAAACATTTCACAACAAATAAGTGTATCAAAACAATAAGTTGTATACCTTACACTTACACAATGGCATATGTAAATTAGATATCAATAAAAAATACCTGAGAGCCACCCACTTTATTTAGAAATCTAGTTTAGATCTGATATTAAAGCATGACTCTCCTTCACCAGTGTCTTACACACCTGCATTCTTCCGAATCTTGTGGTTCTCTCTGTCCTTACCTCTCTAGTCTTCTGTGCATCTTTCCAATTTCATAATCCTCTGTACTGTCTCCAATTGTGGGGCTGCAGAGGACCTCGTCCTGAACCCTTTCTCTTACTTCTTCGCATTCCAAAAATAATTTAATCACATCCCAGACTTCAAGCCTCATCTATATGCCAGTGATTCTGAAATATACATTTTCCACTCACACATCGTCCCTGAAATTCATATTATTATTTCATTTCCAAGTTGTAGTGAAAAAAGACAGAACGTTTCATTTATACCATCTACCATATCCACTTATAGCTTCCAGAGGTGTGCTGGGGTCAACTAATACGGACTTGCAAGAGGCAATTTTTAAATTTTTAGGAATGTATCAATCATTGTTAAACCATTAGTTGTTGGAAATGACAGAGTGGACCATATTTACAACACGAAAATTGAGAAACTAATATTAATTGGGTATTTTTCAGAGACTGCATGTTGGTGAACATTGACCACCAAACCCCAGCATCTAATACTTCTCCCCTACCCAGATTTCCCATCTAAGAAATAATACATCCTCCCTTTTAGCGAAAGTGAAAACAAACACACAAACAAAACAGGAATCTTTCCTTCCTCAGCTCTCACATCCATTCTTTTTGTGTATCCTGTCATCTCTAATAACAACACATATTGGAAACTGTCTCCTTCTTTCTATTTCCAGATCATGACACTACAGACAAGAGAGATGTCATTATTCTTCACTTCTTCAATAGCCACAGTCTTCTCTTTCAGTTTCCACTTTGCTCTCCCCTGAAGCTTTAATCCCTTTTCATATTGTAACTGGAATCACATTTTTATCAAATAATAAAGCCATGCGAATTCCTTTCATTTGTCTGCCATGAGCTGGTGATCGCCTAACTCTCCGACTTCTTGTTATACTCTATGTTGGCATTCTTTCTGATTCCTCAACAACCATAAGAATAGCAATGATAGGGGCACCTGGGTGGCTCAGTAGGTTAAGCCTTCAGTTTAGGCTCAGGTCACGATCTCACGGTTTGTAAGATCCCGTGTTGGGATCTGTGCTGACAGCTCAGAGCCTGGAGCCTGTTTCAGATTCTGTGTCTCCCTCTCTCTCTGCTCCTTCCCCGCTCATGCTCTGTCTCTTTCTCTCTCTCTCAAAAAATAAATTCACATTAAAAAAATTGTAAAAAGGAAATAAACATATCTTAAAGCTTAAAACTTCCTCCCTCCTGAAATAATATAAAACAAATGCATATGTATTTATTAAGTGTAAATATATTTTACATATGATAATTTACTAATTTGAAGTAAAATTAAATATATTGGTAAACATTCTCTTTTCTACTCTAAACATACTCCGTTCTTTTTACTTATTCTGCTTTATCGTGATTTATACAACTGAAACCCTCTTGCTGGACTACCACTGTAGTGCTTAAACTCATTAATTTTTTGTGGACAGCAGAGCATAATTTTAGAGTTTTTGCCATAGGTGTTTGCAATCCCTACATGAGACAAACCTGGCTATAGACTTAATACATATTATCTCATGGTTTCAATGAGATATACATATACGTATATATGGACTACAAAGACATTTATGTAAAAGTAATGCTGAATTTGTGGAAACTTTCATCATGATATTGGTCATTTCATTATTTTTTTGTTTTGCTTTTGATCCCCAAATTTCAACTGTCATACATAATGGGGATGTCCATAAGATTATTTGAAGTGTGCGAAGAATCTCCATGCCTGCGATGATTAAATATTTCAACTTTAGATTATGACAGAATTTAGAGGACAAATGAAGTCTGCTTTTGGGATTCGGTAATAGAACTTTCATCACTATCCTGGCTTTGAAAGACGAGGCCACCTTGACTCTGGCAATCACCATAGTATATCTCTTTTTTTGTTCAGCAGCAGAATTTTGTTAAGGATACCGAGCCCCGAGTGATAATTGCTTAAAACATGTGGGCTTATTAGCAATAACCATCATATCACAAAAATAGCTAGTTTTAACAAATGCGAACTAAATCAGACAGTAAGTATCTATTGTTTAGGAAAGTGACCTAAGCTGCAGAACAGAAAATTAAAAAAAAAAAAAAAAAAAAAGATTAAAATGGAATCACAACTTCTATCGGTTTTGTTTGAAACCACAGCATAATTAAATTAGTTTTTTCCCCAAGACATGATTGGATATTTATGATAGATCTTTTAAACTAATCATTTCAGGTGTTTTGATGACATTTGGAAACATTTTTGTGTGTAACTCCTGTTTTTCATTGATGCGCATTTGAGATGTAGTAGGATGTTATTTTTGCTTAGCCAGTTCATCTGGTTCTCCGATTGCTTTTCATATCTTGTTCCCTGTAGCTTTTCATTTTTCTCCGACTGAACCTGAGAATGTCTCAGCATGAGAGACTAATGCTTATTTGCAGCTTCAGCTATTTTCTCTGGTAAATGTGGTTTTCATTTTGTTTGGTTCTTGGTTCCTCTGGCCCTGAAATTTTGGACTAAGAAATAATGAATGGCAAAATATTAACTTGCACCATAGTTTATAGGGTATACTATTGTACCTTAATTTATTTAATAATATTTAAATATTTTAATAGTAGATTTGATTAACAACCTGTATAATCACTTTAATGATCAGAGTGGAGTTATAACTTAGATTGCTTTAATATCATTACATTTTCTGAAAACTCAGTATTCTGTTTAGATCATTTGCTTTGCCGTTTTGTGTTATGTATAGTTACCTGGGTATATATGGATTTATTTAACTCGATGCAGAAATCTTTGAGTACACAGTGTAGTTAAATTTTGTTACAACATAGATCATATCGACTGGCACATTAAAGGTCCTTGATTGAAAACACACACACACACACACACACACACACACACACAAACACACATATCAATGGGACTTAACTATATGTTGCTTGTTAGAAGTTTCCTTCATATATAAAGACACAGAAAGATTAATAAATAAAGGATAGACTAAGATATAACATACTAATACTAATCAGAAGAAAACTACAGTGGCTGTAAATATCAGACAAAATAGGTTTACCAACAAAGAATATTACTGTGGATAAACTGTATATTTCCAGATGATAACCAAGTTCATTCATTGAGTACATAACTGACATAAGTATTTATGCACTTAAAAACAGAGCTGCAATTTATATGAAACAAAGAATTACAGAATTTCAAGGAGAAACAGAGAAATACACACCATAAATCAGAAATTTTAACACTTCTCTCCTTCTCAATAATTAAAAGTGCAGTTAGACAGAAAATCAGTGAGAAAATAGAAGACTTGAGCCATGCTATTAAGCAACTTAACCAAAGTGATATAGATAGAATTCTCTTAACATCACACATGTAAAATGCACATCTTTTCCAAGAGCATGGGGAATATTTATTGAGAGGGATACTATTCTGGCCTATAAATTGAGTCAAAATATATCAAAAATGAGTCATTTCATAAAAAGTAGGATCTCTGACTACAATGGATTTAAATTACATATCAAAAACATCGTGATTATTTAGCGCTAAAAAATAATGAACTATCAAGACATGAAAAATAAGAGGAAAGTTAAATGCATATCACTCAGTGAAAGAAGTCAACCTAAAAACGTTACATCCTGTATGATTACCACTGTATGGCATTCTGGAAAAGGCAAAACTATGAAACAATAAAAAGATCTATAATTGCGAGGTGTTGATGGGGAGGGAGAAATGAATAGGCAGGACACAGGGGATTCGTAAGGCAGTGAAAATACTCTGTATGATCATAAGAATGAATGCATGCCATTATATGTTTGTCCAAACCCACAGAATGTGCAACGCCAAGGGTGAACGGTAATGTAAATTATGGTTTTTGTGTAAGCATGATACGTCAAATTAGGTTTATCAATTTTAACAGCTGTATCACTCTGATGGGAGATGTTGATAATGGGAGAGGTTATATACATGCATGAGGGCGGGGGGTATATAGGATAACTGTACTTTGCCTTTATTTTTGCAGTGAATCTAAAATAGTTCAAAAAAATAAATTCATAATAAAAAAGGATAAATCCAAAATCAGACTCTGTGTGTGTATGTATAAGCACACATGACATATATGTGTTTCTACTATCTTCTCAATATTTAAAATATTATT
The DNA here is from genome assembly GCF_024362965.1 of Panthera pardus. Classification (NCBI taxonomy): domain Eukaryota; kingdom Metazoa; phylum Chordata; class Mammalia; order Carnivora; family Felidae; genus Panthera; species Panthera pardus. The sequence goes on along the minus strand of NW_026526710.1, from coordinate 78,412,138 downwards.
TAAATTTTCACATGAAATGCTTACATATTTTATTTTGTGTAACATTGCTATTTACCTCCATTTCTAAATTTTTCTTACATTTCCTAAAATAATCCATTTTATTTTCATTACCAAAACCAATGTGAAAATATAAAATTTGAATATTATTTCTACACGTACAAACATGTAAGTGGAAACAATGATAATGTGGTATCAATCTTATTGAGTAAATTATGGTATTGGATAAAACACAAGACCTGTGAGTATAAAATTTTCAGCTTTGTTTCTATTTTTACTATTTATAAAAGTGTTCCTGTCAATTCATATGGTTTAGTATAGTTGAAATAAACATAGGTATTGGAGCTAGTTTTAAGAGTGAGTATGTGAGTGTGAGGGGCGCCTGGGTGGCTCAGTCGGTTGAGCGTCCGACTTCAGCTCAGGTCATATTCTCATAGTTTGTGAGTTCGAGCCCCGCATCAGGCTCTGTGCTGACCGCTTGCTCAGAGCCTGGAGCCTGCTTCAGATTCTGTGTCTCCTTCTCTCTCTGCCCTCCCCCAATTCATGCTTTGTCTCACTCTGTTTCTCAAAAATAAATCGATGTAAAAAAATTAAAAAAAAAAGAGTGAGTATGGAATCTCAGAAAATATGAAACTCTTTGCAACTGAGGAAGAGCATTTGAGAGAATATAAATGCTGGTCAACATGTGTAATTCAACTTTCTAAATACTTAGTAGACATGAGCACACCTATAATATTTTAGGACATAAGATAAATATTATAAGAAATTTAGTGAAATTCCATATTAGTATCAAATGCAAAAAAAAAAGCATTTGAACAAAATTAGCTCTACAAAAAGGCTTCTAATAGAAGACAATTTTTCTCTGACTCACAATAAAGAGTAGTTTTGCATAATTTGCTCCACCAAAGGGAAAATACTGATAACTTTTTGATGTGACTGAAACTTTGATTCCCTCAGTGGTCTGATGCGTCATATCACATCTTCCCATTCTCAATATAACTGAGTGTTCACACAATGGAAAAAAGCTTAGCAATATTGGGAGTCAGGAAACTAGATTGTCTTTTTTTTCTCTTTGTTCGCTTTTCTTTTTTTTTCCTCTCAAAAACTAGAATCCCTCTTCTGACCATGCCACTACAAAGCGTATATGGCCCTGAGTTTAGTAGAAAATGAATAAGCTAGAGGCTCCTGGGTGGCTCAGTCAGTTAAGCGTTGGACTTCGGCTCAAGTCATGATCTCACAGTCCTTGATGATCTCGCAGTCCGAGAGTTCAAGCCCCATATCGGGCTCTGTGCTGACAGCTCAGAACCTGGAGCCTGCTTCAGGTTCTGCGTCCCCCTCTCTCTCCGCTCCTCGCCTACTTGTGCTCTGCCTCTCTCTCTCAAAAATAAATAAGCATTAAAAAATAACAAAAAAAGAAAATGAACAAGTTAAATTTCGCCATCTGTTATACTGCTATATATCTGCTTTTGGATGTAATGGGTAGTTTTTAATCAAACTCCTCCGATGACATAACATAAAACAAACTGGGGAAAAGAATAGAACAGCTCTTTGAATGAATTATAGAGCACTTGATTTAGCCAGGATGAGAAGGCCAAGATCCTTGCAGAAGGCAAATGAATCCAGGCAAGTACATCCACTAATTTTCCATTTGGGACAATTGACAATCCACATGCAGTGAGGGGCCCAGGGTCAGACTTTGGGCAATCTTACAAAAATGGAAAATTGCCACCAAGAGTTCCTAAGGGCGACTGCACTTCAGTAGCCAAGATCATGGAAAAAGGGAACCACAGTGAAGTAAGCTTGATATCCTGCATCAAACTTTGTCTCCAAGCATCGGCTGTTAACTAAAAGTGTGTGGAACGCAAGGCCAAGGAGGAAGCATCTGCTGAAGGATCAGAAAGCCAGACAGGACTTGGAGCAAACTCACAATGCTGAGAAGAGAACAAAAGGTAAGTCCAGGACCTTAAAAGGAGAAAGTGGCCTGGTTAACAGGCCAAGCTTCCAAATGTGATTACCTACAGCTAAAACTTAATGGTAGGATCCAATTTATAAATACTGTAGCCAGGATCAAATCATCTTAAACATCTATGGGATCTATTTGACCCTGGGCTTGCAAATTGCTAAAAGCAAATTTTATGCTTACAGGAAAAAAATAGCATTCTGCTGAATCTCTACAATTTTAATACAATGAAATTTTCATACAACGTGTTAAGCAATTTTCACATTATTCCCACAGCCAGGGAGCTTTAAAACTCATTTTCAAACCCAAGTAAAAGAATCGTGAGATCATGGCCTAAGCTGAAACCAACAGCTGGACATTTAACCGACTCAGCCACCCAGGCTCCCCTAAAAACCTTATCTTTATTTTGCCTTTAACAGGGCCTTTAACTTTATAATGCTTAAAATAGTTATTATTTGATGTAGAGCATGATTTTTTTTAAAATTATTTTTAATGTTTATTTTTGAAAGAGAGAGAGAGAGAGAGAGAGAGGTGGGGGGAGGGTCAGAGAGAGAGCAGGCTCCAGGCTCTGAGCAGTCAGTACAGAGCCAGACGCGGGGCTTGAACTCACAAACCGTGAGATCATGACCTGAGCTGAAGTCCGGTGCTTAGCCCACTGAGCCACCCAGGCACCCCTGAACATGATAATTTTTAAGCAAACATAGTTGAAATAGTAGAGCTAAAGTTTTACAATTTATCATTTAAAGGTTTAAATTATGCAAGGGAAAAGTCAAGAAATCTCCATTTACGCTGTGATTTAGTAGTAGAGATTTTATGAGTTGGCAAGCTTTGTACCCTCCATTTGATGGGGGAAAATGTGCAACTTAACTAGAACATTAAAAGATAGATCAGAAAAGAAAAAAGAAGAAAAGAATGGTGCTTTGGAAAAGTGTTTCATGACTCGAAACATGGTTGATACAGTGCCAGCAGCTGTCCAGTGGAATTATTGCGTGTCACCTTGGTAGTTAAGATGAGTATTTGGACTTCCAAGTACAAAAGTACTTCCTTATCCTCAACTGAACAGTAAAATATAGGAAAAGTATTGAAAAACTGAATGGGTAAAAACACTTTGTCATGATAAATTATATTTTAGCAGTTAGGATCCTATGTCAGAGTTTCAAGACAGACCAATGACTGATTAGAAGCTAATAATACAGACACATGATCTAATACCAAAGATGAACGTTTGCTTGATGAAAGAGATTTCTTCCACTAATGTTGACTTCTTACAAGAGGGTTCCCTCTGCGGTTCACTTCACAATGTTGCCAATTTCACTGGATTTTCAAATATCATTTATAAATACAATTCTGACCTTCATATTTCAGTAGGGTTAATGAGACTAAATCAAAGATAATACCAATTCAAGAATGGCCATAAAACAGGAAATGTCAGGATGCAGAACTTTTATGTGACATATTCTGATTTAAAAAAAAAAAGTCTTAAGAGTTTAATAAAGTTTCCAGCTACACTGCAAAGCAGAAAATAAAAGAAAATAAAAAGATTTAAATAAGAATATTAATATTTGCCATTTACTCCCCAGAGCATCTTTACAGTAACTAAAAGAGAGAGAGAGAGAGAGAGAGAGAGAGAGAGAGAGAGAGAGAGAGAGAGAGACTTATCCCAAATTATTTTAATTATGTATTGGGGCATATTCATATACATGTGTCCTGTCCGGCTGCACACGATCTTTCTTAATGCAAGATCATAGTATTTCTCATTTCTATCACTTAAATGCCACATACTGACTTGAGGTTCATGGCAGATATCTCAAAATGAAGGGTATTGCATCCGTTTTGTCTCTCTCCAACTATGAAAAACGGAAAGAGATTTCATTGAGAAGATATTTATAAGTTGTATGTTGTGTTTGTACTAACATAGTGATTTGGGTAGAATGTGCACAGGTAATCAGACCAAACAACATTGGGGGTCTCCTAATTTCCAATGCATGCAATTTTGTCTTTCTCACATTGATACACATATAAGTACTCACCGCCAACTCAGCATCTTAGGGTCAAGCCTAGTACGTAATGCTAATTCACGACTCTTATGCCTTTCCTATCTTTGCTTGGAACTATACATGCAAAATTATATATATATATACGTATATATATATATATATATATACGTATATATATATATATAATGTTTATATTATATATATATTTATAAATATATGTATATATTTATATATGTTATCACCACATTGAAGGAATTTAACCCATGGTCATATTTGTCACATTTCAACTTAGATTCCCAATTCTTACCATGATGCACTGGCTGATTATTTCTCTAGTGTTTCTGGAGAAACCAAATATAAATGGTAAAATAATATATTAATAACAACAGGGGCACCTGAGTGGCTCAGTCGGTTAAGTGGCTCAGTCTGACTTCGGCTTAGGTCACGATCTCACAGTTTGTGAGATCAACAGTTTGTGAGTTCAAGCCCCACATTGGGCTCTGTGCTGACAGCTTGGAGCCTGGAGTCTGCTTCCGATTTTGTGCCTCTTTCTCTCTCTGCCCTTCCCGGACTTGTGCTCTGTCTCTGTCTCTCAAAAATAAATAAATGTAAAAAAAAAAGTAATAATATATTTATAATGGCATAATCCCAATAAATTGGATTAATAAAAAGTCTTTAATTAACTAAAAAGATAAATGAAAAAAGTAATAATACAGTTCTAATAAATGGGGAAAACAGTGGTTGTAAACTTAAATATATCAGTGATTATATTAAATGACAAGGGATTAATCATTCCATTGAAAAGACAAGACTTTTCAGGCTAGATTTTAAAAATTATAAAGTCAAACTAAGTACACTCATTGTGGAGGACTTCATTCAATAACTGATAGGATAAACAGAAAAACATCAGAAAAAAATACATATCTGAACCAATCTTGACCTAATTTATACACACACACGCACACACACGTGTGTGTGTATGTGTGTGTGTGCGTGTGTGTGTAGACATAAATGAAAGAGAAAATAAATAAAGGCAACAGAAAAAAAATTAAAAGTCACACATTTAGTTATTTTAAAATATTAGTACATCTGATGACCCCCAGTATGACTAAAATGAAAAGGAAACACAAAATAGCAATATAAGGCATAAAATGAGAGGGCCACAACAGATCTTACTGATATTGAAAAGATAACAAAATAATATTACCTACAACTTTATGCCAATAATTGAAAATTTAGATGATGTGGATAAACTTCAAACAAAAACTTACCAAAACTTCGTAAGAAGAAATTAAAAAAATTTTTTTTTCACTGGCTGGCCTAAAAAATATCTCTGAAAATACCTGTTTTCTAGCATTTGACTCTTATCCAAGAAATGGCAATGGATTTTATGATGTACTGTTGAAAGTCTAAAACCCTTGTTCCCCATGTTGGGGTAGGTCATCAAGAAGGCATGACCTCAGGTTTGACCCTTGAGCTGGACCTGGGCGATTGGAGGCTCCTCACAGCCTCCCCTGTACTTGAGATGTGCCCTCCACTTGCCTTCCCCATGCTAGGACTCTCTCTCTTGAGAGAGTAAAGTATTGTTTCTCAACATATGGGGTGAATGTCTGATGGAACTGTGAAGGCCTCTCAATAAACTACTAGGACTTGGTGGGTGGGTTAGGAGATCTACTCATCTTGCAGCAGCAGAAGACAAGCTTCTTATGTAAGTTCCTTGCTTGTTGAACCTGCTGGCCAAGCAGTTTGGAGTGGCTGCCCTTCTCCTCCATCTCTCCTTGCCCTCCTTGCTGGAACTGGCTTCAGATTTCATGGTGGGGGGCTGGGGGGAGCTTCTGATGTTGCAACCTACATAGTCTCTTCACTTTTGGTTTGCAATGGCCTAACCAGTTGGACAAGGCTGACTTGATTATAAAAAGGGCTGCTGAGAGCTCTTTGGGTAAACTCTTTCAAGCCAAGACTCCTCATACCAATGTGGAGGTTCACACTGGGGACACAGCATGACACATGAAACGTGGGTCCAAGGGTAGCTTATGCCTGGGATGCCCTTCACATTTGCAATGTGTGACTGCATTCTCTTTCTCTTACTGCATTATATTTCTTGCCTTTAAATCTCTGTGGAGGCTTATGAGCCCTTTTGAACATCTATTCTTAGGAAAAAATATACTTAGATATTGTAAAGAAATCAAATACACAATTAAACCTTTTCAAAAATATCCAAAATAATAATAATAATAAAGACATAAATCATAACCTGACTCCAGATTCAGGTAAATTTGTTTGTGCATTCTTCCAAATATTTAAGGAAGATATAACTTCAGTCTTAAATAAGTAAACCCATGCAGTTAACAGGTAAAGAGGAATAACTTCCAAGTCAGTTTCTGGATTCAGCATATCTATTGTATTAAAACCCAGCGAGGATACCAAGGCAGGGGGAATGACAAATGTAAAATTCCTAAATAAAAATGTCAACAAATCAAAGCTACCAAATATAAAAAAAGGGTAAACCATCATAACAAGGTAGTGCTTATGTTTGGAATAAAAAAATGACTTAGCACTTAAATATCAATAATGTGATCAACCATATTCACAGGCATAAGTGGGAAAAAAACATAAGCAACTCAATAGATGCTGAAAAAATCATTTGATATTAAAAAACTTTCTTAATATGATAAACTGTCTAAAATAAATACAAGGGACACCAATTATAATGGTAAATAATTGAGAACTTTCTTTCTAAGTTCTTTAATAAATCTCTCTATTTGTATCAAGCACTTTGTATTTAGTCAATAATCATTGGCTCTCCAGTTATTATTTTTGAAGAATAAAGTTATTTTTATTATGTGATGGAAGTTAAAATGTTCCATTGCATGTTGTTATTAAGCCATTATGACTTCATTTCAGACTTCAACACACGGGGGATATTTTCCATCATTACAACTCTTCCTTTTTACCAAAATAACCTATCCAGAAACTTCCAATGAATGTTGATCCCCTCTCATTTCATTTTTAAATTTATCCTTGATTTGGCATTCTTACAAACTCTTCACAATCAAATCTCACAAATTCTCTTGTACTAATTCTCCCCATGAACTTTCTGCTCAATTTATATTACTGTTATATTCACTCCAAATTCCTCCTTCCACTCCCCACAAATCCTTGACCTTTAATGATGTCTCATGATATTGCCCTAAAATGCAGTCCTTCTGATCTCCTCTGTTTGATTCTTATAAATTCTTAAAATTCATGATTAACTCCATCTACACAATAACATGTTCTCTAACCCCTCTGATACATTTGGATCCTGCTATTGTCAGAGCTAAAAAGCCAATTATTTTTATTTTGAACTTCCATATGTTCTTCCATATTGTGCATTTGCATACTAATAGTTTATGGACACAGCTTCATTGAAAGCTTCGAAAGGCCAAGATCATGACTCTGCTTTTTATTATCTCCCAAGATGCCTATCTTGGTTTGGCATGGTACATAATTGACTGGTTGATTTTTACATGGTTCTCTAATAATAAACACCTTTCTTTTTTATGGGGCTGGGGCTAGGATGAGGTGAATAAGTTGCTTGCTTTAGGCACAGAATTAAGGTGCACACCAAAAAGCCCTCTTTAATCAAGATAATTAATAATGCAATAAATTTGAAAATCAATTAATATGAAACTTCATGAGGAACAAAATAGGAAATTGTAAATATAAGATCACTATTATTGATTTTGCTTTATGTCTCAAGCCCCAGTATTCCTTAGCACAGCAATGATTACATACAAGCAAAGAAAAAAATATATAGATATGGGGTCTTTTCACTATTTTTTTAGTCTATTGATGGCTGTAAGTAAGCTCAAAACTGAAATGGCGGAATGACACCAGTAATCCTGTGAAACATTGGCAAACTTAATGTTTAAATATTTCAAACTGTAAGGAAAAGAGGTGTAGTGGCCTAGTGGTCAGAACTCAGATACTGAAGTACAGATATAGACTTACTTCCAAATTGTGGCCTTTTATTATTATTATTATTATTATTATTATTATTACTAATTGGAAACTCTTGAGAAAATATCTAACATTTAAGAAATAGTTTCCTGATTTATGAAAAAAAATATTAATATGTTTGTAGAGCTTAGGACAGTTAAGGAAAAGAAGCAATACATATAAGATGATGGCTGGAGGCATTGTAATCATCTCTAAATTACAAATATTAAGGTTACCACAAACCATTTGTAAAATATGTTAAAAAGAACTCTTTTCTGATCTGCAATGAATCTAAAAATACAGATGACTCCTGAGGAAAGGAAAAAGAATTGATTGTGCTTTTTGGAACATATGAAGAGCTCAAGGTAAATAGGGCAGCTGGAATGAATGGAGAAACTTAGGGTTCCCTAAATGGGCCAGGAGCATAAGGAAATCATTTTTGTCCTTTCCAAACAAAACCCTTCAAGCCGAAAGACTCATCCCCCAAAAGAACAAGCTATAGTTAGAATAAAACAGGTAGATGGAGCAGGAAGGACACTGCTGTCCATGGGTGTTGTGCAGCAAGCCTGGTGTGAGGAAATAAAATTTCACTCTCTGTAGACTTGGAAAAAAAGGACACACCCTTTTAGAATCCTGGAAGAATGGGGTGGTCCCTTGAGAAATAAACTGTATTTACAGTCTTTCTCAACAAGGAATCAATAAGCCCTTATGATAGGCCAAAAGCAAAACAAACAAATAGTGAATTAATCGATAAAATATTTTAAATTATAAAATGCTGATAAAACACAGTTTCTGTATCCAGGGACTCACCGTCCAACAAAGGAACGCTAATGATTATAATTCAATGAACACTGGAAAACAACTAAAATTATTATTAAAAAGAAGAATCTAATAAAATAGAGAGCTCCTTTTTCTTTATTCTGATAAGCAGAGTTCAGAGCAATGTACTAACCCCATTAGTGACCTTGAGCAGGGAAGATGTTATACAGTCACAAGTTCAAGGGTGAAAGTAAGACAAATTCCCACAAAACTTTTGCCTTAAAATCAAGTAATTACACACCTGATACCAAATAAATAAATAAATAAATAGCTTGAACATATCCTGGATCTAAAGAAGACAAGTCCCACAAATGAATACAAATGAAAATAAACCAATGTAATGTTACATCAGTTTCATAGTATTGACACAGGAAGAAACAATTTACATGAAGTAATTTAAGGAAAAGGTGTTGACTGTACTTTAAGATTATACTTTTGTTGGATGCATTTGAATGAAAAAAAGTACACGGAAATTGTAACTTTCACAGTATATTGTTATTTTTAGTAGTCAATTCATATTTTGTTTTGAAACTACTGTTCTATGCTTCAAGATAAAACAAGTAATTAATTATGGAATTCATGGATGTAAGATATACACATATGTAAGCTTTTAATACATAGATGTATGTTTAAAATACATATTATGTGTAATACATAAATGTATACAAACATAAACATATGTAAGTGGACATTTGGGGTCTTTATTATTTTTTTTTTTCAACGTTTTTTATTTATTTATTTTTTTTTTGGGACAGAGAGAGACAGAGCATGAACGGGGGAGGGGCAGAGAGAGAGGGAGACACAGAATCGGAAACAGGCTCCAGGCTCCGAGCCATCAGCCCAGAGCCTGACGCGGGGCTCGAACTCACAGACCGCGAGATCGTGACCTGGCTGAAGTCGGACGCTTAACCGACTGCGCCACCCAGGCGCCAACATTTGGGGTCTTTAAAATGGATTAAAACTTAAACTAAGATGTGAAAATGCAAAATTCCTACAAGAAAATATAAAGACAAAGTCTTTGACGTTAGCTCTGGCAATGATTTTTTGGATAAGAAACCAAAAGCCAGCGAAAAAAAACAAAAAATAAACAAGTGGGACTACATCAAACTAAAAAGGTTCTACACCAAAGAAAGCCACCAACAGAAAAAAAAAAAAAAGGAACCTATGGATTGGGAGAAAATATTCGCAAACTATATATCAAATAAGTGGTTAATATTAAAAATATGTAAGGAACTCATGCGTCTCCATAACAAGAAACCCCACAAATACCCGATTAAAAAGCATCCATTCTATACCACAGATATTTTTGACAAATTTCTTAAAGGCATCATCTGTACTCTTGGAGGATTTTTGTAATCTCTCAACTGGAAAGGTAAAGGAAATGTGTCAGTTTTGTGACGCTGATCATTGGGACACTCATTTTTCACCTAATTTTAAAAGCTGCGTTTTCTTTTCTCATCTACTCATTTGTGACTAGGCATTGGAATACCCTGAATAAAGCGTGCAAGACAGAACCACAAACGTGTAAATCTTAAGGTTTTTTTGAAGCAGCAATGGAGACTATTCTGCAAGCACCATATGCACTAAAGTAGTAATGGCCTCGATACGTTCTGAGCTCTCCATCAAGCAAACACATTTAGGAAGGACTGGAGCCAGCGGGCGGGCTCATTCTGTATGAGATGTCTGAATTATGTTGACAATCTAATAATGCAGCTGAGGAGCTAAAGGCTTCTGCAGGCCTTCAGGAGTTAGGAATGTTTTTACAGCGTTAATGGCATCATGGAGATAAATGAGACTAATATAGTTTGAAACTGATCATCTCTCTTGTTTTAAAGAAAGATTTAAAATGTATAAATATTATATATTTATATGCATATGGCTCATCATTCACATTATATGTCTTAGCACACTGAGCGTCGCATATAAAGTAGAAGAAACCAATAGTGGTAAGAAGTCTTTGTGAAATTCAACTGAACGTTTTCTTAAAAAGGCTAATTAAAGGGTAATATATAAGATTGATTTCAAATTCTAATATGATTTTTAAGAGAGAAAAGAATGTACACTCCTTTTCTTTCTCCCAAACAATGGCTGTATCCTCATAAAAATCCAAAAATATAATATATGAAAAACTAATGAATCGTGGGTGAACATGTCAACCGAAATGAGATATACAGCTGTGTGCTTTATAACTACATGTGATGGTAATTTAAATACAGTCAAAATACTGCTCGTTACAGCACTTCAGACAAATGGTTGATGAGTTTATTTCATTCGATTTTAAACAGTAAACTAAAGGAGACTGGTATCACGGAAGTTAAAGATTATTTATTATCGAGTGTTTTGTATTCTATAGAATTTTCTTAACATTAAAATACTTTTAATAGCTATTAAAAATTCAGTCAAAGGTAACATAATAGGCATTTCTGGTCGCTCAATCCATTTTTAACTAATTGCTCTTATGTTCATTTGCAGAAATATAGACATTTTCTCTGAATAATGTAACAATCCATTGCCTGCAAGTGAAAGAATATAAGAAAACAAATACAGAAAAACGTCATGGTATGAGTAAAAGTGACATTTTTGTCTTTCAGTTGATAATGAAGAAAGGGTTAATGTGACCATTCATTTTCAGGTTCTCATGTTCTTTGTTTCAGAGGCAGGGGGAAAAAAAAAGAAACTAGGTATGTCCAAGGGCAAATTAAAAAGCGAAAGGAAATAGCCCCCATGGACAGAACCAAAGTGATGCACGCTGATAAAAGCAACCTGCGGTGAGAACAAGAGACACGTGACAACTTCCGCACTGAAAAACTGCACTGCTTACAGTCAGAAAGCTGCTTGTAGCAACTAGAATTCCTTGGCTGCTCTGTGAAAACTTGCCCAAGAAGAAAGAACATTTTAAGTTATTCTGGGACAAGGAGAAGGCCCCTTATAGTTATCACGTTCAGCAAGCATTGCCTTCCTGGTCACACATCTATCCTTGTAAACATCTGTCCGTTCCGTCGATCAAGCCTCAATCATCTCATGGAAACACATTAAACCAAAACTAGTGATTTTGTTAAAAAAATTAAGTCACTTCCTTTGCTTCTGATTTACATATTCTTGGCCTCGTTTGCCTGGCAGAGGACTTCGAGTTTCTATGTTAGTTTTTGATCTACTGACCATGCGGCTACCCCTGGGGTTTCCCCATCCTCCTGTGGATGATAGCGTTCTTGCATGGTTTCTGTCTTTGCGTGAACTTTTGTCTTCGGTGTCCTCTGCTGTTTCAGCTGACAATATCTTACCTGGAAGTTTTCCAGCACTTGTCACTAGCCTGTCTCCAGCTAGTTAAAATACCACTCTAGCAGCTACCCAGGTCAGAACAGAGGGGATTTAAACATTTTCTTTCCGGTAGAATGAAAGTAAATTGAAATACAATATAAGGACACAGAGGAAAGAAAACCACAAATGCAGATTCACTAAAAGAAACTAAAATGGATCCACCAAGCCATAAAATGTACTTATTTCTTTAAACTGGAAATACATGTCTTCATTATGTCATACATTTTTTATTCTTGATATTTCCTAAACCCTGATCAATCGACATTAATTTGATCATAAAGGAACTTTACCTTTTATGTGGAATATCAAAGCGGAATGAGGAGTAATTGCCAATGCAAATAAAGCTGAACATTTTTTTGGAAAGTGTACGTGAAGACTGACAATAAATATTGCAGCGATGTTTGGCAACTATCCAATAACCATAAATGAAATGTTTGGCTTTAACATGCAACAATAGAAGATCAAATCCAATGAAAGACATATTTGGATCTTCTGAATTTTGGAGCCATGGGCTTGTTTTTGAGTTGTATTAAACCTTAAATCTATATTTACAGGTTTTCCCCCATTGAAAAACATTCTTAGGTCTTGATATTTTTCTCCTCAACGTTACCCATTTCCTATGAACCTCGATTCCTGGCATCGCAGTTAACATGCCTTTGCAAAAGGAGCAGATTTTTATGGTGGTAACTTAAGACCATCTAAAAAGCCATTTCTCTTTAATGTTTCCTGTGAAAATTTTAAATCAGCATTTTGAATTTTATGTCGTTACAAAGAAAAACTGGGCACAGTGTATGAGCCATATAATAATCAACATATAGTTAGCTATCGAACAATGTGACACAATTGAATAAATATCATATTAATATTTAAATATACACTCTGTCTAGAAGAGCATTTTGGCTATTCTTGTTTTTGCTTGGTAGGAAATGTAACTTGTCACAGACATTTATCTCAGAATAATGAGACCCACACTTTTCATCTCTACATTATCACGTTTGTGTGTGTACTGAAAACTAGTCTTAAACAAAATTGGTTAAAGAAAAATATTTTTTTAATTAATTAATTTATTTTGAGACAGAGAATGCATGAGAGGGAGAGGGTCAGAGAGAGAGGGAAAGAGAGAATTCCAAGGAGACTCTATGCAGACAGCAAGGACTGCAGGTCTCAAACTCGTGAACCGTGAGATCATGACCTGAGCTGAAATCAAGAGTCAGATGCTTAACCCTCTGAGCCACCCAGATACCCCAGGAAAAATAAATGAAAGTAACAAAGGAAGCAAACTTTCCATTTTCCTCTCGTTCCCAGGATCCAAATGGCTTTCAGTTGTACATGGGTGTTTTACTGTGGTGCCTCTCCCAAAGCTGGCAGGTTTTTCTCCTCCCTTGTGAATATAAATTGAAGCTTTTTAGTGTTGCAGCCACAGATAAAAGTGTAGTTGTCTCAAAAACACTTTTAAAAGGAAAATATATAGCAATATAAGTCTGCCTCAAGAAATAAAATCCAAATACAATCTAACTTTAAACCTAAAGGAACTAGAAAGAGAAGAACAAAGAACAAGCTGTGTAGAAGAGGGGAAATAATAAAGAATCCAAAGAAAAAGAAATGGCATACAGAGAAAAAAAAAATCAATGAAATCAAGAGTTGGTTCTTTGAACAATAAATAAAATTGATAAACCCAAAGCAGACTCATCAAGAAAAAAGAGCAAGGACCTAAGTAAATAAAATCAGAGATAAAAAAAGGAGATGTAACAATGCCACCATAGAAGTAAAAAGAGTTATAAGACAATACTATGAAAAATTATACGCCAACAAATTGGGCAACCTAAAAAAAGGATAAATTCCTAGAAACATACAACCTTCCAAAACTGAATCAGGAAGAAGTAGAAAATCTGAACAGATTAATTACTAGTAATGGAATTGAACTGGTAATCAAAACAGCTACCAGAAATTAAAAGTCCAGGATCAGATGTATTCGCAGGTAAATTCTACCACACTTTCAAAAGAGTTAGTATTGGGACTCCTGGGTGGCTCAGTAGGTTAAGTGTCCGGCTCTGGATTTCAGCTCAGGTCATGATCTCAGGGTTCTTGATTTCAAGCCCTACATCGGGCTCTCTGTTGTCGGCGCAAAGCCTGCTTTGGGTCCTCTGTCTCCCTTTTTCTCTTCCCCTTCTCCACTTGCTCTCTCTCTCTCTCTCTCTCTCTCAAAAATAATAAATAAACATTAGAAGAAAAGAAGAGTTCATACCTATTCTTCTCAAACTATGTCAAAAAATAGAAAGCTTCCAAACACATTCTACAAGGCCAGATTGACACTACACCAAAACCAGACATAGATAATACAAAAAAAGAAAACTAGAGGCCAATATCCCTGATGAACATTTATTCAAAAATCCTAAGCAAAATATTAGCAAACGATATTCAACAATAAATTAAAAGGATCATTGACCACAATCAGGTTGGATTTATTCCAGAGATGCTAGAATGTTTCGATATTCACTAGTCAATCAATGCGATGTACCATGTTTACAAAAAAAAGATAAAGAAATCATATGATCATCTCAATTGATGCAGAAGAAGCATTAAAAAAAATCAACATTCATTCATAATAAAACCTCTTAACAAGGTGGGCTTAGAGGGAACGTACCTCAACATAAAGAAGCCATATATGATAAACCCACAGGCCAACATCATATTCAATGATGAAAAACTGAGAGCTTTTCCTCTAAGTTCAGGAAAAAAACCCCAGATGCCCACTCTCACCACTTTTATTCAATATAGTACTGGGAGTTCTAGAAACAGTAATTAGACAAGAAAAGAACCAAGAGACATCTATATTGGTAAAAAAGAAAAAAAAGAAGGTAAACTTTCACTATTTGCAGATGACATGATACTATACTGTGAAGAAAAATTATATATTATGTATTATATGTATCTTATATATCATACATGAAATATATATCATATATATGTATCCACATCGATATAAATCCATATTTAATAAATATATATCTCTACATCTGCATATATTTTATTGTGAAGAAAATAAAACCTGGGTTAATTTCTAACTCATTTCAACTGCAAAACAATGTAAGAAGGTGATCAAGAGAAAGTTGTCTACCTTTCTGTTTTCATCTCTGAATATAATGATTAAAACTACTAAAGTTTATTAAACTGTATACTTTAATATTATCAATAATGTTTATAGTGATGTGGAATATTATATAATTAAGCTTTATGTATTTATTAATTTTTAATGTTTATTTTTGAGGAAGAGAGAGAGAAAGAGAGAAGCGGGGGGGAGAGGGAGAAAGACACAGAATCCGAGGCAGGCTCTAAGCTCCAAGCCATCAGCACAGAGCCAGACGAGAGGCTCGAACTCACGAATGGCGAGATCATGGCCTGAGCCGAAGTCGGATGCTTAACTGACTGAGTCACACAGGTGCCCCATCCCTATACTTAAATTTAGTTGTGTTCATGGATATATGAGTACATTTTTCGTTTGAAGTCTAACTTAATAGGTTAACAATAATGACTAGCTGTATTATAATTGAAACACTGTCCTGTGCATCAATAAAACTATTTAGCTTTTACCCAGACTACTATCCACAAACTGCTAAAGATTTAGGAGAGGGTAAAAAAGAGAAAATTTGAAAATTATCTCCTTGTGTGTGTGTGTGTGTGTGTGTGTGTGTGTGTGTGTATGTGTGTACCATGGTAATTTGGATACTACCTGAATATTCCACAATGAACTTCATAGAAAGTAAAACATTTAGCTACAGAGTAGGGTGAGACTTTTTATAATCATTCTAGAAAGAAATATTTGTGTATAACTTTTATGAAGATAGTAATGTTCTACTAGCCATGTAAAGACACATGGTCATCCTTGATTTAAGGATAAAAAACTAGATCTTATTTGATGGAAGGGGAAGGATTTAGAGTTAATTTTGTAATCTGCCCTAGTCTTCACCCTATTTATAATATTCCTATTGTTATCTAGTGCAAAATACGATCACTTCTATCCAAAGGATCCCCAAATTATCATCTAATTATGACATCAAAATCCCAGACCATACTTTGCATTACCCTTATCATCTCTTTTGGGTCCAAAGGGAAAGAAAACTTCGGTGCACCTTCTCATGTGTGGTACTTCTTAATATAGAGACCTCTGAACTGAGGAAAGAATGATCTTTTTACATTTCTAAGTATCATGATGAGCCAAATTGTGGATAACCGCACTAAATCCCCATACTCTGAACGTGAAGAATGAGAGGCCCATAGCAGTCAGTTGTCCATAACAATCTGAAATCCCGCAGGGTGCCTGGGCGGTCCACCCAAGGAGTAGTGAGTGCTTCACCTTGTTCTCATCTGTAGGGAGAGGGTTCTGGTGGACTCTCTCTTTTGGCTCGACCATACGGGATCCTTCCTCTGCCTCCTGAGATGTCCCATTTTTTTTTTTATTCCTGAAAAATTGCCAACGTTTATAGCTCAATAGATTTCTCCACAAACTTCCTGCCAGTAGAAGTTTGGCAACCCCGAGGGCATTATGGAACTTGAACAATTTCAATTCCTTTTCAGTGAAAGGCACCACATTGCTCTTAAAACATTTTGTGACACTATTATTTTTAAATTTATACTATATTTATTAGGGAAGAAGAGGAAAAAAACCTACAGTTCTTTCTGAGATGGTTCTTTCTCTATTTTGTGTTCAGCTTTATGTAAGTCCTGTTATTCTAGCTGCACAGGTATATTAGGATTCATATTAAACCTTTTAAAGGCATTAATGCTGATATTTATAACCGTGTCTTTGATATTAACTAGGTGTTAGGTATCGTTTTATTTTCAGAATCTTGATACTGGCTTGGAGACTAGGGGTAAGAGCTTGTTTTCCATCTCAATAATTTATGGCTCGTTTTTAACCTTTTAAAATTATCCTTGCGGTTTTAACAATTTCTTCCGTGGCTCGTTTTTCTCCTAAAGTTCTTTATCATATGCATCTGGGAACATTCAACAGATACTTTCAATATTCTCTTCGGGGATCTCCTTGGAAAGATCCATGTTTATTAGGCTAAGTTGCTGCAGATTACAGTTCTGCCAATTGTTCAACAACTATATAAATAAATTGTCATTTTTTTTTACCACCCTTCAGTAATAATTTCTGCATCATTTATCCAGATTTTTCCAACTGTGTGTTTGGCAAGTTTTCATTTTTGATTATCATCCGATTCCAAATCGCATGCCATATGTTTTAGGATTTGTAAAGGCAGTATTCGTTTCTAGAGAACAACTTTTGAACCAGTAGTTTTTGTTACGATTGTTCACTTTTTGTAAGCCGTCCTCCACCTTAAAACTTATACGACAATGTTATATCAATATTTATTTAGGTAAAGCAGTCTGTGGTCATTTTGGTTTGGTTAGCTTTGCTGCTGTCTGCTGGGCTTTCTCATCCCTCCAAGATGAGTGAGTGAGTTCGTTGGAAGCTGCTGTCTGGTGTCAGGCAGACTGGTTGGTGTAACTGGGACCACTTGTTATTTATTCTACATGATCTCAGGGTCTAGAAGCCTAATCTGGCCTTGTTAACATGTTTGTCTTACTGTCCAGCAGCTGAGTAAGCTCGTCTGCAAGCACTTTTCAAGCCTTAGTGCTCCTCACAGTTGGTAATGAATGTTCCACAGGCCACTGAAGGTCATTGCATAGAAGTCATTGCACAGCCAACGTAGATCCATGGGGTGGAGATACAGCCTACACATTTTGATGGGAGGGGAAGTATTTGTGATCATGTTCGACTCTACCAACACATGTTTCTGCTTGCTCTCTTGTTCATCGGGAGGAGAAAAATTCTCTCAGGTAGTAGCTGGTCTACCAGGCTCAGCCTCAAGAGGGATTGTGTGTTTCTATCTGTCTTCCTGCACTTCTTTTAACCCCACACAAAATAGCTTTCTCCGTGGAGTCCCTGTCCCCTTAGCGTGGACTCCAGAATGGAAACATGTGGAGAATAGATCTTAGCTGACATGTAGTGGGAATCATTCCAGCTAGTTCTGCAACTTGAAGAAGCAGATCACATAGCCTTGCCTGCCCTCTGTCAATCTACCAAAACCAGACACACGTGTGTGAGAGAAAGTAAATAATTGTCAGGCTATCCCATTGAGTTTGGAGTCTTCTAATGCATCAATAAATGACTATACATGCACTATCACCCAAATTGACTGAAGACTTGGCTTGGGTTCGCTGGGTTTATTTCCTCAGAGGGACCGAGAATGTTCATAATGTTTACTTAATTATTTATCTGTGTGAACTAATACATTTTCTTTTTCATACCTCAGTGATAAGAACTGTATGTCATGTTAGGAACAAATGGAATCAATGTGTTTTCACTGCTATAACCCTTCGTGGTGAGTGAAGAAACTGTGGCCAAATTATTCTTTTTCTTTTTTGGATGAGCAGGATATCTCCAAAGAATTCAAGAAATATCAGCTTAATATTTGTACAATCGGATACCTGCTAATGAAAGCAAGATTACACCTAAATAGCAAATAGGACAGTGGGGGGCCAATATTAAAAAGCTTTCAGTTTTTACTCAATTCGTGCACGATGACTTTGTTAAAAAGTTGCTTTAGTCTTTTCTTCGTTTGGGTTTTTTTAACAAGGATTTATAGCAAGTTTTGAAATCAGGACTTTTTCATAAAACAGAATTTTGCTGAAGTTAATTTAATGAATACTATGGACTGAACAGCGCTGACTTCAAAAATCGCCTTCAGTACAATTCCTACGCGCACACACACACACACACGCACACGCACACGCACACGCACCATGCACTCACACACCAAGATACTTCTCACTAGGGTGATGTTTAACCCTCACAAATTAGTAAAGGCAGAAGCCCAAACCTGGGTTCTTATATTAGCTTTACAATTCACCGATTTAAGTCTACAGTACATGATTTCTCAATTATAGTTTGCTATATCAAGACACACAAGGCTGACTACTTCCTTGATTCAGTTGTTATATTACTCAGTGCTCTCCACCTTTCTGTCTACTTTTCTCAATGGTCATTAAAATATAGGGAATAAATCATTCGAAATAATTATCTCCCTGTTTGCTCCTGCAAGGACTGGGACCATGCGAAGCCACTGGAGTGCAATTTTTTCTAGTTGAAATGAATTCTACCGAGGAATTCTACAATATGTTTGTTACACAAACTATATTAGACAATATTTTGTGATGTGGCGAGAAAGAATTTATAAAGTTGATGGCCTTAGGAGCAGAAATGGTTCTTTGGGGGGGTTAAATATTGTTTGAAGAATTCTCCACTTTCTCAGAATCTGCCCCTTCGGCTGTAATTCCCTAAGAAGCTTAAGGGTTATCTGGCTACAGGAGCCAAATGGATGGTACCTTGTAAATATTTCACAGTGATATCATGGTTATGAGAACAGCGAAAAAAAATCCTAGATCCTTGAAAACATGTTAGATCCTAGGTTCAATCATTTGCTTTGATAAGAAATCCAGAGATCGATAGGGCATTTGGGTGCATTTTATTTTCACTGGGTGTTTTATTTCAATTTCTTATTTTATTCTGAAGGTCTTACTCAAGTATTTGTTTGTGAAATGGTGGAATCAAACTTCAAAAAGGTAGGAGGGAAGGCTAGAAGGGCAAGTCTCTGAAGTTTTCCTGACTCGGCCCGTCCATGAAGCATCTTGTTATCCTTTGTGTTGTGTAACAGCGGGTACCAGTTGCCTTTGATTAAGTAATTGGGTTCAGGAATCTCTCAGGCATGAACATATAATTATTGTTTCTGCTTCTTTTTGTTCCTCTGACCTGCCAAAAGACATCTGGCTCAACTGTACTATTAGGAATGAAGAGAAGAAAATGGAACTAATAATTCAAATTGTAGTTTTTAAATTTCTCACAAATCCTCTTTTCAACAAAGAAGAAACACAGGAATCTCTTCTTGACAGCCCTGAAGGCACACAACTGGGCACCTAAAATAAAACGTGTAACAATTCAAAAGGACAATTTTAATTTTCAAAGTAACACAGTTACACACTTTCATCAGAAATAAAATGGCACCTTAGTTGTGATCAGCACTGAACAGAGAGAAATATCCAAAAAGGAAATGAAATACCGAGGAACACTCTTAGGGTGGTAGATGTTTTTCTTTATTTTACTTCAAATTTATGAAAGCTGCCATGTCCGCAGTTTCAAATTAAAAAAAAAAAATAAAAAGGCACATTTTCAGGTTCCTCGAGTTGCATATTCTGTATTTATGCCCGTTTTGAAACACAAGTGAGGAGGCAGATTATATTTTCTGATGCTGTCAAACATTCCATTTTTATCATGAAAATGACACATTTTAATGTGGTAACTAACAGTTAATATCAGCAGATGGAAAGTCATGTTTATCTTTCAGCTGGTTGCCAGGATGAATTGCAATGTCAGATTTTATACCTAGGAATTCAGATACTTAGTATCATTTCCACAGTTTAAAAATGTGCATCAATATGTTTACATGAATGACTTTAATGTGGAAGGTCACACATGTAGCTTATTGCTTGCTACTGACATGAGTCGAATTATCTGTTTTGAAGTTTTTCAAGCATTGCAGATGCCTTCCCAAACTTTATTCCACACCCATTATGTAACATGCCCATTTAAAAAATACTGTGTCCTTGGGCTTTTAGAGGCTGGTTTAGGATATTAGCATACAAGCAATAAGATACTGAAGGAATGAGAAACAGTATTTTGATATCCTATCCTCTATAGTTCATATTTTCAGTCGGACCTCAAGTAGAATATAATGGTCACTTCTGGAATACTGTCGAAGTTTAAGGAGCAAATTGCAAATGATATAATTAGAAGATAACATTTTAGAGCAAGAATATCATTGCTATAAATTGTTAGTGAAAACTTAGTTTTAAATATAATTTTGTAAAAAAAAATACACACATACAAACACATAAGACTCTATTCCTACCTTTGAATGGAACTATTTATCATGGCGAGAAACTGTTAGAGAATTCAGGAGGCTTTCTGCCATTGAGGTAAGATGAATGATGAATCCAATGCAAGGCAGGGTTTCTTAATAATTTATTGGGTCATGAGTTATGGTTTTGTTCAATTGAAAATTATAAGATAGGTTTGCTTCAGGCAAAGAGCGTAATGTATGCAAAAGGAAAATAGATTAAGCAAACATTCCATGAGTTTAATCATTTCAAACATTATACTGGCTAAAGGCCCTGATGCATTTGTCATTAATTCAGGGGACAATTTCACCTCCACATAACATGATCACAAGATGGGGGTTGTCACTAGAGCTCTTTTAATGGGATGCTCATAATGAATAGTCAGCGGAAGTCATTACTCACATTCAATGTTTTTCCTTGTAAACGAGGATAAGAAAGACTGCAGAAACCAAAGCTTCTGATTATTTTTTTCTCTTGTGGAACGTTAATATTTTTTCTGTTTCTCATCACTCATTTATCCATTGACTTTGACATTCATTCAACATACATTTATTGAGCACCAACTTTGCACCAGAGACCCTGTTCCAGGTTCATTATAAAAGCCATTTCTAAATAGTTCTTGCTGGCCAGCACTTTTGAGGTGAAAACCATTGCATGGGTTTTCTTAGACTGAGGAGTTCATAAAGTTGCCCAGATTTTACCAAAATAATGAAATCAATGGGTAGGTAAAATTACCATCTCAACCTTTATTTAATCAATTCCCTTTCACGTTTATTGAGAAGTTAGCATATGCATGTTCTTATGTACATAAAACAGTGCTCTATTCTACAGGTTGGTCTAAATAATATTTACTTAAAGGTTGCAAATCAGTGTTAAATCAACCCCAATTCAATTTGTATTTGATTTCAGGATCTTTGGTTTTGTCTTGGGAGGTTTTTCATGATGCTGCAAGTTGTTGTTCTTTACCTGGTAACTCCTCATAAAATGTATTGGTTCTGGCAGAAAAAACCCCAAACCCAACAATAATAAAATTATAGTAGTCACATTAGTTTTATGTTCCTCCTAGATAAATCTCCAACCGAGGTCTCGATATTCTGGGGTATAAGGATCTCAAAGGAGTAATAGCATGGCCATATATTTTGATCGTAATGTTTCTCTGGCAGTGAGTTGTCCAAGAAATGTGTCTCTTGAGGGCTGCAGTTCAACCTCCTACAGGCTTAGGAAGAAACACAAAAAACATTTTGGCTACCTATCTCTGGGCTTAAGGATGATGTAGTGAGTGACTGTCCCATAGTGATCAGGTACAGGTACCTCTTGTCTGAATGGAATCTGAATTCATTTATTGCCCCAGTCAGACATATCTGTTCATTTCTACAGAACACTGCAGAGGAAATCTATAAGACTTCTTATCTATTAAATACATATTTTTTATAAAAAAATCTAACTTAATTATTTCAAATATTTTTAAAGATCATCTAATCCTTTTTCTTTTAAGTACTTATCACATATTTTGTGGAAGAAACTCTATGAGTTGCTGATAGATCATAACTGAGAACAGTACTCAATAATTTCTACCCTAATAGAAAGACATTGTATTCTGACAAAATAAAAGGTAAACATATAAATGAAAATAAATTATATTCTATATTGAAATATGCTATTGGTAAGCAGAAAACAATGAAAAGGGATAGTGAGTCTTGAGTAGAACAGTTGCACTTTCAGATTTTTTTTTTTACAAATTCTATGAAAATTTTAGGAAAAAGGTGATTTTTGAGCAAAAAGCTAAGAGGAGTAAGCACATAGGACTTGATCTTTGGGAAAGGTATTCTAAGCAGAGGGATCAAATACTGTGTCTGATTGTGAAATTAAAAGTTCTGGCGGGGGTATAACCACCCTCCGAGAAAGAGAAGGAAGGGTCTTTTAAGAATCTAAAAATACCTTGGTTTTAGTCTGAATGCAACAGGATCTTAGCACAGAATTGACATCATCTAAAACCGATATTAACTTGATAAATCGGACTGATTTTTGAAATAAATTGAGGACCAAGGGTAGAAGCAGAAGTTATTGGAAAAGGAGACTCTTCTTATAATTTATTAAATCGATGAAAGTGACTTGAATTAGGCTGATAGTAGTTGAGGTGATAAGAAGTAGGAGATTTGGGATATATGTGTATTTTTTTTCACAGTGAAAATGAGGCAAAGGTACAGACATTTCTTGTATATCCCCTGCCTCCATATTTGCACAGGCTCCTGCATTATCACCATCCCCCACTGGAGGGGTGCGTTTGTTGTTTGATGAACCTACACATCATCATGAGCCAAAGACAGTAGCTTACATTACAGTTCACTCTTAGCGTCGCGCATTCTGTGGGTTTCAACAAATGTATCACTATGGCATCATACAGAATATTGTCACTGCTTTAAAAATCCTCCGTGGTCTGCCTGTTCATCCCTCTCGCCACGTAACATGTGTGTCAACCAGTGATCTTTTTACTGTCTCCGTACTTTTGCCTTTTCCAAAAAGGCATATAGTTGGAATCCCACAGTAGCAATCTTTTCAATTAGCTGCTTTCACTTTAATATGTATTTAAGTCTTCTAAAGGGTATGTGCTTGCCCTTTCACAAAGAACGGAATGGATTACAGAGAATGACCGCAAATCTCAAAAAGATTTGGTGTAAAGAGGGAGGTGTAATTTATTTTGTTAGATGCTCTCTTTATTTTATATTTAGAACGTAAGCACGGGGAGAGAGTATTCGATTAGAGATATTACTCATTTGGCACTTTTTCCTTTACAATGCCTGAGGCATTTATCTTGATCGCTATGTGGAAAGAGGTACTTCTCAAAAAACACGAATGTATACTTTTATTCAAAATTATGCATTTTCATTTCAGGTAACAAAAATTATTTCTTTGTGGCTCAACAATCTTTTCCTAAACTAGTCATTATGACATTTCTTTCTTCTATGTATTGTTTTCAGCTCTATGACTTTTACATAAAGGAAAAGAAAAACTACAGAAGAAAGCTGTATATTTTAAGTTAGGCATATAAGTTGTTAGCTTGCATTTGATTCTGTGACTGAGTATTTTACTATTTTCTGAGAAAGGAGACAAAAATCGGGGAGGGGAATCAAACAAACATGTCAAGTTATTATGCGCCGTTAAAAACTTCTTCAAAGGGTACTAAATGAAACGTCAAAGTTTTCAATTTTTAAACTATTTTTCAAGATCCAAATGAAAAGGCAAAAATATGACAATCTTATTACAATCTGGCTTTAAAATCCCCTCCTTTATTTTTATAAATTGTGGAGAACATAAATTACCTGTATGAATTATATAAATCATGTGTGTCTAGATTATAACCAAAATGTTTTATTTGAAAATATTATATCGGTATTTCTTTTATCACATATGTATGCTAGAGTCATTATTATGTTTACCCAATAAATGCTGAATGCATGTAGTATTTTTGATCCTGGTACATATTACACAGGCTCATTAAAAATTCAAGCAAAATGTTAAGATGTTAGCTAATTTTCCAGGAAATAAGACTGTGGTATATTTGTAAGAGTCAGACCTTATTTCCTATGAAATATTCATAGCATTGATTTCCCTTGTTTCATAACACACTAGAGAGAAAGAGTTCAAAAATCCAAACAAAAAAGAAAATATTTTTATTCCATTGCTCATAGAAGTTCCCTAAGTTTTGAGGTACGCATAGAGCTGCTGTGGGTGGTCAGGAGAGCTGCAAACCACACAATCCACAGGGCACTATTTGTGTGTTACATTAACAGTGTAACACAATATCTCTAAGCTTAGGTCTAGTTTGAGACTCTTATTTTGTACTAGAGCTATGTAATGTTTTATCTGGGACTGTAATATTTGATTTAGATTTTTCAGTATTTGATGTTGAAGAACATGATAATATGGCCTCCTTGGGGAGGAAAGTAAAATAAAAAATGTTAGGGAAACTTTTCAATTAACCACTAGTTCTTTTTTTTTTAATTTGTCTCAAATTTTTATTAACTTCCAGTTGGTTAATATACAGTGTCATATTAGTTTCGGGTGTAGAATTTAGTGATTCAGCACTTACATACAACAGCCAATGTTCATCACAAGTTCCCACCTAATCCCCATCATCAATTTAATTCCCCCACCTCCTCTCTGGTAACCCTGTGTTTGTTTTCTGTCTCTGTAGTTCAGGGTCTGTTTCTTGGTATTCCTCTCCTTTTCCCCCATATATTTATTTGTTTTGTTTCTTAAATTCCACATATGAGTGAAATCATATAGTATTTGTCTTTCTCTGACTTATTTTGCTTAGTGTAATACTATCTAGCTCTATCCACCTCATTGCAAATGGCAAGATTACATTCTTTTTTATGGCTGAGTAATATTACATGTGTATATATACTTTTGTGTATATATACTGTGTGTGTGTATATATCCTCACCAACACCCCTTGTTTTCTGTGTTGTTGATTTTAGCCATTCTGACAGGCGTGAAGTGATATCTCATTGTGATTTTGATTTGCATTTCCCTGATATCGAGTGATGTTGAGCATCTTTCATGTGTCTGTTGGCCATCTATGCATCTTTGGAAACATGTCTATTCATGTCTTCTGCCCATTTTTTAACTGGATTATTTGGTTTTAGGGTGTAGAGTTTGATAAGTTTTTTTAATGTATTTTGGACACTAATCCTTTATCAGATATGTCACTTGCAAATATCTTCTCCCATTCCATAGGTTGCCTTTTAGTTTTGCTGATTGTTTCCTTCACTGTGCAGAAGCTTTTTATATTGATGAAATCCCAATAGTTTGTTTTTGCTTTTGTTTCACTTGCATCAGGAGACATCTAGCTAAGAAATTACCATGTCCAATATCAAAGAGGTTACTGCCTATGTTCTCCTCTAGGATGTTAATGGTTTCCTGTTTCATATTTCGGGCTTTAATCCATTTTGAATTTATTTTTGTATGCAGTAAGAAAATGGTCCCGTTTCTTTCTTCTGCATGTTTCTGTCCGGTTTTCCCAACACCATTTGTTGAAGAGATGTCTTTTTTTTTTCCCATTGGTCCTGCTTTGTTGAAGATTAATTGATCATATATTGTGGGTTCATTTCTGGGTTTTCTATTCTGTTCTATTGATCTATGTGTTTATTGTTGTGCTAATACCACACTGTCTTGATCACAACAGTTTGAGTAACACGGTGTCTGCAAATAGTGAGAGTTTGGCTTCTTCTTTACCAATTTGGATGGCTTTTATTTCTTTTGTTGTCTGATTGCTGAGGCTAGGACTTCCAGTACCATGTTAAATAGAAATGGTATGTAGAAAACCCAAAAGACTCCACACACACAAAAAAAATTGCTAGAACTGATACACAAATTCAGTAAAGTTACAGGGTAAAGATTAATGTATAGAAATTTGTTGCATTTCTATACACCGATAACGAAGCAGCAACCACTAGCTCTAAGGCACAAAATATATAGAGAGAATGAACAACTTCACCAAGAAGTAAAAACAAAAAGGGGTGAAGTTATGAAGTTTTCCTTAGCAAGTTGAGTGTGGGGAAATAACCCATTCTCCAGAAGTCTTTATTTTATTGTCCTCTTAATCTCTTACCAAACCAAAGTCACAGATGTGGGAGGTAGGTTTGAAATGCCGATTTCTTTAGAACTCATGATATATATCTGCAGAAAGGGCAGACATGTGCCAGTTTACTTGGTTTTATTTTATGGTCAGTATGTAGATCCAAGAAGCACACATGACTCGCAATCAGCTAGTAGAGTAATTAATCATAAGCCAGAGGCCAATGTTGCCTACCCAGAGTTTAGTTTCAGTGCATACTTTGTATAATTTTTAAAAAAATTTTTTAACGTTTATTTATTTTTGAGAGAGAGAGACAGAGCATGAGTGGAGGAGGGGCAGAGAGAGAGGGAGACACAGAACCTGAAGCAGGCTCCAGGTTCTGAGCTGTCAGCACAGAGCCCGATGCGGGGCTCGAACCCATGAACCGTGAGATCGTGACCTGAGCCGAAGTCGGATGCTTAACCAACAGAACCACCCAGGTGCCCCAACTTTGCATAAATTTAAGCATTTTATTGAAGTTTGGTGTCACTGACAAATTCTCTGCTGTGTAAAAGAATCCAGATGGTGTGAATTCTAGGTTAGGTTTTTGTATTTTCATGACTGAGGCAAAGTGAAATTCATATACAGATTATAAAACCATGTCTTACGGTTTTGAAGCCATAATTCAGAGACTTAATAGCCTATTGCTATATATTACAATTATACATATAGCATTAATATAACATTAGCTAAAAGGCCTGCCATATAGCCATGACGTTAAGGGAAAAAGTTCATTTATATTTTAATTTTAGCTTGAAACAGATAACTCTGGAATGTTATTCAATGTATATTAACTAAGACTGATAATCAATGCTTTCATTTAAACTTAAATACTAATGCATGCAGCAGAATTAAATCCAATGACTTTGATTTTCTTTTCCTGGAGCTATTTGAAATTATTTGATCCATCTTTCTTAACACTCAAATCTGGTCCATTAAGACTGAAAAGGCAGAAAAATGCTGCATTAAAATTAAAAGCTCATATTCTGAAAAGCAGTTAGCTAAACTCTGAGACTTTAATGTCCAGATGTAATATTTTCATTTCATATGAAGGAAAATAAGTTATTGCATTTGACCTTTAGAAGTTATGTTTTATGTATAGTTAAAATAAGTAAGTTCCTGTATGCTGATCAATAAACAAGACTGTTTTTTGAAGTCAGTTGCAATAACTGTGTGTACATTAAAAATGAAAAGAAAGGACAGTGTATGTATATGAGATTTTAGAACATTCCAAATTTTGTACCTTATAGCTATTGAGCTATATTCATAATTATTCTACCTTATTAAATTATACACAATTATTTACGCACATCAAACCATTTAGTCAATTTCAGCCCTGTTTTTAGCTCTCAGTTTTCTTGACTACTAAAAAAAAATGTTGCTTTAGGTACTAGCAAAGTACATTATTTATTAAAATAAAATTATTTGAGCCAGATATTTCTCTGACTCTTCTCAGGGTTTTGTGTCTTCTTTTTTAATGATCATCTTTACACACTTGAACATATCATGTCTACAGTCCTTCCTGTCATTTTTAGTCTAGATTCTGAGGATATGATGATACTCGACTGCATTGTCTTATAATGAGCAACCAGAAATAGATTTCTACTCCGTATCGGTAGCCCTTGCCAACCAATCAGAATGGAAAGGCAGAGCCGTGTTAGAATTAGTGACCCTATACTTTGGGTGAGCCATTCCTACACACCTTTTAGGAAATTATCATTATTCTTATTCTGTCCTCCTCATGCATTCAGGTGGGGTATCTCAATGTACAATGCAGAAAGTTCAGTGAGTTTAATTAATAATCAAAAGTGTCTCTTTTAATAGTATTAAAAATATAAAAAGTTAATTCACTAACTTAATAAACAAATACACTCAACTATACCATGGCATTTCATGCCATTCTGTCTGAAAAGTTTTCTTCCTAAGCAATTCTACATTTGTTATTACAGTTTGAAGAAAATATACTGGTAAAATAATGTTTCAACTGTAAACATAATATGTATTTTTAGAAATTCTATTGGTTTTGGCACTTCCCTGAAGATTCACAGAGATCTTTTAGAAATTCAATATAATGTGACTATGAGGTAAGGATTAAGAATAATGTGGTATTTTCAAAATGACACATATGAAGGTATCTTAGTAATTGATAGTTATTTTGAAAACAAAGGTACAAGGGAAAAGTCAATTTATCCCCCAAAATAAAACTATATCATCATCAGGATGATTTTCCACAAACTAAATGGAAAAAAAAAAAAAAAAAAGAATGGACTCTGGAGTTACATCACTAAAATTTGAGTCTTGGATTTGCAGTCTTGAGCATTGAACCACCATGATCTGTTTCTTCATGTTTAAAAATATGAAGTAACAGTTATTGTACCTATTTTATAGTGCTGTTGTGAGTTCTCAACAAGTCGCAGTGGAAAAATGTTCTTAGAAAGCTATCTCCTGCATACATGAGCTCTTGTTACTATTATCCAAACTCAGTAATACACATATTTTTCAGTTTCCAGGTCATTTTATTCAGAATCTTGTGTTTGTTTCCTGAATTAATCTAGACTATACAAAACAATGTAAAAATGGCTACCATTTTCTCTCCCCGATGCCCATCATGGGGACAATAACCTGGGCCATTTAACTCAGGGGGTTCCCCAGATTCGGTCCAGTAAATGAGGCCAAGTGACACTCTAGCCCCTTGAATCATTTTCAGATGCATTTAGCTGCAGTGAGGAAATCCTAATGGGGTGTGGAGGTTAACTAGGCTATGGAGATAATTTGGGGAAAAGAGATGGTACCTGGGGCAAGAGCCTACCCAAAGAAAAGAGTGTCTAAGATGTTTATGATTCCTTCTTATGCCTCAAAAAGTGACATTTACTCAAAGAAAAAAATGACAGAATGTCCATCCCTTGGTTCCCTTTCCTCTCCACTCCCACTCCTTTTCAGCACCCCATCCCCCCAGACTGAACCCTGGGTAGGGCTATGTATCAGGACACTCTCTCAGGTGAGGTCAGCAACACTGAGGGACATCTCCTCGATGGAGGTGTTGTAGAATTTCTCAAAGAGCCCTTTGTCTTCTTCTGTGACCGTGTCAACACCCACATCCTTACGGCCAAATCATCTACCATCACCTATTCTCTGGATATAGTTTTCCCTGTTGGTGGGAATGTCATAGATGGTGACTAAAGAAACCAGCAGTACATCAATGCCTCTGGCCAGCAGGTCAGTGGTAATCAGTACTCTGCTAGAGACAGTGCAGAACTCCCTCATGATAACATCTCATTATCCTTTTGGCCCCTATCTCTGTGCATTGCAGTCACGGTCAAGTCTGCGGCTTGCATCTTTTCAGTGAACCAATCAATCTTCATTCAGGTGTTGAAGAATGACTGACTGTGTGAGGGTCAGCATTTCATACAAGTCACATAGTGTGTCCAGAGTCCAATCTTCCCATTCCACACCGATGGAGAACTGGCAGATATTCTCCAGGGTCAACTCTTGCTTCTTGACCAGAATCCAAATGGGGATTGAATTTCTTGATCACCTCGAGCATGTCAGAAAGCATTGCAGCTGACGGAAAAACCACCTGGGTGCTGCTGTCAAGCTTTTGGAATATGTCATAGACCTGGTCTTTGATTCCATGGCTTAGCATTTCATCAGTTTTCCTCCAGTACAAACATCTTGAGGTATTTGGGAGACAGGTATCTCTGGTTAAGCATATCAAACACAAGACATGGGGTACCCACGACAATATGGGAAGCTTTCATCTTCTGTATGTCAGCTTCTGTATGTCAGCTGGTATCTTGGTCCCCCAAGTGTGGCAGAAGGAACCCATAGAATTTCCTAATGCCTTGGATACCTTCTGTATCTGCTGAGCCAACTCTAGTAGGTGTGGGGCCAAGGCCTCTGTAGCCTTTAGATATTATTTTCTCCTTACCACATCAACTTCATGATGCATGGACCTCTAGTTTTTCATTTAATTGAGCAATCACGCTCAACTGCCTCATGCTAGGAACACCTTAACCCTGGATCAATCCATCCAGTTAGCTTTCCCATAGCAACTCCAAGACTGATGAAACCTATTAGACAAATAAATACATACATACATACATACATACATACATACATACTACTTCTCAGATTTGGTCCCTTTCTCAGTTTCTTAACTCAAATTTAACTGAGTCCTCATTCGTGCCTGGAAATAATAAATTCTTTCCTTTATAATTGCTATTTTCCAATTCTCTCCTTTTTATTCATTTATTTTTTGTTACCAATGGCCCTGCTACTCATCCATAATCTTAACCAGGTGAGCCTCATCTCTCCTTCACCAACCGAAAATAGAAAAAATCAGAAAGATCCAATTCAATGTGTTGCAGAATCGATATAAAAAAAGTGGCTGTTTTCCCAGTCCCAGATTGGGCTTGAGCGGTCTCATCATAACCACTGATACAAAGAATGGCTCGCTCCTGGATGGCAGAATGTTTCTCAAAACCATAGGCAGAGATGCCATGGAGAAGGGACTCAGAGAAGCTCATGTCATCAGAACTGTTGATGATCTCGTTCCAGTTACTGTCAATGATGCCTTCAAGCTCCATCCCTTCCAGGCCACCGTCTCTGGATCAGGAATCCTGACTCAAAGACATGATCCTTAGAAACTTCAAACTCAGTAATATATTTGGATAGAATTTCACATTTAAGCTATTCCAGAAGCAATTTTCATTGGTCTGGTCAGAAGTTAATATGGAAATAATGTACCGGTCACTTATTGATTTTGTATACAATTCACATACTCTTGCTCCTCCGTAATACATATATAAAAAGATATTTCAAGTACATTTTATTTTTTAAGATCTCCTGACAAGTGTTTTGCAAAATATACCATATATCGGGAAGAAACTTTTTATGAGCCTACAAATCTCTTCCATGTTGACGACCTCCTTGTTTCCTGTCAAATATTTCTAAAGAGGCCTAGACTTATTTTCTTGTCACACATACAACTGTGCTATAATTGTCATATATATATATATATATATATATATGTCATATATATGATATTTAATTATACATATAGTCACTGATTGCAAATGAATACTAAAACTGTCAAATAATCTTACTCTATTTTTATGGAACTTTTCATCTTCTCTCAGAAAATACTTTTATTTTCTTTATTCCTAAACTTCTCATGCTGCATACAGATTTTCACCTGATTACCTTTCCTTATGCTTCCCTTAGAAAATCAAGACAATTAGGAGGGACCTAATTCATCCTTTCACATCAATTATATGCATCTGCAAACACTTGGGCACAGAAATTCTGCCTTTTCTGTAGTTATAATTAAAGGTTTTGTTCTGTGTTTTGTTTGTTTGTTTTAATGTCTTCCTTCCTCTGGTAGGAATATGGATCGCATACTCTCTCAACTTTTCAAAGACATGTCTCCAGAAATTATATTCTAACTCTTTGTATTATTAATTTGGCACTCACTACTAATTCTTCAAGGAAATGAAATATTATTCAAAACATCCCCTGCTTCTATCACCCCTCTTTAAAAATTCTCATTCTACAAGAGGATTATGTTCTTCTAATGCATGCAATCATATATCAGGATTTGTCATGTGACTTCCTTTGACTAATGGTATCACAGTGAGACTGACACATAATAACTTAAGAAGAACATTAGAAGTATTACGTGGTTTTCCTATTCTTGCTTTCCTCTAATATGAGGAAAGTTGTCACAGACTATAAGTCTGGAGTTCACTCTTGCCTTACAAGAGTGAAGACACAGAATTGAACATGAGAGAGGCTAATGTCAGGGAAGAGAGGAGAGCCCCAAACAGGGGTTTTTTCTCCGTATTAATTGAGCATGCAAGATATCACTCACGTGGGGGAACATGAAGAAAACAAGATCTTACCCACGTGAACATGGAGAAAACAATCATTAACTTGTGTGTATAAGAAGCAAAGGGTCTGGGAGGGCAAGTGGTGTTTGTGATCAAGGTACATTGGCTCCAGATGGAAAGTAATTTCCTGCAGGTGATATTACAAGTTACTCGTGGTTCATTATAATATCTCGCTTGCTAACCTCGGGCACTTTCGCCCCATGGTAGTAGCTTTTTGTCCACAAGCTTTTATCTAACCCATTTATGTAAGGAGAACCTATTTCCCCACAGGGAGTGATGATCCAGGGAGGGGATGTTATTTCATGTTCTCAAATGTTTATTTACTTATTTTTCAGAGAGAGAGAAGAGGGGCAGAGAGAGAGAGGGAGGGAGAGAATCCCAAGTAGGCTTGGTGTTGTCAGAGCATAGCCCAATGTTGGGCTCAAACTCATGAACCGTGAGATCATGACCTGAGCCAAAATCAATAGTTGGACGCTTAACCTGCTGAGCCATCCAGACGTCCCCTGGAGAGGATGCTATTTCAGCCAAAGCTACACATGACCCGAACTAAACAAGAACCAAATTACACAAGCTGGCACTAATGAAAAAATTTTTAAAAATATACGGTTTTAAGCTCCTGACACATTTCAGTCCTGGACAGTTTTGGATCTGGAGTCTGTCTGTAACTTCTGTTGTAAAATATAGGCACCACTTTCCTAAGGGATAGACACTCAAAAGTCAGATCAGCCTAACATATTCAGAAGTGATATCTTGACTTCACTTCAAAAATGGCTTTTCAGATTGAAAACTAGTAATCAATCTGCTAGTTTTTTTGTGATACTAGACTCTCTCCTTCTTGATCTTCTACCACTGAAATCACACGAGACAGATGCACATATGCTTGTACTGTCTGTAATGTCTTTAGAGCTCAGTATTGAAAGATAACAATTCTACATTGTTGCTTGGAAATTTACCCTAAACATGGATAAAGGAAGACAGCCTTCCAACTCTGATACATTCAGGAAATCTTTTGTTAAAAACACGAGTCCTTCCTTCCTTCCTCCCTCCCTCGCTCCCTCCCTTCTTTCCATCTTGCCTTACATAAGTAAAGACAAGGGAGTGTGAAGCGTCCTGAGATGCTCTGGGAGTCACAGGCATTTCCAGCATTTCGAAGTGGCTAGTTTCCTGTGTGTGTAAGAAGTACTGAGTAGGGATTTTGTCCCGAAACCTCGCGGCATAGATTTCTTTGCTTTGTAAGTGACGAAAAGTGTACACAAAGCATGCCATTATAGTTGTGCGTATCTATGAGGAGTATATTAATTACACCATGAATCCATATAAAACATGTCACTGCCTTCAGGAGCAGCTTTCATGGCTACCTCTCAATGCCTAGAAGACACGTGTCTTAATGGTGTTCATACCGTAAACTTACGTCTGCAGCACGAGAGCAATAATTTTAATTGCACCTAAAATGGATTTAAATTATTGTACTAGGATAGCAGAGACACAGGACATTTGTGAGGTTTCAGGAATAGAAGTGTAGCATAGGGATAAAGTAACTGCCAAGCAGCGTCAGGATGTGCTAGGATGGCCACTTAACAGCAAGTCAGAAAAGAACTCCGTCCACCCTTGAGTAACTTTTTAATTAACTATTGAGCATATTAATTAGGGTGAAGAATAAAATAGACTGAGACCATTATTGCGAAAATAAACCAAAATGAGCTTTTAAAGTTATGCAAAATATTAAGATAGAATACATTTTGCCCAGAGAAAGATTTATTTGTTTTTGACAATGTAAATAGAAGGGTATAATTGGAAATTAAGTTTATTATCATTTTTATGTCAGCATTTTTTTTCTGAACTTCGCACTGGGAACATTGATGAATAAGGCATTACAAATGGGTGTTCTTCATTTCAGAGATACATCACATGTTAATGCATTATAGAAAGCTATTCCATAAAGTAATATGAACATCTGGTTTTGAGAAAGTTTTTCAGCTAATATCAATTTTATTCTGTGTGAGCTGTTTTTTCTTGTTTTTGTCCTAATTTCCTTTTAAAGAAATATTGTCAAAACCCTTCAACAAGTGAAAAGCTATTTTTATAAGAAGAAAAGTTGACTTCATGCAGGTGTGTCCAGTCCAACAGCCTTTTTTGTGTTTTTGTTGGGTTTTTCCTGCAAAATTCGGCATTTGCCTCTAATTTTAATTTTTTGTACCCACTCATGCAGGATTTCAGTGGTGAATCAGTTCCATGTGGCTTCTGTCCTCATACATGTTACCTCACTCATATCTTATCTACACTTCACAGGACCCACTGGAACTAAGTTTAATTATTCCTTCACCTATTTTTTAGATGAGGAAACAACGTCTATGATCACAATGGTATAAACCTGTCACATTTAAATAGCTGACAGTCTTTCTCTCCTAAATCCCTTTACACTCTCATCAATACCAGGGATTTCCAGGGCGGTCATTTTACAATTTTATTCATTTTTATTTTTTAAAATTCTTTAAGGTTTTCATTTTACTTCCAGTATAGTTAGCATTCAGTGTGATTTTAGTTTGACATGTATGGCACAGTGATTCAACAGATCTCTACTTTACTCAGTGCTCATCACAATAAGTGTACTCTTTAACCTCCATTGCCTATTATACCCATCTCCCCACCTACCTCATTTTAAACTTACCCTTCTTCTTTATTATCTGTAACCGTTTAGTGTTTAAGTGCATATCAGTGAGTTCTTATAAACAAGTTCTTTAAAAAAATTAATGCATTCTTATTCCCATGGTAATCAACGTGGTCCGCACTTTCAGGATTGGATGGTTACCATAAAAACAACCTCCTCCTTAAACTCCTTAAACAATTTTTTAGTTCAGGCACTCAATCCAAAGCATTGAAATCAGCTTTTTAGACCCTGAGCTGCTTGGCAATAATAGGTAAGAAGAAAATCGTGGCTTCTTCATACCTCCCCCCCACCTTTTTTTTTAAAGTTTATTTTTATTTTTGAGACAGAGAGACAGAGCACGAGTGTGGGAGGGCTCTGAAACAGGCTCCTGGCTCTGAGCTGTCAGCACAGAGCCCAACGCGAGGCTCTGACTCATGAACCATGAGATCATGACCCGAGCTGAAGTCAGAGGCTTAACTGACCGAAACACCCAGGTATCCCTTCCTTTTTTTCTCTTTTATGGTTAAATCTTAAAAGGGTTTCCTCTCCCTGTGTTGTATTTAATTTGTATGAGTTACATATTTTCTTATCTTCTGAACTTATTCCTGTTGGGAGTAACATGTTCTTAACTAATCTTTTACCATATACTGCTCTTTATTTCATTTCTTGGTTAAAATCTGAATGTATGTTTATTTCTGACCACATGGTTAAATTTTTTAAAAATATTTATTTAGTTTTGAGAGAGACAGGCAGAGCATGAGCAGGGGGAAGGGTAGAAAGAGAAGGCGACACAGATTCTGAAGCAGGCTCCAGGCTCGGAGTTATCAGTGCCAAGCCCGATGTGGGGCTCAAACTCACAAACCGTGAGATCATGAGCTGAGCCGAAGTCAGATGCTTAACCAACTGGGCCACCCTGGCGTCCCTCTGGCCACATACTTTAAAATGACCCATTCTTTCCTAGTTCACTCAGGGGTTGTTACAACGGATGTTTCTGAGCCTCAGACAGACCTCCTCTAGTGTCTTGAGTCCTTATTTTCTCCCTATCACATCAACTGCATACTGGGTGAACTTCTATTTTTTATTTAATTGGACAATCACACTCAACTGCCTCATGCTAGGAACACCTTAACCCTGGATCAATCCATCCAGTTAGCTTTCCCACAGCAACTCCAGGACTGATGAAGACTACTGGACAAAAAAAACCAAAAACAAAAACAAAAACAAAAACAAAAAAAAAGAAACAAAAATAGTACTTCTCAGATTTGGTCCCTTTATCAGTTTCTTACCTCAAATTTAACCGAGTCCTCATTAGTACCTGGAAATCGTTTCCTTTCCACTTGCTGTCCTGCTTTGTTTTGTTTTGTTTTGTTTTGTTTTGTGATCAATGGCCC
The DNA here is from genome assembly GCF_024362965.1 of Panthera pardus. Taxonomy (NCBI): domain Eukaryota; kingdom Metazoa; phylum Chordata; class Mammalia; order Carnivora; family Felidae; genus Panthera; species Panthera pardus. Next base: position 78,375,559 of record NW_026526710.1, on the reverse strand, counting down.
TGTTACTCATCTGTAATTGTACGTAGGTGACCCTAAACTAATTCACCAACCAAAAATAGAAAACATCAGAAAGAATTTCCCTCAAAGTTATGCCCAGGCCCCTAAAAAGTGATGCTAATGGGCACCTTTGCTGTCGGACTCCAATGGACAAGAATCCCCTCAAGAATAAAGGAAATTCTTAGTTCCCAGCTTTAGATCCACACTCATTCCCTAATCCTTTAAAAAATCAGTTTTTCTTTTCTACTGAGCCCCTCCTACGAATACTAAGCACAGCTAAAATAGTGTATCTTATAAACATACAGACAAAGGCACACAATCCTCCTTTCTCCTGACCTCATGGCACTTCCTACTATTGCCCCGTTTATCTCTACCCTCTAGATTAAGTCTTCATGAACCGGGGACTTCACTATGCTTCAATCATTCACTTTCTGAGTACAGTAAAACCTTGGTTTGCGAGCATAATTCATTCTGGAAACAGGCTTGCCATCCAAAGCACTAGTATATCAAAGCGAATTTCAAGAACCATTGGCTCAGTTCTGATCCTGTGATACTTGGTGTCACATACTATTCCTATTGCAAGACTTTGCTTGTTTATCAAGTTAAAATTTAGTAAAAATGTTTGCTTGTCTTGCGAACACTCCCAGAACAAGTTACTCACAATCCAAGGTTTACTGTATTTCTTTAAATCACTGACACCTTTGTAGTGCCTGGGTGGCTCAGTCAGTTAAGTGCCCGACTTTGGCTCAGGTCATGATCTCATGGCTCATGAGTTCAAATCCTGCATCTGGCTCTGTGCTGACAGTTCAGAGCCTGGAGCCTGCTTCAGATTCTGTGTCTCCCTCTCTCTGCCCCTATCTTGCTCATGTTCTGTCTCTCTCTCTGTCTCTCTCTGTCTCTCAAAAATAAACATCAAAAAATAAAAACTGACACCTTTGCTCCCAGAAGTACTTTGTCACTAATGTCATTACTGATATTAGTCACTAATGACCCAGAACTTACACACTCCACAAAAATTAATTTAAAATGGGCCATAGACCCATATGTAGAATGCAAAACTCTAAAACTCCTAGAAGATAGCATTGGATAAATTCTCAATGACGTTGGGTTTGGTGATGACCTTTTTTTACAACAAAGGCATGATCCATTAAAAATAATTGGTAAGTTGGTCTTCATTAAAATAAAAATTTCTGCTTTGCAAAGGATACAAAAGAATGAGAAGATACCACAGACTGGGAAAAAGTATCTGCGAAAGATACTGTTAAAGGGCTACTATCCAAAATATACAAAGAACTCTGAAAACTCAATAATAAGAAAGTGAAAACCAGATTAAAAAATGAGCATAAGTTCTGAAGAACTTCACCAAAGAAGATAAACAGATTACAAAAAAAAAGGGGGGGGGGTGGAAAAAAGAATGTAAAAAGATGCCCAAAAAGCAAATGTCATTAGGGATTTTACAAATTAAAGCAACAATGAGAAGCCAATACACGTTTGTTAGATAGGCCAAAATTCAAAACACTGGATCACCAAATGCCAGTTGGGATGTTGAGTGACAAGAAAGCTGATTCCTTGAAAATGGGAATATAAAACAGTTCAGCCACTTTGAAAGGCAGTTTGTTCAATTTCTTACAAATCTGAACACAAGCCTCACCATATTATCTAGCAATTATGCTCCTTGGTCTTTACCCAAATTTGTTGAAAATCTTTCCATACAAAAGCCTACACATGGATGTTTACAGCAGCTTTACTCATAAATTGCCAACATTTGGAAGCAGCCAAGATGTTCCTCAATAGGTGAGTGGATAAACTGTGGTCCAGACAATAAAATATTCTTCAGTGCTAAAAAAAAATATGAGCCATCAAGCCATGATAAGACATGGAATCTTGCATGCATATTAATAAGTGTAAGAAGCCAACCTAAACAGCTACATACAGTACAATCCAACTATATGATATTCTGGAAAGGGTAAATTATAGAGACAGTAAAAAGATCAGTGGTTGCCAGAGTTTACAGGGAAAGGAGGGATGAATGGGTGGAGTACAAAGAATATTTATATTAGTGAAATTATTCCGCGTGATATTATAATGGTGGATACGTGTCATTACATTATATGCTTTTCCAAACCTATAGAATGTACATAGGAAAAATGAACTGTAATGTAAACTGTGGACTTTGGATGATGATGTGTTAATATAGGCTCATCGAAGGGTGCCTGGGTGGCTCAGTTGATTAGGCATCTGACTTCAGCTCAGGTCATGAGCCCCACACCAGGCTCTGTGCTGCCAGCTCTGAGCCTGGAGCCTGCTTCAGATTCTGTGTCTCCTCCTCTCTCTGGCCCTCCCCTGCACACTCTGTCTCTCTCAAGAGTAAATAAACATTACAAAAATTAAATATATATATATATATATATACATATATATGTGTGTGTGTGTGTATATATATATATATACATATATATGTATATACATATATATATATGTGTATATATATACATATATATATGTATATATATATATATGCAAGCTCATCAACTGTAACAAATTTATCATTTTGGTGCTATAATTTGATAGGCCAGAAGGCCATGCATTTATGCGGGCATTGGAATAGGGGGACTTTATACTTTCCACTCAATTTTGCTGTGAACCTAAAACTGCTCTTAGAAAACAAAGTCTATTTAAAAAATATAGTATCCAGGGGCGCCTGGGTGGCGCAGTCGGTTAAGCGTCCGACTTCAGCCAGGTCACCATCTCGCGGTCCGTGAGTTCGAGCCCCGCGTCGGGCTCTGGGCTGATGGCTCAGAGCCTGGAGCCTGTTTCCGATTCTGTGTCTCCCTCTCTCTCTGCCCCTTCCCCCGTTCATGCTCTGTCTCTCTCTGTCCCAAAAATAAAATAAACGTTGAAAAAAAAATTAAAAAAAATATATAGTATCCAAATGAAAAGAAAAAATCTAGGGATAACTTTAACAACACTTGTGCAAGACAGTTCTACACTATGCACTACAAAATTCTACTGAGAGAAATCAAACGTTATTTAAATAAACAGAAAGTTATATAATGTTAATGGTCCAGAGACTCAATACTGTTAAAATATAGACTTTCAGTTTAAGCCTATTTGAACTTATGGCAGACATTTTATTTACAAATGCACAAGCAGATTGTATAATTTATATGTTATACAAAATAAACTAGACTAGCCAAAATAGTTTTGAAAAAGTGGAACAGGATTAGAGAACTTAACCCATCAAATTTCTATATTTACCCAAGTTCTACAGTAATTATGAAAGTGTGGTATTGATAAGGTAAAGAACATGCATATTTTCTAAACAATATAGTCTAAGAGAAGCAAACATTTCTGTACAGCACAAGATAGTCAATATTTTTGCTTTTGTAGCCACATAGAATTTCTTTTGCATATTCTTTTGTTATTCTTGTTTTTTTTTGTTTAACACTACCTTTAAAAGGGAAAAAACAAACAAACAAACAAAAAAAAAACATTCTTAACCTGTGGCTCACAAAAAACAGGTTGCCAGGCCAGATTCAACCATGTGTTTCTAAACCTAATATAGAGTCCAGAAATAGGTACAGGAATGCACGATCATTTAATTTCAGAAAAGTGTTAATGTAATTCATTTAAAAAAGTAGTTTTTTCTACAAATACTTCTTCATTCTCTAACGTAGAGTAAGCTTACTTCTATATTAAACTTGGGAATAACTCCAACAGTATCAGTGTTTTTGTTTTTTACTTGTATCTTCAACGGACTGTGTGTTTTACTTCATTTAGGGCTTCACTGCATTTTTTTTTTTAAATCACATAGTTGCATTTATTGTTAAGATAGCATTTTTCCTAGTTGAATGGAATTTATTCCTTTTACCCATGTAAAGAATAAATAAAATAATATTTTCACTTTTTGCAAAATCTTTAATGTTTTGAAATAAGAGGAAAGAGTTGTATGATAGCAGTAATTTCTTACGATTATCGTGACCATATTGAATTTTTATCTCTTATAAAATAATCACAGGTTTGAGTTGCAGACATTGTTATTACCTATAGATCTTACAATTAAAGGTACTGGACATGTGTCACATAATATAAAATACTATATACATTCTAAAGATATGTTGCCTATTTGAGTGAGGAGTAATAATAATAATAACTTCCACTCAAATATATACTTATTAAGAAAAATAAAGGAAACTGTCACAAATTTGTAGTTAAACTTACTTTAAATCACAAATATATTGTCTATCCATTAATTGTAAAAGGTAGATATAATTTCTTTAAAAGCCCACGTAAAATTGTTTTGTAAATATTTTTCAGGCGACTATTTTGGATTTGGGAGATTCACTAACTTTTGTAATATTGTGATTTCTGTTATATTAGTTATTTTAAGATAACATGCTATCTCATGATTATTATAAATTTCCTTTATTCTTATGTGTCAAAGAAAATTTGTAAAAGACATATCACTAGAGTATTTTAATCAATATCAAATACATGTAGCATGTAAAACAGATAGTACAATAATTCAATGAAAAAACAATGTCGTGCAATTTTAATAACATCTTTTTAGACAACCACACTTAAACCCATATGACAACTTTGCCTTTCTTAAAATTTCTTTTAATAAAAAGTAAAATTCAAATGTATGCGAAAATGTTTGTCTCAATACGTGGGCCTTGCCAAAAAATTGAAAATAGAAATGACTGAAATATCATTAATTAGAATGAATCTCCAGTTTTCCCAAACCGTGCCTCTAACGATACTGAGAGGGAGATTGTATACCAGCAGGAAGGTGATAATGAGCCGATGGCTACTTAGGGGTACAAATGAGATCAGGGTTCATGAGACACAAGTAATAAGTGATGACTAATTCTCCCTGCAAGCAACCAAGGAATATTCCAAGTCAAGTAGTTATGCAAATAGGAAAAAAATAAAGATCTGTACAAATGTTACTTATAAGGTCTGATGTTTCCCAATGTGTTTTTTACGTACACTCACTTCTGTTTGCTATTATTCCCCAAATTATTTCAGTGTTTCAGTCGAAACACCTCTACAGTGATAAGCTGCTACTTTCCTTTCCTTTCTTATAATGTCAACATTTTAAGTGAAGAAAAAAAGGCCATAGAAACATAGCAAGCAAAACATTCTATAATTTTATGAAGCCCATTGATAGGAATCAAGACAAGGTAAGGGATAAGATAGCATCTCTGTGTAGGACTAAATCTACCCTCCCTATAACATTTCCTGTGTGTGAATTTGTGTAACAGATTTCTCTGTGTATTTTCTCATCTAGGAAGTCACAGTGATAATTGTATACAACTCAGGTTTGTGTGAGAATTATGAGTGCAAATGCATGGAAAATTCTCGGTAGTGTCATGCTCAAGAAAATATCTCCTATTTTGATTGTTATATTTACCATAAATAATATGCTTATTGATTTTCTTACTACTGTTTTGCTTTTGAAGTTAAACTATGGAGTAGGGCCAACATGATAGATAAAATAAGATCCAATAATATCATCGGTTTATTACAGTAAACTTCTTTAATAAATTCTATGGTCACAAAGGTTATGGTTTCCACTGTAACTGAGCCATTCTGGTGTACTTATTACAAGCAACACTAATTGAAATATTTAAAATAATCACAAGAAATCTGTAACGGATGCTTCAGATGGAAGGATTCTCAGGGATATTTGTTCCCAAGCTGTATGTTAAATATTTAGGGTTTCAAGGTCAATACTTCATCAAAAGAAGTTTGGGAGAAAAGATTATGTGAAAAACTTACTCTGGAGACTTATATGTGGGATAATATCACCTGGAGATTCTCCTAGTGTAAATGATCTTTTCCCACACTCTTTTATTTTTTTTACTGCTTCTATGTTTCTGGGATAAATGGAAATTTATTGTTGACACCAACAATTAACATCATGATGATATTGCCTGGAAGAAACTAATGTAGAAGCTTGATAGGAAAAAAAAAAATGATGCTGGCAATATATGGGCTGACAAGGTACAGAACTGTATGTGAAGTAATAGTTATAAAGAATTTAAATAGTAATACATAATGCATGGGGAAAGATTATGTAAATCTTATCATATTTGCTATTTCCCTATAAAGGTATTCAATATCTTTTTTTATTCTTATTTTTTTACGTTTATTTATTTTTGATAGAGAGTGACAGAGCACAAGTTGGGGAGGGGCAGAGAGAGAGGGAGACACAGAATCCAAAACAGGCTCCAGGCTCAGAGCTGTCAACACAGAGCCCCACGCAGGGCTCAAACCCACAAACCGCGAGATCATGACCTGAGCCTAAGTTGGACGCTTAACTGACTGAGCCACCCAGGCGCCCCAAAAGTATTCAATATCTTATTTGATGATTCCAATTGATAAATTAGGTGTGGTTCAAATAAAAGTGAGTTTGACTTTGGGAAGATAGGCACTTGCATGGTACAATGTAAGAAAATGTGGTTGCCAAAAGAAAAATGCCGAGCAGCCATATCAGTCAAGCTACAGTTAACATGGATTTATCTCTCACATTTTGATTCTGCATGTTTTCTATTGATGTATTTAGTATTCATGCAGAGACCTTGAAAAATGATTCATTTTTGCTGATGGATGTAGGGGGTGGAACTGCATCATTGCACAGAAAATGCATTAACTGATATGATAACATAGTCGTAAATGTAATAGGATTCATTACTACCAAGGAGTAGCACTGTGATGCCTATAAACTTTTCCCCTGATTTTATAATGTGTACCAAATAGAAATTCCACCAAGATTTTAAGCCTATAGGGGTTTACGTTATAGTCAGTAAATAAACTGAAATTAATCATCTTAAATGCAGAGAATTAGTTTTGTTCTACAGAATATATTTTTTGTATGATTAAGATGGGAAACAAAGCAAAGTGTATGTATATATAAACACATACATCTATTAACTACCTATAGCCAAACACCCATACGATATTTTGTTTGGCTCACAATTGTTAATGTTCCGTTGGGAAACTCTGCCCTACATTAAGAACCTATGATCAGCTACATTTCAAAGGATTCTCTAGAGAAAAAGATTATATATATATCTTTATATTATATTAATTATGTTATATTATATTATATTATATTATATTATATTATATTATATATGTATATATTATATATACATCATATATACATATATCATATGTATATCATATATATCAATAAACACATATCAATATGTATCAATGCATTTCATCATATACCAATTTCTATGTCTATCCATCATCTATCTATCAATTGTCTATCTATCTATCATCTGTCTATACTGAGAGAGAGAGAGGGAGGGAGTGAGAGAAAGACTTCTTATGAGAAATCATCTCATGTGATTACTGAAGCTGAGAACTCCCACCATCTTCAAGTGTACAAGCTAAAGACCCCGGAAAGCCAATGATAATTATTAAAAATAATTCAGCCCGAGCATGAAAGCCTGAGAACCAGGAGAGCCAATGGCATGAATCCCATTCTAAGGACTGGAGAAGATGAGAGACGATATTCCAGATCAATCAGTGAGGCAGGAAAAGAGAGATGGATTTCTCCTTCCTTGTTATTTTTTGTAGTTAGGACTTCAACAGATTAGTTGAGGTCCCTTCCACGTACTGGGGATGGCATGCTACTTTACTAAATTCACTGATCCAAACCCTAATCTCATCCAGAAAAAAAGTCATAGACACACCCAGAAATAATGGTATTCTGGGCACCCCAAGGCCAGTCTTATCGGACATAAAACCAACTGCCATACCAGCTATACTAATCTCTAGAAGATTAAAGAATTCGTAGACTCCCCCACATTTTGATCTCACATCTTGGCTTATACATGACTTCTTCCATAAAGATTTTCTTTTTTCCTTGAAATTTTACTATTTATTCATCAATCCTACATTATTCCATAGGCGTTATGAGATATTATCTTGATTTTACTCTATTTTGTTTTCCTGCTTGCTTATCTGTATTATCCGAGAGCATGCAAGCCCATTGGTGGAAACAGTGAGTACGAAAATGATGACAGCTAACATTTGCTGACAGGTTACTTTGTGCATATCATCACTCAATAATCTTACACTAAAACATGTTACAAAAGGATAACTTGGATTTCTATTCAGATCTAATATTTACTCTTACACCTTTAATGGATTCCGATTTTCACATAGTGTTAGGGTTTGTCAATTCTACTTGATAGAATCTTTACATCCTTCTATTGTGTTGTAATGTTACCAGACTCCAAAAGAAAGTATTTCAAACCAGCAATTTAGTAATTTTCACCAATTCTTGAACAGGTCAAAAGATCTTTTTATTTATTTATTTTTCATTTTTATTCTTTTTGGCTGGGTACAGTATACTTTATTGATGGTACAAGACAAGGTAGGGCCCCCCGAGCCCCTCCACTTCTGCAAGGGGTCTGATATGGAAACTGTTTTAGAGATCACAAGACTCACAGTGTTGGGGGATGAGTTAGGGAAGGACACCTCAGCAGCTAAGGGCCTCTCTCTTCACCTTGGTCTCGCTGAGGCTGGTGGTCTAGGGGGCTCTTACTCCTTGGAAGTCATATGGACCATATGGTCTACCACCTGGTTGCTGTAGCAAAATTCATTGTCATATCAGGAAATGGACCTGACACAGTGGTCACTGAGAGCAATGCCAGCACCAGGATCAAAGGTGGAAGAGTGGATGTTGCTGTTAAAGTCACAAGAGACAACCTGGTCCTCAGCAGAGCCCAGCATGCCCTTGAGGGGGCCTTCTGATGCCTGCTTCACCACCTTCTTGATGTCATTGTATTGGCAGCTTTCTCCAGGTGGTAGGTCAGATCCATGACTGACATGATGGGGTGGGGACATGGAAGGCCATGTCATTGAGTTTCCCATTCAGCTCAGGGATGACCTTGCCTATAGGTTTGGAGACACCAGTAGAAGTTGGGATGATGTTCTGGGTAGCCCCTCAGCCATCAATCCACAGCTTCTTAGAGGGACCATCTGAGGGTCTTCTGGATGGCAGTGATCGCATGGACTGTGGTCATGAGTCCCTCTACCATGCCAAAATTGTCATGGATGACCTTAGCCAGAAGGACCAAGCAGTTGGTGGTGCAGGAGGCATACTGACCATTCTTGAGGGTGTTCTGATACTTCTCATGGTTCACACCCATCACAAACATGGGGGCATCAGCAAAAGGGGCAGAGATGATGACCCATTGGGCCCCACCCTTCAAGTGAGCCCCAGGCTTCTCCCTGGTGGTGAAGACCCCAGTAGACTCCACAGGATGTTCAGCGCCAATGTCACCCCATATGGTGTTGGTGGAATGTTGCTCCTGGCAGACAAAGATGGGCTTCATTGATGATAGATTTCCTATTTTCAGCCTTGACTGTGCCTTTGAATTTCCTGTGGGTGGAATCATACCAGAACCTATGTACCATGTAGGTGAGGTCAATGAAGGGGTCATTGATGATGACAATATCCCCTTTGCCAGAGTTAAAAGCAGCCCTGGTGACTAGGGACCCAATATGGCTGAATCCATTTACTCCAACCTTCACTATTGTGTCTCAGGGACACGGCTGGCACTGCACCAGGAGATGCAGCTATCTGTCCAACTGGGAAGGGTGCAGAGCCAGAAGATCTTTTTAAATAGCCCTTCAGGACTCCTGGGTGGCTCAGTCATTAAGTATATGACTTTGGCTGAGGTCATGATCTCACAGTTTGTGAGTTCGAGTCCCACATCGGGTGAGCATGAGCCCCGCTTTGGGAAAAACATGAGTCCAGTGTGGGCCCCGCCTCTCTTTCTCTCTCTCTCTCTCTGTCCTCACTCACTTGCACCCTCTCTCTCAAAAAAAAAAAAAAAAAAAATTAGCCCTTCAAATGCAAGTCTCTAATCTGCTGGATAGCACTAATTTTATTTAATTAAAAAAAATTATAAGTCTCTTTAAAATTGTAGTCTTAATTACTTGCTTTAGAATCATCTCCCTATTTATTGTGCAGAATTTCCTTCTACAATTATTTCCCTAATTTTCCTGAATTGTACTTCTTACTGCAGTAGCACAGGCATATTGAGGTTAAACAAAGTTTTTGTTTGTGTGTATTTTCACCTAGAGAGATAGTTTTTCTGGGTATGCAATTCAGAGAAGATATTTAATTCATCACAGCACATAAAGATATTATATTACCATCTTCTGGCTTTTTGCTTGCTTCTTGTTGAGAAAACTGTCTTTCTAAATGTCTTGTCTTTGTAACTGTTCTCTTTTTCCTCTGGTGGCTTTTTAGGCCTTAAAATTTTGTCTTCAATGTTTGCCCTGTTAATAAAATGTGTCTAGTTGTACATTTTGTTTATTTTAATTCAAAAATTTCATGCCTTCTGGATCTGGTCTTCTTCAGTTCTGAAAATTGTTATCCATTTCTTTCTCCCATACTGTGTCTCTCCAATTTTTTCTATTCACTCTCTCCTTAAATCCATTTTTTTTTTTTAATTTTGCACATTAGACTTTCATTTCCTGACCTACTTTTGATTCTGGGAGTTTCCTCTATGGGAGTTGTATTTGTAAGAAGTATCTCAGGATCAGTTCTCCAACTCTGCAGACCTCAGGGCTGGTTTAGTTTTTTGCCCCATAAAAATTCTCCAAACCAATTGCTTTCTTTTAACAATAGCCATGGGTTTTTCTTTCATCTACTGTTTGTTTATACTACTCGTGTGTGTGTGTGTGTGTGTGTGTGTGTGTGTGTGTGCGCGCGCACACTCACGCTCATAGGAAGCAGTTCCTTTGCAGATTTCTCTTTCTTTTCTTTGAATTTCAAAATCATAGAAAATAATATTTGGTATAATTTATCTGTCAGTAGATGGAGGGGGCAGGTGGATATTTCAGATTTTCAAATTTTCCATTCTGTCACAATCAGTGTGCAGCTACAAAATTCGGCATTTGTTGTGGTGCTGACTGTGCTTTATCAGTGGTTTGAACCCCAGTAAGATACAGAGGTCTCGATGCATGTGAGAGTTTAACACATTAGTTGAGATGAATAAATAAATGAATGAATGAGCAAGGGAGCACAACTCTTTCTAGTAATATTTTCATATACATAATTTGTGGAGGTTTTTGTTTACATAGAAAAATAATTGATTAATTTTATATAAATTTTTAAATATACAGACCACAACATCTGGTGATTTCACAGGTTCATTGGTGATAATTAATATTTTCCATTCTGTACCCATTTTACAATCCACCGGAAATATTCGAATTGTTGGCACTATAAATAGATTATATGGATGGAGTTGCTTATCAAAAACTCCCTTATAAATCTACACTTAGCTCAAATGAAACAAGACTGAAAGCTGAGAGAATACTGAGGTGATTTTTCATAAATCCCTGAAACTTATTTCTTACAATGTCTATTGATTTCTGCCATAGACTGTCTTGAAATATCTCTTTATGAGAAATATCTGGGACTTTTTCCATAGCTGTCCACAGTAAATAATTTTTTTTAATATTTCAGGTTGTGGGGCATTGTTGGACTCCATTTCAATGCAACTCTTTGTTCCAAAATTTTATAATCATTTTTTATTAAAATGAGATCTGGCATTTATCTTTCACTAGGGGATAGCAATGTTACTGTCAGCGTGTCTCCATGCATTTCAGACACAGCTTCTCATTAAGGAGCGATATTCCTCTTTGAGTATCTGCACTGAGATATCTGAACATAAATGGACACCTAGTGTGACACAGTACATTTGTTTAAGTCAAACTAGAGAAAACTCTTTCACTTGAGAAAAGCAAAAATATTTCCCTCATACTCCTTTAAAACAACAATAAAAAAGGAGATGAATTATATTTGTAAAGTTCTCTGGGAAGTTTGTTTCCAATTACTCATCCCTACTTATAAATTGAGCGTATTTTTATTCGCTTTATTGTTTAATTTAACGGAAAAACATATAAACACTTCAGCATAATGAAATTTGCAATTATTCTTCTAGCAGATATTTTGCATGTACTGCTTTAACAATGCTTTTCAGTGAGTTCTGCTTGGTCTGAATCAGATGGTGAAAGCACGTTGGTGAATGATCCATTATGTACAATCACAAAACTTCAGTTTGGAAATGGATTAGTAGTTATCTCATTTAATCTTCCATTAGTTGAAATATCTGCTCCTTTAAGATTCTTTTTAAGTAATCATTCAACCAGCACTTGAAGTTAAGTGGAAATTATTACTGTATTTGACAATATGATAAATATGACCCAACAAATGCTCTGCTTCATACTTGCTGTTTGTTCTTTATCAAACTGAGCGATGAGATGGCATATTTTGTCAGTAAATGATTTTAGGCGGAGTATATACATTTCCTTCACCTTTATGTAATAGACATAAAATCAGAAAGCTACACATTACTATCCGGAAAAAATATTGTTATACATTTAATATGAAAGAACACACTATCTTCATATTAGTCCTTTTCTAAATATTTTGAGAAATATAGATGTGCATCATTTGATTTAATATTAAAATACCCATCGCATTTACAGCAAAACTGATCATCTAGGCATATGAAGCCATCCAAATTATATGACTTTATTATTTATTTATTTATTTATTTATTTATTTATTTTTATTTTGGTGATCCACCTTGCCCAACTTGCAAAAATGCATGTGTATTTATGCTTCTCCCAAATCTATTCTACAACATAAAAAGGACAAAACCCATGTATTTCCCTACCAATTTATATCACTAATATACGTCTTTATTGTGTCTCTCATAGATACTCCATTTTCATTGTTTTGGCCTACGTGTAAACTATACGCAGCTATCAATAATGAGCACGTACTGAAGGTACATTAGAGTTGATGAATCCTCTAGTTTTTGATTAGAGAAATTAGGTATCCTCAACGATAATCCCATCACTGCTTACCCAGGAGCATTCCATCTCCACTCTAAAATGTCTGGGACGTTCAAGTAGACACGATTCGAGTGAATTGAGGAGGAATGTATCAGAGTTCTTAGTACGGTAGATGGCAATTAAGTGTTTTCCAACTCTGGAAAGAGTAATACATTTAATAACCTACATTAATATTGCTTTTCTTTACAAATATTTCTAGGTAGGCTACCTGGCTGTCTCAGTCCATGGAGGAAGAGGCTCTTGATCTCAGGATTATGAGTTCAAGCCCCACCGTTGGGTATGGAGCTTCCTTAAAAAAATAAAAATTAAGGGGCGCCTGGGTGGTTCAGTCTGTTAAGCGTCCAACTTGGGCTCAGGTCATGATCTCATGGTTCATGGGCTCAAGCCCCACGTCGGGCTCTGTGCTGACAGCTCAGAGCCTGGAGCCTGCTTCCGATTCTGTGTCTTCCCCTCTCTGTGCCCCTCCCCTGCTTGTGCTCTCTCTCTCTTTCTCTTTATCTCTCTCTCTCTCTCAAAAATAAATAAACATTAAAAACAACTTATTAAAAAGTAAAATTAAAAAATTGAAAATATTTCCACACAATCCCTCTAGTAATAGTAAAAGAAAACATTCACAACTGTTCAAACTTACTTTTCTGTTCAGATGTATTACCTGAGCCCCGATGCAGTATTTCAAACTTGAAGCACTTCTTTGAAACTTCACGATAGAAAATTATCTACCACGACATATTTATTTCCTAAAATATATTTGTTGATGCTAAATGGGAAGAGGGCATTGTTGAAATATCAGATATTTCTGAACTCTAATATCCACTCATGGAATTCATTAGAGAAAAAAATATTTCTGTCCAATTAATCCCTTTTTTTATTATTTAAACTCTGCATTAATGGCAGGAGTAGAATAAGCCATGTTTTCCTCTACCCCTTCAAAAAGAGAGAAATGCAGTACCAAACGGAAGAAAAGTAGAAACGCAACAAGTGAACGCACACACTGATATTGAAAGATCATGACCAGAATCATCGGTAGACATGATGAATATGTGGAATATTTAAAGCAGGAGAGGCAGGCTGACAGCATGATTAAACTGAGCTGAAGAATATTCCATTCCAGAAAAGCAAAGTATCACCAATGCGATGAATTTTCAAATAAAGAAATAACCTAAAATAATCTGTACATTGAGGACAAGAGCGCCAAAGGAGAATGCTAAGAGGTATCTAGCTGGGGGATTTATTTAAGACAGCAAAGCAGCAGGATGATGGCTCCACATTGTTACCTAATTCAGAGTTTTGGGCTTCTGCAGTTTCCCTCAAGAGAATTTCGGAAATACCACTCCCCGATGTAGAAAATGTCAAAAGTGACACTTCATTGTCAACACTAGACCTGAAGTAATGGAGTTTTCCCCACGTAACCCAGCTTTCTGGGGAAATGTAGGAACTGTTCTAGGATGGAAAAAATCACTGGCAATTGTTGAAGGGAAACCCATCCAACAAATCCTTGTTCCCCACCACATTTCCAGGATCAGGGCGTAATCATCAGAATTCTGCATTTACTGATGACCCAGGGGTAGAAATAATGTTTTCTTTCTACATGAAATTACCGAACGTTATTAATCTAGTTATTTATTCTCAAATTTGACTGGTAAATTAAAAATTTTACCAAATAGTAGAGAACAATAAGAGATAAATTCAGGAAATAAATCTACATAACCTAATCACACATATGTAAAAAAATTTTTTGACACAGAAAGCAGAAAGAACATTTTATTTATTTTTAAGTGTATTTATTTATTTTGAGAACAACAGAGACAGCATGAGTGGAGAGGGGTAGAGAGAGGGGGAGATAGAGAATCTCAAGCAGGGTCCATGCTGCCAGCACAGAGCCCGATGCGGGCTTGAACCCATGAAGGTGTCAGATCATGACCTGAGCCAAAATCTAGTCAGACGCTTAACCGACTGAGCCACCCAGTCGTCCCAGAAAGAATATTTTAAATATAAATAGTCACATGAGACATATGAGAATGTGTGTAATTTGAGAAGACTGCTATGAAAAAAATATTTATGCTGTTGGAATTTAAAAATAAATGTAATAAAAATGGAAAACAATCATTGTAAGGTCTGGAGGAAACTTTTGTTTTGGTCTGGGGGCTATTTCGGCTTCTAATTTAGAATCATCTTCATTATTTTTCCAGTGAAATTTGTTTGCCTTGCAGTTGCTAGGCTAGGAGTATAGAGCCAGAGGCTTGGGAAGCGCCTATTTTGCAAGATGGTAATTGGGTATAATTACTTGAAGTGCAACACGTCAGCTTAGTTGTAGCGGCCACGTTGGTTGACTTTGGGGGAAATAACAACATAACGGAACAGCTGTTTCAGATCATGCATAGCAGCCCGTAAGTCCGCGCACACACAGACTGTAACTGGGCTTTTCATAGTCGATTTCTCATTCGAGAAAGTGGCTGGGTTTTATAGTGCGGCATGCAGAAGAAGGCGGGGGGCGGGGAGGGGACATACTCACAGCTACTGCCTAATAATTTGTCTGTGAAGTACGTTCTTCCATGAGGGTACAGCCAACCATGAGGGTGGAGAAGGCCACATATGAGCCCATAAGCAGTGGAACTGAGGCACCCCTGGCAGTGAACTCATATCTACATGTATAATAAACAACTACCCTGGTGATGACGAAAATACACACGGAATTTACTCTACTCGTAATAGGTAACTGTAGGGGGCCTTTTATTGCTGCATGCCCAACAAGGGAAACCTTTTTATTCCGTTTTGTTTGGTTCCAGGAATATTCTGTAGCAGTGCTGTCCAAGAGAACTTTGTCTGATGGCAGTCTGATGGCTACCCACAAGGTAGCCAGGAGTCACATATGGCTTGTGAGCACTTGCCACAAGAGAGTCAAACTTAAAATTCTCAAAATAAGAAAAAAAAAATGTGTCACGGGTGTGATGACAATTGGTCAGTAGACTTATTGTGGTGATCATGTCACAGTATATACAAATATTAAAGTATTATGTTTGACACCGGAAACTAATACAATGTTACATGCTAATGATGCCTCAGTGAAAACAGAATGTGGCCATTGCAATGGAGGGACTGACTTTATAATAGTGGTTCATTTTAAGCTAATTAAAATTAACTCTAAGTAGCCACAGGTAGCTCCAAGATACTTCTGGGCTACCAGAAGCTGGAAGAGGCAAGGAAGGATTCTTCCCCAGAATCCTTTGAGGGAAATGTAGCACTCCAGCACCTTGATGTTGGGTTTCTGCTTTCTAGAACTGTGAGGGAGTGAATAGCTGTTGTTTTAGCCATCCACCTTGTAGTAATTTGTTCCGACAGCCCTGGGAAACTAACGCAGATGGCTTCACTGAGGAGTTTGAAACCGGAGCAAGAGGCAAAAAGGCCAGAAACAAGGAAGCGTTCGTTCATGAGACAGGTCCAGGGCACCGGCTACCATCCAGGTCTGAGTCGTGACGACACCATTCCCCCCACCAGGCTGGCCCTGCAGTACAATTTCACTGCATTTCTGGGCCCTCATCTTCATGGTCACTGTCCTTACCCTGCGCCTCCTTAACCTTCCCTTTAACTGTGTGTTTCCATGTCCTCTATTATGTGGGTCAGGTTGACTGGAATTTATATCCCTCATCCACCACCAAAAACGGAGGATCTCAATGGTTTTGATCAATTTTCCCAAGTAATACTCATTGAGTAAAATCCTTTTTTACTTTTATATAAAATATATAATATATATGTATACATATTTAATGTCAATCATTATTATATATACCATAGATATTCACTTTTCTATCTCTCAAAACTTGAGGCCATGCAAATAAAGTGTGCCTCAAAATTATGATCCTCTTCTCAAAATAAGACACATAATGAGTTTTCCTGTTGCTGAGGGAAAACAGAAGTGAGTGCATTTCTTCACACTGAGAATTATGTTTGCCATCAGAAAGCCATGGGTGAGTGGAAAAAGCAGCCACAGTAGAAATGTAAATTGAGCTGAAATATTTCATTTGGCAACAGCTCAATTTTAAAGTTATAAACACAGTAATCTGCAGAAATGTCATATTTATTAAGATTCTTATTTAACAATGGCTATGATTTTAAAAGATCATTGCATTAGAGAGAAAAGTCATGCTTCACACGAAAAGTGTAGCATTTTAGTAATCTGTAAGAAGTGTTATTTCACATTTTTATGAATAATTCATATATTTTCAGTGTATTTTTGTCTTAGCTAGAATTCAGAAACTGACAGCGCTAGGTGCACATTTTCATTATTTTCCTATTCTAATATTTTAAAAGCCATTTTAATTTAAATGATTTGATGAACTATGTTACCCCCAAAATAGCCAAGAGACTTATGTACATGACCCAGTTTATAGAATACAAATAAATATAGGGAGTATGTTTTTATTTATTGTACTTCTACTTTAATTTTTTAGTATAGAATATTCTTTACTCTCTATATAATTATGCCTCTGGTCATATATTAAAAGGTTTCTATAATGCTACCTTTTCTGTCTCCAAATTAAGAAATGAGACTAGGATTCCCTCTATCCTTTCTGTTTTTTTGGTTTTTTTTTCATGGTACATAGTTTATGTTCTCTACACGTCTACAATTATCTACATCTATCTTCACCTGTGCAGTGGTCTATAATTACACTTGATCTCAGATGATGGGGGATGTTAAGGTTGGTATTCGATAGCTATAGGATACGGATCTCCTTTTCTTTTCCTTTTTTTTTATTTTTCCCTATGCGTATGATTCTATCATGGTCTTGTTTTTATCTCAATCTAGTGTGGTCGCAGAATGATTTTCCGACGGTGTTTTGTGAAATTACCTGTTTTCCATAGGAAACACCTCGATCCAGCTGAATGTCAGGCTGTCACAAGCTGGGAACTCTCAGGGTCACTTTCCTTTTCTTTCTCTTTCCTTATCTTCCATTAGCTACATCCTTTGCAAGGTGGAGGAT
Source organism: Panthera pardus (assembly GCF_024362965.1). NCBI lineage: Eukaryota > Metazoa > Chordata > Mammalia > Carnivora > Felidae > Panthera > Panthera pardus. The sequence continues at coordinate 78,357,677 of NW_026526710.1, read as the reverse complement.
CCTCTATGTGAAGGTTGCCATGGAAATACCCACTTGTTATTTTTTAACTCCTTGTTATTAAGGTAATCTCTCCCACGAAATGTATGTGGCCAACTGCTAAGGTCATGCCATTCGCCATTTCTGGGTTGAGATAGCCACGCTCCAACATACAACACTAATCAATGTGAACATAAGGTCATATATGTCTTAGGCATATGTTCTAGTTATCAAGGAAGGATGGTGGGTGAAGAAGTGCTCTTTGGAATATAGGACGTTTCATATATGTATCCATACATTTCATTTATATACTTAAAAAATTTTTAATATTTATTTATTTTTGAGAGAGAGAGAGAGAGAGAGAGAGACAGAGAGACAGAGTGCAAGCAGGGTAGGGGCCGAGAGAGACGGAGACACAAGATCTGAAGCGGGCTCTAGATTCTGAGCTGTCAGCACAGAGCCTGATGCGGGGCTCGACCTCATGAATGGTGAGATCGTGACCTGAGCCGAGTCGGACACTTAACGGACTGGGTCACCCAGGTGCCCCGATAACTTACTTACTTGCTTATTCACGCATTCTTCTTTATATGTAACGTGCCAGCTGTGAATTGTGTTACTTTGGATAATTGCTGGTTGTATCAGTAGTTTCTGTCAGGCCATTTGAGTCATGGCACCACTGGATATGACACCCTCACTTCAATTAGGGTGCTCCTCTAGAGTAAAGACAATTTTAAGAGAAGGAAACTGCTATCCCAGACCTGCCAATGACTTGAGAAAAGAGATCCACATCACCTCTATCTTTTGACTTCTGTCCCCCACTAGATAAAAAAATAGCACGGGACGGCCTTCAGGGAGAGTGGCCATAAGCATGGCAGTGCTATCCTTCCAGTGACGTTAAGGAAGTTGTAGCTAGACTCACCTCCCATCTGCTTGAGACGGGATGTGTCTTGTTAATACATTAAAACAACACCAAAAGAAAGGCAGATAGGATATTCAATATAAAGAAAGAAAGTGAGGGGCGCCTGGGTGGCTCGGTAGGTCGAGTGCCCAACTTCAGCTCAGGTCATGATCTCACAGTTGGGGGGTTCCAGCCCTGCATCCGGCTCTGTGCTGACTGCTGGGAGCCTGGAGCCCGCTTCTGATTCTTTGTCTCCCTCCCTCTCTCTCTCCCCTCCTCTTCTTGCACTCTGTCTCTCTCTCTCTCTCTCAAAAGTAAATAAACACCAAAAAAAAATTTTTTTTAAGAAAGAAAATGAGATTCACCAGTGCAATTATGCATTCATGTAACTTGATCCATTCACAATTATTTAAGAAGGATAAGTCTTCTAACTGCATCTTTAGACTTGTGTAAACAGTTGATCACTGAGTTGTATTTAAGACCTAAACTTGAGATTTTTTCCCCTAAAAACTGGACAGATAATTTATAAATAATCCGAGAGAACAAGGTCACTTCAATTGAGAACAGAAAGAATCTAAAATGGTTGACTCTTTTTTTGCTTGTTTTTGTTTTTGTTTTTTTTTTTGTTTTTTTTTTTTTGTATTGACTTCTAATACAACAAAATAAATGGCATGGATGTTGAAGTTTACAGAATCAGAGTTGTTGGAATGGGAGCTGAGAATGAAAAACATTAAGCTAAATAATTAAAGAAAAAGGAAAATCATGGTGATGACTCTGTATTTAACAGACATGGTTATTGTTGCACTTTGGAGGGAGCTAAATATAATCATTTTGCTTCTGTCTAACTTTAAGAGGATTTAAAATGTTTAAGAGAATCTAATATTTGCAACATATAACAAGCTGGAGTTGCAAAAAGTTTAATTTATTAAGTGTGCAATCAGTTTTAAATGCTTTGCAAAATCGAATTGGTCATAGGCATACATTTTGTATTATCAGTTTATGTAAGTATTATTTGGATATTAAGAGGTTATATCTGAATAGTAATAACTTTAACATTAGGCAAATAGTTTTTTTTAAAAAAATATTTCTGTCTGCTCACGAAACTTTTTCAGAAAAAATATTTTCCCATTAAAGCTTCTGAGTCTTGACTCTGATTGAGGCTCCAATGATTATAGTATTCCTTTTACTCTATATTGTGGTACAAGAATGTTCTTACAGACACAGTGGTAAGATTTCAGGTCATCTGAAACTCCTCCTTCCTGTCTCCATTATTCTTTGATACTCTATTACCATAGACTCCACTCCCTCCTGTGGACTATTCCTTTACCATATTTAGGACTCTCTCAAAAGGAAGAAAAGGAAATTGTCAGAAAACAATTTTTTAAGGTAGTTATTTATTTTAAGAGAGAGAGCACGTGTGCGCATCCACGAGCAGGGGAGGGGCAGAGAGAAAGGGAGAGAGAATCCCAAGCAGAATGAACACTGTCCGCGCAGAACCCAACACAGGGCTTAGTCTCACAAACCGTGAGATTATGACCTGAGCTGAAGTCAAGAGTCGGACACTTAACCAACTGAGCCATCCAGGTGCCCCTGAAAACAATTTTTAAAATTAATCTTTCAAAGAATAATATTTTTGAAACTCAAAATTTTTTTTTCTTCAGAAAAGAAAAGAAATTGATTGGGTAATTACCAAAAAGAAGAATTTGGAAGTTTCTGAGTGCTAGAAAGGGGAAATTCATGATACTAAGCTAATTAGGCACTGAAAAAATACTTGGGTTAAGACAGAATTACTCCTGTGAGTCCACAGTTGGTTAAAATTAGTCCCTTTGTTCACTGCATACGAAAGTGTCTTAATTAAGTGCAGTGGCACTTTGTCATCCCGAGGTAACCTGAAATCCATGCTCTTTATCAGGTTCAGTTTATTAGAACCTGTTGCGAAGAAACGTGATGCCAGTTTTGATGTCTCTTGGGCAAGAGCTGTTGTCATTGGAAACGTTTATTTTATGATCCGCAGCCTTTGAAACACAGTAAAAGAAAAACAAAGCTATGTTTCATCAGTTAGTTGGATCCTTTATGTATTAATTTCACAAAGGAAAAAAAATAACTGGGCACTGATTTGGACTCAGAAAAAGTCTATGTACTTCGAGTGAGGAAAAATGAACTGATTGGAAGCATATGGATACTCATGATGATGATGGTGATGGTGATGATGATGGTGATGATGATGGCGATGGTGATGGTGATGTTTCTCGGCACGTGCTAAGTGATAAGCGCTGTGCTGAGATCTCTGCATATGACTCATACTTTGTCCTTGAACAACCTTGTAAATTGAGTGCTGTTATTTTCTCCATTTTGTGGATCATTAAACAAAACATAGCAATGTTGGGTGGCTCCCCTCGGTGTGTACAGCTGGTGAATGGCAAAGACTATTCATTAAATCTAATTATATCAAAATAAGAGGACAGAACCTGTATCGAGGGCTTGCAGCTTACTACGAAAAAGAAAAATCACCCATGTTCTCATAATACAAATGATCAGTAGTTATGTGTACGTAACATGAGTACTGAAAACACATTTTAAACTGTATTAAAGTATGATATGTATGCTGACTCCTATACTATCACTTTTAATTGAGTGTATTTTCCTTAAGCCATGTCTGGTAAGTACTTGTTTCCTAGGCAAATCATGCTAGGAAAGTTATTTTTGTATGATAAATGAAGTTAAAATATTTTTTTTTTAAAATAGAGGCCTAGAAATGTTTCTCTATGTAAGGTGATATCAAGCAGAAAATCAGTAGTATTAAATAGAAATCTGAAACTAAAGAAAGTAATTGTTTAAGAAAAAAATCCCCATTTTTAAAAATCTGGACTATGTAAGGCAGGTCACTGTGAATTAAATGTGTATGAGAAATTCATACTGAAATGTCCTTTTTCAGAATGATCTTGTGTCCTTAATATAATAATTTAAAATTTGCCTGTGGTAATTACGACAAGTGGATTGACTTTTCCAGTTCATTTGCGGTTATTGTTTAAGTAAAAATGATCTTCCTAAGTGAAAAGAGCAAATCCTGCCTCTCTCTCCAAGCCCCCAACACTGCAGGACTTACAGGAAAATTGTTAATGTTAGTTTCGTATTCTGTTTGTAACCCTGTGTCCTGGGGCTTCTAAACTGAGATCAGGCCAGGTGTAGAGGGCAATATACGCCCCTTCTGTCTTGGTAAAATAAGTTTTTAGTATCAATTATAATTAATAACATGAGTAATCAGAAAAATAATATTAAAAAATGCATGCAGAAGGTATAAGGAATCTGGACTAGACGCAGAAGACAGGGGGATCCCAGCAGAGGCAGAGTAAAAAGTGAGGGACCGAATCCCACAAGGTGTCTACTGTTTCTGCTTATTCGTAGCCCTGACTCAGCCACGCCACAAAGGGAATCAGAAATGAAAGAAAATCTGACAAAAATCTGGTGAATGCCCTTCTGAAATAGGCAATTAAAGAAAGAGAGAGGGCTTCAGAAAGGGTCTACAGGGAAAGGTCTTACACGGAGCAGCCCATCATGTTATGGGGCAATTAAGCTCCGCCCCACAATTTTAAGGACCAGACCAAGGTGCTTTTGTCTTTTCACTGGGGAAGCATAGCAACACTCCCTGGAATTAAAAATGATAATGCCTCCCTAGAAATCACATGATTTCTAGGGAGACATTATCTCAATCTCCAGTGAGACCATGTACATTAGGTGAATGGTGCTTTCTTACCTAAAAACAGTTGCAAATTCCACACTTAACATAAAAAAAAAAAAAAAAAAAAAAAAATGAGATTACCATGTCCAAAGAAATTGTTAACCTAAAATTACCAGAAAATGCTAGGATAAAATCCCATCCAGTTAAAAATAAATGGCCCCTTTCCAGACTTTTTTTTTAATTTGAATTTTATAAAACTAGGTCCCATATTTAAAGATCATATTGGATCAACAGAATAACTCAACAAAATGATTCTGTGTTCCTTCTTTGACTTAATTGTGTGTCTCTTAAATCGTGCCTTAAATCACGTGACTTGAATCACGACAAAATGGGGATTGGGAGATCATGATGAGTTGATTGATGCAAAAATTCCGATTTCCAGTAAATGTTCTGTTCCAATGTTGCTGAATTCTGTATTTATTTGATGTAAAAGTTAAAATGTCTGTGCAGGGGCTAAATAGCTGAAAATCATTTATGAAGACATTGAAAGATATGTAAAAACAATTTAAATGGATACTGCAACAAAATGTGTTAGTTAAAATACCTTTTAGGAGTTGGTCTTTTTGAGTGGAGAAAATGGTCTAAAACTATTGACCTCCAATAACCTCCCTACTAAACTCTTAGGTATTTTTCTAGTTCACTAATAGGTTTCTTTCAACATCCAAGGTCAACGAGCATTGATATTGTAGGGAACCTTTTTTTCAAGTTATGCAGAGGCTTTATCAAGATAATTTAATGGAAATTAATGGGATGGTTTTGAATGGCTTATTTCTCTCTTACAGATTATGTGTTTCCATTGTCATTGTCTGAAGAAACCATTTCACTGTTTAGGTAGTAAAAACAAATTGTAAAATGTATTGCATGAGAGACAATTCCTTTAATGTTTTCCTTATCCTTACCATGCTAAAGCCGTTAAGCAAAGACATAGGATTTTAAAGAACAAATTGACTAGATTTTGTGTATTAGTGTTCTCCACAGAAACAGAGTAAATGGGCTGGTATATAGGAAGAAATTTATTATAAGGAATTTGCTCACATAATTATGGAGGTTAAGTGCTAGGACTTGCCATCTGCAAGTTAGAGACCCAGGAAAGCCAATTGTGTCACTGAATTCAAGTCTGAAGTTCTGTGAATAAGGGCACCAAGGACAGTAGAAAATCAATGTACCACCTCAAGTAATAGGCAAGAATTAAAAGGGGTAAGTCTCTTTCTTCTGTCTTTTGTTCTATTCATGCTCTCAACTGATTGGATGAGGCCCGCATTGGCGAAGGCAATCTGTTACTGAGTTCACCAATTCAAATGCTAATACCATCCAAAACACTCTCATGCCCAGAAATAATGTTTAATTTGAACATCCGATGGCCGGTCAACTTGACACATAAAATTCACCATCACTTTGTGATAATACAAATTCGAGTTGGGCAGGCCTCACCTTTCATCCCAAGGGTTGGCAGGTGGGGCACACCACTGAGGCAGCTCTGGGTGGAATCCTAATGAGTCCCTCATCCAGCCCTCCAGCTTTTCTATTGCCATGCTTGAGCATGAACTTCTGTTCACCTCCAAACACTTTCCAGATGGCACCTGGCTTCTTTGTGCCTTCATTGTAGCCAAATGAAGTTTGGAGGACAATTTCCTTCTGTCTGAAAGGTGCTTTATTATTAACTCCCAGGTTAAATACCAGACATTTCACAATTCAGCAAAAGCTTCCTGACCTTGGGGAAGCTCTTCCTGAATCGTTCAGGTGAAGTTAGATGTCCAGTCTTCCATGGTTCTGTAACACTGATAAGTGTAGGTAATAAACCATTGATGGCATCTTTTGTAACTTTGTATTTCATTTTTATCCATGTCTCCTCCCCAGTGAATCTCTCAAAGATTGGTATATCTTTTTCAGCTTTGGATATTCAGTGCCCGAGATAGAATTAATTAATATTTAGTGAGTGTATGTACATGAATAATTGGAGAAAGGACATTAATCACCCAGTTGACACAAATGAAAATAAAATCAATGCAACCAATAAAAAAAAATCAAGATAAACTAGGAGAAATTAGAATGACTTTACAAATAAAACCAAACCAAAACACCTTGGAAATCAACCATTAGAGGGAACAAAGGAGTAAAATGAAGTATTGACAAAAATGGAAATGGGGGGATAATCAGAAACAGAGATCACAGAACACGTATGGACCAGTACAGATGATACCAAAAGAAGAGCAAAGTGGGCATCTGAGAAGATGTTAGTATTTGCTATGGATAATGGTGGCTGTTCTTGAGCCCATGTGATCCGTGGAATGGATGCCAATATGGAAGTTGGATGGGGAAGGTTTTGAAACAAGAACACAGCTGCTTATTAACTGCTAATTAAAACTCAGAAGTTTAGTTTGCGATAAACTTTATTTCAGTAGGAAGGCTTTAAAGGCCAGGCAAATTGGAAAGGGTTGCTCTCTGCTATACTAGATCAATGAAAGAGAGGACTGGTGATGGCAAACCAGACCCATAAATCTTCTCCATCCTTTTAATAATGTTTCCCAGGAGCGTCCAGAGCTGCATTAAGCTGAGGAAAATGTTGTGGGCAAGAGAAACAGGTGAGAGGCCAAAGGGAATTCTTAAGGTTAAAAGTAACTCTTAATGGAACACTTTCAATACCTGAAAAAAAACATTTTCTTGCATTTGAGGAAAATTGTTTATCTACTCTCGTAAATAAGGGCTCTGTAAAGAATGTAAGTGACAAGTTCCTTTGCAAGAACATGTAGCCTCCTTACTAATGTATCAGATCCATCATGTACACACACACACACACACACACACACACTCTCACACATGCACACGCAACATAGGTATATAGAGTTATGTACACCTAGACTGAATTCTGATACTAAACCCTGTGGAAACTACATACTATTCTTAATTTTGTTAACACATTTTTAAAAATGGAACATTCTTGCATGTGAATGTTATATGGAAAATGCTTACTAAGCACCATAAAACAACGTAAGTAAAATTTATAGTAAGAGCCTACCAAATTGAAATATGCGAAATTAACTTGCCTTTTCCTACCATTTTTGTTGTCCTGTGAGAGAGGCTAATTTGTCTCACTTTTTAGTGTCTGCTTGTACTTAGAAACCTGCATCCTCAAAAAGGAAAAAAAAATATATAAAAATTCATAGCAATAGATTTTTAAACTTAAATTCAGTTTATGACAAAGAAATGCTTACAAATGCACATAATAAATATATATAAAAAGCTGTCATAAGCAACATGTAAATTGCTTCCTATGAGTCCACAAACTTCCAACTATCAATTAATTCATGGACACTTTTGTGACAAGTAGAACATAAAGAAAGAATTTATGGGAATTTAAAAAAAGGTTTGTAATATTAGTACAATAAAAGACTCTTTTGATCAGTAAATTTACTTAGTTTCAGAGGAAATTATAGGTAAAAGAAATTTTTTAAAAAATGTAAAATATGGTTAAACTTCTAAACTTTTCAACATTAGGCTATTATTTTGTTAAGCTAATATAGACTGGGGAGATTTCTATAAAATATACATAGACCTCAACATTCTGATGAATTTGAAATTATTCTTATTGTGTTATTTCCATTTGTCAGATTTGCAGCAGTCAAATGGAGGGACCAATTGCTGAAAGTTTTGTGCTTATGACAGAACTTTGTATTTCAAATGAAAAAACAAACAAGTAAGAATGACAGTGCCTTATTAAGATAATATATAAGTTTTCATTAGCTAAATTTAATTGGACAGTCCATTATAAGCCAATGTCCTAAAAGGTCAGGAGAGCATTTGGCATAAAGTATTTGACTTGGTTTCTTTGATGTCTGTGCCATTTTTCTGTCATTAACTTTGTTTTCATGTCAAAAATCAATAATCCTATGCTTAATTTAGCTTTATTATTTCCATTGAGCATTCTCACAGCTATTTGAAAATATTTTCTATAGATATGTAAATGAAATAGATTTAAATTTATGCCAAACAATTTAGAATTTTCTAGCAGCACCATCAAATTATTTGTCCTGAACACATAAAATAATTTTCACAAGAAAAATGTGACAACCATATTTTAATGAAATATTAAAAATCTGAAACCAGATGCAGCAGTAAGGGAAAACTACCATTTTTTTTTCTTCAAACCATACATGTGGTATTTTAAAACTTCTGAAATTAGAACACATCTTTAAAATAAATCTCTAGGTCTATTGGAGGTAATGGCCCCTCAAAAGCTATTGTATAATTGTCATACAATTTATAACCAGAAATGCAATTAGTATACAAACCAAGGTGCTATCTCAGTAGGGTTTGTGCTTGTGACATTCCTAGATGGACACCGGCATTCTGGAATAACCCTTCCCCAAAATATCCTGAGATGCTGGCTGGAACTATTACTTGTATGCTGGGGAGATTTCTGAAAACCAGGGTTTGGGGGGAAACATATGGAAACTAAATTTAGGATTAGATTTTCTCATAATCAGCAGGGCTCTAAGTATTCCTTCTGTTTCCCTGCCTTAAGTGCTGGTTTGGGTGTTTGGTCCTCATATTCTCCCATCAGCTACTTTTTGCACACTCTTGCCATCCCTTTTCTAAATCCCCCAAGACTTAATTTTATAGGATATCTTTATTGAAATGTATGGGTATAATTGGAATATTATCTCATTTCACCAAAGAAGCACTTTCAAATTTAATGTAACCTTTACAATATAGTTGACATTTTTTGATATATAGTATCTCTCTCTCTCTCCCCTCAACCTTTCCTATGTTCCTCAATATGTTGTAGGTGCTTGGCATCTTTCTTTTTCCTTTTTTTACTGGGTCCTTCATACTCTTTCTCTTATGCTTTCCTCAAAATTCAGGATTTCTCTTGCATTAATTCATTCCCTAATCGTCTCCCTACATAGAATTCAGACAGGATTAAGAAGCACATTCCCACCATATGGTGTCTACCTTAGAAACACTTTACGTTCAAAGACACATATAGTCTGGAGGTAAATAAATGGAACAAAATATACCACACACACAGGAATCTTAGAGTTGGAAGGGCTAAATTAATGTCAGGCAAAATAGGTGATGGGACAAGAAATATGACTAGAAACAAAGATATATTTCATAGTGACGAAAGAGCCTAGGTGCCCGACAAATACATAAATTATAAGTGTATATGCAGCTTAGAACATCAAAATACATGAAGCTAAAAGTGATAAAATTGAAAGGAGACTCATACAATTCCACGATTGTACTCAGATATTTCAGTAGGCCAACATCACTAATTAAAAAAAAAAGGTAGAAAATCAGTAATTTTACACAAGACTTGAATGACACTATCAGCCAACTTGAACTGTCACTAGGTATATGCAAATAAAAATCCAACCACAGGAGAATACACGTTCGTTTCAAGTATGCATAGAACAGTCTACGAGAAAAAGCATATACTGGGCCATAAAACAAATGCCAATGACATTAAAAGGATTGGCATCATACAAAATATGTTACCTAATCACAGAGGAATTTAATTAGGACTCAAAAATAGAATAACATGTAGAAAACTTGCAAGTATTTGGAAAGTAGATATTAAATACATATCCAAATAACTTGTGGATTAAAAAATAACAAAGAAAATTAGAAAATATCATATTGGGGTGTCTGGGTGGCTGAGTCAGTTAAGTGTACAACTTCAGCTCAGGTCATGATCTCACAGTTCATGGGGTTGAGCCCTGCATCTGGCTCTGTGCTGACAGCTTGAAGCTTGGAGCCTGCTTCAGATTCTCTGTCTCTGTCTGTGTCTCTGTCCCTTCCTCACTCATGTTCTGTCTCTCTCTCAAAAATCAATAAACATTACAAAAAATAAAATATCATTATTAAATTAAATATATTTGAACTTCTATGATGCAGTTAAAGCAGTGGACAAAAATTCTTAGTTTTAAGTACTAATAATAGAAAGGAAGTAAAATTTCAAATTAACAGTTTAAACCCATATACTATTTAATACTATCCTATTAAAGCTACGAAGTGTCCAGAATAAGGTAAGATCCTCAAAGCCTCCAGGCAAAAGATAAGATAAAGTGAATACAAAAGGAATTAGACTAGCAGCAAACTTTTGAAAATTAACATACCAAGCAAAGCAACAGTAGAGTAACATTGAAAAAAAATCAATGAAAGTAAGTGTGAACCAAGTATTTTACATCAACTCACTCTTTCAAGTATCAAATCTTCAGGAAAAAACAGGATTTGATATGTAAATACTTAAGGAATTCTGCATCTATCAGCAAGTATCACCCACCCAAATCATGACTAGCGGGAAATTGAACAAAAGAATGCCTGTGACCCCTTCTAGACATGTAGATGCTCACATACGACTAAGAAATAAGTGAGAATAAGGATGTATGGCAAATATACGAATGATATATGTCAAAATATAGTATAAAGGATGGTTCTAAAAATGAGAGAAAAAATAGGTAAAGCACAAAGTAGTGAACAATTTATTGGTGTATGGGTAATACACAGGTTAAAGGGGACTAAACATTTATAAGCCATATATCAAAATGTTCAATAAGTAAACAGGGAACTAAAAGCAGTAAAAAGCTCTAAGTACAAAGATAACTGCAGAATACAAATACAAACTACCTAAATTGGAAACAAATAAGTAAAAGGGAATGCACATCTTATAGAGAAAGAAAATATCACAAATGAATCATGGAAATTATCACACAACACACATACTTATAAAATCCTATAATTGTCATGTAGGATTTTATGTATCCTATATAATATACATAAGAATGTTACATAACATATTAATTATTATAGTCATGTACTAATATGACATGGTTGGAAACAAGGATAAATCTTAAGAAAGGACCGAAGATTGCGGAACAGCATGGAAGTTTTTTGTGTGTCTCGCGTCCATGAAATACAGCCAGACCAACACTAAACCAAGCTGCAGAGGGCAGGGAGCCACTTTTGCATGCAGAGAGATGGTGGGGGGAGAGTATGGGAAAAGCACCCCCCCAAAACAGCTGGAGAGAAAATGGAAAAGTAGAAACAGCTGAGGGACTGAACTAAAAAGGGAGAAAGGAAAAGGAGAGGGTTTAAATTCCATTAATACTATAAACAGGGGGAACACAGAGGCTGAACCTCCACAGCTGATACCTGGCAGTGCTCTGGTGGGAAGGGAGAATCCCCTGGAGCAAAGTGGGGTCCAGGGTCTTCAGGCCACACGGAGAGAGGCAGTTCCCCTGCTGGGGGGACACCTGGTAGAGGCTGTGTGGGTCCCCCAAAGGCAAGGCCCCAGTGGAACCCAGGAGAACAACCACATTTGCTGGTGCTGGAACAAGGTCGTTAAGGGTGAAGCCTGGTGCCAGATGTATGTTGTGATTTGCCATAGTCCCTGAAATGCTGCTGCTACACTATCTCGAGAACTTTTTCTGGAGCAGGCTGTCACCAGGCCACAATCTCTGGGCATTGGCAGCAGCACGGTCCCACAAACTTCCCTGGGTTGGCCAGCACCCAGTCATTGCTTGGTGAGACTCTCCCGCAGAGGGGAGAATGGGTCAAAGCCACAGTCCCTCAGAAGTAAGGGGTCAGGAAAACAGCCACATCTGAGACAAAACTTAGGAAGGAGGTGCTGCCTGGGCTTGGTCACGGACTATGTAAAAGAAGGAAATGGACAGAAGCAGAAGATGAAGGACAGGTGAGCGATTGCTGATCAGGGAGAACACAGTTCCAATACTATAGACTGTGTAGCTGGGTGACACCATTTTCTCCACACCCGTGCTTGTTCATACACACCTACAAGTGCCACAACAATCCACACCAGTAAGCTAAGCAGTGCCATCTATGGAGAATGGAGCCGTTAATAATCCCCGTCCAACTGGGCCAACCTCGCTCTTTAGGAACACAAGTCTCTCGGTGTGCTTAGTTTATGGACTATACAGTGCTTCATAGTTTCACTTCTAGGGGAAAACAAAGTAATTTCAGTAGTATTTCAGTCTGTTTGCTGGTCCATCTATCCAATTTCTTTCTTTTATCTTTTTTATTTTGTTTCTTTTCTTTTCCTTGAATACAGAAAGAGAAAAAATTCATTTTTATTTTCAATTTTTATTAAAAATAGTTTTATTTAAATTTTTTCTACTATATTTTGTATTTTGTGTAATTTTCTTTTCAAATTCTATGTTACTTCCATCATTTCATTTAGTCTACTTCAGTGTATTCATTTTTTTCAAATTTTCAAATGATTTCCTTTTTTTCTCTTTCCCCTTTTTTCTTTAATCCATCAAGCCCCTTTCAACACCCAGACCAAAACACACCAAGGATCTAGCATCATTTATTCGATTCTTTTGTGTGTGGGTGTTTGTTTTTAATTTTTTAAATTTTAACATCTTTTAGTTTTAGTTTCTTTTAGTTTTAATTTTTTTTACCTCACCGATTCCTTTTCTCCCTTCTAAATGATGAAACAGAGGAATTTACCCCAAAAGAGAGAGCAGGAAGAAATGGCAGCCAGGGGCTTAACTAACACAGACACTAGCAAGATGTTTGAACCAGAATTTAAAAACACAATAATAAGAATACTAGCTGGAGTCGAAAATAGACTAGAATCCCTTTCTGTGGAGATAAAAAAAAGTAAAAGCTAGTCACGATAAAATAAAAAATGCTATAACTGAGCTGCAATCTCAAATGGAGGCCACGGCAGCAAGGATGGATGAGGCAGAAGAGAGAATCAGCTATAAAGAAGACAAAGTTATGGAGAATAATGAAGCAGAAAAAAGGATGGCAATTAAGGCAAAAGAGCACAATTTAAGAATTCGAGAAATCGGTGACTCATTATAAAGGAACAACATCAGAATCATAGGGGTCCCAGAAGAGGAAGAGAGAGAAATAGGAGTAGTAGGGTCATGTGAGCAAATCATAGTGGAAAACTTTCTGAACCTGGGGACAGACACAACAAAATTCAGGAAGCCTGAGGACTCCCATTAGATTCAACAAAAAACGACCATCCACAAGGCATATCATAGTCTAATTCACAAAATACTCAGGCAAGGAGAGAATCATGAAAGCAGCAAGGAAAAAAAAGTCCTTAACCCACAAGGGAAGACAGATCAGGTTGGAAACAAATCTATCCACAGAAACTTGGCAGGCCAGAAAAGAGTGGCAGGATATATTCAATATAATTCAATCTGATTCAATAGAATCAGAAAACTATGCAGCCAATAATTCTTTCCCAGCAAGGCTGTCATTCAAAAATAGGAGAAATAAAACATTTCCTAGACAAACAAAAATTAAAGGAGTTTGTGACCACTAAGCTAGCCCTGCAAGAAATTTTGAGGGGGACTCTCTGAGGGGAGAAAAGATTAAATAAATAAAATAAATAAATAAATAAATAAATAAATAAACAAATAAATAAATAAATACCAAAAGCAGCAAAGAATAAAAAGGACCAGAGAACACCACCAGAAATTCCAACTCTACAAGCAACATAATGGCAATAAATTCATATCTTTCAGTACTCACTCTAAACATCAACGGACTCAATGCTCCAATCAAAACACATAGGGTAGCAGAATGGATAAGAAAACAAGATCCATCTATATGCTGTTGACAAGAGACCACTTTAGACCCTAAAGGCACCTTCAGATTGAAAATAAGGGATGGAGAACCATTTATCATGCTAATGGTCAACAAAAGAAAGCCAGAGTACCCATACTTATATCAGACAATTTAGACTTTAAAATAAAGACTGTGTCAAGAGATGCAGAAAGGCATTATATCATAATTAAGGGGTCTATCCAACAAGACCTAACAATTCCATATATTTATGTGCCAAATGTGAAAGCACCCAAATATAAAAATCAATTAATCACAAACATAAAGAAACTCATTGATAGTGATACCATAATAGTAGGAGACTTCAACACCCCACTCACAGCAATGGACAGATCATCTAATCAAAATTTCAATAAGAAAAGAATAGCTTTGAGTGACCTACTGGACCAGATGGACTTAACAGATATATTCAGAACATTTCATCCTAAAGCAATGAAATATACATTCTTCTCCAGTGCACATGGAACATTCTCCAGAATAGACCACATAGTGGGACACAAATCAGCCCTCAACAAGTACAAAAAGATCGAGATCATACTGAGCAGATTTTCAGACCAGAATGCTATGAAACTCGAAATCAACCACAAGGAAAAATTTGAAAAGGTAACAAATACTTGGAGACTAAAGAACAACGTACTAAAGAATGCATGGGCTAACCAAGAAGTTAAAGAGGACATTGAAAATTTCATGAAAGCCAGTGAAAATGATAACACCACAGCCCAAAACCTCTGGGATGCAGGAAAGGCGGTCATAAGAGGAAAGTATATAGCAATCCAGGCATTCCTAAAGAAGGAAGAAAGATCTCAGATATACAACCTAACCTTATGCCTTAAGAGCTGGAAAAAGAACAGCAAATAAAACCCCAAACCAGCAGAAGATAGGAAATAAAAAAGATTAGAGCAAAAATTAATGCTATCGAAACAAAAACACAAACAAAAAACGAGTAGAACAGATCAATGAAACCAGAAGCTCGTTCTTTGAAAGAATTAACAAAATTGATAAACTACTAGTCAGTTTGATCAAAAAGAAAAAGGATACAACCCAAATAAATAAAATCAAGAATGAAAGAGGAGAGATCACAACCAACACAACAGAAATAAAAACAATAATAATAGACTATTATGAGCAATTATATGCCAATAAATGGGTAATCTGGAAGAAATGGACAAATTCCTAGAAACATATACACTACCAACACTGAAATAGGAAGAAACAGAAAATTTGAACAGACCCATTACTAGTTAAGAAATTGAATTCGTAACAAAAATCTCCCAAAAAACAAGAGTCCAGGGCCAGATGGCTTTCCAGGGGAATTCTTCCAAACATTTAAGGAAGAGTTAACACCTATTCTCTTGAAGATGATCCAAAAACATAAATGGAAGGAATACTTCCAAACTCTATGAAGCCAGCATTACTTTGATTCCAAAACCAGAGACCCCACTAAAAAAGGAGAACTATAGACCAATTTCCCTGATGAACATGGATGTAAAAATCCTCAACAAGATATTAGCCAATGAGATCCAACAACACGTTAAAAAAAATTACTCACCATGACCAAGTGGGATTTATACCTGGGATGCAGGGCTGATTCCATATCCACAAAACAATCATTGTGCTTCATCACATCAATAAAAGAAAGGACAAGAACCAGACGATCCTCTCAATAGAGGCAGAGAAAGCATTTGACAAAATACAGCATCATTTCTTGATAAAAACCCTCAAGAAAGTAGGGATAGAAGGATCATACCTCAAGATCATAAAAGCCATATATGAAAGACCCAAGGCTAATATCATCCTTAATGGGGAAAAACAGAGCTTTCCCCCTAAGGTCACGAACAAGACAGGGATGTCTACTCTTGCCACTGTTATTCAACATGGTATTGGAAGTCTTAGCCTTTGCAATCAGACAACACAAAGAAATAAAAGGCAATCAAATCAGGAGGAATTCAAACTTTCACTCTTCACAGATGACATGATACTCTATGTGAAAACCCAAAAGAATCCACTAAAAAACTTCTAGAACTGATTCATGAATTCAACAGTTTCAGGATATAAAATCAGTGCACAGAAATTGGTTGCATTCCTATACACCAACAATGAAACAACAGAAAGAGAAATCAGGGAATCATCCCATTTACAGTCACACCAAAAACCATAAAATACCTAGGAATAAATCTAACCAAAGAGGTGAAAAATCTATACACTGAAAACTATAGAAAGCTTATGAAAGAAATTGAAGAAGACACAAAAAAATGGAAAAAAGATTCCATGCTCCTGAATAGGAAGAACAAATATTGTTAAAATGTCAATACCACCCAAAGAAATCTACATATTCAATGCAATCCCTATCAAAATAACACCAGCATTCTTCACAGAGCTAGAACAAATAACCCTAAAATTTGTAAGGAACCAGAAAAGACCCTGAATAGTCAAAGTGATCTTGAAACAGAAAACCAAAGCAGGAGGCATCACCATCCTGGACTTCAAGCTATACTACAAAGCTGTAATCATCAAGACAGTATGGTACTGGCATAAAAACTGACACTCAGATCAATGGAACAGAATAGAGAACCCAGAAATGGACCCACAAATGTATGGCCAACTAATCTTTGACAAAGCAGGGAAGAATATCCAATGGAATAAAGACAGTCTCTTCAGCAAGTGGTGCTGGGAAAACTGTACAGCAACATGCAGAAGAATGAACCTGGACCACTTTCTTACACCATACACAAAAATAAACTCAAAATGGATGAAAGACCTCAATGTAAGACAGGAAGCAATCAAAATCCTTGAGGAGAAAGCAGGCAAAAACCTCTTTGATCTTGCCCGCAGCAGCTTCTTACTCAATATGTCTCTGGAGGCAAGGGAAACAAAAGCAAAAATGAACTACTGGGACCTCATCAAAATAAAAAGCTTCTGCACACTGAAGGAAACAATCAGCAAAACTAAAAGACAACCGACAGAATGGGAGAAGATATTTGCAAACGACATATCAAATACAGGATAAGTTCTATAAAGAACTTATCAAACTCAACACCCAAAACACAAATAATCCAGTGAAGAACTGGGCAAAAGACATGCATGGACACTTCTCCGAAGAAGACATCCAGACGGCCAACTGACATATGAAAAAATGCTCCCAATCACTTATCATCAGGGAAATACAAATCAAAACCATCATGAGATATCACCTTACACCTGTCAGAATGGCTAAAATTAACAACTTAGGCAACAAAAGATGTTAGGGATGATGCAGAGAAAGAGGATCTGTTTTGCCTTGTTGGTAGGAATGCAAGCTGGTGCAGCCACTCTGGAAAACAGTAGAGTTCCCTCAAAAAATTAAAAATAGAACTACCCTACGGCCCAGCAATTGCACTACTAGGTATTTATCCAAGGGATACAGGTGTGCTGATTCGAAGGGACACATGCACCCCAATATTTATAGCAGCACAATCAACAATAGGCAAAGTATGGAAAGAGCCCAAATGTCCATCAATGGATGAATGGATAAAGAAGATGTGGTATATATATATATATAATGGAGTATTACTAGGAAATCAAAAGAATGAAATCTTGCATTCGCAACTACATGGATGGAACTAGAAGGTATTGACTAAGTGGAATTAGTCAGAGAAAGACAAATATCATATGACTTCATTCATATGCAGACTTTAAGACACAGAACAGATGAACATAAGGGAAGGGAAGGAAAAACAATATAAAAACAGGGAAGGGAACAAAACAGAAGAGACTCTTAAATATGGAGAACAAACAGAGGGTTACAGGAGGGGTTGCGGGAGGTGGGGATGGGCTAAATAGGTAAGGGGCATTAAGAAATCTCCTCCTGAAATCATTGTTGCACTGTATGATAACTAATTTGGATGTAAGTTTAAAAAAACAAAATTAAAAAAAAAGAAAATGCTAAAGGACCTAACTCATTTATTAAAAGACAAAAAGCTTCCTATGTGGCTGAAAAACAAAATCTACAACAAATTGATTCAGATGGCTAAGGAGTGAAAAGATAAACAAATTCTATTATGTATATGGAAATAAAAATGGAACAGAGATTCTGATATCAGTAAAAGTGAAATTCAAGCCTCAAACCATTAAACATGACAAAAGAATTTTATGGTGGAAATCCAGAATCCACAATGAAAAAATAATACTTACCAATGTGCATATACCAATTAATAATAAAACCACCTTTAGGAATAAAAAAAACTACAGAAAGTGCAAGAAGACCTATGTAGAAACTGGTGAGTAACAAGATTTTTTAAAAAATGTTTATCTATTTTTGGGAGAGACAGAGTGTGAGTGGAGGAGGGGCAGAGAGAGAGGGAGACACAGAATCCGAAGCAGGCTCCAGGCTCCGAGCTGTCAGCACAGAGTCTAACGCAGGGCTCGAACCCATGAGCCATGAGATCATGACCTGAGCTGAAGTCAGTTGCCGAACTAACTGAGCCACCTGAGCATCCCAAAAAGATGTTTTAATACAGCATTCTCAGCACCAGACAGTTCAAGTAGGCAAATTATAAATAAAGAGAAGATCTAAAAACACAATCAATAAGACTGATCTTATCGATTGATTGATTGTATATGAAAATCTATACCTTATAATGGAGAATGCACATTCTTATCAGAGGCCTATAAAATATTCAGAGAGAGAGATATATGCCCCACATGAGATCCAAAATCTAGAAACCTGCCAAGTCAAGCCCAAGTACAGCCAACATATGACCCCAATCATTCCAATTAAATAAGCTTTTGCTTTTCCTGCAATATCCACCCCCTGCTCTACTCCTGCCAGCAGCAGATGGTTGGAGAATGAAGGAGGAGAAAGAGGAGAATCTTTGTCCTTCACTCCTCCGTGGCAATTCTTTCACATTATAGGTTGAGCCTCAGCTGGAGAAGGTTAAGAGAGTTATTAAAATAGTCAACCAGATATGACTGAGCTATTATTTTTAGTGCTTACAAGTTATTGCGATTTTATAGAATTTGCATGAAGTAGACCTTATAC
The DNA here is from genome assembly GCF_024362965.1 of Panthera pardus. Classification (NCBI taxonomy): domain Eukaryota; kingdom Metazoa; phylum Chordata; class Mammalia; order Carnivora; family Felidae; genus Panthera; species Panthera pardus. The sequence goes on along the minus strand of NW_026526710.1, from coordinate 78,338,441 downwards.
ATGAGACATAGAGGAGAGAAAAGTGTAGTGGCTTGTTTGAAGACAGTTACTGGAGGGAAAAAAAAAAGATATATGTATCTCACAAGTTTAGAGTGTTTCCTACCTTGGTTACACATCAAGCATTTGAAGTAAGTTAGTAGGAAGATAATTTTAAGCTTGGAGAGGAAATTCCTAGTTGCTGCTTCACAGAAAGTGGTCAAGTAAGAGCTGAGATTTAAAACAAATTCAAATCTGCAACTCTAGTACATGTATACCAGCGACGATGGGGTTGTAAGGCAAATAATCAAATGAATGTGGTATGAAAAGAAGGGGAAATCTTTTTAAAAAGCTAAGTTGACTAAAAATTGTGAACATATTCATAACATGGGAAAAAATTTAGGTGGCTTGGTGCATGGCTGGACAGCCAGCTTTGTAGGTGTTAATTAAAGATAACTGGGTTTCATTTAGGAGGAACCATCACGGACTTGAATACATGTGTCTGGATGATGAGGAAGGTGGGGGCTGAAAATAAAGGTGACAGGCTCCTGATTTCTTAGATCACAATTAAAATTTAAGGGTTTAATTAGTCCATACAAGAAGAGTTTGTGGAAGTAGAAGAAAGGAGGATGAGGGAAGAACCCAAACCATACTCTGTAAGTGTTCATTGCTGAAAAGCAAGGTATTTAATTTTGAGGAAGATAAACAAATGATTCTTTGTCTCCTAAGTTTTCCTCCATAATGTATCAGCATCCAGTTCCACACAGTGATAATTGATTTGTTTATCCTTTTGATATTAATTTTGTCAGTATCTTTTCCAGTCTCCATAGCTATTTTAAATAGTTTTGCACATTTCAGATAAAATGCATTTTCCAAATAATGTTTTTTGCTTTATTTTTATTTTGAACTAGCTCATGTTTTACTTTTTGATGCTGTGATTGAATTTTTTTTTTTCCCCCTTCTGTTTATGTTGAGACCTCCTAAAATACACACTGAAGTATATTTTGATGACAGGATTGGGCTTTTTAAATTGTGATTCTTAGAATTTTACATTATGATTCTCACTAAAATCTTATAATATCTACTGAGGGTCTGACAGTAGGCTGGATGCTGGTACCTGTACCTCAACTTGGAAGTCAGCAGAAAATAAGTCAAGAGAGTTCTAAACTATTTGAGACATACTGTTACACACAGTTTCCAAGCAAGTCAACAGATTATATTGAAATGGTGTAACCAATAACAATATGGGCTCTGGGGATGAAATAATGGTGAAACTCCTATCATCAAGGTACTCACAGTTTTGGAAAGAAAGGACACAATATAATAACTACACTACTTTCCATTAAAGAATTTATTAGGGCCATGAAAACCCAAATTTAAGAGTGTCTAGATATCTAGTTGAGTCTTTTGTCTTAGGTTACATAGAGAAGCCCATTATCAAATATTATACATTATCAAGAAGACACAAAGTTTAGAAACCAATTTGACAATAAATTTCATATTAAAAAATTTTTAAAAAATGAATAAACTATGTTGACTTAAAAAAAAAAGAAGACACAAAGTTTTAAATGCTCAGTTTTTTTCTTTGACGTGGAGAACTAAGGAGGTGATGGTATGGGGGTAGTTAGGGGTAGTGTACAAAAATTAGGAAAGATATCCCAATTGAGATAAAATCTGTGCTAGTTTTTGGTAGATGTTGAGTATGTCTGGGATTTATACAGTAAAAATATTCTAGATAGAAACAACCCTTGATTCCTGCTTGCAGGATTTACCACGATCCAGAGGTGGAGGTCTCCGGGACATTTGACTGGGAAATCTTAGGTTAACTACCGATCAGCTTTTGACTATGAAAGGGTAGTGAGACACCGTAGGGAATGAAGTAGAGTCATATCTGAAGAGCTGTGTTTGACCAGCATAAAGCTCGTACTCAATCCTACAAGCCACCGAAGAGTTCGAAGTAGATTTGCATCTTATTAATTTCATTTTGTGGGAAGTAAGTAGGATATATTAGGAATGGGGATTAAAAAAAAAGATTAAACTAGTACTTTGTGCAAATTAATCTCTTAAGACCAGGCAACTCAAATATGAGAAAATCACAATCTTGTATGATCAAGAGAAACTTGCTTCATTTTTATAAACCGGAACAAACTAACATTAATGTATAATTTGAAGTAAAGAAAATTCCAGCTTTTGCATTCTAACTTTCACATCACAAGTAAATATTTAAACCTAGCAAGGCTTGTCATCATTTAAGCTTTTAACTGAGAGCAAAGTTATTTTTCTTTTTTTAAATTTTTTTTTAATGTTTATTTATTTTTGAGAGAGAGAGGTAGAGTGTGAGCGGGGGAGGGACAGAGAGAGAGAGCGAGACACAGAATCCGAAGCAGGCTCCAGGCACTGAGCTGTCAGCACAGAGTCGGATGTGCGGCTCAAACCTACAAACTGCGAGATCATGACCCCAGCCGAATTCAGATGCACAACCTACTGAGCCACCCAGGTGCCCGCAAGGTTATTATTCTTAATCAAAATGCATTTAAACCAGCCTCAGAAATCCAGTGCTTTACCTCATTTGGGCAAACTTTGGGTAAGTGCCCTAAATTGTTCTGGATTTCTAAGAAGGAAAAACAGCATACCTCACAATGTATTATCATTAAGTAGAAGAATTTACATGATATACAAAAAACCTAATACCAAGGGGCCTGGGGAGGTCACTATGGGCCCAGGTGCCATCTACTTGAAGCTGTTTTCCCTTCAAATGGGCAGTGGAATCACACTGTTTCTGACACCCCTGGAATATTCTGTCAGTTCTCAGCTCCTAACCATCCCATCACTTTTATTTAGATCAATGAGAAATCTCACTTTGAAAGAAACTGAGTTCTGCTTAAAAATTTGATCCAAAAAGAACTTTCTATACAGTGAATTTAGGATTAGATGATTTACAGTTTTTAATTTTCAGCTACATTATCTACAAAAGATATAATTTCAATTGAAAAATTTTAAATGATGCCAGAAAATGACTGTGTATACTTTCATTACTCAATCTGCATAATTTTGATTCTCCCAAAATATTCTTCAAAGAGTTACCAAGTTGACACTATCCTGATCATTTGTGAATTTTACTCTTTTGTGGGCAGTGGGGGGAAGTATTTTTCTACCACTGATTTATCCCTGTAATGGAAACTTATTTGTAGGTTAGTGGGAAGAATTATGTATTTTTTTGAGAGGTCACAAGTGAGTTAGGAGCAGAGAGACAGGGAGAGAGAGAGGGGGGTAGAGAGAGAGAGAGGGAGAGGAGAGAGAGAGGAGTAGGGCTCACTCGAATGGGGACTCATCTCACACAAAGCAGGACTTGAGCTCACCCAGTGGGGGGTTGGAACTCACAAATCATGAGATCATGACATGCGTGGAAGTCAGATACTTAAGTGAATGAGCCACCCAGGTGCCCCAAGAAGCATTATGTCTTATTAAAACTGTAGAACTGTTTCCATATTTGATTGATTTAGGAAAAAGTAGTCCCTGGCTCTCCTTTTGATACAGAGGAAACATTAGACTTAGGAGTACTTATAACACTGATTTGACAATCTAGCACCACCTACCATTTTGTAAATTTACCTATTGCCAATATTTCACCACCTGAACATCAGCAATAATGACATTGTGCCTCAGTCTAACGTAATGCAATGCTCACATAACCAGACTTGCTCTTTTCTTTCTTCCCCCAAACAGCAGGCAGAATCGTATAATTGTATAATTATGTGGGCCTAATTTATTATTTATAAGTTCAATAACAATTTCCCTGTGACATCCTGAGATTAAATACTAAATTATATAAAGTTATTTCATACAATTTAGGCTTTAGTTATATTGATATTTATATAATTATAACATTTTATATATAATATAACCCATAACCACTTTTAACACACCTTGCCTTTGGTAGAATGGCATAGAAAAAGGAAAATATGGTAATATATATTACCATATACATCTGAACATGGCAAATACACGAAGCTTCTCTTTTCTCATTTCTGAGGCCAGTCACATGGTGGTATTTGGTATTTATAGCTTGTTTCTCCACAAACCATGCCAGGTCTCTCTTTCTTCTCACCCAGCCCTTCAACTTGTTTTGGTTATTTACCTGGACATACAGTCATTATTTTATTTATGAAAGATCTGTGCAATTAGTGTGCTCCATCCCTCTTGAGTTGTTATAGATTAATATTAACTTTTGCAATTGGACATGGGAACATTCAGAGGCACTCAAGATGATGATCTGATTTTAATATTTTTTAATGTTTATACATTTTTGAAAGAGAGACAGAGGTGAGTGGGAAAGAGGCAGACAGAGGGAGACACAGTATCCAAAGTAGGCTCCAGGTTCTGAGCTGTCAGCACAGAGCCTGACAAGGGGCTTGAACTCACAAACCATGAGATCATGACCTGAGCCGCAATCGGAGGCCCAACTGACTGAGCCACCCAGGTGCCCCGATTATCTGGTTTTAGATATACTCTCCCTTGCCTTCACTGTATATTAGTACTCTGTTTTCTCTAGATAAACTGGATTATTCAACCCATTCAGTAAGACTCTCTCTGCCTAGACGTTCATTGGCACAAGGAGACCAGAGTTGAATGACGACTATGTCAACTTCCAACTCAGTGTAAGGTCATGGTATCTCTCGATGCTTCCTTGGGTTACTGAGACATCTAAGCCAGCAAAGCCAAAGTTGCTGACATGAAAAGCCAAAACTGTGTAAGCACATAAGGAGAGATAGCAAGAAAAACCACTCACTTGGAGTGTTTAGTTCCCAGACACGTGTATTCTATCCGTATAGTGATCATCTGTTCAGAGTATATATTGCAACACACAGGGAATCACCTCGGTCCCACAAGGTGTTGTTACATAGCCAGGGCATTAATTGGATTTCGAATAAGGCCTTCCGACTTCTATCAGAGCAGACACTTCAGGGTGATGGAATACATAATAAGATCAGTGAATCCCATAGGTCCAAGATCATTCATTCCTCACGGTTTTTGCTGTGAAAATAGTTCCTACTTGGAAGCAATGTTGTGTGGAATATCATAAAAGTGACTAATATATTTTACATGTTCACAGGTGGTGCTGGCAGAAGCAAATTAATACAAAGAGTAAGCGCTTGTTCCAGTGAAGAAGAAAATCACTGCTGCTGCCTGAAGAGATCCATTATAGTTAACATGTCACCAGGTGCTTGGCTATTCCTCCGGGAATAGCGCCACTTGGAAGGCACAACATCTGTTACCACCGTTGTCAAGAGGGGAGCTCAGCAGGTGGCAGGGCCAGATCTGTCCTGGTTAAACCCCTTTGCTTGAGCCCGTGCATGACTACCAACCCATAGCCGGAGGAACTTCTTTCTTAGCTAGTCCGTGGAACTTCACCAAGTACTGGGCAAAGCTGACTGGTGTTCATAAACCAAATTGATCTGCTTATTTAGATTGTTCTTTACAGTAGTGGTCCTTCGAGGGCATTCTTAGGGCACTCAAAGGTATGCACACCCTGTGCTCCCTGTCCTGAGGTATAGTGCAGGACTTTATTACTCTTGCTTCATAATTCCTGAATCCCTTTCCAGACTAGCTCTTTTCATTAGAATGGGTTTAGTCTTCAGGGGCCTCTCATTCTTGCATATAAAAGTTTAAATAATTTTATTAATTTCCTTGTGCAAATACAGGATTTTTAACCCTTTTTAAGAACTGGAATAGCTGGGGCGCTGAGTGCCTCAGCTGGTTAAGCATCTGACTTCAGCTCAGGTCATGATCTCATCTGTGGGTTCGAGTCCCAAGTTCTGCTATGGGCTGACGTCTCAGAGCCTGGAGCCTGCTTCGGATTCTGTGTCTCCCTTTCTCTTTCTGCCTCCCCTGCCCCACTCATGCTCTGTCTCTCTCTCTCTTTCTAAAATAAATAAACATTAAAAATTGTTTTTAAAAAAGGATTGTAATAGCAAATTTTTAGTGTTAGCCATTTATATTTAGCCTCAGATATTGATATGCTTACTACAATTGTAGTAAAGTAACCAGGTTTCTTAGCTCAGAGTTCCTACCCGATCTCTTATTTCCTCACAGCCAATTCACCTTTGGAGTCACTGCTTTTTAAGTAAGTCCTTTTCTTTTTTTTTTTTTTTTTTTTTAATTAATTAATTTATTTTTTTTTTATTTTTATTTTTTAATATATGAAATTTACTGTCAAATTGGTTTCCATACAACACCCAGTGCTCATCCCAAAAGGTGCCCTCCTCAATACCCATCACCCACCCTGCCCTCCCTCCCACCCCCCATCAACCCTCAGTTTGTTCTCAGTTTTTAACAGTCTCTTATGCTTTGGCTCTCTCCCACTCTAACCTCTTTTTTTTTTTTTTTTTTTTTCCTTCCCCTCCCCCATGGGTTTCTGTTATGTTTCTCAGGATCCACATAAGAGTGAAACCATATGGTATCTGTCTTTCTCTGTATGGCTTATTTCACTTAGCATCACACTCTCCAGTTCCATCCATGTTGCTACAAAAGGCCATATTTCATTTTTTCTCATTGCCACGTAGTATTCCATTGTGTATATAAACCACAATTTCTTTATCCATTCATCAGTTGATGGACATTTAGGCTCTTTCCATAATTTGGCTATTGTTGAGAGTGCCGCTATAAACATTGGGGTACAGGTGCCCCTATGCATCAGTACTCCTGTATCCCTTGGATAAATTCCTAGCAGTGCTATTGCTGGGTCATAGGGTAGGTCTATTTTTAATTTTCTGAGGAACCTCCACACTGCTTTCCAGAGCGGCTGCACCAATTTGCATTCCCACCAACAGTGCAAGAGGGTTCCTGTTTCTCCACATCCTCTCCAGCATCTATAGTCTCCTGATTTCTTCATTTTGGCCACTCTGACTGGCGTGAGGTGGTATCTGAGTGTGGTTTTGATTTGTATTTCCCTGATAAGGAGCGACGTTGAACATCTTTTCATGTGCCTGTTGGCCATCCGGATGTCTTCTTTAGAGAAGTGTCTATTCATGTTTTCTGCCCATTTCTTCACTGGGTTATTTGTTTTTCGGGTGTGGAGTTTGATGAGCTCTTTATAGATTTTGGATACTAGCCCTTTGTCCGATGTGTCATTTGCAAATATCTTTTCCCATTCCGTTGGTTGCCTTTTAGTTTTGTTGGTTGTTTCCTTTGCTGTGCAGAAGCTTTTTATCTTCATAAGGTCCCAGTAATTCACTTTTGCTTTTAATTCCCTTGCCTTTGGGGATGTGCCGAGTAAGAGATTGCTACGGCTGAGGTCAGAGAGGTCTTTTCCTGCTTTCTCCTCTAAGGTTTTGATGGTTTCCTGTCTCACATTCAGGTCCTTTATCCATTTTGAGTTTATTTTTGTGAATGGTGTGAGAAAGTGGTCTAGTTTCAACCTTCTGCATGTTGCTGTCCAGTTCTCCCAGCACCATTTGTTAAAGAGACTGTCTTTTTTCCATTGGATGTTCTTTCCTGCTTTGTCAAAGATGAGTTGGCCATACGTTTGTGGGTCTAGTTCTGGGGTTTCTATTCTATTCCATTGGTCTATGTGTCTGTTTTTATGCCAATACCATGCTGTCTTGATGATGACAGCTTTGTAGTAGAGGCTAAAGTCTGGGATTGTGATGCCTCCTGCTTTGGTCTTCTTCTTCAAAATTACTTTGGCTATTCGGGGCCTTTTGTGGTTCCATATGAATTTTAGGATTGCTTGTTCTAGTTTCGAGAAGAATGCTGGTGCAATTTTGATTGGGATTGCATTGAATGTGTAGATAGCTTTGGGTAGTATTGACATTTTGACAATATTTATTCTTCCAATCCATGAGCAGGGAATGTCTTTCCATTTCTTTATATCTTCTTCAATTACCTGCATAAGCTTTCTATAGTTTTCAGCATACAGATCTTTTACATCTTTGGTTAGATTTATTCCTAGGTATTTTATGCTTCTTGGTGCAATTGTGAATGGGATCAGTTTCTTCATTTGTCTTTCTGTTGCTTCATTGTTAGTGTATAAGAATGCAACTGATTTCTGCACATTGATTTTGTATCCTGCAACTTTGCTGAATTCATGTATCAGTTCTAGCAGACTTTTGGTGGAGTCTATCGGATTTTCCATGTATAATATCATGTCATCTGCAAAAAGCGAAAGCTTGACTTCATCTTTGCCAATTTTGATGCCTTTGATTTCCTTTTGTTGTCTGATTGCTGATGCTAGAACTTCCAGCACTATGTTAAACAACAGCGGTGTGAGTGGGCATCCCTGTTGTGTTCCTGATCTCAGGGAAAAAGCTCTCAGTTTTTCCCCATTGAGGATGATGTTAGCTGTGGGCTTTTCATAAATGGCCTTTATGATCTTTAAGTATGTTCCTTCTATCCCGACTTTCTCAAGGGTTTTTATTAAGAAAGAGTGCTGGATTTTGTCAAAGGCCTTTTCTGCATCGATTGACAGGATCATATGGTTCTTCTCTTTTTTTTTGTTAATGTGATGTATCACGTTGATCGATTTGCGAATGTTGAACCAGCTCTGCATCCCAGGAATGAATCCCACTTGATCATGGTGAATAATTCTTTTTATATGCTGTTGAATTCGATTTGCTAGTATCTTATTAAGAATTTTTGCATCCATATTCATCAGGGATATTGGCCTGTAGTTCTCTTTTTTTACTGGGTCTCTGTCTGGTTTAGGAATCAAAGTAATACTGGCTTCATAGAATGAGTCTGGGAGTTTTCCTTCCCTTTCTATTTCTTGGAATAGCTTGAGAAGGATAGGTATTATCTCTGCTTTAAATGTCTGGTAGAACTCCCCTGGGAAGCCATCTGGTCCTGGACTCTTATTTGTTGGGAGATTTTTGATAACCGATTCAATTTCTTCGCTGGTTATGGGTCTGTTCAAGCTTTCTATTTCCTCCTGATTGAGTTTTGGAAGAGTGTGGGTGTTTAGAAATTTGTCCATTTCTTCCAGGTTGTCCAATTTGCTGGCATATAATTTTTCATAGTATTCCCTGATAATTGTTTGTATCGCTGAGGGATTGGTTGTAATCATTCCATTTTCATTCATGATTTTATCTATTTGGGTCATCTCCCTTTTCTTTTTGAGAAGCCTGGCTAGAGGTTTGTCAATTTTGTTTATTTTTTCAAAAAACCAACTCTTGGTTTCGTTGATCTGCTCTACAGTTTTTTTAGATTCTATATTGTTTATTTCTGCTCTGATCTTTATGATTTCTCTTCTTCTGCTGGGTTTAGGCTGCCTTTGCTGTTCTGCTTCTATTTCCTTTAGGTGTGCTGTTAGATTTTGTATTTGGGATTTTTCTTGTTTCTTGAGATAGGCCTGGATTGCAATGTATTTTCCTCTCAGGTCTGCCTTCGCTGCATCCCAAAGCGTTTGGATTGTTGTATTTTCATTTTCGTTTGTTTCCATGTATATTTTAATTTCTTCTCTAATTGCCTGGTTGACCCACTCATTCGTTACTAGGGTGTTCTTTAACCTCCATGCTTTTGGAGGTTTTCCAGACTTTTTCCTGTGGTTGATTTCAAGCTTCATAGCATTGTGGTCTGAAAGTATGCATGGTATAATTTCAATTCTTGTAAACTTATGAAGGGCTGTTTTGTGACCCAGTATATGATCTATCTTGGAGAATGTTCCATGTGCACTCGAGAAGAAAGTATATTCTGTTGCTTTGGGATGCAGAGTTCTAAATATATCTGTCAAGTCCATCTGATCCAATGTATCATTCAGGGCCCTTGTTTCTTTATTGACTGTGTGTCTAGATGATCTATCCATTTCTGTAAGTGGGGTGTTAAAGTCCCCTGCAATGACCACATTCTTATCAATAAGGTTGCTTATGTTTATGAGTAATTGTTTTATATATCTGGGGGCTCGGGTATTTGGCGCATAGACATTTATAATAGTTAGCTCTTCCTGGTGGATAGACCCTGTGATTATTATATAATGCCCTTCTTCATCTCTTGTTACAGCCTTTAATTTAAAGTCTAGTTTGTCTGATATAAGTATGGCTACTCCAGCTTTCTTTTGGCTTCCAGGAGCATGCTAAATAGTTCTCCATCCCCTCACTCTCAATCTAAAGGTGTCCTCAGATCTAAAATGAGTCTCTTGTAGACAGCAAATAGATGGGTCTTGTTTTTTTATCCATTCTGATACCCTATGTCTTTTAGTTGGCGCATTTAATCCATTTACATTCAGTGTTATTATAGAAAGATATGGGTTTAGAGTCATTGTGATGTCTGTATGTTTTATGCTTGTAGTGATGTCTCTGGTACTTTGTCTCACAGGATCCCCCTTAGGATCTCTTGTAGGGCTGGTTTCGTGGTGACAAATTCCTTCAGTTTTTGTTTGTTTGGGAAGACCTTTATCTCTCCTTCTATTCTAAATGACAGACTTGCTGGATAAAGGATTCTCGGCTGCATATTTTTTCTGTTTAGCACACTGTAGATATCGTGCCAAGCCTTTCTGGCCTGCCAAGTTTCAAAGGAGAGATCAGTCACGAGTCTTATAGGTCTCCCTTTATATGTGAGGGCACGTTTATCCCTTGCTGCTTTCAGAATTTTCTCTTTATCCTTGTATTTTGCCAGTTTCACTATGATATGTCGTGCAGAAGATCGATTCAAGTTACGTCTGAAGGGAGTTCTCTGTGCCTCTTGGATTTCAATGCCTTTTTCCTTCCCCAGGTCAGGGAAGTTCTCAGCTATAATTTGTTCAAGTACCCCTTCAGCACCTTTCCCTCTCTCTTCCTCCTCTGGGATACCAATTATGCGTATATTATTTTTTTTTAGTGTATCACTTAGTTCTCTAATTTTCCCCTCATACTCCTGGATTTTTTTATCTCTCTTTCTTTCAGCTTCCTCTTTCTCCATAACTTTATCTTCTAGTTCACCTATTCTCTCCTCTGCCTCTTCAAGCCGAGCCATCGTGGTTTCCATTTTGTTTTGCATTTCGTTTAAAGCGTTTTTCAGCTCCTCGTGACTGTTCCTTAGTCCCTCGATCTTTGTGGCAAGAGATTCTCTGCTGTCCTGTATACTGTTTTCAAGCCCAGCGATTAATTTTATGACTATTATTCTAAAATCACTTTCTGTTATATTATTTAAATCCTTTTTGATCAGTTCATTAGCTGTTGTTATTTCCTGGAGATTCTTCTGAGGGGAATTCTTCCGTTTGGTCATTTTGGAGAGTCCCTGGCGTGGTGAGGACCTGCAGGGCACTTCCCCTGTGCTGTGGTGTATAACTGGAGTTAGTGGGCGGGGCCGCAGTCCGACCCGATGTCTGCCCCCAGCCCACTGCTGGGGCCACAGTCAGACTGGTGTGTGCCTTCTCTTCCCCTCTCCTAGGGGCGGGATTCACTGTGGGGTGGCGTGTCCCGTCTGGGCTACTTGCACACTGCCAGGCTTGTGTTGCTGGGGATCTGGCGTATTAGCTGGGGTGGGTAGGCAAGGTGCACGGGGGCTGGAGGGGCAGGCTTAGCTCCCTTCTCCTTAGGTGATCCACTTCAGGAGGAGCCCTGTGGCAGCGGGAGGGAGTCAGATCCGCTGCCGGAGGTTTGGCTCCGCAGAAGCACAGAGTTGGGTGTTTGCGCGGAGCGAGCAAGTTCCCTGGCAGGAACTGGTTCCCTTTGGGATTTTGGCTGGGGGATGGGCGGGGGAGATGGCGCTGGCGCCTTTGTTCCCCGCCAAGCTGAGCTCTGCCGTCCGGGGGCTCAGCAGCTCTCCATCCCTTTGTCCTCCAGCCTTCCCGCTTTCCGAGCAGAGCTGTTAACTTCTGACCTCCCAGACGCTAAGTCACGCTTGCTGTCGGAACACAGTCTGTCCGGCCCCTCCGCTTTTGCCAGCCAGACTCGGGGGCTCTGCTTGGCCGGCGAGCCGCCCCTCCGCCCCGGCTCCCTCCCGCCAGTCCGTGGAGCGTGCACCGCCTCGCCGCCCTTCCTACCCTCTTCCGTGGGCCTCTCGTCTGCGCTTGGCTCCGGAGACTCCCTTCTGCTCAAGTAAGTCCTTTTCAAATTTTACAACTTTGTATGTGTGATTTATTTCCTATTGGGTCCATGACAAACACATGAAATTAACATATACAGTTTTTCCCTTTGGTGAGGTTAAAAATTCATTTAATTAATTTATTAATTTATTTAATAAAATATAAAATTAATACAATACTTATATTTATATATAATTATGTATATATTTATTTATAAAATCTATTTATTTAGTTTAATTATTTACCTTGTATCCTTGGCATAAATATAATTTTGATGTATCACCTCTTCCATACACTAATAGATTTGATTGCTAATATTTTGTTTAGGATTTAGTATCTATACTTTTGTATCTATTATATGACTATAATAGCCCTGAAATTATCCTTTTAACAGTACAATCCCCTGATATTACTGTTATGATTAGGCTGAGCCCATAGAATGAAATATTTCTTCTTTATCTACTGTCAAAAGAGTAGAAAATAGAATGACTACTTTCTTCAACTTTTATAGAACTTGCCTGTAAAATTTGGGGGGCTTCTAAAATTGGAAAAGTAAGATATTTAATCACCGTTTTTATTTATTTGATAGTTATAATACTGTTGAATTTTAATTTTTTTCTGAAGTCAGTTCTCATATGTGTGTATATGTATATGTATATGTGTCTATATATGTTGTATATATTTTTAACAACTTGTTTCTCTATTCATACTATTGTTTTAATATTATATTCTCTATTTTACCTCAATTTGTGTTTTCATTTTCATTCATACAGTGCTTATTTGCATATTCTCTCTTAAGTCTTTCTAAGTCTCTCCAAATATTATCTCTATTGTTAATATCTTCCAATAGTTAATGTTTGGTTTTCCTGATATCCTCCATTGATACATATATTTTTTTTAATTTCACTAACAGTTGCTCTCAAGTTATCTTTTCCTAGTTTATATGGGATTTCCCTGTTTTATCTTTTCTAATCTGAAAAGAGGAGCACTTTTTACTTGTGAGCACCTATTTTTTAATATACTAATTTGAGGCTAGAAATTGCTCTTGAAATAATGATTTTACTATATCCCATGCATTTTATATGCAGTATTTTCATTGTAATTCAGTTCTTTTTAGAATACAGTTTAAATTTTATTTTATATAAATGGGTATTTAAAATTTGTACTTTATTTTTCAACATTCCATGTTTATTTAAAAGTATGCATTCTCAATTTGATGAGTGGAGATTTCTAGACAATTTCTGTGCGTTAATCGTTTTAACTCTTTCATACAGCATTTATTCCTCTTGATTCCTATGTTTTTGATCATCAATAATCAAGACACTGTGTGAAATATGCATAAGTTATAAACTTTATCATGTAGGTCTATCAATAAAATTATTTAAATTTGCTATAATTTCTAATAATTCTCCATATATTTTATGATCTTTCATACCTTAAAATCTGTCTTTTATTTCTTAACTATTTACCTACTCCATAAACAGCACTTTTGCTCTAGTGGAACATTTATTTTTTAGTCCGAATCAAGGGTAAGGAGCTGACCATATAAACTAAATCAAGAATAGCACCCGATAGGGGGGTTAAGATGGCAGAGCAGCATGGACACCCTGAGCTTGCCTCAACCCTGAAATGCAGCTAGATCAGCACTAAACTGTTTTGAACACCTCGGGAATTGATCTGAGGATTAACGCAACAATATGTGTAACTTAAGCCACAAAATTTGGCACATATGTGGTGAGGAGACGTGAACTAGGGGAGAGAAAAGCCAGGGAGTGTAGGGAGCCATTTTTGCGAAGAAACAACAGAGAGAGATAGAGAAAGAGGGAGAGTGTGGCACATTGAGATCATGCAAGAAAGCACTCCTCCCAAAAGTAGCTGGAGAGAAAGAGAAAGAGTGAAAACACTCACAGGGGACTGAACAATAAATCTGTTCCCCAAAACCACTGACAGGGAGAAAGGAGAGGGTTTTGGTACCACTAGGACTCTATAAACAGGGGAGCACAGTCTGAAGTTCTGGTGCCCAGTGCCTTGAGGTGCTCTGGTGAGGAAGCAGGGAGAATCCCCAGGAGCAGGCAGTGGGGTCTAGGGGTCTGTGTGCCACATGGGGAGAAGTGGTTCCCCTGTTTGGTGTGCATTCGCAGTAGACCTATCCACAGAAACTTGGCAGGCCAGAAAGGAATGGCAGGATATATTCAATGTGCTTAATCAGAAAAACATGCAGCCATAAATTCTTTATCCAGCAAGGGTCTCATTCAAAATAGGAGAGAGAATTATGTTCCCAGACAAACAAAAGCAAAAGGAGTCTGTGACTACTAAACCAGACCTGCAAGGAATTTTAAAGGGGGCTCTTTGAGTGGAGAATAGACAAAACAAAACCAAGAAGACCAAAGGCAAAAAAGACTAAAAAAAGAACAGAGGACATCAGCAGAAACACCAACTCTACAGGCAATGCAATGGCACTAAATTCTTATCTTTCTGTACTCACTCTAAGTGAAATGGATTGACCGCTCCAATCAAAAGATGTAGGGTATCAGAATGGATAAGAAAAGAAGACTCACCTATATGCTGCTTACAATAGACTCATTTTAGGCACAAAGACACCTGCAGATTGAAAGTAAGGGGATAGGGAACCATTTATCATGCTAATGGTCATCAAAAGAAAGCTGGAGTAGCCATACTTGTATCAGATAAAATAGATTTTAAAATAAAGACTGTAATAAGACATAAAGAAGGGCATCATATCATAATTAAGGGGTCTATCCACCAAGATGATCTAACAATTATAAATATTTATGCTCCCAATGTCAAAGAACCAAAATCTATATATCAATTAATCACAAACATAAGGAAACTCATTGATAATAATACCATAAAAATAGGGGACTTCAACACCCCACTTCAGCAATGGACAGGTCATCTAAACAGAAAATCAACAAAGAAACAATGCCTTGGAATGACACACTGGACCGGATGGACTTAATAGATATATACCTAGAAATAAACTTAACAAAGAGATGAAAGATCTATACACTGAAAACTATAAAAACCTTGTGAAATAAATTGAAGAAGACACAAAGAAATGGAAAAACATTCCATTCTCATAGATTGGAAGAACAAATATCATCAAAATGTCAATATTACCCAAAGCAATCTACATATTCAATGCAATCCCTATCAAAAAAACAAAAACAAAAAACACCAGCATTCTTCACAGAGCTAGAACAAAAAATTCTAACATTTGTATGGAACCAGAAAAGACCCAAAATAGACAAAGTAATGTTGAAAAAGAAAACCAAAGCTGGAGGCATCACAATTCTGGACTTCAAGTTGTATTATAAAGCTGTAATCATCAAGACAGTATGGTACTGGCCCAAAAAACAGACACATAGATCAATGGAATAGAAGAGAACACAGAAATGGACCCACAAATATATGGCCAATTTATCTTTGACAAAGCAGGAAAGGATATTCAATGGAAAGAAGATAGTCTTTTCAGCAAATGGTGTTGGGAAAACTGGACAGCAACATGCAGAAGAAAGAACCTGCACCACTTTCTTACACCATACACAAAAATAAACTCAAAATGGATGCAAGAACTAAATGTAAGGCAGGAATCCATCAAAATCCTAGAGGAGAAAACAGGCAACTACCTCTTTCTTACTTGACATGTCTCTGGAAGCAAGGAAAACAAAGGCAAAAATGAACTATTGGGACCTCATCAAGATAAAAAGCTTCTGCACAGCAAAGAAAACAATCAGCCAAACTAAAAGGCACCCAACAGAATGGGAGAAGATATTTGCAAATGACATATCAACTAAAGGGTTAGTATCCAAAATCTATAAAGAACTTATCAAACTCAACACCCAAAAAACAAATAATTCAGTGAAGAAATGGGAAAAAGACATGAATATGCACTTTTCCAAAGAAGACATCCAGATGGCCAACTGACACATTAAAAAATGCTCCACATCACTCATCATCAGGGAAATACAAATCAAAGCCACAATGAGATACCACCTCACACTTGTCAGAATGGCTAAAACTAACAACTCAGGCAACAACAGATGTTGATGAAGATGCAGAGAAAGAGGATCTGTTTTGCACTGTTGGTGGGAATGCAACCTCTCTGGAAAACAGTATGGAGTTGCCTCAAAATAGAATACCCAAAATCCAACGATTGCACTAATAGGTATTTATCAAAAAGATACAAAAGTGCTAATTTGAAGGGGCACATGCACCTCAATGTCTACGTCAATGCCAGCAACAGCCAAAGTATGGAAAAAGCCCAAATATCCATCAACTGATGAATTGATAAAGATGTGGTATATCTATCTATGTATCTATCTATGTATCTATCTATCTATCATCTATCATCTATACACGCACACACACACACGAATATTACTCAGCCATCAAAAAGAATGAAATCTTGCCATTTGGAACAAAATGGATGGAACTAGAGTGTATTATGCTAAGTGAAATTAGTCAGTCAGAGAAAGACAAATATCAGATGATTTCACTAATATGTGGAAATTGAGAAACAAAACAGATGAATATAGGGGAAGGGAAGCAAATATAAGATAAAAACAGAGAAGGAGACAAACCATAAGAGACTCTTAAATACAGAGAACAAACTGAGGGTCGTTGGTGGTGTTGGGTGGAGTGATGGCCTAAATGGACGATGGGCATTAAGGAGGGCACTTGTTGGGATGAACACTGGGTGATATATGTAAGTGATGGATCATTAAATTTCATTCCTGAAATCATTATTACACTATATGTTAACTAACTTGGATTTAAATTTTAAAAAAATACCATGTGATAATCTCAATAGATGCAGAAAATGCTCTTGACAAATAAACACCTTTTCATATAAAAACCCGCAACAATTAAGTATAGAAAAAAATGTAGCTTAACATAACAGAGTATATGTGACATGTTCACAGCTAACATTGTAACGAATGATGAAAGCTGTAAAAGTTCTTCCTCTAAAATCAGGAACAAGACAAGGGTGCCTATTCTCAGCACTCCTATTCAACATAGTACTGGAAGTCCTACTCAGAGCAATTAGGCAAGAAAAGGAAATAAAATTCATCCAAAGTGAAAAGGAATAATTGTTTCTTTTTGTCAATGATGTCAGATCTTATATACAGAAAACCCTAACAACCCCACCAAAATACTGTTAGAACTAATAAGTAGATTCAGTAAAACTGCAGGAAAAAAATCAATATACAAAATTCAACTGTATTTCTATACACTAACAATTAAATAACTGAAAAGAAATTCAGAAATCAATCCATTTAGGAACCATCAAAAAGAATACAATACTTAGAATTAAATTAAACCAAAGGAGGTTAAAAAAAATTGTACAATAAAACTATAAGACACTGAAGAAAGAAATTGAAGACAAATAAATGGAAAGATATTCCGTGTTCATAGAACAGATAAATTAATATTGCAAAAGTGTCCATATTACTCAAATGGATCTATAGATTCAAAGCATTTCCTCAAAAATTTCAATGGCAGTTTTCAGAGAAATAGAAAAAAAGCACTTCTAAAATTTGAATAGAACCACAAAAAATTTTGAAGAGTCAAAACAATCTTAACAAAGAAGAATAAAGCTGAAGGCACCACTCTTCTGGAATTGTAATCTATATGTAAAAGCTATAATAATCTAAACAGTACAGAACTGACATAGAAACTGACATAGTGATAAACATATAGATAAAAGAATATAATAGCCCAGAAATAAACCCACACTCATATGGTCAACTAATCTTTGGCAAGGGCACCAAGAATGCATAATGAAAAAAAGAATAGTCCCTTCATTAAATGGTGTTGGGAAAATTGAATATCTACACACCAAAGAATGAAACTCAGCCCCTATTTTATGCCATTCACCAAAATGAACTCAAAATGGATTAAAGACTTAAATGTAGGCTCTGAGACTGTGAAACCCCTAGAAAAGAAAACATAGGAAAAATTCTCCTTGACGTGGATCTTGCCATTAAATTTTTGAATATGGCACCAAAAGCAGGTTAGAGCCATCCTAAAGTTTTTGTGATTTCATTAATCATAAATACTGCTTCAAAATTCTCAAATAAAGACTTATTTCCAACTCTCAAAAACAAACAAACGAACAACCACAGCCACAAGAACAACAAAGAGTAGCACTGATCAACCCTGGATTGTACCTTTAGTTTTCGTTCAACTGTGTTTTTTCATGTCTCAAGGCATCACTGGTTCTACCAATTAGTAGAATAGTGGACGAAGGGATTAAAAAAAAAGTTTCTATATTTCTAAGAAAAGGCTCATTTTTCTGCAGCCATGGTAACAGTTGACCACCAGTTTGAAATCATCTAATTGATTAATGGCAGCATCTCAACCCTACAGTTTCCTACCAGTACACAGTTCACTTATTACAGCCTCCCATCCAGTGACAGACACGTACTTCTGAAAGTCAGCGGATGGGCAAAGCCTCACGTCCCTGTCCAAGCTTCAGAAATTCAGCCATTCTGCAACAGTCACAATCTGGTCACCTTTCCACAGCCAAGAGGCAACGAACCCATAAAATATACCATCCTCAAAAAACCTCAAATCCCCAAACTCCTGCTTCCCCACATCCTTGCTTTGCTGTGTCTAATGTTCATAACACATACTTGCTTACATAGAACATAAATCAGGCTTTTGTTCCATGTGGCTCTTGCTACAACACTTGTTGCCATCTGTCTCTTCTCCATTATTTCTAAGCACTGTGAGAATACAAAGATCTCCTGCAGGCCAGTCACCAATCCTCCATGCTGCCACGCACCACAAAGCCCTTCGTGGGGGTTTAGTGGACGGGAATATCTCTGCACATGAGACTTTTTCAGAAGCACAGAAGAATAACCAGTACAGCTGTGAAAATCTCCCTGTTTTTCAAAAATTATTGCTAGTTTGGACCGCGTTGTCACACCTGAATCTATTATTTCATTTTTACCTACTTTCTATTATATTTTCAAACGGCATATTTACTTCCTAATGAAATAATTTTAGCATGTCCTCGGGTGTCTCGTCTCCTTCACCACCATTCTAACACTACCTAGACTTCACATGCATACTAAATGGACTTTCTGTTTGACTCATTGTGTCCATATTCCTCCTGTTATAATTTCCTCTTGGGCTTCTTTCAAAATTCACAAGCCATTTACCAAAGTCTTGTCGTGTTTGTATGATATACCCCTTACACCACGTTCTGACATTGGTGGCCATTTTTCTTAAGTGTGTCATCCACAACAGTTTCCAATGTGATTATGTTTGTGGCAGATTTCTAGAGACTTCGATGTTAGAGAGTATTTTTAACATGCTCTTGTATTTGAATGACGGTTTGGTTAAACATTCAATTCTAGAGCCTAAGAGTTATGTTTGTTTCCTTAAAGCTTTCTGACGGATTTTCTACTCATCTCTAATATGGAATTTGCCCCTTCCTCAGTACTGAGACCAGAGTGCCTTTACATGTAGAAAGAGCTGGACCAGAATGCTTTGGAGGAATTCTATAACAATGGAAAAATAAATTGGCAGTCTATACATTTTAGTTGTGTTTTTTTTAAGAATTTTTTTATGATTAGTATGAAGTAGCTAAACTGTTAAGCTTTTAGTGCAGGAACGCATTCTCTAGAACGCAGATTTTGCATGAAATGCACACATTTGCGATTCAGAAACGCCCTCATGAAAGCCCAATTCTGTACTTATTTGTGTTGAATTTGGTAGCACTTATTCCAATGAACTACCTCCAACATTACTTCTCTTTATTTTTATTAGCCCTAAGATATCAATTCTTATTAGCCAAAGCATATTTTCAAACAAGTAACAGAGATTAAAAGGGGATAGAAAAACAAAACAAAACAAAAACAAACAAAAATAAAACCCTCTATCATTCTAATAAAACAGAGGAAAGGAAGGGAAAATTGAAACGTCAAAAAGCAAGATATAAAAAGATCACACAAATATGGCAGAGATAAGATAAAATTAAATATATTTATATTTTATATATTATATATATATTATTTTTATTTTTTAATTTGAGAGAGAGAGAGAGAAAGCAATTGTAATCAGGGGACAGGGGCAGAGGGGGAGAGAGAGAGAGAGAGAGAGAGAGAGAGAGAGGGAGATAGAGAGACAGAGAGAGAATCTTAAGCAGGCTCCATGCTCAGGACAGAAGCCAACACCGGGTTCAATCCTCTGACCCTGGGATCATGACTTCAAATCAAGAGTTGCACACTCAACTGACCGAGCCACTCAGGTGTCCCCTTATATATATATATATATATATATATATATATATATATATATATATTCTTGAACATACAAAACTCTCAATAAAAATTAGCAATTATTATCTATTGATCATATTCATCAACGTCGAAAACAGGGAATCAAAACCAAGGTGTACGTTGGACAGAGATAGTTTAACAGGGGAGAAAGGATACCTGTGTCAGGAGACCATGATGGCAGCTGTGGGGGTGAGGAAGAGCCCCCAAAGAAGGAACATACTTGGAAACAGGCTCCTTGCCAGAGTTCGGACTCAGCCATCCCTGGAAAAGCAGTGGTGGCTCTCTGAATGTAACCTCCTGAGTTTCCCAGCCCAGAGTTGGTCCAGAACCGGCAGGCAGTTCCCTGGTGTAGGCTAGCCAATGCTAGTGAGTGGGCATGCAGAGAGAGTCTGAGAGCCCGCAGCTCTGTCTAGCCAGTGGCCCAGGGCCTGGATGCACAGTATCTGCGTGGGAAAGTGCTGGAGTGCAGGCTCGGTGAGGCTGGCAGGCGGTGTGAAAAGGGACTTTGGGTATTGGAAGCCTGAGGGTTGCATGGTGTCTGTGTCAGAGGTTTGCAGCCAGGGGGAATCCAGAGAAACAAAGCTTTATTTCCCCATGGTGCGAATTATGTAAGGCGCCTATGATCCTACTTCCCTGGTCATAATCCTTCTTGGAATCTTTCCATAGCGGGACTACAACACTTCCTCACACCTCTTTTTCTATGGAAAGCTACTGTTTACAACACAATACTCTGTATTGTTAGAGATCACAGACTTTGCTCACACCTTTCATAGTACAGCTTAATGGCGGAAACTCACTTTTCAATTCTGTTGTCAAAAGCAACCTGACTGTTATAAATGTGCCACAAAAATCTATCACATTTCCTCCTGAATGAGAAAGCTTTTGACATAAGATGTTCTGTGCCAACACTGCCCTCTTCCCTGAGAGCACCTTGAGAATGTGAGGGGTTATAGGTGTCATTACAGCTACACGAACAAGTGGATGAAATGTGCTCCTCCTGTCTTCTTCAAACACGAGAAGCGATGCTACACTCCAGAAGGGAGGGAGGAAATACCTAAAGCACCTCCATATTGTGGTTATGACTTCTGCATTCTTGAAATCATTAGTAGTAATAGTACCAGAAGATTTTTCCTGGAATCAGCTAGGTAAGACAGATTTTGAGCAAGTGAAACACTATGACTCTTAAAAGATGAACCGAAAACTTCCGCATATACATTAGTCAGAAATTGAAAGGAAAATCTTAAAGAGGAGATGCAGAGGATTTAAAACTCTGAGTTAATTTTGCTTCAAATGTATGACATTGGATGAGTCACTGTACTACGCTGAGCACTCATTTTCTCGTCCCTGACTGGGTTTGATGATTTCTACAGCCTGCAAAATGTAAATTTCAATAACCCTATGAAACATTTTATGTAAATAATAGCAGGAAGGAGAAGTCAATTAGGAAATGTAAGAAATAAAGATTCACTACCATCAGTATATGAGTTCAATACCTTTTATGTTCATGGACACATTTATCAAGATTCAGGGATAAATACATAGACTCTTTTAACTATGCTAAACCAATTAATTAAACAGAAACTAAATTAAGCTGAATTGCTGACAGTGAAGTTAAGAAAAGAAGAGAGAAAAACTTAACATTGAAGTCATTCAGTGACTTCAAGGTCAACTGCCTGTCACTTTTTGGCCATGACGCAAATGCTGACTGTCATCTCTGAGAGTCATTCTGAACTTTGCTGAAGAATATGTTGAAATGCTGAATGCATTCGAATTTTAGTAATAACATTTTTTAACCACTACAGTGTTTGAGTTTATGAAGTATATTTACAATTTATTTATGTGTTTTGTTTACTATTTGCACATTCTGGTCTTTATGGCTTCTTTTTCCTTTTTACAAAACCGGTTAGTGAATATTATGCTCACTTAACAAGAAGAGATAAAATGAGGTTAGGAACTCAGGCCTTGAGGTGAGATCGCCAGGGTGTGAATTCAGACTGCAATAAAATTTAAGGTAAGAAGCGAGTTACTTAATTTTAAGTCCCAGAATGTTCATCTGAAAAATGGGTGTAATAATAGAATCTATGTCATAAAGCTATCTAGGGATTTAGAGATTGGATTGGAATGCTGTTTGAAATAGTGATAAATATTTGTTCACATTATTTTTTTATTTTATTTTTTATTTTTTTTTAATTTACATCCAAATTAGTTAGCATATAGTGCAACAATGATTTCAGGAGTAGATTCCTTAGTGCCTCTTACCATTTAGCCCATCCTGCCTCCCACAACCCTTCCCATAACCCTCAGTTTGTTCTCCATATTTATGAGTCTCTTCTGTTTTGTCCCCCTCCCTGTTTTTATAATATTTTTGCTTCCCTTCCCTTATGTTCATGTTTTTTCTCTTAAAGTCCTCATAAGTACCGCTGTATTTATCTGTTTAATAAAAGTTTCCCAGGCACCCCACCATGCTACAAGAATACTATCTGCTTTGTAGTGGAAAAGTAGCCTACTGGAAATCCAAATGAGAAGAACTAGGGTAGAAGCTTATCTGATGCTCTTGAAGGCATTCTTCTCCAGCTGGATGAATCCACAGTAGAGTAAGGAACAAAGATTGCTTAGTGGGCTTGATTAGCTATGTGATTTGCACAATGACTTGAGACTCAGATTTTTATAATTTAATGGGATAATAGTACTTGAATCCATTAGCATTATAGAGATTAAAGGAAATCGTGCATTTGCTAGCTTTTTGAAAATGTGCAGAGTTACAAGGTGTGTTGGTGATGACCTTACAGTTATAGAGAAAAGAAAATAAATATTGGAGTGACCTCATAGATTTTCTCTTAGATATTTATAAACTGTTGTTTTTACACAACTGAGCTTGTAATTCAGTGATACCATATACCCAAATCATTCAAGCATTAGGAAGAGATGATAGAGCAGTCTCATTGGCTGAAGTACCTGTCAGGTGGATTTATTTATTACCAGTACTTAAATCAATCTTCAAGTGACTTAGATTAGAAATCAATGATTTGTCTTATTACTCTGTTAATTTCTTTTTTTAAATCTTTATAGCAGCACTTTCAACAATAGCCAAATTATGGAAAGAGCCTAAATGTCCATCAACTGATGAATGGATAAAGAAGTTGTGGTTTATATATACAATGGAATACTACTTGGCAATGAGAAAGAATGAAATATGGCCTTTTGTAGCAATGTGGATGGAACTGGAGAGTGTTATGCTAAGTGAAATAAGTCATATGAGAAAGACAGATACCATATGTTTTCAGTCTTATGTGGATCATGAGATATTTAAGACCATGGGGGAGGGGAAGGAAAAAAAAAAGAGAGGGAGGGAGCCAAACCATAAGAGACTCTTAAAAACTGAGAATAAACTGAGGATTGATGGGGGGTGGGAGAGAGGGAAGTGTGGGTGATGGGTATTGAGGAGGGCACCTGTTGGGATGAGCACGGTTTTGTATGGAAACCAATTTGATAATAAATTTCATATTAAAAAAAAGGATCTTAGTAAATAACTAAATCTTTATCTGAATCTATAACAACCTGGTTTCTTAACATGTTTATTTGTTATGATGAAATTAAAGTCTTATATGGCCAGAGAAACTGTTTAGTTTTTTTATTTTGTTTTTCTCTCCTTTTGGTTTGGTTCACGTATGTATCTCTACAGCCAATTTAGGTGTTAAATGTTATAGGCATCCAGTAGCTATTTCTGGAAAGGAAGAAAGAAAGAAAGAAAGAAAGAAAGAAAGAAAGAAAGAAAGAAAGAAAGAAAGAAAGAAAAAAGAAGAAAGAAAGAAAAAGAAAGAGAAAGAGAAAGACAGAGACAGACATTTTAAAATAATGTAATATCTCTGGAGATGGAGGGAGGGAAACAGATGATAATGACAAGACAAAAAAAGTGGTAATAATGTAATGCTAGATGTAGAAATAAAACACAAACACATAAACCTCTAAACACAAACCTGTAAAACAAATATATAGTGGTTCTATTCTGATGAACATGTAAGTGCTTATATGCTTACGTATGTACATAGGGATAGAACAAATTGGAGTTTAATAAAACAAACATCAGGATTAATTTTGTCATTTATTTTGCAGGAGTGATTAAATTATATATAGATATTTATTAATGTATATTAAATTACATATAGCTTTACTTTTGTAGCTATTCTAAATTTTCTACAATTAGGAAATCTTATGTTTATAAATAAAAATTGGAAGCAATGTAAATTTGTATTAGTATAAAGAAAGTTCTACTTTAAAGTTCATCTGTGTACTCTGATTTCATCTGATGGAGGTGATGATCATCACAGTTTCTACTGTTCATATTAATACACAGAATATGAACATATTTTTAAATATTAGAAGTAATATCATTGGCGATTAGGAGCTGTTTGTTTTTGTTTGCATATTTGTTTTTATTTTATTTCATCTTAGTGAGGCAGCATAGCACAAGTTTTAACGGCACAGATTCCAGAGCCAGATTTCTTGGATTTGTAAACCAGTTCTGTCATTTCCTAGTAATGCTCCTGGGCACTTAGTTAACCTCTCCAGGCTTACATTTCCTTTACCGCCCTCCGGGGGCCGTTTGGACCGTGTGTGAGTTAGTAGATGTAAAGTACGGAGACATGCACCTGTCCCATAAAGAGTACTAAGCCAGGGATGCCAGACTGACAAAATAATTTTTTTTGCACACGACCGAATATGCCCAACTCTCCAAAAAGTGTATCTCTGTTTCCCCATTTCTATTTCCAATTTAAATATGTCTCAAATCAAAAGGGTAGGGTCAACTGCCCACTGTGTATAATCAGACTGCAAGCTTCTCTGAGAAATACGACATGTCCGACTAGAACTTGCTCTGTGTCAAAGTTATTGTAGTTCTCTGGGTTCAGCTAACAAATGCCAAACTTCTACAGCATATTTAAATCTTATAAAACTCTGGATAAAGATATTTGTTGTAATTTTTTTGAATAGATGTTTTCTTAAATAGTCTTCAAACTGAAGTCCACACGCCACACTTTGATAGTTACATGTGTTGTATGTTTCTGGTGTTACTTTCAGAAACACCCACTTCCCCCAGCGGGGAGGGGGGGTGAGGGGGAGAGGGGTGTCCTTTCATATGAATTTGACATTTTGTTGGTGTTTCATTTTTCTTCAGTCGGACGAATATATTTTTCATCTCTGTCCTATTGCACGTTGTCCACAATAGCATGATAATTTGTAGTTTTCATTTTACCAGGTATCACAGTTACTTGTTTATAAGGTTTTCTCCTCCACTAGTTTCTCTGCTACTATACAGCCTGCCTCATTTTCATTTTCTTCTAGCACAGAAATGAGAACTTTGTTCTACACATAGTGTCGGTGTTCCATTTGTGTTGTTGGATAGCTGACTGACTAAATAAACATGAAATCATAAATACTGACTCTCAATCTAAGAATTATAGTTGATTGTACTGATGTTTCAAAATATATCAATTGCTCAACTTCCTAGAGCATCTGCACTTATGACCCTTAGCACTTCTGGCAGTACCGAGTAAACAAGACAATGCAAACTGAGATAATGGGACAGCTTAGAGGGAAGATAAAGAAATGGAATCTTCTGCAACTGTAAGGAAAGTATTTGTGACATTCACGTTACTAAAGTAAACTGTCCTGTGTGTATGAATGTGGACTGTGGCAAACACCATCCGGTAATTACACCCAGTTGCTAATTTAAAACTGGCACTACAAAAGTAATTTATTATAAATAATTAAAAGACTTTCCCCATCATAGCTCTTTCCATCATAATGAGCCAATTATTCTTTGCTATCTAAATTTACTGAACCTCAAGGACAAGCAGAGAGGCCAGTTAAAATTATAGTCACAATGAAGCTAGCATGCTGTTTTCCCTGTGTAATTTTTCACAGTATATTTTGTAAATTAAAGATTTTATACAGCTGTAATAATATTAATGGCTGACAATTACATTTTATATGGTTAATAAAAAGCCATGTATAAAACATATAGTGAGACATTAGCTCGTAGCAGTTAAGATGTGGCCTCTAAAGTAATTCTGTATAGTTTTAGAACTTAGTTGTGCAACTTTAAGCTCAGTAACTTGAAAAGTAACACATAAGTTTTGTGCTCTAGTTTTCTCATCTACAAAATGGGAAAATAGCTTTTGCTCCCTGATGGGACTTGTGAGAGGACTAAAAGCTATAATATTCAGAGTTTTTCCTATAATATCTGACATTAAAAAGCATTGAATATATATCAATAATAATAATGATTCTTATTGTATAAACTCATCTACTCAAGAGAAAATAAAACACAGGGATATTCAATTTCAAGATGATAATATGGAATAATACATGTATTTCTCCATTTCCGAAAGATCATAATATAAAACAAAGAAAAACATAAATAACAAAGAAAGATAATTGCAAGAAACCAGAAACTCAGAAATGTTCAAAAGTATCAAAAACAAAGAAATCAGATTATAGATAAAAGCCGTAATTGTTGATCATTTGACAAAGAAAAAAAATACATCGTAGAATTAAGGACCATTTTAAGAAACCAAAAGAAAATCCCCTGAACCCAGAGTTTAAGGGGCTGGTAGCATGGGTCATCTGGTATTATCCAAGTTATCTTCATGCTTTCATCAGTAGTCAAGTGCAACAATGTTTCTTTAAAGGGATAGATAGATTTGAATTATCTTTTGAAGAACAAAAGAAACATATTGGATTCATAAATTTCTATGCATGGCTTTTTAATTGAGAATATTATTAACAAAATTATAGATTCAGCTGCAGGTTGAAGAAACTATGCAAAGAAATCCCATGTATACTTTATCCAGTTTTTTCCAATGGTAACATGCTCAAACTATCACAACCAGGTTATTGGCATTGGTACAATCTTCTGACCTTATTCAGGTCTCCTAGTTTAGTTGTGCAAATGTGTGTGTTTTGTGTGTATTTTTAATTCTATAAAATTTTGTCATGT
This sequence comes from Panthera pardus, assembly GCF_024362965.1. NCBI lineage: Eukaryota > Metazoa > Chordata > Mammalia > Carnivora > Felidae > Panthera > Panthera pardus. Next base: position 78,311,158 of record NW_026526710.1, on the reverse strand, counting down.
GTAGGTTTGTGTATCCATCATCACAGAGGAAACACAAAATAATACCATCATCACAAAGTGCATGGAGTTTCCCTTTTATAACTCACCTCCTTCCTGCACTCCAACCCCTTGTCCCCAACACCTCATAACTACTAATTGCTCTCCATATCTAAAATTTTGTCATTTACAAAATGATATACAAATAGAACCATAATGTGCAACTATTGAAACTGATTTTGTTTTCTTTCACTCAGCATAACTCCGTGGAGATTCATCCAACATGTTATGGATATCAACAGTTAATTCCATTTTATTTCTGGGTAGTATCCCAAGGATGTCTATATCACAGTTTATTTAACCATTCACCCACTGAAGTTCACTTGCTCCCGATTTGGTGCTATTACAAATGTGACTGGATGAATAATCTCCACCCCCACCCATCTACAACTCTGAATTCCCTCAACTTCGAATATGTGATTGAATAAGGCATTCTGAGATGGAAAGATCCTCCTGGGTCATCTGGTTGGCCAATATATGCAATCACAAGTAAGTTTACAAGAGAGAGAGAAGGGAGATTACAAGGAGGAAAAGGATGACCACAATGTTACCAGAGAGGGAGTCAGAGGTTCAGGGATCTGGATGCCAGACCAGCAATGTTGGCCACCTTGCAGAAGCTGGAAGAGGCAAACAGCAGATTCTTTCCCCTAAAAGCCCTGGAGGGAGTGTGGCCCTGCTGATACCGTGATTTTGGCCAAAGGATGCCAATAGAGGATTTCTGGCTTCTGGAACTGGGATAGAATAAATATCTATTGTTTAGAGCTACCAGGTCTGTGATCATTTATTACAGCAGCAACAAGAAACTAAACAATGAATTAATCTGCTATAAACATTCCTGTAAAGGATTTTTTGGGAAAATAAATTTTAATTTCCCTGGGACAAATGTCTAAGAGTGCAACTGTTAGGTTATGTGGAAATTGTGTCTTTAGTTTTATAAGAAACTGCCCAAATTTTCCAAATGGCTGTACCATTAGACAATCTCATCAGCCATGTATGTGTGATTCACATCCTTGCTAGAATATGAGGCTGTCGCTATTTTTAAATGGTATCCTTTGTGGTAAGTGTGTAGTAATATCTCATTGCAGATTTAATTTGCATTTTCCTAATTGGTAGTGATACTGAACATGTTTTCAAGTGCTTATTCACCATCTGCACATTGTCTCCACTGAAATGTTTATGTCATTTGCCCATTTTCTGATTAGACCATTTATTTACTGCTAGGTTTTAAGAGTTTTTAGACATTCTAGGTACTGGTCCTTTTTCAGATATGTGGTCTATGAATGTTTTCTCCTAGTCTGTAGCTTGCCTTTTCATTTTTTTAATGGTGACTTTCACAGAACATCATTTTCATTTCGACAAAGTCCAATTTATCAATTTGTCCTTTTATTGATCTAGTTTGTCAGGTTTAAGAATTTTGTTCTCATCTTTCCTCCATTGAATTGCTTTTTCACTTTGTTAAAAATCAGTTGGGCATATACATGCAGTTCTACTTCTGGATTATCTGTTCTGTTCCATTAACCCATGTGTCTGAGTCTGTACCAATACTACACTGCCTTGATTATTTTAGATATATAATCATTAATATTGTGTTCAATGATTCATCCTACTTCATCCTTCTTTTTCAAGATTTTTCTAGGTAATCTACAGCTTATCCTTTTCCCTATAAATTTTAGAATACGATAACATTGACAGATCCCAAATTTTAGAATATAATAAACTTATCTATAAAGGCAAAAATCATTTCCGGGCTTTTGATAGCAATTACGCTGAACCTATAGATAACTTTTATTATGCCACGTCCTTCCATTCCATGAACACAGTGCATCTCATTTTTTAGGATTTGTTTTACTCCTTCCATCAACATACTATAATTTTCAATTCAAAGAACCTACCCATGGTTAGCTAAGTTTCCACCTAAGTGTTGGTTTGTCAATTACAACAAATATACTCCAATATTTGCAAGAGCTTAATAATAGAGGAAACTCTGGGCTGATGGAGGAAGGTGGGAAAAATATGTGGGACTCTGTGAACTTGTTTATAAATTTTTTTTAATGCTTATTTATTTTTGAAAGAGAGACAGAGTGCAAGAGGGTGAGGGGCAGAGAGAAAGGGGGACAGAGAATCTGAATCAGGCTCCAGGCTTGGAGCTGTCGGCACAGAGCCCGACCCCGGGCTCGAACTCACAAACTGAAGTCAGATGCTTAACCAAGTGAGCCACCCAGGCGCCCCTCTGTATACTTTTTAAATTTTTTTCTGTAAACCTAAAATTGCTATAAAATAAAATATATTAATTAAAATATGAAGAATGGAATATTCATATAATTATAATTAGGCACTCCAAATCAGACAATGGCACAAGAAAACAAATAGGTAATTATATATTTAATAATACTTAATTCAAAATTTTACCATTATCATCATCATCTTGGAATTTAATTTCTGCAGAGAATGAAATACAACCAGAGAATCAATGATATCAAAACAGCAGTGGAAGCTGTATAATATTAGATGTCATAACTTAGTTTTATAAGAGACTGCCATGTGCAGGCAAATATCATATATGTGCTTGGGCAAAAGGAATAGATTCTCAAATACAGAAGAAATCTTATTCACATCCACTATGTAAAGAAACAGTAACGTAAAATAATAAAATTGGTCATATGTGTTTAGAGAAACAGAGCAAGAAATTTTAAATTTAATATTTCACATGAAATGATTTAGGTAAAATCCCATCATTGAATCTTAAACTTTTGTCTAAACATTTACCAACTACCAGTTGTGAAGTTTAGTCAAATTTCCAACTTTTTTTAAAAGTAGAAAATATAGGCAATAAATACAAACAGTAATAAAATTTGGTTAAGCTCTAGAATATTTAAAAAATGAAAAAAAAAAACTTGAATGCTGTGTTAAGAAATGAACATACTATGTAATGTGCTATTCTTTATCAGGAGGATTATGAAAGAGATAATTTAAGAATTTTACTTTTATTTTCACATTTTCTATATATGTAAGATAAACTACTACTGGAAAGCAAATAAGATATAGATTTTTAAACCAATACATAAAAAACAGACTCAACAAAAGATGATGTGGTTCCCAAGACTTCCTAGGGAACGAGGGCTGATGTTCCTTCCATCTCTGGACCATAATCCTGACAACATAGCCCATTCAGTTTCCTCGCCTTTGTTAAAATCAGCTACTACACCTGTATTTGCTTTCTGTTACCTCCTCTAGTTCATTTGCCCTTGTTGGATCGTGGATTTTTAAAGCTATTTGTCTAATTGTATTATTTATTCTCATTTTATATATGACAATTACAACTCAAGGTAATTAAAAGAGTCGGACATTAATAAGCCAGGATTAGTATTGTGCTTACATATTATCAGAGGAAAAATCCGTAAAGTATGAAAACTTTTCACCAGAGCACTTCGTGTGGCTGTAATTAATGAGGAGCAAGACTTCTCCTAAGTGCCAAGCACATTGACTGTGATGTGAGTGGTGGCCTTTGGAACTGTGCAGGCCACAACCTGCGGGAACAGAAGCGGAGGCCTTGTTTGGTTTGAACCCTGAGTTCCCCATTGGTGTTTAATCCATAATAAGTCCCTAACGGAAACAACATTCTAAATGGGAAAGTATTAGATTGAGGGAAGAAATATATCTCTCTTACAAATATGGTTAGTAAGCTTGCTGCCTTGTTATTTAATTCTCAGAGGTTACTGATATCAGGTGTTACTGATGGAATTTCTATGCAGTATGCTTCAGGGGTAACACCATAAAGGGAGCACAGGCATTAAACACAAAGTATAAATTAGAATGGAGCATAATACTATAATCATGATACACAAATATCCTTATTAAAATAACAATAGTAAAACCAACAGTGATAATAATCACATTACATAATAACAGTAACACCCTACCTTTGCTGTGTACTTCTCTACTAGCCAATGCTCTAAGGAGATTATCCATACCATGCACACACACACACACACACACACACACACACACACACACACACACGTGTTTAATTCTCAGACTAATCCCATGGGGACTTTGCCTTTACATCATTAGTCATTCCCCCTGTTTCCAACGTACTGAGCTGCAACAGTTCATGAAACTATATTTTAAAGCATCTTCTAAACTAGGAGAGCAGATTAGAATTTAGTAGGTTTATTACAATTATTGTGCACTATATTTCACAACTTTTTAGCTATTTTGTTAAAATTTGGAGGTTCATAAATAAATCACAAGAAGAATAAAAACACTCAAATAGAGCACATATGCTGCAGGAACCATTTGTACTTATTTGTCAACCTTTCTTTCTTCAATGACTGAGAAAAGTTAAAAAGTACTGAATAGAATCTGAATAAGCATATATTTATCTCCTAATTCTATCAATGATAATACATTCATTTGGTAAACTAAGTCTTACTATGTAGGGGTAGTTCTTTAAAATTATACCATCCATACAATTAAAATTATTTAGAAACAAGTTCTGAGACAACTGCATATTAGCATTGAAGAAAGGTAGTTTGCATCTGGAGAGAAAAGTACTTTGGCAGTTACTGTGATTTTCTTCTCCCAATTAGGTTAGTCAAATATGAAGACTCAAAGGGAAAATGTTATGTTGTTAGATTGTTAGAAATTAGTGGTTTCTGGTGGAAAATTCCTCTTTCTTCATCACTTATGTGTTTTTAAAGCTAGAAAACCACATTATTATTATATCCCTAAACCCAGTGCTATTCAGTGGAATACAGCAGCAGATTCAAATATGAAATTCTTAAGTATGGCTCTGATAACAAAATCAATCTTGGCCATGTAATTCTTACCAAGTCTTTTATTTCATGTACCCCATTTCCAGTTTTCCTTCTGGCTTCATTTTTTTACCTGCCTTTCAAGCCCTTTTGATAATCAAATCACTAAACACCATTCACTCCTTGCACTTCTGGGGATCAGATCTGTCACTGCCTGATAAACCTTTTTGCTCAGCACTGATTTTGATTCATGCCTGAGATGTCAGAGCCTAAAAGGACAATTCTACTTTCACTTTTCAGAGCCAGCTTCAATATCGACTTTAATTGAGTAGATAGTATTTAATATAGTTCTCTTCCAGTAGGCAATAATCTTTTACCCCAAGGTTCTCTGGTTTATATTGAACAAAGGAATGCTGACTCAGAGGTTTTTGTTTCCTTTTGTCTTTACCCTGGCTACCACTTTAACTTGCCTTGAGAAAAAGAGTTTTACAAGTTGAAATTCCCATACTTGCCAAAAATACAAACCTTAGGAAAAACATTTCTTAATGTTTTAAAGGTAATTGAGATTAATTTTTAAATTATTCTATTTATTTTTTTTTTTTTTACTGTTTTAATGCTATTTGTATTTGACAAAGAGAGAGAGGCAGTGCACGAGCAGGGGAAGAGCAGTGAGAGAGGGAGACATAGAATCCAAATCAGGCTTCAAGCTCTGAGCTTTCAGCACAGAGCCAGACATGGGGCTCAATCCCAGGAACCATGAGATCATGACCTGAGCTGAAGTGAGATGCTTAAGCACCTGAGCCATCCAGGTGCCCCAAATTATAATTACTTTAAATTTAAAAAGTAAGTTTATTTATTTGTTTTGAGAGAGACAGAGCAGGCAGGGGAAGGGCAGAGAGAGAGAGAGAGAGGGAGAGAGAGAATCCCAAACAGGCTCTGCACTAAGAGTGCAGAGCCCAACGTGGGGCTTGAACTCATTAACCATGACATGAGATCATGACCTGAGCTGAAACCAACAATTGGCGTCTTAACCGACTGAGCCACTGAGGTGCCCCTATTTTAATTTTTTAAGAAGGCTTCATGCCCAATGTGGGGCCATGTGTGGGGCATGAATTCATGACCCTGAGATCAAGACCCTGAGCTGAGATCAAGAGTTGGATGCTTGGGGTGCCTGTGTTGCTTAGTCAGTTGAACGCCTAGCTACTGCTTAGGTCATGATCTAATAGTTTGTGAGATCAAGCCCTGCATGAAAATTAATGACAGACTTAACAAAGAACCAGAAAAGTGTCAGCAAAGAAATAGAAAACTGATTATGGACATTATGGAGAAAAAAGAGAAAATACTTAGGATTTAGAGGGAAGTAAAAAAAAAAAAAGTTCTTCGAATTGACACCAAAAGCACAATCAATAATAAGAAACATTGATAACTTGGTCTTCATCAAAATTAAAAATGTTTATTCTGCCAAAATTTTCTGTTAAAAGAATGAAAAGATAAGTTATAGTCAAGGAGAAAATACTTTGTAGACCACATTATCTGAGAAAGGACTAGTTTCTAGAATGTATGAAGACCTCAAACTCACTGGGGAAACAAATAAATAATCTAATTAGAAAATACGCAAGAGGGGCACCTGGGTGGCTCAGTCGGTTGAGCATCTGACTTCAGCTCGGGTCATGATCTCACAGTTCGCGAGTTCGAGCCCTGCATCAGGCTGTGTTGATGGCTCAGAGCCTGGAGCCTGCTTCAGATTCTGTGTCTCCCTCTCTCTGTGCCCCTCCCCACTCATGCTCTGTCTCTCTCTGTCTCTCAAAGATGAATAAACGTTAAAAAAATTTTAATTAAAAAAAAAAAAAGAAAATGCGCAAGACAGGTACCCAGATGGCTCAGTTGGTTAAGAGTCTGGCTCTTGATTTTGGCTCAGGTCATGGTCACACAGTCTTGAGACTGAGCCCTACATCAGATTTCACGCTGACAGTTTGGAGCCTACTTGGGCTTCTTTTTTTCCCTCTCTCTCTGCCCCTCCTCCACTCATGTGCATGCTCTTTCTGCCTCTCAAAATAAAGAAATAAACGTAGAAATAAAAGAAAATGAGAAAAAGACATGAGATATTTCATTGATGATTATATACATATGGTGAATAAGCACATGAAAGTGTATTTAATATTGTTAGCCATTAGGAAATGCAAAATAAAATCACAGTGAGATATCACAACACATCTACCAGAATGGCTAATTTAAAAAAAAAATGACAGCACCAAATTCGGCAAAGGCGATTTAATTTAATGTGGGTGACAATGCAAAATGGTACAATCACATTTAGAAACATTTTGGCAAATTTATTTACATAAAACTAAATATTTAATATACACAACTCAGTAATTGCTAAACAAAAACTATGAGTGAAAAAAATAATCCTAAAATTTTATACATTGTATGGTTCCATTTATGTATTTTAGAAATTACAAAATAATAGAAATTGTATAGGTTAGAGGCTGCCTGGAGTTCAGTAAGAGGTAAGGAAGAGAGGAATATGGATGTGGCTTTTTTTTTAAGTTTATTTCTTTATTTTGAGAGCTAGAGAGAGCAAGTACACGCAGGGGAGAAGTAGAGACAGAGGGAGAGAGAATCCCAAGCAGGCTCTGTGCTGTCAGTGCAGAGCCTGATGTAGGGCTCATTTCCACAAACCATGAGATCATGACCTGAGCCAATATCAAGAGTCGGGCACTTAGCTGACTGAGTCACCCAGGTGCCCCTGGATGTGGCTTTTAAAGGCTAACATGAGAAATCTTTGTTGTAGGATAATACTCTAAGTCATGGCCATGTCAGTGTCAGTATCCCAGTTGTGATGTTGTACCGTAGTGCAAGATGTTACTATTGGGAGAAGCTGGGTTGAAGGTACACTGAATTTCTGTATGATTTCTTGCAAAGTGCATGTGAATCTACAGTTTAATAAGTTTTTTAACACAAAATATTATCTGTATGGATCTGTAAATATTAATTGTCTTTGTTTCTACTGCTTCTGTAAAAAAAATTGATACAAATTTGATGGTTTAAACAACATAAATTTAGTTTCTGTAGGTCAGAGTCCCAAACAGGTTACATTACTCTGAGGCCAGCATGGAGTGTTGATGGGGCTACTCTGTCTATAAAGTCTCTGTGGTACAATCTGTTACCTGATCTATTCCAACTTCTAGAGCTGCATTCCTTGACTCATGGCCTCTTTCCCATCTTTGAAGCCAGGAAAGTAGTATCTTCAAACCTGTCTCTGATCTCTACCTGTGCTTCTGTCACCACATTGCATTCTGCTCCTCTGATCGTCATCCCTCTTATACAAACACCCGGGATTACATTGGATCCACCTGAAATCCAGGTTAATCACGTCTGCAAAGTGCCTTTTGCCATGTAAGGTTACATTCACATCCCCTGGGTATTAAGATGCAGCCCTCTTAGGGAAATATTATTTAGTTTACCGCACAGCTAATAATAAAATTTCAGAAATATTATTCATGAGGTCATGGCCTACATTGTCAAAGGTTAGCTGAAACTGAATTCAAATGGTAAAATAATTTAAAATGTGCATATTTCTCTAAACGGAAACTATAGTGTATAAATGAGAAAAATCATTAATTTTTGGTAAAGTTAAAGGTGACTTCTAAGCCTGTAAAGTCATCAATAATATGTTTAAGGATCTATTTTAGTAACATGAACTAAAACCAGGTTTAACACACATGACACAAATAAATTGCCACTTTATTATAAGGGAAATCATGATTATATTCTTAAGGAAAAATTTGAAAGCATATTTCATCAGTTAGATGTGCTAGTATATATATTCAATTGTATGGTTCAATTATCAGTGGGGTTTCAATATAACAAGGAAGTTTGCAAGTTTGAAAGATAAAGCCTGTTTGTTCTACTTTAACCTTTATATACTGAAAAAGAAAATACCAGAAACTCCCCAAAGGAAGCATAATTAATTTGATAAACAGCCTTTATTGAAAATATTTGTAGAGATTTTTCTTCAGGGTACATTGCATTTGAAGTGTAACTTAATGGAATTAATTAAAGTTCCATTTGAGGTGTCTAACCTGAGTCACTGTTTGTTTGTTTGTTTTGGTTATTTTCATTTTTTATCTGGTCCATGGCCACATCTAATAGAATATAATACGGTAGCAACTTGTCTGTCTGTACAATTAATTGAAAAAATAGGTTTTAAGATGTGTATGAGCATTAAAATTTAAAAAGCTAGAAATCCCCTGGCTGCTGTTAACAAAATTGCATTCTTATATATGCTAAGTTTCTAGAAGAGTTTGAAAAGTTAACTTCATTTTCTATGTTTGGGTCAAAATATTCTTTTTTACATTTGTTGCTTCAGTCATGTAAGATCAGCAATGTAGCAACTATATAGAGATATTTAGTAGATGGGCATACTATCTGGCTTCAATAAATGTGCCTTATTTCTCCCACTTTTCAATGCAGTCAATAAAATAAAAAGACTTCTCAACTCCTTTGTCATTCTGCTTTCTCCTGTTTGCCCAAAGTTGAGCTAATTCAGTGTAATCTGTAGCTAGAAAAATAATTTTTTATGCTCATAGATTGGAAAAATTAGTCTTAATTGGAACTGCCTGAAGTAATGTACAACTTCAATGTAATTCCTGTAAAAAATCCAATGACGTTTTTTACAGAAACAGAATAAACAATCCTAAAATTTGTGTAGAACCACAAAAACCCTGAAGAGCCAAAGAAAATAGGAGAAAGATGCACAAAGCTGGAGGCGTCACACTCCCCAATTTCAAACTATATCAGAAAGCTATAATTAATCAAAACAGGATAGAATTGACATAAAAACATGCAGAACAATGGAACAGAATAGGGAGACAGGAAAGAAACCAACACATACATGCTCAATTAATTTATGATGAAAGAGCCGACAATACACCATGGGAGAAAGATAGTCTCTTAAATAAATGCTGTTGGGGCAGCAGAACAGCCACACGCAAGACTGAAACTAGACCCATATCTTACACCATTCACAAACATTAATTAAAAATAGATTAAAGGCTTGAAGGTAAGACTGAAACAAAAAACTCTTGGAAGAAAAAAAATTATATATGAGGGTAGGCTACTTGACATTGGTCTTGGCAATGATTTTTTGGATTTGACACCAAAGGAAAGGCCACAGAAGCAAAAATAAGCATGTAGGACTACATCTAAAAATCTTAAAAAAATATTTTTAATGTTTATTTATTTTTGAGAGAGAGAGAGAGAGAGAGCAGGGGAGGGGCAGAGAGAGAGGGAGACACAGGCTCCAGGCTCTGAGCTGTCAGCACAGAGCCTGATGCAGGGCTAGAACTCAGGAACTGTAAGATCATGACCTGAGCCGAAGTTGGATGCTTAACCAACTGAGCCACCCAGGTGCCCAAACTAAAAATCTTTTGCACAGCAAAGGAAGCCACCAACAAAATGAAAAGAGAGCCCACCAAATGAGGGAAAATATTTGCAAATCATATATCTGATACGAGGTTAGTATTCAAAATATATAAAGAAATCATATAACTGAATGGCAAAAAAACATAAAATAAAATACAAAACTGATTAAAACATGGTCAGAGGATCTGAATAATTATTTTTCCAAAGAAGACTTACAAATGGGCAACAAGTATATGAAAAGATGTTCAACATTACTAATCATCAGGGAAATTCAAATCAAAACCGCAATGAGATATTACCTCATACTTGTTAGAATGGCTACTATTAAAAGGACAAGAAATAAGAAGTGTTGGCGAGGATGTGGTGGTGAAAAGGGAATCCTGGTGCACTGTTGGTGAGAATGTAAATTGGTACAGCCACTATGGATAAAAATATGGAGTTTACTCACAAAATTAAAAATAGATTCAGCAATTTCACTTCTGGGTATTTATCCAAAGAAAATGAAAATAGTGACTAATAGTGACTAATAGTGACTAATAGTGACTAATCAAAATATATATACTTCATGCTCATTACAACATTATTTTCAACAGCCAAGTTATAGAAACAACCTAAGTGTCCATCAATGGATGAATGGATGGATAAATGGTTTAGAAAGTGGTTTCATATCTACACACATAGCTCTGCTATTTATTCCAATAGCATTTCTTACAGAAGAGACAAATAAATAAATTGATAAAAAACATTTTGGATAAAATTAATCAAACTTATGAGCATTCCATTGGTAATATATTTGAATTTGTTTTCAAAAACTAATACTATATGGCATACAGAAAGTTAAGCGGTAGGTGGCCAATTGTCATATTGTTCAATTCAGCTATGTGCATTATGCGGTGTATGGATGTGAAATACTTGCCTAATCAAAAAGTTTTGAACTCACTGAAACATAATTTTGGAAAGGAGTAACTGAACGTGTATATTTAGCTTTCATATTTATCAGTCCCACAGCATGTGAGATACCAGCAATTTGAATTACTATTTCATTTATTTAACATATATTCATGGAGCTCCTACTACTTTCCAGATACTATTCTATGCATTGCTGTTAGAGAAGTGAAAAATAATACAAAGTGGTTTTTTGTAACTTGTACATTCTACTGATAGAAAAACAAATATGCACATAAAGGCATACCATGTCAGGAATGATATCAGCAATGAAGAAATATAAAAGAGGGGACAGAGAAGATATGACATTAGGGTATTTTACATAGACATGCCATAAAGTGAAAATAGACAAAATGTCTCCCCATTCCAGCTTTCTATTACCTGGATCCTCAAAATCCACACTGACACATAACAATGGAGAAATTGCAAAGAAAATAGCAAAGTAGAATTCAAAACTGGTCTAACCTCTTGCCATTAAATTATCTTTTACAGACTACCAAAACAAACAAAACAGAAAACAAAAATCCATGCAATACTATGTGAATACATCATTAGGCGGGGGTTTTAGGGAGAATTGTCGTGTAAGTCCAGGATTCCAAAGGCCCAAGAAGCTGGAGCTCCAATGTTTAAGGGCAGGGGAATACAGACATCCTAGTTCAAGGAGAAAGTGATGGGAAGCGCCTGGGTAGCTCAGTCGGTTGAGTGTCCGACTTTGGCTCAGGTCACAATCTTAGGGTCCAGGAGTTCGAGCCCCGCACCAGGCTGTGTGCTGACACCTCAGAGCCTGAAGCCTGCTTCGTATTCTGTGTCTCCCTTTCTCTCAGCACCTCCCCCACTCACACTCTGTCTCTTTCTCTGTCTCTCAGATATAAATAAACATTAAAAAGAAAATTTAAAAACTAAGAAACAGGTGATGGGTATTAAAAAGGGCAATTGTGATGAGCACTGGGTGCTATACATAAGTGATGAATCACTAGATTCTACTTCCCTGAAGCCAAAATTACACTATATGTTAACTAATTAGAATTTAAATAAAAACTTGAAACAACAAAAGAAAATAAATAGTAATGCTGTTTTGTAATATATAATCTTCAGTAACAGGTTGCTAATATTTAAATTTGAGTTCTACAAGTGAATGCAGAAACCTTTTTTATACAAATGTTGAAATTAAAAAAAATAAATCCATCTGATATGCTTTGGGATATGCCATATTGAAAACAAAATATCAATATAAGTGACTAAAGCATAGTGATATTTAAGATAATTAATCAAAAATTATCATAAATTCACGTAACATAATTTAAATGTTTTATTCTACAAGAATAAAATTTTATTCCTAAACCTGAGTTTTTGAAATGTTGTTATTAAGAGAAAACTTAGTATATGGAAACATTAAAAATGTTTCAGCATTCCTATTATTCAGCCATAAAAAGGAATGAAATTCTGCCATTTGCAACCACATGGATGGAGCTAGAGAGTATAATGCTAAGAGAAATAGGTCAGGAAAAGACAAATACCATCTGATTTCACTCATATGTGGAATTTAAGAAACAAAACCAAAGAAGAGAGAGACAAACCAAGAATCAGACTCTTAAGGATAGAGAGCAAACTGGTGGTTACAAGAGGGGAGGTGAGTGGAGTGAAATAGGTGATAGGGATTAAGAATACACTTACCATGATACGCACTGTGTAATGTATAGAATTGCTGAATCAAGATATTATACATGTGAAACTAATATCACACTGTATGTTAACTGTACTGAAATTAAAATACAAACCTTCAAAAAATATTTCAGCCTTCCTACTAGATATCCTAATGTGAATGTGCAAGTAAAAGTTCGTTTCTAGATTTTAACTAAGAAGAAGATCCAACCGATCTAAATGTGGTAAGTTATTTAAATGGATTATAAAAAATAGAGATTGAAGACTTTAGGTTACGTATAACTCATATTAGATGATCAAAAAACATGACACTTTTCTCACTTGTGAGTCATTTATATTAATGTATCAAAGAAAGAAACCTCAATACTCGAGAGCATAGGATTCATTAAAAATGTGCAAAGCATCCTTCATGCTGTTATGTAAGTCATGACTTTAAAGATTAATATTAAGAATGTAGTCTGCATTAGCTGTAAAGCCTGTATCTCAGCAGAAAATATCATACTTGTACATTAAATTCAAATTTTTAAATTTGTTGCTTGTTCCACATCATCATTATGGGTATAATAGAAGGGAGGCCAAAAAATAAAGACACAGATTGTTCACAGCTGGCTCTTTGTTATTTGAGAGGAATCATTTCAATTTTCTATGCCTTCTTTGTGCATAATGTGTAAAAATCCCAAAACACTAAAAGAAAAGCATTCTACAATGAGTTTGAAAAGTGATTGATAGAATGATTATATAACGCTATCTCAACTGTTCATAAATATTGCATATACACCTGCAACTATATAAAATACAAATACACAAATATACGTATACATTTATATTGTTCTTTATAAATTGTCTTTTATCAGGGTCTGTATGATTAAATTCTAGTTATTCTCTTAAATGACATCTCTTTCATTAAGCATTCTTTGGTTTCTTATTAGTAACTCCCCTTCTCAACCACTGAAGCAACTTACTATATCTTTATTACTGTATTTAGAATTTTATTCCTTATAAATGGAATAATCAAAAGCAATTTTATTTTATAAACTACACAAGCTTTTCTGTGGTAGAGAGTCGATAATAATGGGCAACACACAGGTAAAATAATGGAGAGAAAGAAGAGGACAAGAGACTACCAGAGTCAATGAGAAGGAGGAACAAAAGAGCGGGAAGTAAAAAGAAGAGGGAAAAAAAGAGAGAGAGAGAGTAAGATTCTAGTGTGAGAGAAGGAATCAGGAGAAAAACATTTCAGGATGAAATAATGGATAGAATAAGGATATATTAATTTATAACAGGAGAAGAGAAAGAAAGGAGAGTTTTTCACAATGGATTTACTAAGAAAATATGAGGTTCTTACCATGTAAGATTAAAAAAAACAATTCATTAGAAAAAATATATAAATGGCCATTACAAAATGAGAAATATCCTGTCTCACTATAATCAAAAGCATGAAGACCAGAGAGAACACTTGTGTCTCACATATAATCACTCATATCTAGGTCTTATGACTTCCATCAAGAATAAAAAAAATAAAATTGGAAGCAAACACACGGGTAATCATACAAGAGTAGGATTTCGCCTACTATCTAACATAGATGAAATATTGATGGTCGTGTAAAATAGTAAGATTTAAGGGGCAGTAGGACCCTTACTGAGAAACTCCTGAGAAAACACACCCCACCATGTTTTTTCCCAACCCCGACAGTTCACACCATCCCCTGCACCACTGCTGTCATGTCGTTGACCACAGACTCGACTTCCTGAGCATCCCTCACGTGGCAGACCTAGTTACCACATGACTGTCTACATAACTGTGTGTGACTCCATTTCCCACCTCTTGCCATAGTTGAAAATCTTTCTCTACGTACTGATGGACATGGTGGAACACAGATATCCTCTTTGCTGCGCAGGGCAAAGAATACCATTGCAATACAGTGTAGGCAACATTGTACCCCATCTTTTATGTCCAGTGTCAGATCTCTTGTCAGACTGTACCACCATCTAGTCATTCTCTTTGCAGTCAAACGTGATCAGATGGTTACTCTGATTCATTTCTTAAATATTATAGCTCTTGATGGACTGTCATTTATTTCTAATATCATTTCTGTTAAAATTCTTAGTGGTTTCAATTTTCACATAGATGGCATTAAATACTCTGGCATTTATTCCTTGACCTTCTATCTACTTACAATCTTTCTTCATGTAATTTTAGGCAAACATTTCCATGAATCCATACTCTAGAATTTGATATTACCAATAATTATGATCTGTCTTCTCTACCTTCTATAATCCCAGATTACTCCCTATTGAATGCAAACACTTAAAAGCATTTAAACCCACTGAGCTTTACACACCATTTGTATTTTCAACCGTATCTTCAAAGTTAGTCACTGTTCCTTATGTCCCCAGCTGACATTCCTGGTAAGTGATTATAATTACTGGTTATTTGCAACAACAACTCTTTCCCTCTTTCTGAATTTCCCATGCTGGCTTGGAAAGATCATAAACCTAGGTTGATCTATCTCTATGCTTTTATTTGTGCTTAAACTTTTGCAGCTACATTAACCCGATAAATTTCTGGAGAGAATTATAAAAATAATTTTAGGTCTCACTTTAATTTCAGGGCCAACAATACTAAGTGGGATTTCACTCATCCCAAATAACTATATTTAATTAGTCTTATTTCTTGTCTTTCTCTTCTAGACAAATGTTTTATATGTGTACTTTGCCTATAAACCTGTAACATCATCTTCTCAGTGCTCACTGTCAGTGGATGACTGAAAAACAGAAGTAATTAGCAGACTCTCCACGTTCCCACAAGCATGTCTAACTGCCTGTATCTGAGACTATAAGTTGCCTTCTGTATTGCTCATATTGACTGTCTGCATTTCAGTGTAGCATTATCCCTTCTTATTTATTCAAAGTAATTGTTCCTTCTCTGTGTCCAGGATCAAGTATTGCCTCTACTAGATCATGACCATCAGTATAAAATCATGCTTGGCCTTATTCTCCCCTGTAGCTACTACTCTGTTTTCTCCTCTTCCAGGCAATGATTATTAGAATAGTTGTCTCCACTCTGTATTTCCATTTCACTTTTCACATTCTCTGCTGAGTCTCTATCATAAGACCATTTACCTGTAGCACTGCACTGTAAAGGTTCTCATCAAGGACAAGAATGTTACCCAAATATGTGATCTAATAGCCCTTTGTCAGATGCCATCTTCTTTGACCAATCAGTGGCATTAGATTCCATACATAGCGCCCTTCTCCCTGATAATCACAGTCTCCTGCCTTACTACCCACTTCTTGGCGTCTCCTACCGGGGCTCTCCTCTGCTGATTCCTCCACAGCTCACCCTCTAAATGCTGGATGGAAGCTCTTCTATTTTCTCCATTTACTCCTTCCTCTGGTCAGCTTATCAGTCTCATTTTTTAAATACAAAATAAAAGCCCATTTCTTCCCAAACATATAAATACAACATAGATATTTTCTGTAAAATACCTGAGTTCCTGATATGCACATCAGCTGAGATTACTAATATGGTCTCAAAACTATTCTGTTGCCAACTAAGCTCTTTATATTTCCTCCCAAATTTGCCTTTCTCCTTGTCTTCTTCCTCTGTAACTATCAACTAAATTATTCCCCTTGTACTGGCTAAAACCACTGGAGTCATCCTATTCATTTTTTTTTCTTTCACAATATACAACTAATCAGTCATCAATCCCTGATGGCTTTCCCTTCAAGAGATATCCAGAATTTTACCCATTTACACCATTCCACTACTACTTTCTTTAGCCCCATCCATCATCATCTTTGGCCTGGTTCATTCTGACTATTTACTGCATCAATGCCAAGACAGTAAAAGAGAAATCACATTGACTATTTCAAACACAGAGTATTTCTTACACACAGGCTGGAAGACCAAGTGGCAAAAAACAGGAAACTGAGGTAATTCAGACTTGATATCTGTAGGACTCTGTAGCTCTATTATGACTGGGGACACAAAAGAAAACACATGGTATTATTCGTGCAAGATTGGAATGGGGCCCTTATGAGGCTGGTAATTAGAAATTTGTGGATATCAGCACATGGTTATTTGTAGATCCTCTGAGGGATACTCTTGGACAGCAGGTGTTGCAGAAGGCCATAATTTCTCTTACTGTAGAGGTGGTGCTGTCTGAGGGAGGTTGAAACCTATAATGGGATCACTAAGGCTAATGTTGTTAGGGGTACAGAAAGTAACTGTCTGATTATCCAGATAAATATAGATCAAAGCTGGAAGAAGGATTCCAGGCTTCTGATCTCCTACCAGAGCCTCTCATGGCATAAAGAGGAACCAGATGATAAATGCTGATAGAAGACTAGGGTTGCCCTATTTAGAAAGTAAAAACAAAAACGATTAATGTGAATTTCAGGAAAATAGTATTTGCATTGTATTTCCCAAAAGTGCATAGTACGTTGTTCCTGCTTATTCTCCAGTACTTCAAACAGTGTCTGGTGAGTAACAGAGGATTACTTGACTTGAGAAAAAGAGTGAATGAATAAGGTTGTACAATAGTAAGATCATCTAGTGTGGCTGAAATCTACAGCATTTATGATTATCAGCTATTTGGTATTCATTACAGGGGAAAACATGCTTTTGTTAAATGACATCCCTTCCCTGTCATTTTAGTCTATGTCTAATGACAACACAAGCAATTCTTCTTAGTGTGGTTAATTGTATATGTCATAAATGATATGTTAAATGGAAAACCATATTTTAGCTATTAATCCAGTTATCAATAATTTATGATGCCACATCAGTATATTATGAATACAGTCAAAAGTAGACCATTCTAATTAGAGATATTAACATACTGAAGACCGATATTATTGATAGCCCAATTCCAAAGAAGTTACAATTTATATTTGGATGTACAGACAAAAGTTACCTTTTTTTTCTCCGCTTTCACAGTCCCAATAATTTTTAGTTCCTGTGTCAAATTATGAGCAGGCTAAGAGTTAGGAAATGGCTTTTGCACAACAAATACGGGGGTAGGAGAAGAGAATCTCAGTGCAATCAGTGTTTATACCTCCAAGAAAGAGATTACAATGAAAGTGGATGGCATTCTCTTAACTACTCCCAAGATTCAATATTATACTTGATCCCTGAGAAATGCTCAAAATCTATCTGCTCCTATATCCCTGCCCTGCAACAGAATAAAATGTGAATGATGGGGGATAAGATGAGATACTTCTGGTGATAGGTCATGGTTTCCTAATGTCTACACCTACAGCACCCACTTCATGTTTGATTTATATGGAATATAGTATTTTGCTTATATAAAATAGTTTGCAAATTTATGTTGCCAATTTAGACACAATTGACTAACAAAATGTATAATTTGCTAAATTTGAATCATGTATATATCCAAGTAGCCATCACCGTAATTGAGATAATGAACCCTCACATCAACCCAAGTTCCCTTCCCGTCCTTAGAATCATGCTCTTTTACCATCCGCCTCCTTTTCCCTTCAGACAATTACACATCTGCTTCCAGTCACTATGGATTATTTGCATATTTTACATTTATTTGTGAGTAAAGTCATATATTATGTAAATTTTTTGTTTGCCTTCTTTCACTCCTCATCATTATTTTGACACATATCAGTGTGGTGTGAATTGGTAGCTCTTTTTTTAATTTATTGCTGAGTAATATGCTGTTGTAAAGATGTTTCATAATTCTTTACCTATTTTTCTGTTGATAGACATTTATGTTATTTTTACTTTGGGGCATTTACAAGTGAAACTATCATGAAAATTATGTATAAGACTTTAAATGGACTATACTTTTAATTTCTTGGGTAATACCCAGGAGAATAGTTGAATCACACAAAAAATACATTTAATTTCTTTTTAAGAAATTGCAAAATTGTTTTCTAAAATGGTTGTACCACTTGACATTCCCACCAATACTGAATTAGAATTTCCCTCCTGCCACATCTTCACTGACATTTTATATGCTCTGTTAGTTAAACCATTCTAATTTTTAGCCTTTATAATAGTTATAAAGAGGTATCTTCCTATGGTTTCAACTTGTTTTTTCTAATGACTAGTGATTCTGACATTCTTTTAATCAGCTTATTAGCATTCTTTATCCATATTTTTATTGTGTATATTTTTATTATCTTATTGTTGATCAAGTAAAGATTTCTCAGAATAATGTTTTTATCATTTCTTCAAAATCAGTACGTCAAATTTCTAATGTAAATAGTTAAGTGATAAAAAATAATCAACTTATAAAATATCCTTACTTGAAAAAATATTGAGAGGAATATGTACATCCCACAAATATCAGTGGTTTGAGCCTTGCTTAAGTCAGTTGGTGCTTAATTTGAAACTTAATAGTTATTAAATGACTTTGGTCTGCCTTATGTGTCAAATAGGCCTATATGAGACAGTGTCCTATTTAATTATCTTGAGGTATCTTAGTAAAAATTAAGCACTGGTTATAATATGTAGGGCCATCCTGTGCTTAGAATAAAAGGTGAAAAACTTTCTAATCCCCATATTCTCCTAAGTGTAGGCATATAATTATTTAGACTCTGTGTTCAATGTTGATTATATATTTTCACATAATTTTCATCAATCATTTCTTCTTCCTTCTCCATTTATTCACTGTTAACCCTACTGTAGTATTTTTAAGTACAGTTTTAAGTTAACTATAAGTTGGTGGTTTAACTTTGTACATGGTAAATTATAAATATAGAAATAAGTGACAACTATCTCTTATCTACTACTTTGGAAATTATTGGAAACAATGGACATATTATATTTAAATCCATTAAATAAATTATATTGCAGTAAATAAAATTAAATATGTGTTCCAGTAAATAAATTATTACTTGCCTTTTTGAAAGTGGCTTTTTATGAATAAGCATCTGGCAAATATTTTCGGTCAATTAAAATAGGCTACAATTCTTCACAGCACTTTGATAGAAGTAGGCGTTGACTACAAAAGACTACTACCTAAGTCAAAAGAACATTCTAGTCATTTGGAAGATTTATCATTGAGAGGGACGTTTTGGGTTGCCTGAGGAAAACATAATAATAAACTAAACTCTTTGTACAATACATGAAATAACTTTATTAGAGGATATTTTTTTCTCTATCCTCTACTGACAATAATGCCTTGGAATTATAGTACCTAAGACACGAATGTTCAGACATTTTCTCTAGAAAGCACATTTTTCACATGTACTTTCTTTTTTCTTTTTTTCAGATTTCTATTTAAATTCTAGATAATATTTGGGTAATATTGGCTTCAGGAGTAATGTGATTCATCGCTTATGTCTAACACCCAGTGCTCAACACAAGTGCCCTCCTTAATACCTACCCATCACCTATTTAGTCCACCTCCCCTCCAGCAGTCCTCAGTTTGCTCTGTATAGTTAAGAGTCTCTTACGGTTTGCTTCCCTCTCTCTTTTGTTTCCCCTTCCCATATGTTTATCTGTTTTGTTTCTGAAATTCCGCATTACAGTGAAATCACATTCCCATGCACTTTCTAAAGAGGTTAAGAATAGTATTATTTTCATCATGTTTTCTTATTATTATGAACAAAAAAGAGTAAAGAGATCAAAACTGAAAATGGCTTCTATTTCAAAATCCATTGGAAGATCCTCAATTTCAGTGGAGAAAAAAGTAAACACTTGCTGTTTTACTTTACCTTGCAGGTGAAACTGTTTGGACGGCACAGCAATAGTGTGCTCGTGAAAGCATCCTTCTGCTACGCTGCCTGTCTGCAGCGAAAGCACTTTGCACCTGTGGAGACGGAAGCAGTATTTTTTGTTGTCTAAAATGTCATAATGTCTCATGATAACAGTGATGTTTCTATGTCTGAACTACTCTACTATTTCAATAGTGTGTGACGTATTGAGTTCTAGTTCGATAAATTGCACTTCTTGTCCAATTTTATGAAATACTGAATCCATTAGCCAGGAGAGAAAGGACTGCAGAGTTACTGATAACGTGAATTAAAACAGGACTTTAGGCAGCACTGTATGCATCTAAAATTTTTATTATTTTCTTTCTTTCCACAGTACAGTTCCCATGGAAGGTTAATCCTTAGTTTAAAGGGCTACAGTGTGATATTTCACAGATATTTCATATTTCATAGTAAGGCTCATGTCTTACTAAAAAGCTCAATCATAATCATTTTTATTCTGTGTCATTTTAATATCTATCCCTACATGTAAAACTTGGGTTTAAATCTTCAAATTTGGAATAAGCCCTGGGCATTATGCATACATCATGCCAACTATATTTTACCTAGATTTATCAAAACTAGGTTCTGACTGATTGTTCAGTGCTAAATAATTCAATTTGAGACTCGTTTTACTATAATATTTTTGCTTATATTGTCAGTGCAGCTGGGCACAAATCAGAACAGCAAGACTATATTTTTGTATCCACTTATCTTTCTTCTGGAATAAAATTCCCAGTTTCAAACAACAAAATTGTTGGTCTTGTGACATGTGTATTCATAGAAGACGTACTTCAAACTTGATAAAATGTAGATAGTTTTATGATTTAAACTCTAATAATACAAAAACACCAGGACTTGGTGTCTTGTGCACGTGTTTGAGGAAACAAATAACATGGCTCAGTCATCACAATATGGCCTTCATTGTAACATACTTGACTATTTGCTTATGTTACACTCACAACTACACACATGTAAATTTATCTGTACAATGTTTGGGGATTTTAAGATGCAAACAGAACAGCTAGTATTCACATGAAGTTTTCATAAAATATTTAAAATGTGAAAGCACTTGCAATTTTTGGAAGTTAGTTTACAAAATCAAGCTCAGATAACTATTTTTGCAATTTAAATATATGTAAATTAGTGATGTTTGTTTCTGTATAATACAAGGTCAGCGGACAATTTTGTAGACCTTAGATTTGTTGAAGGTATTTGCGATAAAAGCTTTAACTTTTATTTTATCAATATTTCTATTACCTGGCAAAGGAAAGTAAGAATGCATATCTTTTGAAACAATGCATTGGAAAAGGTGGTTTGAGAGGATACCTATCTGGGTGACAAATTAACTTTCTATATAAGCCATATCACTTAGGTTGATTACATATACTTTTTATTTAGTTTTTATTTGTTTAAGATTATTTAAGTTCATTTATTTATTTTAAGAGAGAGAGAGAGATGGAGAGAGCACAGGAGGGGCAGAGAGGGAGAGGGTGAGAATCGCAAGCAGGCTCTGCACTGTCAGCACAGAGCTCGAGGCAGGGACCAAACCCACAAAACTGAGCCGAAATCAAGAGCAGAACACCTAACCAGCTGAGCCACCCAGGTGCCCCTGATTACATATACTTTTTTAAATATGCTTAATTTTAAATTGTTTTGACTATTTATGGTTTATCATTGTAGAGCTATATTTTAATACAAAATTTTTACACACCCTAAAAAATGATAGAATGGAGAAGAAAGAAAGGTTAAGGAATCTTGATATTGGTGTTAATTATGATAATGTAATCAGTTGCTATTTAAATCTTATCTTAGGGGATTTTATTAACAAGACCAAGTAGACCTATTATCCAGATATATATTTTTTTACAAAAATATTTATTCAAAGGGGCCCATGAACCTCGATGTTTACAACAGCATTATCAACAATAGTCAAGTGTGGAGAGAGCTCAAATGTCCATCAACTAATGAATGTATACATATGGAATATATTCCATATCTATATAATGGAATATTACCCTGCCATCAAAAAGAATGATATCTTGGCATTTGCGATGATGTGGATGGAGTTGAGCACATTATGGTAAGTGAAATAAATAATTCAGAGAAAGACAAATACCATACAATTTCATTTATCTGTGGTATTTAAGAAATAAAATTTAAAAATATAGAATAAGTGAAAAAAAAGAGAGACAGAAAGAGGCAAATCATAAGGGAGCTACGACGATAGAAAAAAAACTGAGGTTGATAGAGGTGGGTGGGGAATGGGATAAATGGATAATAGGTATTAAGGAGGGCACTTGCGATGAGCACTGGATGTTATATGTAAGTGACGAATCACTAAATTCTACTCCTGAAATCAATTTTGCACTGTATGTTAACTAACTAGAATTTAAATAAAAACTTAAAGAAAGTAGGTGAGAGAACTATGCTTAATAACACAAACTTCTATATCTAACTTATATAGAAGACAGTTTGTACAGTATGCTGATTATCATCTTGTTAACACCCAGTTGAACCACTCTTAGATATATCTGTATTCTTACTGTGCAGCAAAGAGAAACTCAGAATAAAACCTTTTAGAAAAACTGTACCAAATGCTGCTGCTCTATCACTTATCAAAGTGGCTGTGGTGGATTTTGTTCTTTTTCAGGAAACAACTACACAATTTGTGAAAGAAGACATTGATTTAAGTTGCAGATGTAACAGGCTTGAATCCCTATGAAAACTCTTCGACAAAGAGTGTAATTGGTATCTTGAAATCAGTTTTGCATGAGTTAGTGAGTGGATAAATACAATTTAAAAGACAATGGACATTAGTAAATCATCCATATTTGTCTACTTTTATTTATATGAAAAATTAATGGATTATCCCCATTGGTTCAGATTTTTGAAACTACCTACGAATTTTAACTATCACTGATGTCAATAGATAGCTATTAAAATTATCTTTAAGCATCTGACATAAAGGAAAACAATTTCCAAATCAGTAAAATCTATTCCAGGAAACAATGATGCACATTTGACTTGTCCCAGGAAGTCTCCAAAGAGGTACTGCAAACCAAGCAAACTATAAAGAACATGAAGACCAACACAGCAGCATTCCTGTTAAAATGTTTTATAAAAGCACCATTTCTCCCGTGAAGAACAGAATGTTCATCACTGTGATATCAGTTTAAAAAAAATACTGTATATATATATCAAATGTGCTATCAGCCCTCCTGAAAGAACAGAATCAAAAACAAAACAAAACAAAACAAAACACTTGTATCAAAGGACAGATGAAATTGCACATAAAGTTTTCTTCTCTGACTGATATGATCACTATCTTCTCATCTTACAAGCTGGATTTCACAGTGATTGTGGGTGTCCAAATGTATGCCAAGAGAAGCACCCAGTAAAGGATTACATTGTGGAGCCAAACTAATAATTCAGTATTTTGGCCCACTTCTGTTAAAAAAGCTCTGTTTTTCAGTCTCACTATTGATTAGCCTATGATTTCAAAACTAGATGACATTTAACTCTCTTCTTCTTTAATTTTATTTCTTTAAATATTTAGTCAGGATTTTTTTTCTAGGATATTGTTGGGCTAGTTAATAAAAACTTTGTTGACTTAACACATTAGGCTTTTGCTTTATTATAAAACGTAATTCATTTCAGTAGTTACTATGATGGGATCTTTTCTAAAATGCTGAGAAAACATGAGAGGGTTTCTAACATATTACACATTGTTTTTCTATTTTGAACACGGCTAGATTTATATGATTCATAAGTTAAATATTTTTCATGTAGGTTCTTAAAATGTCCCTATAACATTAAAGCAACAAGTAAGAAGTCGTATAGCATAAACAATTTCATGATCTGGATATGATTGCAAATTAGACTTATTCAAATACAATCAAATGTTCATCAAACATATACAAAATCATGCCTTCAAGATGACGATAT
Organism: Panthera pardus; assembly: GCF_024362965.1. Classification (NCBI taxonomy): domain Eukaryota; kingdom Metazoa; phylum Chordata; class Mammalia; order Carnivora; family Felidae; genus Panthera; species Panthera pardus. Next base: position 78,286,655 of record NW_026526710.1, on the reverse strand, counting down.
AAACAAGGTATTTATCCAACAACTACATTAAGTGCAGTAACAAGACTTATCCAAAGTTATCACATGACTCATATAAACTGATTTTTATTTTCTACACAACTATTTTTAAACACACTGGTTATTTAAAAGAAAAGCAAAGATGAAGGAAAGAGGTAAAAAGAAAGGAGGAAAAAATAGGAAAAAAATAATCCAAAAGAATTATCTTAATTTTGGCAAGAATATTTTTTTTAATTTTTTTTAATGTTTATTTATTTTTGAGACAGAGAGAGACAGAGCATGAATGGGGGAGGGGCAGAGAGAGAGGGAGACACAGAATCTGAAGCAGGCTCCAGGCTCCGAGCCATCAGCCCAGAGCCCGACATGGGGCTCGAACCCACGGACCGCGAGATCGTGACCTGAGCTGAAGTAGGACGCTCAACCGACTGAGCCACCCAGGCGCCCCGGCAAGAATATTTTTGAAATAAAATGAAATAAGATAGGCTTCCCAAAGATAATTTTAACTTCCAAGCAAAAGTTTAATTCAGGAAGGGTAAATCCTTACCAGAAGCTGTATTTTAACTCCAGGTACTGGGAGTGAATAATCACAACCATGTGCCACTGTTTACATGTACATGATTTTACAGTTGGCCTACTTATAACAAACAAACGAACAAACAAACAAACAAAAAAACCTAAACTAAAATAACAAAACTTCTCTCCCTCTGTTAATCTTGTCTCCAGTAAAGTTTGAATGGGAAATGATTGCTAAAACTGTTACTTGAGTTGTACCATAGAAATAAATCAGTAAGCGTAATCACAAAGCCTTCAAGGAAATAGGAATTATGAAGAAAAATCACAGTGTTCATAAAAAGAGGAATTTAAGAATGCAGAATACTTCTGTGGAGAAGAGCCTGGGAGGGTCAGATGTTGCAAAAGTGAGTCAGCATGAAAGGTGGAAAGTGGAGGAAAGGTGTTTCTGTTTGAAGTGTGCAGAGAAACATGTATGTCTGTGAAGATGAGGAACAGAAGACCCCTCGTATGGACTCTTTTTCAGAAAGACACCAGGAACAAAGGTAATGGAATTTTTAACAGTTCTACTAATTCCACTTTTCAGAATATTACAGGAATTCACCTGAGCCTTTGCTTTGATAAACATTCTACCAACTCAGCACCCTTAGATTTCTCACTGGTTGTTTCAACACACATGCATAATAGATTTCGCAAAGATATTGTTCAATGGGATTATCTCAATAGAGTAGTCCAATCACTTTCTTCTACAGGTGCAGACTTTCTTGAAATTATTTTGTCTCTCTTTTCTCCTCTTATCCTTTCATACAGTTAAATCTAGACCAGGTTTTCTTTCCTCTCATCTATGATGAGTATCACTTTCTTTTTTCTAAAGGTATCCATTGATTTATTTTTTGGTTACAGGATTTGCTCTATAAATATCTCATCATCCAATGAACATCGTGAGTACCTATAATGGACTAGGTAAGGTACTATGTGCTGACACTATCACAGTGAAGAAACATCATCCCTGGACTATGCAGCCAATGTAATGCTGAACCAGGAATTTACATTATTGTGGGGTTTGTTTGTTTTGACATTACTATTTTCAAGTTTTATTTTTATCGCTCTATCATTTAGTTTATTGTAATAGTTTCTTTCTCCATAATCCACATAGTTGACCTCATATATTAAAATTAATATTACTGTAGAAAAATTTTCCTTTGTTTACTTTTGTACATATTGTCCACTCACGTTTCAGCCTCATGTCCTAATGGATCTATGGAACTGTCTTTCAGACATAATGATCCACTCACTATTTATTATCCAAACCTTTGTTTCTGTCTTCCTACATTTCCTTAGGTTTTTTCTGCATATTCAATAACTTTCTGTCATAAAAAATACAAATCATTCGAAAAATAATAATGTTTTAAAAATATTCAGTCAGTTAAGTGTCTGACTCTTGATTTTGGCTCAGGACATCATCTCATAGTTCGTGAGTTCGAACCCCATGTTGTGCTCTGTGCTGACATTGGAGGATCCTGCTTAAGATTATCTGTCTTCCTCTCTCTCTCTCTGTCCCTCCCCACTCGTACTCTATCTCCCTCTCTCTCAAAAAATTATATATATATATATAATTCCAGACTCTCAGATTCTTTGCTTTTTGATTTTTCATTTCCCTGGTCTTATAATTCTTTCAAGTGCTTTTCGTTCTGTTTTGTTTTGGTTTTTAGTATTAATTTATCTGTGTTGACTTTTAAAGTTCCATATTCCACTAAGATAACCTCAAGATAAAAAATATTGCAGTCACACACACACATAAGCACACCCACACAATTAAAAGTACAATCTACTAATTATCCACGACTTACAGTGCAAAGAATGGGTGTTCTTTGATAACAGTTGTATAACCCTATCGTATTTGACACTTTTTATGCTTTTTATCGATCATATAAATTTTTCTGGATTCATATAACTTAAATCAATATATATTAACAGTTCTTATTCATGATGGCTTTTTTTTTTCTGTAAAGCATGAAAACATGATGAAGTGGGAAAATAATTTATTTTTGCACTCAGGTCTTTGAGTGTTATTGCGTTGAAGATACACATAAATATTTTCATACTAAAATATAACTGATAACATTGTTTTATTGAAGTCCTTTGAACAAGACCTACTTCCAAAATAACCCTATCTATAAAATATCTGAATGTATTCTCAATTAGTAGTGTAATTTCCAACATGAAAGTCCATAGCCTACTTTATTTTAAATATATTTTTATGTCATCTGTGATGTAGCTGAATATATATTGCCTCAAGCTTTAATTCAGAGATCATTTCCTCTAAGAGACCTTGTGCAGTTGGCTGAATGTCTGTCCACTCTGTTCCTGTAGAACTAAGTGCCAAATGCTAAGAAAATCTCACTGCATTAAATAGAAAATGTCTGTTAATGAGTCTGTCTCCCTAATAGATGTGAACATTTGAAGGTGTTTTATTCAACCATCTATTCCCCATATGTACCAAGGAATTTGGCACAGGGCAGATAATAAACAAATATTTGCTGACTGAAGTGACCCTTGAATTATAGTATATCTAATTTCTGACATCCATGTCCGAGTTACATTAAGAAGACATCAAATGCAGTGCCTGGGTGGCTCAGTCGGTTAAGCGTTCAACTTTGGCTCAGGTCATGATCTCACAGTTCTTGAGGTCAAGCTCCATATCGGGCTCTGTGTTAGCTCAGATCCTAGAGCCTGTTTTGGATTCTGTGTCTCCCACTCTCTCCCTCTCCCCTGCTCGTGCTCTGTCTCTCTCTCTCTCAAAAATCGACATAAATAAAATTTAAAAAGGGAAGACATCATAAAATCTCTTAATTCGCCTTATGCTGTCTGTCATAATAGAAATATATACAATAATGACAGAGTATTATATGATTGTTTAATTTTTTATAACAGACTGAATTACTTAAGGGTAGAGACTGTTTCTTTTTTTAAGTGCCTGATACATATTGGTACATTCATTTCTTGAATTATGTCAAACATATATTAATGATATAAATGAACTACATCTCTTATAATGGACTATATATATGCATTTGTATAGCAATGTTGTTCATTTGTGTTTTTCACGCAAAACATAAGAAGAACAATTACGTGCTGAAATAATGCTTAAATTCTGTAATTATATTTTGCTCTAAGTGTGATGCAATGTCCAAAATTAAGGATTTGTGGGTAGAAGGCAGTAAACCAGTTTAAGGGAACTTAATGCCTGGGCTAGGAGTTGTGAAGATTTCCACCTAAGAGATGGGGGTGGAAAGTAAAGCAAGGGGAGGAATCCTGAAATAACACAAGGAAAAAATTAAAGTTTTATGTCCTGATACCACTGACTTCCTCTTCAATAGCATTACCTATAATAATGCACACATAATTTAGACAAATTCTTTATTACTTTACTCATAAAAGGAGAATATCTTTAGTATCAAACATATGTCATCCTTGATATTTCTTTTTATAAAATAAAAGCTCAAATCCATTCATTTTGAAAATAGAGTGGGAGTAAAGTTAGTTTAGCCATTTAGCAACACTAAGCCAACCCAAACAAGGACCCACATGCCTCATGGTATGTAAGCACCTGTCTACTTAAATATGTTGCTTGTACTGAATGTTGACTACAATCAATTGCTGGGTGGTTTTTGTAAAGCATCAACCACAAAATTAATAAGTTTCATCCTTGATGTGTCCAAAGGAAGTCTGATTCCACTCATAGCAATATCCTATTGTTTCCAATCTCATAAAATAGCAACATAAAATGAGAAATTGATATTTTTGTAATGGTAGGAGGAAGACAATTCATGGGGAGTATACCTGGAAATTTTGGGGAATCACGACCGTCATTTAAAAATGACCCTATGCCTCACAAAGAATCCATAAAACTGACATTTTTGTGTCAATCTTGTGGCTTCTTGACCTTTAAATTCCAACATTAGTACAGGTGGATCGATAAATCTTAGTAATGTCCTCAATTAAAATCACTATGTCCTTATTATGCTTACCAGAGAACCACTGCAGTTTGCTGTAAAAGCAGTCTGAATGAATGGAAGCAGTTTTCATTATGCATAACATAGTCATCTGTGCCAGAGTTTATTGGAAGTCAGGTTAATGACTCCAACAAAGTTGGAAAACAGACACCCTATACAATGATGCAAACTTGATGAGATTCTAGAGTATTGCCTTTGCCAAGATATATACTGAAATCTTACTTAATATTTTCACAGAGTAAACAGTAAATAAATATAGAAGCATCGGGCCAATAGGGCATGTATTTATGAGATAAAAAAATCAAACTTCTTTTCTCCATTCTTCTAAGGTGAGTCCATCCATTCAACAAATATATAATTAATTCCAACTATTTGACCAGGAATGTATTAGGTGAGTGGGGGTAAAGTTGAAAAACAGACCAACTAACCAACAGTCTCACTACCTTTAGAAGTTCATGGAATCCTAAACTAACTGTTTTATAAACCAATTATTATAAAACAATATTAAGTAAGTTATAAGATTTTTTTAAGTTACTGTAGGATATGAGAGGAAGAAAGGATTTTGCCAATTTGTAGTGGGCTAAGAAGGTTTCATGGAACAAATGACTCAGAGAAGACCCTTAAAAACAAATACTATTTCAAGGAATCAGATGGAAAGGATACACAAGGAGTATAGAAAGAATATTAATATCAGAATATGATATGTTTCTTTAAAAATACAGGTGATTTGAGGGTTGTGAAAAGTGGCTGAACATCAGGCTGAGTAGAAAGACTGGAATGTACATGATTTTGATATTTGTCTGCTGGGTAACATCTTACAATATTGATAGATTTTATAGGCAACTATCTGCAGAATCCAATGAGTATGGGCTCTGAACTCAGACAGACTAGAAACTTGGCTTCTCATTTAAAAAGCATGTAGTGGTTAAAAGTAAGGGCTTTTGAGTCAAACTTCCTTGGTTCAAATCTAGGCTTCACTATTCCCTGGAATATGTGGTATGTTTTAAGTTAGGAATGACGTGTGCCTGCTAAAGCGTATGTTTCTTCTCCTTCCCCATCTATCAAACAGAAATATTATTAACAACACTGTGGGTGACAGTTACTGTTCTCCACGATTCACCCCCTTTTTGGGAGCGAAGGTAATAGATCGTTGCCCAAGTTCCGGGAACTTTCAGGGTGAATGGGATATGATCTAGTGTCACATTTATCACATCTAAGCAGATGCTTTAGGTGTTATTGCTTATTTTCAGCTGCCCTATTTTCTTATGGTAGCTTTTCTTCCTTCTAAAATCTGGGGAAAAGACTTGTTCAAAGTCAGAGACACTGCAGTTCTACCACTGTCAGGTAATGTGACAAGAAAAGATTGACCCCAAAAGTCCAGAAAGAAGGAAACCTTTTGGTTAGAAGGAGTTCTTAATGATAATTACAATCACCTTACATATCTTAAATTTATTTAAATTCAAATTAGTTAACACATAGCATAGTATTGGTTTCAGGGCATAGATCACTTACATATAATACCCAGTGCTCAACCCAACAAGTGCCCTCCTTAATGCTCATCACCCACTCACCCCTCTTCCCCAACTCCCCTCCAGCCACCCTCAGCTTGTTCTCTGTATTTAAGTCTCTTATGGTTGGCCACCCTCTCTGTTTTTATCTTATTTTCACTTGATCATAACAGTCGCCCTTAGATAAATTGGCTGTAGCCTTACTGGTCATTTCGTTTTCACTCTGGCTGTTATATTTATCAGATCTCATCAAACTCATATTTCAACAACTCATCTGAATTTTCCTGGCTGAACTTCTTGTTTCTGCTTTTAGAATTACTAGAAAGACTTCTTGTCTTCTTTCTAATATTTGCTAAGAAAAGTAAAGATTTTGAAAAATTTCTGAGAAATATTATCTACATCTGATGATAGATCCCATGCAAAATCAGTGCTACACATTGACAAGCACAAGCTTAATGAATGGATAAAATGGTATGTTATTTGGAGGTTTGTGAATGCTTCTAAGTTACATAGAATGAATTAATATGTTAATATAAACTATCTCAGAAGGTCCAATTATAATCGCTTGAAAAAATATGCAAGAATATAATCACAACTATTTTAATCATTTTATAATATGCACATGAAAGAACATGGAGTATGTTAGTTGAAAAATATATAGAGATAAGACTTGCATATTAAGCCATGTTATTATGTTTATGCAAATCAAATACCACTTACAACTTCTTCATTACAAGGAGGAGCTTAATGTCATTTTGCCTTTAAAATACATACTTAAATAATGAAATTCACATTACATGGTTTGACTCTCTTCAAATTCCTTGATGTCTAGAATACAGTTCACTTTGTGACTATAATGAAACAACTTCCTTGCCTGGTATCATGTGCTGAGTATTGAGATGCTTACTCATTCACAAACAGCTGTGTAAATTGGAACCACAATCATCTGATTCAGAAGAAACACTATCCAGAGGCATGTCTATACGTAATTAAGTAGGTTCTTAAAATAACTATGCCTTATCTTGATAACATGTTATCTACATCAGTAAAGTCAATTGCAAGTTCAGGGGTCAGATTACAAAGGATTGTATTTGTACAATCAATGTTAGATTAGGAGGTTACTGGGGTTTTCCCAAAATTCCCTGGAACAATGCAGAAGTTGAAAGCTATTAAAAGTATTCACAAGAATCCATTTTCTAATGTCTGGAAAATGTACAGGTATACCTCAGATATATTTCAGGCTCAGTTCCAGACCACTGCAATAAAGTAAATATCACCATAAAGAGAGTCAAATGAATTTTTTGATTTCCCAGTGGATATAAAAGTTATGTTTGCACCGTACTGTGGTCTATGAAGTGTGCAATAGCATTGGGTCTTTAAAATGTGCATACGTTTGGGAGCCTGGGTGGCCCAGTTGACTAAGCGTTCAACTCTTGATTTCAGCTCAGGTCGTAATCTCACGGTCATGAGACACAGCCCCTGGTTGGGCTCAGTGCTGGGGCATGGAGACTGCGTAAGATTTTCTCTCTCCCTCTCTCTCTGACCTTCCGCCCACTTCTCTAATAAATAAATAAAGAAAATTTACATACCTTAATTAAAAATACATTATTGCTAAAAAATGCTAACCCTCATCTGAGCTTTCGGGAAGTCATAATATTTTTGCTGATGGCAGGTATTGCCTCAATTCGATGGCTTCTGATTGATCAGGGTGCTGGTTGATGCAGGTTGGAGTTGCTGTGACAATTTCTTAAAATAAGACAAAATTTGCCACACACATATTGACACTTCCTTTCACAAATAATTTCTCGGCAGCATGTGATTCTGTGTGATAGCACTTTATCCAAAGTAGAACTTCTTTCAAAATTGGTTTCAGTCCTCTCAAACAGAGTGCCTCTCTGCCTCTCCCAGTGCACTCTCAAACAGAGGCAGTCCCCTCTGCCTCTGTTTTATCAACTAAGTTGACATTATTTTCGAAATCCTTTGCTGTCATTTCAATAGTCTTCACACCACCCTCACCAGGAGTGGATTCCATTTCAAGAAACCACATTCTTTGGTCAGCCATAGGAAGCAACTCGTCATCTGTTCAAGTTTTGTCATGAGATTACAGCAATTCAAGTTATATCTTTGGGTTCCAATTACAATCCCAGTTCCCAGGCTATTTCCAAGACACTTGCATTTTCTTCTTTCTCTGAAGTCTTAAATCCCTCAAAGTCATCATGAGGGTTAGAATCAACTTCTTCCAAACTTCTATTAATGTTGAAATTTTGATCTATTCCCGTGAATGTTCTTAATGGCATCTAGAATGATGGATCCTTTCCAGAAGGTTTTCAATTTACTTTGCCAAGAGCCATCAGAGGAATCAATCTCTATGACAATGATAGCCTTACAAAGTGTAATTCTTAAATCATAAGACTTGAAAGTCAAAATTCCTCCTTTGACCACGGACTGCAGAATGGATGCATTAGTGGATATGAAAACAATATTCATCTCATTGTACATTTCCATCATGTCACTTGGGTGATCAGGAACATGGTCAATGAGAAGCAATATTATGAAAACCTTTTTTTTTTTTTTTTCCTGAGCACTGAGTCTCAACAGTAGGCTTAAAATATTTGGTAGGCCATATTGTGAACAGGTGTGCTGTTATCTTCTTTACTCTTCCATTTATGGAGCATAGTCAGAGTAGACATAATATAATTCTTCAGGTCCTTAGGGTTTTCAGAATAGTAAGTGAGCAGTAGCTTCAAATTAAAGACACCAGTTCCATTAGCCTCTACAAAGGTTCAGGCTGTCCTTTAAAGTTGTGAAGACAGGCACTGACTTCTCTCCAGCTACGAAAGTCTTAATCAGCTTCTTCTTCCCTTAGAAGGTTCTTTCATCTGTCTTGAATATCTGTTGTCTAGTAGAGTCACCTTCATTCATTATCTGAACTCTATCTTCCGGGTCACTTGCTACAGCTTCTACATCAAAACTTACTGCTTCACTTGGCACTTGTATGTTACAGAGATGACTTCTTTCCTTAAACCTTATGGTCCAGCCTCTGCTAATTGCAAACGTTTCTTCTTCAGCTTCCTCATCTCTCAGCTTTCATAGAACTGAAGAGTTAGAGCCTTGCTCTGGATTAGGCTTTGGGTTAAGGGAAGGTTAGGTTTAATTTGGCCTTCTATCCAGACCACTAAAACTTTCTTCAGATCACCAATAAGGTTGTTTGGCTTTCTTATTGCCGGAGTCCAGCTCCAGCAGATCCAGGGGTTCCCGAAGGATGAACGGCGTCGGTGAAAAAGTGAAAATAAAACTAAAATAAAAAACTAAAATAAAAATGGACGCAGACAACAGCAGTGTGTTGAACTGGCCGATTTATTGCAGTGAATGTGGCATTATATATGCTAGTGATTTCCTTGTAGCATACGTCATCTATGCTTTTCTAACATTACCTAATTTTGAAAATGTTCCTATGTACAAACAACCTTTAAGAAATAACATGGCGATTTTCCCCTAACTTTCCCGCATATCTTTTGATTATGGATTAATTTCTTACATTATTCCATTATGCATCTGCGTTTATCTATAATCTACAAAGCATTTGCTTTGTTGTTCTCGTGAAAGGCCCTCCATTTCTCAACACCTCAAGTGGAACAGTTACGGGGACATGACTTCCTAACCACATGAGGCCAGAAGAACAATGTGTTTGCCTCAGTCCGAGGTGCCAGAAAGGGGCTGAAAAGGCCTTAGAAACCCGTGCCTCATACATTCTCAGAGAGACAATGCACCTAGGAACTAATGAACCATTTGGTACCTTAACCAACTAGGTTCAGTCACATCTGCAATGCCTCCGGGGGCCAGGTGGGCCTAGGGGTTGAAGTCATCTGTGCCCAGAGATACACTCCTTAGTTGCCCGAGTGGGGCTTTCAAATCTATATGTCTCTCCTTTACAGGCCCTCTTTGCTGGCAAATGTATGAGGCTATCCTTCCTGTAAGTAGAGGAGTCTCCTTAGGGGATGGCAAAGGCTAAACGTAAGGCCGCATAATTTCTTACGGAACCTTATTTTCTTCCCTAACGGTTCTTTTCCCACGGGGCCTGCCGAGGGCAATTCCCCAACAGACAATACCCCAGATACTTTAATAAGGCCAAATTACCTAAAAGCGGGAGTACAAGAAGCTTCACTGTTGGCGGGCTGCCCTTCAGTCACCGATCTGTCCACAGCCCGGGCCCTGCCACTCAGGCTGGGAGAGCTCCGCTTCCAGCATCTTATCATTTGTTTCCCTGGACTAGCACTTTAATCTCCTTCAAGAATTTCCTTTGCATCCACAACTTGCTAACAGTTTGGCACAAGAGGCCTAGCTTCTGCCTGTTTCTGCTTTTGAAATGCCTTCCTCAGTGAGTTTAATCATTTCTAGCTTTGGGTTTAAAGTGAGAGATGTGATTCTTCCTTTCGCTTGAACACTTAGAGGTCATTGTAGGGTTGTTGATGGGCCTAATTTCAATATCCTTTCATGTCAGAGAACAAGAAGCCCCAAGGAGAAGTAGGGAGACAGAAGAATAGCCAGTCAGTGGAGCAGTCAGAACACACACAACATTCATCGATTAAGTTCACCATCTTATATTGATATAGTTTGTGGTGCCCCCAAATAATCACAATAATAACATCAGAGGTCACTAACCACAGGGGCACCTGGATGGTTCAGTCAGTTGAATAGAAATCCAGCTCTTGATTTTGACTCAGGTCACGATCTCACCATTCGTGGGATTGAGCCCCACGTTGGGCTCTGTGCACTGTTCATGGGATCGAGGCACGTGTCAGGCTCTGTGTTGAGAACACAGCATGGAGCCTGTTTGGGATTCTCTCTCTCTCTCTCTCTCTCTCTCTGCCCCTTCCCTGCCCTCTCTCTCTCTCTCTTTCTATCCCTCTCTCTCAAAATAAATAAATAAAGTTAAAAAAAATCACTAATCACGGACCACCAAGCAAATAATAATGAAAAAAGTTTGAAATATTGTGAGAATTTTACCAAATTGTGACAGAGACACCAAGTGAACAAATGTCGTTTAAAAATAGTGCCGATAGACTTGTCCTAGGTAAGGACTTTACAACTTCAATGTATAAAAACACAGTATCTGCAGAGCATGATAAAATGTGGTATACCTATATTGGCTAGGATCTTAACTTCGACTGAGATAAAGTTGAGAAAAATGACTTGATTTAGTCATAATTCACTGAACTTAGTGCCTGTAATAAATACTATTTGAGGATATCTGTTAAAGTATTTCAATATGTATTTTACAAAATATGCTTAAAAGTTGTCTGTAATAATATGAAAAATGTGAAGCCGATCCTTAAAGCTTTATTTCTTGACTGAAAAGGATGGTGTCCATTTTCTTAATTTTTTAATTTTAAATGCATTTTATGGTATAAAAATGTAGTATGCCCTTATACATAGCATTGGAAATGATTACCGTATATGTTATTGTGTTATTCACACTGTACTAAGATCACTGAATTGTATAAGAAATCAGTTTGATCCTCTTGAGTTACTAACTTGATTATTGGAAATACTATACAGTGGGAAATGTATTTGGGAATATGGTAAACCTTTGCCTCTTTACTATTTTAGGGTTATTAGGGATGCCACACCAACAACTTTTTGTCTGTATGATTGCATGAGCCTATCGTTAATAGACAATTATAAATTACTTAAATATGAATTATCGATAATAATGGTGGCTTTTACCTCTCAATAACTGAAACTAAAAATTCTTAATTTTACCTTGATGGAAAAGATCACCCATCTATTAACATCTGGATAATGTCCAAAACAGCTCCACAAATCGATTTGCCAGCAATGACTTCCCAAAGTAATCTGATTGAATTGAAGACAGAAGAATTAAAATGAATGAAGGAAGAGGTGAACTATCTGTGTTTAATCTCCAGTTTCATCAGAAATCGATTAACTAGCTGACTTTGGGTCCAAAAGAATTAATTATACTCAGTCTCCAGCATAATTAACAACACTATGGCCATCTCCCAAAATATTCATTAAACAGTCAGGAACAATATGAAATTCAAATTAAAATTGAAAAAGAGATTAAATAGCAGTAGTCATCTCTAAAAAGAATCATACTACATCTGAGATGAAATCATCTGAGCAATACAAAATATGGAAATACATTTTGTGTTACATTTAATTATCATTAATTCCAGCACTGCAAGCTGGCAGCTATTTTAGGCTCATTACAAGGACTAAAATGGGCTAGAATGTTAATATGAATCTATCCTCATTGGAATAATGGGAATATGCTTCAAAGTTAAAGGAAGTTTAAAAATAAAGTCCAGATTTTCAGTTAATTTCTTACATTTTCATTAGAAATACAAGCTATACATAACCTGCTGATGATAAAATTTGATTGCAATACAGTTACAACAACAAAAAGTCTTATCAACATTTTCCTTCTCATAAAAACTTATATATGTATGTATATATGTATATGTGTATATATATATGTATGTATATATATGTGTGTATATATATATATATATATATATATATATATATGTATATATATATATTTAAAGCACATGCACACGTACCAGCAGGAGGAGGGGCAGAGAGAGAGGGGAAGAGAGAGAATCCCAAGCAGGCTCTCTGCTATCAACACAGATCCCAGCGTGAGGCCCCATCTCACCAAATGTGAGATCATGAGCTCAGCTGAAATCAAGAGTTGAGTGCTTAACCAACTGAGCCACCAAGGTGCCCCTCTCATTAAAAAAAAAATAAATAAAACAAAACAAAACAAACAACTCTTAAAATATATATGCTCATTGGATGTTCTAACAAAAACAATTTTTCCTTTTTTTGTCTGTAGATTTAAATTAAGTCTTATAGTATAAAATTACTTTTCAGTTAACATTTGGGCCTTAGTGTTTATGATTTCCTTATCTGGCTGCAGGTGTCTATATTTCCAGATAAATACTGCAACCATGAAGCTGATGCACACACTTGGGAAGTCATTTATGCATTAAGTAGCAAGATACTTCAATCACAGCCACTATTGGTTGGGATAGGTTGTAGTTAAAGTGTAAAATTTCAATCTGTGGAAAAAAGGACTTACTAGTTTGACATATTTTAAATTAAAAAAATTTTAATGTTTATTTTTTAAATTTTTTTTTTTTAACGTTTATTTATTTTTGAGACAGAGAGAGACACAGCATGAACAGGGGAGGGGCAGAGAGAGAGGGAGACACAGAATCGGAAGCAAGCTCCAGGCTCTGGGCCATCAGCCCAGAGCCCAACGCGGGGCTCGAACTCACGGACCGCGAGATCGTGACCTGAGCCAAAGTCGGACGCTTAACCGACTGAGCCACCCAGGCGCCCCATAATGTTTATTTTTGAGAGAGAGACAGAGAGAGAACAAGCACGAGCAGGGGAGGGGCAGAGAGAGAAAGAGACAAAAATCCAAAGCAGGCTCCAGGCTCCCAGCTGTCAGCACAGAGGCCGATGCGGGGCTCGAACCCACAGACCACGAGACAACGATCTGAGCCAAAGTCAGATTAAAGGATTGAGCTAGCCAGGCGCCCCTATTTTAACATATTTTAAATTTTGATACAATATGCTTATCTCTGTTATCAGGAAAATAGGTTTCAACTATCCAAACTGTTAGTATGCAACTGACCAATTCATTACAGAAAAAAACTATATATATTAGATATTTTTATGAAAAAATATTTCATATATATGAAAAGTATATATGGTACGATAATTGACAAACATTCAAAAACATATTGTTTTACCCAAAAAAATATTTACACAAAAAATTAAATCATGCTCTCCTCAAAGGCATAACCAAAGTTCGGATCTGTATTGAAAATCAGTTTTTAATTGCATGTGTGTGTGTTGTGTTTTTAATGCATGTATTTTGCATAAACCTTCTTAGATTTCTTTTAAGTGTCCATTAACTTTATTTTAAATTCAATATATGTGTGAAAGGTACCAAAATAAGTATATTAGATTTGTTAAACACTGGGAAAACAAAATTCTAAAATGACTGATTTTTTTTTTTTTTTTTTTAATCTGAGGGGAATTGAAATCTTAGAAAGGAGGACTGATAGCATGCAGTTAGTTCACCTAACTGGTGGTTAGTATTTACACAGAGTGAAACCCTGATTGACTTCTTCAAGGAGAAATTTGAGAAGAGGTTTACAAATATAAAAACACTTTGATCATTCCTGAATACACCTGTGTTCTAAGCAATGTCAGTGTCTTTTAGCAAGGGTCCAGGTTTTTTTTTTTTTTCTTTATTCCCTGAGACATAAAAGAAAAAAAAAATACATGCTATTCTTTAGGTCACCTGGATTGTATTCAAACATAGATTAGATTTGAGTTTTGGATAAATAAGAAATGATCTGAAATGAAATTAGCAGAAAAATATCACAGGAAAACTTGAGAGTCTCAAAATTGGGCAGTTTAAACCAAGTATACATGACAAAATGTAGGAGAAAAAATAGCTAACGTAGTTTTGAAACATCAAGACGATATGAAATAAATATGATTTAGAAGCAAATATACTATTTAGGAAAATACAGAATTAAATGAAACCAACTATACAGGAAAGAAATATCTGTAAAGAAACACAAATTAAATACGTCCTTAGACCACATGAAGAAAGATGTACTGTAACTAATCCAATACTGTGAAAAGAAGGAACCAAGAAACCCAGTCTTACATTTTAACTCTTATGTTGTGTTTCATGGTGAATTTTAGAAGGGGCTCAGTGATTTCATTAATTCTTCAAAACAAAGGATTATTTTTTCTATCACGGTATTGATTACACAGGCTTAAGAATATCATGGCTTGTTTCAAAAAGGGCAGATTAAACATTCATGTACTTTCACATGGGGCCCTAAAATTATTGCCTTATTCATAGACTATATTTTCTGTTCTTTTTCAGTTATAAAATTATGTTTTTCTGCTTTTTCAAAAGTGACCCCCTCACAACAACCTAACTTTGAAGTTATTTCTTAATAATATGAAAAAGTGTATGGCAAATGACATCATATTTCTATCTCTGTTTTCCATACCCTGAGATCCAGCTATCATACCAACCCAGAGGCACTGAGCCTATATTATCCTATTTTTATAAGTAAACCATATGTGCCAGAGTTTGTAATGCAGCACGCATGTTTTCATCTAGTAGTTGGTGGCTAAATGCATCTGCTGGCACCAGTTACTGTTGCCAGGGAAATTGTTGAATTTTAATTGAAGAATTGATTTCCACACTAAGAAAAATTTATTATGCTGTTGAGTTGGCTGAATTCTCAATTTTTAAAATTTTAACCAGAGTTATATTAAGTATTTAAGCCACATAATGGCTGAAGTTATCGAATGTATACAATACGTAAATGCTGTTCCTTTATATAATAGTCCTTCAACTTTTTAATCATTGGCATATGCATATATATGCTTTAATGTGCATTGAAACTAGAAGAAATTTTGTAAGACCTTGTCACTATACAAGAGGATCTGTTTTTACTATGGTGTAGTTTCTGAATGGATCTGCTTTTGATCAAGCCTAGAATTAGCAAGTGATAGCCAAGTAAGGATGCATATAATTTTGATGATATAAAATCAGTGAAAGATACATCCTGGAGAATAAAAGCAAGTTAACCAGTTTTCTGCTACAGTATGTAGAGGAACCATTAAATCGATCTAACTAGCATGGATTTCTACTGCCTTGAAAGGCTACAGAGCAATGGCATCTCAGGGAAACCATGCTACGTAATCATGAAATACCTTCTTCACATCATGCTCTGCAGATGCTACTTAAGTTCGAGAGCTTCCTTAGATGGCCAACTTATGGTACATAGATAATTCTTATTTCCAAGTAATTTATGGATTAATAACTACACTTATTTTAATACCTGGCAAAGAAATGGAAAGTTTATCAAATACAGTGCTGAAATAAATTAGTGAGATAATCACCAAGAAGACATCTATACAGAAGCAATACAGGAATATGAAAATTACTGTAAATTGAACTTTGGGCCTAGAAGTCAGAATACTATAAACAAGTAAGAGTTTGAATTGCAAAAAAAAAAAAAAAAAAAAAAAATTGAGTTTAAGTCAAGTACCCAAGTACCAGATTCAGTATGTGGATTTCTTGTATTGGAGGAATAGATACCACCAGCTGATAGAAAAGCAGGCTGAACATGAAAGATACAGATCTGAAGGAACAAAAAGCCCAGGTCAAAAGAAATTTGCAGGTTAATCTACAGTTGCTGTGTCTATTGGACTTTATCTTTTTTAAAGTCACCACACATCTTCAAACAGGAGGCGAGAACAGCAGGTGGCCATTTCACAGTCCCCCCATGAGTGAATCATGTTACACACGAATATCGGCTTGCACTGTCAGCACCTTTCTTGGAGTGTTCTTAACATCACAGAAATTCAGCGAATGTTGAGCTGGCTGCGTAAAAGTTTGGGAGAACCGAACCACTCTCTGCCCTCAGAAAAGACAAGGTGGGCTTTGTGCTCCACACATAACAGTAGCAACTACAACACCATCAAATTCAAGAAGACATTTCCATTCACATTTGAAATCCACTTTAACATCTTTTTTGTTGTTGTTCTAAACTGGCCTTAACTACTAGGGGTTTGTTGAAGTTTTCAAGCAGGAAGTATTTCCTGGGTTAAATAAACCCAGTGTTAGAGATGTGGCATAATGCGCATCAAGGGTCAGCAAACTACAACCAGAGAGTCTAATGTTTTATATAGAGTTTTATTAAGACACAGTCATGTCTATCTATGGTACATGGCCACTTTCCTACTAAAATGGCAGAGTTGAGTAGTTGTGCCAGTGATTGCTGGGTCCCAAAATTGGAAATATTTACTCAGCGAATCCTACAAAAATAGTTTGCCAACTTTTGGAATGGAGGGGAAAAAGTTAGACTTAGAATCCAGGATCTTAAAAGTAAGGTTTGCCTTTACCTATTTCATAAGTTATTTCACCTTGGTAAGAATGTATACAAAATAAAAAGAATAACCATTTCTGACTCTACATTGAAATAGGAGAAGGATATTGAAATTTACTTGTAAAGTATAAAACATTGTATATACAATACATACAAGTTAGTGCCATATGTACCAGGAAATTCTATTTTTTTCTTTGATTTCTTTTTGGTCATTAAGTGAATAATGTTGAAGTGCATGTATCAGGTACTGTATTAGCTATGAGACATACAGTAGCAAAGTAGATAGGTAGAGCTTTTGATCTTAAAGGATTTAAACTCCTGAATATCTTAAGATGATTTACGAGAGACTAAATACATAGTTTAGTGTAACCTGAAAAGGACCTTTAGATGGACAACTTTCCCCTTAACAATGTTCTATTACTTTCACTAATACAGCATAACTCTTCAGTGCATAGCAATATACTATATTTATTTTACTTTTAATACAGTCTGGGCTGTTTCATGTAAATTAAACACAAATATTTTCCTAGACATTTCTACCAACAATTATTGGTATCCACTGTATGATATTTTAAACTTCCATTTTTTAGAAAAAATTTGGAGAAATAGAAAATATCTTGCTTACAGGGTACCTGGGTGGCTCAGTCGGTTAAGCGCCTGACTCTTGACTTTGGCTCAGGTCATGATCTAATGGTTTGCGGGTTCAAGTCCTGCACTGGGCTCAACACTGACGCAAAAAGCCTGACTGGGATACTCTCTGTCTCCCTCAAAAAATGAAAATATCCTCCTTACAAAAGAAAATCTCGGCAAACTTCAAGTATAGCAAAGGTATATATTATATTTGATAACAACTAATTGATTATCCTAAAAATGGTATCAAAATATTGAATCTTTAGATGTGACAGCAGTCTTAGAGACAACGTTTAGAAGGCTAAGTGAAGCTATAGGAAAAAAAATTTAGAAAAAATTTTAAATATGAATATCATGCCATACTACACAATTCCATGAAATATGAAATTAATATTCATCTAACGAGAAATCATTTTTATCTATATTTATTTACTTATTTTGGAACATTGTAGCATAGAAAAACAGAAAAAAAAAATAAAAAGGAAAATGTCCTTTCTCTGTTCCAGAATCCCAACCAGGTACCACATGGCATTTAGTTGTTGTATCTATCTTTAGCCTCCTGTGGGCCATTACGGGTTTTCAGACACCCTTTGTTTAGGATAACTTTGATAATTTGAGGGTGAAATGGTCAAGTTTTCTGTAGAATGTCTGGCTATTAGGAATTGCCTGATGTTTCCCCATCATTAGACTGGGCTTATTGGTTGTAGAGAGGAACACGGCAAAAGTGGCATGCTCTTTTTATTACATTCTATCAATGGTACATACAGTGAACATCATTTATGACTGTCGGTGTTGACCTTGATCACCTGGCTAAGGTAGGGTTTGTCAGGTTTTTTCACTTCTTCATTCTCTTTTCCTCTTTTCTCTTTTACTTTCTGGAAGGAAGTCAGTATATATAGATGACCCCTAGGGAATGGGGAGTTTCTTGTGCTACCTCTCCTTGAGGGTGGGATATTTATATAAAGTTTTTGGGGGGTGCCTGGGTGGCTCAGTCAGTTAAGCGTCCCACTTCAGCTCAGGTCACTATCTCACCGCCCGTGAGTTCGAGCCCCGCGTCGGGCTCTGGGCTGATGGCTCAGAGCCTGGAGCCTGCTTCCGGTTCTGTGTCTCCCTCTCTCTCTGCCCCTCCCCTGTTCATGCTCTGTCTCTCTCTGTCTCAAAAATAAATAAACGTTAAACAAAGAAAAAAAATTAAAAAAATAAATAAAATAAAGTTTTGGGGGTTCTTCAGCATAGACCATTTGTCTATTATCTCTCATTATTTATGTGTTCATTTATACTTACCAGTATGGACTCCTGGATATTTACTTAAAATTTTTATTTATATCTATTCTAAATAAAAGTATTATAAATCTTCATTGTTTTGGTCAAGTTATTTCAGCATTTGCTACTAAGAGCTCTTTCAATAGGCTCCTGTGGCCCCATCATTTTGTTAGCACTTTCTTACTTTGGGGAACTAGAAGCTTTGGGGAACCACTCCAGGCCCATCTTATATATGTCTCTGCTGCATCTCAGATTCAGCCATTTTGGTGCCAGGGAAGGACATATATGTCTGAAGTCACACAGGTATATACACATAGATGCATTTATATATATATAAATGCATATATATATGTGTGTATATATATATATGTATATATATATATACACACATATATATATACACACACATACACACACACACACACACACACACACCACACACACACACACAGCATCTATAAAGAATCTCCAAGATCATCCTATATATATCTCAGAATCTGTCATTTCTCCAAGGAGTCCTGTTTTCCTTACTTAAGTAATATTCAATAGAATAACTTGCCAATTTTTATTTAAAACTTATGGATTGATTCAATCATAAACCTCCTCCTTAACTATGGATTTTTTTGTATAGCCTGGTTTGCAGAATTGTCTCTAATAATAAATACTGCATTTCCTTTTTTATGAGACCATGGGGTAATGGGATTAGGACTATATTTATATTTTCTCAGACTGCATGTTCATGTATTATGTGGGTTATAGAACCATACCTCTGGACTCTCAGTAATTACATTTTTTCCCTACCAGTACCACATTAATTTTTCTCAAAGGTGTATTGATCACGTTATCTCATTGGTCACAATAGCACAGGTTTTCAGGCTTGCTGTCTCTTATACTGTTTATATATCGTCTTTTGGGGATAAAGGTAGCAAGAGTCACCCTCATTAGTATCAAAAGGAGAGGCTTGCTGATCCTCAGTTATACACTTCTGCATTTAATTTTTTTTTTCGTGTACCATTTGGCGTATATCCTCAATAATAAGGCACAGAAATGAGTTTTCCACCAGCTTCCCAATAATGCACTCCGTGTGATCTGACCCTTACATGAGTTTTCCTTTTTATTGCTCTACTACTCACATCTGGACTTCAAAACTGAGCATAATTGCCAATCTTCCAGGAAAACTTCTTTGCCCCTTCTCTTATTTTCCCATCAAAATCTCCAAATGTTTAAGAGGACATAAAAGTATATTGTAATCATCAATTTACCTCTCTGGCTCTGGGAGGGTTGGACATTGAATACAAAAGCATAACACATGTGCAAATGACATACGATATAGAACAAAACAAGAAAAAGAAATTCAGTTGATGAGGTTGCCAAGTAGGTTTTAGTAAGAAAGTTTAACAAATAAGTAACATAATCAGAAATAATTATGAAAATTTATCTGATATAGAGGTTACGACGTCTGGATTTGAAATACTAATATTAAAAAGATATTATCTGTGAAACAGAGAGGATAAATACATTCATATTGGAAGAAACCATATGCAAAAACACATTGAAGCCTTGGAATTCCTAGCGTATGGAGGATATGAAAATTTTTTGTGTGTGGAAAGACTGGAGATATATTTTTTTATTATTAAAACAATAAATCAATAATAACAGTAACAACCAAATGTGGGGGCAGAATACAGACTTCATGGTTGGAGTCTCAGGCAAGAAATTTCCAAAGATCATTGTAACCATTATCAAGCATTCTTTTTAGTATTATTTGTAAAATAACAATGACCTTTAAGTTATTTGAACCAATCTTTAAGTAAAAATAAAAGCAAGAAGAAATAAAACACCAGACATGTCTATTTGTGTGCATGACATATGACTAACTTTCTTTTAAATTCTGTACCACTTGATAAGAAAAATTGAATGAAATGTTTAAGATACTTTCATACAAAAGTATACTCTGGAATAATCTCAGCAGAAAGATTGCAAATTGTTAGTAAAAAGTAAGAAATATTGCTATTTTTTTTAAATAAGATTACATCTGAAAGTCAAAAAAGTTTCCATCATAGTCAATTTTTATCCCTCATTGTCTGAATTACATCAATCACTGCAGACTGGCCTGCATTACAACAAAAGTGTTACTGACTTAGGTTCAATAATTTTCATTGACTTTATACAACTGGTCCCAACCTGAAAGAGAAATAATAAACTCAGCTTGGGGTAACAACAACAACAACAACAACAACAACAACAACAACAAGCTAAAATCAATAGCAACAAATCATCATTCCTGAAATCAGTTATGAAATACTGTGAATCATCTGAAAATTTCTGAGTGAAACTCAGTACTTTATTTTGTATGAAAAACTCTGGAGGCTATGTTTACAAAGAACTACTGAAATACCATATGATTTTTACCATATGCAGGATTTAAGAAACAAAACAAACGAACAAAAAAAAAAAGAGGCAAAGCGAGAAAGACAAACCAGGAAACAGACTCTTAATTACAGAGAACAACTGATGGTTACCTGAGGGGAGGTGGGGGAGGGATGGGTTAAAGAGGTGATCTGAATTAAGGAGGGCACTTGGTATAAGCACAGAGTGATATATAAAATTTTTGCATCACTATATTGTATACCTGATACTAATACAACACTGTATGTTAATTATTCTGGGATTCTTTAATGAAAAAAGAAGTAATGAAATTTTACACTTAAATCATTTATACAAGTTAAAAAAAATAAAGAAAAAAGTTTGTTTTTAATAGGCTCAGTAACAGACCTCAGATCAGAATCTAGCAGTGATATCATTACTCTTCAGTCTATATCAATCCATCAATGGGCAGAGTGAGTGAGGTCAATATTTTTTAACTTTCCCTGCATAGAATATATTTTAGTGTCACAGAAATCCCCTGGGGCCACGGCCACATACAACTTCATTCACAATGGCATTAATTACTTAGAAGTGCATTTTTTTACTCACAGATTTGGTCATTACCAATTCATGGGGTTAAAGAATACTGGAACCTGGATACAAAGTTTAGTCAAACCACATAAAAAAGAAGAGAGCACAGAGGAACCTACAGTGGTTAGACCACTGGAAAAATACAAATCTGGTCGAATGTTCAGGTTTATGACAGTTAGTAAGTATGTTGTAATGAGAAATTAAGTGTTATAGATTTCCAAACACTGACTCTCACATGACACAGCCCTTTGCCATTTCCTATATCCAGACATATGGCAATTCTACTTAAGTGCCTTTAGTATGTGTATGTGTGAAACAGACATACAAAACATATCTATCTCATAGTTTGCCAGTAAATAGCATAATGCATGGAAAACACATAGTACAGTGCCTGGGACACAGGAGGCTAAATAAATGCATAATATATCAGCAATTAATACTTTATTTTCTCCTTTTTTATAGAAAGGCAGCAAGTGGTGATTGATAAATAATTTGAGCTTGGAATCTATGTTTCTCAAACATATGCTGGTTTAGAAGCACATGCCTCTGAGAAGTTGATAAGAAAACTTGTATATTTAATTTTAGGAGTGCTGTGTAATAAAGTTAAAATGCTTCTGAAAAAAATAAAAGCAAAACAAACAAACAAAAAACCCAAAAAATAAACTTGTATAGAGTTTTAAGTGGTAACTTAGTAGTCTAAGAGAGTCTCTTGTAGGGAAGATAGTTTATCATTTTTAAAGGACATAAATTAAACTGGGTCTTTCTATCAAAGACTGCCCTTGAAAACTCATCAAGGTAAGTAGTTTGGGAATGAATTAAAACAGAGCCTGAAATATAGTGATTTTGTTACCAATAATGTATTTTCTCAGGGCTCTTATTACTTCCTAATTATTTAGTTGATACCAATAAAAGTTGCAAAGCCAACTGAGGAAGATCTATGGTGACACTATATCATTCAGAAATTAGTAACTTTTGAGAATGCAAATGAGGTTATGCAAATTAAATCAAATAACTGACAGATACGTGTATTAACTGACACATTGATTTTATATATTTGTAGATCTGTAAAATAACTATATTCAGAAGTATTTAAAATAATATTCTGTTTAAAATATTAAATAACATCTGTTTGCAGTAAAGAAAAACAATAAATCCTTACTCTCTTCAAAGATTTATTTTATTGTTACAAAATTTAAAGTTTTGACAACTTCAATTAAATCTTTCTGTAGACTATAATGTTTTTAATTGAGAAAATACTCTCTTATAGCCAGATGGAATCCTCTAAATTTCCCCCCTCCCAATAAGATAGTAAATAAAAGGCAATATCAAAACCTAGAAGGAATGGTAGAAATCAGGCCTATCTGTAAAGACTTACGGGAAGCAGAGGTGGTATTCATTGTGCAAACTTGCTAATAAATGACATAATACATAGAAACTAGCACACTTCCTGAGCCATCATAAGACTAAATAAATGGGGGCACCTAGGTGGTTCAGTCGGTTAAGTGTCTGGCTTTTGACTTTGACTCAGGTCATGATCTTGCGGTTCGTGGGTTGAAAACCCATGTCGGAGCATGCTTGGGATTCTCTCTGTCTCTCTCTCTCTCGGCCCCTCCCCTGCTCTCTCCCTCTCTCTCTCAAAATAAATAAACACTAAAGAAAAAGACTAAGTACATTTAAGTATATTCATATTTTTCTGTTTGATTTATCAAGCCATATAAAATTCCAACAAATGACTTCATATTTATAAAATCACCAATAAATACATAACACAACCAACATATCCATAAAGATGGCAGCGGATGTAACTCCATAAACATAACAAAGTGTAGCTCCCCTTGCAGATATTTTGCTGGGATATTTTTGTTAGGGTATCTTTTATAGAGAAAATTAGCATAGTCTGAGGTATATTCTATGCAATCATCTCCATAACTTTATCCTCTGCAAATTTATAGGACTTGGTTCCCAAAAGAAATTCATCTCCAAAAGGGAAAAATATATACATACAGAAGAAATCCATTGAAATGTAAACTTAAAAATACAAGTTCAGGGGCACCTGGTTGGCTCAGTAGGTTAAGCATCTGATTGTTGGTTTCGGCTCAGGTCATGATCCCACAGTTTCATGAGTTTGAGCCCCACATCAAGCTCTGTGGGGCCAGTGCAGAGCCTGCTTGGGATTCTCTCTCTCTGCTCTTCCCCCACTTGCACTGTCTCTGTCTCTCTCAAAACAAATAAACTTAAAAAAAATACAAGTTCAGTAACCCAAGAAAGATTTGGATAGCATATTGCATTTACCATACCTCCATTTTGTTCACATCCTCATATACGTACTTAGAAATCTTCCTCGTGTTCATTCTCTACTATCCATTTTAGAATCCTCACAGCCTTAAGAAACACCTCTCTTGGTCACATGCCTTCACTGGTGGTGTGACCCTGAATCTCATGCTAGGCCATTCCCAGACCAAGATTATTGCCCTTGTCTTTTATTATCAAAGTTGGACAACTGAGTATTAAGAACATCCAAGTGAACCAAAATGGTATCAAACATATTTTTCCCTGACTCCAGTGTGTGACAGCATCCTTACATCTAATTAAGGATCCATATGAGTTAAACCTCTCTAGATGATGCTTTACCTTCCTGCCTGTTGGTCCCTTGGCAGAAGTTGTCCAAAGTGTCCAATGTCACCTGTAGCTTTTGGTGAAAATGAGCTCGTCAAAATGCTAGACTTCAAGAACTCTTGTATGTTTCCACTTGTCTTTTAATGTCTTTGTCTTTTCCATAGAACTTTCCTCAGAGATACTCCCTGAGCCTTAGTTGGAGCCCCAGATCACACTCATTTGGAGTGGACATGAGTCTAGACTCAACAGAAGAGATAAGCACAGATAAATCCATAGCTCAAAGTAGAGCCTACATCCTAGGCTCATCCTAGATTATCTGACCCCAGCCAAATGAAAGTTTCATGAGTGATAAATAATGTGTTTTTAAAGCCACAGAATTTTGACAAGAGATTAGTTTGAGGTAAATCGTGGTGAAGACTAGAGAAAGAAGCATGAACCATGTGGACAGGGGGATTTGGAGAAAGAAAAAGTTAATGAAATGGTTTTGGGAGAAAAAGAAAGTGTGGCAAGCGAGGTGAAGAAAAACAGTGATTGATATTGATAAGCTTTCTGTGAATTTGAAAAAAAATTCATTTAATCATACTCTAAAATATCATAGGGAATTTATATTGAAACAAGGTTGTGTGTAAGTAAATTTGTAGAGCACTTAGATGGTTGTAAAATGCTATGCCAAATCCTGAGAAAGGCAAAACTTTCTTCCTTAAGTCGAAAACCAAAGGTCACAAAAGCACATCCCAAATGTGAAATTAACACAAACAACGGGATGGTTAGTTACATGCAAAATAAATGTGTATTTTCCTCAGTATTATTCTTCTTATTCTTAAATTAATTTTTTCCAACATCCTAACCTTTATAATTATACAATTTGTACTGGTTTTTTTTTGGTGGGGGGATGACTCAAGTTTCTTATCCTTTATCAGACTGTTCTTTCTCTGTCTTTCTCTGTCTCTCTGTCTCTGTCTCTTTCTCATATAAACTTAATGTTGGATATGTTTTAAAAGTATGTAGATTAAACACTGGGGTGTTTCCTTTTTCGTTTGAACTTTTTAAATGACTGATTATAGATGTGCTATCAGAATCTTGTTTTCTCTGGACAGGGATGTTTTCCAGTGAAGCTTAAAAAAATAGGAAAAAGCTTTAAAAAAAGGAAACTTTTAAGAACATATTGTCCTATTGCTTTGGGGTTTGGGGTGATCCTAGCGAAATGCTTTGCTGGCTGATTTCTTGTTATGAACTAGGCTCTCTCCTCCAAGCGCAGTCATAAAATTGCGTTGCCATTTTTTTTCAATTGCCAATAAAAACTGTCAAAGAGCCATGCTCAAAAGTGAGTCGTTAGCTGAAGTCAGCTCTTTTATTTATATTTAGTGGACCCATAGTACCTCTAGCATTTAATATTCCAACCAAGATATAAGCATCCAAACAATTATCTACTATCCTAATGCCACATAATGCTTTAAATATATATATATTTTTATTTACCTGCTCTCAGTATAATCCATTCCTAAAAAGAGAAGTAGTACTCATTTTCAATCACGGACATTATTGTAGAGAAAATACCTGTGATGCAACAATTGTACCGTAGTATCTGAAGCACAGCACCTAATGTAAGCATTTGTCAGTCTAATAAATCTGTGTTTATTAAGACACTTAAATGTCTTTTTGGTGGCTTAGTGGACTAGAGTAGGGTATGTGCTGCTACATTAGATAATATAAAGGTTTTCTAACAGCAAACATAAGCACGTACAGCATCTTTCCTCAACTGTTAACATTGGCCACAAAAATGTTGTCACTTATTACTTGCAGCATTTTTAGCATTAAATAATGATGAAAAGAACAAGATAGAACAGTGCTAGATAAAACAATGGCTTTCCAGAGGAAGAGAAAAACTGGCAATGTGCCATTTATGGGATTAAAGGGTGTGAGTGGTAGCACAGAGCCTAAATGGTTTATTCACTGCAAGAGCAAGTTGTGAAATACATTGAACAGAGTCTGTGTCTATTCAGCATATATTTGAACTGTACCACGATGGCAATGAAGGTCTTCCACTTCCCTATGACTTTCAAAGAGCGAAAAATACCTACATGAGGGAAGAAACTTGACTCCAATTCATACTCCACATTTTGAATACGTGAAGGCAAAGTAATATGCTTTGTTACACCATCCATCTTACTCATTATAATGTGACCTGAGATTATACGAAAGTGGGAAAAAATCCAAGAGGACAAACCTATGCAGTGTAAAATGACATTTAAAAGCAAGGGCAGGCTTCCTTTGTTGTGATTAATTATGTCTCCATCTGTACTCTGCACAATGTAACTTTTGTGCACCATCCATACAAATCAGCAAACACACAGTGGTTTTTAGTGAAAAGAGTAGAGGCTTTGGAATAAAGAAGAACAAAGTACAAATCATCAGCCATTGTCAGGCTATGGAACTTTTTCTTCCTTAGTGAAATAAAGCTAACAGTACATATTTCACAGGAGTCTTGGGTAGATGGAAAGCAATAGTGTGGAAATTTCTTCCATATTCTCTGGGAAAATGGTCCTTTACATAATTTGTTCCTTCTTTTCTTAGTACCTTCATACAAAATAAATGATGAATCTTCTACCTACTATGTCTGACTGTAAAACTGAGGTGAACCTGCCAGTGATTTAAAAACTTGCTCTGGAATGCCCATGAAGTCTAGCATTAGTTTTGGTGGGGAAGTACAGTCAGAGATTTTTCTTTAGTGAAATTTGTATTTTTTTTTTCAGTTGAATATAGTTGACACTCGGCATTACATTAGTTTCAGGTGTACAACACGGTAATTTGACAAGTTTATACATCAAGCTGTGCTCACCACAAGGGTACCTGCCATCTGTTGCCATACAACACTATTACAATATTAACTATATTCCCTGTGCTGTACCTTTTATTCCCCTGACTTACTCATTTCATAACTGCAAGCAGTATCTCCCACTCCCCTTCACCCACTTTGCCCATCCTCCCAGTCCCTCCCCCTCTGTCAACCACCAGTGGTATTCTCTGTATTTAGGAGTCTGATTCTACGTTTTGTTTGTTTATTGATTTGGTTTTGTTGTTCCTCTAGCCCTGCCCACTTGTAAGTTACATTAAAATCCAACCACATACTTAGGCCAATCATCCTAGACTAACCATTAATTTCTCTCTTTGCCTCATACCACATTCAATTCATTTATATGTGCTCTTAGCTCTACCACCAAAATGCATCTTATTCCAGACATTTCTTTCTGTTTGAACTATGACTACCGTAGAACAAAGCAAATTATTTCAACCAATTCTTCCAAAAGAGCTGCCTCCTAAGCCCAGAGTAATTCATTTCCTGCATAGCAAGTAAGGTGCTTCCTTGAAAATAAATGTATTCATTTATAATAGATATTACTCTCTGATTTGTTCACCCTGATCATGTGCTCCTTCTTTTTGTTCTGCAAGCATGTCAAACTCTTCCTATCTTAAGGTTTTATCCATGCTGCTGCTTCTTCCTCCAACGACATTCCCCCAGAATGTGGCTTAAAAAACTCTTTCTCAACATTAAATTTCAAATTTAATATAATTTTATCAGAGAGGATTCATCTATGATACAGTGTCTTAGGTGCCCTTCCAATGATATTCTATGACATTATCCTCTTATGCGTAGGGCATTTATCACTATCTGAAAGAGTATTACATGACTCCTTTTTTGAAGACAAACTCTTGGAAGCAAAGTGTTAAAGACTCTTGCTTGTGGTCTGCAGGTTACTCTATTGTGGATACTGACAGAAGATGAAATGCTTTTGAGACAGAAACAAAGGATTTTATTAATTGCAATGCAGCAAACACCATGAGTTTCATCCTGAGTCATTTCCTCATGACCTGTCACTCCTCAAGTTCCATGAATACTAGGCAAGAAGCACAGAAGAATTCCACACATGCAGTGGATTCACATTACATATATGGAATTATGAGCTTGGGAAATCTAACTCTTTTATAGTGAACCATTAGTAAGCCTGCTCTTTGTATCTTGCAAGTAAAACTCTGAGGAAGCCTGGATAAGGAGCAGTCAGAACCTCATTCTTGGCATGTCTAGCAAGAAGAGCACAGGGGCATTCAAGACCCATGGAAGATTGTTCCTCTCAAAAACCCATTGCTTGGTCTGACAGGTGCTTGAATGAACTTGAATTTTAACATGAGGATGTCACCAACCACTCTCATTAATCTGACTAGCAGAGGCTAGAACCGAATCCATTAAATTTGTCTTCTACAGCATCTAACTAAGGCTACTGTCAACAGGACTCCAAGGTGAAACACATATGGCCAAACTGAAGTACTGAATCACCATATCTTCCCTACCCACCATCAGGTCCAAGGCACACTGACTGAGTATAAGTCCAGAACTGACTGAGCGAAAACCAAGCTTCAATCTTGCTATGGTTGAAAGTTTGTGTCCTCCCCAAATTCATACGTTGAAACCTTAATCTCCAAAGATAATGGCATTTAGAGGTGGGGCCTTTGGGAGGTGCTTAGTCAAGGGGATGACCCTCATGAATGAGATTAGTGCCCAATAAAAGAGCTCCAGAGAGCTCCCTCATCCTTTCTACATGTGAGAACACAGAAAGAGGTCCGTAATCTGCAGCATGGAAGACAGTTCTTGAACTTCCAGTCTCCAGACCTGCAAGAAATAAATTCCTCTTGTGTATAAGCCATCTTCACTATGGTATTTTGTTATAGCAGCCCAAACAGGTGAAGATAAATCTTTGGCCCCATGAATAAATCCATGCCCCATTGGGACAGTTATGACCCAGAAGGTTATGTCTACTTGATTGGACTGAGATTGCTGTTAGGGGAAAGAAAGAATTCTAAATCCTAAAAATTCTAAAACTGAATTTTAAAAAGATCAGTTAAATATTTAACATAAATTTAATCTTTGTGAAACTTATAAAGTCCTAAAGATATGTAAAATTAAAGGACATTTGTCCTAAGATAAATTATATCAAATTTTTAGTTATCACTTCCTCCAGATATTTATTAAGAAGTTATTGGTTATACTTAGAGGTCTAATCACTGTATTTGAACTTGTATAAAATACTGAAAATTAGCCTTCGGGGAAATTATTTCAACTACACTACCAAAAAAGCTAAAAGTGCATTTTGCTTCCCCACAGTTAAGACTGGGTCACTCTGAGTGTATTATGCCAATTCCGTGTCCTGTGTGTAACCAAAACAGTGAGGGGAGGACAGAGAGAACATGAACATACAAAGAAAGCTCTCTGCCAAATAAAACCAATGGAATTCCATATCCACTGAATTTATTTTAAGCCTTTCTTTGGAGGGCTTACATTTAATAAAATTATAATTGTTTATTTATTTAACAATAAGAGGGATGCTGTTTCACTCTCCTTGTTTGATCTCATGTAAATAAGGATACTACTAAATAGAGTGCATGTATGATACAGGGATAGAATTAGCGGTGTGCAAATACATAATTAATTGGCTCTCTGATGAGAGGAGTATGTGTATGTCTATGTACATGATTTTATTACAAATTTTACTAATGTAAAGAGAGTATATCATAAAATTTACAAGTGATAATAAAACATTTATTTGCTCTATTATAAATTTATAAGCCATTTGGTTCCCAAAGAATACTTTCATTCATTGTTTTGCTGAACACTTGTACCCAAATGCAAACAAAAATTGCAATTGACAAATGAGTAGAGTAGTGACATGAATGTTGTTTGGTGTTTTCTTTATACTAAGGAGCAATAATAAAAATGAAAAATAAATACAGATTTTTGTTAATGATGTGAACAACTTTCAAACACTGGGATAATATTTTCTTAATATGCTATTCATAATAAAACAGCTATGGATACACACATTTTACAGTTTAAGCTTAATGAAACACAGCTTCTTAATATTTTTCCATCACATTTTAAGTGTAGGTAATTAGAAAACAATATATCAAGTCTGATTTGCAGTGTCTGATTTCTGGTGTATATACTGACATTGTGGGTCATTTCCAGATACCCAATTGATGTAACTGAATGTAAAGTTGAGAAAAAAAGGCACATTAGTGCATCATTTTATATAATTCTACCATGCAGACTAAAAAGATGTAAATAACATTAAAATGCAGCAATTAAGAAGTGATAAGTCTTATGTATTTATTAGCTTTTATTTTTAAATAATTTATTCGAATTTAAAATTATATTAATGTTTAATAATGATTGCATTTAAAAATCAGCTCCCCCAATTTCCTGAGAATTTAACAATCTGTTCTGCCAAATTCATACTATCCAGCTCCAGCACCCTACTGGATAAAGACAAATAGAAATATACATCTTGAACAACTGTGGGAATAATAACTCTGATCTAGGGGGGTGAGAGGAGAGATAAATATGTTTAAATATTTGAAAGAATTTATGTGGAAAAGGAACTGTCCTGATTCTGAGTCTAGGGATTTGTTATTCAATAAATGTTGCCATTTAAGAGAGATTATCTTCAATTTAATGTATAAACCAACTAGGAAAATGTCACTCTCATAAATCAAATGTGGACAGCTGGTTTCCACTGTACAATGTAGAGAGCTTGGAAATTATCACTCATGGACTTCCAACAAGAAAAAAGCTGAACAAATTGAAAATCAATAACTTTTGTTGGATACATCAGAGGACCACATTCACATGACAAGCCACTGCTCCCAAATCTAGAAAGACAGTGGAATCCAGAGGATCATAGGAGATCTGCTTACCTGGAACAGAAACTGCTGGAGCCCTACTGGTAGATAGTTAAGAGGTAATCTTGTGGATAAAAATGGAAGTCAGACACTATTAATGGCCACAATCTTTTAGAAACACCGCCTCACTTTTGTTGGGCTTTCTTCCATGAACTCCCTAGTTTCACACAAATAAAATAAGAGGAAGTCCCCTACGTTTCTGGCAGAGAGAGGGTAATTTTGTGGAATAGTAACATTGTGGAAAAGTAATATTGTAGAATATACCCAGAGTTTCTCCATCACAAAAGCCTGGTCTCTGAGGAAAAACAACAACAACAACAACAACAGCAACAACAACAACAACAACAACAACAAAACAAAGCCTGTGGGGAAAGCATTCTCAAAAGCAGCTCAGCTTAGCTTTCTTGTCTTACCTAAGTGGGCAGGGTGGGAGAGTTCTATGGCTGCAGAAGAACTTAGAGCCCATAGTCACAAACCCATAAAAGGCTAAGACTTAATCATAAGATTGTAGATCCTGCCTGTATCTCACAAAGTCTTTCCTCATCAATAGGACTTCAGTGTACTAACTGCCTTAAGGTACAGCCTGTTTCTGAGGAGAAATTCTCAGAAAAGTCCAAAGTCAAAAAGAAAGAGGAAAGTAAGGACATTAAAAAATTTTGACGCATAGGGCGACTATAGTTACAGTAAATATTTGAAAAAGCCAAACATCTAGGTAGATTAACATGAAACCTCACACAAAAGACAAGTTTCATTATTTTCCTTTTACCTGATATAACATATCTAGCTTTTAACCAAAAATTAGAAAGCATGCCAAACAAAGTCTGAATAGACAAAGCAAACATCCAAACCAGTATAAGATGTGACATAGATGTTAGAATTACCAGACTAAAAGTTTAAAATAATCCTAATTAATATGTTGACTACATGCAATTACACATGGGTCACATAAACACAAACATGCAAAGAAGCAGAAGAAAATGCTAGAAATCTAAAGCTATGCAACAGAATAAAAATTTTTATTTTTATGAGTTCATCAATACTGGGAATGGCCAATGAAAAAAATCAATTAGCTTGATGTGTCCCCCTCCCTAGAATGAAATGCAATGAAAACAACACAAAACAAAATACCAGTATATCCAATAATTGTGGGGCCACATCCAAAGTTGTAAAATACACTTCAAGCCAATAATGTATAAAAATAATTCTACACCATGACCAGATTGGTTTGTTCCAGAAATTCAGGTTGGTTCAACATTCAGAATTTAATCAATATAATCCAACACATTAACAAGTTAAAATAAAAGAAAAAATATATACGTCAATCAGGAAAAGCGCTTAGTAAAGTCTAACATCTCTTCAAAGTAAAAACTCTCAGAAAATTATAAGTAGGTGGTAGCTTCCTAAATTTGATAAGCAAATTTACAAAGACTTATGAATACCATCATGCATAATGAAGAAAACTGGATGCTGTCCCTCAAAGATAAGGAAGAAGAAAGGATGCCCCTTTCACCAGGCTTATTCAGCATCATACTGAAATTGCAAAAAGACTAGAAAAATAAAGAATGTATAAAGATTAAAAGAAAGACATGAAACAAAAAAATTCACAAGTGACATGATTATCTATGTAGGAAATTCCAAATAATTGACAAAAAAAAACCAACAACTGATACAACTAACAGCAAAATCACATGAGACAAGGTCAATATAAAACACTGATTGATTTCCTACATAAATAACAAACAATTGGAACTTGAAATGTTAAAACAATGGCACTTGTAATATCACCAAGAAACACAAAATATTTAGATATAAATCTACAAGATGTGTATAAATCTACAAGATGTGAGGACCCAACCTCCAGCACAGTCATAAATCTGCTAATAAATCTTGGTTGTCCCAACACTTAAGTACTAATAGCCTACTGTTGGCCAGAAGACTTGCAGATTAAAAAAAAAAAGTCAATTAACATACATTTTGCATATTGTATGGATTATATGACTATTCTTAAAATAAAGTAAACTACAGAGAAGAAAATGTTATTAAGAAAATCACGAGAAAGAGAAAATACGTTTACAATATTTTAATGTGTTTACTGATATCATAAGTTTATGGCATCTGTTTACAATATGCATCATATGTTAGTACCTACATCGATATTGTCTTACAGGATACGAAACACTGTAGATGTCTTATGTACTACTAACACTAGACATCAAAAATGAAACGATAATGTGAAAAATTCATATAATTAAAATAAATAAAACTTTTCTAATATATTTATTCAAAAATTCCATATATAAGTGGATCAGTAGTTGAAACCCAAGTTGCTGAGGGGCCAGGGGAGGTGAGCTAAGATGGTGGAGTAGGAGCTAGGACCCTAGGCTTGTCTCATCCCTCGAACACAGCTAGATAAATATCAGATCATTCTGAACACCCAAGAAATCAAGCTGAAGAATGATAGAACACACTGCACAGGTAGAGGAAGAGAAGAAGCCACACCATGGAAGGTAGAGGTGCAGAGACACAATATGGAGCAGAAAAGGATCATGGGTGTTGTAGAGTGGAGGGATCCCTGATCACGGAGAGAGGAGAAAAAGAGAGAGAGAGAGACAGAGAGACAAAGAGAAGCAGAGACATAGAAAGAGAGAGAGAGAGACAGAGAGGATCACACAGGAGATAACACAAGGAAAACACTTCTCCAAAGCCATGACTGGGAAAACAAGAAGGGTTGGTTTTTGTGTTTTTACAACCAGTGGAGCTCAAAGAACAGAGTTTTAGAGGTCTGCACCTTAGGTGGTGTTAAGCCCTGAGGGTGCTGCAGTGCTCCTGTGGAGGAGAGCAGATAGCCCAGGGGCAGAAGGCACAACCTGAGGATTCCCTGGGACAAATTAAGAAAGACTCCCCCCTTCTTGGAGTGCATCTGGGAGAAAGCCAGAGTAGCCACACTTATATCAGACAGACTAGAGTTTATTTATTTTGTTTGTTTACATTTGATTTTATATTTTTATTTAAATCTAAGTTATATAATGAGTGAAAGCAGATTTTATTTTGTTTATATTTTATTTTATATTTTATTTAAATCTAAGTTAGTTAATATATAGTGAGACAAACGAAATTTTATTTAATTTTAATTTTAATTTTTGAGAAAGAGAGAGTGCGAGCAAGAGAAGGGCAGAGAGAGTGCGAAAATCTCAAGCCGCTTCCGAGCTGTCCATGCAGAGCCTGATGTGGGGCTTGAATTCACGAAACCATGAGATTATGACCTGAGCTGAAATCAAGAGTCAGATACTCAACTGACTGAGCCACCCAGATGCCCCAAGACAAACTAGATTTTAGAACAAAGAAAGAAAATAAGGGCATTATATCATAATTAAGTGGTCTATCCATCGAGATCTAACAATTGTAAATATTTATCCCCCCAACTTGAAGGCACCCAAATATATAAAATAATTAATAATGAACATAAAGAAATTCATTGATAATAATACTATAATAGTAGGGGACTTCAACACGCTGCCTACAGCAATGTACAGATCATCTGAGCAGAAAATCAACAAGGAAAACAATGGCATTGACACACTGGACTGGATGGACTTAACAGATCTATTTAGAATATTTCATCCTAACACAGCAGAATATACATTCTTTTCAAGTGCACATGCAGCATACTCCAGAATAGATCAAAAACTGGGTCACAAATCAGCCTTCTACAAGTACAAAGGGATCAAGATGATACAATGATACAGAACTTGAAGTCAACCACAAGAAACATTTGGAAAGCCTTCAAACACATGGAGATTAAACAACATCCTACTAAAGAATGAATGAGTTAACAAGGAAATTAAAGAAAAATAAAAAAATACAGGGAAGCCAATGAAAATGAAAACACAACAGTCCAAAACTTTTGGGATGTAGCAAAGGTAGTTCTAAGAGGGAATTATATAGCAATTTAGGCCTATGTCAAGAAGCAAGAAAGGTCCCAAATACACAACCTAACTTTATACCTCAATGATCTAGAAAAGGAACAACAAATAAAGCCTAAAGCCAGCAGAAGGATAATAATAATGATTAGAGCAGAAATAAGTGATATAGAAATAAATAAACAAACAAAACCCAGTAGAACAGATCAATAAAACTTAGAACTGGTGTTTGAAATAATTAGACTTATCAAAAAGAAAAGAGAATGGACCCAAACAGATAAAATCACAATGTGAAAGGAGAAATCACAACCAACACCACAAAAATACAATTATAAGAGAATACTATGAAAAATTATATGTCAACAAACTGGGCAATCTGGAAGACATGGATAAATTCCTAGAAACTCACACACTAGCAACAGTCAAACAGGAAGAAATAGAAAATTTGAACAGCTCCATAACCAGCAAAGAAATTGAATCTATTATCAAAATCTCCCAACAAATATGAGTCCTGGGCCAGATTGCTTCCCAGGGAATTCTACGAGACATTTAAAGAAGAATTAATATTCTTCTCAAATTGTTCCAACGAATAGAAATGGAAGGAAAATTTCCAAGTTCATTTTATGAATCCAGCATTACCTTGATTCCAAAACCAGACAAAGACTCCACTAAAAAGGAGAATTATAGGCAAATATCCCTGATGAACATGGATGCAAAAATTCTCAGCAAGATATTACTAAATCAAATTCAACAGTACATTAGGCGAATTATTCACCACGATCCAGTGGGATTTATTCCTGGGCTGCAAGTTTGGTTCAATATTTTCAAATCAAGCAATGTGATAAACCACATTAATAAAAGAAAGGATAAGAAGCATAGATCTTGTCAACAGATGCAGGAAAAGCATTTGACAAAATACAGCATCCATTCTTGATAAAAACCCTCAACAAAGTAGGGATGGATGGAACAGACCTCAACATAAAGGCCATATACAAAAGACCCACAGCTAATATAATTTTCAATGGGGAAAAACTAAGAGCATTTACCCTACTATTGGAAACATGGCAAGGATGTCCACTCTCACTGTTTCTAGTTAACATAGTATTGGAAGTCTTAGCCTCAGCAATCAGACAACAAAAAGTACTAAAAGGCACCCAACTGGCATGAATGAAGTCAAATTTTCACTGTTTGGAGACAACATGATACTCTATGTAGAAAACCCGAGTGACTCCACCAAAGAAATGCCAGAGCTAATACATTAATTCAGCAAAGTCACAGGATATAAAATCAACGTAAAGAAATCTGTTGCATTTCTATACACCAATAACAAAATAGCAGAAAAAGAAATGAACGAATCAATCCCATTAGCAATTACACTAAAAACAATAAAACCTAGGAATAAACCATAATAAAGAGATAAATAATGTATATTTTGAAAGCTATAGAACATTTATGAAAGAAACTGAAGGGAACATAAAGAAATGGAAAAGCATTCCATATTCATGGATTGGAAGAACAAACATTGTTAAAATGATGATACTCCCCAAAACGATCTACACATTTAATGCAATCCCTATCAAAATATCACCAGAATTTTTCACAGAGCTAGAACAACTGATCATAAAATTTATATGGAACCACAAGACCCCAAATAGCCAGAGCAATCCTGAAAAAGAAAAGCAAAACTGGAGTAATCACAATGCTAACTTCAAGGTGCACTACAAAGTTGGAGTCATCAAGACGGCATGGTACTGGCAAGACACCAGACACATACATCAATGGAACACAATTGAAAACCCATAAATGGACCCATAACTGCACGGTCAACTCATCCTTGACAAATATTCAACAAAAAAGCAGGAAAAAATAGCCAATGGAAAAAAGACAGTCTCTTCAACAAATGGTGTTGGGAAAACTGAATGGCAACAT
Organism: Panthera pardus; assembly: GCF_024362965.1. Taxonomy (NCBI): domain Eukaryota; kingdom Metazoa; phylum Chordata; class Mammalia; order Carnivora; family Felidae; genus Panthera; species Panthera pardus. Next base: position 78,249,615 of record NW_026526710.1, on the reverse strand, counting down.
TCAGGAGAATGAACCCGGACTGCTTTCTTATGCCATACACAAAAATTCAAAATGGGTGAAAGACCTAAATGTGAGATGGGAAACCATCAAAATACTAGAGGATAACACAGGCAGAAACCTCTTTGACCTCAGCCAGAGCAATTTCTTACTAGACAAATGTCCAGAGGCAAGGGGAACAAAAGCAAACATGAACTATTAGGGCTTCACCAAGATAAAGAGCTTTTGCACAGTGAAGGAAACAATCAATAAAACTAAAAGGAAGCCTGCAGAATGGGAGAAGATATCTGCAAATCACATATCTAATATAGGGTTAGTATCCAAAATCTATAAAGAACTTATCAAACTCAATACCCAGAAAACAAATAACCCAGTTAAGAAATGGGCAAAAGACATGTATAGACATTTTTCCAAAGAAGACATACGGATGGCTAACAGACACATGAAAAGATGTTGAACATCACTCATCATCAGGGATATGCAAATCAAAACCAAATGGCACCACAACTTTAGGAGATAATTTGGCAGTTTATTTCAAAGCTAAAAATAATTTTATTGTATGATCCAACAACTCTACTCCATTTTTCAAAACCCACAGGAATTTACAATGCAAAGAAAGGGGTAACTTGATACATAATTTCTCAAAAATCATTTAGGAATCCAGGGAGTTCCAGAATGGAATTCAGAATGTGATAAAAATAATTCAACTGTATTATTACAAGAACATGAAAAATAATTCACCTAATTGGGGAGCAGGGAGTGGGAGAAGAGCTGATCTAAGTACTGTGGAAATGTGTGGAGTCTATAAAGGCAGAGAAACTGAATATAAGCATTACACTCCAGCTGGCATTTTTATGTTTTTTATTTTCCTTGTGGCGGGTCAACAATTTTGATAATGGTATGCAAGTATACTGGAATTCAATAATAAGGAAAATGGATGGCAAGAGGCCAGAGCTATATTTCTCATAGTTGGAGGAGAATTTAAATATAAGTGCCAGAGGTTGGAATAATCCATGTGGTCATGGATCAGTACGACATCAATATGAACTCACTTTTAGCTTAACATAGATGTAAATGGTTCCATGTAGCAATATTAATAAACATGTTTTTAATACATCAGTTATTAAACAAGCACATATTTTCTTGCTCTGTCAGCTGAGAGGGCCCACCCCAGGAGCAATGAACATACCAAACACCCGGATCTTGGTTTCTAATGCCATTCTTGCACCAAAGGGAGCGGGGCACCTTTTAAACACAGGTGATCTAGGACAGGGTCAAGGGATGTAGAAGGAGAGCATGGAGCAAGCTGGAGTGCCAAAAAGTAGAGGGAGGTTTGAATACATTGATACCCGATGAGGATACACCAAAGAAACACAGGAACCAACTGAAACTGGCCCAACGATGGAACAGTTTGAGCAGCAAAATAATAAAGGAGCATCGTATTTTAGCACAAAGAACAAAATAAATATCCATGAGTTCACAGTGATCTAAATAAATAATCGAATAAAGAAACAAATGAAAAAAAAGTCAAATAAGCAAATGACATTAGACAAGTCTGTCTCATGGAATTCCAAATAAGGTATATCATATCCTAACTTCAAAGAGTTAGGACATGACTGCCCACTGCGTAAGTCTGCCCGGACATAGTGACTTCCTTCCACTGAGTATAGTAAGGGGTGGGGTGGGGGGAGGGAATAACTCTACAGTGGAGAAGCCTGACAAAAGCCGGTGAGACCAGTGATCAAGATTAACATGACCAGTGATATGTCATGTCAATACAAGATGTGTTTGATATGATGTGATGAAAATGACATTTACCTCTATAGTCTTTCTTCAAAAACCACATAATCCTTTTCTAACCATAAGATAAATGTCAAACAAATCCCCATTGAGGGACATTCTACAAAATGTCTTACCAGGACTCCTCAAAGCTAAGGTCATCACACAGAAAGATGTCTGAAAACTGTCATAGCCAAGAGGAGGACCCTAAGGAGACAGACAATTAGGTGTGATGTAGTAGGCTATATAAATCCTGGAACAGCAAAAGGACATTAGGGTATTAACAAATGAGATTATATATATATATATACACACACATACACATATACACACACACACACATATATATATATGTGTATATATATACATATATATATATATATGTATATATATACACACTTGTGTTAATAATATAATAATATTGTAACGGGCACCTGGGTGGCTCAGGCAGTTAAGCATTCGACCCTGACCAGGTCATGATCTCATGGTTCATGGGTTCAAGCCTCATGTCAGGTTCTGTGATGACAGCTCAGAGCCTGGAGCCTGCTTGGGATTCTGTGTCTCCCTCTCTCTCTGCCCTTCCCCTGCTTGCTCTCTCTCTCTCTCTCTCTCTCTTTTTCTCTCTGTCTCAAAAATAAGTAAACATTAAAAATAATATTGTAACAATATTGTTTCATTTATTATCACAGTTGTGCTTTACTAATGTAAGATATTCACAACAGGAGAGACCTAGTGTTAGGTATGTGGGAAGTCTCTGTACTCGCTTCACAATTTTTCTGTAAATCTAAAATGGCTCTAAAATAAAAACGTGCTAAAAGTCAAAACACTATATTGTCCTCCTAAGTTATCTAACACTTAAATATTCAAATAGAGGCTAGATGATTGTAGGTTGGGCAATTTCCTGAAATCAATGCGAACTTGGACTAATTTCCTCATATAAAATGCTTTTTATTATATTATAAAGTAAGGTCTGTATTTCACATACCTGAGGCTCAGCATAGTTTACTTGACTCAGCGTATAAAATGCTGACAATGTCTCTATCGTTGCCTTCTAGGAACTCACAATATAGAAAAATAAGACAGTTAATGAAATTAACACTTTAAGACCCATGGTAAGGGCATGCTGAGGCTGTGGGAGATGCAGAGAACAAAGAACTGAGCCCAGCATCCCAGCATCATGGAGGAGATTTTTCCTGATTGGACTCTTGAAAATAAGTTGTAGTCATTTAGACTGAGAATGGAGGGAAGGATGTTCCAGAAAAGAAATCGGAGGGCCAGAATAGAGAGTAATAAAGTAGCACTCAAGCAGCTAGAAAGTCACGGTATTGAGTGGACTCTTAAAGTCGAGGATAATTCTGAAGGAATATGTTGGGGTCTGTCTGCAGTAGGCTCTAGCTGTCCCATTAAATCATTTGCATTCACCCCTGTATTCAAATTGATCTACTCTTTAATTGTGGGAGTTAACTCTTCCTGTTCACTAACAAATTACTTGTATTCTAAAAGCTGTCATAAAAATCAAAATTAGGATTTTCCCTGTTCTGCTTTGATGCAGTTGTTCAGCATGAACATTTGAGGGTAGAGTTCGACTAACATCTGGATATTATTGCGAATTTGCCTTTAGGGATGCATTTCAGAATGGCTGCTACGGAGAATAAACATATAACTTTTCTCATTTGAAAGAACACACTAGATTTGAGTTCTTTCCGAAGAGAGGGCGAAAAAATCAAAGCACAATGGGTTTAGGCAGATGTCACTCATTCATTAAACATAGTCTCAACCACTTCCTATAAAAAACAAACAAACAAACAAAAAATGTGGAAAGTTGTTTTTCATATATATATTCCATATCCTTTTAAAACTCTTAAAGTAACAGTGCATTTGTGCATAGATGTTTTAAAAATCTTTCAGGCATTGGTTTCTGCTTAGGTGCACAGAATGCCGCAGACGGTAAGAAAGTCCTTGAACAATCGCTTAAATATCAGCTGCTGATTTTGTAATCCAGAAAGGTTTACATAGACAATAGGTTCTCATCACACACGCTTGCTTCCCATTACTTTCCTCCCTGTGTTCAAATAAATGTTCGATGCATAGTTCTTTTTCTAATTGTAATTTCTTCATTAAGTTAATAGAGACAAGCACTGTGGATGTGCCTCCCAGGGTGTGAAGAAAATATCACCCACCAAGTAACACATCCCCTACCGAGGTGATTAAATTAACAGAACTGTAATTAAATGAACAAGATCTGTTGGTTTCAGAAGCTTTCTCCGGCACTGTATTTCATAAAGTGATTACAGGCCCTTTCAGACAGAGAACTTACACTGCCTTTGTGTTGAATAAACTTTCCAAGTAAAAGTTATTTCGTTAAGTTTATTTACATAATGGTAGCTGCTATTAAAAACTTCTTAGACAACATCTAAAGACTTGACTAGAAAATAAGCCATGTTCGCTGATGTCAAAGTCAAGCACTTTCATATCACCTGACACGAATGGTTGCACTTTGATCTATGAAAAACACTTTGAAGCTCTTGAATATTTGGCAATGAGTGCATTTTGCAAACCACCTGTCTTTCATAGTTTTGCAGCATACTGTGTTTTACTATAATTCGTTTTGATAACAGTTCATATATATGGCGGTTTACAGAATTTGTGGAACTGATTAAGTCGTGTTTCCAGTAAAGAGTGTAAGTGTGCTCAATGATTGAGACCGTAGATTATAGATTATTTAAAAAACATCCGGGTCCGAATATTGGTTCTGATAAGTTTTTTTTTTTTTTTCTTTTTACCATGTGTGCACTTACACAGTATCTCTTCTGTAAACTCTCTTGAAGATGAGCATTTATAAACAACCGCCCAGAGAATTTTCCAGGAGGTACACTCCTGTCTGTGGTGGTGTAGACCTCCAATTAGATTCAAGAGTATCTCCTAGTCTTTCCTCACCCTGAGAAGCCAATGGGAATAGAGGTGTGGACTTCTGCACCCCTGCACCTGTTCTACGCCTCTCACTGGTCTCCCAGAGTTTGGTCTGCTATTAGTTAAGGGTGTGTTTGTTTTCCACTCTTCAATGGGGCAAACTGTGGTATATCACTTAGTCTATCTGAACTTTGTGTTCTCTACATGTAAAATTGGATAACATTTATGCCCTAATCTGATCCCCCCCCCACCAAAAAAAAAAAAATCTTAAAAAGGATTTCGCTCAGGAATTCTATGTAGGAGATCATAGGAAACACGTGAGGTAGTAAGGAGAGTAAAGTAAGGAATGAAAAGCGACCAATAGGAAATGTTATCAGCAGAGGGTGTTTGACGTCACAAGAACTCTGAGAAACTTGCATTGTGCCTCCTTAGAATTGTCCATTTGTGGAATGGGAAGCTGGACCTTCATCTGCTAGATTTGCTCCTCTTGTCATTTAAATTCCACTAAGCTGAAAGAGTTAAAGTGTTAGTATGTGTTAAAGGCAGAAACTGTGCCTCTGAGCTCCCATACAGCTGCCCTCTGTCGCTTCCTGGAGGGGTAGTGCAGGCACTAAAACAATTGCTCTGTGCTTCTGGTTTATAGGATAATTTTGAAGATTAAATGCGAAAATACATCACAGTATTTAGAAGAGTCCTGGGGACCGGTAGCCCTCATGCAATAAGTGGTCTTATTAGTGTCGTTTTTATTGTCATTATAATGATGCTCATTTTTATTATTCGGTAATGAATCACATGCTTCAAGACAGCTCATCTTCTACTTATTCTCTCACATAAACTAAACATAAAAGACCTTCAATCTGCTAGTTTATAACCTATCTCACATATAGACTGTGCAGGATGTGAAGGAATGGACACAGTTTATATCACTTTTCTTATCTCCTTGCTAATGGTCATTAAAAAACCAACAATCCTACTTTAATTCCCTCTCCTAATTGGCTATGGTAATCACTTGCATTAAATTAGTCTCATTAAGTTGGAATAGCATCATATATTCTGCTTGTCAAAATACTTCTATGAAGCCTTTTTTTTTTTTTTACCGAATAAAGAGCTCCCTCCCTCCCTGTACGTCTCTTCCTGTCTCTCCTTTCCTTCCTCCCTCATCCCACCCCACCTCCTGAACTTGCTTAGTGCCATCTTGTGTATTTCCTAACTACACTATCATCAGGTCAGTGCTGTTCTCTTTGTTCTGACGCTTCCTACTTTCAGCATTATGCCATATCATTTTTCCTTTTCCCTCTCACGTAGTACAGTCTCAGTCACGTGATCCTTTAATTATGGTATTCTCCCTCTAACTTTTTTCAGTGTCTTTCATTCAACTGTATTCCACATATGCAAGGTAAATAGTTTTAACCATCAAACATGGAAGACTCACTCTCTTCTTCCTTATATTCTTTTCCTGTGTTTTTTAACAAGTAGTAGATTTCTAGTCTACTTTTTTCATATGTATGTGTATAAAAATAGCCAAAAAAAATTAAACAATTATTACAAAGTTTATGTGTTTCAGATGAGCTTTCTTTACTTAGACATATTTATTCCACTCTTCTTGTTTTATTTTTGTGCTTCATTGTATTTGTGCTTTTCTTCCTGGATTTTTTCTTTTATGTTTATTGATATGTGACCTTATGCAAAACAAAATATTCAAATCTAGACTACGTAGCTTGATGATGGATTTGTATTTCACATTCATGTCAACACAATTCTGAGTAAGACATAGAAGAGTTCTCTTGTACTTTCATAATTTAAAAAAGTGGTATATTAAAATCAATTATTGCATAGTATATAAACATTATGTTTCAACTTTAGTGATTCTAATTAAATCTTAACTATTTAAAAAATCGATCCAAAAATTACGCTCCATAGTCATACTTTTTCATGTTATATACGCATTTAATTTTAACCTGATGGCAAATATTAGTAGTCATTTATCCACTTTTATCATGTTTTTCCTTTTAGATTCTAGGAATGGGGAAAATCTTTTTAAAAGTCATTTTCACTGAAAATACTCAATGTTAAGTTTTAAACACACTGATTCCAATCTCTTTGTTATGAACATTTATTCACAGATACATTATAAAATTTAATAAGCTAGGAATGCTTACATTGATCCGTTATGAAAATTTTAAATATATGGCTTTCTTCTGAAAACTATGTTAGAAATGATTTCAGCTGTTACATAATTGTACATATAGTCTTGTTGGCTTTCACAAAAGATGCTCTTTCAAAAAATCCTACCTAATCTGATTCTTTTACACCTGAAAAATTTTATTGCTACTTCATTGCCCACAAGGAAAAAATTTCATTTTTGGCATTGCATCCAAGATAATTTTTGGTGTGGCCCTCCAATTAGACTTTTTGCCTTCTCATCTCTGATACTAAAAAGGGCACCCAACTTTTCAACCAAAATAAATACTTTGCAATCTTCAACATATTCCATGTTTTCTTCTTTATATAAGCGTACATTTCATTTGCTGTTCCTTTGCCCCAACATGCATCTCCCTTTCTTTCTCTCTCATGTCACTTTTTTCAAACACTTTTTTTTTCCTGCCTGAATGTAATATCCAGCCTAAAGATTAAATAATCTGTAAAGCCATCTTTAGACAAATTAATCCACCATTTTTGTCTGAACACCATCTCATATACCAGCTGCCTCAGCTGAACACGTCTAATAGTGTTTAGGTAAATTATTTACTTGTCGTATCTAAGAGAACATGAGAACTACGGGGAACTACAGTGTCCTATTCGTCTGCATATTCCCAGATGTTGGAATGCAGTCTGTTGGTTGAACAAAAGAACAAATGAATGTGTCCTTGGGCATTAGTAAATTAGGCTGATGTTTCCCAGTGTTATTTTTTTGGCAGAACTTTTCTACATGGAATGTCTTTCCTTCTTGATTTTCCATGTGATTTTGAACAAAATGTGTATCTAACCATGAAATTGTTTGTGACAAAAAAAAAAAAAAGAGAGAGAGAGAGAGAGAGAGAGAAATCCCTCCTCTAAAGTGGGTCATCATGGAACTCAATATTTTAAGGATGAAAGAAGCAGATTGGACCTGAAGCATATCTTGCATAACATTCACTTGCGGACTTGTTTTCTAAGTATTTGAATTAATATGAAATGCCCCGAATGATAGGAGATTAGGTTCTGTACACTAACTAATCCTTTGTGAAGTAACAGCATGCCCAAATGTCGTTTAGTTCAAATCAAAGACCACAGACATTTGGTGAAACACAGCAGAAGGAAATCTTCTTTGATATGCTAATGATTCAATGTGTTATTCATGAAGTATTGCTCACCCTGGACACTGATATCAACTTTAGCAGAGAAAACAGTCATTATACGTTGTTTCATTTAATTTCCAGGCTTTACACGAAAAGTGAATATGAATGAAGAGAATGTTAACCTTTGTTTTTGGAAAAGCAAATCTTCAGGGAGAACAATAGGTTTTTTTTCTTAGACCCATTTCAGATTTTTTTTTTAAGTTTACTTATTTATTTTGAGAGAGAGAGAGAGCAAGTGAGGGAGGGGCAGAAAGACAGAGAAAGAGAGAGAATCCCAAGCATATTCCGCCCTGCCAGCACAGAGCCCAATGGGGGACTCAGACTCACAAACTGTGACATCATGACCTGAGCCGAAAACAAGAGTCCAACACTTAACAGACTGAGCCACCCAGGTGTCCCTGACCCATTTTAGATTTCTAAAGAATGTGTCACTGTTCATAGAAATATGTTTCCTTTCCTAGCGTCATCTTTTCCTCCTACATCCTAGCCAGTTTAGACTCAGAGGGTATACTCAATTTCCCATAGTCACACACATGAAAATGTGCACTCATGCTTACCTTATTCTAATGGCTATGTGCTTTCAACATCGTTGTATTAGTTGGGATAGGCTAACTTTTTTTTTAATGTTTATTTATTTTGAGGTGGGGGAGGTGCAGAAAGTGGGAGAGAGAGAGAATTCCAAGCAGGCTCTGTGCTGTCAGCAGAGCCCAACAAGCTAACTTTTACTATAGAATCGAACAACTGCCTAATATCAATAATATAGCAAAAAATAAGTTTTTCTCTTGTTCGTGTTACATGTCCTGTGTCGGTGACGAGATGGATTCTGCTAAGTGGTATGACGAATTTCCTACATCACCACGGCTGTCAACAGAGAATAGGGTAAAATGCACTCTGGGTTTTCAAGATCTGGCAGGTAAGGAGCATATTTTTATGGACATGGCATTGACCAAAGCAATTCCCATGATTACCACAAACTCTGAAACATGCTGGAGAGTTTAATTTTTCCATTGTGCCGGAAAAACGAGGCTCTAAATATTTGTTTAACAGTATCAATGACTACTACAACAAGTTATTTTCCAAATGTATGCAGAAAGCTTGTATTGATAGCATAAATTCGTCAATAGCCAATAGTGCTTATAAACTTGACAGAAATGAAACATCTGGCAAAAAATAGTATGGGAAAGAAAAAGTATGTGTGATATGTATATCCGACACTTCCTAGTATTTTTCTATGTTCTCTTTTTCTATGTTCTTCCAAATAATGCTGAAATGTGCTACCACATTAACTGCTCTAAATCTCTACCTATTCATTTCACTCCAATGCCCATAACCTTCAGAAGTGTCTCATTCGTGAAACGACTGGTTTGAGGGAGAACTACACCCAGGCACATGCTTCATATTTCCTGATTTTTGCCAACTTGACTCTAGCAGCCTTGTACACAGTTGGGAAGTATGTTTTTTATTTTGTTTTGTTTTGTTTTGTTTTGTTTTGAATCCTGTTCCCCTGTGGTTTGCCAAGGAGCGATACTCACATGCAATTTTTAAGGTAGTCATGAAGAAGAAGTATTCTTGAATGGTTTTGGGAGTTTAACACAGCAGCTTACTCAGACGCAGTGCTCTCTATTCACTGCTCCATGAGTGCCTGTCACAGTCAAGGCTGATTTCACCAAAGCTCACTCATATTCCTCTTTGCTGTTTCAACTGGTTTCCTGTACGGACCCACAGTCTCAGACTCTCCGATACTCTCCCGTTTTTCCACCTGCGCTGATGTTCGGGGCTGGAATGTTAGTGATATTTCTCTATTAACTCTACCTATGCTTTGCAAATTTCTGCCACGGTTCTTCCGACATTCCTGCGGAATCCTCACTTCCTTATCAGACACCTGTAACATGTGTTTTCCACACCAATCATAACTTGGTGCAACAGACACAACTCTTCAGCCTAACTTGCATGGTCTTCTATACACAGGAATGACTATATTTCTCTATGTTTTTTCTTTTTTTTTAATTTTAAACTTCTGTCATGTTAATTTATGTTTTGAAAGAGAGACAGAGACAGAGAGAGACAGAGAGAGAGAGAGACTGGGAGGGAGGACCCAAAGCAGGCTCTGTGCTGACAGCAGAGAGCCTGATGCAGGGCTCGAACTCAGGAACCATGAGATCATGACCTGAGTCAAAGTGGGACACTTAACTAACTGAGCCACCCAGGGACCCCTATTCTCTATGTTTTTCTTATGCTTCTCCCTATGCAGTTAATGAAATATGTACTATACAAAAATCATATCTTCCACTACTTTACATCATTGTTCTGGTTATTGAATCCTTGCCTGGTGATGTTTTCCTTCATCTCTATTTCTATTTATAGGAGTGCTACTAATATTTCATGAGCTGTTTTAAATGCTACCTCATTCCTGATATTTCCATAATCACATCAGAGAGAGGTAATGGTTCTCTTTAGATATTCATAAGGTATGCCACATACTTTCTTCATCCTTGAATTATCACATTAACCTGTCCTTAAAATAATCATATGCATATTTGATAAGAATAAAAATGGGGACTAGGATTCAATATTTCTTATTTTATTTATTTTTTTTATTGTTAATTGTTTAAAACTTTATTTATTTATTTTGAGACAGAGTGTGTGGGAGGGGCAGAGAGAGAGAAAGAGAGAGAAAGAATCCCAAGCAGGTTCAGCACCATCAGCACAGAGCTCCTTGTGAGGCTCAAACTCACAAACTGTGAGATCATGACCTGAGCTGAAACCAACAGTCAGATGCTTACCTGACGGAGCCACCCAGGCACGCAATTTTTTTGCTTTTCAAGTTGTGTTGTTTTTGCGCTAAGATTTTGGTAGTTGCTGTCACAGTGTTTTGGAATTCTGATAAATAAGAAAAAAATGTGGAGGTAATAAGATAACTTTTACACTATTTGTCACTTGTAGGATTTATTCCCAAGCAAGAAACATATTGTGGTGTCAATAATAGCATTTGGTTGTAAAAGAATAGAAAACAAACACGAAACACATTCTGCTTTTCACAAGATCTCGAGCAAATTCTAAACTTAATGTTACGTCTCTGAACACACTGAGTCCTCCCTATCTTTTAATGGAAGTGATGCTTTATAGATCTTACTTTAGTGGTCTCTCAGTACCAATCATCATTTATCTATGCAAGCCAATGGTATTAGACTATGCTTTGCACCTGTTCTCCAAACATATAGAATTTTATGCCTCAAATCTCATGAATGTCATGCAGATACCTTAGATTTGAAAGGTTCATGATGAACCCCAGATGTGGTTCTATGCCAGCACTACCTATTATACTAAGGAGCATCAATATATATAGTTGTAAAATCCAGTTGTACCAAAAAAAAAAAAATATATATATATACACACACACACATATACCTTTGTATCTTTTTTCCTCTCACTACCCACTCCCCTCAAATAACTAATGACTTCCAAATCTTCTTAATTTTGTCTTATACATTTCTCTTGAAACTGTCCATTTTCCTCCACCTGCAGTAAAAACACCTGAGTTTCCTCTGGAACACTATCATACCATTTTTTTCCCCTGTACGTATCCTGACCTACTTCCAATACATTCTTCAACATGTGAGATCTTATGAAAATGCAAACTTAAACAGGCCTAAAATCCATAGATGACGACTCTTCAATTTTATTAAGGGAAAAGCCTCATTTCTTTCAGCATCTAAGCACTGTATTTACTACGTTATGAATAGCTACAGATCTTCAACATCGATTTTATGTGTCCACCAACTAACATCCAAATTTGTAAAAATGTCTTTGCTGCAATTTATTTCAGGGCAACCATCCTTTACTACCTGTCTCCTGCTGAGCCAGAGCTCTAGACTTCTGAAACATGTACACATGCAGCATTTTGTATTTTTCTATTCACAGTAATATGATGATAAAATTAGGGTTTACAATAATGTGCATTCTGGACTACTTTGCATATACCATGAGGATAAATCTTTGCAAACTCATTCATCATTGTACTTCTCATGATGAGCATGCTGTCTTCACTTGGTGGCAGTCACTCTATGTGTGCCGAGCACAGGGTGAAAGCCAGCGCATCTGGTAGTCTTTGAACATGTAAAAATTCTCTCTCATTTCCAAGCATTTCTAAAGTACATTGAAAGTTGACACTAAATAGTTTGTAGAGAGGAATCTTATTATATGCTACCACCCGAAATTAATTAAAATTAAGTTATCAACTGTCTTAACCAACTTTAATAACTGGTCACAGAAGACTCACTTTTTACCTGATGGTAAATTGCAGGAAAAAGTTCTGAGTTTCTACATATAAAATGGACACATTGGTTGCTAAGTCAACAATATGTAGGAGATATAATCTTGTCCAATGTTCTCTTGTGGGTGTTTTTCCCAAAGTTGATGAGGTTATTTAAAAAAAAATATTTTTCTTGGCAAAAATCGCATTGTTATTTGAAAGATCATTTGAGTTTGAAAACTGTTAATGCAAAGTGATTTGATGGCTCTCTGATTTAAGACATTATTGCTTGAATTGTAATTTGGGTATAAAATAAGCATTAAAAATATGCCAAAGAAGGTTCTTCATGAAGAAGGAAAATAATACCAAAAATTACTCATATTTCCAAAAATAAATAAATATTGGAAAAAGCAAATATACAGATAAATCTAAAATACATTTTCCTCTATTTGTTTAAAATGCACATTACTTTTTAAAGCAAAAATAATGGTAATTTGTATGTTTACAATGTATGTAGAAGTGATACATTTTATAATTATAATGCTTTCACTATAATGGGTGCACTAAGAACACATGTAAGATTGCAGATTTTTCCATGATTAAAAAAAATAATAATTTTAATTTGTTTGTTTGTTTGTTTGTTTGTTTTGAGAGAGAGACAGAGAGACAGAGCATGATAGGGGCAGGGACAAAGAGGGAGAGAGAATCTGAAACAGGCTCCAGGCTCTGAACTGTCAGCACAGAGCCAGATGCAGGGCTTGAACCCACAAACCGTAAGATCATGACCTGAGCCAAAGTAAAATGCTTAACCGACTGATCCACCCAGGTGCCCCTGCAAATTTTCCTATGTTTAAGTGAGGTGGTAGAATATTAACTTTGAATTCACTGTGAACATTTATACACATATATATAAATATATAGTTATAGTTATATAAATATATAGTAATCTCTACAGAAACCACTAAAAATTTAATGATAAGAAGTATAACTGAAAAATTCAATTAATGATTAAAAATGTTAGTCTAAAATAATAGTCCAAAAAATATAGGAATGGGAAAACAAATAATCAATAAAAAAAAGTGTACTGATAGAAAATAAACACTAACATAATAGAGTGAAAACTAACAATATCAACAACTACACTAAATATTAATGGTCTAAATATTCAAATTAAAAAGCAGAGGTAATCAGCACAGATAAATAAATAAGATATACCCAGAGCTTTCTACTAAAAATGCAATTTAAATATAAATACACAATTGAGTTCAAAGAAACTGGATAGAGAAAAAATTACACCATGTAAACTATGAGCAAGAGAAAGTCAAGGTGATGATATTGATACCGGTTGTAATAGGCATCAAGGAACTTACCAAAATAAGGAGGGCATGAAATAAAGGTAAAAGAGCCTATTCATCACTAAAACATTACAGTTATAAATATGTAAACAACTAATAATAAGATAGAAAAATACACAAAATAAACACTGATAAAAGTAAGTAGAGCAATAGAGAACTCCATAGTCTAAATAGATTTTAATATATCTCTTGAGGCATTTCATAACAACTAAACATTAAGAAATATATTTATAAAAGATCCAAACAACATTATTAATCAGCTTGACCATTTGATATTTTTAGAGATCTTCCCTTAAAAAATTACGTATTTTTCTATTTATGCTAAATTCCCAAAGACAGGTAATACTCTGGATGGAACATTAAACAAGTGTCATTTAATTTAAAAGGATTCAAATTATATAGAGCATTATCTTTGAATTGAATTACAAACTGGTAACAAAAATATATCCATAAAAACTACAAATATATTGAAATTATACATTTCTATATAATCCATTGATGAAAGAATAAATCACAAAGGATATGTTTCACTTGAATAATATTTAACAAGTATATATACATAAAAAGATCATTGGAATGGAGATAAAACTGTTCCTTTGAGAGAAATGTGTGTCATTACAAATGTATATTACAAAATAAGGTCTAAAATTAATGACCTGTATTTACACTTCAAAAATATAGGAAAAAACAACATAGTTTAGAACTTAAAGGGACAACACATCATAACCAAATAGGGTTTAGCCCAGCAATTGAGTGATACTTTAACACTCAAGTATCAAACTGTTCACAGGTATAAAAATCTTGCAAGCATTTTGAGTAGGGTTGCATTAAAATTGAGGAAAATTGACATCCTAAAAATACCAAATCTTCTTATTCATGAACGTGGCTCTTCTTTCCACTTACTTCATTTCTTTCATCAATATTTTTAGCTTCTACATACAGATAATGCATCAAATTTATTAGATTTTTAAATAACTTTTGCATTTTGCTATTGCATTTTATAAAGTTTGATTCCAATTGTTTATTAATGGCTTCCAGGAGTTTGTTGTTGTTTTGCAAATTCTTTTGCATTCTCTATATAAGCAATCATGTCATTTTCAAATAAGGACAGTTTGATTTTCATTTTTAATCTGCATTACACCTGTTTATGAATGATTTATTGTACAAGCTAGGCTTTCCATTATAATGTTGCAAAGAAGTGGTGAGGGGGACATTTTCGTCTTATTGCAGATCTTAGATGGAAAGTATTTAACCTTTCATAATTAAGTATAATGTTAGCTATAGATATTTTGCAGGTACATTTTGTGAGATTGAGAAAGTTCCTTCTGTAACTACTTTGTTGAGAGTCTTTAGATGAATGTATATTGAATTTTACATAAAGCTTAATAGATAATCAAATGTAAAGTGTTGTCTTTGATTGCAGCCTGCTTGAAAATATCAAAGAGTAAATATATTTGGGGATAATGAGGGACACTCATAGATTCACTGGGCACTGAATAATGTTGAAAGTTATTTTTAAATTGTTAGTTCTGGTTTGACAATCTGTCATAATTTTCTGGTGATTTATGCTCATATATTTTATGATGGATATTCTTATGATCTATAAATGTTTCAGGGAAAATTACAGTAAAATATTAAAATGGATTATCAAATCAGTGTGTATATGGTTGTCTGTTGATTTTCTCTTTTTTTTAAGACACTTTATTCTATTTTTTAAAATTTATCTTGAGAGGGAGAGAGAAGCAGAAAGACAGGGAGAGAGAGAGAGACAGAGACAGAGACAGAGAGACAGAGAGAGAGAGAGAGAGAGAGAGAGAGAGAGAGAGGGAGAGAGAGAGAGAGAGAGAGAGAGAGAATCCTAAGCAGGCTCCATGTTCTCAGCGCAGAGCCTGATGTGGGACTCGAACTCATGAACTGTGAGATCATGACCTGAGCTGAAATCAAGTGTTGGATGTCTAACTGACAGAGCCACCCAAGCATTCCTGTCTATTGCATTTTCATTTTGACATTTATAAATATTTGGTCATTTCACTGGAAAAAAATAATATGTACTATGTACTTCACAGTATCTTGGATGTCAGTATTTTGTTACTAGTCTCTAAACACTCTAATGGAACATTTTACTGAGTAAACCCTATGTTGCTACTTAAAACTCTACAACATTATAACATTCAGTTCTTCTGTACAAAGACATTTTATAGCCAATTTCTGGAGAAAGTTTTGCTAAGAAATGTTTGTACTTTTGGATGCCTGGATGGTTCAGTTGGTTAAGTGCCCAAATCTTGGTTTGGTGTTTAGGTCATGATTTCAAGGCTTTGTGGGTTTGAGCCCCACATCAGGTTCTGCACTGACTTTCTCCTTCTCTCTCTGCCGCTCCCCCACTCATGCCGTCTCTGTCTCCTTCAAAATAAATTAAAAAAATAAACCTAAAAAAAAGAAATGTTTGCAATTTTAAATATAGTTTATTCTAAACATAAGAAGTTCCTTTTAATTTTTAGATTTTTATGTATATACATGTGTGTACGTACGCACATATATTATGTATATGTATGTATATATGAAAATATATGTATTAATAATTCCTTTACCTCCTTTCTGTGCGTAACAGTGATAATAATAAAAAAAATATTTGTTGAGGTGAGGTCAACCATGAGGGGTCTAAATTACAAGTCAGAAAATAAAAATCAGTACATGATAAGAAGAATCTCTGGGGATAAGGCACCTAATTCAGTCACATCTTGATTGTGATGTGAAACCAGAAGCAAAAGACAGGAGGAAATCAGTGTCTGTTACATCAAGAATTATTTTCATTCAAAGATGTGTTCAAATTACATCAAAGGAAAAAGGTTTTAAAATTTGTCTTGGAGACTGTTGTGGGGTTAAGAAACTTCCAGGCAGAGAAGATTGTATTTATGCAATGAATACGCATCCTTGCACAACCTATATTTATTGTATAGTGCCTTTCATCCTGAAGTGCTTCACAAATTGATTTACAAACTCTGTACTGCAATCATTTTCATTTTTGAAACACACTTCATCCGTTATGCACACGTATATTTCATTTTATGAATTTCAGGATATGGCATAGTAATCCCCAAATATCACTTTGAGTTTGAAACACTGTTTTATGGCTTCATGAAAACCACATGACAAATTGCGTACTCTGGTCTCTGTGACAAATCTGTCTTTTCAGTAAGTGGAGCTCTAATTGAAATGTACACTTCAACTTGCAGGCAGCAAAAGACAAAAAATATCAACTGGGGGCTCATGAATGGATGATGCATTAGTTAGCAGAAAATTTATTGGGGTACCACTGTGTATAGAAAAGCAATTTAGGTGTTATATGGGGGAAATAAAAAGTGCAGCCTCTGGCCTTGATGATCACACAAATTAATTTACACAGACAAAACAGATCCACATGTAGATTTCAGTATTTCTTTAAGTAGCATACCAACAGATGTGAGCAAACATATGGCCCAAGCTCAATTCACAAGTGTTGAGTTAGTGCAGTAATAATATAATAATCAGAGCAGGACTGACTTAGATTCCTGAAGGGAATACATTTGAACCAGGCTTTTATTAGGAGAAAGGTTAAAATATACCTATCATTGATCGATAGATTTATTAGTACACCATAAGTATACTTATCAGTTCATTTGCTGTAATAGCACTCTAAAATTCATAAATTTCTGCATTTTTTACTTGTTGACTCATAATGATTCATTAATTCATACATCCATTCATTCATGCATTCTACCATTCAGCCATGTAATCAACCATCATTTATTGAACATTTCATATACGTCAGAAAAACTGATAGAAGTCAATGACAAAATAGGGAAGAAAGCACAATCTATGTCCTTAAGAGATGGTTATTATTATTAAGACTTGTTTTCCTGGGGTGCCTGGGTGGCTCAGTCGGTTAAGCGTCTGACTTCAGCTCAAGTCATGATCTCACAGTTCGTGAGTTTGAGCCCCGCATCAGGCTTTGTACTGTCAGCTCAGAGCCTGGAGCCTGCTTCGGGTCCTGTGTCTCCTTCTCTCTCTGCCTCTCCCCTGCTCACACTGTCTTTCTCTCTCAAAAATAATAAACATTAAAAAATTTTTTTAAAAAGATATGTTTTTCACCCTCTGATATCACAGTCTTAAATAATTATTAGATATTTAACATCATAATAGCTAAAGTCTGGACAATACCTCTTCATGTTTATGAAGGAAAATGTTATAGGCTGAATTGTTTCCCCTCAAAATTCATATGTGGAGGCCTTAACCCCTTTGACGATAAAGGCTTTAAATAAGTATTAAGGTAAAAAGAGGTCAAATGGTTAGGACTTAATTCAGTATGACTGGTGTTATAAGAAACAGAGATTGGAACAAAGACAACACCTAAAACATGTGGGGACACAGGGGAAAAAAGAGTCATCTTCAAGCGAAGGAGAAGTGACTCTGCAGAAACCAAAGCTATGGGACATTTTGGTCTGGGATTTCCAACCTCCAGAACTGTGAGAAAATAAATTTCTTTTGTCTGAGCCAGCTATTCCGTGGTATTTTGATTGGCACCCTTACCAAACTAGTAAAATACATTAGATCAATATCCAAATAAAGTAGAATATGATTGCTTTTTCCTGATCCCTATATATTAGATTCTTTTTCCAGCAATTGACAAAATATTATAGAATATTAAAAATATGTCATTGGATTTCTGAAAAGTGTCTTAGTAACAACACCCTTTTGATGTCATGATAATATTGGTAGGGATTATATGTAAAATAACTATAGAGGAAATTTTAACATAAGAAGCTATATTTTCACATTGGTTTTTCATTATGAAACCAGAGATATATTGCTACAAAAACAAATTTGCCCTCAAGATACAATAAATCACATCTTAAGATTCAGAGAAAGAAAGAAAGCCCAGAAACAGATAAGAAATGGGAGAAATAATGGATAAAGAAGGTGAGAAGAAAAAGTTTGTAAAATAAATGCCCAAAGAAAGCATGAATAAAATTTTTATTCATATTTATTATTACTATTCTAAAATAACTATGCAGAAATACATGAGGGGCAGGAAAAAATGAATTTCTCGAGGTACATTTTACTCCCTAAATGCATTCCTCTTTAAATGTTTTTTAAGTTGATTTATTTATTTTGGGAGGGAGAGAGAGAGAGAGAGAGAGAGAGAGAGAGAGAGAGTGAGTATGAGCAGGGGAGGAGCAGAGAGAGGGAGAGAGAGAGACAATCCCAGGCAGGCTCCACACTGTCAGCACAGCGCCTATTGTGGGGCTTGGACTCATGAAATCATGAGATCTTGACTTGAGCTGAAATTGAGAGTCATATACTTAACCAATTGAGCCACTCAGGTGCCCCAAAGCATTGCTCTTTTATTCTTTCCTTGCTTATAAGTATATGTTTATCTTGACAACATATCTCCTTTTTTTGTTGTTTGTTTCCTACATATATACAAAACTCTTTGCCTCCACATAAATGCAAATATGGTTTCAAGTATTATGGGAAAATTGCTGTATCTGTCATCAAATTTATGACAAAAGTATATTGTTTAATATTATACATGTTAATGAAAAAAATCCATATAATATAATCATACCTTTATGTATACTTATATAGATCTTCCACATTATAAAGCTAAATACAAAGCATCTCCTTCTGGGTGATATAGTAATTATACTGCCACATCACAAATTATTGTAGAATTTGGCATAGGATTTTGTACTTTTGAATTTTTTTTTTTTTTAACGTTTATTGATTTTTGAGACAGAGAGTGGCAGAGCATGAACAGGGGAGGGTCAGAGAGAGAGAGAGGGAGACACAGAATCTGAAACAAGCTCCAGGCTCTGAGCTGTCATCACAGAGCCTGATGCGGGGCTCGAACCCACGAACCATGAGATCATGACCTGAGCTGAAGTCAGACGCTTAACCATCTGAGCCACCCTCAGGCGCCCCGGATTTTGTACTTTTGAACGTTTCCACAACCAAGAGATGAAATCTAATTATTTTTATAAGTTAATGTTGAACACAGACAGATAGATCAATGGAACAGAATAGAAAATCCAGAAATGGACCCAAAATTATACGTTCAACTAATCTTTGACAAAGTAGGAAAGAATATTCAATGGGAAAAAGACAGTCTCTTCAACAAATGGTGTTGGGGAAACTGAACAGCAACATGCAGAAGAATGAAACTGAACCACTCTCTTACACCACACACAAAAATAAATTCAAAATGGATGAAAGACGTAAATATGAGACAGGAAACCATGAAAATCCTAGAGAACACGGACAGCAACTTCTTTGACCTTCGCCAGAGCAACTTACTAGACATGTCATTGCAGGCAAAGGAAACAAAACCAAAAACGAACTATTGCGGCTGCACCAAGATAAAAAGCTTTTGCATAGTGAAGAAAACAATCAACAAAAGGAAGTCTACAGAATGAGAAAAGATATTTGCAAATGACATATCTGATAAAGGGTTAGTATCCAAACTCTTTAAAGAACTTATCAAACTCAATACCCAGAAGACAAATTAACCTAGTTAAGAAATGGACAGAAGATATGTACAGACATTTAACCAAAGAAGACATACAGATGACTAACAGACACATGAAAAGATACTGAACATCATTCATTATCAGGGAAATACAAATCAAAACTATGATGAGATATCACCTTACATCTGTCAGAATGGTTAGAATTAACAACACGAGAAACAACAGGGGAAGCCTCTTGCACTCTTGGTGGGAAGGCAAATTGGTTCAGCCAGTCTGGAAAACAGTATGGAGTTTCCTCAAAAAGTTAAAAATAGAACCACCTTACAACCTAGCAATTGCAGAACTAGGTATTTGCCCAAAGGATGCAAAAGTACTGATTCAAAGGACACATGCATCTCAATGTTTAACAGCTACACTCTCAACAAAAGACGAACTATGGAAAGAAGACAACTGTCCATCAACTGAGAAATGAATAAAGAGGTGGTATATACATACAATGGAATATTGCTCAGCCATAAAAATTAATGAAATCTTGGGGCATCTGGGTGGCTCAGTGGGTTGAACATCCCACTCTTGATTTAAGCTCAGGTCATGTTCTCACAGTCCATGAGTTTGAGCCTGCCATTTGAATCCCTGCTTGGGAGTCTCCCTCTCCCTCTCTGTGCCCCTCCCCAGATCACACGCTCTATCTCTCTCTCAAAAGGAATAACCATTTTTTAAAAAAGAAAAAAAAATGAAATCTTGCCATTTGTAATGACATGGATGGAACTAGAGTGAATTATGCTGAGTGAAATAAATCAGTCAGAGAAAGACAAATACTGTATGATTTCACTCATACGTAGAATTTAAGAAACAAAACAGATGAACATGGGTGGGGAAAGACAGAAGCAAACCAAAAAACAGTCTTAATTACAGAGAACAAACTGAGGGTTGCTGGAGGGAAGGTAGATGGGGATAGGATAGATGGATGATGGGTACTAAGGAGGGCACTTGTGATGAGCACTGGGTGTTATACGTAAGTGATGAATCACTAAATTCTATTTCTGAAATCAATATTACACTATATGTTAACTAGAATTTAAATGAAAACTTGAAACAAAAGAATAAAATAAATAAAATAAAAAGTATCAGTAAAATAAATAAAAGAATATTGATTTCAGAGATGAAAAGTCAGAAAAATTTGAAGTTGATAGCATTATATGTAGCAATAGATTCAGGCAGAACAATGCTAGGTCTTAAAACGAAAAAAAAACTATATTACAAAAATACATTTCCTCAAAGAAATCAAGGAAATATATGACTAATTGAAATTTTGTGTTTTTTGAAACATAATTATCACTTTTGAAAACCACTATTTGCAAGTTGTTATTTTTTTCAAGATTTAAGGAGAGCACATTTTATTAAAACAATATCTTATGTTTTCATTCATGAAAGCTATTTATTAACAGAAACACTACAATGTCCCAGAGGTGTTTTATAATGACACATATCTGAACATTTTTATTAATAACAGAATATAATGTCGAATTTGTACTTGGAAATTACAATTCTGAAATAATGAAAAAATGGAAATATAATTTTCTAAGTTAATTAAAATTAGTCAATGATAAGACAAAACATCTTAGCTTGAAGGTAGAATAATACGTCAATAATTATAATATTAAAATAGCCCATTCTAATAAGCAGTTACTGGGCTCCATTCACTGTACTTAGCCTTTATAGATTATTCAGGGAATCCCCATTATCATGCTATTAATAATATGCACTTATTGACTATTTATACGTCTTGCTGCTTTCAGAGTCTTGAAAATCTGCTGCAGGTCACAAAAATAGCAGAGCCAAACTTAAATGCAAAATTAAATAGATAGTTGATACAGAGATATGGAAATAAAAATCTAGGTTATAGATATATAGATATTTTTAGATATAGGTTTCTCCATGTGTATTGAGTTCTTCCTATGTTCTTACTCTTCAATAAAATTAAAAGATGAATTTAACCACATTTAGAGACTCTGAAATAGTATTAGAAAGGGTATCTCTTATTTATCTCTAAAAGTTGATGCCATTTAACAATGGATAACTATAAACTATCAGAATTATACCTATAAAAGTGAATTTAATATTCTAATCTGTATTTGGAGGTGTTCATTATTGAGAACATACTGCAAAGAATATATATTTGTTTTTAACATATTTTGTGATAAATGTCCTAAATATGAAAGATGATGTGCTTGAGCAAAGGACTCATACATAAGTTATGCTTACTCTGTTGGAAAAATGCAAAATGGTGACTTTAAAATTTGTGAAATATTTGTGAGTTTTAAGAAAATGTCTTAATTATTAAGTGTTTTAATAAATCAAGATGACAAAAGTGATTCTTCTATGTTCCTGAGAGGCTTTTATCCATATAATTTTACGTGTCTATAAAGTTTTCAGTGATTCAAAAATCACATTATTTTATTTTTCTGTTTTCAATGTTATTCTAACATTTGGTAAAAATTATGGTGTTTGATATAAATTATGCTTTTGAATGCAGTGTGTGTTGCCATTGTTTAAAAAAAAGACTTTCTTTTTATACAATGTAAATTTGCATTCTGACTAGAGATCAAATTTTAAAGGTATTAAATAAAAATATATATTCTTTGAAAAGTCACATCCATTAAATGTATTTCACTTATGTTTTTATTCATGTATTTACTGTCACCTAATCCATAAAAGTGGCTACACTTTGTGAAATGTGTGTGATATCTTAGACCCAACCAGCATATTCACGTTCAAACCTGAACTTTGGGTCATTAATACTCTGCCAGGAACTATTAGACATTTACCAGGGGGTTTGGGGGAGGCTAATACAGGTTTCTAAATGACAAGAAAAATATATGACCTTATGTCAGATCATTAAGCCCAAATGGTGTATGTGAGAAGTGGACCAAAATGCACATTCTCCAAAGTCAGAAAATAAGAGGTATTATATAAGAAAGGGTCAAGTATGTGTTAGAAGAAAACTCAGGCTGATGAATTACACTGAGCTGCAGATAATTTCTGATGTTTTCAGAGGTGTGATCTTAGTTTCTTTGCTTTTGCAGACTACAGCAGTTAAAGGTATTGACAGGTACCGATATATGGTACTGTTTTCTTAGTGGAATTCTAATTTCTTTTAAGCATGCATAGTCTTCAAGTAATAGTAATGTTAGAGGTCATTTATCTGCAAGGATATTTTAACATGTAATTTCAATTTGAATTTAGGAATATAAAGAAATATAATATTCAAAGCTTCTGAACACAGCTATTATACTACCTGGTTAGAGCCACAGTCAATTCTGACTTGATCATTGCTCATGCTGTATCAGCTAAAGGCTTTGTGTCTCGTGTAGGTAATACATCAAAATATTCATAATATTCATTCAAGTGTCTGTGTCTACAAATGTTTACAGTAAAATATATATATATATATATATACATATATACATATATACATATGTATATATATGAAACAATATCCATTTTTGAACTTGCTTAAATAATAATGTAATTTATATAGTATTTCCCTAACTCATGTGTAGTTTTTTTCATGTCAAATTTTGCATTTGTTTATAATAGCAGTGATATTAGGTAGAGCAGCTAAGAATTGTTTTCTTTCATAGAAGAGACCCCCAAGGTATGTGGGGAGTAAAAACAGAAATATTGGGGTTCCATATTTGTCCTCATATTTCTTAGAGTCAATGGTAGTAGGCTAGTGAAATGCAACAGATTCCCTAATAAAGTCTTGTGAAACGCAATATTTGCAATCTATCTGAGAAAAACTCAAATGGAATCAAATTGAATCAAGATGAGAGATTTCCATGTCATTTCAGTTCTTCTGTTGATTTCAATATACACATTTGGCAATGAACCAACATATGGTACAGTGCTCTATACTTTATGCATATAATTTGTATTTGTAGGTCTAAGTCGGGTTAGTCCTTCTTTTGTGAATGAAAGTATATGAGGAATTAAACATCAAATTGATCCACTAATTATTCTTCCATTTTCAATAAATAACCCATGTATTTCCTTTGAGAAATTCCACCTGTTCATCAGTTATTCATAAAGATTTCTCATCTTACTGGACAAAAGAAAATATAGAGATGGTGAACTAATAATGAATACTAAATTATATATTTGTATATTGTGTGTAAAGAGATACTATGTTGTTGTAAACACTGTTTATACACCCACAAAAATGTGTATATAAAATATCATATGCATATATACACAAATATATATATATATTCTATTCATATTCCAATTTCATTTATATATCCTAATATATCACAATGGATAGGAAAATAATTCATTTTCAAAATGGTTACTTGTAAAGATAAAGATAAAATTAATTTCTTTTTAAGAGAAGTACTTTCAACAAAAGAGACAAGTTATATTCACTCATATAACAAGGGAAAACTTATCTCGGATGTAACTAAGACCAGAGGCTTTTTTAGATTGTAAAAATTACTAGTTTCCTCAATTTCCTGACAGGCTTATGTAATAAATGGCAATTAAAGGGCCATTGAATGAATGTGAAGGATAATAGAAATTTTTAGGTGACTACAAGAGGAAATTAAAGAGAAATGGAATTGCAGAGAAATCAAAAAGTAAGGAAAAGGGAGTGGATAATTAGAGAGAAGGCAAGTATCAAGACTTGAGCCAAGAAAGGGAAGGTGGAACATAAATTTAGACAAAACTTGCTTCAAGTGTCCTCTCAATATTGAAGACAAAACTCTTCATTAATATGAATCTTCCCTGTTAAAAATGAAACGAGTGGTGTTTTCTTCATGTTATTTCCTTAAGCCACTTAAATCTTCAAATTAATTACATATATCCATTAAAATTCAGCTAAGGTAAGCAATGTTTATATTATGAATTTTAATATATTTAATTTTTACTATTTGTTTACTTCATTCATTTCATATTAATCCTTATGTATGTCAAGTTGCTTGCCACTGACTGGCCAATACAATAACGTGGAAAATAAGGAACAATTGAGGCCCTGGGCATTCATATTTTAAGCTTTGTAAAATGCATTGTCTTCATACCCAGAAATGGAGGAACAATCTCCATCCCTGGGTACAGATGGTAATAAAGGGATAATGATCCATATAACTCACTAATTTCTTTTGAAGTAAGCAAAGAGATACTATACAAGTTTCCAAAGTATTTTTCTGGAACTTATCCCTGAAAATTAAATCAAAGGAATTCCCAAAACCCTTCTATGAGGGCTTTTCACAAAGTCATAACAGCACAAGCCTACAAAGATGATTTTCAATCATGACATAGAGGAAACATTGCCTTAATTCATCTGCAGACAAAATGGATGAGAGCTGAGTTTTCCTTCAAATAATTTTCAAGAACCTGAGGCTTGAGTGCGTCATCAATTTGAAAAAGCGAAGAGACTCTTTTAGAACCAATTTGCAACATCAATAGCTAGAGTTTGCCATGAATACTTGAAGTATATCGCACTGAAGAGTGATGTAAGTGCTTCCCTCCTAACGTTTCTAGATCATTGTATGCAAAGCTTCTAATATATCCTTCATCTGTAACAGGCAGGTCCTCCTGAATGATGTAATTTTTTTTTTAAAGTATGAGGCAACCATTTCCCAGTTTTTCGAAACCAGGTAAACTTCTATCTTAAAGTCATAAATCTATCCAACTAAATTACCTTTTGATAATCAAAGACAATCCACATGGTGGGGGGTTGGGGGGGAGAAGGAAAGCTGTGCTTAACATTCAAATTGCATGCCAAAAGCCATACCTGTATCATATAATTTTCCCTAAAATATTAGGCAGTTAGGTACAGTACAGAATTTCTCATTAATCACACAGTCAGTAGTGATGACACAGTTCATCTTAGAAATAGATGAGTTTCTTCCACATTAATTTTTGCCAATAATCTTGGTTATCAGTCTAAATTTGAAAGATACTGTATAATCCATGCTTTTTTATTTGAGTGTCTTGCAACATAAAAATTGACTTCTTTTGTTTGCATTATAATTCACCCAAGTTTGTTTTCTGTTACCAGTCGGTGACTAAAGATGAACAAAATGTATTAAATACTTTCTTAAATATTTCAGTCATCCCCATTGTAGATAAAGAATCTAGAGATCAGAAAGGAATATAGAATGGATACAAAGTCAGGTTAAAATTCCACCTTTCTGTCCTCAATTTTTATATTCTATTAACTCAATCACATAACACACTTCTCTTCTCTCAGAAGAACAACTACAATAAGATGTATGTTTTAATTTGTATTAACATTGTAAATCACATTCATGTAGCCATTAAATTCAATTAAACACGCATAATGTTATGTTAATAACATAACTTTCTGAAGTTAAAGTCAATATTTTTCATACCTCTACAGGTACATTAAAATAGTACCTGATATATATTTTTGTCGAATTATAGCTAATTATATGCCTTTATCATTTGTTTGTAATGCAGAAGGTTTTTTTTAATTCTAATATTTGCCTAACTTACATTCAGAAGGTTTTTTTAAATTCTAATATTTGCCTAACTCACATTCACTTTGTAATACTGAAAACTGTAATGTTTTAATCAGTATCCCAAATTCTCATATGCTTCTAAAAATATGAAAGCTATCTGCCATCTAGGCCACTAGTAACCCTATTAGTAGCAGAATTATTTTTTAATCAAATATTGCATTCTGTATATAAGTAATATTTTCCTCAATAAGTACTTTTTAATTGTAAGCTGATAACCTGTGCCTACTGTAAATCCCATATTTGAAAATCATAAGATCATTGCATCAGATGTGTTATTTGAAATAAGGAACAGTGGGTGACATGATTTATATCAAAATCTATTTCTTTTTCTTCTTTCAGTTAGGAGCACAGCATAAAAATCATTCATATAAATATTTGAGAAATTAAGATGTAATAATGGCTTCTCTAGAATCTCATGTAAATTTCATTAAAAATTGATAAAAAGCTTGGAAGAAATGGAATAATTCACTTTTTTGTGTGTGTTTATTATAAAACATATCACTATCAAACCCTAATAACTCACTATTTTATTGTTAATATTCATTTTAAGATAGTGGTGAAATATATTATTCAGCCAATTTGAGTTTTTACTCTTTATCAGAGTAGTTATTAAAATCTTAGTGGATATTCAAAAATGTCTAATAAAATATATCAGTACTTCAGTGACTATATTGGCAAATTAAAGTTAAAAAACATATCTACTCTTTATGTTATCATAAGCCATTGTGCAAATAACACAGTGAAGTTCTAATGACCTACTTAAACTCTTTCAATTTATCGAACATCATCAAGTCATCAAAAAGTGACATAAAAATGGAAAAGCTAACCATTTAAAATTATATATGGGAGTGATAAAACTGAACCTAACAATACCCCGCCCCCGAAAAAATATATGTATGAGTCTTAAATTTTATAATACTGGAACTTTGTGATACTGAACTCATAAACATTATTTTCATGCAACATAGAGTTTCAAACTAGTTCCTTATTTTGTAAAATTAGAGAAAAAAGCAGCAAACTCATGAGTTTTTGTCAAGTTCAATTATGGTAACAAATGACGTACAAACCCCAATGGATTATCCTTTACCAGCCACTCCCCATCACCACATGCCCATCCATCAGACCCTCTAAACAACTAGTCTACTCTGTTTAGAATTTTTGCTTATTCTGAACATTTCATATAAATAAAATATGTGGTTATTTGTGATTGATTTGTTTCACTTAGTATAATGCTTGTATGATTCACCCATGTTATGGCATGTTTAAGAACTCCATTCCTTTTCATGGTTCAATAAAATTCTACTGTATGAATATAATGTATTTTTTTTTTATCCAATCATCAGTTAAAAAACAAGTTTTCCATTTGTCTGCATATAAACCATAAAGTGGAATTACTGGATCATACGGTAGTTGTGTTTAAGTAACCATTTGAGCAATGGTCCAATTGTATTGTAACTTTTCTACACCTCACCAACACCTAGAGGTAATATTTTGGAGAAATCGGAACACTTCTACACTGTTGATGGGAATATAAAATAGTGTAGCTTCTACAGAAAACAGTATGGAATTTCCTCAAAAAATTAAAAATAGAACTACCTATCATCCAGCAACCTCACTTTTTCGGTATACACCCAAAAGATTTGAAATCAGGAGAGAGATCTACACTCCCATGTTTATTGCAACATTGTTCACAATAGCCAAGATATAAAAAACAACATAAATATCCTAAGACAGACAAATGGATCACAAATACATTATATATACATACAATAGAATGTTATTCATCCTTTAAGAAGAAGAAAATCCTACCATTTGTGATATCATAAATTTGAGGTAGGTATCTCCAAGAATGTACAAATTTGTGAACATGCCTTTCTGGCTTACACACTGGGTGTGAAATAACTAATTTTTGGTGTTAAAAAATATACATTCCTTTGAAACACCCTATAGCCATAAGAGATACAAGGAAATCACTAAGAAAGTCAGCACTACTTAAGAAAATAGGCTATCACCCAACACAGTAGCATTTGTGCCAATTTCTGGCTGGACCTGTGACAACATGCTAGAGTGAAGTGCTAACGTACCTTGGCTTCAGGGATGGAAAATCACCTGTCTAGATAACTGTGCCAGGGGAACCATGCTGCTTGAAGCTCTGGATTGTATCCTGCTACCAACTTATCCAAATGACAAGTCCTTGCACCTGCCCCTCTAGGACATCTACAAAATTGGTGGCATCGGTACTATCCCTGCGGACCAAGTTGAGATTGGCGTTCTCCAACCTCACATGGTGGTCACCGTTACTCCAATCAACATCACAACTAAAGTAAAGTGGTTGAAATATACCATGAACTTTGACTGAATCTCTTCCTGGGGACAATGTGAGCCTAAACATCAAGAACACGTCTGTCAAAGGTGTTTGTTGTCGCAACATGGCTAGTAGGAGCAAAAATGGCCCATCAATGGAAACAGCTGGTTTCACAACTCAGGTGATTATTCTGAACCATCCCGGCCAAATCAGTGCTGGCCATGCACCTGTGTGGATTGTCACCGAGCTCACATTGCTTGCGAGGTTGTTGATCTGAAGGAAAAGATAGATCACTTTCCTGGGAAGAAGACAGAGATGGCTCCAAATTCTTGAAATCTCATGATGCTGCATCATTGATATGATTCCTGGCAAGCCCATAGGAGCTGAGATTCTCTGAAGATACTCTTCCAGGTTGTTTTGTTCTTTGGACATGAAACAGACTGAGGCTGTGGGCGTCATCAAAACAGTTGACAAGAACGTTACTGGGGCTAGCAAGGTCACTTACTCTGTCCCGAAAGTTCAGAAAGCCAAATGACTGTTACCATTAATACCTGCTAGCCCAGTCTTAATTCATTGTGGAAGAATGATTTTAGAGCTGTTTGTCTCAATTGGTCACAAATGTTTAACAGTAAAATACTTGTGAATGATAAGAACGCATTGTAAAACCTTCAAATGGAGAGGAAAATGTTTTGAGAAACACTTGGTTTGTGTGTGGGGGGTAGTTTTAAGTTATTAGTTTTTAAAATCAGTATTTTTCAAGGGAAACAACTTGACCAAAATTGTGTCACAAAATCTTGAGGCCTGTGAAAATAAGGTTTAATAAAAAACAAATAAATAATGGAAATATTTCTCAGCTATTTCTTTAAAACGTTTCTCCTCAATATTCTATTTCATGTTACCAGACAAATATCTGAATAAGCCATATTCATGGTGAAAAAATATACTTCTTTTGTCTTATTTTCTTATTTTGATATCTAGCAAAACATGCTATCTTGTGGGAACTTGATAACACATTGTGTAATAACAGGCACATAAGAAGTTTGACTCTAATAGAACAACAATTACATACACTAAATTATCATGGAATAAAGTAACTGAGAAAACAAAAGTAGTAGTATAAGTAATAAGCCGGGGCCAGCCTTTAGATTTTATTCTGAATAAGAAAGGAAACCATGGATGAGATTTTAATAAATAATGGTTGGATAAATAAATAAAAACATGTACTGCTTTGACTTCCTTAAAAGAGATTTTATGACCACGTTAATTTTTTTTAAGTTAATTTACTTATTTTTGAGGGCTGGGTAAGGGCAGAGAAAGGGAGAAAGAGAAGCCCAAGCAGGTTCCGCACCGGCAGTGTGGAGCCCAAGGTGGGGCTCAATCTCAGGAACCCTGAGATCAAGACTTGAGCTGAAATCAAGAGTCAGATGCTTAGCTGACTAAGCCACCCATGCTTCCCTTATGGCCACATTTTAAAATAGAAGAGAGGGGTGCTTGTTCATCTGTTTCAACAGATGAACACAGACAATAAATCTAACTCATCATTAAACTTTTCTAATGACTAGTGAAAGAGAAAAGCAAAAAGTAGGCCGATTGCAGTCTTACAATATTAGCATCTCAGATCACCATAAAACAAGCAGATACAACTTCCATGACAAAATAAAATAAAAGCAAAGCAAAGCAAAACAGAACAAAACAAAACAAAGCAAAAACAGACATGTTTCCCACCTCGTGATGTGTATTGAATTTTGAAAAAAAGAACAGATACTATGTCCAGGGGGCAATTAAGCTCAGAAGAAGTAGTCTTAGTAAGAGATCCTGGTATCTGCACTCCATTAGTCAGTCATACAGGTAGATAGTCCATGCAGCTAACTTTCATTTTCGAGCCAGCTTCGACCCGTAAGTCTCTGCATTCCAGTGTTATTTTCAATAAGCACTATAGATAAATGGTATGTTCTGCTTTAAAAAATCCTTAGGTAGGAACTGCCTCAGATAATCTTGCTGCTATAAGTCCCGTTGCAATATTTACAAGTAGATTTTACTGAGATCAGCATTGCTTTTTGCATGCCCAGGATAGAGCAAACCTGTTCCCAGAGTCATCTGCATAGAGGTGATACATGAAACAATGGAATTAGAGGTACAGTGTTTCCTACCAGAGCGGCAAGTGCGTGCAAGAGTATTCACTTTCAGCTACTCTTATCCAGGGCTATATTGAAGAAAGCATTGGATTCAATAGGGCTTGGCATTTTGCAAGGTGAGTGCAGTATGCTTATTGGTGACGCGGAGAAAACAATATCAAGCGATAAACAATCTGCTACGAATTTTCTTTGTTTACCTGCTTTTCACATTTCCTGGATGTCTGAGATTCTAATCACACGGGTCTTCAAAAAGACGTGACAAGGACACCAAACAATAATTTCATCTCAATTATGAGGGTCTTCAAAAAGAATGACAGGGGATCTCAAGTAACAGAGAACAACAAAGTGTATTTGCACTTCATTCGCGTTGGATGGAAATCTCTTATTTCATGACATAGACCTCTACAGACCACAATTCCTATTGACCAAAATCTTTCTTTATATTCTTTCCAAATTCTAGAAGCAACTTTATCATCAGTTCTGGTTTGCAGTAGTTCTATAAATTATCTTTTCATATGAAAAATATATAATATTTAATATACTATAGTGCATGTATTTTATAATAATATAATCATATATTATAAATAATTATGTAGCAATTAGATAAATATTATATAATACTATTTAATAATATTATATCATAATATTATATATATTTAGCCTTCTAATGTCTGTTCATGTTTTAGAACGTGATAGACTTGTTTGCTTCTATTTTCGAAGAAAAGTCCCTCTTTTGAAATTTCACAAGAAAAAATTCTGCTTCAGTGAAGATGTGATCATCTAAGATAGAAATAACTTGGTTAATTGTACTTCCTCTGACAGATTTCGTTTATTTTGTTTTTCCCTATAAGTGTGGCTGAACTTGAAGGCAAGATTATGGTCATGTATACTGAGTCCATTTATCTTTATCATATACACAAAGCACATTGGAATTCATGAAGATTACGTTTAAATTAGTTGAGAAAGAAAGCTCTGTTACCTAGGGTTAGAACAATATGTACTTTACTCAAACACTAGATTAGGCATGATCACATGCAACAAATTGGAAATTATATTATGGTCAATATCCATCAAATTTGCCAGCCCACAATCTCATCTTGGCATTTCTCTACCTCACGAATCATACATTCCCTGGGTAGAATCAGAGTGATATTTCCCAGGGTGTCTTGCCACAAAACAAGGGAAAATAGCATGCACTTCCAAAGATTTGAAAGTTGTGGTGCAGAGCATGCTGTCCTCTCTCTTAGCTATATTCATCGTGGAGGTTGTTACTTTTTCTTTGGCAGAGAGGATGGTTGTCTGGTACTGGCCTCTGGCTTTTTGAGCATCTAGGGGTGTGCAGTGGATCAAATCATTTTTGTTAAAAAAAAATGTGCTTAGGTTTGAACACAAGTAAATCCTGACTGTATCACAAAGTTTGATTTCCTGGCCCCTTCAAAAAATGTCAGCCAACAAATAGCCTCTGTAAGACCCTTTCCATTTACACTAGATGAAGTACTTTCTGTGACAATCTTGGCAAATACATTCTAGTCACATCCATTTGATGCTGAGCAACTGGCAAAAATACTCAGCCATATGTGGTAAAGATAATTATCTTTGTTTTTGCCTGTATGACTTCATATGCTGTGTTCAGGGAATTAGGGCTGCTAATTCTCTCTCGCCCCTCCTGAACTCATCTTGTCTTCTGTACATGCCAAGGTGACCCTTTCTTAGCATTTTCCCCCTGAGTTTGTCTTCCTTGCAAAATCTATTAGCAATAAATATGGTCATCGCTATTCATGGCCAATCTTTTCCGGTGTTTGGGGTATTTTTGTTGTTGTTGTTTGCTTACCTCATTCTTTTGTCTTCTCTTATTAGGTCACATTTAGCAGATTTTATAGAGTGTTGGTGTCAAAGATATTGCACAGAGAGATCACATAGTTTTTAACATAATTGGACAATAGGTTATGTGAAGGCAAACTCATCTCCACTGTATTTTTCATTTTGCGGCCCATTTCTCTTTAAAAGATGCCACTTATATTGTAAAAACTATCTGGAACGTGTGGCACCTGGGTGGCTCAGTCGACTGAGAATCCGACTTCGGCTCAGGTCATGATCTCATGGTCCATGGGTTCAAGCCCCGCATTGGGCACTGTGCTGACAGCTCCGAGCCTGGAGCCTGCTTTGGATTCTGTCTCTCCTCTCTCTGCCCCTCCCTTGTTCTCTCTCTCTCTTTCTCTCAAAAATAAATAAACATTATTTAAAAAAAAAAAAATATCTAGAACTTTATGAAGGAAACCATCTTATAAGTTCGAACCCAAGCTTAGAAACAAATGTGTACATTACCTACTAGGAAATAAAGGGTTTTGTTTATTCTTCAGGTGTGACAGAAAAATCATTGGGAATCAGGCATAAATGATGGCTCTCTGGGTGTCTTTAGGTCTACATCTTTTCTGGAGAATATTTAGATTGACTCTTCATCACTTTTTGGACAAACAATGTTTCGAATGTATTTGCTAAACTCATATATGACTTATTTTTCAGCCCTAATGAGCAACCAGACCGCTAATACTAGTAAACTATTTTAATAATCAACATCAAAGACAGAATCCTTTTCCAGATAAAGAGCTGCCAGTAAATTGTGTCACACTTTTGTATGTGTATAATATGCCTGTTTGTTTATTTCTCTGTGCAAAGAGAGATTACCCTGTTTTTTCTCTGTGCAAAGATGTTCTCAGCTCTAGTAAATTAGAGACTTATAATTTTGAGTCATATTTTCAGAGACTATTCCTTCTTTAACCATCATGTGAAAGCCTTAATGAATTACCCTGTAATTCTGAAACCCACATAATTTTTAAAAAAATATTTGACCGATTTCCAATAAGGTTACCTTGTAGATAGAACAAAGTACAGATTCCTTCAGGGCCACTATGTTGATCTATGCATGAAATCCAGAAAGACAGACATATGTGACCAATAGATTTTTGACAAAGGTGCCAAGAAAACCCAATGAGAGAAGTATATTCATTTCAACAAATGGTTTTGGAATAATTGGGCAGTTTTATGGAAGAGAAATCCTGAACCACCTCACATACTTTGCAACATAAATTATGGGCCTCAATATACAAGTGAGATTTGTCAAATAGTAGAAAATACATGTAAATCCCTTGTGACTTTTGGCATCAGGCTCTCCACTGACTGTGCTGAGCCTGATTGGGGTCCTCTTTCTCTCCCTCTCTCTCTGCCTCTACCCTGCTAGTTCTCTCTCTCTCTCAATAACAAAATAAACTTAAAAAAAAGATAAAATGAATGTGAACAAAAGGCTAGATGTCCTCTGGTAAAAAATGTGGAGTTGAAGACACCCAGAGAGTCAATATTTATGCCTGATTCATGATTTTTCTGTCACACCTGAAGAATTAAAAACAAAACTTTATTTCCTAGTAGGCAATTGCATACATACATTTGTTTCTAAGCTTGTATTTATTATATTGTTTGCTTAATAACATTCCAGATTTTCTTTTTACAATAAAAGTGGAATCTTTCAAAGAGAAATGGATCGCAAAATTAAAAAAAAAAAGATAATGGAGAACAGTATGCCTTCAAATAACAGATTATCTTATAATGTTAAAAAATAATGTGATCACTCTGGACATACCTTTGACATGGCCACACTACAAAATCTAATCAATGTGACCTAATCAGGAGGAGAAAAAAGAATGAGGTGAACAAGCAAAATATTCAAAATGTAAAGAAAGAAAGATTACAAGTAGCAATAGCTGTATTTGCTGCCAGTAGGTTTTCCAGGAAGACATCTCAGTGCCAGTTGGGTCCGTGTTCAGGATGGTTCTTTTAGTTTCATTCATTCCTGAAACTGCTAATAATCAATGCTTAATATGTGTAGTGCATATTGAGTCATATGGATAAAATACTCCACTGATTCCTTCTTTTCCAATTGAGGACTATCTGATAGTGCACTTAGGCTGGAGGGAATAACTACGCTCTTCTGGGAGTTCCAGCACCAAATCTAATGCCTATTTCTCAAGCCTTGAGCTTTCCATTTAAAAAAAAAAAAAAAAAAAAGAGGGGCGGAGCCAAGATGGCCGAAAAGCACGGAAGCTTTTTGTGTGTCTCGCGTCCATGAAATACAGCCAGACCAACACTAAACCATCCTACACACCTAGAAAACCGACTGGAGGATTAACACAACAATCTGCACAACCTGAACCACAGAATTCAGCAGGTACGCGGCGCGGAGAGGTGAACTTGGGGAGCGAGAAGCCCGGGGAAGGGAGGTGCTTTGGCGGAGGAGAGACGATGGAGACTGGGGTTGGGGGGGTGGAGAATACGGGAAAAGCACCCCTCCCCAGAAGCGGCTGGAGAGAAAGTGGAGATTTGGTAACAGACGCAGGAACTAAACTAAAAAGGGAGAAAGGTGAAAGGAGAGGGTTTAAATTCCATTAAGACTGTAAACAAGGGGCGCGCAAAGGCTGCGACTCGGCAGCTCCCTACCTGGTGGTGCTCTGGTGGGAAGGGCGAATCCCCAGGAGCAGAGGGAGGTCCGGGAGGCTCTCAGGCCACACGGGGAGAAGCGGTTCCATTGCTGGAAGGACATCTGGTGGAGACTGTTGAAGCCCCCTGGTCCCAGCAGACCCCGGAAGGCGGCCACATTCGCGGGTGCCGGAACAAGGTCGTTATGGGTGAAGCCCAGTGCCAGATGTGTGTTGTGATTTTCCATAATCCCTGAAACGCTGCTGCTACACTGTCTCGCGATCTTTTTGTGGGCCGGGCTGGCACACGGCCGCAGTCTCTGGGCTTCGGCAGCAGCAGAGTAACGCGAACTTTCCTGGGTGCGGCCGTCATTGGGCCACTGCTCAGTGAGAACCTCCTGCGGAGGGGCGGAACAGGTCAAAGCCACAGTCCTTTGGAAGTAAGGGGCCGGGGAAAACAGCCGCGTCTGAGACAAAACTCGGAGAGAGGTACTGTCTGGGGGTCTGGTCGCGGGGAATGAAAGAGCGGGGAGTGGATGACAGCTGAAGACAGAGGACGGGTGCGAGATTGCTGATCTGGGAAAACAGACTGGGCAGCTGGCTGGCGCCATTTTTCACTGATCCTGCGCATGCGTATACACACCTAGAGCCACGCCACACTCTACCCCAGGAGGTTGGCAGCACCATCTAGTGGCGAGCGGAGCTGTTACACCGAGCCCCACCCAACTGGGCCAACTTGGCTCTTCAAGAACACAAGTCTCACCACCGGCTTAGCTTATGGACTATAAAGGGCTACATGGTCTGACTTCTAGGGGAAAACGAAGTAATTTCAGTCCTACTTCAATCTGCTGGCAGGTTCATCGATTCAATTTTATTTTTGTTTTTTTCTTTTTCTCTTTTACACTTCCTTTTCTTGAATACAGAAAAAGAAAATTCACTTTTATTTTCAATTTTTATTAAAAATGTTTGTTTAATTTTTATTACTATATTTTTTACTTTTGTGTAAATTTTTTCAAATTCTATTTTACTTCCATCATTGTAGTTTAGTCTACTTCACTGTATTCACCTTTTCAAATTTTCAAACAGTTTCCATTTTATTTTTTGTTTTCTTTTTCTTTTTTTTCTTTTTCGTTTCTTCTTCTTGAATGCAGAAAGAGAAAAACTTCATTTTTACTTTCAAATTCTATTAAAATATTTTTACTTAATTTTTCACTATATTTTTTGCTTTTATGTAAATTTTTACAAATTCTATTTTACTTCCATCATTTTAGTCTACTACAGTGTATTCATTTTTCAAATTTTCAAACGATTTCCTTTTTTTCTTTTTTTAATCTTTTTTCTTTTCTCGTTACTTTTTTCTTGAATACAGAAAAAGAAAAAAACTCATATTTATTTTTAATTTTTATTAAAAATATTTTTCTTTATTTTTTCTACTATATTCTTTACTTTTGTATATATTTTTTTCAAATTCTATTTTACCGCATAATATCATTTTATTCTACTTCAGTGTATTCATTTTTTCAAATTCTCAAATGATTTCCTTTTTTTTTCTTTCTCTCCCCCCTTTTTTTTCTAATATGTCAAACCACTTTCAACCCCAGACCAAAACACACCTAGGATCTAGCATCATCTATTAGATTTGTGTGTGTGTGTGTGTAATATTTTATTTTAATTTCTTTTAATTTCAATTTTTCTACCTTATTAATTCATTTTCTCCCTTGAAAATGACAAAACAAAGGAATTCACCCCAAAAGAAAGAGCACTAAGAAACAACAGCCACGGATTTAACCAACACAGATACAAGCAAGAGGTCTGAACCAGAATTTAGAATCACGATAATAACAATAGTGGCTGGAGTCAGAAATAGATTAGAATCCCTTTCTGCCAAGATAAAAGAAGTAAAAAATAGCCAGAATCAAATTAAAAATGCCATAACTGGCTGCAATCATGATGGATGCAGTGGTGGCAAGGATGGATGAGGCAGAACAGAGAATCAGTGATATAGAGGACAAACATATAGAGAATAATGAAGCAGAAAAAAAGAGGGAGATTAAGGCAAACGAGCATGATTTCAGAATTAGAGAAATCAGTGATTCATTAAAAAGGAACAACATCAGAATCATAGGAATCCCAGAAGAGAAAGAGAGAGAAATAGGGGTAGAAGGGTCATATGAACAAATCATAGTGGAAAACTTTCCTAACTTGGGGAATGACACAGACATCAAAATCCAGGAAACACAGAGGGCCCCCATTAGATTCCACAAAAACTGACCATCAACAAGGCATATCATAGACAAATTCACAAAAGTCAGGCAAGGAGAGAATCATGAAAGCAGCAGGGGAAAAAAAGTCCCTAACATACAAGGGAAGACAGGTTTGCAACAGACCTATCTACAGAAACTTGGCAGGCCAGAAAGGAGTGGCAGGATATATTCAGTGTGCTGAATCAGAAAAATATGCAGCCAAGAATTCTTTACCCAACAAGGCTGTCATTCAAAATAGAAGGAGAGATAAAATGTTTCACAGACAAACAAAAATTAAAGGAGTTTGTGACCACTAAGCCAGCCCTGCAAGAAATTTTAAGGGGGACTCTATGAGGGGAGAAAAGATGAAAAAAAAATATATATATACATTCATACATACATACCATACATATACATACACATATGTATATACATACACATACATATAGATACATACATACATACATACATACATACCAAAGGCAACAAAGATTAGAAAGGACCAGAGAACACCACCAGAAACTCTAACTCTACAAGCATCATAATGGCAATAAATTCATCTTTCACTACTCTAAACGTCAATGGACTCAATGCTCCAATCAAAAGACATAGGGTAACAGAATGATAAGAAAAGAAGATCCATCTATATGTTGCTTACAAGAGACCCACTTTAGACCTAAAGACACCTTCCGGCTGAAAATAAGGGGATGGAGAACCATCTATCATGCTAACAGTCAACAAAAGAAAGCCGGAGTAGCCGTACTTATATCAGACAATCTAGACTTTAAAATAAAGACTATATCAAGAGATGCAGAAGGGCATTATATCATAATCACGGGGTCTATCCACCAAGAAGACCTAACAATTGTAAACATTTATGCGCCAAATGTGAAAGCACCCAAATATAAAAATCCATTAATCACAAACATAAAGAAACTCATAGATAGTAATACAATAATAGTAGGAGACTTCAACACCCCACTCACAGCAATGGACAGATCATCTAATCAAAAAATCAACAAGCCAACAATGGCTTTGAATGACCCACTGGACCAGATGGACTTAACAGATATATTCACAACATTTCATCCTAAAGCCGCAGAATATATATTCTTCTCCAGTGCACATGGAATGTTCTCCAGAATAGACCATATACTGGGACACAAATCAGCCCTAAGTAACTACAAAAATCGAGATCATACCATGCATATTTTCAAACCACCACGCTATGAAACTCGAAATCAACCACAAGAAAAAATTTGGCAAGGTAACAAATACTTGGAGACTGAAGAACATCCTATTAATGAATGAATGGGCTAACCAAGCAGTTAAAGAGGAAATTAAAAAGTAAATGGAAGTCAATGAAAATGATAACACCACAACCCAAAATCTCTGGGACGCAGCAAAGGTGGTCATAAGAGGAAAGTATATAGCAATCCAGGCCTTCCTAAAGAAGGAAGAAAGATCTCAGATACACAACCTAACCTTACACCTTAAGGAGTTGGAAAAAGAACAGCAAATAAAACCCAAAAACAGCAAGACATAATAAGGATTAGAACAGAAATTAATGCTATTGAAACGAAAAAACAAAAACAAACAATAACAAAAAAAACAAAAACAAAAAACAGTAGAACATATCAATGAAACCAGAAGCTGTTCTTTGAAAGAATTAACAAAATTGATAAACCACTACCCAGTTTGATCAAAAAGAAAAAGGAAAGGACCCAAATAAATAAAATCAAGAATGAAAGATGAGAGATCACAACCAATACAACAGAAATAAAAACAATAATTAGAGAATATTATGAACAATTATATGCCAATATACTGGGCAATTTGGAAGAAATTCCTAGAAACATATATACTACCAAAACTGAACCAGGAAGAAATAGAAAATTTGAACAGACCCGTAACCAGTAAGGAAATCGAATCAGTAATCCAAAATCTGCCAAAAAACAAGAGTCCAGAGCCAGATGGCTTTCCAGGGGAATTCTACCAAACATTTAAGGAAGAGTTAACACCTGTTCTTTTGAAACTGTTCTAAAAATAGAAATGGAAGAAAACCTTTCTATAAAGCCAGCATTAACTTGATTCCAAAACCAGACAGAGACCCCACTAAAAAGGAGAACTATAGACCAATTTCCCTGATTAACATGGATGCAAAAATCCTCAACAAGATATTAGCCAACTGGATCCAACAATACATTAAAAAAAATATTCACTACGACCAAGCAGGATTTATACCTGGGATGCAGGACTGGTTCAATATCCACAAAACAATTAACGTGATTCATCAAATCAATAAAAGAGAGGACAAGAACCATATGATCCTCTCAATAGATGCAGAGAAAGCATTAGACAAAATACAGCATCCTTTCTTGATAAAAACCTCAAGAAAGTAGGGATAGAAGGAGCATACCGCAAAATCATAAAAGCCATATATGAACGACCCAACGCTAATATCATCCTCAATGGGGAAAAACTGAGAGCTTTCCCCCTAAGGTCAGGAACAAGACAGGGATGTCCACTCTCACCACTGTATTCAACATAGTATTGGAAGTCTTAGCTTCTGCAATCAGACAACACAAAGAAATAAAACGCATCCAAATCAGCCAGGAGGAGGTCAAACTTTCACTCTTTGCAGATGACAGGATACTCTATGTGGAAAACCCAAAAGATTCCACCAAAAAACTGCTAGAATTGATTCATTAATTCAGCAAAGTTGCAGGACATATAATCAACGCACAGAAATTGGTTGCATTCCTATACACCAACAATGAAGCGACAGAAAGAGAAATCAAGGAATCGATCCCATTTACAGTTGGACAAAAAAACCATAAAATACCTAGGAATAAATCTAATCAAAGAGGTGAAAACTCTATACACTGAAAAGTATAGAAAGCTTATGAAAGAAATTGAAGACACAAAAAAATGGAAAAAGATTCCATGCTCCTGGATAGGAAGAACAAATATTGTTAGAATGTCGATTCTACCCAAAGAATCTACATATTCAATGCAATCCATATCAAAGTAACACCAGCATTCTTCACAGAGCTATAAAGAAATAATCCTAAAATTTGTATGGAACCAGAAAAAAACCCGAACAGCCAAAGCAATCTTGAAAAAGAAAACCAAAGCAGGAGGCATCACAATCCCAGACTTCAAGCTATACTACAAAGCTGTCATCATCAAGACAGTATGGTACGGGCACAAGAACAGACACTCAGATCAATGGAACAGAATAGAGAACCCAGATATGGACCCACAAATGTATGGCCAACTGATCTTTGACAAAGAAGTAAAGAATATCCAATGGAATAAAGAAAACTGGGAAAACTGGACAGCGACATGCAGAAGAATGAACCTGGACCACTTTCTTACACCATACACAAAAATAAACTCAAAATGGATGAAAGACCTCAATGTAAGACAGGAAGCAATCAAAATCCTCAAGGAGAAAGCTGGCAAAAACCTCTTTGATTTTGCCCGCAGCAACTTCTTACTCAACATGTCTCTGGAGGCAAGGGAAACAAAAGCAAAAATGAACTACTGGGACCTCATCAAAATAAAAAGCTTCTGCTCAGTGAAGGAAACAATCAGCAAAACTAAAAGACAACTGGCAGAATGGGAGAAGATATTTGCAAACGACATATCAGATACAGGATAAGTTCTATAAAGAACTTATCAAACTCAACACCCAAAACACAAATAATCCAGTGAAGAACTGGGTAAAAGACATGAATGGACACTTCTCCGAAGAAGACATCCAGACGGCCAACCGACATATGAAAAAATGCTCCCAATCACTCATCATCAGGGAAATACAAATCAAAGCCACACTGAGATACCACCTCACACCTCTCAGAATGGCTAACAGTAACAACTCAGGCAACAATAGATGTTGGGAGGATGCGGAGAAAGAGGATCTCTTTTGCATTGTTGGTGGGAATGCAAGCTGGTGCAGCCACTCTGGAAAACAGTATGGAGGTTCCTCAAAAAACAAAAAATAGAACTACCATACGACCCAGCAATTGCACTACTAGGTATTTATCCAAGGGATACAGGTGTGCTGTTTTGAAGGGACACATGTGCCCCCATGTTTATAGCAGCACGATCAACAATAGGCAAAGTATGGAAAGAGCCCAAATGTCCATCAATGGATGGATGGATAAAGAAGATGTGGTATATGTATACAATGGAGTATTACTTGGCATTCAAAAAGAATGAAATCTTGCCATTTGCAACTACGTGGTTGGAACTGGAGGGTATGATGCTAAGGAATTAGTCAGAGAAAGACAAAAATCATATAACTTTACCCATATGAGGACTTTAAGAGACACAACAGATGAACATAAGAGAAAGGAAACAAAAATAATATAAAAACAGAGAGGGGGGCAAAACAGAAAAGACTCATAAATATGGAGAACAAACAGGGTTACTGGAGGGGTTGTGGGAGGGGGGATGGGCTAAATGGTTAAGGGGCACTAAGGAATCTACTCCTGAAATCATTGTTGCACAATACGCTAACTAATTTGGTTGTAAATTTTTAAAAATTCTAAAAAATTAAAAATTAAAAAAATGCTAAAAAAATAAAAGAAAGAAAAAAAACCTTTTGTTGTCAGGATTGGGGTAAGTTCTCCTTATTTGTACCTATGATGCAGGGACTTTTGGGTTGTCATTGTCTACTTAGGGTATTTTTCTTTTTTTTTTTTTTTAAGTTTATTTATTTATTGAGAGAGACAGAGAGAAAGAGAAAGCCAATGGGGGAAGGGCAGAGAGTGAGAGAGAGAGAGAACCCCAAGCAGTCTCCACACTGTCAGCACAGAACCTGATGCAGGGCTCAAACTCTCGAACCGGGAGATTATCACCT
Organism: Panthera pardus; assembly: GCF_024362965.1. NCBI lineage: Eukaryota > Metazoa > Chordata > Mammalia > Carnivora > Felidae > Panthera > Panthera pardus. The sequence continues at coordinate 78,206,917 of NW_026526710.1, read as the reverse complement.
GAGCCAAAGTTGAATCAGACATCTAACCGACTGAGTTACATAGGCTCAAGTGTACCTTCCAATAGCCTACCATAAAGCAATGGTTGAGATGATGAGAAGCTGACCAAGTCACATTAGAACAGAAAGAAATGGTGAAAGAGAAGAAAATGAATTCTGCTGTTGAAGGGCAAGGACCATTTAGCTTATACTCTCAAAAAAGATCACTTTTTATCATATTATATAAAGAACTCTATTTTAATAAAGTAAAGAGAAAAATAGATAAACGTTTTTTGAATTATAAACAAATGTCCATGTAACTTGAAATTTTGGCAAAGAGTGTAATAATTTTCTCAATCAACTTTGTAAATCTGATATCTGATAATAAGCAAACATCTTTAAAAATGTTTTCTATTTCCTCTGGTGAGAGTGCAATTACACAATAGAAAGTCAAATCTGAAGTGAATTGCATTGCTTTAAGGAATACAATTTTTATTGCATGTAATGACATTGTTCCTTTGTGTAGGAGACGGGAAGAGTAATTATCTTAGACTAATTTTAATGCATGTTGGTTCAATTAACCAGACAATATATGAATTATGATCTTAATATCCATGGGAAAAGAAAAAGTAAAAAAAAAAAAAAAAGAAAAAAACAAAAACAATGAACAGTTTCATTATTGCAAAACCAAAGGAAATACCTCTTTGTGACAATGCAGGTGGTATAATACTGCATACAATCAAATTTTTACTATACAGTGTTTTGGAACAAAATTGAATTCTGTCACATATGGTAGTTCATTGTATTATGATCTGCTACTCTCCATGGTGCAAACCACATTTCCAGATGGCAGAAGTAAATATGGACTCCCCATGATAAAAAAAAGCACTAGGCAATTTTAGTTTTGGCATACTATATAATTGCTAAACAACAACAACAACAACAAAAAACAAAGATGAGAACAAAGAGAAGTTTTTGGAAAGTTAATGATTGTTTTTATTATTTCCTGACTCAATAAATAATGCATGTTCACATGGAATATTTTAGAAAATGGAAATATTTGGAATTCTTGGAAATAGTGGACACAAAAGAGAAAACAAAAATGACCTTTAATCACACTATAGAGAATGTATTGTGAAGGCACGCATGTGTCTGTGTTTCTGTATGGTGTCTGTGCACTATCTAGAACTCATTTGTATATATTTATCATGAGTTTGGAACCTCGTGAAGGCAAGATTTTATACTATAAATGTTTGCTAAATCATATGGAGTGTTTGAAATGTAATTTAATAGTTAAATACTGTATTTTTTATAGTAAAACACTGTAATATCCTAAACAAGTCAATAATGTATAAAATTCTCTCTATAGATGACAATACCAGAAAAATGACTTATATCACACAGCTTGACAGTGGGAGACTCTCTCCAGAGCTAGTTTTCTTTTACTTTTTTTTTTTTTCAAGAATTGTTTTAACGTTTATTTAGTTTTGAGACAGAGTGAGACAGAGCCTGAGCAGGGGAGGGGCAGAGAGAGAGAGGAAGACACAGAATCTGAAGCAGGCTCCCTGCTCTGAGCTCTCAACACAGAGCCTGACACGGGGCTCAAACTCATGGACCATGAGATCAGGACCTGAGTCAAAGTCTGACACTTAACCGACTGAGCCACCCAGGTGTCCCATCCAGATCTAGATTTCTTAATATCTATGCTATAATATACTTTGAATAAAGCTGTATAACTAGGTCAAATGATAAAAAAAAAAAAAAAAAATTGCTGAACTAGGTCCCAAAGAGATGATAAAACTGTACATTCTGTATAACAAATAAAAACAGAGTTAAAAAATATTCTCTAAACATTGAAATTTAACATTTTTTATTTCAACCAGCCATTTTTATACTTACTATTTATTCACTTCCTCTACACTATATGTGTAGATTTTTCTTAAGCCCTTTAGGAGCTATTTATGTCATGGGATAGTCCTTTTTTTCCCCGTTATGCTTGCTATAGACATTTAATCTCAATATGTCCTTTAAATATCAATTTCATTTTGGTACGTTTTACAAAAAAGAGAATTTTAACATCCTTAATTTCAAAAAATGACCCATTATCCTGGATTTCTCCTATGATTTTTATGTTTAAGAAGTCCCTCAGGGGCACCTGGGTGGCTCAATCAGTTGAGTGCCCAACTCGAATTCAACTCAGGTTGTGATCCCAGGGTTGTGGGTTGGAGCCCCGAGATGGGCGGCACACTGAACATTGAGGCTGCTTAAGATTCTCTCTTACTCTCCCCTGCTCGTGCTTGCTCTCTCTCTCTTTCTCTCTCCCTCTCTTTCTCATGATGAAAAAGAAGTCCCTTCATATTTCAAGAACTTTCAAGGGTCTCCTCAGGTTTTTACAATCATAATTAAACATTTATCTCAAAAGTATTTGCTCCACAGCAAAAGCCAATCTTTATATTTTTGTCTTAAATCATCAATCGCTTTTACGTGATTAATTGAGCAATAAGACTTACCCAATCACTTCTGCCATTAAATTTATATTTTTTTCAAATATAATGAGAACTGTTTATCCAAACTGTCTGTTGTGTTCTATTGTTTGCCTTTTATTGAACCTGACAAAGATCTTTATATAATTTACTATACCCTTGGATAAAAGCCACATATGCTTTTTAATTTTTTGAGCTTTATTTATTTGTTGAGAGAGAGGGGGAGAGAATCCCAAGCAGGCTCCACCCTGTCAGCGCAAAGCCTGATGCAAGGCTTGATCTCACGAACCATGAGGTCCTGACCTGAGCCAAAATCAAGAGTCAGAGGCTTAGCTGACCGAGCCACCCAGACACCCAACTAGGTGCACTTTCTATATGTAAATATCCATGTGAGAAATAATAATAATAATACAAAAATGTAGAAAAGAGGAATAAAATACTGTTCTATCAATGAGATAGCTACAGAAAACAGGATCTCAGGAATTATGAGCAATGTCGGTCTACCATGTATATTTGGAGTTCAGAATAAGACAGGGCAGGAGGAGAAAAAATACTTGAACCACCATCTGAGAATTACACTGGGTGAAAATTAGAGCCCAGCAATACAGGAAGCTCAATAAACACCAGTCAGAAGGATTCACTCTCTGGAATGTCAAGATTAAATTGCTGTTTCAGTTTCCACACAAGGAAGTAGATATTCGTCTTCCTATTCTTCCTGCTAAGCACAGATAAAAATGATGGCTTTTATATGTTTTGCATATATAACTAAACACTCTATGACATGATAGCATACAAACAATAAGTTGAAAAGAAAATGCCTGGCTGGGAAGACTGACAACCACACAACACCAAGGCAGATAGTTCCCTGGGCTTTCTATATGCCTCATACGCTCCAGACTTAGAGAAGAAGAAGCCAGAAATGCAGAAGCACCGCTGAACACAGACAAAAACATAAGAATTAAAAGTAAATTAAAACCTGCTTTCTTCAGTCAAAGAACCAGGAAGGGGGAAGTATAGGAAGGCAGAAAACCTCTAGATCATAAATTCAGCCAAAACCACCACCACAAAAAAAGAAGAAGAAGAAGAAGAAAAAGAAAAAGTGTCTCACCCCCATCCATGTCCCCAAAAGTTGAGTGGGGGACCGGCTGTAATGAGGAATACTTCACTGGTGTGGTATCAGACAATTCCAAACCAGAACTAGAAATTTCTTCCTGCCCAATGGTAACAAAATTCTCCTCCCCCCAACCCCATGCACATGTTGTTACTGGAGACCATCTGAGCAGCCTTACTTTTAAATCCAATCAGCTTCAATTTTTCTTAAAGGACAAGTTACTACAAATCACTCAATACCTTGGATGGTCCTACTAACTATTAAATAAATTGAACTGGAAATTTTTTTAGTTCTCCAAAAAAAGAAATATCTAACATTATTCTGATTCCATACCCAAAGATGGGGGAAACACCAAAAAAATAAATCCATAGGACAGTGCACTTCATAAATACACAAAAATCTTTAACAAAATACGAGCAAATTAAACTCAGTAACATATACAAATAATCATCCACCATGGTCATTTGGGATTTATCCTAAAGATGCAAGACTGATTCAATATGAAAGAGTCAATCAGTGTCATCAACCATAATAATAACAGGCTAAATAAGAAGAAAATAATATGATTATATCAATTGATGCAGAAAAGTAATTACCAAAATTCAATCCACATTCATAATACAACCACTAAGAAAGCTAGGAATGGAAGAAAACTTCCTCAATTTCACAAATAATATCTACATGAATACTACAGTCATCATCACACTTCATGGTGAAAGACTGAATTCTTTCCTCTCTAACATTAGGAATAAGATAAAATACTCATTTCTGTTACTTAGATTCAACACAGTACTGGATGCCTTAACTAGACAGTAATATAAGAAGAGAAAGTAAGAACATAATGATTGAAGAGACAAACCCTTCCTATTTGTAAATGACAACTATATCATTTTTAGGAAGAAACATAGAAAAGTTTCAAGAACAAGTGGTTGGTGAAGAGTTTTCAGACATTACACCAAAAATACAATCCATAAAAGAAAAAAAAAATGCACTTCATTATAATTAAAAATATTTGCTCCAAGATTTTATTAAGAGAATAAAGCAAAACAAGCCACAAAGTAGAAAATAATATTTTCAAACCTTGTATGCACATAGAATTCATATCTAGAATATATAATTTCAAAATTCAACATTAAAAATATAGAAAATGAACAAAAGCTCTAAAGGTACATTTCATGACAGTGGATATATGCATGGCTAAAAAGTACATGAAAAAGATGTTCAGGATCACTCTTCCTTAGAAAAATGAAAATTAAACCATAATATTTTGATGAGAATGTAAAATGATATAGGCAGTCTGGAAAAGTAATTTCTCAGTTTCTTTGAAATTTAAACATATACTTACTTAGGGTTCATCAGTCACACTCCTGGGCATTTATCTTAGAGAAATGAAACTGAGATCTACACACACACACACACACACACACACACGCACACACACCAAGCTAATTGATGGCAATAAAATTGCTTTAAAATAATCAGTTCTTTTCCTTATGGGTCTTGTAGTCATGTGGTAAGGCTGACATGAATTAAATGATCACTTAAATATATAAATAACTTTATAATATATTCTGTGAAGGAGAAATACATGATGCATGAGGTAATACAACAGAATGCATCGACAAAACCAGAATGTTAGAAAATGGTTCCTAAGGAACAGGTGATTGAACTGGTATCTGAAGGAGGGTTCAGAGCCACCGTGGCAAAGCAGAAGTGTCAGGGCAAATCGAGGCTGGTATGGAGAGAGAGGAGAGATATTTAAAGTGCTTAAAATAGGAAGTGTGTGTGTGTGTGTGTGTGTGTGTGTGTGTGTGTGTGTGCGCGCGCGCGCGCGCGCATGCTGTATGATGCCCCACATAGCAGTGGCCAATTCAGAGTAAAAAATGATGGCATCTTGGACGAGGGAAGGATGGTGCGGATTAATAAGAAAAGCAGATGGGGCGCCTGGGTGGCGCAGTCGGTTAAGCGTCCGACTTCAGCCAGGTCACGATCTCGCGGTCCGTGGGTTCGAGCCCCGCGTCAGGCTCTGGGCTGATGGCTCGGAGCCTGGAGCCTGTTTCCGATTCTGTGTCTCCCTCTCTCTCTGCCCCTCCCCCGTTCATGCTCTGTCTCTCTCTGTCCCAAAAATAAATAAAAAACGTTGAAAAAAAAATTAAAAAAAAAAAAAATAATAATAATAAGAAAAGCAGATACATTTCAGAAGACAGGAAATGAAGAAAAAGAATGTGATTTGGAATCCAAAATTCTCAATGGATGAGGTTGGGGGTGGTGTCGACTTCTTAATATTTAGGATATCTTCTGTTTCCTCTGGTAACAAGAAAAAAAAGTCCCTGATGGTCCTGGGCACTGTACACTTCAGAGAACCCAAGGTAGAAAGTATTTAGGGGTGCTGACTAATCACCTGAGAAAAATAACCTGAGAACTGTTCATGAAGCAGTTCATATTTAATTTCACTTCCTGTGAAATTTTTGGCTTTCTGCATCCATTTCATTCTAAAAATGAGGCAAGAATGAGTACCGGTATAACAGCTGATACTACTACTTCCTGCTTAAATTTCTCCCGAGGAACTGAGGGTAGTACATACACATTATTGTACCAATCTTTGCGGCATTGCATATAAGAGCACTGACATTTGAGGAACACCAGGAAAGAAGAATGAGTGCTAAGTGCGATAATGGTCAATTGAAATTTTAGATTAGTTCTAGTAGCTCAGTGAAAGCTCATTAGGCAGAAGTTTGGTTTAAGAACTATATTTTTCTAATTTTGTTATGCAAGTTGAACATTCATATCAATTGTTTCACACTGTCTCTAGTTTCCCTGTCTCAGTACTGCTTTTAAGCATAGGTCTCTAATATAGGTCAGAACATGTGTTAACTAATGGAGACTTCTTGGGGAAGAAAAAAGAAATTGATTATTTTCCATGTGTTATTTTCTCCCTTTTTGATTTATATTTAATGTCATTTCTAATTTGATGAAATGTTAAGATTGCACTGACGTTATTCATTCTTGGGGATGTGTCCCAAGCATTTGGAAAGCCCAGCAGGACCAGGGAAGCCATCATAAGGAAGGCCATGAATTAGAAAATTTAAGCTCATTTTCTTCCCTTTGATTTGACTTTTCACATCTCACTATTTGAGTGAGAAAGTTAAGAGGGCCAACACCAAGGTTTGCGCCTAAAGACCATGAGTGGCCAGACATCTGGTATAAGCAAAAAGAGCTTTCATGAATTATTTATGGCTCGGCCAACTTTGCTGGAGGTAGGAGAATGGATAAGCCTTTAGGGTAAAACTTAAATGTTTTGGATATTCTTTTTGTTCAATGATCTGATGAAAGCTGTCTGCGTAGTGTCAATTAGGAAACTTTTGGCCTTTTGCAATTTAAGGAATTACAAAAAGGAAAATAATTATTAGTCCTTGTCAAAGATAAAACAAGTCATGGCCATATATCCCCAAATCCAGACTACAAAGATATGTTCCAAGTCCAGTTGGATGTTGTAAAGAACAAAAATCCATATGTCATTTTCAGTTATCTGAGCACAGATTATTCAACCTGGATGGTGACGTATACCCCTTCTTGTCCAGCTGAGGAAAGCAAGCAAATGCAATGTTCCATGCCAATTCTGGCTAATGATTTTAAATTAGTGTTCTAGGGCTTAAATAGGATCATTTATAATTTTACCATACTACCATTTCTTGGAAAACGATTACACATAATATATACAAAGAAGGAGTCAATTGTCCTCCTGGGATCTATTGTGAGTAGCCTAAATTTGTGTCATTGTAGAAGCATTTAAGTATGAAGAAACGTGGTCTACTTGAAGAGTAGGATTTTTAATGTCTAAAAGTCTCTCCACAATTTTTGTACACCTAGATACATATGTGTGCAGCCGGGAAATTGAATGGCTGGTGTTTAAGAAGCAAACGTTAGTCAGACACTGAACGTATGAGGAAGGTAAGTGTCATCTATAGAAGTGAGTTCACCTGTCATCCCTTGAGATGCGCAGGTTCTCTGCGTGCAGTTAATTGATTCCTGAAAACCGGGCTGGAGGGTCTCTGAAGGGCACAGGATAACTAATGAAGGTTGCAGATGATATCGACAATGAAGTTTTTGCATAATAAGAGAGTCGAAGCTTCTATTGAAGTACAACACACAATTAATTTTAAATAATTTAGCCAGTGATTAATCTGTCTGTAAAAGCAGAATATCGAAATTAAAGATACTGACAAATCTCCATACCTTTATTTTATTCTGTAAAATGTATTATGATTGTGATTGACTGACAAGAGTACCTAGAGACAAAGACTTTTATCGAATTAATTGTTATCGCACAATGTCAACACAAGGATGTTTGTAGATCCTTATGGCCAGTGGTGGGTGGAGGGGGGGGGAGCTCTCTCTAGTCCTTGTTTTCTCATTTCATAAATGGGTGTCAGTATTTCTGAAATGATTTTTTTCTCCACATGTTGGAATGCCAGTCTAATTTGTTACTTTTATTAATATAATGAAAATAAATTGGTGAAATTTGAATATTAAACAGACCTTGTATTTTTTAGAGAAATCTAAGATAAAATTTTTTTAAGTTTATTATTTTCTTCATATAGATTTTTTGTTAACTTTATTCTTTTTTTAAATTTTTTAAATGCTTATATTGATTTCTGAGACAGAGACAGAGCATGAGCAGCGGAGGGGCAGACAGAGAGGGAGATACAGAATCCGAAGCCGGCTCCAGGCTCTGAGCTGTCGGCACAGAGCCCGACATGGGCTTGAACCCACGAACCATGAGATCATGACCTGAGCCGAAGTCAGACGCTCAACCCGCTGAGCCACCCAGGCGCCCCTAAGATAAAATGTTATATGAAAAAATATATACACTATTTCCTGAAATGTTCTTACGGATGGTCATATCTATGTTCATATATTGGCCAATAGTTTTCCTTCCGTGTAGTCTTTCGCTGGTTTGCCTCTCAAGGTAACACCTGCCTGACAGGATGATTTGAAGTTTCTTGCTCCTTTATTTTTAAAATACATCGATAGAATTCATCAGTGTTCTCAGCTGAGACTGAGTGTTTTTATGTAGAAGTGTTTTCTGGGTTTTTTTGTTTGTTTGTTTTGTTTTAATTAAAAGCTCAGTTTATTGAGGGGCAACTGGATGCCTCAGTCGGTTGAGCGTCTGACTTCGGCTCAGGTTATGATCTCACAGTGCATGAGTTCAAGCCCTGCGTTGGGCCCTGTGCTGACAGCTCAGAGCCTGGAGCCTGTTTCGGATTCTGTGTGTCTCTCTCTCTCTGCCCCTCCCTCACTTATGCTCTGTTTCTCTCTGTCTCAAAAAGAAATAAACATTAAAAAAAAATTAAAAATACTCAGTTTACCTAATGGATATATGGCCATTCAGGTTTTCTAGTTCCTCTTGATTCAGCTTTGGCAATTTATGCCTCTCAAAAAACATATCTATGAATGTACTGGCAGAAATTTGTTCATGACATCCTTATTATTTGTAACCTCTTTGTGATATGACATGACTTCCTCTTTCTCTTTCCTCATATTGACCACTATTTTTTTTTTATCTCACTTTTGTTCTTGTTTAACGTAGGTAGATACAACCAAGGCAAAATATCTGGCAACCACTACTGACTTCCCCACCATTTCACGTCCTCGTACTTAAATCCCCCTCTTCTGCGTTTTCATTTTAACATTCGTCAAATGGCATCCCCTCCGTGTCCCCACGGCAGGAGCCTTGGTGCAGGCTACACTGATGTCATGGCCAAATCATGCGATGACTTTGAAGTAATTTTCCTACTGAATTCCCTCCCCCTCAATCACACACATTTAAAATATTTCATGGCTCCCTTGTTCTTCTGCAATAAAGCCTGAACCACTTACCACGGCACACATGGCCCTCACTTATGTGTCTCTTTGCACATCTTTCTCTCCAGAAGCTTTCCTATCTCAGCACTGCATCTGCTCTTGTCTGCTCTGTATTCTAGGCTTCTCTGCCCCATATTCTAGGCATGCCTGAATGATTTATTTTTCTGAACACTCCAGCCTCTCTTTGCTAATTCATAGTGACCCTCTCTCTGGAATAGCATTAACCAGTGCCTCCCACCATTACTCTCAACCACGTGTCCATCTTCTAGTCTCAGCACATACATTTTCTGAATGTGATCAACTCACAAAAGTACCTAAACATAGACACAAAATTTTTATCAAATTAATTGTTATCATACAATGTCAACTGCAGAATTCTTGTAGAGTTCACCTTCCAGTCGAAACACAATGCCATGTACCACCGGGAAGATACACAGATTTATCTGAGAACATCTTTCTAAGAGAGGAAATGTGCTCTAGTGGTTAAGAGACAGAAAATAAGCCAAATTTCAAATTCTGTCCTTTCCAGCTGTCTGACTTCAGCAAATTATTTAACTTCCTTTTTCCTCAGTCTCTCCATCTATAAACTGGAGATAATTATAGTAGGTATTTTTGTTAGGAGTTAATGTATGTCAAGAATGGAAGTCTTTGTTCTTTTTACACATGGCCATCACTCAGATTAAAAGTAGGGGAAATGTCTTCTCTCTCCCTTCCTCTCTCTCTCTCTCTCTCTCTCTCTCTCTCTCTCTATCTGTCTCTCTCTCCATGTGTGTGTGTGTGTGTGTGTGTGTGTGTGTGTGTGTGTTCTTAGCACATAACAATGTTCCCTGTCCACAGCATAACAAATATTTATGAAATGAATGAAGGAGTACTGGAAAGAACAGCATATTTGAAAAATCTCCTGTTGTTGAATTGTTCTTAGACACTTTTCCTTTGTAATTTGTAGATGTCAGTTCTAAGAATAAAATGTTAAATTTTTATGTTGTTTTATGGGAATGACTTCAAATAAGCAAGTGAGAAATTCAAAATAATCTCTATAAACAATAGGCAAATTGCTATTTATAAATCCAGAAAAAATAAACTGCTTAAAATGGAAACATTAATTTTAAAAATTCTATAATTTTTAAACACTCTACATCATCATCTGGACAGCTGAGAACACTCCCTTGGGACAAATCCCTGATGCTCTGAGAGGAATACTGAGAAAGCCATGAATCTGTGTGTAATGGCTTCTAATTTCCTAAAATAAAGAAAGGCATTTCCCTTTTCATTTCTTTACTTTTGTTTTGGATAGTATCTTGAACAAAGTGTGTGAAGTGAACAATAGTAACTCTAGCTCAATGTTGCAACATGGTATAAATCTACTTTCAAAGCATTAGAGCAGATGTAAACCTGTTAACCTCAGAATCCTTAACAATTTAAGAAATGCTAAAGAGGGCTTTTATATAATATGAAAGAGAAACTGTAATTAAGTGTTATTTAAAAATCTATTATGAGGGGGCGCCTGGGTGGCTCAGTCAGCTAAGCGTCAGACTTTGGCTCAGGTCATAATCTCGAGGTCCTTGAGTTCGAGCCCCGTGTCGGGCTCTGTGCTGACCGCTCAGAGCCTGGAGCCTGTTTCAGATTCTGTGTCTCCCTCTCTCTTTGACCCTCCCCCATTCATGATCTGTCTCTCTCTGTCTCAAAAATAAATAAATGTTAAAAAAGAAAATAAAAATAAAAAAAAATAAAAATAAAATAAAAATCTATTACGAGGAATGCTATAGATGTGAAACGTAGATGAGTTTAATTTTGAAAAGACAGCAAGATCTGATTTATTATGATTAACATCATATTTTCAATATAAGTAGTTATAAAAGCAAAATATACCACTGCTGACCAACGTAGTTCATAGTTTGTGTTGTTTACAGGAGATGAAACCATATGAGTTGCTAAAATTCATGCAAAGAAAAAGATTAGGGAAGGGACCCAGCTCTGTTTCTCCCAAGTCATCAATAGGTACCTACTTAGTCCCTGTCTGAATAATTCTGTAAGGCAGCAAATCTAATGAGCAGGGACAGGCTGCAACTGAGAACACCCCAATAGTTTGAGCCATGTTAACCTAGAAATTATGGTGCCTCAAAGATCCTCAGCTGAATTTTCTTTTTGTGTTCACATTTGAAGAGCATTTGCTTTAAGCAAAGGTTAAAAACGAAATGTGGTGTATTCTTAAAGTATTTAAAATAAAATGAATCCATCTCCAAACACTAGAGGCATCGGTTAAAATGCAATTGGGCCAATTAGATTTAATTATGCATTCATTCATTCATTCATTCATTCAGTGACTGAACTTAGCTACTATCAGTTGCTAATATTGGCAAACAGAAAGAGATCAACACAGTCAGATTCCTTGACTTCCTTAGAGTTTACGTTTTACTTTAGTGTTAGTTATTAAAAATAACCGACTGTGTAATGTATCAGGTGGTGATAAATGCAATGAAAAAAATAAAGCTGAGAAATCAGATTGGAAGTGATGGGTGACAAGTGTCATTTTAGATGGGTGGGTGGGAAAGGCCTCTCTAAGGAGGTGATAGTTAATCAGCACCAGCCTGAAGAGTGACAGCAAACTAAGAAGATAGCTGGGGAATGGAATTCTTAGGCAGAAAGAAAAAGTAAGTTCAAAGTGACTGGAATGGATCATTTGGGGAATATTTGAAGCAGAGCAAGGAGGCTACCGTAGCCAGTGGGGGATTGGACACATCATCACAGGCCAGGTATTTTAGGTCCATATAGACCATGGTGAGAACTTTACTTTATTTGGAATAAGGTGAGATTCCTGAGCAAAAGAATATGATCAGATGTGCACTTTAAAATGATCTCTCCAACTACTGTGCGGACAACAGACTCTAACACCAGGGTGAACACTTATGAAATGATTGCAAGAGAGGTAAGCAGTTATGGTATCTTGGTTGGTGTAGTGATGGAGGAGGTAGTATGAAATGATTCAATTCTAGGTACATTTTAAAGGGAGAGCCAATAGGATTTGAGATTTCCTGATGGCTTGGTAATAAATTGTTTGGAAAAAAAACCACAACAATAATTCAAATTTTACCCCCAGAAATAAACTAGACGAATGTGGTGACCACTTACTAAGACCAAAATACTGCAGAAAGAGCAGTTTTGTGGTGGACTCTATCTGATATCTGATTTGGAGCATGTTGAGTATGAAATGTCTGTGAGGTATCGTGTGGAGTTACAGGGTATATGAGTTGTATCAGTGAGTCTATTACATACATGAGAGGTGATGGACGAGAGCAAAATGACCCAAAATCTCGTGACATGAAGTCTTTAGCACATCCATAGTATTAGAATGAGAAAAGGTAGATAAGTGTGGGTTCTGGGTGGTATGGGCATAGATAAGACACTTAGCTTTGCTATGGGAAACAAGAAAACAAACTCAGAATTAAAAAAATAAATAAATAAAATAAACTGTCTCATAGAACTGCATTTCAGAAACAAAGAGGAATTTAGAGAGGAAGTGATCACTTTCCAAAGCATGGGATTGTCATACCTCAGTTCCTTCGCATATCACAATCCCAGACTTTCTTTTCTCTATAGGGACACCAAGAAATCTCTCTGAAAATTGTCTCTGGAAATGTTCAAGTAGCCCTTGCATTCACACTCATTAAAATTCATTCTCATTAAAATTCAATGAACAGTTGAATAGGAACAAGTTTCAGGAGAACCTGGGTGGCTCAATCAGTTAAGCGTCCAACTGTTGATTTCAGCTCAGGTCACGATTTTGCAGTTCATGAGTTCCAGCCCCATGTCAGGTTCCATGTTGGCAGTATTGAGCCTGCTTGGTATTCTCTCTCTCCTTCTGTCTCTGCCCCTCCCCTGTTCATGCTCTATCTCTCTCTCAAAATAAAAAAATGAACGAACAAAAAAAAAAAAAAAAAGGAAAGAGTCTCAGAAATGTGGTATAAGGTTTAAAATTAAGACCATGAAATAAGATATTATGCTAGTCTTAATCTCTGGTGGGACTGGGGAGGCCTTCAGTGGCCTCGCCACGGTTCCCCTCCCTAGTCTGCTCCTATGAACAAAGTCCCCTGGCCAAACCACCCTCTTTTCCAACTACCCCTAAATAGCAGGTTTCAATTACCTGCCAGCTCCAGGAATTATTCAACAGGCCAATATTGTAACTGCCCTTGGAAACCAGGGCTCACTTCACTCTTTTGATACAAAATCTGCCTCCCACGGCCCCGGGTTGTTTCCACTACTCTTGAGTACAATGCCCATGTAGCCCTATATGGTGAATGTGTCCTCTCCAGGACTAACCCATGACTAATAAACCACAATATTAGTCCCTGGGGCATGTGGTCCGAGACCCACAGGATGCCTGCAGCTGCCAATAGTACCAAACCCCATTTATACCACGCTTCTCCTATACATACCTATGATAAAGTTTAAGTTATAAATAGGCATAGTAAGAGATTAACAACAATAACTACGAATACAACAATTATAACAATATACTGTAATGAGAGTTATGTGAAATGTGATCTCTCTCTCTCTCTCTAAATATCTTATTGTACTGTATTCACCCTTCATCTTGTGATGATGTGAGATGATAAAATGCCTATGTGATGACTGGAGCGAGGTGAATGACGTAGGCATTGTGATACATTGTTAAGCTACTATTGAACTTATATATATATATATATATATATATATATATATATATACACACACACACACATATATATGTATATGTGTGTGTGCACACACACACATACATATATGTATATGTGTGTGTGTGTATATATATATATGTATATGTGTGTGTGTATATATATATATATATATATATATATATACACATATATATATATATATAAAATGTAGATTTAAGAAAAGATTAACTCCAGGGACACCTGCGTGGCTGAGCGGGTTGAGTGTCCAACTTTGGCTCAGGTCATGATCTCGCAGTTCATCGGTTTGAGCCCCGCGTGGGGCTTTGTGCTGACAGCTCAGCTCCTGGAGCCTGCTTCCGATTCTGTGTCTCCCTCTCTCTCTCCCTCTCCCCCGCTCATGCTCTGTCTCTCTCTGTCTCAAAAATAAATATAAACAAAAAATATTTTTTAAAAGAGAAGATTGACTCCATTTTGGTGTCCCAGAACCATATATTAAACTTAGGTTCTGTGTGCAAATTATTTATTAAGAAAGCACCTTCAGAGGAACCAGAGAAGAATGAGAGTAGAAGGCCACGCCAGAATAGTGTCACGAAAATGTCCTGCAGAGGACCAACATGAACTGGATCCACTAGAGGAGCTATAAAGTATAAATGATGCCTTATGGTTTCCAAGGAAAAGGAAGGAAAGTGTAGTCATTGGTTAACTGCTGCCTGGGGAGCAGATGAACAGGCAAAAGCGGTGAAAGATGTAAACTGGGTATATTAGTTCTCCCTGCTTACTGGTAAAATGGCTCCAGGGGCCCAAGCCAGTCCTCCAAAAAGAAGGTGCTGATATGGCTTCCGAAAGCCCACGGAAGCACCTGAAGGGAGCAGAAGTGGTAAAATGGTAAACTCTCCAAGACTCTGCCACAACTTACGTTCAAGGAAAAATAAATAGAAATGATTAAGATTTAAATACATCAATAAATAACATTTATAAACTTACAGCAACCAAACATAAAAAGTAGGCCAGCTTCATGGGAAAAGTAAAATAAAATAATGAAATTAAAGTAAAATAAAATAATAAAATAAAATAAAATAATAAAATAAAATAAAACAAAAATTAAATTAAAAAGTAAAATAAAATATTTCATACTAACGTCAGAAGTCTTAGTAATATTAAGTGATGGAAGACAATGGAATAATGTACCAGATATTATCACAAGTCAAGAAAAAAGAAAGTATTCTCATCTATCTACATGGTATAGGAATTTAATATCTGTGAAGTATTTTTTTTAAAAATGTACTTGGCGTTGTAATCCAGCCAGCTGAAAAAACAAAATAGAACTTAAGAATCACAAATAGTGGAGTTTTGAAATGAAATGATTGGTGAACTCTAGATTTAGGATTAAAAGAAAATTATATATTGCTTATTGAAAAGTATAGTGTATGGAAAATATAATTGCTAACTGCTACATTTTTGTTAGAAAACCATACAATTAAACATAATTTCATAATAGATTCAAAGATAATGTATAAGCTATGAATATCTTGAAGCTGTTAATAAACACCATCCTACAAAAACAACTCACAGGCCCAGATGGCTGCATGGCTGAAGACTGAGAAGCATTTAATGAGAAAATAGTACCAATCTTCTGCAAACTTTTCCAGTAAATGGAAAAAAGAGGCGACTCTCCTTATTCAAAAATGGGGCAAGCGTATGACAAGACATAAATGCTAAATGGAGGTTTCCGTAATTCATATGGATGCCTCAAGGAGCACAGCCTGAAGATGGGTTTCTGGATGGGGTTGTTCACATGTTTTATGAGCACACAGAAGACTTTCTTTCTGGGTGGAAATGTGATACTAATAATCTGTATCACGTGGTGCCACCACAATCACCCACATTGACCTTGGTAAGAATAAAACTTGTTAGTTACTAGAAAGAAGGACATTAGAAGACGAAGTGACCATGGAAAGAAAAAATAGACATGTACATATACGTATACATATATATGTATCCCTATCTCTATCTATCTGTCTATCTATCTATCTATCTATCTATCTATATGGTGACTTGAACTCTCAATCAAAGCACTACTGAAAAAAAAAAAAAAAACACAATCTTGTATGTGTTTGTATGTGCTGACCTAACGGAAGTCACCACAGTGATAGGATGAGTCCCAGTACCTGATGTTTGGGTCCTGCAGTTGCAAAATCTTATAAAGATGCACTGTATTCATGTGTAGTTATTTGTTACAAGCCAGTGGGATCCTAATATTTAAGATGGGGATATTTGGAAAGATAAAAACAAATCTGAGAAACTTGAACACCCAAGCCTCAGAAATAAGGGTCTGCCAAGGCACTTCGTCCAACTGAGGTAGCTATTATTTTCATGGAAGGAAAAGAAAGAAGAACTAAACAAACAAACAAATGCATTTTGATTACGGGAGTTGAAACTCCAAAGGCATATTTATTCTCAAGGCCTGCCACCGACACGTCACATTGATTCTAAAACCAAAACACAATCCCAGCAGAGCCTAGAGAAATAGAAATTTCGTATTACTAAAAACCACAGTCTCTGAACACCGCTTCCTAACATCAAATAAGAATCATAATAACAAGTTTGATAGAATAGTTCCATTGCTTTGAATCTGGAAAAATAGTAATAAAAATAAACTGTGTAACATTAAATTCATATTAAATTCACATTTACAGATATCAGCATATCATTGCCTGCTTTTTTGAGGTTGCTAAGATTTAAAGCATTAATTCAAATGTTTAGAAATTTTGGATTCATAAAAAGATCTTTGAATCAAGATTCTATTTTTGATCACTAAAAATAATCAATATCATTACAAAAGAAAAATAAAGGGTGAGAGTTGCAGAGTGTATATAGTCATTCTGAAACAAAATGTTGGAATGACTAGCAAGAAATGAAAAACATAAAAATTTGATGAAAGTTGTATATATTATTAGAAATAAAAAAGAAAGTCACTATCATAACAGTGAAAATCCAAAAGAAGTCTGTTATGTATAAATTCTTCCTAGGGAAAAATAATGGTGTTCAGGATGAAGCAGAAATTAGAAAATGAGTCTATGGGCCCTTGTTTGACCTTATTGCCTTTCCTGCTCTTGGATCTAATGTTCATATGCTAGATATCAAAATCCTGTGTGGATTAAATGGATAAGAAGATATTATCTTGATGTTTTCTGGTTACAGTGCATAGCTCTTGTCAATGACTCATAAATCAGAGCCGGCACAGATACATTTGCATAGAGATGACACTAAGTTCAAGGACAAAGTTAAGCTGTGCTGTCAGGAAAATCAGGGTAAACTTCAGAATAAAAAGGTCTATGTCAAGAAAATAAAAATAAAAGTAAAAGTAAATGAACTCATTGCCACAAAAAAAGGTATATGCCAATTTATCTTTTTTTTCTGCTGATGTTACGAATATTTGCTGACAAATTTAGATTGTTTGGATTTCTAAAATTGTCATGGTTATGTAAATGTCACTTGTTTTTCTTGCATGCTTTCCTAGCTTGTGAGTATTGGTTCCAATTTATTTCTATTTCTTTATTAAGGAAAAATTATCATCAATATTTTATTTGATGTTTTAAAAAATTATCAACATATTTTATGAATTGATAAAAATATCAAGACTTTATTGCATGTGTGTGAAATAGCTTATAAATAGAATATTGCAGATTTTAAGCTAAATACTCTAATGCATGCTTTTTTCTTTTAATTTCTTTATTTTTATTTTTTATAATTTTTTAAAGTTTTTAAATTCCAGTTAGTTAACATGCAGTGTTATATTAGTTTCAGATGTACAATAATTGCATTTTTTTGCACAATAATTGCATCATGTTGACATATGAAATAATTTCTTAGGCTTTTGAAATTAATTGACCTTATTTTTAATCTTCCATGGTGTTTTTGTCTAATATTCATTATACTTTCATTTACCAATAGTTTAGCAGTCATTTCATTTCATTCAGCTTGGTTTTGATTTAAGCTAAAAATGAAAAAAAAAATGACAGCTGTGTGTTAGATTACATGATATAGGTATGTCTAACATACCTATTAGACAGTTATGCAGGCTTTAATTCTTGAAGTTTTCATCTCTAGTGGTCAGGAGTGGATGTCTTTTTGGCTCACATTAAATGACGTTTTGAATTTTGCTACTTGAGTTAAGACATATCTTTAAAAAATTTTTTTAATGTTTATTTACTATTGACAGACAGAGAGAGACAGAACATGAGCGTGGGAGGGGCAGAGAGAGAGGGAGACACAGAATCGGAAGCAGGCTCCAGGCTCTGAGCTGTCAGCACAGAGCCCAACGCAGGGCTCCAACCCACAAACCGCGAGATCATGACCTGAGCTGAAGTCGGGATGCTCAACAGACTGAGCCTCCCAGGCGCCCCAAGACATATCTTTTAAAAACTGAAAGTTTACAGGTTTTAAATGGAACTTTCTGTCTATTGATTGTATCTAAATATATCTAAAGGAGAGCTGAGATAGAATATTTTCCTTGATAGATAGTATATTAAAAAGTAGTCTAATATTCAGGAAGTTTTCAACATCTGTTAACATTAGGGGTGATTCTAGATGATGAAAAATATAGCTAAACAGTTTCATTAGTTTAATTTGGACAATAGTGGTTCCTGGTGCCCTATCATCGATTTATCATTAAGGAGAAAATTTCATTAAGGAGAAATTCTTCCTAAAATCGTATATGAATGTGTCAACCTTATTACTGAAACAAATTTACTGCAGTTACCATATTTACAAATATACAGGGATGCATCTTTATGCATATATAACTGAAGCACTAAAGTAGTCATCCGGATTGATTAGCCAATATGCATTCTATGACACTATTGCTACTCTATCAATCGTGTATTTGCTTCCATTTTTGCTAGTATATCAATACTATTGAGTACAAAGTATTTCCATAAACTTATTTAATGGTAGCAGCTAGTCCATTTTGCCTTGAAGCTCTTGATTATTGTCATTCACAAAGCTTTCAGTTCTTTCTATAAACTTCATGGATGGATAGTCGTTATGTTTAATAAAGAACGGATTCTTGTGTCCTAGATGTATTATACATAGAACTCATAAAAATATTCTTAAGAACATGACTTTTACAGACCATTATTCTCTAATAGTGCTTTATGGTATCTTACCAGACATTTGCATTTATTACTTTTATCTCAACTCTCTTATATATTTAAATATAAATATATCCATGGGTTGTATATAGACATATATCTGTTACTGTTTAATTCATGATTTATTTTTTTTAACATTTATTCATTTTTGGAAGACAGAGAGCACAAATGGGGAGGGGGGGGGCGGCTAGAAAGAGAGAGAGACACAGAATCTGAAGCAGGCTCCAGGCTCTGAGCTGTCAGCACAGAGCCTGACGCAGGGCTCGAACTCATGGACCTCAAGATGATGACCTGAGCCTAAGTCAGCCGTCTAACTGACTGAGCCACCCAGGTGCCCCTGTTTAATTCATGATTTTAAACTTTTATTTGCATTGATCTTAGAACTCTCATGTGCTCCTTTAATATTTATATCTAGTATTGTATAATAGATATAATTTTATAATCATGTGGATATTTGCTTACATGGATGGATGCTTTCTTCATCTTTGTGACCACCTTTTTGATTATATCAAGAATCCAAGAAATAGAAATAGCTGGGTCTTTTGATCTAGGAGTCTCTTCATAAAAGCAATTCTATAATTCACACACACAAAAATCTCATTTGTTTTTTTTTTTTTATTCTATAAACTATTTAGAATAGACTCTTCACTTAGTCCAAAAATCATTAGATTAGTCTGTATCTGTTTTTGAACTGACCGTAGAAACCACAGTCATACAATTACTAACCGATTTATACAGTCAAGGAATCATCACTGAATCCTTGGCCTGTTCCAGCACTAGACTCTGGGGCATTTCAGCAGAGAAGGAAACAAAGTAGCTGTCCTTACTGAACTTAGAGTTTAGTGGGTTAGAGAAACAAACAAACAAACAAAACGTAGGTTTATAATATATTAAGTAATAAGTGCTATGATAAAAAATAAAGCAGAGACATGACAGATGTATTCAACTAAAACCTTTTAAAGAAGATATCATTGGAGGAGATGACGTTTGAACAGAGACAAGAATTAAGTGAGGAAGTGAGGCATGCAGATATCTGGGGATCAAGAATCTTAAATCAAGATCATTTTTGAAAAGTAGAGAAAGACCACAGTATAAAGATAAAAGTCAATATACTAATAAAAGTAGCATTTCTCTATATCCGTAACAAGGAAGAAAATGACATGTAAAACGTATCTACACACGAAAGCAGGCTTGGATATTCTTTACTGGATGCCTGACATTGTGAATTTTACCTTGCTTAGTTCAGCAACGTTTTTTAGTCCTCTTAATATTTTGGAAATTTGTTCTGGTGCGCAATTAAAGCAGGTGGTTATAGTTTGATCCTTTCAAAATGTGTTCGTACATTTTATCAGGGTGGAAAAGAACAGCCTTAATTTAGTTCTCATTTTATCCCACTACTGAGCCAGTGCCATTCTGAAAAATCTACTCAATACCTCTTAAATTACTGTTTTTCTTCTGCAGCTAATGGGAACAAAGACTATTGCAAGTGCTTCTCGAGCTCTCAGGATGTTTTTCTCTTCTCCTTCCATGTGGCTCTTTTCTCTTAGGAGTTGCCTTCTAACCTAAGGTAGTTTCCTCCCCTGCATACAATGATCCGAATTCATCTGAAGACTTGAGAGCCACCTTGTATAAATCTCTGAATCTTTCTCTGTAGCCCCTCTGCTCCATTACTCCAACATGCAAACTCCCGTTGTTGAGACTTGCAGGAACACCTAATTGTATCTTCTCAGATTAGGAAAACTTCCAGGATCTCTCTGATTTCCCCTTTACTGCACTGCAGCCTTGAAATTCTCCATCCATTACGATGGGACAATGGGAAGGCGCACCACAGTTTCCCCCTTTCAGTGTCAATATCCTTGACCAGGAGGGTAAAACCCATCTCTATTCCCCTTCCCTCTTGGAGAGAAGTAAAAGTGACTCATATGTTTTTTAAAGAACATATCTAACTTAATGATCATATCTAAATTGAAGATTCATTAAACTTTATCTAAAGAAAATACACAATATCAGAGACTGTCTTTGATCGATCATTTTTGGATGAGGAGTTATTGAGAGAGTCCACTAATCCCATGTCAGGAATACATGAAGTTAAATAAAAAGATTTAGAGATTATGAACCTGATCGCCTTTGGTTTCATCAGGGAGGTACTACTGTTCAGGTGATACGGCCTTGTGCTAGTCATTTAAACATATCAATAGGCTCAGTTCTCTTATCTTAAAACTGATATTGATGGAGCCAGTGGATCTATGATCTACTATATGTTTTCAATTTCAGCATTTAATGACTAAAGGAAAAAAAAATACATTGGTGTTGGAGACATTAGAATTTATCTATTCTCCCAAAACAAAGTTATGTTTTATTTAGTTTATATAACAGTATATATGTATTTTTACAAGTATATTCCAGGTAATTATTTGTGGGTAGAGGGGGTATATCTATTTCCTTCTTCCCAGAAAATTTGTTAACAAACAAACAAAAACACTGAAAGAACATTTTAGTGCATATGCAAAATAATTTTAGAAATACTTAATACAATTAAGTAAGTAGATACCTAAAATGAAAAATGAATGATATACCAGCTTCCTTCAGGCTATTATAGTGCTGATTTTAATATTTTCATACTATCAACTCAAGCTATGAGAATCAAGAGTGTGGGTTTCCTTTATGTCAAGAAGTTATTCCCTGAAGGGACACCCGAGTGGCTCAGCCTGACTTCCGCTCAGGTCATGATCTCATAGTTAGTGAGCCCGAGCCCTGTGTCAGGCTCTGTGCCTATAGGCACAGAGCCTGGAGCCTGCTTTGGATTCTGTGTCACCCTCTCACTCTTCCCCTCCCCTGCTTGCTCTCTGTCTCTCTGTCTCTCTCAAAAATAGACATAAAAAACCATTTGTAAAGAAATTATTCCCTCAATATTATCTTCTGCCTTTCTAGATTTCTAATGCCCTATGTGGTCTCTGCTATTTATTAAGTAGATGTGATACATGGTCCAGTAGGATCTACTAAAAAGCATATTCACCACAATCTGTTACATTAAGTGATAGATCATGCTGTAAACAAAGGGAAGATTGCCGTGCTTTGATAACTTTCTGTTCAGGAAAGTTTAAATTATTTTTAAAAAAGTGAACTCAAAATAAATGTGCTTGGCGAGGTGAATCTTTTGCTGATTATTATGGGCTTTATTGTGTCCCCCTTAAAAACTCAAG
This sequence comes from Panthera pardus, assembly GCF_024362965.1. Lineage (NCBI taxonomy): Eukaryota > Metazoa > Chordata > Mammalia > Carnivora > Felidae > Panthera > Panthera pardus. The sequence goes on along the minus strand of NW_026526710.1, from coordinate 78,184,453 downwards.
TGTAAAACACCTAACTTGAATGTGATTACTTTTGGAGATAGGGTATTACTGAAAGGTCAAATGAGGCCATTGGTTTGAAGCCCTAATCCTATGGTCCATATAAAAGGGGAAGAGAGGGGCATCTGGGTGGCTCAGTCAGTATAGTGTCCAACTTTGGCTCAGGTCATGATCTCACGGTTCGTGGAATGGAGCCCCGCATCTGGCTCTGTGTGGATAGTGGGGAGCCTGCTTGGGATTCTCTCTCTCTCTCTCTCTCTCTCTCTCTCTCTCTCTCTCTGCCCCTCCCTGACTTGCACTTTCTCTCTCTCTTAAAATAAATAAATATACTTATAAATAAATGAATAAATAAATAAATAAATAAATAAATAAAAGGGGAATAGACACCCGAGCTGTTTCCCTCTGTGCACATAGGAAAGATGCCACCACGGTGAGAAAGGGCCCATCTACAAACCAAGAGCAATCACCAAAAACCAAATTGGCCAGCAACTTGATCCTGGACTTCCAGCCTCCAGAACTGTGAGAAAATAAATGTCTGCTGTTTAAGCCAAACCATCCTGTAGTATTTTGTTATGGCAGGCCCAAAGATCCACGATGCATTGATGTATGCATTTATTTACATAAACAAGTTAATATATACATTTAATTACATTGTTACTCTTTTACAGCTAATTTCTGAGTATGTTCTGTCGAAAAAGACCATGAACCCACCGTTGCCTTGGAAAATAGTATTTGGTAAATCTTCAGAAGCAACACAAAAAAGGATGTGAGCTAGCACACTATGGGAGCTTAAAAATGGATGATAGAACTTGATGAGGACATAAAGAAGGGCTCCAAGGACTAGCTGGGATTGGATTTAGACACTGACAAACAGGGAGCATTTTGACAGTTGGATGTTGTGGTAGGAGGATTCTGACAGAGGGAACAGGATAAACAAAAGTTTGGCAGTGAGCAAACAGAAAATATGTTCAAAAACAGCAAGAAACCTAATTGGCATACCTTGGGCTCACTCTCTTTCACAGCAGTGGACAAGTGCTTATGCATTTGGCATTTGGCCCTCCTTCTCTGTGTTGTAGCAACAACCATTTAGCACTTACGGTCACACAAACACTAAATATTTCAAAACCTGACTTTGCATGGCGATGCGTATGCCAAAACTAATCAATTTGTGTACTTTAAAAATGGACTTTTGTTGTATTTGTTATTTTAATGCATTTGAAATTCCCACATGGACTTAGGTGCCTTAGCTTTCGGCATGTCAAACTAACAGAACATTTACATTTCTGTAAGTCCTAAAGATTAAAAAAAAAAATTACAAATAAAACAAAAATGGATTTTGTTGTATTTACATTATACCTCCAAAACATGGGAAGAAAAAAAACACATGAAAATGTGTGGGTTGAATAACATATACCCCCGAAAATTTTAGAAATGATTTGTCATAATACAAACAAGCTTTTTATTTTATTTTATTATTTTATTTTATTTTATTTTATTTTATTACTTAAATCCAAGTTAGTTAACATATGGTGTAATAATGATTTCAGGAATAGAATTTAGTGATTCATCACTTACTTATAACACCCGGTGCTCATCCCAACAAGTGCCTTCCTTAATCCCCTTGCCTATTTATCCCGTCTTCCACCCAACACCCCACCAGAAGCCCTCAGTTTGTTCTCTGTATTTAAGAGTCTCTTACGGTTTGTCTCCCTCTCTGTTTTTATATTATTGTTGCTTCCTTTCCCTTATGTTCTTCTTTTTTTGTATCTTAAATTCCACATAGGAATGACATCATGTGGTATTTGTCTTTCTCTGACTTATTTCATTTAGCATCATACACTCCGGTTCCACCCACGTGGTTGGAAATGACAAAATTTCATTCTTTTTGATCGTCAAGTAATGCTCCATTGTATATGTATACCATCTCTTCTTTACCATTCATCAGTCGACGATTTGGGCTCTTTCCATAATTTGGCTATTGTCAACATTGCTGCTATACACATTGGGGTGCACGTGCCCCTATGAATCAGCACTCCTGTATCTTTTGGATAAATACCTATTAGTGCAATGGCTGGGTCTAAGGGCAGTTCTATTTTAATTTTTTGAGGAACCTCCAGACTGTTTTCCAGAGTGGCTGTACCAGTTTGCATTCCCACCAGCAGTGCAAGAGGGTTCCTCTTTGTCCACATCTTTGCCAACCTCCGTTGTTGCCTGTGTTGTTAGTGTCAGCCATTCCGACAAGTGTGAGGTGATATCTCATTCTGGTTTTGATTTGTCTTTCCCTGATGAGGAATGATGTTGAGCATTTTCTCATGTGCCTGTTCGCCATCTGGATGTCTTTTTTGGGAAAGTATCTCTCATGTCATTGGCCCATTTCTTCACTGGATTATTTATTTTTTGGGTGTTGAGTTTGATGAGTTCTTTGTAGATTTGGATACTAATCCTTTATCTGATATGTCATTTGCAAATATCTTCTCCCATTCCATAGGTTGCTTTTAGTTTTGCTGATTGTTTCCTTTGCAGTGCAGAAGCTTTTTATCTTGATGAAGTTCCAGTAATTCATTTTTGCTTTTGTTTCCCTTACCCTGGAGACACGTCAGGTAAGAAGTTGCTGCTGCCGAGGTCAAAGAGGTTGTTGCCTGTTTTCTCCTCTAGGATTTTGATGTCTTATGTTTAGATCTTTCATTCATTTTGAGTTTATTTTTGTGTATGGTGTAAGAAAGTGGTTCAGGTTCTTCTTCTGCATGTCACTGTCCAGTTCCCCAATACCATTTGCTGAAGAGGCTGTCTTTCTTCTATTGGACATTCTTTCCTGCTTTGTCAAAAGTTAGTTGGCCATACATTTGTGGGTCCATTTCTGAGTTCTCTATTCTCTTCCATTGATCTGAGTGTCTGTTCTTGTTCTGGTCCCATGCTTTTTTGATGATTACAGCTCTGTAGTACAGCTTTTGATAGGGACTGCATTGAATATGTAGACTGATTTGGGTAGTATTGACATTTTAACAATATTTGTTCTTCCAATCCATGGGCATGGAAGGCTTTTCCATTGTGTGTGTGTGTGTGTGTGTGTGTGTGTGCGCGTGTGTGTGCGTGTGTGTGTGTTCTTCAATTTCTTTCATGTATAAATTTTTCGCCTCTTTGGTTATGTTCATTCCTAGGTATTTTATGGGTTTTGGTGCAATTGTAATTGATTCCTTGATTTCTCCTTCTTCTGCTTCATTATTGGTGTATAGGAATGCAACTAAAGCCCCTGGGTGGCTCAGTTGGTTAAGCGTCTGACTTCAGCCTACATCATGATCTTGCCATTCCTGAGTTCAAGCCCCACATCAGACTCTGTGCTGACAGCTCAGAGCCTGCAGCCTATCTCAGATTCTATGTTTCCCTTTCTCTCTCTGCCCCTACCCCACTCACTCTCTCTCTTTCTCTCAAAAATAAACATTAAAATTTTTTTTTGAAAAATGCAACTGATTTGTCTACATTGATTTTATATCCTGCGATTTTGCTGAATTCATGTATCAGTTCCAGCAGGTTTTTGGTGGAGTCTTTTGGGTTTTCCACATTGAGTATCATGTCATCTGCAAAGGGTGAAAATTTGACTTCCTCCTTGCCAGTTAGGATGCCTTTTATTTCTTTTTGTTGCCTGATTGCTGAGGCTAGGACTTCCGACATTATGTTGAATAACAGTGGCAAGAATGGACATCCCTGTGATGCTCCTGACCTTAGGGGGAAAGCTCTCAGTTTTTCCCCATTGAGGAGGATATTATCAGTGGATCTTTCATATATGGTTTTTAGGATCTTGAGGTGTGATCCTTCTATCCCTACTTTCTTGAGGGTTTTTATCAAGAAATGATGCTGTATTTTGTCAAACACTTTCTCTGCATCTGTTGAAAGGATCATGTGGTTCTTATCCTTTCTTTTATTAATGCGATGTTTCACATTGATTGATTTGTGGATATTGAACCAGCCCTGTATCCCAGGAATAAATCCCACTTGATCATGGTGAATAATTCTTTTAATGTAATGTTGGATCTGGCTTGCTAGTATCATCTTGGGAATTTTTGCATCCATGTTCATCAGGGAAATTGGGCTGTAGTTCTTCTTTTTAGTGGGGTCTTTGGTTTTGGAATCCGAGTTATGCTGGCCTTGTAGAATGAGTTTGGAACTTTTCCTTCCATTCCTATTTTTGGAACAGCTTCAAAAGAATAGGTATTAACTCTTCTTTATATGTTTGATAGAATTCCCCTGGAAAGCCACTGACCCTGACTCTTGATTACTGATTCAATTTCTTTACTGATCTCTTCAAATTTTCTATTTCTTCTTGTTTCAGTTTTGGTAGTTTATGTTTCTAGGAATTTGTCCATTTCTTCCAGATTGCCCAATATGTTGGCATATAATTGCTCACACTTTTATCTTATTATTGTTTGTATTTCTGTGGTGTTGGTTGTTATTTCTCCTCTTTCATTCATGATTTTTATTTATTTGGGTCTTTTCCTTTTTCTTTTTGATCAGCCTGGCTGGGAGTTTATCAATTTTGTTAATTCTTTCAAAGAACCAGCTCCTGCTTTCATTGATCTGTTCTACTTTTTTATTTTATTTCAATATCATTGATTTCTGCTCTAAACTTTATTATTTCCCTTCTTCCTCTGGTTTTGGGCTTAATTTGCTGTACTTTTTCCAGCTCTTTTAGGTGTAAAGTTAGGTAGTGTAAATGAGGCCTTTCTTCCTTCTTGGGGAAGGCCTGGGTTGCTATATACTTCCCTCTTATGACTGCTTTTGCTGTGTCCCATAGGTTTCGGGCTGTTGTCTTTTCATTTTCATTGGCTTCCATGTACTTTTTAATTTCCTCTTTAATTTCTCGGTTAACTCATGTACCCATTCATTCTTTAGTAAGATATTCTTTAATCCCCAAGTATTCCCGGTCTTCTCAAATGTTTTCTTGTGGTTGATTTAGAATTTTATAGCATTATGGTCTGAAAATATGCAAGGTATGACTTTGATCATTTTGTACTTGTTGAGGGCTGATTTGTGCCCCAATATGTGATCTATTCTGAAGAATGTTCTACGTGCACCAGAGAAGACTATGTATTCTGCTTCTTTAGGATGAAATGTTCATCTTGTTCATGTTGCCTGTGAGGCAACTCCTCCCTCCAGAATTATCTCAGATGGGGTTGTGTTTCAAAACCTCACACTTCAGAGACCCCCGCAGCTTTGACCGGGGCTGACTCTCTGGGGGAGGGTCTCACTGAGCAATGGCTGGGTGCCAGCTCACCCCAGAAAATATTCATGTAATCACACAGCAGCATGAATCACACAGCAGAGGGTCAGAGATTGTGGCAAATCACAACACGTAGAGCCAGGTTTCCCTGCACTCTGGCGTCTTTGCCCCAATCCCAGCCAACATGAGAATCTTCTGGAAACTTTGCCGCTGGGGAGGTGATATTGCCTCTACCAAATGCTTTCCAAGCAGGGGAACCAATTCTTCCCATGCAGGGGAACTAATGCTTCCCAGGGGGCACACGGAACCTTAGACTCCGCCACCTGCTCCTGGGGATTTGCTCTGCTTCCTCACCAGAGTACTGCCAGGCACTGGGCTCAGGAACTTCAGACTCAATGCTCTTCAAAGGAGCAATTTCAAATTGTAATCACATTATCTGTATGCTTATTATATAATACGTAAATAATAGTTGTTTTAATCTACCGCTTTAGAATAAATGTTCCATACTGGTAATTAAGAACACAATTCAAAGTATAGAAACCTGAGTAATGTGACCTCCAATTGATGATGAATGCAGAACTAAAAATTTTTAATGAAAAAAAAGTCAATATAAAATCAATTTCCATGACAGTGACAGTTTAAATTCTAAAATATTGGTTAAATGAGAAAACAAGAAAAAATATAAAGTTGGTATACATAATTCAATAGGAACAACAGAAAAGTTAACATATAATCCACAAGAGTCCCGATGCACTTTTCTGGTTTGATGAGACGATCTTCTGTGCACACTTACATTCACGGTGTTAGGAGTACACTATAAAAATCACCCAAGTTCGGGGTGCCTGGGTGGATCAGTCAGTTAAGCATCTGAATTCAGCCCAGGTTATGACCTCATGGTTCATAGGATTGAGCCCTGCGTGGGGCTCTGTGCTGACAGCTCAGACCCTGGAGCCAGCTTCTGACTCTGTGTCTCCCTCTCTCTCTGCCCCTCCCCCACTAGCACTCGGTCTCTCTCCCTCTCACAAATAAATAAATATTTTAAAAAAATACCCAAGTCAATTCAGTATCGTTTTTCTTAGTTTGTTAATAAAAAGAAAAAAAATGAAGTCTTTATGGAATGCCAAAATAAGACTGTCTCCTCTAACTGTCTATCTTTGGGTTAGGGAAGAAAGAGAAAGCAAACCAAATTATGAAAAGTTATGTTATATCCATACAAAGTCAAGTTGAAGCTCAGAAGAGGGTGAATATTATCTGGAAAAACGATCAAGGAAAGATTCATGTAATTTCTTCTTATATCATCAGTGTCTTAAAACATGGATGAGGAATGATAGATGTAAAAAACTAAGCATTAATGCCCTAAATGAAATGAAGTTAGATTAACATGTATCTGAGTCATAGATGAATGTTCACATTTGACCCAGTATGTTAGTCAGGTTGCAAGAGAACTGTGAGGGGCAATGTACAGAGATTCTGTCGGTGTAGTTTATGGAAGCTGCTAAATGCTTTGCTGACATAATTCTATTTAGGTTGAAGGACATGAAGATTCACAGGAGACTTTTGAATAAGGAATGCACACCACTATACTTTTAGAGAAATTAATCTGCTTGCCTGTTTTTCTTTTTGTTTGTTCAGGATGAATTAAATGGATAATATCTGAAAGAAGAAATGCCAAGAGGTCTTTAAGGCATTTACAAAACTACAGGAGAGAGCTTCTACTAGGGAGGAGACACATGGATTTAGAGCTCAAGAGAAACAAATACGTAAAAAGGTAATTCGCCATGCAAGAAATGTTAGTGGAATTCTGGGATTCTGGGTGTGTGAAACATTACAAAGGAAATGTAGCAAAAAAAAAAAAAAAAAAAAAAAGACCAAAATTAGAGGCAGATTTTGGGAAATATAACGGTGCTTAGGAAGAACATGGAGGAAGAGGCAGCAAAAACGAAGAATGGGAAAGACACAAATTAACTCAATCCTCCCAAGTGTACTTGTCTTCCACGTTAAACTTGGCATTTGGTAACAGCTTATAGAATCTGTTTACTTTTTCTTTATTTAAACATGAAGAGTCTTAAAAAGTCTTAGGTTGCAGGATTTGTATATCCCTTGTGTCCATAATGTGCATTTCTGATTTACACAATGCCATTCAAGTTTGCAAAGCTATATTGCTATACAACAAAACATTACACAATACTATGCTTAATTGTAGATCAATACAGATTATTAAAGCTATTTCAACTGCCTTCTGAGAATGGTAAGTTTAAAGAAGTCTCTGTCATAATCTTAATATTAATGCATCATAATAGATGCTTTCCCAGAAAATCAGAATAGGACAAAGCAATATGATTTTGAAAGAGATACTAACATAAATACCATTATCACAGAATAAAAGGGAAAGAGTAATATGACCTAAAATATAGTGGGCTACAACTGACTGTATTCTGATTAAAGTTTTACTATTTTTAAAATTTAATTTGAATTGAATCAGATTGAGTCAAATTTACTCAATTCTGTTTTACGTATTCCAATCTAAGAATAATGCAGATTAAATATCATGATCCTGCAAATTAATACATTGATATGTAGACATTTTGATGATGATTGCCTCAGATATTTTTGTTTGTAGAATTTTGATATTATCAGTTATTTCCAGTAGACAAAAATAAATAAAAAGAATCAGTCATGATTTATTCAGTAAAATGGAGCCAAAAACATGTTGACAAGGTTATGTAATAACTAAATGATGACTAACAAACTTCTTGGATTTTATGTTAGTCTGCAAGGAATTTTTGAAACTAATACTTGTTAAATTAGAATATTTAATTACATAGATTTTTGAACATAATAGTATAATGGATGCATTCCCAATTTCAGTTGAATTATTCCAAATATCTGTATCATAAATCCAAAACATTTAGGAAGTTTGATGTAGTTAGAAAAAACAAACAAACAAAATGATCAGAAAAAATTAGAAGGAATACATCATTCATTAAATTAGTAACAGAGTACTTTTTTTGTCCTGCCTGTTGATATCTGTAAAAGTCTATGGCATTCTTGAGGTATTTTCGCCTGATAACTACTTGAATTTTGCCTAACTTAATGGTAATGTTTTTATTAAATCCTTCTATAATGCTTTTTGCTCAAATGTCTAGCAAAGTTCCATCCTGGGTCAGCGCTGATAACAAAAGTGATGACTGCACTTTTCCTATGGTGGTTAAACTAACCAAATGAAAACTTCTTTTTAATGTTTATTATTTATTTTGAGAGAGAGAGCACAAGTAGATGAAGGGCAGAGAGAAAGAGAGAGAGTGAGAGAGAGAAAGAGAGGGAGAGTGAGAGAGAGAGAGAGAGAGAGAGAGAGGTCCCAAGAGAGAGGTCCCAAGCAGGCTCCATGCTGTCGACACAGAGATTGATGTGGGGCTTGATCTCAGGAACTTTGACATCATGATATAAGCTGAAATCAATAGTTGGACACTTAACCGACTAAGCCACCCAGGCACCTCATGAAAACATCTTTTATCGAATTAATTCTAAAAAATATTTTTGAGAGAAAACTCATTCCTCCAGCCAACATAGTCCTTGTATTTCCATCCCAAAAAGATGTGCTTCTATTACATCAATTACAACATGTAAACATCAGTTTGTATTCATCTAGTTGCCACCTTAGAAAATGCAGGATGGACCTTGATTTCTGTTCACTTTCCTCTATATCTTTGACTTCACTCTTTAATCTCTTACTCCTTTGGCCTCTACTCTTTGAAAACTTTTCAGTTTTGTGTTCCCTCGCACTCTGAATTTTTCCCACTGGCCATCTTGCTCTTTGTGCTGTCCAATCAGTTTTTCTACAGCACTGTTAGAATTTATCCACTTAGGCTTTTTCCATACTTTGTACAATACCTTTATCTGTGCTTCCTCAGCTTGCCTTTAAACCTCATTCTGTTTTATTTTCATCTCTCCCAGACCTTGTCCATCTTGATAATGCAAAAGCCTATTTCTATTTTCTATTTTCTATTTTCTATTGTCATAAAATATAGGCCGAGTGCTTTTTACTAAGATTGAAGAAATGATTCCAAATTATTTTTCTATTACTTACAATGTACCACCAGATGTACACACCTCCTTTTAATCACTGGAATATTTCCTTTTTCTTTAGAGGAATGCTTCTCTACATGCCATTTGTTTTATGTTAATTCATATTAATTCTTCAATATGTATTTTATATAGCATGTATTTTTGTAGAAAACTAATAGTATGGTCTTTCTTGCCTCTGCATATTATCCGGTCAGAAGCTTATAGAATTGACTTCTAAATCCCCAGCTTACAGGGCACTGATGCCTGAAAATGTTGAATTCCCAAATATCCCTGAAATATCGCCTTTCCCTTTGTCAGAAGCAAATAGTCATTCCTTGCCTTTAAACCACATAATCTCACTTGAAATAAATGTCCTGTAAATGTAAATAAAGGTCCTTTAAATTAAGGCACCTTTTGTTCTCCTCAAATCCATCAGTTTCCTTCTCTTGCTGCTTCATGTCAGTACTTGTAGCTCAGGTTGGCCAAAGAGGAGAAAAATAAACCCCGCTCTAAGAAAAAATGACCTAGTCACCAAAGGAACTTGACCGACAATGCAGAATATAAGGACTGAATTGGAACACAGTATTGACAGAAAAGCCACTCACTCGTGAATACTTTGGCAAAGACACCGGCAGTTAGTAGCAATAATTTCTCGGATGGCTACTTAAAACATGGACCCAGTGAAGGTCTTTATCAAATTAAATGAAGAAATAAGAACTTCCTTATACTGGTGTTGAATAAAGGCACAAAAACTCCCGGAAGTGGAAATGTTAGGCCTAAAGTATCATATTTGGTCTGAGAACCCACCATCTGTTGCATTTATTTGATTGGTCCAGAGAGCCCTATTTTTATTAAGGCAAAAAAATCATGGACTATTGAGTAAAGTGCTGGGACTTCTGAGAAGCTGAGGAAAGTTTCCCCTGTAAACCACACATTCTGTTACAGAGGTAGGCTCTCACGTCACAGTGGGAAAGACACCTTCGGGCCATCCCAAAATGACAGGGAGAAGGGGAAGCATTTCACACTAAAGCCAAGGTGGTCATAATGTCAAAATGACCAGCGAGGCCCGAGTGGGAAGCATTATCTCTTGACCTGCGACTATTTACAGTAGCAGCTAATACATATTTTAGAGTGACGAGTGTTGAGAGAGAAAAATAGCTAATGACAGTGTTGCTTGATATATTTACATAAGAAAACAAAAATGAAAGTTGGCACAGAGAGGGTGAATGTATCAGTCACTACAACAAAAAATTATGGCCTCTTACCCAGGTACCAGATTTAGAGCCAGTTGACTGATCCAGGATGAAGAAAAGACCAGATGAGCTTGAGGCGAGATGTTGCACATCATAAATATATTCAGTAAGCATTCTTTCCCAACCAGATTCTAAAGCCACTCACCAAGGCAAATGTCACTAAGAAAAGGAGAATCCTAAGATTTTCAAGGTCCGTTGAATACAAGGACTGATACAGAACTAATACCAAGAGGCCTGAAATTCCATCATGCTTTATAATAAGAGTATAAATGAAAACTCCAGGTGATAAATGGAATCGTGGTATGAGTCAGTGAATCCAATATCCAATGACTACCGTAGTAGGAGTAACACTCCCTCCCCAAAGCCCATGACCTATTCTCTGCCACCCGTGTGTATGTTAACCTACGTGGCAAAAGGGGCTTATCTGATGTGACTAAAATGTTTGAGGGGCATCTGTGTGGCTCAGTTGGTTGAGCATCTGACTCTTGATTTCGGCTCAGGTGGGATAGAGCCCCTCATCAGCCTTTGCACCGAGCATGGAGCCTATTTGAGATTCTCTCTCTCTCCCTCTGCCCCACCCCCCACTTGTGCTCACTCTCTCTCTCTCTCTAAAACAAAATTAAAAATAAAAAACTTAAAAAAATAAAGAGTTTGAGATAGTGAGATTATCCTGGATTATCAGTGTGAGTTCCATGTAATCCAAAAGGTCCTTATGGGAAAAAATGAAACAGGACAGTCAGAGTTAGAGAAAGGATTGTGACGTTGCAAGTAGAGGTAAAACTGATATAAGGGCCACTTGGCAAGGAATAAAGGAAGCTTCTAGAAGTTGGAAAGAGAATAAAAGATATTTTCTCTTAAAAATTTTTAACATTTATTTATTACTGAGAGACAGAGAGAGACAGAGCTTGAGCATGGGAGGGGCAGAGAGACGGGGAGATACAGAATCTGAAGCAGGTTCCAGGCTCTGAGCTGCCAGCACAGAGCCCGACACGGGGCTTGAACTCACAAACTGCGAGATCATGACCTGAGTGGAAGTCGGAGGCTTTACCAACTGAGCCACCCAGGTGCCCCTAAGAGAAATTTTCCCTTAAAGCCTCAGAAAGGAACTCACCTTGAAGTCAATACCTTAATTTCAGTCTTGTAAGATCCATTTTGAATTTCTGATCTCCAGATATATAAGATAATTATTTTGTTTTTGCTCTAAGCCACAAATTATGTTACACTAGCAATAAGAAACTAATGGAACCTCTTTAAACTTTTTTTTTTTCATTTTTAAAGCATAATGGGATAGATATACTTAGCAGCTGATAGAAACTTCACATCGATTTCCTGGCCTGGAAAACAAGGGCCACGATAACACAAAACATCTAGTGAAAGCCCGTGAAATTGCCCTTCCCCTCCACATACACCAATGATAGTAAATCAAAAGTAAGGTCACATAAATTAATGCACCTTCAAATACTTGCAAAATGCAGTGATGGAGGTTCTACCACAGCCCTATTTAATCGACCTCTGTGGACAGTGCAAAAACAGACAGACCGTGCTCAATAGTTGTGGACAATGATGAATATAAACAGGTCAGACCTCAACTGCGGTTGCCATCCTGGATATTGTATGCTGATCAGAGCAGACAAGTATAGCTTCAGACACCTGGCATACAGCTTTTGTTTTAGCAAATTTCTTCTCAGGACAGATGAAGAAGACAGATGAAAAGCAAGCTGCCATGGCATGGCAAGAAAAAAGAAACTCTTTGCTGCCTGAACTCATGGGTATCTTAATTGTTCTACCATCCCTAATAATGGGAATAAAGAGATCTTAATCATGGTGACCTTCCAAAGAACATCATGCTAGTTAATATGTCGATGACAATAAGCTAATAAGATGTGGTGGGTATGAATGGGCAAATAAGACACATGCATGCCAGAGGGTTTGAGGTAAGACCCATATTTGGTGATATGTTCAGGATTCCAGTTTCCTAAGTCAAGCCAGCATATCTATACAAAAGTTAAGATGCTGTTTTCATATCTTCTGCAAATAATAATAAGACACACAGTTTGGTGGGATGTCATATGATTTGAAGGCAACACACATTACACTTCAGCAGCTTTGATCCACTTTTCTTAGATCGGGAGACTGCCAGTTTCAGATAGATACCAGGAAAAGAGAAGGCGGTGGAGCAGCTCCAAGCACTGGTATCAGCTGCTCGAGTCCTTGGGACACATGATCCAAGTTACAGGATGATGATAGATGAATTTAGTGTGCAGAGGCTCCAAAAACACCCACTGGAGAATCAACAGAGGTTCCGTTGAACGATCTCAGTTTCCGAAGACAGAGCCATTCTGCCGGAAAACAGCTCAAGGCTTCTGGCTCCAGCAATAACACGTGAAGATCTGGGGAGTTTTCTTCCCCATTATTACAACAGAAAACAGTTGGACAAACTGAAAAACCAGTCTTTCTTTATACCGACTATAGAAATGGGTTTGCAAGGCAAGCTGCTATCCTGAAATCTGAGAGTCAGGTGTATTTATGGAGACCAGTAAGTGAAACCTGTTTATCTGGATTGGAAGTCACTGGAGCAAAACAAAAACAAAAAACAAAAAAACAAACAAACAAAAAAACCTGGTAGGAACACATAAATGGTGAATTTAATAGACTGATGGAGGCTAAGTGTAGATTAGCATGAAAATAATCTCCTATAGATCACTGTCTGAGGGAAGTCCCCTATATTTACCTAGGTTTTCCCTCTATGAACTCCACAAGGTTCACATGGCAATGATGAGAAATTTCCCTTTGTGGCCTCAGACAGAAAGAAGAAAAATAATTGTGAACCATACCCAGAGACTTCTCCGTATCAAAATGTGTTCTCTAAGGGAAAAGATGCACCAGATTCACCAAAGCATGCTTCTGAAAACTTCCCAGATAGCTGCAAAGAATTTCTCCCCTCTCCAGCCTCTTCTGGTCTTCCTGTCTTCTCTGAGTGAGTCACGGAGGGGGACAACAACAATGTATTCAATGGGGGATGAGACTGTAAGAAATAAATTATTTATACTGCAGGAATACTGCGGCCAGCTAAGAGAGGAGAAGGCAAGAGACACAAAACTATACGATTGAAGAAAAGACAAAAGAACCTGTAAAGTGCCTAGCATTGAGACACAACCCTCTGAAAGACTGATTTGATCAGAATATCATAGAACTATAATCCTCACACCTTACTACCACATCACAAGGCTCTTGACCACAACAGTGCATTATAGTGAAAGGGCTGTGATACACAGACTTTCTCCCAGAAGCAAAATATAGGAAAGCCCCAGACAAGGAAGATGAAAGCCCAGAAAATTACGGGGTGTGGAGCCTCTGTTACCCATGGCTGCAACCCACATGAAACCTACTGGCTCCTACATCTTCATGCAAAAGTCTTATTTACTCAATTTCTATTAGCTCATGCAACACATCACATCTTGGACAAAAAATTACAAAGCTAACAAAAGACAAGGGAAAAATGACTATGAGAGCACAAAGTGTACATCAGAACCAGACTCAGATATGACACCATGGATAAAATGATCAGACACATAGAGAATTTCAAAATAACCAGTTTTTCATATGTTATGTTCTGTAAAGAATAAGTAAAAAACATACCAGAACACGAACGTGTAACTAAAGCATGCAGGAAGGTGTAAACTCCAAGAAAAAAAACAAAAGAACTGCTAGAGATCAAAGCTGTAACTGAAATGCACTGTCTTCGATGTGCTCATCAGTGGACACAGCATGACCAAGCAGAGAATCAGTGAGCTTGAAGATAGGTCAATGAAAAGTATCCTAAACTGAAATGTGAAAGGAGGAAAGACTGAAGAAACACGGAACAAAACATTCAAATCCTGGGAAATTAAAAAAGGTATAACATACGTATAAGAAATATTAAAAGGAGAAGATGAAAAATGGAACAAAATGAATATTTGAAGCAGTAATGGCCACGAACATTCCAAAATTGACTCAAGTTTACATCTAAAAAGTTCTAATAACTTTCAGCAGAACAAATATCTCACACACACACACACACACACACACACACACACACACAGACATTTATACAGCATCCCAAAACAACATAAGACACGTTATTCTCAAGCACAGACAGAACATTCGTGGAGATAGATCATATTCCAGGCCATAAAATAGATCTTGACAATTTTTTTTTAATTTAAGTATGTTCTTAGGCCATAGTAGAATTATTCTAGAAATCAATATCAGAAAGATAGCTAGGGAGAAAACCCCTTCTATTTGGAAATTAAATGAAACACCTTTTACAAAACACATAATCTCAAATGGCATTTTAAAAATTGAACTGAATTGAAAAAAAAATATGACATCAAAATTTGTTAAATGCTGATAAAGTACATAGAGGGAAAACAGCATTAAATGCATATGTAATTTTTAAAAAAAGAAGTAAAAGCCATAACCTAAGTTTCCATCTTATGAAACTGGAGAAAGAAGAATTTCATACACATAAAGCAAGAAGAAATAAAAAGTATCAGTAAACATTAGAGAAGATGTCAGAAATAAGCCAGATACAGAAAGATTTATACTGTTTGTTATCATTTATATGTGAAATCTAGAATGAATGGACGAATGGATGAATGAATGAATGAATGAATGACTCATAGAAACAGAATACAATGGTGATTTCCAAGGGGTTGAGAGGTGGAAATGGGAAGAGGTTGGTCACAGGTATAAGATTGATAAATGCTGGGGATCTAATGCACAACAGGGGACTGTACTTGAAATGTAACACAGTAGTTAAGCATTCCCTCTCGCACACACAAAGGGAACTCTGTGTGGTGATGGATGTGTTCATTAACTTGATTGTGGGAATCATTTTACAATCTGTGTGTGTATCAAATCATTGTACATATTAAATATAACTTCTTTGTCAATTATAACTCAGTAAAGCCCAAAATAAAAATATTGTTCCCATAGTTAAGGAAACCAGAGAAATAACTGAGAAAAATGACTGAAATCAAAACTATAGAAAAATATCAGTAAAATTGATTAACCAGACCAACCAAGAAAAAAAATGACCAAAATCAGAAAGAGGAGCCAGCACTACCAATCCCATGGACATTAAAAGGTTAAAGAGATAATATAAAAAGTCTCTATCCCTACACACTTGATATTTAGATGAAATGGAGCAATTGATTGAAAGAGCCTACCCAAAATCACCTAAGGAGAAATAGATAATATGAAAAATATCATACATATCAGAGAAACAGAAATAATAATTAAATCCTCCCAACAAAAGAGAGGTCTCCCATTAGCAGAGGGCAATCCCCAGGGAAGGGGACAGCCAGAGTATGAGCCATTAGCCCTTACCATTGACAGCAGAGGGGGCTGGGCATGCCAGCCTGGGGAGGGCACACCCACGGCCTCCACACATGAGCAGGCAGTTGTGATACCTCCAAGGCCGCTGTCCTGCTGTTTGACTTTTGACATTGTTTGCACCTATGTCTGCTCTCACTGGCGAATCCATGCCATGTTAAATCTCCCCAATAGGCTGTAAAATGAAAAATCAAAGAGACCACGGGACACAAAACTTTGGAGCCTGGGGTCAGGTCAGGGGAAGAAAAGAACCATGAAAACACCACACAAGTAAAGCAGAAGAGGTGAGATCAGATCCCTATGGTAACTCTTAGCAGCATTTTCTTTCTCACACAAAAAATAAACACAACAATAATTCGGCATACATATTTTCTTTTTAAAATTTCTGTGACAACTCATTTGTTTTCTTACAAAGTATGCAACAATTTTGAATGTCATGCATAGTAGATGGTGGAACTAAAGCTATCGTCAACTATCTAAGCGACAGCATATCATTTAGAATCACGGAGATAGTGAACATACATCCTTCATGTGCAAAGACAGGGATTTCTGATGGAAGAAAGATGCCTTGAGACAAAATTTTTTAAAAAATCAGAACAGAAATCAGGTATCTTAAAATAATGACAAGACATGCTTAAAGCAAAAGCACTTACAGAAGATGTATGATGCAAAAAAAAAAAATACTGTCAAGGGAGCAATCATTAAAAATCTAGATGAAATAAGACCTTTTTTATTTTAAAAGAAAGATAATTATTATTATTTAAAAAAAATTTAACATCTATTCACTTTTGAGAGATGGCGAGAGACAGAAACACAGAATCTGAAGCAGGTTCCAGGCTCCAGGCTCCGAGCTGTCAGCACAGAGCCTGAGGCAGGTGTCAAACCCATGGACCATGAGATCATGACCTGAGCTGAAGTCGGACACTTAACTGACTGAGCCACCCAGGTGCCCCTAAGAGAAAGATAATTATTAACAAAAGTATATCATGCATTTTAATAAACTTTATTTCTTTACGTTTGAATCATTTCCATGATTCAGGCCAGGAGAAAAGAAGATTAAGTAACTGTGCCAGTTGTGCACAAAATTTAAACTTCATGTTTTTCTTCACCTTTATCAGCTACCAATAGACTCCAGGTTGGTAAATTAACTGGAGGTCATATTGTTCATTCTTCTAATAATTTCCAAACTCTTTATTAGTTTTGATCCACTATTTTGTTTCCTGCTTACTTAATCCCGGCTTCCCCTTGTTCAGGACTATAGAGTATTCTTCAAAGATGTCAAATTAACTGGATGGTGATTTACCTAATAAAAATCTAAAATCTCAAGTTCAGTTTCTAGCCAGGAAGGCACTCATCCAACAGAAGAAAAAATATGGAAGGGACTCTTAATCACATGGGCAGAGCTAGGATACTGTTGCAAAAGTGAAGGAATTTGCAATCCTTATGATTAAGTAACCAGTGATCATGTACACATCCACGTAGACTTGGGATTTTACAAAAATGAAAACAAAAACACAACACAACACAACACAACAAAAAGCCTTCAGTCTTGTATTCAAGATGAGAGGAAGGAAGTATGGATTTTAGTTACATTTTATTTATATCAGGTAGTGAAAATATATGCCATTGTTTGGGTAAAAGAGATTTTTTTTTTTTAAATAAAAGCTTACTTTTACTTAAAACCACAGGCTATACATAAATTTGCTAAAAGAAGTAATGTCTTCAACATTTAAACTGTGAGCAAAGCCACCTTCTTCAGTTTCTGCCAACAATATTCTTACAAGATAAACACAAAATTTTACCATGTTTAAAGGAACCAAAGTGATTTGCTCTTTGCATGTGTGCTATGAAGACAGTTGAAGAAGCTCCTTATTCTTCAGCTTTTCAGTTTTGTTTTTTTTTGGTTTTTGTAGGTGTGCTATTTCTATGTATTTGAGAAGACCCTTGCATTTACTCATTATTTTGCTCTATAATTGTTTTCTGCACTATGGTGTGTGAGAGCACTCCATGTACAAGATAATCAAAAACCCCACAGTGTGAAGAGAAATATCTCATAGATATTAAAATAAAGTAAGAGGGGCACCTGGGTGGCTCAGTCGGTTAGCGTCCAACTGCAGCTCAGGTCATGATCTCACGGTTTGTGAATTCGAGCCCCACGTCGGGCTCTGTGCTGACAGCTCAGAGCCTGAAGCCTGTTCCAGATTCTGTCTCCCTTTCTCTCTGCCCCTCCCCTGCTCACACTCTGTCTCTGTCTCTGTCAAAAATAAATAAACATTAAAAATTTTTTAAAAAATAAAACAAAATAAAGTAAGAGTTTTACTTTCTTATTATATAAATACAATTAGATATAGAAAATAAATAATATTAAACTCTCTTTTGAGTTGTACTGAATCTCTGACTTTTTTTCGATAAAAGAAGATATAAACAAGTTCTGAATCAGTTATACATTTCTCTGAAGTTGTATTTTGTCATGCAGACTGGCTTTTAAAAAGGTATATAAGTTGAAACTTAGGGGAGGCAAACAAAAATCCATCCTGCATTTTTTTGACTCAAAGAACTCACCTCTTTATGGTTATCCAAAAACTTTCTGCATCAGAACTCTTGCTAAGTGTCAAAGTTTCAATGAAAAGAGAATTATCCTCAGGCTTGACTGACTCTGATGTGAAATGCCTGTACCTGTCTGAAAATCCATCACACCTCCCAAAGAATGATATCCACCCTTTCTAACCCTTTCCTCTTTTATAATCTCTCAAGTGTTTTCTCCCTCTCCTTTGACTAGTCGATAACACCATTTTATTGATTTTCAATGCAAATCTGCATTTATTTGCTTTTAGATTGGTGTTTCTTACAAGTATAAACCTATTTTAATGATACAGTTAATAATCCTGAAAATCGCTGGGCTATCTAGGGTTGTCATTGAACGCAACACAGTTTCCCCTTTAAGATTAATGAGATTATTTTCTTTTTCTTCTATTAAACACTTTTTCACTTTGTGTCAAGATTTTGAGAAACGATTTCAAGTCTTTAAGTGAAAGATGGCTGTAAAAAGCACTCAGCAATAAGTATCGTAGAAGTGAGACCAGGGTTTAAATATGGATATCTTGTTCAACAGAGAGGAGTGAACATGTCTGATGTGAAGATAACGGTTAGGAACTTCAGACAAAGAGAAAGGAGAAAAGCGAAAAGAAGTGAGGTCAGCAGAATGATGCCAGTATCCCCATGTGCAAACGGAAAGGTAAGTGGCAGGTGCCCTGTCACATGTATCCACACCAGAACCTACTAGATGGTCATGATGAAATTCAGAAGGTACGTGTTCTCAGTATTCTACATGCAACCCGTTCAGTGTTCTCAAGGAAAAGAGGTGGGGTTATATTCTGGGTGCAACTGTATAATTTTTCAGAGTGGCTGTGACAGGCTGGCTTTATAATCTCCTCTGGGCTTACCTAAACTATCAAACTTCCAAAAATTATGATATTCTGCAGGATCCAACCCTCTGGGCCTTATTATTTTACAGATAACAAAATTTTGATGGTTTTAGTACTTACGTTACAATTGTATTCAACATTCTTCCCCAAATGCACACACAAGCATTTTTAAGAACTGTGTTTTACATTGTTTGGTTGTCCAAGCATATCTAGATTAAAGATTTTTATGGTTACTCTGCTTTTTGTCTGGTATTACACCTGGGAATGTTATGTTATCCCTGGGGATTGATCATGTATCCTCTCGCATTCCCAGCCACATAAACCTTCTATAATTAGGAGCACTATAACTTTCATGGATATAATAAAATCATATGCATATTATCTATATACATGTATATAGATGTTTGAATACATAAATCCTAATAACACTAACTTAGCAACTGTTCAGAAGTTCTCTCTCTTGCTTTGTTCCCTCACTGCCCTCTTTTTATGTAAAAATATTTCCAGGTTCCCAAGCCTTTCTCTAAGACAGAGATTTATCTCTTGAACTTGCATAAATCTTTTTGCCACTCAAGAATCTTCAGGAGTATTTAGATATTTGACTGTTCACTTTGTAGGGTTGAATTCCTCATGGTACACCAGGAAATTTCATCTTATATTTTCCTGTTATCATTTTTATGTTCCTTTTCTTCTAGCAAATAGTAAAGTTATTTTTATCCAATTCATTTTTATTTTATTTAATAGCAGTGAAGCATCTCATTATTGATCCCTTAATGCAAAATAATTCCATGTCATCTCAGAGGGGTCTTCATTCTCTTTATGCTTGATTAAATAAATAACAAAATCTTTAAAAGAGAACAGATGATTTTCATAATAGCACAGGAATACGTAACCTAACATCTGTCGGGAGAATATTCTCAGTAAAAAGCAACATCAGGCTCTGACACTTACATATCACTCAGACATCAAGCTTAAAGCTTATGAAGGTTTTATTCACAGTGATAACTATTCACCCTTACACCTAGTATTTATTTAAAAGTATGCTCCAGGGTCCCCCGGGTAGCTCAGCCGGTTGAATGTCTGGCTCTTGATATTGGCTCAGGTAGTGATCTTGTGGTCACGAGATGGAGCCCTTGGATTCTGCACTGAGTGGGAAGCCTGCTTGAGATTCTCTCTCTCCCTCTCTCTTTCTCAAAATAAATAAACATTAAGAAAATAAAAAAAAGAAATGTTTCAGATACCATGTTACATACTGGAGATCCAAAGCTGAGAGAGATGGAAGAAGCTGTTAAATTAATAGGAAGGCAGACTGTGGGAGGCCTTACATAGTTTTAAAAAATATCCGTGTTTCCCAAAGTCCGTACAGAGACATGAAATAAGTAAAAAAAAAAAAAAAAGTGTCATTATTAGGGTGCTCCAGAGAAATAAATCTCTTCCTGACAGGTAGTACGGATGGCGATGGAATGGGTAGGAGCTCTAAAAATAGACAAAGTGAAAAATGGGGAACACTTGCTTTTGACATTGACAGCAGGTGACTGAAGAAGAAGGGGGAGATCTGTTGAGTCCGTTGGTCATGTGTTGTAGGCAAGTGTAGGGGATCAAGGAATTTGGAGGCCAATCCAAAGGACACGGCAAGACAACAGTAGCACACACACAAGAGTTACTGGGCAACAGCTTGGAGGTGTGGGGGAAGTCACGCACAGCAGGAGTCTGCCCAGAGACTGGGGAGGAAGGTGGGTCCATGCGACTCAGAAGGGGTGGGAGGTAATGGAATGTCCTGGGGAAAGGAGAAATTGAAGAGAGGGCTTGTGTGTCTAGGCGATGTCCCTCAGCAGCACGGTGGGCCTTCTCTGGGTCCGAGACCTCCAGAGTCCAGCTGCTCTTATAGCCTCATAACTGCAAAGCATTATATGTTATCAGGAGGTCCCAGGTACTGGATGAGGTTTCCCTTCTATGGAAAGGAGGCAGGTTCCAAGTATCTGAACATTTACTTGTTTGGGCTACTTTTGAAATAATTTGATGTATAACAATTAGAATTTCTCCATGGTAGGCTTTTGAGCTACAAGGTCTCAGCCAGCAGTAATGAAATAAACGTAGAAGCCAATGTACAGAGAGCGGTCTTTGGCTCACTTATATAACAACAATGAATACCTGCTGGTGATTCATTTTCTAAGTAACCATGTGTTATAAATACATTTGTTTTAAAAATAGGTTTTAGTTAACACCAGTTTTCTGATGGTATTATTTTATCTTCTTTTGTTTGTGGACCTTCTGTTTTCTCAATATGTGGTCTCTGTTTGTGCATGATCTTTTCTGGTTACCAATTACCAGTGATATCCAAAATATGCCAATATTTTTATATTATTTCCAATATAAAATTTATCCATAATAAAAAAAAAGCTATCAGTATCACATGAAGGTCAAAGTCAGTTTTCCACACTAGAGCTTTTATACAC
Source organism: Panthera pardus (assembly GCF_024362965.1). Classification (NCBI taxonomy): domain Eukaryota; kingdom Metazoa; phylum Chordata; class Mammalia; order Carnivora; family Felidae; genus Panthera; species Panthera pardus. Next base: position 78,162,666 of record NW_026526710.1, on the reverse strand, counting down.
ATAGACACATGTATGTAAATATACACATGTAGAGAGAGAGAAAGAGAAAGAGGGAGAAATGTATATGCATGAAAACACACACACATATAAAAGTAAATGGAATAATTATTACTTTCAAATCTGTGTGGGGTTTATTTTCTTTAGAAAACAAATATACACACTTTGGTAATTTTCTCACTTTGGGAGATAAGTAGACATATCTACAAAACTTCCATTTTCTAAAGACTTCTTTTTTTAATTTCTTTAAATTTTTATGTATGTATGTATGTATGTATTTTTAGGGAGCGAGCACAGGGATGAGGTGGGGGGGAGGGGACAGAGGATCTGAAGCAGGCTCTGTGCTGACAGCAGAGAACCTGATACAGGGTTCAATATCATTAACCTTGAGATATCATGACCTGACCCAATCTCAGGTGCTTAACCAACTGAGCCACCCAGGCGCCCCTCTAATAATTCCTGAAGCAGATTTGTTATAACACGTATATTCACCATTTTGATTTTTGTTTCTCCTCATACAGAGTTTGAGTTTTTGTTTCAATAACACGATAGAGCAAAACCACTAAAAACATAGCAAAGGGGATGAAGTTTTAGCAGATACCCAGAAAATTTACTTTATAGGATTTGCAATTCGCTAGAAAATCTAAAGAGCAAATTATTCTACTTTGAGATTGTGTCCTTCAATGCTGAAAGAAGTCAATAAACTGGAAAGATTCTACAACGGAAATAAATTAAATTGTCACTGTGCTTTGTTCTACCCATGCAGTTGCACTTCATACAACACATCCTCTCCCAGGCTTGCTGATTTCATAAAATTTTGCTTTAAGTATTTATAGAAAGTCACATTTTTGCTTAGTAGCAAAGTGTTGGGAATTCTTGCTATGAATGTCATTTGCCAAAGTAAAGCACACCAAGACAGAAGAATACAGGAATTGGATGAATCTTTTAAGAAACCTCTTATTTACACTGAAATTTTTCTGTAAGAAACAAAATATTTTGGTCATTTTCTCATATAAGACAAATGATAGCCCTTAATATGCGATTTCCTACTTCCACAAGACAGAGAACTGGATACAATAATCAACAATCAAATCTTAGTCAAAATAATTTTCCTGGAAAGATAGCACTGATTTTTTTAAAAAATGTTTTATGTTTATTTTTGAGAGGGACAGAGAGAGAGAGAGAGAGAGACAGAGCATAAGCAGGGGAGGGGCAGAGAGATAGGGAGACACAGAATCCAAAGCAGGCTCCAGGCTCTGAGTTGTCAGCATAGAGCCCGGTATGGGGCTTGAATTCACAAACCGGGAAATCATGAATGACCCGAGCCGAAGTCGGACGCTTAACCAACTGAGCCACTCAGGCACCCCAGCAGTGCTTTTCTTTATAACAGAAATTCAAGCCACCCATTTAACTCATACGGCCAACATCTTCCTTCCATATAACATTTAGCCACTTTAGCTTTGTCTTAAGATTGTGATTTAAAGAGGAGAGCTTATGTATGTCAAATGGATCATATGAATAAAGATGTTGTTTATAAATAGAGATGGGTACTTGGAGAAACCAGAATTTACAGAGGCATGTTATTATTGATTAATGTACAACAAGGAAATTAAAACAGAAACAAAATGATACTGCAGATATTTAATTTCTGACATATAAAAATGGTTTCATTTACCAAACTTAAGAACTAATGAGGTGTCACCAAAGCAATATTTGTGATGAATTTTGCAGAAAAATTCAGTAAACAGAAAACATTTATCAGGGTGAGGCTAAAAAAGACTGACAGAAGACAGTGTGCTAGCCAGAAGCTAAAGAATGATTTTAACAATTACATGTTAAGAAAGAACATAAGAAATAGATTTCCCAGGTTTTTCCAAATGTCTTCATATCACCTCATAACTTCATACTCAAATATAGATTTATTCCTGTAGCTTCTCAGAGAAAAGACCACCAATGGTCATTGATTGGGTTGTCCGATCACAAATGTGAACTGTCAGTTTGCCTCACATGTCCACTTTCTTGTTGGTAGCTAATTACAAAACAAATATACATTTGGAATAACAATGCTATGGCTAATTTTCACGAGATTGCCCTTATACTGTTAAGGTCAGGAATGCTGAACTGCTAAAATATTTGTCAGGTTTGGAATGTGAAACCAGTGGAGATTTTACATTTTGAAGATTACCTTCAGCAACCCACAGAAAAGATTAATGGATAGTGATTAACTTCCTATTATAGGGGTCAGTATTTTCCAATTTTGTAAATGGAGTTCAAGAGTTATTTTTAAAATTATACAAGTTATACTTTTAATGTGTTTGGCTTTCTCTATTCTTCCAAAGAAAATTATTCATCATGTGATTTATAGCTGTAAATATCGTCTTATCAATGTTTTCATGCTTAGTAGTCACAGAAATGAAATGACTTACTTTCTGCATGACCCGAACACTAATTACAGAGTGAATACTTTGGGGAGATATGCATGTTAATAGACATATTTAATTGATTACTGAAAGAATTTTCTATTATCTTATATAGGCTCAGAAAATATGCTCAAGAAAAAAGGCTATCAGCATCTATTATATCACAGTATTAGGAGTTTTTTTTTTTTTTTTTTTTTTTTTTTTAACAAAATGAGTTATATTCTATATTGATATAACAAAGCTCGGTTGAAAAACTATGTGATAAACATAGACATTCTTTTAAAAAAGCAAAGTATTTACAAATTCTATGAAAGAAAAATAAGAAAAATAGTTTTTTTCTGTAAAATAAAGTGAAGAATTTCTGGTTTCTAGACGTTTGTGAAGAGGTGTCTTTTTATAAGAACACTATCACAAATAAATTATAAATTACAAACGATTAAAATGAATTGTATATTATCATCATAAGATTTTATCTCCTCTTTGCCTTTTCTTTCTAATATATCAGTAGTGTCACAGATATTTCTTCTAAATTTCCCATAAAACATATTCCACGTTCATGTTTTTGTGTATAGTTCCAATCTTGCAATTCACTGAAATGCTATATGTAACAAATTTAGGAAAGGTATCATATAAACACCATAGTTACTGCTACCATAACAACTTTTCACCAAATGTGTGTAGATTTGACTGAGTCATATTTCTAAATAAATTCCCACAGTTTAGTGGTTTAAACAATATAAATTTATTTATTATTTTTCCTTTTTTTAATGTTTATTATTTTTTGAGAGACAGAGAGACAGAGCATGAGCAGGGGAGAGGCAGAGAGAGAGGAGACACAGAATCCAAAGCAGGCTCCAGGCTCCAGGCTCCAAGCTGTCAGCACAGAGCCCGACATGGGGCTGGAACCCACGAACCGTGAGATAATGACGTGAGCCAAAGTCAGACGCTTAACCATCTGAGCCACCCAGGTGCCCCAAACAATATAAATTTATTATCTGAGGGTCAGAAATTTATTTATCTGGGGATCAGAAGTTCAGCATGGGTCTCACTGTGTTAAAATCCAGGTGTTGGCTGGTCTAAACTTCTAAGTCAGAAGAGAATCCAATTCCTTGTTATGTCCAGTTTCTAGAGGCTGCCTGATTTCCTCAACTCATGGCCTCTTTCTTCCATCTTCAATGCCATCCCTTTCCCACTGTGATCTCTCTGGTTTCCTCCCTCTGCCTCTTCCCCCACTTATAGGGGTTCTTGTGATTACACTAGGTTCACTCAGATCATCCAGGACAATGTTCCCATTTTATTTAAGTTTATTTATTTATTTTGAGAGAGGGCACGAGTTGGAGAGTGGCAGAGAGAGAGAGAGAAAGAGAGAATCCCAAGTAGGCTCCACACTGTCAGTGCACAACCCAATGTGGGGCTCAAACTCAGGAACCATGAGATCATGATCTGAGCTGAAGTCAAGAATTGGATGCTCAACCAACTGAGCCACCTAAGCTCCCGACAATGTTCCTATTTTAAGGTTAGCTATTTATAATCCTAACTCCATCTACTACTTTAATTTTCTTTCATTGTGTAACCTAACATACTCCTAGGTTCTAAAGGTTAAAACATGGACACCTTTGGGGTGGCCATTATTTTGCCCAGCACATTATAAAATGTTTGTTTATAATGAGTTTTCATATTTTTACTGCTCTATCAACTAATCCCCATGTTTTTTTTTTTTTAATTAATATATCCCTGGCTGGCTTCTATGAAGTTTAAATAAATAAACTCTGAAATAAAAATGATTGAGTAAAGGTAGAAACAAGTATAAGCTTTCAAATGATTTGTCCTGACTACAAGTCAAATAATAAAATCCAAATTTTGTAAGAGGAGTATGTGAATTATCAAAATCTGACCCTTAAGACTGACAAAATTTTATGTTGGTCCCACAGGATTCAGTACTGCATATTCTCCAAATATAAATAATGTGGGTAAAATGTCACATGGCTGTGTATAGTCATTTTCTTTATGTTTTAAACAATATATAAACTTCACATTGGTATGGAATAGATTGCCATATATGAGTTACTGGTGCTTTCATGATTTTACCAAATATAATTTTCTTTCAGTAATTTTCCAGTGTATGTACTTAAATCAATTACTCCTGAGTCCTGGTAGAAAATATGGCTAGTATAATGGAGGGTTTGTTTTTCCCCCAAAATAAAGATATTATCTCTCAGAACAAGTAGTTAAGGTTTGGTTGTAGATTTGATTAATTCATGGCTCAACATCATCATCAAAGAGCCAGGTTTAACTGATAGAAAAATGTGTCACAGGGTGGCTACAGCAGCACCAAGCATCACCTCTCCATGCAACGAAATCCCAAGTCTGTTCCTTAAATGTTTTTGCCTATATTAGCCTAGAATAATTAACATTTCTCCTGTAAAACTAAGGATGGCTCCAACCTTGCCCATGACACAGAGCACGTAGGAGAGCACATAAACATAAATGTAAACATAAACATAAGCAAAGTTTTGGTTTTGTCAATGAGGAAGAAGGAAGAGGGTGACTTTGTGGAGGCAGGTGGTGGTGTCTATGACAACCAGGGGTAGTGGGAAACAGGAACATATACTCATGTTTTAGTTTTACTAGCTGTTCAATATTGGTTTATGCTTTGAGAGTTCACTTTATAACATATCTAAGTTCATTTTTTTTAAGTTTCATTGAACTTAATTATTGAGATTATATCACTTGAATAGCATGGGTGTTTTTCTCAAGAAAAAAAAATATAATTTTACAGAATAGTAAAAGAAAAACAGGAATATATTGATTTTTGATCTGTAACATTAGGTTTATACACTTCAAAACAAATGCCTATTGGCAAAACATCTGATTACCTGCATAGGGCTTTGACTAAGACTGAGTGTTCAAAAGTAAAGTCGAGGAATAAGATACAGTTCTCCTGATAATGCCATCCTTTCAAGCTAAAGGCAATTGGATGTTGCTGGGATCTTGAATCAGAATATGTTTATAAGCCTCTTGAAGTCACTACTTTGCTTTATGTATAGGCATATGTATATACGTTGGTACACATGCTTAATCTATATAGACACTGACTAGGAGAACAAAACATAAGTTCCAAATACTCTCATTTATCTAATCATTTTTAAAGTAAATTATCACATCAAATATACCTATAGAAAATCAACTATAATATAAATACTGACAGTAGCCTCTGTAAGTACTTTTGAACTGAGCACAGTCATTAGATGAGCTGTAAAGTTTAGAGGCTCGAGTAACTTATATGGGACAGGACTAAAGGGACTTGAGTCTGCCCTCCATGTAGTTTCCACAATTCAGGTCCACAGGTAAGAGCCAGGACAGTCTACCACAGTCTCTTTCACTGCAGAATCAAAAGCCAAACCAATTGGTTTGTATTCAATCACAGAAACCAATTCAGAAACTTATTTTGGTGTAATTAAAATAAATTAAATGTCAGTAAAATGTTAATTCACAAATTAAACAAGTTAAACAATTAACTAAAATACTGTTTTAATGTAAATAAAACAGTGTGTAGTTCTCGAACTTGTGCACATTAACTCATTTAATTCTCTCAACCATTCTGAGAGGCACTTACGCTACGGGAAACAGGTTTGAAGCATCTTGTCCAATGTCACGCATTGCCTGAGTTTTCAGAGGCTGGTTTGGAGCCTGAACCCATGTCCCTGAACATCATTTTTTTCACCTGACTTCTCAGCTTCTGCTTTTGCAATAATTTCTGGGAGTTTTGAGTCCCTAGCACCATAATGTAAATATAATTCTCAGCTAACCTCTTTTGTGAGAGAAAAAGCTGGTAGGTTGTGTCCCCTGAGATGTAGAAGCCCTTGGAAGGTGTAGGAGACAGCCAGCTGATAGAGGAACTAGAAAAATAAGTTCAACGATAGTGTTTTAAAAATATGGTTTAGGGATTATCTGTTTCAGAATTTCCAAGGATACTTACTAAGAACCAGAACATTGAACTCTACCCAAGATCGACCAAATTTATGAAATCTCCAATAAACTCAAGTCCACACAAACTTTGAGAATAACTGCTGTATTTACATTGCTGGTTTGCCTATGGCAGATTCTGTTAACAAATTCAGTGAAATGTAGCCTCAGCTCTACTTCATCTGAGAGCTGCAAGATGAACAACAAAATTACTTCAATCTGCTTGGGAGGAAAAAATTGCCACATGCCATTGCTACCTTAAGCTATCAGTTTCTCTCCAATGGGGCCAATATCCCAGTGCTCACCGTCATTCGCTTCATTTCCAGGGCACAAATTAGATTAGTGGAGCAAAGAAAAAAAAAAAAAAAGAAAAACAAACAAACAGAAAATTGGGAAAGCAGCATGATTAGATGGATTGTATGGGTAGGCATTTTAAAAAATACGTATTAGATGTACCTTCAAGTACATGGAGAGGGATAAAGAAATTTGAAACACCTTGCACAGGACTTAGGAAGAGGAGTATATGTGCTTATGAAATTGTGAAAGACAATGGAATTTTAAAATTCTATGTCTGTTATTTTAAACAACATGATTTAATTTTGTACCTATTGCCAATATCCATTTGTACACAAATTAAACATATTGCTTATTGTTTTATTTTTTAAATATAAGAATGTCTGCCATGAATTGTAAATATCAGTGAGATTTTCTTTCAAGTGACACTTAATATAGAGCTAGGCCTTGTCATTAAGAAAATTCCTCATGGGGTGAGCAGTTAAGAGATCAACTCTTGATCTCAGCTCAGGTCATGATTTCACGGCTGGTGAGTTTGAGCCCAGCATCAGCCTCTTCACAGATGGTGCAGAGCCTGTTTGGGATTCTGTCTCTCCTTCTCTCTGTTCCTCCCCGACTTGTGCATGCTCTCTCTCTCTCTCTTTCTCTCAAAAATGAGAAATAAACTTTCAAAAAAATTCCTCACCAACACATTACAACAATAATATATGTGTCAAATAAGTTAAAATCATACTGGACTAATAGCTAGAGATTTTTTTTTAAGCTTATTTATTTTGAGAGACAGTGCAGGTGGGGGAGGGGCAGAGAGAGAGGGAGACAGAGAATTCCAAGCAGGCTCTGCACTGTCAGCTTGGAGCCCTATGTGGGGCTCGAACTCACAAAACCGTGAGATCACGACTTGAGTGGAAACCAAGGGTCAGTTGCTTAACCAGCTGAGCCACCCAGGCTCCCCTAATAGCTGGAGATTTTTAAGCAGTGATGAAGGTCAACTTAGTGTCATTTCTCACCACTATCCTGTATCTTCCTAAATAAAACATATATTTGAAATATTTGTGGAGGTTATTTGGAACATATAAACCCACTCAAAATCTTCGGAATGTGGTTGTTGCTTAATAACTGAAAAATCCTTATAAATCCCTAGACACTATAGAACAGCAACATGGGAAAAAAATTACATTCTAAATCTTCTGAAGTGAAACAGCTAAGGAAAAGACAGCACGGTTATTCAAATCAGGTGAGATAAGCAGAGGTAAAAAAAATACTGAATAAGAGTGTAAAAAGAGCAGATATCAACCCTGGTTCAACCCCATAGTATTGATGGGAATTTATCCTTTTGAGGGCTGGGTTTTTTTTCTTGTATCAGTCTACATGACTTCTAAATTTGCATTTATTTTTATTCCATGGTTCAGTGTTACTATGGTTAAAAAAAAAAAAAATTAAATAATAGCAATTGAAGTGTGCGGGATGTATTTATTATCCAATCACTAGATGGCAGTAAATGTGCAACTGTGAGGTGCCTCCACTCTTCTGCACACTCCAGGAGAGCTCAAAGCACAGGGAAGACCATCACTGTTTGACAGCTTGCCTTCAAAGGTTAGCTAGAGGAGAATATATCCTATCATAAGAAATCGCCTCAGTGTATAAGGAGAATAAAATGTCGTAGCTCAATAATATAGTAAGAAATATCTTCAAACAGTAATTTAAAACACTTTATCTGAGGTAAACAATTTCTACCTTCCCATGTAAAACTGCAAAGAAGAAATAAATAAAAGCTATGGGTCTGGACTTGTAAAAAAAAGGATCAAAAATCATATATCTTACCATATACATCATATGTTTCTGTTCAACCTATAATAAATTCTAAAATGTGTGTGTGTGTGTGTGTGTGTGTGCGCATGTGTGGCAGGAAATATCAAGAATGGTGTACCCATTTATCAAGTAAAATTGAATTATCTCATTGAAAGTAATGGTACAAGGAATCCCATTCCATTACTTTTAATGTGATTGTGTCTATATATTCCATACCAATACATTCTTCATAAATATAACAAGCTTCCCAGCATATCCACATAAAGAATGAGAAAAAGGAAATGAGAGTCCTGTTAAATGAATATCTAATCCCATTTCTTGTAAATTCTGCTTGTCATCAGCCACTTATCACTTATCCCATAACTACATTACTTTAGCAATATAGTCAAGATAATTTTGTCCCTCTGCCCATCTAAAGTATATCTGGTAGAGGGGTGATAATTTGTCATTATTTGTAATTTCTAAAGAGGAATCAATTTTAAAATCATTTTGAAACACAAATGTATGTTATTTAAAAAAATAGACATTAACAGATGATAGATGATAGATAGATAAATAGATAGATAGATAGATAGATAGATAGATAGATGACACTTCTAAATCTATCTTTTTTTGCTCGGAGGGTTGATAAATATCACACACTGCTTGAGCATCATTGAAAGGTAGTTTTCAGACAGCAAACTACATTCTTCACAGGAATTGTGTGTTTGTCTATAATTTTTGGCAAGACAAAAATATGCAGAAAAGAGGTCACAGAGACATAGACTCCACTAAGCAGGATATTTGGCCTGAAACAACTGGTTATATACATAGAATTCTCTGTCATTTTTATAAGCCCTGACAATAGGAAGATGGAACACTCCATATTTGCTAATTTTCAGCCTTCAAGACTAAAATGACAAATGTTTGTGTAGGAAAGAATTAAAAGGAATGACTCATTCACAAAAATTCCAACATGATTAATACATTTTTTTCTCCTAATCAGAAATAAATAATCCCCTCCAATGTTAATCACTATGATCTCAGTGGGTTGGGAGGAAGTTTTCGGGCACTATTACAATCACCTGGTGAGCTTTTTCCATAACGTCCAGCCTTCATTCCTCGAAATATTTCCAAAGCTCCCTGATGGGAAAGTGGAAGAGGAGAAACACAGAGGATAAAGAAACGTGTGGTATAATGGGCGTTCCCATTCAGGCCAAGTTCAAATCACTGCTCTTCCTCTAATTTAAGGATTTATAAAAATAATCATATCTCTCTAAGCCTCAATTTATTTTAATGTTTTGCATATAAAATAGTTCCACGTGGTTGTTGCAAGGACTAAATGAGATAATATTTACGAAATACATCTACAGTACCTGAAACAGAAATGCTAAGTAATTGAATCAATAACTCAAACCACTACTCCTGCAGTGATCATTTTGGGTTGGAAATACCTAATGAATTCAGGGGAAAGGAATTTTATCTGTTTTAGATTGAGTGTCACCAGTAGAGCATGTAGTTCTAATTTGGAAATGCGGTTGGGGGACTCAGACTGTGCTCCATGAAGGGGGAGAACTGATCCTCTGAGGACAGAAACTCAACAGGTTTCTTTATGTAGATCTATTCTTTGTTGATTCCTCACTATAAGCCAGACTTTGTTACAAGTCTTTCATATATTAGTCTATTTAATCGACACGATAGCAATATTTTGAGTGGTCAGTCTTACTTATTCATTTGGAAAAAGAATACTGAGGCTTACAACATTTAAGTAACTTGCCTCCATCATTCTAAAGTTACATCAGTGACAGAGCCTGTTCTTTCTGTGTTAGAATTACAGAAAAGCGTCATGATCACAACGAAAGAGTTATATACCCAGATATGGGGGGAGGCTTATAGGGTTGAGTAAGGAAAACCTCCCTGGAAGAGGTAATTTGTAGTCTAAGGCCTGAAACATAAGTAAGTGTAGGTCAAATGAAGACACTGGGGTCATGAGATATGGTGGAAGGCACCTCATGACCAAAAAGACAGAGAAACAAAAAAGAATATGAGCCAACCAAACAAACCTAAAATAACCAACTGAGTGGAGTGGAAAGCAGAAATCAGAGAGTAATTAGAGAGGAGACTAGGGAATAAAGGACCAGATGAAGTATCCTTGAAACATTTTCAGTCACAGTCAAGTTATTAAAAGGTTTTATATAAAAGGTTTTATACCTAGTAGAGCAACATGGACAGAAGTTTCTGAGCATACATTTGAGAAGAAAATGCCACACGGAGAAGAATTTGGCATGGTTTTTCATGTTGTTAGAGTCAGATAAAAGATTACGAAGTTCTAAACTAAGGCAGAAAAACAGAAATTGCGCAACGGATGAAATTTGGGAAATAGGAGTTAAAAGCAAAAGACTCTAGAATAGACTTGATTGGGGGATTTTGAAGCATGAGTCTCACCATCAAACAAATGAGAAAAGCACAGTTCACAGAGGTGATGAGCAGTTAGATTTCAAGCATGATCTATCTAAGGTATTAAGGGAAATTGGTCAAGTATGTGCATCAGAATATGAGTATATGTTTCTGAGACCCAGGAGTGAGATCTGAGCTTAAAATATACAATTAGAAATCAACAGTATTCAAATGATATCTGAAACTGGTAAATTTCTTAAAACTACTGAGTGAAAAAATGAAAAATATCTCAAGGTCCACAGTCACAAGAGCTTGGAAATCCCCTTTTACCAAAGTAGGAATAAAAGCAATTAAGATTTGCATCGAGTGGCTTCTAACTTGCAGAAAAGAGATATTTTGGGGAATAGCCTAAGAAGAGACAGGGAGAACACGAGGTTGTCTAAGATCTAGGAAATACATATAATAGGAAAAAAGTCTGTAACAGGAATGCACAAACATCATGTTTCATCTCCATGGGAAAGAGAATTATTTCATAAGGAAGTTGAGGTCCATTCATCATTCTCGATTTCCTATAAAGAGGGAATCAAGGTTTCTGGGAAAAGCTAAATTAAATGTTTTCCATTAATTTACTACATGTGCCAATTCAAAATATTTTTCCTGATAAGTATATTCCCTTATTTAACAGAAACATGTTGCATGATCACATCAGATTATAGTGTCAGCATTTACAGTTTTTAGTTGCCCTGGAACATCCTCAGTAAAATAAATGTTCCTCGCTGATTTTGCTACAGGCAATGCATAACTTGTTCTTTATTCACTACTGCCTGCCAGCTAATTAATCTCCTCTCACAACATCATATAACCTTTTCATTTCCCCTAAAAAGACATGCTTCACCGGTGGTAGTCACTAAGTCTTGCTTAACTAGTTTTACTATCTTAAGATAATTTTGAGCCATTTTATTCCAAGAAAAAAGAATAGTGCTTGTTATAGAGCAGACATTTAATACATATGTGTTAACATTTTGTATATAACATCACCTATGAATTTATATTAACATTGTGTTAATTGTTAATAATGTATTATTATTAATCACTAACATACAAATCAATAATCAATTTATTGACTCTGAGTTGTGTTAGTCACTTTTTAAATATTCTTATTTGGTCCTTATAACAGTACTATGATGTCCGTCCCTTTTATCAGTGAGAAGAACTAGACTTAGAGAGGTTAAATCACAGGTGCAAGGTCAAAGGCTGTTTGGTGGAATAGGTGGGATTTACCAGTCAGCCTGGCATCATCCCGTGTCAATGTTATGCCAGGTGTGGTACTTCAGGTTACTTGAACCAGAATCCTTGGGATAATTACAATGCAGACATCAGAACCTCTGGCATTTGACAAACTCGCAGAAATTATTTTATGTAGACCTAAATGACAAAACGAGCCCAAGGGAGAGACAAGCGTACCATCAGAAGAGTTACAACCTGTGGACTCCCTGAGGTTCAAGAGCATTATGATACAGTTCCTTAAGTTTACTTTGGTAGCTCCATTATGTACTAAACCTTAATTGAGAGGTCTCTATATGCAGGGTACAATATCATATCATCAGTGTTATTCTCTTGCCTACTGGAATGACTTTCTCACTGAAACATGAGGCATATTTATGTGAAGAGGTATGCTGGTTTCATCTGTTGCTAAAAATAGCCAAGCATGCTCTTTCAGGGATGAGTAATAATTATGTGAACACACGCATTCTTTCTATGACCCAGTTCAAAGAAGAAAATTCTTAATATTACATTATTGCTATGATACGATCTATGTGACATTTCTAGGTATTTCAAAAATTCCACTTACTTTACAGGGAAGAAGGGACAAACAACATTGATAGAGTTTTTATATGTCCCTAAAATTTAAATCTTCAACGTGAGTATTATACTTGTTCACAGAGTCAAGTGGTTTTGTCTTTGGGTTAGTTAATACAATTAGTCATGGGATGCCTGGGTGGCTCAATCAGTTCATCATCCAACTCTTAATTTAGGCTCAAGTCATGATCTCATGGTTCCTGAGATCGAGCCCCACGTTGGGCTCTGCACTCACAATGCAGATTCTGCTTGGGATTCTCTCTCTCCTTCTATCTCTGCCCCTCCCCCACTCACACTTGCATGCTCTCTCTCTCTCTCTCTCTCTCTCTCTCTCTCTCTCTCTCAAAATAAAGAAATAAGCTTAAAAAAATGTTTAAGTCAGTTACTTCCTATAGGTAGAATTTGCTAAAAGTTTTTTCCCCTTCACTGGGCTCTCTGCTTGACAGCAGATAGCGTTTTGCTTCTAGTGCAGACTTGTTTTTGTATGAATCATTAAGAAACCAGTAATCAAAGCAGCCTTCTTATTTTGTGCTATTAACCAGGATTGAGGATATTGGGGAATGCCCTGGTCTGTACCTAGCAGGATGATATATTTATTTTCGTTCACGAGTGCTTTCATTTGGTGAGGCTTACAAAGGCAAAGCAAATACAGATTACCAAAAAAGACTGCAGTCCCTGTGTGCTCAATTAATTGGTACCTTTCCTGACTAAATTACTAAAGGTTCCTAGGTGGGGGAAAAACACAAACGCACACACACACACATGCACTCATGCACACACACACACACACACACACAGCACATTGCGTTACTGAAGCCACATTCTCTTAAGATTGTAGGTTCAAAACTATTATGTATTTTAAGGTATGTAAGTCTGAACATCACATCCCTGAAGGGAAAATCCCTTAGTAATATTATGCAATTACACAAACATTAGGAGTGTTGTGCCATGGATTTTATTAAATCACTTGTGAAGTTAAGATCTCACAGTGTTGAGAATTTCTGATTCCCTAGGGATGGCCTCATACCCTACCTTCTTTTCAATGTGCCATTTTTATTTGAAGTTCAAGATCAAAGACTTCTTTAATGTTACTATCAATCATATTCGAAGACTTTTAGATAACGCTCTCCAGTTATACCAACCTTAAATCACGGGCCATTTAAAAATCTTAATATAGTCTCTAAAACCAGTTTTAATTCCTAGTTTTCTCTGTTAAATTAAGACAATCTTAGCAAGCATTTAAAAAATATCATCCTTTTTACATGATATGTGTACTATATAATTACTATCTTTTAATGCATCGAGTGTAATAGCTAGAAATGAATGGGAAAAAAAAGTCATACTATATTTAAATTGCCTTCCTTCTTATTTGAGTAAAAAGAAAAAGGTTTCATCTGTTCATTCGTTATTTAGACCTAGTCCCAACTATAAGAAATTCTTCACAAAATTGATTGCTATTTATGTTGGTTCAGGGAATCAGATCACAGAACTCCTTACATTTTCTATAAATAAATGTTGAGTTAACATTTTTTAAAAAGGAGAAAGTATTGACAGTATTGAATACCTAACTTTTACTAACAGCCACCTCAAATACTCTCACATATATAATTTTTATTCCCCCTAACCTTGGGAATTAAATAACATTATCTTAGTGTTACTTACTGGGAAACAAAAAGATAAGATTTAACTTGAAATAAAACATAATTAATAATCTGTAAACCCAAACTGAACTCATCTCTGTCACTTTCTGTATAATCTGGTCACATACATTTACGTAGACTTAGTTCCATATATTATAATTATATAATATAATTTGTATATAAATGAAGAGACATTTGGGGTGCCTGCTGGCTCAGTCCCTAGAGCATGTAACACCTGATCTCAGGGTAATAAGTTCAAGCCCCGTGTTGAGTGTGGAGCTAATTTTTAAAAACTTAAATTGAATCAAGAGATATTCTGCCAATATGGACTATTGGAAGCAGCCTTAAATTTGTTAAATCTATGTGTTATGTGTACGTGCAAACACAAGTATGTGAACGTAAGCATAAAATGAAACATGTGGGTGCATGTGGCATTCCACCTGTCCCCTGGCTGTAAGTGCTCAGGCTGGGAGTGGGAACGCAGGTTGGACAGAGTTAAGGATTATGCAAAATGTGGACACTCGGAAATAGAAACGGAGTGAACATCACCCAGTCGGTGATTGTGCATCTGTAACAATATTGCCACCTAGAAGTCTACATGGGGAAGTTTTTTGTTTGTTTGTTTTTTTTTTTTTTGGAGATAGGAAGCAAGTGCGATCGGGGGAGGGGCAGAAGGCAAGGGAGACAGAATCTTAAGCAGGCTCCAGGCCCAGCAGAGTCTGATGAAGGCAGGGCTCAATCTGACTACCACGAAGGTATGACCTGAGCCGCGAACAAGAGTTGGGTGCTTAAACGACTGAACCACCCAGGCGCCCCTAATTAAGAAATTTAAACACTCACTTGTTGAAGGTGTTGAAGTACCCCTAGATAACAAAGAATTGCTTCTGCGCAGACTATTTTTGCAGCACTCAGAAACAACAACCACCGGTATCCTGACAAGTCAGAGAACTCTTATCCTCCAACAGATCCCTGAGATCAGAGCCAAACTTTGATGCGCTCAAGAGTAATAATAATTCAAGTCATAGTAAGTAAGAAGTTCATGAGGAGAGTACTAGTGATGATCAGCAAGTAACATGACCAGGGGCTCAGCTACGGCATCGTGAATTCTCTAAAGAGAGAAACCATAGGCTTCTGCGTTAAACCACCCTCACATTTTCTCCCTTTCTAGACGGGACTCACTCTGCTTTAACCTTAGTGCCTCTGAATTCGCTGCCTCATCCATCTGAAAGCGCTCGCTTCAGATATCAACATGACTAGGTTCTTGCAGCTCAAACAGTGTTTTGTGGATGAGGCTTTTCAAAATTTTGTCAGGTATCATGTTGCCTCCCCAAACTATGTACAACGTTCTACGATATGGTCTCCATGTAATTTATGAATTACTTATGTCTTAGTGCTTTTGTCTGCTTTCCAAAAATTAAACTCTAAATTCCAAGAGAGTGGTCTTTGTATGAGTGTTGCTCATTTTGTAACCCCACGGCTATAGAGCGGTTCTGAGACACAGGCGGTATTCAGTTAACTGTAATTGCTCGTCTATGCATAGTAACCCAAATGTAGGTTCTCTCTTTCAGGTGAGAAGGGACTGGGCTTAGATTAATGTCCTTGCTTTCTGGTGACAGGCCTCTGGATAACAGGGCAAAGAGTCCAAGTTCAGGGTTGGCTACCAGTTCCTGAACAGGATGGAATGATTGCAGATCTGTGTGAAATAACATGGTCCAAAGCTGTAGTTAGATAGCAAAATAGAGGGGCAGAAAACAGGAAAAAACTAAGATATGAGGGAAAAACTCAGATTAAAAAATGCTGGGAATTATAAAGAAAGTGCAATTCTGCAGAAAGAAGTGGTGATACAGTAGACATGAGAAAAAGAACACAGGTAGGTCTAAAACAGACTCATGGAACCAGTTTACAGAGCAACAACGTATTGAGGCACCTGGGTGGTTCAGTCAGTTAAGCGTCTGACTCTGGATTTCAGCTTCAGGTCATAATCTCATGGGCTCTGTGCTGACAGCACAGAGACTGCTTGGGATTTCTCTCTCCATCTCTCTCTCTCTGCCCCTCCCCTGCTCTCTCTGTCTCTCTTTCTTTGCATCTAGAATACATACATACATACATACATACGTACATAAATAAGCTCTTTTTAAAAAGAACAACAAAGTATTTTCTTCCTTAGTAAACTGCAAACTCTACTTACTCAGTAATTACTTTTCATTACTGAACTCTGATCAAAACATAAAGTATGTCAAAATAACGTCACTAAGTGCATCATGAGATCCCAATCTAGTGTGATCTATAGATTTTACACACACACACACACACACACACACACACACACACACACACACAGAGCCTGTATGTGAAAATTATATTTCTTGATTATATTCCTGATATATATAGGATCCATTGAGGATCTAGTTAATATTACATTTTATAAAGACCTCATTTAAAGTGAGTTGATGAAAATGAAAGGATACAAGATTTACCAGGATACTGTTGTCTTTATAGCTACTCTCTGTCCTGTATACCCACAATATGTGAGGAAGACACACATTCCAGGCAGAAGTATGAAAACAATTAATATGCATTTGCACATAGTCCTTAAAATACTGAATTTCATTCGTTTGTTTTTTTTTTCTTTTTTTGGAGTCAAATTGTTCACAAGGACTGGAGATAGACATTTAATTCTCAACAGATTTTGAATAGAATAGTCCCCATTTTTTATTTGTTTAATTATTACCAAGAAATTATTGTACACCTGGGCAGGTATTGTACTAAGTAGCCCACTAGTCATTGCATGTGGGGTGAGAGTAAAGGAATACTTTCTCTCCCCTAAAGTAGTACAGGTACTCAACAGAGGGAGCTAAGGCATTTGTATAAATTACTCTTATGCTATGCAGAAAATGCTGGTGTCATTGAAAAGAGTAGTGCCTACACAGGTAGGGGGTGCATAGAAAAGACATCCGGGAACATTAAACTTGAGCCCTTGGAAAGAGAGGACTAGCATTAACAAGAACATGGAAAATCTAGTCTCAAGGTAACAGGAACACATCTCTGTATCAAACACATCTCTGTATCAAGTTCAGGGTGAAAGGAAGCAGGGAGAAGTTGAAAGAAGCATTGAAGGTTATATTCAATATTGTGCTAAAAGCTAAAACACTTCTTAATAAAAGGCGCTTGTTGATTTTCGAGCATATGCAGCACATCATTTGAAGACCTCTAACGAATCATCTTTTTTTGCCTTTTTTTGTATATTTCCTATGAATTTCTCCTCCTAGATGCAAAAATAAAACACATTCAAATAGCAAATTAAAAAACAAAAGAAACCCCAAGTGATATCTGGCTGGTAGAGAAGGTGATTCATCATTTATCAATTAGTGCCAAGACTTACTTCCATTCTATCCTTGAAAATGCATTTATAGGGCCTTTCTCCTCGCTAACATCCACAGCAATCTGCTGGGATTTCCCTAAGCCTTTCATTATGCTAATGTCATCATGATGATGCATCTGATATTGAAAGGAACTTAATGACAAAGAAGTTGGATAGTTATTCTCTGCACAAATTTTAAACTTTATTAAAGAAATTTTCTTTTCAAACCTTCTCTGTGGCGAACATTTAGGAGCAGGATAACACAGGTCTTATATGAGCTTGGGGACTTGATAGTGTTGGAAAGACTAAACGTATTTCACTTCCTTTAAAGTTTAGGCTACAAGCATATTCTAGTCCAGTGGCTCTCAAACATTAGAATCCAGGGTAATAGTTTAGGGAGCTCATGAAAAACTGTTTTCTAGGTCCTACTCCCAGACACAAGACTTTCAGTATTGAGGGAAGGGAAGGAATCTTAAAAAAAATACCTCATGTAATTTTCAGAGTTGGTGCATGTTCTTGAGAAATAGTTGTAATCAATTACATAGGTTGTGGAAAGGACTACACAGGTTATGAGTGGAACTTATCCAAGAAGTGAGTTATTTGCCAGATCAAAGGCAAAGCAAAACTTAGAAATCTGATCAAATTTGATCAATATTTAAAATCAAACTACAATTTTAAGGGGCGCCTGGGTGGCTCAGTCGGTTAAGCGGCCGACTTCGGCTCAGGTCATGATCTCATGGTTCGTGAGTTCAAGCCCCGCATCGGGCTCTGTGCTGACAGCTCGGAGCCTGGAGCCTGTTTCAGATTCTGCGTCTCCCTCTCTCTCTCTGACCCTCCCCCATTCATGCTCTGTCTCTCTCTGTCTCAAAAAACAAATAAACGTTAAAAAAAATAAAATAAAATAAAATAAAATCAAACTACAATTTTAAAATGATATTAAATTTAATAAGGAATCAAGATACAGAAGGGAATAGTCTGTGTGTAGCTAAAGAAAATATGAGTCAAAGAAAGACGAGTTTGTCAGCATCATTACTGAGGGATGAAGGTTGACCACACATTTCTAGTATGATGGCCAAGCATATCCCGCCAGCGGACAATTCTTTGAAGAGATGACAGTGGCCATGCAAAGTACCCAACTAATTCTCCCTAGCTGGATTATAGTTTCTCCAAAACAACTACTTTATAATTTATCTCCATGTCGACTTTTCTATGTAGTGACCAGGAATTTATTTCATTGTTGGTCTTATTTCCATATGAAACATTTTGATTTCTATATTAGCCTTTGTAAAGACCACGGGGTGAGTTAAGTATGTAAACCAGATCAAGATAGATGCAATCACAAATTCTACTTTCGGTTCCTACAAATCTCTGAAAGAGTCTCTGGATTTCACAGCTCTAAGAAGGCCCAACCATCTCATAAGCTAAACGGTACACTGTGTTCTCCAGCTCGTGTTGCTAACGTGAGTTTTGAGACATAAAATTACCATTCATATCATTTTCAAATAGCTTATTTTCCTATAATTTGACTTACGTTTTTGCTTCATAATAGAGAATCATGGTCTCTTTTCTCTGTAAATCAGAATCAATGTTGGGAACCATTTCAAATAATTTGATAAATTTAGAGTTGCTTGGCTTCCCCTACACCGAGGAACAATGTGGAATTGTTCTGTATTCTCCCAAATTGTCTGATGTGTTTCATTCAGTGAAGTTTCAATTGCTGAAGGGATCTTAAGACTTCGTCTTCCAGCTTAAACTAATTTTTTGATAAATGATAGCATTCATCATGGTGGCAAATAGCAGCCTCCAGTATTACAGGGGAAAAAAAGGTAAGGAAATTACCTGATCTCTCTGATTCTGAACAACACCGTGTCTTGGTCAGGCTCGGATGCAGAGCTCTCATGCTCAAGGGAATAACCTCTGACTCCAGGCTTTCTCAGGGCTCTCTCCTCGCTGCAGCTATGACAGGGACAAGGTGCCATTTTCCACGCTTGTCTGGATGTTTCATCTCAATGTCCGTTTGTGCAAGGATTGATGGTTCCGCAAGCGAGTGGAAAGATCAAGCTGCTTTATAAGGCTGTGTCCGTCAAATCTCAAACTCTAGCAACATTTTAACATGAGATTTTGCCCCTGGATGAATGCCCCTTAAAAAATACAAGAAGGAGAAAAATGCACTTCAACATCTGGGCCTCACAGTCTCGACGTGTAAAAGAAACAGACACAAGGCCTGAACATGCAGTGAAAATACACTGATTATCGTTGAACAACTGAGACATTTAAGGATGACATAACTCTTGAAGCATTAGATTAGTGAAAAGGATTTGTTCCATTAATTCTTAGACAGTTAACATTTCATATAGAAAAAGGGGTAATTAGCACTAAAATTGTCTTCAATCCCATGAGAAGTTTTTGGCCTTAATACCGCCTAAAGCTGTACTACACAAAGGTTACTGTTATTTATTGCCATGCCTTCCATTTTTAATAGGAGTCTATTCAATAAAAATTACCAAGAATACTTTTCTGCTGCTTTCTTTAACATCCCAAAATCAATGACTTGAAATAAGTCCATCTGTTAAAGGCTAAAATGTCTTTTTCACAGATATACTGGTACCCAAGATACAAATTGCCTTTTTTTTTTTTTAAAGAAGGAACGGTGGTGAATAATGATTTCATTTTAAGGGAAATAAGTGTTTTAGAACCAAGGAAGGAATAATTATAGTGAGTTCAACCCACTTAGAGTGAAAATAACATATATTAAACAATTGAAATTGAGTTGGAACTCTTAATATGTTGTAACCTAAATAAGAACAATTTACTTAGTAGTCCATTGAATTTTCATTGGTATGCATCGCCTAAAGAACACAAATACCCTCACCATACACATATTTTAAGTGTACTGTAGTAATTATGCCTATGTCTTCTCTTCGTATTTTGAGATACTTGAAGATAGAAACTCATTTGCCATTACATCACTCTATTATGAATAATTTGGCTCAAGAATTCCACAGATTATTTGTGAGTACCTAGCATGGACTACTCTGAGCATATGCCATGGTAAAAACATAATAATTTTTAACTTCCATTAGTTTTTAACAGGATATGTAAATAAAAATCTGTTAAAAATAGATAAGAAAGGAGCGCCTGGGTGGCTCAGTTGGTTGAGCATCTGACTTCAGCTCAGGTCATGATTTTGCATTTTGTGAGTTGGAGCCCCACCTCGGGCTCCGTGCTGACAGCTTGGAGCCTGGAGCCTGCTTGGGATTCTGTATCTCCCCCTCTCTCCTCCGCCCCTCCCCTGCTCGTGCTCTGTCTCTCTCTCTCTCAAAAATAACTAAAGATTAAAAATAGATAAGAACTATGAAATGCTACATATAATAAGTCTTTGTGCAGACTTTTTAGAAAAACAAGTATGTTTATCAAATTCCTCCGTGAAAAAACAAAGTTTTGTAATTGCCATTTCTGATATTTAAAAATGAAATGCAGTACAATGGTAATGATCAACTGCATTACAAATAGTAACTTTGACAGTCTTTTTTTCAACAGTTTTGTATAATTTGAAGGCTTTTAAGTTATTATAACATGTTGTTTTATCTATTTATTTTTGGTTGTTTTGGATAATGTCAGCAGAAATGGTAATGTGTTCCTTAAATAGAATTTAATTTTAACTAAAAAAAAATTAAATTACATTGAATTGTTTCACCATATTTAGATTTATCTCTGACATAGTTCTTCATTACAGTTTGCTACTGCTCATTCTTTTCTACCCAACATAACTAAGGAAAAGAATCCTTTCCCATCTCTAATAGGTGATTACTACAATTGTCATTCAATAATCATGGGCTGATTTTAAAGTGTAGGTTTTAATCCAGGACATGATTCTTGATTTATACAATATTATAATAAAAGACACTTTAAAGATTATAAAATAAAATCCTTCCACTGTTCAGATTATTAAAGTGCAGACTAAAGAGTTACAAAATTTGCTCATGGTCACACATAAGAAATCTCCTTCACTTCTGCCTAATGTTTTTGAGATTCATCAACGTTTTTTTGTGCTTAATTTGCTCATTCTTCTTTTTGCTGAATAGTAATCCACAGAAGGGATCACACAGTTTGTTTATCCTTTCAATTGTGGGAGAGCGTTTTGATTATTTCCAGTTTGGGCTTTATGCATAGGTTTGATGTACCGATTTGCCATGGCTAAGGGGGTACCACAACCTGGGTAGTGTACATCCACAGAGATCAGAGTCCAGAAGGCTAAAATCAAGGAGTTGGCAGGGTCAGTCTCCCTCTTCAGTCTCTGGGAGAGAATCCTTTTTTGTTTCTTCCAATTTGTGGTGTCCTCAGACATGTCCTGGCTTTTAGATGCTTCACTTCAATCTCTGTCTCTCTCTGCGTACTCCAGTCTCCCCTGCACATCTGTATTCTCACATGGCCTTTGTTCTCTTCTTATTAAGGACAGCAGTCTTATTGGATTAGGATCCACCTTAGTGACCTCATCTTGATTTGATTACATCTGCAAAGACCCGATTTCCCAATGAGATCACATTCATAGGAATCAGAGGTTAGGACTCCAACATATCTTTAGGGCACAATTTCATCTGTAGCAGCTGGAAAAACTCTCATGTACAAATCTTTATATGACATGTGCTTTCATTTTTGCTGTTTAAATTCCTAAAAGTAGAACTGCTACATCACATGTAAGTATATATTAAAGGTGGTTTTGCCACATCATACCACCCCTATTAATGTGTGGGAGCTTCAGCTGACCTCTCTTCTTGAGAACATTCAGCATTCCCAGTCTATTTGAGACATTTGAGTGAGTGGAGAGTGGTATCACACTGTGACTTCTAGCTTGAGAACAATAGCAAACAAATTTGCATGTGGTTAATGGTTATTCACATATTTTCCTGTGTGAAATTTCTGTTGAAGCACTGATGATTTTTTGTTGTTTTATCCTATTAAATTTTAGAGATATTTACATTTTTGAATCTGTATATTTTTAATATGGCTCCCAGTCTGTGTCTTGACTATTCATTTCCTTAACACTATCAGACTAAAGGGGATTTCATGACGGTAAAGTCTAATTTGTCAAGCTTTTCCTTTATTGTTTGTGAATTTTGTTTCCTAAGAAATCTTTGCTCACTCATGCCATTTATGATGATTCTCACTAATGTATCCTTGCAGATTTTTATGTCCTTTGTGAATATGCTTAGTTTTATTTGTAGATGGTATGAGGTAAGAGGCAATGTTGGTCTTTTTCCTCCACAGATAATCTGTTGTTCTAGTGCCTTTGTCGTTGTAGATTTCTTCTCCAATTGAATTGTCCTGACATCTTTGTCAGCGAATATTTCACTATGTTTTTGGGGGTTCATTGCTGCACGATCCATTAGGTCCCACTGATTTATACGTTACCATCTTGAATACTTCAGCTTTAGATTGCATAGTGAAATCACTCACCTATGTCCACTGCCTTCGTTCTCTTTTTCCAAGTTATTCTTTCTACCCTAGGGTCCTTTGCTTTGATTTTATCAGGCTTGCCTTGAATTTAAAAACAATGTCAGAAGAATCATAGTCTTAACAATATTGTACCGTAATGTATTGATCCATTAAAATTGAATATTTCTTCATTTACTGTCTTTTATAATATTTTATAATACTCAATGCATAAGCCTCAACTATATGGTTAAATAAATAGTTCATGTTTGGCAACACCAAATATGATTTTTTTTAGACTGCATTTTTGAGGTAAAACTTACGTAAAGTTTGTAATGTTTACTATTCTAAAACATTCAATTTTGTGGCTTTTAGCACATTCACAATGTTCTGCAACCCTCAATAATATCTAGGTCCAGAAAATTTTGTATCACCTCAAAAGGAAATATCATATTCAAGAAGTCTCTCTACCCATTCCCCCTCCCCAAGACAGTAACAAACACTAATCTTTCTGTCTTTGTGGATTAATATATTATGATCATTTCTTGAAAGGAATCGTACAATATGTGGCTTTCAGTGTCTGGCTTCTTTCACACAATACGCAATTGTCAAAGTCCGTTCATATTATAACATGCATCAGTACTTCATTCCTTCTATTCCTTTATTTTTAATGTTTATTTATTTATTTTTGAGGGTGGGAGGGCAGAGAGAGAAGAGAGAGGCAATCCAAGGCAGCCTCTGCACTGTCAGTGCAGAACCCAGTGCAGGGCTCGACCTCACGAACCGTGAGATCATGACCTGAGCTGAAGTCAAGAGTCCAGTGCTTTAACTGACGGAGCCACCCAGGTGCCCCATCACTTCATTCCTTTTTAAGGCTAAATAGTAGTCTGTTTTATATATCACATTTTGTTTATCCATTTATTTCTTGATAGACATTAGGGTTGTTTCCACCTTTTGAATAACATGAGTCCCAATATATTTGGAAAATAGCCAACCTCATTCTAAATAACTGATGAATCTGAGAATAAAATCACAGGGGCAATTAGAAAGTATCATGAATTGAATGAAAATGATTATAGACATCATGTTTTAAACAGAGACAAAGGGGAAAGATAGGAAGGGCAACAGGAAAATGAAGGGAAGTGGAAAGGGGAACAGGGAGAGAGTTAACATAAACATCTTGATTACTGGACGATATGTAGATCAGTTATTATTATTATTATTTTTTTTTTTGAGACAGGGAGAGACAGAGCATGAACAGGGGAGGGTCAGAGAGATGGAGACATAGAATCTGAAACAGGCTCCAGGCTCTGTCAGCACAGAGTCCGACGCGGGGCTCGAACTCACGGACCGCGAGATCATGACCTGAGCCGAAGTCGGCCGCTTAACCGACTGAGCTACCCAGGCGCCCCAATTATTGTTAAACTCTAGTAAGCTACTGCATCTCTATTGTTCCCAATTCTTATTATATATATATATATATATATATATATATATATATATATATATACATATATATATATATATATATATATATACATATATATGTATATATATATACACACACACACACATACAGTATACACACAATATATATAGTGTATAACATGTTACACATATAGTGTGTGTGTGTGTGTGTGTGTGTGTGTATAACATATAGTATATGGTATATAACATGTGATCAGAAAACCCATTTAGTTGTGTCTACTATTTATAACCATATGTTAACTTTTGCACACTTGATATTGTTTTTAAAATATTTTTCACTCCTTTTCCTTCATGCAGGGCATAATTTATCTTATGTCCCTGTTTCTAATTCTATTTACCTCTAACAGGTAACCTTGACAATATTTCATTTAGTATGAATATTATTATTTTCATTCCAACTCAAGATACCCTCCTTTTATTCTTTTGTCCAATGTCATTATTTTCCCTCATTATTTTAATATCTATTTATTAATAGTCTATTATGACATTGTTTATGACAAGCTAACATGTCTTCTGGTTTAAAAATTCTCTACAGCAAAGTAGCACATTACTATGAACATCAAGTAGCTAATAATTATGTTCAAAATGTAATATCCAGTCTCTTTATTACCAATGGTACTTTACGAGTCTATATATCTAACAAGGCCTCATAACTTTCAATCACATCAATTTCTTTGACATGAAGCTCCATTTTAAACTTTCCAATCTCTTTTTTATTCCTTTAAATGAGAGCTTAAAAGAAATATTAGTATCTTAGTTATCTGCTCAGTCTCATATTGGGCATTTTGACTAGGAGACAAAACCTTCTGAAAGGCTTGATTTTCTGACTTTTAAAAAATTCCATTTTCATTAATTTCTTAAACGAAAAGATAAAATATATGGAAATTATAAAATATGTTTGAAGTATATGACAGAATTTTTTTTGTTACTTTCCAGTTGTAGGCATTTTTTCATTTTACACAAATATTTTACTTTATTTTATTTTTTGCTAAGGGCATCTTCTATATCTGTCAAAACAAATTAATTACTCATAATGCCATACTCATCAGTTTTTTTTTTGTTTGTTTGTTTTTGACAGCTATGCTATAAAGTACCTACCAAATATCATTTAATTCTGGTTACTCATGCTAACCATTAAGCTACCTTTTTTTTTTAAATTATAACAAAAATCATGCTACCATGAAATTGACAAGTTCCTAAATATCAGTTTTCATGTATAACTTCTGAAGAGATTCAACATTTGTATTTTAATTCCATGTCCCGGTGATCTTGTCTAACCCCCAAAATATACAGTAGTTGCATTGTCCCTTCCTTAGAAAGCCTTCTATTTTGAAATAAAGTTATCTAGAAGCAGCAAAGATCTTTCCCCAGGAAGACTGTAACTTTTCACCAATCCCCACTAGCATAGAAAATAGTAACATCTGCATTTAAATTACTTATTTATTCAACTTGTTTATATAGAAGTGTACTAAACCTAAAATTCCGTTCTGGAACGCTGCTCTGAACCTAGAGGACATCTCATTTCATATAGTGACTTGTCTCTAGTAGCTGTCAAACCAATAATCTACACAGAGTTGTACTGCAGCATCATTCACATGCAGCATCTTGGAAAGCCTAATAAGACTAGACCATAAAGTAGACCTTTGTAAAATGGAAAAAGAAAAAAAAAATCCTATTACTGCTTGAGACTATCTGCCGTCCCTTAAAAACATCTCAGCTAAACTGGCTCCCTCTGACTCCCATGATTGTTTCATGCCATCTGTTCATTAGAAAGGGTGCTAATCGTTAATATTTAGTAGCCACTTTGGAAATTATTGCAAAATATATTTTCTACAAATTCAAGCACATTCCATCACATTTACTCAGTTGGGTAGCCTCCGTAGTAAATGTACCATATTTCACATATTAAGGAAAATAATTGCTAATTACCAATTTAGGTACATTAAGCAAATATTGAGAGGATACTATGTCTACAGAACCCTGTTAGAGTGTGAGAGATACCAAAACAAATGAGATTTGTATATTTATTGAAGAAACTTGCAAGGAATCGATTATGGAGAGACACAATTATAATCAACAAGGAGGGAGAGTGTCCTAATTGACTAAGTGAGAACATTAAGTTATTGCTATATTCTAGAGAAAAGGTAGCTTTGTTGGTATTCAGGGAATCAAAGAAAACTTCATAGAGGAAAAGAGTGTTTTTAGTGGACATGGGATCAAAAGTATTTTAATAGTTTATTTAAATTTTTTAATGTTTATTTATTAGAGAGAGAGAGAGAGAGAGAGAGAGAGAGAGAGAGACAAAGAGTGGGGGATGGGGAGGAACAGAGAGAGAGGGAGGGAGACCCAGAATCTGAAGCAGGCTCCAGGCTCTGAACTGTCAGCACAGAGCCCAACACAGGGTTCGAACTCACAGACCACGAGATCATGACCTGAGACTAAGTCGAACACTTAACCTACTGAGCCACCCAGGTGCCCCAAGACTATTTTAATAGTTTATAAGAAATAAATATGTAAATTATAGAATACAGTAATGGTGTAGAAATGGGTATAGAAAAAGTGAATTCAGAAAGTAATGGTCATGTATGTGTATGAGCCAAGAATTTTTGGAACAATGTATAAAAGTCTGAATAGGTTATTTGTGTTAAATAATGGAGAGATATGCAAGCTACATTAAAAAGACACATGTATTCCGTAGAAATGGGTAAACATCTCAGGTTACTGAGGTTATCCAACCCTTATTTTAAACATGTAACTTTCAGTAGATGAGAGAAGAAATGAAAGAAAAAAAAGAAGTATTCATCTGTACCATAAGCACGCCTTTATGCCAGAAGTATTATAGGAATACTTTTGTCCTTTTCCTTTTCTGTGGAAAGTTTACCTTCTTTTACAACTAAAGCCACAAAAGACTCAGAGTTGCATATCTTCATCACTCATGGTATGAACAGGTCCCATACATCCTCAATGCATATGCCTTATTACTTAAAAGTCAATATTTCCAGAATTGTAATTATACCTTTCTTAATCAACTCCATCAAGAACTTTGATCTCATAGTTATATAACCATCCTTTTCTCCTCCTTTCCCATTCATTTAATCTTTCCACCTTATTGCAAAGTCTATTTTTCTTTAAAAAATGTCTTTTTAAATCTTAAAGTTTATTTATTTTTGAGGGAGACAGAGACAGCGTGAACCGAAAAGGCTCACAGAGAGAGGGAGAGAGAGCGAGGATCCCAAGCAGGCTGGGCACTGTGAGTACAGAGCCCCATGCGGGGCTCAAAACCATGAAACCATGAGATCATGACCTGAGCCGAAACCAAGAATCGGATGCCTAACTGACTGAGGCCCCAGGCACTCCAGAAATGTCTTAAAATATAATTAGTCCTTTGCTTGCTTTTTTGTTTTTGTTTTTGTTTTTGTTTTTTATTTCAGTGCACACAGCCTAATTCATGTCCTCGGTAGTTTGATATTTTTCCTATCTCTTTTCCTTATTTCCATAAAACGCAGCTTACTCAGTGTTACCATATTAATCTTCCAAAGGGGAAAGTGTATGTTTGGTGGTAAGTGGGAATCAGTGTGGCATTGCAACTGACATCCGTAAACCTAGGTGTCAGGGAGAGCAATCTAGCTCCAGGTTTAAGTCTGCTACATCTTCACTGCAACAGTGATCCAGGTGATTAAACTTTTGCCTTCGTTTCTTCTTTATTAGCAGAAAAGTAATGCTAGTTTATCTCTGCATCAATCAACATCAGACTGCCATAAAAATGAGACGTAACAAATGACATTGATCATCAGTGCTATACCTCATGTAGAGTTATTCCTTACTCATGTGACTCCAGAATAGTAATATTTTAGCGTAGACTAAGAGTGTCTGAAAACCAAACATTTGCTCCAGGCCTGCTATGTGTGTCCTTCGTACTAGTATTCTATTGCTGCTATTACCATTTCGAAAAATGTAGGGGCTTAAAACAACATGAAGTTGTTATCTTACAGTTTTGTGTATCAGCAGTCTAGCACCGGTCTTCCGGGCATAAAACCAAGGTTCTGGTAAGGCTGTGTGTCTCTTTAGTGGGAAAATCTGATTCTTGATCAGATTACTGGCAGAATTCACTTTCTTGTAGTTATAGGACTGAGATCCCTATTTCTTCTTAGCTACACTCCGAGGACCATTGGAAGCCAGACATTAATGGGGAGAATTAGTATACTCTCCCCATGAGGATACAGAGGGAAGAGTGGATATTTGTTAACCAATTATATATTTTATCATACTGTTTGGAATAAAGGGCTCAGTCCCACAATACTGCCCTCACTTCGGATGGTAATCACAAGTCCATGTGGTCAGCTGTGTTTCTTTCTGACCAACCACATATAAATCGAAGGTTGGCATGACCTTTGTCAGGTTCAATTATTTGCTAGAACGGCACACAGAACTAAGGGAAACGACTTACTTGCTAGATTACTAGTTTATCACAAAGGCTATGAATCAACAGTCAGATGAAGAGATACATAGGATTAGGTGTAGAAGGATTCTGAACACGATAGACTCTGTCCCCCACAGAATTTGAGGTTGGCCACTCTCCCAGCACATAGGTGTACCCCTCTTCACCAACTCAGAAGCTCCTCTCCAAAACCTATTCTTTTGGGGTTTTATGGAGGCTTCATTACATCCTCATGGTTGAGCCAACCATTGGCAATTGGGGATTAATTTAAGCCCAGCACCTTCTCCCCTCCCCGAGGTAGGAGAGTGGGGCTGAATGATTCAATTCTCAAACCACAAGGTTGGGTCCTTGGCAATGAGCCACTACCCTGTGATTATCTAGGGGCTGTCCAAAAATCATCTCATTAATATAAACTTGGGTGTGGTTGACAGGGGCTTGTCAAGAATGCCAAAAGACACCCATTTCACCTTGATCTCTCAGAAGCTATTTCAAAGATAAAATTGTTTCCATTGATTTGGTCTTACTGGTTGGATAATATATTATTCCATATAGAGACAGGGAGATAATGCAAACCAAATTCCAGAACAGTTCTCAGGATCATTTTTTGCTGCTGGAAATTTTGAAAAGAAGATTAACAATGCAGAAATGGAGTAGGGGTTCCTGCCTGCACCTGGTTGCTCTCCTGGCAAAGAAAAGGGTGTTCTTACCCCTTGCTGTAGAACTCAGGTCCCTTAGGCGTTGGGTTCCTTGACTGTGAGACTGCCTGTTGCACATCAGGGATCCATCTGGATTCATCATGTTGCCTCATGGAACAGGGGAATTGAGCACAAATACTCTGATGTGCCTGTTGCTTGCTGTGCTATGACTAATACAGTTTTCATCTCTGACCCCAAAGTCTCTCATCTTAGCATCCATGCAATTGTGGCAGGTTAACGTATTAAAGTGTACAGTTATTTTGGTGAGGGTTCATTGCTTCTAGAATCACTACACATTGTCAAATTTGTATAAGTAACTTAACATCCCCAGAGCAGACCATATACATAATACACTGTTATAAAATATTAATGTACTTTGTTTTGCAAAATAGTATCTAGGTGACTGAGCACAATGTTGGACTAAGGGTGAGGACCAGAATTCTTGTCCCTACTTTGCCAGTCAGGAGCTATTAGATCTTGAATGAAAGGAATTGTGGTTGATAATCATTGAGTATTTACTATGTGTACGTCACCCTATAGATCATAATAGTCATACATTATACCCAATGCAAAGGTTGGAAACTGAGTGTTAGGCAGTTCTCCCAAGTTATAGGACTAATAGGAAGCAGATTAAAAGAAAAAAAAATGGATTCAGACAATCTAGCTCCAGAGCTGTACTCTCAACCAATTGTTTTTATTTTTTTTTTTAATTTTTTTAGAATGCAAAGGTTATTAATGTTGGAAACAGACATACCTGTGTCAATATCTGGGTCTAATTCTATTGTATTTGTGGATCTAAGCCAATTACATAAGCTTCTAAGGCTCCTTTCCTACAATGATGGTACACTGAACCTACTATGATGGGTGTTTATGTGAATTAAACCAGATCATAGAGCTGGTATCCACAGTGTTTGGCATCTTATTGGCTTTCAGTAAATTTTAATGTCCTTCTTTCTCCCAGTGCTTTTGAAATATGCATGTGCCTTCAACTGTTTTATGTTTAACCTTGTAGATCTTTCTTTAAAGTGTTAAGTTTATGCTCTCATTTTGTATAACAGCTTTTTCAAAATGATTTTACATTTCAAAAACTCATTTTTCCTAGTACCTAGTTCGATGATAAAAGTGTAAAAGTCTTATATTACCATACTCTGTGCTTTTTGAAATAACTCTCCAAATAGAGGATTAAATGAAAATTCCCTGACTCTCAGACGTACCTAAAAATAAATGGTAGATGTGGTCATATAATTTAATGTTTGAAAAATGATACTTTCTGCAATAATTTACTTAGGAGGTCAACAAATTCTTAGGAGGTAGTTATTACAACTTTTCATTACTGATGATTATAAATGCTAACTATTTTATAACAGACATATAAAATCCTGACTTCATAATGCTTTTCCCATCAGTTAACAATGTGTTTGTTATATAAAAAAAAAGCTATAATGCCTTGATGAAAATACTGAATAGTTCATAAAATCTATGCAGCTTGAATTGGTCTCATAATCTGTTTGCAGTTAGGGAACAGAGTGGTTTATGTTATTGCATGTAGTAATACTGATTCTGATCATTTAATTATCAGTTAAGTTTAATCCAAATATTAACTTTGAAAGCTCATACATATTTTAGAACAAAATAAACAAAAAGACACCTCAGGGAATGGTTTATTATATTGATATAATTAAACTGCAGGCTGCCAATTAAGAACACATGTATTATTGTGAATTCCTAAGCTTAAAGACAAAGAAAATTACATAAATTCAAAGAAAATTACCTAACTAAAAATTGAAAGAAAAAAAAACTTTAAAGTGATTTTTATAAGCCTGTTTTTATAATCATATTGTTTCTAAGCAAATGGCATGGTTGACTTTTTTTCCTCTATGGAAAGAATGCTATCTTAGACCATTGCAAGACAAATAATTTAATTAAAGAATTCATTATTAAATAGTAAAATATTCCATTTTAGAATTTTGTGCTAATTTCAATGTGATGATGAGTTATAAATTTGAGAATGTCAAGCACAGAGACTGTTCATCCATTCCTTTTGCATACACTGGAGGCATATCTCAGACACAGACTTCTTTCACAGTCTGCCTAGTCTCACAGAAGTTCTGGAAGGATATAACACAAGTTGAAGTTACACTGTGAGAGGACAGAGAGCCCCATTAGTCTTATTTTTCTTTCCTGATGTTAACTTTCCAAACTATAGCCTTTTTTTTTGCCAAGAATCCCAAGATTTAGCACAGAGGATTCCTTTAATGAAATAATTTGACTTGCTTTATCCATTTTTAAAGTTGTCTAAATTGTATTAGTAAATATGTTAATTCTTATCTAAAGAATTTGTTGTGTATTTAATTTTGTCTTCATCTTGTTAAAGTTTAGTTTTCTTACAAATTTGTCTTTTGGGCCTTAGTATCTTTACAATGTAATTTTTTTTGTTAATATTGCACCATGCCCATAGAGACATGGGATTGAAAACTTACCTATCTATTATCTGTAACACCTTTTTAAGTTGTTTAACTTCACTGAGATACAGTTCCTTATAGATCACTTTAAAATGTTTTTTTTTGTGTGGTTTGGATTAAATTATTATATGACTATTTGGCATAGTGATTGATAAAGTGAAACTCAACCTAAATGGTGGTTATTTATAGAACTGCATGTTTAGTTGTTTCAATATTTTCAAAAGTAATGGTCTAATGCCTGGTGAAGAGTTGGTGTTTTTTTTAACAATGGATATTTACAGATGCCAGAGGTCATATGATTTGCTCTAACAAAGAGAGAACATCAACAAGAGTTTGTTTGATTGGAGGCTCCAAGCAATCCTGTTGTCAAAATCTTAGATAGATCGTTGTTTTTCATTGGCAGACAGGCTATTCTTACAGTAATAAATTTGAAATATACACCCCTAATCTTTAGAGGATTTTGTGGCAACACTAATCCGTGCCATATCCTCATGGATGCCACTTAGCTTTTTATTTTCCAAGGAAAGGAGAATCACAAAGACTTCTACTTGAACTTCCCCACCACTCAGGCTTTCATGCAGTGTAACAGGAAGAGAACACATCTGTTTAATAAGTTGCTGAATTGTACTTCAGCTGGGCTCCCAGGACTTAGAATATAACCAACGCTGTATTCACATGCCTATGATGCCCTTTGTGAGAGGGACTTGGGATAAAGTTTAAGCACGCTGGATTATTTTCACATGGAATTCATGGCATCTGAACTCAACCCCCAATTCTGGATGTATGCAAGCCTGTAACCAGCAGACTTCAGGTGAGATAAGCGGTTCTTACTACCAGACCCTTTTCTTTTTTTGTCTCAGGCTGTATGTGCTTGTGTTGCATGTATGTGTGTAGGCTTCTAAATGTTCGAATTCTCCTTTGCTTATTCTTTTCTGCAAATTTCAAATAAGCCAGCTCAGAGCATTTTCTCTAGCAAAAAAGGAGAAGCAAGGGTAAGAAGACATGGTCTCCATTTGTCCCCATTTCGAATCTTCCTGTTTGACAACTACAGGTGACTGTGGAACACAGAATGAGAATGACACATCTTTGTTCTCTAATGAGGATTCTCGCTGGTTTGCCCATCTACCTATGCTATTAATGGTTGTTCAGATTGTAGGTGAGAAAAAAACACATTATTTTTTTTTATATATTCTGTTGCCAAAAATCATTACTTTACTTACTTCCGTTCTATACATGATTTGCATTCCTAAAACAATGTTTTTAACTTCTTTTTCTGATTTATGATTATATGGCTAAAGTTTCATTAAGAAGAGCTGTCACTGAAACCCATTTTACCATCACTTCAATTGCAACAATTTACACTGATATCTAGAATTTCTCAAGAGTATGATTTTGTGTTTTCTTTGTCAATTGGACACTGAACATTTTGGAAGAGAGGTATTTTTACCACAAAGCTGTGATCAAATTTTTCTCAGATAAGCATTTCTTACATATTTCCATATACAAACACTTTTTTGATCTTATTAAATATTACATAATTTACTCACGTTGATAGATTTTTATTGTTTTATTTTAATTTTTTTAATGTTTACTTATTTTTGAATGCGAGAGAGAGAGAGAGAGCAAGCATGAGTGGGGGAGGAGCAGACAAGAGAGGGAGACAGAATCCGAAGCAGTCTCCAGGCCTGAGCTGTCAGCACAGAGCCCAATGCGGGGCTCGAACTCCCATGAGATCGTGGGAGATCATGTCCTGAACCAATTGTCGGTGGCTTAACCGACTGAGCCACCCAGGGGCCCCTATAGATTTTTAAAATATTCTTTAATGTTTATTTTTGAGAGAGAGACAGAACACGAGCCATGAAGGGGCAGAGAGAGGGAAGCACTGAATCTGAAGCAGGCTCCAGGCTCAGAGCTGTCAGCACAGAGCACTACGCGGGGCCTGAACTCACAGACTGCGAGATCATGACCTGAACAGAAGTCAGATGCTTAACTGACTGAGCCACCCAGGTGATCCACCTCTCATCGATAGATTAAATGAGTTTGATATCATGGACACCCATGTAATTCTCTCTTTCACATATGGCTAGTTTTCACTACATTTTTATGACCGGAAGTGATTGTGCTTTTGAGGAAATTGAAATTATATTGTGAAAAAAAAAAACCAACATTCTAATCAAAAGACTTGAGCATTAATACATGTTCTACTATGTCACCACCATAAGATACTGGGCAAGTTACTGACCCACCTGGATACATTTTTCATGTTCTAAAAGAAGTATAAAATTACCAAGAATTATATTTATGAATTATTTTCTAGAAAATGACTCTGATGCATATTTATATTAAAAAGTATATACGATCATATATAACCTATGATGACAATTATATTCAGATATACATGATGTATAGATAGAAATGACATTAATATTATTTTATAAATCACCAGTGGTGGTGACATTAAAATGGATATATTTCAATGCGTATATTTCATTTTTATCATATGAAAAGTATTCCATTAAAATTAGAAACAAATAGGACAATAGTCATAGTTAATAAGTCAAGATGAAAAGATGCATTCATATACACCTCTATCAGATTTCAATATTGATACAAATATATGCATTACCAGAAGCAAATAAATATTCAATTCAACAGCAGAGAAACTGAATAAAATAAGTTACATACTGTGTCTTACCACAAAAGGTAACCAATTTAAATTGGCAAAAACAAAAACAAAACTAAAGTATACGAAAGTTAGTAATGCATAGTGTTTTCATTTTATTCTATATTTTTGCATATACATTGCAATTTTATACATATGTGAACACAACACAGACACATAGCTGAAGATTATGTTCTTTTGCTTCATTTATAGACAGAGGTGTTGCTTTTAAGTATTCAAATTAACTACAGCGGCAGCTAGGTGGCTCAGTCTGTTGAGCATCTGGCTCTTGACTTAGGCTTAGATCATGATCTTATAGTTAGTGAGATGGAGCACTGCATTGGGCTCAGCGCTGGGCATAGAGCTTGCTTGGGATTCTCTCCCTCTCTCTCTCTGCCCCTCCCCTACTTGTGTGGGTACTCTGTCTCTCTCTCAAAAATACATAAGTAAACATTAAAAAAATAAATTAACTACAAAGGATCTACCAATAAATCACTTTGTTATCCCAGGGAACTGAATAGAGGAGCAACTATGGGGGAGAAGGAGGAGAGGAGGTGGCAAACGGTCAGGTATGATGTTGATGAAGACTGTGAAACAGAACGTACTCTAGATGGTATTAAAAGATGACATCTTCTTTCTCACAAGCATGCCTGTGAAAATTGTACAGTCATTAGTAGTTTGTTCATACATTATTACATTGTTCAGCAAAAAAAAAAGTTTTATATTTTTAGTATGTTTTCTTAAATTAAGTAACTGTGTTAGCATATGATACCTACCAAAATTATATCACTATTACTCTCTTTTGGCAGATATAAGTATATCCTCAAAGAAACTTCAAAATGAAAAAGAACAAGTTAAATGTTAAATATCATTTCATTTTAATGGAACCAATATGAGAAAGATGCTATAAAGCTCTAGTCCCTTTAAAACAAGTATCCTAGGGGCGCCTGGGTGGCTCAGTCAGTTAGGCATCTGACTCCGGCTCAGGTCATGATCTCACAGTCCGTGGGTTCGAGGTTCGCGTCGGGCTCTGTGCTGACAGCTCAGAGCCTGGAGCCTGCTTCAGATTCTGTGTCTCCCTCTCTCTCTGACCCTCCCCTGTTCATGCTCTGTCTCTTTCTGTCTCAAAAACAAATAAAACATTAAAAAAATTTTTTAAATAAAAAATAAAAAATAAATAAATAAAACAAGTATCCTAGGATATTTTTTTCATTATTTGAACACATTGACTTGAAGCAACATATAGGTATATAGAAACTGGTTATTGCTTTTAGAGACAAGCAAATAATAATAATTAATAATAATAATAATTTGTGTTTACTCAAATACTTTAGTAATAATTCTTAACTAAGCTAAATTGTCATTTTATATGTACATTTATTTAATTTCTTCTATTAAAATGACTGATTCAATCCATAAGAGATTTTATCATAACTTTATTGATAAACATATGAAATGTCTACATTTAAAGACTTCACTTTTTATTATTATATTTAAATGTACTTGTTTGGATATTGTGAAGGCATATACTTGTCCCCAGTTCACATCTTTCATTTATCAAATGAAAAAAAAAAAAAAAAAGATTGTACTCATGAAATGGTGGTTGAATCAATTTTGAATTAATTATGGAGCCACTGTGAAATGTATAGATAGAACAGGGGAGCTTGGGTGGCTTAGTTGGTTAAGCCTCTGACTTCAGCTCAGGTCACGATCTCGTGGTCCATGAGTTCCAGCCCTGCATCAGCCTCTGTGCTGACAGCTCAGAGCCTGGAGCCTGCTTCTGATTCTGTGTCTCCACCTCTCTCTCTGCCCCTTCCCTGCCTGCACTCTGCCTCTCTGTCTCTCTGTCTCTCTCTCAAAAATAAATACATTTTAAAATAATTAAAAGCTTATTGGGATGAGCACTGGGCGTTGTATGGAAACCAATTTGACAATAAATTATATTAAAAATTAAAAATTAAAAAAATTAAAAATAAATGTATAAATAAAACAAAACAGTTCTATATTTTTTAAAGAATTTTTCTATTCACTCTCAAGTCTTTAAAACAGCATCCATTAGGCATTAGTTTTTAAACACTTTATCTGCCTATTTGTGTAGCCTGTGAATTACATTTTCTTTATATACTCAAAAAATTAAAGTCTGGTGCCATAGGATCTAAAATTCACCTCACAGTAACTTTGAAACAGTGACTGTGACACCCAATAGAATTACTTATTATTTACAATTTTAAGATAGCTGAAGTGAGAATCAAAATTTCAGTGCTGAACTAAGTTACCATATCAAGAATTGCACAACAACTTGACCAAACATTTTTTAAATTTACTTTTAGGCGATAACATTCTCAAGTTTGTTAATAATCCTGAAATATTAGATCTTATCTTTTTATAACTGTCAATTGTGAATAATTTCCCTGGAAGAACTCAATTGTTGAAACAAATTTGAACAAAGCCAGGTAAACCTCAGGTTTAATTTGCATACATTTATCTAAGTCCTTCAAATTCTGTAGTCATTACACAGTGATAGACTAAATATGAATGTAACTAATTGGTAAAAATCTCTTAATTAACAGAAGTTTTAGTTCAAACAGATGCAAATACAAAGGTCAGTGTGTCCAGCTGGGTGAAAGATTTTAATCCATGATATTGGCAAGAATAAACTGCAAGAGAATGAAAGGCCTATAGATAAATGCGTGGAAGGAGAAGAAAGTGTCTGAAAGAATGATTTCCAAGTGTGCTTGGAGTGCACTGAAAAGTTATTTCCATGACAGTGTTAGAATGCAAATGGCATTGCTTTGAACAAGTGACAGTAAAATCTTAGGAAGACTGAAACAGATTTGTTGGGGTCAAGCTCTGCCCTTGTTAACAGGGTCCAGATATTTTCAGTAAGAAAATTCCTTAAATTAAACTAACAAAAGTTTTTGTACTTAGGCATGTTTGAAATGCATTAATGGATATTCAAACTCTGATCCTTAAGAGGAACAAACTGCATACATTGTGCACATGTACACAAACATAAAACCCATGGAATAAACACATATCACACATAAACGCAGATATCAGCACCTCACCTCACTGATAACCTTCATGGTATTTAAAGAGGACGAGATCTTTATTTTTATGTGGAGATAATAGAATAAAATAGAATGTACGCCTAGAACCTGATATTTCCTTCTGTAGATTCTGATGATAAGATATCTTTATTGTTTCTCTAAACTTTACCAACCTAAACTTTGACTTTGGAGAAGAGTGTATGTTACTCATTTGGAGGTTTACATTTTAGAAGCTTTTAAAGTAAAACTTACTTTTTGATTTCGTAGAATAGACGGATCAAGGGGAATAATAGTACTTAAAGAACAGTAACCGTGCAGTCTTAGCTACATGTAAACCTGATGTACATGACAAGATCCTGGCCTTCACACCAATGCAAAAATAGGATGAGCCTTCGTCAAGGCTTTGGGGAGGGTGACTGCATTTGCAGATGGAAGTAACATGCTTTTTTGTGGCCAGAGAGTAAACTGTGGTAGATTAAAGACGGCCACCAGTGTTTGCTACTCTTTTCACCAAGCGTTGGAATCAAATTCTACTCATCTTGACTTGGGCTGGCCTGAGTGACTTATTTGACCAATAGGATGGTGTAGAGTGATATATGGGACTTCTGAGGCTAAGTTATAAGATTTGTAGCTTTCACTTAAAACTTTGGAACGCTCTTCCTTAGAACCGCTATCATTCCACCGGAGGAAGCCCACACCCAAGCAACTCAGTGGAAAGCTCCAGAAGGAAAGCAAAATGAGTCATCTAGCTGATCGTCTGAGCTGAGCCACTGGTCAAGAAGCAGGATCAATGTGCCATGTGGGAGCCATACTGACAGTAGGTCTTGTAGCCCCACTTGAGCCACCTTGGCTGTCACTATGTGAAATAGAAAAGAGATGCCACCTGAGCATTTCCCAGGTTGCAGATTTGTGGACAGAGTAAATAATTAATGTTGTCTTAAGTTATAACTTTGCCCAAAACAGATAATCAGAAGAGTCATGTATCACACTGCATACACACCTAAATATGCACGGATCCTCATATTCTCTAGCTCCATTATCTTAAGCATTCACCAAATATCCTGCTAATCCTGTCGCCAAACCCTTTCCAGGTCTACTGGCACATTTGCAGATATGTGCATATTCCTACTGAGGGACCAGGAAATTCTGAGAACCCCTCAGGCCCATTATTTACAATCTCAGCTCAGTCGCTGCTATTGTGAGGCATGTGGATCTTTCTAGGACACTGGCAATCTTCCTAGAGGCTATCTTTGGAAGCTAGGCAATAATTTCTGTATTCTGGGATTCCAAAATATAAGTGGATGGTTCTTTTTCTTTTTTTTTTTCCCCTTCTCCTCCTTGACTCAAGCACTAAAAATTCCATGCCCACATTTAAGTTCATGTTAAATTTCATCCAATTCTCATTGACTGGAGGAAATTTAATCCTCTTTTCAGATGGTATTTCTTTCTTTACAAAATTCTGCATTATCCTTTTTTCTATATCCTAAATTTCTGTAATTTTTTTTCTCAAAATTCTTAGCTTATATGATTAAAATAATTATTTGATAAAATTAGATCTTGGAATTGAAAGCTCTTTTTAGGTAGAGTTTTTCCTTTATGTATTGTAATGTTCTATTTTAGAACTTAGTATTAAAAAATAGATTCTTTATTTTCAACTATATCATTGTCTACACAGTATTTATAGAGATTCTTAGCTGCTGAATCCAGAGTGGGGACAGTATCATGAGCATAAGGAGCCAAAGGTAAATAAACCTTGATTTTTCACTCAAAATATGTTATTATTATTATTATTATTATTATTATTATTTTATTAACAGTGCCTACCTTCTCAAACAAGCTTATAATAAAAAGGCTTCATTTTTTTAGCCAAGAAACAATATCTCATTTCAATGCTATCAGCCTAATAATAATTAAGTCCCCACGAATACTTAGCGCCTCAAAATGTTTTATCTATTTAATTCTCACTCTTTTCCCCGAATGTCACCAGCTTTTTTGTACAAGTGCAATTACAGGAAATTGCTCTAGCAGAAAGATTTTGGCAACCACAGTAAACTGATCAATAGTCCATCAGGCTCATGGTGGTGTAAAACTTCAAGGGAATGAGTGAACATATTTGCTATAAATGCTTTCTCACTGGAAATGTTGGCAATTACACAAAATATTTAAACTTCAGTTGTCAAATGAGCAGCAATGGGGGAAAGTTATAAGTAAGGCTAACAGCTTTGATCCCCCAAATCTAAGTATAGCAATATTCACAATGATGTTTGGTGAGAACAAACATTCCTATAGTCTATATATTCCATATACTGCCTCCCTTTAATAATTTTGGTGAAAGGTTCTTGGCCTTAAGAAATAGGAACACTGAACCCTACATGTTCTTCCATAATTTGGGAGGTATTTGATAAATGCCTCTGGAGTTCTTTCAGAGATCATGATTAGCTAAGACAAGTAAAATGAAGACCACCTGGAAGATGAGAGCTTATCTCTAGAGAAATTTTATTTATTTTTAAATTGTTTTCTGATGTTTATTTATTTTTGAGAAAGACAGAATGTAAGCAGAGAAGGGCAGATAGAGAGGGAGACATAGAACCTGTCAGCACAGAGCCTGATGCAGGGCTTGAACTCACGAACCATAAGATCATGACCTGAGCCAAAGTTAGACACTTAACCAACTGAGCCACCCAGGTGGCCCTCTATAAACATTTTAAAGATTTCTTTTGGTTTCCTTCTTTAACTCTCTCCTGACTTACACTAATCCTTATATATTTTATATGCCCTTCAAAATGTCTAATCTCTGGGGTACCTGGGTGGTTCAGTCGTTTAAGTGACCAACTCTTGATTTCGGTTCAGTTCATCTCACCATCCTGCGACTGAGCTCTGCTTCAGACATAGGGCTCTGCCCTGAGTGAGCCCTGCTTAAGTTGCTCTCTCTTTCTCTCCCTCTGCCCTTCTCTCTCTCTCTCTCTCTCTCTCAAAGGAGAGAGAGAGAGAGAGAGAGAGAGAGAGAGAGAGAAAGAAGAAAGAAAAGAAAAATATCTAATCTCTTGTACTGATACTGATATAACTAAGCATGATTAATTTCAAAATCTGACATTGCAATGTAAATTATCAATTGGCTGGTATCCCAAGATAAGTTTGGTATGTTCCAAGATAGAACACTGAGTCCCAATGGGGAAGAATAAATAGGGTACAAAATGACATTAGTAGAGTCTAAATCATGTAGGGTTTGAAAGGTCACTATAAGTAGTTTAGATTTTAACCTAAATATAGTCATTGAGGGATTTTTAAGAATTCTCTTTATTAAAAGACAATATAATAAATGAGAATCTATTGTAATAAACATGAGTTTATTATGGTATTTTATGTTAAAATAGCAGAATAAAAGTCATTATCCCCAAATCTACAGAACATGTATATATGGATATAGATTTGCTAAATAATTTAGAGGAGAAAGAATTCCAGTCAAAATGCCAACAATATCAGATTTGTTATGAAATAGAAACACAAGATCTAGCATTTGCAAAGATATAGAACATACAATATTTATGGCATCATTCGTCATGAATAGATTTGTACTCAAAAACAATGAAAAAAAAGTAAAGCAAAAAGTCAGGACCTCATCATGAACAGAGTAATTATTAACAATAGGATTATTATCCTATGTTAGAAGCAAAGAACTTTCAATAATTTTCTCAAGCAATTGGATGTATTACAGTCAACAGCTTTACAATGTTATCCTAGGTGTCTTAGTCTTGGGGTACTTGGAGCTTTGTTTCTTTTGTTGCTCACCTGATGAAAGAAATAATCCTATTTATGTCATTCAAGAAAAAATTTCTAAGTCAGTTTACCAGAAAATACTTCTGTGATGAAATTTGGATCATTTAAATTGTTGAATTTTTTTTTATGTTCATTTATTTTAGAGAGAAACAGCATGCGAGCAGGGGAGGTACAGAGAGAAAGAAACACACACACACAGAATCCAATGCAGGCTCCAGGCTCTGAGCCATCAGCACAGAGCCCGAGGTGGGGCTTGAACCTACGAACCACGATATCATGATCTGAGTCGAAGTCAGATGGTTAACCGACTGAGCCACCCAGGAGCCCAAAACTGTTGAATATTTTTACATACCAAAAAAAAAATG
Source organism: Panthera pardus (assembly GCF_024362965.1). Taxonomy (NCBI): domain Eukaryota; kingdom Metazoa; phylum Chordata; class Mammalia; order Carnivora; family Felidae; genus Panthera; species Panthera pardus. The sequence continues at coordinate 78,120,573 of NW_026526710.1, read as the reverse complement.
TGATTTTATTATTTCATAGCAGTAAAACAGATGTTAGGAAACTCATTCTCCTGCCGTCATCCTTCTGTGCTTAAACACTTTTCCAGAAATGAAATTGATGGTCTGATCTACTTTCCCAAAAATTGTGGATTTAAAGATTGGACGATAAAGAAAATTATCTAATTTCAACCTTTATGATTTAACATTTTCCAGTTCACTTTTCTCAATTATTATGGAGTATGAATGGAAAACGACTAGAAGAGATTATTAAAACACAATGCAAAAGGATATTAAAAAATAGCAATTTCGGTTTCAGCTCAGAGACAGAAAACAGGAAAGACGTCCCTCCCCCACTCCCTTACAAGACTGCATATTACAGATTTCTTGTGAGCCCATAAGAAAACTGAGAAACAAGGGCCAGCTGCCATACTAAAATCAAGACCTGAACCTGATACTTCAGTGAGACACCAAAATTGAGCATTTGCTTACTTGGGTGAAAGTGCCAAAGGCCATAAAGCCTGGGGAATGTTCTAGAAAACTGGATAGGAAGGATTGACAAATTGCTAAAGACAGAGTTTGGGCAAGCAGGAGAGTAAAGGGCCAGCATGGGACACAGGTGTAATGAAGTCCCCACCTATTTATTGTACTTTCCTCCAGAAGCCCATCAGGGTCTCAGAAAAATCCTGAAGAGTCAGGAGAAAGCTCACCCCTCCCTCCCCTGACTGCCGACAACCCCCCAGAGTAGTAGAAGCTGGTGGACGGGAAGAACAGTCATCTCTAAAGCCACACAGACGCATTTACCCTATATCCTTAGGCTATTAAATTAAAAAGGCAATACATTTAAATGAAAAGAATTATACATTTTCATAATAAAATGAAATTAGACCCTAATAATTGAAAGATTTCTGGAAAATCTGCAAATATTTAGAAATTTAATATCCACTTAGAAGCAACTATGGGACAAAGAGGAACTCACAGATAAATTTTAAGAAAAACAAAATTTTGAGCTAAATTAAAAGAAAACAATTATTAAAATGTGTAGGATTTCACCAAGGCAGTGATTAAAGGTAATTATTTTTCACTAATGCACATAATAAAAAAAAGAAGAAAGACTTAAAATGAATAACCTGAGCTCCGTCTTAGGAGACTGAAGGAAAAAAAAATACATATTAAACCTAAAGGCAGCTAAAGGATTACAAAAATAAAAATTAGAGCAGAAAAGAGTAGAATTTAAAATAGGAAAGTAGTAGAGGGAACTGGAGAAGCAAAAGCTGGTTCTTTGAAAATGTAAATAAAATTGATTAAAAACATGAACCACAGGGGCTCCTGGGTGGCTCAGTAGGTTGAGCGTCTGACTGCTGACTTCAGCGCAGGTCATGATCTCAGGGTTCCTGAGATCAAGCCCCATGTCTGGCTCCACCCTGAAAGTGCAGAGCCTACTTGGGATTCTCTCTCTCCCTCTCTCTGTCCCTTCCCCCCACCCCCCACAGGTATGTTCTCTCTGTCCCTCTCAAAAATAAATAAATAAACCTAAAAAAAAGAAAGAAAGAAAGAAAGAAAGAAAGAAAGAAAGAAAGAAAGAAAAAGAAAACATGAACCACAGCACATGTGTCAGAACCCACATAAACATTACTCAAAATTGATCACATACATAAATGGAAAGTGTAGAATTATAACATTGCTTAAAGAAAATATACAATATTTATGCAAACTTAGGTTGAAAATATTAAAAGGCTGGTCTTTATCAAAATTAAATACTTTGCTCTATGAAACTAACTTATATAGAATAAAAAGACAAGCTATAATCTTAGGGAAAAAATGACTGCACACCACATATATAATAAGGAACTTATATCCAGAATATATAAAGAACCATTAAAACAGTAATTTAATTATTTTTTCAATTTAAAAATGACCAAAAGTATATTGATGACAAGTAAAAAGCTGAGAGAAGCCTTTACATCCTTATTCCTAAGAAAACGCAAATTCCAGTGAGAATAAGATAACAGTACACACTTATTTGAATGGTTAATATGCAAAAGCAAAAACAAAACAAAAGAGCCTACTGATAGGCAAGGATGTGGTGCTTGGAATGCACCACATTGTTCCTGTGGTGCAGGAACAATATGTATCAATTTTAGATGCATTTTTATAATGAAGGGACCAGAAATGAAAAGTTACATATTGCATGATTTCCATTCACATGACATTCTATAAAGGGCAAAACCATAGGTTTAGAAAACATATAAGTGATAAAGATTGGGGGCGGAGGTCTTTTCTGCAAAGGGGACACAGAGGGGAATTTTAAGATGATAGAACTATTTTATATTGCATTGGGGTAGTAGATACACAACTATGCATTCATCAAAATACACAGAACTGTTCATCACAAAGGGGAAATTTTAATATAGGCAAATTTTTAAAAAATCAGGAAACAAACTATCAAAACAAATAAAAGAATCATGAACCAGGATGTCAAGGGATCCCAAGATGGAATGCAGACTATGACAGATGAATGGGACTGTAATAAAAAATCTGACCTAAGAGCACCAAACAGGGTACGGAAGGAAAAAGCAGACATGGTAAGCTTGGAAAATGGTGTTTTGGCTACAAATTGTGAGTTCAAGGTAAAATGAACAATATATAAATAAACACTGTAATCAGTAAGTTGGTTTTTCACGGAGGTATGAGTTAACAATTCCGAAACTACTTTTCATACATACCGGGGTTGAACGAATAAGTGAATGGAGGGTGGATGGTGAGATACAGATTTTTCACTGCCAGAAAAGATACAGATAAGCAGGAGAACCAGGCTATAATAAATCCTGTGGTGCTGGATTACAGTTGGAGACATAGTATGGACTTATGTTTGTGTGTGTGTGTGTGTGTGTGTGTGTGTGTGTGTGTGTGTGTGTGTGTGTGTAAGCATATGTATGTGTTAGCTGGGTAGATGTAGACACAATTATTATAAATATGGATATAAATGGGCTTATATTATTATACATACATATACTATTTGGTTCTTTCTGCCTTCAACCCCTAGAAGCAATGAACCCCAGTAACACATAACACTCCCAACATTTAAATCTTATTTCTAAATACCAATATCCAATAAAATAAACCAATAAAATACCAATTTCCAATAAAAGGAAGCTGAGTTTCTTTAGAGCACTGATTGATTCTAGACTGGTAAAAGGAAAACACAAGATGAGCTTGGCACTCTTGTAGCCCAAAAAAGTAAAGAAGTACTCAAAAATAAAAGAATAGGTATACATCAATGGGACACCAGAATCTACCTAGAAAGTTCCCAATGTCCAAATCTGGAACAATATTAGCAACAAAATGAATCACATAGCTCCAGATTATAACCCAAAGCACAAAATAAAAACACATGGGTCTCTCCTGATATAAATGAATAATTGAAAAGTAGATTAATGTGGAAAAGAGACAAATCTTAAAAAAAGTATCTTAAATAACATGTACACATACTCCTGTTTCAGGAGGTGGAAGTTAGTTTCCCCATCTATCATGTGAAATGGATTTCAATTTAGAGTACAGAAAGGGAAAATTAATACCTTCCGATGGAGAAGACTGGACCCCTCTGTCCTAACCAAGAGACCACCTAACCAAGTGACCAGTGATGCCTTTATGTGGCCCTCATGTGATATGATGGGATGGGACAGGATAGGAAGGGCACATCACTTCTGTGGTATTCCTTCTAAACAGCCATAACCTCAGTCTGATTATCAGTTAGAAACTTTAGAAACCCAAGCTGAGTTAAAATGAGTGATGTATTTTAAAAGACTTGCCAACACTCACAACTGTCAAAGTAATCAAACATAAGGAAAGTCGCAGAAACCACAACAGGCTAAGTAGACGGGATCATTAGATACAAGGGGGTATCCCGGATCAGATCCTGGAATAGATAATGTACCTTCATGGAGAAACTGGTGAAATCCAAAAAAGCTGGAGTTTAGTGAATTGTAATGTGACAATTTTGATTTCTTAGATTTGACAAAGATATTATGATAATACAAGATGATAACATTAGAGGAAACTGAAATTGTTTCTGAATTTTCTGTAGAAAATTCTGAAATTTCTACACTGTCTTGGCAAATTTTCTGTTTATCTAAAATTATTTCAAAAATTATTAAAGAAAAAAACTAAGAGTCTATATTTCCACACTTTACATGTTAAAACATGGGGGAATGATGCATATTTTCTATTGATATTGGCATTACAAAATTGAACAGTAAAATGACGATATTCAAACACTAAGTGCCTGAAAAAAAACCTAAGATTGGTCGTTTTATAAAAGACAGATGCAGGGTTTTCACTTACAAACTGGAAGTTTAAAAAAAAAAAGCATTGATCTATTTATCTTTTCTTCAATTTTGAACTTAAAAAAATACTGTTGCCAAAAATTAAACATATTTTCATTATTGCACACAATATTGTGATATTGTGATTTCTAATAATAAATATATTTTTGATCTTTGTCTCCATTTCCGGCATAGAATATCTAAAGCCCTTGGAATCACCTAAGTGAGGAGAATGCTAAGGATGTCTTTTTGTTATGTTGATGAAGTGACTTTTGGACCCTGCATAGGGAAGGAGGAGGCTAGTTGCCAGGGAAACCTATTGGCTGATGGGAGGGTTGAAACTTTCAGTCTCATCTGCTGACCTCCGGGGAGGGGAAAGGGCTGGAAATTGAATCAGTTTCCAATGGCTAATGGTTTAATCGGCCATGACTTTGTAATGAAGCTTCCATAAAACCCCAAAAGGACAGAGTTTATAAAGCTTCTGGGTTGGTGACCAAATGGAGACGGTACGTGCCTCCATGTGTTGGGAAGGGTGGTCTGGAGGAAACACAGGCCCCAGGCTCCTTCTCGGTACCTTGCCCTAGGCATCTCTTCTCTCTGGCTGTTCCTGGGTTATAGGCTTTCATAATAAACTGGTGATCTAGTAACTAAATATTTCCCTGAGTCCTCTGAGCTGCTCTAGCAAATCAAACAAACACCAGGTGGGGGTCACTGAAACCTGCAATCTATAACTGGTCTATCAGAAGCCTGGACGTTCACCTGGTGTCTGAGGTGTCCCATGGACAGCAGTTGGGGGTGAGGGGCGGGGATGGGGGGTCTTATAGACTGAGCCCTCAAACTGTGGAATCTGATGCTATCTACTGATAAATAGTGTCAGAATCAAGCTGAATTGTAGGTCACCCAGCTTGTAGAACAGAGAATTGCTTTGTGCTGTAGGAAAACCATCCCGCTGCCTAACACATGTTCAAATTGGGTTCAGAGCCCCTATAGTATGGGATATATTTTAGTAAAAAATAGTTATTATAATTTTTGTATCTACCCATTGAAATTGTTTCCTGCCTATTTTTGAATTGTCAATGCTGGAAATGCCGGGCTTGCTGGAAATTATACTGGTGATTTTTTTTTTTTTTTTTTTTTTTTTTTTTTTTTTTTTTTTTTTTTTTTGCTTTGCTTTTTAGGAGGTGGAAAAGCAGAGAAGATGTAAGGATTCTAGGACACAGATACTGCAAATACTGCAATACTACACAGGTCACTGGGTTTTGTTTATTAAGCTGGCCAAGAAATCAGTAGTGTTAGCAGCCCAGACCTTTAGAGCAACCAGACTAGGGAGCAATTTAACAGACTTGATATTGGGCACTGAGACTCCCAATCTTGGTAAATGTCTTTCTGTGTGTGTGTGTGTGTGTGTGTGTGTGTGTGTGTGTGTGTGTATGTGTGTGTGTGTGTGTGTGTGTATACGTGTGTGTGTGTGTGTGTATGTATATACGTGTGTGTGTATATATATATATATATATGTATGTATATATATATCCATCCCAGTCTTTGCTTGGGATAGCAAAGCTATATAGAAATTACTTTTGTGCTGAGGGGAAAATGATTTTTTTCCAACATAGTAAAATGGCCATAATTAAAAAAAAAAAACAGATAATTCTTAATCTGGAAACAAGTGAGAGAACTAGGGTTTAAGTGTAACTTCTTATAGGTCTGGTTACATTGCATCTCAGGAATCTGAGTTTTGCTTTGTGTTTTTGTTTCTTTGTTTTCTGTCATTCCAAGTACCCACATTAACCACCAAAGCTCTTATTTATAAGCATCTCATCCACAGTATTGGGTAACAGACTGTGGAAACCAAAGACAAAGTCAAAGCTGAAATTGCCAAAGAAAACTACACTCCATAATCATTTACTTTTCAGAGGCTTAGCCAAGCAGTCTTGTACCACAATCAGCTATAAAAATGTTCAAGATTGATGGCCTTAATTATGAAAGCAGTACAAAAGTCCTTGGAGTAGTGAAGTAGGCAGAGGGTTTTATCAAGTAAAGCAAAAAGATATCTTTGAATCAAATTCATTCATCTCATCATTTAAGAAAGTTCCTAAGACCAGCACCTTTAGAAGCAAATATCACAAAAGGACACATTTATAATTTTTTACACATCCAATAAATACTCTAAAGTATGTATATGTTATGAGCTAGTGGTGATTTTTTGTTATATAAAATGTGTTTATGGCAATGTACCAAGATGCCTAATATCAAATTGTGGTAGTGTTTGAATTCAAACAGGTCAAATTGAGGCCATTTAAATCAACATTATCCATGGGGTGTCTGGCCGCCCAGCCAGTAGAGCATGTGACTCTTGATCTCCGGGTCATGTGTTCAAACCCCATGTTGGGTGCATCGATTGCATTATCAAAAAAACAAAAACAAAAACAAAAAACAAAAAAGGCGATGTTATCCAAAGCATTTTGTATATACCTATGTGAGGTTGCAAAGACCATGGAGTACAGAAATTAGATATTATAAATTTTAACATATATATTATATTTTTCTTCATAGATGACATTATAGAGAGATTATGTATGTATATGTGAAATTTACAAAGAAGCATTTTGCTTCCGTAATATATGATACACAGGTTCCTTGTCATACCATCACTCGGTCCTTCTGTTTCAGTGCCCAGCAACAACTAGGGGATCTGAGATGTCCTAATGGAAATGGCTTGGGCAGAGAGGGTGGGTATGGCCTTAGGGACTCTTCCAAATTAGGTGTTTTGAGATGTGTTTTAATTAATTACATCTAGTTAAGCAGAAAATCATCTAATTTTAATTGAGTTAACCATGACAAACAGGATGAGTAACTTAAAAAACAAGTCTTACTAGGAAACTGGATTGGAAACCATTACAAGGTATAAATGAGACAGTGTCAGCTGACATGCTTCTGTTTCCACTATGAATCTATGTTTTAAAAATATTTGTTTGCAGAATATTACATATTTTAAAGAATATCACAGATAATTGTATAACTTTACCCCTCAGGTTCCTCTACGCATTTCCAAAAAACACAAAACAACAACTCAGATTACTTTTATGTGGACAGAATGCTATCATCACATTTAACAATATTAAAAATAATTTATTGGCATCATGTAATCTCTTGTTAATGATCAAACTTCCTTGATTTTCTCAAAATTGTATTTTTATGTTTGATTATTCAAGCCTATTTCTAAAACAAATCCACACATGTGTTTTCAGCCAGTTTTAATATAGAGCTTGGATGTTGTAAGCTTCTTGGCCTGTGATTTAATATTTTTTATCACCTTTAAAAAACTCTTGGCAAATACACTTCAAATATACCATCTTCGCCACTCTCTCTACCTTCTCCGTCTTGAACCCCAATTACAAATATATGCAACATGCTCCATGTTCGATTTTTTCTCTTCTGTGATTTTCCCTTTTATCTCGCTGCTTTTTAAAGATAAATTGAAGTATATAATATATATTTTTTTTTTAGTTTATTTCAGCAAAAATTGATTCAAACTGGGCAAGTCCAAAGTGGTAGTGATTAGGGAATTCTCCATCAACAAGAGCTCAAGAGAGACTTTCATAAAGAAAATGTGGAAGAGGAAGGAAATTATTAGTTGGCTATACCTTAAGCCTATTTGGCTCTTTGTGATTAGTTGTTCTTAGGTGTCAATTTCATAAACTTAGATAGTTACAGGCTTAGATTTGGTTTCCTTACATAAGTCACCATGGTGTTAGAGCCAGCACAGTCTCCCGGCCTCCTTGTTTAATTAATTTAACACTGAGCTTCAACCTAGATTTCCTGTTGTTCTGCCCATTAATCCTTTGTTCTGTTCTCCCTAAGCTATGAAACTGTACTTAATTCTTAATTTTGCTTTCAAAATTGATATTGTACTCATTTATATACATGTCAGACACCTTTGAGAAAATTTTAATCATATTTGTTTTAAAGTCCCTGTTTAATAACTGAAAGTATTAGTCACTCAATGGCTGCACCTATTTTCTATTACTCTATCTTCATTTTCAGGGATTAGGCTTTTTTTGTCCATGTTTTATCCAATGACTGACATTGTGTTTGAGAGTCTGTCAAAGTCCAGGCTAATGGTATCTTCTCCCCAAGGGCAGAGCGGTAAGCGTTTTTCTGCTGGGAAGGTGGAAAGCAAACAGATCATGTTCATCCTGTTCCTGGTTAATTTAGGCATTGGTAAGGCTGGTTTATATCTGATATCTCTTTAATTTTAATTTCAGATTTCTCTTTAACGTTAAAGTTATAGTACACTACCCTATACCTGGAGTGTAACGCTTGTGTAATCTTTTTGTTTTTAACTCTTTTTTTGAGAGAGAGAGAGAGAGAGAGAGCACAAGCACAAGCCAGGGGAGGAGCAGAGAGAGAGGGTGACACAGGCTCCAGGCTCTGAGATAGCACAGAGCCCCATGCAGGGCTCAAACCCAGGAACCAGGAGATCATGACCTGAGCCAAATTCAGCTGCTGAACCCACTGAGTCCCACAGGCACCCAGACCCTTGTGTAATCTTAACCCAAACTCTGACTTCTCTCTTCTCAGCATTGCATGGCTGAAGAAAGTTCTCCTTTGCTTTCTAGGTTACTAGCTATTATGGTTTTTGTTTTTGTTTGTTTTTTTGTTTTTTGGTTTCTTACAATTATGCCCTGTGCATGCTTATCTTAAAAGTCTGCAAAAATTTTTTTGAAGTGATAATCCACACAGATGTTTGGGTTTCCCTTCAGCCTCTTCACTGACTGCCTGGACCTGCCCCTCACAACTCAGCAGTTTGGGCAGCTGTGACCTTTGACCTGTCTATTCAGCCCAAGGAGGCTGCAGTTTTCTTTAGGTTTCTGTTTGCCTGTGCCCCAGGGGCAAGTACCCTCAGGGAGAAAGACTGAGAGTGTATCTTGATCACAAGACTTCTCTATTTCAGAGGAATAGTGGCTTTTCAATTTCTGCCTGTATCTGTTGTGTTCCAATGTTTTCAAACAGCTTCTCTATGTATCTTGTACTTTTTTCAAGTCTTTTCAGAAAGAGGATTTTTCAGTGTGAGTATTCCCTCACAGGTAGAACCAAAATTTCCCATTTGGTGTATCATATTATTTCTACATTATCAGAACACATAACAATTGTGTAGTGTATTTTCATCATATTATTATTTTGTTCCTTTTATTCTATATTCTGTGAATAGATGCATCAGTGCATAAGCTAATGAAGTTCATGCAATCATTGCAAGGTTGTCTGGTATTCCCTTTCTAGCAAATACCCTAGAGAGGTTCATGAGTTAAATATCTCTGAGTACTTCATGTTCCTAAAATTTGGACTATAGCACATATATTTGAAGATGGTATACGTAGACAGAAACACAATCTTGCATTGCATTTTCTTCATGGAGATTCTTAAAATATTTTCTAGTATGAAATGTTGGTCTTTGGCTCTGGATCAATAATCTGGTAACAAGTTTAGTTGGTTTTTGTTTAGTACATACCAATATTTTCATTTTTATAATTTTTCCTTGTACTGAAAGGCCAGTAACTTCACTGGACTATGTCTTGATGTTGATTATTCTAGGTCTATTTCCATAGGTGCAAATTATATTTTACACTTTTAATATGTAGTTTCAAGACTTTGTTTTTAATTTTAGCAATGCTTTTCTGATGATTCTAGATGTTTCTTTCTTTTCCATTTATTTGGTATTGATAAAAATATCGGAATACAGGTACCTATTTTATCATCATAAATATCAAGTCTCCTACTTTCTTTTAACATTCGCAAAGAAAGAATACCCCCCTTACGATTTCTAACTATCACAGAAATTTCTAACTGGAAACATTTTAAAAATGCAACTGCTGATAAAATAACTTTCTGAAAATTACTTTGATTCTCTTTTCACCAGTCTTTTTCCCTAATTAAATCGATAACCAGATCAAAGGGTATACTGAAACTAATATAATATAATTTGTACTATATGATATGACAACATATGACAGTGGTCACTGTAGAGTCATGGTTTTAATAACGAAGGGCAAACATACCCATCAAAGTGTGTCAGTGATTTTCAAAAGATATAGGGACACAGATTGTCATGGCTTTATTGGTTATGGTACCCAAATCACCATCCTACTCAAGGAAGAAATCCATGGAAGAAAAACAATGTTTACAAATTTATTTTCACAAATATTTAATTCCCCTCAAGCATATGCTTAAATGAGATGTATCTTAAAAAACACTCTCTTCATTAGATTTCATTACATTCTAATTTCTTAAAGATAGACCCAGATATGTAACAACTTCTAAATTTATTTTTTGTAAAATTTTGGGGTCATCAGTTCTGCCAATGCACTAAATTCCTGTGGGGCAGTTGAACAAAATCAGGATATTCATTTCATTATATAACTGGTGATATCATATATTTATATTTTGCCTGCTGAAGAAAAATTAGCCGTATGTGTTATAAAAGCATGATATCTCGAGAACTACCCCGAAGAAAACTCAGCACATTTTCATTTTCAGTGTGGTGTGGGAAGAATGAAAACATAAATATAGACTAAAGTTTCTCTACTGCTATTCTTGTGCATGTGACCATAACAAACCAAACAACAAAGAAATAAAATTACCAGGAAGAGTTCATCTTTATTTTCATACAACTATATATAATATTATGTGTTACATCCTCCACTCACTGAAATGTTTTCCATTCAAAATGCGGAGCTTTAAATTGAAAATGATTAAAACTTTTCTTTCTACAGGATTTGTAAACACAATTTTATAATCATTCTAACAATGCTTTAAAAGAATTATTTGTTTTCTGGCAGTGACAACAACATAATGTTTTCTTAGCACAAAGTACTTTCCATAATGATCATGTAAGAATGTAGAAAATAACTTGGCTTTGTTGTTATGTATAAACAAAGTTGGCACAATTTACTTCAACATCATTCTGCTATAATTATCTTTCTGGGTATAGAAACTCTTAAATTTAAAGAGGTTTTTTTTTTTTGAAAAGAGGATGGGATAAATAAAAAATAGTAAAATTATTCCATTTCAGCATGTATTTGCACATCCACAAAAATTGTAATTCATTCAAATTATCTAAGGGTTTTGAACTATTCAGTCCTGACTCAGGCTTAAGCTCTTAAAAACTGCTTTTAAATATTTGTGATATTTTGGTCAAATTTTAAGACATTTGATAAAATTTTAAATTATTTTATGCATAAACTTGTGTAGAATTTATAAAGTCATCACATTTTGTTTTTTATCTACTTTTAAAATTTGTATTATGAGACAATTTCAGATTTATAGGAAAGCTGAAAAAATATTACAAAGAATTTCCATGCATTTTTCATCTAAATTTCACAAAAACTACCATGTAATTATATTGTTTATTTATCAATCCATCTACTGATCTCTTATTATCTATTTGTAGGTTTATATATATGTGTACAAATATATGTATTTACACATATATATTTACGTATATAGCACATTATACACACGTGTGTATTTTTTCTGAATTTTTTAAAAGTGGCTTGTCTATCTAATGTCCCCTTTCTTCTGATCTCTTTATTATATATTTCTGTAAAATAAGGAAATTCTCTCATGTAAGCACAGTGCAATTATAAATATAAGGAAATTAATATTGATCCAATACAATTATCTCATCTACTGAGTATGTTATAATTTCTCCTAATTATTCCTCTAACTTACTTTATAAAACAAATACTGCTTGTCCAGAAACTGATACAGTATTATAGGTGCATTAGGCTATCATGTTTCTAGTTGCCTCTAAATCAGGTAGTTCATCCATCTTTTTTATCACTGGGGTATTTTCAAAAGTACAGACCATTTACTTTGTAGAATATCCCTCAGGTTGGATTTATCTGGTACAGATTGTAGATTTGGGGAAGGAATACACCAGAAATGACATGGTGTTTTTAGCATATCAGAAAATATACATGGCTATTAGTCCCATGTATGAGACGTTAATTTGGATCACTTGACTAAAGTGATGTCTGCCATGATAGAACACTATCGAAACTTTCAAAATTTGCACTGTCCAATTTGAAGATTTACCATAAAGTTACACTTAAGACAATGATACTGGTATACAGACAAGTCTATAGAACAATGGAACAGGACAGATATTAGAAATACAAACTCACCCTGATGCTCAAGTGTTTTCATCTAAGGTTCCAAACCAATTGATTAGAGCAAAGACAGTCCTTAAAAAATACTTTGGAGGGTCGCCTGGGTGGCTCAGTCAGTTGAGCGACCGACTTTGGCTCAGGTCATGATCTCACGGTTTGTGAGTTCGAGCCCTGCGTCGGGCTCTGTGCTGACGGCTCAGACCCTGGAGCCTGCTTCTGATTCTGTGTTTCCTTCTCTCTCTGTCCCTCCCCCACTCATGCTCTGTCTCTCTCTGTCTCAGAAATAAATAAACATTAATTTTTTTTTTAAATGCTTTGGATAGCTATATGAAAATTTTAATTAATTAACAAATTTCAAAAGCTAGACACTTCATACCACACCAAAATATAATTCAAAAAAATCACATCAAAATATAATTCAAAATAAATCACAGATGCACCTAAACAGATGCATTAAAATTTTGAATTAAAAAATAGGAGGCTACAATATTTCTGTTCTTGATTTAGGCAAAGATTTGTAGATATGACTTCAAGAATACAATATATACTGGAAAATTTGATAAATTGGACTTTATAAAAATTAAATAATTTGGTCCCTTAAAACACACAAATTCAAAATTGAAAAGTCCTAGATGAGAGAAAATATATGCAAATTATATTAAAGGACTTGCATTCTGAATATATACAGAGCACAAAAACTATATAAATAAGACCAAGAACACATATAAAAATGCACTCAAGAGTTAAAAGACATTTCCAACAAAAAAACACATGAATAGCGGCTGAATAGAGGAAAAGATGATCAGCATTGTGTATCATTAAAAATATGCAAATCTGGGGCACCTGGGTGGTTCACTCGGTTAGGTTAAGCATCCGACTTCGCTCAGGTCATGATTTCACAGTTTGTGAGTTCGAGCCCCGCGATGGGCTCTGTGCTGACAGCTCAGAGCCTGGATCCTGCTTCTGATTCTCTCTCTCTCTCTCTGTCTCTCTCTCTCTGCCCCTTTCCTACTCGTACTCTGTCTCCCTCTCTCAAAAATAAATAAACATTAAAAAAAATAAGAAAATCAAAACCACACTGAGGTATCCCATCATATTTCTTAGGATGGCCATGATCCAAAAGGAAGAGAGTGCCAAATATGGGTGTGAATGTGAAGAAACCGGAACCTTCGTTTATTTTTGGTGTGATTGCAAATGGTATGGTCTTCACGGAAACAGTTGGGAAGCTTCTTAAGATAGCAAACTGAAATTTAACATACCACCAAGGAATTCGATTCCTGGGTGGCTAGACAAGAGACATGAAAACATGATAGATCTACGCACAGATCTGCACACTCATGTTTAAAGTAGCAGTTTTGATAATTACCCAAAGTGAGAGAATTGCAAACGCCCATTAACTAACCAGAGGAAGGATAAACAAAATGAGTTCTATTCATAGGTGGATGTTCTGCCAGAAGAATTGTAGAGACAGAAAGCTTAGAGAGCAGGAAGGAGCGGAACCAGCAACGAGGAAAATCTCTTCTGGAACTGAGAATCAAAGTCATCTCCTACAAAACAGGCAATTAAACTAAGAGAAAAGCCACCCCAGGAAGGAAGAATAAGAGGAGAAGATGGAAGCAGAGTGATGGGATTAGTGTAAATGCCACTTCAGAATCTTGCAAATATTTCTTATAAATAAAAAGCACTAAAAACAGGGGTGCCTGGGAGGTTCAGTCGGTGGAGCAAGCAACTTGTGATCCCGAGGTTGTGAGTTCAAGCCCCACACTGGGTGTAGAGATTACTAAAAAAATAAATAAATAAACTTTAAAAAAAATAGCAAGAATGACAGACATTCTGAACAATTAAAACATTTATTTTTATCAACATACTATTTTCACTTTTTTTAAAGAAAATTGTCAATATAGTCCTTAATAAATTTATATAAATATTTGTAATAGTTCAAAATTAAACAAATCAGGTATCAATAAAATTTTATTAAAAATAGAAGCGAACAACCTAGTTTTATACAATAAACACAGGAAGATGGCACCTTTGTTTTTAGTAGTAAATTGAAGGAAGTATAAGAGAAAAAAGTGTATTTATTTCAATAAAATCATTTGAATGACTATGCATTGGTAGGATCAAAAGAAAATCATCTAATTAAATACTGAAAATGAAACCTTTTTTTGAACTTAACCACACATTTGGGATATAAAGAAAAAGTCAAGAAGATCAACATTCAATAAGAACTTCTCGCACAGAAAGAAATTATCTTAATTATAGTTAATGGCATTATTAATAGCTGATACAATGAACTTTTGCTATATTAAACATAGCTGGATAATCCTATTTCCATCAAAGCTTAGCTTCTAAAAACGAAACAGAATACAGTCAGACATTAATGGTTTTTCAAGTTTGAATTTCTGTCCTTTTTGAAAAATAAGGAACAAAATTAATGTTCCTTAATATGAGAATAAGTGAATAATACTAGCTTGTGAGATTTCTGAAATTTAACAAAATATATTTCTATTGGCAATTATCTACTTTACTACAGGAGAAATTTTAATGACTAGAATAACCCCATTGAAACACTATACTTACAAAATATGTTGTGGAAAGTTAGCAAATAGATTGAGGGTATATAGATTATTTCAACCATACCACATAATATGACATACCATTTAATAGTTTGGAATAATCTAACTTTGATGTAATTTTCTCAGTTGGCACACTTATACAAAACAATATATTGGGTGCTTTTGGGGGGTAAAAAATTAAAATGTAAGACTAACAAGGCCCGATTGTCTTTTTTTTCTTTTGCTTTAAAAACATGGGATAATTCTATTTATCATCCTGAACACTGCTCCTAGATCTTTATTTTAATTTCCATTATTAAATTTTATATTAACTTTAGTAAATAATGATAGATCATGGGCTAAAGTCTGAAACTGTATGTACTTACTTTATTTTTTTTTTGATTTTTTTAATGCTTATTTATTTTTGAGAGAGAGAGAGAGAGAGAGAGAGAGAGAGACAGAGCGTAAGCAGGGGAGGGGCAGAGAGAGAGGGAGACACAGAATGGGAAGCAGGCTCCAGGCTCTGAGCTGTCAGTACAGAGCCTGACATGGGGCTCGAACTCACTGTGAGATCACGACCTGAGCTGAAGTCAGACGCTTAACCGACTGAGCCCCCCAGGAGTCCCTGTATGTACTTATTTTAAAAAGAAGAAAACAAATTGCAAAAGACCATACCTAACTACCCTTTAAAACAAATTCCTTTTGACCCAGCACACGTATAACTGTAAGATATCAGTGTCCCACGCTGAGGACACACATCTCTGTGTAAAGAAACAAGAAAGCACTGTATAAGGCCATTTATATGTTCATATTATACTGTGTCAAACCACAGGAAAATTTCATGAGGAATAATGTATATTTATTATTTGGTATCATTTTTCAGGCTGGGAAAATGCATTAAAAAATTTTCCTTAATCACGTCTAAAAATGTATGTCTAATGAATATAGCAATTCATGTTGAAGTGAGTCATAAATACGTGGTGAGATTTAGAAGCAATTAACAATCATTTGCCATGTATCACAAATTAGCCATTACATGCCACAAGAAGACAAGAAAAGTACACATGATTATTTTGGTGACATAAAGATTCAGGATACATTTCAGGGATTTTAGTGTGAAACAAAAAAAGAAACAGTATTTGTTTTTACTTATCTAAATACAAATGTAACCATTTTTAAATGTTCAATGTGGTGATGAGATGTCAGATGTGAATTCTGGTTTAAGACTAAAGATTACTATGTGTTGGGGGCAGTAAAAGGAAGTCTGAGACGATCATCCTAGTGAACAATCATCTGGTATTATAGTTCCTTGAAACATAACTGAAGACAAATTAAAAATGAAGCCAAAAATGATCTATTAATCTATTAATTGAACATATTAACTTCTCCTTAGCAAACAAAGAAGAGATTGATTTCTCTAAACAATAATATGACTTTCTTTAAAGGAAAAAATATTTTTCATAATTTATTTGCCCTAATTATTATGCATGTATGTGCTTGTGTAATTTTACAGAAGGCGGTTGGCCAAATGTGATAAGGAGAAGTCACATGTCTTTTTAAAATTTATCTCTATAGGGGCTCCTGTGTGGCTCAGTTAGTTAAGCATCGACTTCATTTCAGGTCATGGTCTCATGGTCTGTGGGTTCAACCCCATGTGGGGCTCTGTGCTGACAGCTCAGAGCCTGAAGCCTGCTTCAGATTCTTTGTCTCCTTCTCTCTCTGACCCTCCCCTGCTTCTGCTCTGTCTCTCTCTCAAAAATAAATGAACATTAAAAAAAAATTTTAAATAAATTTTATCTCTATAAAAACACTGAAAAATACCTTTAAGCTTTTATGTCTGTTTTCCTAACAGCACAAAGGACATTAAGGTGATCAACAATGTGATTTCTAATGTTATTTGTAGAGATTTCTAAGATTATATTAATCTGATTATTTCCAATAAAATTAATCCACTGACATCTGTTGACAGTTTTTATATTTCTTTGCTAATAATTTTAATTAATCCTTGCATTTACTGATTCATTAATTCATCAAACACAAATTTAGTGCATAATTTCATACTAAATATTGCGTTAAACAACGTGGAAACAAACATGAGCTGGATGGAAACAGGCCCGAAATGCACCTAGCTAGATAGAGTAAAGGAAGAATTCCTTCTTGAACTCAGAGGTGAAAAACAGGTAGGAAAGAAAAAAAAAACAGAGCTGGTAGGGTTTTTTCTTAGAAAGAAAACCTAAGCTTTCATTGCATATCAAATCCAGAAATCGATAATTAATCAAACACTTTTACGAACTAGACTATAAGTATGCAGTCTTATAACAGATTTAAACAAATGCTTCTCTCCAAATAAAAACAAGTGTGTTTCTTTTTCATAATGATTATTTATTTATTTTCAGAGAGAGAGCACATGCATGAGTGGGGGAGGGGCAGAGAGAGAGAGAGAGAGAGAGAGAGAGAGAGAGAGAATCCCAAGCAGGCTCCACCCCATCAGCACAGAGCTTGATGGGAGGCTTGAACTCATGAACCTATGACATCATGACTCCAGCAGAAATCAACAGAGGGTTAACCAATTAAGCCACCCAGGTGCCCCAAAAGTGCATTTCTTAATGTTCTTTTAAATAACAAAGACATTAATCTCAGATTCATTAAAAAGTCAATGTGAATACATTATCTCGTATTCTATACTGTCTGTAATCTGAAAATAAAAGACTTTTACTATGTGACCTTATTCATTAAAGCACACCTACGATAAGCTTCAAATATTAATACATTAGAAGCAACATTATTGAAGTTGATTTATGCCATGCTATGCGCTGTCTTCTCTTGCTCATATAAAACAATGAAATACAATACTTTCTGATATGCTAATGAATGATTGCAACAGGTTAGAAGTGATTCAATCAGGTAACAGGATTGAGCTATAAAAATTGGGCTCTATACGAGATCCAGTTCTGACTCAGTCTTAGGGTGATGAGATCACTCTCATCTCCCCACATTATAGCAGAACAATATATCACCATAGAAAGTGGTAGAAACTGGCACCTACCCATGTCCTTATAGATTATAATTTGTCAATTTTAGAGCTGACTGTACATGATAGTGTGTATGCACAGTCTCTGATTCCTTCATAGGCTGGATAGTTTCAACAGCGCTGAATCATTTTTCTCTACATTTTCCTTTAGCAACATACCTATAATCCCCATAAAACAGAAATAGTGCCCAGCCAATCTTTATTCATCATAAGCCTTCAAATTTCTCAGTGAATAATATTCCCCAAACTCAACATTTTGATACCAAAAATACATAATTTAGAGAGAAATAATTAGATTTTGCTAGTGTATTCAAGTAGAAAATTGAAATTTTGAGAATTTACTCATAAAAAGTATTTATTTTACTTGTTTTAAAAATCAAAAATGAAAAGACTTCAAACCAAATAATGAAATAGTCCTATTTATGAGAAAAATAAGAAACTTGAAACATTTTTATACGCAAAGCTGAACAAATTTTGTCAATTATACATTAGTGTTTGATGATTCAAGCAATGATTGATTAATACTCATTTGGTTAGGAAAAATCTCAGTACTTTCATTAATAGCAAATATATTCAGTAGAATGATAGACACGAATTTTGCGTCTTCTGGTACACACTTCTCATCCAAATTTTGTACTCGTTAAAGTATTTGTAGCATTGAAATTTAGCATGTAGAATATAAAAAGAAACTTTGAAAGTTAACTAATGGGCATTAGAGTTATAATTTTTCCCTGGTTTAAATAAAAATATTCATGGAAAATGTTTTCCAATTTGTTAAAAAATGATCCATTACAATATAGTTCATATGCGTTTTCTAACGTGTACAGTTGTAGTTGTGCCTTAGCTAATTATTTAGGTCATTTGTTTTTCTTTAATTTTTGTTTCAGGTAAGTATGACAGGACAATGTGCCAATTATCTTTCCACATAAGTATAACCAAAAGGGCATATATATTTGTCGGGATCAGTTTTCTCCTTTTATCTTTAACATCTTTATTTTTTAATTATAGAATGTTTATAATATGAAAGTTGGTAACAAAACCAACAAGAGATATTTCTTGTAACGAGGCTAATGAACAAAATATTGCATTGCACACTGTTAAAATGTGTTCATTTTGTTCAACTGCATATGGCAATGTAGACAATATCTCTACATTTGTATCACTGTGTATTTTCATTCTTTGCTTCCGGTAAATTTATGCTTACATGCGCGTTACCCTCCAGAAGCACATTCTTTTTAAATTGTAGAGAAAACATTTTTAAAAAAAACGTTATAGAGATTCACAATCTCCTATACTGCAAAAGCTTATGGGTGGTAAGTGCAACTTCCAGAACGATTGAAGAAAGCAGAAATTCTCCTAAAACAAGCATGAAACTAAAGACAATCGTCAAAAACAATTACTTCTGGAAACTAATTAGAATCATACTTTGCGATGAGAAGGCTTTATTCAAAAAGACTACTGAACCCTAATAGGAACGACAGAAGTCCGATATTTTAGTGGAAGAATGCTTCCATTTCAACCCTACCTCCAACTCTATTACAGTTATTCTTACTGCCGGGCCTTCTGATTTGATGTAGAGCAAGAGTACAATGCATAGAAAATTGTACTGAGAAGTGCTATGAAAAACAAAACAGAAGGGGCGCCTGGGTGGCTCAGTCAGTTGGGCATCTGACCTCAGCGCAGGTGATCTCTTGGTTAGTGGGTTTGAGCCCCACCTCCGGCTCTGTGCTGACAGCTCAGAGCCTGGAGCCTGCTTCGGATTCTGCGTCTCCCTGGCTCTGTGCCCCTCCCCCCCACTCGTGCTGTCTCTGTCTCTGTCTCAAAAATAAATAAATATAAACAAAATATTTAAGAAAAAAAAAAAAAAGAAGTCTCCAAAAAGATCCCAAACCATTTAGGAAAGTCAACACACAGCTAGCCTGAGATGGTGATACTGATTGAGAGCAGCCAAAACCTGGAAGAAAGACCAGAAATTTTAGCAAACACGGGAGAGCGAAATGCTCATGATGGACGTTAATGAGATTCATGTATCCCCGGTGTAGAAGGCAGCTCGTTTCTGAGTATTTGTTCAGGCTCAGGAGAAAGCCAGAGGATCTTGGTTACCTACTCATCTCAAAGGAGCATGAGACCTTGATTAAGCAAAAAGAATCTGCAGCAGACTCGCTAAGCACCTGAACTTTGAATGTGGCCCCGAACCACAAAAAGATCTAACAGCAAAGAATAAACCCTGACTGACCCAGTATTAAAGCCTAACCTTTGCATCCATTTCACTGGAGATCACATTTGACCAAAAGCGTATTATCTTATAAAATGTGGAGGATCGGGTCTTCGTTATAACAGTAAGCGTATTTCTCCAATTTGCTTCAATCTGCAAATCCAGAAGAAAATTAGGAAAGAAAAAAAATACACACATGTCTTCAAATTAGTAGCAACATGAATTGAGAAAGCATATCCACAGTTATGTACCTCTGGATCTATGTCACTTATATTTTTCTTTCTGGACTAAAAGGGCAAGTTCTGAACCACAATCAACTGCTTGATGATAGGCATCAATCCGTCACCCGTGAGGGTGGTCGGTGAACTCTTCTCCTGGGTTAAAATTAGGGAAGATAATAAGACTGATAACATCCTTAGCCTGGCTGCTTTGACACAGGCACTGACCCTTCTCCCTTCCCAGCAAAGGAAAAGTGCTTGCCAGGTTAGTAGTTGACTAAAGGAATGAGGACTTTTCTCATAATAAATGACAAATTCCACTAGTAAAGTTAGATTAACTTATATTAAACTAATGTAATAGGCGATATATATAGGACCAAAAATTCGAACAAGTAGTTGTTAGGGAAACTTAGAAAAGTCCCTGAAGTGAGCAATATGCTTTGACTCTGCTTAACGCTCAGTCACCGGCTGGACCCTACAGCGTAATGAATAAAATATAATCCTGTATAAATGTTCATTATATTATGATTTCGTGCACATTCTTTTGTCTGCCTTTCTTCTCCTGGCTGCCAATAAGTGCTCTTATTTCCTTCAAAGAATAGCAGGTGTTCTGTCCCATTTTCATAAGGTGAGACACTGTGGAATGTGTGAATAAAAATAAAGGATTTATCAGAGTGCTTGTAAGATTATTTAAAATGTATCTTATCATGTAATTCAACTTCCTGAGCTCATTACTGATCATACTTTTCATAAAAATTCACTAAGAGACTGGGAAAGAAACTTTAGTTGCTAACGTAAGACATCTCCTAGCTTTAGAAATAATTAAATAGCAAAATATATCCTAGGTAACCATCCATATTCTTTTAGAATAAGACTTTTCTCCCATCCTTCCTTATATGAAAATCTTCTTTGCTTGATGCTAGTAGAGCATGAAGGGAAAAAATCATGCCCAGTTTGTATTTCAGTACACTTAGCTAAGGAAAAAAAAAGCATTCAGTTTAGGGTCTTCCCCCATCTATCCATATGGTGGCATATAAATCTTTAACACTGGAAGGAAAAAAAAAAAAAACTACTGTTTCACCCATAAAATAAGCAAAATAACAAAATAATACCTGCCAATCAGTCTCATGAATGTGCTAATTTGCTGAGACAGTGAAAAATGAATAACGATGTCACTTTGTAAATTTCATCAATCTAGGCTATGCTACAGAAAGGTCTTGAGTAGGCAGAAAGATTCTACAGAAAGGTCCTACAGTTGATCGACTGTTCAAGAAACTATGGGACATCCCGACCCTGCCATGCTACTCGTCTGAAATAGGGAGGGACCAATTAGTAGGTACACTTTTGAATTTCAGAGGAATTATGCTGAGTAAGAGAGAAAATCTCCATTACACCCTGCAATCTGCTTGAAAATATTATAATGGCAATTTTCTAAGATGGGAGAACAGACTAAGATGAAGCAAGGATGTGGCTATAAGGCTATACGATGGCAGGTGTACACGATCCACGTGATAAAACTGTTCTGGACCTTGTGGTAAACATACATGGAGCTAAAGACACACACAAAGGCATAAATGCATGGGAGACCGGCGACATCTGAATGAAATCGGTGAAGCCTGTCAAAATCAGTTTCCTAGTGGTCATATTGCACGATAGTTATGGTAGATGCAACCATTGCAGGAAACTCAGTAAGGAGCGTATGGCCTCTAGGCAATCTCTGTATTATTTCTTACAAGTGCATGAAAATATGCAATTGCTTTAAAATGATTGTTTGCGATCCAGACTTCAACCGATTTGTCTGAAGAGTTAAATGATCTAAAACAAATTTCTTCAAAAATCATCAGCACATGCCATTCTAATATTTATATACTCAGAAATAATTTATCAGTCTCAATATCAATAAAATGCAGTACTGTAAGTTAACAGGAACAGTGACAGCAGCAGAGACATTATTCTCAAAATTAAAAATTGTCAAAAATCATTTCTTGTGATCTTATATTTGCCCAGAATGACTGATGTCCCTTTCAATGATACCTATTGAAAATGAAAAAAAGAAAGAAAATGTCGTGAATATGAAACTATATGAAAGAATATGAAAGACGTATATAAAAATTCAACTGCATTTCTAAGAAAGTAATGAACAATTGGAACTAAAGTTTAAAAAAATACCCATTCCAATAGCATCAAAATACAAATTAATTAGGAATATATTTAACTAAATATAACTGCTGACAAAATAAAGCAAAATTTAACTGCTGATGCTGTTCAACTATTGCTAAAATAAATGGACACGTATTCCATGTGTACTAATCAGAATTAATATTGTTATTAATGCTCCAAAAATGGATCTATATATTCTATATATTCTCAATCAATAAGGACAGTGTAGTTTTGATTTAAAGGATATATACATATACACACATATAACTAAATAGGATAGGAAGGCCAGAAATAAACACACATATACCGATTTTTAACAAAAATACTGATGCCCTTCAGTGACAATGAATACTTGTTTCAACCAACACTGATGAAATAAAAACAGAATATCTTTATTAAGAAAATACTCTCCATCACATGTCATTAAATTATCTTGAAATTGCTCATAGGTGTAAATTTCAAAGCTAACAGAATAAGTCTTATTAAAATATAGTACAAGAAGTTTTGATCTTGGGTTACATAAACATTTCTTCATATGTCAAACAAAGCATAACAATTGCTAAATTTGACTTTATAATAATTTAAAACTTTTGCTAACTTCCAGCTGTAAGATGAATGATTTCTGGGGATATAATACATAGCACGGTGACTATAATGAATAATAATGTATTATAAACTTGAAAGTTTTAAGACGAAGGGTAAAAAAAAAAAAAGCTTGGCCATTGGGGATTAAGAAAAAATAACTTTTGCTAATGAACAAACAGGTTGCTGGAGGGGAGGCACATGAGGGGATGGGCTAAATGAGTGATGGGCATTAAGGAGGGCACTTGTTGGGATGAGCACTGGAGGTTACACATAAGCGATGAAACCATTAGCATACTGTATGTTAACTTGAATTTAAATAAATATATTTTTGTAATGGCAAGCTTTGGGCTAGAATGAAATATTTGTAAAATATATATGTGCCAAAGGTGTTGTATCTATAATGTATAAAGAACTCATCAATTTGTCAAAATTATAAGAAGACAACTTAATTAAAGTGAGCAAAAGATTGAACAGACAGGTCATCAAAATAATACAAATTATGAATACCCACATGAAAAATTGCTTGTCACCATTTGTCATCAGAGAGATGCAAATTGAACCCTCAATAAAATATTTAAAACAAATTCACAGAAAAGGTGTTCAGACTTATGGTTACACAGAGATGGGGGTTCGAGGGAGGGGGGATGGAAGGAAGGGGGTCAAAGGTACAAACTTCCAGTTGTAAGATAATTCATAGAGCTGTAATGAACATGCTCAGTATAGCTTAACACTGATGTATGATGTATCGGAACACTGCTAAGAGTAAATCCTAAGAGTTCTCATCACTAGGAGACTTTTCTTCAGTTGTTTTTCTTTCCTTCTCTCTTTTACTTTTATTATATCTATATGAAAAGATTGATGTTAGCTAAACCTGTTTGGTAGTCATGTCACAGCATCTCTGAATCAAACCATCATGCTGTCTGCCTTAAATTTATACAGTGACATGTGTCAATTATTTCTCAGTAAAACCGGGGGGAAAAGCAGACTATCGATATGGCTAAAATGTTAAAAGTCAGGCAATACCACTTTTAACAAGGATATTGAACAACTAGACTCTCATACACCTGATAGGAAACAAATTTTTACAGTGATAAGATACAAATGTTTACAGCCACCTTGAAAAAATGTAGCTATTTCTTAACAAGTGAAATAAACACTTTCCATATTCCCATGCTTATCCCATTCCATTTTATCAAAAGAAATAAAATGCATGTTCTCTCCTATAATCATAAATGTAACACAAAAGTTAATTCATAATAACCCAGAGTATACACAACATTTTTGCCTATCATCTCTTTTTTATTGAAGTATAATTAACAAAGTGTTACATTAGTTTCAAAGATAGTCTGTTCAAGAAATAAACAGATTGTAGTGCAAGCATATAATGATAAACTACTCAGTGGTAAAAAGAAAATAACTAATGATAAAAAATAACATGGATAAATGTCACAAGAATGTGGTAAATGAAAGAAATTAGACACAGAAGACAACATTCTATATAATTTCATTTATGCAACATTTTCCATACACACACACACACACACACACACACACACACACACACACACAGGCTACAGCTCTAGGAAGAAATGATCACTGGTTGCCAGAGTCAGGGTTTGGGGATGATCTAGAATTCAAAAAATACATGAGGAAACATTTGGCATAACAGAATCACTCTATATTATGACTGTGGTGGGGGCTACCTCCCTGTACATATGCCTCAAACTTTATTGTACTGTACATTAAAAATTGATGAACACACACACACAGAAAGTTCAAATACAAAATCATTAACTTATCCCAGGCTGTCTAAATGGCAGTGATACAGCATTAACATTTCGGCTTCTAGGGTGCCCTTAAAAGCACATGGTCTCAAATGCCATGAGAACTCTCCGGATAGGAAAAAAAAAAAAAAAAAGAAAGAAAAAAAAATCTAAATATCTCAAAGACATGCCTCTTCAATCCATCTCTATCTAAAACCATAAGCTTCTTAGAATTTTAGGGTTGGTACCCCTCAATAGTCTTACAAGGAATCTCAAGGCACAGACAGGCTTATCTTAATGATGTATGTGGGTTTGTCTTTATCTACAGGACTGGGTATTTCTTACGGAAAAGAAAGAATGAGTCAGAGTCGTCCCCAAAGACACAGATGGCAAAAGCCTGAGGGAACGATGAACACAGGGAGTAGGATTAAACCCTAATTAAGGAATTGACAATGTGTACATATTTTTTTTTGAATTTCTCTGAATCAGTGACTGCTTAGTTTACTGCTTTGTGAACTGTGAACAGAAGTATCCATACTGATTATCCTCGACTTGATCCAATATTGTATGTTGAGTGTGTGGACTGGCTAACTTGTCTCATTCGTTCGTAGCCTCATTCTTATCTGGGTTTTATTTAGGTGTCATCCTTTTAGAACAGAGACTGAGTCTGATTCCAGGTTGCTGAGATTTCTGTTGGTGTTTTTGTAGGCATGACTGCATTTGGGAGGAATGTAAGTGAAATTAACATTCATCAGAATAGAAAATATCAGTGGTGACCTTGAGGAAGTTTCAGGAAGAATTTTAGAAAGTTTGTTGCCATCAAGAGAATCAACTCATGAGAGAAAATGTATAACTTATGTAACAAAGTCACTTTGTGGAGCACCTGAGTGGCTCAGTTTGTTGAGCGCCCAGCTTGGGCTTGGGTCATGATCTCACAGTTAGTGAGTTCGAGCCCCACGTTGGGCTCTGTGCTGACAGCTGGGAGCCTGCAGCCTGCTTCAGATTCTGCATCTCCCTCTCTCTCTGCCCCTCACCCATTCATGCTCTGTCTCTCTGTCTCTCTTTCAAAAATAAATAAACTTTAAAAAATATTTTTAAAAAATTTGCTTCGACTTTGCCTGCTCAAGCAAGCTACTGGGAACTGGAAATGTGTCGCTTCCTCTGTTGACTTTTTTTATCAATTATTACGTAAACTACCTGCTTGACTCACTAGCTCCCCTGCCTGAGAGAAGTAGCAGGACAGTGTAATGGGATTCCATTGGCTTGTCATCAAGAAAGTTATTGCTAATAGTGGTCCCTCTGTCCAGAAGACAAGTGTCCTCTCTCCATTGGGAGGTACAGCCATGGATGCATATTAGAAGAGGAGTATGGAATCAACACGTTACATTTTTCTGTGTCTAAACACCAGTGGCTTTTGGGAAAATATTTCCCCAGAGTGTGCTATGTGAATTCGAGAGCAAAAGTAGTGGCTAAACTCTTAAATGCTGTAACCCAAATGACTAGATTCAAATCCTAGTTCTGCCACATCCTAGAAGTGTAACCTCAGGGTAACTCATTCATCCAGAATAAACCTCTGCTTCTTGATCTATAAAGTGGAACTAAAAATAAACCTACATCATAGGGTCATAATATATTTAGAAAATTCACTTAAAATGGTTAGCACATTACCTGAAGTATAGCAGGGCTCAATATAAATAAGGTGTTATCAATACCATGGAAGACAAAATATGTCATATAGTAGGCACCTAATAGTTCTTTTTAATCTTATTAGAATAATTTTTAAAACATAAAGAAGAGAATTATAGAAATAAAAAGAGTAGCGAATGATATGGGCCAAAATATATATTAAATGCATATCCTATGTGACATACTACCAGTTTTGCTATGTATATGTTATTATAGTACCAACATTTTATACATCAAAAAAAAAGTCAACACATAAAACGATTATTGTTAAGGACTTAACATTGAAGAAAAATTCAAGTAAAGTAAATGAAGTTACTATAAAAATCTACACAGGAATTGACTTTTATAGTTATTCTACATGTAAATATATCTGTAATATAGCAGTATTCTCTTAAATTTTATGAAACCTTATAAAAGTATTTAATATTTACAGGAAATATGAAACTTCTTGATAGCTATTCATCCAGTATGTACTGTTTATCCTTGGATCTTTTCAGTAGTTTAGATAGAAAAGAACAATTTGACAGCAATTGATGCTTTATATGTTAGAATTTTTAGCTAAATTCTTGGGCCCCAGTAGTATTGAGAGACAGGCCAGGGGTAATGATCTGGGCAAATTGAAAAGTGTGATAGTGATTAGGCAAATAAAGAAAGATATCACTGCTCAGCATGAATCATTACCAAACCATTTGATAATGTTCCCAGGCATTACCCACTGACAGACTTTTATCAATGGCTAATTAGAGGAGTCCAAATAAAGGAACAAACAGAGCTCCTAATTGGACCAATACGATAATCATCTGTTTTCAGAAGGAAACAGATATAAAATACTTAATAAAATTGGAAATACGCGTTAATATATTTTTAATAATAAAGATACCTGTGTGGAAATGTTACAAGGAATTAGAAAAGTGTGTAACACTTTGTAACTTCAGGATTTGAAATGAGAACCACTACTGTCTGCTCATCCGTCGAGGTATGCCTTTGGTTTTATTTCATTCTTCACAGTTGTTCTAGATAACCTAGCCATCATCATTACCTCTACTGTCCAAAAGGAAAAAAATAGCCATAGCTTTGTCTCTTGATCCCTCAGGCAGTGAGCTGTAAAATAACAGTAGCCACAGGACCAAAGTATAGAATGATGCACCATAATGGAGAAAATTAAACATTACAGCTTCCAGAATAACGAATGAGATTCTTACTTAAGTACATATTTGGCATATCAAATAGATTAGTGTGCTAAGGCAGTATTTCTGGACCATCTTTCAGATACCACCTAATATCAACCAAATCTGATTTTTAGAACTTTACCAAACAGCCAAATTAGTCAGTATGCATTTGTCACCACAGGTAATTATGTTTATGAACATATCTGACACATTTGCAACCGATGTCTTTCTCCGCTTCCGATGTGGACAAAGTAGAGACAAGAGTTACTGCTCAAGCTTTTCCAAAACTCAAGTGACCAGAGGCTACAACAGATTAAAGAGAAAAATCACAACAGAGAAACAGAGGGAAATGAAGGAAAGTAGGAAGAGAAATAGAGAGGAGGCTCCTTGCAAGAACAAAACAGAGGTCATAATCAAGATCTGAAAATATTAAAAAGATATTAAAAGTATTAAAAGTCCACTATGCACACTCTAAACTAACAGTTGCAGAAAGATAGATGAGATTGATCAATTCCCCAAAGACACAGATGTCACAACTCGGTGAGATGACCCTAAAACTCTACATTCATCCAAGCACTTTAAAGAGGAAAGCCTCCTTACAAAAACAAAAACAAACAAACAAACAACAACAACACAATCTCGATTCTCAAATAGCTTCCAGGTGAATATCTAAGAGTTATAGAGAAACAATACCATTTCAATTCAAATTCTTTGAGCAAATAGAAAGAAAACTATTAGATAATAGAAGAGAGGGGAAGATGTCCCAACAGTTGTATAAGGCCAGCAATATCCTGATACAAAATGATATGTGTACAAGGTGTTTCACTGTTTTTTTTTTTTTTTTTTTTTTTTATGAAAGAGACTGGGAAAACCTCAGATGTCTATGTATCGGGACATGGTGCATAAAAGACGATATACCATATAATGGAATACTTCGAAATCATACAAGCAAAATGAGAAGCTTTCTATGTATTATACTTACTCTGCACAATTGTATGACATTTAAAGAGCCCCACGCTTGTTAATGCAAGAAGTAAGAATTGGAATGATGCGAATATTTACGCGATAACATGGAAAAAAATAAAAATATATACCCATGCTTGTTTGTGCTTGCCATTTTGAAAGAAACACTGGAACAAATGACCAGAAACCAATAAAGTTTATTTCTTCAGTGGAAAGAGGATAAGATAATGTTGGGTTAGTCATAACAAACTTAGCTGAGCAAGTGATATGCAAGCTAGGATTTGGAGCATTTGTAGCAACTTGCCAGTCGGAAAGAAACAGGGAGAGTTCTTCCAGAATAAGGCTACAACATTTCCAAGAGAATGTAGGCTGAGGAATTTGGCACTGATAAAAGCCCAGTGTGGTGGATACTTACAGATCCAGGAGAAGAGAAGGTCAGGATGTGGCGGGGAATTCCAGCCTGCTTAAAATTGAAAACCCTGTAATCAGCCGTAGTATATCCATAATTCCCTTGCAGAGTGACATCATTCCTTTCCCAAGAATAAAATGATGGCATTGTAATTAATCTTATGATGCTAGAGAAGATAGCATGATGATTTTATTAAGCTCTTTGAAGTTTTAAGAAGAACAAATGAGCGTATTCTTATGGCACTGAAAAGTCCTGATACCAGGGACGAATCATTGACCTCCATGGATACAACAGAAAGATCAATTCTTTGAAAGGAGGACAACAAATCTTCGTTTTTGAAGAATGTTCAGACCGGCAATGTTCAAACTGGGAGTCCATTTGGCCCTGTAGTTTCATCTCACCAGTAAAGATACTAAAACAAAGAGGCAATTATTTGCTCAAAGTTCTAGCTTCAGAACTGGAGCAAGAACATGCCATGTCCAATATGAGTCTACTGCTCTTTGCTCTAAAACATTCCTAATTTTAAGCAAGTAGTTAGAAATTTTGTAAAAACACATAGCCAATAAGCCTCTAGTCCTTTAGGCACCATGTAGATCCACATATAAAGTGTAAACAAAAGATATTTTTAAAAAATCAATTATTTTAAATTTAACCAAAGTCAAATTTGCTCATGTTTAGACAGAGCTTTATTCTCTAGTATATATATGCAGGTTGTCTCACTAAAGAATACACGGTCAGATGACAACATCCCTTCCCCAGGCATTGAATAATGAAGAGTCATCTATTTTTTGGCATGTATAGTTTCCATATGAATTTCAGAAGTCAAAACCTGAAATATCCTTTTCATGAGTACAAAAAATGTAACATATGAACATATTTAGAATAGCTTTTATAAAATGCTATATATCTTTTTAATTTTTTTAAATATTTTTTTAAGTTTATGTTGAGGGAGTGAGAGAAAGAGAGCAAGCAGAGGAGGGGCAGAGAGAGAGAGAGAGAGAGAGAGAGAGAGAGACAGAGAGATAGGCTCCACACTGTCAGCACAGAGCCTGACGTGGGGCTTGATCCCATGAACTGTAAGATCATGACCTGAGTGGAGATCAAGAGTTGGTTGCTTAGCCAACTCAGCCACCCAGGTACCCCTAAAGTACCATATTTTTAATCAGTGGAATAAATGGTTGACATCTGAGATTTAACTTGATGCACCCTACATTACATCAGTTACGATTTATGACTATTAGAGAAAAAAATAACATTAAGACAAAAACCAACTGTACTTGAGTTTAGTTGATAAAGCTTTCATTTTAATGGGGATTTTTTTAGTTCTAAAATGCTTTAAAGAGTATTTTCAAAGTTTTTAAAAAATGTATGGTTTAAAAGTTTTACAAATATGTAACAATTATGCTTCTGTATTTATTTGATGCTTGAGTATATTAATGCAAATCTCACTAATTAGTGGAGATGCTAAAAAACTTTTATCATTGATTATAAAGCTGTATGGCAGTCAGGTCACTTTTAAGAGAATTCAAATATGTGCACAGAGTTCCAAATGACACATGATGATATGAATTGTAAAAGCTTTATTGTCATTTTTTTTTCAATCTGAACTTCCAATTTTCCTTTTAACTTTTAATAAGAAATGGGGGTAAGAGCACCCTCGTTATACCTCTCCATTCCTCTCCATTCACTTTTACCCACCTATATGATTATTGTTTATTGACATAAAACAAACAAAAATGGTAGTTAAATCACCTGATGGAGGTGTTAGCTAACTCTATGGCGGTAATCACTTTTCATTATATAAGTGTACCAAACAAACATGTCTCCATTCACTTTTTACAAAAATAAGATACCTTCCTAAAACTTAAAATGACAGTCTTTTCCATCAATTAGAAAACCCATTCTTAACTACATTTATTATTAAATGAAAGCATTATATTACAATCTCATAAACGGAAGGTAATCCCGTCAATAAAATGTAGCTATAAAATATACCAGTTTTTTCACAGATATAGCCAAATTTATATAAGTCATCACTAATTAAGGTTTATTTCAAAACAAGTATAATGATATATTGCAAAATCTAAATTATATTGTTTAACAGATCGTAGAATTCTTCTGGATTTTAGTCATCAAGAACCAATTATGACTAAAAATTTTTATAAAGTGAATGTAATTATAAC
The DNA here is from genome assembly GCF_024362965.1 of Panthera pardus. Lineage (NCBI taxonomy): Eukaryota > Metazoa > Chordata > Mammalia > Carnivora > Felidae > Panthera > Panthera pardus. The sequence goes on along the minus strand of NW_026526710.1, from coordinate 78,089,167 downwards.
TTTTAGAAAGCTCACTAATATCAAGTTGAATTTTACTGTCTATCTTTCAGAGATTTTGATTCAGAAGATCTCTAATGAGACAGGGGAGAAGCCATGTGCATTCTATAAGTTACTCAAGTAATTGACGTTGCCATACAAGATTGGAAATTTTACTATATGTTAAAAAGAAAATCAAGACTATCAGTATTTGAGCTGAACTTTCCAAATACTTAGGTTAATTGAGTTTTATTTGTAACCTTTTTTTTTTTCTTGAGAGAGAAAGAGAGAACCCCACGAAAACCAGAGAGAGAGAGAAGTGGGGCTTGTGCTCACCCAAATCGGGGCTCGAGTTCACCTGATTCAGGACTCAAACTCACGAAACTCATGACCTGAGCCGAAGTCATATGCTTAACCAACTGAACCACCCATGTGTCCCTATTCGTAACCTTTCTTGTGTGAACAAATATATCTGATTTGCTGAAAAAGCACTTTTTCTTTACAAAAGAAACTTTTTCTTCTTGCCTTGTTTATTTACTAGACACACCTCCTTTAGCTTGGGTATGCAAAATATCCCTCAATTCCCTGCATGAGTGAAGAAAAATTTAGAACTGCATGAATAAATTGGTGAAATATTTTTTTGTAGGGATTTATCTACTTTCATTGGAAAACTTCTGAAGTCCTGAAACATAACTTACATGGGAAAATGTGATTTGGATTCTAAATTGGTTATTACAACATAGTTCCATTATCAAGAATAAAACCTAGGGGCGCCTGGGTGGCTCAGTCAGTTGAGCGTCCGACTTCGGCTCATGTCATGATCTCACGGCTCGTGAGTTCGAGCCCTGCGTTGGGCTCTGTGCTGACAGCTCAGAGCCTGGAGCCTGCTTCCGATTCTGCGTCTCCCTCTCTCTCTGCTCCTAACCCACTCACATTCTGTCTCTCTCTCTCAAAAACAAATAAACATTAAAAAAAAATAAAAAAAGAATAAAACCTAGAAAATACAGAGTAACTGCCATAATTAATGAAAAAGGATAATGTAGATACATTTACATCTTATTTTTGCCATTAAGGACTTGGGTAGACAACCCAGCAAGGATAGTTATTGCTATTTTGATATGAAATATGAACCTGAAATGGTTAATTATTGTCTTATAATTTCAATGATAAATTATATCTTATCATTTAAATTATAATTATTAAAGTATAACTTATTACTTTAAAATCAGCTAATATGTTTAACATCTTAAAATTGACTAATAAAAATCCACTTCATGGATTTATTGGGAATATATGTGATAGTGTGTTTTGTGTGGTTATCACAGTGCCGGGGAAATAGTAAATCCTCATTAAGTAGTTACTAAGCACCAGGAAACAGTCCCTGAATCAAGTGTAATTAAAGAGAAATAAAACATAGGTTGTTTTATAAGAAAAAACCCCCACAAGAACATACGTTTAAAAATCCATTTAAACTGCTACTACATTTATGACTGCATATATCTGTAAGCTATATCTGAAAGTAAAATAGAAACCACAATATCCAAACAATTTTGCAATTCATCATTCTTTCGTTATTCTAAAAAAACGGGGAGGGTGGGGAGTAACATTATGGCAAAAGTAGCAAGATGTTTGAGGAGAGACTAAGTATAAGAGACAATATGAAAACCACAGCCAAAGCTACTTACAGTATCAGTTGACTCAGAAAGAATGGTTCAAAAAATTGAGAGAGATAAAAGAACAGTATGATTAATTTCCAATCCACAAGTATTAGCGAGGGTAAGAGAGGTGGATAATGGGAAAAGGAGGGTGGGTATGGTAACAAGGACACTGTTAGTAAAAGATCAGGCTATGGGAATTTAGTTTGGGATTTTCAACATCTTTTGTTATTTGATATCAAGTATATTTTGTAGTATGTATATGTGCATGGCACTCAGGGTATCTCCATAAAAAACAAACACATATGAAAGTATTAGTAACTATAATGAATTGTTATGTGATGGGCTATGAAGCAGCTTCCAAGCTCCTGGTTAAGAACGTACTAGTCTCTGCCGTGTGCTTTCTTTCTCTTTTTTGCTAAAGAAAAGATGAAATACTGCTTTTGGCAGGAAATATTCACTATATCTGCCAAAATTACACTTGGTAGACAGCAATTCAAGTAGTAAATATATTTTTATGGATAATTAGTTGATTGAATGTGTGGATTAGAGGCTTTTTAATATTCATGACTAATTATGTCTATGAATATTTTATTAATTTCTGTTTTGTTTGAAATAATGATGCTACAATAACATGGAACCCAAATGCTTAATATTAATAAACTCTAAATAATAAGTCAATGACAATTCTGTGATTAAGTATCACCCAAAGCTTCCTTGATGGAACAATATAATATGCAAAACGCAAATATTGTAGCTTAGGTACAGAGACATGCAATCCATTATTTTCCTTATAAATCAGAAAATCTCTATGTAGAGCCACCCTCATTATTTTCAACACTTTTTACAGAATCACTTGATTATAAGAAATCACTCGATTACAAGCCTGTTCTTTGGTAACAGAATCCACAGAAAGGATTTCATCACCTGCCGAAGACATACACACATTGTTTTAACTACACTTTTATTTACGGAGCTCACATGTGGCCCCACTTTAAATTTGTATTTAAGCACTAATGCCAAAACATTGTAGTTATTTATTTACTTTTGTTTTTTTTTCTTTCACTGATCTGTATGCTTTTAAGGACAGACATAGCACATACATTATATTTTGGTTTTGCTTATTTCTGTATTTACTGGCATTAGCAAAAAAAAAAAATCTTCGGTGAATAGGGAAATAATTTTCTCTGAAATTCTAAATGTTTTCAGAGACATAAATTTTGATATTTAATTCTAAATATCAAAGCATGGGATGATTAAATATTTTCATAGTGACCCAATTTCTTCTAGAGTCCTACAAAAGAATGTTTTGTACGATAGCTTTATCTTTCACATCCATGCATCTCTTGTGCCTAATTACAGCCATGGCTTCACTGCCTTCAACTACTTTTTCACTACTGCCCAAATCTGAAACAACCACCACAGGAATCCAAGCAGGTGCATTTAGTTATGAGACGGAAACTGAAGGACCATAGGAATCTGCTTTAGGTTCCTTTTCCTGCTTCTATTTTTTTTTACATCTTTTTTTTTTATTTACATCCAAGTTAGTTAGCATCTAGTGCAACAAGGAGTAGATTCCTTGATGCCCCTTACCCATTTAGCCCATCCTCCCTCCCACAACCCCTCAAGTAACCCTCTCTTTGTTCTCCATGTCTAAGAGTCTCTTGTTTTGTCCCCCTCCCTGTTTTTATATTATTTTTGTTTCCCTTCCCTTATGTTCATCTGTTTTGTCTCTTAAAGTCCTCATGAGTGAAGCCATATAATATTTGTCTTTCTCTGACTAATTTCGCTTAGCGTAATACCCTCCAGTTCCATCCACGTAGTTGCAAATGGCAACATTTCATTCTTTTTGATTGCCGAGTAACACTCCATTGTATATATATTTACCACATCTTCTTTATCCATTCACCCATTGATGGACATTTGGGCTCTTTCCATCCTTTGGCTATTGTTGATAGTGCTGCTATAAACATGGGGGTGCATGTGTCCCTTCGAAACAGCACACCTGTATCCCTTGGATAAATACCTAATAGTGCAATTGCTAGGTTGTAGGGTAGTTCTATTTTTAGTTTTTTGAGGAACCTCCAGAGTGGCTGCACCAGTTTGCAATAATCCCACCAGCAGTGCAAAAGAGATCATTTTTCTTTGCCTTCTCGCCAACATCTGTTGTTGCCTGTTATTAATGTTAGCCACTCTGTCAGGTGTGAGGTGGTATCTCATTGTGGTTTTGATTTGTATTTCCCTGGTGATGAGTGATGTGGAGCATCTTTTCATGGGTCTGTTGGGCATCTGGATGTCTTCTTTGGAGAAGTGTCTATTCATGTCTTTTGCCCAGTTCTTCACTGGATTATTTGTGTTTTAGGTGTTGAGTTTGATAAGTTCTTTATAGATTTTGGATACTAACCCTTTATCTCATATGTCATTTGCAAATATCTTCTCCCATTCTGTCGGTTGCCTTTTAGTTTTGCTGATTGTTTCCTTCACTGTGCAGAAGCTTTTTATTTTGATGAGGTCCCAGTAGTTCATTTTTGCTTTTGTTTTCCTTGCCTCCAGAGACATGTTGAGTAAGAAGCTGCTGCGGCCAAGATCAAAGAGGCTTTTGCCTGCTTTCTCCTCAAGGATTTTGATGGCTTCCTGTCTTACATTGAGGTCTGTCATCTATTTTGAGTTTATTTTTGTGTATGGTGTAAGAAAGTGGTCCAGGTTCATTCTTCCGCATGTCCCTGTCCAGTTTTCCCAGCACCACTTGCTGAAGAGACTGTCTTTATTCCGTTGGATATTCTTACCTACTTTGTAAAAAGTTAGTTGGCCATACGTTTGTGGGTCCATTTCTGGGTTCTCTATTCTGTTCCATTGATCTGAGTGTCAGTTCTTGTACCAGTACCATACTGTTTTGTTCATTATAGCTTTGTAGTACAGCTTGAAGTTCGGGATTGTGATGCCTCCTGCTACTATTCTTGCTGGGACCTGAACCTCCCCACCTCACTTTACACAGGCCTTGTAATGCAAATAGCATATGTCCTCCTTGTAAAGGAGTTAATGATTTCTCTAGAATAGAAGGACCAGATGAGAATGACCTAAGGAAGCTATTCCAGACCACCTGTGCTAGATGCTAGGCATCTGGATTCTGAGGACTCCCTGGCTCCAAGGAGTAACACCTGGGGCCTCATCTTTGCTCTAATTGGTTCCAAGATGTCTGAGGGGATATGTACACCAATCCACTGTCCTCAATAAAAAATTCCCTAGATCCCAAGCAAAGTAGAGACTTCCTCTTTTCCAAGTCTCCTGGACAGTCTGTCTCTATACATAGTATCTTCAACAATTTCTGCTTTCACCTCCTGCTGGCTCACATTTGATTTCCATCCTGCATGAAGTCAAGGACCCTCTTGGTTGGTCCCGGGGGGACCCTCTTGGGCTCCTCAGACCTGGCTTGCCTGTATCAGTTGTCCCTCACGGAGACCAAATCTCTAATCCTTCCCACTGAACTATCAGGAACAACTTGTTGAAATATTTGAAGAGCTGAAAATGATAGCTTCACTAGAAAACTGTCTCTGTGTGGGTGAACATTCTGACTCATGTCCGTATCCATAGCAGGAATGTTTCTTTAACAGAAAGCCTACAGACTAACCATTGAAATTAATATGCTGTAAGTGGTTTTATTAATTTTTGGACCCCCCTGAAGCTACAAAAGTTACGTATCTCTCAAAACCTCTTCTCCACTTTTACTTCCCCTATTGACTAAACTCAATCAAAAAGAGAAAATAAGCCCAACGGGAAAGCCCAACATTAATCTGAGTCTTGGTGTCTTATATCTTGTACAGTAGACCTTTCTTTGAGATCTAGAAATAATTGTTCAGCTTTTGAAATTGTTATTATAAAGGTGTTGATCAAGAACAGGGAGATACCCCAGTATTCAAGTCACTTTCAATATTCACTGCCTATGGGTTATGTTTGGGAAAGCTTTATCTATAAATATAGCAAATAAGAATAATACACATCTTGTAATGAGTCTGTATTGATACAAAATTCCAGCTGTATGCTTTAAAATCTTATTCACATTTCCAAAATGTTTCAAAAATAAACTATAGTATAAATGTTATAATTCAAGAAATGGAAGTCTAAAATAATTCAGTTTGAGCCTCTTCCCTTCCATATATTAGTATATAAACAATGCTAGCTATAGTAATCAAAACAATGTGTCACTGGCATAAAAACAGACACATAGACCAGTGGAATAGAATAAAGACACCAAAAATAAACCCACATACACAGTAAGCTAATCTTTGACAAAAGCACCAAGAATACATAATGGCCAAGAATACACAATGGGGAACGGATAGTATCTTCATAAATGGTGCTGGGAAAACAGAATATCCACATACACAAAGACCAAAATTGGACCCTTATCTCACAAAAAAAACTCAAAATGGATTAAAGACTTAAATGTAAGACCTGGAGTCATCAAACCCCTACAAGAAATTCTAAGGAAAATGCTTTTTGACATTGGTCTTAACAATTATTTCTTTTGGATATGACACCAAAAGCATAGGCAGCGAGAGCAAAATAAGCAAGTGGGATGGCATCAGACTAAAAAAGCTTCTGTACAGCAAAAGAACAACCAAGAAGATGAAAGGCAACCTATGAAATAGGCAAAAAAAAAAAAAAAAAAAATTGCAAACCATATATCTGATAAGGAGGTTAATATACAAAATATATAAGGAACTCATACAATTGTTAAATTGATTAAACAAGGAAGCCAAGAGACTGAGTTGACACTAACCTCTCAGTGAGCAAACCAGTAAACCTGTAAATGCCTTGAGATTAGGAAGCCAAAACATTAAGGACAACCAATCCCAAGCAGCCTAACAGGCTTTTAGCTATAGCCAATCAAAAATTTCCTTATTTTGCTTCTGCCTTTTTTTTTTTTTTTTCCTTCCTATAAAAGCCTCTTAAGTTCGTGTGGGTAGAGCATTCTTAACCCTGTCCTTTTTGCCTGTGCTTAATTTTAGCCAATTTTTACTCATGGAAACTCTTGGAATGTTTAATATGTCTCAGTCTACCTTTTAACAGTTCTAGTGTCAGGATAAGAAACCAAAGGAGGCCCCCAACAATACCAAGGAGCAAGTGTGGGTACCTATTGAGCCTCTGTAGCTCACTGCTTTCTTGCTGCCTCCAGTGGGTAAATCCCTCCTGTGTCCTGGACCCCTGCTCTGCAGGTCTTCATTAGGTGCTTTCAGACTTGACCTGAGGTTGTGTGTGTGTGTGTTTTCTTTCCCTGGGCTGGTGTCTTACTGGCTCCGATTTAAAAACTCTTCCGGGGGAGGATCTGACTTAGAAACCCAACCCCTTCTGCTGTCGGACTATCTCTGACTTAGAAACCAGAGGGTCTAGGGTCAGACTGGGGTCGACTCAGAAACCAGACCAGTCCGGGATCAGAATGAATCTAAGAAACAGGGCTGAGGCCGGCGTGAGGTCTCAGGTGAGTGAGATTTTGTGCTAAGGCTCAACCAGCAGGTTAACCTACCAAAGATAATCTTGAATTACAGTGGCCACAGCAGAAAACTTTTAACCATCTTGGATAAGCACATCCATTAGGAGGTGCCCTAGAGAAAAAAGAAACCTCAGCCAAGCATTCACCATAGTTTATTTGTCCTCCTCTACAGTTTCTGGTGACCAGGATGGGACTTGCTGGGATATCCCACTCACTCCAGAGCCTGCAGCCAGATTTGGGGAAAACTGGCAGAAGACTGCAACGGGTAAGAACTCTTAGAAAGCCAAATCTCCCATACCTCTGTCTGTGGTGCCTGGTGGAGAAAGGAAGGCAAAATTTCACACTGTACCTTCCTTTCTAAATTCAGATGGGGAGGAGAAAACATTGGTTATTGATCTTTTCTCTCCCAGGGACTGCTTATTGCTTCTTTTGTTGTCTTCGGTTGTTTCCTGAGAACCTGGCTTGGCAACTGTCAGGTTAGAGCATCCCAAAATATAGCCAAACAGAAATGTGGTTGTTCCCTATTTGTGGTTACATATGGCGGAACAGAAATGTGGCTGACACCGCATTTGCCCTTAGGGTTCTATGCACTGTGCTGGCTCTCAGGGGAATTGTCTAAAAGAAATAACCTTTCTTTGGTTATTTTTGGGAGTAGCTTGGATCTTGGGAGAGTAGTATCTTTTTCACCCTCTTTGGGTCCATGGTTTTTTTGGTGTGTGTGTGTGTGTGCGCGTGTGTGTTTTAATACTGCCAGGAATATTTACTGTTTGTTCAGGCTGAAGAGTAACAACATACTTGAACTTTGTTGTTGTCATGTTTAAAAGTAGCTCCTAGGGGAACCTGAGTGGCTTATTCTAATGAGTGTCTGACTCTTGGTTTTGGCTCAGGTCATGATCTCGCGGTTCTTGAGTTCAAACCCCACATTGGGCTCTGTGCTGACAGCACAGAACCTACTTGGGATTCTCTCCTTCTCTCTGCCCCTACTCCACTCATGCTCTCCCTCTCAAAATAAATAAAGAAAAATAAATAAATAAAGTAGCTCTATCGTAAGAAATTGACCAAATTGGAAGGTGGTTCTTATGGTCTGATACACACTTATTATTTATTTTTTTATTGAGGAGTAACTGACATATAACATTATATGAGTTTCATATGTACAATGTAATGATTCACTATTTATATACCTTGGGAAATGATCACCACAAGTCTGGTTACCATCCATCACCATGTGAAGTCACAATTTTTTTTTCTTGTGATGGGCACTTTTAAGATTTACTCCCTTAGCAACTTTAAATATGCAGTTAATCATGCTATAAATTATATCCCCATGATTTATTTGTTTTATAACTGGAAGTTCGTACCTTTTGACCCCCTTCATCCATTTTTCCTATCCCCAACCCCCCTTGCATCTGACAACCACCAATCTGTTTCCTGTAACTATGAGTTTCATTTTGTTTTGTTTTGTTAATTTGTTTTGTTTATTTAGATTACACACCAAAGTGTGTATTAGTCTTTTGTGATTGACTTATTTCACTTATAATACCTTCAAGATCCATCCATGCTGTCCCCAATGGCAAGATTTCATTGTTTGTTATGGATGAGTAGTATTTTATTGTATATATAAATTATGCATTATATGTAATAGATATATGAATTATATATATGTCACACCTTCTTTATCCATTCATCCATCAATAGACACTTAAGTTGTTTCCATGTCTTGGCTATTGTAGAAAATGGTGCAATGAACATTTTTTTTTTTTTTTTTTAGATAAATACCCAAAAGTGGAATTGCTGGATTATATTGTTCATTTTTTAATAAAATAAAAATAAATAAAATAATAAAAGAAATAAAAGTCAGTTTAAGTTTGCTGATTCAAGAAAGGCATACCTTTAGAGTTATCAGCATTAAATACAGTAATTTTGTTCTGCCTAGGTTCACTAAAAGTCAAATAGGCTCATGTTATTGGTGCAGACCTTATGGAAAATATTATGGAGGTTCTTCAAATAATTAAAAAACAGAAATACCATATGATCCAGCAATCCCATTTCTGGGTATATATCCAAAGGAAATAAAATCAGTACCCCAAAGAGATATTGGCACTCTTATGTTTATTTCAACATTATTCACAATAGCCAAGATATGGAAACAACCTAAAGGTCTATCAATAGATGAATCGATAAAGGAAATGAAAATATATACACACATAGCAGTGTGAGTCACTGCTCTTTCGTATATTAGTATATAAACACATAAAAATCAAATATTTTTGAACTACAATTTTCTTCTTTCAGCCATATATGTATACATATTAAATACATATTTTGGGTCAAGTATTTAATAGTTGAGACAGATATAAAGATGTATAGTCTTGGGGTGCCGGGGTCACTCAGTCAGTTAGGCATCCAACTTTGGCTCAAGTCATGATCTTACCATTTGTGGGTTCAGGCCCGCATCCAGCTCTATGCTGACAGATCAGAGCCTGGAACCTGCTTCCGATTCTGTGTCTCCCTCTCTCTCTGCCCCTCCCCTGCTCACACTCAAATCTCAAAAATAAACATTTAAAAAATGTTAAAAAAAAAAAACAACCAAAAACATTAAGAAAAAAGATGTATAGGCTTAAACCAAAACCCAAAGCAGCAGTTTATTTCTTTGAAAATACCTGAAAAAAATTAAATTTATGAATTACTTTTTCATGTTTGTTTTTATTTTTATTTCTAATTTTGTAAAATAGTTGGGAAATAAAAGGTAAGCTTTCAGATATATATATACATATACACATATATATGTTGCTTTCCTTTTATAAATGTTTTCATTTCCTCCTGTTCTCCAAAAGAAATTTCGCTTTGTATACACTTCTTGGTTTTGTTATTATATCTTCGCAGCACCATTAAAGTTATTTTTCCACTGTGACCCAGCTTCCATTTTTGCTGTTGAGAATTTCAATTTCAGTTTAATATTTTTGTACTTTGATGTAATGTGACTTGCTACTTTTAATTCTAGTTATTAATTATTTAAAGATCTTATGAATTGTGTTTCGTCAGACACATCATGTTGTTTCTTTTTTTTTAATTTTTATTTTGTAGAGAGAGGGAGCGAGTGGGGGAGGGGCAGAGAGAGAGGGAGACAGAGAATCCAAAGTGGGCTCCACACTGATGGCAGAGAGTCCAATGAGGAGCTCAAACTCACAAACCCTGAGATGCTTAGCTGACTGAGCCACCCAGGTGCCTGCATCATGCTGTTTCTGTAGAGAGTTGCACATAGCTAAGGATATTAGCATTTCCTCATTACCTCTTTGACGGTTGGTGAAAAGCATATTTGTTGTGACATTATCATTGCCCCTTAAATTTGTTTGTAGTTGGTCTTCTAATGCTTTGCATACCTGGACGAAAAACATCAAAATTTTAACTTGGGGTTAAAATTTCTAAGCAGAATGGAAAAATGCTAAAACATTCTATGTGAATATTTATTTTTTAATTTTTTTTTTATTTTCGAGCCCTGCCCCCTCGTGAATACTTAAATTTTTAGAGAATGTGTAAAATCAACATTGAAACTATCTATGCTTGAATTTGATGTTGACTTGATCAACTCTGTGAAAGTAAAAGCTAAAGCCAATATTAATTTTTTGTTAATTTCTCTCATAGAGGCAGTTCATAGGTTTTTAAGAAAAAAAATATTAAAGTTATAAGCATTTTATTTCCCTTTTGCAACAAGGATTTATAAATTCCAAAGCCATATTTAACATACATTTTATAAGTGCCTCAATTTACAGAAGGTGAGAAGAGAAATTTTCTATCTGCCCTTGTAACCAGGGGAAATTTTTATAGCATTCATGACATTAATGAGCTGAGACTTAGAGGAATGTATGTTTACCTGGTTATCTCATCATGGGATTTTCACTTTTTGCATTTGTTTCTGGTCAGTTTCTGCTGCCTGTGATATTGAGAAACCTAATGGCCGGTAATGACCACACAATTACTCTGTACTTATTTGGATCCAGATTTTCCTTTGTCATCAAATCAGACTCTGTGGTATCTCTTAATCTTGTCCTACATCAGCCCGCACAATTCAGATAAGTTTGTTGCTTTATTTTATCAGGGCTTAATCAAAAAATGAAAATTATTTTCATTTTCTGCTTGCCAGTTCTCCAGGAACAAAATCTTTATTAAAAAAGGTGCTTTGTCTAATGCGTCATCTCTCTGGTTTTACTTGTTATAACATTAATGCGTGCACCTGCTGGTGTTTCAAAATGTAAAACACTTCTGTAATTCTATTTTGTGAAATACTGGAGATAAAGAATCTTCGGGGGATTGGGGGACAGAAATAAGAGCCTTGTCTATATCAAGTGCTATCTGAGGTGTTCTCCTTAGTTTCTCAAAAATCTTTTCCTCTATACTTGTTTCTTTTTTCATTGTCAAATACCTCTCCATGAAGCCACAGTTGAATTTAAAAGTTTTTAATAGATTTCTTGCAAACTTAAATCTTTCTTAGAAGCCTCAGATCAAACGATCTTTAAATTAATTCCAGTAGTACAGTTGTTTTTGGGCCCCAAAATCATACTGAACCATAAATTTTATCCCCATCTCCATGGAATAAGTCATCTATAATTTCTTTGATGTTTACTCTCTAATACAAAGTGAAAATTTGGGTTAAAATCTTCCAAGTCAACAGCACAATTGCTCTAAACCTTGAGAGAAAAATGCTTGGTTGATAATATTAGTCACTATATTTTAAGTAATAGATTCTCAATACTGTTAAAATGCTCTATGCTTGTAAATCACAATACAAAAAGAAGTATATTCTGTGGGCATGTTTATATTGAGTATATGTGTATACACATGTGGTTATTTGCATTTTTATGTACTTGACAAATAATCTGGCCAGGATATTTCTTCAAAAATTCTCTTGTTTATTTCAAGATTACTTTAGGAACGATATATACCTAATTAATTATGTTTTACATCCTAATCATTTAAAATTGATGTCTTTTGATAGTTGATTACAAATACAGTACCTAGAAAAAAAGAGAATGCTACCCTTGTAAATTTTTTCTACCTTTAGTTCTGTCAGTTACTACCAAAGACATGTTTCTTACGTTATAATGACAGCTTACAATATCCTGACATAGATTTCTATTTTATTTTAGTAAGCATTGAGTGTTTTGCTTAGTTCTAATTATTTTAATAAGATTCATTCAGCTAATGTATCTTTTGTTATTTATTTATTTATTTACTTTTTTTGGTGGTTAGGTATTTATTTGAAAATAAAATGCATTATGGGAAATTGATTTCAGTTTCAATAGAAAAGTACCTAATAGATATGCAGACAATGGAAAAGAAAACTAAATTAAAAGATCCATTTTGAAGACAAAGCTTGTCTTTGAATTCCCATTTATAATCCATTACTTTTATAACCCTACACCTCTTCAATGATTCTGAGTAACACTCTGTGAATTTTGCCTGAAATCTGGTTCAGACACTTTTCACATTTGAAACATATTTTACAACTGTAGAACTCAGTTAAACATATTTAACTGCTAATCTATATGACAAGGTATATTGACCATTAAAGAGTTCTTAGATAAAATCTGGGGCTGATTTTACTTTAATCAGCAATTCTATAAAGCCAAGAATTAAATAACACTGGATTAAATATAACAAATATTAATAAGGAGTAAGAACAAGTAAAAATAAATTATTAAGGAGAGCGAGACAGAGACAGTGAGACAGAGTTCTTTTACATTCCAAAGAAGGAGTCTGATTTCAATAAAGGTGAGTAAAATGTAATGTAGCAAGAATTCTTCGCAGACATTTTAGCATTCAAATTATGGCAGGCATGTTGCGGGGTATAGTTTTACAAGCCTGCAAAACAGTAACATTAATGGTCCAGCATCTTTAAAAATCATAAGTCTGCAAAATGATTCACTTGCCACGCATATTGAATATTAATAACACCAAGGAGTTGTGTTTATTAACCTTTTACGTTAATGGTCAGAAATGGAACATGCTGAGAACAATTGCACGACAGAAGGGGGAAATGTTTCTGACGACTGTTGGGTTTCATTTGACAGTTCATAAAAACCATCAAGTACATATTATGTTAGATTAGCTGAGATCTAGATTCCATATGACAAGTCATTATTATTAAAGGCAAATGGAGGGTATTTTCAAATACACCCTGGAGTGAGGTAGACTAAAATATGATGGTGCACTCTTGAATGTCAAGGACATTTTGTGCAGTCTGTAATGGAAAACCACATGTAATGTGCAGTTTGGGAACTATTTCATGTTCCTCTGAAGACCTCAAAGCATCACACTGAATATTTTATTGGAATCTGTCACACTCTGCTATAGGTTCAAGTGCATAACAAATATTTATAGATAATCATCATTGTGATGACAGAGAATGTGTGAGAGCAAATAGTTAGAATATGAGTAAGTGTATAATGTCCTTACTCTTTCTATTTCCTCTTCATTTTTTTTCACTTACAAATGATCAGTCCAGTTGCACATAATTTATAAGTCACACCCTGTTAGAAAAGCAGAGTTATGAGTTTTCAATAATGTAGTAAGTGATGAACTATGATTCTAATTGTACCTTCCTAAATGTCAGTTACACTCATTAAGAAGCGTGAAGACTTTTGGGAGTAGGGTGATTTTGTTTTAAGAATATTAAACTTTTGGGGCACCTGATTCTGTGTCTCCCTTTCTCTCTGCCCCACCCTGCTCATGCTCTGTCTCTCTCTGTCTCAGAAATAAATAAATGTAAACAAAAAAAAAAAATTAAAAAAAAAAGAATATTAAACTTTTAAAGTATTCACATATTGGTAACCTCAGAAGCTAGTGCTTTGTTAGGATACAGGAAATCTAAAATTTGACCACAAAAAAGGTACAGCGTGAGAGTTTTGTGTATAATAAAAAGAAAGAACTTGGAATCAGAAGACCCAAATGAGACTGTGTTCTTAGCCTGCTGTTTAATATGTGACCAACCCTAAGGAAATGGCATAACCTCTCTGAACCTGTTTTCTCAATTAATTTCAATCCAAGCCATGTCACAAGTTTGCGCCTAGAATTATATATAAGTGAGAAATTTTGTAAGCTCTACAAAGTTAAGAAAAAGAAACAAACTGTTATTAATAGTTGCAATTTAAATAATAACAGCTGGGGGCGCCTGGGTGGCTCAGTCGGTTGAGCAGCCGACTTCGGCTCAAGTCATGATCTTGCACTCCGTGAGTTCGAGCCCCGCGTCAGGCTCTGTGCTGACAGCTCAGAGCCTGGAGCCTGTTTCAGATTCTGTGTCTCCCTCTCTCTCTGACCCTCCCCCGTTCATGCTCTGTCTCTCTCTGTCTCAAAATAAATTAAAAAAAAAATGGTAAATAATAACAGCTGGCCATTAATTGCCTGGGGAATGGGGTAAGGGTGTTTGGGAAGAGACAAGCAGGAAGAATAACAAAGAGGCAAAAATCAACTTTTGTGGATTATATACATGTTCATTAACTTGACTGCGATGATGGTTTCATTTGTATATGTGTATATATGTGCATATATATATATACACAAACATACATATATACATATACATGTATATATACACACACATTTAAATGTTTGAGTTTATGTCAATTATATTACAATAAACCTGTTTTAATGGGCTGGCTGGGTGACTCAGTTGGTTAAACATCAGACTCTTGATTTAGGATCAGGTTATGACCTTATTGGTCATAGGTTCGAGCCCGGTATTGGGCTCTGTGCTGACAGTGTGGACCCTACTTGGGATTCTCTCTCTCCCCTCTCTGCCCTCCCCCACTTGTTCACACTCTCTCTCTCTCTCAAATAAATAAACATTAAAAAAATATTTTAAAGTTCTAGGGTTATTACCGTTGCAAGAAGTATATATATGGTAAAAGACGCTGGGCACAAAAGAATACACAATGTTCCTTAATTCCTATAAAGTCAAAAAACGGGCAAAAATTATATAGTATTAGAAGTCAAGATAATGGAAACTATTAAGAAAGAGGATAAAAGTAGTAATTGAGCAAGAAAATAATGAGATATTGAAAATATTCTATGTTCTTACCTGGATTGTAGTTACATGACAAATCATGTTTGTTATTACTTCTTGAGATATATGTGATAATTTGTGCATATTTACTTATGTGTGTTATATTTCAATTAAAATTCATAAGGAAGGGATGATTTGTGAGCAAGGGTCATCTGAATTGGAACCCCTTGACCACCATTTGCATACTTTGCCAACCATGAACTGAATTATTAACCTAGATAAGTAAAGTTCTCTATCTCCATAAGACCTAAAGTTTCACCATAAGAACCTAAAAGGTTCAGTTTTATAGTTCTGCTAAGGTACTAACTAAAAAGGCTTTTGGTATGCCCCCAAGAGCAATTTTTGGAAGAAAATAGGATGTTATCTGGTACATGGATCACTCTGGTTTCTCCATAGGAAAGGAACCAATATGATACATATGCATGGGTTTATTATAAGAAATTGGATGACAGTTATTGAGGCTAAAAAGTCCCAAGATCTGTAGTTAGCAAGTTGGGGACTCAGGAGTGTCAATGCTATAGTTCTGATGGGAAATATTAGAGTTTTGGAACAGTCAAGAAAGAATTCTTGGGACATCTTTGGTGCAAAAAAGGTGGTTTTATTAAAGCTCAGGGACAGGACCTGTGGGCAGAAAAAGCAACACTGGAGTTGTGAGGAGTGACTGATTATATACCCTCAAGTTGGAAGGGGGTTAGGGATAGCCTAGTTCTCTAAGGAATTTGGAAACAAGGTTTCCAGGACCTTAAGTGGTCATTTACTACTGTCTAGTAAAACCTCAGTCTTGAGACCCTTCAGATATATGTCAGTTGGTCATTTGCTTGGAGGATGATTGCAAACATACATCTTGGGGTAAGGGGTAGAGAAAAAGGAAGTTCCCAAAGGGATTTTCTTATATTAAAGAAGACTTACAGGATCCTGGAGGTCAGGCTAATGTCAAGCTAAGGTTGTCTTTTGCCTCTAGCAAAGTATTAACACTGAGGCAGTTGAATATTTAGAGGAAGATCACTCTGTCTGTCTCAAGTACTTGTCAAGGCTGTAAGTTAGAAGGAAGTTTAATTTTACTACTATATTTCTTTTGCCTTTGTTCTCCACATCAGTTCCATCTGAGTTCAAAGGCCTGAGAACCAGGATAGGTGATAAAAATTCCAGGCTCAAGTCTGAGTCTAAAGGCAGGAGAAGACATGTGTTCCAGCTTTTATTTAAAAATAAATAGTCAAGTTTTACATAGTCCACAAGTTACCCCTCTGTTAGAAAATTAAATCATACAAAACATTAAAATCAGGAATTACTGGGTGATTTTCACCCAATTAGAGCAAATTTTCTCTTACTCAGGTTATTTGTTCTATTCAGACCTTCCAAGAATTGGATGAGATTGGGCAGGGCAATCTGCTTTCCTCAGTCCACCAATTCAATTGTTAATCTCAACCAGAAGCACCCAACAAACATCCCTAGAAATAACATTTAACCAAGTATCTAGGCCCCCACCATCTGGGCCAAGGTCTGGTCAAGTTGACACTAAAAAATTAACTGTCTTAACTGTCACAATAAGGACAAAGGACAGAGGAATTGGAGACAGCATTGAGAAAGGCAAAAAAGTCCGTTCAGGCCTGCAGAAGATAGTGTGAAAAAAATGCCCACTGCCCCAATCAAAGGAGGGACACAGAGACTCAAGCACAGTGAATTGAGGCTTTAATCACCATTCTTGCAAGTGCAGGTGTCTGATGGGCAGGCACACTCAGGGCAGTGACAGCAGACAATTTATTTCTTAGCCTGCAAGTCCCTCCCCTGGTTCCTCATTGGCTGAGTCCTACAGAGGTTACAGCCTTACCCCGACATCGCCTATGCCCAAGTAAGGCAAAAAGTAGTCTGATTGGAATAAATGTACATTTCCTGAGGTGACTCTGAGACTTTCAGTTCCTCCTTTGTTCTTTGGAGCATTCTCATTGCAAAGCCTGTGAAAGTAAGCCCGCCAAAGGGAGAGGGGAAGAAGAACCAGGAAGTAAAGTGTCCAAGGGTTTGGAATTCCATTATGAGCGGGGGGAGGTTCATATATATTTCCAATCGGTTGTAAACCTACTGTCACCTAGACAGCACAGTTTTTATTTGGTATGTCTGAAAAGGAATCATCTCCCTTACTTCTCATACCTGGAATGACCAAAACAGAATCCAACCAGCCATATATGCTTTGCAGTCTTCAGTTGTGAATACCAGAGACACTGAATCTTAATCTCTCCTTCAGAACCCTACCAATGTCACCACCAGGCCTGCCCATCCATACTACTTAAATATTGCTGAATTCCTTTTGATTTTATGTTTACTACCAGCGCTCTAATTCAATTGGCCATCATCCATTAATTAGATCCAGTGACTGTGTTTTGACCTAGTTTCTGTGTGACTCTTGCTGCTGTAATCCATTTTCTAACTATCAGCTAGATTGATTTTTGTAACACATATATTGAATCGGTCAATTAAAGTAATTAGTGCAGGTTCTCCATTGTACTTAGAACAAAATCCCATAGTCCTATAATGACCTACAGGGTCCTGAATGAACTGGTTGGTCCTTTCCTTTCTCTCAGACCCTATATTACACTTAATAACTCTATTACAATATTAGGCTTCTCTGTGTTTGGGAAATTCTGCAAATTAATCCCTGCCTCAGAGTAGTCACATAAAGTACTTTTTGCACAGAATGCTCTTGCCTCATTCAACCCCAGCGAACTGTTTCTCGTCATTGAGGGCTCAGCCTAAATGCTACCTTTTCAGAGACTGTCTACGTTGACCTTTTCTCAAGTTTCTAGTTTACAGTTTCGATTGATCATTCTGAGTTAGACACTTCTCATAAAGAGTGGTAATTTTTTCTAATTTTCACTTGCTCCCTTTGCCAGTTTTTGCATATCCATCTGTACCCAGTTTGGACAGGCAGAAGTAGGTGGAAGAAAGGAAAGGGAGACCTATGCTGCAATGTTATTTATCGTTGTACTAAGTTGGCACTAACTCTAGTAGCAATAAATACACTATTACTATGAATATTTTGATACGACAGCATGGTCCTGAATAAAATGTTGATTTCACAATTTTTAGGGCATAAGATTTGAAATTTCATAAATATTTTGCCATTCACCAAAGTGTATTTAATGACATCATTTTTATTTCATAACGGAAGTTATGACCTAACTTTGATTTATATCATTCTGGCAATTTCTCTGATGAAAGAAAATCCAAATGGGGAAAAATAGCTGCAAATGGCGAGCGAATATCTATTCTGCATCTGTAATTATTCTCAGTGTATCTAATGGAGCCGTTCATTGAAAGTACCTCTCTGGCACTGCTTTTTCACAAATAGGTAGAAATGAATAAGAGACGAATGTTCATTGAGATATAAAATTTCTACTAAAACCTCACCTGGACGCACTGCAAACTCAGGAGTTTATTGTCTACACAAAACTAGGCACACATTTGGGGCTGGCTGGTAGAAATCATGAATTCGAAACAAGCAGGTTTGTTTATTTAAAGGATATATAAAGACAAAAATAATGTATTGGAATAATTGTTTTAATGGGTCAGACATTCAATATGAAAGAGAAAAAAAATGACTCTTTAGAAGAGGAAACTTAAAGTGAAATATTGTATAGAGAGAGACACACATAAATACATTCCGGTAGAGTAAAATTCATTCTGATGCTGATTATATGTTTACACAATGGAAGGTACTTGAGTGATAAAAATCAATTGCCTTTTTCTTATATTTCAGTTATCATCAAGGTATACCCATAGAAAAGGATAAAGAGTGTAGTCCAGTTTATAATGACAAGGTATAACTCCAAATGGTGGGGAAAGTTTAGAGGCTAGACCACATAATAGAAATAGGAATACTCCAAGAAGTGAGTGAAATCTCTGAAACATAAGAAGATGTGTTGCTTTGTTTCCTATATCTGAGGGAGAAAGTTCACTGGTTTGGTTATAAAAGAAAAAAAAAAAAAAAGTTCAGTCAATTAGAGCATAACAGCCTTTTATAATATTTATCTCGGCGTGGTACAGAAACGATTTGGATTTTTGATTTCACAATGCCTGTGTATTTTTATATATTGCTATTACAAGTAATCTATTTTGTGTCATTCTACATAAATAATAAGCTGTAACTTTAAATTCATTGTTTCCCCTACTTGAGTTACAAGTTCTTTTAATTTGTTGATGAAAATTGATGGATCAAAATGGAATTTTGATAGTAAAGCCTCAGGTCATAAAATGCTTCATTTACATATCACATAGAATAGCACTTTCAATTTTTGCATTATTCTAAAATGTAACTGAGTATAACAACATTATTCTTTGCTGCACTGGAAGCGCACAGTACATTAGCATGATTGTGGATTGATTAGATTTCATTCTACATTGATGAGTCAAAGGAGACAGCACAGGGACCGTGCTGACTCTGAATTTATGAAATGGCAAGTAAAACACTGTCCGTTAACCAAGCGGCAGTTAAAGTTCTTTCCGATTCCCTGAGAATCCATTCTAAACTCTACATCATAAATACCATAGGCATTGAACCCTGAGTAAACTAAACGAAACTAAACTAAAAGAATGAAACTTGTATATCTCAACTGCAGTGATTTTTTTTTTTTTTTTGGGGGGGGGAGGCAGCTATTACCTCAAAGATAACAATGCTACCATTTATCTCAAGGGAAACGAAATATGTCAGCTTTACCATTGAGGTATCGCAAACCTGGCCAAGAGCGATCTAGAAATCAAAACAGCAGGATTGGTACATAGGTGATGTCCTGAACCAATCTGTATGAATACAAGGCTACTCTAATTTACATTGACACATTCAGGAGTAAATTATTGAATACTGTTATATATCAGACACTGTGTTAAGCTCTGAGGATACAGTAGTGAGCGAGACATTTTTTTTTTTTCTGAAACATTTTATTATTGTCCATTAAGACTTAATTTCTCAGCAAAAATTGCGAAGTTGGCGCCTTTTTTCCTATGCCTTTTATTTTCCTTTGGTTTCAAGGTCATGGCACTATCTTGTTTCTCCTTCTCACCTCTCTGACTTTTACGTTACTGTCTCAATAAACATTTTCTTTTCTTCTAATTTTAGACTTTCCAAAGGTTTTGCCTCAGAATAGCTCCCAATAGTCAGGTTCTGATTCACTTCTGATATCTTTACCCAGATGTATGACTTACTGTCATTCCAAATATAAATATATATATATATATATATATATATATATATATATATATATATATATATATATATTATTTCCCCCCCCAGAATCCTGTCCTTTTTAGTTCTTTAACTGGCCCCAATAACTTTCTTTCTACTTGGTTTCAAATCTTTGGCATCAACCTTTTATCTTCCCCCCGCCCCACTGTTTATTATTTACTTATAATTAATTGCCATGTGTAGTAAATACCACCTAATTTCCTTCCTCAAAGACTCTATTCTAATCAGGTCTTAAATACTCTTTGATACACAACCTAATAAAATATTCACACTTCATTACATGCATTCTCTCTTTCCTTTTTCTTCAGGCCATCTCTACTCTTATGAAAGCCCAGGCTTCCCTTTAATTCTAAAATATGTTCAGAAAAATGAACTTAGTGGTGCCTCACCATCTCCTGAAGTAAATGCTGTTTTCATTATAGCATTTAAGACCCTCTGTGTTATAATTACCCCGTGTTTTCCAACTCACATTATCAAGAACTGTGCAGAATCTGAAATTTTAGCCTGATTTCAAGTTTCAGTTTCATGGATACCGGAAGAAAATGTGTCACTCCTGGGTCAGACACAGAACTTTGTTACTCACTGCACAGCAGGGAGCAGGAGAGGCAGGTTACTCTTGCCTTCCAAGTCCGGCTCAGTTGGACAGGGAGCTTGCATCATAGCAGAGAAACTCTCAGTTTATTTATTTATTTTTAAGATGAAATTTATTGTCAGATTGGTTTCCATACAACACCCAGTGCTCATCCCAACAGGTGCCCTCCTCAATACCCATCACCCACCCTTCCCTCCCTCCCACCCCCCATCAACCCTCAGTTTATTCTCAGTTTTTAAGAGAGTCTTAGAAACTCCGAGTTTAGGGAACCTCGGACTATTTAAGGAGGAGACACTGAGAA
The DNA here is from genome assembly GCF_024362965.1 of Panthera pardus. Taxonomy (NCBI): domain Eukaryota; kingdom Metazoa; phylum Chordata; class Mammalia; order Carnivora; family Felidae; genus Panthera; species Panthera pardus. The sequence goes on along the minus strand of NW_026526710.1, from coordinate 78,067,857 downwards.
ACCTTTCCAAAGTAGTGAAATAGTGTCTTTCATATTCCAGCCAGAAAACTGATCTTGTCTTTTCCCCCAGGCAGAGACAACACCCTTGTCTCCTAAGGCTGGTTGTTATGTAAATATCTTCAAAGACAGAGTCTAGAACAGAAGAAGTTAAAAGATGTGAAAACATGCAAAGAAGTGCTTAACTAAAATGTATTCCACTCCATTGTCTCCCTCTCTATGAACTCTGATTTTATATTAGAGATTTTATATATTTCATATATCAAGGAGGCTTAGGACCCTGATGAAATGTGGTGACCCATGAAGTAGTGAATTGTTGCTCGGATTAATGTAAATGTAGCCGACAGGGTTTGTTTTGTGCCCACCTTGATTTTAGTCACTCGATTTTCTACTTTCCTGGTAAATAAAAAAGCCAGACAGCCTGTTGACAACAAATATTCATATTTAAAGTTGCATATAAATGCGCACACAGATGATCCTTTAATTACAAGGGTGTGGCAGGGATAGGGGTAAAACAAGGCAAAACACAGAAGCTTGATGGTACCGGCAACCATGTCATTATCCCCATCAAAAAGCAACACGGGATCTTGTTCTGGAAGGAGAATCACATAGACCCAGAAGAATTCCTGAAGAAGAGCAGTGATCTTTAGTCAAGAGACAATAAGCAGCTTAACGAAATCTCCAGGATGGGGAAAAAGAGAATAAATGTAAAATCCTCATTATTTCATTTTACTTCCTATTTCCAGGGGCAGATCCCAAAAGCCCGATCTAGTCAGGAGCCAGAGGACATGGGAGCCTATGGATACAAATGGCATAGATCAGTCTCCTGATCCATAAATGGCATTGTTGGTTTAGCATTCTAGGGCATCCATGTGCAGAATACTTTCCTGTTACATGCAGATGACCAGCTTATACTCTAAGGGGATGGTGAAATGTTGATAGTTGAACATTTTGCAATAGTAGACAAATCAGCATCAACAAGACCATTCTTTTAAGTCCACTCATCACCATGCATTGTCTTTGCTACTATTGCCTTTTTGTTAAGTAGACCCGTTGGGTAAGTGTAATGGTTATTCAGCAAAGCTGCTGACTTAAATTTGCAGAGAGGGTAACCTTTCCCTTGATTGTTATAAGGATACCCTCTTGTAGATGCCCGGTAGGTATTTATGCAAAACATGAATATTTTCTCAATTTATGTTGTTCCAAGGAGTCTACCCAATGTACCTAACCCACTCCTCCCAATCACCATTTTCTCCCAGTCCCTGACCTCCTTGCCAAGCATTAGTCAGTCTACTCTTATCTGTGACTTAACCTGTTCTTCTACATAATGGGCACATTCAAAATCCTATTCATTGGGAGAATGAATCCCTCTATGTTTTTTCAAGTCTACTCTTTATTAAAGTAAAATTAGTACTTTCCACTGCAGGTTCTTACCAACATACCACGCAAATCCTTCTGTGAAGCAGTTTGATGTTTTTTGTTTTGTTTTGTTTTATTTTTTTCCTCTTGTTAAGTACTCAAAGTAAAGGTAAAGGTGTGGATGAAAAAAATATGTATGTTGAGGTAAGAGCAAGTGTTATCCATCATGAAATTTGTGGACACTTTATGGATATACCCAAACTTTTCCATTTATATAATATGTCTGTTTTGTAATAAAATGTGGGCACTGCACATGTCCAAATGTATGGTTCCATGGGTCTGATGATATCCATGTCAATATATGATTGACAGTTTAGATTACGTAGTTTTTTTTTTTGTCCTGTGATCAAATGTTCAGTCTCCACTGGGCCTAGCAGCTGGCCTAGAATTCCTTTAAAAATGAATATGAACCAATAAAAGGAAGGATAGACTTACTCAGAAACCTCGAAAGTATTTTGTGATTCTCCTGTCAGGACTGCTTGCCAGGACTTTATTCTGCACTCCTGTCTGCCTCCCACATTGTTGGAACTGCTGGGTCATAAGTTCCAAGTGACAGGGAAGCTCACACCAGTCTAGACTTTCTGTGGAGCCTGTTCATGTTTTGGTTCTCATTTAGAACTCTCAACCTTGCAGGTTATTGCGCAGGTAGCTTCTAGGAGCAAGTTCAAATGTGATATATGTGATATATGTTGCCTTTCAAATTCAAAGAGATCCACTAAGAATTGTGTCCTCATCATGGTAGGTAGACAACCGCAGCTCAGTTCTCATTTTACAAGGCGATCCTATTCATATCAGGCTCCCTAGAAATTTCACTGGGCTTCTCTTCCACCTTTGGTCAAACATATGTATTGATAAGGCCTCTAATAAATGTGCTTGCTACTCTGCTGACCAGGTATAAATAGCATAATGTTGTTAATGTTATGGGCCAGTGAAATTTTTGTGGTATATCAGAATGGCTGAAACTTCTAAGAAATATATTATGATGGGGTGCCGAGGTGGCTTAGTTGGTTAAGCGTCCCACTTCTGCTCAGGTCATGATCTCATGGTTCGTGTGTTTGCACCCCACATTGGGCTCTGCACTAACAGTGTGGAGCTTGCTTGGGATTCTCTCAATCTCTCTCTCTCTCTCTCTCTGCCCCTCCCCCATTCTCTCTCTCTCTCAAATAAACTTAAAAAAAAAAAAAAAAGAATTATATTATGATGATGAGCAGGAGGTTTGACCTAGCACTGAGTAAGATAATAAAAGTACACTCTTGTCCCTGTCATGAAAATGAAAAAGGTTTGTGATCTTATTGTTTGGGAGGGAAAAGAAAATACTTACCAGGGCAAAGGCTTTATACCAGCCATTACAAGTTGTCCTGATTTGCTCCAGTAAAGATACCACATCTGAACCAAAGTTGGGATCGGCAATAGCATTTAATGAAGTATTCAATGATTTGTCTTTTTTCACAACCCATCTGAATTTTCACAGCCAGATAGAGAAGTTAAATAGAGATGGCAGGAGTCACTAGTGCTGAATTTTTTAGGCCTCTACTGGAGGTTCAGAATTGTTTTTTTGTTTACTATTGGTCAGGAGTAGTCAATTCCCAGAACTACCACTTAGTCCCTCCCACATTAATAGAGCTCGTTTTGAAACCAATAAAATGGTTCTGACAACTATAAAATAGATCTATTCCCACTCTGTACTCTCTACCAGGGTGAAAGATCGTAGAATAGGTCTATAGTCCCATTATATCTACGGCTAGATTAATTTGGGCAAAGACACAATCAGACACCTGACCTCTTCATCAGTTATTTGTCTCCGTTAGTTGTCCCTTACTCTGAGGGATGAGCTTATGGACCAGCCTAACATTAATTCCAATATACAGTCGCCCCAGAGATTTGATTATATCTATTTTTGTGGGAAACAGTGACTCTTTGGAAAACTCTGGAGGAGATTCACGCTCTATCCCCCAAGGATCTTTCCCCCAAGGATCTCAGCCTTCCAATCAGTGTAGAGCCTAGTGCTCTCCAAAGTGCTTACAATCAAGAACTGAGTAAGAGGCAGTATATCCCCACCACGGTAACTGCTGCACTTGCCCAACAATCAGGCTTTTTCCTTACAAGTATGTCACAGAAAATCATAGCAGGCTACCCAATAGTTTAACTTGTAAGGGATCCACAGAAGGATTAGCCAGGAGAGTTCCCTATGCATCCCAAACTCTGATCGCGATTTCAGTCGTATGGCTATTGTGGCAACTGGTCTCTGATACCTGAGTATCGGCACCGACCCTCCACCAATGAAGGAAAGCCTTCATTTCCAGTGAGATCAGGAAACCTATCCATGTAGCATCCCTCCTTCCTACATTTGGCCTGTGAAAGAATGCTCCATATTGAACAAGCTGAGGATTAATTTTCATTAATACTTTGTAACACAGAGAGTCAGAATCCACCCTTGCTCTCAGCCATACTTGTCTAATGATTTCAAAAGTTAAAGGTCTCTTAATAAACTTTTACCTCCGTACCTTTCCTTAACAACTCATTTTCCCTATGTCTGCTCCCTGTGACTATAAAAAGGAACATGACTGTTGCCTTAAAACTTAGTGCCACCACCACTTGATAGGACACTGCCTTGCCTTCTAAGTACTCTTCATTCCATATTATAACCAGTGATATTCTGGATACTTTTGTTGGCATAGTATGGAATAGATCACATATATCTTATTTACTGAAGCACAGAGGTTAATTAACTTTCCTTTTCTTTCTTCTTACAGCATTTACTTTAGAAAACTTGTAAGTACTCTGTCTTTTTAAAATGTATGTAAATATTTTAAAAGCTAAGTAAGCCTCTTGCCAAGGTAAAGCCCCAGAAATACCTTTCTCAAGGACCTGAGAGTCATGTCTTTGAAATATATTCATCAAAAAAGATAATGCAACTACTCTTGTCCCGGTTTCTGAGGGAGGGGAGGAGCCTAACTTTAGAAGTCACCTTGCACCCAAATTACCTCCTGTCATAAAGATACAAAAAGTTTAGGGGTGCCTGGGTGATTCAGTCAGTTAAGCGTCCCACTCCTAATTTGGGCTGAGGTCATGATCGCATGTTTCATGAGATCGAGCCCTGGGTCAGGCTCCCAGCTGACAGTGTGGAGCCTGCGTGGAATTCTTTCCCTCTCTCTGCCGCTCCTCTCCTCATTCATTCACTCATTCTCCCTCTCTCTCTCTCTCTCTATCAAAATAAAATAAATAAGAATTTTATAGATACAAGAAGTTTACTTTTCTTTTAGGTAAAGCCATCTGCTAATACATGTGGTCACCCCAATTACCATAAAATGTAGGATAAACTGTGCCTGGCAACGTGCTGTTAAACCCTCTTACCTGGGGACTGGCTATTGTTCATCTTGAGAACATGGAGGTAACGACTCATATCTGCTGGGATATAATAAAGGGCAAGATTTTGTTCCATCTTTACAATCTCTTAGCAGGCTGTCTGTGATGTGCATCACATTCTGAATATTCAGTGATAAAATTGTTGTCTTTCTCTTCTACCTACAAAGGTAGAAAGGTGTTATGGGTTAGGAGATTTTGCTTTTAAGTGTATTTTCGTAGCATTCAACTCCGCTGTCAGCACAGGATAAGTGCTGACAACAGCATGAATTAGTGTAAATGAAAGACGGAAAACCAGGAGAAGTAAAGAGAGAAGCAGCTTAAGTCAAATGTAGCAGTGAGAGGGTGCGATTCGTTTCTGCCTGTACTGGGTTGTAAACGTAAGACCCCTGTTCCAGCTTTTTATGCCGGGTGCAGGTATTGTTAACAGTGACACCACGGGAGTGGGGAGGAAATAGATTCTGAAATGCCCTGGAAATAGTTCTCTCTGACTTTCAGTCATTAAAAAGGAAAGAGAGAAAAAAAAACAAACAAACAGAATTCCCACAGGCTGGATAAGCCAATTCTTTGACAATCATGGATTGGGAGGTTTTGAGACATAGACCCTTGACTACTTCCTTAGGGTAGGTGGCTGGTTCGATTAGTAATTGATAGTTGAGAAAATAAAGGAGATACGGATTTATCTTGTACACCGAGTTTGTAGAACGACCCACACTTGCTAAACCTATAAATACTGCATTTTTTTTTTTCATCTTGGGGTTTTTCCTTATGTTTGTTCTCTATCTGGAGTGCACGTGTATCTCCACCTTTTTATAATATTGGCATGCTTTCATTGATGTCAGTCTTAAAGAACCACAACTCTATGAAGCTTCCTCTGGTTTCTCACTTGAATGTGATCTTTCTACAAGACCTAATCGTATAACATCAAAATTATCTACATGATGCATTTCGCAGTCAAATAAAATCAGGCTTATTTAACTTGCTGCAGCATGGGAAAAAGTGTCCTGCGAGGAGTCTCGATAGTGTCACAGAAAGGGGAGTAGGAGGGACCTGTACTGGGGGTTTGAGTCTGTGCTAGGTGATTTGAAGAAGAGAACTGAGAAGCATGAGCCACTTCTGGACTGGATGATGCAAGAATGGGAGTGGGGTGTATTTTAACGTCAGTTCGGAATGTAAGAGGATTAAAGGGGAGCTCAAGTTGTTGGTCAGGAGAGGGGCACGTTTGGTCACTTTTGTGGCATCAGTGCGGCCTTGGCTTCGTGTGGTTCTGAGCCGCGCTTCTATTCTGCTGGGAATGGCAGGGCCTGATGTTCACCAAGCTTTGCTTTCACTTTCTTTCATTGTCAACAGGACCCATGTCGTCTCCTTAATTATAAACCTCATCTATGAAGTAAGGTACTGAATCTTAGAGAAAATGTTTAAGCTCCCACAATTAAAATTGACAATGCTAATACAGACTCTGGAGTTCTGGTTCCTAACCCTTAGGTCCTTTCCTGAGGAATTCTATACCCATGTATTTCTCTGTAGAAAGTGCTTTGCACTTACTTACCTGCTTCAACCAACTAGTTTCTTGTTCTGACATGATGAAATTAACCAGATACTGAAAAAAAAAAAAATCAAAGCTCGGTAATTAAAAATTTTTAGATAAGTGATAGTTAACCTAACTGCCTGGGTAAAGATCTTATTATCATAATTATTCAAGTATTCTACAGAGGTATATTGTATACTCAGGTATAGTATATACCTGAATTTTACTATATAAAATTTTACTATATACCTGAATTTTTACTATATAAATCATATGGAGTGATATAGTAAATCCATAGGAAGGATTTACCACAGCTGACATATGATATAGTCATTACAGCTTTCTAATACCTAGTGTAGACAAGAAAAAAAAAAGATACATGTTCTATTTTTCTACTAAGTATCTCCAACATCTTGATCAGTATAATGGTTCTGGGTGGTTGACAACTTGATTAATCTGAGCAGTCTCTGATCAGAAACACACTCCAACTCTTTTGACTCTGAAGGATTTTCTGTCTCCTTTGTGGATAAGATCAATCAAAACTGGGATAAACTGAGTAGATTTAGAGTGGAAGGGCCATATCTTGGTACTGAAAAATGCTCTGTCTTTCTAGCTCACTTTGGACAGCTTTTCTTAGAGAATGAAAGGTAATGAAATACCCTTTAAACTACCTCAAAATTGGGTCTATATACTGTTGTTTCACACGATCAGCAAAAAAAAAAAAAACCTCTGGTGTAATTTCTGGTCCATTTCTTAATAATTCTTCTATGCCAAACACGAGCACAATAGATATGATATCTTTTTAATGTTATTATATGTGATATAAAAAGCCAAGGTTTACTCAGTTCTTCCCTTCAAATACTTTGTTTTATTTCTTTTCCTCCTAGCTCTCCTTTAACCTCTGCATTCTAAAGATATCAAACTCTTCTTGTTTCCAGACCACCCCATCTTACACCTCTGTATCAGTCTCATTAGTATTCCTTTCTCTACAGAACTCCTTTTTCTATTTTTTATCAGCCAAATTTTACATGCCTTTGAAGATTCACGTCTGATATCACCCCTTCAGATGCATAGTCCATGGATGTATCTGAATGTATTGGATTCTTTCCCTACTACAGGATGCATTCATAATATTATCCTGGCGTGTTTTGTCCGCATGCTTATTTCTATACTACATGTCATGTGGCTTGTCTGAATTATTTATTAATTTATGGAATCTGTAGGGAGAAGACTAGTGGCAGAGATTTCCTAACTTTCCTGAAATCAACCTCTCTCCTAGCAAATTTCACATGCATCTTTATGCATACTTATCATTTTCACCATTATTAATATATTTAAATGTACATATTTCATAGTAGAGTCTAGTCCTTTTTTTTGAGTCACAGACGATTTTCCCAGCAGAAGGTCTGCCCATAGTATGTACTCAATATGTGTATGTTCTGTGAACTAATGAGGAAAGATTAACAGTACCAGAATCGTTGCAAGTATGCGTAATTATATAGTTGAAAGTTACATGAACTGTTTGAGGAATTCAGAATTAAAGACACAATCCTCAGGATTAGTGAAGTCATTCGCATGAAGAAAATCAGAACAGAGGCATGTTTTCAGGGTTTGTTTTATTTATAGTTTCCCCATTCCATTTCTTGTTTATTTCCTTTTCGTGTTATTTTATCTTTTAAAAATGTTTTTATAATAAAGGCATGAGACATATGCAGGTTTCCAGGTGTTTGAATTCAAAAAGGAATTTAGTTCCTATGGACCTCAGTTCATTTGGTGGCTGAATGAGAGAACAGAAATAGATTTTGTTGTAAGTCCCTTGCTACTCAAATCTTCTGTTTTAGTATTCACTCCAACTAACCTTACCAGTAGTAGCTTTGGTAACTGCCAAGAAGGTCATTTTTATTTACAAGAAAAAAGAAGAGACACAGCTAAAAGTGCACCAAAAAAGTTTGGGGGGAAAAATGGAGAAAAACAGAGAAGATGAATATTTGTCTAGGCTTATTTACAATTAATGTATTTAATTATCACAATCTGCACATTTAACTTCTTCTTGACAATTAAATCCCTAATAACATAGTCTAATCATTTCTTTCATTTAAACCCACTAGGACATCTCTTTCAAACTCATGCTCATAAAGTATTCTGGTGAATGTTTATTCTACCCATATAAACTATCCAAATTTGCATCAAAGTGAAAAACACAAATTTCTCACGCAAATCGTGATGCTAAAGTGAGCATGCTCCTGAGCTTTGACTGCATTGGGATCATCACTTGGTCAAACATTTGGGAACAAATATGGAAGCGGTGCCTCGGTGGCTCAGTTGGTTAATCGTCCAACTTCGGCTCAGGTCATGATCTCACAGTTTGTGGGTTCGAGCCCCGAATCAGGCTCTGTGCTGACAGCCTAGATAGACCCTGGAGCCTGCTTCAGATTCTGTCTCCCTCTCTCTCTGCCCCTCCCCCTTCACTCTCTGTCTCTCTCTGTCTCTCAAAAAATGAATAAATGTTAATTTTTTTAACCTGGGAAAAGCTTTTGATAACGTAATCTTTCAAATACCTTTACTTTGTTCCATCCAGTTATCTCAGAGTTCTACAAATAAAGGCAACTGTTAGTTACCTGTGCATATACATAACTGAAGGTTATGAGGAGAAGTTTTGCCAGAGTGGGTGTATTAATGATGCTGAAGTCTGTCTCTTGACTATGATCTGATTACTGTGCTCTCAGGCTCTGTTTTCCCTGAAAATAAGGAAATCAGGTGTCTCTCGTGTCATTTATTTCATTGCCAATGCTCATGGCCCCTCAGTATAGAAGGAATGAAAGTGAAGCTTCGGCATTTTAGGATGGTAATGTGGAAGAGGAATAGGAACTCCTCTCACAAGTCTGCAGCTCCAGCTGAGACATGGGGTCATATTTTTCCTCCAGTCAGGGTAGAAGTGACATATCGGACAGCTTGTCCCACAAGTGATAGCTACAAGCTTAACTGAAGACCATGGACTCTGTCATGTGAAACAGAGGTACAGCCAGTTCTTGTTTTGGTGACACTCAACTAAGTTTGCTTTCCGTTCCTTCCCAATCAATCAATTTGAAATCAACACACATATTGGTGTAACACAAGGGATTGTACCAAAGTTGTTAAGAATCTTGGTGCTCGTATAATGTAGACTTACAAAGTCCAAAGAAAGCTAAGCTCTAAAGAGTTTCGTCTTCAACACACCCTAGAATGTCTTGACTACACTAAGAAGAGCATAGCGTATTATCGTCAAAACATGCTAATAGCACGGGGACCTCTGAGCCCTTCTCAGGAGCACGGGACTTTGCTTCCAACCAATATAGTATCAGAAATACAGGGTATGTTCTTGGGACTGAAAGATAGGAACCCTAGTATTAGATTCAGAAAAAAAGATGGAATATATGTGTATATATATATATATATATATATATATATATGCACACACACACATATATACATACATACATATATACATACACATACATATACATCTACATACATATACATATATATATACATACATACAGAGAGAGAGAGTGCTACACAGTGTCCAAAATGTGTTAGTTGTCTCCAGCCTATAAATGATTTTTTTTTTTTTTTTTTTTTTTTTTTGTGATCCCAGGTGATGATTTCCTTGAAAGACAATCGGGAGTCTGTTTAAGGGAAACAGTTTATGTGAAGAAAGTCATGAATCTCATTCTTACATTATTAGCTTTCATTGCTCAGTTACCTTACCACAGATTTCTCTCTCTACCATCATGCTCAAAAATGGCTAGGAAGGGGCGCCTGGGTGGCTCAGTTGGGTAAGCATCCGACTTCGGCTCAGGTCATGATCTCACGATCCGTGAGTTCAAGCCCCGCGTCGGGCTCTGGGCTGACCGCTTAGAGCCTGGAGCCTGTTTCAGATTCTGTGTCTCCCTCTCTCTGACCCTCCCCTGTTCATGCTCTGTCTCTCTCTGTCTCAAAAATAAATAAACGTTAAAAAAAATTAAAAAAAAAAATGGCTAGGAAGATTGAGTCATTTAGCAAGAAGTTTCAAAAGGATTGGAGTAAAACTATATGCTCTATCTACCATAATTCAAAGAGCATGAACAATCAATATGATTAAACATCGTATTTAAAAAAAAAACTGCACAATTTTCTTGCTTACTAAATATATTGCTTCCATTTAAACCTATTGAGTTAGGGAATTCTATTTATTCTTGAAAAATTCTAATGTAACTAATAGATTTTAATTTCTGATGCCAAAATTCTTCTATGTATAATTAACAGATTCGTAAAAGAAGAATCAAAAAATCATTTCACTAAAGGTAAACAGTGAGATCAACAAATCAACATTATATAATGTATAGCATTCATATTAAATTTCATCAGGTTAACGCTCACAATTATCACCTGCACACTTAATTGATAACTATATAATGTTATGAATATTTTGTGGACTAATAAAATACAAGTGAACTTGGTGACATGGTATCTTCCAGGAAATAATATTTTCTATGAAATAATTAGAAGCACCTATTTTTAACATGCTTTTTGTAGAAGAGCTTTTATTTTTCTTTTTAAAATATATTTAGGGTAAAAATCTGCCTAGTTACTGATCAAAAACTATATCAATGTTTTACTAAGACCATGTATCATAACAGTTACATGTGAAAAATCATCACATTTTTGTTGGTTTCTGTGACAGGTTTACACGGTACAATAATAGAATAGACGTTTACAAATGGGGAAGTAATACTTCCTAAATTTGTCCTTCAAATATCCCTCACTACCTTCTTTACTTTCAGATTTTACTGATTGTTTCCATCTTTTTACAAAATCTATTAAATGTAGATTATTCTTTTAAAAGCGACCTTTGTAATAAAATTCTTATAATGAGAGATATATTTCTTATTGCAATTAGTGTGATTTATTCATTACAATTCACATATTATATATTCAAAATGTAGTTTATAAAGTTACTAATGTAGTTTTAGATTATTAAGTATTGAATATCACTAAGGCCATAAAAATAAGCTTATGAAGGGATAGAGTATGTTTTATCTCCTTTTTTATAAGTTCAGATAGGGAGAATCTTTGATCTACTGTTAAATAGGTATTACAAATTAAGTAACCACTGAAAAGGAAAAGAAAATTGCAATTCAAAATTAGATATATGATTTACCTAATAATAAATATAAAAGTGCCATTTAAGATCCTCATCATTATTTAATTTATCTCCAAAGAACTCTGTAAATGGTTATTAATGTCTTTGGTAATAGGTGAACCAATGTAATATACTGCAGGTTTTTTACTGTAAATCTCCCTAGACATTAACTGATAATATTGTTCTTGCATTTCTTCCCATTCTTTAAAAATAGCCTGTAACATGAATATTCTGCATACTGCAATCAGTATCTTTAAATGACTTAGGCTTTCACGTCTGTATAAAATCAAAGAAAGTAGCACCAAGATCGTCTGGACCAAGAAACAACTTTCAAATACTATCTAGTATTTTTGTAAATGTCTATCTTCATGTAACTTGCAACTAAGACCTTTATAATCCTATGTTCTGATTATCTAATTTTTCCTAACAAATGACCTCAACATTTAGTGTCTTAAAACAAACAAACCCCACATTTTATTGTATCTCTCGGTTTTTGTTTTCGTTTTATTTTGTTGGATCAGAAATTTGGGCGGTTCTCATGTGGCCATTCTTTTGCTCCACATGGCATTGACTCAGCTCACTTACTGGGATTTAGTTGGCTGATGGACTGGCAGGCATGGAGGGTCCAGGCTGGCTCTGCTCATGTCTTAGATGCCTAGGCAGGGCTGGCAAGGAGGCTGAACTCACTGGGACTATTGATTGGAGTGACTACACGTGGCCTCCCCATCATGGCGGTCTCAGGGTAGCTGGACTTCTTGGCAGCTTTTGAACTTTGAGCTAGTCTTCCAAGAGACTAACCAAAAGCTGCCAGATACGTAAGGCCTAGTGCAGGAAATTGACAATGTCACATCTATAGTATTTTATTTGTAAGTCAACGAGAGAAGCAGACATCATGGAGAGAAAAGTGAAACTCCGTAGGAGAAGTCGCAAAAATATTGTGGCCATTTTTAATATACTAGTATCTGCCCACTGGTTATAAGTTATTAGTTACTTATATGTCTCTCACATGCAAAATAAACTCAGTTGCCCCCAAGTTCTCCAGAAGCTTCATTCCATTCCATCATTGGTTCAAACATCAGGATCCCAGCATCCAAATCGGTTCTAGATGCAGATGAGCCTCTTCAGGTTCAGTAAAATATTCTTGCACTTAATCTATTACAGTAGTTTTCGAAAACTGTATTTTAATTTAGAAACTTTTAACTTGTTATATTTGGATTATGTATATCCTGTATACTTTCTTCTAAGTCACAAATATAATACAACTCAGCAGAAATTCTTGAATGTTATCTATAACATATATGAGTCTGTACTAAATCATTTCTGTGTATTCTGGGCTTCGGTTCCTTGAATACAATTTCTCTTGCACTGAGACCAGCAGACTACAGAGACATGTTATGTACCACCTAGGCCCCCACACATCCAAGTCATAGTGGTACAGTTGACTTAAAAACTTTGTGAGGTTTCTGTGAACTGAAATATCGTTTAATTCATTAGACAAAGTCACACATATCTCACTCTAGACTCTTTTATACTTTGTGCTGATAGTTTACTATGCAAACAACACATTTAGATACTTAGAAGCCTTTTTGTCTATTCAAGATAGGTTTAATAAACATGCCCTTAAGATTCTTAGAAACCTAACCATGGCTGCCCTTCAATCTTTTTGAAATCCCAATAAAGGTTCTTCAAGCCTCAGTGTTGAGATTAACTTTCAGCCCCTGTTTTGGTGGAAGTGCTATGGATTTAACCTTTGCCTCGAAACCATTTTAAGGAAGAGATTGGGCATGAAAAATAGTTTTAATTTGTTCCCATTAATCCCTGGCTCTTTAAATGTCTTCTAAATTCTGCTTAAAACTGATTATATACCTTTTTTGGCACCTCTTTCTCTAAGCATACCTGTCATATATGCCTAAAATAACTATTTAGTAATTTCCACATGACCATTTTCTTAGCCAAATCCAATAGGTCATAAGGTATATTTTCTATTCCAAGTATTACTACTGATGACCATGTTACCAAACTTCCTGGCCATTTATTTAGGCTCCAGTAACAACTTCCTTACTGTCTTTTCAATTCTGAGAATATCCTGAGGTCATAGAGCCCTTCTCGCCTATGCTTACCCTGTACTCCCAAAGCCAATGCCTTGCACATTCGTTTCAGTTAAAACAGCATCAAGCTTCCAGGTCAAATATGTTGTATTGATTATCTACTGACGAGTCATAAATTATTCCAAAAGATACAGACTTAAAAAAAAATTCTAGTTTCATTATATCTGAAATATATGCTGGTTAAATATTCCAACTGAGTAAGTTTTTAGCTCTAGAGACATTGACTGAAGTCAAATTTTGGTATTAATCCAGCAGATGGGGTAGTTTGGAGGCCCCCAGAGGGCTTTGCTCCCATATGTTGTACCTTTGCTGGGGTCCTGGACACTCAGATATCTTCAATCAGTGAAGCCTTTCTGGTAACACATATGAATTTTGGATTAGTAAACAATCATAAAACTGACACATTATATTTTAATTGCCTGTTGTTTTTATTCCTCTTAGAATGTAATGTTTGTGAAATTGGGTCTTTATTTAGTTAAATAGCATGTCCCCAGAGACTGGTGGAGTGTTAGATACAAGTAATTATGTGCTGAATGAGTGAATATGTGAATGAATGACTCTGACTTGACTTGAAATGAATTCTAATAATTATTTTCCCATAACTGGTTACAATGTTTATATCATTCATTTCTTTCCTCTTTTTTTTTTTTTTTTTAATGACATAACTGGATTTTGGAAGAAATGTCCAAATTTTAAAGATTCAAAAATGAGAAATGCAATTTTTTTTCTAAGAATAAATATAACAGAAGAGTTTGCGAGAAGCACTGTTTGTTTGTATAGAGGAGGCAAACATCTTATATTTTCGTCTGGGGCTCTTTAACAAAAATAAAGATTAAAAAGAGAAAAATAGCTTATTAATGAACATCACATGAGTAAGACCTAAAAATAAGAGTAACTCAACGTGATGACTAAGCACTCTGGTTTATATAGCATCTTCAAGAAAGATGCTTCTACATTTGTGGAAGAATAACAGGACAGAGATAGCATTTGTAGGCTTTCTTGGGTGGCGGATGGTAGGAAGGTAAACATATGGGAGGAAACCAATGGAGTAAGTTTTGTTCTTTGCTTGTTGCAAATGGGCTGATAAGAGTCTGTCTCTAGAAAAAGGAGAACTTATATCCTGTCTTTAGGCAGAAAGGGGAGAAGGTCCAGAGAGCTTTCCCTATATTTGCTGCTTTTTAATTACCATTAGCTGAAAATAATTTCGATGTCAAAGTAGCATATTTGGGGGTGGTGTATTTTCTTATTCTTCATTTGTTTGTTTGTTTTAGTCTTAAATAACTCTTCTGCAAGCACGGTCTTTTGGAAACAGGTCTTTTTCAAAGAAACAAATGAATATTTGCTTTGTCTGTTCTAGAATTTCTTCATAAGGAGGAGCTCACGTTCATTAAATCTGGAAAGAAGCTGAAGTTCTTGCTCTGAAATTCTGCTTTCTAAGTAAGCCCTGGTACTCTTAGATCGTATGTTATCCATTTGTATGACTTTCGGCAGAAACCAATAGAGACTATGGAAGGGCACGCTGAATAAAAATAGAAAACAAAATACTGGTACTACACAACTGTTTGAACTCAAGGGTACATAAACTACAAGCAGTGGCAGGTTTATGCCACTAAGTGGGCGTAATATGCATCTTGTGGTTAGAATGTCTGCATTTGTATATGGCTAGAAGCACAGTTATGCAAATAATTCAAGTCTCAGTTCTTTCCTTGGTAACACATGGCTTGAATTGGAATATGCATTAAAGTCCTCCCCCAGTCATAGACCCTTCTCTCTTACAAGAAGCACAGAAGGAAGTCTAAACCTAAACGGGAGTGCAGTTGGATTGAAAAAACAAATGATAATTAGCATCACTGATACCATGACAGTTATGTATTTCGGAGTTAAAAGGCTACTATGACCTAATAACACAGAGGGCAAAATTAAGCGCTGGTTAAAAAGGAGTTAGGTATGCAAATTTGGGGTGTTGCCACCAGCTGAACAGATGTTTGAAAACTTAGCGGAGTGTGTTTATTCATTCTAAATATGTTTACATAATGTATTGTAAGCTATTTTCTCAAGCCCATTTGCATGGAAATGTATGTGTGGCCCTGATTCTGCCATCTTTAATCATGTAAAACTGCCGCTGGCTTCTGGTGGATTTATGCACGAGTCAGTCGTGGCGGAATCCGGCCCGTGGAGAGGGTCGCGCAAAGAGTGGAGCAAATGTGCCCATTACGCCTGCATGTTCTGTGACACAGCAGCGCCTGGAGGCAAAGCCCGGCAGGGCCTTCACAGGTCTGGAGGGGAGATTTAGAGAAAGTGCTCTGAATTACTCAGAGAAATTTAATCATTAAGTAATGCACACTCGAGTTGTTTCAGGTAATTAATACCATGCTATTTTTTTTTTTTTCTAAATCTATTTCTCATGCTAAATTTCTTCCTCAGTGTCCTTTTCCTACTCACCCCACACACATAACCCCCGCACGTCTTGATTAATGACTTGACTAGTGGAAACAATACACTGATGTAGAGGAGGTCTAAATACTTAGATGGTTATCTTCTTCGTACCATACACAGAGCACTAGCAGCAAAATAATTAAGGCATTGTTTTCATAAATTTCTCCTCAAATTTCAACTGTTAGTCTGGTAGGTTAAAACTTTTTGTATCTGCGCATTCATTTATTTAAAGGCTGGATAATTTATACTCCTCAGTAATGATTTCTAGCAACTGTAGATTTTTAAAAATGTTTCCGAATTAAAAAAAAATTGACAAGTTCATTTACTCAATAAAAAAAAAAAAAATATTTAGTACTTCCTGTGGCTAGATATTTGTTTCCAGCCTTCAGGAACCCACTGAAGGAATGAATGAACTAGAGGCAGGAAAAAAAAAAAAAAAAAAAAAAAAAAGGCCTGCCTTCAGGAAGACCATAATCTTTTTAAGAAGAGTACAAAGACATTAAGCAAATTAAAATCAGGAAATTATGATGATAAATTTTTATCAAAGAAGAGTACAGATAAAATTGAAAAGAATCACTGGAAAGACTTACTTTGGATTGGGGCATCGATGTAATCTTTTTTTTTTTTTTTTTAAAGTTCATTTATTTATCTTGAGAGAGCGAGTGAGCTTGGAAGGGGCAGAGAGAGAGAGAGAGAGAGAGAGAGAGAGAGAGAGAGAACTCCCAAGCAGGCTCTACACTGCCAGTGCAGAGCTCAAACTCAACAATTCATGAGACCCTGACCTGAGCCAAAATCCAGTCAGTGGTCAACCTACTCAGCCACCCAGGTGCCCCTGTAATCATCTTTGAGTTGGAGAACTTTAAACTAACACCTGAATGATAAGTTTAGATTTCATCTTATGCAGAGTAGATCCAAATTTCCAGGCAGATAGAACAACATATGCCAAAGTTCTTAGGTGAGAAACTGCTTGTAGTGTTCGAGAAACTAAGGAAGCAAATGTGAATTCTAAGTTCACAGGAATGGCCAGAACAGTTAACAATGGATTAATAAGCATAAGTCTGATAATACACGTCATTATGATCCTGTTCCAGAGTCTAAATTTTACCTGAAGGCAATGGAAACTCACTAAGAAGCTGTTAAATAGAAATCTGCCACAATTATGTATTCATCTTCAACAAATATATGTGGCTGATGTGTTGAAAATCAATCTGTGTTTACAGGAGTGAAAGGTTGGTAGGTATTGCTATAGTGATGATTACTTAAGCCAGTGTGGTAGAAATAGCCATGAAATGCAGTGAATTGATTTCAGAAAAATATTGAAGTGAACATGAGCAGAGTACAGTGATGTAACAGATAGATAGCATAAAAAATTCAGAACAGTTTACACCATCAGCCATATATTGGTTTAAGCAACTTGGAAAATAAAGAGAGGCCTCGTTTCGTGAGAAGACGCAAACAAATGAAGAAATCAAACGTAACCATTGTTTGAAAAGTCTGTGCTGACATGTTGAAGCGAAAATATTAAAGAGAAAGTGGAAGTGTAGGTCCTGAGCATAGAAAGCCTCTCTAGTTAGAGAAGTGAGATTTAGAAAATCATTGGCACGTAGAGAGTGATTAAAAAGTCACCGGGAGCGAAAGAAGAGAGAAGAGTAATGGGCTGTGTTAGGTCGAATATTTGTTTCGTCTTCAAATTCATGTTGAAGATTTAACCCTCAATGGGATGGTCTTTGGAGATGGGGCTTTGGGAGGTAATTAGGTTTAGATGAGGTCATGAGGGTGGGAACCTCATGATGGGATTGATGCCCTTATTAGAAGAGAGAGAGCTAGGCCAGTGTAAATCCCATTAGTCGTATCTTGCGTAATAGGCACCTACCTTTTATTATCAGACTATCCTGTTACATTTGCCTTTCACTTCAATTATCACATTACTCTTTTGTATGGTGAGGTTTATTCTTTTCTAAAATATCAAACCTCAGGGGTTTTCTTCATTCTCTCTGACAATTATTTTGTCCTCATGAAGCTTTGGGTAGGTATGTGTGACACCGGCCATCCTCCGAAGTTGCCCTTTTCTGTAAGCATTTTATGTTGATGTACTTTTTTTTTAAGTCATCGTTTTCTCTATTGTACTTCAGTTTTCCCTCCCCTGTGTTTGTATCCTCCTTCGCTTCATCTGAAACCTACATTCTCAGAAGGTAAATCTTGTCCTTTTTTTAAAATTCTTGTAACGTGCCCATTGGTACATCCTTTTAGTAACAATCCACACAAGGGCACTTAATAAGCAACTTTTGGTTAAGACTTATGCTGTGGAACAGCGATACAGAGAAAAAGGCATTTAAATAAAGGAAGATAAAAGTAGGAAAAAGTGAGTAATAATAAAAAAAAAAAAACGCTTGTATCTAATTAGGTAAGAACATGGAGTGTTTATATGTCTTATCTGGAATTTAAAACTTTGCATTATAGGACCTGTATCTTTTTTTAAGATATAAAGAAAACAGTGAGGCTTAATGAAAAGAAATGGATTATTTAGAATAATAGACACACAGGGCTGGAAGAATGTGTACCTCACTCACCATTATCCTTAAGAAATAACATACCAATGCAAAAAAGACAACAATATTTTTAGATAGATTTTTAATTATTTTTACGTATCCACATTAACCGAGAATTCATAGATTTATTTAGATGCCAGTTCTTCTCACAACTGCTGCCAACCATATTTTTTACAATGGCTCCTTTGAATGCTTTAGAAAGAAATACTCTTAGAGGATCTTTATTTAGAAGTATACATTTGCCATGATAATGAAGTTTCCTTATATATCTAGTTAAATGTAGAAGTATTAAGTTTTATCAAGATGCCTTTCTTGTATTATTTGAAATAACCATACAATTTTTCTCTTTGCCCAGATTTTGTATACTTATGTTCTACCTTGAACCCTGAAAATATAAAACGACAAATAAAGTCTTTGTTTCTATTAAAAAAAAAAAAAAAAAAAAAAAGTAGAAGAAGAAGAAACACAACAGACCAAAACCAAAAAAGCAAAACGAAACCCAAAAAAACAAACAAAACACACATGTTAGATCAGAATACAATCAAATCATACACACTGACCTAGTCATTCCAGGACCTTCACCCACATCTCAGTCAGCACTTTATTTCCTAATGTTCTCTTAAATTTTGTTTCATCTATAATTATTTTATATTTTACTCAAGACCATTGTGTGTGCATGTGTGTGTGCACATATGTATACACACTACCATGCTGTATCCTGTCCCATGCTTATTTCTTTCAAAAACCGCTATCTTCTTTTGTAATGTTTATGGAGAAAAACTATTATCAATTACTCTGAAATCTGGGGTATGAGTGGGAGGCAGGCACACTGATTGAACTTTTGGATCACATACTCATTCCAAATTAATCAGACTTTTTTGAAGACAATTAAGCATTTAAGTATTACTAATCTCTAACAAAATGTGTGGATGTATATTTGATTAACTTAAATAGAGTTGATTTGGGACCTTAATTACATCCACATAATCTCTTCCACTCTGCCATATTCTAAGGGCTAGAAGCAAGTTACAGGTTTTTCCCACTCTTAAGTGAAGGATGATACAAGGTGTGAACCTCAGGAACAGGGACCATGGGCCATCTGAGAATCCTGGCTCTCACGGTGGCTCTTAAGAACACAGGGTAACCAGTGGAATTTCTACCTGAGGAAGCTATCATTCCCCACTTGGGCCCAAGCTTGGTCAGCACAGGACTTCTCCCAGGTTGGGGCAGGCCACCAAAAATGAGTAACTTTGCCATCAGATGGCAGTCACTTGATTTGGAACAGAGCCCAGGAAACCCCTTGTCCATAGGCATTGGCAGTAAGAGAAGCAACATCAGTTTAGGGAGGTGGGAAGGGAAAAGCCAGTATCTCCATGAACCTGAGGGCATAGACTTGGTTGGGCAAGCAATAATCCAGTAGGCTGGACAGAAATTTAACAGGAAGAGCCGGGAGAGGAGTCAGCCAGAAGAGACTGCGTGATAAGCTCACTGCATACACTTGCTGACTGCAAGCTGCGTGCACATGTGGAGAAGACATGGACCCACCATGTGTACATGTCCCGGGTTGATTGTGAGAACGTGCACACATGCAAGGGAAAGTGAGAAGAGTCAACAGAAAGTCAAACTGGACAGATCTGAAAGCCACCTGGTCTTCGAATATGCTCCCCCAACCCTCTTGCATCAGTGGTAGGGAGGAGGGATGGAAGAATTACTGGCTTAGATGTTTGAACCCAGACTGATAACAGTCTAAGCAGACACAGGGGAGACTCCAGGAAGAGATGGCTAAACTAATAGCAAGAGTTTTCAAAACCTGATGAGTGAGATAAGCGGTTACACACTGAGGAGAGACACGTTTCACTGGTCTACTCCGGGCAAGTTACCAAATAAACAAGCAGCCAGCCTATCAAATAAACAGCAATGGCAACAACAATTTAGAAGAGAAAGGGACTACAGAATTGTGTTCATGTAGTATTTAAAATGCTCAGTTTTCTACCAAAAATTACAAAGTGAATTCTTGAAGACATTTTTTAAAATTATAAAATATGCTGTGGAGTTAAAATTTGTGATAATTTTTCAAGAGATTTGTCGAGTGGGAATATGGCAGAAGTAAGGAGAGAGTAACTGAACCCCTTCACCAGGGGTTTTTCTATTAAGAATCATATAAAGTTGGGAGCCTGGGTGGCTCAGTAGGTTAAGTGTCCGACTTCGGCTCAAGTCATGATCTAACAGTTCGAGGGTTCAAGTCCTGCATCGGGCTCTGTGCTGACAGTTCAGAACCTGGAGCCTGCTTTGGATTCTGTGTCTCCCTCTCTCTCTGCCCCTCCCTCACTTGTACTCTGTCTCTCTCACAAAAATAAATAAACATTCAAAAAAAAAAAAAATGAAGAGAAAGAATCATATAAATTAAAAATGATAAAGCACAGGATATTCAATTTTCCACCAAAAGCATAAAGGTGAAAAAAACTCTTGTAGTAAAATAATGTAAAGAATTAGCTTATATAAATCAATAATTAAAACAAGAATTGATTAAATTACAATATTCCAATATAAATTATTTCATATTCATTGCTTAAAAACAAAAATTATGATTATATGAGACAAAAATTATAAATACAAGGATGGGGTGTCATAATACATCTCTTGACATACAAACATGTGTACGTATGTACATATATATATACATACATACATACATGCATGAATATATATACACCAAGTCAGTGCTAAAATAGCATGCTTAGTATTGATTAGCATGTTTAGCATGATTAGCATATATGACTAAGATCATTAAATAAAACATGGTAGTATATGAGATTAACAAAGGCAAACTCCTACTGTTGACTGTTGACTCCCAGATTATCACCATAGAAAACATTGATGGAGTAGAGTCCGTTAGATTCAGTAAAATATGGGGGGTAAAAAAACAATTTGACCTGGTATCAGTAGTGTCTGGAAACGGGAAAATTATTGAAAGGTTATTCATTATAGGATTTTAGGATCTGTGTTAGGTTATTTTAAAGCAGGTCTTGGGAGCCAAGAAGCTGACTCAGATTAGACAGTATTTATAACATATCATCTTTGGATTGAGACCAGTCTTTAAGTCTTAAAGTGCAAGGTGTGAATCAGACTTCTAAGCAAAGCATTTCTTGGAGCAAGAAGGCTCTGTTTTTATCACTAAATTTGATGCAGTTTGACATAAGGACATGAAAGTATGGACCAATTTTGTGTAATAAAGGAGGGCTGATTTCATTGCTAACTATAAAGAAGCTAGTAGGTATTATTAAATGTTTTATCCAACCAACAGAGATTACATATTCCATTGAAACTTTTATTGAAAACTAAAAAATATTCTTCTTAATGTTGTTCAAAAGGAAAATGCATACAATTTTTTTTAACTCTAAGCATATTATTGGACTACAAAGCAAGGTTAAGTAAAAAAATAAACATGGATTTGCAAAACACTGAAAACTAACACAAGCAAATCACTCTGCTGATGAATAAATATAAAGAGCCCCCATAAGTAATAACTCTTTGATTAAAAGGCAATTAATACTAATTTAAAGAAAGGAAAAATAATAAATATATTGCAAGATACTGTGAGCTCTGAGTTCACAAAAACATGCATGTACTTAAATCAACATTTTAGAAAACAAATTCAGAATAGTTCCTTCTTCTATGTGCTTCTAGGAAGGAGTGGGAAGATTAATATGAGGGCTTTGGATTAAAATTATTTAATAATAAAGATGTAAAGTAATTGGGGTGCCTGGGTGGCTCAGTCAGTTGAGTGTCCAACTTCGGCTCAGGTCATGATCTCACGGTTCGTGAGTTCAGGCCCCTCATCGGGCTCTGTGCTGACAGCTCAGAGCCTGGAGCCTGCTTTGGATTCTCTGTCTCCCTCTCTCTCTGCCCCTCCCTCACATGCATTCTGTCTCTCTCTGCCTCTCAAAAATAAAGAAAACTAATAAAAAATGAAAAAAATATATATAAAGTAACTTCAGAAGCATTTTAAGTTACACATTACCTATCATCTATTTATCCATCACTGTGTGTGTATTTCCCCAATATTAGTATTTCTAGCAAACTCAGAATTTACGCTGTTATAATGGAAGTATGTTCAAAACAATGAAAGGATCTGTGCTATTTAGTATTCTGGAACCAATTCTAGTGTGTGTGTTTGTGGGGGGGGGGAGTTGTGGGGGGGGTGTGGTGGTAACCCCAGGTATCCAACAAGCAAGTCTCTGGACACTGGCTGGATGTCCTACAATTTAACTCAAATCTGCCACTATCTACCAGAGCATCAGATTCCATAGGTTAAAAGGTCAGTCCCTCACGTCTGCTCCCTTCTCCCATTTCAGAAGCCAGCCTCAAGCTCAGGTTGTTAACCTGCACTTCTGACCCACTGGCTCTAAGTTAGAGGTTCTCATGAACCCCTCATTGGGGTTTGATTAATTTGCTAGAGCAGCTCACAGAATTTAGAGAAACATTTTCTTACTAGATTACCAGTTTATTGCAAAGGGTATAACGCAGGAACAGCAAGAAGGCAGAGATGCACAGGGCAGTGTAGGGGGAAAGGCTATGGAGCATCCATATTCTGTCTCCTAAATCTCCACGTGTTCACCATCTCAGGAACTTCCCGAACCTGGTCCTTTTGGGTTTTCATGGAGATTTAATTATAAAGGCAGGATCAAGGAAATCACTAGCCCTTGGCAACTGATTCAAACTCCAGTCCTGCTTTCCTACCCTGGGGTCTGGAGGGTAAGACTGAAAGTTCCAGTCCTTTCTCAGCTGCCATCCTAAATTGGAGTCAATAAGTCATTACATTAACAGAAGACACCTTTACGGTTCCCCTCAGGAAATTAAAAAGGTTTTAGGAAGTCTGCCAGGCACAGTGGACAAAGACAAAATATATTTTATATATTTAGACCAAATATATAACATAAAATACATATTATACATATAATATAAAATATAATTATAGATATATAATTTATTTCTAAGTATAAATCACAATATCACACTATCCAATTACGCTCACAGGATAAGAAATAGTTTTTTTAGTAAACCTTTTAAAATAAGGGTATATGGTTAAATCATAATATGAACACATCTCTGAAATGTTTTTTTTTATGTTTATTTATTTATTTTGAGAAAGAGAGAGAGAGAGAGAGTGTGAGCAGGGGAGGGGCAGAGAGAGGGTGAGAGGGAGCAGCAGAGGCCCCCCACGCCCCCCATACAAGGCTCATCTCACAACAGTGAGATCATGACCTGAGCCAAAATCAAGAGTGGGACGCTTAACCGACTGAGCCACCCAGGCACCCCTGAAATGTTTAAGGACTCTGAAAGGAGAATGATATTTAAGTTTTTAATTCAAACAATTAAACAATTGTTTCTAATAATAGCATTATATTATATTGCTTTTGAAGTAAACAGCAAATACAATATTAAATTATTTTATGAGACTATAATCCTATTCCCAAATGGATATGTTAAGAAGCTGAGGACAAGTAAATTATCCTAGTTAAGAAGAAAATTGCTTTCCTCACTGAGTTGTACAGACAAAATATTAATGCTTTCAGCATGGGATTAGTTAAGTGGTAGTAACTGAGAATACCTATACTGTTAATTTAGAAATAGAATATAAATATATTATTTTGCATATTGAACTCTTGAATTAACACAAGCAGGTACCATGTATATCTGCTATAGGGCCCCTTTATGTCCACTTCAGACTACATTAGATTAGATTAAAAAGGGTACCATCTGGGGCGCCTGGGTGGCTCAGTCGGTTAGGCGTCCAACTTCAGCTCAGGTCACGATCTCGCCGTCCGCGAGTTCGAGCCCCGCGTCGGGCTCTGGGTTGATGGCTCGGAACCTGGAGCCTGCTTCCGATTCTGTGTCTCCCTCTCTCTCTGCCCCTCCCCCGTTCATGCTCTGTCTCTCTCTGTCTCAAAAATAAATAAACGTTAAAAAAAAAAATTAAAAAAAAAATAAAATGGGTACCATCTAACAATTTCCCCCGGTTTCTTCCCCAAAATCAAATGGAACTGAGCACCGGTAGGCAGGTAGGTGAGGGGGTGAAAATTACGAGAGAATAAAAAGTCAAAAGATAATGTTGATTCAAATAGACTCAATGCAATTTATTCCTGTTCTTTTTGAGTGAAGAGTTTATAGAAATGACTTGAATTAGTCTGTTACCCTTGGCAGCTGCTAAACTCCCCGTTGCTCAAATAAGGGATATTCATGTTAATTTCAATTTCCCTCAGTGATTTCATGGAACAACTACATACTCCTTTGGCTGTCAATAATTTTCGAAAAATCATAAATGCTATAGAAGAATGGGTACCGTTTTGACACTTAGGATTTAATTTAACAAGGAACACAGAAAAGCATAAAAATGGAAAAGAACAAAGATGTGTTGAATTTTAGGGAGGGGGATGGAACAGGATATAAAGGAAAAGAAGGTAAAAGATTACCATGTAAAGCGAGATTAAACAAGAAGAATGCACAGGATTCTTTCACACTTTTTATCTGTAATACAATGCAATAAAATTTACATTTTTCAAGATGAAACCTGCTTCTTCAAATGGTCAAAATCTGAATTCTGGTATCCTGTTTTTTGCACATTGCTTTTTACTCAGGTCCCACTTTTCATTTTTAAAACATGGCATTTTTTACAAATAAAATGAATTGCCACGTTTTGTGAATTCATAAGTGTATTCTCACCCAATGTGGAGCTGTTGGAGTAGATCAACTCTGGATAATGCCAATAAAATATTTGGCATACTAGCCCAAAGTGCGGGTTGGAAAATTTTGCTCTGGGCCCTTTCACAGTTCATCTTTGGTAGCTACCCTCTGGGCTTTACACAACAAATTTATAACAACATAGGAACATCGTTACTTTTCTTTCCAAGGCAGTGGAGTTAAGGGGTATGCCATAAACTATAGGTTCTCTGGTTTTGAATGTTGTTAACTTTTTAAAAAATTTTTTTCAACGTGTATTTATTTTTGAGAGACAGAGAGAGACAGAGCACGAGAAGAGAAAAGGCAGAGAGAGAGGGAGACACAGAAACCGAAGTAGACTCCAGGCTCTGAGTCATCAGCACAGAGCCCACTGCGGGGCTCCAACCCACAAACCCTGAGATCATGATCCGAGCCAAAGTCAGACGCTTAACCGACTGAGCCACCCAGGCACCCTGGATTTTATTAACTTTAAATGGGAACCTTGTTATACATAAGGTTTTCAACTTTTTATTATGATAATCAAAGATACCAAACATTTACCAACTTCACTTTTTTAAAGGTCATGTATTTTTGAAAATTCAAAATTTTAAGTGAAAGGAATAAAATGGAAATTACGATTTTTAAAGTTAATTCATTTTTGAAGGCACACTAAACTTTAGGAAAGACAAACTTACAAACTTAAAACTGAGGATAGTTCTTTAAGTGGAATGTCACTTGACCTTGTACTAGAGTTAGAATTGCCTGATAAAATATGGACCTCCAGTTAAATTTGGATTTGTGTTGAACATTTGGGACATATCAAAAAAAAAAAAAAGTTGTTTATCTGAAATGTAAAATTATCTGGTCATCCTCCTCTACTTTTTACCAAATCTGACAAACTCTAACTGGAGTATAATTTAATCATGTATTTACCAAACTTAATTTGCAGTTAAGCATTTGAAAATGATCACGATAGAACACAAAGCAGAACTGGGCATATCAGCAGTCAACAAACTTGCGAAATGATCGACGCTTTTTCTAAAATGGTACCCTGTTTTTCCAAACTTCTCTCTTTATATATGTTTTAAAGTTTCTTTTCATATAAGTAGAGAAATAAGGTTTTCTAAGACAATAAGCTGAGGGATGATTAAAAATAAGAATTTACTAATATGACCTGATACAAAGCAATTATATAAATCTATTTTCAAATTTATCTTGAGAATAAATATAGACAATTATAAAAGGAATTTTGAAAACTAATGATAAAGAGTGATTTGCTATGCCAGAACTAAAATACCCCAGCACTGACTGATTTATAGAATGGCATAATAAATCCAGAATTAGACTCATGGATTCAGTGTAACTTAATGGAAAGCTGGAACTTGAAATAAATTGAGAAATTTTGAATTAATTAATGGTTTACAGTCAATTTAATATCTATTTTTAAACAATAATAATCACTCACAAGTTAAAATCTCATCTCTTTATAAAAATAATAAATTCTATGAAACAAATACTTAAGCCTTCAAACAGTAAGAGAATGTGTCAAATATAGAATTTTAAGTCAGCTGATATATGACAGATTAATACATCTTTTAAAGTTAGCTAACAAATTGTAAATACTTTTGTAATTTTTGTATGACATAAAAATGATATATACAGATTAAAAAAATAAAGTGGAAATTTATTTCTCTTTCATATGAAAGAAGTATAAAATTAGGCTATCTAGGTCTAATAGGGCAGCTTTCTAATGGTATGGGACTCAGGCTGTTTCCCTATAGATATATTGCTGTTCTGCCATGCTCTATGTGTGGCTTTTACCTCCAAAACCACCACATAAGCACCAGCCTTCATATTCCAGTATGGTCTTTATCGTATTGAGGTATGTCCAATATGTTCAGTGTATTCAATGTTCAATATGTTCCCTCTAAACCTACTATGTTGAGGACTTTTCTCATGAATGGGTGTTGTATTTGGTCAAATGCTTTTTCTGCATCTGCTGAAATGATCATATGGTTTTTATCCTTTCTCTTTGTTGATGTGATATATCATGCTGATTGATTTGCAAATATTGAAACAATCTTGCATCCTGACAATGAATTTTTTTGATATATTGTTGGTTTCAGTTTGCTAATATTTTGTTGAGAATCTTTGCATTTATATTCATCGGACATATTGACCTACAGTTCTTCTTCTTTTTTTTTTTTTTTTTTTTTTAGTGTCTTTATCTAGTTTAGGTATCAGAGTGATGCTGGCCTCATAGAATGAATTTGGAAGCTTTTTTTCCTCTTCTAGTTTTTGGAATAGTTTGAGAATAATAGGTAATAACTCTTCTTTAAATGTTTGGTGGGGGCGCCTGGATGGCTCAGTCGGTTAAGTGGCCGACTTCCGCTCAGGTCATGATCTCGCAGTCCGTGAGTTCAAGCCCTGCGTCGGGCTCTGTGCTGACAGCTCAGAGCCTGGAGCCTGTTTCAGATTCTGTGTCTCCCTCTCTCTGACCCTCCCCTGTTCATGCTCTGTCTCTCCCTGTCTCAAAAATAAAAAAAACATTAAAAAAATTTTTTTAAATGTTTGGTGGAATTCAACTATGAAGGCACCTGGTCCTGGATTTTGTTTGTTGAGAGTTTTTTGTTTACCAGTTTCACCTCATTAGTGGTAATTGGTCTGTTCAAATTTTCTGTTTCTTGCTGATTCAGTTTTGGGGGGTTATATGTTTCTAGAAATTTATCCATCTCTTCTAGGTTGTCCAATTTGTTGGAATACATATTTTTTATAATCCGTTAAAATTCTTTGTATTTTTTGTGGTGTCTGTTGTTATTTCTCCTCTTTCCTTTCTGATTTTTATTTGAGTTCCTTTTCCTTCTTTCTCCTCTCCCTCCTCCCTCTCCTCTTCCTCCTCCTCCTCCTCTTTTTCTTCTCCCTCTTCTCCCTCTTGTTGTTGTTGTTGTTCTTCCTCTTCCTCTTCCTTCTTCTTTCCTTCCTTCTTCCTTCTTCTTCTCCTGGTTAAAAGTTTACCAGTTTTATTGATATTTTCAAATAACCAGACCCTGGTTTCATTGCTCTGCTGTATTGTGTTTTGTTTTTGTTCTAGTTTCCATTTTATTTATTTCTGTTCTAATCTGTATTATTTCCTTCCTTCTACTTCTTTTGGATTTTGTTTGTTCTTACTTTTCTATCTCCTTTAGACGTGAGGTTAGGTGGTTTACTTGAGATTTTTCTTGCAACATGAAGTATGCCTGTATTCCTATAAACTTCCCTCTTATAACAGCTTCTTCTGTGTCTCAAAGGTTTTGGACCATTGCATTTTCATTTTCATTCATGTCTATGTTTTTTTCTTTTTTCTTTTTTGGTTTCTTGTTTGAACTATTCACTGTTCTGTTTAGTAGCATGTTATTTAGCCTTCATATATTTGTGTTTTTGCCAGATTTTTTTCTTGTGGTTGTTTTCTAGTTTCATAATGTTGTGGTCATATAAGATGGATGGTATGACTTCAGCCTTTTTGAATTTGTTGAGATTTATTTTGTGGCCTTAAATGTGATCTATTCTGGAGAATGTTCCATGTGCACTTGAAAAGAATGTGTATTCTGCAGTTTTAAGATGGAATGTTCTGAGTGTATCTGTTAGATCCATCTGATCCAATGTGTTATTCAAAGCCACTGTTTCCTTGTTTATTTTATATTTGGATGATCTATCCTTTGATGTAAGTGAGGTGTTAAAGTCCCCTACTATTATTATATTACTATGGATTACTTCCTTTTTATTTGTTATTTGCTGCTTTCTATATTTGGGTACTCCTGTATTAGATGCATAAATATCTATAATTTTTATATCTTCTTGTTGGATTGTTCCCTTTATGATAATATAGTATCCTTATTTGTCTCTTATGAAAGTCTTTGTTTTAAAGTCTATTTTATCTCATACAAGTATTGCTACCCTGGCTTTCTTTTCACTTTCATTTGCCTGAAAAATGCTTTCCTATCCTTTCCCTTTCAACCTGCATGGGTCTTTAGATCTGAAATGAGTCTCTTGTAGGGTGTCACTTTCATATCCATTTTTTCACCTTATCTTTTTTGATTGGAGTATTTAGTCCCTTTACATTC
Organism: Panthera pardus; assembly: GCF_024362965.1. Taxonomy (NCBI): domain Eukaryota; kingdom Metazoa; phylum Chordata; class Mammalia; order Carnivora; family Felidae; genus Panthera; species Panthera pardus. The sequence continues at coordinate 78,038,476 of NW_026526710.1, read as the reverse complement.
AAAGTAATTATTGATAGATATGAACTTATTTCCACTTTGTTACTGGTTTTGTGGTTGTTTTCTAGTTTTTCTCCATTCCTTTTTTTCTTGCTCTCTTCTCTCATAGTTTGCTGGCTTTCTTTAGTAATATGCGCTCTCTCTCTCTCTCTCTCTCTCTCTCTTTTCATGTCTAGTACTTGTTTTTGATTTGCAGTTACCATTAAGTTTGTATGTAATATGCTCTGCAAATATAAGTCTATTTAAGTTGATGGTCACTTAAGTTTAAACTCATTCTTTACTCTCCTCCCACTCTTGTTGAGGTATATAGGGTGTTGTACTTTACATCTTTTTATTTTGTGAATCCTTCCACTGATTATTATTGATATACCTAGTTTTACTGCTTCTGTACTTCCTTCTTTTCTTATTCCTATGTATGGTCTTTCCTTTCAACTCAGAGAGTCTCCTTTAACATTTATTGTAGGGCTGGCTTAGTGATCATGAATTCCTTTAAATTTTGTTTGTCTGGGAAACTCTTTCTCTCTCCTTCTATTCTTAATGATAGCCTTACTGGATAGAGTATTCATGGCTGCGGGGGGTTTTCTTTCAGTGCTTTGAATATATCATGCCATTTCCTTCTGGGGAATGCCTGCAAAATTTTCTGCTAAAAAATTCGTTGATAGACTTATGAGGTTTCCTTTGTATGTGACCATTTTATTTTCTCTTGCTGCTTTTAAAATTCTCTCTTTATCACTACTTTTTGCCATTTTAATTACTGTGTGTTTTGGTGTGGACCTCTGTGGATTGATTTTGCTGGGGGCTTTCTGGGCCTCCTGGATCTGAATTTTTCTTTCCTTCCTTACGTTTGGGAAGTTTTCAACTGTTATTTCTTCAGATACATTTTATGCCCCCCTTTCTCTCTTATTTTCCTCTGAGATCCCTGGAATGTGAATATGATTGTGCTTGATGGTGCCACTGAGTTCCCTAAGTCTATTTTTATTTTTTATTATAATTTTTTTCCTCCCTCCTGTTCAGTTTGATTTCATTCTCTTACTCTGTTCTCTGCTTCCTCTAGTCAATGTATTTTAATTTTAAGGGTCTCACCGAGGTCTCCACTCTTTTCTCAAGTCCATGGAGTATCTTTATGACCATTACTCTAAGTTCTCTATCAGTCATATTACTTGTCTCCATTTTGTTTAGGTCTGTTGTGGTGATTTTGCCTTGGTCTTTCATTTGGGGTATATTCCTCTGTTTCCTCATTTTTTCTAAATCTCTGTGTCTGTTTCTGTGTTAGGAAAATCAGCTATATCTCTTGCTCTTAAAAGTAGTGGCCTTATGAAGAAGAGGTCCTGTAGTGGCCTACAGTGTAGTGTTCCCTGCTCACAAGTACCTGGTGCTTCAGGGGTATCTCTGGTGTTGCTTGTGCCCTACTCTTGTGGCTGAGCTGCTTTTTCCTTCAGTTCAGTTGTCTATGATGGTTCGCTGTGCCTGTTGTGGGCAGAGTTTGGTCCCTGTGTTGTTAGTGGGACAGTCTGTGGCCGCCTTGGACTTGAGTTGAGTCAGACCAGGAATTTGCCAGAGATGCGGTTGCAGCAAATTGCTGGGTGCCTTCTCCATGCTGTCCCCTGAGAAGCTTTTGTTGCCGGGTGGGGCCTGTAGTCAGACCAGAGGTCTGCCTCCAGCCCCTCCCGGACCATGGTTGCACTGGGGTGTGTGGTTATCTTACCCTCTCCCTGGGGCAGGAGGCAGTTTAGAGTAGTGCTGGTCCCTGTAGGGGCTGCTTGCACCCTGACAGGCTTTTGACACCACTTTGGATGGGTTCTGGCCCAGGACATATGGAAGGAGGCAGGTCCGCCAGAGAATGGAAGGGTAAGAAGACCCAGTGTTAGCAAGGTTTGCACAGGTGTGTTGTAGGAGGGCACCTGGAACCAAGGCCTGGCTGGAAGGGGTGTGTTTTCTGACCACGGGGACAGGTTGCACTGTTAGGAAGTTATGTAGGGAATGGTAGCACTGTGATGGTTCCCACAGGTGGCTCCGTGTCTAGGCTGGGGGGCGGGGAAGGGAAATGGCACCAGCCAGCTCCTTTGTTCCTGGAGAAGTCTCCCATCAGTTCTTCTCCTCTAGCACAAGCTCAGAGATAAGTAAGCAACTCATCGTCCCTTATACCCCTGGTGGTTTTCAAACTACTGCTCTTATGCTGTATCTCTAAGGGACTATTCATTTTACTATCTCTTCCAGGGTGGAGAATCAATTTCCTGTTGTCCTCCCAGCTCTCCCAGAGCCAAGCCCACTGATTTTTAAAATTCCAAGTTTACTTAAGCTATGCTGATTGTAAGAACTAGTGAAACTATCCCCCTCTGATTTTCTGTGGATTCCTAGTGCCTAACGTGCTTGGCGTGACGTCTGGTCCTTTTCTTTTCCATGCTCAGGTGTCTCTCCCTTCTGTAGACAGTCCCACAGGTCCATTTGTCTCCTGACCATATCTCTGCCCTTCCTACCCTCTTGGATGTGGCCTCCTCCCTACATTTAACTGCAGAGAGTCTTCCAGTCTCTGGATTGTTTTCTGGGTCATTTACTCTGATGTGGGTGTTATCTATTGGGATCAGTGAGACAAGGTGAGCTTAGGGTCTTCCTCCTCTGCCATCATCCCTGAAAATCAATATATATAGATTTTTTTTGAAAGTAACCAATAAAACTAGGAAAAAGGCAAAGGACATGAAAAGCCAAGAAGCAAAAAAAATAATTTTGAAAGGTACAATATGATCAACCTCTTTAATAGTAACATAAATGCAAAAAAATGCCTTTTGTTTCACTAAAATATGAGGAAAGTTATCAAGTATTGAAAGAGCCCATGGGGCACCTGGTGGCTCAGTTGGTTAAGCGTCCGACTTCAGCTCAGGTCATGATCTCGCTGTTTGTGGGTTCAAGCCCTGTGTCCGGCTCTGTGCTGACAGCGCAGAGCCCGGACCCTTCTTCAGATTCTCTTTCTCCCTCTCTCTCTCTGCCCCTCCTCTGCTCACATTCTCTCTCTCTCTCCCACTAAAATGAATAAACATTAAAAAAAAATTAAAAAAAAAAAAGAGCCCAAAGGCCGGGGGATACATTCTATTAATGTGTGGACTAGATAATGTATACAACCTATTTTGAAGAAGTATCTGGAAATAAAAAAAAAATTTAGATCTATGCCATTCAACTCATAAACACCTTATCTTGAAATATATACTAATAATAATGAAACAATGCACTAACATACATGAAAATAATCACAACAGAGTTTTTATATTAAATATTGAATCGAGGTTTTATTAACCTTATTAAATAATTTGTGATATCTTTTTATAATGGTATTGCATATAGACTGTATAAAAATGAAACAACTAGGGAAGCCTGGGTGGCTCAGACAGTTAGCATCCCACTTTGGCCTAAGTTATGATCTCACGGTTCATGAGTTCAAGCCCCGTGTCAGGCTCTGTGCTGACAGCTGAGAGCCTAAAGCCTGCTTTGGATTCTGAGTCTCCCTCTCTTTCTGCCTCTCCCCTCCTTGTGATGTGTCTCTCTCTCTCAAAAATAAAGCTGTTTTGTTTTGTTTTGTTTTAATGAAAGAACTAAATGTATTGACATAAAAAGCAACTAGTATTCTGTCATGAGAGTAGGTACCATATGGTATGTTTGACATAATCCAATTTACTAAAAGAATAACAAAGTATAATCAGACAGATAGACAGAATGTGAGGAATATACCAAAATTGGGTTGTTCTGTTAGGTTGGTACAGACCTAGCAAACAATTCAAAGGAAGCATATAGAATGATTTTGTAAGTAGAGTAGTGCCTTTTCCCAATTCTTTTCAAGTTCCTTAAAATGGTGGGCTCAAAGTTTGGTGATAAATGTCTTTGAGAAGAGAAGAGGAAAGAAACTTACATCTTTATATTTTTTAATAATTTCAGGCTGATAGTGGAGTCGATTTAAGCCTTTAATTATCTCTCCACCCATGGCCTTCTTAAAGGCCATATTTTAATTATGTTGTTCAAATGCCAAGTAATGCATTTGGCTGGAATTTTCTTTTGCCTTAGCACGATATTTTTGGGTCTGTGTTCATGATCTATTATTAATTTATTGTTTGGTGGGGGGGGGGGGATTATTTGTACCTTGATTTCCCTTTGGTCGTTCCCCCTCCACTACCGTGAAGGATAGACAAAAATCATGTTCCGATGAAAGAGTCGTTGGTTTTGTTTCTTACAATGAGCTGTCCACTAGAGTGCCCTCTCTACTCTTTTTGGTTAACCAGAGATCTGCAGTCTCAAGGGATGCTTTCCTGATTTCAGCAGTCATTCAGGATAGGCATTAATCTTCAGCATTATAGCCTTTTATTATTTTCCTAAAATGCGTGAAGTCTGTTAGTCTTCATTCTTTTTTCTTTGTCTCCCTTCTGAGCAAGTTATTTCGTGAACGTTGACAGATTCTGAAGTTTAGAGATAGACAAAAGACCCACAATAGTCAACATAATACTGAGAGAGAATGAAGGTGGAAGACTGATGTTATCCAACTTGAAAACTTACTAAGAAGCTATTGTAAACAAGTCAGTGTGGCATTGGTAAAAGAACAGACAAGTAGGTCAGTGGAACAGAATAGACAGGCCAGAACTAGATCCACACAAATATAGTCAACAGATCCTTGACAGAGGAGCAGAGGCAACACAGTGGGGCAAAGTGGTCTCTTCAACAAATGGTGCTGGCACAACTGGACATCCACAACTAAGAAATGAATCCAGACACAGACCTTAAATGTATTACAAAAATAAAATCAATATGGATCACAGACCTAGATGTGAAATGTTAAAAGTATAAAATCCTACGAAGACAGCATGGGAGAAACCTGGCTGACCTTGAGGATGATGATGACCTTAGATACAACGCCAAAGGCATGGTCCATGATAAAAATAGATGAGCTAGACTTCATTAAAATTGAAAACTTCTGGCTCCACAAGAGGCAATATCAAGAGAATCAGAAGACAAATCACAGAGGAGGGGGGCTTATTTGCAAAAGATACATACTATAAAAGACAGCTATCCAAAATAAAAAGAACACAAAAACCCCAATTAAAAAAATGGGCCAAAAACCTTAAGAGACACCTCATCAGAGATGATATACAGATGGCAAATAAAGATGAGAAGATGCCCCATATCATATGACATCAGGGAAATGCAAATTAAAACAGCAATGAGATACTACTGCTCATCTATTAGGATGGGCCAGATCCCAAACACTGACCACACTGAACGGTGGCGAGGATGCCGAGCGGTAGGAACTTCCAGACATTTCTGGTGGAATGCAAAATGTCACAGCCATTTCGGGAAGACCGTTTGTCATTTTCTTACAAATCTGCACATATTCTTACCTTATGATTCTATGGTTGTGCTCCTTAGGATTTATCCAAGGAATTGACAATTTACGTTTACACAAAAACCTTCACATGGATGGTTCTAGCAACACTATTTAAACGCCAAAACCTGGGAGCAATCAAGATGGCCTTCAGTAGGTTAACGGATAAATAAACTGTGGTCCATCCAGACAGTGGACTATTGTGCAGTGGATTTCTAGGGCACCGAAGCCACTCTATCTGATACTACAATGATAGCCACAGATACATCTGTCCATCCAAACCTATAGATTTTATACCAAGAATGAACCTGAATGTAAATTTTGGACCTTGGGTGTTAGTGATGTGTCTGTGTTGATTCACAAAGTGTAACAAAAGTACCATTCTGGTGTGGGATGTTGATAGTGAGAGAGGCTGTGGGTCTGTGAGGGCAGAGAGTATATGTGGAATCTCTGTACCTTCCCTTCAATTTTACTGTGGACCTAAAATTGTTCAAAAAGTGTCTTTAAAAAATATATTAGCTCTGGGTAAATTTGAAAAAAAAAAAAACAGACATCTAGAAACATGTAAAATAGGAGTTTGTGTTAAATTTTAATTATTGTGGCCAAGAAAGTTAGAAAAAAAAAACAAAACCCTGGATATTTGGGTAAAGTTCAGGAGAAAGAATACATATAATGTTAAATAATCTTCTAGGAAGAAGAAATACAAAACACCAAGGCCCTAAGGTAGTGACTTTCAACTAGAAGCTACTCTGACCCCCTTGGGCTGTTTGGCAGTGTCTAGATGTAAGTTTGGGTTGCGCAACTGGGGGCAGGGCTTTCTTCTGGTATCTAGCGAATAGAGGCCAGTGGTATACAGAACAGTCCCCTATAACAAAGAATTTTCCAGCCAAAATATCCGGTCAGTAGTGGTGACGTTTGAGAAATCCTGCTTTCGGATGACAGTGCGCCTGTCCTTTTGCAACATAGCAAGGAGACTGGTGGGGCTAGATCAGAGTGAGAGGTGGAAGGCCCGGCTGCAGAATATGGGAAGTTACATTGGAGGGGAGAGAAAGCACATCCTCTCTGAGAGCAGGGCAAACCTGAAGGGTTTATCGCACAGCAGTGCCGTAAGCCTACGTGTGGTTGAACAGGATCCATGATGCTGGAGAAGGGTACTGTGTTATGATAGGCAACTAGGGGGGAGCCAGGCAGCCTATGTGAGAAGCTATTTCCAGTAAGCAATAGTGTCGTCATGGACCATGTCATAGTAATGGGGAAGGTGAAAGGTGGCCAAAACTTGAATACCTTTGAAAGATAGAAAGAAATTCTCACCACATTAAATCTGGGGAGAGACACAGAGACAGAAAGGGAAAGAGAGGGAGTTTGAGATAAGGAGGAAAAGAACAGCAACAGGAAAAGTACACCTGCCATTGACCAAGACAGAAAAGGCTCTGGTCAGAGGTCTTGACCGTCAGAAGCTCAGTTCTCTGTATTAGTTTTGAAATCAATTGTATTTTTATGTCAGTATATCTGAATTCCTATGATCGTGCCTGTGTTTCACAAGCTTGAAAATATCTAAGAAAGAAATTTGGGGGTTGAGATGGAGTTTAGGTGTCTAATTTGTATGTTATAAATGCAACAGTTGAAGAAATTGGAGATATGTGAATAGAGGAGCTAGAAACCATAGAAGAGAACAGGCAGCAGCTTCCTGATTTTGATGACCTACTACATGGAAGAAATACTAAAATTATTCAGGAGCGTTCCGTAAGACACGTAAGCACAATGGGAAGAACTTAATAAAATGGCAGATTTTAACTCAAAATAGTGAAGAAAAAGAAAAAAAGACAAGTACCTTAAAAGCCAAAGAATTACCAGTTAGTGAGCTTTTTGTGTGCTATTAGTTTGTGGTAAACGTGGATGATTGTCTCTCAGAAATATTCTTGGATTGGAAGAGAGAGGAGATCCTTAACATCCTATTCAGCCTGAGTATGAAGTAGAAAAATCTTTTTGCTGCCTTTCACTACTATGTTGCCAAGTTTTACTATTAATATGGTCTACTAATATACCACACTCAGGTCCTTGGCTGTCAGGGAATGTGAAAAATATGCCAAAATATATTAAACAATACTTATCTACAGTGGAATTTACTATATGTTAGTATGAGTCCTAGTTTTATGAAATGACTCTGGTTCAATAAACAATATTAAACTATCTTTTCTTGATTCTTAGTGAATTAACATGGACCATTTTTTCCCTGGAAATCTGCACAAAAGAATGATAATTTTCACCCCAATATAATTACTTTTGCAGCTCTTTTCCCAGGTGCTGTTGTTAAAGAAGGTGATGTCTTCTAGACTCAGAACTGTCTGAAGAAATCTATTTTGTTAGTTTTCTCTAGTCAGCACTCTTTAACATTTTTGGTGAAAGATAAATATTATCTGGAGGGCATTGTACACTTTGTTCTCCATTTTAAAATGTGCAAATATGAGAAGCGAGTGTCTATTTTTTGCAATTATTAACTTTTTCTTGAATAAGAAAGATGATTACAGCTAAATTTCGTAACACTTGTCACTTAGGAATTTAAGAATGCCTGAAGCAATCTGAAACTACTTCAGCTGCTTTGGGCTATTTTAGAAAATAATTTGATACATTTTTTTGAGCATTCCAGAGGGGTATGACCCTTTCCCTTAATGGCTGTAGCTTGAATTCTTACATAAGTACTTTGGTATGGAGGTTGGTATGAAATATGGAAGAATATGTGAATAAATGAATAATTAATAATCATCAATGATAAGAGTTTGTGGTATAGCGGATTGAGATTCAAAAGCTATCGCTTCCATTATTTTGAGAATGTTTATCATGATATTACTTCCTGAGAATCTTGGTTTGCACTGAATTTTTCTTCTTTAAAATCAGGACTATAGTTGGCTGATAAGGGAAGACTTCAGGCATTTTTATCAGCTACACTCTGGCAGGACAGACTGCTGTGACAGGTAAAAAAAAAAAAAATACCCCCCTAAGTGTTGATTCTCCTTGCACAATTGGTTCATCATTTTGACAGACAAATCAACCCAAAAGGCAAGGAAACTATTTTTGGATGGTGCCTTTTTTTTTTTTTTTTTTTTTTTTTACAGCGCATACCATCATTGTTGTCAAAACTGGTTGGAAACGCAGACACAAGCCTATTGTATACTTCTGTTTTATTTGGCAGAGTCAGAATAGTTGCTATTATATGGTAGGATATACACCTTGCTTATTCCGTTAACACATTTCTCACAACACGCCGGAAGCATTCGCATGAATAATAATTCCACAGTTGGGAGTTCAAATTCTAAATTGTCTTCAAATACAGCATTTTAAACAAAAACAGGAAAGAATTGGGTTATCCAACTTATCCACTAAGCACAGAAACTTGCAGTAGACTTGAACAGGTAAATCACCTCTCTGTGCCTATTTTCTCATATTCAACAAGGGATGGTAATAGTATACTCCTTATGCTAGTGATGGGAAAGGAACATACGAGTACCTTATGTGAAAGTACTGACCAACTGGACATGTCTGTGTGGATATAAGGTTATTTGCCATTATCAACATATCACGCTATGTAACATCTTCTCCCTTCATTAAGCCTAAACACCATCCTTCTAAGGGTAAAAGAGTCTTTCTCATTGGGTCAATCATTGAGCCCACTTTTATTGTGCATAATAGGGTTAATAAGGGGATACAGAGAAATAGAGAAACCCAAGAGAATATGGTATTATCCTAAGAGCTAGTTTCTGTTAAAGAAAGGAGAGTAAATGAGAGAACTACTTTAGTAGAATGGAGGGAGCAGTGGTGTGTGTGTGTGTGTGTGTGTGTGTGTGTGTGTGTGTGTGAGAGAGAGAGAGAGAGAGAGAGAGAGAGAGAGAGAGAGAGAGAGAGAGATTGGTAGCTTTGTGTGCATCAAGAGTTAAATATTGAAAGCAACTGTCACCAGTACGTGTGAGAAAGGAATTGCCTGCAAACACCAGGGCCAGGTCTAAGGGCCTATAAGGAAAGTGAGTTGTGCAAGTATAAGGTTGAATGCTGTCCTTAAGTAAAATTTCAAGCCTTTGTTCATCGTGGATGTTTTGCATTAACTTTGACTTTTCAATGGTGCATTGAAAGGACCAATTGGCGTTTGTCATTGGGAATTTTTAATGCCTGCTTAAATTTTGCACCTATGGTCTTGCCTCACTTGCCTCACGCTATTCTCTGTCCTGACATGGCAACAGAATGGAGGAAGGACTTTTAGAAGTTTTTTTTTTTTTTCTTTTTTAATACGTACAAGGAATTAAATCTCTGCTTCCCATTTTCTCGTAGACTTAGATAAAATTTTGTTTCAAATAATTTTGGGAAGTCTGGCCACCATTTCCTTGAATGTGCCTCCATTTAAAGGTAAAGTCATAAGCCGGTTTGTTTTCTCTTATTGCTGTTGTGTGTTTATTTGTTTGTAAGAAGTTACATAAGCTATAGTAAAAATTCTAACTCAGAAATCAGAGGAAAACCAAATGTGGTACTTACATTTAAGTTATGTAACATGTTTTGGTAACTAAAAGCTAATTGTGCCTTTTAAGAAGAAGAAAGAAAGAAAAGAAAAAGGGGGAAAAAGAAAAGAAGGAATAAAGAAAAGAAAACAAAAGAGAAAGAAAAGCAAGAAAGAAAGAAAGAAAGGATAAGAAAAGAAAAAGAAGGAGTGAATTTCGGTAGACAAAGAACATTAGATTGTGTGATACAAAACAATATAAACATTCACAAGTGAAAATAAGAAAATCATCATTATTCAGGCAATTACATTAATGAGAAACCCAACTGGAACAAGACATACACAAAAAAGGAGGCTGTGATAAAATATATATGAAAGAGAAGTCATTAAGATATTTCATATTTTCATGGACAACTAAAAACTCTAAATGGTGATCTGGAATGAAAATGGTGACGTTTGAAATAATTCACAATATATTCAGGAGTATCTCCGTTACATTGCTTTTTCCAACACATGTTCACAATTTGACAAAGTCTCAGGGAGAAAAAGGAGGAGGTCCCCATGATGGAGTTTCTGGTGGAGGGATGGTGGAATAGAAACTATCATGCATCTTCTCCCCTCTTTAGTCACAGCTACATATCATTGATTTCATGTCTCAACTTGGGGCTGGCCATCCAAGCAGGATTTCATTTTTTTTAAGAAGCTCTCCTAAATCTTTATAAAAGCTATTTCTTTGAAAACTTTTAGAGTTAGTCCACAAAATTTCATTTTAAAATTCAAATCATGCTGTTTCTAAATTTCTTTTGAAATATCAGTAATTTGAAATAGACTTCACACACAATTTTTTTTTTTATTTTTGTTTAATTAAGCCGTGTGTCCAAAAATAAGACTAGTTTAGGAGTGATGTAATTGCACAGGGAAAGGTAATATTCCATCGCTCTCATTCTATAAGTTGCATAGAATGTTGAGATACTGAATTTATATTTGGTTAAACAGTGTTGCTAGCATTACTTTTTCTAAGTTCTGAAGCTAGACTCTTAAGAGTATAAAGTCCCAAAGATAAATATTAAAGTTCAAACAAGAAGAAATTGCCCAAAGAAGCTATCTTTGATCAAACATGGTTTATTCTTGTTTGAAAGACTAAAAGAATAACTAAAGAATACAGCAACAGACTCAATGGAAAGAATTTCACAAAAGATTTTATTTGCAGTGGACTTGAAGAACAAAGTATGGCGGTGTAAGTTTAAGACATTCTTTTGCAGATATCCCATCCTTCATTTTGTCATATGAACAAGAGAGATTCTATAAGCCTCTGACTCACCCTGGGACTCTTATAAGTTCATTTTGATCATACCATGACTCCAAGTGTCCCTGCTCCTATCTTGGCATTACTGATAAAAGTAACACACTACCAGTCATCCTGTAATTAAAAGAAGAGTTTGAAAACACTCTTTGGTAGATTTTGTGAGTTCCTAAAAGAATGTTTCAGTATATTTCTTGAGTTTCTAAAGGGAAAATGGGGAGAGGAAGAAGACAGTGGATAAGAAGATGGGGAAAAGAAGAAACTGTAGTGGAGAAAGATTGAGGGGGAAAAAAGAGTAAAACAGAAAAAGAACCAGGGATGGAGAAGGAAACAACTGAAAAGTAAAAATTAGTTTCTTTAGCCATCTTGGATGTTTCATATGTCACTCTAAGTCACTTTTGCCTTAGCAGAAAAGAAAAGTCACTAAATTGTCAAAAAAGAGGGAGGAAAGAGAGAAACAGAGGAAGGAAGGAAGAGAGGAAGGAAGGAAGGGAGGGAGGAGGGGAGGGAGGGAGGAAGGGGGGAGGGAAGAAGGGAGAAAGGAAGGAGAGATGGAAGAAGGAAATTCTTTTCTAGATGCCAATCAATATTAGATTTAAAATTTCAGAAGTAGTTGGCTCACCTTGCCCTAAATTGAAAGCTTTTGTGTTCCAATTCATTCTATAAGAAAGGAAAATGAAAATGGGTAGCAGGATTCAAGCAATTCTGGATCCACGCTCCACCTCATTATTGATGGGGAAAGTTCAAGGTTGAAATGGAGCAACTAATAGATTCCCTCCACTTTCTAATCAAGTCTTATGTATCTGTGTGTGTGTGTGTGTGTGTGTGTGTGTGTGTGTGTGTGTGTGTGTGTGTGAAGTTTGAAAACAGTGTAAGGGATAGCCAGAAGCTGATAGTTTCCAAGTTTTTTACATTATTTTTTTAACTTTAAAAAGAAGAGTATTATCCCCATTTTATAGGCAGAGAAATTCAGCTTTAAAAGAAATAACTTGTGCATGGTCATAGAGCTATAAACTGTTAAACCAGGCTTTCAACCTAAACCTTTCTAACTGCATTTTGCATCGTTCAGCTACTGCAGTTATATTTTCATTCCTATATCCAACAGGCCTTTTCCACTTATTAGCTGACATTATATTCTGCAACAGGTGAATTGGTGGATCATTTCGTCTTTGAAATCCTTGTTTCCCAAGATTGGCTTAACATCATTCTCTCTAAAGTCCTTTCTACCACTTGGCCGTCTCTCCCAACCCCATGGCCTTTGTTGCTGTAGTTGTTGTTGTTGTTGTTGTTCTATATTTGTGTGGTGTGCGTGTGTGTGTGTTTTACTCCAACCTAGGATTCTCTTGTAAGCTATTTCTTTTCTCTTTCTACATATACTATGACTTGGTTAGAGATGTATTCCATCCTATAGTGCATATAGTAGTGCAATTACTACCTCTAGGCAGAGACTGTTGATTCCCTAACTACAGTCCACCTCCCTGTCCTTCATTCTGTATATCCACCGACAGTCTAAAGTTCTCGAATTTGCTTTCCCAGGCGTTTGAAATGCAAAGCTCAGCTGAGTTATCCTTCACTCCAAAACCGTTGTTGTAGTTATATCCCCGATAGGAGTGATGACAAACAGCTCACAACCAAATGTGCGAAGTCGAGAGCATCCTACCAATCCTTGGTGATGTTATTATTCCTTTGTAGCCTTAAAATAAGTGCTCTTTTGAAAGACATGGGTAACCTCTCCTAATTCCTGTGAGGACCAAAGGACATATTTCTCAAATGTAGTATGTGACTTATATCATCAAAGCCAAACGAAGGCTACTTTTCTTTTTCTTTATAGGGTTTTGCAAACAAAAACAAAGGACAGACTATGACTTAAATGAAGGATCTTTATAACAGCAGAAAGATCGGCAACTCGAGAGACCAGCAGTTGCACCCCTGGTTTCCTCAGGCTGCCATCTGTTGCTTGGATACATACACATCTTTGTTTCTGGCTGTGCTCTCTATGTGGGTCTCCTGTCTAACAGCCAGCGTGCGACCAAGGAAGGGAAATGTGGTGCCAGCATTCCAGTGGCGGGGTGATATATAGAACATAGTGATTTTGACTTTCTTAACTCTAATTAATTTCTTAAATTTTTTTTAATGTTTTTATTTATTTTTGAGACAGAGAGAGACAGAGCATGAGCAGGGGAGGGGCAGAGAGAGAGGGGGAGACACAGAATCTTAAGCAGACTCCAGGCGCCGAGCTGTCAGTACAGAGCCCGATGTGGGGCTCGAACTCACAAACCGTGAGATCATGACCTGAGATGAAGTCGGACGCTCAACCGATTGAGCCACCCAGGTGCCCCTAATTAATTTCTTTTTTAAGGACAGTTGTACATTCACAGAGCCGGAAAATTGCTATTCAAAATGTCCCTAAGGCACTGATTCTGAAAACGTAAAGAAAGTTTCACACATTCACCCTGTACCTCCTACCCCCTGAGCACCCTCCCCCCCCCCCCACACACAATTGCTAGGAAACAGAGTGAATAAGATAATCAACAATATTGGGGTGCCTGGGTGGCTCAGTCGGTTGAGCATCTGACTTTGGCTCAGGTCACAATCTCGTGGTCCGTGAGTTCGAGCCCCGCATTGGGCTCTGGGTTGATGGCTTGGAGCCTGGAGCCTGCTTCCGATTCTGTGTCTCCCTCTCTCTCTGCCCCTCCCCCATTCATGCTCTGTCTCTCTCTGTCTCAAAAATAAATAAACGTTAAAAAAAAAAAAAAAAAAGATAATCAACAATAGACCTGACTTCAGGTAGTAGAAATTATCTGGGATTGCACACTGTTTTCAGTATTGGCTGTTGTATCCAGAAGGTGTGGGAACTATCTGGAAGCCATATTAGCAAGGAATAAATTGTTCGTTGGTAGGGTGGAAATGCAGATTATTTTTATGACCTATTCCAAAACAAATTCTAGTCTGAGAGTCAGCTCTGTTCCCTAGTCATACAGGCTCACTCCGCAAGACAGAGCAGAAGGCAACGTGCTAGTCTATCTTATGTCTTGCTTCTGCAACAAACAGGTATTAAGAGCATGAAGTAGGCCTCGGGAGGTGTCCTGATGCTGCTGACAAGAACGACTTTGTTCTGGGAACACACACGTGTCCTTTTGCTGTTAGGACGAGCTTCTGTTAGGATTTGGCCTTCTGGGAAGAAGCGGCTCATAGAGCCTGCCCACCAATTCATCAGACGTTCGTCAACATCACCTACGAATAGAGTTGAGATTCTAGCTGTGGTTCCCAGCCCCGATGGCTGGCTGCACCACCGGACAGAATTAATGGAATGTTTGTCATTATCCTCCCTTGCACCATATGTGCCTTAATGACAGGGATGGTGTTTAATTAATCTTGGTGTTTCTAGAATCCATTCACAATGTCTGAAACATATTTGGCATTCAGTAAATGTTGCTAATCCAAATGACATTAATTAAGCTGCTATGAACTTATCTTCAAGCAAAATTCTGGCTTTTGTTTTAGTTATAAATCAGTGGCTATCATGCAATTAAGTAAGTGTTCTTTAAAAATTAAAGGGGTTAATCCCAGCTGAAATACTTAAATATTGAGGAACGTTAAATAGTGTATTACTTTGCTGGGGCTGCCAAGACAAAATATCACAGACTGGTTGGTTTAAACAACAGAAATTTATTTTCTCATGCTTTTGGAAGCTGGAAATCCATATCAATGTGTCGGTGGGTTGTTTGCCCAGGACCACTGTCTTTGGTTTATTGATGGCCACCTTGCTGTGTGTTCACATGATCTTTCCTCTGTTGCAACCTTCCCTGGTATCTCTCCTTTTCCTATAATGACACCGGTCCTATGGTTGAGGGCTCTACCTCATTTAACGTTAATTCCCTCTTTAAAGACCCTGTCTCCAAACACGGTGGCTTTGAGGGTTAGGATTTCAGCTTATGGACTTGGGAAAAGCACAGTTTTGTCCATTACACACAGAATAGCGTATCTGTCTTCGTTTGTTTCAGGTATATTTTTTATTACTTTATTCCTGTTCAGATCATGCAAACATATTTAAGTCACAAGGAATGTGTGGTGTCCAACAATGAATGTGATTTCCCGATGTCTGTATTCAGTAGAGGAGCTAGAAGTGAAAGGGTGTGACATTTTAAATCCAATGTGTACTTTTGTTAAAGATGTTTTATATCACTTTTCATAACATACTGTCTTGCCAAAAAAAGTAAATAGCTTTATTTGCCCTGAGTTCCACATATAAAAAAGGGTTGCTTACGTATCTTCAAATATGACTCATGCTATTATTTTGTGATGTCAATGATACATGACATGGTAAATTGCATAACACTCAAAGCAAGTTTATCTTGACATTTATGAGTAATGACATTTACAGAGAATAAAAAAATGAAATGGTTTATTGTTTTGTTTTCTCAGATTTCAGAAACATTATTAGAGGCTTCTAAATCAATATAAAACCGGGAAACACAGACATTTAGATGTTGAAGAGGCTAAATGGATTTAGTATGCTTAAACTACCAAAACATCTATTGCACCCCAGATTGTATCCAGACAAGAAACTGTGTCTTTTAAAAAACACACAAGCAATAAATGTAAAAATGGAAGACCCCATAAAAGCTTTAATTTGTGATAATTTTCAACATATGTTCAGTAGCAGTGTCTGATTTAGATGTCATCCATACACAGTCATAGCTAGTCATTGGCTTGTCAAATTTCATATTAATCTCTTAGTCCATAAGAAGAATGATTTTTTTTTAAAAACTAAATAAAAGTGTGCATGGGTGAGCCAATCAGTAAAAGAGAGAACTGAGTTTCTCGGTAGCTACATAGTTCTCTAGAAGTGAATTAGATCACTTTGGAAATAATTAACTCTTATGCAGAATGTATCAGATCAATAGAGCCTCAAATCTATTATAAATAGGTGAAACATACATCTATAAAAAATAAAATCTTGAATCAATGTAGCAGTTAGTAGGCATACCCTATAGAATCATTTCCACAAAAGTAAAGTAGATGTTTTTTGATACAGTGCTGGCAAATATTGCATACATTATTTTCTATCTGCAACAACCTTTTAATGTAGAATGTAATACCCTTATATTAATGATAAGACCTCAGGGTAAATATGATTCTTAAATATCAGCTGCATAGCATATGCAAAGGTGAATTGAGATTC
This sequence comes from Panthera pardus, assembly GCF_024362965.1. NCBI lineage: Eukaryota > Metazoa > Chordata > Mammalia > Carnivora > Felidae > Panthera > Panthera pardus. Next base: position 78,022,149 of record NW_026526710.1, on the reverse strand, counting down.
AAACATATCAGACTGAAAAGGCAGTACACTTTGTATTACTTTTAATATTTTTATGATTTATGCTGAACAGATCGATTCAGCAGGAATGTGGCATGGCACTTGGCGTCCCATTGGGTATCTAATCATGTTTATTTCAGAGGATTTGACTGACTCCCTGGAAGCACCAGCTTCCTAACCAACAACCCAATGCCTGTCCCCAGTTATAGTAGAAACCACACTCTCCAGGAGTGTGTGCAAAACACAATCAAATAACAAAGAAATAAATGTGCTTGCCTTTCCTTGGCTAAATAATTTAGTCAAAGTGAAATTCTGCTCTCAGTTTAACATCTGTTAAGAATAATTGAAGAGTTTATAGTCAGTACTACTTCCGTTCCTATGCTTTTTCTTCTTAAATGCATGTATCTCTTCCTTGCTCTCCTACTCCACTTGTCGCTAAAAAATATATTTACCAGTATTGTTTTTTAGAAAAACCAACTTAACCTTGGCTTCTTCTTTCAAGTTCAAAAAACACAATCTTCCTAAAGATTTAAATTTGAGCCTTTAGATCAAATACAGTGTGCTTTTACTGGCTGGAGATTATTATGAACACAGTCATTAAATTATTAGTCTTCATAGGTGAAATTAGAGAACTATCTACTTTAGAAAAATGATTCAAAACTATCCTCTTTTATTTCATATTTCACAATAAGATGAAGTTGATTTCTGCCACTGTTGAATGGTAAATGTATAATAACCTTCTTGAGAAATTGGGATCCTATTTAACAAGTGGTCCAGATTTCACATGTTTTGGATTTAAGAAATATGCTCAAACTGGCTTTTGTGCTGTGTCATTCTCTAAGACATTTTGACTCTCATTTAACTTAAATTACAATCTAAACAGGCAAGAAAAAATTGCATTTTATTTTTTGTTAGGAGAATTCAGTGGAATGATACGGAAGTTTTTAACGACATGAATATGGCTTATGACTTTGGAGAAGGTAAAATTACTAGGCAAGTGTTGCATAAAAGCAGAACACAATGCAGCCTTTGAGGGGACTGACTCTTGTGAACCCAACCTGAATGGCTCTATGTTCCCAAATTGCTGATTTGGAAACATAAGGGGTTTAGATCACACACAAAAAATGGCATTTTGAAACAAATTTGCCTTTATACTCTCTGGTCATAGCCTTGGGATATGAATCATTTTCCAAGCAACATTCCAAAATAAGGGAAGCGTTCATCACAAGTTGGAAAACAAAATCTACAATGAGGAGAATGATAGGAAGATGTGATGAAAACATCATTCCATTGCTCGCAGCGTGTTTTACGGTTACTCTGTTCTATCAGTATAAGAGATAAACCTACACATTGGAAAAAAATGCCCTCCCCCAAGTGTTAATTAACTCTATGCTACTTTAAGGAGAGTGACGTAGCAAAATGATGACTGAGCAATAACACAGCAAAGGCAAAAAGAATCAAACTCCCAAGTGGAGTAGTGTGGGGGTGGGAGAGTTTCCTCATGCATTCTCTAAGCTGTGCTTTTCTCACCTTTTGGATATAGTCTCTACTCTTTTTCCATCCTTATTAGTTATCCTGGCTGTTCTCCTCTAGGTCAGGACCAAACATCTGATATCAAATATGGTTTCGGAAAACAAGGCTCCATGAAAACACAACGAGGTGGAATACTGGAAATCACACGGAGAATAAAATGAGAAACTAGAAAAATGTTTGGTAAGTTATCCGATTTACCTGTGCACTGGTTAATAGATTAATTGAGAATATATGGGTCTTGTTTCTAACTCTTTTCCCAACTAACTACAGGGATAACTCCTTAACCTCCATCTACCTCAGTTTTTCCATCTGTAAATAGAGAGAGTGAAACTTGTGGTCCCTGAGTTTCTATCTAGGGAAATATTTTATAAAGTTTTCACATAACTCTGTGAATTGTCATAAAGTGTGATCTATATTGTGGAAAACTACAATTCAAACAAAAACAGTAAATGATGTCTAGAATGATAAACTATGAGATAAACAGAAATTTCTCTCTCTTTATGTAAATGCTGCTAAGAGGAAAACAAAGGTGCAATCTAAATTATACTCTCAGGACAGTACATTTTAATGAGAGATTATTTGAGACCCTACAGAGGCCCGGGAGATGGGCCAGGACTAAACAAAAGATAAGAAGGAATCATCCTAGCAAAATTGATCTTGATACCATTTATTTCTCTAAATCAAATATTTGGCTCAAAAATCATACAGAATGGTGGATGGATTGGGATAATAATCTCATAAATAATTGTATCATAGGACTAGATACATAAAAATGAATACATTTTCTGAAAGTGAAGACAGAGTTTTATTTTTCACACGCATTAGCTACACCTTGATTTCGCGACTGTGACAAATATTTAGGGCACGTCTAGTCTGGACGTATTTCGAACATTATATATATCATAAAAATGTTCTATTTTGAAAGACCGGTACATTTATACAGATGTCAACACCAACTACATGTTCATTAGTTGTTGCCCATGAAACACTATTCAAATACTTCAAGAAAATAGGTGTGAAAAACACTTGATACAGGAAAATACTTGAATGTAATAAAAATACAGAAGGTGTTTCATCATGAGCTCAGTTAGGTGGATCTGAAAATTCTCAAGGCAAGAATCATTGTCACACACCATCCATCCCCTTCGCTTAGCCCCTCATTGCCAAAATGTGCTTCTTCCTTTCTCTATCCAATCCCTGCACCGAAGTAGGGAGCAGAAAGCATCACTGTCCTTAGGATGCCTTTGTATATGTGGACTCCCAGCAGCTTTCATTAAATTACCCTTCAAGAGAGGCTTGATCTTACCCTAGGGAATGCTTGGGCCCCTTTTGCTACTAAGATTCTTTTTTTTTTTTTGGCTTTTATTTTTATTTATTTTTTTTAATATAATGTATTGTCAAATTAGCTTACATAAAACACCCAGTGCTCATCCCAACAAGTGACCTCTTCAATGCCTATCACCCACTTTCCCCTCTCCCCCACCCCATCCACCCCCAGTTTGTTCACTGGATTTATGAGTTTCTTGTGGTTGTTTCTAACTATTTTCCCCCGTACCCTTCCCCCATGGACTTCTATTAAATTTCTCAAGACCCACATATGAGTGAAAACATGCAATATCTGTCCTTCACTGACTGATTTATTTAACATGATACCTCCCGGTTCCATTCATGTTGCTGCAAAATGGCATGATTTCATTCTTTCTCATTGCCAAGTAGTACTCCGTTGTATATATAAACCACATCTTCTTTATCCCTTCATCAGTTGATGGACATTTAGGCTCTTTCCATAATTTGGCTCTTGTTGAAAGCACTGCTATAAATGCTGGGGTACGTGTGCATTCTTCTCAAAGCTAGTACAAATAGTCCTAAATTTTGTGGGGAATCACGAAAGACCCTGAATAGCCAAAATAATATTGAAGAAGAAAACCAAAGTGGGAGGCATCACAATCCCAGACTTTAGCCTCTACCGCAAAGCTGTAATCATCAAGACAGTATGGTATTGGCACAAAAACAGACACATAGACCAATGGACTAGAATAGAGAATCCAGAATTGGACCCACACATGTATGGCCAACTAATCTTTGACAAAGCGGGAGGGAGTATCCAATGGAAACAGAGACAGTCTCTTTAGCAAATGGTGCTGGGAGAACTGGACAGCAACATGCAGAAGAATGAAACTAGACCACGTTCTTACAGCATACACAAAAATAAACTCAAAATGGATGAAAGACCTAAATGTGAGACAGAGAACCATCAAAACCCTAGAGGACAAAGCTACTAAGATTCTTTAATTCTAACTATGCTTTAGTGTTATTTTGGAGTCACCCCAATTTGGGCAAAAAAAAGATAAATCGTGATCTCTTGGGTACCACGTAATATCTGAGAAATCTGTGAAACATGCTACACATTTTTTAACGTTAGATTTAATTTTTCTTTTCTCCACCACCATTGTATTCCTGCATCTCCTCATTGTCTTTTTCTTCTTATGGTTACATATACCACATATTCTAATTTACCTCTAACATAGTAATATATGCAAACACGCCATAACTTTTTATTGCATTTCTCATGTGTATAAACTTTCCCAATCTACTTGTAAGCTCTGAAGCCTAACCTGTGTGTTCATCCTCACAAGCCTATAGTGAAACACCCCTGTACGATTCACTGAAACAGTAATAGCCAAGATTTATTGAGTCTCACCCTGTGTGAGGCTGTGTGCTAAGTGATACTATCTCCACTTATGAGGTAGAGGAAAGCTTTGCGGAGCTAAGTGGCTGATAAAGACAAAGCAAAGATCAGAACACCACCTGTTATGGGGCGCCTGGGTGGCTCAGTCGGTTAGGCATTTGACTTTGGCTCAGGTCATGATCTTGTGGTCTGTGGGTTCAAGTTTCATGTCGGGCTCTGTGCTAACAGCTCAGAGCCTGGAGCCTGCTACGGATTCTGTGTCTCCTTCTCTCTCTGCCCCTCCCCTGCTCATGCTCTGTGTCTCTCCATAATAAATATTAAAAAAAAAAAAAAAAGAAAAAGAAAAGAACACCACTGTTAGACTGCAGGCCGGGACTTTCCACTGATTTGCAGGTATAAATCTATCACTTTCTATCATTCTGCGTATATTTATATCAACTGAAAGGACCAGAAATACAGACCCCGCACTTAACTTTGTAGTGTTTTGTCTTGCTTTCCTCAACCACTGTGAATGTGTGCTTCGGGATTTATGGTTTGTTCTCTGTGCTGTGAATGTGAATTTGATCAAAAAGCATACAACCTAACCTGTTAGCTATGTGAGTGGTTATCACCAGGGCACTGAGTATGTGAGTACTCTATTTGCCTGCCCTATCTAAGCCTTGGTCAAACTGTGACCAAGACTTGGCTCCATTCAGGCACGGAAGCTCCTTACTTGTCTTATCAGACCCCTCCATTGCCACCTTGTGCTGGGAAATGATCGATTGGAAGAAGACCTTCACTCCCAGGGACTCCCAGGCAGTATTTCCAACCACCCATTCTGAACTATCGCTTCACTCACAAAGGCATCTGTGATCTTTCATGCCACCTATGAACCACTGTCCTCAAATAAATACATAAATAAAATGCTAGGCTATAATAAATTAAACTAAACTAATATAGCCTGTCTTTGTCAGGCATCTTGGGTTTGGTAAACTGTCTGGGAGTGTCGACCCAACCCTGATGTACCCACCTTGAGCGAATGGCTCAGGTTCTGCCACAGGAAGCCCAGGAATCTGAGGGGTGATGATCGTCAGGAGCCTTCAAACACACCAGTTATGTTAACCCACTCTGATGAGGGCCCCAGCTTCCCCCAGTTATCTTCTGAATGGTTTTGTCATAGCAATGTTTGATTTTCTTATTTTGCTTTGAAAAACACACCTTTATTAAAACAATTTGTGTAGCAAAATATTACAGGAGGGTCACCCCTAAAGCGACCTTGGTTAGCGACCTCCTATTGGTTAGATGTAGTAGATTCTCTCCTTTGTGTTCCTCCCACGGGACCTGTCCCTCCCTGCATGTATACCCATTGCGCCATTTACCAAAACATACTGAGATCTTATCTGACCTGAATTTCTTTCGTTTGGAAAGGGCTTTGTGAGAGCAAGGACTAAATTCATTCATCCTTGCATTATTAACACCAAGCCCAGTGCCTGTCACATGGTGGGTACCCTAAAAAGCTTGAATGCACTATACTTGAATTTAGAAGGAATCACTGTGTCTTAGTGGTTCAGAGACTCCTCTCAGTTTTAAATGTTTGCTGTGAATTTTAAACTATATTTCAGAAATCTGTGAAGAGAGAGAGCTCTGAAGGGGCAGAAAGGGGGGGGGGAGAGAGAGAGAGAGAGAGAGAGAGAGAGAGAAAGAGAAAGAAAGAGAAAGAGAAAGAGAGCCAGCCCCAAGCAGGCTCTGCACCATCAGCATAGAGCCCAATGAGGGGCTGGAACTTGCCAACCATGAGATCCTGACCTGAGCCGAAATCAAGAGTTGATCCTTTAACCAACTGGCCAACTCAGGTGATCCCTCACGTGCTTTTTAATGTAATTGCCAATTTCTTTCATTCTGTAGAAAAATATGAGCAACTATAGTGAGTTTGTTTTCTATTAGACATTGCTCACCTCATATGAGAAGGGGGGATTTTCAGTTAAAATATTGCCATATATTTAAAGAAGGTATTTGGATAAAATGACATTGGAAAAAAAATGCCTCCCTTATAGAGTTTGACCATCTATTGACAATGTGACCTGAGACTGAGAAGAAAATTAAAAAAAAAAAAAATAATAAGGGGAGAAATAAAAGTTACCTCTTTGAAAAAAATTATTTTTTTTGAGAGAGAGAAAGAGAGATACAGAGTATGAGCAGGGAGAGAGAGAGAGTGGGAGACACAGAATCTGAAGCAGGCTCTAGGCTCTGAGCTGTTAGCACAGAGCCTGATGCAGCATTCGAACTCATGAACCACGAGATCATGACCTGAGCCTAATTTGGATGCTTAACCAACTGAGCCACCCAGGTGCCCCAAGAATGTCACCATGTCTAAATAACAAATAATCCTTGGCATCTAGAACTAACTTGGTGCTTCCATATTCTGGGAGAACTTTATCTCAACTTTCATGTAAGCTCTTTCATGCTAACACGTTGAATTTCTCCACCCCTTCCTTCAGAGCCCGATCCAACAGCCACCACTGTCGCTTCTAATAGTTTTCCTTGAGAATTTTCTGGAAGCATAATGCTTCCTTTGGTTACAGTTTCAGCTGCACTCCTTTCAACTAAAACTAGCAAACAGGAGAAGAAATCTTCTAAACACCTGTCCCGCCATGACTCTGGCCACTGCAGTTCATACTCTGCTCTGAAGCTGCTACCAACGCAAGGGGACCCATGATCCAACCTATCCGGTGGGTGGCTCAGTCGTTTAAGTATCCAACTTTGGCTCAGGTCATGATCTCGGTTCGTGAGTTCGAGCCCCACAGAACAGAGTCCTGCTCTCTTCGAGCCCCACTGTCCGCACAGAGCCCGCTTCGAATCCTCTGTCCTCCTCTCTGCCTCTCCCCAGCTCGCACTCTCTCTATCTCTCAAACACTTAAAAATAAATAAATATTAAAAAAATTTTAAAGGTATTATGATATGAAGTAACATATACAATTTAAATGGGATAGAATGCAAAAGATATTTTCAAATGACATATCAGAGAAAGGGTTATTAGTATCCAAAATCTATGAAGAACTTATCAAACTCGACACCCAAAAAACAAATAACTCAGTGAAGGATTGGGCAGGAGACATGAATAGATACTTTTCCGAAGAAGACATCTAGATGGCAAACAGAAACATGAAAAGATGCTCAACATCACTCATCAGGGAAATACAAATCAAAACCACCATGAGATACCACCTCACGCCAGTCAGAATGGCTAAAATTAATAACTCAGGCAACCACAGATGTTGGCGAGGATGTGGAGAAAGAGGAACCTTTTTGCCCTGCTGGTGGGAATGCAAACTGGTACAGCCACTCTAGAAAACAGTATGGAGGTTTCCCAAAAAATTATGACCTAGCAATTGCACTCCTAGGCATTTATCCAGGGGATACAGGGGTGCTGTTTCAAAGGGGCACATGCACCCCAATGTTTATAGCAGCACTGTCAACAATAGCCGAAGTATGGAAAGAGCCCAAATGTCCATCGACTGATGAATGGATAAAGAGGTGGTACATACATACATACATACATACACAATGGAATATTACCCAGCAATCAAAAAAGAATGAAATCTTGCCATTTGCAACAACATGGATGGAACTAGAGTATATTTTGCCAAGCAAAATAAGTTACTGAGAAAAAGACAAGTACCATATGATTTCACTCGTGTGGAATTTAAGAAACAAAACAGATGCACATAAGGGAAGGGAAGAAAAAAAATAATATAAAAATGGAAGCAAACTATAAAAGACTCTTAAAAACAGAGAACAAACCGGGGGTTTCTGGAGAGGTGTTGGGTAGGGGGAAGGGCTAAAGGGGTGAGGGGCATTAAGGAGGAAACTTGTTGGGATGAGCCCTGGGTGTTATATGTTAGTGATGAATCATTAACCTTTATATCTGAACTTATTATTACACTATATGTTAACTAACTTGGATTTAAATTTTTAAAATAAATAAATAAGTAAATGAAAAGGTAAATGGAGTTGTCTGATATTCATTGTAAAACATGTAAATTATAAAATCCAATTTCCTTTCTATTTTACTAGTATTTCAAAGATATAAAAGATATATTAATGAGTTATGAGGAGTTATTATGAATTTGCTCCTATAATTAAATAAGCTCCTCCTCCCTTTTTTTTCTGACTACAAAATACATATAAATCCACATGGCTATTTATTGCACCCAGAAAAATTGACACACACATACACACAGGTACAATCTTTATATAGTTTATTTAAAATGTTTCATGTTGTACTTGTTTTCTTTCCAGAATCGTACCAATGATAAAATTATTACTTTTTTTAATAATCTGTAAGAATTTTGAAAGAGTTTAGTCCTTCAATCTTAAAGACTTTTGTTCATTCTCTCTGCATCCTACTAAAAGAAGTGCAATACTATATTTAAATAAGAATCCTGAGACCTCAAATAAAATAGTATAATTTCAATTTCAGCTGGATTTTGTTGAAGTTCATAATATTGACTGTTAATTTAATTGGTGTATATTATTAGTGTACTGTACTATATGTGATCTAAGCAGTCCTCAGGTACTGGTATTTACATTGAGAAATAAATTTACTGTAAAGGAGAATCTAGCAAGGAATGTGAGTCATCAGAGAGAAGTGAGAGGGAGGAGTCAAGTGAAAAAAAAATGTGTACATTTAAAAAATGGAGAGATTCTACCTCCATCCAATTCGGCTAAGAGAGTAAATGATACAAAGACAGAAAATTTCCCATTTGGATACGGTGGAGTTGTGGGGGAGGCCAATGGTGGGAGAAGGCAAACCTGATTGGACCCTATTCAGGAGAAAAATGGGGTATGATGTGCACCAAGAATAAAAGCAACACCATCAAGACATACTTACATAGAGCAGAGCACTGGGACAGTATATGAGGGAGATATCTGGTCAGAGGAGGGTTTTTATATAATATTGAGATATAGTATCTTTATATGCTGATGTGAATGTTCTAACAAATGATAAAGGAAAAATGGTGGCTCATTTCTGGAGTAAGTTTTTCATCTAGATAATAATTGAAATCCATCGCCAAAGTGCTGTATTTGGCCTTATATATTCAGGACAGTTATTCCACTTTAACAAGAGGAAAGACAAAGTATATGGGTCTCAGGCAGAGTGGGAGATTTAATGAACCATTAAGATGAACCATTGGCAGGATGAGCCATTCCCTTTGGTTGCTTCTCTTTCCCTAGTGAAATAAATCAAGGACATCGTCTGTGAATATAAAAGGAAGAGCCTGTGATGGAGAGTGTTTTGACTAGAGAAAATTAGTAGGCTTGATCACCCATGCTGAGAAATTCTGGTGATAAACTCATAGTGAGATAAGGTAGAATGGTTAGCATTTCACTTTGAACTGCTCAAATACAGACATTGAGTAAGTGGAGGTAACTTTCAAGGTAAATGTAACAGAGATAGAGAGAGGAACAAGGGAGTTGAAGATGTGTGCAAAGGAATGATTAATTTCAGAAGCTTTGGAATCCTAGCTGGAAAGGGAGGAATGTGGAAAGACAGTAGAAAGGAGATGGGCAATGAGTAATTGATAGGCCCAATGGACTGGAGGTCTCTGCTGGGGCAAAGAATGTTTAGAACTTTACTATTCGAGGGGTGCCTGGATGGTTCAGTTAAATGTCTGACTTTGGCTCAGGTCATGATCTCACAGTCGTTGGGTTTGAGCCCTGCATCGGGTTCTGAGATATTAACTAGAGCCTGCTCCAGATTCTTTGTCTCCCTCTCTTTGTCCTTCCCCTGCTTGTGAGTTATATCTCTCTCAAAAAAAATATAAACATTAAAAAAATACTTTACTATTTGAATTAATTTTAGCACTGTGTTTAAATTTTCTGTTGACTTTTTAGGTATGACTATTTGCATTCACTTTTTTAATTAATTTTAATTGTGTAGTGATTGTTCTTGGGGTATATTATGCCTTCTTAACTTATCACAGTCCACTTAAAGTTTCTAATATTTTATATAAAGTAGAAGAAATTCAAAAGAGAATAAATACCTTCCCACCCTATGTGTGCACATACGTAACATAATGTACATATATACAAAAATCTATAACTATTAAGACATAGCTATAGTATTTTCTTTAAACAATAATATATCATTTAAATAAATTAAGAGGTAGCATAAATATTTACCAAAATATTAAAAAAAAATGTTTTCCCCCATGTTTGCCATTTCTGATGCTCTTTATTCCTTGCTACAAATCTGAGTTGCACATGCTGTCAATCTGCACAGACTCAATAAATTCTTTTATTGTTTCTTGAAGAATAGGTCTTCTGGTGAGAAAGTCTCTCAATTTTTATCTTAAAATTGCATTTTGCCTTACTTTTGAAAAATATTTCTTTCTGATAATGTTTGTTTTCTTTTCAGAACTTGACAGATATTGTTCCATTGTCTTCTGGTCTTCTTTCTTTCTCTTTTTTTAAAGTTTATTTATTTATTTTGAGAGAGAGAGACAGAGGGAGAGCAAGCACACTCACAATTGAGGGAGGAGCAGAGAAAGAGGGAGAGAGAATCTCTAGCAGGATCTGCGCTGTCAGTGCAGAGCCTGATGTGGGGCTCGAACTCACAACCCGTGAGATCATGACCTGAGCCAACATCAAGAGTCAGTCGCTTAACCGACAGCCACCCAGGTGTCCCTGGTCTTCTTTATTTCTGATGAGAAATCAGGTGGTTTACAACATGATTTTACTGTATGTGATCAATCATTTTATCTCATGCTTATTTTGATATTTTCCTTTTATTTTTGATTTTTAGTAATTTCATGATTTGATGTCTAAGCATAGCATTCTTTCTATATATCTTTCTTGAACTTTTGTTAGGTAGTTTAGGTAGTTTTGTTATGTTTTTTTTAGGTAGGTCAAAAAAAATTGGGGAAAATTTTTAAAGGCTTCTGATTTTTTTAATGTTTATTTATTTTGAGACAGAGAGAGAGAGATCCATCACCAACAGGGGAGGAAGGGAGGGAAAGAGGGGGAAAGGGGGGGGAGAGAGAGAGAGAGAGAGAGAGAGAGAGAGAGAGAGAGAGAGAGAGAGAATCCCAAGCAGGCTCCATGCAGTCAGCATGGAGGCCAATATGGGGCTCGATTTCACGAACCATGAGATCATGACCTGAGGTGAGATCAAGAGTCAGACACTCAACTGACTGAGCCATCCAGGTGCCCCAAATTTGGGAACTTTTTAGTCATTGATTTTTCAAAAAACATTTTGGCCCCTTATCTCTTTTCTGGACCTCTATTGGTTGTGTCCCAATGTTCTCTGAGGCTTTTCTCATTTTTCTTTTTAATTTTCTATTTTTCTTCCTTTTCTGAAAATCCCATGATGGCCAATGGTCCATATCCAAGTTCACTAAGCCTACCTTTTGCCATTATTTGTCTGATCTTAAGTCCTTCCGATAAATTTTACAGTTTATATATTATAAATATCAGTTTTAGAATGTTAATTTCTTCTTTTTTCCCCCTATTACTCTGTTGAAATTCCCCATCCCCAACCATATTTTTTGTTTACCTGTGTATTTAAAGAGTAAATATCTCTAAGATTCTGTCTGCTAATTCCAACATTTGAATCATCCTGGGGTTGACTTCTATTGAAAATCATCTATCTCACTTTCAGAATTCATAGCATGTGAGAAATGCTAGAAATACACAACGGCTATTCTAAAAGTCCTTCTGGAAAGCAGTGTCCTAGGAAATTTACTGATAAAGATCCTGTTTTATGCCAGTATTGAAGAGTTGATGAGTTGAAGGGGTTTGGATCAACAGAGAAGAGTAGGATTCTTAAAGATATGGAAGTGAGGAAATTAATTCTGATGGTATGGAGAGAAATTTGAATAATCAAGTCTGTTATCATCTCCTTTTTTTTTAATTAATTAAGTTTGTTAAGTAAACTCTACACCCATCCAGTGTGGGACTTGAACTCAAGACCTTGAGATCAAGAGGCATATTCCACTGACTGAGCCTGGGAGGTGCTCCTATAGTTTTATTTTCTTGACTGTGTTTTTGTCCAGTATTTGTAATTTAGAAAATTTACTGTTATAATTCCCGGTGACTAATGGACTTCATGACATGGAAATTGTGATCACATGGACTGACTAAATAGCTAAAGTATTTGAATTCTTAAGCAACAAAGACCTTACTTACATTGATGTAATTGCCCTTAGTAGGAAAGAATGGAGTACTTTGTAGGACACACATTGTTTTCAAATAAACCCAAAGTAATTTTCTTTGAGAAAGTTATTTACTGATATTTGTATATATATATATATATATATATATATATATATATATATATATATATATATAATTAATGGCTTCAAAAGTACAGTTCAGAACATATTTTTTTGAGAAACACGAAATGACATTTTTTTGATATTTTAAATAGATAAATGTCAAGTTACTGGTTAAGCTAATTTGGCTGTTGTCATTTTTCTTGGGAACTTTGAAATGTTGTCTTTAAAATACAGAGAGAAAAATTTATTTATTTTTTCTTTTAAGCTCAGGTACAATAAATAAACAAATTCATACATACAAACATACATACAAGCATACATAGAGTGCACATTTGATTTCTATTCATGAATAGCACTTTATTATAATTCAAATACTAAACATATTGGATAACATATATAGTCATAATTTTACAATCTAGAAGTTAATATGAAGTAGACTTTATGCTTGAGTTCATATAAAACAAAGTTTGATGAATATACATCAAACTTTACACAATATACAAATGTGTGTATAGTTGTCAATTTTTAACAGGTCGTATACTGATTCATGTAATATGTGAAAAAAAGAAAAAAAAACAAGTTTTTGTTATCAATGTATGTAAAAGTAAGACAAGCCCCTTACATTTGTGAGTAGAAAATGTGGGGGCGCCTGGGTGGTTCAGTCAGTTAATCATCTGACTATGGCTTAGGTCATGATCTTAAGGTTTTTGATTCAAACCCTGTGTCAGGCTCTGTGCTGACAGCTTAGATCCTGGAGCCTGCTTCAGATTCTGTGCCTCCCTCTCTCTCTACCCCTCCCCAGTTCACACTCTGTTTCTCTCTGTCACAAATAAAATGAACAATTATTTTTTTTTTTACAAGAGTAGAAAATGCGAATGGAATTTTAAGCCATTATTGCTTAAAGAAAAAAATAAATTAAAATGAAAATCATGTTAACTTCTACCAATGTGTTTAACATATATATATTTCTGATTAATATATATTTCCGATATATTTTCTGATCAGAATATACATACATATATATTCTAATTAGTATGCATACCTGAATATAATATTATGAATATATATATTTTTATGACTAAATACTATGGCTTTAATTATAACCCAATGAGTTTTTCCATTCTGAAAAATGTTGACTCTATATTTCTCAATACTTCCCTTGTAAATTAAACTATAACAAAGAGACAAAACTAAATACCCCAAGATTTTGGTTTTTATTTAAAGAATATACTCTGAGTCACTTTGTTAAAATGATTGGACGATGTAGTTGCTGTAAGAGTGGGTAAACTCAATTGTTCACATTTGAAATGAAACAAATGAGTAGCAGTATTACATGGTTTAATTCCCATTAGAGCCAGGAGAGATACTGAAAATATTGACAGTTGTTTTGGCAATGGCACTGACCAACGAGAGTCAATTCACCATCCCATCAACATGGACACAGGAACCCTTTAGAGACGACACTGGCTGGCAACAGGTGGCCAGGATATCATAGCAGATCAGCTGGAATTTTATTCTAAACGTACGTAAGATCTAGATCCTCTTGAGAAAAGAAGCGCAAAAAGATCAGGGAGCATACCCAAGAAAGTAATCCACTTTGAGTATTTTTTTAAGTGAGAGATAGAAGGAAATATCTAATAGGAATATTCATGCTTCATACTTGATATTACAAGGATAACGTTTTGCTTATTGGCATCTGTCGGTCCATTTACTTTGAATGTATAAACATATATATATGATTACACGCGTAATTTTATGTCAACTCCCTAAATCCTCTCTATCTAAGCATATAATCTGAAGGCATGCTGGCCCAAAGCGAACAAGGGCTGTCTGCAAACATTGAGGGCATCTCTATTAGTATTCGCTTACTGAATATTATTAACCTAGTGCGCTAGGTACAGTTACTTGAGTGAACATAAAGCAATGAAAACACATGAGATGACACTAAATGTTATGCAGGGGATTATGATGATAGGATGTGGTGGTAGCAGGTGGTTGAAAGCTACATGACTTCAAGCTTTGATTGAGAACATGCATTTTGCAGTCCCCTTTTAAAGTGGCTACCTTCCTGGAAAAGTTCTACTCATTTATCAAAACTACTCAAATATAACTTCCAATCTCGTGCTGCCACTTACTTCTTTTGTAATAATGAGGGGCTTCTTATTTTGTATTGGTGCTTTGTAGCTAGGACTGTCCGACTTCAGTCATTTCATTGCCCTAACTGTTCACATGTCTGTCTCTTCCACTCTTCTGTGCCTCCCTAGACGGAAGGTGACACTGACTGCTTATCCTTGCATACCCCTGCCTGCTGCTGTATGAAGTAGGAAAATCAAGGCCATTATTCCTCTTCTGAAGGCTCACTTGAAAGTACATTCTAAGAAGGGGTTATTTATATATTTGTGAAGACGCTTTTAGCAATAAATGGAAACTCAAATACTAAATCACCCCAATGCGTATAATTGAAATTTCATGACTATCTCTTTTTCATTGGTATGAAAATTCACAAAGATATTTTTGGGTGTTCAAAGAGTAAGCTATACAACATTGGAAAAGCTATACAACATAGCTAAAACAAAACAAAACACTTGGTAAAGAACTTCAAAGAATATAGAATAATTTGTCTTCTGGTTGTCAGTGTAGTTTTTTAGCATGTAACAGACTAGTCTTTATTATAATAACACAAGAAAAATAAGCCTGTGGTAGAATAATCTTATAATATGGTGTAGCCACCGAGGCTCATTTATTATTTGACCCCCGAGATTGTTATTATTTTCTCAGGGGGACTTAAAATTAATTACTCCAAGTTCAAATTTAAGGAATACAAAATAAAAAGCATGCCCAATTACCATTAATTTAATAGGTATTAATTACATAGGTTATGTTTAATTGGTAGTGCTTTTAAACTTTATCATAGAAAGATATTTAATGCCATGCAAGCTTTTTATAGCAATCAAGTATTTTCTGAATGTTCTTGGTAACAAAAGGTAGAGAAGTAGTAATTTTAACTTTTAATTTTACCATCATACCTGAGGTTTATTAATGGTCTATCAAGACAGTTATGATGCACACTTACTATTTGATGTTAAAACGTGCATTAGCAGAAATAGAGTAGATTGAAAAAAATTATTTTTGATAGACAATAGCATTTAGCCTTATGAAAAATATGTAGTTCATTAATAAGTAGCTAGTATATATTTGCTTTATTTTAAGCAGTTGATGTACTGCTATTTCTTCCTTCTGGTAATAAAATTCAGTGTGTTAGCAATCAAGGTCATTACTAAAATCACAGCAATGTATGTAATGAACTGCATTAGTGTGTAATAGATTTTATATATTTATATATCTGTATAATTACTTTAAAAACATTTACAACTTACAGTCTGTCTATAGTACTGAATGACTTCAGTATTTAAAAAGTGTTACCGATTCCCTGTGTGCTTAAGTCAACCAGGAAATAACTTCAGCGTTAATGAGAGAGGAATTTACTGAAATTATCTGCAAAAACATGACTGAATGACATGGAGTCAGTATAGGTGATCCATTAAAAGTCTGAGGCTTCTAATAGTTCGAAGCATAAGCATAATTAATTGTTAGAAAATCTTGTTAAGGTAACAGAATTTTTCTTCCGGACCGCAAAACCATATCCCATAAAATGTATCTTCACTGATAAGGCACATTTAGAATAATTCTCTCTTTCATGTTATAAACAAAGTTAAAAATGGTACAATACAGGAATTAAACTTTGGAGCCACGAGAAGACAGGAAGGAAGCTTAAATGCATAGCACTAAGTGAAAGAAACCAGTCTGAAAATGCAACATACTGTATGATTCCAACTGTATCTATATTCTGATGAAGTTTTGGAGTGATGGTGGAGGGTTCAGAGCTGATGGCCAAGAATGAATTCTTGAAGATGTCTTTGGTGCAAATAAGTGATTTTATTTAAGCACGGGGACAGGACCTGTGGGCAGAAAGAGCTACACTGGGGTCATGGTGACAGGTAACTGATTATATACCCTCAGGTTGGGACGGGGTTGGGGATAGAGTAAGTGTCCAAGGAATTTTGGAAGCAAGGTTTCCAGGACCTTGAGGGACTAGGTTAGGAAAACGCCATTTATTACCATTTAGTAAAACCTCAGTCATGAGACCCTTAGGGTGTATATCAGGGGGCTATAAGCTTGGAGTACGATTGCCAGCACATGTTTTGGGGCAGCTGAGATAAAGGAAGTAGACTTACAGGATCTTTGAGGGATCAGGATAATATTAAGCTAAGATTCTCTTTTGCCCCTAGCAAATGTCATCATTGAGGCAGCTGAGCTCTTAGAGCGGGGTCACTCTGCCTGTTTCAAGGACTTGCCAATGGGCTGTAGGCAGTAGGGGGATTTAATTTTCATTTGCTTTATTTTCCCACATCACCGTGGCAAGCACTTAAAACCCTTTCCTTTATTCTTGGGTAGCCAGGAGTATCCAAGGAATATCACACATATTCCACCTGGGGGGTGGTGTGTGTGCTAGTCTGTACATTGCCCTCCGCTTGCCCCACACTCCCTCATCAATTCTAGAAAAGACAAAATGATGGAGACAGAAAAAGGTCAGTGATTGGCAGGTGTTAAGGGTGAATAGATGAACTCTAGAGGATTTTTAGGGCAGTGAAACTACTCTGTATGATATTATCATACATGTCTTTATACCTTTGTCCACACCCACAGAATATGCAACACTGAATGAACCCCAATGTAAACTATGGACTTCAGATGATAATGATGTCAATGTACATTCAATTTGTGGCAAACATACCACTCTTGTGGAAGCTGTTGATGTTGCAGGAAGCTGCGGGTGTATGGGGCAAGCAGTAGATGGAAGTTCTCAGTGCTTTCTACTCAATTTCGCTGTGAACATAAAACTTCTCTAAAGTGGGGTAGGGGGCAGGGAAGAATTTCCAGAATAGCAGAGTAAGGAGCTTCATTGTCCTTCTCGAGTTCTACCTCAGTGCTCTATTTGGGGCAGGAAGCCAAGAAGATCGGATTACATTCCCCTCCCAGCATTCAGCATGAGACCACATTTACCTTGTGAGGGCAGGCTGCCCACTTTCCTCATTCACCCAGCCCTCTTTGGCAGACTTCATGTCAATCAAGCGTGATTGAAGATTGTGTTTCCATTTTTCCACCAACGCTGCCAGATAGACCTTAAAACATTTACTAGAGATAAAGAAGGGTATTTCATAATTATAAATATGTCAATCGTCAAGAAGCTACAATTATAAACAAACATGAACCTAGAAATGGAGTCCCAAAATGCAGGAAGCAGAAACTGACAGAACTGAAGAAAGAAATATACAATTCAACAGTTACCACTGGTGACATCATACGACCATTTCCAACGATGAATAAGACAATGAGGCAGAAGATTAAAAAGGTAAAAGAAAGTCTTAACACTATAAACCAATAAGGTGTAAGACACCTATGGAATTCACCACACTCAAAGCAGCAAAACTCTTTTCTTCACAAGTGCCCATTGAACATTCTGTAACATAGACAAATGCTAGAACTTAAAAGTAGCATAAATAAATTTAAAAGGGTTGAATTTTGCAAAATATGTCCTCTGAGAAGAATGGAAATACATGAGAAACTACTAACAAAATGATATTTAGCAAATTCACATGTATGCAGAAATTAAGTTCACATCTAAATAACTAAGGGACCAAAGAAGAAATCATAAGGAAAATAAGAAAATATTTTGAAGCAAATGGAAAGGAAAATGCAACATACTAAAACATATGGCATAGAGAGAATTCCTTTCCTCGAAAGGAATTTATGGCTCATAAACATCATATTAAAAAAAGGAGAAAGGTCTCAAATCAATAACCAACCTTCTAATTTAAAAAAAATAGAAAAAGAAGAACAAACTAAACTCAAAAGAGACAGACGGAAGAAACTAATAAGGATTCAAGGAGAAATAAGGGAAATAAAACAAGAGAAGCAATAGAAATAAATAAAAAGTCAAACCTTTCGAAAAATCAACAAATTGGCCATCCTGAGATTGTGCAAGAAAACAAAGGAGAACACTCAAATTCCTAAAATCGGGAATAAAAGAGGTGACATCACAATGGAACTTACAAAATTACAGAAGGTAATAGTATAATAGTAATAATATAAGGTAATAGTATGGACAACTTCATGCCAGCAAAGCAAAAGCAAATTAGAACAGAAAATCACATAAAAAAAGAACAGGTACATAATCATTTGAGTCGGGCATGCAGGTTCTGTTTTCTGTTGCCTATTTCTAATAACTAGTTAGGGAAATTGCATGTAAAAATATAATATTTGGTCCTTGATAAATTCCACCTCTGAATGTCTACAACGACTATACCGCCACTCTGCTCCCTCTGTAGACTTAATTATTGCCCAACTCACATCGACTAGTTATTGCTAGATGAACTTGCCATAAGTGAATATACGATTGTCATTGAAACGAGGGCCTTTTTGAGGGTGTAGAAGTTGTTATCAAAAGTATGTGGATACAACACTTAACAATTACCATTCCAAGCACACCTACCAGCAATAAGTTTCAAGGCAACTTAATCGTGTAATATTTAAAGCAAGTCCATGCTGCATGTTGAATAAAAAAGAATTAGGGGCACCTGGGTGGCTCATTTGGTTAAGCGTCTGACTTCGGCTCATGTCATGATCTCGTGGTCCGTGAGTTCGAGCCCCACATCGGGCTCTGTGCTGCCATGTCGGAGTCTGGAGTCTGCTTCGGATTCTGTGTCTCCCTCTCTCTCTGCCCCTTCCCTACTTGAGCGCTCTCTCTCTCTCTCTCTCTCTCTCTCTGTCCTTGCAGAACAAATAAACATTAAACAAAAATTAAAAACGTATACAAAAGAATCATATTAATCTTTTATAAAGCTCGAGAAATGTATACACAGTCCAGCATTTCATGTCCTGTGCTTGGAACAGAGTTATGGATTCAGAGACTATCAATCTCAATAGCACAAATAGACACAGACCTTTATGTTGCAAAATTGGTGAAAGTACCAAAATATTTCTTAGCTTTAACTTCAAACAAAACTACCTTCTATCTGCTAAATGCCAGGAATCTTTGAAATTCCTAAAAAAGTCAGAAGTCCTTTCAAGCCTGCATACAAAAATATTATCTTTAAGAGATCGTTTTTCACAGTCCTGAATCCCCCAGTGAGATGCTATCTTCTTCAGATAAAGGCTTGTTTTTTTTCTAATGTGTCCTTGACCTTAAAATTAGCTTCCGTCTTGAAATTTCCTTTAACTAATTGTACTAAACAAGGCACAATGAGAACAGACGTGGACCATATGTGGTCTCATATGTGGCTTGTAATTTGTGCGAGACGGATGTAAGATAAATAGAGCATACCTTTTTTCTTCTCGTATATGACCCATGCATTTTCATCCTAGAAAGCCTGAAATGTGCTCTAATACCTGGTTGTATCTTTCCGAACACACTTATGAACGAAGCTGGAGCCGCAAATCTTTAAAAACAAACAAATGGAGAAAAACAGACAGAAATGTTCCTTAAAAATGGCATGGTATTACCTATTTTTACTTTGAAATTCCTTGAAATTTGTAAGCAAGTTTTATCAGCCCCTCACTTTCATGTTAGGTGGGATATCCATTGTGAAGGGGTTTGTGAAAGCATGTGACATTATTGCTGTTTATAAAAGGATAGACATCTCTTTGCTATTTGGTATTGTAGTCATCTTGTGATAACAATTTTTTTAATGTTTTTATTTATTTTTGAGACAGAGCATGAGCAGGGGAGGGGCAGAGAGGGAGGGAGACAGAATCCAAAGCATTCTCCAGACTCTGAGCTGTCAGCACAGAGCCTGATGCAGGGCTCGAACTCACAGACTGTGAGATCGTGACCTGAGATGAAGTAGGACACTTAACCGACTGAACCACCCAGGCGCCCCTTTAGATAACAATTTTTATTTTGGGGCTATATATAGCATAAGTTTAAATCATCGAAATAAATCTTTACTAAGTATCTATTTATGGAATGAATACATTGAAATATTTAATATTTAAATGTTTAATTGAAATATTTAATATTTAAATATTTAATTGAAATATTTAAATATTTCAAAGATGAGCAGGCCGTACTTACTACTTTTGGTTGAAGAACCCACATTAATGACATGAGTGAAGAAAGATTCGACATCACTTCATGTTAGTATCTCATCCATTTATTGTGTATTTACCTGATGCTAGGGACAGTTTTTAGGCATCGGGTATCTAAAGCCAACCACCGCAAATTACATTTTAATTAAGAAAACAAACAATAAGTAAATCTTTATATACATAGATACAGATATAAACATAAGTTTAGGGATAGACCTAAACCATGGAAACACATAGAGATAGATGCAAAATAGAGACATGCCTTTAGATAATGGTCATTATAGTAAGAAGTCAGTCTGGGAGACTGGAGACATATGGAAGCTAATTCTATGATGCTTGATAATCTTCCTTCTCACAGAAATGTTTTCTTCTTTCTGAGGTTAAGTGTTGCCAAGTTGAATTACGAAAGAGAATTTCTAAAAATCTTAACATTTCAAAAATAACTGAATCTGTCATATATACATTTGTCCTTTTTTTCAGACTGTGCAAAGATGATATATCCCTGCTCTCTGAAAGTGGGTGTGTCGCTGCCTTTCAGTTAGTCTTTATTAAAGATTATATTCATTTACGTCCTATTCCTCTGCCTGCTTCCAAGCCATAGGGATTTTTTGACATTTACGCTTCATACATTTAAGGTCTTACCTTATATCTAGATTAGCACTGGCCATGTTTTATACCCAATAAATACCTGATGAATGTAACCAAAATGATTTTAATTAATTCCGAAAGCCTCATTACTTGAAATGTTAGGAAAAACAATTATAGTAAAGTTGGAAAATATACATATATAATTTGGTTTTTATTAGTTATGTAAAATAATACTTTATTGAATTATTAAGGGGGGGTGTAAATTTAGAAGTAATTTTAAGCAGCAGCAGCTTCCGATTAGTCCCCAAATTTATGTCTGAAAACATGGTAACAGATTAGGCTATGCCTTTTCCATCCCATAAAATAAGTGGAGAAGCTTGTCCTTTGACTGCTTGTTTATTAACTTGGGACACAAAGCCTGGAGAACTCAGTCTGTAGAGCATTGGATTCTTAGTCTTTAAGATGTGCTGGCACTACTTTGGTTAATCAGAGAAGTCAACAATATGAAGGACCCAAGAAAACTAGCGACCATAATATCATTGAAGGTGAAAACAATGGGATCTTATGTAGTTACTGTGTTTACTATTCTGCACTTGATCTTAGCCAAAAGGTGGAGAAGCCATGTGTGTTCACCATTCTGGATTTAAAAGATAGTTTACAGTTCTTTGGAATAACATCCATCCATATCATCTTTCCTGGCAGTGGAGAGGTGGAATGTCCAAAAATTAAAAACCCAATTGTTACTGGAAATCAACAGGCATGGATAGCATCCACCAAAAGGAGAGACTCAGGCTAAACCCAGAGTTGGAAGAAATAAATATCTGCACAGATTGTTAATGTTTGTTATGAAATATGTTAGCAATATCCTATATTTTGCTTAATATTTATTGTTTACATTTTTGAGGACAACAAATAGAAATAGAAATGTTAATGAAGAATTTGAATTTGAAATATTTTTTGGAAGATAAGTTGTGTATAAAGCGTGTATTGGCTGAAAAAAGAAAGACAGAACGTGTCGTTAAATAGATACCAGTATTTTAGGAAATCATGGAAAGACATAGGAAGTGCCTCTACTTTTTCTTTTCAAAAATAGAGCTTGCTTTTACTAGACTCAAATTTATATTTCAGTGTTGCTTTTATTTTGAAAACTATG
The DNA here is from genome assembly GCF_024362965.1 of Panthera pardus. Classification (NCBI taxonomy): domain Eukaryota; kingdom Metazoa; phylum Chordata; class Mammalia; order Carnivora; family Felidae; genus Panthera; species Panthera pardus. Next base: position 77,999,786 of record NW_026526710.1, on the reverse strand, counting down.
ACAATAATATTGATTTGACATCTTGCTCAAGAAGTTCAACTTTATCCCCCAAGTGGAGGCAATGTTAAAGCAAAGTGATCCCATAGTAATTTAACACTGGGGAATTTGGGAAGGGAAGGGAAGAAAAGGACTGGAAATTGAAAGACAAAGAGTACAGAGGGCTGAACGTACCAGTTGGTCACGTTCATTTGTAATCTCATGATAGATTTTGCGTCGGAAACGGAAATCCTAATGAGGCAAAAAGCAAGCAAAATAACTAAAGCGAAAGCCACACACATCTCTCCTTTGACTAACGGAAATGCATCTTTCCTTTACAAAGTTTATAAATCGCCACTAAGATATAAAGGCAAAATTGATACGAAGGGATGCTTAAGTGACAAATGTGACTTAATCATCATCTGCGCACGAGTAAGCGGCTCATGTACCTTTTGTAGTTTTTGAAGACTGTCTTACACACGAACACTGCAGTGACAGAACTGTATGAACGTGTGAACGGTTCAAGAGCAACGTGATGTGTGGCGTCAGGAAGCCTTAATATCTGTACTGAACCACATAGTGCACTATTTAAATTGTTGGCCTAGTAGTACTGATCGGAAACATGAAACAGAAGACAGACCTCCAGTGAGGAAAAAAACAAATCTGTAATACTGAAACCAGGATGTTAAGGGAAAGTTGTACTTCTTTCTTTAAAGAGAAATTAAAGCATTTATCTAGGATGATCTCTGCCTACGACCGATCGCCTCGCTTCAGGGAAATAATCCAATGTCAGCAAATAATACTAAATCATAGTCATTGTCATCTGTATACTGAATATTTCACAGGAATTATTTAAGATAATTGGATATACAGCGGCATTGTTTCCAATTAGTATCTGGAACTGAATGTGATAGGTGCAAGATAAATACTACTTCTCAAATAGCTTAGAAATGAAAAGTTGAAAAGTTATGCAAACTAGCTGGCTTGCCTGACATGTAATAGACGCTTACTGAATGTTGGTCCCTTCATGTTAAATGCTAAATGTAGCAAGAATCTCAAACTTCATAATGTCTCCTTCAGTCTTCTGCCCTATGCTCTATTGGCATAGTCCAAAATACTGAGCTGCTTGCATCTGTTCACTTGGGTATTTATTCAATTAAAATTATGGGACATTCATGTGTCCGAGACCGTGCAAGGCTCAGAATATAAAATGAACTACCCTCATTGTCTTTAAGTTCTCATGATCTTTTTCTCTCTTTTTAATTTTTTTTCTTTTTTATTGTTTATTTTTTAAATGTTTATTCAGAGAGAGAGAGAGAGAGACCGCTCGCACTCACGTGCACGAGTGGGGGAGGGGCAGAGACAAAGGGAGACACAGAAATCGAAGCAGGGTCCAGGCTCTGAGCTGTCAGCGCAGAGCTTGATACGGGGCTCGAACTCACAAACTGCGAGATCATGACCTGATCTGAAGTCAGACACTTTACCGACTGAGCCTCCCAGGTGCCCCTAAGCTCTCACGGTCTTGATGAGGGACCACAAGGCAAGCTGAGGACAAACCACAAGCTAGCACCCACCCCACCTCCCCCTAAGTGGGGTATGTGTGATATTCCTCAGGCACTCCTGGCTGCCCAAGAACAAAGGAAAGGAAAGGAAACAAATGGTTAACTGATAGAGATCACAGCCATACAGGACAGGAGTCTTGTCAGTTTACAAAGGTCTTAGTCAATTATAAGAAAAAGGCAATCTGATCAATAGCCTAATCTCCAGAAATCCATAGACTCATTTTCCTGGAGCCCCTAATATCACCCTCCCCCCTCCATAGTGACGTGGGGAACAAAGGCAAGAAGGAAATGGCAGGTAAAATTAAAATTCCTTATCACCTGCAGCCCATTGACAAACACTGGAGGCAAGTGTAAAGTATTAGCATTTCTCCAGGAACCCCCTACCGTTAGTGCCTTACTAGAGGAAGAAATCTTAGCTTGACAATAGCAAGGCCTCAGGTATCTTAGGAGTCCTCGTTAGCACATCAAAGTCCTTCTGGAGGCCTCCCTTGTGCCTTCACCTCCCCAACTCCACAGTATATAACCAGACACTCTTCACAACCCCAGTGCAGCTCTTTCTGCCCAAGGGTCCTGTCCCTCTGCTTTAATAAAATCACTTTTTGCACCAAAGATGTCTTCAAGAATTCTTTCTTGGCCGTCAGCTCCAAACCTTCTACCGCTCCGAAACTCCATCGATCGGATAAAAATCTGAGGGGAATTATGATTTCCGGTTATCATTATTTGTACATGTATTATTTATTGCATTTATTGTTACTAATTTACTATTTAAAGAAGAAACTGAGGGAATATGTTGAAATGAGGAAAGCAGGAGTTGAATAGGTGGATTGAGGAGAGGTATGGACTTTGTAAACAGTGAGAGGGCACTAATCATTAAGAAGAATTATACCTAACAATGTAAAGCCAATTAGAATGAATAAACAATATTTTCTTCAATGTAGTCATTTGCATTTATAAGCTCACTGGGTCAGATTGGTATGAAATCTATTAGCTTATATGTGATTGGTAACTATGGGAATTATATCAGAATAACAGTGAAGTATGTTGGATTTCAAGTGATTTTCACCAGGCAGGATTAGCCAGCATAGGGCCAAATTATAATTTCCATTAGGGCAAAAACCACACAAACAACCAAAACACTTTTAGCGTTATGTTGTGGCAAGGAATACCAAGTACCTTCAAATGAACGCTCTCTTCCAGATCGGGCACCCATGCCTTGTTGGTCTGATACGTGCTTCCTTTAATTTCAGCCCCCCATCTTCGAGCTTCATTTAATTTGCCTAGTCTCGGGGCTCTAAGAAACACATTGCCAAATTTTCCACATTTTGCATCGTTTAGTTTGAATATCTGTTCTAACATTCTCTGCCGTCTTGGAGAAGTTCAAGTTACTTCTCCATATTCCAGTTTTTGGTAGTGTTTTGGTTGGAAATTTTCAGAAGTTTGAGAATGCAAGTTTCCCACATCAATTCCGTTTTTTACCAGAAGCTTTGCAGCCCGAATAGCAAACAGGGTGCATCTGAATTGCAAACAGCAGTAACTTTTGATCCACACTCAAAAGTGATTTAGGGGTATGTGCCACTTGTACTCACAAAGATTGGAGCTCATAACAAAAGCCTGTGGCTCTGCTAAATATCTCAGCAGAGATATTTAGGATTTTAGAGCAGAGTATGTCCAGGCACAGTGGTGTGGCCCAAGCCATTTGAGAGATAATTATTGTTATCGATCATTAATTGAAACTACTCTTAGGACTGAAAGACATAATCTTGAAACCTGAGGAATGCATAGTCTTGGGTAGTGCTAGAGAAACAGTCGAATAAGAAAGGTGGCTCCCCAAAGATCTCCAGAATGAAATGGAATTGGTTTATACAGGAATGTGCTACAGGAGGAAGGCAAAGAGGTACTCATTGTATATCTGAGCAGGCTGCCTACTTTGGGACCACCTAAGGAGCTGACTGGTCCCATTGCCATAGTGGATTGTATTTCTCAGCTTTTCAATTGAGAGATTTTTTTCAGGAATTTATTTCACAGCAAAAATGGCGGTATCCTTAAGGTAGAATTTAAAAAAATACTTAAAAATATATATTTATACCTCACAGACTTACTATTCTAATATATTGTTCTTCATTGAACTTTGGAAATATCCTTTCTTGAAAGACATCTTCTCCTTTATTGTCTTGTATCATCTGTGTATTAACCCTCAATTCTGTCCTTCACTGTGGCTTACTGTTACATTTCTTTTTACTTATTAACAATAATGGGATGCCAGGGGGAAAAAGACAGACGTTTAATGTCTCCCAGTGGAGCTTATAATGCCATCTACAGCAATTGATAGTCACTTGAAAAACATTTTGTTAGCCTCATGCACTCATATGAGCCCTCATTGTACTCCCATCCTTTTCCCGGGTCACTGCTCTCCACCCTCCAAAGTAGCCAGTCTATAAATTGTTCAATATGAAATGTAGGGATTACAGGGCTCCTGGGTGGCTCAGTCGGTTCAACTTTTGCTCAGGTCATGATCGCACGGTCTGTGAGTTCACATCCTACCTACATCAGGCTCTGTGCTGAGAGCTCAGAGCCTGGAGTCTCCTTTGGATTCTGTGTCTCCTTCTCTCTCTGCCCCCACCCCACTCTCTGTCTCTTTGTCTCTATCTCTCTCACAAAAATAAATAAACATTAAAAAAAATTGAAATGTAGGGATTACAGATAAACAAGGGATAAAACTATTAATTTAATTATTCATTGGACATTTCCTATTGGATGTTGGGAATACTGAGAGGTTAAAAAAAAGAAAACACATTGGCCATTAATATTGACAACTGACTTACAAACATACCGTGAATTGTGGACCTTAGGATCAGTTTCACCTGCTTCAGTAATCTTGCATTCTGTGACATGCAGAGGCTAACAAATGAGCAGTTTATTTTTCTCAAGCTGCCACATGCACACTGGCAAAGAGTATTTGCCAATATTCTTTCATTTCTTTTTTTCGATTTTCTTTGCACACATAGTATCAAAGGAGATATCAGAGCTTCACCAAGAGTTCATTTTTTTTTTCCCCCAGAGGAATAAGACAAAACAGAACTTTTCTTAACATTAATACAATTACAAATCTAACTGCTTTGATACAGTTGGGCAGGGCAACTGAATTGTAAGATCCTACCAGAACTGTAAGAAAATTAAATAGTTTTATATGTTGATGACTGTCCAACACATCCTGTGACATGGAACAGAAAGATCCATTTGGGAAAGAAAGAGATTCTTCAGTTATTAGACACACTCTTTTTTGGGCAGAGAACAGACTCATTTTTGTATGTGATATTCATGAACGTTTCCAGAAAAATTTAATAGGATACATCAGTGTATTTTTTTTCTAATTTAACTTTTTTTTTAATTGATTGTTTTACCTGGAAGTGAAATTCATGTCTTTGGTATGATTCGTCTGGGATAATACATCTCCAAATGTAGTATATTTTGAAAGTCATCTATTTCTAAGACCTAAATCTCAGAGCATTAGCTACCAGAGAGGCATTTCCATCAGAGTCTCATATGGGTGCTGTTCAAGGCACCCGGGTAGCTGATCTCTATGTCTGGTTCTGTTTTTATGAGGTATGAAATTTTGCATCAAACATGCGTCTTTAAAGCAGCCACACTTCGTCCATGCATTCACTGCTCTTTTATTGGAATGTGTATAATATATTTCAGGGAAATTTAATCAATAACATGGAAAATAGCATTTTAATGAATTGTCCAAAATACTTTGTTTATATTACACAGAGTTTCTAGAATACAGTTAAAACTTCTCGTTAGTACCTACAAACAATTTAGGGATTTGCGTAAAATTGTATTTTTATTTTCTTACACACGGTAATACAATAAAACCACATTAATGGGGATTATATTACCTTATAACTCAAACTAATCTGAAGCTTACTCTCTGGACTTCTTCCCTAAAAAATAATTGGGAATCTAAACTCTGGGAATATTGAGTTAAAAAAAATTCGGGCACAGGGGCGCCTGGGTGGCTCAGTTCGAGCCCCACGTCGGGCTCTGTGCTGACAGCTCGGAGCCTGGAGCCTGCTTTGGATTCTGTGTCTCCCTCTCTCTCTGCCCCTCCCCCGCTCATGCTCTGTCTCTTTCTCTCTGTCAAAAATAAATAAACATTAAAAAAATGTTTAAATCTGCCACTATTAAAAAAAATTCTGGTACATCTTTTTATATTTACTCTTAATTTTTTAAAGAAGACATTATGGTTAAAGATCAGAAGCAGCAAATGATGTTCTTTTAATAAGAGCTTTACTGACTTATATTCCAAACAGTGCATAATTCTCCTACTTGAAGTCTACGATTCAGTCTTTTTTTTTGTAATTCACAAGGTTGTGCAACCATCCCCCAAATCAAAGTTCAGAACATTTCTGTTTGCCTGTGAAGAAACTCTTTACATTACAGTAGCCCCCATTTTATTTAGATTCCCAGATCCAGTCCTTGGCAACTAGTAATCTCTGTAGATCTGCTTATCCCGACCATTTTACCTAAATGGAGGGAATCCTCCCTCCTGCCTCTCTCTCTCTTCCTTTCTCTCTGCCCTTCCTCTGCTTATACTGTCTCTGTCTCTCTCAAATAAGCTTAAAAAAATAAAATAAATAATACAGTTTATTGCATGTCAATTATACCTTGGTTAAAAATAGAATAACAAAAAAAAAGCAGAGGAACATGGGACATTTCATTAATGTTCTCCTTGATTCTGAACTCCCTCTTTGGCTAGAGACAGGCTATGGAATTAACCAAATACCTCGTTTTCTGGCCCCTAACAGAAATGGAACTGTCCTCTAGTTTCATAATCTTGAAATAATCCTGTCTGCAGAGTGTGGTGTCGTCCTGTTCTCTTGATTTTGCATAGGCCAGGTGACACAGAGGAAGGTTAGTCAATGACAAGAAAGCTTGGGAAGGTCTCACCACTGCAAACCACGGAACACCGGTTGTCAAAACAGAGAAATCAAAAAGGTGGAAATGAACCTTTGGCTTTTTCTCCTTCCAGCCCTATTCCTGCATACGAGAAAGCTACAACTTGGACAAACTCATTATTTTAACCAGTATCACGGAAGAATTTAGACTTGTTAACACCCCACACTTCTTGTCCTGGGACACAGGTCCCTGTCCATATAGGTGAGGGTACTGAGAGAATCACTGCCATCAATTTTGTGCTATCATTGATGTTGTCAACTGCCAGCCACCATGCCCTTCTATAAATAAGAGCCGTGTTTTGTTTCCATCAATGAAAAGGAATTGATGGTGTTGAGTTACGTGGGGAAATAGAAGGGATTTGGAGTCAGAAAGTGCCCTGAAAAAAAGTGGTGAAGAAGAAATGAAGGAATAGTTGGAGTTATCAATACTGTGTCCAGAGGATAAATGAATGTTTCATTGAGGGGCCTGACCAAGACCGCTGAAGGACAGATGATCAAGTTGAAGCATCCCACATTCTGAAATCCTCTGAAAATTCTCTTTAATTTTCTGGGCCTTGACCTGATCCATCAGACTTTGGAAGTTATAGATGGCCCTGCCAAGCAGCAGTCTATAGACTCTACATCCCTCGATGTTACTTGAAAAAAAACCACTGTCCCCTGAAGGACAAGCATTTGATGAAAAACTTTGACTGGTTTTATGAAGTGGAACACAGCTCTGAGAGACCCACACTTCCTTCTTCTTTTACTTGATGCTGATCCATGGGGAGGCATCTGAGTCCTGGGCAGGCTGTGTTTACGTGCCAGGGATCCTGCAGGATATACAGGGGGCGTGTGCTCACCTTAAACGCTCAAAAAGCATAGCAATACTGTGGTTGTAACACAATTATTTGGCTTTCAATATAATTTCATATAAAAATAGTGTATTCAGAATGAATGTTCTAAAAGTATATATATTTTTCCATGTTTGGAAAATTGATCTAAAAAGGAAGAAATCTTTAATTAAATAACTATCAGCTCTGAGAAAATGTTTGTCACCTTCTCTTATCTTGTATTTATTACTGTTACCCTAATAATATGGAACAACAGAGATTTTAAAAGTATAATGGGGGAATTCTCACAAACTCGCTACTGACTCAAGCATTTCAATTGTATTTCCCACACACTCAAAGTGAAGTAATTGCTTGTTTCAATAACATGATTTAGTAATGTCTAATGATTTTGTTGTTGTTTGTTGAATTGTTTCTGTAAAATCAAATACCAGTCAAATCTTCCTAGTTAGCTATAGGTTTAAATTTCTTGGAATCTTAAAGAATTAAAATTATATCATGCTTTCCTTCGAAGCCTTGGAAATTTAATTTGTAATCTGTAGACACATTTGTAGAATATGCGAATCAGTGTTATAAGTATATGTGCAAATAATATTACACATATGGTTATATAGTAAGATAAAATAAAAATTAGTCACATGACATTTCATTATCAGAGATAGATTTCATTTTATAAAATTTAACATTTATCTACTACAAATCAAAAACTTCTATAGTAGATTTAGGTAAACTTTAAATTGTTTTAACTGAAAAAAATAAAACTTCAGCTAATGAGAAAACATTATTATATGGAATATTTGAAAAATTAATGGAAATATCTAATGATTTTTACCACCTTAAAATATGATGTTTTTCTCTAAATAACTGAATGTTATTCTGAGAGAATTTATTCTTATTCTGGGAGAATTTTTTTTTTCCATTTCATTTGTGGATTATGTAAAGAACACATAAAAGGATATAAGAGGCATTTTCCATCTTCTTGCAGTCCTAGACCCAACTAGTCGAGCATTTAACAGATACAAGCAACAACAGAAGGAGACAACAATTATCCTTTAAAACTACAAATGGAGTCTGAGAAGGGAATGCAGACCAGTCAAAGCCATTACTCAATCATTGTGTACACATTTCAGCACTGCCCAATACCCATGAGATTCACAACAATTGTAGTAGCCAGACTATTTATCATCTGTCTATAGTAGAGAAATCACTGCCTAGTAAGTCAACAAATTGGCCATGCTACATTTACATACATACATGTACATACATACATACATACATACATACAACAGTAAATAAATAAAAAAGTTAAAGACAAAAATTATTGGTAAGGCATTCAACGCTCACCATTTTTTTTTTCTGCCTCTTGTGTCTTGAGTCTTTTGCTTAAGTATAAGTATAAGTATAGAAGTATACTTAAGTATACTTAAGTATAGAAGCATCAGTATTTGGATTTCTACACGTAATTCTAAAAAGAGCATTTAATAGCCCTGGATGGACCATGGAATTTTCACTAATTAAGCATAGATGATCACAGTGTTTGAGTAGAGGAGACAGATAATTGGTTGTTTTAAAATTAAATTAATTTATATTCTATTGTATAGAATGTATATAGAAAAAGAGAAATTGTGATCATTGATGATGAATACACATATGTGGGTTTAGGTAGGCATATCGATGCATATTAACATATATCAATGTATCTTATATGTGTAAAATCAGTAATGGAGAATTAGAGTTCTAAAAATATGTTCACCCTGGCCACTGATTAGAGAAAAACCTACTCTTATGGCTTAAAATATTCAAGATTGCCCCTGGGTGGCTCAGTCAGTTAAGTGTCCGACTCTTGATCTGGATTCAGGTCATGATCTCAAGGTTCATGAGTTCGAGCCCCGCGTCGGACTCTGTGCTGAAAGTACGGAGTCTGCTTTGAATTCTCTCCCCCTCTCTCTCTGTGCCTATCCCACTTGTGCTCTCTCTCACAAAATAAATAAATAAACTTAAATAATATTCAAATACCTGTCAATGACTGGAAATATATTTTTTTAATGTTTTTTAAATATATCACAAAATCCTTTTACGCACGGTATCCCATTCTAATCCACCATGTAGTGACTCAGACCCGTGCTTTGAATGCTCAATGTTATAAAATTTCAGATGAAAATCGAGCATGGTCAATCAGGTGAGTGAATTACTCAGAAATTTAGCGTCTATATTTCATGCGAACAATATTGCTTACTCCTTTTCTGTGTGCAAATCTCTGGAACAGTTAGGACTTTTTTTTTTTTCATTAATAAGAATATTTTAAAGCATGGTGAATATTACTTCAGAAGAGGAAAAAAACAAAACAAATATTAAAGGAGCATAGCTACTCCCAGTGAGATTTTTGGATCTGAAAAATTCAAGAGGTATTTTGAGAAGACAGCCGATACGTGTGTGATAAGGAGAATAGGAATAATTAAATAGGAGAAAGGCCTGTTTAAGGGATGATTTCTGAGTGGCCTACAGGAAAACTCTGGCATTTCAGGAGCATGAGTTGAACTGTTGGATTTTTGTAATATTTCCGCTGACGGATCGTCTTCTCTCTTGATAAAACAAACAAAAACTTGTACGTTTATGTTTAGACTTTGATAGTGGGATTCTGCGCAGCATATAGGGTCTCGTATTACAATGAGATGACCATTTAGTGGAAAGGAATCACTATAACTGCAACTCTCTGATAGGAAGCATCTTCTTAACTGCATTTCCCAATGGGCTAAACTGCAGGTCGGCAAAGCCAGTGTCCCAGACTTATTTCTATGGCCGCCTTGTTTTGAGCCTTAGTCCTGGGTTCACAGTGATGACTGAGAACAGGAAGTCCCCTCCTCCTCCGCTGCTGCCTGGAATTGCTCTAATTTGTTCTGGTAATGGGCACCAGATGTCAGAGTATGAAAGGAAGCTGGACCGGGCAAAGAGATTGCCGTTCTGACCTTCTATTGAGTTCCAGAGCTCTTGCCCTTTTTTTGTCTTCTGTGAAAATCAAATAGTCACAAACGTACGGAATGAAGTGGGGACAGACTGTCTCCTGCTGCAGAAGCTGCCACGGCAGAAGAGAGACGGCTGCTCCACCCTGCAGGGGGAGGGTGGCATCTGATCTGTCACACTTCTCTCAGCTTCCCCCCTTTTTTTTGGGGGGTGCAGGAAAAAGAGGAAGGGGGGAAGAGAAGAACCTGTAACCTCCACATCCTCAGACGTATGTCCTGTGTCATGTGGCCACGTCTTCAAAACTGCATTCACTCAACTGGGTCTTTTGTGTCTCATTTTTAGTAAAGATGAGAAATGGGTCTGAGGTTTTGTTTTCCTTTGCCTTTTATTTTTCAATAACTAGAGGGCTAATTTTTGTTCTTTTTTTGCTCATATAATAGGTATGTAATTTATTGCATTTGTCACTCCATTTGTCCTGGTAACATGGTGTAAATCTGAAAAAGTCTCCAGGGAGTAAATCAAAGTGAACATAGTCTGATGCCTGTTGCTGTTGATAAGAGTACAAAGTGGTGATAAAGTCGATCAGCTAGGACGAGATTTACAAGTCGGAGCATTTAGATCTCATTTTATTAACTGATATGCTACAGGTTCACAGGGTTCCCTGCTATTTCTTTTCTGTTTGTAGTGAAGTTTAGAATCCAAAAATTTTTAAATGGTAGTGTTTTTTTTTTTTTTTTTTTGGTACAAAAGAGAAATTTCTGTTTCCAAGTAATGTTCCTACAGCAGGCATCTTTGTTTTCTTCTATGAAGGTTAAAATTAGAGGAGAGAAATACCATCCTTTATTGAGGGAATAAAAAAAAAAGGTATCTTTGTCATCCAAACACCATTTAATGTCATTTGAAATTTTAGACAAAGATCTAAAATTATTTTAAAATGTATTTATCCACTATGTTCTTGACAGTGTTAGGAGGAATAGAATTTAAGCTTAGCAAGAAATGTGAGGCTTATGCAGAGGTTGCTGTCCATATAAAATACTGTGCACCTTCGTTTAATTAGACTCGTCACAGTTTCTATTTTCCTCTTTGATTTTTGCCCCCAAAATATGAAAAGATCCAAGTACATTTTAGTTTTTCCTGAGGTTTTTCATAATTTTATAATGTGATTTTTTTTTCTGTAGTATTTTGTTCTATTTAGGATTTCTCTGAGAAGAACAAATATTCTCTAAAGAAAGATACTAAAAGCCTCTAGAAAACACAATTATCCCTGTAGGTAGCCCTAATTCTACTCATTAATGTTGCAAATGTTATAAACTTGTAAATGTTAATTTACTCATTCAGTGCACCCCCATGGCATCCAGAAGCATCTTCTATGGTTTGCTCTGCATGATCCCTGTGGGAAACTAACCCATGTGCAGGGAAACACGATGGAGTATCAGGTCCCTAGCAGTAGGGACAGAAGGAAAGACGGTTCTCAAACCATGGTTCCCTCTATCCATGTAGCTTTCTTGATCTCTTTGACACTCACATCTTCTCATCTTTAACACAAGATTAATATTTTCCTCAATATTTCCTCAATATTTCCTCAATATTTTCCTCAAATATGATATATTTGAGGAAGCCCTTGGAACATAATAGACACCCTAATTTTATTGGAAAACAATTGTTAGATTTCAATGCATTAGAGATTAGTGATCTCAGCCTGTTAGCTGGATTTGTACCATTTTGTGAACTTTATGAAAGTTTTATGGCTGTAAATGTTGTGTATACAGTTACTTATGAACAGTTTCACAGTGTTACACCATGTTTTGACATCTCTTAAAACATATTTAGTGGACTGAATGTAAATGTCCACACCAGCAGCCACATTGCCTCTTTGGAATGCAGAGGAAAATAGAAAAAAAAAACAACTGATATTTCTTCAGATTAAATGGCAGACAGAACTTCCCAGGTCCAAATATTTTTAATCGTATGGCCATAAGGGGAAATCGACAGGAATAAAGTTAACCTGTGGTATTTCTTTCTAGGCTTTCGTTTGGAACATTCTACTTTCTCTGACTTAGCCTCCACACCACCTCTGTCTTTAAGCACCACCTCTACCTTTAAACAAGGCAGCACTCCTGGAACTGACCATTCCCCATTCCATGGTTTTCAGGTTTTGCCAGTACTGGCTTTTGATGAGGCAAAGTGTGCTCATTACCCTGTGTTGTGTTGTTTTGTGTCCTGTTGTGTTGTACTGTATTTTGTTACTTTCCTCCTGTTATTGTTTATTTAATAACTTAATTTTTTGTTCTTTTGTTTTTCAAATTTTTATTTAAATTCTAGTTAGTTAACATACAGTGTATTATTGGTGTCAGGAGTAGAATTTAGTGATTCATCACTTACATACGATACCCAGTGCTCATCCCAACAAGTGCCCTCCTTAATACCTATCACTCATCTAGCCCGTCCCCCACCCACCTCCCTCCATCAACCCTCAAATTATTCTCTGTCATTATGAGTCTCTTATGGTTTGTTTTCTCTATCTTTTTTCCCCCTCCCATATGTGCCATCTGTTTTACTTAAATTCCACATATGAGTGAAATCACATGTTATTTGTCTTTTTCTGACTGACTTATTTTGCTAAGCATAATACCCTCTAGCTCCAGCCATGTTATTGCAAATGGCGAGATTTCATTCTTTTTGATTGCCAAGTAGTATTCCAGTGTGTGTGTGTGTGTGTGTGTGTGTGTGTGTGTGTGTGTGTGTGTATCACATCTTTATCCATTCATCAGTTATGGACATTTGGCTTTTTTCCATAATTTGGCTATTCTTGGTAGTGCTGCTGTAAACATGGGGGTGCACATGCCCCTTCGAATCAGCATTTTTTTCTTTTCTTTTTAAAAATTTTTTTTTTAATGTTTTAGTTTTATTTTTGAGACAGAGAGAGACAGAGCATGAGCAGGAGAGGGGCAGAGAGAGAGGGAGACACAGAATCCAAAGCAGGCTCCAGGCTCTGAGCTGTCTGCACAGAGCCTGATGCGGGGCTCGAACTCACGAACCGTGAGATCATGACCTGAGCCGAAGTCGGACGCTCAGCTGACTGAGCCACCCAGGCGCTCCTCGATTCAGCATTTTTGTATGCTTTGGATAAATGCCTAGTAGTGCTGTTGCTGGTTCACAGGATAGTTCTATTTTTAACTTTTTGAGGCAACTCCATACTGTTTCCCAGAGTGGCTGCACCAGTTTGGATTCCCACCAACAGTGCCAAAGTGTGCCCCTTTCTCTGCACGCTTGCCAACTTCTGTTGTTTCCTGAGTTGTTAAGTTTAACCATTGTGACTCGTATGAAGTGGTATCTCCTTGTGCTTTTCATTTGTATTTCCTTGGTGATGAGTGCTATTGAACATCTTTCCATGTGTCTGTTGGCCATCTGGATGCCTTCTTTGGAAAAGTGTCCATTCATGTATTCTGCCCATTTCTTCCTTGGACTATTTGGTTTTTGGGTGTCGAGTTTGATAAGTTCTTTATGGAGTTTGGGTACTAACCCTTTATGCAATATGTCATTTGCAAATATCTTCTCCCATTCTGTTGGTAGCCTTTTAGTTTTGCTGATTGTTTCGTTCCCTGTGAAGAAACTTTTTATCTTGATGAGGTGCCAATAGTTCACCATTGCTTTTGTTTCCCTTATCTCTGGAGAGGTGTGTAGTCTAGACGTTGGTGCAGCTGAGGTCCAAGAGGTTGCTGCCTGTGTTCTCCTCTAGGATTTTGATGATTTCCTGTCTCACATTCAGGTGTTTCATTCATTTTGAATTTATTGTTGTGTAAGGTGTAAGAAAGTGGTTCAGTTTCATTCTTTCGCATGCCACTGTCCAGTTTTCCCAGCACCATTTGTGAAAGTGACTGTCTTTTTTTCATTGGGTGTTCTTTCCTGCTTTGTCAAAGATTAGTTGACCGTATAGTTGTGGGTCCTTTTCCGGGTTTTCTATTCGGTTCCATTGATCTATATGTCTGTTTTTGTGCCTGTACCATACTGTTTTGATGATTACAGCTTTGCAATATAGCTTGAAGTCCAGAATTGTGATGTCTCCAGCTTTGCTTTTCTTTTTCAGGATTGCTTTGCATTTTGGAGGTCTTTTGTGGTCCCATACAGATTTTAGAATTGTTTGTTGTAGCTCTGTGAATAATGTTCATCACCCTCTATTTTAGACTCTTTTTTTTTGCTTTATTCTCAGGTTATGAATATTTTAATCATTTCCTCCCCATGAGAGGTTTTGTCTCCCAGGTTTTTCTCACTGCAACAGACAGACTCTCCTCAAGTAGCCCTGTTTGTTTCTGTGAAGAGAATATCCATATATGGAATATGCTTTTACAATGTTCCTCATTACAATTTTCTTTTTCATATTTTTTTTACGATTATATTTTATTTCCCATCAGCAATCACTTCTGTTGGGAAGAAGAGAACCAGAAGAAACGAAACTCTTATAATAAATTTATTCCAACTAAATCTATTTAGGGAGAAGCCATGGATCTCCAGGACTGACATAATAACACTGGAATACAATGCATAGATTTACACATATACAGATATGCTAATCTCACTTGGTAGTATTGGGAAAGTTTTAAAATAACATAAGGTCATTATGGTAAGCAAGCATTTGGGAGATGGCAGAAGGTCTTTCATTTAGAGAGAGTGCTCTTATTTATCACCTGGTTTACTCCCCCAGTGCCATTTAGTTCCAATAGCAATCACGAAATGAAAATTTTGTCCGAAAATTATTAACCATTGTTTCTCTACCCTGTCTCATTAGAGTCCTTTAGCTCTTAGTTAATTGAAAAAAAAAGAGCAAATATAGAAGAGCAGTAAAAATAACTGATATGTGAAATTGCATCTGCATAAGACTGACAAAAATACAGCCGTTTCTTCTGCCTCAGCTTCATCTGGTTAAGCAGAGAAAGATCAACCATCAGCACTGAGTCTTGAATTCTTAAAAAAATAAAAAGAGAATACTTCTAAAAATATAATCTTGTTAAAATTGAAAACACACTATATTGTGTGTGTAGGAGCAGTCTGATTCAGGAATTTTCTCTTATAAATAATGTACATAGCAGAAGGCATTGGTACAAATAAGCAAAGTGATGGAAATTAACTGCCATTAATCTTGGGTAGTGGAATCAACAGTGGGTTCAACTATAAAAACCACTAAGCATATGCTCTTGAACACATTACTCAAAATCCCTGGTGAAAGTTGCTTCCTATGATAAATGAGAAGGTTAATAGTGTTAGTATCAATTTACATAATTGATGCTTTAGCATTCTAAGTTTTTAAAAACTAATTTGGTTTCTATAGCAATACTAGTTTTCTATAGGGTGATATATTATTTGTGGATGAGTTTGTGATAATGCACTTAATTATAAACTAATTTATAACTAAAACTGTCATAGGGAAACCTTTTGTCAGATAATCAGTAGATAAAAAAATCAATTTCTCTATTTTCCTTAGGAAAATGTTTTCTAGTTAACCTGTACTTGACAATTATCATGTTTTCTTTCATATAATACTTCTTTTTAAAACCCGTTCCTCATTGCCTTAAATGCTTTCCTTTTACCCTTTCTTCTCCTGTATTTTTTTAAGTTTATGTATTTATTTTGAGTGAGAGAGAGAAAAAGTGTGAACGGGGGAGGGCCAGAGAGATAGAGAGAGGAGAATCCCAAGCAGGCTCCATGCTATTAGCTCAGAGACCCACAAGGGGCTCAAACTCACAAACCATGAGATCGTGGCCTGAGCCGAAATCCAGAGTCAGATACTTAACCAACTGAACCACCCAGGGCCCTTTCATTCTCCTTTCTTAAGGAAAAAAAATATATTTGTACGATTTGAGGACTTTCTCTAAACAAACACACATAAAGAAATCTTTCCCACTGAAGAATAATGATGGAAGAAATTACTACCATTGGGTAAAGACATTTTTCCCCTCTCAGAAGGCTTAGTTATAATATACTTTTATCATTATGAAGAGATATAATAATCTATTAACATTTACTAATAATGGCGTTATAATCAACTTAGATAAGGCATTAAGATACAATCAGAAAATAATCTAATACTGCATTTTGGCAATCACCTTGACTCTAAGACAAATGCATGGTTTTAAAGGAAGATGAGAAACATGGTCTATACCTATGACTATAAGATGGACCCATGATATAGTGGAGAATAATAATGCCTCTTCCCACCAATCACCATGGAAATAAACACAGGAATGGATGTGTAAGAGTTGCCTTCCTTTTCCAAGATTTTCTGGGTTGAGTTCCTTATGAAAAAAAAAAATTGATTTTAACTGTCTTGCAATGACATTATAAGGTTAACATGGATGTTGTCTGTGGCAACTTTTCATACACTCATAAAACCTGCTCAGGCACTCATACACACACACACACACAAAAACCCCACACATTCCTACCTTCAACAAAAGAAAATGGACATAATGTCTGTAGAAACAGAAATAAAATAAACTAACTTGGACGTCCCACAGAAAGTCAGCTTCACCTCTTTCTTTCCCTTATGAGTAAATAAATTACTTATACTTGTCCTAGTTGGCTTTCAGTCACTAGACAAGGAAAGCCCGAATAGTTCATTTTTAGACAAGAAACTCTGCTGCATTTTGGATCAACAAATAGAAACAAATATCAATGTGACTTCTAAGTGTTTTGTGCTCATTAGAGAGATTATTTACAAAGATCACTTGACAGTATATATGTTCCTGTGTAAGAGATAAAGGGAATAATTTTCATGGTGGCTCACAGGAATTAGAGAAAGCACTGAGTCCATCAGGAGCCTCCGTGGAAGATGCGGGATTTTATTTAAACTGAAATGAGGTCAAATATTAAGATTGGATAAAAAAGGAAAGACTTATTCTTGAAGTCGGGACATTTAGGAGTACAGTCTATTAATAGTATAGTAGGATTAGGGATACTTTACAATGATTCCATGACAACCATGGCATCTGCTGTAAGGAAAGTCTGAGGGATAGAAACCAAATATTCTTACACACATTTGAGGTCATAGGGCTCCTTCCCAGAAAAAGATGGGCATCTGTGGAGTCCTGAGGCTCTCTGTATAGCCAGGGAGCCATGGATATTTACCTTAATCATGAAAGAAAGGGGACTGAGGACTATCTCCTGGAAAGGTACTGATGATTAAGGCACTTGGACAATCTTCACTCTCCTTGAATATGAACATATAGCCCAAATTTGCCTTAATGAAGGACATTCAGGATCACCATGGTGCAAAGTCAGAGTGCAGGCAGAAGTTGATACACATTGGTTAGAATAGACCAGTCAGTCCACAGGGACCCACGTGCGACCTGGTACATTGGGACCAGCTGAGGGATTGGGACTACAGAATGAGATCAGCCCTTTTGATTAGTCCACTATACTAGCCATAGTTATGCCACTGAATTACTGAGTGTCAAAACCAGTTATAACTCAGGTCTCTAATTTCAAATGGGAGACTCTGAACTTAGTGTTATGTCAAACAGGTACATTTGTAATCTTTGAAAATATTAAACTTTCTCACAGCATATTCCCATTTGTGAATATGCTCACGTGTAACTACTGACATGACATATACATGATTTTAGGTGTGTTAATACATAGAATCTGAAAGTCTTTATAAAAATATTAATAGTAGTAGTCTCTGAGAGCTGGACATATGGGTTGTTAGCATTGTATTCATTCTTCATAGTTTTCTATAAAAAGTAAATATTTATGGTACATACATATTGTGTTTATAGGCAGGAAATATTTTCTTTTCCCATATATGGAAATTAAATGAATCTTTCGGTAAACATAACCACAATTAATGGTGTGCAACCTGATGTCTTAAGTTTGCATTCATCCATAGCCATCCATAGCTATGTTTCCCCAAACTTGAGAGTGGGGGTTCTCCAACATCTCACAATAACACTATATATAAAATTCCAGTGTGTTTTCTAGCACGTAGTAGGTCCTAAATAAATATCAGTGAAATCTATTTCCAAATCAACTGTATTTTTAGATATAACACGTTACCTTTTTCTCATCTTTAGGTTCACAGCTTGAAATTGCATAACCAAAAGCGATATGTCCAAAATACACGGAATCCATTTATTCCTTCTATGTTACTTCACGCAAAATTATCGCTCCCAGTCTCTCTGTGGCAGCGACTAACATCTGGAACAGGCTTTCTCTATCTTTTTGCATCATTGGAGCTGCCATTTCAAATCCCATCTAAAACCCTATCTTTTTCTTTC
Organism: Panthera pardus; assembly: GCF_024362965.1. NCBI lineage: Eukaryota > Metazoa > Chordata > Mammalia > Carnivora > Felidae > Panthera > Panthera pardus. The sequence continues at coordinate 77,981,232 of NW_026526710.1, read as the reverse complement.
TACTTCCATTATTGCATCCCATAATTACATTACTTAACTCTGTCAAAGGCACTGGGATACGGTTTTCTACGAAAATGCCTTGCACACAAATACAATGCAGTCACATACTGTTTTAAAATTAATTTCCTAGAAACGACTGTCCCCGAGTGAGAAATAATCTTGTGTTTATTAGCTTTCAGAAAACCAGCCATATACCAGATAAAATATTTTTAAAGATAGACAGATTTTTTAAAATGCTGGAAGGGTGAAAGCAAAAGATACATTGCTTAATCTGTAAATGTTCTTCATACAGTATTATGCTGTGTCCGTGTTCTGGCCACATGTACCAAATATTCATTTGGTACAGAAAAAATACATCGTCTACTTCTGGGCTGAGAGTACTTAGTTCGGAGAGAAAACACAGAGAATAATAGAATCTCCTTGTATTCTTTTTGTGGCTATTTTTACCAAACTGTATGCATTTCATCCAAGATAAAGAAATTCTTTTCAAATAATTACATTTGTAATGTGGAAATAAAGATGATCCAAGTGAGAAAAAAAAAAACAAAAAACAAGCAAACAAAGGCCATTCATCCAGAGTTTATTATATATATATATATAGGAAGGAAGTCAGCCACCATCACTTGCATTCGGCAGAGAAGCCAAGGCAGACAGGGAAGTGTGTAAGTTTCATAATAGAATAAATGGAAGGCTCAGGTATGCTCTGATTCGCAGTTGTGGGGAAGCTGTTGGCACACCAACCAGAGGCAGGGTGGTCCCTGTAATTGGCTCGGGCAGCGTGTTTGACTTTCTCTGGTTGGCCCTCAGTTGGAAGCAGGAACGCACGTCAGGCAAGCTGTCGGTCATGGGCCAAGTTCTAACCTTCTGGATAGATCACCTCCAAGGTGGTTTGGCTTCCTGACTGGTTGCTGCAGAAACTGTGGGTCAAAGTTGTCACGTCATATATGGTCTGCCCATTTGTGCATTAGTGTATTCAGCCTTTCAATTAATTCAAAATCTAAGTGAACGTAGGAACTTTGAAAATGAATATTAATGCTTATTTTTTAAGTCTATTTATTTATTGTGAGGGAGACCGTAAAAACGTGGTAGGGACAGAGAGAGGGAGAGAGAATCCGAAGCAGGCTTCATGCTGCCAGGGCAGAGCCCCATGCGGGACTCATTCCCACAAACTGTGAGATCATGACCTGGACCCAAACCAAGAGTTGGGTGCTTAACCAACTGAGCCACCCAGGTGTCCCAAAATTAACCTTTAAAGAAGGTTTTTCTTGAGGACGATATATTTCAGTTCACATTTGAAGGAAAAGCAAGAACTAGCAGAATTAAAGGAATTGGGTTAGGGAATGGAAAAGAGCTTTTGAAACGAAGTGAGGAGATTTTGTGAAGACTGTAAAATAGGAACATGCACAGAATGTGGATAAGCAGAAAAGCTTCGTGGCCATATTCACAGCAATTCATATCTGTCTCCAGTGAATTGGCTGAGGTGTGCTCAAACTAGAACACATACGGCCTTTCAGTAAGAGGGAGGGTTATCCACAGTTAGGGTTGTGAACCTAAGCCTAAGAATACTGAGATGGCACTAAAAGGATTGGTCAAATTAAATCTCTTCTTTTCAAAAGAGACTTATTTCTACTTTTTCAAGAGTGGATTGAAGAGGAACACGAATTGAAAGCATTTAAACTCTTGCAGAACCTTCCGTAAAATATAAGGGATTAAACCATTACCAGTGGAAAAGGAGAGAAGTAGATAAATTAAAATAATGCTTCTCAAATACCAGCATATATATGAATGAACTACAAATGTTAAAATGCAGATTCTGTTTGGACAGAGTCTGGCGTAGGGTCCTGATAGTATACGTTTCTAGCAAGATCCCAAATGATGCTAATACTGTTAATTCAAAAACTCAACATTGGTATCTGAGCAGCAAAGGTTTCTGAAACAAAATTCGCTGATAAAAGAATCTATCGAAACATGCACAAAATTTTAAATGAGTCAGTAATATGCCCTTATAAATTAAAGGAAAGTTAATTATAATAAAATGTTAATTTCAGTATGAAAGTATTTGGATATGACCAAGATAGAAGACAGATAGTCGTTTTGCACCAGTATTTAAAGTCAATGCTATTGTTAGCTGCAAATACAGGCAGAAATAAACATGCTGTTTTTGTAATAAAGAAAACCGGCAGCGTTGCCATTATTGACCTATCTTTGCAAAATGTTCAAAAATTGTGAAGGCGTTCTAAATAAAATGCATTATCATCTTCTCTCCATTTACACTAGATTTCTATTTCTAAGGTATGTATGCATCCCGTGCGTTTAAAGTCATGCAACACTTCGTGTTTTTTCTGCAAAACGGAGTAAGGTTCAAGACTCAAAATTTATAAACATATATAACAGGTGTGAGACATTCTACATATTGGGCAGGGCAGAAGAAAATTCTTCATTCTTTGCACTGCAGACATGGAATATCCATGGCCCTAGTCAAATATTCTATTATTCTCTATTCCATCCCTAGCCTTATTTGCGGAGACTGTTTCCAGGCCTTTTTTGCTAATACAAACAACATCGCAAGGAAAATTGTGAGCATTTATTTGCTTGTAGCAAAAATTGCCTTGTGAATTTGACAGATATTGTCAAATTATTCCCACAAAGTGGTACCAATTTACACTTCCATTATCAAACACTTTATATTTAGAGGACAGCCTTTAGGGTGTTTTCTATGTTTCCTGCCCCTGTAGCAACCATGATGATCAGGACTTGGGACAATTGGGATACTGAGCCATGAGAATATCTAGAGAAAGAACATTCCAACAGGTAAAAACAACAAACACAAAGACTCTAAGGTGGAAACAGGCTTGTTGTGTTTGAGTAACAGCAAGGAGCTAGGACTAGGCTGAGTGAGAAGGAGGGAGCATGGCAGGAGTGGAGGTTATCAATTAGGCAGGCCAGATCTCTAAGGTCTTTGGAGGGTTTGAAAACGAGTGTGGAATTTGTTTCTGCACGTAATGGGAACCTAATAGTTTTGGATTCTCCTCATCAGTCTAAGAACCACAAGTGCCAGTCTTAATATGTTTTTTTCTAAAATCGTCAAGAGTCTCTTCAGCATTTTGCTTCTAATTCTGAAGGTCTATATTTTTCTTCTCAAATTAACATTATTTACAATTACAAAATCTCTTAATTTTATTATTAAAAGCAAATACAATGTGGCAATATTTTTGTTGACTCCTGGTAATCAACAGTTCAGCAGAAAATATAAAGACTCTTGATAATTTCAAATGATGTATTTTTTTCTTTTTTTTCCCCTTTGGCATGTGTGTTCACACGGTACTTTGCTGAGTTTGTACAGAGTTAACATATACCTATTCCATCTATTATGAACATTGTTTTATTTACCTTATTTACTTTTTTGTATTTACAAATACAAATATTTGAAAGTCTATTATTTTTATAACCTTTGAGAAACACGGTACTTTGCTGAGTTTGTACAGAGTTAACATATACCTATTCCATCTATTATGAACATTGTTTTATTACTTTATTTACTTTTTTGTATTTACAAATACAAATATTTGAAAGCCTATTATTTTTATAACCTTTGAGAAATGAAAATAAAATGAACATCATCAATTTACTACATAAATTAAGAGTATATTACTGATATTCACCAGGAGTTCCTTCCAATTCTATTGTTCATTGTAATTCTTTTAATGTCTTTATTAATTTTTGAAAAAGAGAGAGAGTGAGTAAGTAGGGGAAGGGCAGGGAGAGAGGGAGAGAGAAAATCCCAGACAGGCTCTGCGCTGTCAGCAGAGAGCCCCACGCGGGGCTCGAACTCACGAATGGTGAGATGGTGACCTGGGCTGAAGTGTGATGCTCAACCGACTGAGCCAACCAGGCACGTCTGTTCATTGCAATTTTTTTATCATTCCATATTTTCCTAATTAGATTTACAACAAATAGGGTATCCGTGATAAATATGCTTTTTAATAATGCTTACAGTGAACTTTTGGCAATGTGCTATCATACTGCATTTTGCTTTTTCAACTTAGCATTAAATATCTAAGATTCAGCAATGGTACGCAGTGAATTGACATACTGCCAGGTTAATTTTCACCGATACAAAAAGTTCTACACACGCATCAGCGAACGTGTTCCGGAAAGTTAGGAAGGCCACTTTCAAGAAGTTTTCTGCAACTTTTGTCTGTTTTAGATGGTCCAGACATACCAAACACCTATCAATCAGAAAGCTCCTTTGTCATGCCTTATTAAAATGAAGGAAGTCCGATCTGCATACGTGAGGGGGGGCAACAATTTTAACTTTCATTCAATGTCAATTTAATTTCAGATTCCTTCCCACACCCAGTTTATGGTTTGTACAAATTGCAGCATTGATGTGTTTGCTAGGGTAATGGTGATGATATGTCATTAATTCCCCAGAGCGTATCATATTTTCTGAACACATGGTGTAGGAAAGGTCACATTGAATTCATCCATTTTGCTCTACTAAAAATAAGCTATCACCACCAAGCTGCTATAATAGAGGAAGGATACAGAGCAAAACTGTGAGCATATTATCATGATAATTATATTTATGTCTTCTATAACTTATCACAACTAGTTTGCACTTAGATGATAACTTCATAAAATGTCGTTGTATTAACTTTTGATAATTAAAAACGTAGGAGAAAAATAAAGAACACTGATTCATAAATTTTTCTCACTCTATTAGAATTTCTCCATCCTTGGGTAAGAAAGACAAAGCGGCCTTTGTCACTTGGGCTTTCGTTCCCAACAACAGCAGGTTTCCAGCTGTGTCCACAGGACTGCTAAGATTCTCTACCGGTCAGTCTAAGTAACTTAGGCCTTAGACATATATAATATATTGCAAGTCAGGAACTTAGGAGGTCCTTGTTGACTCAAACATAGATCTGATCTAAGTTCAATAAAGAGAATTTCTAATGGAATAGTCACGTTAAGGTGTCCCACGGACATATGTCACTGCAATTCTTAAGGGGTCGTAAATGTGCCCCTGCTTCCCCTGGGGATTAAGTAATAAAATTCTCACTTGGATTTCCAGTTTAGGATTGAAGTGTATGACATGGAGATTGCTTTGTTTCTCACATCAGAAATTTCAGTCTTGGCCTCCAACTTACTCCTCCCTCACTCAACTTCAGATTTCAAGGATTTTCCAAACGTGACAATTCCATCCCCCGTTTTTGAGAAAATGGAGTTTATTAGATACAACCAAATGAGTATATAATTGGAGACTCATTTTAGGTGTGATGCTATAGCTTCAAACTGTACTTCTTTGTGACTGTTGGGGTCCGTGCGGTAGTCGTGGCCCCCGATATTCCTGTTGTTGTTGTCGTATGTCTTTGCTTGTCATTATTTGTTCCGGTCTTCCTTCATATGAGAAAGCAGGTAATTACACCAACTCAACACTGTTCTACTGTTATCCATGTGGTGTCACCGTGGGTGACCCCGTGGGGAGATGTGATGGCTTCTGCTTGGTCATGGGTACTGTGGACATAAACAGTCCTTGGACTCCGGTTTTGTGATAGCCAAGTTTAGTTTCATGCTCAGGTTTCCCTGTCTTGGCATCAGCATGACTTTGGGTGCTCAACCAGGGAAAGCCTACCGTTTGCAGATAACACTTGTGCAGATAACTCCTTGATTCTCAAGGAGACCCCAAGTATGACCCAGAGGTATGGGAAAGTATCAGTTGAGCCACATAAGCAACAAAAACCAGGCAGAGACAAAGAAATGATTGAAATGGTGCCTGGTGTTTGGAAGACAATAGAGTGACTCAGATAGAAATACACTCTATCTCAGAAGACCCTAGATGATAAGGTTATTTATCACCCAGGTCCTAGTTTTGAGCTGTGGTCAGATATGGAGGCTTAGGCACTGGAGATCATGGTTAGAGGAGATCAGTACTTACATTTACATTTTTTAGATAGGACCAAAGAAGCTTTCAGTAAAGGATAAAATGCTAATAAGCAAACTATACCCTATTGGGTACTCTATCCACGTCCCATGAACTATAAGTTTTCTACTCTGACTGCTGAGGACGCAATATATTCCTGGCCCTGTGTGAGTCCTTTGCTCCTTGAGAGTGATGGTCTCTCCGACATTAAGAAGTTTCAGCTCACATATACTCTCATAAGTCCTGAGCTAAAGATGCATGAGACCCCCCAGTCATAAAATTGGGGAAGTCTTAGGCTCACCTAAGTTTTCCCCCTCCGTTTTGCCTGATGTCTGATATCTGAAAACCTTTGTTTTACAGATTTGTCCTTTATTTGTAGTTGTTTCATAAGTTATAATCAACCCAGCTTCTGTTACTTTATTTTGAAAAATATCCTAGAACAGAGTTTAACATATTGCTTTTTTGGCTTTAAAGCATTCAAACCTTGCATTTTCCCCAAGTTTAATAATCTATGTTATAAATACATCCAAGAGCGAAACATATCATGCCTTTGGAAAAGAAATGGAAAACACTGTCCAAAAAATAATTTATCTCTAGTACCTGCTTTTCAACATATATTTATTTCCAGTTCCTTCATGTTCATTTTACGTTAATTCATTATCATTTTCTTTTTAAAATATATGACTACATATATTTAATGTTATACATTTAACTTTGACTAATATTATTTCCTTCTTTGTTTTGTATACAACGTGTCCATTTAAATCATTACTGTCAATAATTCATGCATATAAATTAAATTGGTAAATAAAGCAATAAGAGGTAGTCCGAAACTGAACATTTTTAATCCTCTTAACTATCTATAACATGGAATATCAATAAATGGTTTCCAATATTTTATACAATATGTTGTTTAATTTTTTTTAACATTTATTCATTTTTGAGAGACAGAGGTGAGTGGGGAGGGGCAGAGAGAGAGGGAGACAGAATCCAAAGCAGGCTCCAGGCTCTGAGCTGTCAGCACAGAGCCCAACATGGGGCTCAAACTCACGAACAGTGATATCATGACCTAAGCTAAAGTCAGATGCTTAATCAACTGAGCCACCCAGGTGCTCTGGTGATGAAATATATTTAAATAAATGAGTATGATCAATATTGTATTGATTGATATTGTCTCCATGTTTATTCTCACATATTTCTGTGTGTTATATCATAGCCCTCATTATCTAGCTTCATTTACAATTATGTTACAGTTGTTGTGTGAAAAACATGGTAAAAAATTATCCAACTTTCCAATTTTTATTATAGTTGGCAGAAATAATATTAATGATAAAATACGGAAGTCCAAAACTGTACATCTCTGGTTGAAGATCAGACATATAACTAAAGAAATTCCTGTAGTAGAAATTCATTTCCTTAGACAACCCGACACAACAGTGATAGCAATGTTAATAAAAACATAAATGAGATCAGCAATTCAGCCTTCCTGGTTTGTGAAAATTTGCATTTTCTTTCTACATTTGGAAAAATCTAAGTCATCTTCAGACTATTATATTGGTTTCTGGTAAGAGGCATTCAACTCTTTAATTGCCCCGCTTTCCAAAATTGTGTTATATTACCCAGTGCAACTATAGGCATTCAATTTTCCTCATTCTCTGAAAAAAAAAAATACTTTGAGAACTCTGCATACCACAAGGCCCCTATCACGGTTGGGTGGAGAATGGGAAAATAAAGACACCTAGCAAATTTAGGAAGACGATTTAAGAAAGAACTGTTGTGCTATCTAACTAGAATCAAGCAGAGCGTGGGCCAACTTGGGTTTTGAGAGAGCTGTAATGCGAAAACATCCACCATCACTCTCAAGCCAGCATAAACTGTGATTGTGGAAGACAATCTCCAGGTGACAAGAGGCAGGAAATGGGGTGAGAAAGGGACTGAGCCCCGTGAAAGTATCTTCTCCAATCCAGTTTAGACATAGTCCAGGAGAATAATGCATGAGAAGAGACGGTCAAAATACGATGCCATCATCTACAGGGAAAAGCTGCTGGGTGATGTCCTTACCTAGAGGACAGAATTAAGATCTAACCCTGGAGCATCTGCCGTCTCCAGGGTTAGGGCTCTTGCCATGCGCACATGTTCAGAGTTGCCGCGTGTTGTTGATGCTCTGGGCACCTGGTATTCTTTCCAAATCCAAGAATGTATTTATGGGCTCTATATCTGCTGATCATTGAGTATTGTTTCTTTAAGTTTTGAGAAGGCTTGTCTTTCTGGTATGCAGGTGTCCAGACCAAGAGGAGTCAAATTTGAACGTGATTAAAAAAAAAAAAAAAAAAAAATAGATGTCACTTAGAGTTCCTAGAATTTGAACTGAATCACAGTAACTGGATGAGAATTTTGCATTGTCTCCTGGAGGAATGAGGGAATGTGTCTGCACATAGCAAGGAGAGGAACCCAATATTGGGAGGACAGGTAGACAGCCTGTGGTCGTCATTAAGGCTGTCCCTCTCACATCGTTGGCTCTCCTTCCAGGAATCTAATATGATTTCAGTGTCCTGCTCTATTGAAGGCCCATAAAATGTAAGCAGAAGTGACATTGTTAGGTCCAGGTGGAAATTTAAAGAACCAACAGACAACCTATCAGTCTTTCTTTACCCAGCCCTGACAGCAGTCATCAATTCAATATAGTGTCTGCCTTGATAACTTCAGTTCTGGAGTAAATACATACAAAGCGGAGTCCCAACTACTCTTTAGAAAACGTAGGCTTCAGAGGAAACATCACTTGTTTTTAAGACACTAACATAATACAGTTTTTTGTTTTTTAAAACTGTAGCCTGTTTTAATCTCGATAGATACAACCATTTACTGAAAATTACTCAGTTAACACAGGAAAATTAAACAAAGTGAATAATTTTCATCCAGTGCTATTTTCCATGTTAATTAATTCAGACATTAGTCATAGTCCAGTATGACTTTTTTTAAGCCAGAATATACCTCTTTCATTACTATTGCATGCAAAAGAAACTGTTACCATAGGACCCATTATTTTTGTGGTCCATATTAGGGGAAATACAGTCATAGTCAAGGGAAAATTTCACTATAAGAGGCAGGACAGCCTGGCACACTGTGAACTGGCGTAGAAACAATCCGGCACACAAATATTGAGGTAATACACAAAATATTGAAGTAATACATTTTGCATATTTTTCTCCCAGTGACAATGTTTTTTTTTAGACCCAGAAACTACATAGATAGTGCATTTCCCATTTAAGTGTGTTTCCCAGTGAGAAGCAATCAGGGAAGCAATTGTTATCTTGTTGCAAAAATACCTACCAAGAGAGCACAGAGCAAAAAATATGGCTTGCATTGTAGCCATCAATTTTATTGGTGAAGAAAACAACTACTATTCATTGGTTTAGGTTAGAAATACTTTTGCTACAGATTTTCCTAACATGAAAATGTTCTTCTTGGGATTTTCTAGAAGATGTATTGAAATGGAAACAAAGTAAGTGTTTGGACGTAAATCAATCTCTACAAGTTAAGTTGCTTCCTAGGAACTGAATCTATTATTTATAATATATAGTGAAAGCAAAAATTTAGTAAGACAGATCAAAACAGTTTTGGGCAGTAAAGCTAAATTTACTTTACTGAGAGAATACCGGCTTTTTAATTAAAATTATTTTATGTTTCTCCAATAAAAGCATATACCAAATAATATTTGAATCGACCAGATATTTAACATAAAAATTCTTCAACTGCCCTTCAATTAGTGTATTCTGGCTATATGTGAATGAGGCTGTGATTCAGTGGCATGACATAAATTCACTCCCATGAATGTAATTATATGTTAGATTTCATTTTTTTTTTTTGCATAGACTAAACATCAATTTTATTTGAATGTAAATGAGAAATATGCTACAGTGTTCTTTTCCTCACACCTTTGAAATAATTTTCGGAGAATAATTTTTATTTTGATCTTGAATATTAACGTGAGGTCTAACGTTAATATAGGAATCCTTAAAAGCAAACCCAGAATGTTCGAAAGCCTCAGAGTGCCATGGGTCGGATTACTCTGTGATGTTTCCCCGTATGAATGTTCACGTGGCCCACTGCCAATCTTATAACAAGTAGTGTTAGCGCTTGTTACATAGAACTGTCTTTATCGTGTCTTATAAGCTTTCATATTTTGGATACTTTATTGAATACAAAATATCCAACTAAGTCAAGTGCCTCTTGTTTAGCGTAGAGTTCAAGTGTAAACATGAAAACTAATGGATTAAGACATTCATTCTCACATGCAGAAACTTTGGTTTGTGTACCTTTGTGAAGTGCACTGTAATCATTTTGATATGAAGTGCGAGTTAAGTTGATGAAAGTACCATTGAGTTTAGAATGAGGGCTTTCAACAGGGCTTGCTGGCAAACAAAATTACAATATGCATACAATTGCAACGCAGGCCCAAAAACCTGAAAATAAAAGAGCTAGATCCGAAGTGGAAGAAGCATAAGATGGCCTATTTAGGAAAATCTAAGTGCTCATCTTCCCGAGATTCAAAGAAAATTCTAAGATTTTTAGATTCTTTATCATTCCAAAATTTTAAATCCAGAGTAAAATTTCCCATAAAGGCATACTCATAGCTTCTGCATCTTTTCTTCAGTTTTAAATTAGGCTCCAGAGGAAACAGCCTTTACTGCATATCGCCCTCATGCTTCAGCAGAAAAGGTGTGTCAATCCCATTGATGCACTAGAGGGTGGGGTGGAAGTGATGATCTCTCATAGCAGAGAGCAGAGACCATGATGGCAGAAATTCCCACTCTCCTGGTGGAGCTTTCAAGGGAAGATAATGTGTCAGAGAGACAAGGATGAGAACAATGGTGGTTTCCCTTTTTTAGTTCATGCTACTCAAATCCTAAGTCAAAGGCAGATGCAAGTAAATGACTTGATTTCACATCTATCTACCATAAATCATACTTGATATTTTAATACTTGATTTATGAGTCTATACATTTTTTCATTTATTTATTTTGAGAGAGAGCGTGAGCAGGGGAGGGGCAGAGAGAGAGAGAGAGAGAGAGAGAATCCCAAGCAGGCTCTGTGCTGTCAGCACAGAACCCATCGTGGGGCTCTATCTCATGAACCATAAGATCATGACCTGAGCCGAAATCAGGAGTCAGATGCTTAACTGACTGAGCCACCCAGGTGCCCGAGTCTATACATTTTTGGTAGGGAGGAAATAATGGTATTTCTGCCAACTCCATTTGGTCATTGTGGTGGCCATGAAAATCCCCCATATGATCTCCTGCTGTATGGAGCACAGTTGACTGCCAGCCCCCACTAAGACCCTCTGAACTCTGGATCCACAACAATATGTTTGCCAGCTTCATGATTCCAAGAGGCTGCTCCCAGCCGTGATTGACAAAGACAAAGCTCCTAGCACAGGCCCATTTTTATGAGATTTCATTTGCAGACTGTTCTGAGTCAAATACCTCCCATAAGCTCGACCAAAACTTTACCAGAACGGTGCCACAGTGTTAAATCTTTACCGTTACAGTGGTTTGGTAAATGTTATCTGCATGAATAGAATAATTATGACTGTGGGCAGCTGAAAATAATAGAGCTCACCAAAGGGGAAAGCTAAGGGACTTAGGGAGCGTGTACGTAATCAATAATATGCTCTAGAGGTGTTCAAAATTATCACTGAGAAGTCTGCGTAGGAGCATGGGGAAATATTTTGGTATATTATTAGGTTAGAAAATGCTATTTAAATTTAGATTGCAAGTAGGTAAAGATACAATTCATATTGCCAGAAACTTGAAGTGAACAAATTTGGAAACTTGCTAGGGTAGTAGGGATGATGGGGGTTTTAATTTTTACTCCTAAAAAAAAAAAAAAAAAAAAAAGGTAGTTTTCGGTCACCGAGTTTGGAGTGTTGTTTTATGCAGCCAAATAACTGGAACACTAGGGTAATATTTCATTTATTGCCCTGCCTGTGTTAGTTCTGGTTCTAGTGTACTGGAAGAGAATGAAAAGAAGTTGGTCGTTAAAAGAATTATTTTCTTCTACTATCCCCGGTGGGTGTAGTAAACAGAAATGGAGCAATGTATGTTGTACTTTTTTGTACTTTGAAAAATTCATAAAACCCTGTAATACACAATCTGGAAAGGGGAAGGCCTCATTCTGGCCAATGCATGGTTTTCTCCATTACTTCTAATTTGGGCGTTGTTAATATAATCAGCATAGTTAATCTGGACACTGAGTGACAAGGCTTCATGTCCTGGCTGAATTCATACGAAGTTTCACATCTGAGGCATGACATACAAACTGAAATATGGAAGTGTGTCAGAAATCGGGAACAACATCTTATTTTGCAGGTCCTGAAAATATTGAAAATGAAAGTAACTTACATGGCTTCTCACTATAAATGACATTATGAATTTTCAAGAAAATAAGAACAAAGCTTTAGCTTAAGCTGGACATGGGTGGACTCCATACATCATGGCCCCAGTAGTGAGAGATTTCACTTCTGTAATGCACGGCATGTTAATAGGGAACTTCCATGTGACTTACAACACAAGAAGTTCGTGATTGAGGAATTGAACTCGTTGGAAAGAGAGATCTCAAGTTCCAAGGGGCTCGTATCTTTCTACCCTTTAGCAATGTAACTCAGACCTGCTGAATCCAAACTATGTTAAATGATCGTTGTGAGGAAGACAGTTTCTATGGATATGTTTCTCTTCATCTCTGAAGGCGTATTCCTGGATATAGAGCAGATTTTAAAGGAAGGCCCTACAGTATAGTGGATGTCGTTAATCTGTCAGTAACTGGCACTTAACGATTTAACTTGTAGTGAATCTCAAACATTTCCATTATAAGTACATTCTCCTGGTGCCAAAAATTATGAGGAGCCTCACCCGCAGTCCAGTCCATTCTATGCTTTCACTATTATCTGTTGAGTGACACCTCCCTTTTGCTTCACATTCTCTTCAAGCCACCCATTTCTTAACTCTGCAGGCAAAATTTCTCAAAAGACATATTTATATTGACTCTTCTCTTGTTCAGTTTGGTTGGGCTGCCAGCCCCACTCTTCCCATGGAACTATCTTTTGACATCAGAAGTACTTTTTAATTTATGTTAGTTTACTTATTTATTTATTTATTTTTGAGAGAGATAGAATGAACAAGAGAGAGGGAGAGGTAGAGAGAAAGAGAGAGAGAGAGAGAGAGAGAATCTCAGGCAGGCTCCCCACTCAGGGCGGAGCTCGACTGGGTGTGCCTCCCATAGGGCCAAGATCAGGACCTGAGCCAAAAGAGTCAGACACTCAACCAACCGAGCCACTGAGATGACCCAAGAAATGCTTTTGATATACATAGTCTATCAATAGCATTTGACACACTGTTTTGTCATTCAATGTACACTCACAGCCCCACTCTTTTTTAACTTCTTAAAAATTCACTGGACACTTGCCCTCAGTATTTTTTGCTAGTTCCCCTAACCATCGTAAACTCTGTTGTTGGAGAGCCCCAAATACCCTGGGTCTCTTTTCTTGTCTTCATTCATTTAAAAATACATCTAAACTAAAGGAAAAAGTCAAGTCGGAATAGGTTGCAAGAGGGTAGAGGAATAATACTGTTTGAATCGTGGTTTACACAATATTCATAAGTCATGTTTTTTTTCTCTCCCTTGTCAGTTGTCTTCCCGCCAATGTGGTCACGAATTGGATTTGAGGACTGAGCGTGGGGACTCAAATGACGGACGGTGCCTGGAACTAACTCTTCTTCACCAGAGAGCTTCAGGAACATGCAAACCCAGCCTTACTGGAAGGTGCCAATTAGCTTGTGTTTTTGTGTGTGTGTTTTGAGTAGAAGACAGTTCTAGAAAAAAAAAAAAAAGGTTTACCTAATGGGTTGCAGATTTCAAACAGCAAGCATTTGGAGAGTCTCATATACCTCATATATAATGAGTACATCATGAATATTGAGGTTTCTGGTGTCTCAGGTAGGTGCTTATTGGTCTTTACATCTCTTTATATCTACGTTCAGCACATATTCATATTTTCCTTACCTTATCTCACGTGCCAGGTCTCAAAAGTGACTATTTTATCATGTCTTGCATCCTCTACAAATTATTCCAATAACTCATAAGCAACTTACTCTGTTTACTTTCATGCCTGCCCTTATTTTCTTGTCTTCCAGAGAAATGAATAGTTTCACATATGGCAGTTATCACATATTAAATCAATACTACCTAGACTTTCAGATACAACAAAATACAATTCCAAAATGATGTGTTTTTTTTCTCTCTCTCTCTTTAACTCTTCTGTTTCTGTTATAAAACTTTCTAAGTTGGAAGCAATAGGAATGATCGTTTTGAAGTCCTGTCACTATGTTGCATGCTGTAAGTTTGGCTAAGTGAACATAAATGATAAAATTTTCAGGATTCCTCAAGGAAGTTCAACCCCTAGATTCATTGAATCATCCATTCAACAGATATTTGCTTAAGTCCTGCAATCCAAATATGTGGCTGAGATATTACGAAAGGGAAGAAAGTGAATTGGATATCTTGTCTCCTTCAAGTTTGGCAGAGGTTAATGCATGAATCAACCACATCGGTCTCCCCTTCCTACGAATACAGTGAGATTATGTTTCCCAACCTTCAATTATGCTGGGGCCAAGGGACCAAATCCTTAACAATGAATCATGAGTGAGAGTGTTCTGAGCTATTTCCAGGCCTTGACCTGAAAAAATATTCTGCAAAACTGTATATTTTCTCTTCCTCTTCTGCTCTACACTTAAGTTATTCAAAATTTCCAGAAAGCAGAGACACAAGATGGAAACAACTTGGATTCTTGAGTCAGTGCTTGGGGAAGAACTTCTTAGGAGAGCTGCGTGGGAGCACAAAACAAATCCTCCTACCTTCAGAAGAGCCTAGTATTAAATGCTATTACCAATAGATATTCCAATGCAGTGGAAAAATTGATATGAATTCCTGGGAAGAAACAATGCTAGTGAATTGAGAGCAGGGAGACGTCTCTTCAAGACAGGAATCTGATAAGAAGACATAGAAAAGATGTCATTGAGGAGTGTGTTTGGCAGATTTGAACACTAGAAATAGGGTAAAAAGAAATGAGGACAGGTAACAGTATACATAAAAACAATATCCTGGAAAACATGAAGCTTTCAGAAGTCAATTAGGCAACTGCAAGCAGCTATGTGTGGAAGTTGCAAGTGTAGTATTGAACCCTAGAGTGTACTTTTGCTTTTCTAAACGTGTTTAGGATTGTATTGAGAATGTTCGAGCAAGAGAGTGAAGATATCAGAATTATGATTGGTAAAATAGTCTAAAACTCTCAGGATTAGTTAGGTGATTTGTGGGGCCCAGTAAAAAAGGAAAATATGGGACTTGTTCAAAGATTTTTGAGCCAGTACCATACAGTCTTTGTGATTCTGAAATCCCGAACTGTGATGCCTCCAGCTTTGGTTTTCTTCTTCTACATTACTTTGGTTATTTGGCATCTTTTGGGGTTCCATGCAAATTTTAGAATTGTTTGTTCTAGCTCTGTGAAAAGAATGCTGGTGTTATTTTGATAGGGATTGCATTGAATGTGTAGATTGCTTTGGGTAGTATCGACATTTTAACAATATTTGTTCTTCCATGAGCATAGGATGTTTTTCCATTTCTTCGTGTCTTCAGTTTTTTTTCACAAACTTTCTATAGTTTTCAGCACACAAATCTTTTACATCTTTGGCTCGGTTTATTCCTAGGTTTCTTAAGGTTTTTGGTGCAATTGTAAATGAGATCGATTCCTTGATTTCTCTTTTCTGCTGCCTCATTATTGGTGTACAGAAATGCAACTGATTTGCATACGTTGATTTTATATCCTGTGACTTTGCTGAATTCAGGTATCAGTTCTAGCAATTTTTTTTTTTGGTGGAGTCTTTCGGGCTTGAAAATTTAAAGATGGCTACAGTAGAACGTTGCACTGAGTGTGGGGGTCTAAGAAAAGACCCTCATGAGACTGCAGGGGTCACATGCTCATGGAGCTGTGTCTGCATACCTTAGCTACTAGCGATGATGGGAAGGAGAATACGATGTGCTTAGATGGAATTGCAGGCAGCGTCAATGTATATATGAAGAAACAGTTCACAGTTCTCAGCGAAAGAACAGTATTGGTGAGTAAAAATTATTTGCTAAGCCACTAGGCATGGCAGATGTGGCAAACAATATGAAAGCCAGTGTCTACCCACGAATATTTACTATAAGCGTAAAAAAAACAAGTTTCTGATCTATACATATATGTTCTCCCTACTGTGGAAATGAAATCCATGGCTTTCATATGGGGAGAATAAGAACTGTGTGCTGCAGGTATAAAAGAGAACCTGTAGTTTCACTGTATTTGGAGCTTTCTGTTGAATTACATAGTTGATTACCTGACTACTGAAATCCATTTCACTACTGTTTCCCATGATTGTCTCAACTGGGTTCTACTAAATGGGAAATTCTATACATTATTAAGCTGGTCAGAATTGGTGAGAGGAGTTACTTTGATACTCACGGATGTTCTAAAGATAATCCTCTGATGCCTTGAATGAAAGCTTCTATGATTATCCCTTCTATTATTATTATTATCCCAGATCAATTTGTGGGGCTAGTCATTCCAACACACAAAATCTAGCTCCATTACGAAAATAAAGTATTGAGAGGGCAGCATACATATCCATAAGAGTTTCCTTTGTGCTTTGTGAGAGAATATTTTATTCGTTTTTGTTGTTGTTGTTGCTGTTTCTTTCTATATTAGTCTTGCAAAATTGCATTAGGTGTGAATAATGCAAGAACTTAAAAATATAACTTGAGGTAAAATAAACATATAATTTCTCCATATAAATCCATCATAAAAATAAACATAAGGTTGATCATATAAATTGTTAAATGTACAAATCAGTTCAGAGGAAGCATGCTTTGGGCAGAGAAAAACATTATAAATATTAATATTTTCTATTGCCATACTGAAAAGGCTTACATTAGCATAAGGTCCCTTATTTTGTTACATTTTAATTCAAAATATACTTAGAAGAGTTTTGTGTTGTCTTTTATTTCTATCTCATTTTTCTTATTTCTGTCTCAATCCCTAATACACTGTCGTTCTTTGATAGTATTATGGCACATAAAAAATAGAGAAGCCAAAGGCTGAATGATTGCCATTTTTCCCCCAATGCCAAACTTCATGGTATATAAAAATAAAAGTTCCAAAAGCCTTGCATTTCATTATGATAGATCCTGTGGAACAATAATAGTGACATTTTTCTTAACATTGCCAACACTTACGAATATGACTTGATAAAATTGCCATAATAGGCAAAATGTTAGCCTTTTTAGTCCTTTTATTCCAAAGTACAAGTCGTCTTACCCACAAAGTTACTTCCAGTGAAATGTGTTTGTCTCCTCTCCAAGGGCCTCTGACACAGCACATTTATGTCATCAACATTGAGAGTATAGTACTTGGGTTTGGTTGGTGATATTGACTATTTGCTCTTTTTTTTTAAAGACTATATTTTTATAGCAGTTTTAGTTTCATAGCAAAATTGGGAGGAAGGTAAAGAGATTATCCCTATTCTCTCTGCTGTTATAAATGCACAACCTCCTCTGTTATCAACACCCCCCTCCCACCCTCACCGGAGTGGTACATTTGTTAATAGACAAACCTGCATTGACACATCATAATGACCCAATATCCACAGTTTAAATTAGAGCTCACTATTAGTGTTGCACATTCTATGAGTTTAGACAAATGTATAATGACATATATCTGCCATTAGAATATCATACAAAGTATTTTCAGGGCTCATGGATGGCTAGTTGGTTAAGCCTCTGACTTCAGCTTAGGTCATGATCTCTTGGTTCGTGGGTTCGAACCCTGCATCAAGCTCTGTGCTGACAGCTCAGAGCCTGGAGGCTGTCTTTGGATTCTGTGTCTCCTTCTCTCTCTGTCTCTGCCCCTCTCATGCTCTGTCTCCCTCTGAAGAGTAAATAAGCCTTAATTTTATTTAAAAAATATTTTCACTGATATATATGTATATACATATACATATATATATATATATCATATATGTATATACATATATATATCACATACACATATATCACATATATATGTATATATTTGCTTTCTTAATGTGACTTGGGAGAAATTCTAAAAGAGGACTGTTTTTTCCTTATTTAGAGTTTTTTACCACTTTTTTACAAGAATATTGTATTTTACTTTCAATGTTAATCAGAAAAGAACATTGTTTTCTGTCCCTCCTCTACTCAGTTTTATTTTGTTAAACTTTTAGGACATTGTTTTTTCTTCGTTTTTACCAATATTTGCAATTAATCACAGTAGTATGTCATCCTTTGCAATATTTGGAATAACTGAGAATACTTTCTTATCTCATTACATCCTCCACTTGTAGAGTCCTATTTTTATAGGACTTTGTATTTGTGAAATACACAAAGCCCCCAGAGGGGACAAAAGAGAATGAGTTTTTCTGAAAACAAACAACAAAAAGAGTTTTTATTCTTTTTGAAATAAAACATACAAAGCACTGATGAGTTAGATGAGAGAGATTATATTAAAATCTAAGGAAATGCTAACAAAGGCAATTAGAGAGAGAACCAGTGGCATCTGATAATTGAACAACGCTTCGACCAGATGATACGCTCATACTCTTATGCCAGATATGAAAGAACTAGGATTTATATTGTCAAATTGGAAAAAACAAATCCAGCCTAGATTAGGAGAGACTTTATTAAGAAGGAAGATGATAGTAGGAGGGAGCACGCTCTGATACCAGAAATTTGCCAGTGTCTCAAAATCAACAAGAAAAAGACCTTTAAAAGAGAAAAAAAAAAGTAAGAAGAAATAAGCAAATATTAACAGATATTTTTCTGGGAAAGTTTGCCAGCCAAGGGGTAATGACCTGAGAGGTATGACATGAAAGCATCTTGCTATGGTCAGTCCCTTTTAAGGAAAAGCTGATAAGGGCGCATGGCCCACTTTTTAGGCTTGGGGGCAAAGAGAATCAGGGACACGGAGGTAGGACAGAAGTCCGACTGAAGTTGGGTCAAGGTAAAATAGAGGGCCATAACTGAGCAGTTGTGAACATTTGGTCAAATGGTATTTTATTATCTTAGTGAAATAATGAACTAAAAATTATTTTAATGAAATCATTAGTTTCGAGGAAGGAACTTCAACGGTAAGAGTTGAAAAGCTATCACTGCTTGACACTGTCACATGGTATCCCCCCTGAGCCACCTGCCCAGGCCTTCTAATCTCGAGGCCTAAAAAAGGGGACTGTGGCTTTGAGTCTCCTTGGAAATACTATCATTGTAGAGGCTCCACGTACTCTTCCTTATTTTCTGATTTTGGCTGGGTACATACACTAATCTGTCAAGGTAAACACATCTGATGTTTTTTAGAGGAAAGTGCTTAAGAAAAACCAAAATCCAAGTCATGTTTCGATATTTGTAATAAGGGCCAGCATTGGAGTTTGACCGCCCAGGGCTACAGAGAATCCCCACCATACACATCACGAGAGGTATTCAGAGAACGTTAGTGTGAAAGTGGCCCCAAAGTATTTATTACACAATCTGAAAAGCTGTGCACAGTTGCTTAGCTTTCTCTAGAGCTACCTGAGAGGGAGTCTGTGTTTAAAGCAATGAAACAAGCTTCAAATGTATGTAAATGGTATTTAAAGGGTGTTTATTATCATTGCTATGATTATTCCACAATTTACATATATTATGAATATTTATATCCAGACTTGTCTCCTATATGATAATTTAGTTGAGTCATTTGATAGCAAACCACCTATGTCCGTTCTATTCACGCTTGCCTACACGTGCACGTATCTACCTCCTTAGTCACCCTCTACAAAATACCCAAAGGTAGCAGACTAAGATCACTGGCTCAGGTGTCATGCTTCCAAAGCTTGAATTCTGATTCTGTCACTTACTATCTGTGAAGCTTTGAGGGACCTGCACTCTACCCAAACGTAGCATGGGAAAAACATCTACCTAATGGGGATGTTATGCTGATTAATTGAAATCCTTACATGGAAGGAACACATAAAAGCAGTTAAGTTAAAATAAGTATCAATTTATGTCTTCCCTACCTACAGGCTTATGTCATTTAGTATACACATACAGGCAAACTTCAAGTAACAGGTTTCTAGTAATTTAATCCCAGATTAAATGGCTGGGAGAAATCTCCTACAAATCACAACTATTAATTTCACAGTTAGAATATAGAAGATAGATAGATAGATAGATAGATGGATGGATGGTAGGTAAAATAGAAAAGCATAATATATGTGCATGTCCAATTTTGTTATTTATTATTTACATAAACTGTTCAAAACGTGTGTATATATGAGTGGGTGTATGCATGTGTGGGAGTGTCTATTGATTTAAAGTTTTAAAATTCACTAAGACATTCGGTGCAATATATTAGAAAATATTTGGAAATGAATGATAATGAGAAACATACCCAAATGTGTGGGCAACTGCTAAGGCAGAACTTACAGGAAAATTAATATAGCATCAAATGTTCATAATGAAAAAAATGAAGGTCTAAAATTCATGATGTAAGTGACCTATTTAAGAAATCACCTCCAGGGGCACCTGGTTGGCTGAGTCAGTTGAGCATCTGACTTTGGCTCAGGTAATGATCTCACGGTTTGTGGGTTGAAGCCCCGCATCCGGCTCTCTGCTGACAGCTCGGAGCCTGAAGCCTGCTTCAGATTCTGTGTCTCCCCCTCACTTTGCCTCTCCCCTGCTTACATTCTCTCTCTCTCTCTCTCTTTCTCTCTCTCTCTCTCTCTCTCAAAAAATAAATAAAACATTAAAAAAAAGAACCTCCTAAAAATGGCAAACCAAACCCATAGTAAGTAGAGAATAGCAACTAATGAAGTTAAGAATGAAAGTCAATGAAATAGAAACAAAAGCTTGTTTTAAGATTGGTAAAATTGATAAACCTCTATTTATAATGTGAGAAAGAAACAAGATTGCAATTTTTATTACATTAAGGAAGAAAAAGGTAGTGAAAAGATAAGGAGTGTATCATGAAAAACTCTATGCCAATAAATTTGGCAATTTAAAGAAAAAAAAAACTTGATGGATGCCTCAAAGCACACAAAGTATTCAACCTAGATTCAAAGGAAATACAAATTGTGTGTAGTCTTATATCCACTCTTAAATCAAAATTTACCTACAAAACACTTCACACTTATATAGTCGCCAAGTGATTGGTGACTTTTATCAAACATTTAGGCATAAATTGCACCACGTATGGACAAATTCTCTCATGAAATAGAGAAGGAAAATAAATTGTCCATTCCTTTTTTAAGATCAAGATTCCTGTGACCACAAAGCATGAAGATAAAAATCACAAGAAAATAAAACTATCTGATGCCATCACACCCAAAATCCTTAACAAACTGTTACCAAATCAAACCTCCCAGTACACACACACACACACACACACACACACACACACACATCTTAGTCCATAGTGAACAAGAGGGATTTGTCCTGAGTCTGCAAAGTTTGTTTTACATTGGAAAAATCAATCAATGTAGCTCATCATATTGAATGAGGGGTTTGGTCAAACTATCCTTTCCCAAAAGACTTGCAAGTATTTCAAGCTAAATCAAACACTCCATGTTCCTGCTCTGCTTATACATTCGTACTCAACTCCTAGCATTTCTCAGTATCCGCCTTCAAATCCGAGTCGGCAAATTTTTACACACTCCATGAAGATGTTATTCTTTGTCATGGTATCGCACATACGGTTACCTTCCTTGAGGTAAGTCGACCTACTCGTGCATCAAGCTCAATATGAGCGACGTCTCTTTTGGAAAGCTTTCCTGACTGCCTCCGTGCTCCGTCTGAAAAAACATCAGCAGATTCGGCCATATGCTTGTTGCTCTTGTAGTACTCTGTGATAAATGTATCACAACACTTATCAGAGTATGAGAAATTCAGGGCCCTTTAGCTAATGGACGCCATGATTCTTTTTTTACAATTTTTTAACCTATAGTGTTTTATTAGTTTCAGGTGTATGATACAGTGATTCAGCAATTCTATACATCACCCAGTGCTCATCACAAGTGCACTCCTTACTCCCCATCACCTATTCATCCATCCCCCAGTCTCCTCCCGTCCCTTCTGGTGACCACCAGTTTGTTGTGTGTAGTTAAAAGTATGACGCAGGTCACAGTTGAATCACTATATTTTACACCTGAAACTAATATAACGTATGTTAACTAACTGGAATTAGAATCAAAACTTACATTAAAAAAGAGTCCATTACTTGATTTCCCTCTCTCTCTCTCTCTCTCTCTCTCTGTCTCTCTTTTTCCCCCTTTGCTCACCTGTTGTGTTTCTCAAAGCCCACATATGAGTGAAATCATATGATATTTGTCTTTCTCTGACGGACTTATTTTGCTCAGCATTGTACTTTCTAGCTCCGTCCATGTCCTTGCAAATGGCAAGATTTCATTCATTTTATGGCTGAATAATATTCCATTATAATACCACAAATTTATCCATTCATCAATCGATGGGCAGTCGGGCTGCTTCCATAATTTGACTACTGTAAATAATGCTGCTATAAATATCAGAGTGCCTGTATCCCTTTGAATTAGTGTTTTTGTATTCTTTGCGTAAATACCCAATTGTTCACCTGCTGGATCATAGGGTAGGTCTAATTTTAACTTTATGAGGAACCTCCATACTGTTTTGCAGAAGTGCTGCACCAATTTGCATTCCCACCGACAGTGTACAAATGTTCTTTTTTCTGAGCATCCTTGCCACCACCTGTTGTTTCATATGCTGTTGATTTCAGCCATTCTGACAGGTGTGAGGTGATATCTGATTGTGGTTTTGACTTGCATTTCCCTGATGGTAAGTGATGATGAACATCTTTTCATGTGTCTGTTGATGGCATGATCCTTGGAGGGAATGGCCATACAGGAGTGAGTATATATGTATGTACGTATTTATTTTTTGTTTGTTTGTTTTTATCTACTTACAGCACAGTGCCTCATGCATAGGAACACTCAGTAAACATTTGTACAATGAATGAATGTTGTTTATCACTTGCGCTCACAAATATGACGGTGTAATAGAGTGGAAACTGTATCAATTCCGGCATCAGATAGAAGTTTGAAATCTGGCTGCAGATCCTTCTAACTGCATGATATTCCCTGAGTTTTAATTTCCTCATGCCTTATGTGAGGATAAAAAGAATAGCGGCCAACATATATCACGATGCCTGACAACCCCATGTCACCTAAAAGTGCCACAGCATCCTTTAACTACTGCTGGTGGAAGACGAGGCCGGGAGAACTACTATTCATTGTGTACAACAGCATCTCCTCACTTTATAGAAAGTCGGACAAGAGATGTGAATCCAAAGGCAGGATTCACATAGGATCTTTGATGACATACAGAGAATACTTTGTCCCCTAAGAAATTTTATAGTTCACATATTGTAAGTTTTCTTCAGTAAAGATGGATCGTGTGACAATAAGTACAACACACACTTTGTCATAAAAAAATCTCTGATTTTTCAAGACCTGACTCTATTTGTCTCATGTTTTTCTCAAATGTAAAAAAGGGCCGACCTCTACCTGGCAGAGATGTCATAAGGATTAAGTAAGATTATGTGTGTATTTCTACCCTAGTACTACCATCCCATATGTACTATAAAATGGAATAGCTGGGGCTCTCCATTTCTTCTGCAAAACCGAACACTCTGAACTTGACACGCCACCCTCTAGCTCATGAGCACATTTGGCTCTTAACCAGCGACATTTGTTTGCTAAGCTACTTGTGCCAAGGTTTCTTATTATTAAAAATATGGATCTACAAAATTTAACAAGTAAAATCTGCCTGAAAGTTACAAGCCATTCTTTTCTCTATTAACTCTAAAATACATTTTGCAGAAATGTTTATTAAAAGCAAGGTGTTAAAATGCTGTGGAAGGACACGGATGAAAACATTTAAAAATAGATACTAAAAATCATTAAAACCAAATAAGGAAAATTTATGTCCATGCAAACACCTGTACATGTATGTTTCTGGCAGCTTTTTTCTTAAATGCTAAAACTTGGAAACAACCCAGATGTCCCTCAGTAGGTGAAAGGATAAACTGTGGTCCATTCAGATAATGGAATGCTATTCAAGGATAAAATGAAATGAGCTATCAAACCATGTAAAGACATGAAAGAATCCTAAATCCATATTGGTAAGTCAAATACTCCAACTGGAAAGGTTTCATACTTATGATTCCAACTCTATTACATTCTGGAAAAGGGAAAACTCTGGAAACAGTGAAAAGATCAGTGGTTGCCAGGGGTTATGGGGGAAGGAAGGATAAACAGGCAGAGCATAGAGGATTTGGGGGCAGGGGGCAGTGAAACTACTCCATATGATACTGTAATGGTGGATACATGTCATTGTATACTTGTCCAAACCCAAAGAATGTCCAACACCAAGAGTGAGCCCTAACTTAAACTACGGACCTTGGGTAACTGTGATGGGTGAGTGTAGGCTCATTGATTGTAACACATGTGCTACTCTGATGGGGGATGTTGATAGTGGCAAAGGCTGTGCATGTGTGGAGGCCAGAGGAGTATGGGAGTTCTCTGTACTTCATGTTCAGTTTGCTTTGAACCAAAAATGGCTCGAAAATAGTCTATTAAAACAGGATTTTGTACCTATATGTCTGCATTTTTTGAATTATCTCTCCATTCTTAAGACACAAAGTGGAAAACAGATACATGATAAATGTGTTTTATGGGAAACTATGCAAAGACCCATTCTGAGGATAATATCTCAAAGAAAATGCCTTGACACTCCATTTTGCTATACACACACACATATCTACACATTTATATATGTATATACATATATACATATATACTATATATATATATATATATATATATATATATATATGGTTTTTAACTACATAGAATATGTTTAAACTATTTAAAAAACTTTTTCACCTATATTCATTTACTTACTCAGTGACAGGATAATATAGAATAAGATGATTTCTGCTATATAGATTTTTATATATTTACATGTGTATTTGTACATACATTCATTTATTTTTAATTTTTTTTTTTTATTTTAGAGAATGAGCGGGGTAGAGGGAGAAAGAGAGAGAGAGAGAAAGAGAGAACCTTAGCAGGATCTACTCTCAGTGCATAGCCTGATGAGAGGCCTGATCCTACAAGTCTGGGATCAGGACCTGAGACGAAATCAAGAGTCAGACGCTCAACCAAGTGAGATACCCAGACACCCCGTTACATACATTTATTTACTGATCAAGTATGCATAATTTAATTTTCAAAGAAACTGGGGCATAAACATTTAAAGTCACAATGTCACATGAATAGAAATCAGGAGTTGGTAAACTTTTCCTGTAAATGGCTGCAAAGCAAATATTTTATGTTTTGTAGGTCAAAAGTCTCTTGCAAACACCCAAACCTGTCATTATAGCATGGAAGCAGCCATAATTTGGGCAATTTGTAAACAAATGAAAATGACTGTGTTCCAATAAAAAACTTTCTTCTCCTTCTCATTCTCCTCCTCCTCCTCCTCCTCCTCCTCCTCCTCCTCCTCCTTCTTCCTCTTCTTCTTCTTTTAATGAAAACAGAAGGCTGGGTAGATTTGGCAAATGAACTTCTTAGTTCACAAATTCTGATATGGAGAAAGTTTGTCATTTAATTAGTATTAAAACATTACAAATTTCCAGTGAGTACTTTTCATTAATTTAATATATATTTTATTATATCATCTTATATCATCTTAGATTATATCATCTAAGCAGGATTGTTATTTTCATAGCCATATGCAAAATCTTTCATAAGATGCAGAAATGTATTAGGGATAGTATTATATTTCAGGGAACTTAAGCAACACAAAGACATGTAGTTGTGCAGTATAACTCAGTCTGCAAACAAGATGTTATGTTCTAGAATTCTCCACGATCAGCTCTTGACAAATAACATATATTTCGCATTTCATCACATACCCATTGAAGGTTGACATCCCTATCTTACCATGTGATTCTATTTGGTTTTCATCTTGGTTTCCTCCTTTTTGATGCTTTAAAAAATTATTTGTGCTTTTCATTTTCAAGAAATGGTTTGGCCGGAGTCTTATTGTCCCTGTATAACTCTAACCTTAACTCAACATCTTGCAAAAGTGAAGATGATAGATGATTGATTAATAGAGATCTAAAACTAGGGGTCAAGGGTCACGATTTTACATTTCTGGGGTTATATTTCTGATTTCCAGTATTTTGAGTTGCTTATGTATTGCCAATTAAATATGTTTTTATAGAATAGGAATTTTATTATTTATGTACTTATTCATTTGCCACTTTCCTGTGTCATGGGGTTCATGGGGTTTATGATGGTTTAGTCAAACAAAATGATTCCTTGGATGCAGAGCTCCAGAGCAAGATCCACTCACAGAAGAAAACAGTAACAAAATAAGACAGAAAATACGAGAAAAATAAAAGAAGAAAATATGGATACAGATGAACAGATAGATTTTAATTATATGAAACTAAGAGCTGCTGCAACTATAATTTAAAAGATAAATCTTCTAAGACACTACACATGTTACCATATTCAGTAAAATATTTCTTTACCAGGAGCCAAGTTTTACTGAGCTTGACAAAAAAAGAATTTGTTCTTGTTTGAAATGTATGGAATAGCTAATGTTTTGTTTACTGTTGTTTTTCTTATCATTATTTTAGTTTCTCCTATTTATCATTGTGATATATGCATTCTTTTTTTTGATGTTTATTTATTTATTTGAGAGAGAGAGAAAGAGCAAGTGGGGGAAGGACAGAGAGAAAGGGGGACAAAGAATCCTAAGCGCTGTCAACACAGAGCCTGATGCAGGACTCGAACTCATGACCTGTGACATCATGATCTGAGCTGAAATCAAGAGCTGGAAGCTTAACCAACTGAGCCACCCATGCACCCCATATGTGTGCATTCTTAAAACAAGTAGGAAAATATAGCAAATTGGACTTTTAGTAAAGAATAACATCTATAAATTGTACACAGCAGGAATTATTATTTTTAATTTCAACTTTTTACACAACGTTTACAGTGAATACATTTGGTTGCCAACTAGATTCAGCTAATGTCCCCCCCCCCCCCCCATATTTGGGAAAATTAATCTGTTCCTGTATGAACTAGTTCTTACTCCTGGATGCATGAATGGCTTCATGTTTCTCAACATTTCTCTTTGGCATAATTTGTTCAGAGATGGAAACAAATAGTCATTAAAACACAAGTGAAGTGCCTTGGGGTCTCTTGGAATAAAATTATTTACTCTTTAGCACAAGAAGAGAGAATGAACCTCGATAACAAATGACAATGTGAAGACACCAGATCAACTAACCCTTAGCCTACTTTATCTTTCTATGCATGTGTCACATTTCTTTATTGTTTAAGCCTTTTTGGACATTTTCAATTTTTTCTTTTTTCTTTAATGTTTATTTCTTTTTGAGGGAGAGTGAGAGTGAGCAGGGAGGGGCCGAGAGAGATGGAGACACAGTATCCACAGTAGGCTCCAGGCTCTGAGCTGTCAGCACAGAGACTGATGTGGGGTTTGAACCCATGAACCATGAGATCATGACCCGAGCCAAAGTCGGATGCTCAACTCACTGAGCCACACAGGTGCCCAACGTCTTTGAATTTTTCTACCTTCACACATCATGCATTTTTCTCAAAACCATTCGTGAATATAATTTTAGAGAAATCTATGCTCCAAGACTGTAGTGATGAGGATGTAGACTTTATGTGCTATCCTTCTGACCACAGTTGATTAGACTATGTCTACGTATCTAATGAAGGCACTAAAATAGTTTATGCTGTGAAGTAAGTAGACCTAAAGTTTCTGATTAAAGGTTGATCTTCTAGGGGTGGGTCAGAACCTGAATAATGGGTGGTTTTCATCTTCTCTCCACTATTAGATCTGAACATTAGCTGCTCCAGTCTTCAGTTAGTCAGTAGATTTACATTCCTTAATTATCTGGTTTAAAAAAAGAAATCAGGGTGCCTGGGTGGCTCCGTTGGTTACGCGCCCGACTCTTGATTTCAGCTCAGGTCATGATCTCACAGTTTGTGAGATTGAGCCCCCACTGGGGGCACTGTCAGCGTAGAGCCTACTTGGGACTCTCTCTCCTTCTCTCTTTGCCCTTTCTCAGCTCGTGTGCACACACACTCTCCTCTTTAAAAAAAATCAGTAGTTCTTTAGGGCATTGATGAATTGTAATATTTTAATCCAAATCTTTCTTTTAGAGTAACTCAATACAGTCCTGGCTAACAACATCTGGAACATCATGCCGTGTTCCTCAGACCACTGGCAGAAGACATTTGTAGCATCTACCCAGGCGGCATGGAAAAGCTGATGGCTGTTTACCAGAATGTTTGTCTATAGTTCTCAGAATGTTTCTCTGTCTATGAAACAGCATCAGTGTCTCAGGAATTACCGCCCTCCTTCATGCTTATCCTGTGGTATGGAGACCTCCCACCATCCTAGTGTAATGGCTTTGACTCTCGTCTAGATAGTAATGTACTTAATTCTGAGACGTTCCTTTCTTACACAGCCATGTTCCATTCACCGTTCACAATTTCATGCTCTTTCTGCCTCTGAAAAAGACTTCATGTACTTTTCCTTCTGATACGAAGAAAATGCTGTAGAGCAATCCCTGAGCTTATACGGTGACTAGTCTACATTCTTAGTTGTGTCATAGGTGTGGAGCCTGCCGGATTCCAGGCTGTCTCCGGAGAGGACAAACGTTTTGTAAGTAATTTAAAACACTTTGTGTCTATGTTAAAATTGAATCTAGTTTGTCACTTTGCAGAGATGTTTTGTAACATATCTCCCACTAATAAAATCACCAATCTCTATTCATGGTATTCCACTTGAAACGTATTAGTTCAGAACCCTACATTCTTTACAAAATTTACTCCTGTCTCAGTGTAACTTCCACAGTTGTGATTATCCTTTTACTGTGATTGAAGAATTGGGCTGACCTGTGTTTGCTCCCTTATGTATAACATAAGCCCTGGAACTTGGTGTTGAACATACACTCTCAGGTCGCACCAAGTGCAGTTGTGACCCAAAGTGGAGGTCAATATGGTACCAAGACAGGAAACAATATCCCATAAAATGTTAGATTCCTACATAAACCCTGGAACAGGGATGAGTCTAGAGGATGTTATGCCAGTGACCTAAGTCATTCACAGAAGGACGAGTACTGGATGACCCCACTTGTATGAAGTATCTAAAGGTGTCAGACTCCTAGAAGCAGAGGAGAATGGTGATTAATTAACAGGGCCCGGGCGGGCAGAAATGGAGAGTTGCTCAATGGGGTAAAGTCTCAGCTATGCAGGCTAAATAAGGTCTAGACATCTGTGTTTAAAGTACATACTGGGCATTGTACTTTAAAATTTAAGAAGATAGATCCTAAGTGTTCTTAACACAAATTTTAACAAATGCTTAAGGAAAAAAAAGTTCATTTTTGCTTTTGACCCATGTTGCAGAGACATCTAAGTTGTTTATGTAGCAAAGGGTAACTAGTAAAATATGTTGCTTATGAATTTACACATGAAGTAAGCATAAACCAGGCATCACATAATCGATTTAGTTATTACTGGCATTAGTTGTAATCCCTTTCCTACTGTCCTTCCTTTGTTATGATAAAAAGCAACGAACATGCATACAGTCCCAATACTGGAGAACACAAGTATCTGAAATCTGTGTTTGTCTCCTCACAATAATTGCTTATGTAAACCTTAACAATATTACTTGTTTCAGACATCAATTATAGTTTTAGCACTGTTTCGGCCTTAGGCCCTTTTCCTATTTTCGGACCTCTCTCATTTGGTACAAAAATACTTTAGCTAAAAGCAGCTTTAGGAATCAACAGATAGCCTATTATTACGTACTTCATAATAAATAACAATAATTATAACAAAATCTAATCATAAATTTAACACAATAAGTATATTTAGGTAATAAACCGAGGAGAAGAAAGGGATTTTAATTTAGACATTGCCCTCTTTCTGTATTTTATTTGATTCCTGAGCAGAAAGACTGACTAAAGGAGCAGCCAGAAGGCACAGACACAGATTGGGAAAGCTCTTCTGTGTTTAGTAACTTTTGTGCATGTTTTAAATCGATCATTTGTTTCATCGGCTAATCCTAAAGTGGAGGGCATGTCCTTTCCACTGGCAGAAGTTGAATTCCCTCCTTATCACCTCCAGCCAATGCGTACTTTATTTTCCTTTTGCTTGTTGTTAGGAAACGGGAGGCGGGGGGTGGGGAGGGACTCTTCCTACCACTTGCTGGAGCTGTGTGCATTTTCATCCAAGCCTATGAACGGACGTCAGAGTGCCCTTATGGTACTTTGCACAAAAGGCTCAGTGTTCATGGCTCTACTCAGAGAACCCAAAATAGCATGGAGTAAGCAGTGACATAGTGACATAGTGGTACTAAAAACGCAGGCATCCGTAACTCAGAGCAGTAACCCAGATGTCAGGTTGGGCGAGAAGCTGGTGAAGCAAAATAAGAAGCCTTCCTCCTGCTGTTCCTTCTGCGTTCATCACGAATTTGGAAGCTCAGTGTTGGGAGACCTCCTAGGACTGGAAGATACACAGGTAAGAATGTGATAATTAGGCATATTTGACTTCTATGAATTATCTCTTAGTGGAGAGAGGGCCCAAAAGTACTTGAAAAGCTCTTTGCTAGTTTATGGTCCATAAGGGGAAAAATGTTCTACAATATGTGAAACCATGACACGTATATGAACTTTTTCAAAGCCAAATATTTGTGACAATATTTGCCATCTCTGCACTAGAGATTTGAGGAAAAATCTAGAACATTAACACATTAAATTTATTGGGGGGAGAGCATCACTGCTGCTTCCTTCCCTTTCTCCAGGATTTTGTTTTATCATATGTTTATCTCTATACTATCAGATGCTATAAACCATGAAAGCACCTTAAAGGGATGAGAAAAATATAAAGTAAATATTTTAATTAAATTGTTGATTAAATTAAATCAATTATTTATGATTATCAGTATGGAGCTTTCCGCGTATCTGAATAAAACTGAATGTTTCTTTGAAGGACTGTCGATTCTCAAAGTTGACATATAATGATTTTATTTTCTTCCCCTTTGCCAGTTGTTTTGGGTATCAAACTTTGTACCGACTCTAGAAAAATCTTAAAGCAAAAAGCTTCGGTGATGAAGAATATTATAATAATAATACTAATAAAAGGAATCTGTTGGGCGTATTATCAATACAGACACATATTCTGGAATGTGCACATATTAATTTCAATAAATTATATCCATTACATGTGATAAAACTAATTCATCAAATGTGAAAGACAAGAAAGTCTAAATTAAGAATATATAAATTGTAGGAGATACTTAATATTGTTTCAGTTTTAGTTTATAACAAGCAATTTTTAGTAGGGTTACTAATTTTAATGAAACATTTCAGTGTAAATTTGCCTGAGGAATTTAGTAAATCTGTAACTACAATATAGGAAACACACAAAGAGGTAGCAACAAAAATATCTAAATAGAATGGCAACTGTTTTCTTGAAATACATTTCCATTTTAGTTCTATGAATTCATTTTTTGAATTAATATATCTGTAGAGAAGACATTACTAATGTGAAATATTTACAACTTTAGCAATATATATTTATATTTTGGATCCATTTGCAATAACAAATAATGTAATAAAATAATATACATTCATATACTATCCTTTATTCCACATTTAAAAAACTTTAGATGTTTAACTATTACACATATGCACGTATACATACTTCTAAGTTTTAATTTAAAATATTTACATTTTAATATAAAGTGTACATTTCTGTTTTCCAAATTTTGTAACTAACACAACTATTCCCAAAAAGTAATAAATGTTATAAAATTAAAAGTGTAAAATTATTCAATCTTTCCAAAAACCAGTTTATGAAATCTAGAAGTCATCTGATCTCTTATTCTTTACACGTGTTTTAACAATGACCAGAATGTCTCAGATCATTCTGTAAATTATATCTGTATTTTCCATTGTCAATTTTAGTAAGTTCTTGTGCCTTAATGAAATATTGAAATATTTATACTATTAGTGTATCTCTCTCTCCCTCTCTTTCTCTCCTCTCTCTCTCTCTCTCTCTCTCTCACACACACACACACACACACACACACACACACACACACACACACGTTGTAGAAGTCTTAAAGGATATATTATCTATTTATATTTTTGGTTTTGTTTTCTCCTCTGGAATCTTTCCAATATACTTATCCCCAGGGAGCTTTTTTTTTAACAAATTCAATCAAATTATCATAAATTAAGATGCATTAAAATTTTTTAAATGATGTGCACACATGCTTCTCAAGCATTCTTAAGATATCTGGCTCATCTTTCAGGAATTTGTCATAATGAAGACATATACAATTTGATAAATGATAACCTATAGCTAAATATAAATTGATATTGAATATTTTTGACACTCACACTCTTAACATGTTATCTTTAAATATTATATTCAAAGTGTTACTGAGTAGTATTTAACACGTTATTGGGTAGTAATATAGTAGAAATAAGTGCATCACATGATTTAAAAGGACATGTTGGTCTTTTCATATACCTTTCTTTAGGTTGGGATTTATTGCTCCTGACCTAATGTTTGAGAACAATGATAATAAATATGAGAAAAATGGAACGTTTATATTTTGTTGTCATGACAATTTCCTCCTACTATTTATAATCTTCCAGTACCTATGTCTTTGCTTTGGCATAATAGGTTGAAGGTGAAAAATAAACAAACATGAAACATAATAACCCCACATGAATCCTTTCTTTCTAGCATTGCTTCTGACAGCTCACAGACTTGAGAAATGAGTTGCTTTTGCCAAAGTGACCAGAAAGATGTTTGACACGTGCTTGAAAAACCCATACTCAAAGAGTTTTCAACTCTCATCACCACTCACTTGAAAGAATCAACTTAAATGTTCTAAAACCTGCTTTTCTGCAACTTACAACAAATCAATGTCTTTCTGAAATGATGCATGCTCTGAGATGATCCAGTAAGAGCATTCTGGTCTCACTTTAAAAACCACTTTAGAATTGGGAGAGCAGAAATATTTTTGTCAGAAATTCATTGCACTAATTACTCATTAAAAAGACATTCAGAATCATCAAAGAATGTTTTAAAGTTAAGACAAAGTATCTAATTGTTGGAGGCTTTGCTTTGGCACACCAAGTCGAGTTTGAAATGTTAGTATAGGACAGTGACTTAACAAATTACAAGATCAGTACATCCACATTTTATCTGTTCCTTCATTCTAAGAACTTACATGATAAATGAACTTTGTAAATTTATAGGATAGTATATTAAAGTGGGAAAAATTCTGGCACATCAGTTATAGCTTAAAATAACCTAGGTAATTTTCTCTAAGTGCAAAATTTAGAAATGTCATTTCTGTGGAAATGAGCAAATTATACATATAAATCATAGAAAAGGAAAACGCCACCATTTTTTTCTGTTTTTAAATTGGATTATAGCTAAATTGTTTCCAAGGGTTTGCTACCATTTTTTAAAAAAATTCTAGTAGAGATTGACCTTTTTTTGATGAAGAGATAATGCTGCTAAATTCAGAGACAAACATAAAATGTAACAAGGAAACTAAAGAGATAAAAAGAAAAGGGTATACATGCATCTTTCTAAAAACTTTTTAATGGTATTGTTCTTTGTTATTAAGTAAATACTTCATGACAATGCTTGAGGTTGCTTTTGAACCAGAAAGGCAAAATATAATGATTTCCCCATAATATTAGATGAAAAAGAAAGGGGTCATAACATCACTTTTCAGATAGAAGTCTCTCCCTTCTAAATAGGCCTTTTGTCTTCAGGTCCATAGAGGACATTGGTTACTCTTTGGTTATTTTCTCTCTTGTATCCAATGTCTGTAAGATATGCCAATTCTATAAGTATATCAGGATTTGACTCCAAATTACTGGTTAATAATAAATAGCATATGTGTTTTCGTATACACACTTATACATGTGTCTATGTATTTGTTTATGTATTTATATATATACATTTTAAATATTCATAAATTTGAAACATACACATGTGCACACACACACACACACACACACACACTCATTTGATAATTTCAAGACCACACAAATTATTTGTTAAAATTCTATGCCTTTTCTTTTCCCCTCATCTTTTTTTTTAAAATTTTTTAAAGTTTTTATTTTAATTCCAATTCATTCACATACAGTGCTATACTGGTTGCATGTGTAGAATATAATAATATAACACTCCCATACATCATCCTGTGCTCATCACAACTAGTACACCTACTTAGCACACCCATCACCTACTTAACCCATTTCCACAACCGCCTCCCCTTTGGTAACCATCAGTTTGTTCTCTGTCGTCAAGAATCTGTTTCTTGATTTGCCTCTCTCTCTCTCTCTCTCTCTCTTCCTTTTGCTGATTTGTTTTGTCTCTTAAATTCCACACAGGAGTGAAATCAAGTGGTATTTGTCTTTCTCTGACATTTTGCTTAGCATAATAGTCTCTAGCTCCATCCATGTCCTTGCAAATGGCAAGCTTTCATTCTTTTTCGTGGCTCAGTCACATCCCATTGTATATATGTGCCACATCTTTGTTACCCATGCATCAGTCAGTGGACACTTGGGCTGCTTCCGCAGTTTGGCTGTGGCAGGTAGGGCTGCTCTAAACATTGGGATGCATGTATCCCTTTTGAATTCATATTCTTTCGTATTTTTTGAGTGAATACCTAGCAGTGCAGTTGCTGGATTGTAAGGTAGTTTTATTTTTACCTTTTTGAGAACCTCCACACTGCTTTCCAGAGTGGGTGCACTAATTTGCATTCCCACCAACAGTGCAAGAGGGTTCCCCTTTCTCCACATCCTTACCGACACCTGTTGTGTCTTGTATTTTACGTCATTTACATAATGGATTATGTATAAAGTTACTTCTATGAAATTTAAATTGAAACCATTTTAAAGATATGGAGTAATGTTGTCATTGTGTGTGTATATTAAACTAATGTTTAAGACACACAGCTCTTAGGGGCGCCTGGGTGGCTCAGTCGGTTAAACGTCGGACTTTGGCTCAGGTCATGATCTTGTGGCTCATGGGTTTGGGCCCCACCTCAGACTCTGTGCTGACAGCTCAGAGCCTGGAGCCTGCTTCAGATTCTATGACTTTCTCTCTCTCTCTGCCCTTCCCCTACTCGTGCTCTGTTTCTCTCTCTCTCTCTCTCTCTCTCTCTCTCTCTCTCTCTCTCTCTCTCAAAAATAATAAACATTTTAAAATAAAAAAAAACCACACAGCTCTTAAATCATAAGTATAATTTTGATGAGATTATGTGACATTGTATTAATAATGATATTATTGAGCATTTGCATTGAGAAGAGGAACAAGCAATACATTTTTAATGCTGTGTATGTGTGAGTTACGTATCACAAATTTTAGTAAACTATTAATTAGCTGCTTTCTACATATTGTGAAACAAAATGATGTTAGGATTGCCGCATTAAGAAAATAAGGTGAAGGATTATTTTGTGTAAGAATATCATCCCTTGGGACACCTGGGCGGCTCAGTCAGTCAAGCGTCCCACTTCAGCCTAGGTCATGATCTTGTGGTTCACGAGTTTGAGCCCCTTGTCAGGTTCTGTGCTGAGAGCTCCAAGCCTGGAGCCTGCTTCGGATTCTGTCTCTCTCTCTCTCTCTCTCTCTCTCTCTCTCTGCTCCTCTCCCACTAGTGTGTGCTCTCTGTCTCAAAAATAAATAAAAACATTAAAAATTTAAAAAAATTTAAAAGAACATCATCTCTTCATAGAACATATTAACTTTTTACCCATTTATAAATGGAGCGGCTCATAATCTAGAGAACTTAAGTTTTAGGGAGAAAAAGGAAATTTATTCACTCATTAATTAATTCATTAATTAATTTGTCAGATTATACTGAATGCTTCTACATTTAAACACTGAAAGGAAGCATGTTTATCTTCTCTGGCATAAAATGTAGAGGAATCAAAAACTTAAAAAATCTATATCATCTTGCTTTTGAAATCCATTTTGTACATCAAATTAACTATATTCATGTTGATTTTCCTTCTTGAAATCTATATGTATTTTTAACTTATCCCATCTCTTGGAGGTACACTTTTAGCATTTTCTAGTTCTAAATATGTATCTCTTTTAATTTTTCCTATATACATTTTATTTAGAATTAAAATGATGTACCCAAATCTCTTATTTTGGGAATCATAAAGTAGAAATTTATTTACTCTGTAAGCATGATATTCATGTTAAAAGGATTTAAAAATCTCCCTTGAAAGGTGTTTCCAATATTGTATTTACTAAAATACATTACTTTGTCATTTTTTGTACATAGCTAATAGCACATAGTTGGAAAATGATATCTTCAAAATGTAAAATAGTTGTGTTAAACACTCCACTAAACTAGTCCATCTGGTTTCAAATTTTGTCTTGAAAATTAATTTTCATGACTATGTACTCTGGATAAACTCAACAAGATAAACTAAAAATGTAAGCTACTAAAAAAAAATTGTGGGCTAGTCATTAAGTTATTTGAACTTTGTATTTAAAAAACAAAACAAAACAAATGATATAGAATTTTTGGCTTATATGTTTTATATGAAGAAACTAAAAAAAATTGAGTTTTTATTATAAACTTGAAACTAAAATAGTTATTTAACAAAATGTACACAAATATTTTGTACCAAAATAATTATATATTCTCATTTACTTTTTAAAACTAGTCCTTTGAAATATACATTCCATACTGGGACTCAAAATTTATTATAATTTTAGTCCAAAATTTTTGTGGATGAATAAATACTAAATTAAGCTCTTAATCAATTAATTTTTTTTCAGTTTTGAAATTGATTTGAGTATCATCTTAATACATGGAATAATCTGAGAGATTAAAAGTTGAATTTTCTGAATTTCTTTTTTTAACTCTCAAATCACAGAGAAGTGTAAGGAAACGATTATAATTATATTACTATTATTTACTTATATATTGTTATTACTCATAATAAACAGAATTTACTGAGTGGTTACGTTGGTACTCGGTTTATTTTTTTCTTTGCAACATTTTTGCTTGTTATTGCTCATTTATTTTTTTTTTTTTAATGTTTATTCATTTTTGAGACAGAGCATGAATGGGGGAAGGTCAGAGAGAGAGGGAGACACAGAATCTGAAACAGGCTCCAGGCTCTGAGCTGTCAGCACAGAGCCCGACGCGGGGCTCGAACTCACGGACTGTGAGATCATGACCTGAGCTGAAGTCGGCCGCTTAACCAACTGAGCCACCCAGGCGCCCCTGTTATTGCTCATTTAATTGTCCCAAAAATGGAATCTCAAACACTACATTTTCTATCTTAAAGCATTCTTCTTTAACTCCAAACTTCCCAGGGAAGAGTTCCCACATCTCTGCTTTTCCTCTATTAGCATCTACTTTGAATGAGTCATCCACTCTTGGAAACCAGTTCTAGACTCTAGTCATTCTTAAATCCACTCTTTTCTGATTCCTGACAATCACTCCAAAAACTTGTCTTTAGCTATTCATGAAGACGTACCACTTTTTAGTTCGCTTTTTAATTGACAAACGGTTTAAGAAACCTAATCTGGGCACTTTGGGTGCATGTTAGTTTTGGCGCTGGGTAAATTACTGCTCATATTGATGTGGCTTCCTTTGGTGACAAGTTAAGAGAGATTTCTGTTTTCATGTTCAGCTGGTAACATTGATTTTTCCAATTACATACAACTCACTATAGAACTCTACTTATTAATACTGTGAGTGTTGTCCACTACTAAATCTTTCTATTATCCAACGACCCAACAACTATCATTGTCATCATCCTGTCTAATCTCTTTAAACATTTGAGCATATGTGTCAAAAGTTACTTAAATAGCTTTCACAAATAGATTTATATTTTTTACACAATAATATATTGGTAAACAATGTTTTGCACCAAAATTTCTAAATAACAATTTGCTTCTTTAGGATTGTGTCCAGGCATGAGTTTAATAGATAAAATGGTGTGAAATACTTAATACTCCTGAAATATATTTTCTAATTTTTTAAAAAAATATAGTTTCAGCTTATTTTACTTGCATGAAAAACAATTCATGACAAAAAGTTATGGATTAATAAATTGGAGGTTATAGGAAGTAAGTGCATATATTTGAGAGACTTAAGAGGTAGAATTGACCATAGATGAAGCTTGAATATGTGTGGAGGTAAAGCATATGTGGAAGGGGGATTCTTTATTCACTTATTCAAGTGCCAGTTTTTGAGCGGGTACTGATTTTGTTCAGTGAGAGACAGAACATAATAATAAGATGAACAAACAATAAAAGATAACGGTTTCTATGTGGGTCATAGACTTTGAAATGTCTCTTAGAAAGTAGGTCTATAGATTAAGAAAGAGATAAATATGGACTGTTGGTGATCCTTTGTGATGCTTTGGTGTCTAGATGTTAATTGAAGCCATAAAATCCGAAGATAAATTATCTCATGTATAGAATAAGCAAAACATTTCTTAAGAATGGGGCACTTGGGTGTCTCAGTCGGCTAACCATCCAACTCTTGATATCCACTCAGGGCAGGATATCACACTTTGTAGGATTGAGACTCGCTTTGGGCTCTGAGCTGACAGCATGGATCCTGCTTGGGATTCTCTCTTTCTCTTTACCCCTCCCCTATTTGTGCATGTGTGTTCTGTCTCTCTCTTAAAGAAAAATGGAACTCGAGTATTTAGGGAAGAGGACAATCAAATAAAATAGAGATTCTTGAGGTGAAAGAAGAACTTGAAAGTGTATAGAGCTTTGCAAGCCAAAAAAGAGAATTTTTAAAAAGGAGTGGGGTTACGATGAAGGCCACATTGTGCTGCACCACTAATTTCAAAAAAAAAAAAAAAAAGAAAAGTATTTATTGAAGTTTGTTAAAGAAATAAAGGGGATCCTTCTCACCCTGGATGGATTGGTTGCATTGTAGTATTGGGAGAAAAGCCAGATTGCATTTTTCTGTAGATTGGATGAGAAAATGTGGAGACTGCGAATGGCCACTTATTCTGTAATAATATTTGCCTTCCATTTCTTCCAGATCTACTTTTGTATGTTGTGCCTTTTGAATTAATCTTTTCAGTCTTTTTTTATCCTATTTTCTATATCTGTGCTTTGTTTTTGTACTTTCTTAAAGATTTTTTTTTTCCAAATTTATCTTTCAAAATATCCTCCTACATATACCTTTAACAAATAGCCAGGAATTACAATTCCTGTCTAAATACTCTTATTAAGAGCAAGCTATGATCCTTTCCTGGAGGATGGAGGAAGTTTCTTTTATTTACCTAAGGAGATTTTGATCTGTCTTTCCTTTCCTTTCCTTTCCTTTCCTTTCCTTTCCTTTCCTTTCCTTTCCTTTCCTTTCCTTTCCTTTCCTTTCCTTTCCTTCCCTTCCCTTCCCTTCCCTTCCCTTTCCCTTTCCCTTTCCCTTTCCCTTTCCCTTTCCCTTTCCCTTTCCCTTTCCTTTGTCCTCTACCACTCTTGGCATTTGTTTCTGCTTCTTTTCAGCTATATTTTTATGCTTTGTATTTGGTTTGAACTTTTTCTTTCAACTAGAGTCTTGCCCCAAATGGGACTTCATGTATGTATAAGAATAAGGAATGTAAAAATTGTTTAGGAAATCTCTTTTTGTATAAGTGAGGAATGGAGTCTAAATACTGCCAGACTTTATGAAACATTTTTCTGGCAAGACCAAGGTGATTGATTTAGAGATTCTGAAATATCATTTCGGTTTTTCTCTTGAGGATATATATTTCTCCATCAAAGAAAGTTGAAAGGGGGTGCCTGGGTGGCTCAGTCGATTGAGCGGCCTACTTCTGCTAAGGCCGTGATCTCACAGCTCATGGGTTTGAGCCCCGCATTGGGCTTGTGCTGACAGCTCAGAGCCTGGAGTCTACTTCGGATTCTTTGTCTCCCTCTCTCTGCTCCTCCCCTGCTCTCGCTCTCTCTCTCTCTCTCTCTCTCTCTCTTGCTCTCTCTCTCAAAAATAAATAAACATTAAAGAAAATTTTTAAAAAGAAGGTTGATAGGAGGCAGATAGGCAGGGGAGAGAGAGACAGAGACTTCAACTTACAAGTTGATAGAAATCAACTTTTGTAAATCTATATTTGGAAGTTACAATGGAACTATATGGTAATGGTTTTATCCTTCTGATATCTCTGGAGTTCTTAGGTTCTGTGACTACTTATACGCATTTCTACTCCCGTCTCCTGCCAGATCCTGGCATTTCACATAATGTAAGCTGGACGCCATTAGCCTTGGGTGTAAAAACCTGAAATTATTTGTAATCTTTAGGATGTATTTCCCATTGTCAATTGCTGTGACATTGAACGAGCTCTTTCCTGCATGATTTAAACAGTATGCATATTGACAGTTACTCCTCAGATTTTTTATTCTTGTAGCAATCGGGACTTACTAGTGATTCTGTTTTGTACTTCAGGAAGAGATTAATTAGAATTTTCCCAAGAAACCTGGGAGTATAAATATTTAAATAAATGGCATCTATTTGTGACATAATTATTACTATCTTTATTGAATATTTAAAGCATAAGCTTCAGGTCCAGCTAATTATTTTTATGCGACTTATCACAGCACACCTAGAAGTTAGGTATGTTATCTCATTTTGCAGTTGGAGAAACTCAGTCTGATGGTGTTTAAGTACTTTGACTGGTGTCATGCAACTATAATATTATAGAGGCACAAATCTTTACATTTTATACCGATTCTCCTTAACGGTCAGCATTCATTTAATAGTAAACGAAGATTTAAGTAATATAATTAAGAAAAAGAACCAGCTGGAAATTATACAGTTCATTTGACTTAATTCCTTATTTCATAACCTACCTTTGTCTATCCTCAATCTGTATTACTTCTCATAACCATCTATTCTAGGTGTAATTTGGCAGCCAGAACGTTACTACTGCATGACCAGGGCATAAAGTAAAAGTTTGAGGACCCCTGCAAATTGTTCTCTTGAAGAAAGAGAAAAGCAGGATAAGGTGGGCGATATGGACTTGAATATTCAAAATGGCCACGTTTTCCGTCTTGCAGAGCAGTCTCCAAGGAAGTGACTCCCTGATAGTCTCCTATAGGTAACACAGAGTGTGCCCAAGAGTGTCAACTCAACTGTGACAAAATATGAGAAATTCTATTGAAGTTTTACCTCATACCATTGCATTTCAACTTTGAGAGTATTTTTTATGAAATATCTAGATAGTGGTAAAAGTTATAGGAATAAATGATTAGCACCTAAAAACGTATTACAACATTGGAGTTTACCCTAAGTATTTTTTTTTTCTCATAGGAGAATAGGGAAACTGCTCTAGAAATAAATCCTGGCCAGTATCTCCACATATATTTATGTTCTAGAATAGCATCCATATTTGGAAAATG
This sequence comes from Panthera pardus, assembly GCF_024362965.1. Classification (NCBI taxonomy): domain Eukaryota; kingdom Metazoa; phylum Chordata; class Mammalia; order Carnivora; family Felidae; genus Panthera; species Panthera pardus. The sequence goes on along the minus strand of NW_026526710.1, from coordinate 77,939,673 downwards.
GCTCCTGTAAGTTTAAGGGTACCAGCTCTGGAGGAAGTAAATTGCTCGGATTTAACTCTGGCCTGACCAATTATTATATGGCTAAGCAAAGCTATTTCTATGGGTTCACTATCTGCCTTTATAAGATAGTAATAATAATGGAACATATGCCATAGAATTGTTGTAAGATAAATCAGTTAAAGAATGGCATACTCTTTGTATAGTAATAACCATGAAGTAAGTACCCAGTGTATGCTGGGTAAGATGTTGATGATGATAACGATGATGGTGATGATGGTGATGGTGAGGATGAGGATGATGGCCGTGGTATCCTTGAACTATCTGCCTTAGAATCACGCTGGAGCTGTTAAACACACCTAAATGATGAATCTGAATCTGTGGAGTGTGGTATCCACATTTCACTTAGCTTTTCAGTTAATTCTAGTGTGAATAAGTGAGTACATCATTTTCCAAAAATTGAGTGATGGAATCAACCAAGTTATTGTTTACTTTACACTTATTTAAAGAACAAGGGATCCTTTCCATACATAATAAATGCTTTAGGGACACCTGGGTGGCTGGGTCAGTTGAGCATCTGACTATTGATTTCAGCTCAGGTCATGATCTCGTGGTTTGTGGATATAGCCGTGCATCAGGCTCTGAGCTGACAGTGCAGAGCCTGCTTGGGATTCTCTCTCTCCCTCTCTCTGCTTCTCCCATACTTGTGTGCTCTTTCTCTCTCTCTCTCTCTCTCTCTCTCTCAAAATAAGTAAGGAAACAGTAAAAAATACTTTAGGGGGTGTCTGGGTGACTCAATCAGTTGTGCATCTGACTTCATCCTACGTCGTTATCTCATGGTTCTTGAATTCTAGCCCAGCATCAGGCTCTGGGCTAACAGGTTTGAGCCTGAAGCCTGCTTCAGATTCTGTGTCTCCCTCTCTCTCTCCCCCTCCCCTGCTTGCATCCTGTCTCTCTCTCCTTCAAACATAGATAAACATTAAAAAGAAAAAAATTTAGAAAATTATGATACTATTTTATAAATTTTTAAATTGTGTATTCTACACGCACACACATACACACACACACACAATGAAGTATATGGCTTTAAATTTTTTTCCATTCACTAAGATTTAGGTCTTTAAAAAGTCATGTTTATATTATGCCTTTTTCAATACAAAATTATATTTTCCACACCATTTGGCAGTGGTGCTTACTAAGTATTGCTTTTGATGGTAGAATACATTTATAGCTATTATAGTGATAAAAAATATGTACTGAAAACAATTGATAATTGAAGAAAGGAACATTTAGATGATATATTTGACCATGTGTTATGTAGTTACTAATACAACATCAGCAAAAAAATGTCAAATAGAGGGTAACTGTCTTTATTTACTGTAGTAAGCAATGGCTAAAAAGATTTTCAACAAGTGAAAAACAAAATAATATATACTTAATGGAAATTGAAGACAAAATAAATAATTTTGTAATACATTCTTGGGACAGTAGAATGCATTGTTGGTAAGAAAAATATTTTTCCTTTCCTTGTTTCTATGGTGATACATACATTCAATTTGCCAGATATTATTTATGTGATGAAAATAATGAACTCGTAGTGTTTCATATTTATCCAAACAACGTTTTGGGGAAAAATGTCTCCCTTTGCATAATTTTATGATTGTGGAAATTCTCATGCTTTACATGCATGGTAACTGGTGATTTTGTTAAACCATGATTTATTTCATGGTTCAAGAAATCTTCAAAAGTATACTTTGTTCATCGTTCTATGAAGCTTTTATTTCCTAAATTTGTTTTTTTAGTTATTTTTACCATTGAAAGTCATTATTTATTGGTTCTATACTATCTGAAAGCTGTATATTCATTAGAATTAAACTGATAATAAAGGAAATTGGGGATATGTATTATATTTTCTAATCGGTGGATCAGTGGCATATCTGCATGAATAATAGTATTCAACCTGTATAGAACTACACACACACACACACACACACACACACACAGCAGAAGCCTTTAAAAAAAAAACATTCTGTTTGTTTAAACATAATTTTTGTTTTTGTGTGTAATGAATGCAACTTTGATTACTTTTATTCACAGAAACTAAAAATGAATCAGATTCAACTAATTATGAAGACATAATCTACTTGGGATCAATTAAAGATAAATCTACTCTCTAGAATATTGTATGGTGATCCAAATCACAACAGTTCCTCAATTCAGTTTATATAGGTATAATATCCTAATGCCAAAAAAGACAGTGTAGGAAAGAACTAGTAGAATCATTTTTCATATGATATTAGCTGGAAATCATCATATGCTATATAGTCTATATTATATATCTTAAAATTTATATTTTGTGTAACATATATATACTGCCTACAACATATACCATAGGTAGTTTGTAATATATAACATATATAGCTTACACTTTATAGATTAAGTATTAAGTTTTTATTATGTATTATATACATACAAAGTGGTATGTATACATTAGGAATGCAAGAATGTCTCAATATTATTGAAACTATTCACTCTATTCTGTACCCTATCAGACCAAATCGAAAGAAAGAAACCACCTGGTAATCTCAATTCATAATCTCATTTTATAAAAAAAAACAAAAACAAAAACAAAAAAAAACCACATATTTATAACAAAAACTCTTTAAAAACTAGGAACGAAAGTAACTTTTTAGCATATTAAAATATATGACAAAACCCTCAATATTTATCTCACTTAATGTTTAAATACTAAAAGCCTTTCCCTGTGAAAATGGGGAAAAAGCAAACATTTTGGAATTTTATGTGTGTGTGTATGCATGCATGTAATGTACTTTTAGATTATTGGTTATTAGGTATTGTGAGATGAGCAAGACCTTGGCTATTTATTGCCATGTGTGTCCCATGTGCCCTTGGCTTTTCAAATTTTTCTCTCTGGCACTCAACTCAAGCATGTGGTTATAGCCTCTGGGCTTGAAACTGGGAATAGAAATCTACAGGACTGAACATCCAAGTGTCTACGCACAATAATTCAATTAATTTTTCCTGAAGTAAACAAGTTGAATTGAATCCATCAGTCAGATAATAGTTAGGAGGGTCAGATTTAACAGTTGGGTTAGTGGGCAGGAGAGGTATGATTAGAAAGGAAGAAATATAATTACTACTATTATTGGAGATTTAGGTATACCTAAATATTTTACTGTCTAGAATATCAACATAAATAAAAGGTTAATATTTGAAAGCAAAAGAAAAAATTAAACTCAGTATGAAAGAGTTTAAGTATTTGCTTCAAAAATAGTGAGGAAATGGCCAAATAATTAATTCAGTACCTAAAATTGTGGAGAAAATATCCTAAAAAAATCCAGACTGGGTTGGGTTCAACTAGAGAGGCCATGGCTTGACATATACACAGGAAGAAATTAGCTGAATTATACAGACTCTGGAGATTTGTACCCTATTCAACTACCCTTAATGTCTTAACTTGGAAATGGCTTAACTTGGGCCGCTGTCTGAAATAATGTTTTTGAAATTAATATGCAAATGTACTTGTCCCTGGGCACATCATCTTTCTCCCCCACTCTGACCCTATTCAACTTCTTGTATTCTTTCAGGTCAGGCATTTTTATCTCTTTTATTACTCTGACAAGACTTGATTCCAGTTACTATCTATAGCTGGCCTTTGTGACTCCTTTTTTTCTCATTAGTTTATATAACCCCACTTTGGCCTTCTTCCTTCTCTTTTTAAACGGAGGTTTACAATTAATATCTCACTGATTACAAAGAAAATTAACAAGAGGAAACACGAAGTACCTCGTATGGTTCCAGGAATATAGTTGGGGGTTTTATTAAGGTGCTAGGCTATGTAGTCAAGTAACCTCGTACCACAAATATTTAATGAGACTCATGGGGGTACAATATTCAGTTCCACACAGTTGCCAGTGCCCCTGCCTTGATTGAGGTTCTATCATCTCATAACTACAGCATCTGATTGCCAGAGAAGGGAGAGAGAAAGACAAAATAATTATTCACAGGTCTTTCACTGCTCCAGGTCTGAAGTGATAAGCCATCACCTTTATTTATAAATGGTTAGAAAGCTAATCACATAACCCAGCCAAATTGTAGGAGAGATATTGGTATACAATAGTATGTGTACCACAGTGACCAAAAGATGTTAGTTCTTTTTTTTTTTTTTTTTTTTTACTCTCAGGTCATGTTCTCCTCCTAACCATGTCAGCTTGCTAATCATCCCGGGGTTAGGGATGGATTACGTCATCCTAAAGAATTAAAAGTAAGCCTTTCTTACAGCAATGGAGTGAAAGGAAACATCCCATGACAACAATTACAATTCTGAGTATGGAATCCCCAAGTGCCCACTTAGAATCTTCACCTGTAAGTTTTGCAGGGAGATACCTTAGTATTTCGAAGCCTACCTTTGACATTCCCTAGACAGTCTCTCTTGAAATCCAGTCGGTCATCAAACGTTGTCAATGCTGTTTCCGTATTACCGATTCTGTGACTCATCTCTTTTTCTGCAGACCGTGATTAGTCTGGGATACACTGGGATACACTGGCACCTTGAAGTGAGGGACAAACAGTCATGGGCCTGAGTCAGTAGATCCAGGGAAGCAACATCCCAGGGTCTGGAATTGCAGATGGCCTTGAAGCACTGATTCAAACATTCAAAATATTTAATTAAAAGCTAATATCATATTAAATGATTAATTTAAAAAGGATTAAAATAAAAATATATGTGTATGTGAGTTAAATATAAAGGCAGACATTAACATGGGAAACAACATAATAGACAATACAGATTTCCCAAGATTTTTCAGCTGAAAGAGTACAACAACCTAACAGTTTCAAGATAGTTGTTTTTGTATTTCAGTAAGTGGACAGGGGTTAAATAGATTTCCACAAATATACAGTACCTTTTGAATATTGAGGTAGTGTTTGACAAAAAAAAATTCGAGTTCAAGATATAGTCTATAACCTGTCACCAACCACCCATGCTACTGCTCTAACAGTAATTATAAAGGTACTTATGTAATAAAAGGGGACTCTTAATAGACATTTCAAAGTCTGCATTTTTCCCCCTTTTATAAACACATAACTCCTTAAATTAAAAGAAAGGTGGGGGAGCGCCTGGGTGGCTCAGTCGATTAAGTGCCTGACTCTTGATTGTGGCTCAGGTCATGATCTCATGGTTGTGAGCCTGAGTCCCGCGTTAGTCTCTGTGCTGATCGTGAAGCCTGCTTAAGATTCTCTGACTCTCTCTGTCTCTGTCTCTCAACCTCCCTCTGCCCTCTCCCCCACTTGTGTGCTCTCTCTCTCTCTCTCATTTTGAGAGAAAGGAAAAGAATACTTCCCCTGTAATAATTTAACTGCTCACAGCCCTAAGAGCTGCATTTTATTATTTGTTTCGCACTGAGGTTTTATAAAATTTGCTTACTTAACACATTTGGATCTTAATATCAGAAGTTAGACATGCTTAATTAAATTGTGGGAGAGAAGTGTTTTATCTTACTTTTATTAAGTAGCATTTTAGAAACCATGATTTTGGGAATTTTCCTTTCTCCCCTAAGCTTCAGGATTTCCTGACCATCGCAAATTATTAGGCTTTTGATATATCATTTTGACCAAGCCACTCAACAGTTTTCTAAAGATGGAGACATTATATTAATGGCCATCTGTTTTTCCCTATGAGGAGCTGGCTTAGTTGAGCTTAGTTTTTTAGCTTTCCACAAGCCTTTCAGAAGACATTATATTTTTATAAGTTTTCACAGATGGAATAATTATCTTTATGTAACTAAGACGAGGTCATAGAAAAGACAATTCATAATTAGATTCAGTTACCAACTGTATAAGTGCATAGATTATAATATTTTCCATCCCTTAAGTCATAATTAGTCTTCTTTGAAAACATAATCGTTCTGAGTCACGCTGGGATTGCTTTCTGCCCGTATACATCCATACACTATCACATACTATTGCAAGCATGACAATGTTTATTTGTCAGTCACATAGCCATGTTCCAGAATAAAAAAAAAAAAAGACTTTCAAACCATTTGAGAATACATGTAGAACCCATGCATTACGTGCCATGTATCCTACGCATTTTGTGATGGCCATTTATAACGGCTTTTATTTTCATATGTCTGTCTTGTTTGAAGAAATAACAGCTGAATATTTTGAAGTTGAGAAATAGATTGTCATCACCCACTTATAGGTAGCTACTTTTATGTAGTTAAAAGCACTTACATAACAATAGGTGCCGGACAATATCTAGGCACATGGACTCATTTAATCAAGATGACTCCATGGGAGTGTCGCTGGCATGGTCTTCGTTTTTCAAATGAGATGAGTAGGCAGCCAGAGTTTAGACTTCTGTCAAGACACACAGCTAGTGGTACAGCTGGTGTAGTCATTCAGTCCTTCCTTGGCTCGTCAACCCACCAACCTGCCTCTGGAGAACAGCCCCAGAGACAGCCGATAGTGGTCTCTTGATCGTCACGATGGTACTAAATAAACCCCAAATAAACTCGTGTAACATGTTTGTTTGTTTGTTTGTTTGTTTGTTTGTTTGTTTTTAAAGAGGCTCCCAGCACGGAGCCACATATGGGACTTGAACTCATGACCCTTAGATCAAGACCTTGAGCTGAGATCAAGAGTCAGATGCTTAACCGACCTAGCCACCCGGGCGTCCCAGTCTTATAATTTATTACATAATTATAGGTAGACATGTAATAAATATTAAAATGTGATACACATGAGGAAAATTTTAATTGATCTATAATTTCTCAGTGCAGATATGATTACTACCTGTATTTGAGGGCATCGTCTTTCAGGCTCCCTCCACTGAATTTGTCAACATAAGTTTTTCCTAAATTAATGGATTCATTTTCTTTGCATTTAACTTATTTCCTTCACCTATCGAAGCATTACAGCCATATTTCCATATCATTAAATGACTTTACAGCACCATATGTAATGGCTGAATAGCATGATGTTAATATGAATTTTGAAATTTGTTTTTATTCACTTGTTTCTTTGTTAACTGTGAGACCAATTTTGTATATCTCTCCAAATGAATAGATTTAGAGTATTCAGGGAATTCCCAGTGTTTTTCAATTACACAGTGAAACTGAAAGCATGGATAAATATGTGCAGTTTTATCTCCTCGAATAATGTAAGTGATATTTTGTCAGATATTGGAAGTAAAGTATTGCTTTCTCGTTCTTGTTTTTTTTTTCTTTTTGCTTTGTTGTTCTATGTTATATATTTTCACAAGAACATTAAGAGAAAAAAGAAACTTCACTAAAGAAAATATTTTACAGGTTTGACTGCAGCCACACAGAAAAGTAAGTGTAAGAAATAACATATGTACATGCAGTGACCAAATTAAAATCACTACAAATATGGCAAAGATATAATTAAGTCCCATGCAGAGTAATTGCATTGGCAACGTGTAATGAAGGACACGGTCCAAAAATGGTTTTAGGCAAATCTTCGGTGCGCAGACATGTAGCAATTCAGCCTTGAAATGATGAGACATCATGTTTTGGTAGCTTGTGGAAGGTGGAAAAATGTGGGATACCAGATTTTTTTAAAACGAGAGTTTGCCAGTGGGTGTTTCATCGGTTGGAATCTGTCTCTTCTCCTTCTAGAATGTTTTCACATTCAGGCTCAATCTTGTCATTGTTTAACACTGAATATGGTGCTCAAGAATCCACAGTCCTCTCCACTGCTGAGAACAGAGTTCCTAGAAGCCAACCCAGGGATGAAATGGCTCCACAACTCAAGACATGACACAAATAGTGAATGGGGAAGGCCGTGATGCCAAAGAGGGCTTGAGAGACTCTTACACGGGCACTCTGACTTCGTATTGCTTTACCTGTAGCAAAATGCTTTTATTTGTGCCAGTCAATATGCAAAATATGTTTCACGAGAGTTTATAAATGTGACAAAGAAAGACCTTTTACGTCTACTTCTACAGAGAAAGAGTTGGCACACGTTTTATTGCAAATTTGGTCCAGAAATATCGCTTCTTCTCACTTACGTATGCAAGCTATATCCACTTACATTTCTTTCTATATTTCCTATTAGCGGTTCCGAGAAAGCCCTTCGAAAGCCTTTATGGGTGGTGTCACTCTATGAAGCTGCCAAGTTTCACTTGATTTTTAAAAAGATCACAAATAGGATCAAGTTTCTACATTTATCCAATCCACATTCTTCTAGCTTCAACTTTTATCTTCTCCCACACAGACACCAAATCCATCATTCTGACTTATTCTTCCCTTTTTTTGACCTCAATGATCTTTAGAAGAAGCGGGGAGAGGTACTCTAAAAGGAGATAACGGAAAACATTTTATTATGTCTAGTTTCAAGATTGGTCCAGACGTTAAAATGCAATTTATAGATATTTAGTTAATTCAAATACGGTGAACTATCACTGACAGATGTCATGCACATTGTTAGGTATCTACGTGTTTTCTTTCTTCCGTTCAGTAAGGCACAGTATATACTCTGTGCCCTTAAGATTACATTTCCAGTCTTATCTCTACCGGTAAATAATTATTTGCTACTGGACAGGTCACTCAAAATGTCTCGATATAAATTTCTTCATATGGGGATGCAATACATTAGAGAAAATACAGTTTCTAATATTCAAATTATATGATCCTACTTGGACATAATATGTTGATACTTACTATAATACTGTTATTCAGAGATTAGTATCATTTTATTATGTAATTTTGTGTTAATAGCAATGTCATTTACTTTTTATACATTATGTATTTTGAAATATAGTTCATTCTACTTTTTACTTAATATTTATAAATATGCCTAGGGACTGGAAATGAAATTAATCTAAACAAATTACCAGGAGACACAGTATTAGCATTTTTCCATATTGAAATATTATGCGGGTTTTAACCCCCACATTCACCTGACTGGAAAATATAACAGGACTGCAGATTTAGGGCGGAAATGTCACTCCTTGTTTCTCTAGGACCCATTTCAGACACACTAATTGATAACATTTTTCCTTATTAGCCCAGACTCTGCCTTGAACTTTTCTCAGTCTGGCCCTGCTGACAGCTGTCAACACTCTTCAATCAGAAGTGGACCATTATTTGAAACATTTTCCCTTCCCCTGAAATGTGTGACCATTACAGATAATTTGGCATCTAGAAGAGTATAAACAAAGCCATAATATTTCATAATTCACACATACCTACTGCATTTCATTATTGTATTTGTATAGTAAGAGGCTCAAATAAAAGTGTATTCATGTCTGTTTTATTATGATTTAGGACTATGAAATAAGATAGTTTAACTTTTAACTTTAAATTTAGTTGTAAAACACTTCAGTCATATACTTTATCTGAAAAACATATAAGATAGAAATTTAATGAGTGTTATTATTTGACATATTTACTTGAGATTATTTAGAGGGAGAAAAACGTGACAGAGATTTCTCAATTTCTTTAAACCCGTTTCTTTTCCTACTGTCATGGTATAAATACCATAATAAATCTTGCATATCATTTTTCTTTTCCTAGACTTTACAAAATCCGTGTATGACAATAGTCTTTTAGGGCATCATCGTATAATTTTGAAACACTTTATAATTGGTATCATATAATACCCTGATTAGAACTTTTTTTTTTTTTCACATATCCTTTTTCCAAATTAATCCAATTTGTATTTGCCTCATAGTGGACAAATTTGAAGGTTTCTCTATGTATAAAGCAGTAAAAAAAATAGCTGTTAGTTTATACATTCAACTATTTTTTAATGTTTATTTTTGAGACAGAGACAGACCATGAGCAGGGGAGGGGCAGAGAGCGAGGGAGACACAGAATCTGAAGCAGGCTCCGGGCTCCGAGCTGTCAGCACAGAGCCTGACAGGGGGCTCAAACTCACAAACACAGTCACCCCTAAACTAATTTTTAAATATAATAGATTTGGCCAAACTATTCCTCAAAATGATTGCCCAAATTTTCAGTTTCATCAGCATTGTATTGGAGTCTGTTCTTCATGCATTTTCATCAATATCTGATATTAAACTGTTTAATGATTTTTGTCCACCATATGGATTTAAGAAGTACAGAATAAATTATTATTGTTGTTTTAGTATACAAATTTTAAATACAAGTGAAGAATAAAATAATAGCTATGCCAATGCTCATGACCCAATTTCAAGAATTAATTATCAAGACTGTGCTTGGTTTTACCTGCTCCTAAATGCTCCTACTCTTTCTGAAATGCTTTAAAAAAAATTCTAGATGTCATGTTATATCCAACACCAACATACTTCAGTATACATGACATGACCAAAAATAGGGTATGTTTTTATATAACCACAAAGAAACTTCTGCAACTAATGAAATTCACAATAGTTTCTCTTTTATCATTTAAAGATATTGAATTATCATGAAATATTTTCACAGATTGATAAAAAAATGTAACTATAAAAATAAGTTTGTACAAAAGAAACAGCAAATGAAGCCTAAAGCCTAAAGCCAGCAGAAGAAGTGAAATAATAAAGACGAAAACAGGAATAAATGATATAGAAACAATACTGTAGAACAGATCAATAAAACTAGGAGTTAGTTCTTTAAGAGAATTAGTAAAATTGATACACCCCTAGACAGGCTTATCAAAAATAAAAGAGAAAGGGCTCAAGTAAATAAAATCATGAATGAGAGAGGAGAGATCGCAACAAACACAACATAAATACAATTATAAGAGAATTGTATGAGAAATTAGGTGCTAACAATTGAACATTCTGGAAGAAATGGATAAATTCCTAGAAACATATAAATGACCAAAACTGAAACAGGAAGAAATAAAAAATTTGAACAGAACAATAACCAGCAAAGAAATGAAATCAGTAATCAAAAATCTCCCACCAAACAAAAGTCCAAGACCAGAGGGCTTCCAAGAGGACTTCTATCAAACATTTAACAAATTAATACCTATTCTTCTCAAACTGTTCCAAAAAATTAAAATGGAAAGAAAACTTTCACAGTCATTCTATGGGGCTAGATTCCCTTGATTCCCAAACCAGACAAAGACCCCAAGAAAAAGGAGAATTACAGTCCAATATCCCTGATGCACATGGATGCAAAAATTCTCAACAAGATACTAGGAAACTGTACCCAACAGTACATTTAAAGAATTATTTGCCATGATCAAGTGGGATTTATTCCTAGGCTGTAAGCGTGGTTCAATATTCACAAATCAATCAGCACGATACACCACATTAATAAAAGAAAGGGTAAGAGCCATCCGATATCAATAGATGCAGAAAAAGCATTTGACAAGGTACAGCATTCATTTTTAATAAAAACACTCAATAGAGGAGGGATAGAGGGAATATACCTCAACAACATAAAGGCCATGTGCAAAAGACCCTGTATGCATTAAGACCCACAGCCAATAGCATCATCAGTAGGGAAAATTGCGAGCTTTCCCACTAAAGTCAGGAGTAAGACAGGGATGTCCACTTCCACCAATGTTATTTAACGTAGTACTGTCAGCAGACAACATAAAGAAATCAAAGGCATCCAAATTGATGAGAAAGACGTCAAACTTTCACTATTCAAGACAACATGTTACTCTATATAGAAAATCCAAAAGACTCAACCAAAAAAAATTGCTAGAATTGATACAAGAATTCAATAAAGTCGCAGGATACAAAATCAGCATTCAGAAATCTGTTGCATCTCTATACACAATAATGAAGCAGCAGAAAGAGAAATCAAGGAATCAATTCCATTTACAATTGCACCAAAAAACCATAAGATACCTAGGAATAACCTAACCAAAGAAGTAAAAGATCTGTACTCCGAAAACTGCAGAACACTTGTAAAAGAAATTGAAGAAGACATAAAGAAATGGAAAAACATTCTATGTTCGTAGATTAGAAGAAAAAATGTCGTTAAAATGTCTATACCACCCAAAGCAATCTACACATTTGTTGCAATTCCTGTCAATATAACACGAGCATTTTTCACAGAGATAGAAGGAATAATCCTAAAATTTGTATGGGACAACAGAAGACCCCAAACAGCTAAAGAAATATTGAAAAAGAAAGCAAAGCTGGAGGCGTCATGATTCTGGACTTCAAGTTACAGTACAAAACTGTGGTCATCAAGACAGTATGGCACTGGCACGAACACAGACACATAGATCAATGGAACGGAATAGAAAACCCAGAAATGGGTCCACAACTCTATGGCCAACTAATCTTTGACGAAGCAGGAAAGAATATCCAATGGAAAAAAAGACAGTCTCTTCAACAAATGGTGTTGGGAAAACTGAACAGCAACATGCAGAAGAATGAAAATGGATCACTTTATTACACCATACACAACAATAAATTAAAAATGAATGAAAGACCTAAATGTGAGACAGGAAATCATCAAAATCCTAGAGTAGAACATAGGCAGCAATATCTTTGACCCTGGCCACAGCAACTTCTAACTAGACACGTCTCCATAGGTAAGGGAAACAAAAGCAAAAATGAACTGTTGGAACTTCATCAAGATAAAAACTTCTGCACAGCAAAGGAAACAATCAACAACACTCAAAGGCAACTTATGGAACGGGAGAAGATATTTGCAAACAACATATCTAAAAAGGGTTAATATCCAAAATGTATAAAAACGTGATACAACTCAATACCCAATAAACAAATAATCCGGTAAAGACATGGGCAGAGGACATGAATAGACATTTTCCCAAAGAAGACATCTAGATAACTAACACACGTGAAAAGATGCTCAACATTGCTCATCATCAGGGAAATACATCAAAACCACGGTGAGATACCACCTCACACAAGTCAGAATGGCTAGAATTAACAACACAGGAAACAACAGGTGTTGGTGAGGATGTGGAGAAAGGGGAACCCTCTTACGCTGTGGATGGGAATGCAAACTGGTGCAGCTACCCTGGAAAACAGAATGGAGGTTTCTCAAAAGGTTAAAAGAACTCTGCTACGAGCCAGCCATTGCACTACTAGGTATTTATCCAAAAGATACAAAAATACAGATTCAAAAGGGCACATGCACCCCAATGTTTATAGAAACATTATCAACAATAGCCAAATTATGGCAAGAGCCTGAAGGTCTATCCACTGATGAATGGATAAAGAAGAAGTGGTATATATATACAATGGAGTGTTACCATGCCATCAAAAAGAATGAAATCTTGCCATTTGAAATGGCATGGACAGAGGTAGAGTGTATTATGCTAAGTGAAGTCAGTCACTCATAAAAAGACAAAATACCATATGATTTCACTCATATTTATGATTTAAGAAACCAAATAGATGAACATAGGAAAAAAAAAAAAAAGAGAGAGAGGGAGGCAAACCATAAGAGACTTTTAAATACAGAGAACAAACTGAGGATAGCTGAAGGAGAGGTAGGCAGAGGGAGGGGCTAAATGGTTAATGGGTATTAAGGAGGGTGCTTGGGATGAGAACTGGTATAACATGTCAGTGATGAATCACTAAATTCTCCTGAAACTAATATTACACTATATGTTAACTAAAATTAAAACAAAACCCTGAAATATTAAAAAAATAGGTTTGTGCAAATCAGGTTCTAGATAATGTCCTTTTTTATACTTATTCTTGTGTGTTTTAAATATCTTTGAATCTAGTACAGCATGTTTCCTAAAACCCCTCACTTTTTTTTCCTAGATGAATGAAAATATAATAACATAAAGTTGACATAAATGTATTTACCCAACACTATAATTATAACTTCACATCACTGTTAGTGATACTTTTCCAAATTTATACAAAATAGCATCCTCATTAGGAAACTGAGCTTGTTCTGACTGCTTTCATTATTTATTGGGTATCAAAAATATAGATTCACAATTTCTAAACAATAGACATTATTTGGATTTCAAATATTCAACATTAGGATGAAATCCATCTTTAGTTTTCACATCAGTTGAATTTCATGACCTTCATTAAGTAAATATATAACGAAGAATGCATCTGCTTGAAGGAGAGGCACCACAGAATGCCCATTTATGACAATGTGTTCTGTCTTAATTAGGTGTTTTTTAACAACTCTTCTAACAAGAGCCAAAGCCCTAAAATATCTCTCAAGGGTTGTTCAAAAATATGTGGAGAAGATTCAAAGTGAAATCATACAGGAAACTCGTAACAGAAATAGGGACTCTGAATTTTCTGTTGATTGTATAGTGTTAAACTCTTTGTAGGTTTGACAAAATTATTTTTCTTCATGAGTCCCAAAGAAACAAATCCAATTTGGTTATATCGAGGTGCTGTGTCAATGCGGTAAGTGCAAAGATATTCCATTTCCTATAAGGGTGAGAATTACCAGTCATTTCAAAGAGAATTGCATGATCAGTATCCATTAAATGGAAAGTTTTACCTGTAAAATTCAATAGTTTAGAGTTTCTCTTTTAATATTTAAATAATAGAAGATATCTTTCTTTTTTTATTATTTTGAGAGAAAGAGAGACAGCTCAAGGAGGACAGGAGCAGAGAGAGAGGAAGACCGAGAATCCCAAACAGGCTCCACTCTGCTAGTGCAGAACCCGACATGGGACTCGATCCCATGAACCTGAGAACATGACCTGAGCTGAAACCAAGAGTCAGATGCTCAACCAACTAGATGCCCCTAGAAGATATCTTTTTTCTCCATCTTCTATATCATAAATAATCAGACATTTGTACTCAGGCACAATATTTTTGTATTTATTTTCTAAAAATAGCATCGTCTCTTTGTTAAGATGAAAACCATTTCATACCCTTCATAATATAAAATGGTAAATATCTTGCACGGGTTTTCTATTCACAGAGTGTTTTATAACTTCAGCATAACTGATTATGAAATCCTCCAGGTTTCAAGATGAGTTGTCATTTTGTCTAGTTAATACTAGATAAAATGCTATAACTTGGGAAATTGGGTAAGAAAATTTATTGCTACTGAAAAAGGGGAGTAGAAGATTACATTTTCCCCCTGCCTTGACTTGTTTTAATGGGGTAGTTTGAGTTTTACGGAGATAGAATTTTTAAATTAAAGAAAAAAAATCTAATTTCAGTATCAACTGTCAATCAAGGAGATTGCCAGATCAACTTTTCAACCTTCAGGCAGATTTATGACTACAGCTTAAAATGGACAGTGCTTGGGCAGAAGTTTCTAATTATGCCATTCAAATTATTGCTGAGCTGCAAAATATAACAAGCGTAATTGGATGATAAATTAAATGTATATTGTTGTTCCTACTTTTATGGATGCAAAAGTTCTATCCTTTCTTTAGCAATTATGTGAGCAAATGTTATTTTAAATGTAAAATTTTGTTGTGTTTCTTGTTCTTTCAGAATATGTAAGATACCTAATGCGTAAAAAGATTCTAAAGGAACACACAATTTTTGTTTGCAGCTACTGTTTCCTCCGAAGAATACCAGTTGGAATCAAATGAGCAGAATGGATTATTGCTTATTGCTGCCTTTTACGTTGGGAATTTCTCTCCTATGGCCTTGCTTTATGGCAACAGAAATCTCTCAAACAGAGGAAGTTAAGCACCCAGTGGATTCTCATTTGAGAGTGAAGCGTGGTTGGATGTGGAACCAGTTTTTTGTACCAGAGGAAATGAATAAGACTAATTATCACATTGGCCAGGTACTGATTTTATCAGAGTGTTACAGGAAATACTATTATGTAAATCTAAATGGATGGGTTGAGGAAGTTTTAAGGCATTTGATGCGTCGTACATTTTCTCAGTGGAACCCTTAGGAAGCTTTAGCCATCGACCTAATTAATTGTTTCTGATTTTCAAGCACCTAAAATACCTGGAAAACTTAAGGAGGAAGGAAACCTCTGATTTTCGAATTTCACTTTTGTCTCCCATATGAAAATAGAGCCCTCATTTATCAACATCTGGAAATGTGATGGTGTTATTTTTGGTAATGGATCAAAGCAACCACACTGAGAATAATAATGTTTACCAACAGTATTTAGCCTGAGTTTCTACTATGCTCAGTAGGTGTTGATTTACCCATCATTAATTTTTCATGAAGCAGATTAATACCAAGCCCTTTTACAGTTAAGTAGCTTCAAGAGCATACACACTTCATTTGATTATGAAGTATAAAGAATAATTATTTTTTACTTTCTTGTAGGATATATGTATATATCTTTAAGATATATATATATTTAAATTTCCTAATGAGATAGAATGTTCCCTATTTATGTTTTTGGTTTTTATTATCATTCAATATTCTTTAAACAGAGGTAATTACAATACCGTGTCCTTTTTCTAAGGATCTTTCTCTAGATGAATGAACTGAAATAAGTTTAACCACTAATTAACTGGCACTAAAATTTAATTGGGCCCAAAGGGTGAAGCACTCAAAATTCATGAACTCCCTTTCCCTGGCCCTTTCAGGAAAGCTTCAGCGTTAGCACGATGTCCAGATTCCAGAGGAGTTCGTCTATCACCTCTGGTGAATGTGTATGTGTATACTCTACCAAAGGCTTAGGTTGGGATCTTATGCAAACAGATTTCAAACGTTTGTGCATGTATGTGTTCCTGCTGTGAGTCAGATTTCTCATCTCTTTATTCTCTAAGATGACTCCAGGTAAATCACAGGCAGGATGGCACAAATGAGGTCCATAGTTAAGTGTCTGCTGGTTAACTGAGTCTCTAGTCGCATTTGCGGTGGAGCCCACGGAGTACCATATGCTCTGCCATCAGTGAGTGGGGTGACAGACTCACACAGACGGGGAACTTTTAGTGAATGAGACTCTGCAGGGAAGTGCCTCAGTACAGTCAGAGCAGAGACTACCTCCCTGGCTAACTGTCACATTTTCTAGTTTGTGTTTTTGTGCTCCCGGTGCTCCCGGCACATCTCCTGTTCCGTTCACGTGGTGGTTGGTTTTGCCTATTTGTTCATTCTATAAAAATACTTGTGAAAATATTCTAACGGATGTTTTGCCTTGAAACACTGTCATTCGACTTAAATAACACACAGGTAACTGCTTTAAAAGAGAGTAATAATGAATACCTAGGTGTTGTCATTAAAGAGCTGGTGAAAATAAAATGTAGCTGATGTGTCCAAGATGACTTTCTTTTTGCGCTATTTGTTAACAGAGATTAGGTTTGGAAAGCACAATTAAGTAAAAATGTAAAGGCATACTGATTTGCCAAATCAATGGTAATTGTCTGATTGAAAAAAGTAGTTTTGAATAGAAATATAGAAAATATCATGACACTGGAGGGGCGCCTGGGTGGCTCAGTTGGTTGAGCGTCCCACTTTGGCTCAAGTCATGATCTCCCACTTTGCGGGTTCAAGCCCCAAGTCAGGCTCTGTGCTGACAGCTCGGAGCCTGGAGCTACTTCAGATTCTGTGTCTCCCTCTCTCTCTGCTCCTCCCCTGCTCACGCTCTGTCTCTCTGTATAAAAAATAAATAAAAACATTTAAAAAATTAAAAAGAAAGAAAATATCATGACACTAGAATTCATGAAATTGAAATGTCTTTAACTTACGAATTTTGTGACCTTAAAAGGCAGATACTTAATATATATTCATGTATATTTAAGTAAATATATATATACATATTTTTTTTATTTTTATTTTTTTTACTTCAAATGGGTCCATGAAAGGACCAAACTCACTGATCTATGAAAATTATACTGTGCAGATACTTGGAATACATTTACTCATTACTAAATTTGACTTATCATCATCCTAATATTGAATCAAATTTTCAAATTATATTAAAATGATACCTGAAAAACATAGGACATACGTAACTTTCCTTTGATATAATTATTGGAAAGGACACTTGTTTCCCTTAATCTCTTATCAGTAAGGCATGGAGACTTCCTTTTTATCTTATGAGTAGTGAAGAACCATCACATTAAAAGAGCTATAGATCTTTTATTATAGCATTATTATTACTATTCCCAATCTGTTTCTCTCATTGAATAGCCGTGTTATTCAACACATTATTAAAATTAATTGTTGTAGCTACCTTCAGGTATTCCACACAATCACATAGAAAAATATTAATTAGTCCACTGTACCTTGAACTATCAGAAAAGTTATGAATTTGTTTAAGATTGTGTTTCTTGGTTAGCTTTGTAAATTTTCAGGAAGCTCTTACTGTAAAGAAGGGCTTATTTGTAAATGATGAATCAAGAAAACCAGGGATTCACAATAATTTCAGGATGATGGCATACTTCTCTTTATGTAAAGGTAATTTAGATATGAACAAGCAACCAGTGTTGCCTATATCATAATAATCCTTGTTTTTATATAGCAAATTCAGAAGTCCATTAACATTATGAACGAACAAATTCACTTTGCTTTTAAACATAAAAATAATTAGGATCCAGGAAGAAAAGACATATTTGACAATTGAATAGAACATGTTGGGAAGAAAGAGTTAGATCTAATTTGGCAAAACTCAAGCCATAAAAGACCATTTTACCTAGTGGTTTGCAGGAGAGGCTCTTGGGGTCAGACAGACCTGTTGTCTAAATCATAAACTTATACAAAACCATGACCTAAATCATAAACTTATACAAAACCATGACTCTGTGAACGTTTAAACATTTTTCAGTCTCTCTTTCTCTGTAGAAATGATTATGTCAATAGTTTTTATCTTGTGATACTATGAGGATAAATTGGGAAATCATATAGAAAACGATTTGTACATTTTATAGCATGTTGTAAATGCCAAAATGGATGGCTCAGCTATCGTTACCTTCCCAACATGCTCCCTTATTTTCTTGGTAATATTTTCGTATTTCCTACATGTTTTTAACCTAGAGATAGAATACCACTGTTTATCTAGACTATTATCTGCCTATCAGTCTCTAGGTCCCAATCTAACGCAAGTATTTGAGAGCATGGTTTTAGTGACTCAGAATGTAATCATAGAGTAAACATGAGCCACCAACTTTGGTGTGCATCATTTATGAAAGGCACTTTGTTTTTCAATTATTAGTTTCTAATTAGAATAATCTATTTAGAGTAATAAGATTTGTACAGTTACTTATACTGAAATATCAGACTCCTCTGCTTGATGACACAATTTAATCTTAAAATTAATATTTCACCTGATTTAATATCCCATGGGAATTGCATGGGGTTATTAACATGGGGGAAAATGAACAGACAGGAAAATAAAATCATTAAAATTAATTTGTCCATTTAAATATGTCTGGAAACTAAATTATCCCTCTTTGCACTTGCAGCTAAGATCTGATTTAGACAATGGAAACAACTCTTTCCAGTACAAGCTTTTGGGAGCTGGAGCTGGAAGTATTTTTGTCATTGATGAGAGAACAGGTGACATTTTTGCCGTCCAGAAGCTTGATAGAGAGGAACGATCCCTCTACACTCTAAGAGCCCAGGTAATAGACAGCACTACTGGAAGGGCTGTGGAACCTGAGTCTGAGTTTGTCATCAGAGTTTCGGATATCAATGACAATGAACCAAAATTCCTAGATGAACCTTATGAGGCCATTGTACCAGAGATGTCTCCAGAAGGTATTGCATATTAATTTACATCAAAGATATATTAACAATTACAACAGATTGAAATTTTTGAGCTAATGTTTTGGAAGCGAATTAGTTAAAGTTCCACACTTGTACTTCCTTCTACAAACATGTTAAGTCAAATAATTTTAAAAATTAGACTATCATTTAAATTTTGTAAACAATGGTACTGTATTTTAATACATTAGTTGTCTTGTTAAAATATCTCAGTCTTCAAGGCAATAGAAGAAAAGGGTTAAATATGTGGTTTTTAGTGATTTATAAAATTCTTTAGCTTATTCACTTACTAGTTTCTCCATTACAAGAAGGTATTTTCCAAAACAAGATATAATTTTGTCTCTGAAAAAAGTATGCATGGCCATCTGGAAAGATATGCACGTATAAATCATAGAATCCAATTTATAAGACAAAAGTACTATATGCTTCAAAGTCATGGAACATAAAGACTAAAAACAAAAAAAGGGGTCGAACGCCTCTGTGCAACTGTATTTATTTTCAAAGTTCCTTTCATACCTACTGTTATTTTTATAAATATCTTCAATATAATGCCTGTAGAAGCAAGTGGTTTCCATAAGATATAAGAACTGACTGCACTGAAAATCAGAAATGTCTTTCTAATAGAGGGGAATTATGGTGTGGCTGTGCAAAGTTTGTCCACTCATTCATTCATTCAGAAAATGTTGGCAGCACAATATATAGTAAAATTAAGTTCATAAAATTTTCTTAAGCGTGATAAATTCTATTCAGTAATGGTCATTTTAAGTTATACTAACATGCTTTAAAACTGCTTTACCTAACCACCTGATTGATTAGCCAACAATTCCAAAAGTGTATATTCTACTGTATATTTTCCTGATTCTTTGTTTTTTAACAGTCCGGGAAGCAATTTAAAGACTTCTTTCTACGTGCATTCAGAACATAGGTCTTTACAACATAAACAAATTTAGCTGTGAATATGTATCAAGACCGATTATTATTAGACGTAAACGACACATGAATATTGAGTTTGGTAGCCAGGCAGTGAAACATTTCATTTCTCCCCTCCCCCTCCTCCTCCTCCCCCCCCCCCCCTCCTCCTCCTTTTTTTTTAAACAGCATACATTATGGACCTAACATTTACTAGCAAATTTTGTGAAATATAATTTTGGAAGTAATTGCTAGTATGAAACCTATATCTTAGTTCTAACACAGCGAACAATAACTATTTTAAATAAGGTGACCCTTGATGCTTTCCATTATGAAAGTGTTAATTATGAGTGAAATATGATGATGATTAATTGACTGGAGAAGGTGGGACTTTTAGGAAATGATATTTGAAGTGGATTACAAAGAATACAGTCATGCCATATTCTAGAAAAAGATTCACATTGCGGTAGGATAAGAATTGCCTATATCAATATGGGAGTGATTGATAGAGCGAGTCTGTAAGCATGACGATGGGTGAGATCCCCTTGGCAGAGAACGTAGGTAGAGAAGAGAAAAGCATACTAGGTGAGCAGATTAAAAAGGGGGTTGACTGGGAAATTAGAATGAATGAGATTGGTCAGTGATAGAGGACAAAGAAAGACATGAAAAGAGGAGTTACAAAGGAAGAGATCCTCCAACTCTGTTAAATAAAATCAAAGTGTACTGACTGTAGTGACTTTTGATTTGGCAAGTAAGAGGCTCCTAGTGATTTTGGTTGAACTGATGCAGCTGCAATATTCTGAAGATTATTCTATTGCGTGAATGAGTGGAGAAGAGGAAGTTACAGCGAATTTAGCCAACTTTAAAAGATGTTATGCCACAGGGAAAAAATAGAGATGTAAGGCACTAGGTAGAAGGAGATAAAGGTAAAGAGGATTTTGTTGTTGTTACTTATCATTATTTAATCATTTATTAAGATGGGAAATTTAATATCACAGTGATATACTATAGGGAATGATCCAAAGAAGAGTATTTTTGAAGAAAAATAAGGGGGCTTTAACTGCTGGGAACCTATTCTCTTTTTTTTTCATGTTTATTTTTTTTATTTTGAGAGAGAGAGAGAGCATGAGGGTGAGGGGCAGAAAGAGAGTGAGAGAGAGAATCCACCTGTGCTGTCAGCACAATGTCTGATGCAGGGCTCTATCCCATGAACCATGAGATTGTGACCTGAGCCAAAATCAAGAGTCAGATGCTTACTGGACTGAGCTACTCAGGAGCTCCTGGGAAACTATTCTTGGGAAAGGAAAGACCCATGGAATCCAGGGCAATAATAGAGGAGACAGATTGCAATAGGTTAACACTTTGGT
This sequence comes from Panthera pardus, assembly GCF_024362965.1. NCBI lineage: Eukaryota > Metazoa > Chordata > Mammalia > Carnivora > Felidae > Panthera > Panthera pardus. Next base: position 77,917,839 of record NW_026526710.1, on the reverse strand, counting down.
TGATATCAAACCAGTTCATAAGTGATTTTTTCTATCCATTAAGTATGAGACAAAGGCAGTAATTGAGAGCAAAGGATTGCAGTGTGTACATACAGTATTTGCATCATGACATCAAGTGTCGCCACGAGGCTGGTTGATTCAACAGAGATCACAAAACTTTGGTTTGTTCTATATGGTATTTGGCTAGTGCATATCTCTTTGCTTTGAAATTCAAGGTTAATGTGCATATTAACTTAGTTCATCTGTGTAATTCAGTATATCCTGTGAGAGTGCCAGTCAGGGTTCAGACCCGGTATGGAATCATACTAAAATCAATGAGCACTTTTTATTCCTTTCTGTGGGAGGAAGGGACAAAGAGAACAATAGTCAACTGTTGTCAGAAATGTCACCTACTATGGAGAGAGAGGAATATCCCCACTGTTGTGTCAACTGTTGTGTAGATGGTTTCCCTCTGAAGCATTCCTGTAATTCTTAACTTTGCCTTGAAGAAACCACTTAGAAGTATATGCGATTTTTTTCTGTTTTTCTCAATCTCAATGCTTAAATAATGAATAATATGAATGATTTTACCTGAACCTATACTTAGTTCTTCATGTTCGTTCCATATCATTGCCATTTTATAGGTTCTTGAGTTTTGATCTTGCTTCCAAATTCCCTACTCACCTATTTCATTCTTTACAAAGCAACAGGTGCAAACATTTTATTATCTGTTGTCTTAACTATTTAGTATTGTATTATAGTCATTTACCAATTATTATATTTGAATCTGTACTTTGAATTTATTTGGTGAAGCACTGAAAGGAATCCACATTTGAGCATTGTCATCATAAGGGAGAACCAAGAAAACTACAAACTACTTGTTGCTTATTAAACACATAAATAAACATATTTATTCACAAGTAACAGTGGACTTTTACTGATTACATTTCTATTGGAAATGCAATTACTCTCAAAACTAGAACTACCAAGTAGAATTGAGAAAAAAAAACATGGTTTTTCTACTTGTCCGTCTGGAATTATAAAATTATTATCTTTCTTCCACACAAAAAATACAAGATCTAATAGGCTAAGAGTCCCACAATACCTTAAGTTTAGGGTGATTGAGTAAAAGAATGAGTACATGGATAGGTGAAAATCCTACAGAAGTGAATAGATGAGGTTTGGAAGATGAACAGAGGATATTGGTAGATATAAAATCCAAGGAGACTCTGTGGGTGTCAGTTGAGGCACACAACGATCAAAAGTGCTGCAGATAGCCTTCGGATAGTGATGACTCCATTTTGAAATTTCTTAGTGCAGAATTCCTAGAAACATACAACCTACCAAGACAGAATCATAAGAAATAGAAAATCAGGGGCACCTGGGTGGCTCCAGGTTAAGCATCAAGTTCTTGATTTTGGCTCAGGTCATGATCTGATGATTGTGGGATCAAACCCCATGTTGGGCTCTGCACTAGGTGTGGAGCCTACTTAAGATTCTCTCTCTCTCTCTCTCTCTCTCTCTCTCTCTCTGCCCCTACCCTACTCATTCCCACTCTCTTGCTAAAGGAAAAAAAAAAAACAAGAAAAAAAAATCAGAGCAGATTATTAGTAAGACTGGATCAGTAGCTAAAAACATTCCAACAAACATAAGTCCACCATAAGTTGGCTTCACTGGTAAGTTCTACCAAACATTTTAAGCAATAATTGATACCAATCCTTTTCAAACTCTTCCAAAAACTTGAAGAGGAGGGAACACTCCCAAACTCATTTTACAAGGGTGGCATTGCTGTGAGACCAAAACCAGGTAAGGGCACCACAGGAAAACTACCTGTCAGTATCTCAGGTGAACATTGATGCAAAAATTGTCAACAAAATTCTAGCCAGCCCAATTCAACAACACATTAAAAAGATGATATGAAGATGATATAAAGATGAAGTGGGATTTATCTCTGGGACGCAAGGATGGTTCAACAACAGCAAATCAAATATGATATACCAGCTTAGTAGAATAAAGTATAAAGATCATATAATCCTCTCAACAGATGCCAAAAAAACACTTGACAAAATTCAACATTTTTTCAGGATGAGAAAGGCTCTCAGTAAATCAGTTACAAAAAGGACATACCTGAGCATAATAAAAGCCACATATGACAAAACCCCAGTGAAAATCATACTCAATATTGAAACACTGAAATATTTTCCTCTAGATCATGAAAAAGACAAAGATGCCCACCCTACTTTTTTTGACATAGTATTGGAAGTCCTGGCCAGAGCAATACTCTCTACCTAAGTATACTCAGTGGGGAAAAACAATGGTCATTTCAACAAATAGTGTTAGTGTTGGGAAAACTGGATATTCACATGCAAAAGAATGAAATTGGACCCTTATACTACTCATAAAAATGAACTTAAGGACTGGGGCGCCTGGGTGGCGCAGTCGGTTAAGCGTCCGACTTCAGCCAGGTCACGATCTCGAGGTCAGTGAGTTCGAGCCCCGCGTCAGGCTCTGGGCTGATGGCTCGGAGCCTGGAGCCTGTTTCCGATTCTGTGTCTCCCTCTCTCTCTGCCCCTCCCCCGTTCATGCTCTGTCTCTCTCTGTCCCAAAAATAATTAAAGAACGTTGAAAAAAAATTAAAAAAAAAAATGAACTTAAGGACTAAAGATTGGACATGAAAGCATAAGAAAAAATGTTGACATTGGTCTTGGAAATGATTTTCTGGATTAGATACCAAAAATAGAAGCAATAAAAGGAAAAATAAGCAAATTGGACTGCATCAAACAAAAAAGGCTTCTGCACAAAGAAACAATCATCAAACTAAAGAGGATACTTCCAGAATGGCAGAAAATATTTCTACACCCTCTATCAGTTAAGAGGTTAATATCCAAAATATAGAAGGACCCCATACAACTCAATAGCAATCCCCCAAAATAATCCAATTAAAAATGAGCAGAAGGTATGGATAGACATTTCTCCAAAGAACAATACATATGGCCAACAGGTACATGAAAAGATGCTCAATATCACTAATCAGTTCAGGGAAATGCAAATCAAAACCACAAGAAGATATTACCTCACACCTGCTAGAATGGCTATGGTCAAAAGGACAAATAAGTGTTGGAAAGAATGAAGAGAGAAAAGAGAAACTGAGCGCTGTTAGTGAGAATGGTAATTGGTGCAACCGCTATGGAAAAGAGTATGGAGGTTTATAAAAATTAAACATAAAACTATCATATAATCCAGCCAACTCACTTCTGGGTATGTATCATAGGAAATGGAATCACTGTCTCAAAGAGATATCTACACCTCCCTGTGCATTCCAGCATTATTTACAATAGACAAGACATGGAAACAACTTAAGTAAGTGTTCATCATGGATGAATAGATAAGGAAGATATGGTATATACACACACACACACATATATATATATAAAGAGAGAGGGATAGATATATATACACACAATGGTATATTATTCAATCATAAAAAACATGAAATATTGCAATTGGTGACAACATGGATGGACCTTGAGGGCATTAAGCTAAGTGAAATAAGCAAAAGAGAGAAAGACAAATACTATATAATTTCACTTATATGTACACTTTTTAAAAAAATTTCAATTTGTACAAACAGAGTAGAGTGATGATTGCTGGGACTAGGACTTGGGAAAATGAGGAAGCATTGGTCAAACTGTAACATTACAGTATTACATATTGGAAGGTTACCAAGACATTAGGTCTTAACTATTCTCACCGCAAGAAAGTAAAATTGGAATTATGGAGGTATTAACTCACTTTATTGTGATAATCATTCCTCAATATATTTGTGTATATCAATCATCACATTGTATGCCATAATGACACAATGTTGTATGTCAATTATATCTCAATAAAGCTTGTAGAAAAAGAAATTCACTTTAGTAACATTTACCATCAAAATGACATAAGTATGTTACCCACTATCAAAAAAAGTGGTTGAATTCAATTTAGATAATTTTACTCCTTGACCTCATAAATTATAATAATAAATTTCAACACGTAGCAGAGAATTCTCAGAAACACAAACACCCTGATTTCTTAAAATATATCTAATTTGAAAATTAAACTGTATGAAATTTATATCTTTGGACATGTGAGTTTGAATGTGATTGATATTGGGATGGATTGCTCTTTGTATGCTCTCTGAACATATTGTTTGCTTTCTTAAACACAGTTTATTTATTTGACTTAAATTTTCTAACATTATGAAAAGTAGAGGTGTCAAAAATACAACACAAGAATAATAAGAATGACCTAATTTTCAGGTTCTTGTAGACAGGAAAACGAAAAAAAAAATATTTGAAGAGTATTTTTCACATTTAAGGTGACAAGTGGGAAAATATCTGTTTTTTGAGCTTCACTTGGAGGTTCTAGATTGTAAAAGTAATTGCATCTCAAATATAAACACAAGAGGGATGGGCCAATCAGTCCCTGTAAATAAATAATGATCCTCATACTAATAAAATAAGTTCCCAGTGTGAAACAGTGAGCACATCCACGATTAGAACATTATTTCTATCATGAATTTGAATTCTGAACATTATGATTTGACTAAGTTATCTACTGTCTTATCTGTTTTAATGTCACAAAAATCACAGAATCAGAATGTAGGTCAAAATATTATCACTTACTTTGGTCTTCTTTAAGATTGGCCATTATGCAATTCAACATCCTGTCAGTAAATTTGCTTCAGAGTAATCAAAGTGTGCTCGTACTAGAACTGCATGTAAAAATAGCTTTCCTATTAGACAATTTATATCTTCATTCTAAGAAAAGTCTGCTTAATATTTTTACCACTGAACTTGACGCACAAAAATTACACACTAAAATAAATGAGTCATTTTGAAATCTACCAGTTCAAATCTTAGCATTCAAACATATATTTAACTAGGGCACACTGTTTATTGAGTATTCTAGAAAAAATGGAAACTTTGTATATAAAATGTCCTTGTCACAAGTTGCTGTCTTTTCTCCTGCCTACATGATATCTCAATTAGCCTGCATATCAAAATTTATCACTTTTACATTTTTATGGATATCTCCCATAATCTCTATAAAGAAGATAAAGTATTCAGTGTGAAATATGAGATATCATCTAATAAAGTTTTGTTACTAATATTAAACTACACTTTTGAATGACAATCATTCAGTCCTCTGTAATACCTCTGCTTAAGACTGAATTCCACATAAATCAATATTGATGGAGTTATACTATTCTTACATTAGGTTTTACTCTTGATGGGAGAATAAGTCTAACATGTCGAGAAATCATATTCATGCTGTCAATAATGCTTTTGACCTTCAAAAATTTTATATAGACTTGTAAGTTTTAGCACTTATGAATAATTACAAAGTGTCATTTCTATGTAGGTTCTCACATACAATAAATATTTTGTCTTACGTTAATATGCCATTATCTCACCATAATTTTGTAACTTGTGTCACAGCAAATGAAGCATATTGGCAAACTGAAGTATATTTCCAGTTCCCACGGTTTAGACTACTAAACTATGATTTTCCTCTCAAGAATTTAGTACAAGTTTACGTCCTGTGTTACCTATGTAATAGTATGTTTTTGCAATATAGTATTGCTGAGAAAATGGGTAAAGTCAAATATTGTGTTAAATTTTTCATAAAGTCCTTTTGCAAAAAAAATAGCTTTAAAGAGTGAGGATTTTAAACATGCCTGATTTTCTATGGAAACTGCATCTGGCTTAACCCAAGATTTCCCTGGTCACTGAGTGAGCCAGGAGATTAGAGAAGCTGAGCATTGTGTATGAATAGATAATGATGAAGGGCCACATTTCAAAGGTCATGATATGTAAGACTGAGCAAAAGGACATGATATTGAATGGAGGTTCCATCTCCCCTGTAGTGCACAAGAAACGGTGAGAAGAAAAAATTGAAATATAAAGCAGCAGATGAAACTACTAACAAATAAAACTACCTTGGCCAAGTAGACTAAAGTCATGACCCAGACTCTAATAGATTTGAATGACCCATCAGTAGGGTCTGTTGCCCTGTATGCCAGACTGGGGGATCCAGCTAAGGCAGCCAATGCCCCGTACCTTAAAGGTATGGAAGTCAGGGGACATAGCCATTGCCCCAGTTCTCACCTTGAATTAACATGCTGTGCTTCTGAGAACACCAAACCCCGTCATGCCTAAGGAAAGAGTTGTTTACTGGAATTTGCCATGAGATGTCTCACCAGGATGGGTAAATTACTCCACCCCTCTGGTTGAAGGAAACGATTCACTCCTCACTGGGATCCCATTGTCCTGCTGCAAGCCGGACCTATTGAAACAGAATATCCCTGGAATGGAACACACACCATTAAAAGAAAGGGAAAGGTTAGGGTCCTGAGCTGGCATATCCCACCCCCAACTCATCTCCTTATACCTGACGGTGATGCCTCCCCCCTCCGTTGGCCTCAAGGACGTTATGACACATAGAAGCCCCTACTAAATTTACCCAGCAAGCCTTGAATGATAGCCAGAAGAGTCTGCCCTTATTGAATACTAAAATGTCTCTGATGATAAAAGCTTCCCACCCACCGCCCCCCACAGTAAAACAGCCGTGAACACTTACAGCCTCGCAAGGAGGCACCTGTGCCATTATTCAAACAAATGTTAGGTGCTCATGCCTGATGACTCTTGTGAATGTGCCATATTCATTAAATCACATGAAGATATAAGTGTTCTGACCCCAGCTCAGAGGACTTAGTAAATCAATGGTTCAGGTCATGGGATTCTTGGTGGTAAGAGCTGTCACTTATTTGGGAATTATTGTCTTAATCAGTGTTTTTCTTGAATGTGCCTGTATTACCTGCCTTCGGTGTAGCCAGAGATGCCAAATGAGCCACCTCCATGCTAGAGAAGCCCCTTGCTGATGGCTGAGGACACGCTACGGAAGAGGGGAGCGTATAAGATTGCGAGAATCAGTCGTGAGGTTGTGGACAGTTGAGGGAGGTCACTGAGAGGATGTGTCTGCCATTCGACCTGCATGCTGGACATGGGAGATCGGAGGCACCTAAGCCCCTCCCCTGTCCTTGAAATGTGACTTCCACTAGTGTTTTCCTCTCCCAGAAGCTACCCCAGGATTCCAGCTTTGAGATAGAAATGTGGTGTTGTCACTGTCCGAATATTACATAGGACTGAAGCTATATATGACTGACTAAAAGCCTTTATGACTTTCAAGACTTGGTGGGCAGGTCCAAAAAACTACTCGTCTTGAGGACACCCAAAACAAGCCTCAGGAATGAGTTCTCTTGCTCAATACAACTACCACCTGCCAATCTGGAGTGGCATGTGTCATGTTTGGTCTCCTCCTGTCCTCCTTGTTCAGGGGCCGGTTTCAGATTACAGCTAGGAAGATCTGGAGGAGTTGGTGAAACTAACAGTGACCAGATCTCCAATTTTACCCAGGACAACTCTGCTTAATCCTGTTTCGTTGTTGTTGTTGTTGTTGTTGTTGTTGTTGTTGTTGTTGTTGTTTTCCCTGGCATTTTGTCCGGAAAGCACTTGGCCCAGAATGTTTTTTTCTTTTATTATTGTTAGTAGGTGCATCATAATAAGCCAGAGTGAATTTGGGAGACATTGACTTTGTGCTTGTACCTCTTAACATGGGGTGTGACAAGTAGTGTCCGAGGCATATGGCTAGTGAGTAAAGTGTCTCCTTTTAAGACATGATTAAATCTGAAAGGTGGCTAGTGATAACCCGGGACACTGTTCATAAAAACACAATTAAGCCAAGAAGCTGATTAAATAATGCAAATACATGTGAAGAATATCTATCTGGTGATATATTTAATGTGAAAATAATCTGTATAAAGCATTTTTCATTAATGTACATATATATATATATATATCAGTTGTCCTTTAGAAATAACTTTATTATGGGGCGCCTGGGTGGCTTGGTCGGTTAAGCGTCCGACTTCGGCTCAGGTCATGATCTCACGGTCCGTGAGTTCGAGCCCCGCGTTGGGCTCTGTGCTGACAGCTCAGAGCCTGGGGCCTGTTTCAGATTCTGTGTCTCCCTCTCTCTCTGCCCCTCCCCTGTTCATGCTCTGTCTCTCTCTGTCTCAAAAATAAATAAATGTTCAAAAAAAAATTAAAAAAAAAAAAAGAAATAACTTTATTACTAGGATATACTTTAAAGAAACTTTAATTAAATTTTTGTAATGTTTCTGTGTTTTCCAGAGGAAGAGAGACAGAGAACAAGTAGGGGCGGGGCAGAGAGAGAGAGGTAGCCACAGAATCTGAAGTAGGCTCCAGGCTCTGAGCTGTCAGCACAGAGACCGATGCAGGGCACAAACCCACGAACTTCAAGATCATGACTTGAGCCGAAGTCGGAATTAACCGACTGAGCCACTCAGGTGCCCCGAGAAACTTTAATTTTTGATCCATTAGTGTAGTTAAACTGACTTTGTCAGGTTTTAGTGAGAGCACAGTAAAATGTTGATGAAAGGAATGGAGACGCTAAACAGGTTGGTTCATACGTAGGGCATGCACCAGGCTTCTTGCACTGATGAATAATGAATGCGCTGTTAACAACAATATTCTACTGAATTCCATTTCGGTAGGGTAAGAGCAACCTGTGCAGGCTGGGAGAAAGGCATCAATGGGTATGTCTAAAGACATAAAGAATTTGTGCCTTGAGACAAATATCAGGTTATCAATCACCCAATCCTAATCAAGAAATGCTGGCTTCTGTTTTCTTTTTTCCCTGATGTTATGCAAAATAATTCCCATCTTTATGGAAGTTTCATTATTCTATTTTTGTTATATACTTCTCACCTTTATATCTAGAATTTATTTTAAGCCGATTTTTGTGAATGGTGTCAAGCAAGTGTCAAATTCTAGATCAAAAGAGAGATGACTGATGGATGGATGTATAAATGGACGCAGATACCCAGGGGACACTGTAGCATTTATTGAAACGGTTCTCCAGTGCTCACCTGTGCCATCCTTGCATGAGTGAGCTCTCCATATGTGTATGATTTTGTTTCTGAATCTCTAGTCAGTTTGTCCTCTTTTGTTCTTCCAGGGGCTAATGTTCTATTGTCTTTATCGCCACAGTTATGTCATAAGCCCTGCTCCCTGTTAGTACACGTCTTCCAAATATTCCTTATCGGAGATGTCTGTCTTGCTTAATCCTTTGCATTTCCATGTATATTTCAAGTCAGATTTTTAATTTATCCAGTAAGACAACTTGCTAAGATTTTGATTAGGATAGCATTTACACTATGGATCTGTCGGTATTTCTAGATGGTCATTTCATAAACCCAGTATTTTGGTCCATGTTTGATCATTAATGTCTCTTTACTTTCTTTGTTGAGGTCTTTAACAACTTTTGTTTAGATATTCCTGAGTATATTTGTTTCTTGTATATATTAGGTATTTAATTGAACTATTTTAGAGATATATATTTCTGGTATAAATAAAAATGGACTTTTGTGTACCTTGTTGTGTTCCTATGACCTTCCTAATGTAATGATTTAATATTCTCTAAAGTTTTTATATGTATATTCTGCTTGATTTTCAAACAAAAATATTGTTTTTGAATCACTAAAACATTTTTTTAATGTTTTGGTTGTTTGGTTTTTTTTTTCATTTTTGAGAGACAGAGAGAGACAGAGTGCATGTGGTGTGAGGCAGAGAGGGAGGGAGACACAGAACTGGAAGCAGGCTCCAGGCTCTGAGCTGTCAGCTCAGAGCCTGATGCGGGGCTTGAACTCACGAACCGCGAGATCATGACCTAAGCCAAAGTGGAATGCTTAACTGACTGAGCCACCCAGGCGCCCCGTCATCATTTTTAATATTCATTTCTGTATGCATGGCATTGCCTCATTTCATTGTCTAGGAGCTTTCCTACAATGCTGCCCAAAATAGCGTGATAATAAACTTCTTGCTTTTTAACTACCTCAGAAGGAAAAGTTTTCACATTTTGCAGGTAAACGATTGCTGTCAAAGTTTAAAAATGCCCTCCATCAGACTTAAGAAGGTGTCTTTTTCTCGTAATTCCCTGAATTTTTATTGCAAATGGAACTGGGATATTTTCAGGTGTGTTTTATGTATCTAATGAGAATTTTTGTCTTATGTTTTTCTTTGTTAAGCCTTTAATGCCACGAATTATATAGGTTCATTTTCTAATGTTAAAACATCCTTGAATTTTTGTAATGAAAAATTCAAAATGCCTTCTCCTATGAAAATAAACATTCTAGGGGCGCCTGGGTGGCTCAGTCGGTTAAGCGTCCAACTTCGGCTCAGGTTTATTCAAATTATTCAAAATTATTCAAATTATTCAAAAATAAATAAACGTTAAAAAAAATTTTTAAAAAAGAAAATAAACATTCTTTTTCAACTTTTTTTTTTTTTTTAATTTATTTTTGGGACAGAGAGAGACAGAGCATGAACAGGCGAGGGGCAGAGAGAGAGGGAGACACAGAATCGGAAACAGGCTCCAGGCTCCGAGCCATCAGCCCAGAGCCTGACGTGGGGCTTGAACTCACGGAGCGCGAGATCGTGACCTGGCTGAAGTCGGACGCCTAACCGACTGCGCCACCCAGGCGCCCTGAAAATAAACATTCTAAAACAGTTCCATAAGCATGCTGACTTGGGTCTCTCTGAACTATGTTCTTATCTAGAATAGTCCCCGTAATATTTTAGAATCAACTTCAATTTATAGTGATGGGTGGGTTGTTGTTGAGAAACGGGATGGCCGGGAGACTGGAGCCACAGTCTTCATAAAACAGACCAGAGCGATTCTTGCACTAAACAATAAGCATGTCATAAAAGCAGTGATTATGTAAGCCTGGCAAAGCTGCTCTATGCGAAAAGGGCATCTTGGTGCTATTCATTTTGATTTCAAATGTGAGTAATGCAGCTCTACGATTACTGACAGATACAGGAAGAGTTACACATGTTTGTATAAGAATGACTAGAAACTGAAAAGCTATTTGTTTCAATCACCCAGTGTCCCTTTACCTATATTTAACTGGTAACAGAAGGAGGAGGGGACAGGGGGACTTTGGAACAATTTTGATTTTTTTCACTGAAGGACACGTTATTGGTCTTATAGTGATATTTTGCTTAAATTTTGTGTATGGCTAATTCCTAACTGCAAGTGAATGTACACACGTGTTCTCTTACAAAAGACAAGGAAAATATAAATGGAAAACATATATATATATATATATATATATATAACATATCAATTTTTTTTTAATTTCTTGACTACTCTGACATTTATTTATTATTACAGTTTATGTTACTTGACTATTTAGTGAAGATTTCTGCAGTATTTAAATTTCTGATTAGGAAAATATGTAAGCTTCTCTCTTTTGACTTTATATTTTTTTAATGTTTTATTTATTTTTGAGAGGGTGAGCACTAGCAGAGGAGGGGCAGAGGGAGGGGGAGAAAAAGGATCTGAAGCAGGCTCAGGGCTGACAGCAAGGAGCCCATGTGGGGCTCGAACTCATGAACCAACCCTAAGATCATGACCTGAGCCAAAGTCAGCTGCTCAACCAACTGAGCCACCCAGGCACCCCCTCTTTTGACCTTTTTTTAGAAAAACCTTTTAGAAAATATCTAAGAAGGTTTAAAGTGGTTTAACCTGTATTTAATGAATTGTGATGTCATTGAAAAAGCAGCAACTAAAGCAAATAAAACAAAATCAGATAATTAGAATGATATTAACACTAGATAGCGTTGATAGCATCTTCAACACATCATATCCTTCTGTGTGTGTGGCCGGGGAAGATCATTTAAGATCAAGTCTTTTAGGAACTTTAAAGCATACAACACAATATGGTGGCCTAGAGTCACCATGCTGTGCACTTGCTCTCCAGAACTTGATTTCCTAACCGCAACTTTGTTGGCTTTGATCACCATTTATCCAGGTCTCCCAGCCTCTGCGAGTCAGCAATTTACCCTTTGTTTCTAGAGCTCAGCTTTTCTAGATTCCACATATAAGTGATATCTTTGTCTTTCTCTGTCTGCCTTATCTTGCTTAGCATAATGCCCTTAAGGTCCATCCATGTCATGGCAATAGAAGAGAACGTATTGTAAAACACTTGAACCTAAGGTGTTTACATTTTGAGTGGTTATACAGTATAAAGCAAGTGCTAAATGACTAATAAAATACTACCACATACCACAAATAATACCACAAATAATACCACAAAGAGCAAATGCTACATACATTTGAGGGCCACGGTAAAAGTTTCAACAACTTTATTACTGACAAGTAGAAGGGCTTCCCATTAGAATGTCTCGGTTTACAAAATAAGATTGTAATGGAAACGTGAATGATGTTGGTAGTACAGGAAATCGCATAGACTATTTGATTCTGTGATATTCATGTTGCCATTCTTACTGACCCAGAACATGATGTTTCCCTAAATGCAGATTTTCAACAAGACCTATAATGCTATCCCAACTTTACATAAAGATGATTAAAAAGCTCAATACTTTTAAAGGAAGATGTTTAATTTAAGCATTAAGTTTAAATGTACAGATACTTCTCATTGTGTTTTACTGATTGTTATTGAATTTCAATTAAGAACATTTTATGTCATCAATATGTGACAGGGTTTTGCTTTGTACTATACCAAAAAAAAAAAAAAAAAAAAGAATTCTTCAACGTAAGTATGTTACAGAAGGGAATTAAATAAGGAAGATACTTATGCCCACCCTCAACTTGATACTATTGCAAGCTCATTTCAATTTTATTCACATTTTATCAGCATTCTGTGACTTTGAGTCACAGTTCACAGAGTGATTTTTAAAGTAAACTGCTTCCAATTTCCTTTTGATTCTTCCACTAATGATATAACAAACTTCTGAAAGATCGTGAAATGGACATTGTAATGGATTGTTAAATAATTATATTTCATTATAGCTTAGATCTTTGTTTAAAATTCTAAATTGTATATAGAATTCATATATACATATCTATAGATATATATATGTATCTATATATGTATATAGATATGTGTATATATACATATCATATATATATATACATATCTATAGATATATATATATATGAATTCTATATACAATATAGAATTTTAAACAAAGATCTAAGCTATACACACACATACACATACACACACACACATATATATATATATGAATTAGGGCTCTTTTGTATGAGATTATATTCTCTTGTCTATGCAGAATGATATCAGTTTTGTAATTCTGAACAAGGAGGGCTAGGTTTTCATTGTATGTCTTCACCTTGCTTGCTAAAGAGAAAATGCCGTATAGAACTGAATTCATTGTTCGATAAGACCGCAGTCTTAATTTCTTGTTACTATTCATATTTTCTTCAGGAACATTAGTCATCCAGGTGACAGCAAATGATGCTGATGATCCTTCAAGTGGCAATAATGCTCGTCTCTTGTACAGTTTACTACAAGGCCAGCCCTACTTCTCCATTGAACCAACAACAGGTATTTCTAAATGAAACAAAGTGCAGTTCAGCGGGATTCTAAGTAGGCAAATGGCAGAGCAAAAAAAAACATCTGCTTCCAAACGTGCTGTACAGTAGACCTGAAGTTTCCAGAAATAAATGGGTTGTATTTTAGACACTTAATTCTTTTTAGTCCTTTAGCTGATTTTTCTAACTTTCAGAGATTGAATTTTCCAAATCCACACTACAAATCACTTGTATATAAGGTATAAAACATATGCAAAGACTATAACAAACCACTTAGAGAAAAAAAAAACAGTTTAAAAATAACGGTGAAAGACCTTTAAAGCAGTTGACCAAAATTTGATGTACAGAAAGCCTACAAGCATATTAAAAATGCTCATCAACCGCAGTAGTCATGGAAATGCGAGCTAAAACCACAATGAGATTCACCTTCACTCCCAATTCTCTCTGGAGTCAAACCTAGGGAGAATACTGGCAGTGTCTCTTTCAGACATTCTGTGTTTTCTATAAGGATTCATATAACAGATTACAGTTATAAAACACTTCAGTCCACAATTCAAATGCTATCATAATATGGTCCAACTTATCTCTTTTTGTATTTACGGGTCTCACAATTTTTAATGAACACTTTTCCACAGATACATTGAGGATTGGCCATTCTCTTTCTTATGTTTGTGTTCATGGTCCCCAAATCTTTAGCCCAGCATCCTGTTGTCTTCTGTTCTGCCCTTTCCTAGTTTTTTTTTTTAGTGATAATAATTTTTTTACTAAGTAATTTTCTAGAAAATTTTCTATAACATTTTCTAAAATGTAGAATTTTATAGAATAAATTTACAGAATATTTATTATATTTATTATAGTCCATCTTGAATTTGAAAATCTGTTTATAGTTTGATCTGTATCATGAACAACTGTCGGTCAAAAACAAATCCTTCTTCATGTATCATAACTTAAAATAGACTTTAACATCACAGGTGCACAATATATCTTGCATAAATTTGGTGTTGTAATGTACACATTTACTTATAATTAACTTCTTTCAAATTTAAAGGAGAAGTTAACTGTAGCACACTAACATTATGTTAGAGAAGATAGCAGAAAATCGTTTGAGGTAAAAATAAGACATTCCTCTTTTTTACCCAAGAGTATATGAACATAGCATTTTATTAGGGGTCTACTAGTGTTCTTAGTATTGTGTTGACTACTCTAAACTCCAGGCAGAGTTGGTGTTTAATTTATTATTTTATTGTTATTTATGTTCTCCAGGGCAGTGTCTAGCACATTGTAGTCATTTAAAATGTATCAAAAGAATGAGTGTATGATGGAATTCTTAGGAAATTAACTGGAAAGATGCATGGTTAATAACGAAATAATAATTGAAGTTTTATTACATGTTTTAAGGAATCATAAGAACATCTTCTAAAATGGATAGAGAACTGCAAGATGAGTATTGGGTAATTATTCAAGCCAAAGATATGCTCGGTCAGCCAGGAGGACTGTCGGGAACAACAAGTGTGTTAATTAAACTTTCTGATGTTAACGACAATAAGCCTATATTTAAGGAAAGTAAGTAGAAAACACCGTGAATTTTCATTACAATAAAACTATACATGTGCTAAATACACACAGATGTTAGGGTTTGCATCTAAAGCACCGCCACAGCACTATATAAAATAAATGTATTAATTATTCGAAGGTGTGATTATTTTCATTAGTGTGAAAAGTCAAATACAAATGAAAAGGTAATGTGTTTTTTTTTTCTAATCGCTTTCGTAACAATTTCCACAAACCTCGTGCCTTAAACAAATTGTTACCTTAATGAAATATGTCACAGATGTCACCAGATTAAGTTCAAGGTGTCTGTAGGGCTATTTTCCTCTCTAGAGGGTCCAGGGGAGAATCCATTTCTTTGGATTTGGTTATTGGCAAAATTCAGTTCTTTACGTTTGTAGGAATAAGGGCTCTGTTTCCTTGAAGGCCGTCAGCGGCAGGACACCGTTAGCTCCGTGAGGCGTCTTTCTGGTTCTTGAGTATAACTCACACACCTCAGACACATCAAAAGGTGTCAAGTCCTCCACACGTCGCCGTCTCTCCAACCCACACTTTGCCTCTTCTTCACTTTTATGGAGTCATGTGATCAGATCCAGTCCCCTTGGACAAACCAAGGCAATCTCCACATCTCAAGGTCAGCTGAATAGCAATATGAATTCCACCTGCAACCTGGATTGCTTTTTGTCCCTTTACATAATATATTCATAGGTTCTGGGGTATTAGAACACGGGTATTTTGAGGAATTCATTTTTCTACCTACTACAAGTGATGATTTCAAATGATAATTATTTTTTATGTTTTATGTTATCTTTATTCACTATATTCAGACTAAGAACAGAAAAAAAAATTGCCCATTTCTATATTCACCTATGATTTATATTACATATACGTATATGAAATTTCACATGTAATAGAGATCATATGGTATTTGTCTTTTTCTGACTTATTTCACTTAGTATAATGCCCTTGAGACCTGTTCATGTTGTTGCAAATGACAAGATTTTATTATTTTTTGTGGCTGAGTAATATTCTAGTGTGTGTGTGTGTGTGTGTGTGTGTGTGTGTGTGTGTGTGTCTGTCTGTCATAATTTCTTTACCGTTTCATCCATTGATGGACACTTAAGTTTCCACATCTTGGCTATTGTGAATAATAATGCAATAAACATGGGAGTGCAGCTATCTTTTCTAATTAGTGTTTTCATTTTCTTTGGCTAAATATCCAGAAGTGGTATTACTTGATTGTATTATATTTCTATTTTTAATATTTTAAGACACCTTCATACTGTTTTCCCTTACTCTTTTCCGTAATGGCTGCACCAATTTACATTCCCACCGACAGTGCACAAGGGTTCCTTTTTCTCCACATCCTCACCAACACTTGTTATTTCTTGTCTTTTGAATAGTAGCCATTCTAACAGGGGTGAGGTCATATTTCATTGTGATTTTGATTTGCATTTCCCTGATCATTAATGATATCAAGCATCTTTTCATGTACCTGTTAGCCATCTGTATGCATTCTTTGGAAGAATGTCTATTCAGATATTTTGCCCATTTTTAATATTATCATTATTATTATTAGTAATAGTAGTAGCATTTGATATTGAGTTGTACGAGTTTCTGTATGTTTTGGATATTAGCCTCTTATCAGATGTATGATTTTGCAAATATTTCCTCCCTTTCAGTAAGTTGCTTTTTCATCCTTTTGATGGTTTACTTTGCTGGGCAGAATTTTTTTAGTGTGTTATAGCCCACTTATTTTTTTTTTTTTCTTTTCTTGCTTTTGCTTTTCGTATCAGAATAAAAAAAGCATCACCGAGACTATGCTGAGGAGCTTGTTGCCTATGTTTTCTCCTAGGAGTTTTATGGTTCCAGGTCTTAGTTCAAGTGTTGAATACATTTTTAGTTATTTTTGGGGTATGGTGTAAGACAATGGTCCTGTTTCATTCCTTTGCATTTGGTTATCCAATTTTCCTAACACCATTTATTAAGGAGACTGACATTTTCTTATTGCATATTCTTGGCTTCTTTGTCATAAATTAACTGACCATATATGTATAATATGTGTAGTTATTTTTACTTATGTATTATGAATATGCCATACCTGCTCTGATAATTTAAGTACTGAATACAAGCTAAGTCATTTGGTATGCTCCAGAAGGGATTTCTTCTGAAATTCTTAGGAGAAATTCTTTTTTTTTTTTTTTTTAAAGAAGTTCTTCCCACCCCTTCCCCAGGGCATTCTGTCCTACCTACAGAAATACATTTACAAGCAATTCTGGAAATCATGACCAATTATCATGATAGGAAAAATGCATATACATGTGTCAAAGAGAAAAGTAGATCAAACACACACATACAAATGCACACCCACCCAACACCCCCCCCCCCAACACACATACACACACACACACACATGCAGATACTGTTCAGTTCAGCTATTTTGTGCCAGGCCCAGAGTTAGCAGATATTCTGAATTTTCAAGAAATATTAGAGAGGCCCCTGGGTAAAAAGACGATGAGCATTTTTTGTGTGTGACAAAAATCTTAAAGTGTGTAAATGTGATGCACCTTTTGAAGTGTCTGAAGACAGGGGCACCTGGGTAGCTCAGTCAGTTAAGCACAGGACTTTGGGTCAGGTCATAACCTCAGGGTTTGTAAGTTTGAGCCCTGTGTTGGCCTCTGTGCTGACAGCTCAGAGCCTGGAGCCTGCTTCAGATTCTGTGTCCCTCTCTCTCTGCCCCTCCCCCACTTGCACTCTGTCTCTCTCAAAAAATGAATAAACATTAAAAAAATTAAAGAAATATTGCATATCTGAATGCTTATTTGTATGCCATTTTCATATTTAACATTTTCAGTATAATGCCATTTTTAAAAATAAAAATCATATATATTTATTGTATACAGCACAATGGTTTTTCTCACGTTTATTTATTTATTTGAGAGAAAGAGTGTGAGTAGGGGAGGTGCAGAGACCGAGGGGGGTACAGAGGATCTGAAGTGGGCTCCACGCTGATCGCAGAGAGCCTGACATGGGGCTCAAACTCACGAACCATGAGATCCTGACCTGAGCCAAAGTCAGATGCTTAACCCACTGGGCCAACAGGGAACCCCAGCGTATGTTTTGATCTCATATGCATAGTGACATAATTATTACAGTCAAACTAATTACCCATCTACTCACATCATTCCCTCGTGTGCAAGTGTGTGGTAAGAGTGCCCGAGGTGTTCTCAGAAAATTCCCGTTATACAGTATAGTATTATTGGCTATAGTCACCTTGCCATATGCTAGGTTTTTTTTAATACACTAGATTTTTAAATGTATTCATCCTTCATACTTGCAAATCCAACCATTTGAGCAGCACCTCCTCGGTCCTTTGAGTCCATGAAACAGCTCCTCCTTAGATGGAATTTAGGCAGCAGGGCAGTAGTTTGTGACTTGCTTCTCCCTGTTATGAGAGGTATTATGTACGTGACTATCTCTACAAAGTGTGCGTCCTAAAGACAAGAAGATCATGGGTAATTCTATTTGAAATACCCAGGACTTGAAAAAAATGATTCTCAACTAATAAATGTAGAAAAATAGTAGGTTAACGTGTGGAATACATCTCATCTGTGTTTTAGCCAGATGAAGGGAAAATCACAAGTTGAAGACTCCAGAAGGCAGAACTCACAAGGGATTTTTATTGAGACTAAATGCCCTTCAAACTTCTCTCGCCATCCTTATTTCTTTTAATTTTTCTCAACTTTAATTTTGTTTATATATATAGATATATTTCATTGTGCATATGTAATTATATAAATGTTATATATAATATATAACTATATATTATACAAAACAATGTGTATATATATAACCGTATATAATCTCTATTAACATTGATAAACATAACATAAATAACAATGTGTATATATACGTATAATTTATATATATATCCAAATGAACTAGAACATTTGAAATAGTTTTTAAAATTTTTGTAGATACCCAGAATCCTCGTGCAAGATGATAGCATCACTACGTTCACATTTGAGTGTAGGTGAACATGATTCTAGCACCATAAAGTTACCTCACTCTTTAAACAGCTTTCTCTATTTCTTTCCCACACCATACTCATGCGAAAATATGTGTGTTGACTACGCTTCCATTATCAGAGCATGCTGGTCTCCTTACTCTTGTTCAGGCTGCTTTCCGTAATTGGAATCCCATTGCCCTCGTCTGAACTTAACTATGTCATATCTCCTCTGATATGCCCAATCTTCCCTGACCTTTCAGTCAAGGGCGTCCACTCGGCCCACTAATTACTGTCAGCACTCACACTGTGATGGGTGCTGTTGTTTTCATCTAAAAAACAAAGTAAAATAAAATAAAATAAATACATTATTGACTCCACTGCCGTATCCATCTAATCATGCTTCATTTTCTTTCCTTTAGAGAAGATAACTTTTAAAGAGTTATCCAATGCATCATCCTATTTACTGTCTTTTAAACTCTCTGGAGCCCACTCCAGTCAAGGCTTTACCTGTACTACTTAGCCTAACTGATCTGGTCAATTCTATCAATATCTATGTGCAACTAAATCCAATCAATTCTCAGTCCTAATATAGTTTGATTTCTCAGCAGCATTTGACAGCGGTTGCTCTTTCCTTATATGCTTTTTCTTCTGTCTTCCTAGTCACTTTTAACAATCTTCTTTGCCTTCTTTTCATCTCTGCATACTTTAAGCTTTGGTGTATTTCTGGTACCAAGCCCTAGGGCCTCATTTCTCTTCCCTTTTGAGTCACTCCTTTGTGTTTCCCTATAGCCACCTGACTTTAGATGCCGTTTCTATGCTGACAACTCCCAAATATATAACTTTAGTATGAGCCTCTCCTGTGAACCCCAGATTTGTATATCCAACTATCTACTCAATATCTTGATTTATAAGTTATATACATTTAAACTGGGCATATATTTGACTTCCTGGTCATACCTGCCTCCTCCTCTAACCCTCTTTTTATAGATTTTCCCCAGCCTTCATATCGCTCAGGGCAAAATCTCACCCATTCAATTCTAATTCAATTCAATTCAACTGATCCAACTCAGATTGCACTGGGTCAAATTTAGGTCAATTCTAATTTCTAACCCAGAGTGAAATGATGATCAATCCTGCATGATTTTCAATATTCTGTGACTGCGCGCACACACACACACACACACACACACACACACACGTACACACATACATTATCTCCTGATAATAGAAACTTACTTTGTTTAAGATTTTGAAAGTCACCTTCCCTTCTGTTCTTTCTCATATCCAAAACTCAATCCTCTGCAGATCCTTTTGGCTCTACCTTTTAAAAATATCCATAATCTGAACATTTCTCACCAACTTCCATTTGCAACCTTCAATCATACCACCCTCTTAATCTGGCCCCCATCTAGCCTCTCTGCTTCTACCTTTGTTCCCCTCTGCTCTACTCTCAGCACAACTTTAGTGATCTTGTCGAAATGCATACCAGATCATAGCACTTAAACGTTTTACCACGTCACAAAGAAACAGTCAGAGGCCTTCATATAACCTCCATTGTCCTAAATAATCTGCCATCATCCAGTCTTGTTCCATTACGTCTGGGAGCTCCTGTGTTAGCGCTCTAGCCCTTGCTTGTGGACAAACCAACACGAGGCAACTGACCTACTCTCGGTCACTGGCTTGGTGGCCTTTTGGCTTGCTCTTCCCTCTTCCTGAAATTATATTTTCTCAACTATACATTTTCCTGCAGTGGAGGGGAAAAAAACACTGCAGCACAATTAAGCTGTTACTTCCTGAAAATAGTAAAAGTATTGACACCTTTTAAATCACATTTCTCCCATGCCAAAAAATAAAAATAAAAAAGGAAGGACAATCTCACAAGGCA
Organism: Panthera pardus; assembly: GCF_024362965.1. Lineage (NCBI taxonomy): Eukaryota > Metazoa > Chordata > Mammalia > Carnivora > Felidae > Panthera > Panthera pardus. The sequence continues at coordinate 77,896,936 of NW_026526710.1, read as the reverse complement.
ATCTGTGAAGTGACTTGCTCTATACGTCTAAAAAAATCAAGAATCTGTTTTTTTTATTTTTTTTAACGTTTATTTATTTTTGAGAGGGAGAGAGAGGACAGAGCACAAGACAGACACAGAATCCGAAGCAGGCTCCAGGTTCTGAGCTGTCAGCACAGAGCCCAAGGTGGGTCCTCAAACTCACAAACTGTGAGATCATGACCTGAGCCTAAGTCGGACACCAAACTGACTGAGCCACTCAGGCACCCCCAAAAAGCAAGAATCTCTTTGAAAAAACATTCTATTACATGCTCTTTTTAAAATTCTACAAAGTTTCATTCTTTAGAATATTGACATACATGATTATTTCCCACATTTTAACAGAAATCACAAATAATAATTTACAAATAGCTAACTCCTTATCAGTTTTATGCAAGTCAATTCTGAAAAATAAACAGAGCTCAATTATTTATATTTATATCTATGTATTTCAAATATAACTGCCATTGTTTTCACATGGCCAAAACAATAGGGTCATGTGATTCCAGCACGGTTGTCTTACCACATCCACTCACCGACTCCCATGGATCTATCTTTTTTGTTTGTTTGTTTTCATTTCCACTATGGCCAATGCACTCAGGCTCAGAATGTAAAAATCAAACTATTACACTTAGAGTTCACTTATTTGTTTTAGGCTTTTCCAACTTTAATCCACACTTACATTTACTGATAACTTTAGATATCAGAGAATGAGTGAAATTGAAAACTCTTTTTATCAATTCAGATGGTTGAAGGATATAATAAAAAAATAAATTCAAAACTATTGACGAAATATGCATGTGGATAGAAATTTGGAAACTATATGTACTGGTGATAGGACTTCCAAGGGTATATTTGAGAGAAAATAATAGACGCTCAAGTAGGATATTAGGGAAAATAAAATACAGATTACAAAAATAAAGAAAGTATAGATAGCCCAATAGATCGATCGATAGATATTGATTTAAAAAAAAAAAAAAACAAGTGACTGGTGGAAAGTGAGGATATGGGTTTTCTCATAGTCCACACAAAAAAAACGGTGCTATATTTGGGAGTTTCTTATATTTATTATTTGTGTGATATCTCTTGAATTTTGCTTTTAAAGGTTTTTACCGTTTGACTGTCTCTGAAGCTGCACCCACTGGGACTTCTATAGGAAAAATCATGGCATATGATAATGACATTGGAGAAAATGCAGAAATGGATTACAGCATTGAAGATGATTCTCAAACTTTTGACATAATTACTAATAATGAGACACAAGAAGGAATAGTGATATTAAAAAAGGTAGCTGTATGGACAATATTTACTTTGCAGCATAACACAAATTCAAATCAGAAATACATGAAATCATTTTGTTTAGCCAGTTAGTTATCGCTTTATTAAGTAATTGAAATGAGAACCTGTGATTTATGATTTAGGGAGCAAAGGAGCTGAGAGATGAGAGAGAGTTATTGCAGACTCTCAAATTACTCAAAGAAGAGTCTTTTTTAAATTTTTTTATTTTTTTAAAGATTTTTAAAGGACAAACTTTTGGGAAAGATTTAAATTAATTCTCAATTCCGTAAGAAATTTATGAACAGAAAAGTATAATTTTAATCCTAAATTAAAAATAGAGCTATTATTCCAAAACATTAGATGTAAATAACAAAACACGTGGCAGGATTTGCTATGCAGCTGCTTAATGATACTGTCAGAGGGATCCTACCAACTACCTAAAGAGCAAAACCTAACTAAAAAACAACTGAGACTTAATAACCCAAACTTTTTTTTTCCAAGTAATGACTTAGGTTACTGAAGCCATTTCTTCTTGTGTACACTGTATTTCTTTGTAGAAAGTGGATTTTGAGCACCAGAACGACTATCGTATTAGAGCCAATGTTAAAAACCGCCACGTTGATAAGCAGCTCCTGAAATACCATGAGGAAGCTTCCAGCACCCTCATTAAGGTCCAGGTGGAGGACGAAGATGAGCCTCCTGTTTTCCTCCTCCCATATTACCTATTTGAAGTCTTCGAAGGCGGACCGCAGGGATCATTCGTAGGCACGGTCTCTGCCACAGATCCGGATCAGAGGAACTCTCCTATCAGGTATGTTTGGAAGGCTAGTTCTGGCTTCCTAAATGAGTGAATCCAAGTTAGCTTGAAGATAAAATTTCACACAAATGTAACAGAGATGAATCTCTCTTTCTCTTCTTGGTAGTTTTCAAACTCGCAACAGTTTAACCTTGTGAAAACAGGAAGCTCACTATTGATAAAGTTGCAGTGAAATAAGCAACTGCAGTTGTGCAAGCAATAGGCAATCCCCAACCAAACTTCAGTGCGATCAGCTCTATTAATTGGGGGCAAGTAGGTGAGGGAAAAGAAACCATTGACTGCATCAGTTCAGAAGCAAAGCTGATGACCTATGGTCCATTCAAATACTATTTAATTTGGGACGCCTGGGTGGCTCAATCGGTTAAGCATCAGACTCTTGATCTCTGCTCAGGTCATGATCTCACAGTTCATGAGATCTAGCCCCGTGTCAGGTTCTGTGCCGACAGTGTGGAGACTGCTTGGGATTCTCTCTCCCTCTGAAAATAAATAAATAAACATAAAAAAATAAAAAATATTATTTAATTTATATTCCAAAATTGAGAAAGCCTTCACAGGATACCACTTAAAGTAGTAAAAATGAAATCAGTCCAATCAGTTAGAAATAACTATTAAACAGTATTTGCCATCTATTAAACTAGTCTATTTTCAGGTACTATACCTTCATTTTTTTCCCCAGTATTTGTGCTGTAAGCCTCGTTAGACAAAACAACAACAACAACAACAACAACAACAACAACAAAACCTGTTACATGTTTCCTTCCACTACCTTCCTTTACTCATCTGCTTTCAACTCTTCACAGTTCAGAGAATTATACAAACTTCCATGTACTTAGTAGATGCTGGTTACTGCTTTGCACTTTGTAGGGGCTATGATACAAAGAAGAAACTTCTTGAGAAAGAGGAATGCTCCCACTTTTCCACTGTAATCCCTAACACTGCCTTCTAATATGTCGATATAGTTCTTATTTAGTAATAGTAGTTTGAGTTATAAATGTAAGTATATATGTGGTATTACTTATATGTGTATACGGTTAAACCCAGTAAAGGAATGTAGATGTTTTTAGAAGTAATATATCTCTTCACCTACATATTGTTCTTTTGAGAATACTGAAGAATACATAACTCTAGAAAATGCTTTAAGGATCAAGATATTTATATATCATAATTTATTTTTTATTTATTTATTTTTTTAATTTTTTTTTTAACATTTATTTATTTTTGAGACAGAGAGAGACAGAGCATGAACAGGGGAGGGGCAGAGAGAGAGGGAGACACAGAATCTGAAACAGGCTCCAGGCTCTGAGCTGTCAGCACAGAGCCCGACGCGGGGCTCGAACTCACGGACCGTGAGATCATGACCTGAGCCGAAGTCGGACGCTTAACCGACCAAGCCACCCAGGCGCCCCTATATATCATAATTTATAATAATAAAGGGTTGGAAACAATGATCTAATTGTAGTGGTATAATTAAGGCAATGGATGATCAATGCTTGACAGTGATGCTTATGAACATAGCTAAAAACATTGCATGTGGGAGAGGGGCAGAAAGAGAGAGAGACAGAGGGAGGGAGGGAGGGAGGGAGGGAGGGAGAGAGAATTGCAAGCAGGCTCTGCATTGATAGCATAAACATAAAACTCGATCTCACAAACTGAGATCATGACCTGCTCCAAAATCAAGAGTCAGATACTTAATTGACCGAGCTAGCCAGGCACCCAAAAGGACTATCATTTAATGTCTCTAATGGATATTCTTTCATTTAGAGGTACCTTTTAAATAAGACTGTTTTTCATATGTTTGTTAGGATGAAAATAGCCCCTTGAACACATTTCAGTTGGTACTCATCCTTTCTTTCTTTCTTTCTTTCTTTCTTTCTTTCTTTCTCTCTTTCTTTCTTTCTTTCTTTCTTTTTTTGGAAGCACAATGTCCAAAAAAATGTTTGAAATCAAATACTAAATGATTTCAGTTTGAGTTTTAATGGGATACATCTTCCTTAATACTCATTCCATGGCAAGCCATATGGATACCAAAGGAAATGATAGGGCATTCTATTTTACCCTCAGCAGTGTTCCATTGTTTGGAGGAAAGAAATTAACACATAGTAAACAGATTAAATTATACATAATTCTAATAACTCGTATTACTTAGTTTTTCCTTCCATATAGGAATTACCTGTTATTTCTCTGAAGGGTGGAGATTCCCAGGCCCAGTTTCAACAAGTATTGGGTGAGATAACTGGCTTAACAGCTTGTTCTTGCCAGGTTGTCATTATTAAGGACAGAAAAGCTTGCGAAAATGTGCCTTGATATAAATTACAATAATAAGTTATGTGGTAAATGTTTAAGAAAAACCAGGGTGCACGTATGAAGAAAGAATGTAAAAATTAGACCTGAAAGGCAGGTGATGCGGTTGTTTTAAGGGGCCTCGTGTGCTAGGAATTAGAGTCCAGAAATTGTCTGTGATAACATTTCCACCCCAAAATTAATGAAGAACTTCATAAGGAATTTCCCTTAGGATTTTCATTTTTATCCCTAAGACTATGTATTACTGTATTGTTTAGGGTCCAGATATAGGGAATGTACCCTTTTGCCACTTCTGTGTATGACTCATTCTTTGGACATTATTGAAGTTTCCTTTTAACTGAACCCATGGTCAAAATTTGAAACATTTTATCAATATCACAATGACAGTATATTCTTTTCTGATAGAAAAACAAAAGCAGGTTCAACCCAAAGCAAGCGGGGGTCAGAGGGGAGCGGTAGTGGTGAGGAAGGAAATAAAACACAACAGAAGCAATGACTTTAAAAACAATAGAGAAATGCAAGGAAACCAAAAACTGATTCTTTCAAATGTTTGTTTTTTTTAATTAACATTTATTCGTTTTTGAGGGGCAAAGAGAGACAGAGCCTGAGTGGGGAAGGGGCAGAGAGAGAGGGAGACATAGAATATGAAGCAGGTTCCAGGCTCTGCGCTGTCGGTACAGAACCCAATGCAGGGCTTGAATTCATGGACCCAGAGATTGTGACCTGAGCTCAAGTGAGAGGCTTTACTGACTGAGCCACCCAGGCTCCCCTAGAAACTGATTCTTTCAAAGCACCAATACAATTGATCAGTCTTTAGCAAGACAGCCAAGTGGGAAAAAAGAAAGAATGGACAAAAGTTACCATGATCAGAAATGAAAGAGGGAACATAACTATTGTTCCCATAGACACTGAAGGATACTATAGGGAAATACTCTGAACGACTCCAAGCCCCTGAATTCAGACCCATTCCTTGAAATCCCTCCAAGGAAGCTACTGAAATTCAAGTAAAGAGGAAGAACAATCTGAGAAGTTATGTATGTGAAAAACAGGGAGAAACAGGAAGAGCTTTGGGGGTATCCAAGTGTCAGGGGTGTTCTCCTGTGGAAGGGGACTGTCTTTCACGTTTCAGCTGTGCACGAATGGGAGCACTTAATCCTTGAGACACCCAGGGGAGCTGTAGCCTGGTTGGAAAACTCTGACTTTTGTGTATGGGGTTGGCTATTATGTGTCTCAGTTGCTTTGTCTGTGACGTGGGGGTAGTACTTCTGTAGAGGTGCCTGAGGATTAAGGACGAGAGACACAAGCATCTGCAGAAGTATGCATGGAACGGGCCATTTGTTTATTCCATGTAGGCAAGAGCTGTTAGCAATGGCAAACTCATGCAGTGACATTTTATTCATTCAGCACTTTTGTAGGAATAAAGAGTTCCATAAAAAGGAATTCTGAAATGAACCAAAGATTGATCTTTTACACATCAAATCTTCACATTTTAAGCTTTTTTAGCCCCAGCTCTTTCTAAAATCCCTTGCACACATCTTTCCTTTCCTGAATGGTATGTATTGGCTATTATTTAAAATGTTCCTGATGACTCAAGGTCATCATTTTTAAAAACTTTTATTTGAAAATTTTATTTCAAACATTTAATCGGTTTTATTTGGAATGCATTATTATAGAAACAGGATATTCTAGATGATTAATACAAAATATTAACTGTTAAACTACGGTTGCTTTTTTTTTAATGTTTATTTATTTTTGAGAGAGACAGAGATAGAATGAGAGTGGGTTAGGGGCAGAGAGAGAGGGAGACACAGAATCCAAAGCAGGCTCCAAGCTGCCAGCACAGAGCCCGACGCGGGGCTTAAACCCACAAGCTGTGAGATCATGACCTGAGCTGAAGTCGGACACTCAACCGACTGAGCCACCCAGGCGCCCCATACGGTTGCTTTTTGTCAGCAAATCTCTTAAGGAGGAAACGTGACCATTTGGGGATATGTAAGTAAATTGCTTATTGAAGGTTTAAAAATGAATAGAGTTAAAACCAAATTCCTCTAAAGCTTAATTCTCTGTAATTTCTATTTTAATTCTCCCCTGAACACTAGTCTACAAATCAGTGTGATATTTTTAGAGACCTGTCAATTCGAGATTAAAATATTCTCATCTCTTGCCACATAATTATGGAAAAACTTACTGATGTCTCATCAAAGTCTTCAGAAATATACATGCAATGAGAAGTCATCACTGAACCCAAGTTATTACTCTTCTTTAATTTTTATTATTAATCATTTGCAAGCAGATAAGACATGCTGAGTACTTCAAAGGCTTCTTTCATTGTGGAGTTTGAGATCATTTTCCAGGCTTTGCATGAGGGAATTTTATCATCTGGCTTCTTTCCATGCATGCTCTAACAATAGCATATTCCATCTATTATCATTACTTTATATGTGTGTATAAATATATGCATATATATGTGTATACATGTATATGTATATATACACATATATATAATTTTTTAAAAAGTATCAGAGTGTTTCCTTTAAACAAACAAAACCAAACATTTCTCATATGTCAGCAATCAAGTAATTAAAATATGACACACACATTTAGCAAGCCACTGTATGGTGTAGGAAAGAGACTCAGAGCAGCCTAGGGTGAGGATATGCTTTACGTGGCTTCGAGGGAAAAAACAAAGGTTGGCAAGCATTCATCTTTACCCGTTTATTTGGATTTGTTAATTTTGCAAATGACATTTTCCCATTTATTTATTTACTTTTACGTTTATTTATTTATATTGATAGGGAGAAAGAACAGGGGAGGGACAGAGAAAGAGAGAGAAAGAAAGAGAGAGAAAGAGAGAATCCTGAGCAGGCTATGCACTGTCAGCGTAAATCCTGACACGGAGCTTGGTGCTGGTCTCGAACCCATGAACTGTGAGATCATGACCTGAGCAGAAATCGCGAGTCCAATGCTTAAACCAACCGAACCACCCAGGCGCCCCCTTTTACCATTTATGTTTAAATAAGTCATTCACATATTAAAGTTGTCTTTTGGGAGTAAGAATGAATTACATGTGTTTAGATTTAGCGTACATAAGCTCGAACCTCAGACTATTTTAGTTCTGTTTTTTTTTTTCTTTTTTCCTCTCTGAGTTAAATCTTAACCATATTCATGTACCTTTCTAAACACCGTTTGGCATTATGTCATTTAGCTATATGGAGCATGCATTTAATTTGTCTTATTGCCTTAAAATAGCTTAAATATCACAGTTCCCTAGGCAAAATAATAAAATTAAGGAATACTTTTTTGTTGTTGTTGTTGCAGGTATTCTATTACGAGAAGCAAAATGTTCAGTATTGATGACAATGGCACAATAATCACAACCAATGCTCTCGATCGAGAGATTAATGCTTGGTACAACCTAAGTATCACAGCCACAGAAAAATGTAAGTACTCATTTAGGAACCACACAGTGGTTCACCGAATATTGTAAACCATTCGGTAATCTCCAAATGTAGGGGGAACAGCTAGTTTAAAACGTTGTTGGAATTGGACTTAAATGATACATAATATGTCAAAATTCATGTATGTGTATTTTATTTTATTATTTTAGATTACCAACGTCTGTCTATTCCTTTTACAGCTTATGTGTATAGTTACCACTAACTGATTGATTTAGCTTAGCATAATACCCTCTAGCAGTCAGAGAAAGGCAAATACCATGCGATTTCACTCATATGGGGAGCTTAAGACACAAAACAGATGAACATAAGGCAAAGAAAAAGAAGGAAAGGAGGCAAATCATAAGCCACAAGAGACTCTTAAGAAAAGAGAATAAACTGAGGGTTGATGGAGGATGGTGGGGGGAATGGGATAATGGGCAGCAGTCATTAAGGAGGACACTGGTTGGGATGAGCACTGGGTGTTACACGTAAGTGATGAATCACTAGAATTTATTCCTGAAACCAGTATTACACTATATGTTAACTAACTAGAATTTAAATTAAAAATATGAAAAAATATACATATATTTGCCACTAAATACTTTAAGACTTTTTATTATGACAAATTGAATATAATTTTTACAATTTTTTAAATGGGATATAGTTAATATATATTTTCTGTGGGTCCTCTTATAAGTTATGAGTTTAATGAAAATAGAAAGTCTTATGTACATTCCACACAGAAAAAAAAAATCCACCCTTAAAAAAATTCTTATGGGTGGAAAGAAGTTGGAATTTTATTGCGTAGGAATCTTTCCCTTAGAGCAAATTTTTTTAATTTAGAGAAATGTTTAATTAATGTTCTACATTATTTTACTACTATCCAAGGAATAGTAAACCTAATGAGTGGGAATTAAAATTTTAAATTTAATGTTATTTAAAACTGACTAGTAATATCATTCCATTTAACCATAATCAGTTTAAACTGACTCTGTTAGTTCACAAGGGGACTATTCTAGAAGTCACATACAGGATGCCCGTGCCTTGTTCTATTTCTGGAAGAAAATGTTCGCTATACTCTTGGACATTAGGGACAGGATAACACTCCAACACAGCCTTTTAGAACTTAGGCATTTAAAAATAATCATATATCAATGAAATTATGAGAAAGAATATGGAGGATTCCAACAACAAACATCCATTGGTACATTGCAAACAGTAACATGTTTCCAAATTAAACACATAGTGAAAGTCGTGTTGATGGTCACATCTTCAGGAATTGGCGGTGACCAGTTTTGTTTGTGGTATGGCGTCGTCGTCGTCATCGTCGTCGTCGTCGTTGTTGTTTTCAGGTATAGGTAGATGATTCCATTTTCAGGTTGTAAAAATTAGATAAAATCATCCTAATTTACTGCTTGGATAGTGTCTTCGCGATGATCAATTAATTTGTTATTATTAAGTCAACCATTTTAATTCAAGCTCAAAGGAATAGATATAACGCAATATAAAAGACTATCAAAATCATTACTTTAATCCAATTGATAGGTTTCCTATAGTTCAGTAAAGAATTAAATTTGTGAATATGAAATGTTCTAGAATGCATCCTTTAACCTGTTTTGCATAATTTTTAATAATCTTGTTTGCCTCTGTGGCTTGTTCTTTTTGAAACCTTTAAACGTATATCTGATTCCTCACTTTATTGAGCACTTGGCAGGTGATATGGTGGAGTAGAGAGTGGAAAGCGTCTGTTGCATATTTTTTTGTCTTGCATTGAATAGCTCTATGGCAACACAGCAGGAGAACGGAGTCTGGGTTTTGAATTTTCCATTTAACTTAACAACAAAGGATGAGAAGCAAATGTTACAGGGAATACAAGTCTGCTGCAACAAAAGAAATGCCAAGGCTCTTGGTGTCAGAAAACACAAAGATGCTTATTCTAAACCAAGAAGCTTTTATTCATTGGGCTTTCTGAGAACAAATTATTTATAATATCACTATTTACCAAACTATTGAGGAAAAGAATTCAAATCAGTTCAAGGGAAGAGTGGATAGCTTGGAAAAAATGTTTCTCTATAAAATAGTTTTTTTTTTTTAGCTATTATAAGAGCATGTTTTAACAAATTGGTAGAACCTGTAGGCTTATTTTATATATAAGGGATAATTTTTGTAAAGATATATCATTTACTTTTTGTTAAATTAGAAGTGCTGCCATGTGAGTTCTGAGAAAGCAGAATCTTTAAAATAAAATGTATTATGTGTATTCTGAAACACAAAATATTCTAATATTTTATGAAAGAATACAAAAAAGGATGAATGAGTGATGGATATGAAAAGTTTGCAAAATAATCCAATTAAACCAAACCCATTAATTACATGGTTACTTTTTATCAAAAGGATGCCATGAAGATCTCTAAGGAGATATTGTTTGATGTAACTTTTTGTTGCCCAACCCCCCCCCCCCCACCCTTTTTTTAAGAACATGGAAGTAAATGGTAGCATTACAAAATGAAGCAAAAACAGTACACAAATCTCTGGGTTGCAAGATCACTGCTGTCCATAAAAATTATTAATTCAACATATATATGTATATTTACATTTATACTACAGAATATATTATCTAATCAATTTAATTATGTCATGGCATACATACTGTGTTCAGAGGTGATATCCCAAGATTCAGTGACCAGCACAATGGAAGTAGTCTTATAAACTGTTCCTCCTTACCAGCTTATCAACAGGCTTCACCTTATTAAGGAAAACAGTGGCTCCAAATGTTCTATGTAATGTACTTTTATGTATGTGTGTAGGTGTGTACGCATTTAATATTCTGGCAATAAAACTATTTCAATTGATAGTTTACAGTATTACTTATCACACAGGTTTACACTAAGGGCCGTAGATATTATAATAGTGTGTGTGTGTGTGTGTATATATATATATATATATATATATATATATATATATATATAGTAGGGAAAATAAAGAGGCAGTGACAATGGCTATAAAAACTGAGTACCATTTGTGATTCACAAGAAAAAAAAATGATAGCTTTGTCATGTTGTATCTTTAGATATTTGTTTATAAAACCTATATTTTGCAAAATGGTTGTGAGTATTGTTGACTACTCAGGAATTATATTTTATTAAATACGTTACTTTTATAATGACATATGCATATACACCTTGTGTGAAAGTACATTTAGTAGCACTTTTACGGCTCTTGATAAAAAATTGAGGCCACTTTATTCCTATTTCACAGAAGACAAATATGAAACTGCAGTTTATTTGCCCGACTGCTAAATGATGAATCCAGGGACCGATCACCATTAGATCTTATTCCCAAGCCTATGTCTAAATCTCATGCCACACTAGGCCACACTGTCTCTTACTGAGAACATGAAAAATGGTACTTGCTCTCAGTATTTTCTGATGTAAATATATGCACAGTAATCTCGATCAAATTTGATTTTTTTCATTTTTACTCTTAAAAAAATAAAGTTTAGGGACGCCTGGGTGGCTCACTGAGTTAAGGGTCTGACTTCGGCTCAGGTCACGATCTCGTGGTTTGTGGGTTTGAGCCTCGCATCGAGCTCTGCGCTGACAGCTCAGAGCCTGGAGCCTGCTTCAGATGCTGTGTCTCCCTCTCTCTCTGCTCTTCCCCGGTTCATGCTCTCTCTCACTCTCGCTCTCAAAAATAAACATAAAAAAATAATTTCAATTACTCAAACATGGGGTTTAAGTCTGTGTTGTACGACTTCCTCAAGGCCACCCACTGATCACCTCCATCAGTATGTTAGCCAAATTCTCCTTTGATACTGATTCTGACCGTTCTCTGAGGTTTGCTCATCTCATTCTGTACTGTTGTTTCGGCCATTTGTTGTTTCATTTATTGATGAAAGAATGTGTGGTTGGTAATTGATGGGCTGGTCATTGAAACGTGCGGTACAGTCATTAAAAGGCAGTTTGGAGGATGAATAATTTTTTGAATAGATTTTAAAGAACATTGTCTTATTGGGCAAAAGTATGTTAAAACATATTTTTTAAAATAAATTTGCTCTTGGAACATTAAAGTCAGAACCTATTCATATCATAATAATTGTTTTATGTTTGAAGATGGCGACATAAAATACATGTGACATTTAAAAACAATAAGTTAGTGTGGGCTTGAAAACATTTAAACTCTGTTGAGGAAAAGCAAGTAAATAGGGTTTCAAATAAATTCAGGTAAAAATAGAATAAAACAAGAGATTTATTAGATATGTAATTTTAGATACAGAAATTCATAAAATATGATTAGATCAACATTGAAAGCTGATCACTTGATGCAAAAAGTACCAATTTATTTAGTAAATTTTTACACTTAAAATTTTGTGGATCATAGAATATTGTATTAAAACAAATAATTATAAATAAAAGAAGATTAAAGTGCAGTCAAGGAAAACAAAGTTGTAAATGCCTGTGAAAGGCAAACTGAATATAAACTGAATATATTTATTTTACACAGAATTTAATACTTAGAAGTTAATCACTGTTTCAGAAATAAGTGATTAGAAATGTTATCAAGAACAGGAATTATACAGTTCATGCTGATCTGCTCTTGGCATTTTAAATCAGTTTCTTAGACTAAAATATATACATATACATATATATATATGTATATGTATATATTTTAGATAAAAGAGACTTGATAGTCCCACTGTTATTTTTATTATAAAGCTAAAAAGTTACACGATTGGGAATAAAATGTCAAAATAAAATATAATTAGATAAACCTTTGCAGAACCCCAAAGTTAGTGTATATTTAATTCATCCTTCAAGACGTGTTTGAATTTTTTTTTCATTTTTTTTAATTATCTAGAAGGAACTTTATAACCCCAAGTAACCAATTATCACATACTTTTTCTCTCTCTCTGGTATTTTTTTCTTACTCCACACAAACACATGTTACACAATTTTGGAGAAAATGTTCATAGGTGCCAAATTCTTATCCATCTAAAGACAACTGTTTGACCATATAAGTCTCCACAGTAATATGAACAGAACACCTGAATGTTGGAAAACCGGGAAGTCACAAAATCGTTACCGAGAACATTTGCTGTGCAAGATATACACCATAAAGCTTACAATGTAACAGTTATGCTGATTATAGGAAAGAGATGTTCCATTTTAACATTTGTTTTCCCAGCAAATGAAGGTCATTGTGCTTAGTCTCTTTCCTGGAAACATTCCCAAATTAAGCACCAAGCTATTTATTAGTATGCCAGCTAAGTGAATAAAAGTCCTAACTACTCTTAAATGAACATATATATATATATATATATATATATATATATATATATATATATATATTCATAAGTTCATGAATATATATATATTCATAAGTTCATATATATACATATAATAGTAGTTATACCAATTACCAATTATACCAATTTTGTAGTTATACCAATTTTAAACCTAAGTTTAAACAGAATTTCCAGGAAAAAAAGATAAAAACCTTAAATGAATTTCTTACTACTTTAAAAAAAAAATGTAGCAGAAGTAGTTTTTCTGTTTTACTTAAACAAAAATTTGTTCTGTGGCTATATATATTACATGGTTAAACCATAAAAAAATGTAAGCTCTATTTTTTTAAGTTTATTTATTTTGAGAGAGAGAGAGAGTGAGAGAGAGAGAGAGCGAGCCCAAGCCGGCGAAGGGCAGAGAGAGAGGGAGAGAGAATCCTAAGCAGGCTCTGCACCGTCAGTTCTGAGCCCAAGGAAGGGCTAGATTCCATCAACCATGAGACATTGACCTGAGCTGAAATCAGGGGTTGGAAGCTCAACCAGCTGAGCCACCCAAGCACCCTAAGCCTTAATCTTTGAATAGTTCTATCTTGAAATATCTAGAAATAACTATATCATAATGTTTTATTTATTTATTTTTATCCTGAGCATAACAACAACAGAGAAGAATCTCGGTGATAATTCTTAGGGTAAGCCGTCACCATCCTAAGGTGATAAATGGTAGAGGCTGGATTTTTTGGTATGTCATAAACCTGGCAAATTATAATTTTAATTAATTATAAGTTACACTTTTTATCATAATTGCAACTGTCATTTATTGGAAGAAATAATTACAGACTCTCATCCCAATCCAGAAAGCAATCCATCATAACGGAATAGAGAGAAACCAGTTTTATCGTTGAAAAGCATTAAACCAGGAATTTCATGTGCATTAGAGAAATCTGCTGAGATTTCCAAGACCGGAAGAAATTTCGCCCTATTATAGAATCAGACATCATGCTCTCAAGATAACCAAGTACTAGCCTTCAAGTAGGAAGACTTCACACGACGTATCACACATTGTTCCCTCTATGTTCACCGGGTAGCTGGCATGACCATCTGTGTTTGCTGCCCGGTTTTATCCAAAAGAAAACTAAAGTTCTCATACTTTGAGGACAAGAGGGTGTTTTGGACTTGGGTCAAAGCCTTTGCTGAAATTGGTTAGGCTCCTACCCTCCAACAGAAACTGGGAGTGCTATTTTCCTCTATAATTATATTTTAAAGAGTTGGCTCCCACTGCTTACGAAGAAAGGCCTGAGTTGTAAAGTTGGCAAGACATTTTTTTAATAGCTTTTAAAGGGTTACGTACATTTCAAAGAACACAAACAACACAACAAACAAACAAAAACAGAGAACACAAATTACAAGTTTCCTAAAGTAAATACTTTAAGAAGAGGAAAGAGGGAAAGTCTTTCCCATTATTTTCAACTGGAAGAATTAAGCCTCATTTTTGTTTTTTTAATGTATTTGTCCTTACAAATGACAACTGCAAATATAATGCTTTTCAAATAATGAACATGATATTACAAAGACATTAAAACAACAAAGATACCTTCCTCCCCTTGTTCTTTAATTATAAGTATCTTCCCACAGCATTAAAAAAACATTTAAGATAATGATATGCAAATATACAATATATCATGCTGCAATTTGCTTTATTATTATTTCACAAAATGTGGTGTCTATCACTCCTGATTAGTAGATAAATAAAATAATAATATTTAATATTTACTGCTTATGTATGTCCTAAGTAATTTTATAAATACTTTATATCTTTTAATTAATTTAATCTTTATAATGGTTCTATAAGGTAAGTTACTAGTATCTTTCTCATTTTACAGAAAAGCCACTGAGACAGTGGCTTTTTCTCAAATTGAGAATCAAGATTAAAATCTATTTTTATAGTTCATGGACACTGATACATTTATTACATTAACTCATCCATTTTTAATAAGCACACACAATTTCATAGTATGGTTGTAATTTATTTGTCAATTCCCTTTTGATATGCATTTGGATAATTTCCAGTTATTTGAGATGCAAAAAAAATGTAGAATAAATGAATCGGATCCCCTACTCTTTCTTTGTATGTATTAGTACCTTGGACCATAGCACAGGTTTCCCTAAGGAATTATGGGGTCAAAGATACCTGTAGTTTAACTCTTACCATCTACTGCCAGATTAGATTCTGGAAAAGGTTTACATCCTTGTTATTTTTCAGTACTCCTCCAGCACTGTCTCTGTTTTCCATATTTAACATAGAACCCATGGACTAAGGCATCATTGTCCTCACTGCTGGTGAGCCAGAGTGTTTGTTGATATTACGATAGAGCAGTGTTTCAAATGTGCACAGTTTTGCCTCCTAATACCTTTGACAATGTCTGAAGTCAACTTTGATTGTCACAACTCGGGGCATGGATGCTATTGGCATTTAGTTAGTGGAGGTCAGAGATGATGCTGAGCACAGGACAGCCCTCTCCCACCCTCACCCCTGCAAACAGAACTGTCCAGTCCAAAATATCAGCAGTGATGAGGTTGAAGAACACTGGCATCGATTATTTGTATATTCGCATCCACAAATTTCTGGTTTGTGATTATTTCCCCCCATTTTTTTTCATATCGACTGTCAGAATTTGAAAATTAGAGCTATTAAAATTTCACGTTATGATGCAAACTTTTTTCCAGATCAATGGTGTTTTGTTGTTGTTGTTGTTGTTTTTACTTTTTTTTGGGGGGGGCACATTTAAAAAATGTATTTAACCATATATTTCCATCCCTTCATAGTTTCTGTATTTCTTGACTCCAGAAAATCTTCCCAATTCAATGTATACATAAAACTTTACCTAGATTTTATTGTAATTATTTTCAAATGTATTTAGATCCTTATTCTTTTTTTTTTTTTTTTTTTTTTTTTAATACTTGACCAAACAGTGCTATTTAGAGACCTTACTGCTGGCTTTTTTAACTGCCTATTCTACATCAGCTATAACCTTAGGCCAGCCATTTAACTGTAATTTGTGGAACAAAATTCTCAATGTTTTTATCAGTAAAGTTGGGGACGATTATATATATATATAATTATATTTAATTTACATTTAATTTAATTTATTAAATTTAATTAATTTAATTTACATTTAATTCTGATATATATATATATAGCATATATATATATATCAGAATTAAATGCATTGATATACATACATTCAACAGTTGCTAGAGTTAGGAAGGTGTTCCTATACCTGCCCATCTTTTTCACTACTTTTTCTCATCAGCTCTAACTAGAGTCCTTGGCAGGTAAAAGGCACTTGATTAGTATTGGTTGAGTTGAATGTGTTGAGGACATTTTTTCCTCGGCTACTATTGGTAAATATATGATTGATAAATAGATCGTGTGCTTGGATGTCTTTTATTCAAGGAAAATAAAAATATACCACCCAGTCTCTAATGTAATTTTCATAACCATTTTTCCCCCCTAAAGAGAGCATTAACATTCTTTATTTTCATTCTGTTTAATCAATTTGCAGACAATGTGCAACAAATTTCTGCAGTTCCTGTGTATGTGCAAGTTCTTAATATTAATGATCATGCTCCCGAGTTCTCTGAATACTATGACACATATGTTTGTGAAAATGCAGACCCTGGTCAGGTAAGGACTTGCAATAAATTGCTAATGTCTAAACATTGCCATATATTATATATAATAGCTTTGGTCACTATTCCTCCCATTTTGAAATGATAAAAGTAAGTTTTATTTAACTGTATGAATTACATGCTCTTATGTCATAAGTTATGTATAATTTAAATTTCTTTTTAAAAACATAAAATGTAACCTTCAAGCTTTCCACTTCCAGATTCCTCAAACTTTTGAAAAATCTGCTAACACTGGGAATTCGTAGTAAATCTTTTACATTTTGTCAATGTGATAAAGAAATGTTCTTTTTTTTGTAATTCTATAAAATAAATAATCACATATTAATTAATTTTTATTTTTTCATTCATCATGGCATAAAGAAACATGATATACAAACATAAACATGAAGAGAAAGTGCTGGGATTTTTCTGTAGCTTATAACTATTATGTCAGACATATTAATCCCCCCAAAAACCTAATTTCAATTTAATTGCTAGCTATGTAAAGAATAGAAAGCATACTTAGTTTGAGATATGTCACCGTTACTTCAAAGTCCTTCCCTCCCTCTTTCTTTCGTTCGTTCATTCATTCGTTCATTCTTGCTCGTTTATTTTTACTTCACTATTTCACATATTTTCTCTTGTGGAACTCGCTCTTTTCATTTGCAAAAAGTAGAGCTAAAAACAGATGGTTCTTTGTTTTCAGTTCCACTACACAATAACCTTAAGTATCGTTTGCAACTGTGGGAGCTTATTAAATGTCCTAAAACATTTTTAAAAATATATAAACTAGTTTTCAGAATACTGAATGTATGTACGTATGTGTACATATGCATGTATATATGTATGTAAGCAATTATATGTATATATATTTAGTATAAAATCAATTATTTCAGTAGATTCAAATTTATCAACACAGCTAGTTGAAGACAATTTGGATTTTACAAAGATCGAAATTTTAATTTTCTACCAATAAATAATAATAGCCAACATTATGCTTTATATTCAGATACTTAATATTGTAAGAAATAGACATATTTTAAGAATTAAGCTTTTCTGAATTGTTATGGATTGTTCAACGGTAACATAAAGGAAATCATTAGTAGCTCTTAAAATGTGTTCTGAAGTTTATTTGGCTATGTTTATTTTAGAATATGTTTTATTCCAGAAATAATTCTCAAGTCTTGCCTAAAGCATATCCTGATTTTAAGATAATAATAAAATTATAATAAACATACAAATGAATTTAAACTTGAGCTACTTGTTTTGAATTGGTTAGGATCCAGGGTTTTTGATAAAGTAGAAGGTTAATATAAAACTTTCAGAGAGACCCTGCCCCCAGATCCAGAATCAAACTAACTTAGAAACTAGTGAACGGACAGCATAGTTTAAAATGAATCACAGAAACAGAATGCAAATGACCTGCTTGCTACCCATGACTCCTATAGAAACTGAGTTTAGACAGTTCTTTGAACTTGGCATTATAAATAGATTATATACTTAGAAATTTAACATATCTGCTTTTCTCAGACTTTTCAAACACATCTGTCTAACTGGACACATCAACACATATCATAAACTCAAAATTAAAATAATATTGGAAATAATATATCTTATAATTTTCTAAATCTCTACATCTTACATTTCCATATTTAGGATAACTTATATTTTTACAATTATTATAAGCACGATTACAGTTTGTAGTTACTGTAATATAAGTTCTTTAAAGTTTAAATATTTTATGACTTTACATAAGTGCACATGTGTTCAGAGTGTCCCCCTGATTAGACAGCTATTTCCAAACTTAAAAAAATAAGCTTCACTTACTGCATTTTCTGTACACTTATGTCTATAAATGTCCAGGGTGGTAACTCCACTTACCCAGTAAAGCTGCGTGTTCATTGATCTCAGCTGGGCTGAGGTGGAGGGAAGATTTGGGAGATAACACAGTTCACATCACAAGAGACTTGAGACCAGCGCCCCAGCCTTAGGTGATGAACACGTCTAGGGTGATGCTACTTAACTCTGATGATGACACCAGCGCCTTTATTCTTACTCCTCAACTGTTGTTTGTAACAACTGTCATCAGTCACGTTTAGAACAACCTTTTCAGTTTTTGCATCATGTGAGAAGATGGAAATACACATTGCTAGTAGGAACTGGCCCCCCCCACCATTGCATTAGAGTTTACTCGTGTCTTTACTCTTTGCCCAGATTCTGGCTCAGAAGCAAGAACTCAGAAGTCAGTACACTTGTAATATTGTGGAATACTCACCTCTTTTGAGAAGAGTATTTGTGGTTTGGTTTCGTTTTGGTTTCTTTTTTTTTTTTTTATTTTTTTTAATGTTTATTTTTGAGACAGAGAGAGACAGAGCATGAACGGGGGAGGTGCAGAGAGGGAGAGGGGAACACAGAATCTGAAACCGGCTCCAGGCTCTGAGCTGTCAGCACAGAGCCCGGCGCGGGGCTCGAACCCACGGACCGCGAGATCATGACCTGAGCCGAAGTCGGACTGAGCCACCCAGGCGCCCCTTGTTTTGTTTTCTACTCACTGCTCAGGGACAGTGGCGCCATCATCACAGGAGGCCTCAGGCATTAGGGCAAAGACGAATTCACAGAAAAGGGCAGAGCAGCTGGAATTCCCTACAGCAGTTTTCTGACTTCAGTGCTTACAAATTTCAATGGATTTTCCAATACCGGCACATAGAAGTGTAAAACTCACTGGCCTGGTATTTAACATTCTCTTTGATTTAGCCACAATTTATCTATCTTGCTTTGTAAAAAAAAAAAAAAAAAAAAAAAAAAAAAAAAAAAAATGTAGATACTTTCCTCTTCATACTCTGAATTGCTTGTCATGCAAAATAGAAATTCCAGTTTCTACTTCAGAGTTCTTTTTCGTATCAAAGCTTCTTTCTGGAATGCCCCTGTCTATTCCTATTGGAATTTTAACTGTACTGCAAAAGTGAACTCACATGCCACATAATCAAACTGTTTTAGAGAAACCAAACAGATAAAGATAGGGGAAAGGGAAAAGAGAGACGGAGAAACAAAGAGAAGCAAACCATAAGAGACTCTTTTTTTTTTTATTTTTTGTAATGTTTATTTCTGAGAGAGAGAGACAGAGCATGAACAGGGGAGGGGCAGAGAGAGAGGGAGACACAGAATCCTAAGCAGGCTCCAGGCTCTGAGCTGTCAGCACAGAGCCCGACGTGGGGCTCGAACTCACAAACCATGAGATCATGACCCGAGCTGAAGTCGGTCGCTCAATGGACTCAGCCACTCAGGTGCCCCAAATGATAAGAGACTCTTAACTATAGAGAACCAACTGACAGTTACTGGAGAGAAGGTGGGTGGGGGGTTGGGCTAGATGGGTATTAAGGAGGGTACTTGTGATGAGCACTGGGTGTTATATGTAAGTAATGAATTACTAAATTCTACTCCTGAAATGAATATTACATAATATGTTAACTAACTAAAATTTAAATGAAGATTTGAGGGGTGCCTGGCTGGTCAGTTGCTTAAGCGTCCGACTCTTGATCTTGGCTCAGGTCATGATCTCTCCGTTTATGAGATCTAGTCCCACACTGGACTCTGCACTGATAGCATGGAGCCCACTTGGGATTCTCTCTTTCTCTCTGCTCCTCCCCTCTCAGCTCTCTCTCTCTCTCTGCCCCCTTTCTCTAAATAAATAAATAAACTTAAAAAAAAAAACTCTTTAAAAAAAACTTGAAATACTAAAGTAAATAAATACATAAATAAATAAATAAAATACAAATAAACAAGTATATATTTACAATGTCCCAGACATGATTCTAACAACATTATAAACATTAAACCAATCCTCAAAAACTTGAAAAAATGTGAGGGAAATATATCATTTTCCAGGTGAAAGGGCCCAGAGAAGTTGTTACTTCCTAAGAGAGAGAGATTTTATCCCAAGTGTTGGCATCAGAATAGATGCATAGAACCATTATATTTTGTTGCCTCTCTATTCCTAGTTTGAATAGACCTTATATATTTGTGAAATGTGTCATCTCTAGTTTAGCATGTTTCCTGGATTCCAAGTTACTTGTGAACAGTGAGTGAGTTTATTTTTGTATTCTCGACAACATGCAGTGTGGTTCCCAATAATAACTACTTGAATAAATGAACAAAGCATGAAGACAATAGTTCTTGAAACAAAGAGTATTTTTTCTATAATTCTCTGGGGATATACATTTGAATTTATTAGCCTTGCATAGTATGTTTAAAACATTGCAGTATGATGAGATCCCTTTAGGAGAGAGTATGGACAGAGTCAAGAATCAGTCTAAAGACTGAAACCTGAATGCTCCAATACTGGTGTTTGGGGTTGGGACGCACTAGAAAATGAAATTTGCAAGGAGCAAACCAGGAAAATATGATAACATCGAAACCAAAAAAAAAAGTGTTCTAAGGAGGAAAGGGTTATAACCTGTTTTATTTTCTGCTTACAGTTCAGGTAAAAGCAGAAAAGAAAAGATCCCATTGAATTTAACAGTAGAGATTTTAGACTTACTAGAACATTTGTAGTCAATATTTGTCACGTGCCTAATGACACCCAGGAAGAAAATGTAAAGTGAGAGTATGAAAGAACATAGGGCAGAGCCTTT
Organism: Panthera pardus; assembly: GCF_024362965.1. Taxonomy (NCBI): domain Eukaryota; kingdom Metazoa; phylum Chordata; class Mammalia; order Carnivora; family Felidae; genus Panthera; species Panthera pardus. The sequence continues at coordinate 77,875,501 of NW_026526710.1, read as the reverse complement.
GGGAATGGCAATATTGAAGGATTCAGTAAAGAAAGAGAAGACAGCAAAGTAGAGTGAGTAGGCATGACCCGTCATGTAGGAAAGAAACAAGACTGTTGATGCAGAAGTGCATGAATGCAACATTTTTTGAGGAGGAAGTGTCAGTAGACTTCATTCCCACTATTCTAGGAAAGAAAAAAAAATCATCCTCATAGTTTACCATATGGTCAAATTTATTCTTTAAAAATATGTAATTTGTATAAGTAACTCACAGCTCTATAAATAAAATGACAGTGCAAAATAACTTTATTAAAATGTGGCAAAGAGAAATCTCACTGGATGCTTGTTAGGAATGCAAATCATGACAGAATTTAATGGTAAATCATATTACTGCAATAAAGGCCAAGACTATTGGAATAGGGGAGACAGATGCACTTAACTTTGAAACAAAACGCAGGAGAGTTTTTAACACTGGGCTGAGTTAGTGAAGAGAAGGACTAGGGGACACATTGGGGGAAGGGGAGGTTGGCCCATGTGATTAGGCCATCTATGTAATTGGCTCTTACAGAAGTTAACTTCCCACGCTCCCATAGAGACTGAGAGATAGGGGTCCTATCTTAATGGATGTCTACATTTCAAAGGGATGGTTTTCAGGGTGTTAAGAAAGACCAGCCTGATTTCTAAAATTGGAAGTTTGGGAGAAGATTTATCTACATTACCAAGGGGCAGAGAAAGAATCTACAAAAAGAAAGAATCTATTGTAATTGGTCTAGGAAAATGGAGGGCAGGAGCCCCTAGTCAGGAAGAAATGTGTCGAAAATTGAGTCAGGCTGAAGGCAATGCTATGGTCCTCTTGGTCAATGTTAACAAAATATAAACATGATAAATATGCATTTGTGGGTATGTAATATTTCAAGAAATTTAAAATATCTTTCACAGCTCATATTTTTGTTGAAGAAAGAATGGCTATATTCTTTCCTCCATGATTGCAAAGCATTTAATCTTTAGATTTATAAACAGCAAATATAATAATCACTCTAGTTAAAGAAAATTTCCATTGCATTTCCGTCCTTCCGGTTACATTTAGATACATTCTGCCTTCAGTAGTTTTCCATTTGCAGGATAAATCAAGTAGATTTTGGTGCAAAACACTTATAAAAGACGAAAAACTACTGTCCTGTTTATTTTTAGCAAAAGAGAACGGCCCAGATTCTTATCACAAAATATCGTGTGATGAAGTCCTTCCTGTTGAATGACTAAAAGGATGATTACTATATTTTCCCTTTATCCTTAAATTCATATTGTTCATTTGCTGATTCTTGATTTTGAGAATATTCATCTGTTTTATCTTCATCTGACGACTCAGTCTCAAACACTCTTTTTTAATACGTGATCGGTTTCTCCATCGTCTTGGGTCTATAGTGCTGGTTTCTGCTTTTGGGTTTCATCTATTCACAAATTACTGTGAGATGACTTCCTCTGTCAGTTTTTTCCCTCTGTCATTATAAATGTAAAAGGAAGCATTTTGAATTTTCAACTGTTTTTAAAAAAAAATAAAATCAAACTAAGAAGATAGTGTATAAGTTTTTTGATGCCTTTTTGAGCGATGATGTAAATAAGCAACGCATTTAAAGAACAGGAAGGAGAGAATGATACAATGGGGAAGATTTATTTCATTATTATATCATCCTTCCAGGCCATTCATCTTGCAAGTTTCATGTAAGTCTTTTAAAAGCACATTAGATTAGGAAATATTTATGAGTAATGATGAAATGATTTGCAAAGATGATGAAATTGCAAGATGTTCAAGGCATCAAAAGGATCACTAAGTTCCTTTAATGCATTCTTGATTTACCAGTGTCCAATGTACCCCTTCAGTAATGGAAGGTAAGATTAGTTATTTATTTCATAATAAGTTAATGTTTCCTTATTATTAGGAACAGTTCTAAATGAAAAAAAAATGAAATACCAATCTTTAAAAACTAAGTAGAACTGCTCAACAAGAAACTTGAATGCTAATTTTTGCTGCAACAAACTTGAAAGGTATGTTGAGAGTTGAACTCTGTGGAGGAAGAAATATGTCTGTCGGATGTAGTGGCATGGAATTCTTATGTGACTTGCTAGGGGTTAAATGCTATATGGGAAATCTACGGCATGCTATACTTTTTTATAATTTTACAGATGTATAAAAGTTTGGTAACATTTTCAACATCATGTAGCCTAGGAGAGATTGAGCAAGGATTATAATTTGTGTCTGTGTCCAAGAATGATGCTTCTATTAACGATGCCCAGATAATTATAGAGACTAGCTATCCTTAGATTATTTGCACAATAAAAAAACCAATAGAAAAAAACGTGGTTTTTTTTAAAAAAATTCTGTACTCATAAATCATTATACCTCCAATTTTAATGACAAAAATAAACGTGAAATCAATACAACTGAATCTCGCCTCCTTTCTAGGATATGCATAGTTCAAACTCAGAATAAATGACACTGGTCAGTGCTATTTCATAATCAGTTTCCTTTAAGGAGGAAGGCCGGGAATCATCAAAGAAGTCAGGAGACTCCCATATGTCACTATTGGATTTAGAAACTTGTCCAAAGTCTTTAAGTACCTGAAAGAATGATACACAGCATGGCTACTTGCAATGGTCCTCCACTCAAATCTAAGGGGAAGCCAAAGCCCCCCCCCCCCCCAACATTGCTACACACACTGTGGTTTATGAATTGAAATCAATGTACAGATTACGAGTGCTGCCGATATATCCAACAGTACCATAGATATTTTCTTCTTAACACGTGGTGGGTGATGCCTTATTTAATAATGTGGGTATTAGGGCGCTTATGGCTCCTGAATTGTCATCGTTTGTGCCACGTTTACTCAGACATTACATGTGAAATCCGATTGAGTTGGGCTCACATTTCTTGTTTGAAATTGACTTGGTAGGCTTCCTTCAAGTACAGTCGAAGCCAAGCACCTAAGATCAATACGTACCTCCCTCTTTCAAAAGTGCTCTTAATCTCTTACTTGTTCCTAAAAAATCAGATAGCAATGTGCGAAACTTACAACTTAATGGAGTAAGCTCTCAAAAAATATTTGCTTTAACAGATAATAAAGCATATCCTGTGTAACTGAAATGATTTGTATGCAGACAACATAATTATTTTTAACTTAATAGTGTTTATAAGCAAAATAGTAGAAGCATTCAGTTTATTTTTTTATTATTTTTTGACGTCTATTTATTTTTGAGAGACAGAGACAGATCATGAGGAGGGGAGGGGCAGAGAGAGGGAGACACAGAATCCGAAGCAGACTCCAGGATCTGACTGTCAGCACAGAGCCCGACACGGGGCTCGAACCCACAAACCGTGAGATCATGACCTCAGCCGATGTCAGAAGCTTAACCAACTGAGCCACCCAGGCACCCCAGCAGAGGAAATGCATTTTACTCTATTTAAAAATAAAAAGAGTTGATTAATAAAGTAAGAAAGCAGCTACACCATCAAAACACAAGTTGGAAAATATACGTCACATAGTATGAATTCTTGACTAAGCCAAGGAAAGACGCAGGAGCAGAATGTACTTCTCCAGACTGCAAACAGGAAATTGGGGTGTGGAGGCAGACAGGAAAGAATCTCTTCTCTGGACTCAGGAATGAGAAAGTGAATGGAACGCAAAGAAAAAAGGAACCATCTATGATGTACCTCCTGACCTGAGATACCCCTAAGTAACTTCCAAAAACTAAGATGGGATAGAATGAAATATGGAAAGCATAAAATTTGGAAAATGGAAAATTTGGAAAATTATGAAGAGGTAACCTCATAATAGCAAAATTTGAGGGAGACTTTGTGCCAACAAAGATGGAATGTGGTGTGAATTTGTTTACATTAAACATCCCAAAGTGAAGTTCCCTCTTTCTTCTCCCACTCTCTCCTTCCCCTCAACACTCTTCACAAAAGAGCAGGCCTCTGTGATGGTCAAAAATCCCCACACGGTATAGTTTAGAGAATGCACACCTGTGCTCACCTATGTGTACACACATACACACGTGGAAACGAAACAAGATGTAAGCAACCTACATCACAAAGAGAATTATAAATGGACCAAGAATGGTACGACAAACAGATCTTCAGGCATTCGTATCAGTTTCTGTGTACTTTAGACATGACCCGTTAGTCTTTGATTGCTTTCATCGTTTCTGGTACAGAAATATGTTCTAGGCTCCGCCATTTATTAATTTATTGCTTTGTAGCTTCACAGTCATCCTTCAGTACCTGCTTAAAAAGTACCTGCGCTGTGATAGTGCGATAATGAATTGGTCCCTTTAGAGCATTTCTTCTATTGTGAATGCAACATTGAGCCTTGTCAAAGGAGGGCACTGAATGAATGAACACCGCAGAAGAAAAAGGGCCGCTCTTCCTGGCTCCCGTGTACAGCATGTTTGGGTTTCCCTCTCATGCTGCACAGTTGGCTTTGTCCAGCCACAAGTATAGTCCCAAGGTCCCGAAGGTATATTCCCTCGGCAACCATACAAGTCTTTCCCAGGCCTGATGAGTTCTATGCTGCCCTCCCAGCACGGATGCCGTGAGCTCTAGACCTTGCACCTGCAGTGACCTCCCGGCTTTTTCTGCATTTCTGCCCACCGGCATACGTGTATCCTGGAGGTTTGTTCTGCTTGCCTGGAGAATGTGGACTAGCTCTGGCCTCGGCCACCCAGTGAACTCCTTTGTCCTGAAAGCAAGACGCTGCGAGCATACGTTCTCCAAGGAGACCTAAAGCTTGTTTTGGAGACAGGCTCCCTTCCATACTTGTCCATCTGGATAATTTCACTGAACTTCCAAGGACCCTTTGGAGTTATTCTGTGTTTATAGTTACTCTCGTATGGTAGCTTAATCATTCTTTATATTAATCTTCCTCCTTTTAAGTTGCTGTGTGCTTCCTGTCCCTCAGTTGGACCCAGACTGATACTTAAGCTCGTCTTTTTATATTTCCTGCCTCAGATTCGGAAGCAGTCATTTTCCTAAGATTTTGTGATATTGCAGTGGAGTGCTGCAGCACATACAGATAGAATGGGCAGTAAGTAAAGCTGAGATACCCACCCCAGAAAATCAGGAAAAATCCTGCTTCCTCTTCCTCTCTTGCTCTCACTATGTAGCTCCCCTATTCTCTGTCTTTCAACAATGTGGAAGATCACTCTAAAGGAAACTCTCCCACTGTTTGCTCTTTCTTTGTTCACTTGCTTCAGTTATTTAAAATCATGTACTTTCGAGGGACACAGATATGATAACTTTCAGAGGGCTTTCTTTAATTAGAACTTTTATAAGTATTCAGAGGTAAATAATTTTCACTCAAATTGCAAATCATAAGCCCACCCATCATTCATGAGTTGGGATAGTTCTGTCATACGTATGTGCATGTGTGCATAGAGGCACATATATATGTATGAAGCTATGCAACACTGTGGCAAATGATGCTTTTTTTTTAACCAAATACTTTGAATTTCTAATACAGACATGCATCTTAGGAGTATTCCAGGACTCATTACCTTAAATATGATTGAATTAATGCGGACAATATTTATTTATTTAAGTTTATTTACTTAGAGAGAGAGAGAGAGAGAGAGAGGGAGAGAGCACACAGGGGAGGGACAGGGAGAGAAGAGAGAGAGAATCCTAAGCACGCTCCACACTGTCAGTGCAGACCCCGACATGGGTCTCAATCCCAAGAACGGCGAGATCGTGACCTGAGCCAAAACCAAGAGACAGATGTTCAACTGACCGAGTCACCCAGGTGCTTCTAATATGGACAATATTTAAAGGTGACAATACCAAAAAGAGGCAAACAACGATTTTAAACATCAGAAGTGTCAGAGAAGACCGAGGATGCCAAAACAAATGCAATAAAAAATATAATGCTTGAAAGCAGTGTCGAATTCAGTAAGTCTTTTTAATGACCAATAATTATATTCATAAACTCTATACCTTTTTCTTGAGATCAGTAAATTTTAATGAAATATAAAGCCAAAATATAGATGGGGAAATAACTACTTGCAAAGATCTGAAAAAGTCATTCTGTTATTATTATACAATAGCTCTTGCCGGTTGATAAGAAATCATCTTGTTTAACAGCTGGTTCCTTGGTATTGATGTAGTAAGTGATCTTTCAGAAATACTATGAGTGAGCTTGCCAGTGAAGAAATATTCACCTCCATTATACCCATTATAGATGACACCTTCATTATTTCTGACAGTGAATTTTCTCTAGTATATGTTGATCCTACTGTGTTTACCCAAATCATTTTCTATAATTTGCTTTTCCTAAAAATTGCATAATTTTTATTTGTTATCAAGTACTGAATTCTATTAGTCCTTTAACATAGAATGTCTGCTGCTTATATTCATCAAGAGTGAGCATTTTTAATGAATTGATTTATAGAAAACATATTTATGAAATTATTTATGGGTACAGAAATACAAACAAAGTAAGTAGGTGAAAAATGAGTATAAAATAAAATGTGCACATGTAGATGATCTTACTTAAGTTAGGAATAACAACCAGAGTGAAAGGTGTTTGGGGATGCCAATTATCCAATAAAGCACCTTAAACCCAATAAAGGAAAAGCAGTCTTTCTTTTATTTTTTTTTTATTTAATGTTTACTTATTTTGGGGAGAGACAAGAGTGTGAGTGCGGGAGGGACAGAGAGAGAGGGAAACAGAATCTGAAGCAGACTCTAGGCTCTGAGCTGTCAGCACAGAGCCCGGTGCAGGGCTCAAACCCACGAACTGCGAGATCATGAACAGAGCTGAAGTTGGATGCTTAACCAACCAAGCCACCCAGGCACCCTGAGAAAAGCAGCCTTTCAAATTGGCTCCTAGATTAGTAGAACAACCAGATTAATGAGTCTTGAAATCACACAATTTAAGGCAATTAGATTCCAGAATAATCGATGTTATTCTCTAAAAGCAACATTCTCCCTCATTACCTTCATTTTGGCACCAAAATTATCAGATTTTTTAAATTTGTATTTACAAATAATTAGGGTGAGACACTTTGAATTCTGACACTTGTTTTTTAAAGCTTGTGATGTGACTATATGTGTGAGACTTTATGAGATTGTCATGAGCTAAGCTGGTTCACTTTTATAATATAAATCTATGAATAAGTGGGTAGGGCAAAAGTGTAGCATTTTAAAAACTTTAAAATTTTCCAAATGCATTTCGGTGAGGATCAGTATGTCTTAAATCAATGTTCTATTATATACAATATTGTTTTAGAATTATTTTAGATAGGATTTTGCTTGTTTCTTCCCAAAATTTTAATTTCCTTTCTTTTTTAAACTCCTAATAGTAATTTCTTAATGACAAATTTATTTGGGAATGTTGGAGATTGACTGCTTGACTTCATTAGAACATTAGAAAACTAAACAATAAGTCACTTTTTTCTACTTAGTTATCATTCTTGACACCAAAGTGATCAGAGTTAAGGAAAAGATAGGCGTTTGGTCTTTCTCTTTCTTCCTCTCTCTCGCTCTCTCTTTCTTTTTTTTTTTTTTTCTAGTGATATTATCTATTAAACCTTTAATGTAGTCTTAAGCAATACAAAGCACACAGCTTTCCAATGATAACTGAATGTATCTGTGTGAATTTGATGAATTTGCCTCTTTACCATTTGAGAAAAATTGACAGAAGAGGAAAATAATTTTCCTCCCCTTATTTGTTCTTTAAATCTTCCCCTTGTTTTTCATCTGTCTGGTTTTGTCCCAATTTTTAGAGAGACAAAGGGTACTTTAGAGAGGAATGCAATGAACGTTTGCTTTCTGGTATTAATTTGGGGGCATTTCGTGGGCTAATTGGTATTCTTCATTATTGTCCAAAAATCACGTATGTAGAAAACCGTGGTTTTTAATTCAAATATGTTTCCCCTCGTGTGGGAGTGAAACCTCAAAAACAACAGTAAACAACAATGGCAGAAAGATTGCCTGATATAATAGCAAGAGAATTTTACTAGCTCACACACTCCCCAGATTAGATGATGATCTCACCACACTGACTACCGATTTCCTCATCTGAAAAAGAAACGCACGTTGGCCCTATAATTCCTATCGTGTAAGAAGTTAGTAAGGATAAAATATTATTAAATGAGAAAATGGGTAGCCCTGGCCTTTGTTAAAAAATAATTGTGTTACTATTAAAATGAACAGTTAAGAGTAGTTTTAGAAGTTCTTAACATGGGGCTCATTTTCCTTCTAAAGAGATTCTAAATGAGCTGTAAGGTGTCTGCGCACATGTGACATTACCCAGAAACAAAACTGCCAATGCGGATTGCTACATGAGGGTGCGAACAGATTAATAGTGTTTCATTCCAGGCTTAAAGGAATCCGTTATTTAGAAACTAAACGTTAAAAAGTTACAAATTTCAATATAAACATTATTGTGGTTGGTTTGGTTTGGTTTATTGGAGTTTTGATTTTGTCAGATTCTTGATTTTTTTTTTTTTGATTGGTTTGAAACAGATTAAGTTGTTGCTTTTTAAATCTTTGGAGCAATAGCTCAATAAATTGCATTTGCCATTTTTTTTTTCCTTAAAGTAATTAAATACTTCTTTTTTTGTTGACCAGATTATTTATTTGTAGTACAAGAAAAATGAACCCTTTGAGTATGCTAATGAAAACAAACGAAATAATAATTAAATCAATAGGGGTACAGAAAACCCATATTTTATAATACAATATTTGTGTGTTCTAAAAAATGTGGAAATCTGGATCACGTGAACACTATTGCAGAGAAAATGCATAGATACATATAAATTCTCTAGTCTTTTCAACCAATTTTGCTGAGCCAATTAGATATTCATAGGAAAGAAATAGAAAAATCCACCTAAACCTCATACCTTATACAAAAGTTATTTCAAAATGTATCATACATTTATATGTACACCTAAAGCTGTAAAACTTTTAGAAAGAAGTAAACACATGAAAAAACTATTCTCTATGGCTACACAGAGTTCTTAGATATAGCACCAAAGGCCCAATCCATAAGAAAAAAAAAAAAGTATTGACTTTGTAATAATTAAAAAAAAATGTGGAAATCCCTGTTAAAAGGATTAAAAAAAACAATCTACAGATTGGAAGAAAATATTTGGAAACCAAAGATTACTCAACGGATTTATATCCGGACTATACAAATAACTCTTAAAACTCATCAGTAAAAAATTAAATAACACAATTATAAAATAAGCAAAAGACATGACAAGACATTTCCCTGAGAGGTTATACGGAAAGCAAAAAAGCACACGAAAAGATGTTGACCATCATTAGTTATCTGGACAATGCAGTTAAAAATTACAATGAGATGTTACTACACACCGACCAGAATGGCTACAAAAACAACACCCGGTGACATCATCTAATGCTGGGAGGTGAGGGGGTGGACGTAAAAAGTGAATTATAGTTTGACAGTTTATTATAAAACTGAGCATGTACTTACCGTACAATCTAATAATCACACATTTGGGTGGAGTGTGGCACACGTCAGAGAATTATTGACATTTACATAAAAATATTCATGGCAACTCTATTCATAATACAGCCGAAACTGGAAATAATCCACATGTCAGTTACCCGGAGAACGATTAAATAAAGCGTGATACATCCATAAAATGGAATACTACCTGGCCATAAAAAGGAACAGATAATGAATACATGCAGAGCACAATGGATCTCAAGGGCATTATGTTTCATGAAAAAGGCAATACCCTAAACCTTATGTGCTTTATGATTCCATTTATAGTACATCCTCCAAAAGGAAGGAGTGGGGGTGTGTGACAAGAAAGAGGGGTACAAAGGAGTTCACCTGTGGTGACAAAACTCTTCTGTATCCTGATTGGGTGTGGTGACACTGGTCTTTACATGAGATCAAACTGTTTGAGTTACTCACACTCATGCCAACACACACATGCACAGGTACATGGATGTAAGAACCAGTGAAAACCGACGAAATTTTCTCTTTAACACTATTGTACCCATCTGAATTTCCAGGAATTGAAATTTACTACAGTTATGGAAGATGTAACCACTGGGTTCACTGCAACGAGTATTTAAAATACTCTATGCGGGGTGCCTGGGTGGCTCAGTTGGTTAAGTGTCCGACTTCGACTCAGGTCATGATCTCGCGGTCCGTGGGTTCGAGCCCCGCGTCCGGCTCTGTGCTGACAACTCAGAGCCTGGAGCCTGTTTCGGATTTTGTGTCTCCCTCTTTCTCTGACCCTCCCTTGTTGATGCTCTCTCTCTGTCTCAAAAATAAATAAATGTTTAAAAAATTTAAAAAAATAAAATAAAATACTCTATGCACTGATTTTGAAATTTTCTGAGAATCTACAGTTATTTCAAAATGAAACTTAAAAATCATTTGCTGGAATGAAAGATAAAAGACAAAAGAAATGATGTAAGAAAAATAAGAGTTTCAAAGAATAATCATTAATATTATTGAGAATACTTGAGGCCAAGAAATCCACGAAGTTGAATAATATCAAAATTATAAATTACAACTAATCCCTATGCTATATAAACTTTCCCAAAGCATCCAAAACAAGGGAGGCTCCTCAGGTTACTTTAAATAACTTTACTCATAGTAAAAAAAAAAAAAAAAAATGGCAGAATTAAATACCTGCAAACATAAAATCAAACACAAAACAGTTATTAAGAATACGGCTGTCTGTAAGCATTATATGTGAATTTCAATTAAAAACAATTTATTAATGTATAGTGCTGATACACAGCACAGAAATGATATCCTTAGGAGAATAACAAAAAAATGATATCTATGAATATTTTCCATTATATCAATATCTCAAAGGAACAAAAAGATACACACCAACTTTTCATTTGATGATGCTAAGAAGCCCTTTGATAAAATTAAACTTAAATTCTGGGTAATGAAATGCAGCCATAATAAGTATTGCAAAAAAAAAAAAAAAAAGATAAAACTAACACTCAAATCAATAGTCAAGATCTCAATATTGAAACAAGTGGGGTACCATACTTTAAAACAATGATGGAGGGCACCTGGGTGCCTCAGTCGGTTAAGCGTCCGACTTCAGCTCAGGTCACGATCTCGCGGTCCATGGGTTCGAGCCCCGCGTCGGGCTCTGGGCTGATGGCTCAGAGCCTGGAGCCTGCTTCCGATTCTGTGTCTCCCTCTCTCTCTGCCCCTCCCCTGTTCATGCTCTGTCTCAAAAATAAATAAACGTTAAAAAAAATTAAAACCATGATAGAGAAGAAATGTCTGCTTTCACGCTGTGATTTTTCATAGTGTTCTGAACCTCAGGTCCATACAATAATATGTAAAATATATTTTAAAAATTACTGAAAAGAAGGACATCTGTTTGAGGAAGTGAGATCTAGTGCAGGACTGTAAGGAAATATGGTGGACTTTTAAGCACTTGAAGTCACATTTAAAAATGTAAAATCGGAGAGTTGCTGTTCAACCGGTATAAAGTGTGGGTTATACAAAATGAGTAAGTCTGTGCCTGTAGTTAACAATGTGGTGTTGTGTACTTAAAAATTTTTAAGAGCATAGATCTTAACAATGTTCTTAGCAAATTAAAGTTTAAAAAATTAAAAAAAAACAGATAGAAATAACTCACTGTGTATTTCTATGATATATACCGAATGCTATCATTTTCACAGGTAATGAATTAAAAATCATTAAGGAAATATTTTATGTGTTTTCTGATACCGTGAAGATCATTCTTGGTCTTATTTCCCACAGGATTAATTTCTGGACAAGATGACAAACTAAAAAGTGTCTATGTGCTTTGGATAGGTCATACATACATTGTAGAAAATCAAAATGACAGAATAGGTGCTCTCAATTCTGGAGAAAATCAGGCATTTCCTTGATGATCCACAAGGTTCTGTTTTTGTTCTTGGTGTGTAAATGCCCAGGGTGGGGAGCAGAGGAGGGAGAGAATACTCAATAGTTTGCAGAATATGAATATAATAAATGAGCTGACATTAGGGCAATTTGCCTTTCCTGTTTGGTGGAAATAGTTCTAATTTTTCAAATTAATGATTCCCATTATCTTGACTGATACCAAATATCTTCTTGAGAAGTAAAGTATAATATCAGTGATGTTAGATTCTTTTATATCAATATTCTGTCTAATGTAAAGACATGTTGTCTCCATGTAAAAACTTTCTGCTGCCTAAATTTCCATGATCCTACATTATAATCTGGTTTTCTTCTCACCTTCCTTTCTTTCTTGTGTCCCGTCCTTTTAATTTTTTTTTTTAAGATCACTCTTTCATGATAACTTCTAGATCTTTACGCCTGTTCTTTCTCCTGTATTTCAAGCTGTATGCCCAGTTAACTAGAGAGTTCCGCCTGTATGTCCTAAGGTTACACCACATTTTCTTCTAAGCCTGCCCTGTTTTTTTCAATATCCCTTGCCAAATTACCATAACTCACCAAATTGTGCAGGAAAGATGGACGTGTGGACATCATCCTTAATTCAGTCTGGTCGTTTCTTCTTCATATTTAATCCGTCATTAATTCTGTTGATTCCATCCCCGGAGTACCTCCGTACTTTAGCCTCACTCACCCTACCAGAGACCTAACATACCTTCTGGAGTGAATCATGGATGGTTCTGCTGAAGGACCGTCCTATAAAATCAAATTTCTCTTCCAGTCTCACAGCTCACAGGCAGGGATACACCACAGTTGTTGCTGTTATCAGTTAAGTCTGAAAGCATGGAGACAATTCCACGGCAGTTTTTAGTGGTGGGAAAACAGAAGAATACATCCTACGCCCTCTTGGAAAGGGTGAGATGTTACGTTGATGATGTCAACATTCCCTATGGGAAAGTTGGAGTCTGGGAAACCTTCACCTGAGAGCATGCTGTTACCATCTTCAGCTTAGGCAAACACTTCAGCAATCTCCATATAATTTCTCATTTAAAATAACACGTTCTGTAACTGTGGATGTTGTTGTCTTTATGTATCACATCAGGAGGTTTTGAATACAAACCAAATGCTCCCCTGGATCATGGCAACAGCTTGTTAACGAGGTTCCCTATTTCCAGATCCACACTAAAGGTGTCTTCAGAATGAACATTCTAAAATGCAGAAATTTCCCAAACATTTGGATCATGGGATCTCAGATAAAAAATAAAATCTTTTTTTTTCCAATTTATAACTTGTGAGTGGACCTCGGTATAAAGTACAAACTTGGTGATATGCCCTTCTAGAACATTCATGGCATCACCACTGCTCACCTCTGAAGTGTAATCTTTTATTTTTAGGTTAGATGCCAGGTCCTCTGACCCCCAAATGTTTAAGTATTATGTGCTTTGGGTGTTTTATTCTGCACTTTTATTCTTCAGGTATTACGTCCCTCTTCTCCATTAGAATGTAAACTGTGGTGACAGAGACACTTGATCCTGGCCACTGTTGCACCCCCAGGGCCTGAGATGGCTTGGTGTGTTCCAAATGCCAATGAAATATTTGCTAAACAGATACCTTTGGGATATTAGTCAAATATGTTTATACATTAATTTTTTCATTTATATATTATGTTATATGAATTTTTAGAAAGTATGTTTTTAAAATTCATTTAACAAAAGGAATATATATATATATATATATATATATATATATATATATATACTGATATACAAATTTAAGAAAGTACAATTTTTAAATGCATATAAGTAGATATCTATAAGTAAACGTCAAAACATTATATATCTACGGCATTTAAATGCATATAATTTTGTTAAAAGTCCTTTTTAGAAATGTAGAGTATCTCTGTCTCTGTCCAGTACCAAAACATTAGAATACTATGAGCTTCTCAACATTTTCTCCTAATAACATGCTAAACAAAGAAAGAAAACAGACTATCGACTAGATTCTCTTGTTAGCTCTAATTCTGTTACTGTATTAATTAATACTTTGGCCTTTTGAACAGATATTCAACAACAATTTTGAATCCTTTATTTTCTCAAAACAAGTCTAATTTGTAATCATGTTCTCAGTGGAGTGGTATAAAAAGTGACAGTCTTACGCAAATTTGTTGACTCTATTTCCAGACAGTGGGAGAAAGAATTTGCATTTATAGCTTGATGCAAGGTACAACTACCTAGGATAACTAAATAAGCAGCAATTTAGTTGAAATTTTAAAAATCCTTCCATGTATTCATTTATTGCAGCTCTCACTTTTTGTTTAATGTGCATTAATAGAAATTGTTTATTAAACACATTCCAAGGAATTCAGAATTTATATCAATACTCAATACCTGTATTTTGATTCATCATTTATTTTTTTAATTCATCGTTTATAATCTTATTTGAAAATTCCTCAGCTAATCCTGGAAGTAGATTTCACTGAGATCTGTTCAGGTAACGAAACAGACTCAAATGTATTAACCCATGTATAATACTTACTTCTTTGCCTAGCTATCAAAAAATTCCATGTTTAATAAAGGCCATACCTATATTCGGTGTCAAAAATGAATGTTGTACTGATTTTTTTTTAATCAGAATAATTAATCTAGGAATGGCATTTTAGTAAGTTGGCCCATGTGTGCCTCTTTTTTTTTTTTTTTTTTAAAGAAGTCATTATGCATGGTCATTGACAGGTGCAAAATGATTATTTTTTTTCCATGATTATCTTTAAAGTCAAATACCATTTGTAGTTCTATAAAATGATTAAATGGAAACTTATGCCAATTTTTAACTACCTTTGACCTGTAAATGCAAATTTCTTTCATTTCTACCTAATAATATGTTCTCTGTCTGCATTCAGGGTTTTCACATGGTATTTCTTTGTCTGGATCACACTTGCCCCATTAATTCATGTTTTTTACTCAAGTATTCATTCACTTCCACCTTGGAAAATCATTTTCTTTCTCCTACGTCAATACTCAGATTATTTTCTTCTTTTTTCCCTCAACCGTTATTTTTGGTGTCTCTCTTTTCTATAGGAATTATATTACTTATTTCTGTGCATGTGTCTGTCTTGTATGAGACTTCGTTTTGTTTGCTTCTTGTATGCCACATCCTTTACCGTGTTTTTGTTTTTGTTTTTGTTTTTTTGTATGCAAACTTCAGGAACAAGAACAGGTCCAGGGCTTGAACAATGTGTTCTGTGGGGGAATAGAAAATGGTGGCCAGGGGCTTGGGGGTGTGAGATAGAGGGAGAGATTGGTAAAGGATAAACTTTCAGTGATAAGATGAATCAAGTCCAAGGATCGAATGTGTAACATGGTGCCTATGCTGATAAAACTCTATACATTTGGTAAAAAAGTAGGACTTTGAAAAATGATAAAGATGTAAGGTGATGGATGTGGTAATTAATTCCATGGAGAGAATCTTTTCACAGCGTGTATGTGTACCGAATCATCCTGATGCACAGTTTAAATATTTCCCAATCTTATTTTTTCTCAATAAATCGGAAGAAAATGTGCTCTGAGCCCCACGTTCGCTACTCATTTCACGCTAGTGGTAGCGTCAGCTTGCATTCAGATTCTGACCCAACCGTTTTATTTACCTGAGATCCTTAGGTGACCTGAAGCGAAATATAAATAAATATCAAACGGGCACAATAATAGGATTTATCGCATAGGATAATTGTGAAGATGGCCTACGGTGATATATAAAACAATCTCAGGCCCTTAGGTGAGTTCCCATTGAGACGTGGTTATTTTTAGATTTTCTAGGCTGTCACATAATGTTTCCATCATGGATTTTAAAGTGTTATAAATGGAGAATCACACGGATTGGGTCAGAAAAAAAATAGAAAAAACTCTACCCAAAACAAAGAGGACTTTAAAAATCTGAGTTCTCAGAATTTGTCATCACATGGCCATTCTTCTTTGTCTAATCTTTGCTTTTTGATTTGTCTCGTCCCCTCTCATCAATGTATATGACCATTGATAGGCTCCAGGTAAGTAGATAGAAGGAAATCATTTAGAAATCTAATCAATGCAAAAGATTTTTTCTTAGAATTTTATCTGAAAATGAAAACCAAAACCCTCCCATTGTCATATGAAAAGGAAAATTGAGATCCCTAGTCAAGATTTTTGTGTTCAAAAATGTTGGCCCTGTTTGAGAAATGTGTGTTCTCAAGAATAATGTACATGTTCAGGGTTAGTTCAAAAGAATTAATGATACCTACTATGTGACTGATTCTGTCAGTGGCTTCCTATTTTTGTAAAGTGGTTCATATGTAACTTCAATTTATAAAGCAAGTTTAAGTGGAGGCACATACATTAAAAAGGGACCAGGGTTGGGGCGCCTGGGTGAGTCAGCCAGTTAAGCGTCCATCCGACTTCAGCTCAGGTCATGATCTCACGGTTTGTGAGTTCGAGCCCGGTGCCAGGCTGTCTGCTGACAGCTCAGAGCCTGAACCCTGCTTCCGATTCTGTGTCTCCCTCTCTCTCTGCCCCCTCCCCCAACTCACACTCAGTCTCGCTCTCAAGAATAAACATTAAAAAAAAAAGGGGGACCAGGGTGCTGAAACCTATGCATATTCAGTTTGCCTATACATATGTAGAGAGTAGCTTCATTAATTAAAATTATTTAAGAATATATATAAAGTGAAAATCTCACCAGTGTGCTTCAGCCTTCATTCACAAAATGGAAACATATTCAACATTTAGTCTGATGCAGGTATTTAATACAGAGTCAGGTAGTGAGATACATTATTCATTGTCTAAAAATCAAGTCTGCATATGGCAACAAGATAAACATGAATTTCTGCAGTTTGCTATCAATCTTAATTAAACAAATATGCATATAATGAGATTATGCACACTATTCCATAGGATACCACCTTATCTGTGCAAATCCCAATAAGACTATGTTTTCATGAAGAAAACGCATATAAACACATACTGATTGTGTGAAAAGCACTTTGACAAGCTATGACATATAATTCTATATTTTTTTAGTGTTTATTAATTTTTGAGGGAGAGAGAGGGAGACAGGGTGCGAATGGGGGAGGGGCAGAAAGAGAGGGAGACACAGAATCAGAAGCAGGCTCCGGGCTCCGAGCTGTCAGCACAGAGCCCAACATGGGGCTCAAACCCATGAAACAGTGAGATCATGACCTCACCCGAAGTCAGATGCTCAACTGACTGAGCCACCCAGGTGCCCCATGACATATAATTCTAAAAACGCATCCTAAAAGTTAAGTTAGTATCTCCATTTTTTAAATATAAAAAAACTAGTAAGTGGCAAAGCCAGGGTTCAACATATCCGTGTTTCAAGTTTCCCCTCCCTTTACCCTAGCTATGATGATAATCCAAAATAAAAGCACTACCCTAATACGACACACATTTATTATTATAGGCATGGATTGAATGGAACTATGTTTCGTTGCATTGTTTAACACTGTATGATTATGATTTAATTAGGAATGTGTTATAAAGAAAAAGATAAGTCAAGAAATAGAGAAATAATGTACAAATTATGTTAGCTCTTTAAGCAGGTGGATCTGTATCTATTCTTTGAAGTATAACATTATAAATTTTGGGCCTGTCATCTTGCAGCTAAAGATATTTTTGTCTGACACATGGTTAAAAGCACTTGAATTCTAGAAAATTCAAAACAATAACTTCTATAATCAATTTACTTTAATTTCCAGAATGAATCACAATCTCACTATGTGATCATGACAGCATATCTCTTTTTTGACAATAATGAACTACTTGACTGACACATTCATGTCTGGAAAAAAAGAATTAACTGTGAATTGATGTGTTCAAAACTGCACTATTTTACTTTTTTTTTTATGATCTGAAATAGGAATTTATTTGATGTGGAACACTTTTGCCATAATCTTTACGGGTCAAAGGAAATCATGTACATTGCCCCTAAGCTCTAACTGCATTATTTCCTCAAATCAATTTAAAAACTCATTAGTTTAGCTAATACTTTAGTAAGACAATAAGTTTACCGCAGCTATGCTCTCAGATAAGCAGGGAATATATAACTGCAACAAATCATAATGGCCACTATTCAGAAAAGGAAGGGAGAAGAAAAAAAAAAAGGAAGAAAGGGGGAAATCAGACAGAGAACATGGGAGGGAATCTTGACTTCTAAGCAGTAATACTTTGAGAACTTCTAACAAACTTAACTGATGGAAATCATCTTATCCATCAAGACTAATTTATTACGCAATATCAAGTGACTCTTTTAAAAGGTACAAGTGAACTTATTTATAATCTGAGAAAATATTGTAATATTCTCCCAAATTTGAGTTATCTTCTGCAATATCCATAAAAAATTGGTAAAACAGTTTTGATGAAAGCTAATGATGACGATAATCTTTCTAACAGTAGTTAGTTTCTGGAATCAAAAGCTAGCAACCTATTTCTGTCTTTTCTAGGTAATTCAGACCATCAGTGCAGTGGATAGAGATGAATCCATAGAAGATCATCATTTTTACTTTAATCTGTCTGTGGAAGACACAAAGAACTCAAGTTTTATAATCATGGATAATCAAGGTAATGGCATTCGTCTAATGGCCTTTTATCCTTTCTTTGAGACATGTGTTTGGTTTTAAGGGAATTTATAATGCTGCTGCCTTTTATATGGTTCTTGGGATATGATAACGTTGAGAGAGTAGGGAGTGGCAATGAAAATGGTAAACAAAACTCAAAGTCAAGTTCTGAATACTAACCCCATTTCTCACTGGATTCCTTTAAATGAAAAACCCTTTTTCAAATCATCAGTGGCTATAAGACCTTGCAAACTCTGAAAGACCCTGCAAATATAATTGCATTTCTGACAGAATGGTTCCTTTCACGTCCTTGTAGAACTCAAATTTCAATTTTATGTCTGGGGAAGAAAGTGATATGTGCTTATAGTCATGTTAGCTCGATGGATCCACAGATATTTGGAGTCATTAATTAGAAGCTATAAATATATAAAATTGGTTTAAGATTATTCCCTTCCTTTCAAAATGGAACGATTACATCAATCTCAGGACACAATGTTCCCAAGGATTTTGTTTGGAGAGACAGAATATTTTATCGCTCCATACAGATACAGAAGTGGAATGACTTTATATAAAGCAGCTCTATTCTTTTTTCCTTCCCTTCAGTAAAAGTTTTTCTTGTCATCCTATGGATTTCTATCTTAATTTTACTTTATATCTTAAAGATAGGAAACACCACAGGATTTATTGCACAAGCTTCCATAGTCAAATACCTGTAGCTGTCCTTTCTCACAACTGAGTTTAAGCTTCGAGCTAGGGGAGATGTTTATTTAATTTTTAAAAATGTTTACTCATTTATTTTGAGAGAGAAAGAAAGAATGAACATGAGCTGGGGAGGGGCAGACAGAGAGAATCCCAAGCAGGCTCCGTGCTGCCAGTGCAGAGCCCAACGTGGGGCTTGATCCCAGGATCCCGTGAGATCATGACCTGAGCCAAAATCAAGACCCAGGAGCTCAACCGACTGAGCCCCCCACCAGGCACCCCTGAGGGAGATCTTTTACAGGAGAATAAATGCAGACATGTTCTCCTCCTCTCCTCCTGGTCAAATTCTCCAGTGAAGGAAACTCAAATACTCTTAGGATAAAAAATGCATATAACAATATAAGAAATTAAGTTTCAGCTTAGATTTATTTACATTAATATAAAATAAGTTGCTGAGGAAAAAGAAGTATATAAAATTGTAAAGAAAATAATTTGATTCAATGTTTGTGATTACAAGTAATCTAATAAAATATATATGGAAAAATGTAAACTTTCTTACCTTTCCAATCTGCCGAGTAAATAAAATGATATCACAAGAGTTTTATAGGTTCCAAGTACATGATGGAGAATTTGCTTTTAAAAGATGATTTGGGAAAAGTCGTTAGCAGGCACACATTTTGAAAGACTTCCATTTGTTTGCATTTTACTGATTGTGTCTTCTAAGGTTTCATTGATACACAAAACATTTGGGTGGATGACAGGCCAAAAAAAAAAAAAGGGTTGGGGGGGAAGAAATATAGTACCCAGGCACAAGACTGCACCAAAAAAAGATTACTTAGAATATTTTGGGATTCAGGGAAAAACAACTTCAAAAGTGTTGAAGTATATATTGTTCATCTTTGTTAAGCTTTTAAAAATGTTCTATCTAGATGAGTGATCAGTGCTACTAAGGTTTAACTATTATCTGGGTTTTATATAGAAAATGGGTTAATAATGTCAAAGTGAAATGAAACATCCCAACAGAATTTCTCCTACCAAGTAAAACGAATCGTTTTGTCTCATTAGTAAATATATGATTTGAGATCACTTGCTGTGCTACTTGTAAATGACTTTGAAAATCTCGTGTATTTGTAGTATTTGTGAAAATAATGAGTTTCTACTAGTAAAAGAACTGTGTCATGAGTAAATAACCCAAATGAAACTGACTGTCAATGTAAATTTAATGCTGGTCCCCCCCTAGAAAATATTGACATCTCATTAAAAAGCCACTTTGTTTTCTTTGTTCCACATTTATGTTTTCTACCTTTATCAAGGACGTTTTGGAATCGATTGGTGTAATTCACCTAATTATGTAATTAGTGTTAGGGCCAAGTCAAATCGATAATGACTTTTTGAGTGGATCTTTTGTCTTTTTATCAGAAATTGCCTCTTTGTTTTTTGTTTTTTTAACCTCATATGATACATCTATACCATGACTTCTAGTACATGTGACTGGTGTGAATTTCTTTTGTATTATTGAAAAATGATGCACATGGATTTCTGTTTTAGATAACACAGCTGTAATTTTGACTAATAGAAATGGTTTTAGCCTTCAAGAAGAGCCCGTCTTCTACATATCTGTCTTAATTGCTGACAACGGGAGCCCATCACTTACAAGTACAAACACCCTTACCATACACGTCTGTGACTGTGATGATTATGGCAGTACACAGACCTGCAGGAATAAAGACCGTATGCTTTCTATGGGATTCAGAACAGAAGTCGTACTTGCTATTTTGATAAGCATTATGCTAATATTTGGTAAGTAGTGCTGAACAGAACCTATCTTCGTTTATTGAAACTAAGAAATATAAAAAAATAGTTAATTCCATTATCACGGCACAGTATGGGTTTGTGTGTGTGTGTGCATGTGTGTGCGTGTGCAGGTATGTGCGTTTCATTGCTCTTCTGGATGTGTTGCAATTCTTAAAACAGTGGAGTCAATAAAAAAAAAATAGAGTGGCTGTGGATTTCAAGATGAAAACCAATGATCCTTGAATTCTATGAGTATGTCAGCATGGGTGTCCACTTCTGTTTAGGGATGTTTTTGTCACAATGCATTTCAGCATATACAGTTATATAACAATCGGTCATAATAATGGTGACCTTCTGCTGAGTGCTTATTACACTCCAGGATATTGTCTTGAGTGCTTTACACACAATATGCAATTTGATCCTCATAATAACCTTACGGAGTAGAACTATTATCACCTGCGTTTTATGGATGAGGAACGTGAAACTTAAAGCACTAAGTACTTTGCAAAGGGTCATGTAGCTGGTACACGAGGTGCTGAAATTTCGTAACTGCACACAACTCCCTTCAACCCTATACTGCAACTCCCTAGGGTCCTGTGGCCATTAAGAAAGTAAATGTTAGTGTGGACGAAGGCAAAAACAGGGTTTTACTTGATCAAAGTGCTAAACACGAAAGAAATTCCAATAAAATAGTTCCCTTTTTTTGTTTGTTTGTTGTTTTCACAAGCAGATAAGTTATACTCATTTTACAGGTGAGGCAAATGAACCCCAAAATGTTTTTTGTCAGGCTTTCAAGACTAAAAAGAATTCATTTGGCAAAACCTTTTCTCTTTCTTTAACATACCCGTGTATAATCTAAACCCTCTCTTGCTTCCCTTGTAACTTCATGTCAAAAGTCAACACAACTTGACTGCGTGTTGAGGGCAATCCCATCAGCCACTGGGTCTGCGTCCCAAACTCACGGCTCAAATTGACATCTATGTTTCAGGACTTGCTTGGCCGTCACTCTCGTTTTTCTCAAAGCTTCAAAAATCATGCCTTTCTCTTTCCCATACAAATTACCATTATTTCCTACCTCGCCTCAGTCTTGACAATAATTTTTTAATGGTCTTTGATCATAAAACTGAAACGAGAGTTACAGAGCTAGGTATCAGAATCAAGTGAAATATGGCAAGTACTGATATACACACAGGTACAGACCTACACCAAGTCTCAAAACCCTATAAGGAAACCAAGGGCAGCCTCACAGTCAAGGGCATGAGTAATATTTAGAGGGTTGGAAATATGGGTCAACCAGTAGTCAGTAGTTTCCTTTGAAAGTTTTGTGAATACTCTCTCCAATTCACAGATTGAAAAATTATTTGTTAGCTCCCTTTCTATAACAACCATATATCTGAGCTGCATTTTATAGTACCTGGATTCAAACCTAATGGCCTTATTTCAAGAACACGATTTCAATTTTTTTAAATGTAAGGTTTATATAAAGTATTGCCCAATGTGTTTCTCTTTATGATAATATGGATAACATCACTTCATCTTTGTTTCAGTTCCTATAGATGAAATTCTGAATACATCCAAGGCTGTGAAAGGGTTGGCTAGCCTTGACACACACACACACACACACACACACACACACACACACACAATTTTTATTTACTAAAATAATAATAATAATAATAATAATAATAATAATAAAAAGCATTCTGAAATTGTTCTATTTCTCCATGATGTTAAAATTATCTTAGGTCACAAACATTGATTGTGGGCATCCCAGTGTTATGTTGTTTTTTTTTTTTTTTTAATGATAGTTCGGGATTTCTGAAATGACTGTGGTGTCACAGAGCACAGGTAGCAAACCAACTATGGTGGCATATACTTTCTAGTCAGGAAGTATTAACTTAGAAAATAATTATGCCGCAGAATTTTCCTCAGTGGGGAATTTCAAACTGCTCCATTGTGTTTACCTTCTCTTAACGTGGATCGTTGGTTACTAAAATTGACCAATGCATATAGGTTGGAAAATGTTCCCTTTCGCTACTTTTCTTTTAGTTTTCAATATCTAAAAAAATAAAATTTTAAATTATCCTCAAAACACAGTTTGCTATATTTTTATGGTTTTCTACTCCAGAAAGATTGTTAGGCTGCCTTGTGTCCTCTGGCCTGCCTCTGTTGTAAATTTTCAACAGCTAATACTCTATTTAAGTTTGGAGGGAGTCAAAAGTTATATGGGGTTATTCCACTGCCCAGGAGAGGAAGTCCCCAACCCCTGCACTGTTCAAGGGTCGACTGTATGTTTTGTTGTCTTATAATCATAAAATCTAAGCTCATGTCTGAAGCTTATAACAAAAGCAAGGATTGTAAAGTTTATTATAAATAAGATATTAAATGCTATGTAATATCTGTAAACACAAACTTATAAGTATAAACTCATATTAACATATTATACTAACATATTATATTGTTATATTAATTATACTATACGATTATATATTGTATTATATATTGTATTATATTATGTTATATTAATAATCATTATAAATATTTATAAATCATTGTGAATAATTATAAATTATTATATCATGGGTTAATGGATATTCTGGTATGCTTTCTTTCTTTGTTAGGGTTTATCTTTTTGATCCTAGGTCTAAAACAGCGAAGAAAGCAGACTCTGTTTCCTGCGAAAAGTGAAGACTTCAGAGAGAACATATTCAGATACGACGACGAAGGGGGAGGAGAAGAAGACACCGAGGCCTTCGACGTCGTAGAGCTGAGAAGCAGCGCCCTCATGCGGGAGCGCAAGGTGCAGAAGACCGCTACGGCCGAGATCAGGCGCCTGTACAGGCAATCTTTGCAGGTGGGCCCCGACAGTGCCATTTTCAGGAAATTCATTCTAGAAAAGCTCGAAGAAGCGAATACTGATCCTTGTGCCCCTCCTTTTGACTCCCTCCAGACCTACGCTTTTGAGGGAACGGGGTCATTAGCTGGATCCCTGAGCTCCTTAGGATCGGCAGCCTCTGATCAGGAGGAATATTATGATTACCTTAATGAATTGGGACCTCGCTTTAAAAGATTAGCATGCATGTTTGGTTCAGCCACTCAGTCATATAATTAGGGGCCTTTTATTATTAAAAAGTTTTTAAGAATGCTAATATGTGTTTGGGCACACTGGTAGTCACTTGAGTAGAGTGGTGTTATCTGGGGGGAGTATATAGATACATATAGAGCATCTTCTGATTTCCTTGGAGTAAATACCCCTCGGTTATTTCAAGCTACCCGCAAGCTGTCAGTGAATGCAGATATGGAGTGATGCTAACAGTCAGCTCTCCGGTACATGTAACCGAAATATTCCTCTAGCATTTTTTTCACTACCATCCAATACAAATTCTCAACATTTTTGGATGTTTAATGTGAGAAAGGCCCTGAACTACATCAACTTAATATTAGTTCATGTATCCATTTTTTTTGTAAGTCTTACCGAATGAGAGAAAATTGCTTCTCTATTTTAAGTTCCGATGCTATATGGCTATATGGAGATAAACACTTACAGGGAATCTGAATGATTATATAAAACTTTTAAAAACTGTTTCTTGCTAATGAATATGAAAGTTTCTGGCTGAGATTCTACGATGATGGGTAGTAGTTTGATGTTTGAAAATCATTGTTAAGACCTCACTTGAAAACTGATCTCAAATTTAGACAGATACTTGTTATATGTTACTTAATCAAGGATACAGTGTAAATTTGTATTATCTTTGATATTACAGATTTGCATAAAAAAGGGGGCATGAAAAAATGTTTGGGAGTTTTCTGTAAGTTATTTTTCTACGTAACCAAAGCAGAGCTTTGGCATGTCACAATACAACAAAATATATGTTGACGTTTACACAACATCCAATTTAAACTTTATTATAATTGTGGAAAGTGTGAAAGACCGTTAAGTGAATTTTATTGCTGCTAAAAATGATAGCAATAAATGAAAGGAGTATTTGATTCAAAGTTGAGTTACTATTCATCCAAAATATTATGATCAACTGTAGGGATTCTCACCACTCATAGAATAAAACATGATAAGATTCTCAGCATTTCCTTTTCTATTAAGAGCTCAGACTGTAACTGTTTCTTAAGTGTCATATTTTTATTATGGAATATAAAATTAGGTGCAATGGTTACTTTTATTGTAACATTATGAAGAAAGTATGGTAGGCTGCCGGACCTGGTAGCATCCAGATAACAAGATTTATGACAACATTAGATAATAAGGTAATAAAACACCTTAAATTTAATGAACATTTTAAGAATGATCCTTATTATTCTATCCCAGTGAAGATGGAATTCAAAACTCATAGGTTGAACAGAAAGAAAAGAATGAATAAAATGTCCTCAAAATTGTTTTGTATCGTCATTTCTTATTAACAGCATGTGAAAATGAACGGAACCAAATTGACCCTATGTATTAAATAAAATATTTTGGATTATTTTTAGCTGAAGATAGAGGAATTGAATGGCTATAGTATTTTGCTTTCTCTGTACTTTCAGACATATGCACCATACCATGTAATAGAAGAGTGGTTTTTCATCATTGTCAATTCAGGTACCGTTGTGTAGGCAGCATAGAGATCTTGAAAAAAGCCCAAGACTGGAAATCAACAATTTAGGAAAATATTAAAAGTAGATGAGAAGTCATAAGCTGTAGAAAATCCTTATACATTCGTATCATTATTTACTTAGGGAAGTGTAAGAATAGGAAACAAGACAGAATGTTAAAACAGAAAAACTTGCAAGCAAAATAGAAATGTATGAGTTGAGAGAACATTTGTATTTCTATCATATGGACATAAAAATTGGAAGAGTATAGTCAGGGATAGTTTCAGGAATTATTCCATACAGGATTATTCCTTGTATTTAAAAAATAGTGCTCTGTACTCTTGGTTGAAGAAATGGCAAGTGTGATGAACAACAGATAAATGAATCTATGGAAAATGGGTGAGAGAAAAAAAAAGGGGTTTCTGAGGATCTAATAGGTTCTGTCATGGATGAAAGCCTTATGCACAACTTACCAATTTTGGATGAAGACTTTATAAAACGTACATCTGCATTAACAGGGTTTCAAGTTTGAGTCCAATGGCACAAAGCAGATGTGTTAAAATAAGTTCTGGCTTAGTTAATGATAGGATTGTTAATCACAGGTACGTAGGAAAAGCGCATACATGGAGCTCTAGCAAATATCCACCTGCTAGTCTGCAAAGTGTCCTTTTAAGGTATATTAAAAATACTATCTGATTCTAGTATAGAAGTTCCAATTTCCTGGAAATTATATTTGGTCATATTTCAATAAAACTTAACCTTTTTTGTGGTGTTTCAGGAACAGGGCTGTATCCTAAGCTAAAGACACGGCATTAAGATCTCATCTTTGTGAATTTTAATAAAGGCTAAATCAATGCAGATATTTATGAAAATAGCACAGCTTCACACTAATAGCTGCAGTGCTTAAATATCAGCCTTAGTTAACTCACAGGTTCACGTAGAAGTCTTCAATTACTGACAGTTGAAACCAGAAAATATGTAAGGTCCTTTATAGGGATCAGAAAACCGCTAGTGATACGAGGTGTTTCCGAAGCCTGTGCGGTTGAGCCCGCCAGAGCTGAGCATGAATGAGTTCACTTTTGTTTAAATCACTGTGTGAACTTTGTCAAACCGCCTTCTGCTTCCAGATCGGAGATTGCAATCTGGAACATAAGGTCCCATCCACCTGTTTCACATGGTTGTTGTGACCAATGAGTAAAAATAGTGCCAGCAGCACCTGACCCAGTAAATAACCCCCTTGTGATGATGGCTGATGTCATTCTGCTGGAACACACAGACCCCTTTATCTTATAGGACTGAGGGATCTCGCCGGCTCCACGGCATGTTGGAAATAGAAACCAACTTTCTGACCTGACATATAAGGTCACGTGGTATTCTGTCCTTCCCATTTCTGTATTTTCTTAACTCTTCTGGTCTCATGTTCTAGGCCTGAAACAATCTGTCCCCAACATTTCTCCTTTTCATTCCCGCCCTTCATTCGGCTCTGTGATCAATGGTGATTTTCTCTGAAAGGCCTGCCTGACTCTTGTCCTCTACTGTGGCCCATGCTCTGTCTTGTTTTTATTCAAATCACTTAGCCACCTGGTATCATAATACATACATACATTTTTTTACTTGTTATGTCTTTATCACTGATTAGAATGTAAACCCTAATGGGTAAGGAATTGTCTGTGTCGTTCATTTGTTCTTGTCTAAAATTGTTTGTAGCACATAGTAAGTGGACCAATAAATATTTCTCAATATAACAATGAATCCCAATCTGTTTTACTTGGTTATGTATAGAAGCCATATTGGATTTTGTTAAATAATAATACGCAATTAACAGATTTTTTTCAAAATAAGTCACCACTGGGCAGTTCTTGGGTACGATAAGATTTTTCAAAATGTTTCTAGTAATTATATGAGTTTGGAATTTTAACTTGTTTGGACATATTGGTATTATCCCCAGGGAGGAAAAAAGATAATGACTTTAAACTGTTCAGTGAAAACTGGTCCTATCCTGAAAGCTGTGGAAATTCTCATATGACTAAGTTCCCATGATGTGTCATGAGTATGAAAACATGTGCAATGCATGAAAATTCTGCTTCCTGTTTATAATACAAAACTTAGTAGCAAATGCATTGTTAGACTTACAAGGCTACTCAAAATCTCCAAGGTAGCTTCGTGTTCTTTTATAGGATGTAAAAGGACATTGAATAGCAAAGGCTGGGAGACCAACTGGAGAAATAAATAGAGGAAAGGAATATGTGGCTTTTTATGTTTCCAGTTATGTCTGTCTGTCATCTACCTACCTATCATCTGTCATCTATCTATCTATCTATCTATCATCTATCTATCATCTATCATCTACCTATCTTTATCATCTATCATCTATTATCTACCTATGTCTATCTATCATCTATCTATCATCTATCACCTATCTATCTTTATCTATCATCTATCTATATCTATCTATCTATCTATCTATCTATCGATCTATCTCATCTATCACCTGTCTATTGAGATAAATTGTGATTTCCCAGAGGAAGGGAGACTAGTATCTCAATCACAAAGCGGATCCTTAGGACCTGTTAGAATGTGTCACTGCCTTCTTTTCTGAGAAAGCTCTCATGTTGGAGGGCTGACCAAATGGTATGAAATGGCGAACAGATAGAGTTCAGGAGCTGGGCAAATGCAGTTCCTAGCTGTCGACAAGGCAAAATTTCATGAATTTCCCATGGGTTAAGAGGTTACAGCTGTAGAAACTTTCCACAGAAGGTAGGAGCCGAGAGGGAGCTGAAATCAGTCATCCAAAGAACATATAACACAGGCTAACGACAAATGGGAACCGCAAGTCCTTAAAATGTCTCCAGATACCCCAAGCATTGGCCCACGATAGAGCGCCAACAGTCGCATGCCTGACATCACACAGGACCCTGGCTGTGAGGTTTTGGAGTCATGTTTATTCTGCCCCTTCCCTCTGTCTCCAGACAGCAAGTGTCCAGAAGCAGCACAGTAAGTGGGAGAGGGTGCGACAGAGCACTTTATATTGGATGCAGGGAAAAATAAATTAAAACGATGTTTTGGACAGTGAACAGAAGCTATACAAACTGTCTGGGATTGGGCCAAGGTAACCATCAGAAAGATCAATGCAAACGTGTGTAAAAAGTGAATAGTATAAAACATTTTCATGATGTTTCTTTCAAGTTCAAACTAATCAATAACCCAGCTGGATATATTAACATACCAAATCAATTTGGCATTCCATATATTTTAAATAATTCAGAAATCAATTTCCTCATCTAAATCGGAAGCAAAATACAAAAAATGAGTAATTTATAGTGTTCTTAAAACATTTGTGAGCATATGAACATAGTTTATACCACTTTATTTCATGCCATTCTTTTGAGCTTATTCACTTTAATGCTTACAATGTGATATGTTCTATTGAGTTCTGCAGTACTAAGTGATTTATCTCAGCAACAAATAAGGTTGGACATGGAAAATATCCCATATCCATGATTACATAAAGGTACAGAACCACACACAATGTTTTGTCTAGAAAAGGGAGCAGGGCTGAGGTACGTATTCACATTTCCATAATATTATGTCCTTTGGATGCTAGAGAAAGTGGTCTATGAAGTACATTTTCACTTATTTTCCAGTTGCTAGCATTTCTTTGTTGTGCAAACTTTGATGAATTATTTAAAATGTTCTCTTTTGGTATCTTTATTTGTACAGTGGGGACATTAAGAATAGATAATCAGACTATCATAGGAATTAACTAAAATAATACATATAAAGAATGAATTATGCCTAATGTAAAGAACGCATGACATTTTATCTGTTATTGTTAACGTAACAATTATTGTGATATTATGAAGTTTATCTTTGGAAATGCTCACAGACCAAGCTCATTACTCTACAATTAATATGGACAAGAGGAAAATGAATTAATGCAGGACAATAATTAGCTTGCTGTTACTTAACTGCCTCCCCACCTTGACCCTTCCAAGGTAATGTTCCATTATTACCAAAGGAAAAAATTAATTGCTCAAGTCATGCATTATGTATGAGATGTTCTGATTGAAAATCACTCCCCTATGACATTTATTTGGGGGGAATATACTCTGGTAAGTTATAACCACAGATCACGGCAACTTTTTCTAGGTATAGATATTTTAGGGAAAAAATATCCAAAAAAGAAAAGGGTTCACTCACTTGGTACCTAATTATTTCTATGTTATATTAGCTTTACATGAAAGAAATAAAAGAAACATG
Organism: Panthera pardus; assembly: GCF_024362965.1. Taxonomy (NCBI): domain Eukaryota; kingdom Metazoa; phylum Chordata; class Mammalia; order Carnivora; family Felidae; genus Panthera; species Panthera pardus. Next base: position 77,845,681 of record NW_026526710.1, on the reverse strand, counting down.
CTAATGGCTCCAAAAGAAAGCTTTCAGACCTGTGTTAATATCTAACATCTGATGCCCATAGTTCTAATTTTATATTAGGAATTTAAAATTAAATGACAAAGAAGATTGTTCTCATCGCCTCTTACACTACAAAATAAAAACCTGCACCCTTGGCTTTTACCTACATTCCCCTATCCTCTCTCTTTTGGAAAAAACAAAAGTTAAGAACACATTGCCATATGTTCTCTGCTGAGTAAATCTTCATCATCTTTCCTTTTTTTTATCCTATCTTAGGGCTCAGGCAAGTTCTAGGCAATTGTCCAGTTCATAATGAGACCTCAGTTTTCAGAAATTTCATTCTCATTCCAGGTGACCTTTCCATTATTCTGGAAGCTTCCTCTGTCTACAGAACTAATTATCTAATTTTACCTTTCTTTAAAACTTACCACATAACCTGCACTTGATTAATTCAATTTACATAGAATCCCCCCGCCCCCCAGTTTTTGAAAATGTTTTTTTACTAAATGTATAAATAAAATTAGACGTGGATACATCACATAGTGTATTTATTCCTAATAACTTATCACTACCACACATTGTTAAAATAATTTGTCTCCACACAGTTTTTAAGAGCAAAATCTTCTTCTTCCTATAAAATATTGTCTACAATATATTTCTATAAATACCTGAAGATAAAATCCGCACATGCTAAGAAAAATTATGAACTATAAAATTGCTACGTATTTCTCCCTGTTGCATTCACTCGTTCTCAGTAAGTAAATGAACAAACACCGAAGATTTTCTCCACTAGTGGTATCTACTGAGCACCTCTAAGCGGAGTGCTATGTAATAAACCCTGAATAGAATCTCAGCAAAGAAAATATCCAGGTCCCAGCCTGAAAAATATCGGTGAGGAACACTTGGACGTGAAGGCGTGGCTTTTGACCAGAATGACAGGTTCATGCAAACAGGAGACTTGGTGACAAGTGCAGCTCTCCTCCAGGCTTCTCAAAGAGTAGCTGCATCTTAATGGTCTTATGAGTTATGCTACTGGCCAAACAAAGGCAAATATTAACGATGGGAGGATTTGTATTCTTTCAAATGTTTCTGAATATACGAAACAAAGCTGTTTCCCTAAATCTCTCACACTTCTCGTTGTTGCTGTTGGTTGGTTTTAAGCCTTTGTATTTCCAGGTCCTATGCTCAGTGTTTTTCTTTTTCTTTCTTTCCTAAAAGTGTGTGATCTCGTTTAATCCTCTATTCATTCAAGGAGAAGCTGGTGTTATTCCCGGGATACTAAAAAGGAAACTAAGGCAAAGAGAGACAGAAATTCACCTTAAGTCATTCATGTAATAAGTAGTAATCATGTACACCTGGGCAAGCTAGTTCTGGTTTCCATTACACTATGCTGTCTCTCCATAAACTTCAGCTCCATAGGTTATTAACCTAGGAGCTTTATCATATGACTTACATTTTTCTCTCTCCATAGTGACGATCCTCCTATAGAGGGTATTCAAGTAAATACTTGTGTGTGATATTTATATCATCACGATTAACAAATAAATAAGCAAAAGAAAGAAAATTGAGGCAGGAATATATTTTTTAAAACCCCAGTAAATTCACATTGGAGTATTCACGGCACCTGCCATTCGTTTGCATTGCGTTTTTAAAGTTTATTTATTTATTTTGAGAGAGAGAGAGAGAAGGAGAGCACGAGCGGGAAAGGGGCAGAGAGAGAGAATCCCAAGCTGGCTCCCCACTATCAGTGCAGAGTCCCACGCAGGCTCCATCTCACAGAGAGACCTCACAGAGAGATCTCACAGAGATCACGACCTGAGCCCAGATCAAGAGGCAGATGCTGAAAGGACCCACCGAGCCACCCAGGCACCCCTCATTTGCATTGCTTTTGAGATTCAAGGGGCCAAGAACCAAGCACTGAGACTCCCAGGACTGGTGAAGGATTCTAATGTGTGGGTAACACAAGGTGAGCATCATTAATGTCAGCTCTGGTTCCCTGATTTATCTTTCAGCAGTAATCTGTGTCCCAGGAACAAAAGCAAGATAATAAGGCCAACAGGTTCCTTTAACTTTTCCCTGCTGATATCAGACTCCACGGTCTCTATCTTATCAAGGAATGTAGTATTCCTTGATTAAAGGAGACAGCAAATGGCCAACAGTTGACCCAAATACCAATGTAATAGGCACCGTCACTAGAACCTGAGGTCAAGGCTGTCGATTCCTCTAGCACACGTCTACTTCACTCAAAGATAAACACTAGGTGGAGGTTCCTTTTTCCCAACAGTTCACGGTATAAAATGAACACATTGGGAAGCATATTAATCACCCCCAAGTTTTTGCACATCTGAATTGTAACTGATTCTTAACCTTCCTACAAATATATTTGATTGTGGTATTGATTTTTAAGGCAGCCGACTTAGAACAATAGAAGTCAATTTAATTTGCATTTTTAACGTGAAATTCTGTATTTGAAAATGTCTCCGGGTCAGATTGGGGCCAACACATGCAAGTCTTTAAAATAATAAACCCAGGGAAGAAGAAAACAAGAAAGAGAGAAAATGAATCAGGAACTGCGTATCTCCACCCACTTAAAAAGGGCAACTTTGTGTAAGTAACTGCTTTCCATGCTTTCTACTTTTCTTGTTGGAAAGCAAGGGGTCTGAAATCCTTTCTCTGTAATATTTTTTGAGAAAATATTAGAATATGGGGGTCGGTCTGTAACACAAAATCACTGATGTATTCCTTACCGGGCAGTTAAAATACCTTGTTGCTACCGGTAAACTGAGGCTTGACTCCTCTCTGACAAAGGCAAGGTTGACAAGCCATAAGCAAGATCTCCACCAGGAGTTGCATTCCAGCCATTTGTACTTAGAAGACTGTGTCTCCGCTTTGTGCCAAGGCACACACGAGCATCGTCAGCTCAGAGGTGCAAAGTACAATTGAATATAAGACAGTAGCACCAAGCCACAGAGAATTTTATATTACATCAAAATTCTACATTTCTTAGAGTTTCTAATTCTGCTTTATTATTGGTTTGCAACATTAATAAAAATTAATAGGTTTATTGACATCGATAGAGATAACGAGAACTGGAAGTCATAGTTTAGACTTTTTGAGTGAATCATCTTGGAGTATTTAACATTCCAGATGGCAGCAGGGTTTCTGCCCTTGTAAATCATGTGCTACTTTAAAATGCGTTCTCTTTTCTAATTAAATTGATGGCACCGGGCGGGTGAAGCCTTGGGATTTGAACTCAAAGAGCGTTATGGACGCCGAGCTATTCATTGCCAAGCTGGCGCCTGTTTTGTCACTTGCCAAACAATTCAAAAAGCCAAATGCTACTTTCTACGGCATGTATGCTACTCCCTAAGGTAGACTTCAGCCCCCAATTTTCCCTTCCCTAATCACTTTCATTTCTTTTTATACGGTATATAACATTAAGTAAATCAGAGTATTCCATTATGGCCTCTAATTGCTTTTCTGATAGGTAGGATGCTTAAATGTATTAAATATGTTAAACATGGCAACAGTCCCACGGAGAGACTTGGGATCTCAACAACATCATCACCTTTATAAAGCAATTGCAAAGGCTTCTCTTTTTCCAGGCAGTTCTTTAATTCAAGTAGAAATGATCTGAGATGTGGCTTTTATAATTAGCCTTTGCCTTAAGACATTGCCCCAGATGAGAAAAGATCAGAATAATAATGAATTTTTAAATAACATACCTACACTGCTTTCATTAATAATAGAAGAGTCAAGGGATATTGGTTTGGAATACTCAAGTATTTAGTAGATATCCTTTGGAAATATAATAGCATTGTTAATTTTTTTCAAAAGTTAAATCTCAGACAGTTAAACCACTGTTCAACCACCTGTAAGTCAATATGTCCCTAAAGTGTCCCTCAACCACTAAAAATATCAAGAGGTGAAAATGCAAATTTTAAAAGGTATTTTACTACTTAAGCAATTATTTTCACCAAAGGTCCTTTTGAAGAATACCATTAAATATCTTTAAAATGTGATATCTAGGTGACCCCTATATCATTTCATTTTTAGGATGATTTGGTTCTGTACACTAAGTAACATAAATGTACACACACACACACACACACACACACACACACTTAGCCTAAGTACTACACAGAGCTGGGCACTGTAAAATAATGTTACATACATAGTTGGGTGCTGAAGCCACAGCATAAGATAGTGAGAATCTATTCTGATATATTCTCCTCCTAGGAGGAGCCCTCTCACTTATTCAACTTCCATTTTTAATCCCAAGCAGTACATATTTATTGCGTACCCGTCATAGGGCAAGCACTTTAGCGGATGCTGAGAAAATCAAGGAGAATAACACCAAGTCTCTTAACACCAAAAACATATTCTAAATGAAAGAAGGTAGGTGCACAGCAATACAATTATCAGTCCAGATGCTATTGGAGGGAAGTCTAAAGTGGATTTGGAACATGGTGAAGGGAACCACTCACTGGCTCATTATGGCGGTAGGGGATATGGCAGAGGAATGTAGTGAGGGACCACTTTGCTTCACAAGAAGGTGATATTTGAGCTTGGTTTGAAGAAGATTGATAAGGATATGGTCATTCACATGATCTCTGCAGATACCATACTGTACCTCTCACACATTTACCTCCAACCCAGTGGAATTTCTTTGGATATTAGAATTTTCTTGTGATACCTTGCTCAATTGGTAGGGACTCAAGAGTTACCGCAAAACTAGGGCTGCACCAAACACACAAGTAGTGAATACCAAAGTCATGGTGCAAAACAAACACCTTTTGCATAATCCCTTTAGAGATCATAATCCCACTGTAGAAAGAGAGCGCCATATTGCACAACTCTAGAGGCACCATTTATTTTTCAGTCAGTGTTATGTAGCGTTTGATTTATGAGGCAACTCTGGCTACAAATATCTGTTTTCAAGAACATTTTGAATATACTTACATTAAAAAAACAATTTTAGATTGACTGAAAAGTCGTGAAAACAGTATAGTCTTCCCATAAGCATGTGCAGTTCCCCCTAGTATTAACACTTTACATTTAATATAATTAATGAACCAACAATGATACATCATTACTAAAATTCATAATTTATTCAACTCTCCTTAAACTTTACCTGATGTCTCTTGTTCCAGGGTCCCATGCAAGATACCTACCACGTTACTTTGTTTTCATGCTCCTTCGGCTCCTCTTAGCTATGACAGTGTCTCAGGCTTTCATTGTTTTTGATGACCTTGACAGGTTTGAGTAGCTCTGGTTGGGTATTTCATAGAATGCCCCTCTATTTTGATTTTTACTGGTGCTTTCCTACTGGGGTCATTGGTTTGGGGGAGGAATTGCACTGACGTAAACTGCTATTTTCATTATATGTTAAAACAAGGGTGCATACTATCAGCATGGTTTATTACTGCTGATGTTGACCTTGAGTACCTGTTTGAGGTAGTGTTTGTCAGTTATCTCCAAAGTTATTCTTTTTTCTTCCCTTTCCATACTATATTTTTTGGAAGGATGTACCTACCTGTAGCCCACACCTAGGACATGGAAAATTATCCTTCCCCTCATTGAGGACAGAGTAAGTGCCTAATTTTTAAGGTAACTTTTATGGGATATGTGTCTATTCTCACAACATATTTACTTATTAATGATTGGTTTATTTATATCAGTATAGACTCATAGATATCTATGTTATATTTTGGGTTATAATACCATAGTACTTTATTTTGCGGCTCAAATGTTTCCAGCTCTGGCCATTGGGAGTTCTTATCTTTGGCTTTTGTGTCCTTAGGACATAGTCCTGTGTATGTGTGTGTATGTGTGTGTGTAGCACTTCCTCACTTTTTAGCACTACAAGATGCTCTAGGCTTATCTTGCATATTCCTTCCTCTACTCCCAGGAGTAGCCGTTTCTCCAAAGAGATATGGTAAATTTTATTGGAGAATGGTATTAGAAACCAAGATTTGGGCAATAGGTATTGTTATTGCTATTGGGATATTGTTGCTTTCCTATTAGGCTTTTTCAGCTAACAGAGCAAGGAAATATATGCATGTATTTGCATATACATATATCTTAATCATATTTCCATACATTAATATTTGCATTTGCATTAAGCAAAATATGAGTTTATGCTCATGTTTCCAACACTAAGCCACTAGCTCATATATCATTCTAGCCTTCCGCACTTGCTTATTGTATCGAAACTGTGCTCCAACAATAAGAAAACTGGCTTCTTATATCTGTCATTTATTTACTTGAATATTCAATTCTAATACACATTTACAGCAATGTTAAGATTGTGAGCCAGTTTCCCCTTTGGGACAAAAGGGTTATCACCTAGATTATAGGCCTTCTGTATAACTTCTTTTACCTTTAGTTTTACAGACTCCAGTTATTTCCATAGTTACTTGGCTCAGCACCTCCCCCACCCCTGCATCTTTCAGTGAGGTTGTTTCATGGATTTACATAGTTATATCGTACACTTGTATTTCCTGTCACATGCTGTATTCAATTCTGAGATGCCCCCAACATCCTAAATATTTTTATTTACATATATTAAAGTTAATTCTATGCTATACAGTCAGTGGGTTTTGACAAAAGTGTAGTGTTTTATAACCTCAATCACATCATCACACAGAATAGTTTCCTTGCCCTAAAAATGTCCCTGTGGTTTTCCTATTTAACCGTCCTTCCCTTTCCCCCCAAATCCGGAGGCTGTTGGTCATTTACTTTCTCTATAGTTTTCCCTTCTCTAGAATACCTTATAATTTGAATCATACAACAGATAGTCCTTTAGACTGGCTCTTTTCACATAGCAGTGTTCTTTTATGGTACCTCGTATCCTTTTGTGCTTTGATAGCTGATTTATTTTATTGCTGAATAGTATTTTATGGAGGTACCACAGTTTGCCCATTCACCTGTAGTGGCACTTGTTGGCTGCCTTCCTTTCTTACTATCATGAATAAAGCTCATATAAACATTCCCATACAGGTTTTTGTGTGGACATAAATGTTCAGATGGGTTGTGTAAAAACCTAGGAGCATGACTGCCTGATCATATGGTAAGACTATGTTTAGTTCACTAAAAAATACCAAACTGTGTTCGCAAATGGCCGTACCGTTTTGAATCTCCACCAACAGTGAAGGAAAGTTCCTGCTGCTCTTCCCCTTCACGAGCATTTGGTATCAGGAACTTTTGGATTTTAGCCATTCAAATAGGTTTGCAGTTGTCTCTCATCATTCGCATTTCCCTAATTATAAATTATGATGAGCATCTTTTCATATTCTTATTTGCCAACTGTACATCTCCTTTTGTGAGAAGTCTGTTCAGATCATTTGCCCATATTTTAATTAGGTTGTTTTGTTGAGTTTTAAGCATTCTATCTTCTGTATTTTGGGTAAAATACAGAAAAAAGAGCTCTTTCTGTATTTTGGATAAAATATATTTTTCAGATATGTTTTTCAAACATTTTATCTCAGTCTGTGGCTTGTCATCTTATTTCCTTTACACTGTCTTTTGCAGAGTGGAAGATTTTATCTTAATAAAGTATATCTGATCAATTTTTTTTCATGGATCTTGCTTTTGATGTTGCATCAAAAATTGATGAAACAATCCAAGGTCACATAGATTTCTGCAACGTCCTCCTCTAAGATTTTTGTAGTTTTGTATTTCATATTTATATTCATGATCCATTTTGGAATAAATTTTGGGAAAGATATGATGTCTTTGTCTAGGTTTATTTTTTTCCATGTGTACATCTAATTGTTCCAACACCACTTGCTGAGAAGACTATCCTTTCTCCACTGAATTCTCTTTGCTCCTTTCTCAAACATCAAGTGAGCATACGTGTATTTCTTTCCCCTGGGCTCTCTTTTCAGTTCCATCCATCTATGACAATACCATGCCCATTAGCCGCATAGAATGAGCATAGAATGAGTTAAGAAGAGTTCCTTTTAGGGTGCCTGGCTGTACCAGTTGGTAGAGCATGTGCCTCTTGCTCTTGGGGTTATGAGTTTGAGCCCCATGTTGGGTATAGAGATTACTTAAAAAAAAGAGTTCCTTTCACTTCTACTTTTTGTTGAAGAGAAAGTAGAGAAATGGCATCATTCTTTATTAAATATTTGATAAAATTCACAAATGAAATAGTTTGGGCTTGTTGTTTTCCTTTTTATAATGTTATTAGTGATTCAATTTCTTTAACAGATAAAGACCTACACAGAGTATCTACTTTTTCTTGTGTGAGTTTGGTAGTTTGTGTCTCAATGAATTGGTCTGTTTTATCTAATTTATCAAATCTGTGGTCAGAGGTTTTTACAGTTTTCACTTATTATCCTTAATGTTCATGAATTAAGACTGATAACCCCTCTTTTATTTCTAATATTTATAATATGTGTCCCCACTTTTTACCCCCTTGGTTGTCCTGCAGACATGTGTTAGTTGTATTGATTCTTTCAAGAAATCACCTTTCTTTTGGGATGCCTGGGTGGCTCAGTCAGTTGGGGGTCTAATTCTTGATTTCAGCTCAGGTCATGTTCCCAGGTCATGGAATCTATCCTGTCCATGAGCTCCGTGCTGAGCATGGAGCCTCCTTGGGATACTGTCTCTCTCTCTGCCCCTCTCCTGCAATCACACTCTCTCTCTCTCTCTCTCTTTCTCAAGGAGAAGAAGAAGGAGAAGAAGGAGAAGGAGAAGAAGAAGAAGAAGAAGAAGAAGAAGAAGAAGAAGGGGAGGAGGAGGGGGAGGAGGAGGGAGCGGGAGAGGGGGAAGGGGGAGGAGGGGGAGGAGGGGGAAGAAAAAGAAAGAAATTACCTATGGTCTTACTGATTTTGCCTATTGTTTTTATGTGTTTTTTTTTTTTTCAATTCCATTGATCTTTTTTTAACTGATTTTATGCTTTGCTTGCTTTTGTCTTAAATTGTTCTTTGTCTAATTTTCTAAGGTGGAAACTTGGATTATTGATTTTATGTCATTTTTCATAACATTTAAATTTAAATTTCATTGAAATGGTATCTTTAATTCACTTCTGTTAATTTTTAAGATTTTTTTGAGATTTACGGGGCACCTGGGTGGCTCAGTAGGTTAGGCGTCCAACTTTGGCTCCGGTCATGATCTCACGGTTCATGAGTTCGAGCCCTGCATGGGGCTCTGTGCTGACAGCTCAGAACCTGGATCCTGCTTCAGATTCTGTGTCTCCCTCTCTCAGTGCCCTACCCCCACTTGCGCTCGGTCTCTGCCTCTGAAAAATGAATAAACATTAAAGTAAATTTGAAAAAATATTTTTTTGAGGTTTATTCTTTGTTCCATATATTATTTAGAAGTGTGTACTATGTTCTTCAAATATATGGGAATTTTCCAGGTATCTTTCATATAGACTTCTCTTTTAATTCCATTTGGTAACAAAATACACTTTGTAGGATTTCTATCCTTAAAGGTTGCCAAGGTGTTTTGATCATCAAGATTGTTGCCATCTTAATGAATGTTCCATGGGAGTTTGAGAAGAATATGTATTCTGCTGCTGTTGGATGGCATAGTCTATAAATGTCAATTTGATTGAATGATAAGGCTGGTCAGGCCAACTATATCACTTCTGATTTAATGCTGCCTGAACCGTCAATTACTGAAAGAGGGTGTTGAAGTCTCAAAGTAAATAATGGACTTGACTATTTATTCTTTAACTTCTGTAAGTATTTTCCCTTCCTAGGTTTGTGTTTTTTTGTTAGAGGCACACACATGCAAAATTATATTTTCATGGAGAATTGACTTATTTATCTCTATCAATCTTCTCTATAGATATAGATATATAAGCATATAATTATTCATATAGAGATATACAGATAAGTGTACAGATCTATATATCACTATCTATCTAAAGATATGGAGGAATCTGTCTATATCTCCCTCTTCACACCTGGTGCTTTTCCGTCTTCTAAAGTCCACTTTTTCTGAAATTTATATACTGATTAAAGAGATTTTGTTATTAATATTAACATGGTACACCTTGCCATCCCTTTACTTTTAACTTATTTGAGTCTTTACACTTAAAGTAGGTTTCTTGGGGCACTTGGGTGGCTCAGTCAGTTAAGTGTCCAAATTTGGATCAAGTCATGGTCTCCCAGTTTGTGAGTTTGAGCCCTGCATTGAACTCTCTGCTGTCTACACAGAGCCTGCTTCGGATGCTCTGTCCCCGTCTCTTTCTGTCCCTCTCTCTCTCTCTCTCTCTCAAAAATAAGTAAACATTTAAAAAAATAAAGTGGGTTTCTTATATATAACATGTGGTGGGTTTTTTTTTTTTTATATCCACTCTTACCTTTTGTTTCTAATGATTATATCATACATGTGAAAGTGATTACTGACATATTTGAATAATATTTATCGTGTTAATAGTTGTTTTCCATTTGTTTCAAATTCCTCTAGTGTCCTTTGGGTCTCCTTACATAAAGCCAATGCCTTGTGATTATTTCATCTGTAACCCACTTTCATTTTCTGGAGCTTTGATGATGTGGTGATAAGGTGTGAAGGAGAGGATGCATTCTATACTGTTAGGATTACATTTCAGTGTATGATTAATCTCTTTTTATGGCTTGTGTCCCTGTGCTGTGACCTTCGCAACGATTTCTCAGCTCTGTCTCCCTCGGGTGAGATAGAAATCTAGCGAGAGTTAGAGTGACAATGCCCTTGTCTCCAGGTAGGTGTGTTTCTGGTAAGGTCTCCCCTGGAAAGCAGACATGGTGATAGGCCGCTCCACAGGGCCATGAAGAACATTCTGGCTATAGCTTCATATGTCCCACGGCCAGAAATACAAAAGGGGTCTGGGTCTTTCAGTCGGTTAAGCATCCTACTCCTGATTTCGGCCCAGGTCATGATCTCAGGGTTCCGTAAGGTTGAGTTTGAGCCCCGCTTTGGGCTCTGTGCTGACAACAGGGAGCCTGCTTGGGGTCCTCTCTCTCCCTCTCTCTCTGCCCCTGCCCCTGCTCACGTGCACACACTCCCACTCTCTTTCTTTCTCAAAATAAATAAACATTAAAAAAAAAAAAAGAAATACAGGAAAGCTTTCTTCCTTTCCTTCCATTCTTTATTCTTTCCTCCCCTTTCCCTTTCCTTTTCTGTTGTTTGGCTCTTTATCCTGGGACCCAGAGAGGAAATCTCCAAAACAATGCAACTCCCAGGATTTTTAGGCTCTCCTGCTGGCCCACAGGATCTCCAGCAATTCTTCCAATTACCTTGTAAGCCCTCCAGGCAAGCAGAAGGAGCTGTGACTGACTGGGTTCACCTGTCTGCAGATTTCCGTGGGGGCAGTCAGCTTGCAAGATTCCCTGCGGTGCAGCTCTCTGATAAGAGAAGTCAAGGACTTGTAGTTGGCTTCACTTTTGTTGCCGTGATTGTCACAATAAGGGTGACATCGTCCAAATTCTTGACCCTTTGTTGCTTGTGCCAGAATTTTTTTTCCCCCAAGTTGTTGGCAAGGCAGCCGGGATGCATCAAGTTGGTACTGGCTGGAAAGAAGACGAAGAAATGGTGGTTCCCACCAGCCTCCCTCTCAGGAGCACATCGACAGGCCCTGACCCTCAAGCCATGGCTTTAAGGTTAGCAAATGAGCTTCTTTCACGGAAAGTCTGGGAGTGTTCAAAGGGCTCCTTCAGGCTTGGCCCGGGGGCGTTTAGGCCCTTTAAGAGAGGTTTCTCAGTTCACTGTTATTTGTGGGTCTTGTGGTGGCTTTCAAAGCTTATGTTTTGGCGGCTCATCTCTCAGGTGTGGAACTTAAAAGTTGGGGTGCCCCGTGTGGAGTTTAAGCCATTTACTCCTCAGGGAGAAGCTCCGGGTTTTGAAATCCTTCCGGATTGTGAGCTGCTGCTTTTTACTACTATTGTGTTGTAATTTGAAATTGCTGGCAGCTCTCGTGGATTCCAGGCAGTGGTCAGCAAGTCTTTCCTGAAAGGACCAGATGGTCAATGTCACAGGTGCCCTGTACAGATGGTCTCTAGTGTTACTTTTCAACATTTCCTTTCGTGGTACAAACCAGCCATAGACAACACAGAAATTAGTGGATGTGGCTATGTCCTAAAAAAAAACATTACAGTATTTGTGAAATCGGGCAGGTGGCCCACAGGCCATGGTTTGCCAACATTTGTTCTCAGATAGTCTTTGGCAACGCAATAGGCTTACCTCTATGTGTTAATACTGTAGTGCTTTAAATCGTGATTTCTTTTCAGTGTCCTAAGAATTAAACAGTGTGGAACTTTCCTGGATTATGATGGGAGAACAGGTTCTAGTATGAGCTCTGTCACATATGAACAGGCAATTTAAATTTTCTGCTTCAGCTTATTCGTGTGCAAAATCAAATATAGTCTATCTGAGAGAGGAGGACAGAATCGAGGAAAACAAATTAGATTGTCATAGCTTCCCTGTGTCTGTTACAGTTCTTTGTAGGAATTCATTAAACATGCCTGCTTTACATACTTGGCTATTTTAAGATCAAATAAGAAAACGTGTCTGAAAATCTATTGTGAATGATAAGATACTCGATACTTAAGATTTGTTATAATTTGACAACTAGCAAAAACATTCCGTCTTTTGATATACAGGTAAATATTATCTAAACTTGCCACTGGATATATTCAAGGGAATTGATGCACTATCTGATCTATTTATTGATCAGCAATTACTCTTTCATTGTGGGTTCTCTGGTATGTTCATCCCTTAATGGAGACAGATACTGCTATAGTACTCATTGGTCAGATTTGCTTTAACTTGACTTGGTTCGGAGGCGATTGTATGACTTTGAAATAACCTAGATTTCACATCCAACTCCACATTTCATTGATAATTTCTCCCAATGCGGCCATTCTTTTGAATGGACACTTTTGGTAGAGTGATTATCATATACAGTGCTTCCCGTAAGATAGTGATCTTCTTTAAGTAGTGGCCATCCCTGTCATTTCTTTAAAGCAAAAGCCTGTAGATCATTTTGTTCTTTTATAATTTAACAGTGAAGTGAGTTTAATGCTTTACTAAAGAATTATGGAAACTTTTGTAAAACAGGAATTTGTCAGGATAGAACTGTATATTTATGGGCAATTTTATTTTGAAACATAGTCCGGTGCGAATCAGCCTTCTTCATTTCAGAATTAACACCAGTGGAGCATATTCTGAAATGGTTTTAAAGCACTGTTTCCATCCACATTCACTTTTGGAGAAACTTGTAAATGCATAGAGAGTACATTTAGAACGGGGATTAAATTCAAGTCACTTCATTTGCAAAGTCCCATTGTGACACTTCACAGGACATAGGAAGATATAGTCGTTACTTATCTTTTTATTTCTAGTTCACTTCGATTTTTTTACTCATATCTGTTACTCCTTCCTGAATTGATCCTAATTTATCACACCAAAAACTTATCTCTTTAATAATCACAGGGCAGAGTACAGAGCTCAGTGCTTAATAGGTCACCAGTGAAATCATAAATTAAGCTCTTAGGATAGGTATAAATTATTCTTACAAAATTCACTTATTCAAAAAGCAGAATGGTTAAAACTGGGCTGACAGAGATGATTGCTCTTTTTGGGTCATAGATGCCTCCTATTTCAAGTTAATAAGAATTAAATGAACTGCTGCAGCCTGAATGCTCTCTTGCATTTATATTGCATGAATTTACACCAATATTATTTTGATATAGTCTTATGTCAAACATAAGAAAGAGTGCCAAGCAGGTGAAAGATCTCCCGGGACTTCTTATAAATTAAAGTTTTGGATCTGACAGGTGTCAAAATAAACTTGAGTAGTAAACTGGCAAACATCACAAGGCAAAGAGAATTATTAACAGTATACAATATATTCTTTCAATCTCTCAGCTTTATGGCATCTGATAATATGATAAAATATCTCCTACTTTTTGATCAAAGTGTTGGACAAACATTTGGAGAGTTTAGAGTTCAATGGCAATCTATGAAACATCATTAGTATAGCACGTTAGGGTCTCAACTGATGAACAATACAGTCCGATACTCTCCTTAACGTGCAAACCTCTTCTAAAAACAATATCGTCGAGCCCATATCATTCAGAGGGATCCTTAAGAATACCATTGGAAGCACTGTCAAGGTGTGGTTATTTTTGTTGTTAGTATCTGGATGATTATTCTCTGACTCTATGCCCTAATCTTGTAACTGTTAAATATAATTTACAGGACTGGGTGATGAGTCTATTGAAGTTTACAACATTCAGGGTAAGCCAAAGAGAGAAAAGGTCACTGGAGGAATTAAATGCCTGATAATTACTGGAAGAGTTGATTTGTAACAGTCTAGGAGAACCTTTCCTAGGTCGTTTCCTTTTAGTTTTCAGGAAATCAAAACAAACAAACAAACAAACAACACAATCATCAAACTAGCAGGAAAATGCCAATGATCACTGGACAGAAACTTTGTGGTAAAAAATAATAAAAGCTGGAGGAGGTGCAGAATATTACCTCCTTGGAAGCCCACGAGTCTGCCCACTACTATGGGAGCAATTGCTTTTGTTTAAGCTTTTTGGTTCCAGCTCTCACACAACTACCCTAAAAATTTTTTTTTTATCGTTTATCTTTATTTTGTTGAGACAGAGAGGGACAGAGCATGAGCAGGGGAGAGGCAGAGAGAGAGGGAGACACAGAATCTGAAGCAGGCTCCAGGCTCCGAGCTGTCAGCACAGAGCCCGACGCGGGGCTGGAACTGGTCAACTGAGAGATCGTGACCTGAGCCAAAGTCGACGCTCAACTGACTGAGCCACCCAGGAGCCCCTCGCACAAATACTTCTTATCCGTAGAGTTAGAACGGAAATAATGCAGTCTGGGGGGAAGTTCAGCCAATTTCTGATTTGGAGCTGAGTTTAGCCAGAGTCAGGAAAAAAAATAGAAACCACTCTTTTCTGCAGATGGATATTTCATACAAGGAATTTCATTTTTATTTTTTTAATGTTTCTTCATTTATTGAGAGGGAGAGAGAGAGAGTGAGTGCACAGGGGAGGGACAGAGAGAGAGAGTGAGAGAGAGTGAGAGAGAGAGAGTCCCAAGCTGGCTCCACTCTGTCAGCACAGACTCGGGGCTTCATCGATCTCACAAGCTGTGAGGTCATGACTTGAGCCTAAACCAAGACTCGGTCGCTTAACTGACTGAGCCACCCAGGCACTCCAAGGAATTTCATTTTTAAAATTCCTTTGGAGTGCTGGAGAGGTCAAGGCCTGGAAAAACATTCCTACCTTTCAATTTCAGTCTTTGTTTTTAGAAAAATCAGTAATTTGCGAAACACAAGGAAATTTGTCACAATAATTGTCATTGCCTATAGCAGCATACAGGGACATTTTTAGGGGAATGCCAGAAGAGCTTCACAAATTATGCCTGCCAGAGCCCTGGTTGATGCCTGAGACCAGGAGAATATGAGTTTTAATTCTCTTTTGCCATCAAAGTTGTCTTTGCTTTCCTCCCTTTCCAAGTTTCTCATTGGCAAAACCTCAAACATGAAATGTGCTGTCAGTGAGTTCTTTCCTAATTCAGGGAGTGTCGGGGGATGTTGAGGGTGACCTGCCAGTTGTGCATAGAATCTTCCCCATTTCTTACTCATCCACACATGGCCCATCATCAAGTTCTATTGATTCTGCATCTTTATTTTCTAATGTTTATTTATTTTTATTTTTGAGAGAGAGAGAGACAACAGGAAAGGGGCAGAGAGAGAGGGAGACACAGAATCCAAAGCGGGCCCAGGCTCTGAGGTGTCAGCACAGAGCTCCATGAGGGGCTTGGACTCACGGGCTGCGAGATCATGACCTGAGCTGAAGTCTGGCGCTCACCCGACTGAGCCACCCACGTGCCCCTGTTGATTCTACTTCTTAAGTAGATCTCAAATATATTCACTTATCTCCACATTTATCATTATCCTCTTGTTACCAGCCATTGTTCTTTCTTACCTGGACTATTGCAATGATTCTTAATGAGTCTCTACACATTTCTAATATAGAATTTGTCTTCTTCAAATTTGCTCAGCTGGCAGAGTCATCGTTCTAAAATGTTCATTACATTATATCCCACCGCTACGTAAACTATTATTTCATATCTGCCTTTGCATTTCAAATAACATCTAACTCCTTAAAATAGTGCCAGCAATAACATTTGTTAAATATTTATTATGTGCGATATATGCATAGTATATATATACTTTCTAATCATATTAAGTTTTTAGAACTATCATTTCGGCTATAGAGTATTGCTGCATTTTTGTAGGGAGAGGCTTAGAGATGAGTTAGTTTGAGAACCTCTTAGGGAGGAGCTGATAGTTTTCATCACAGGGCAGCTTTATGGTGGTGTTCAGAAAATGAGATCTCTAAATTTTCTTTTTTTTACATGGGAGATGATCACTTATTGTGACAGGCTTCAGGGTATGATCCTGAGAGCGGGTGGGTAAAGTGGAGAGTATGAATCATCTGTGTTAAGACTGTAGACATCCACAATGTAGTAAGATTTAGGTAGAAAGAGAGATGCAGGGGCGCCTGGGTGGCGCAGTCGGTTAAGCGTCCGACTTCAGCCAGGTCACGATCTCGCGGTCCGTGAGTTCAAGCCCCGCGTCAGGCTCTGGGCTGATGGCTCGGAGCCTGGAGCCTGTTTCCGATTCTGTGTCTCCCTCTCTCTCTCCCTCCCCCGTTCATGCTTTGTCTCTCTCTGTCCCAAAAATAAATAAAAAATGTTAAAAATAAAAAATAAAAAAAAAAAAAAAAGAAAGAGAGATGCAGTGAAAAACGGGATACAGTGACCATAAAATTGGTAGACAACAGTTAAAAGAGGTAGAAGAGGTAAATAAGTCAAATTCCGCAAATGAAGGTGGTAAAAGGGCAGGGTGAGAGGTAGTTGATTTCTGAGCAGCTTAATAATAGAGTTGACTTTTAATTAAACAGAGATTAAAAAGAGACTGAGGAATCAATGGATAATTTAGATACTCCACAGATGGTCCATCATCATGGATAACATGATGTGAGCTTTATTCACCTATTTTTTTTTTAATTTTATTTGAATCCAAGTTAGTGAATATATAGTGTAATAATGGTTTCAGGAGTAGAATTTAGTGATTCATCATTTATATGTAAACCCAGTGCTCATCCCAACAAGTGCCCTCCTTAATACTCATCACCCATTTGCCGATTCTCACACCTGCCTCCCCTCCAGCAACCCTCAGTTTGTTCTCTGTATTTAGAGTCTCCTATGGTTTGCCTCCCTCTCTGTTTTTATTTTTCCTTCCCTTTCCCATTGTTTTGACGTGAGCTTTAAAATAGGTGCTGAACAGATGTGGGTAAATGAATAAATTCGTTAACTACAAGGTTATCCCCTTTAACCTAATACTTTAGATTTAGTCATTTTAATATCAAGACTATATAAATTTATCTCACTGAGATTTGAACATTCTTTGTGTATTTTATTAAGTATTACTATTGTCCACATGACTGAAAGCATTTGATACTGGCTTGCCCTTGGAAACCATCCAAAAGTGGTACCCAGTTTTTACAGTAGAAATGGTGGCTATTCATATTTAAGCTGGGATTTCAATTTGAAGTTTGAAGTTTATCAAAAGCGTGGTATGAAAATAAATGAAAATATTGTGAATTACTTCTATGAGAACATTCTTCATACCTTACTATATTATGGATACTGAAATGATTTAGGTTAGTAAATGGTGTTCATATTTGCAATGGAAAAACACCTTAGTTAAAACTTGGAGGTCAATCTTTATAAATTTCTAACATTCAAAACTTTTACACACAGGAATCACTGTATTAACCATATAAAATGTAGTGCATAAAATGCAAAGCCAAAAATATATTTGTTAATTTCAACAAGAGTCATTCAACAAGATGTAAATTGAAAGTACTTTCCATAAATGAAAACTGAAAAAAAGACGGGGAGGCGCCTGAGTGGCTCAGTTGGTTAAGCATCCAAATTCGGCTCAGGTCATGATCTTGGTTCGTCAGCTCAAGCCCCGTGTCCAGCTCTGTGCTGACAGCTCAGAGCCTGGATTCTGCTTCAGATTCTGTGTCTCCTTTTTTTTCTCTCTCTCTCTGTGTCTCTCTCCTGCTCTCTCTCTCTCTCTCAAAAATAAATAAACATTTAAAAATTTTAACAAAAAAGAAAGAAAGTATTTTCTACGGCACCTGTGGAGTCTCATAGCCTGAATGTGAACCCAGTTCAACTATTTCCAGCTTGAGCACGTCTGAGTTTCTCTGTGTCTCTGTTTTCTCACAGGTAGGAGGGAACTAATAACAAATCTACAATCATTTGGGGACTTACTGTGTGTAAAGCAGACAAACAGTTCTTGGCAAAAAATACTATTTTATGAGCATTGGTTACTTGATGTAGTTTTGAAAATGAGTTATGTTTAAATTCATCTATATTATTTGTGTACACTGATTATTGCACATAAGCAACTACATATCTCAGATTTATTTGGTAATGGAGATAATTTCATAAACATGATTGGACTAAGTTGATTTAACCTAAATATTCATGGAGACATGAAAGAGCGCTCAGTTTTAATCATCAGGAATACTTGCCAAAGTATGTAAGTCCACATGAAAATTAATTAGAATCACTTTTCCCCTAAAAATAGTATTAAAAGTGAGAGATGTGCACAGGAATTGGGGAAGGAGGAATTAGAAAAACGTGGGGGTGGAATCTTAGTATTTCTTTTTCAGATCTTATGGCTATTTCTTTCAGCTGCATAGAATATTTAATATAAAACTTTCTTAGGTTCGTAGAAAAATTATAATAAAGACAAAGAATAACTTTTAAAAATTGTGTTACTTATTTCACATAAAAATTTCATCGAGTCCTGCTGTGAAAATATGTCTAAATAAGCACCCATTCCCTTTCTCTGAATGTGATAAATTCTGGTAGTGTTATTCAAGTATTTCTAATAAAAACTAGTAAATAATTCATGGTATAAACATGGCCAACTTGCGGTAATTGTCCTTTATCTCAAATTTATTTGCCAAGATGCTGAAAAGTTTGAAAAATTCTAACTCCGCCAAATATAAATTCAAGAAACAACAAGATGAATCATCATCTATCTTCTAATTTTGAAGAAGAGAGCCAAAACATTGTCACCAGGACTTACAAGTGAAGTTTGGATTTAGGCTTTCTCAGTAACAAGGCAACAATACGACAAATGCCATCATGTTAAAAGTTTGAAGGCCAAGAGAGTTCATAAAACCCAATACCACATGACTTGCTTAAAGGCACATTAAGTCAGGTGGGTGGGATGGGGGTACATTTTTGCATGTAATGGCCCTTCAGATACGTAGATCCCATTGTCAACCACCATGTGCAATTTTCTCCTCAGATCAAGTTTTGTCTTCTGCAAATAAAGTGGGTACCATTCTCCAATAATATGTCACATACAAGTGTTTGCTATTCCTCTGACTCTGGAAACAAACTATGATCTTCTCTCTCTAAGGTGTATTGTACAAAGCTAAATATATAAGACAGGTGTAATCTCATATGTTGGAAGAAAAATGACAATAGCCTCATTCTAACACACAGATGGATACAGACAAACATCATTTGAGTTTGTTTCTGGAGTCAGATCTTCTTGTCACTTATTTTGTTGCGCATCACCTTCAGTAAAAGCGCTATATATTATTACTGGTAGCAAACCTAAAACACATTCAGTTTAGGGTAATAACTGGAGGGAGTTAGAGTCATTTCTATTAATATTCTTAATCTCCTTAAACATAATCCCTTTCTTATCATTTTACTTAATATAGTTTTAAATCCCTCCAGACATCTTGTCCTCTGGAAATTTTCAGTTTCTTCTTTACAAGCAGATTATACATTAAAGTTAAAATAGGGGCAGTCATCATAAAACTGTCTATATTTGTACATGCCCTGACAGTTTAGGTAGAAAAATCCTATGAAATTGACAAAAAAAGAAGCTACTGAACCTAATGTTTGGTAAAGCTATAGAATACAAGATTAATACACACAATCAGCTATAGTCTATATATAGTATCCATGAACAAACAGGAATTGTTACTAAAACGAAATAATTTACAATATTATCAAAAATCAAATACCTAGGAAAACTGAGAAAAATGAACACTTGTATGCTGAGAACTAAAAATAGTGCTGAGAAATACTAAAGATGACCTATGTAATTTTTAAAATTTTTCTGAAATTTATTGATTTTGAGAGAGAGAGAGAGAGTGAGCAGGGGAGGGGCAGAGAGAGAGGGAGAGAAAGAATCTGAAGCAGACTCCATGTTATCAGCACAGAGCCCGTTGCAGGCTTGAACCTATAAACCGTGAGTGAGGTCATGACCTGAGCCAAAATCAAGAGGTGGACATTTAGCTGATTGAGCCAGCCAGGTGCCCCAATGATCTATATTGAAGGAGATATATCCTATTAATGGGCCAAAAGATCGGTGCTATTAAGCTGCCCAATATGTAACAATTAAAATGAAATACATGTTGGTATCTTAGTCTGTTCAGGCTGCCATAACAAAATATCATAGATGGCATGGTTTACAAATGACAGAAATTTATGTGTTTCAGCTCTAGAGACTTGGCAAGTTCAAGATCAAGGTGCCAGAAGATCCGATGTCTGGTGAGGGCCTGCTTCCTCCTAGCCAGCCGTCTTACTGTAACCTCACATTGTAGAAGGGGCAAGCTAGCTCTCAAGGTTCTTTTTTATCAGGGCCAATCATGAGGCCTCCACCAATGATCTAGTCACCTCCTAAACACTCCACCTCTTAATACCATCACCTTGGAGTTTACAATTTCAACATATGAATGCTGTGAGGACACACATTCGGTCCATAGCAGATGGCAATATATGCCATTTCTTCAATCTTGTAGCTGGAGATCAAATTGCCTTGCCACTAATTATTAATAAAACAATGTTTAATTTTGATAAAACTGGTGATGACAAAATATATGGCTACCCAAATTTTGAATAAAGGAATTTGGAATTGTGGACTTTAAAGACCAGTTCATTATATCAAATGTTGTTCTGTGCCTACATGGCCTATTCTTACTTGACATTTTTATTATTCATCATTTATTTTTATTATCATTTATTATTATTATTGTTATCATCATCATTATCTTATTTCTTATTATTTTTATGAACTTTTAGGTGTAAGTAGATTTGGTAAGCCTTGAAAGGCTTGGTCTCATATAGGCTAAGAAGAGAATATACTTTTAATTGGCATAGCATGCGTAATCCCTTTTCTTCTTCCTGCTTTCCTTTCTTCTTTAGTTCCTACCTACTGTCAGATCCAACTTTCTCTCTTGCTTTGAAAAAATGCAAACGATGGCATTTCTTTTCTCCCAGAAAAGTAACGTGTTTTGTGTTTGTTTGTGATTCATTCATATTGTTAAGATCGTTAGAAAATCAACCAGTGCTGAGAAAATGATACCTTCTGATAGCCTGTGAATAGATGGTAACATTCTCCAAACAGAATGTTTTTCCCCTGAAATGTTGCAAAGAGAAATCATCATTTGAGAAATGGGATTGTTCATCTGCAGAATTTAGCATTTGGAGAAATTGTTATCAATATTTCGTTTTGTGGTTATGGCTCAAAAGGACTACTAAAGCTGAGCATTTAAGTTCACATAATATTCCCTTCAAATTGGAACCTCATCGAAATAACAATGTGTTTAAAAACATTGGTAGGTTTTGTGTAGAGAAAGAAGGAAATCACTGAGAAACGATAAAGGAAATAGTTTCTTCATGTTTCTTGTTGTTTCTAGTTTAACATAAAATTAGGCCTGAGTGTACAGACATAATATATATATATATCGTTTCATAGAGATATTCTTTGGTGGTCTTATTTTTTTTTTTGTTTTATTTTTTTCGTCATTTAGCACCATTCTTGTCTTTAATTTGGTCTCTGTCAAGGATCTTCTTCCAGGAGATAGTAGAATGAATCAACAGAATACAGGTCTCATTCTAAATTAATAAATTAATCTTCTTTGAAATAAATAAATAACTTGGGATTTGGGTCCAATACGTTAGTCTTTTTAAACACTAACTAGATAAAATGGGATAAATGACATTGCATACGTGTGGCTCACACTTGATTTGGATTTGCTCCAATAAATGTATTTCTAATTTTTAAAATCCATGTAAGGGACTAAACTTGTCTCTATACGTTTTACATCCCTGTAGTTTCAATATTATGCCATGTAAATTAAGGAAATCCAAGGGTCCCACTTCGACTCAGGTCGTGATCTCACAGTTTGTCCCGCTCTGTACTTACGGCTCAGAGACTGGAGCCTGCTTCAGATTCTGTGTCTCCCTCTCTCTCTGCCCCTGCCCTGCTCACACTCTGCCTTTCTTTCTCTCTTAAAAAAAATTAAAAATTAAAAAAAAAAAAAGAAATCCAGAAATCCAGAGATTTCTCTTTCTGTGCTGTATTGTTTCGTTCTCATCCTCTTGAGTTTGCATCGAACACTTTTCTCTTCTTCAAGTTAAGCTCGATCTGATTTTGTGTATCTGGTTAGGTGTATAAGGAAATCTGACTCTGGTTATGTGTATAAGGAAAAACAGTCATGAAGTTTTACTTTTCATTCCAAGTCGGGTGACCTTATCTCAATGACATAAACAGAGGTCGTGTTTACCATTAGTAGAAACAAAAAGTATTCCCAATGTCTGTAGGTCATGCAACGGAGGTCATTTCAACGTATTCATTTATGATATTAGATGGTGAAATAACAGTGCATTTTTGGTACACTTAGTTTCTTTCACCGAGGATGCTGATATTGATTTTGCAGATCTTTAGTTCATATTTATATCCCGTTTTCTCCCATATTGTATTTCTACCTTCAGAGCAACAAAAGTCTTTCTGCTAATTACTAGAAAATTACCACATAATTGCTAACACTGGCTC
This sequence comes from Panthera pardus, assembly GCF_024362965.1. Classification (NCBI taxonomy): domain Eukaryota; kingdom Metazoa; phylum Chordata; class Mammalia; order Carnivora; family Felidae; genus Panthera; species Panthera pardus. The sequence goes on along the minus strand of NW_026526710.1, from coordinate 77,822,775 downwards.
CTCTATACACCTACTTGATTGCATCCAATATGGTAAGCAAATGAAAAGCTAAAAGAAATGTTTATATATTGGTAAAATTTTGTATAGGTTTAAGTCATGGAGTTCATTATTTGTAAGTGAAGTTTCATATTATTCAGCAGGGTAAAATACTGCCACGTGATAAAATTTTCGTTGACTTACACGTCCTTACTCTCTCAAGTTAAAGCATTACGTACCGAAAGCATATTTTGCCTCTTGAAGATTCAACTTTTATGCTTCCTCCCATAAAAACATGGCTTGAGAAAAGAACTTCTAAAATATTAGCTTAAAACAAGGCAAGTCCATTTCAGTATATTAGAGACTTACTAGTCAATTACATCCTTACAAACTTAGGGTTGTTTACTGAGTATATGTTTAGGGGACTGGTTCGAGTGCCTCTTTGAAAAGTTTATTCAAGCTTCTCTTTCTGGGAAGAGAAAGTTGATAATATTGAAAGTACCAGATGGTCTAGCGCACCATAAATACTTTGCACTTTGTTCTGTTATTTTATTTTCCTGGCTTTGATAGTATTCTTCAATTGAGACAAAGGTGAAATTTACATTATCATTTTCATATGTGTGGCTAATAGACTATGACAAGAGCAAATAGTTTTGAAAGAAACCTCTTCTTCAAGCACTGTAATATCATCCAGGTTGTATGTGAAATGTCACTTACTAGCAGTATTTGACTTTTCTGTCCATATTCATCATGGCTCTTCCGTGTTTTCCTATTTTAGTATCGAGCACCTGAAGGATATAAACAAATTATAGATAGGCAACACTCTAAAAATGCTATTTTCAAGAGCCTCTGTTCATTTCACATAGATCACTGGATTGAACATATGGATTACTTCCTTTGCCTCAGAAAACCCCCCTAAAATGACAACAGTGGGCTTGTTAAGGAGATGACTCCACACAAAAAAAATGGACAATATAAATGAAGAAAAATATGGGGCCCCTGGGTGGCTCAGTCGGTGAAGCGTCCGACTTCAGCTCAGGTCATGATCTCACCATTCCCGAGTTTGAGCCCCGCGTCAGGCTCTGAGCCTGGAGCCAGCTTCAGATTCTGGGTCTCCCTATCCCTCCTCCCCTCCCCTGCTCACACTCGGTCTCTCTCTCAAAAATAAATAAACAGTAAAAAAAAAATTAAAAGTAAATAAGTGAATGATGAAGATAATAAAATATCAAAAGCCGGAAGGCAGTGGAATAGTCCCAGCTGACCTGGCAGATGCAAGTAAGTGGAACCCTAAATTCATAGTGGGGAAGGTCAAGATGCTACCTCATTGAAGAAGAAAACTCACAAAGGCTTAGGAATGGTGGCCAGAGTTGTCCCTGGAACTGAGCTGAAGTTGTGCAGAAAGATAAGGCAAATATCTACGAAGGAAGAGTTCAGAGCCTCAGATCCTTTCCCCGTCTGGTACCTTGAAGTCATTTCACCCTGCCTGAGGACTAGTCCGTTTTTCTTACAGAATGAAAAAAACCCAGAGAGTCTGTGGATTGAAGCTGCCGGGGATGGAAGAGTGAAGTTATCACTGCACACAGGGCAGTGAGTGGATATCCATCAGTTCGAATTCTGCAGGATAGGCCAACAGGCTGAACACTTAGAGTTGATGTTGCCAATCATTTGAAGGCAGTTTGTTGGGACACTTCCCTCCGGCTCAGGACATCAGTCTTTATTGTACTCGGGTCTTCAACTGATTGATGAGGCCCACTCATGGATGATAATCCACTTCGCTTGAAGTCTACTGATTTAAATGTTAATCTTATCTTTAAAAAAATCTACACAGAAATTTCTAGAATGATGTTTGACCACATATCTGGGTGCCATGGCCTGGCCCAATTGACACATAAAATTAACCTTTCACATCAGGTAACATTTTCATTTTCAGTGTTGTCACGTCTCACCCATCCCTCTGGAAATTGTTTAAGGCATTATTTTATTTTATTTTATTTTATTCTATTTTATTTTATTTTATTTTTTAATGATTATTTATTTTTGAGAGAGAAACAGAGACAGAGCAGGAATAAGGGAGGGACAGAGTCCAAAGCAGGCTTCAGGCTCTGAGCCGTCAGCACGGATCCTGACATGGGCTCGGGCTCGAACTCACAAACGGTGAGATCATGACCTGAGCTGAAGTTGGAGGTTTAACTGATTGAGCCAGCTAGGTGCCCCAAGGCATTATTTTAAAAAACAAAGTTATCACAAATAAAATCAAGAGAGGTAGAAATATTTTGAATGAGGGATAATTGCTTTAGGTTTCTAGTAATTCTGTAGCCAGTATGCTTCAGGCTACTTGTAGATAGGTATGTGGTAAAAATGCATGAAAATTTTATTCGCCAATATTAATTTAATATATTTACTAACTGGTAGTAAAATAACAGGATTCAAATGGATGAAAACTTCCTGGGTACAAATTCATTTAGAAATTTGAAATAAATATTTAAAGTTTTCATTTTTTCTTGGCATTTTATAAATGGTATTTTGTGTAAAACTTTAATCACTATTATGTGTACCAAAGCCACGTCTCATAAAAACAGAACAAAATAAACAATGTCGCTTTAGTTTAAGTTACTTTAACATTGATTAATAGTAGAAAAATAAATCTACAATAAATAAAAGGCAAAATGGAGAAAACATCAATACATCTTAGCCATGACTTTCAGCCATACTGGGTGTGAGAAAATAGTGTAACATTTTGTATTTATTTTTATAAATGAATCCATACCTCTAGGCTGTTTTGAATTTGTCAGTGATTATTTATTTTTCTAAATGAAAGTGTGATAAATATTATGGTACAAATCATTTTAATAAAGAAATGCATATTATGTATATTAATATTTCTTGTTCCGGAATAGTCCATTAAATATAGCATGACTTAATTATAACTTATAATGGGGCTTGATAAAATACTAGGATCTCATAATCAAAAGTTAATTGCTTAGAGGAGTTTTAGTCCATTTTTTTCTGTAGTCTCAAGAATATTATCACTTTGATACAGAATTTTCCACATCATAATTTGTATCCATCAATTTTAATTTTCTCATCTGGGATTTTATTCTACACTTCCAATAGCTCTTACAAGAGTACCCTTTTGATTACTTAAAAATAATCCTTGTGCCCACTCCCCACTCCCCTAACTTTTTCTTCAAGAGGTGAAATTAATCATCATCATCATCATCATCATCTTTTGTTTTCCTCACAAGACTTTGGGGCACATTCTATGTAAGTTTGTCATTTATTTCATACCTAACTCCCACATTGCAACCTAAAATTCCAATAATGAACTGATTCTCAATTCTCTTCCATCTCTCTCTAACCCTTGAGCAATATAGGAGTCAGGGGCCCCCAAACCCTGTGCAGATAAAAATCCACATATAAATTTCGACTCCCCCCACACTTTACAACTAATAGTCTACTTTTGACTGGAACCCTAACTGATAACACTGTCTACATGTTTGTATGCTATATGTATTATATATTTTGTTCCTGTACTAATCCAGAGAAAAGAAAATGTTATTCAGAAAATCAAGGAAGAGAAAATCACTTCCTGTACTGTATTAATCTTATTTTTAGTACTGTACTGTATTGAAAAAAATGCTCCATGTGAGTGGACCCACACAGTTCAAGTCTTTGTGTTGGTCAAAGGTCAATTGTATATATGTATATGCATATATGTGTACATAGATATCTAGTATATGTATGTAGATTTTGATAGAGTGTATATAGTAAATTCTCTCTCTCTCAAATGATTTCCACAGTTCATATACAAAAGCTGAGATCTGGAGAGGACTTACAATGTGATCAAAGTTCACATGCCTACTAAGTAGTAGAACTAGGGCTCAGAGAAAATTGTGGTTTCATACGTAACAGTATTGATTCCTTTTTTTTTTTAATGTCTATTTTTGAAAGAGAGAGAGAGCATGCAGGGGAGGGACAGAGAGGCGGGGTGGGGCAGAGGATCCAAACCAGGCTCTGTGCTGACAACAGAGAGCCTGATATGGTGCTCGAACTCACGAACTGTGAGATCATGACCTGAGCCTAAACCAAGAGTCAGATGCTTAGCGGACTGAGCCACCCAGGTGCCCCAACAGCATTGATTCTTATCTAAGTTTTGCTCATCGGCCCTATCACTTCTATTTTGACATTTTGAGACGTAAGGTTTGCAAGACAACACTTTCCTCTCAAGAGTGGACCCCTACCACCTCTTTTGGCCACAGTCCAATGATGAGGTCAAATCTCTGCTGGCATGACTGAAGAAGCTCTGTACACCGTAGCATGCACACCAAAACAACTCTAGTAATTCACTAATATCAATCATTAATGACTTGCATAGCATGCTTGTGAGTGGACACCAAGGGCTATAGAATAACAGGGAATGAGAATTTAAGTCTGCAGAAAGGACAATTTGTTGATCTAGGTAAGAGGACTCTCTTTTCATTTAGGATTTTACTTCCTTTCTCTAATACCAGTAACCAATCATAATAGACTACTAGGATGATCCTGGAAGCTCGGAATGGCTCACCTTAAATGAGTAAAAATATAAGAACTCCCTTGGCAGAGTATGGGGAAAATGATCAAATAACTCAGAACGCGGACATGCAAGGATGGGTCTGTTGTGTGAGGGAACCCACAAGATGACTTCGTTCCTTGAGCAAGCCAAACAGTCCTCTGTTCACTGAGCTTGTGAGAATGTTGCTGGGGAAACGCACTCTGACTTTGTCGTTTAGGTCAGTCTCTGGCTCGTTTCCGCAAGCCACAGCTGATAGCAGGGACACAATTGTGAACTCAGGCTTCCTTTTGTCAATGGAGACGATAGCATTCTCAAATACAGGATGTCAAGTTGTATCACTTAAACTCTACCAGCAAAGTGGATGTAATTATTGTAAAGGTGGAGAGGCAATCAGAGGTTAATAAACCACGGTGTTTCCAAAGATAAAACAGATGGCAATGTTTTAAAGAATTAAAGATTTTTTTTCTTGAAAACCACTAAATAAATGTTTCACTTGCTTGAAAAGCTTGTCTCTCTTGTGATGGCCAACTGCAGTGTAACCGTTACTGCCATTCAAATATCAAAATTAAATCTACAGTGAAGACAGGAGAGTAAATCGGATACAGAGAATAAACACATTTGTTGGAATTGCTTTGTGTCATTGTACCAGTGTAGATCACTACTCGCAAAGATGAGGTGTGATTGTAATTGTGCAGTTTATGTGAAATTGTCCAAAGGAATTTAGCAATACAAGCGTGGGGTATGCAGGCTCACCTGTTGAGAAAAGGCGTAGCAGGAAGACGAAGGAAGTAAAGCAACAGATGGAGAACCGCATCCCTGTGACAGTTTTCCCAGAGTACTAGTAACGTGCACTATTTTTAAGTGAGGAAGCCTCATGCCATTCTATTTGGCAAAGCTTTGCTAGATATGACACTAAAAGCATAAGCAAGAAGAAAACACAAATTGACTATATTGAAATTGGAATTTTTGTGAAAAGGTAACCCACAAAATGGGAGAACTTATTTAGAAATCATGAATGTGTAAATAATCAATATCCAGAACAGATAATGAACTCCTACATGTCAACAGTGTACACAAGAGAACAACACGGTGTAAAAAAAAAACAAAAAAAAAACCAAAAAAAAAAAACAAAAAAAAAACGGAGAAAGGACTTGCATAGCCATTTTTCCCAAGAAGACAGACAAGTAGCCAAGAAGCACATGAATGAGGCTAGACATCACTAATAATTTGGACAATGCAAATCAAAACTACAAAGAGATACCCCTTCACATTCACAAGTATGTTTACTACCAATAAACAGGAAATAAGCACCGGCAAAGACGTGGAGAAATTGGAACCTTTGTGTACTGTTGATGGGAATTCAAAATGATGCAGCTGTTATGGAAAATAGTATGGCAGTTCCTCAAAAAATTAAACAGAATAACCATGTGATCCAGCAATTTCACTTCTGGGTACATCCTCAAAAGAATTGAAACCAGAGTATTAAAAAGATATCTGTACACCCATATTATTGCAGCATTATTTGCCATAGCCACAAGGTGGGAGAAATTCAAGTATCTATTGATGGAAGAATGGATAAACAAAATGTACCCTATGCATACAACTGAATAGCACTCAATGTTAAAAAGGGAGTAAATTCACTATTATAGTATCATTGACTGTATTCCTTGTGCTGTGCCTTTAAGTATAAAGTGATCATTATTACACCTCACTTATGTTTGTTTCTTTGTAAATTTTTTTTGATGTTTATTTATTTTTGAGGGAGACAGAGAGAGACAGTGCATGAGCAGGGGAGAGACAGAGAGAGAGACAGAGAGAGAGAGAGAGAGAGAGAGAGAGAATCCGAAGCAGGCTCCAGGCTCTAAGCTGTCAGCACAGAGCCCAGTGCAGGACTCAAACTCATGAGCCATGAGATCATGACCTGAACCAAAGTCAGATGCTTAATCGACCGATCCACCCAGGTGCCCCTGTTTGTTTCTTATTTCAAAGGTTAGATTAAAATATCTGTGTTATATTAAGAAAAAATATGGGATTTCTAGGTTGCCACCTGAACTAATGGAGACATACTAGCACATAGTAAGTTACCCAATGTGCATGCTGTATATGTAGCATATACATACATACATGCATACATACATATACACAAGTATACATGCATGCACATATGAACACACATTCATATATATGTTGGATATACAAAACTAGTCATATTTCAAGCATAGTTACAATTGTTATTTCAGATATTCATTCCATACAATTAATTATTTAGATACAAATGCATATATGTGTATATACTTTTATAACTTAACATGTGTATGGTGAGCTGTGGTTTATACTTTTCCATATGAAAACTTCGCAAGAATTCGGACCCACCACTCAGAGACAATATAAGTGGTCCTGACAGGGACCGACGACCTTCATGTTTATAGTGATTTCATACTTATGATAGTTATGGATGCCATGCTTGACTGTCAAGATTTGTCCTTTAAGACTGAGACATTTGTTTCTCTAGGTGGTAGAAGCAGTGGCATGTCAGGGCTCTTAGCCAAATCATCCTGTGGGAACTTTCTCAGCCTTCTTCAAGCTCGTGCCTTCTTCTTATAATAGCCTATATCCAATGATTAGTCAAGGTAGAGCACATAAAGCTCACCACTTGCCTTTAGGTGGGACAATTTTGAAGAGCTATACCACTTCTAAAAGATCTTGTAGATCATCTGAAGTCTTTGCTGCATCTACTGGGGTTTTCAACAATTTTTCCCCTCCTATTTCCTTTCCTTCTCCACAGGCCCTCATTACGAAGGAAACTCCCAATAAACTTCCTGTACACACCATCTCCAGATCTTTTTTTTTTTTTTTATAGGAAACCCAACCAAGACAAAGGTCAATCTAATGATTCTCTAGATATTTCTGTGACCGTCTCTCCCAGCTCTTAATAAATTTTCATGAAGACATAGAGAATTATCTAAAATACTGGAATGAACACTGGAAATTGATAAAGCACAAAAACATTGACAAAAATCTGGGGGATTTTTTTCATGAACTTCAATTAGAAGTGATTACTTACAAAATATCATCCCATAAAATATCAATATTTTGGCAATAGGACTAGAAAATTGGACAGTTAGGACTTCGATTGGAAACGATTGTCCTCTAAACTCCAGGCCTAAAGAAAAGACAAATGCCAGAAACTTAGCAACTGCATTCACATTATTTTACAAAGAGATAGTTTCAAACTTTTGCATTTCAGTCACTTTTGAAAGAACTTACCTTTCCAGTTAGCTCGAGATCAAAGATGCTGCTTGTTGTATACATAAAGGGAAATCGTGGGAAGAGAAGGATGATGATATAATGCAGTGTGGGTTATGAAGCTAATTCAAGACAAATATCGATGATAAAGATGGACAAGAGTTCACTAATCTCTCCTCCCACAGTCAACACACAAATGATAACTGAAATTAAACATTTTATACCAGGTACAATAATGATAACAATATTTCATGTATGCTTATATTTAGTGTATTCTCAAATATTTTTCCAATATATAATGAACTGTGTTTATTTCCAGAGTTAGCGTGGACTCTCTCTGTTTGCAGCTGAGCCATGGACAATTTATTGGAAATCGAGAGAAAAGCTTTTTATAGTTGTTCCCATATGCCTACATATTTTATGCTTTTAGTTGCATTTTATTTATGTTGTTAACAGATGCTTGCCTTTAAATGTGGAGATCATTTGATACACTTCAAAAGGGCATTATTCCCTCATTGCGTCTGAAAATGGAGGTTCTTGAAATAATGTGTGCGGGACAGTGACACATCTTCTGCATCTACACTTCTTCTGATTTTCTTACTATTGTCTTTAGTTATAACTTGGAGAATTAAAATTTAAGGCAAGAGTAAACAAAATAAAAATGGCTTGTCAGTTGAACTGTGATAAATTCAACGATGGAAGGTAGTTACGGCAGTATGTGCAATGGATTTTTTGTGTGTAGGTTTGATTTTACTTTCCCTTTCATGCAGCGGACCAAACCTATTTTTTGGGTGCCATTTAAATTGAGAAGGAATGCCTTCAATGTAGGCTAATATCGAAATATTTTTTCCATAACACAATGTGTAAGGAAAGTCGATTGTTATCCAATGATTTGAGCTAAAAATACATGTCATAAAAATTGAGGAATCTGTTATAAAAATAAAAGTTGTTGCAAAATGGACAAAGCCAAAAAATCGAAGCCTTCATTCCCAGTCCCCCTTTCATGCAGATGTGACTTTTTGCCAAGGAAATACAATGTGGGCAGAAGTGTTCGTTTCCGACTGAGGACTTTTATGTCATCAGCATACTACCTTCACACCTCCCCTTCCATTTTGCCTTCTGCCGCCTAGACATGGCACCCAGGTCTCAACCCTGCAAATGGTGAGTAAGCCCGGGGAGAGAAAGGAGTAACCAGGCAGATGGGTCCTGAGTCTTTTTTTTTAATGTTTATTTTTGAGAGAGAGAGAGAGAGAGAGAGAGAGAGCAAGCACAAGAAGGGAGGAGCATAGAGGGGGGGCAGAGGACCTGAAGTGGATTCAGCGCTGATAGCAGTGAGCCCGATGCAGGCCTCGAACTCAAGAACCACGAGATATGACCTGAGCTGAAGTTGGAGGCTCCACCAACTGAGCCACTCAGGCGCCCTAGAAGGGTCCTGAGTCTTAATCAACAAATGAAGGAGAATTGCCCACAGACATAGAGCATTCACACTGAAGCATCATATGTGAGAAAAATGATCTTGTTTGAGTATCTCATGTCAGAGTAGGTTAGCACCCCTTCACTAATGTAACAGAAAAACAGCAGATTATATGATAAACAGTACATTACATGATACGATTATATGTCAAATAATAGTTTCATAAGCTGGATTCTGAAATCAATGGGTGAAGTCAGGATTACATAAGAAGACTGATTAATCATAAGCATGCACCAAGTACAGTTTCTATCACATAGCGCCACATTTTTTTAATGCAAACTTGATCATGTACACACATTTTTCCTTTGGATATGCGCCAAAAATGTTCTATCGGAACACTATGCATGTTAAAACATGGGAGAGTCCCATGTAGCCTAGAGTGAACAATGAAAGCCAGAATTTAAGATGGCAACGGAAGCGAAAATGTATAGTATTGCACTTGTAAATAACCTAAAAATAGCAGTTCTCTCAGTCATCGGTAGGGAAAGAAATGTAACACATCGATACCGTTAAAACTCACACTAAGAAATACAAATATAAAAAAATTTTCTTAAGGGGTTTTTGATTACAAAATATTTTTCATCCGTTACTTGTCAATATATTTTTTTCATAGTTCTCCTAAGAAGATTTTCCTGTTAATGCTTTTTGAGGGAGCGCCTTATGGAACCACCTTAAAGTGATTTTACTGTAATTGTTCCCTTTATCTCTCATAAAATTCAATTTCAAGTTTCATCTGCTTCCTCAATTTCCTGTGGTTAAATAGAAAAATGTATTCTTATCTTCTAAAAAATGTACAGAAATCAACTTCACCAAATGGATAGTTTTGCAGGATACAATCCATTTATTAAGGAAAAATACTAAAAAGCTAAAAAGATGTTGGTAACAATTTTGTAACTGCAGTGATTTGTATCACTTTATTTTATTTTTTTCCTTTCCAAGATTTTATTTAAATTCAAGTTAGTTAACATACAGTATAGTGTTGGTTTTAGCAGTAGAATTTAGTGATTCATCACTTACATATAACACCCTATGCTCATCCCAACAAGTGCCTTCCTTAATGCCCATCACCCATCTAGCCCATCCCCTCAATCTCCCCTTCAGCAACCCTTAGTCTCTTCTCTGTATTTAAGAGTCTCTTATGGTTTGCCTCCCTCTCTGTTTTTATCTTATTTTTCCTTCCCTTCCCCTATGTTCATCTATTTTGTTTATTAAATTCCACATATGAGCAAGATCATATATTATTTGTCTTTCTCCGACTGACTTATTTTGCTTAGCATAATATACTCTAGTTCCATCCACGTTGTTGCAAATGGCAAGATTTCATTCTTTTTAAGGACTAATATTCCAGTGTGTGTGTGTGTGTGTGTGTGTGTGTGTGTGTGTGTGTGTACATTCTTTATCCTTCTTTATCCATTCACCAGTCGATGGACATGAACATTTGGAGTCTTTCCATAATTTGGCTATTGTTGATAGTGCTGCCATAAACATTGGGGTGCATAAACATTTGAATCTGTATTTTTGTATCCTTTGTATAAATACCTAGCAGTGCAATTGCTGGGTTGTAGGGTAGTTTCTGAGTAACCTCCACACTGTTTTCCAGAGTCACTGCATCAGTTTGCATTCCCACCAACAGTATAAGAGAGTTCCTCTTCATATCTTTGCCTGTATTTAATACTTATCTATAATAAAATGTTTATCTATAAATATTTTAGCCATTCTGACAAGTGTGAGGTGGTATCTCATTGTGGTTTTGATTTGTATTTGCATGGTGATGAGTGGTGTTGAACATTTTGTCCTGGGTCTGTTAGCTATTTGTATGCCTGTTTGTATAATCATATTTGTATGTCTTCTTTGGAGAAGTGTCTGTCATATCTTCTTCCCATTTCTTAACAAGATTATTTCATTTTGGGGTGTTGAGTTTGATACATTATTTATAGATTTTTGATACTAGCCCTTTATCTGATATGCCATTTGCAAATATCTGCTCCCATTCCTTAGGTTGCCTTTTAGTTTTGTTGATTGTGTCCTTTGCTGTGCAGAAGCTTTTATCTTGATGAAGTCCCAAGAGTTCATTTTTTCTTTTGATTCCCTTGATTTCAGCAATGTATCTAGTAAGAAGGTGCTCCAGCCAAGGGCAAAGAGGTTGCTGCCCGTGTTGTCTTCTAGGATTTTGATGACTTCCTGTCTCAAACTTAGATCTTTCAATCATTTTGAATTTATTTTTGTGTATGGTGTAAAAAAGTGGTCCAGTCTCATTCTTCTGCATGTTGCTGTCCAGTTTCCCCAACATCATTTGTTGAAGAGACTGTCTTCTTTCCGTTGGATATCCTTTTTGTTTTGTGGAAGATCAGTTGATCATATAGTTGTGGATCCATTTCCTGGTTGTCTATTCTGTTCCATCGATCTGTGTGTCTGCTTTTGTGGCAGTGTCATACTTTCTTGATGATTATTGTTCTGTAATATAGCTTGAAGCCTGGAATTGTGATCCCTCCCACTTTGGTTTTCTTTTTCAACATGACTTTGGCTATTTGGGGTCTTTACTGTTTCCATACAAAATTTCAGAATTGTTTGTTCTAGCTCTGTGAAGAATGCTGGGGCTATTTTGATAAGAATTGCATTGAATGTGTAGGTTGCTTTTGGTAGTATTGATATTTTAACAACATTTGTTCTTCCAATCCATGAACATGGGATATTTTTCCATTTCTTTGTGTCTTCTTCAATTTCTTTCATAAGTGTTCCAGAATTTTCAATGTACAGATCTTTTACCTCTGGTTAGGTTATTCATAGGTATCTTATGGTTTTTGGTGCAATTATAAATAGGATCAGTTCAAGTCCTTGATTTCTCTTTCTGCTGCTTCAGTATGGATATATAGAAATGGAACAGATTTCTCTATGTTGATTTTTTTATCCTGCAAATTTGCTGAATTCTTGTAATAGTTCTAGCAATTTGGGGATGGGGGAGGCTTCAGGTATTCCGTGTAGAGTATCATGCCATCTGTGGAGAGTGAAAGTTTTAATTCTTCCTTGCTGATTTGGATGCCTTTAATTTCTTTTTGTTGTCTGATTGCTGAGGCTAGGACTCCCAGTACAATGTTGAACAACAGTGGTGACAGTGAACATCCCTGTCGTTCTCCTGACCTCAGGAGAAAGTTTCTCAATTTTTCCCCAATGAGGATGATATTAGCTTGGGTCTTTTGTATATGGTCTTTATGATGTTTAGGTATGTTCCTTCTATTCCTACTTTCTTGAGGGTTTTTAACAAGAAAGGATGCTATATTTCATCAAATACTTTTTTTTTTTGCATCTATTGAGAGGATCATATGGTTCTTATCCTCTTATTAATGTGGTATATCACGTTGATTTTTTTTGTATCACTTTAAAAAATTTGTCAGTCAGTTGAATAAATAAGCTTATGTTCTAGATTAGGTCATTTCCTATGCTATATGCTGAAATGAACTATTTTGTAAACATTTTATCTGATAAGTGACCCATCAGGAAATTTCTTTTAAAAATTTAAGTCTAATTATTAATTGCTCATGTTTAATTATTTATATTCAATGATTCATGATAATAATATAGAAAGGGATATACTTTCATTCATTCCAGGTGAACTCATAGGCATTTAGCACTTAATACTCAAGTATCCCTGTCATAAATGTGACAGAGAGTTTAAATAACTTACCCAATTTCACACAGTTATTAAAAGGAAGAATCAGACTTCAAAACCAAGCAAGTTGATTCCTGAGACTGTGGTTTTAAACACTATGCTATGTAGTTTCCCCAAACTCTACTGATTTAGTGCAAGATCATCATGTTACACAAAAGGAAATTGAGGCTCAAAAAATAAATATGACATAGCTAAGAATAAGCAACTATTAAATACCGGTTTCTTTCCTTATCAGGGCATTTCAGTAGGTCCAGTATCCTGTAATATGATTTTAAATATATATATTTAAAAATTTCCTGTTATAATATTTATTTAACAAAGTATTTTAATTATAATAATTGAAACAAAATGTTCATTATTGCCTGCTTAGTGAAATAAAGTATGAGAGATGAGATTTAAGTGTAAATATGTCTAATAGCAAAATTCGCACTAAAGAGCATATAGTTTACCATAAATATGCAGTGATGTGTGCCATAAGTTAAAGAGATTTTTAAAAAACAGAATATTTTCTGGGTGGCTCAGTCGGTTAAGCGTCCGACTTCAGCTCAGGTCACGATCTCACAGTTCTTGAATTCGAGCCCCGTGTTGGGCTCTGTGCTGACAGCTCAGGGCCTGGAACCTGCTTTGGATTCTGTGTCTCCCTGTCTCTCTGCCCCTCCCCTGCTCACACTCTGTCTGTCTCTCTCTCAAAAATAAGAATTAAAAAAAATTTTAAACAAAAACAATATAGGGGCACCTGGTGACTTAGTCAGTTAAGCGTCCCACTCTCGGTTTCAGCTCAGGTCATGATCTCACAGTTTGTGGGTTTGAGCCCTGCGTTGAGCCTTGTGCTGCTGGTGCAAGGCCTGCTTGGGATTCTCTCTCTCTCTTCCCTTCCTCCACTCGTTCACACACTCTCTGTCTCTCTCAAGATAAATAAATAAACTTAAAAAAATTTTAAAAATTAAAAACAGAATCTACCAATTCCTGTTTCACTCACGGAGTCCACAGGGAAAGATTCATTAACAAGAATGCATTCTGCCTCATAAATGACTTAGACACTGCATCATGTCCAAACTCTTGCATGTTTGTCCGTGTTGTTCAGCGTTTTCATTTGCAGGTGACCAACTCAAGATTTTGACAGAAAGAGCAAAAAATAATATTCCCACAAAAATTACATGAAATCTCTTGGCATTGGTATAATGTGCTCTCTTCAATGTCTCTTGTCCTGCCCGGAAGGTACAGAAGACATCAGTCCAACGCCTAAACAGACATCTTGCTGGCAATGAGTAGACAATAACTCCCTTGAAAGCACCTCAAAATCTGCTCATGATTCTATTTGAACTTGGCTGGTTGGAACATTCTACTTCCAGTCAACAGGTGAACAGGATGAAAAAGTTACAATATTCTCAACTTTTCCAAAATGTATGCTTCTAATTCTGACTGTATATTTGCCCAGTCACTCCCCTCTGTGAAATAACTGCTCATATGCATGGGTCCAAGAAAGGACTCCATAGTGGACTCCATTTTGGACATCTGGATGAAGTTATGGTAGACAGGGTAGGAGAGTTAATTGGCCTGACAGTTAATAACCCTTGGAGGAAATTTTAACTATTTGCAGCTCTGTTTAGAATGTAGGATTGTTAATGTTTTGTTTTGCTCTGTTTTTCAGCTCAGTCAAGGGTTCCCCCCGCCCATTACCAAAGCCATGCAAACGTCCACCCTTAATAGACTGTTATTTGATAAGTTGTGACAAAACATCTTGTTTTGAAGTGTTATCTAAGATCAATATTGAAGCCACCATAGTTTTGGAGGTGGAAATTAGGGTCCTTTTAGTGTTGAAAATACATATATTGTTTTCTATCCATAATCATTTTTCTATCCAAATCAATTTTCTATCCAAAAAAAATCAAGGGATTTTTTTGTGGTTGTGTTTGTTATTTTCACTCTGCAAAAACAAATGAACCCTGTGGCATAATTTGGTTTGGATGTCAAGACTGATGATGCCCTCCCCCCACCACACACACCCCAAGCATGTATTAAAGGGTTATTCGGTGCATAATTAAGGTATTTGGAGAAAACAGGGCAGGCCTCCAAAGCAGGTATGAAATGGCTTGAGAGCAAGAAAGAACACTGGCTGGGGTTTTCATTCTGGTTGGGGCGACGGTCAGAATAAGAGTTTCCACACATAAGCAGGGACTTTCTGATTGAATTTCCTGCCTACACTAAAGGAGGAAGGACCCACGGTTTCTATCAGCTTGTTCAGATGTGGGGTAGAAGGGAAGAGGGATGGGTGAGGTTAAAAAACTGCCAGCAGTGAAACATCAGAAAACATCTTATTACATTCTTTTAGTATTTAAACAAATACAGGGAAGTGTAAGTACTCTTGATGATGTCACCACTGCCAGACTCAAGACAGTAAACAACAAGGTGTTAAGGCATTCAGAGTCAGGTGTTTTGATAAATGTTGTGCCAGGAATCCTATAAAAAGATGTGTAGGCTCTCAGGTCCTTGGATAAATGGGCTTTTCTCTGGCCAGGACTCCACTACAGGGACCCTTCAGGGAAGCCCACCTGAGCCGACTGGTCCCTGTCACAACTGTTTCTGGTTTTAACACGCGGCCTTTCTCTTTATTTTAACTATCCAAAAATAAAACAGAGGAAGGAGAGAATTGGTAAAGTTAAAATTGATTCCACCCATACATTCTCCCCGAGACGTCATCACATTGATCCCAGCATGCCTCCTAAATCATCCTTCTCAGTCATGGCAGAAGCTTCGGCTTCTCTGGGCTGTCATCGTTGGATGAATTCGTGCGTCTGCGTTGTTCGGCAATACATCAATGGGGCCCCACCCCCAGGGCCTCTCTGATGCTCCAAAATCACCCCTGGCTGCTTTCACACTCGCAGTCTCCCATTTGCAGAATTCTCTTTCTTTCTTTCTCTCTCTCCAGGTGAGTTATATCCTTTTCTCTTTGCACTTAGCTACTCCCTGTGAATATCACTTCTTTCTTATAGCCCTAAATACTGTCCTTCTATTTTCCTCTGCGTCACATCCTGTGCTCCATGTACCATAGGGCATAGGGACAATGTCCCTTTTGTTCTTCTGTGATGTTCCAGGAGACTGTATGTATTCCCTGATATTTCTCTCTCTGTCTCTGTCTCTCTCTCTCTCTCTCTCTCTCTCTCTCACACACACACACACACACACACACACACACACACACACCTGTGCCATTTGCTATCCCCCTTAGGAAGGATGAGGTTGGCTGTGTTAAAAGATGGTAGTTTTGCGTGGTGGAAATTGACTTGATATTTTAAAACTTTCTTTTGTCTTTTCCTATATTCCTGGTTTCTTAAAATTCCTAATAATTACTTTTTTTCTCTCACAAAAACAATCCACTTATGTTCCTTCAAAAATAGACATAGACAAACAAGCTTAATGATTCACTATATTGTGCTTACATGCGCTCTGGCTCACGCCGGGTGCAATTTTTCATTCTGTGAGGGTTTTTTATTTCATTCTTTGAGTTTTGAACAAAGGCACGTTCATAGGCATAATGAAAATAAAGATTAATTGTCTTCCAATTTACCGAATCTTTGGAGAATTCACACACCTTGTTGCTTTATTCTTTGTGCCCTTTCCTGAGTTCAAAATGTAAAAGTGCCTAGCTGTGTTTGAAAACATTTATTTATTTTTTTTTTCCTAATCCTGTACTGCGTATATAGCGCGGTTCTATCCTTGTACAATCTCCGTACAAAAGGTCACCTGTTAAAATGATTTTTTAATATCGATGTGCCTCACGTATGAACGTAAACATTCCAAACATGTTCACTTGCACATACACCTGATATTCCACGTGCATGTCTGACGGCAGTACTGTGATCAGCATACGTAGGAGTTTAAGTGTGGGGCCTGAGGCTTGACGTCTGCTGTGCCGGGCACGCGGCATAAACATGTTTCACAACCGCTGGAAGAGACCCTGGCTTGCGCACTGACACTGACTGGGATAAATACACCGCTCCCAACTGCTTTTCCTCGGAAGCCATCAAGCAATTTTAAAATCAATTCGGTATTTGACAGGGAGCCATTGCAGTTCCCACAGGAAAGCAGTGACATGCTGAGGCCATTTAGTGTGAATAAAATTCTGACAGCAGCACTTTGCTGAAGTCGAGCTTTTGTGGCATTTCCCCCCCTAAAAGATAATTTGAAAAAGGGCATGGTCGTCGTGTAACTTAGAGGTTAAAATGGCAGAATCTATTGTCTCCGCATCAGCAGGAAGGCAGGTGCTGGATGGTTTCTCTTGTTAATGCAGTGATAAAATTAAATTCTTGTCCGAGATCTGGAACTGTGATTCAAAGGCAAAGGTTGTTTCCAAAGGAGCTGCCAGATGTTTGGCATAAGCGAGGTGACCACTGCCATTAAAGTTCCAAAGACAGGAAGCTTCGGGGAATGACATATATTCGGCAATAATTTTAATCTAACCATTCAGGCATCATTGTCTATACCATTTATTTTATATGGAATGATAATACTAAGCCAATGTCTTTCATTTTGCGCCTACTTTTAAAAATAAATTTTATTCGTATTTAAATTACCAGCTATATATTTCCTGATCAACATTATCTGTTACAGCATTAATCCTATTGAATGCTAGAAATTAACCTTACCTTCTCTAACCTTTGTAATTCTAACATATATTGGATACCCTTTCTTTTCCACTTCCCAGAAGACCATTATATCTCATTCATAAATGAATGCAGTGATATTACAATAGTAAAACCTTTTTCTCTATGTCTTTATAATGTTTGACTTTGATTCTAAATGTTCTAAAACATTTTAGGCTATAATTGAAATTTGCGAGCAATTTCTGATTTTGAATATAGATTACATTTTCACTACACCAAACTAATGTTAATCAGTAGAATGGAATAAAGGTAAATGTGGTGTGTGTGTGTATGTGTGTATGGGCAAAGAGAGAGAGAGAGAGAGAGAGAGAAGACATGGAAATAATTAGAAAGAAATATCTTTTAGCTTCAAAAACACAAATCAAAAAACATCTCAGAATAGATTCAATTTAGCTAATGTAGATAGTCTACACATAAATGATTTATTTTCTAACATTTCTGTCTCAATGAAGCAAATGGGCTCTGGTGGGAAAAATTCACTAAAAATAACTTTTCTATTTCTGCAAGGATGAAGCAGTGGGATTATGTTAGGGAAGATTGTTGTGGATAGTCAGAGTTAAATAAAAATGCGTGCAGGTAAAAGCAAGCTAAGAAAGGCTTTTGTCAGTATAACTAAATAGAAGCCTACTTATTTTAAAACTGTGAGTTCACTATGACCACCCCTAAGAATATGTCACTTTTTATCATTCATAGCAATTCTGGAGTCTATTTGGTTACAAATTGTCTAGTTAATTTTGGAAGACAAATATATTAGTTTGATTGCTTTTATTGATATTGATTTATATTAATATCAGTGTATAAATATATATTTACACTAATAACCATTTCAAAGTGTAGACTTCAGTGGCATTTAGTACATTCAGTATATGGTACAAACCACCTATATCATGTTTCAAAACATTTTCATCACCTCCCCAAATCACCATAACCACTCAGCATTCATTCTCTGTTTCATGCCTCTTCAAGCCTAAGCAATCATCCATCCACTTTCTGTCTCTTTTGCTTTATGTATTTTTAATGTTTCATATAAATAGAATGACATAATATATACCATTTTGTGTTTAGATTTTTTCATTTAGCATAATGCTTTCGAAGGCCATTGATGTTGTAGCATATATCAATACTTAATGCATTTTATGGTTGAATAATATTCCATTGTAAAGATATGGCACAGTATGTTTATCCATTCACCTACTGATGAGTTCTTCTCTACCCTTTGGCTGTGGTCAGCAGTGTTGCAATGAGCACTAACATTCAAAGTATTTGTTTGAGCACCGTTTTCAATTCATGTGCTGTTTGATCATTTGCATATCTTTTTTGAAGAAATGTCCACTCAAGTATCCTGCCTATTTTTTCAGTTGGATTGTTTGT
Source organism: Panthera pardus (assembly GCF_024362965.1). Classification (NCBI taxonomy): domain Eukaryota; kingdom Metazoa; phylum Chordata; class Mammalia; order Carnivora; family Felidae; genus Panthera; species Panthera pardus. The sequence goes on along the minus strand of NW_026526710.1, from coordinate 77,803,825 downwards.
CTTTTTGTTGTTGAGTTTTACATGTTCTTTATGTACTGTAAATACTAAACCCTTATCAGATATCTGACTAGAAAACATTTTCCCCCATTTTATAGACTGTCCTTTCACTTTCTTAATAATATCCTTTGATGCACAAACCTTTCTATTTAATTTGATTATTTTTAAATAAGGCACAGTTTGTCTGTATTTTCCTTTTGTGGCATGTGTTTTTGTTGTACTATCTAAAATCCACTGCTAAAGCTAAGATCGCAAGGATTTACTCCTGTGTTTTCTTCTAAGAATTGCATGGTTTTAGATCTTACATTTTGGTCTTTGATCCATTTTGAGACAACTTTTGTCTCTTGTGTGAGGTATAGGTCCAACTTCATTTACTGGCAAGTCAAAATCCACTTGGTCCAGCACATATGTTGATGAGACCATTTTCTATTCATTGAATGGTCTTGGATCCCTTTTGAAAATGAATTGGGTTCATTTCTGGACTGTCAGTTCTATTCCATTAGTCTATTTGTCTATCCTTAGGTTAGCACCCTTTGTTTTGATTATGACAGCTTTGTAGGCAGTTTTGAAATTAGAAGATGAGAGTCCTCCAAATGTGTTCCTTTTTAAAATTGTTTGCTTATTTAGGGCTTCTTGAAATATCATATGAATTAGTGATTGACTTTTTCATTTCTACAAAAAGATCATTAGAATTTTGATAGGGATTTCATTGAGTCAAGATCATTCTAGGTAGTACTGTCATCTTAATAATATTAAGTCTTACAATTCATGAACATGGAGTGTCCTTCCACTTATGTGAATATTATTTACTCTCTTTCAGCAATATTGTGTAGGTTTCAGTGTACAAATCCTTTACTTCCTTGGTGTCGTTTATTCCTAGGTATTTTATGTTTGGGATGTTATTGAAAATAAAATTGTTTTCTTAGCTTCCATTTCAGATAATTTGTTGTTCATGCATTGAAACACAACAGGCTTTTGTATGTCAAACTTTTTATTCTGCTACTTTAAATTTTTTTTTTAACGTTTATTTATTTTTGAGACAGAGAGAGACAGAGCATGAATGGGGGAGGGTCAGAGAGACAGGGAGACTCAGAATCTGAAACAGGTTCAAGGCTCTGAGCGGTCAGCACAGAGCCCAATGCGGGGCTCGAACTCACAGACCGCGAGATCATGACCTGAGCCCAAGTCGGACGCTTAACCGACTAAGCCACCCAGGCGCCCCAGTTCTGCTACTTTACTAAACTTGTTGGTGCTTTCTTTAGAATTATATATATATATATATATATATATATATATATATATATATATACACATATATATAGTTCTATATAAATATAATATATAGAATTACATATATAGTTCTATATAAATATAATATATAGAAAATATATATATATATAAATATAATCTATATATGTGTGTGTGTGTGTGTGTGTACAGGTATAAACTCTCATTTATATTATATATATAATTATGTTGCCTTCAGATAGTAACCCACAGACAGTTTAAAACAGACAAATATAATTATTTGAGAATAAGGTCCGCTCTGCTTCTTCCAGGATAGGGACTAGGGTTCCACTTTGGCTATATAGGCTGATTTCTTCAGTACCACTGCAAAGCCTGAGAGAGTGTAGGGCAGGGGAAATAATCACACCATTGAGCTCTCTTACCTTTTTAATTTGCTTTGTTGTTAGTGTTGTTGTTCAAGATACACATATATATGTGTAAATGTTGGACTAGTTTTCACAGATCTTCCAAAGTTGATCTTAACAGTTTTAGTGCAAATTTGTGATACTCTGAGAAAATATTTGTCCTTAGAATACCTAGATTTGTTTGATTTTTTTTCTGGAAATCCAGTTAAATTCAGATAACATAAAGCAGAAACAGGTGTTTTCTAGAGTGTCCTTTGGTTAACTGAAGGAATTAAGGAATGAAAAATGACCCCAACAGATTATCGCAGAGCGAGAGCGATTAGCTCTAATAATCTGAAACGCTGAATGAGGATTCATCAGGTGGATATTACAATCATCATAATTCAAATACAACTTTAACATCTGAGTATGTCTTAGCGATATTTAAATTCTAGGGTTTAAGGATCTTTTTTGAACCTATCTCCACAGGTTTTTGGGTAATGTTAGATGATTGTTTCTTGTGGCAATAACATGGAGTAGAAGAGTGCACATTGCCTACAGGAAAGGATGCGACTCAGAAATTTGTAAAAATGAAATGTCCCCTAAAATACAAAGGGCTAAGGATGGGGAAATACAGGCTACACAAAAAACCCCGTTTCAACCCACGAGTCCTCTGAATACATGTGTACAGTAATCTATTTTTCCAGTGCAGAGCTGCAAATCCATTCCTATTCAATTTTAGAACCCTCTTTGGGAGCCTGAGAAGGGAGGGCGACTGTCCAATTAGATTCTGAAGACAATACTGTTGTGGTCCTGAGATTCAGTGAGTACCTCAAGGCTCATGTCAAGTTCACAGAATGATGGTACAGACTGACAACGTTCTCCGAGTCTGCCCTGAAAACAGTGTGTGTGTGTGTGTGTGTGTGTGTGTGTGTGTGTGTGTGTGTGTAGCCGAAGTCTGTCTATACTATCCTGAAAAGATTATTTCGTTGAAAGTTGACTCCCTAAATTCTGTTTCAAAAGCATGCACCTTAATCGCAACTGTTTTGTTATCAAATATAAACCCATAGTGCTAGTCAAAAGTAGAAAATAAACAAGAAAATATAGTCTTATAACATGACTGAGGGAGGAGAATGTGGATTAAGGGTGAAGTGTCAACCTTTACTTTTAATTTTCCTTCAGAATATCCAGAATTGTCTTTTAAAATTTGCCGAATTATGCATGCTGTTCTCATTCTACTCATTTACTATTCCAGTATTTTCTTCATTACAGTACATTATTTTGGAGATGTTACTATTTCTACACATGGGGCCTCGTAGATGTATTTTTCTTCATTTTTAGTACATTTCTGTTTATGCTTACAACAATTCCAAAGAAAATGTTTTTCTTTGTCATAGAGAATAAATCAAGAATTTCAGTTTTTATATGTACAAGCTACAGATTTATTACAGGGAAGAAAATACATTAGTTTCATGATATTTGGCTTTAATATTTTCTGTGTGTACCATCACACTCTGGATATTCATAATCACATAACTCAAAATATAACTAGAGAGAAAATGATTTAATATTTGGTTTTACCCTGAGTGTGTATGTGTATATATGTATGTAGTGTGTGTGTGTGTGTGTGTGTGTATCTATCTATCTATCTATCTATATCTATATGCCTTACTATACTCTTTGTATTTAGAACCATTCCCACTAACATCTATGTGCAGTAATGACCACCGGAAAAATATTACAAGTGGTATCAGTTATTTAAGGATTAATATATATCAGACTTAGTTGGCAGTTCTAGAAATAATAACTTGACTATTCTTTAAAATGCAAATTAGGACTTTTATTTACATTTAATTTACTGTGTCACAGACATTTTTTTTTATCTACTTAAAGCAATTGAGATGTATGTATTTATCTAGAATAATACTTTATGTAACAATCTGATATTAAAAGTTGATCAACTGAAAAAAATGCAAATCTAGAAGTAAGCTAATGAATCTCATCTGCAACATGGAAAATAAATGCTAACTATTTCACATGTTTTGTTGTGTAAGAAAGATAGAGCATAAATCGTCCTTGTATTAATGGGGAGAATGTATTCTCCTATAGTCAATTCTTCGGTTGTGTTTTTCAGGATGGAGAGGTTTTGTAAAGATAATTTTTGATTCGTTTCTTCCTTACATTTGCTTATTACCCCCCCACCCCGAGGAAGGTTTGATTTACTGCTTGGTCAGACAGGAAAAGAGGAATCTCAACTAGCTTCTGTGAACCGAGCCATTCAAAGGAATATACTTTTGAAATAATAATCCCCACAACACTCAGCTCCTTTCATAAATGTAAATCTTAAAATGCCTCAGATGTGAAAGGGAGTCTTATATACCTAAAAAACAAGCATAGCTGAGAGGAACTTGTAACAGGGACAGAAATGGAATGAACAGAAAATGTAATTCTGTGAAAGGGTTGGTGGGACAAGACCTTGCTGTCCTGTGCCTTTTCTTCCCCATCCTACACCGTTGTCTGATTCTTCTTCATATCTAGCCAGAAAATAACTCTCTGGGTTTGGAGTAGGTGAAGCACATATAAGTGAGCTCTTGTCCTCTGGAAATCTCTTCTGAACCCCTTTCAGAATATATCCCCCTTCCTTGTCAGGGTAAAAGGACTCTCAGGAGAGTGCCCAAAGGAAAACAGAAACATTTCTAAAGAAGCAATGCTGCCTGTCAGAAACAAGACCAAATATTGTCTGCCTGAAGTTACATCAGTCAACTATTTAATATCAAAATGTTGGCTTCATAGCTGATGCCCATTACAGAATATGTGATAAAAGGAAATTAAAAAAAAACACTTAAGAAAATAGGTACTATAGGAGAGAGGCAACAGACAGATAAAAGAGAATTAAAGAAGCAGGGATACAATCTCAGAATTAATTTATCATAAGGATAAATGTTCTCAGAGAATTGTAAATTCGAAAGGCAATATTGGAGACATTAATGATATGGGATCTTCGAGTGCAATGGCCAAGAATTCTTGAGATATTTTACAGTGCAAAAAAGGTGTTTTTATTATAACGCAGGGACAAGACCCCTGGGCAGAAAGAGCTGCATTGCATTGTAAGGAGTGACTGATTATATAGGGTTTTCTATCCTATGGAGGTGAAGGTGATGTTAGGGCTCCGGGAATTGAGTCTATAGGTCCTGGAGGTCTGATTATTATTAAGATTGTGTTTTTTCTTGTAAATCATTAAGACAGTTACAAACTATAGTGTGATTTCCTGTCTTGAAGGACTTCAATCTTTATCAGTTGACCATTTGTTTCTCCCTAGCCTTTGTTCTTTGGCAGTCATGAGTGCCTGAGGAATGTTATACATATTCCACCTGAAAACGGGGGTTGTTGGGTGTCAGCTGAAGTTTTGCCCTCAGCTTGCTTTTTGCTTTCTCATCAATTAATAAGGATCAATAAATCTTAAAAAAAGCAAATAGAAGGTGATATAAATTACCAGAATAAATGCTAAAAAGGAGACTAGAAAACATCTAGAAATATTATGATAAAATATAAAGACATCCATGACAATAAAGAAAATTCAATAGATTCTGAAAGAAAGAAAGATCCAAAGGAGACAGTTGGAAACAGACTTTAGGCGTATAAAGATTTAGAAGGTTTTAATGGGAAGACACCTGAAAACACCTTTTGATGAAACAATCCAATAATAACAAATGCTTCAGAATGCAATAGTTTATCTTGGTAGCAAAAGATGATTAAATAATCTAGTTATCCCATAAAGAAAGCAATGGCCACAAAAGGAAAATGCCAACATCACGCAGGAAGAGGACCGGGGGAGTAGAAGAAGAAGGAAGAGATACAAAGTGTATTATGGTACTTGCTTCTCTGGGGATAGCTGAGTGTCTTCAGTGGACTGTAGATGCAGCAGCAGAAGACTGAGGTGATGACTGTGGTCCAGGAAAGACCACTTGCAGATACAGGCATCACTGAGCAAGAGGGGAGTTTAGAATAAAAAGTGGAGGAGAGGCTGAGTAGGTGGCCAAGACCATCCAGCAATGGGGGTTGCAGCTTGTCTCAAACATCTACCTCTTCTGAGTCTCCCCTCAGAAAGAGAGACCTAGCAGAACCTTGGAGGAGCTGCTCCTTGAATGTGAGTGGAAAAGTGGATTCATGTATTGCAGCCAGAATTTTTCCCGCGAGAAATAATTTGCCAATCGGCTGTGATGAGTGCAGTTACTGGACAGCCTCCAGCTAAGGACATTTGTTATCTACTGCAGCATTTGAGCCCAGACGCTCCTCTTCCTGGTTAACCTCAGCCACTATCTGCTCATGGCTCATACTAAAGTTAGTTGTAGGGACATGCCTAACGGTGTAATCCAAACCCTCACTCTTGAGAGATCTGCATGCCTGGTAACCGGAACTTCCTTACATTAAGATTTCTGTGCATGTCCAATCACAGTCGCTCTGAGGCAAAGGAGGATTAGAGATGCCTAAGAGGTTCATCTGTATTCCACATATAGTCCTCACTGCCTTCATATGTAGCAGCAATCTAGCCTCCCGTGGTGTTGAGAGTCAATTACCCCAGCTAGGATGGTGAATTCGCTTCATGTCAGCCGGTCCCAGGATGCCACAAATCAAAATACCTAGTTGACGCTTGATGGATTTCCATGCCCCCTTAGACATAGAACCACTGTTCTTTTTTTATTTATTTTATTTTATTTTATTTTATTTTATTTTATTTTATTTGAGAGAGATAGTGTGATCAGGGGAGGGGGCAGAAGGAAAGAGAGAGAGAATCTTAAGCAGACTCCATGCTTAACTCAGAGCTCGATTCCACAATCCTGGGATCATGACCTGAGCCAAAAATCAAGAGTTGGACACTCAACCGAATGAGCCACCTAGGCGCCCTGCACTGTCCTTAAATGTGAAGTGTGTTGCCTTCATCACAAAAGAGGCTTAACAGGGAGCATCATATGTCCTTCTTGTGATAAGGGATGGGAAAGTCAGGGGGGTGGGCAGATGTCCTGACTACAAGAATCCTAAAAATATTCCCAAAGTGGATATTTCCTGGATATTTGTAGGGTTTATTCCCAGCATCAAGGGCACATATTTTTCTTTTTTCTTTTCTTTTCTTTTCTCTTCTTTTCTTTTCTTTCTTTCTTTCTTTCTTTCTTTCTTTCTTTCTTTCTTTCTTTCTTTCTTTCTCTCTCTCTCTCTCTCTCTCTCTCCCTTCCTTCTTTCCTTCCTTCCTCCTTCCTTCCTTTCTTTTCTTTCTTTCCTTTCTTTTTTTCTTCCTACTTATGCCTCCAGAAAGCCACCTCTTTTAGTCACCCAGCCCAATCAAGAAGATGCTCTCAATAAAATAAATCAATGCAATGTGATGCGAGATATCCTGATAGACATGAGACAGAGAGCTGGAGAGTTAAAGCAGTATCAGGGAAAGCTGTAAGTGTATGTTTTGTCTAGTCCCGGTGAGTGTAATCTATTTCTGCTTTTATTTTCTTTTTTTTTTTTTTTATTTTTTTTATTTTTTATTTTTTATTTTTTTTATTTTTTAATATATGAAATTTACTGTCAAATTGGTTTCCATACAACACCCAGTGCTCATCCCAAAAGGTGCCCTCCTCAATACCCATCACCCACCCTGCCCTCCCTCCCACCCTGGCCTCCGCTGCTTTTATTTTCTAATTGGTGTAGGAAAAAATACATTTGCCCAATCAAGTGATCACAAACCATGAACCTGAGGCCATATTAATTTGATCTCACAAAGGTTCCACATTCAGTGCTATAGCTGCAACTGTTCCCACTACTTGGTTGAACTGGAGGTAGATTATAGCCATTCTTCAGGATCCAAGCCAAAAGGTTCAGTAAGTGTAGATATAGTGGGATCATTACCTCTGTATCCTCTTCCCACTTTCCTTTACTACCATCTGGTCTGCATTGTGACTGGAAGCTTTCCCTGATTGCTGCCACTCTTTCTCCCCATCACCATCCAGAGGAGTTAATGCCAATATATTCGTTATATGTCTAACTCTCTTTGGTATCTGCATTCCAGAGGACACAGCTGACAATATAAGCACTAAAAGGATTCAAGACCATAAGCAGTAATATGAGACATTAAGATTAGTTCACTCCCCATCTCGTTAGGAGAATCATGTCGAGAGGTATGTGGAATGTTAATATCACAGAAGGCAACATTGTATGTGGCAAACTCCTTGAGTGTGGTGGTTGGACCCTGAAAGGCTGCATTTTGGATAGTTGGTAATCTTGAATGAAACCTCCGTCCTCAGGGGAAGTGACTCAAAGCTAAGTCATTTGACTCACCATAAAATTCTGAATCATGATATTGAATTCATATAATTATAGTTGGTACTACTTTTGCTTCCAAATACAATGTCCATGAAAATCTCAAAAATAATGATCGAATGGTAAAGAAGGGCATGAAGATAATATTTTATTTCTTAACTAGGTGGTAAATTAATGTTTTTTTTTTTCTAATTTACTAAGCTATATGTTTCCTGTATTGTGTTACATTTTCTCAATGCTAAGTTTTCAAATAGCAATAAATAAAAAAATGTGGAAGAAAACAATATACACCTTCCCAAGTGCCCATGTATGATTCATATTTGCCCACCAGAAAGTTCTCATTAAGTCCCCCAAACTAGACATGACCATCTTGCATCCAAAAAGAAACAGAGACTTAAAACTGAAACATAAATTTAGAAGCAACAGATAATTTCATTTTGAATTTAAAACCTCTGCAGAAAATAAACAAAATAAAGCAGAAAATTTCAGGTCTATTTGGAAGTACAAATTGAGAAGTATGATTTAAAATAATAATAATAATAATGAAAACACCTCATATTAGAACCTATGGGTAGAATGAAAGCAAGAAATAAGTATCTTGAAACACTATGTCATTATATATGTGTGTATATATATAAATATTTTTAGATACTTTTTTAATAAAAATACATGAATTATTAATCTGAAGTTAGAAAATATTTAAAAAGCTATTAGAAAGCAGAAGTAAATAAGAAGCAAAGATAAAAAAGTAACTAATGAGTTAGAAAAAAAGAAACAGTGTAGACTGTATATATCATTGTAAAAGTTTGTCTCTGGGGAAAATCTAAGACATATATTTCTCAGTGACCTAATCTGGAGATACAAGAAGAAGTATAAACACCCAAAATAAGAAGTAGCAAGGGAGAAATGAACATTCAGATAGATCAACCTTTAAACAAAAATTCAGCTCTGTACTGGTCTATGCAAACGTTTACAATGTAACTCGCCAAAACTAATCTCAGATGAAATAGAAATGTCTGAATAGATCAATTTCCATTCATAGGCTAGAGAAACTTTTCTAACTCATCCCAAAATACCAACCAGAGACAGTTCCTCGAGGGATTTTTGCCAAAGTCTTAAAAAAAAGAATATTCCAATATTCATTAAATTATTTCATATTATATGAAAATAAGAAAAATATAATTTTAATGAAGTAAATATAACATCATTACTAAATTATTTAAAATTTGGATTAAGAAGTGTCCAATCAATCATGCTTAGAGATTAAGGAAACATCAAACATGTACAAATATTGTTGCAGAAATCCTAAGAAAATATTTGCAGATAGAATCCAATGTCATAATCAAAAAAGTAATACATCGTATTCAAGTAGAACTATCTTTAAGAATGTATATATCTATATTCTAAAAATGGGGAAACTATTAATATAGTGAATCATTTTATTTTTTAAGGGGACATCTATCTCCATATATGATACCAACGAATAATAGAGGAATGGAAAATGGTTACTTCTTTAACAATTTCTTTTATTTTTTTATTTTTTTTAAATTTTTATTTATTTTTGAGAGACAGAATGTGAGCGGTGGAGGGGCAGAGAGAGAGGGAGACAGAATCTGAAGCAGGCTCCAGGCTCCGAGCTGTCAGCAAAGAGCCCAATGAAGGGCTCAAACTCAGGAGCTGTGATGTCATGACCTGTGGGGCTCAAACCTAGGAGCTGTGAGGTCATGGCATGAGCCAAAGTCCAATGCTTAACTGACTGAGCCACCCAGGCACCCCTAACAAGTTTTTATGAATATAAATATATATAAATATCCCCAACCCCCCATCTTGTCTATATAGGACATAGTAAACACATTCTTTGTATGTTCAGGAACAAGGAATCATGCTTATAACCACCACAAGTATTTAAAAATTAAAAAAAAAAATTCATGTGTTTTTATTTGAGAGAGAGAGAGAGAGAGAATGTGCGTGTGTGAGCAAGCAGGGGAGCGGGAAGAGAGGACAAGAGAGAATCCCAAGCAGGTTCCACACTGTCAGCACAGAGCGCCACATGGGGCTCTGTCTCATGAACCTTGAGATCATGATCTGAGCAGAGGTTGGAGAGTCTGATGCTTAAGCAACTGAGCCATTCAAGTGCCCCACAAGTATTTAACATTTGATTTGCTTTTCATGTTGACATCAGTAGATAGGAGTTTGAAAACGAATGGCAGATACAATGATCAACTTGAAAACTATTGTAAGCACTAAGAAAGAAAAGTATCCATTAGCAAGATATAATATTAAGATACAGACATAGACTTTATTTAAACCAACAAACGACACAATGCATAAAATACCAAAGAATGACTTTAACAAATGTCTGAATTGTAATCATAAATCTCAAGGTACTTGTGAAAGTCTCCAAGGTACATTAGATCACATGTGAAATAATGTGTTCTTGAAGTGAGAAACGTTACAAAAATATCTCCAAGTTAATGTATAATTTTAAAACAGTTTGAATAAAGATATGGTCTGGTTTCCTTTACTGGAATTATATAAGAAGTTTCTAAAATATAAATGTTAATGAACAATAATAACTTGAAACTTTCTAAAAACAGAGCAGCTAAATCTAGACCATCAGATAAAAAATGTCCTAAAACGTTAATAATTAAAACTCACTCATAATTAAAATCCAATGTGGTATTGGATTATAAATAGGCAAAGAACAAAATAAACAATTCTGAAAAAAATCACATATACAGAAATTTAAAACGTGATAAATGTGATGTGTAGAGTCTGCGGTACATAAAATGGACTTTTGGAAAACTGGAAAGGTACAGCTGAGCAATCATTTCAAAAAAATCAAAGTTGCATCCATTCCATACATGAGGCCACCAGAAACTTCAGATGCGTTGAAGACCGAATTGTAGATAGGATTTCATAAATGTTCCAGAAGAAAATATTGGTAGATTTAAAAGGAAACTGGGACTTAAGAAAACTGATTTTTGATTTAATTAAAATTATTTGAAGGAGAAAAATCTGAACATATGTTACAATCTTGACTACAGTGATCAGATAACATGTCACAAATCAATCAGGGGGACACATAAACAGGTCAACGGAAAAAGCCCACGTGAAAGTGCAAATATATGTTCATCAAAATTCATAAGGCCAGGGCACCTGGGTGGCTGAGTCAGTTAAGTGTTGGACTTAGGCTCAGGTCATGATCTCATGGCTGGTGAGTTCAAGCCCCACATCGGGCTTTCTGCTATCAGCTTGGAGCCTGCTTCAGATCCTCTGTCTCCCTCACACCCCTCCCCAACTCATGCACATGCTCTCTCTCTCTCTCTCTCTCAAAAATAAATAAACATTAAAAAAAAACTTAAAAAATATTCATAAGGCCATTTGACATATTACAAAACCCATAATGACCAGAATTAGAGCAATGAAATATAAGATCAAACTTTCCCTGCTTTGTGAGTCATAATATCAAAAATATGTGACTTAAAAAAATTCTATTACATACTTGACTCTTGAGGAACATGAGTTTAAACTGCCTGGGTTCACTTACAGGCAGTCTTTGTTGATAAGCAGACCATTGTCGAGAACATATCTTTTCTCTTCCTTTTGACTTTCTTAATAACATTTTTTTTCTCTGCTTCACTTTATTGTAAAAATACAACATATGATACATACAACATACTAAATATGTGTTGATTGACTGTTTATGTTATTAGTAAGACTTCTGGTCAAAAGTGGGCTATTAGTAGTTAACATTTTGGAGAATCAAGTTACACATAAATATTCAACTGCATGGGGTTTGGGGCCCCTTAGTCCTTGCATCGCTCAAGGATCGACTATATGTTCTTTGCCATTTCATTTAGATACAGCTTTATCTACTCATAATTACTTTAGAAGTTCAAGTTATTCTCAAATATTTATAATTTTTATCTTAGTTACTTATACTTTGGTTCAAAATTAAACTTTGCCATCTATGAGTTCAGATAAGAGAACGCGATTATGCTGTGGAAAAAATACCTGGCTGGTAATGAAGTCTTGGAGCATTTTCAAATATGTGTGAAATACTGTATATCAGGGTAAAAATATGTGGGAGTATAAAAGAATAACACCAGTATTTTTCAAGAGATGAGTTGATCTCCAGAGAAAGGGCTTTTCATTTTAATTTCAGCATGTACTGTCACAACCAGTAGAGAAGAAAGTGCCACCCCCATCCCTCCCCAGGACAATATTCAGTCTCTGGTCTGGCTGGAATACTCACTCTGACGGGGTCAGGGCCCTTGGGGGCGGAGGAGGGGACAAAGCAACACTGGAGCAGGAAATTGCCTCTGTGACTCAGCAGCTGCTAGAAAATCCAGGGCCAGTCACTAGCTGGGAGAATTGTCCCTGTTCCACTATCACTCCCTGGCCATCGACTGATAAAAATCTGTGACCTTAAAACAAAAGAAAATAAAGGAAATTTATAAGACTACCTACTGTGGAAGTTAGAAAAGTCAGAAGGAAGGCAAAATCTGGACAAAATATTTGTGGTTCATATCACAATGACTAGTGTGTGTGCATATTTAAACACACATGTGTGTGTGTGTGTGTGTATACATATAGATATAATATACATATATGGTGTGTATACAAACATAGGTTTGCTAGTCATTGAGAAGAAAAAGTTTCATGTCAAAGTGGTATATGTACAAAATGAATTATTCATCAATGATTACAAAATTAAGAGGTTGGAAATAACCTCATATGAAAAACTTAAAATGTGTAATTTGGGGAAAAAAGCAGTTCTGAATATATGGAAGTGATGACATCTTCAGATTGTATTGATAAGTGACAAAAGTAACGCATAGTATCGTGCATATTGTGTACTGCCTCGTGCGTAAAGACTGATAGCATGATTAGACAAAGTTTGGTAATGAGACATCTTATACATGATTTGTCATAACCTTTTGATATTTGAAAATTGAAACATTTTATTAATGTAGATAAATTTAGAAAAAGGAAAATGAGAGAAAGGGAGAAAAGTCTGAAGATATAAAATGAACGATGAATGAAAATAGGTAAAACAGGTGTGCAGAAACAGTGACCATCGTGAACTACTGTTTACTTACTAATAAATTAGCAAATTTAAATAATAGTGCTAGAAAGTTCTGCAAGAAATTTCTGGAAAATTCTCAGTAATTGGTAATAATGGGAAACATATACATGATACATGCAAGTGTTATTAAATGAGACGTATTAAATGCACCCTGTGTGTATGGTATGTGTGTGGTTTGTGTGTGTGTGTGTGTGTGTGTGTGTGTGTGGTGTGTATGTGGTTTGTGTGTGTGGGTGTGTGCACGTGACATATGGCTTTATAGTTAAGTTATAAAAATATGTCAAGAAACCAAAAACTTCTCTCTTAGGAAAGTTTTCTTCAAAAAAAAATAAAAAGGGAGTGAGATGACTAACTCATTCTGTATAGAAAAAAATAAACTTGATGTGGCAGTTAATTTTATGTATCAACTCATCTGCACGTCAGGGGGCCCAGATATTTGCTTAAACTTTATTTCTGGGCATGTGAGGATGTTTCCGGATGAAATTAGCATTTGAATCAGTAAAGCAGTTCGCCATCTCCTGTGTGAGTGAGGATCATCCAGTGCAGTGTGGGCTTAAATAGAATAAAATGTCTGAGAAAGGAAGAATTTGGCCTTAATGACCAACACCGCTCTTCCGCTCTCCACACTACTGGTTCTTAGGACTTCACAGCTGGACTAGCTTCTCCATCCACCTCCCCCGGTTCTCAGGCCTTTGGATACAGACTGAATTAGCCCATCTACTTTTTCGGGTCTCCAGCTCACAGACAACACATCATGAGACTTCTTAGTCTCCAAAATTACACGAGACAATTCCTCATAATAAGTCTCCTTTCATATATACATCTACAGTGTATTGATTCTGTTTCTCTGGAGATCCCTGACTAATACACTTGATTTCCAGAATGAATAACTATAGTATGAGAAAATAAAATATATACCTGTTTTCATTATAATTGTTGACCCAATATCTTTAAGAAAACAGTAGATTGGGGCTTAGTCAGTTGAACATCTGAGTCTTGATTTGAGCTTAGGTCATGATCTCACAGTTGTAGGATCGAGCCCTGTGTGGGGCTTGATTAAGATTCACTCTTTCCCTTTCCTCAGCCCCCTTCCCGCACATGCTCTCTTTCTCTCTCAAAAAGAACAAAAAACAAAACAAACAAAAAAACACAAGAACGTAGTAGGTCAATGTGTATGTCTGTGTATTTACAAAAGAAGTTATCATAATCAAGTGTGGTATATCCTAAGAAGGCAGAAGAGCTCTATCCGAAAATCTATCAGAGGTACGTGTCAGTTACACTTGAGATTAGACACAGCTTTCTAGTTCGTTTATGAAAACGTATGTTTAGTTCAGTGAATTAAGGGGTATCTTGCTTTAGGTTGCGGTTCCAAGAATGGTTGTTAGAGCAACATCCTAGAATTAGTCCTCTGAGGGAACAGCTACCCCTACCATAATTGTGAGACTGGGGAGCCGGGAAGTCTAGCTGCTGAGTCCGAATGACGCTGCCTTAGTCACAATATGGAGAGCAGGAAGGAGCTGAGGGAATGGCCACCGCACCTCCACTGTGATCCGTGCACAAAGATTCAATGAGCCTGCATTGCTGCCTGACAGCCACAAAGTTGGGAAGCAAAGGCCTTTGTTATCACTGCCACCTTCCAGTCCTACTCCTGTTTCATACATTAGACGGTGGGAACTTGGTCACATGTGGGGCAAAACCGTGAGCTACACTGCAAGAGAGAAAAGGGTCGAACTGGAGTTGAGGGAGCCAATAATGAATATATGCCCTCAGCCAGCCTTTAATTAGTCAACTTGTATAAACAAAATCACATTGTATTCAAACTTCTGAAATATAATAGTAATGAATCTTCACCTCATATGATGCAACTACCCATTTAACAAAAAAAAACCAAGCAAATGAATGAAAAACAAATTCGAGTGCTTCCCTGAAGGAGAGTCATGTACTCTCACTAATCAAAAGTGGCCGTTTCTGTATAATATCCTGTTCTTCTTAAGTATAGTAACTGGAGATTCTTTCTATTGCCTCCTGGGTCAATTGGTGTCACTCTTGACACCTGCCTGGTATAACATTCACACATGTTCCAGCAGGCTGATCTTCCTTATATTGCTTTGCATATGCATGTGTTTATACGTGACGAAACGATTGATTATAACAAAAGCTCCTTTGGTTGATTATAACACATGTCCCTTTTTAATTATTTGTGATTATTCTTTCTAATGTCCAGACGGTCAAAGATTCCTCCTGCTGTGCAGAAAATTTATCTACTCTTCAAAGGTTCCTGGATAAAGTGGACTTTTTCCAATTTGGTTATTCTTGATTCAGACTCATGATTCTCTTTGCCTCATGGGAGCCTGAGTTTCAATTACCATGACTATTATCTCTTTTTTTTTTTTTTCTATTAAAGATACATCCCTAGACTTCCTAGGAAGTAATGCTAGATATTTTCTCCTGTTACATTTTTCACATCACAGGGCCTTTTGCAGTCCATGGGAGGCTTAATGAGCCCAGTTTCCATTATTTACATTTCCTGTGGCAGATTATGCCATTTTCCTTTATTTATTCCCTCGTAGCTTGTTACCTTGCAAAGTAAGAAATTGTGCAGAGTCTATTTCCCCCCACACTGATGTTTGGCTTGGCCATGGACTTTTTTTGGTCAATGGAATTGGTAAAGAAATTGAAGTCTTCCTAGCTCTGAGCCAAGACTTCAACAGGTTACTCATGTTTCTGCCTCTCCTCTTGCTCTTCGGGGACCAGCAATGAGAAGAATGGACACAAACCAGCTGAAGGTCCAAAGATGATGTGGAACCAATATAGAGCTGATGTAAATGGAATTCGAAGCCTAAAATCAAGGCCAACTGACTGCATGCCTGAAACAAAGCTCCTCTACCCAATCCACAGTGAAAGAAAACAAAATACTTTCAAGGTGTTTTGTTACGCAGCGTGATTTTAGCAAAAACTGAATCATGGGCTTGGATAAGCAAAAACGCGTATTGGTTCTTTACTTGGACAGTTAGTCAGGAACAACCTTTTCGGGTGCGAATCTACCCTTAACTGTGATAATAAATAGCTAGTCGCTATGGTATCAGAAGTAGTTGTTTTGGCAATAGTAAATCTCAGTAGTATAAATCAAGTTGTAGGAGAAATAATTTGAAAGGAAGTTGTTCAAAATCACAATCATGTTGTCCATAGGATGGGGTCACTCTCCCCTAAATCTGTCACCAGCCCTTGAAACTGTATCCACACAATGATTATGAACAAACTAGGACTAACTTTCTTTCTGCCATTGGCGATATCCTTCTACTTCAAAGAATCTTGGTTCTTTCAAATACCAGATCGTGCAGTGACAAAAATGGAGTTTGTTCCTAAAGAAATGAGGGATGGACAGGTGAGGATAGTGGCGAAAGGTCTTTTTTTTCCCCCCATAAAGTCTGGTTTGTCACACAGCCATTTATTTGTATTTTTAAGGTGGAAATGGTCTGAGTCAACCTGGGAAGCATTCTTGAAAGGTTTACAATTTAACTTATTCCTTTGATTATTTGTTCTAATAGGAATTTCTGTACGTTCTGATCATGTTCACCTAGAAATTTCCATCCGTTGTTATAGGGCAGTGCACACTTTTCTCAGTGAGTGGATTTTTCTGAAGTGTGGGTGGTCTGATTTAGTAAAGTTATCCCTACTAAGATTTTAGGGAACTAATTAAGTCGTTAAATGATAAGGGAAGATGAAAAGGCTAATGACAGGTGGGCAGGCTACCATTCGTGGCACTAACTAGCCTTGCAACACGATACCTGTAAAACGAGGGTTCTTGGTGATGTCAGTCTGGCCAGCCAGAATCTTTGGTGTCAATCAACTCCTTACGGTCAGGGCATCCCTTAACATCACTTAACTGAAGGCATCTGCATCTAGGAAAATAGAGCGCTAAGGAAGAAATGTAAGCAGTAAGAAGCTATCAAGCAAGTATGTTTATAAGGGCAACTGATACCGCACAGAAGAATAATTCAGCAGACTGAATTTCATCAGAATTTTCAGTGCATCAGGAAAGAATGAACCTGCCAATCTGGAGTCCATCGTCCCAATGGAAAATAGTCAAACAGAAAGTCACTACTTATTTTTTTGAAAGCCACTACTTATCAGAAGGATGAATTCAGTTTAGTTTTATTTATTTAATGCTAAACCCACCATATCTTTGATGTATTTATCCTGGACTCAGTTGGCCAGAAGGAGCTGATAGCCAAGGTTAGTAAGGCAACTGGAAATATTTTTCAGATATATCGATGGTAAGATTTTACATTACATGCAAGTTATAGTAGCTTGCAACATAGCTAATAAAATTTAGGATATGATAGAGAATGAGAAGCGATGAAGGTAATCCACTGGGTTCTCCTACTTATGATTTTGTGGGGCTCAGAGGAATATTTCCTGTTGAGAGTTTGCTCTCTTTCTCCTTAGGGCAAAGGAGATTGCCTAGAAGAACTAAATGGCATATTCATTACTTAACATGTATTTTATCATTTAATTTCTTATTCTTATGCGTCTATACTCTATGATGATAGAATGAACAGGATTGAGTCCCTAAGAAATCTGTGGCTTATAAATTTTACATTGAAATGTGTCCAAATCGCCTTATGTGGGGGATACATTCCCTTTCTACGAACAACCTAGACAATTTGGGGGCAGGTCGAGAGCACTGAACCTGAAAGCAGATATTTTTATTTTTTCACAACATAGATTAATTAGCCTTATGTGCATTTACTGATATGTATTGTCACACTGGAACAAGGAGATCTAATTTCTAGAAACACAAATGGAGGGGAGTTAAGATGGGTTCTCTTTTTAGATTGTGCTTGTAGCATTCAAATTTCACAAGTCCCTTTTTTTCCCCCCAGAACAGCTTTTGGGACCGCTTGACAAAACCACTTAAAACAATGGGTTTTCTAGTGTCTCTACTGCTTACTGTAGTATTAGACACACACAAAAATAAATTCCATGAACCAATTTCACATTTATTGACTTTTTCATACTGACAGTTCCTCCCTTGATCCTGATGGTCCCAACACTTTTTTTTTTTTTTTTTTTATAATTTAGGAATGCTAAATGGAGGGTCATCAATTTTGACTCGATATCTTCCCCAATTTTTGACTGAGAGCTTACACAGTGATCAGTCTTCTGTCTCAGTGTGCACAGAATCTCTGCATCTCAGCTCTGCTCACTAAAATGATTTAAAATTGCTTTTGAACTTTGCGGGGGGGAGGCCATGAACAAATATGGCCCTGAAGAGCATTTTCTGTGGTTTCAGTTCCAAAAAGGCGTTCAAATATGTTAGTCATTCTCCAAAGGTACTCTCCTAAGCCTTTACCTTTGTTCAATTTACGAATGTTTATTTTTGTCCCGTCTGACCTACTGGGCAAAATGCAAAAAAACTGCCCCTACCAATTTTTTTGAGACTGCCTCTACAAATTGCTATTTTCTAGACAAGTTGGTTATCTATGCAGTCAGCTTGTACATACAGCTGGCTGTGCATGGAGTTTATCTGCCGGCAAGGCAACCCTGAAAACCTGGTTGAAATCCTGCTAATCATGTTTATAACGGTTATAAACATGGAGAACACACAAAATATCGCTGTGACTGTTCCCATTGGAAAGAATCTGAACTGTGACTCCGGGACAGTTTTTACTTGCGCATTTTGCGCCCTTCTGTGAAGCTGTTGGCTACAGCATCCACCATGCCTCCAGGTTCTGCTGTGCGTTCTCATCTAAGGTGAAAGTAGAGTTTGGGGTCCCATTTCTCAGAGTCTGTGTGTACAAGGACTCTGGAGTAGAGTCCCTTGAGCAACTACAGTGAAAAGTGGAATTAGAGGGCTTTGCACATAGGGTTGAGCCACGACTCAGTTTACAATTCTTCTGAATGGTCTAGGGCTTAGATTTTTAGCTTAAGATTACGAAAGATAGAGGGAGGATGTAGGGTTACTAGGTGCTAGCAAGTACCTTTTTTAGGTATGAGAACTCCAGCTTCTATGATTCGAACATTTCTATTGTGATTCCGTGCGTCTCTGACTCTGTCGTAGCTGAACACCATCCAACTGAAATTTTACATCCATGGCTTTTGCAAAGCCTCAGAAGTGTGTTGACTTAAGCCACGTGTGCCAATCTGTACCAACAACTGTTTTCTTTTTACTACGCCAGGATTTCAATTTTGATTGCATTTGTATGTATCTTTTCTGTAACTTTTCAAGAAATCAGCAGGTATGCTGTAAAAAAAAAAATATTTGATGACACTTATCAATAGTGGTAAAGCAGGCTTTATTCGGACCATTGTGATAGGTATAGGGACACTGCAATGAGGTTTTACAGTGGGGGAGAGAGATTGGGCTCAGCTCCAAATATAGCATGGACAAGTGGGAATTTATTGCCAAGAGCAGGTTGGGGTCCAGTGGAAAGAAGGTTCTTAAGAGGAAACTTCCAGGGTAAGGAAGGTTCTGGTTATACTGACTTGCTAAAACTGGGTTTTCAAAGAAAATGCATTAAGTGGTGTTCACAGAAGGTTCAGGAGCCTGACTAAAGTTTGAAACTTCGCCAGTCTTCCCTTACATAGAATTGTGATAACGAGATTTATTCTGCATGTCATGTGTGTTTTAATTTAGGTAGTTGTTCATTATACATAAACAATTCAGATTTCTTTGAGAGTTGTTTTTTGTTGTTGTTGTTTTACTTTAAACAATGTGTTTATTTAAATTCAAGTTAGTTAACATACAGTGAAGTATTGGTTGCAGGAGTAGAATTCAGTGACTTATCACTTACATACAACACCCAGTGCTCATCCCAACAATTGCCCTTCTTAAACCCTATCACCCATTTAGCCCATCCCCCCACACAACACCCCCTCCAGCAACCCTCAGTTTATTCTCTGTATGTAAGAGTCTCTTATGGTTTGCCTCCCTCTCTCTTTTTATCATATTTTTCCTTCCCTTCCCCGATGTTCATCTGCTCTCTGTCTTAAATTCCACATGAGTGAAATTATGATGTTTGTCTTTCTCTGACTGATTTATTTCACTTAGCATAACACCTTCCTAGTTCCAGCCACCGGAATTTTAACTTGGCATCATTCTATGCATAAAAGATGTTTACTTTATACCCAAATATACCTTTACTGATAACACCTCACCCTAGGCTAATACCTACTCTTGAATTCTACTTCCAGTCATAAGGATTTAAAAACACTTAATGACTTGATGGCTTACCAATCCTAAAAAGAGTTCTGAACTATGCTATTTCTCAGTGGTCCTCACAAACCATTTTTCTATCATTGGAACTTTCTATTTATAAGATTCCCCTGAATCTGACTGAATGCATAAGACAAACACACAGGCAAATTTATAAACTTTTCTTTAAAACAGGATCACATGGCACCGTGGAGGGGGGATCCTATGCTAAGTACCATTCATCAAAGTGGTACCACCTCATATTATAAAGTCCTCCTTATCTTTCTTTGAATGCATACTTGGAATTTCTAAAGGAAGTTGGTCATCCATTTTTGCCACCAGTGGATGCTTACAGTATGAGATCTGGACCAATTAATTACGGAGGCACAGTGAAAGATAACTCATGCTCAGTTAAACTGTCTCAAGTCTTGGCATTTATTGCCACAATAGTGCCAAAAGAGTCAATCATCAATCAACAGGTACAGCTAGAAATCTAGTCCCCTGGGTCCCAGGTGCATGATGTGCCTCTTTATGCAGCCAGACTTACAACTTTAGATTTCATATAATATACACAATAAAACATAGCTTTCACGTAGCATACACATAATATACACAATATGCAGAAATGCTATTTGCAAAATCCATATTTTCCATGATTTCATTGAAAAAGAGGGAGTTTGTCTGACTGGTTTCTCACAATATTTTATACTTGTCTCACTAAAGTCATAGCACGTTACACTGGTGTTAAGATGCATGTTTTTTTTCACACATTTGCATCTCAGTAGTCCAGAAATATTTCACAATCAACAATTGACAATTATAATTATAATTTTCTCTTATATAATGTATTAGCACAAATTATAGTACGTGGTGAGTAACTAGGGGTTGAAATATGATATCTGAATATTTAAATTATTGCACAAATAAATTGTCAACTAAAGGACTTTGATATGGAATATATGGTATAGTGGCCAGGGAATGCTAAAATAGATGAAAGGAAACGTCTTGGGAATTCTGAACTTTTTAGTGGAACATTAAAAGTGTCTCTGCCATAGGCTATAAGGGTCTCTCAGGTTCTTAAATCCGCCCATTTTAGCAGTGTATATTTTGTTCAAGCGTGATATATATGGCAAACTGTGAGTCATAAAGCCTGGCATATCAATCATAACATCCATTAACATAAGGGGTTTTTTTTGGCTGAATCATTCATCTCAGTAAACTATGTAAGCTTCTCTAAGATTCCAAAATAATAAGCAGAAATATGCTCTTTGGATGGCTTAGATATGTCTTCCCTGCCATTGACAGAAGCATTTTAGAGACGCTTAAATTCAAGAGGTAGCCTCATTTGCCTAAGGACCTTAGGGTCCATGCTAGAGTGAAGAAATCACTCTAAATCTAAAGTGTTAGAAAAAAAATCAAAAGATAATCTGATAAAATTCTGTATTTGTATCCATTTTCCGGAGACATCCAGGGAAAGTCATGACCTACTATAACAGAATATTGGTGTAGAAAAAAAGACCATGACTCTGGGTATAGCCAACATAACAGAATCCTGCAAATTGTAAAATCAACTTGAGCAAGGCTTCCGTTATGTTTTGTCAAATAGAATACCGCATCTGATGGAAGCCCAGATACTACTAACACACAGGTAAAACTAAAAACCAAAAATAAAGCAGCAACAAAAGAATGATGCTATCATTCACATATTGTAATGGAACACCGCCACTAAAAAAAAAAAAAAAATTTCTCAGAAAAAAAAATCATAACACTAACACACAAAGGAGTAAAAAGACAAATAGCATCTCTATGTATGTATGTATACATATGTGACCTTATGCTTAAATTATGATAATGTAGATTGAAACAGTTAAGAGCAATTCTTTCTTCTTCATGTTATACATTCTTTAGCAATTTTTAATTTCATTTTTCAATTGCTTTTCATTAGTATAAAACTATAAGAGATTTTTTTTTTTGTATATTGATTTTGTATCTTGCAACTTTACTGAAATTATTAGTTCTAATAGTTTTTTGGAGGACTCCCTAGTGTTTCCACATATAAGTACATGTCACCTGCGGGCATTTTTTCTTTTGGTATTTCTTTCATTCATTCATTCATTTGCCTAATTGCTCTTCCTGGGACTTCCACTACTATGTTGAATAAAAGTGATAAGAGTGGGGGTGCCTGGGTGGCTCAGTCGGTTCAGCATCCGACTTCAGCTCAGGTCATCCTCTCACGGTTCATGAGTTTGAGCCCCGCAGCAGGCTCTGTGCTGACAGCTCGGAGCCTGGAGCTGCTTCAGATTCTGTGTCTCCCTCTCTCTCTGCCCCTCCCCTGCTCGCACTCTCTCTCTCTCTCTCAAAAAATAAATAAACATTAAAAATATTTTTAAGTGATAAGAGTGGGCAGCCTTGTATTTTTCCTAATCTTAGAGCAAAAGCTTTAACATTTCACCCTGGAGTATAATGTTAACTTACCATATTTGGTCTTTATTGTGTTGATATACAGCCCATTTATACTTAATTTATTGAGAATTTTTATCATGAAAGGCAGTTACATTTTGTGAAATGCTTCTTCTGCATCTATTGAAATTATCATATGATTCTTATCCCTCATTTTTTAATGTGGTGTATCACATTGATTCACTTACAGATGTCGAACCATCCCAAAATCTCTAAAATAAATCCCACTGATCATGGTGTAAAATCCTTTTACTGTACTGTGGAGTTTTGTTTGCTAGCATTTTGTTAAGGAATTTAATACTTTCATTTGTTTCCCTATTACTAATTAATATCCATTTATTTCAGCTTGAAGAACTCCTTTTATCATTTTTCATAAAGCTGGTATAAGTGATGATAAACTTCTTTATTATTTGTTTGTTTGTTTGTCTGGGAAACTATCTGTCCTTCAGTTCTAAAGGGTAACTTTGGTAGAGTGTTCCTGGTTGACAGTTTTTTTCTTCAGTGTTTTGAATATATTTTCCCACTCCCCCCTCCCTTCCGGCCCAGAAAGTTTCTGCTGAATAATTCTCTAATAATCTGTATAATTAGTGACGGGTAAATCATTAATATGTTTCGTAAACATTAGATTTGAAGGTTTTTCATGTTAGTTTGTAACAAATTTCTTCCTTTCTTCCTTTTCTTTCTTTCTTTCTTTCTTTCTTTCTTTCTTTCTTTCTTTCCTTCTTCTCTCTCTCCTTTCCTTTTTCTTTTTCTTTCTCTTCTTTCTTTCTTTCTTTCTTTCTTCTTTTTCTTTCTTCTTTCTTTCTCTTCTTTCTCTTTCTTCTTTCTTTCTCTTCTTTTTCTTCTTTGTTTCTTTGTTTCTTTCTTTGATTCTTTTCTTTCTTTCTTCTCTCTCCTTTCCTTTTTCTTTCTTTCTCTCTTCCTTTTCCTCTTTGTTTCTTCTTTCTCTTTCTTTCTTTCTTTCTTTCTTTCTTTCTTTCTTTCTTTATCTCTTTTCTGTTGGTTTCTGCCCATTAAATAAAACAACCACCACTCCCAATCTTGACAGACTATTTTCATCTTGGTCCTAGCTCCTGATTTGTCTCTCAAACCTTTTTAATTATTCATGCCTCCCTCTGTTCTTAGTGTCTCACAATGATAGAGGGTGTGCTGAAATCTGTCAGTTTCCTCAAGGGAAAGACCATAATCTGAACCTGTATGCAGACTTATTAGAAACTGGACCCTTAAGCAGCATGTGGGAAAGTTAAGTACTCAAACCTCTCCCAGGGAAAGATTGGGAGTTGGGCATTTTGGCCTCTTCCTCTGTGCTGAGCCCTGGAGGGAGAGCTATGGTTAGTGCTTCTGTGTCCATCAAAAACTATTTTCTTGTATGCTGTAGTACCTATGGGATTCCTGAATGTAAGCCCCATTGGCTTTCAGAGCTAGGTGATTTGGGGCCCATCACTTAGGTGGCAGCCTTAAAAGTTGGGGTGGTAGATGTGTGGTCCAAACCCTTTGCTCCTCAGGGAGAAGCTCAGAGGTGATGATTCCTTCTCACCTGGATGGTGCTGTGCTGAGTGTGGGGTCTATGGTGAGAATGTGTCTCAGCCTTTTCTCTCCATTTTGATGCGGGTATTACATTAGTTACCTGATATGTAGGATTTGCTCACTCTCTGAATTTCTTTCAGAGAGAATTAATCCATGTGTAGCTGTACTTTCAACGCATGCATAGGAGGAGGGAAATTCCGGAGCCTCCTGTGTGGTGATTATGGTCCAAGTCCACAAATCTAAACTCATTGCTCTTAGTCATTCACCCTGTGGTAATGAACTTCCATTTCCCGGTCATAATAACTGGATAGTTGAAATTTACAAAGTTATTTTGAAGGTGAAATAAGATAATGCATATAAAATGGAAAGTACTGTGTTAAATACGTGCATTTCATTAATAAATGTGCCTACTTGATGGGAAACAGTTTCTCTCAAAGAATGTCACAATTAAATATAAAAGCAATATTTAAGGCTCTAATTATGTGGTCCAGTTTTTCAAATAACCGATTTAGAATCTCTTCCATTTTACCATCATCGGTTATAATTATTTTCACCTGATTTTTTTTTTTTTTTTTACAATGGTGACCTTACTAATTTGGAGAGACATGGAGACACGATCGCTTTCAACATCTGTCCAAAGAAGACAAAGACAACCCAGAGTGTCTTTGGACACTGGGCATGTTTTGTAGCATATAAAGATAATACTTCAGGTTTTGACCTAAAGTATGGCATTTGCTCATCAATCCATGCTTAAATAACGCTTCCTGTTATGTAATTTAGAATAAAGAGAGTTGCAAAATTTCATGGCCCACACTTCATCCTATGGTCTTTTTCTCCTCCCCTGCAAACTCTCCTCTCTTTCAGTCGATCTCTCATACTGCTGTAAGGACTATCTGTTAAGTTCTATTTACGATCATATTAACATATGTTATTTTTAGTCGCGGATCTCTTTCTATGCTTGTGTTGTGATCCTCCAGTATGTCCACAATGATTGCTAGTTGTTTTAGATTATTAGAAAATGCTGTTCATAATCTGGTGTTAATATGTTGACAACAAACTAAAGTCAGTTCCTTGGTCATTTGAAACACGGCTTGCTCTTTTGAAGGTTTGGTACCTACCAAAATATCCTGGACCATTTAAGGGCTAAATGTTATAAGAAACTTTAGAACATGATGCTTGATAAAGCTCCAGGAATAATACTTTGGGATTCCTGGCATTTGACAACAAGTGATATAATTAGAAAAGAATCTAAGAAGGCAGGATAAGATGTGTAGGAAGAATTTTAGTGCGGGACCAAAATTAACATATAAGGATATGTCACATATTTTAGAGATTTTTATAGTTCAAAAGGCCAATAAATCTATCCCCCAAATGGATGAGTATTCTTTCTCTGCATGTTCCTGAAATGGTAAGGCGTCGAAGGACTATTTGTCAGAATTTGCTTAGGGAAGCATTCTTCCTCCACTGGGCACTTTCTTGTCTTTCTTCACTCTAGAATGCTGGGTACAGAACCGTGCTGTTCTCCAGTACCCTTTAGTCTTTGCCCATGCTATCATAATAATGCAACAGTACATATAATAAATAGTTTATCTATTCTGCCGTGTGACCCTTGGTCAATTGGTCACTCATCTGAATGTCTAAGATGTAAAATTACAAGGCAAGCAAAGTAATAGAAACAATAAATAAAAGACATACTGAGGAGAATAATACATTATTGAAATCATTCCACAATTGACTCCATTTTAAAATTAGCGTAGAGAAACATTAAACATTTATTATAAACTTAGTGAAAATTTATGAAGATATTTGGTGTAGAAATGGTAGTTCTCCAAGGAATGAAAGTGGAACAGTTGAAAGTTCAACAGAAGAAGGAAAAAAAAAACCCTTCAATCTAACTCATAATCAATCATAGACCTAACTATACAAGGTAGTTTTGTAAAGACTCTAAAAGAAAATGTAGGATACAATGAGTATGACAGTGAGCTATGCAATATTTTTTTAAGATATAACACCAAACACTAAAAGTGATTGTAATGACTGGCATCCAGTTGGAACCCACTAGAATATATATATATATATATGTGTGTATGTATATATATATATATATATATATATATATATATATATATATATATACAGAATAATACAAACCATAATTAGAATATAAAGTGGATTGAAATCAATCTAGAAAAAACACAGATATTAGAATTAGTAATAAGGAGGCTTCAAAAAAATTTTATATGTGTGTTCCTGATATCCAAATAAGTAAAGACACAGTAAATATTAAAAGTGATAGAAATCAAACTTTTAGAGGATGAAAAACAAAAATGTTTCAGAGAAAAACTTCACCAGACATGGTCAATAGGAAATTCAATGTTTTAATTCAGAAATCAATATAAAAATTAGAAATTACTTTAAACTGAAGGACAATAAAAACACAATATGTCAAATTTTGATATTAGAAAAAAAGGAAATTCTCATTTGACCCCAATATCCTCCTTAATAAACTAGAAAAGAAGAGAACATTAAATCCAAAATAAATTGATAAAGAAAAAAACTAAATATCAGAGCCAAAAATCACTGAGTACAAAATAGAAAAAAAAAAAATAGAAAATCCATGAAATCAAAGACTGGTTCTTTGAGATTAACAAAATTGATAAACTTCTATCCAGACTATCAGGAAAAAAGAAAGATTGCCCACATTATCATTATTTGTATTGAGAGAGATAGAATCAGTATAGATTCAACAGATATTAAAATAAAAATAAGAAAATGTTATAAACAACTTTCTGCCTATACATGTAATAACTCTGATACAAGTGAAAGATTTCCTGAAAGGCAAAACCACCAGGACTCAATAAAGAGACAACCGGAATAGTGCTCTATCTGTTGGGGGTTTTGAGTGTATATTAGTTTTTGTATTTTTGCCCCGTGCTGGACTTTTCAAACCACTAATACTGACACACATTTAACTATCTAAAAATTTTGTGTGTGTGCCAAATCATTTTTTAAGTTACAAAAAGTTATTTAATTTCTTCTCAAATCAATGAATTTCTCCTGTTTTCTTTATGTTCACATGCTGATACAGTGCATCTAGTGGTTATTCCACGGACATGCGATCTTTTTATTCATTAGGAATCCTTTGCCTCTGACTTCTAGCACGCAAAAGATAAAAAGAGCAACGTTCTCTGTTAGGTCATTTGGTCTGATGGTTCAGGTCGTGTGCCTGGTAGTTGGACAGTTTTTAATATCGGGGATCCCGTAATGATTAAAAGGCAAGGAAGCTAATTTTCCACTGGTCATGTAGTTTCAGGCCGGCTGTCATGTCCTATTGACCCCCATGCCATAGACATTTCCTGGCTGTTCAGTGTCCCAAGGATAGAGAGTAATCAATCTCCTTGTTGGTTTGATTCGCTACAGAAATTTGAGAACCCAGACAGACGTGGCACGTCTACAAATTGGGGTGATGTCGTATTGCCTCCCTGGGTTAAAAGAATCCCCATGTCCTGGGCTCTACCCTGCCCTGGAGTCTGTGCTTTGATGCTGCTGCCCAAGTGATGGTCAGTTCCTGGGAGGCGGATTTCGGCATTTTTCCGCAGTTCCCTCGACAGAGTTCAAGGCTGCCGAGGCTGAAAACAGAAGCGTTGCCCAAGTGCCTTGGCCAACTGGCTAAGGAGAGCGTGCGGTGCTGAGTCTGCGGTGGAGGGAGTGAGCTACATTTAGGCAGGTTACCTCTCATCAGGAGTTGCGTCTTTTTAACAAAAGAAGTGAGAACGTCCCTCACCCTGCATTCCTAAAAAGACCTAGCACCTTGTCCCAGTAACCTGTGAAATCCTCATCGTCGTTCTTGCTTTTATAGGAATGTCTGTAGACCTCTGTGCATCTACTCTATTAGGGTTTGGCTTCATTTCACCCATAATCAGTTCGTTGTCTTTTCTGCAGCTGACTCAACTTTTTTTCTTTGCTTACGTTTTGGTTACATTATAAGAATAAATAAATGCATGTGTACAGATATATGTGCTTTGTAGAGATAGCCTAGGACTTAAAATTTCAAAAAAAAATGTCAGAATACACTTGGGATCCCTTTTACTTGACAGCCAGTTTGAACAATATTCTGTTATACTCTTGGAATATTTTAAGCACGTTTATCTCTACATTTTAATACTCAATTTTATACTTGGTGCTTCCAGTACTGGATAGCAATCTGATTTCTGGTGCGCAGGTAACTTTTTTCCTTTTCCCTTTTTTTTTTTTTAATTTCTTAAATACTTGTTTATTTTTGAGAGAGAGACAAAGTGTGAGTGAGGGAGGGGCGCAGAGAGAGGGAGACACAGAATCGGAAGCAGGCTCCAGGCTCTGAGTTGTCATTACAGAGCCCAAGCGGGGCTCCAACTGTGAGACGATGAGCCAAGCTGAAGTCTGATGCTAAACCAACTGAGCCACCCAGGCACCCCAACTTTTTTCTGTTTCCTTATATATTTACCTACTTAACTATCCAGCATCTGTCTATATCTTCAGAATTTAACTTTATATAGAATAGAGAAAACTTTTCTTGGTTTTGTTTTGTTTTGCTTTCTCTCCCCTCGTATTTCTCTAGCCAATAATCATACACAATCTTTTTGTTGTTGTTGTTTTTTGTTTTTTGTTTTAGGAAATCATCCTCTTTTGGCTTTGGAAAAATCTTTCTATTTGTTTATATTTTACTATCTTCTTTTTCTTTTCTGGAATTATTAAATAGATGATAGAACTCTCTGATATTCTGTATTTTCTAAATTTTTATATGGCATTTTCTAACATGTTTATATTTTTGTTTTCTGTTCTGAAAATGTTCTCAACTTTCTCTTCCAGGACTTCATCTTACATTTTCTACTTCAACAATGGTATTGTAATTATCATGAACGGTCTCATTTTATAATTGTTCCATTTTATGCCAGCTGTTTTTCTTTGTCTAAACTAATATATTTATGAATATCTCAGAAATTGTACATTAGTGAAATATTACATTCTCACAAAAAAGAATGGTGGAAATACTATTCTTTATTTTTAATTCTTTTTAAATGTTTATTTATTTTTTTGAGAGAGGGAGAGAGAGAGAGAGAGCAGGGGAGGGGCAGAGAGAGAGGGAGAGAGAACCCCAAGCAGGCTCCACACTGTCAGCGCACAGCCCAATGCAGGGCTCAATCTCCTGAACTATAAGCTCATGACCTAAGCTGAAATCCAGAGTCAGGTGCTTAACCAACTGAGCCACCCAGGTGCCCCATGAAGTACCATTCTTTAATCACAGATTAGAAAAAGTACTCAGCAGGGTCAAATTGATTTAGTCATCTAGACAAAGGCAAAAAAGTTGCAATGTGGTTAGAAACAGGCTCTGATTGGAACAAGGGAAGTATCTCATGTTCCTGTTCAAAGATCCAAAAGAAAGCAATACATAAGAGCTTGGGCCACACATGGATAGTCACCCTCAACCTATTGTTCCATTTGAACGTGGGACACCACTCTAAATGTTAACCTTTATTCGCATCAGTCAGGTTAGTCTCTCTCCCTGTTACCTCCTTTTAAAGGTCTGTAATATACACATTACGTATAAGTGGATACTAACAATTAATTGAATAACATGATTATATCCATTATTTTCTGCAGTTTGAAATACTATCTTTCACATCGTAGAAAACACAGTGGGTTTTGATTGTATTGTTTATAGAGGGAGCTACAAAAGAATGTCAAGTAATATTGTTGACTATTTGTGTGCTGTAAATGTTGCTTCCGACACATTTTTGCAGAGATATGAACTCAGAAGCCTGTGTATGTTGCAGAAGAATGAGACTTTGTTACTATTAATAAAATATTCTTGAAAGAAAGGGCTATAAGAAGACATGTGGTAGCAGTTTGATAGTTTATTATGTGTAACTGCTGAGAATCTTTCATGAGTATATTTCAAATCTCTGTAGATACATCATGATCAATAACTGCATTTCAATCTTGAAGAGTAGTCACAAAGGAAAAGTAATTGAAACATCTCTGTCAAGAAGTGCGGGTCAACCTGTAAAAATAAGCCAGGGAAATATTTGATTTCTACCCCTAATGCTTGACGGATGTGAGAGTATGGGCAGTTTCCGTATCATATGATGCTGACACTAATTGACAGAAGGGATATTCACAACCGATGTAGCAACCTGAAGGTCCAATTGACTTGTGGGACACAGATCGCACATACCGAGAAGAAAACATACCTGTGTGATTCTTCATTATTAAAGGAGAAAGTTACATATTTTATATCTTACTGCTTACAATTTTGTAACAGTGGTTGTGGTAAGAGATGTGATATGTTCTTTATTTTTTTTTTTTAATTTTTCTTTTAATGTTTACTTGAGAGAGAGACAGAGAGAGAGAGAGAGAGAGAACACGCATGCACGGGGGAGGGGCAGAGAGAGACAGAGGCACAGAATGGGAAAGTGGCTCCAGGCTCCAAGCTGTCAGCACAGAGCCTGAAGCCTGGCTTGAATTCACAACCCGTGAGATCATGACCTGAGTCAAAATTGGACGGTTAACCAGCTGAGCCACCCAGGTACCCCTGTGATACGTTCTTTAATATCCAATGAGTAATACAAGAATGATGATTAAAAATTTCTCTCTCTCTCATGGAGCTACCTAAAGTCAATAGCAATGTAGAACTCACATACAGAAACTTTATTTTTCTAATACGGCTTGGAACTGATGTCATGAAATATAAATCACCTTATAAATTATGCCGTATATAACTATTTCATTAACTCATGTACCATTTGACCCAAGATTTTCTATTTTTAAATATGCAGCCCTCCTTAAAACTCAACGAAACAGATTTTTTTTTTCTGAGTACTGTTTATATAGGTAGTTCCTTGTTCCAACTCAAAAGTGGATATTTTTATTTCTTCATTGGTGATGGTTAATATTTTATTAGATTTTTATTAGAAAGTTTAAACTAGTGGAAAAAACCTTACAATTGACATTTAACCACATGAATATTATGGCTTTCTCTATCAAATTTGTTTTTCATGACATCATTAATAAAGACCTTTCTATTATAAAGGTTTTCATTATTTTGTACTAAAGGAAACCACAAAATATTTAAAATATATATAAAGCCTTGGAAATGAGTGTAGTAGGCCTTGTGTTTCCATCAGACAAATTAGTAAACATTAACGTTTTATCATGTTTATTTCAACTATTTTTTTAAATATATACATCACTTGTTGTGTAGCTATAGCAATCCCCAAACCCTTTTTCTTTCTTTTTTTTCAACAAACCCAGAGATAATATGTGTCTTTTATTATGTATAATTATTCTTTTGCATTAGATTCTGGCACTGGAATCTTATGGCATTTTCCTTTGGGGCCCTATTTTAATTGCTTAATTTATAATGCTTCCTTAATTAATAATACATATGGATATACCTCTTTATTTCTCTTTTGTTAAATTAGATTGCTCTTTCAATTAAATAGAATCCTAAGTCTTACAATTGTGAGAATTATCTGAAGAATTTTTACAAAAAAAAATCGCCTTTCCATTACAAATGTTCAAACTGTCTTCTTGAGTAAGTACCATTGTCCTATGTCAAATTTAATAGATTTTTCTCATTGCTCCCTGGTGAATGTTTGGATGAGATGACTCTTCTTCCAGCTGTTAATCCAACTCTGATGAAAACTCAAACCAAATTGACAACCTAATAGAAACAGAGAGAGATGGTGAAACTCTAGTGATTTCCTCCTCGGAAAAAGTGACTGATAAAAACATATAGGCTTCCTTTGGAGTTAAAGGAGAAATGATTTGGTGTTTTATTTCCCAGGGGTCAGTATGTTATGGGCCATTTCTTTCCCCCCTTTGAGAAACTACATTCTATTTATGAATAATATCTTTTGAAACCCTAGCATTCATTTGATATAAGAAATAAAGGCAGCACATTTACAGAGAGGTTATGAATGTGTCACAGAAATCTGCTGGCCTATATTCTGTCCCTTTAAAATCGTCTCTAGTTGAATGAACATCACTCATCCAAGTCAGAACTTTATCCCACACTACAAATGTGCTTAAGAGCTTATTACCAAGCATAATTCCCAATTCCCAGCTATATTCTGAGCAGTAGAAAAGGCAGAGTCTAGTCATACTTAGTAGCTTCATTTCCCTCAAACTTTTGGAATATTAAACACTGATGATTGTTTTCCTTTCTCCCCAGTGATACACAATACATCCTTGCCTACTTGATAGCTCATGTGTTGCTAGTAAGCCTGAAAAAATGATTTTCTTCAAGCTATCAACACCAGAATATTTCGAGGCTACAGTAACATCCTGTAGCTAATGTTATTGTCTATAATTTAACGTTCCTTTCAAAGAAGTTTTAACAATCGGTGTTAACCTGAAAAATGAATTTCAAAAATCAGTGTACATTTTTTTCCAATATAAGATGCCTTTAGTCTGATAGTTCGGGCTTGCATGTTCTTAATCAGCCTACCCTATAGTGTTTTCTGTCATATAACAAAGTTACATATATTTCTTGAGAAATAAAAAGTTGTGACAGAAAATATCAGATCAGGAAAGGGATTAAAAAATAAAACTAATCATTTTTAAATGAACATGTGAGCCTCAATCCCTAATTGATGTATTAATTATTTATTATTATTATAATTATTCATTCCTAATTATTTATTGATCTGTTAAACAATAGGTGTATTTAAGAAATGCATTTCAGGCTTCTGCTATCTAGATTGAACTGACCAAACCTCAGCTCCTGTAGGAAAGATCTACCAGTGGGTAGAATAAAATACAATGTTAATTCAATAGCAGGGAAGGGAGACCCAACAGAGCAAAAGGGAGGGGAGGACGTAGTGGGGCCGGTGTGGAGACGACAACCTCACCGTTGATTCAAAGAAAGGTTTTCACAGAGCCACGTGTTTTACAAGTCAGTTCCAGACCAACGTCCTGGGCCACTGTGCTTTCCTGCCATTTTGAGCGTGGAACACATTGTATCTTCTCCGCGTTGTATCATGGCTGCGTATGGCTTCCCACCACATTAATATCTGTCTTAGTTTCTGCTGACAACCCAAGCTTATGTAAAGAATAATCAGATGAGCAACTGTCCAAGGCATCGGTTATTAAGGCGTACCAAACAATCCCTGGACAAAACCGAAATCGTCATCGCAGCCAACTCCCCTAACCTGTATGTCACTCTTCCACGCTAGTGGAATGTATACTGGTTCTGTCCCTGTGGGGTCTTTGAGCAACCAATACCACTACTGTTTTGTATTTTGCAGCACACCAAATTAAAGCGGGTGATTATAGACAGGGCCACCAAAATCTAAATCTATCGGCCACTTGTATGTAACAGGGGACTTCCAAGAGGAAGAGCTCTCCTTGCTGTATCCACTGCAAGAATGACCATTCTCAACAATTGGACTGTGGGCATTTCAGATAATGGTGACATCACTCTAAGGGACACACAGCTATTGTGAAGGCCTCTAGACAACTTCAGTCCCATCAGTTAGAATTCACTCACCTTGGAAAGACAAGGAGGCTTCGGACAGGCAAGTGATGGGGATATAGTAGGGAGCAGACTACGGTCCTGACTCTCTGTCATCATGTGAAGAACATGGTCGGGGTGTCATATCGGGCTCCCTTTACCAGATGACGTCTCTGTAGGCTCACTTCTTCATCAACACTGTTGTTCAGAAGAATGAGTCTCTTCTTCAAATCTGAAATTCCTTGCATGAAAAAGCAGGGTTCTGAGGAGATCAGGTATTCTTGTTCAGTATCTCAGGGCTCAAAAGATGAGTTAATTCTTTTTTTTTTTAATTTTTTTTTTTAACATTTATTTATTTTTGAGACAGAGAGAGACAGAGCATGAACGGGGGAGGGTCAGAGAGAGAGGGAGACACAGAATTGGAAACAGGCTCCAGGCTCCGAGCCATCAGCCCGGAGCCTGACGCGGGGCTCAAACTCACGGACCGCGAGATCGTGACCTGGCTGAAGTCGGATGCTTAACTGACTGCGCCACCCAGGCGCCCCAAGAGGAGTTAATTCTTGAGGGAAACAGCACTGAATACATATCTGAACAAATTCAGATGCTTTGATTCAGTAGGCCACAATACTTAAAAACAAGGGTAATTGAAGTATTTTGGATAGTATCTATGTCTCTAGAAAAGGAACAGTTCAGCAGGCCAAGTTCAGCATCTAAGGGTTGTCCAGCTCTGAAAAGAGCAAGATGCTTGATAGTTCTTAAGATCTATTTGTGATATGTAAAGATGTAATAAAAGCCCTCCATTGAAAAAAAAAAAAAAAGAAAAAGTAATAATTGTTACAAGGCTGTTTGTTAAAATAAGTTATTAATTAATTATTTAATTTAAAGCATGCATGTTCCTGTCCCTTCATTTACTCAACAAGTATTATTGAACACTTAATATTCTAGACACTGTTCAACAATCTGGAGATGTCAGAAAACAAGATATAGCACATGAAACTAATTGAAAACAAACATATGAGGAGCCTATTAAATATTTGAGAACTTATTAAGTATTTATACTATCTTGGAGACATGCTCTATCAGAAATAAAAGCAGTTTCTCTGAGACAAAGTCTCCTGGTAGGTGTGATAGAAAGCTTACAGAAATAAACTCCACCCTGGACCCTTGAATACGTCTCTTCAAAACACCAGGGAGGAGGGACTGGGGCCTAAGTTTGAGAACATCTCCCAGCAAGGGTACCCTTTACCAAAATAGTAATTAATACCCATAGAAGAGTATGAGCTAAAGAGAAGAAATGAGAGTATTTCTAGAAAGATGAGAAAAATGAGAACTAGAAAAATGAGAGCATAACTACTATGAAAAAATAACAAATTCAAACAAATAATCTACATCACAAAAGAATTTGATGACCAAAACTTGGATCAAATGTGCCAAGTTATTTTTTTTAAATGTTTATTCATTTTTTGAGAGACAGAGAGAGAGACAAAGCACAGGCTGGGGAGAGGCAGATAGACAGGGAGACACAGAATCGGAAGCAGACTCCAGGCTCTGAGCTGTCAGCACAGAGCCCTATGCGGGGCTCGAACTCACAGACTGCGAGATCAGGACCTGAACCAAAGTCAGACGCTCAACCAACTGAGCCACCCAGGTGCCCCAAATGTGTCAAGTTAAATATGTAAATACTCCAATGAGATGAGACAAAATATTTGCTATTTATGGAAAAACTATATAGAAACACCTAGTTTGAAAATATAGACTGATATGCAAGATTCAATAGATGATAAAAGGTATGTATACAGAGAAGTAATAAAGAACTGAAAAACTGCACCAAAGCAACAGAAAGCAGAAAAGTAACAGAAAATAAGTAGAGACAATGTTGAAGTTAGAGGGAAAATTAAAACCTCAACATCTGTATAATAACAGTAAAAAAATAGGTTTAGCATTTAGGTAAATATACTAACAGCATATAAAAAAAAATAAAAGAAGGAGTTGCCTGGGTGGCTTAACAGTTAAGTGTTTGACTCTTGATCCCAGGTCAGTGGGATTGAGCCTGTGGGATTGAGCCCCACATCAGGCTCCACGCTGATAGTGTGGAGCCTGCTTGGGATTCCCTCTCTGTCCCTCCTGCACACGCTCTCTCTCTGAATAAATAAATAAACTTAAAAAATATATTGTAAAAAATTAAAAGAAGACACTTTTCCAGGGAGTAAGATCTTTTATATGACTTATAAAATTGACTGAATGCAAAGCATCATGGCAGTCATGACTTCTCAACCTTGTGGATAACTAATGTGCATTTAAGTATAAATCAAATATTTTATTCCTTGATAGATGTTCTGTTTCAGAGTCCAAGAAATTAAATTACAGTAGCAGGCACAGCACACACATGTTCTGCATATTATTTGTATATGATATTTGTGCCACCAGGACCATATTCAGCTGCATTTACAGTCCATTTTATCTAAATAAGTTGATCAAATGTTAGAGGGGAAAATGCATCTTCATTTTAGGAAATTATTTGTCTTTCAAATGGGTGCCAATTTGCTTTGAATGAGGAGAGCACACTGACAGACGTATGGGTAACAGTTTTCCATTAGGCCAGATTCAGAAAGGAAAAAAGGCTGATATTGATGGAATCCTAGGAAGGATGTTCTATTTCATGCCAATTCGATGCCCACCAGAATTTCCTGGTGCGGAATTTCAAGATGATGGTTGGTATAGAGTGTGAAGTACAAACAGAGCCATTTGCTTGTTTGTTTGCTTTTGTTTTAAAGAATCATGCGCAATTGGTCCAGTGTGGATTTATTTCTTTCAAAATTGTTTTGCAGTTTTTAACATACAGGCTGCGAACACACATACTCACACACGGTTTAGATTTATGTCTAACTAATTGACGTTTTTGGTGTCATCATGTGGGTTTTTTTTGTAGCTTCAAGTTTTTGTTTAAATTCCAGTTGGGGCACCTGGGTGGCTCAGTGGGTTGAGCGTCTGACTTCCCCCCACAGTTGTGGGATCGAGTCCCGCATCAGGCTCTGCACTGACAGGGTCCAGCCTGCTTGGGATTTTCTCTCTCTCTCCTTCTCTCTTACCCTCCCCTGTCTCCACTTTCTCTTTCTTTCTCAAAATAAATAAACTAAAAAAAAAAAAAAAGCTCCAGTTAGTTAACAGACAGTGTAATATTAGTTTCAGGAGTAGAATTTAGTGATTCATCATTTCCATACAATACTCAGCGTTTAAATGGTCTTTTTTGAAAAAAAAAAAAAAACAACTTTGAATTTATGATTTCCTGTTACTAGTTTATAGAAACACAATAGGTGTCACTTATTGACATTATATTCTGTAAAAATGCTCATTTTATTTATTAGATTCAGTAACATTTTAAGAAATTACCTGAGATTTTCTATGCAGAAAATCAGATGGTCTGTGAATAGGAGAAATTTTCCTTTTTCCTTTTCAATCTTCACACAATGTTTTCTTTCCCTGTTGTTATGATGAGTTTTCTAAGGGATGTGTGTCCATGTCTAGTGTCTGGGTAATATTGGCATCATAAATTTACCTCAGGAATGTTCTCTTCTGGTTTTGAAGATGTTGTTAACAAAGGGTATTATTTTTTGCTGAATGTTTGAGAGAATTCACTTAAGAAGTTCTTCCAACGTGGGATTTTCTTTTTAGATATCTAGACATTTTCCTCCTTGCATGTGTGTTAGAATCTACCATTATGATTTAATAGAGCCTCTCAAACTTTCTCTTAATTAATGGTACACAGTATGTATATTCCATAATTTTATTTACAATCTGTGTATGTAATTTTATTGAAAGTGTGATTCTTGCAAGCAGAATATACCCAACCTATTTTTTTTGTAATTTAATATGAATACATCACTTACACTCGATGCAATTTTTAAATTGTTTGAATTAAAATCCATCTTGACAGTTGTATGCAGTTTATTCCACCTTTTTTTCTTTTTTCCCCTTTTTAATGGATTTTTCTTTATTATCTCTACATTCCCATCATCTAGGATTTACAATACAGTTATGTAACTTATCAAAACATAGATTGAAATGAATATTACACATCTTCAAACGGAGTGTGTGTCTTACAACAGGATATTCCCAAGTTTTCCTTGCCATCTTTGTGTTCCTGTTGTTACACATTTTATTTTTCACACGTTTCAAACAATGCATTGCTACTTTTTCTTGGTTTAGACATGCAATTTTCATTTAGAGAGACGAAAAATATATATATATATTTAATATTTATTTATTTCTGAGACAGAGAGAGACAGAGCATGAATGGAGGAGGGTCAGAGAGAGGGGCAGACACAGAATCCGAAGCAGGCTCCAGGCT
The DNA here is from genome assembly GCF_024362965.1 of Panthera pardus. Taxonomy (NCBI): domain Eukaryota; kingdom Metazoa; phylum Chordata; class Mammalia; order Carnivora; family Felidae; genus Panthera; species Panthera pardus. Next base: position 77,765,776 of record NW_026526710.1, on the reverse strand, counting down.
CTGAGCTGTCAGCACAGAGCCTGATGCGGGGCTCGAACTCCCAAACCATGAGATCATGACCTGAGCTGAAGTCGGTTGCTCAACCGACTGAGCCACCCAGGCACCCCGACAAATATAGTTTATATCTACCTTTATTTGAATCATTTCTATTGGTCATCATTTCTTTTTAGAGATGCACATGTCTGTTCAGTGTTTTCTTCCTTCAGCCTAATTAATTTTGAACATTTTTGTAGAGCAGCTCTCTTGGTAATAAACTCTCAGCGTTAGTTTGTCTGAAAAGCCAACTTCTACATTTTTAGTGAAACATACCTTCACCATATATAGAATTCTGTGTTGACAGTGATTTTACTGTTAGCTGAGCATTTTTGGAGATGTCAATCCATTGTCTTATGACTTAAACATTATTCCTTTTAATTAATATACATTTTATTCTCAAGCTGCCTTCATGGTGTTTTTGTAAACTGTAATAGGTAATAATGTGAATATGTTGTGTGTGTGTGTGTGTGTGTGTGTGTGTGTGTGTGTGTGTGTTGATACTTATCTTCTTTAATTCACTTAGTTTCCTGGATCTATGGTGTGGTTTCCTTCATTATTTTTGGAAATGTCTCAACCCTATGTTCTCTGGGTATTTTTTCTACTACATTCTCTCTTGCGTCTAGGATTTCACTTATGAATACGTTACATTGTTCAAAATTTTTCCACAGTTCTTAGAGACTCTGATTTTATCTGTTTCCATTTTTTTAAACTTTTTATTTTGTGTCGCAATGTTTGGTTGTAGGTAATTTCCATCTACCTATTTTCACTCATTTTTTTCTTTCTGCTGTGTCAAGTTGACTGATCAGCCCATCAAAGGCGCATTCCGTCTCTGCAACCCTACCTCCCTCTTTTCCGTTTGATTCTTCTTAGAGTTTCCATTTTTCTGTGAAATCCCCCAACTGCTTTTGCAAGCGGGACACCTTTTCTACTAGAAACCTTAACACATTAATCATAGTTATTTTAAGTTTCATGTCTGTTCCGACACACAGATCATATCTGAGTGTGGGATTTGTACTTTGGATTCATAACTGAAAACGCGTTTGCATATCGTGCTAGTGTGTTAATGGGCAGAGTTGAATTAATTTATCCAAGAGTTGAATCACATGTGGGTTTTGTTGTTTCAATATAGCACAGGCTTCCAATTCCTTCACTGTTACCTTGTCCTTAGGGTGGTGGCTGGTTTGCTGAATTTTTCTTAATGACTCTTCCCTGCTTTAGGAAGAGTATACACTTGTACACCTGTATCTCAAAATGCGTCTCTCTCTATGCAGTTGTTTCTTTCTGAGCAGTAGATTGTTGGTACCTGTTACTCCTGTTTTGCTAGCCTGCTTCTGGGGAAGGACATTTGTCTGTTTTCTTCTTTCCTATTCAGCCACTGTGTTTCTGCGTCTCAGCACTGGTCTCAGTGATCTACCTCCTTCCCAAGGGAAAGCAAAACTGTACAAGAGAGTTTTCTCTCCTGTCCCCTTTTCCAAGCTGCAGTATGCCTCCATATGTGCCCTGCAGGCAGTAAAGCTTGCTGGCCATCCCGTGATGGCTTAAGATTTCTTTTCCCTTCTTCCAGATCAACACCAAATAGAATGCCTTCTCCTGTCTTTAGTACCCTCCCTAATAGTGTGTGTGACTCCCAGAGGTTCTATGCTTTCACTGTGACTCACACTCAGCATTTGCTGCTTTGTGAGCAGATTTCACTGTTTCATTATTCACTCTGTTCCTGCTCTATGTTTATCGAGAACTTACTCCACACCAAGCAGGAGGCTAGGCTCAGAGGACTCAACCGTATGTAACGTGGATGCGTCCCATTATAGTACCAGTTGTTTCCAATTTTGTCTGCATATTAGAGTTTTCAGGTCTCCAGGTGTCTCCAAGTAGCATCCGAGATAAATTAAACCGGATTCCCTGGAGACAGGATCCTCGTAATTGTATTTTGTAAAGTTCCCCAGGTGATTCTGTTATAGACCCAAGGCTAACCATTAGACACTCTGCGATCCTACCTCCTGCAACCTCTGTTTCTCTTCAGCATTGCACCGAGGGATCTTATCAAACTATAGCTTCGTATGTGGTAGGACAGCTGTCTCCCAGGGAGCAAAAGGCAGTTGCTGAATTGAAAATGGAAGGCACACTTTTACAAATTATTATTTCTTTTCCTCTAACTGCGGTTCTGTGATATTTACCTGGTGGGTCAATCTTGGTGATCTGTTTTCTATTTGTTTCAAGTTGGGGAAAACTCTGCCTCGTGTGTTGAATCAATGGTGTGATATTTATGAGATGAAGCATGATAAACAAATTTCAGACACGATCCCTGATTTCCCAAGGTGGGCTTTAGGCATTTCCAATGAGGTGGATTTTAAAATGTATTGCATCTAGTTATTTGGAGACAGAAAGGTAAAAGTTGCAATCAAAAGACTCCCAGTACTATAAATCCTGTTTTTGAGCAGCCGAATTATTTCCCTGGAGGACTTTGACACAACACAGGTTTCAAAGACAAAGGAAAGCACAGGACTGTTATTACTTGTAAAGACATTGGCCTAAAAGTTCAAGGTAAGATTTTAGTGAGATATAAGACAACTCTTTTTTACTGTCCTGTTGAACCAAATTGACCAAAAATAACAACATTTGGAGTATATTGCTTTGTCTGCCTTTATGTCTCTGGCTTTACCACTCCAAAACGCTGCAGCCCAGGCCTGAGAAAAAACAGCAAAGGAACCGAGAGCAAGAGACCTTGTTGGCCCAACATAGACTCATCATGTATGATCGTTGGCCTTCCTTTCTCTGCTTTACTACTTTTTATCGTTCAAAAGACAAAGGCATTAACACATTCTACGTTTAGTACATTTTAGAAAACTGGACTTTCTACCTGTTCAGATTTACACATGTAGACAGGGCACAAAGAATCAGAAAATTCCAATTATTGAGGCAAGAATAAAGGGAATTTTGATAGCAAAATTTCAAAGAGAAGCCCAAGTATGAACCCAAGTATAGCTGGATGAGCCCTTCTCCCATCTGACTGAATCTCATCCAATTTTGAGGGAATGATCCTGCCTACAGAGCAAATCTCAGGGTAAGATTAAATAACTTTACTGTCTGCAGGATACCAGGTATATAAGCAGTCACAAAAATATGAAACTGATTTTGAACCCCTGCCCTATCCCTTTCCCTATATCCTCTATTAAGTTAGCTTTAGAAAGGGAAGGTGATGAAGGTCCCCAAGTGCGACTCATTTACTGAGTTAAAAAGATGCAAGATGAACTCCTGTGAATTATTTTTATCAATATTATGGGAGCAAAATAATCTGACCAATCTTCCCACTTCAGGATCAAGAAAAGTGTCAAAAATATCTTTTTGAAGATAAATATTTTGATTCATTGTTGCGTTGGCCAAAAAAAAAAAATCTCAGAGATCAAAACTAGTGAATGTAGAACTCTTATCAGTTAAGGAAGGGCTACTAAAAACACCTAAGCTTATGTGGAGACATACCTCAATAGCCCTTTTTGAAATAAATACATAATTGTTGAAATTAAAAGTTAACTGGATTACTTAATAACATACACAAACATAATTAAAAATTGGTAAATTGAAAGTAAAGCTCAAGAAGGCAGAGAGAAAAAGCCACAGTAGATATGAATAAAAAAGGAAAGAAATAGTAGCTCAAATAAGAAAGCTTTTATCTTCTTTGAATTCCAGATGAGAAAAGACAGAATGTAAGAAGCAATGTTTTAAGGGATAATGAATGAGAATATTCAAAATTAGTTTTTAAAAACTCATTGCTACCTATACTAAAGCTCAACAAATCACTAGTAAGCCGTGATAAAAGCAAACACTCCTGTCCCCACCACCACAAACAGAAACACCTAGAAAGATCAGTGTCACCTTGATTACAGAATTCTATGAGAAGATGTTAGCAGCAGCTAGCAATTTCAGAGAGATGATTTTAAAAAACAGTATGTGAACAAACAGCAGACTTTTACCCAGGAGTAACGGAAGCCAGAAAAGAGGGAGAAAGTGGTGCCTGGGTGGCTCAGTCAGTGAAGCATCCAATTCTTGATCTCACCTCGGACCTTGAACTCAGGGTCCTGAGCTCAAGCCCCAAGTTGGGCTCTGCACTGGGTGTGAAGCCTACTAAATAAATAAATAAATAAATAAATAAATAAATAAATAAATAAATAAAAAATAATAAAACCTCCCAGAAGAAAATGGGAGAGAAACTTTGTTCAATGTGCTACTTAAAAAAAAATATGCCAGCTTGGGGTGTCTGGGTGGCTCAGTTGGTTGAACGTCCATCTTTGGCTCAGGTCATGATCTCACAGTCTGTGGCTTCAAGTCCCATGATGGGCTCTGTGCTGACAGCTCAGAGCCTGGAGCCTGCTTCAACTTCTGTGTGTCCCTCTCTTTCTGCCCCTCCCCCACTTGCCCTCTGTGTGTGTCTCTCTCTCTATCAAAAATAAGTAAACGTTTAAAAATTTTTTTTTTAAATGTCAGACTAACATTACTATAATTACCTTGCTCTCTTTGTGTTTTCACTTACTAGAATACATTTTTCCATTCCTTCCCTTTGAGCCTATCTATGAGTGCCCTTACAGTTGCAGTGAGTCTCTTGTAGGTGGCAGATAGCTGGATTTCATTTTTATTTATTTATCTATCTATTTATTTATTTATATCCATTCAGTCATATTTATTTATATCCATGCCTTGATTGACTGGATAATTTAACCCATTTACATTTAAAGTAATTATTGATAAGTAAGGACTTACTAATGCCATCTTATTAATTGTTTCCTGGCTGTTTTATAGTTCCTTTGTTCCTTTTTTGCTGTCTTCTTTTGTGAACTGATACTTTTACATAGTGATATACTTTGATTTCTCTTTCTCTTTTGTGTATCACCTGTAGGTTCATGTCCCTGAAATATGCTAAGTGGGAGAACTTTAAGCATTCTCACCACATACACAAAAAACATGGTAGCTATTTGTGATGATGGATGTGTTAACTAACCTGACTGTGGTAATTATTTCACACAGAATATGTATGTCAAAACATCATGCTGTATACTTTAAATGTATCCAATTATATTTGTCAAAAATATCTCCATAAGTTAAAATGTATATCTATCTATCTATCTATCTATCTATACATATATATATATATATCCCCCAATATTTTTTTTAATACATCAGCCTGCAACACATAGACAGTGAAATTATTTTCCAAAGAAAAAAGAAAAAGAAAGATTTTTCAGATTAACAAAAGTTGAGCTAAACTTTACCAGCCTTGGATAATTACTAAGAGCATGCTCCTAGGTAAGCCTGACCCTCTGGGACCTTCAGAAGGGTGTGCATTGTCTACTGTTGAAAACATCTGGGGAAACAAACAGAAACTACTTTTGCTCTGAGAGGCTAATTGTGAGAGTTGAAAAATGCTGACGAGAGTAGTGATTGTGCCTACACTAAGAACAGCCTATAAATGCATGCTACTTTCATCAGACTTATCCAGATAAAGAGCTTAGATACCAATCCTCCCCAATTCCCCCAAACCCAGTTGCACCTGCTTCAGCTGCGTGAGGCGGCTATAGCAGAAAGAAATGGATTTTTGAACGAGGTGTGACTGAAATAGTGATCCTGAATTACCAGTTAACCATTGCATTTCACTGAACACGGCAAAATCCACGTTGATCAATTTGTGCATCCTATAGAAGTCAGGCAACTTTCTAAAGATATTTTAGCTATGGAGTTTAAGTATTACATTTACAATTCTGTGACTTTTAAGTTTTACAGCTGTTATTATTTTGTAAACATCAATGCTATCAGAAAAGGGCAAGCATGAGCTTTAGTGATATGATCAACGGGGAAGTCTAAGGTACGGGATCGAAGGAAAGCAGACGTGGCCTTTACGTATCAACGTTGCAGTTACCAAAGTTAGAATTTGATTCAAACTCCACTCGGGACTTGGTAGTCATGATCAACATGTACCACAATGCTTTGCACGTTGTGTTGTGGGCAATCAGTAAACATGGAGGGAACAGATGAATTTCACAGCTGTAGGGATAGATAGGCAGTAAGTCATTTGACAAAATGTATAGAAATGTTAATTGATAAAAGGCATCAACCAAAGTTGAGACACACAGAATAACATCTAGACATTTGTATTTAGCTCTGAAGTGCTATTTTGTATAAGTCTTCTCTCCCCAAAAGGTAAGAGTGGGAGAAGAGAGTGAACATTTTAGGTTGGTTGTGGTCGTGTTCAAAATTAGTTTGCTAAAATAAGGACTGAACTCTTATTTTAGCTTTGGTGTATTGTAACAGAATCGACTGATTTTATGTTATAAATGAAGAGCATGTTACACAAGTACATGATGAGTATTCTACCTTTACAATGGAACATGATTTTATTTAATAATGATTCAGTACACTACTCATAATCCCTATGAGTACGTGCTACATTGAGTGTCCAAACATTCTTGTCACACTTCTAAATTATTACTCAAGATTATATAGCAAAACAGTAAAACTTTGGTGATTACACTTCTAAATAGTAGTATTGCCCTCCATAGAAAACTTTAGTAAGCCAATTAGGAAATCATGCGATGAAAAAAAATATATTTGTTAGATATTTTTGTAATTCCAGGAGTTATTTCCCCAAAAACACTCTCTTTCTATGATAACCCAAATGTTGACATCACTTGTTTTGCAGAAGAGAATAACAAGCTTTTCTGTGTGTGTTTTTAGGCAAATCCATTAGCCCTTTTATAGGATCATTCTAGTTGTCTCTATGCAAAATATAGTGAGGAAAACCACTTGCTTAAATTAAGGATAACAATTTTATGCACTTTTGCTTTACTCTGAACATACAGCCTTCAAGAAAGCAGTGGTCTTTGGCTAAAACAAACAAAACACTAAAGAAAATATCCACGGTGGCAGCAGACTGTGTTTCTTGATAGACATGTAATTCATGATGCTGCAAAATAGGATAATACAGCCCATGGAAGTTGGTTAATCCTCTCAAGGACAGAGTTCTATCATCAAAAGAAGGTCAGGAGAGAGGAGGAGGGAGATGTTCTCTTGTTTGGTCCCTGGTTCACCCATAGGAAGAAGTCTGTATTGTTTATGCAGCAACAGACGCCTAATCATCTTTAGCGACATCAAGTACAATTTCAAATAAAAATCACCACTCTTATTATTTCTGAAAACTACACTATGTCTATTACCTCGAGAATTAAGTCTCTTTCCTATCTCAGGCCCCTTAATGTTTGTTTTGTTTCTTCATTCCCAGGGATGTAGCTAAAGCTTTCGAACACATTTTTGGTTGCGATGCTGTTGACCTCGCATATTGCGTCTGTAATTTCCACTCAATAATAGAATGTTTGCTTCTGTTACTTTCCAAAATTGTCCGACTGCTGAGCTGGATTCACATCATTAGTTCATCAAACCGCTACGTAGAATAAATAGCAGTGCTTTAGTTTCAATTGCAACCTAATTTTACAATTTTATTCCAAACCAGCTTGTTCTAGTTGTATCTTGATTGCTTTGTGAAATGTTGTGTTCATGCTCCATTAGACAAATGCCAACACTATAATTCGTCTAACAGAGACCTGGAGGTGGGGAATGACACCAAAAGGTGCTTCCCGGAAGCATCCTATTCAGATGGGTCTTGCTAATTGCCACGGAGGGGTTTTCTGCTGATCCCTTGATAGTTTTTATACTGAGGGTTATTAAAATAAAAATGTTTTGCTCCTGAATAGCATGTAAGGGTTCCTTTTCCTACCAAACACCACCGATGGTCAAGGAGGAACATAAAGATAAGAATACATACGGATCCTTTTTTTTTTTTCCTGAATATATTCTAGACCAAGGGAAATAACAATGTAAATTTAGTAGAACAGAAAATATATTTAAGGAGTGTTAATTGCATCTTTTAGAAATCTCCAGTTTCTTTCAGTTGATTCATGAATGCTGACTATTTTAGCGACATAGTGCATTCACTAATATTTTGAGTTTTTTTAATGGGTGGCTGACACTCATGACCAGTCTAAGTATATGGATTCTGCTTGCCTCTCACTTTAACTCTGTCTTACAGGATATTATGTCAGTTTTTCTTCATGTTTTACTATATTGGAATACCTCTTGCCAAAGTTCTGTTTTGTGAAGTAGCTAATCATTACCCAGATTTGTGATTGATTTAATGTTTCATATTCACCTGGTCTTTGCCCTTTTATCCAAGTTGACCATATGCCTCTTAAAATTATATATAGTAGAAAAAGCAAAAACTGAATAATATAAAGACAGAATAGCTTAAAAATTCCCTATGACACGAAAATAACGTACAGTACGAGTTCAAATACAGAGCTCTTACTTTCGATGTGCTTTAAGTGGAGGTTGGCATGATGAGTTAGAGTGTGACTGTAGACATGGAAGAAGAGTATTCTAAGAGAAAACGATAGTATGAGCAAAGGTCCTGAGGCACAAAAACTTAAAGATAGTTAACTAAATAACTATCAGCAATTTGAATGATGCAGACATGATTCTGCATATGGAAGAAAGAGAGTTTAAGAAATGTTTATCAGTTGTGTCAAGTATTTTATTGATCAAGGAGGGGAAAGACTGGGAATGATTGATGATGTACATTTCAGCTATAGTACAGAGAATATTTTGTGATTGAGGCCAAAGACAAAAAAAATACCTTTATGTTTTTCCTTTATGTGCAGTCTGTCTTAATATATACCCAGGATATTTGTTCTACTATTTTCCCTTATCATGTAGAACCAGTAAATACGATTATGAGTGGAAATGGTATGCAAGATTTAAACACAGTCATAGAGGGCAGAAATAGACAAGAGTTCTTTGAAACAGTTGCACTTGTGATTTTCAAATGTGTTGCTCAACTCACCCCCCAAAATAAATAAAATAAAATAATAAAATAAAATAAAGTAAACGTACAGGTAAAATAAAATGTGTTTCTCCCATATCTAAGATATATTGCTTTCATTTTTCAAACAGTAATTTACCTGGTAGTTTTAGTAGAGGACTGGAAATGGTCTCTGAAGAAAAGCACTGCTAAATGAGCTTACACCAAAGGACCACTGGCTGCCTCCGCATTTTTCTCTTGGAGGTGAGTTTACTCCCATTCAAAGAAACAGGTACACTGCACACAGCCTTTGTGGTCAAGGAGACCTCTGCTTGTTTCTTCTTGTTGTGCCAGTTGCATTCCGTCTGGACCGCGGTTCAGAGACTGCTCACATTACTAAGTCAGTAAGAGCCTCTTCTGATACATGTCTTTTCATTTATCCACTTAGTCGCTTACTGGCTCACTCACTCTTCCATTTAATTATTATTCACTCATTCAAGAATCTGTGCCCCCGCCCGCTGCCAGGAACTGAATGAGGCAATGGGAACACGACGGCAGACAAAGATGGTCCCTGGGTTCACAAAAAGCAGAGTCCCTTGCAGACTACATTAACCTCACAGGACAAACAAGGTCTTGAGGTGCCAGGAATAGATCCTGGGGTTAATGATATTATTTATCTCCTCTTTTCTTCACCTTTTCATCCTTGACCGTGGCATCAGTATATGAGGGATACGCAAGGAATGGCATAATGTTCTCTCTGGATTCATTCGCTGACTCTTCCTCTTTCATCTTTGTCACTCTGCCTATTTCTACCTTGGATTTACAATTTAAATGCTAAAATAAAAGGACAATGTGCATATTGACAGGCGTATGATTGAACATATTTTTACCCAGAATAATTTAGGATTTGGGGATTATTATAAGAAACTGGAAGATGTATACTATTTCTTATCCAATAATACTTTATATATTCCTTGTGAGGATTTAATGATTAGCAAAACAACTAATATTTATTGTATGTATTATTATTAACCTGGCATAGTTTTCATCCATTTAATCTCCATAAGTACTCTCTGTAAGTACATATAGGTACACATTTAAAATTGAAGAAACTGAGGTTTTAAGGGTAAATAATAGAAAATTAACAGGTTTTAATAGTTTCTAAAATTGCCTCTCATTTGTTGGAGTGTTAATTTTTTTCATTTTCTTTAAAACTATAAGGCACCTTTATATCACCAAGATGAGCAGAGATTCTAGAATGCCAGGGCATGTCAATCCTTTGAAATTTGTTTTATCTAAGGAATATTGAACAGACTCAGCTTTTAAAAGGAAAACATAAGGGGCACCTGGGTGGCTCAGTCGGTTAAGCGTCCGACTTCAGCTCAGGTCACGATCTCGCGGTCCGTGAGTTTGAGCCCCGCGTCGGGCTCTGGGCTGATGGCTCAAAGCCTGGAGCCTGCTTCGGATTCTGTGTCTCCCTCTCTCTCTGCCCCTCCCCTGTTCATGCTCTGTCTCTGTCTCAAAAATAAATAAAACGTTAAAAAAATTTAAAAAAATAAAAGGAAAACATTAACAGTCTATCCAGATATATCAAATCCCTGGACCAGTCTAAGGGTTTAGATCCCAGCTGTAAGTTAAAACCTAAAAAACGTAAGACTTTTTTAGACTGAAAGTTTACAATGGAATGCATTACATCAGTAATGCCATACAGTAGATGGCTTCAAATTCGTCTCTGCTCCACCAGCCCAGAGGGGAAATAGAGTGATTTTCAATAATGCTGCAAAATAATGGACTCAATTCTCCCCTGCATCTTAGGGAATATGGGTTTCCTAAACACAAAAAAACAAATATCTGCCATTTTCATTCCCCTCCTATATCCCACAATTGAATCTTTCCAAAATTAGATTATGAAAAAAAACCAGTGATTCATGCCGAATGGAACTAACCATTCTGCTGTAGTTTGTATCTTTGTAAAATGTAGTAATGGTACTTCAAATCTACATGCAAATATTGAATTAAAAAAAAAACTACATTGGAGTAAATTTCAATAGTAAGTAATTAAAATATTTAATTTTGAAAGTGGAAACCATCAAATCATTAACAGATATATCAAGGGGCACCTGGGTGGCTCAGTCAGTTAAGCGTCCAACTTGGGCTCATGTCATGATCTCGCGGTTTGTGGGTTCGAGCCCCGTGTCCGGCTCTGCTGACAGCTTGGAGCCTGGAGCCTACTTTGGATTCTGTGTCTCCTTTTCTCTCTGCCCCTCCCCCACTTGTGCTCTCTCTCTCTCTCTCTCTATCAAAAATAAATGTAAAAAAAAATTAAAAAGTATATCAAGAAGATGGATAAAAAATTAAATAGAAGACATAAACTATAATATTACATGTAACATAAAGATAAAAGGGTAGTTTTAACATTGATGGCAATATTTTATGGATTATTTCACATCTTCTACCTAGTATATGAATTATCATCTAGTTGTATATCGTTTGATTCTTGCATAAACCATATAATGTAGGTAATTATTATTATCCTTATTTTACAGGTGAGGAAGCCATGCTTACAATAATAGAATTAGAAATGGACTCTTTTAAATGTATATCTGTCTCCAAAGTCTGGGAAGTTAAACAGTCCTCAATAATGGGTTGGTGCATAATGAGCACGTGTGTGTGTGTGTGTGTGTGTGTGTGTGTGTGCAGGCATGAGTACATGCATGAAACGTTGCTTTTCCAAATGACTTCATCATATACATCTATATGTATTTGGCATATTTATATATTGAATACACATAAATTTTATCTATGTATCTATCATCTATCTACATAAGCACACATACATACAAAGGGATTTATAATGAGGGAAATATAAATCAAAATAATATTGAGATACTAAGATACGATCTTATATAATTGGCATTATCAAAAACCATGCATTTGATAATGCTAAGTTTTTTTTAACATTTATTCATTTTTGAGAGTAAGAGAGAAAGAGCATGAGCAAGGGAGGGCAGAGAGAGAGGGAGACACAGAATCGGAAGCAGGCTCCAGGTTCCGAGCTGTCTGCACAGAGCCGGACGCGGGGCTCGAACTCCCGGAGTGTGAGATCATGACCTGAGCTGAAGTCGGACACTCAACCGACTGAGCCACCCAGGCACCCCATGATAATGCTAAGTGTTTCAAAGGAGGTGTGTCAAGCACTTAACAGAACGTAAACTGGTATGATATCTTTGGAAAAAATGTTATCTTGTAAAGTGAGCATAGCTAACCAAAGAATATATATAGGAAATACGCTTGTTTTCATACAAGAGGAGAGATGTATTTTATTTTTTAATTTTTATTTGTTTTTCTTTTTTTAGGTGATTCATTTTTGAGACAGAGAGAGACAGAGCATGAGCGGGGCAGGGCAGAGAGAGAGGGACACGGAGTTTGAAGCAGGCTTCGGGGCTTTCAGCTGTCAGCATAGAGCCCAATGAACCGTGAGACCATAACCTGAGCTGAAGTCGGTCTCTTAACCAACTGAACCATCCAGGTGCCACTAGGAGAAATATATTTTTTTAAAGCCCACGGTAGGACTGTTGATAATAAGGGAAGAAAATTGGAAACAAGTTAAATATTCATTGAACAGAACATAGTTAATCAAATATCCTATATTCACCCAATGAACATAATACAGATCCATTCTATGATATGAATGGATCTCAGCAACATAATACTTAGAAAAACATACATACCACAAAAGACTATTTTGAATATAACTTTTAAAAAAATTACGTTAGTGGGGCACCTGGGTGGCTCAGTCGGTTGAGTGTCCGACTTCGGCTCAGGTCATGGTCTCACAGCCTGTGAGTTCGAGCCCTGCGTTGGGCTCTATGCTGACAGCTCAGAGCCTGGAGCCTGCTTCAGATTCTGTGTCTCCCTCTCTCTCTGCCCCTCCCCTGCTCATGCTCTCTCTCTGTCTCTCAATAATAAATAAACGTTAAAAATTAAAAAAAAAATAAGTTAATTTAAAAATAAGTAAAAGTAATATTTTGTCTAGTAAAACATACACACATTTGGCACATTAATTAATTACATGAGGGATGAACTTAGGGAAACTGGTTGCCGGATTGGCAGAGTATAAATAGGTCTATGTAACTTATTGGTAACTTTAATTTATTGTGTTGCATGATGGGTCTTGCCTGCCTATTGTATTAGTAAAATAAATAACACAAAACAGAATCAAAATGGATAATGGTAATTCTATGGCAACATATAATAGTGCTTCATGAGGAAAGAATCATGGTCAGTAAAACGTTGGATTGCGAGTGACTTGTTCTGTGAGTGTCCTGTAAGACAAGCAAGCATTTTTAACCAATTTTAACTTCATAAGTGACCAGTGTCTTTCAATATGAGTCATACATGATGTGGAACATCCCATGATCACATCTGAGCCAATGGTTCTTGAAATTTGCTTTGATATACGAGTGCTTTGGATTAAGGCATGTTTCCAGAACAAATTATGCTCACAAACCAAGGTTCTACTATATTTTCTTTTGTGCCTCTGACCCTACCCCTAAAAAGAGAAAAAAAAAAAAATAGCAGAATTGTTCAAGTCCAAATTTCCAGTTTGGTTGGGATGTATTTCATTCTGGATGTATCTGTGACAAGATTTGACAATAGCCATCCTACTGGGTATCTGAACAAGGCCCTATGAGCAAATACCAGCTTTATTCCCAGCGCACACACAGCTTTCCCCTTTCTCTACCCCTATATCCTTGAATATCAGGATGTTTCTTACATCTATATCAGATGGTTTTAGGTTGGTTTCTCAAGTCACAGAATCTGAGATAAGCTTTATATGAAGGAAGTTGGGTAGTAAGTGCTTCTAGGATAAAAACAAAAACAGAAAAACCTCTAATTGGGGCGCCTGGGTGGCTCAGTCGGTTGAGGGTCCGACTTCCGTCCAGGTCATGATCTCTCCGTCTGTGGGTTGGAGGCCCGCGTCGGGCTCTGTGCTGACAGCTCAGAGCCTGGAACCTGCTTTGGATTCTGTGTCTCCCTCTCTCTCTGCCCCTCCCCCACTGATGCGCGCTCTCTCTCTCTCTCTCTCTCTGTCAAAAATAAATAAACATTACAAAAAATTAGAAACACCTCTAATTGAGTGAAGAGAGCAGGGTTTGTCAGAAGGAGTGGTTGTAATAGAGAAAACCTGCCATGAGCCCTGCAGAGGGATGGCTTTTAGGACGTTTCCCATAGAGGTAGGGACCTTTGTATCACCCACAGATGACTCAGTGGATGCTGAGTGCACGATGTGGCTCCCTTTGACGTCTAAAGAGGGGCTTTGGTGTGAGCTGTCTGCAGCAGAGATTTACCTGGCCGGGGGATGCATGCTTATATCTTGAATTCTGGAAGGCAGTCTCCGGGCAGCACACCCCTTTCACACCAGGGCCCCCCTGGATTTCGGTTGTGTGCACAGGCATGCCTCGTCTGTTTGCCACAGTGTCTTGCATTGGGACCCACTCAGTGAGTCACCCACACGTGGTTGGTTATCTTACTATGCATTACATTTGTACACTTGGATTTTTATAGTTCTCACCCTACAAAACATTATTATAATCTTATCACACGTCTCCATCTTCAACACATTTATTTCCCCAATTTTGAATGGCACGAACTGAGTCCCTCACTGGTTAAGTAGTTTGCCTCCTAGACAAACACTGATTGTGCCTGAACTGCAACACTCCCGATGGCTTTCTATATTGAAATCCAGTGTTTTCAGTAAAATAAAATGAAATTACTTAGATTCAACAGGAATCAAGACAGACTTCTGGAAAGCCCAGGAGAACTAAATGGCGAATCATCACCTACCAAATGTATGAGAAACAGTTCAGCAATAGGATCTAGGGAAACTTCTTGTGACCCAGTTAAAAGATACCTTCACAGAAGCATGTTAAGAGTGCATTTAGAGACAAGATAACAAAATCCAAGCAGTCTACTACCCTTAGTTGTCAAAATGACTACCATCGTATCACTTTAGGAAGTTGTATTCACAGGGGAAAGATGTCCCATTCTGAAAAGTAACAATGTTAAATAAAAAGCAATAAATTAAAAAAAAAATGCAACAGAATCATTTGTACAGAGAATAAAGGACAAAAGTAAGGCAAAGAACAGGCACCCCCGAATCACTATGCCAATAGAGAAGTGAATGAGAATAAAATAAAAAGTGTTATAAAACATGTTTCTTTTTTAATCAAAAGCTGAAGAAAAAGAATAAAATTTCAACAGATTACAGATAAGACAACAGACGGAGATAAAAAGTGAGTTGCCATAAGTGAGGAGAGGAATGTGGAATAAAAATAAAATCAACACTAAAATGATTGCAGAACAATAAAACAAGGCACTCTTGAAAACATAAGATAGATGATGAGCAATTCTGTTTGGAAAAAAAAGCAGAATTAAAATTATATGAAGAAAACGAAACATATTTGTTACAGGCAAAAGTAAAATCAAAATAAAAGACTAGAATTTCTTACAAATGGAATTCAACAAATGGGAGATAAAAATGTTTAAATTCCTTGAAACCAAAGTTGCCCGACAGACATCACCTGAATATTTAGATTAAGAGGACAAAACACGAACAAGATAATGCAATGTAGAAAATTATACACAGCCATCCAATTAAGGGTTTTAGATTCAAGAACGTGGAAATAATTTGATGGATAATCAGTGCTCACCAGCCATGAGTCACCCATACTAGAAAAATGGCTGATGAATTTTGGACATTATTCTAGTATCCAATTACCAGTGGGGAAAGATAAACTGAAGCGTATTACATTTTTAAGAGTTTATTTGAGCAAAATGCATTTCCAGTTGGACAGCACCGATCTGGAAGTGTTTGGGAATGAGTGGTCCATCTACAGGAGCCAGGGATAGCCGTTTGATGTGAAACAGCAGAAACAAAGCAAGGTAACTTTTTGGCTATGATGAAGCAGTTGCATTATTTGAGAAAGCCTGGCCGGAGGTTTGCAACGGGTTGTCCTTAGATTTCAATTGCTTAATTTTGAGGCATGACCCGCACAGGTTCTGGTTTGCTTACTCAGGTCCCTGACACGGTCAAGTCCCCTCAGTTTCAAGGGCTCTAGTTTCATTAATGTAACCATAGGCTTTCACCAATAAGTAACGACACATGGGACAGCTATTTCTGAGAAATAGAAATGGAGAATTCCGTACATCAGAGACGGAGGAGCCATAAGGGTCAGAATTGAATTCAGGTGTCTGTTGAACCAGTGTAATGAGCGGCCATGATTAGTTTATAGATGTTATGACCATTATGACAGTGATTTTTTTTTCCCTAAATCATGCGAGTTCATTGAAGCAGTTCACAACGGTGCACTGTACCTGAAGACAACTGTCCCTCACCACTCTGATGTCATTGTGGAGAAACTGGGTGGCCAGCGCCATGAGCACTCCCAGCAACAGAATGTCTGGTTAAGTCGCTAAGCATATCAGGGTGAAAATCTTGAAGCCGGTGGACATCCCCGCCCTCACATATGCCATGTCACTGATGAATAAGGCAGCCTGTACTGCCCCTCAGGTCTGCTGCCCAACCTGGGGCAGACCCCCAAATTAGTCCTCTCCTGGCATTGACCAAAAGTCTATCAAAGGACTCCTGTTCACCAAATCTGTCCCCAGGATGGCTAGTTCTTTCTCTCCCTCCACCCCCTTCTCTCTTTCTCCCTTTTCTTCCTGCCTCCTCCACTCTTTCTGGCCCCCTTCCCTTCCCTTCCATTCCCTTCCCTCTCCCCCCATCCCCTCCCCCTCCTCTCCATAGGCATAAGTAATAAAAGTCTCTACCATATAGATTTAATAGAGGTAAATAACTTCAAGACCATAAATGACAGTAAAATGTAGGCAAAATCAGAAATGATTAGAGCATTCATTGTCTTTGTATTAAAGTCATTTATTGTATCGTAATCTAATAACAGTTCATTTTCAATAGTGGCAATGAGCTTGCACAAATTCTGAAAAATTAACAGTGGGTTCTCCTTAGCCTGAAGGAGCTGGCTTGATGTGCTGCTCAGTAAAGTTGTGGGCCACTGGCAAGCGGGGACACCAGGGGACAGCAGATGGCTCACACAGATGACCAGAGGAGATATAATGGTTCTTTTACCACAGTGATGTCACAGAGAGATTTGTGATGTATTTTTGAAGGTAAAAACAAGACTTGTTGATAAATTAGATGAAATTAAGGAAAAGTGTACTATATGCAGTGTGAACAGGAAAATATATTTATCAATTAATTCCATAAAAAACAGGTCCACAATCTCTTATACAAAATCAATGGGACCAGATGCCATTCATTTTTTTTTAAAGAAGTAATCTGGTATGTATAATATACGTTAAATGATACCCCCAGTGGGGTAAGGACAATACACTTAAAAATATAACTGTCATGAAATGCATGAATATTGACATGAGTTGGGTAAAAAATAACCATAAACAGGTCTCCGTCCATTCAGGTCAGGTTTTGCTACAAAAAGCTAAATACATGTTGTATGAATGGAGATATACTCTATGTTCTTGATGTAAAGATTTCACAAATTAATAGGATATAATACAACTATGGTTGGAGTACTAATAGGGATCTAGTTTTTATATATTAAATAATTTCAACATTTACATCTAAATAGAAATGCCAAAAAATATCCATTCTTGTGTCCAAGTGAAACACAAAGCAGAGTCGTTCAGTATCAAGCAAAATGGTAAGGAAAATTCATGTGGGATGCCACTGAAGCAAAACCTCTAATATTTAGGTAAATCTGGGTTGCCTGGATGGCTTGGTGGGTTAAGCGTCTTCGCCTGACTTCGGGTCAGGTCATGATCTCCCGTTTCTGGAGTTTGAGCTTCTATCGGGCTCTGTGCTGACAGCTTAGAGCCTGGAGCCTGCTTCAGATTCCATGTCTCCCCCTCCCTCCGCCCCTCTTCTGCTCACGCTCTTTCGTGCTCTCTCTCTCTTAAAAATAAATAAACATTAAAAAAATAGAATTTAGGTAAATCTGTACTCGGAGATATTTGTTGGGGTACCACAGCGCAATCATCTAAAAAAATAAGTGTACACAAAATTAAATCACAGATAAAAATAGCATTTTAAAAGGGAAACTATCAAAGCATCAGAATATAACAAAGCCAATTGAACGTGTATTAAGATTGGCCTCACACTGCAAACAAAATGTAGATTCTATAAGTGAAAAGATTAATACCTTTTATCATATAAACATTAAAAAATTGTATAGTAAAATATCTTATTCAGGTCCCAACACAATGTAAAACTTAGGAAATATAATATAAATTAAAGACTAACTTCTCTAACATATCAAAAATTCCAATCATCAATAAGAGTAGCAATCGTTAAAAATTAAAGAAAATCGCAGAAATTGACAGAAAAATGGATAAATGCATAGAGAATGTGCATGACGCATCAGCTTTCTTCATTCTACAAAGTCCCTTCCCTTACTTTAGCTGCTTCCTTAGGTTCAAAACTTCCTGTAGGTTCCAGAGCCCAGCTGGATATACAGATACCAATTCTCACCAAAACTGGAAGGAGCCTGGGAAGGCTGAGTTCAGTCCAGTGAGAAAGGATAATGAGACGTAAGAATTTACATCCCATGTTTTATCAACAGGTGCTACTGAACCACCAGTTTTTGTAATAATGACATTAATTATAGTATATCCTTCAAAGCATATGTCATTTTTTTTTCTCACCGATGACATAACGTAAAACTGTATAAAGGGAAAAGTGGATGCCCGGGGTTAGGTGAGAGGGAGGAATGAATAAGAGCACCGAGGAGTTTCAGGGCAGTAAAACTACTCTGTATGAAATCATAGTGGTGGATACATGTCAATATACGTGTGTCCAAACCCATAGACTGTACAACACCAAGAGCGAATCCTGATGTAAACTCTGGTGATAATGATGTGTCAATGTAGGTTCATTGATTGTAACAAATGTATCACTTAGGTGGGAGATGTTGTTAGTGGGGGAGACCGTGCATGGGCAAGGGCAGGGGGTCTATGGGAACTCTCTGTATTTTATGCTCCATTTTGCTCTGAATCTAAAATAGCCCTAAAAACTAAAATGCATGAAGAAAATGTTTACCACCTGGTACACACTAATCCCGCAATAAATGGTAGTGATTATTATGTCCAACGCAATATTTTTTCTACTGGATATGGATTAAAAATGCAGAGAACATCGTATTGTGTTTTTATGCTTTCTTCCCAATTTATAATCTGCATTCATTAAAAAGTCATCCAGTCCCATGGGTAAGATTCCTAAGTTGCGCTCCATGTTTGCAAAAATCTCTAACGCTTAAGAATATCAATATTACAAACATTATAAATCACGCAGCCTTCGTGAAAATATGTATGTATATGTAATATACATATATAATTGCCAAATTTGTGGTAAAAGATTTTAGAAATTATGGTTGCTGACATCATTCAGTAACACAGTCACTTGTATATGCTATAGAATAGGACCCTTGCCTGGCTATGACTCTCAATGTATACTTGAAGCTAAATATTTCTCTTTTATATACTGATATACATGTGTTTACATGTGAAACAAGAACAATGAAGAGAAATTATGGCTAGACATCTCTACACAATATATCTCATCAAAGGCAATTGTATTTAGAAGAGATACATAAAACATGTATACTCTTTTTTCCTCACTTTATCAGATGGTGCTTCTCTTCTTAAAAACAAAACAAAATACAACAGAACCAAAATTCTATCGGCTCTACATGGTCAGCAGGCAGAATTCCAAACCGATAGCATGACATCAAAAAGTACTTCACAATTTAAGCTTCAATCTACCTCGCCAACTTCATTTCACACAACTAGCCACTGACCTCCATGGGCCAAATGATTTGGCAGCTGTGAACTTACATTTTCTCATTTTCTCTAAAACAGGAATTATTATGTATGGGCTACTGTCAGAGAAAAAGAAAGATGAATTTTTCAACAAATGGTAGCTGCTGCTATCCACCTGGAAATTAATTATTTACGTCTCTGGGGTGCTAAAAAGTATCATATATAAAGGAATCTTGCACTAGTAACTTTTTCCTGAAAAAAATATATAATAATATATATATTTACATATATATATATATATATATATATATATATATATATATATATATATCCCTTCCCCTCTCCCCCCTAACATTTCAGAAGGATGGAATGGAGGAAAGAACTGAGTTTTGGGGAAAAAAAAAGTTTTATTTGAATTTTGTCTTTCCACTAACAACTAAATCATTTCAACCCAGAATTATGGAAGTTTCCCTTAACTTGCTAGTCATTAAATTGTTAGCTAAATTTTAAACGTTGAAATATAAAAGCCTTGCAACTCTGAAACATACTACATTTTCTTAAAATCAATTGCATCGAATGAAAATATAATGCATGTTTATGTATGTTCATTACAAAAGAAACAGAACAATGGCAAAAAAAATTGTCTAAAGCCACAAGCAATCATCTATTTACCAAGGGGTAATAATTCCTGTTTATGCTTTGGTAAATATTCTTCCATTGTTTCCTGTTAAATGAACATGTGTTTAAAACACATGTAATACATAATGTGCATGTAAAATCAAAGTGACTTTGGAAGCAAATGTTACTTTGTAACATGCCCTTTTCTTCCTCACCTAGTATTGAATAAACACATCTACATAGTTCATTCATTCAGCTTAGCAATGATCTGTTAAGGGCCTACTGTGTGCCAGATACTTCTCAGGCACTTGAAGTCAATAAGTAAACAAGAAGATAACCCTTCTGCCCCTAACATACAGTAGGTGAGAAACAACGTTCTACCAAAAACTAGAGGGAGGAAATGGCCTGTTTTTCAGTCTTTACTAACTAAAGATGAATCAATTTGATAGATACATAAAATGATCCCAGTGCATTTGTCTCATCCATATATGTGGCCTTGAATTTTTGTATGTTTCTCTAGAAGAGAGATTCGTAGATCTAAATTTTCACATTGATCCAATGTTGTTTCATTAGGCTGATTTTGTTGTTGTTGACTTGCTAGGTATATATAAAATATATAAAACAAAATTGTTCTTCAGAGAATTTTTGCCTCGTTTTATACTTAACTGCAGATTCTGAGTGTCCCTGTGTTATAATCCCTTCAACAAAGTGGTTGGCTACAAACATAGTTTTGAGGAGCAAAATAGGAGAATATTATATTCAGTTTTAAAAGACATCTATCATAGTTCCTGGGACTTAGTCAATGTTCCATGCATGATGGTTTTCTTCCAAATGCCTTTTTAACAAGAATGAATAAGCTTCCACGCAAATATCACCAACACACACTCACACACACACACACACACACACAAAAGCCAGACAATTCTAAGTTTAATTTACACAAGTGAGAAAATGTGTGCTTCTGTCCTTATGAGATGACCAAACTATATAACAAATGAAAACCCAAAATGCTTTCTAGCATTACAAAAA
This sequence comes from Panthera pardus, assembly GCF_024362965.1. Taxonomy (NCBI): domain Eukaryota; kingdom Metazoa; phylum Chordata; class Mammalia; order Carnivora; family Felidae; genus Panthera; species Panthera pardus. Next base: position 77,744,403 of record NW_026526710.1, on the reverse strand, counting down.
TAGATTCTAATAATTATTTTACATACACATTGTTCACAGTATTGGATAATTGCTTTTTAAAAAGTATTCTGTTTGTCCTCCATAAAATGTAGACATGGTGTATATTATAAAATGCTTTTAAACAAATAGCGTAAGGACTTTTTTCTTGTTTGCCTTACTGTGTATTTCTATGCAGGGTTTTTGGATAGTATTACTTCTGTTGAATGTTTCCAGTGTTTACCACTGGGATTTAAGCATGTTCAATTAGGATAAGAAACTTTTCCTTACTTGTATTATTTCCTATTTTCCTGCAAACTTTTTAAATTGCAGCAATATTTCTTTTGAATAGATAGCATTCTTTACCATTGAATTTTAAAAGAGTTTTCAAGATGAAATTACTCATAAACTGGTACATCAACTCTTCCTACATTAGAGGAACCAACCAGCCTTATACTTGTTGATTGAGCTAATAGTATGTTTAAATATACTTCTGTGTCGATGAGAACTTAAAGATTTGGATCATTGAATGAGAATTAGATAAAGATGCTTTCGGAAAGTTTCTAAGTTATAATTTTATTTTAAAATGAGTCTCTTTTATTATCTTTTCTTTTGGTTCGGCTACTTGTGAAATATCACATCAAATTCTGTGCTGAATGTCTGTGTATTTAACTAGGTAAATTTTATTTGTAATACCAGCCAAGGATGAATCAGAAATGACTGAGAATTGAGGGGAAAGAACTAAATGAAACACATATAACTGGAAAAACAGTAGGAAAATAAGATCATGAATGACTGTCAAATGAATTCAAAGCTTTCCTTCAAGTTTAATTTTGGATAAAAGTTATTCTTTAAGGTTACCCGCAGACTAAACTCATCTTGTTTGTTACTCGGGCCTAAATTAAAAGAGGAAAATCACCAGATTTACATTTTTATTAAAAAATGTATTTTAAATTTTCCTTTGGAATTAAAAAAAATTTTTTTACATTTATTTATTTTTGAGAGACAGAGAGAGAGAGACAGAGCACAAGCGGGGGAAGGACAGAGATAGAAGGAGACACAATCTGAAGCAGGCTCCTGGCTCTGAGCTGTCAGCACAGAGCCCGATGCGGGGCTCGAACTCACAGACAGTGAGATCATGACCTGAGCGGAAGTTGGACCCTTAACTGACTGAGCCACCCAGGCGTCCCTCCTTTGGAATTTTAATGAAGTAAAACGTAAATACTTCTCTATTTCATTACATACTTAAATTTTTCTACATGCGGTCACTGCATAGGTTTTCTACAAAGATAATAACTGAAACCTTAAATCAAACAATTTCAGAGAAGAAATTTTTTTTTTGTAATGGTTGGTGGCACTTTGCTCAAAACTATGTGTCTTTTAAAAATGAAAGCAATAGATGAAAATATCTGAGACAATTTGGTTTTAACTTTTTACATATTGTTATGTTTCCTAACTCATAATATTATTACTGATTTGAAAATGCTTATGGAAGTTGAAGAAAGAACTTGTCAATAGCAATGTAGGTAGAAGGCATATGGGACTATTAGATATGTATCTGAGAATCTATTTAAATCTGACCTTTTTTTTGCATTAAATATTAAGTACACATTCAGTATTATTAATCCCCCTATATTGCCAGTCCTTCAGTAATCCCTAGAACAAATGGAAATTCTTACTGGTCAATCTGACTTAATTTCAGTGAAAACATTACTCATTTTTGCCTTGTTATGAATGAATGCTCTCTTTGGGTCCAATCAGGAGAACAAAACTTCAGTTTCAGAAGCAAGTTTGGAGGCAAGCATAGAAAATCAAAGCAACACCAAATCAACACAAAAAGTTTTTACAACAGCATCAAAAAAGCAATTAAATTCTTAGATATAGATCTAACAAAATCGGTACAGGATCTGTATGCAGCAAATTATAAACCTGAGGAAATAACCAAAGAGAGATTAGACATCTTGACTTTGCTCCCTGCTTACTTTACCTCGGCAAATAGAGCTTCCTTCCACCCTCCAACCTGCCAAGCTGACTGCTGTTCTCTGTGTACATGCTCTCGAATGGGATTTTCTTGACCTCTTGTCCTACTTAAACTCTTCCTTCTTACGGAACTATGACCTTATGTATTCTCTGTGAAATATTTCCCAATCTTTGAAGTTGGTCGTTAATTTTCTTTTTATAATTGATTGTTTGCCACAAGCAATTAATTGAGTGGCTAGCCTTCATACTTTTTTCAGACCCATTCATGCATTTATTCTTTCACTAAATCAAGAATTATTTGTTGATCACCTTCTGTCTTCATTCACTCATGATGTCAATGGACATAGCACGTCTATCCCTCGTTCTTTCATTCCTGCTTCTCAAATGGTCCTGGAATCTGCTGTGTGTTCATGCCTTACTCCCAGGGTAACTCCTAGACCAGGTGATTTGTAGTAACAGCAATCTCTCCATCAATTCATCCTCAGGTATCTCACACTTTGATGACTAACTCCTATTTCCATCTAGTGTCTCTAGTATCTGTACTCTAAAAACCCAAGTCTCCCTTTGTATTGCAGTGTTTCCATTCTCCCTCTTTCCACGTGTGTTCTTACTTTCCTGTTTACCAGCTTCAATTCCACTGCTTGCCACCACAGCTTTGCTCCCCACTCTCCCCTCTCTCCTTTTCCACTTGCTAGATAGCAACTTAAATTGACCTGTCTGCCTGATCAGCATGAAGCATGCGGCTAGGCAGGTCTAGAGAAAACTCCAGAGCCACAATGACCAGCCTCACTGGAAAATCATAACCCTGAGCCCTAAGTGGACGTCTTTTGCTTCACTTCCCGAGTCCTTTAATATCCCCAACCCTCCAGCTGGCTATTTCATGCCTCATCTCTACTCACAACTTTAGTGTCAGAGACTCTTCCACACTCATTTTCCACTGATGTTCTTATTTACTGGTTTCCTGAAAACAGGAGAACTTACACGTATTTCCACCACTTTTGCTACTGAATGACCACAAACATCTTAACCCAAAGACTGCGTCCACTGCTGTAAGGAGAAGTACGCTTTCCTTCTGCTGTCTCAGGCCAACACTTTAATTTATGCTCAGGTTTCAATCTCCGGTTAAATATCTAAGAATATTGCTCTACCAGTCCTACCTTCTTAAACTTATATTCTCATCTTTGTCTCCAATGGATCATTTCCAGCAGCATTAAAATATGCTGCTACTGACACGTTTCCTCTTTGTTGTAAGAGCTGTTGAATTGATTTATTTGATAGCTTCAACTCCCCTTCCATTTTGTTCTATGTGCATTTCAGATCCCTTCTAATGGCCGAGTTTTAAGTGTCAACTTCATTAGGATATAGTCTCTAATTATTCAGGTGAACACCAATTTAGATGATGCTGCTGTGAAGGTATTTTGTAGATGTGATTCGTGTTGACTTTAGGTAAAGGAGATTATCCTAGGTTACCAGGATGGGCCTCATTTAATCAGTTGAAAGGCCTTAAGACGAGAACTGAGACTTCCCAGGAAAAGAAGAAATTCTGCCCGTGGACTCCAGCTTCAGCTCCTGCAAGGAGGCTCCAGCCTGCTCGTCTTCACAGCCGGCCCTATGGACTTCACATTTGCCTAACAAGCCCTTCCAACTGCATACGCAGATACCTTGCAGTTAGTTCCTTACTCTCTATCTCCTACTGGCTCTGTCCTTCTGGCGCTGGTATATCTGCCGTACCCACTATTCTACCACAACTGCTTTGAGGATGTCAGCATTAAGTTCAATGCCATCAAACCCAACCCTTCATTTCAGTCTTCATCTTGATTGATTCGTCTCATCAGCATAGTCCATTGATCTCCTTCTTTGATACAACTGACTCACTTGGCTCAATACCTCCACACTCTTCTGATTTTCTTCCTTATTGAACAGATACCTCTCTCCTTTGCAGATTCCCTTCAAGTGTCTGGACATATTGATGTTGTCACTTTATTTATTTATTTATTTATTTATTTATTTATTTATTTATTTCTAATTTCAGCCATTCTGATGAGCATGTAGTATATCTCATTGAGGTTTTAATTGTATTCTCCTAGTCGTAAATTATGCTTGTATGTGTTTTTAACCATGTGTACATATTTGTTAAAATGTCTCTTTAGGCACTATCACTATTTTCTAACTGCACTTTTATTGTTGAGGGTTAACAATATTCCAGATATTAGTATTCCAGATATTAATATTTTGTCAGCTATGTGGTTTGCAAATATTTTTCCTCACTTTGAGTGTTGAATTTTGTCAAATGCTTTTTTTCTACATTGATAAATCAGATCACCTGATTCTTCTTTTGGATTAAATTGATTGGTTTTAAAATATTGACCCAGCATTGCACATCTGGAATAAACCCTACTTGGTTATGGTGTATAATTATTTTTATATATTACCGAATTTTCTTTGTTAATATCCTGTTAATGATTTTTACATGTATTCACAAAGGATACGGTCTGTCTTCATTCCACAATGCAGCATTTTCCTTTTTTTTTAAATTTTTAAATTAAAAAAATTTTTTTTTTTTGAGAGAGACAGAGAACTGGGAAGGGTAAGAGAGAGAGGGAGACATAGAATCCGAAGCAGGCTCCAGGCTCTGAGCTGTCAGCACAGAGCCTGACATGGGGCTCGAACTTCCAGACCACGAGATCATGTCCTGAGCTGAAGTCGGACACTTAACCGACTGAGCCACCCAGGTGCCCCTAGCATTTTCTTATATTTATTTTACATATAATGGCCAATGTTGTAAGTTTACTTCGTGGAAGGAATAGGAGAAGTGAATCTACTTCACCTCCCCAGGAACAAAAGTCCTGTCACAGCATTTGAAATCCACCTCCTCCCGACGCCCCAAAAAAGGAGGAATGTATCTCCAATTTTTATAAGTATATATCAGCAATGAAAACTATTTCTTTGATCTTGTATTCTTCATCTCATTTACTCCAACCAATATTTTCCAAGGGATATTGTTACTGCCACTTTACACATTAAGATGATTCTTATGAAAATTACTCTACATCAGGTCAATGATCACTAGGAGGAGATAGAATTTGAATCTGGAGAAACTGTCTTCAGACCCTGTTTTATAAGCACAGTGCCATGTTACCTTTCTTATTTAAGTGATGACTACATTTTAATTACGTCACTTATATTTTAATAAGAAAGTTGAGTGAAAAGGATCACTGTTATTTTCTGAACATACAGAATAAAATAATATATATGTATTATGTATGTATATAATATTATATATATATATATATATATATATATACACACACACACATTCTATAAAAATATCTTTGGAGGAAAAAAGGTTTAATAAAAAATATTTGTGTAATATACTTATATTAGGGTCACATAAATATAATTAAGCCTATCTTTTTCTCCTAGAAATATATATATATGTATACATATATATATATATGTATACATATATATATATATATGATGCATTTAAATGCAAATGCAAATGAGGTGATATAACCAGGCATAAAGCAAGCTTTAAATTAATGAATAAAGGTGATAATGAAGCTGCATGCTATGTTAATTTTTATAAAACACATTTATATTCTAAAGCATGTTGTAACCTCCAACCACGCTATATATTCTAACATTAAAATTTCATCTTTCAAAATAGAGCATTTTTCAATTACTCATATAATTATGTTTACTGAAAATGTCAGTGACCTATTTTATCACTACAATTTTCTCAATTCAATTGGGTGACGAGGGCTATTATTTTCAATTTATAGGTTAAAATTATTTTTCAGCATAAGCAAAATTAAATAACATAAACCGATAGAATACAGTTCTTTAAAAAGTAACTGTTAAAAAGCTGTTTTAAGTTTCTCTTCGTAATCTGTTTATTCTAAAAAGTCATAACAATAATTAATAGTGTTCTCTAATGTATTCTTAAGAGACCACATTTGACCAGTAATTTTCCGTTACTTTATCCCTCCACATTTCCCCTTTTTTTCCTCAGTCTATATGATTTTTTGAAGTAGATGTTTAAAATGTAGAATATAGAATGGATAATATATATGTTTCATATTCTTGACACATATATGCAATTTTAAACTAAAACAGAGTCATCCTAATTTACAAGGCACATATGACTTGGCATATAGTATTTATTTTTAGAAAGGAAATCTTAAGAGAAATCTCTTCTGAACGATAATTCTAATGGCTAAATATGGCATATAGTACTTATTTTTAGAAAGGAAATCTTAAGAGAAATCTCTTCTGAACGATACTTCTACTAATGTTATAATAATAATTAAGCATGCCTACTAATAGCTTAATATATTTGCACTCCTTCATTCATTTACCAAGCATTGATTCCTGTCAGAAATAAGGCCAGTCACTGGGGATGTAATTATAAGTAACAAATATTTCTATCTCTCAGCCTACAGAAGGTTTTTAGTCAAGGGTCTTAATGTATACAAAAATAACTTATTAAAATATTTTTTACAATGGTCTAGGTATGAATATATATTAAATGCTGTATAAGGTGTTTGTCTGTTTGTCTCAACCAGGGGTTAAAAAGAGAAAGAAAAAACATGTAGTCAAATTTCTCCTTTCATCTAGGTGTTTGTCTCTCTCAGAGCGTGGAATCATTCTATAAACAAGGTTTCTCCATGTGGCAGTTAAAACTTCAGAAACATTTATTTGCTTGTTTGTTTGGATCAGTCTTTTCCTGATAAAATCATAAAGGTACTTAACATAGACATTTTTCTCAAGCAGGAGTGGAAGGAAGGCTATTTCATTAAAAAAACAGAAACAGTATAAATGTTCCATTGTTTCTTTCTATACAATTTGAATATGATTCTCAGTGTTTATATCCAGAATATGTCTTGAAATTAAAAAAAAAAAGGAAGGCTTAAGGAAATGGAGACGTGGAAATTAATAAAATCGGTGATACATTCATTGAGGTATTTTTAATTGACATTTTAAGCTCTGAAGTGACACAAATCTTTTTTGGTCCTGTGTTCTTATGCTGCTGTGCTACATTGTGCTTCACCTCCATGAACCTCAAGCTCCTTGGATGTAAAATTTAGAAAAGAGTAGCTGTCTGAAGGGCATTGTGAAAATAAAATCGCATAACTCATACAATCAACATTTTTTCAATTGTTTTTCATATTGAATCAAAGATAACTCCTATAAATGCCAATGTTTTTTTTTTCTTGATATATAGTTCCTTTCAAGCAATCTTTACAGTTAAAATTATTTGAAATAAAACCTAGAAATGTTTCATTAGTTCATAGATCTATTTCTATTAGGAGAAAAAAAAGGATAAGACCATTAGGTGCCTTGAAGTAACTGAAATTCAGCTGGGAAAACAGAACTGGCAGAAAGAGAAACAGTAAGACATAGAAGAAGAAAGTGTGGTGGCATTGAAAATTATTGCACAATTGAAAAGCGAATTTTATGATGTGCAGTTCCAATCATCAGAGGAATAAAAATGCTATCAAATAGGCAAGTCTGTAAATGAGGCCTTTGGATATTTACCATATTTATTTGGGTTTTGTTGATAAATATAAAAAATAGTATTCAGTATCCGATATTGTTTTCATCTCCAGTGGAATTATCAACATTGAAAAATGATATTTTGCTTAATATTCAATAACATAAAAAGATCTGACATTTACTGATACATGCACCAGGCATGATTCTAAGCGCTTTGCATCAATTATCTTATTTAATCTTTGCAACCACCTTTTATATGGGTTGTTTTACTAACCCTATTTCTTAAAAAAAGGAAATTGAAGACAGAAAGTTTCACAAGTTCCTAGAGGCAGGAAACAGTAAAGCACTTATGAGTACAATCAAGGAGAAGAATGTATCATGACTAGTGATTGCAAGGATGACGATGGATATGTACTATTCTTGCCCCCGTTTCTTCCATGGAATCACCAACAGTGACCCTCAAGCGAATTAGGAAAGACTTATTTTAAAATGATGTTCTTTCTTGTCTTTTCTTTTTTATGTTTATTTATTTATTTTGAGAGAGAGAGAGCATGAGCAGGGGAGAAGTAGAAGAGGGGGTGAGAAAATTAATCCCAAGGGGGGTTCCACGCAGTGAGCGCAGAGCCCCATGTGGGGCTCAATCCCAGGAACCGCGAGATCACGACCCGAACGGAAATCAAGAGTCGGTCACTTAATCCACTGAGCCACCCAGGTGCCCCTTTCTTTCTTTTTTTTTTTTTAAATCACCACAGAACACTTCCAGTGAGTGCCTTTGGGAAGGAAACATTGTCTTTATTTGTCAATATATTTGTCAATATTCCAGTGGCTAACATAATGCCTGGCATCTAGGGCTGTGTGATACACATTTGTTAATTAAATGAAGACCTGTCTTCAAGGAGATGCTACTAAGGAGTGTATAAAGGATAAGCACTTTAGCATTCACTGATTACCTAACTGATAAATATCTATGTCAAAAGTGCACACACACACACACACACACACACACACAAACTGCTCCTTTGAGTAAAGTGTAAAAGAAAAAAGAAAACTATTTCAAGTTGTTTATATAAAATGTTAAATGCAACCTTAAATATGCTAATTGGAAAACATAGTAATAGTTTATTCAATCATAATTTTCCATCAACTAGAAAACATGCTCATCACCTGTGTCTGTGTCTTTGTCTAGACATATTGTCATCATAATGACTATTTACACCAGAAGGAGACATAATTTAAGGAATGAAACTAGAGGCCAGGCAGTGAAAGTAGCCTATTTTGATTCTGTGGAATGGGTTTCTTGGCTTTATCATTCATTTGAAAGTAGTTGCAAAATTTAACGAAACATTAGTTAACAGGTTAAAATGGCTGTGTGTGTAACTCGCTCTTATTTTTAACACTGACCTATCTACACATCTATCTACAGTTTAACAATTATATAAAGAAGTTATACCCTAAAATAGTATTCCATGTTTGGTATAGTTTAAAAGCTGTCATGGGTTTGTCTCCAGCCCCATGTTTTTCAAATATATTTTGAAAGAAATATGCGGAACTCATTTATCCCATGTCATTGCCTCAAAGGTCTATGATTAAATGCCATCATTTCTTTATTTAAGTTTTTCAGATACTAAAAGGAACAAAATACATCCTTAAAGGACTAAAAATCAATGCCCCTCACCATCAGGAATGGTGACTCATTCTGGTAATTACTTGTAACCTATCTATTACACAGGTACCACACTTTTCAACTTTCTATTAAGCATTACTTTGGAAAGATTCGGTCACATCATTGAAAAACAATCCTGAAATAATGTAATTACAGAATAGCTTGAGGCATATCGTCAATGCACTTGAAAACAAAGGATTTTTAGCCCAAAATTTGTTTTGCTATCATAGCAATGTATCTTCTAAGGCATAGTCACTCTCCAAAGAGGTATGCAAGAATGTGATGCAAGTCTTAAATTCTCCAATTCTGCTGTGTAGGGATGCACAGGTTTCTCCAAACCTGATTAATTACAGTGGTAGAAAGATTAGACATCCAAAAATTCTTAAGTTTTTAAGTAACTTAAGAACATGCTACTCCAGCCCTTTATCTAGAGGCTCATATCTTATATTCCATGCTGTTCTGTAGTAACCTCCAAGTGATCTGATGAAAGAAAGCATGTGGGCCACACTTTGCCAAGTTTTTAGGTCACATGTGCCTTAGCCATATGGATATCCCATAAACACTTGATTAATTAAATGAATTTGTTTTGGTTACTGAAATCCTACATACATTCTTGGTGTAAGCCTTTCAAGTACTTCCTGAAGTGGGACTGATAGAGAAAGTATTAAGCATATGTAACTGCATAGGCACGGACAAATCAAAAGAATAATGACAGGGTGCCTGGGTGACTGAGTCGGTTGAGCGCAGGACTTGATTTTGGCTCAGGTCACATGACCTCATGGGTTGGTGAGCTGGAGCCCCTCAGTGGGCTCTGGGCTGACAATGCAAAGACTGCTTAGGATTCTCTCTCCCTCTCTCTCTACCCCCTCCTGTGCTTGCTCTCTCTCTCTCTCTCTCTCTCTCTCTGTCTCTCCTTCCCTCCCTCCCTCTCTCTCAAATAAACTTTAAAAAAAAATTAAAAAGGAATACTGGCTAATCAGAAACACACAGTCAAAAACAACAAACCAGTCCTCACCACCGGACTCTCAGACAACTTTCTTTGCCTTTTCTGCATGTTATGTTTGACCCACTTTGCTTGTCTATTGTATATTCACGTTTATGTCTAAGCCTAAATCTGCCTTAGCCTTTCAACTAATATATTTCTTGTCCTCTGATCATGTGGAACATCTAGTTCTGTTCGCATATCATTTTCAACTTTTATTGAGGCATAATCAACATGAAATGAACTGCACATATTTAAAGTGTAAAACTACTGATTTTAAAGTGTAAAATTGAATTCAACACCTTGCAACTATGACCTTTCTGAGTTTGTTTCTTTGTCATTAAATAGAGTGTCATGATGCCACTTAAAGATTTCTTGGGGGGGGGGTCAGGTGTTAAATGGGACTACCTTTATAAAGTGCCTGCCTACACACACACACACACACACACACACACACACACACACACTCACCCAGAATCCATTATTACAAAAAAGGAAGCAAAACTTTTCTATCATCTCCCAAAGCTTCCTGGAACCTATTTATCCTCTCCTCCTGCTCATTCTGGACTCCCAACAAGGCAACCACTGAGCTGCTTTCCATCAGTATAGATTACACAGAATTTTCTAGTAGTTCATAGAATTGAATTATGGACACTGTGTATGCTTTTTGTCTAGCTTCTCTCCCTCTATGTACTTATTTTGACATTTGTCTATATTTTTGTGCACATTGACTTGTATTGTTGCATAACATTCCATTTTATGGAGAGACGGCAGTTGTCATCCATTTACCTGTTAACAAATATTTGCATCTGGATTTGAGTTTGTTTATAACAATTTATAGCTCCTATAAGCATTCCTGTATTTTGTTTTTCCTTAGATAAATGCCTAGGAATGGAATGTCTACTAAACATGGTAAGTGTATGTTTACCTTTTTAAGAGGCTGACAGCCTGTTTTCCACGGTCGTTGTATCATTTCATTTTTCCCCTAGAGATGCCTGAGAGTTTCATAGGGTCCACTATCTCAAGATATTTTATAATGTAATGTTAGCCATTCTAATAAGCAAACACTGGTTTCTCCTTGTGATTGTTATGTGTGTGTCCTCACGGACTAAAAATGTTCCATATCTTTCCACATACTTGTCACTTGCATATCCTCTGTAGGGAATTACTTGTTCAAACAGTTTGCCCATTCTATATGGGCTTGTTTTATTATTCACTGTTGAGGTTCTTTACATATTCTGAATATAAGCCCTTTATCGGATATGAATTTTAAAATATGTATTCCAGTCTGTGCTTTGTCTTTTTATTTTCCTAAGAGTGTCTTTGAAAGAACAGAAGTCATTGTTATCATTATTGTCAGTTTTTACTTTCATGACTTCCAGATTATAATTCTATGGATTATGCTTTTTTCTTTAAATTTTTTTAAAGTTTACTTATTTTTGATAGAGACAGAGTGAGAGCATGAGCTGGGAGGGGCAGAGAGAGAGGGAGACACAGAATCAGAAGCAGGATCCAGGCTCCGAGCTGTCAGCACAGAGCCTGATGCAGGGCTCAAACTCACAAACTGTGAAATCATGACCTGGGCTGAAGTCGGACGCTTAAGTGACTGAGCCCCCCAGGTGCCCCGGATTATGCTTTAGTTGTATGCAAAAATTATTTGTCTAACCCAAGATCACAAAAATTATCTCTTATGCCTACTTCTGAAAGTTTTGTTTTATTTTGTTTTGCCTTGTTTCAGTTTAGGCCTAGAATACATTTTTAGTTAATTTTTGCGTACGGCACAAGGTATGGATACAAGTTTATTTTTTGTATATGAATATATCTTTGTTCTGGCAATTCTTGTTGGAAAGACTGTTCTTTCTTCACTAAATTACCTTCAATTATGTTTCAAAAATCAGTTGTCTATACATGAATGACTATTTGTAGACCTCTGCTACAGACTGAATATTTGTGTGCCCTCAAAAATTCATCGTTGAAACCTAATCTCCGTAGTGATGGTATTTGGAGGTGGGGCTTTGGGAGTTCATTCAGTCATGAGAATGGAACCTTAATGAATGGGACTATAAAAGAGACCCCAGAGAGATCCCTGGACGCTTCCATCATGTGAGGTTAGAGCAAAGTGACTGCTGTCTGTAAACTAGGAAGCGAGCTCTTACCAGACACCTGATCTGCCCAGCACCTTGTTCTTGGATTTGTCAGCCTCCAGCACTGTGACAAATATATGTATATTGTTTATAAGCTCCCCAGTTTGTGGTATTTTTGTTATAGCCAACTGAAACGGACTAAGACAACTTTCTTGTGATACTATAATTTCTAATAAGGAATATGTATTTGGTCCTCCTTCCCATTTCTGGCACAGAGCTCCTAAAACACTAGAAATTTTCTAAGAGATGAGAGCAGGAAACGTATCTTTTTGTTAAGTTAATGAGATGGCTTTGGACCATCTGAGGACTGGTCATCAGGGGAACCAACCATGTAATCAGAGGGTTGAAATTTATAGTCCCACCCCCCCTACCTCCAGGGATGGGAGAAGGGCTGCTGGTCGAATGAGTTGCCACTGGCCAATAATTTAATCAACCGCTCCCATGTCATGAACCTTCCACCAAAATCCCCAAAGCGCAGGATTTGGAGAACTCCCAGGTTGTAGAAAGTATGGAGATTTTGTTGGGAGAAAGCATGAAAGCTTTACACCCTTTTACCACACCTTTCCCTATATATCTCTTCCATCTGGCTGTTGCTGAGTTATGTCCTTTCATAATAAACTTGTACTCTGGTGAGTAAACTGTTTCTCTGAGTTCTGTGAGCTGCTCTAGCAAACTAATCAAACCCAAGGAGTGGGTCACTGGAAAGTTCTGCCTGTAGGACCTATAGCTGGTGGATCAGAAGGACAGGCAGTTTTCTCCCATCTAATATTTTGTTTTATGAATGCTAGCTGACTTTTCGTCTCAGTCTAGCCGCTTGTTCTCCCCAACTCAGTCCGTGCTACTTTCTTTCCCTAGTTTAGAAACTCTGTCAAGGCTGTTGGGTCAAATAATAGTAGACTCACCATGTTAGTTTCCTTTTCTGAGGGATTACTCTGTCTTTGCCTCTTGTCCAATATATTGAATTTTTGTTTGTTTGTTTGATCCACTTTGCTCCATTTTTTTCTCAGTAGCATCAATATCAAATACAATTTTGTACTTTACAATTTATGGGGAAATTACAAAAAAAAGAGGATTTCTATCTTAATAGAAAGTCTACCCTTAGTCGATTCAACTTTTTTGTGTGTGTATGTGGGACCAGGGACTACCTATTTTGCTCGTATTACATACACAGAATTTAGAAAAATGTCTTGTCCATAGAAGGTATCAACATCTACCATTTACTTATACATCATGTATATATGGGATGATGCTACAATGAACTTTGCATAAAGTATGCTAAATAAGATAAAAATTCTACTCTCGTATTTTTTAGGGGTTATAGGAAATAAATATTATATAGTATATAGATATGTTATGCCCAGAATTCGTGATCCCCAAATACCGCCAGGGAGCCGAGTCCGATGTAAAAGCAAAAGAGCCTTTATTCAAGCTAGCTCGAGCTCAATCCCCTACCTGCACCAACGCAGCAGTGAGATACCAGGGAGAGAGAGCGAGTTTCAAAAGGACAAAGGTTTTATTGGGGTCTAGGGGCAGTTGGTGAGGTAATGGCTATGGCCTCAGCCGATTAGCTGGGGAAGGGTCCGAGTCCTGTAGGCAGGTGAGGGGGGCGGTTACTCAAGGGGAGGAGGTGTGGTCAAGGTGAAGGACACAGAACAAGATGGAGTCGGCTGGAGTAGGCCCGCCCTTTCATTCCCCCCTTGTCATGTAGCTTAGGGACCCAATCATGGGACCGGCTGCATTTATGGTGACAAGGGGAACAGAGTTTGGAGGTTTACGCAAAGTTTTGGGAACCAAGTGTCCCTGGGGTGGCTCTGGGACGTCTGATTAAGTATTGTCCCCAAGCTGGTGTCTATGATCTGCCAGGTGATGTTTTGGGGGGAGTGGGGACTCCCAGCAGCATGAGCAATGACAAGCAGAGTTAACAGAGTTACCAATATTAGGTGGGTCGAATGCGCTGTAGCTTGAGCTCGAGCGGGTTGTGTTGGTCCCGACTGATGGCCCATCGCGTGACCAAGTCCTTCCGGATCGAGGAGGGGTCCGCTGGCCGAACGTGGGTGTGATGGACCCAGGTCGCGATGCCGTCTACCTTGAGAGCGGTGGGGGTTGTCAACACCACGATGTAGGGTCCCTTCCAGCGCGGCTCGAGGGTCTCTCGGTGGTGCGTCTTGACGTAGACCGTCTCTCGGCCTGTACTGATGAGGTGTCGGGGTCGGGCCAGCCTCGCAGATGGCACGGAGGCACAGCCAAATGTCCTCGTGCACCCTCTGGAGCCCTCTCAAGAAAAGAAAAAGTTCTTGATCTTTAAACTCAGCAATAAGTTCAGCTCGAAGGCTGGGAATAACAGGGGGTGGCCTGCAAAACATGATCTCGTAGGGAGTAAAACCCAGAGTGTAAGGAGTGTTTCTAACCCGGTAAAGGGTGTACGGTAGGAGAGTCACCCAGTCCCCGCCAGTCTCCATGGTTAATTTGGTAAGGGTCTCTTTTAGGGTTCTATTCATTCTTTCTACCTGTCCTGAGCTCTGGGGCCTATAAGCACAATGTAATTTCCAGTTTGCCCCCACCGCCTTGGCTACTGCCTGTGTTACCTGCGAGATAAAAGCTGGTCCATTGTCTGATCCTACCATGGCAGGAAAACCATACCTGGGTAAGATGTCTTCTAGTAGCTTCTTAGCCACCGTCTGAGCCGTTTCATGCTTGGTTGGGTATGCCTCCACCCAGCCAGAGAAGGTGTCTGTAAATACTAAAAGATATTTAAAACCATACTTTCCTGGTTTGACTTCAGTGAAGTCGACTTCCCATTGGGCTCCCGGTCTGGTGCCTCTGAGCCTGGTTCGTTTTTTTTTGATGTGGCTCTCGCGTTGGTGAGTTGGCAGGTCTTGCAGGCAGATACAACTTGCTCTATTTTGGTGCCCTGTTGGTGAGTCTTGATTCCGGCATGTCGGATTAAGTCTTTTAATTTTCAGGCCCCCATGTGAGTAGACCAATGCAGGTGCTCTAATATTGAGACTCCGAGCTGGTCTGGCAGCACGAGCTCCTTGTTAGGTGTATACCACCATCTCTTTATCTCCTGGGCCATGGGGAGTTTCTTGATCCGCTGTAACTCCTCCTAGGAGTATTTGGGCTTGTCTGGTAAAACTGGGTCTCCTGGGTCCAGTAGTTGTATGGTCATGGTGGGGACTGGAGTAAGGGCTACTGCCTTGGCTGCCTGGTCAGCCTTTTGATTACCTCTAGCTACTGGGTTATCAGCTTTTTGGTGCCCTTGGCAGTGGATAATGGCTAGCTTGGCAGGAAGCCATAAGGCTGTAAGCAGGTTAAGTATCTCCTGCTTATTTTTTATAGTCCGTCCTTCTGCCATCAGTAACCCTCTCTCCTGATAAATTGCCCCATGAATATGAACAGTGGCAAATGCATAACGGCTGTCTGTATAGATGTTAAGCCGTTTTCCAGCTCCCAGCATCAGCGCCTTGGTGAGGGCTATGAGCTCCGCTCGCTGGGCTGACGTTCCAGAGGGTAGAGCCTCCGCCCATACGGTGTCCGTTTCGGTGACCACCGCTGCACCCACATACCTGTGTCTGTCCAGCACAAAGCTGCTGCCATCAGTGAACCAAGTAGCCTCGGCATCGGGGAGGGGCCGGTCGGTCAGGTCCGTCCGGAATCCATGTACTTGTTCCAGGATTCCCGCACAGTCATGTAGTGGAGCACCCAGGTCCTCGTGTAGTGCCTCGTCGAAGATGGTGGGCGAATTTTTGAATCCCTGAGGTAGTCGTGTCCAGGTGAGTTGCCCACTGTAGCCCTCCTCCAGATCATGCCACTCGAAGGCGAACAAAGGTTGGCTCTGGGGTGCCAGCGGCAGACTGAAGAAGGCGTCCTTTAAATCTAGTACAGTATACCAGACCCTGGAGGGCGCCAAAGAGCTCAAGAGAGTATATGGGTTGGGAACAGTTGGGTGTATGTCCGCAACCCTCTTATTTACTTTCCGGAGGTCTTGTACCGGTTGGTAGTCATTTGTGTGAGGCTTTTTGACCGGCAGTAAGGGGGTGTTCCAGGCAGACTGGCAAGGAACTAGTACCCCTAGGCTTCGTAGTCTCTGGATGTGTGGCTGGATCCCCTTCCGGGCCTCCTGAGACATGGGGTATTGTTTGATCCTTACCGGATTCTCTCCTGGCTTGAGCTCTACCAGGACTGGTGTCCTGTGAGCGGCTAGTCCCATCCCCCCGTCTCTGCCCAAACCGAGGGGAATTCTTGTAGCCATCTGTCTATATTATTCTCTCTCGGGAGCGCCTCCTGGTGGAGGAGGTATTCATCCTCCAGTTTCATGGTCAGGACCTGGATGGGGTGGCCCTTGCCATCGGTGACCTGAGGCCCCCCTTGTCTGAAAGTTATCTGAGCTCCAATCTTGGTCAGTAAGTCCCGTCCTAACAGCGGGTAGGGGCATTCTGGTATTACCATAAAGGAGTGGGATACCCGGCCCGTCCCCAAATCTACTGTTCTTCGGGTAGTCCATGAATACTGGCTCATACCAGTTGCCCCTTGTACCCAGGACTTCTTGCTAGTTTTCCTTGTGGGGTGCGGAGGACCGAATGTTGTGCTCCGGTGTCGACAAGGAAGTCAATAGGGGTCCCCTTCACTTTAAGAGTTACCCTGGGTTCGGGGAGAGGGTCCGAACCCCGACTCCCCTAATCACTTAGTTCATCTACCTCTAGGACTTTTACTCGATCAGTCTTGCTTCCCTTCCCGCCGGCCCTTTTTGGACAATCTCGGGCCCAATGCCCTATCTGCTTGCAGTATGCGCACTGATCCTTCTGCAGCCTCTGCTTCCCCCCTTGGTGGTTCCTTTACCTTTTCTTGCGTCGTCTGCCAGCTGCCGGAGATGGTGGTCTTGTTCCTCGGGGAAGTCAGCAGTGGTAGCTAGTAGTATTCTGGCCAGGTCTCGAGTCTGCTTACTGCTGGCAGCCGCCATGGCGCGAGCCTGCTTGTCCTCAGGAGGCTCCCGGTTATTATATACCTTTTTGGCTACCACCAGTAAGTCCTGCAGACTTTTTTCTCCTAGTCTATCTATTTTCTGTAATTTTCTCCTAATGTCTATGGCCGATTGGTTTACAAAGGCCATGATAACAGTTGCCTTGCTTTCCGGAGCCTCTGGATCCATGGGGGTATAGGTACGGAATGCCTCCATGATCCGTTCTAAAAAGGCAGCCGGAGATTCTGAAATGCCCAGAGTCTAAGAGACCCCCAAAAACGAACCACCAGAGTCCAGAGTCAAAGCTAAGCAGCAAGGGTCATTTATTGCAGGTTCGAACCTGGACCTCTGCGCCCTCGTTGCCGGTGACGCCGAGAGGTCCTGAGAGAGGTTTTTACACCCCTTTTATAGACAGGTACAAACAAGTCATGGGGAAATCAGGAATTTTCCACAGTTACAGAGCTGCGATTGGTTGGTGTTTAAAGTTGGACACTTAACAGTATTCGATTGGTTCCTGCCTTTAGGTCAGACCACAACCGGGGGTATGGGTATCACAATGATTGATCAGGAATACACGGATGTGCCAGGCAACAATGATTGATCAGGAGTACACGGATGTGCCAAGTAACAATGGTTGACCAGGAATATACGGATGTGCCAGGCAACAATGATTGATCAGGAATACATGGGCGCGCCAAGCAATTGTACAGAAGCGGAACAAGCTGGTTAAGCTTGGTTAGGTTTCAGTTTCCCGTAACTTAAGCTTTTAAGTTTTAATTTTCTCAGGCCTCTCAATTCATCTTTTCCCTGTTGTACATTTCCTACCTTGGCCAAATTAGTTGGCTTTCTAGCAGCCATTTGGAGCCCCCCCATTAGAGTCTGGCGGTAGACCCGGAGCCTCTCCTTACCTTCTGCCGTGTTGAAATCCCACTGGGGCCGAGTTAAGGGAAAGGAGGCATCTATCTGAGCCTGGTTGGTGGTGGGATTCCCTTCTGCGCCCGGAACTAGTTTGGGGGCCTCATTGAGGATTCTTTCTCTTTCTTCAGTCGTGAACAGGACCTGCAAAAGCTGCTGGCAATCGTCCCACGTGGGCTGATGGGTAAAAAGAACAGAGTCTAATAAGTCAATAAGCCCTGCCGGTTTCTCGGAAAACAGGATTCTGAGCTTTCCAATTGTAGAGGTCACTGGTGGCGAAAGGCCAATAGTGATGGGGCTGATTCCCCTCCACGTCTGGGGGTCCGGTGGCTCGTGGGGGCAGAATAGTGGAGTCGGCGGCGGAGGCGGGTTGCTCCCTCTGAGCCCTTTGTCTGGTGAAGGGCGGGCTTCCCCCTGGAGCGTTTCCGCCTCCCGCTCTCGGAACAGCGTCTGCCTCCCCCGGAGGGGGAGGATGGTGTTCTTCCAGCATCCTAGAGGGGTTATACGGGGGAGGAAAAATTAATTCTTCTTCAGTACCCCCCCCTGTAGGACAGGGTAGAGGGGTGCTGAAGGCTGGGTAAGACTTTTTTTCTTCTTTGTCCCCTGCAAAGCAAGAATGGGTTTGGCTCCGGAGGGAGCGGGGCTAGGAAGGGCTTAAGCCAAGAGGGTGGGTAGAGGGGTAGTCTGAGTCTGTCCCATAACGTCCGTCCAGTAAGTCCACAGAACAAAACAGAGAAACACAAAAACAGACAAACAGAGGGCCCCTAGAAAGTCTTTCAACTCCATGGAAGCAAAACTGAAAGCTAGCTTAGACCTTCGAGGGGATTCCACGTCCCTCCAAAACTGATGAAGGGATTCCACGTCCCTCCAAAGATGACGGCCTCACGCCGACCAGCGGGAGCGACCCGCCTCGTCTCAGACCTTTGAGGGGATCCCACCCACGTCCCTCCAGAAGGGAGGATCGGAACGTCTTCCGAAACTCCCTGCCCGTGGTCCTCCAGTGCGTCCACTTAGACCGCGTCGGGCACTACCAGAATTCCAGAAATGAGCTCACACAGAAAAGACAGACCAAACAGACAGACACTAACCATGGCCAGTCAGGCTCTCCGGGTCGGGGGTCCCTCGGGGGTCTTGGGGATCCCGGGCTGAGCCCCCAAATGTTATGCCCAGAATTCGTGATCCCCAAAGACCGCCAGGGAGCCGAGTCCGATGCAAAAGCAAAAGAACCTTTATTCGAGCTAGCTCGAGCTCAATCCCCTACCTGCACCGACGCAGCGGTGAGATACCAGGGAGAGAGAGTGAGTTTCAAAAGCACAAAGGTTTTATAGGGGTCTAGGGGCAGTTGGTGAGGTAATGGCTATGGCCTCAGCTGGTTGGCTGGGGAAGGGTCCGAGTCCTGTTAGGCAGGTGGGGGGGGGGGGTTACTCAAGGGGAGGAGGTGTGGTCAAGGTGAAGGACACAGAACAAGATGGAGTCGGCCGCCGTAGGCCCGCCCTTTCAGATATAGTCATCCATATATCCATGCCTATATTAATTTCATAATGAATGACAAAAATAAGCCATTTTTACAAATGGTACACAAAAAATTCACATAATTAGTAATATATATGCTGTGTTATGACTCCTATTAGTGAGATACTGGAACTTTATTGTATTTTGCTTAAGTCTGAAGGTAGTTGCAAACGATTAACCTAAGAGCATCGCCAGAATTTTTCAAAATATATTACCCACTTGTCTAATGTTCAAAATTTCTAAGGAAACACAATATGTCAGTTCACTTTTTAAAAGGAAGCTGCATTGTTAAACGAATTCACGCTAGAACACGAGAGATGCCAGGTGTACTGATGTTACTGCTCAAAAGATAAAGTCCATCATGTATCCCATGCCCTACCCATGCTCTTCTAATCCACAGTGCCACTCTTTATTTCCTTTTTTGGCAAGAAAATTCTACTATTCAATTTTATTGACATACACTAAGTAGAAAACTAAAATGGTGCATTTGGTCTTAAAGAACAAACCCCAGTATTTGTTGTCGGTGTCCTATTTGGGAAGGCCTGCAGAAATTAAGCAGTAGACACAATCTGTAAAGAAATGCAAACCTAAAATTCTAATAGTATATAGTTTGAGGCAGGAAATGGAGGAAACCTCAGAAGTTATTCAAAGGATGGCAGTCATTTTACTGGGCAGTAAGATACATTAACAAGAAACAGAAAAGATTCTATCATAGAAAAATTGTGAACATCATCATTGCAGTCCTGGTGAAGCATAGCGTTGAGAAGAAAGGTAACTTAAACAGTCATTTCTTTAATACCTGATATATGAATAAAGAAGAAAACATGGATGCCCTTGAAAGTATGGAGACCTGAATGTAGGATAATTCTAGAAAACAAAATTCTACATCCACGGTGTATAGATGATCATCTAAAGGATGGAAAATTATTGTACTTTTTTTTTTCTATTAAAGCTTACATCTTTCTTAAATATAATTTTCAAAATCAATATATTATTTAGATTACATACTTATTTACAAATGAATATGCTTTTATACAGTCGCTGTGTGACAAAAAGGATCGATCATAGATGAGTAGACAGGCATTTAGAATTAAAAGGTTGAATTTTTATTTTCCTAAACATCATGATATAAGTAATGCAGGGACAGTTAAAATGTGTTTGTTGTATAATGTTCTCCTCTGGAGACACTGTAAGTGCAATTCAAAAGGCTACTCACTTGCTGTGTTTCAACTGTAAAGATTTCTTCCTGGTGGTAAGCGTGTGAAAATGCCTATATCTGCAGTATGAAACATTTTTACCAGGAAATACAGGCCACTGAAATTTATCTTTACATAAAGAGTTTAGATAAAAACACATTTTCCAAGATAGAAGCATACTAATTTTTTATACCAATATTATCGTCAAACTATCAACTCTAAAGATAGTTTTGTTTTTATATTTTGCATTTTCATTAAGGTATAGTTAAATTAATATTTTACAGATAGATAGGTTTAATCTGAATTTGGAAGAGGATGTAAAAAATCTGATAAGTGACTCAATCAGAAATAAATTTAATAAAGAGGGTATAGAGCTTATAAAACTGTTGAAAGTTGGAAAATCATGTTCTAGCCCATGTACCTTAGAATTATTCCCGGAATTACAGGAACCTATTTTTCAGATCTTATGCCAATGTAGCCTCCTAACACGGATAGACTAGAGAAGGTTCATTCAAAGTTACAATCCTTAGCTTCATGACTTATTTGAAGATGTTATCTCTATAGATACTATTTCATAAAAACCAGGATATGAACCTTATCTAGAATGAACATTAGAAACTGCTGATGAAAATCCATGAATTTGGGAGACAGTGACAACTATGAACAATCAGAGAATGATCATCGTTCCTCTTCTGCTTTCTAAATCTCTAAATGAGTCTAATTGGTAGACAATAATTCATATCCAAAACCTTACTGGCAAGGGCATTAATGAAATATAGTTTTATTTTTTTTAGCCTCTATAAAGCATGGGGGTTGAATAAAACCATTCCAGTATGTTCCTCATTGTTATGCTACTTTGTATAATATACACAAAATGATGAGGGGTCCTTTGAGAAAACTGAGATATTCTTAACAATTTAAGACTTATATAAAATAATTTTTGATTGGTTAAAATTCTTGATAGTTACAATTAACTGATTCAAGTAAGTAAATGGTGGCACTGTAATTAAAATGTCTAGGTAGTTAGTGTAAATCTCAATTAAGATTGAAAGCTGGATGTGTGCTTTTCTAATTATATGCCCTTTTTACAATCATTGAAGTGTGGATTTATATAAAAGTATAAGTGAAGAACCCTCCACCAGTCACAGTGCTAGGGAAGTTTGAATTTTAATTGTAATTTAAATATAAGATCCAAAAATACTCTGATACAAAGTAGTTCCTACCATACTTTATGGTATATTTTATCATTTCTTTCTTATACTATAGCAAAACAAACCTAGATTTCCTCACGTATAAAGAAACATATGTTTTGTCACTCTGAAATCTTTTTCACAAGTTGCCAGGCCACAATTTAGACATCTCTACTGAACAACATAAATGTTAATGTTTCCATGGTGACTCCGTTCACATGACAATTACCAGATATTTTGCTTTTAAGGTGACATTTAAGTAATTCTGAAAATATTCACACTGGAGTCAGACAGGGCCTATGTAATTTGAAGTGAATCTGGGCATGTATATCCACAAAAGTTCCATAACCCAAATTGACTGAATATCTTCATTCCCCATTGTGGATATGAACAAGTTTGTTGATTTGTTAAGGTGTTGTAAATGTATCAAAGATACCTATATGTAAGGTCAACAAAATACAAACATTATTAGCAATAATTCTTAAATTATTAAAGTGCATTTTAATGATAAATGGCTATACACAGAGACACAAATATTTACTTAAACTCAGAAATACTCATCAAAAAGTATTACTTTGCTATAGATACCAACTTTGAACCTAGTATTGCTTTGTTTTGATCCATTCAATTTTTTTAAAGATTTTCTTGTTGATTTATTTATTTTGAGAAAGAGAGGGAGCAGGGGAGGGGCAGAGAGCGAGGGAGAGAAAGAATCTCCAGCAGGCTCTGTGCTGTCGGCACACGGGCAGATTCAGGGCTCAATCCCATGAACCGTGAGATCATGATCTGAGCCAAAATCAAGAGTCGGATGTTTAATTGATTTAGCCGCCCAGGTGCCCCTCATTCAATTTTTTTAATTTAAATAAATAATCAATGTTAACATTATTTGACCCGGAAAAAATATTTTTTTTAAAAATAAGGAAGGAAGAAAGAAACAAGGAAGACATTTTCTCTAGCATATGCTAATATTTTACTATTGTACTTCTTACAAATCAGAATTTAGTAGAATTTCTCGAAACATGTAAATAGTTATAGTATTCAGGCATTCTTTATTAAATAACTGATTTATTGTCCTTATTGTAAATGTTTAAGGAGAAAATTAAATATTTTCACTTTAGACAAATAAAAAGACTGAAAGGAAATTTAGGAATCATGGAAACTTATGACAGCTCACTTAGTTATCTGTATACACCAGAAAATTTGGTTCTATCACTATAGGTTTTAGTTTACTTATTTGTAAAATATTCAGATGAAGAATTAATTAATTCTTCTATTATTAATATTAATTATAAATTTATTAATTAATAATTAATAATAAAGTTATTAATATCATCTCTAAAACCCATTAAAGAATGAAAATTTATTCATAGATTATTTTATACATTTGACATACTTTCAACATAAGTAAAATTTCATAGTATCTTACCAGGGAACAAAAGGTTACTCAGATCAAGAAATAAATGTTTCCATTGTCATATAAAAGCCACATTACTTATTCCAACTGCACAACTATACCCTACGTATCTGAGACTTCAAGAAAATAGCAACATGGGAAAGAGATACTCATAGGCTCCCAAATCCCTATGGTACTGGGGTCTGACACACAAATGCAATAAGTAAATGTTTGCAAAAACAATGAGGGAATTCATTTAGGAGAAGTAAAGAGGTCAACATTCTCTTCTCAAAAGTATAACATTTGGGAAAATTGTAAACACACACACACACACACACACACACACACACACACACACATTTTAGTACTTTAGAAAACAATGAATTCAGGCATATTTGTTAACGAAAAAGTCCCCAAGTTTGGTTAAGAACCTCAGGTATCTTCAGCCTCCTTGTGTGAGCCTGCCGTCTTCCCACTCCCTGACCAAATAGGTGAAAATGATAGTCTTTACCAGAGTGGAGAAAGCCATAAAAATCATCAGCCTTGTTGATAGAGGTGGCTGAGTGGACTTACCACAAAGGGAAAAAATTACCCCCAGCAGCATTATTAATAATAGAACCAAATATGGTAAGAAACTGGGAAACACAATGTGAGCTTGAGATGGAGGTCCTGGTGGAGGTAAGTAGCAGACAGCCAGAAATTCAGTAGGGAGATCTTACAAATGAGAACATCTTCAAAGGATTAGAGAAAGTCTCCATACATACCTGGCTAATTGGTAAAGGATGCATTTGCACAGGGGAGACGATCAAACCTGACATAAAGTTAGAGCCAAGCTATATTGGAGAACTGGCTGCATGTTAAGTAGACATCTCAACTCACATCGAAAAGAACTGAGAGAGGGTCGAAGCCTTGCAAACTCCATTCTAATCACTGGATGTTCACTAAGACATACAGACACGTGGACAACCCCCTAGAAAGGCAAGAGAAAGACAGAACAAAATACAACAAATAACAGCATAAAGAAGCACATGGCAGTTACACAGCATGAGGGAAACAGATTCCAGAGTTTTAGTCCAGACACAATATGGAAAATAAATTAAAAAAAAAAAAAGTATACCCGCAGAAGAAAAGTAGAACCTAAATTGCTAGACTAACTATGCTAAAAGTCCCAGTTCCCGGCCAAAAATAGGAGATCTGTAAATATGTAGGAAAAAGTGATCCATACTCAAGAAATAAAAAGTGAATGTAAGCTCACTCTAAATGGACCAGATTTTGGATTTAGCAGAAAAATATCCTGCGAAATAGTTAGTATTAATATATTCAAAGGATTAAAGAAAACTCTAACTGAAGGTGTAAGGAAAAATTAAATCCAAAATTTAAATAAGAGAAAAATATTCATAGAGCATTATAAGTTGTAAAAAGTACAAAACAAAATTTCTAAAATGGAAAATCATGAAAACTTGGGGTGCTTGGCAACTCAGTCAGTTAAGCGTCCAGCTC
This sequence comes from Panthera pardus, assembly GCF_024362965.1. Classification (NCBI taxonomy): domain Eukaryota; kingdom Metazoa; phylum Chordata; class Mammalia; order Carnivora; family Felidae; genus Panthera; species Panthera pardus. The sequence continues at coordinate 77,719,493 of NW_026526710.1, read as the reverse complement.
TTAATCTTGGCTCAGGTCATGGATCTTATGGTTTGTGAGTTCGAGCCCATGTTGTGGTCTGAACTGACTGTGTGAAGCCTGCTTGGGATTCTGTCTCTCCCTCTTCTGTCCCTCCCTGCCTCTCTCTCTCTCTCTCTCTCTCAAACTAAATAAATAAACTTTAAAAAAAGAAAATCATGAAAACTAAAATAAAATTACTAAAATTTCAGAAAGGCACTTTCTACCAGAAGATTTGAAATGGCAAAAAAAAGGCAGTACTGAATTTAAAGATAAAACAATAAAACTTATTCAACATGAAGAACAGAGAAGAGAAAAAAAAAGATTGCAGAAAAATTAGCGGAACATGAAAGACCAATGGAAAAATGGCAAAGGAACCCATATACGTGCAATAGAAGTATTGATAGGAGAGGAGAGAAAAGAATGAAAACGTATTTGAAAAAAAAAATGGTAAAAAAACTTCTTAGATTTGATGAAAACCTTCCAATTCTTAGACTGAAGAAGCTAAAAACAAAAACAAAAAGCACCTCAAATAAGATAAATACTAAGAGATCAACATTTAGACATATAAATTACTGAAATCCAAAGAGAAAATTTGGAAACAGAAAAGAAGATCAAATAGGAAAAATAAAAGAACCCTCAGTACATGAGAACAATACATTTACCTACATACTTTTTACCAGAAGTATTGGATGCCAGTAGACAGTAAAATAACACATCCAAAACCCTAAAACAAAAAAGAAAAAAAAAAAATAGAAGAAGCCATCTACAAAGAATTCGATGTTCATTGAAGATGCCTTTCAAAAGCAAAGGTGAAAAAGGACATGTGCATATAGACAAAAACTAATAATTCATTATTAGGATACCTTCCTTATAAGAAATACAAAAAGCTTGGGGCTCCTGGGTGGCTCAGTTGGTTGAGCATCCGACTTCAGCTCCAGTCATGATCTCACAGCTCATGAGTTTGAGCCCCGCGTCAGGCTCTGTGCTGTCGGCTCAGAGCCTGGAGCCTACTTCGGATTCTGTGTCTCCCTCTCTCTCTGCTCCTAGCCCACTCGCATTCTGTCTCTGTCTGTCTCAAAAATAAAAAAATTTAAAAAATTAAAAAAGTATAATTAAAAAAAAAGAAATACAAAAAGCAATTAAAGTCCTTCAATTTTAAACAAAATAATACCTGAGAATAATTTAAATCCATGGAAAGAACTAAAGAACAGTAGAAATAATTATGTGAATGACTTCATAAATATGTTATTTTTTCTTCTATTAATTTCTTTAAAAAGAAAAAAAAATGCATAAAACAACATAGATGTAAGAAAGAGAGACACAGAGAGAAGTAATACAGATGATAAAGCACAAAAGGGTAGAGAATGAAGCCATATTGGAACAGAGCTGCTATATGTGGTATTTGGCTGGAATTAAGTCAATATGAACCCAAAGTATATTGAGATGAGTTAAAGGAATTTAAATAGTACACTAAAAACATATTTTTTAAAAAGCTTTTTTTAAATTTTTTTAACGTTTATTTATTTATTTTTTTTAAATGTTTTATATTTGAGAGACAGGGAGAGAGAGACAGAGTGTGAGTGGGGGAGGGGCAGAGAGAGAGGGAGACACAGAATCGGAAGCAGGCTCCAGGCTCCGAGCTGTCAGCACAGAGCCTGACGTGGGGCTTGAACTCATGAACTGCAAGATCATGACCCCAGCCGAAGTCAGTCGCTTAACTGACTGAGCCACCCAGGTGCCCCAACGTTTATTTATTTTTGAGACAGAGAGAGAGCATGAATGGGGGCGGGGCAGAGAGAGAGGGAGACACAGAATGGGAAGCAGGCTCCAGGCTCTGAGCCATCAGCTCAGAGCCCCACGCGGGGCTTGAACTCACCGACCGCGAGATCGTTACCTGAGCTGAAGTCCGACGCTTAACCAACTGAGCCACCCAGGCACCCCACTAAAAACATATTTTAATGAAAAGCTAGCACTTAAAAAAATCAAGACAAAAAATATGAGAAATATAGAAAACAAAAAATCAAATGGCAGATTTAAATACAACAATATCAGTAATGCCATTAAATGTGAAAGGAATAATTCCGTTTGAAGGATGGAATTTATTAGGCTAAATTAAAAAGCAGGATACAGTTAGCTTCTCTATAAGAGACACACTTAAATTCAAAGACATAGACCTGTAAAAAGAGATAGAAAAAAAAAACACCATAGTAACCACATATTAAGTATTAAAAACTACAATAACTGTATTTATTTCAGACAAAATATACTTTCAGATGAGATATGCCACTAGTCAAATAGTATGATTTCATGATGTTAAAAGATTCAATATATCAAGTAGATATAAAAATTACAAATGCTTATGCACCTAACAATGGAACCCCCAAATAGCTGATGTGAAAATTGAGACAAGTAAAAGACAAAGAAAAAGTCCACCATTGATCTTAGAGACTTCAGCACTGTGCTAATGGTAATTGATACAACAAGCAGGAGCAAAATCAGTGAAGATACTAGAGTTGAAAAACAATACCAACCAACTTTGCCTTATTGATATTTATAAAATATACAACTCCAAACTGAAAATATATTATTTTTAAGGTCATATAGGATACTCTTTAGGATAGACCATATGCACAATGTTAGTAAAATACTGGCCCAAACCAAATGATTATGTTGATAGATCCAGAAATATCATTTGACAAAAGCCAATACCTATCACTTATAAAAACACATAAAAGCTGGAAATGCAAGGGAACATCCTTAACCTATTAAAGAGCGCCTGCAAAAAAAAAAAAAAAAAAAAAAAGCAAGCAAGCAAAAGAAAATCCCACAGGTAATATCATAGCAAATGGCCAAAATAATAATCTTCCTCTAAAATTAAAGCCATAATGAATGACATTTGTTGTCATTATTCCTATTCAAATTGTACGGAAGTGCAATTAAGAACACAGATTTAAAGGTATACCAATTAAAAAGAAAAGTTAAAGTAAAATTCTAGGGGCACCTGGGTGGCTCAGTTGGTTAAATGTCCAACTCTTAGTTTTGGCTCAGAGCATGAACTCACAGCTCTGTGCTGGCAGGGCAGAGCCTGCTTGAGGTTCTCTCTCTACCTCTCTCTCTGTCTCTCCTCTGCTTGCTCCCTCTCTTTCTCACTCTCAAATAAAAAACTTTAAAAAAAGAAAAATTCTATTTTCAGAAAACGTGAACTTGTATATAGAAAACAGTAGTAACTCTGCACAAATTAAAAAAAAATATTGGAACTAATAAGCTGGTTTAGGAAGTTAAAGAATATAAGATCAATTTGTAAAAATAATCAATTCATAAGCAATATTGTCAAGACAGTTCAATAGGGGAAAGGTTAATATTTACAACAAATGGTTTGGGGACAATGAGATAACCAGGTACAAAAACAAACAAACAAACAAAAAAATTAGGTCCTTACCTCACACCATACACAAAATTAACTCTAAAGTATCACAGACCTGAAATTAAAATAAAAGCACTAAAACGTACTCAAATAAAACATATGAGAACTTGTTTGACCTTCCTTTAGGTAAAGATTTCTTAGACATGACTACAAAAGCATGGTTCATAAAATCAACTGAAAAATCAGAAAGTGGTTCCTTCTGGGGAAGAGGACTGAGTATCTAGGGTGACCAGGAGGTGAAAACTGAGATCTGCAGAATTTCCTTAGAGATCTTTTATAATCATACAATTTTAAACTATGGGAAGACACTAATTTTACCAAAGTATTCTTATAAGATGAGAATATTTCAATATTATAAAATTTATGCTTTTTTTTCAAATTTTAGATATTTTAAAAAGTGAAATGGGAGGACTATACTGTTTGAGACTCAGAAAATTTAAAAATGACACTTCCAGGGGCACCTCGGTGGCTCCGTCGGATAAGCAACCAACTCTTGATTTCATCTCAGGTCATGATCTCATGGTACCTGGGATCAAGCCCGTGTGCTCTCTGCTCTGGGTGTGGAGCCTTTTTGGGATTTTCTCCTCTCTCTCTGCCCCTCAGAAAGTATCCTAAAAAGAAAAAAAAAAGTGATACATCCACCGTAACGTAACAGTTGGTTAAAAATACAAAGCTAAGTAGGCTAAATTCTCAGAAAAATGAGCTCTTCCTAGTAGAAGAGCGTCTTTGGTGGAGGTCATTGCTGGAGGGCTGATGGGTGAGGGAATGATGGCCCCATAGGTGGCATACAAGGAACCACTGATTTTTTTCATAAACATTGGTAGCTCCATGTGAACAGACAGGATGCCCTCCTGTTCCAGATGAGTCCTGCTTATGCCTGGGGACAAGGCAATAAGAAAGAGAGAAAGTTCAATCTGGGTTGTAAAACCGAGCAGTAAGCTATTAATTGGAAATTGGTGGCATGCTATAACACAAAAAGGAATCTCTGGTTGGCTGGCACTCTGCAGAGGCAAAGTCCTAGTCCCGTCTTCAAAATAGTTGAAGTCAGGATAAACTAAATCTCACTTGAGGTACAACAGTCAGACCTAGCTAAATGAGAGAAATGATTGCCTCTGATCCCTATTACAGCCTTCTGACAGGGGATAAATAATATATACTTAAAACTCTACTCTGCCTTTATAACCAATGCCCAAAATATAATTTAAAAAATATGAAACATAAAAATAAGCAAGAGAGTTTGACTCTTCATCAAGAGAATCACAAGCAGCAGAGGCAGATGGGTAGATAGCCCACATATTGGAATTAGTGGACATGAGCTTCAGGGTAAATATAAAAAGCATACATACAGTGTATCTTTCCCAGACTTTTATTTCTAACCCGCCCCCCACCCCCACCACCCTGTGTTTTTAGCTTTAAAGCGTGCATGTTTGTTGTATTGTTTCTGAAACTGTTTACTGTCTGGCATGATACTATTGTAAGTCAAAGATGCATGTTGTAAACTTGTTTAGAGAAATGACTAATGATTTAAAACAAAGAAAAGTATCTTAAAAGTCAATAATGGGAATGAGATGTAACCGTGAGAAAAAAACATAGTGAGCCCAAAAGAAGCCAGAAGGGAAGAAAAAGGAAACAAGAAATAGATGGGGAAAATAGAAAATAAACATCAAAATGATGGACTTTAACCTATACTTATTTATAATAAATGTAAATGCACTAAACAGTCTTAAAAAATGTTTAAAAATCCAGAATTACCAAAGTGGATAAAAGAAAAAAAGCCAACCTCATGCTGTTATAAGACTTTTCAGACTCTTTTTTTTTTAAGTTTATTTATTTATTTTGAGAGACAGAGAGCACAAGCAGGGGAGGGGCAGAGACAAAGAGAGAGAAAGAGAGCCCCCCAAGTAGGCTCCGGACGGTCAGTGTAGAGCCCGATGTGGGGCTCAAACTCACAAAGCGTGAGCCTAAACCAAGAGTCACTTAACCAACTGAGCCACCCAAGCACCCTTTTCAGACTCTTAAAAATCATTTTGTCTGACTTTTGCTGGATATCATCTTAAATCATTTATTGATCTCATCAATGTGTCTTACACTTATACCATGTGATCTCTCATATCTAACTGTATTCTCTACAATCATTGTTTATTATTTAGTGTTTGTGACAGAAGAAAATATCTATTATTTTTAGGTACTAGAATTTGTTCATGTGTTCGTGTATTTGAATCTTTCACCAAAACTAAAAATACCATGCCGATTTCATGTCAAGGAAATCGAGACTAATAGCCGGGGTAAATTCATAAATATTCGTAGTTTCGCCCAAGATCTAGCCCCTAGAACATTTGGGAGCTGGAATTCAAGCTTCAGACTTTCTCCTTCCAAATTTTGTATCTGTCTATAACACGACGCCTCCTACAAGTAAGTGTATTTATCTTGCATTGTGAGCGTTAGAAGAGTTACCTGCATAACATTACTTGTAATCACCGACTTTCTAAACTTAAAATAAATGTCTCATTCCTGAATTAAGAGCCGAAAGCAGTCCTAATAGTCAAAACTTGCAAAGCGTCAATTTGAGGATAATAAAGAATGAAGACAATTGTTTTTAAAATAGGCTGTGCATTTCCATTTTTAATTTTTCTAATTCCCCCATCTATTCATTAGGACAGTTTTCAAATGTGATTAGATTTGGAGGGATGGTTATACTCAAGGCCAATTATGTAAGTGTTCGAACTACATACCACATATTGGTCTATATTAAACTATGATCCTAACATTTGCTTCAGGCCACATTCCCAACTGTGCTGAATAATCGTTTCTACCTGTAATGCATCTACTAATTGGTAAAGCGTGTCTTTGTCAATTGGGCTCATTCTAAACTATTTTCAATTCATTAATGAAAAATATTGAGTTGATGTTCTCCAAATTGCCATAGATTTTCCTCACCTCATTGAAATTTAAACATGCACCTTTTCTTCTAAAACAAACAAACAAAAAATCTTTGGAGAGCAAATAGACATCCTCATTTGTAAATCTTGTTGAGGATACTTTCAGTCTTATTCATCTGATAATTTCAGGATGAGAATAATACATTGAATACGAAGAAAAAAAATCTGATTTTGAATAAGACTTGCCATTTAAGAGTGAGGTACCTATTTTTAAAACCTCATACGTTATTAATTTTAATGAGATTGTTTTCTGTACTAATGAGACATTTAACCTGTGTAGGGAAGAATCAATTAGTCAAGTGTCATACAAATTTATTAGCAGGGAGTTCATAAATAATCAAGAGGTGTTGTTTTCTGTTCATAGATTAAGAACATTTTTCCTGTTATTGAATGTTAACTATTGTTTTCTTTTCCTTTAGTTTTAATGTTGTTTTTAAGATATTTGACTTCTCTAATTCTATTTTGCAACTAATGAGCACTAGTTAAGCGCCAAGCACTGCCTTAGGCATTTCATGCATCATCTTCTTTTGTCCTCGTATTAGTAATTTACTAATTTATATCATTTTTTGATGACTTAGTTGTAAAGGAAGGAAATAGTTTCTCCAAACCGACACAATTACTAAATTATGGAGTCAATATTTATATTCCATCTATCTGGATTTTAACCATTAAGCTAGAACAACAGTGTTGCCAATGGCATGCATCCATTCTTAACGTATTCCCCAAATACGCACCGAACGCATGTTGCAGCACGTTCAGAACCAGGGCCGGGAACAAAATTGATGATGACACGGAGGAACTCATTTTCTTCTGGAAAAATAGAAGACTCAGTAAATGAATTAAACATTATAATTGCTCAGATAGATTTGTACAGTTATATTGTATAATTGTAATTATTTTTAGAATGATTTCCACACACTTACTAGATGCCAGATACTGAATTAGGCAATGATTGAACACTACAGAATTTCAATCCTCATGAAATATATACTGTCACGCTGGAGATGCAAAGAAGTGAAAGATAACTAAATTAAAATATTGGACATAAGAGTTATAGAAACAGAGACAACCAAAGGTGGCTTGCCAGATAAGACTTTCAGGACAAATTGCGTGGAAATTAGTACAAACAGCGGGGTAAGAAGGACACCTAGAATGTTTTAGAAGGAGTTAAGAACACATGCGAGAAAACGTAACCTAAACCGAAGTTCAGCACTGAAAGCAGTTTTTCATCGTTAATAGGCACAAGATAGGATTAGGGTCGCTGGTTAGTTCAGAGATATCTCAAAAGTGGCATCAGCTTGGTGGCATACCAGCCATCAGGGTGCACATTCATAACACATCTGAGTAATAGAAATGGAATGATAATAGAAACACGATCAAAGTTAACAAATCCCTATTGAATCAGAAAATCCCCTAAGGATTTCCTGCACCAATGCTGCCCAGTAGAACTTGCTGTAATAAGGGGAATGTTCTGTATCTGGCCTCTCCAATACAGTGGCGATTAGCCATACGTGGCTAGTAAGATAGTGTGACTGAATAACTGAATATTTAATTTTACTTAATTTCATGTCTATCATATTAGATAGTGTGACACTATACAATGCCCAGCACCTCAGTGAAAAGACATTCAGTATGCTTCTTGTTACATTTCCACATCTGTAACAAATTTTCCCTATAATCTCTCCCTTTGCAATCATAACTGGTTCACATAGATTATTATCATCGCAGAATGACAAGTTTCATTAGGTTTGGTCTGATTATTTCCATGGGTGCAGCAAAATTTGAATAACCAGGTATGTCTACTTGGTTTACTTTTCAAATCATTACTGGCACAATACTACTGAGTAACTAGTAAGGCCTTAGAATTAAATTATACACAGGAGTTTTCATAAGAAATATCAGATTGGATCTTTAAAAGCCTCTGTTGTTTGCTATACTGTGACTAAGAAATCAAACTATAACACTCCCCTCAGTAAATTTTATCTGCAATACATATACAGGTGGGTGAATTTCTTTCTTCTGGAGACTCCCCAGATCTGCTGAGGTTCCTGGCCTGACAGGAGGTGACCTTGAACTTTACTGTGAGATGGCAGTCCTGGAAATCAGGTCCCACGCCTGTTTTCCCAGCAGGGCTCTCTAAGCACTGTCACACATAGAAAGCCAACCTTTGTTTCTTAATAGCTTTATGCCCCTGCTTAAATAAGAATTATCCACAAATGTGGAAGCACAGCTATGGCCTTGATTGCACAATGGATTTATCTAATTATATCTTGACAGAAAGAACCGATTTCTTATTGACTCTGTGCAGATAATTGCAGGGCTACAAAAATTGAATGGATTTATATGGGTTTCTGAATTGAGGGGGGGAGATGTGTGGGGATGAAACAGCACTTAAAAATGTTTTATTTCCATTTGCAAAAGCGTACTCGACTACATCAAGGAGTAGGGATAGATTAAGAAGACCTAAGACAGCATTTCCTTACTTGTCTCTTGAAAATAGAGTGTAAAAGCAACATTGACTGCGTTCCACTGGTATGGTCTGAAATTGTCAACACAGCTATCAGAAATGTGTACCAAAACACAATCCTTTCACCCATCAGTAGTTCCAAATATTTAGTGCGGTCCTTTATTTTCCATCTTGCTGCAGAAAAGATTCTTTAATTTGAGAATATCTTCAAGTCTTCCTAGGTATAGAACTAAGTGATATTTACTTCAGTTATGTAAACTTTACTTCAATTATGTAAACATGTTGTTAATGACACAAGAGTTTCTGTAAAAAGGACTTTCGGTCGAAAGTCCTGTGTATTTAAAAATTAGAAATTCTATTTCCTTGTATTCGGTGAGTTTGGGGAATAGGAGATTTAACTATGACTTACAGAGCACTATAAAACAATTGGAACAGAGCTGTTTTGAATACAAAGGATGTTATAATTAATTTACATATATTTCTGAAGATAGATAAAAATTTCTTTATTCACTAGGTGATCAAGACCATATCAATTACAGACACACACAGACATAGAGACTTTTTTAGTTTCAGTTCCAAAACTTTAGCCATTAGTTAAGATTAAACACGAAAACTGGCACAAAATTCAAAGAACTGTTTTCCTACAGAGGAGGCACAGTTAATAACTGATTTAAGTGCACTAATGAATAAATAGACAAAAAGACTAACAATTTTGATTCTTTATTGTCTTTCACCCAAGTGAGAGTAGATTTCTAGTATCCATCTACAAGATGGTCAAGTAGGCAGATCATAAAACCAAATTCTCACAAAAATCCCAGGCCCAGATGTCTTTGCTGACGAATTTTACTAAACATTTAAAGAAGAGCTAATACCAATTCTCTGCAAATTTTAACAAACAAAAATGAGAGTATAATTTCTAATTCATTAAAAGGGTCTGTGTTACCCTGATAGAAAGAAAGAGAGAACCTAAAACCAGACAAAAATAAAAAAACCCAAAACAGAAAAAAAAATCAGAAGAAATCTAAAGGCCAATGTCTCTTATCAATATAGACCAAAAATCTTCAACAAAATACTACCCAACTAAGCCCCACAATATCTAAAATAATTATACACCATGACCCAGTGGAATCGATGCTTGGAATGCAAAGTTGGTTTATCATCCAAAAATCAATGAATGAAATATATCACATCAGTAGAATACGTGTCAAAACGACTCATGATTATCTCAGTAGATACAGAAGAGCATTTGACAAGTTCACATCCCTTTCTTGATAAAAAATATGAACAACTATGAATGGAAAGGAACTCCCGCAAGCTGGTAAAAATCATCTATCAAAATCCAATGGCTAACATGCCCAAATTTGAAAGACTAAGTGTTTTCTCCACAAGATAGGACAAGACAAAGACTTCCTCCCACAGTAATTCTATTCAACATTGTACTTACTTCAGTTTCTAGCCAGAGCAATAAGAAAGAAAATAATACAAAAGGCCTCTACATTGGAAAGAAAGACATAAAACTATCACTATTCTCAGAAGACACGAGCTTATATTTAGAAAATAGAAGTAATTTATTTAAAAAAAACCCTTAAATCATGAAATGTTGTGAGATACGTGGTTAATATACAAAAACCATTATATTTCAATGAATTTGCCGTGAACAACACAAACTGAAAATAAGAAAATTCCACTTACAATAGCATAAAAGTAAATAAAATACTTTAGCAGTGTTTAACAAAAGAAGTACAAAAGTTACACCATAAATACTACAACACATCATTGAGAGAAATTCAAGAAACTTCTCATAAATTGAAAGAAATTCCAAAATCATCAGTCAGGAAGCCTAATATTGTTAAGATATCAATATTCCCCAAATTGATCTACAAATTCAACACATTCTCTGTTAAAGTCCCAGCACACCTTTTTTTTCAGAAATTGATGAGCTAGATCTAAAATTCATATGGATATTCAAGGAACCCAGAATAACCAAACAATCTTCAAAAGAGGAACAGATTTGGAGGACTCAAATTTTCCAATTTCCAAACCTACTGCAAAGCTACAGTAGTCAAGACTGTGTGCTACTTACATCAAAGTAGACATATAAATCAACAGAACAGATTTGAGAATACAAGGATAAACCCTCATTTACAGTTGATTTATTTTTGACAAGGGTGGTGATTCTATTTAACGATGAAGGAATAGTTTCAAACAGTAATGTCAAGACAACTGAATGTATGCAAAAGCATGAATCTGGACCCCTATCTCATACCATATATAAAATTAGCTCAAAATGCTCCAAAGACACAAATGTGAAATACAAACCTATAATATTCTTATACAAATACATAGAGAAATCTCCATGTCCTTGTACTCAGCAATAGCCCCTTAAATATTTCACTAAAATCACAAGTATTCTGAGGAAAAAAGAGATAAGTTGGACTTCAACAAAATTAAAAACTCTTGTGCTTGAAAGGACCCTATCGTCAAGGTAATGAAAAGACAACAGCCATCGAATTTGAGAAAATATTGGCAAATCATATATCTGATAAAAGACTTAATAGTAAAAAGACAAAAAACACAATAACTAGGCAAAAAATCTGATTAGACAGTTTTCCAAAAAAGGCACACAAATGGCCAAAGAGCACATGCCATGTCTAAACTCATGAGCCATCGAGAAAATGAAAATCAAAGCCACAATGAGATATGTACCATTTAACTATCTCTAGAATAACTATAATGAAAATGGCAGATAGTAGGATGTGTGTACAAGGATGTAGAGAAAATTAGACCACTAATGCACTGCTGGTGGGAAGGTAAAATGGAGCAGCCATTTTGGAAATACGTGTGGCCGGTCCTCAAAAAGTTAAGTATAGATTTACCATATGGCTCAGCAATTTCATTCCTTGGTTTATGTCCAAGAAAACATGTATTCACACAATCCTATATGTGATTATTCATAGCAACATTATTCATAATACCTGAAAAGTGGTAAAAACCTACATGTTCATCAATTGACAAATGGGTAAAAAAAATGTAGAATATCTAATCAATGAAATGTTATTTAGCAATAAACTGAAGGGAGTGCTGATATAGTCTACAACATGTATAAATCTTGAAACCATCTGCTAAATGGAAGAATCCAGATTAGATAGATAGATAGATAGATGATAGATACAGATGATAGATAGATAGAAGATAAACAGATAAATAGATATAAAGATGTATAGATATATAGATAACATGATTTCATTTATATGAAATCTCTATTACAGGCAATTCTCTAGACAAAGAAATTAAATTAGTAGTTTTCTGTGGCTGAGAGGGAATTGATGGTAGGGGAATATGGAATAATGACTAAAGTGTATGTGGTTACTTTTATGGATTAAAAGAATTTCAAAAGCGATAATGGTGATGATTCTGTAGTTTAGGAAAGCATTTTACAGAATTTGGAATCATTACCATTATCGCTTTTGAAACTCTGTTATTAGTGCAATGAGAATAAAAGGCATGAAGAAGAGACTGTCCATGGAGAGACTTGATTTGATACCCAAAGAATTTGTGATGATATAAAATGTAAAATGTATAAAATATAAAATGTATATGGGCTCCAAGACAGGAAATTTTCTGGAAGGAGAATTATTGACAGATAACAAGGAAAAGATTCTGTAATTTAAATAGTTACATTGTGAGCCACAATAAATTATGGAATAATAAAAACTAAGTAAAGACTTGCCTTTGAGTTAAAGATTACTGCAGCCTTGTTTACAATAGCCAAGATATGGAGCAACCCAAGTGTCCATTCATACATGAATGGATAGAGTATGTGGTGTATTTAGACACGATGGAATATCACTCAGTCATAAAAAAGAATGAAATCTTGCCATTTGCCACAACATGGATAGTGAAAACAGTCCTTCAGAAAAAGACAAATACCATATGATTGCACTCATATGTGGAATTTAAGAAACAAAACAAATGGGCAAAGAGAAAAAGAGAAACAAACAAACGAAAAATAGACTCTTAAACACAGGGAACAAACTGGTGATTGCTGAAAGGAAGGTGGGTGGGGAGATGGGTGCAATAAATAAGGGGGATTAGAATGCACTTATTTTGGGGCACGTGGGTGGCTCGGTCTAGTGCCTGACTCTGGATTTCAGGTCAGGTCATGATCTCATGGGCTGGTGAGTTCAAGCCCTGCATCGGGCTCCATGCTGACAGTGCAAAGCCTGATTGGGATTCTCTCTATCCCCCCCTCTCTCTGCCCTCCTCTGCTTGCATTCTCGTGTTCTCTAGATAAGTAAATAAACACTTAAAAAAAGAAAAGAATGCACTTACCTTGATGACTACTGAGAAATGTATAGAATTATTGGATCATTATATTGTACACTTGAAACTAATATATATATTACATATATGCATATGTGCATATATGCATATATATAATATATATTATTATTATATATAACACTGTGTTAATTATACTTTAATTAAACAACAAAAAAAGGTAAAAAAATAAAAAAACAAGTAAATTAACCAAAGAAAAAGAGGCAGAAAAATAAAATAAAACAAAGTAATTTACAGCCCCAATGAGATCAGAGGAAACAGTACTTCTAACCAAAAATAACAGAAAAACAGTATAAAAAAATGAATGTTAGAAAAAATTGTGAAGTGTTCAAAAAAATTTCAAGACAATAGATGCCTCTCAAGGAACGAAACAAACAAACAACAACAACAACAAAAAAGCTAAGTAAAAGATCTCAGAGTAGAGTTTTTTTTTTTTAATGACATATGAAGGAAAACTGTATTAAAAGAAAAAAGGACATGAATGAAAATAATATCAAGGATATGATAGACACGCTTGCTAAGTATCACCCTCAAAATTAAAGAATTTAAAAACCATTAAAATTATTGTAGATAAGTTGTTAAAGACAGCAGGAGATGTGGGATATTCCTATAATACCGAGGAATAGAGTCTTGAAAAATGTTAATAGAAATAAAATTCAATGAAAATAGAAGGAAACAAAAACAAAACACTATTTGAATATGAAGGTACAAAAGGGTTTACTACATCAGGAAAATCTGATTCAACATAATCATAACACAACTGCATATTCTCCCAAAGTGATTTCTCTGTAAATGTAAAAGAACCTCAGTCTCCTTCAGGAAGCAAAAGCAGGGGTGGCACAAAACAAGGGTCTCTTTTTGTCTAATGGCCAATATTTCTTTTTCTTCCTGGGAAGAACCATAGTGTATTCTAGTTAGCAGTTCACACAGTAAAAAGATTGCTTTTGGCAGACTTTCTTGTAACTATCGTGAACTATGAAATGTAGCGGGCATTATGGGTATGTATTTGGAGGAACTTTGAAGTTTCTGGATCAGCTGCACATAAGCCCTTTTTTTTTGGAACCCTTTTTCTTTCCAGACATATCAACTTGTAACTGGAAACCCTGAGTCTATCTTGAAGAAAGAGGTAACATTGAGGATAGAAGCCATGCACTGATAATGGTTGAAAAGAAAGCTAATACTTTTTCTTTTTCTTTTTTTTTCAATATATGAAATTTATTGTCAAATTGGTTTCCATACAACACCCAGTGCTCATCCCAAAAGGTGCCCTCCTCAATACCCATCACCCACCCTCCGCTCCCTCCCACCCCCCATCAACCCTCAGTTTGTTCTCAGTTTTTAAGAGTCTCTTATGCTTTGGCTAATACTTTTTCTAGGTAGCCCACCAAAGCTAGCTGTTGTTTGCATGACAAAGAATTGGGCCTCTACTGTGTTTAAACCACTTTTTTTTTTTCTTTTCGGGGGGCGGGGTTCTATCCTATGTAGTTGAATCTCATCCTACACAGAGTACCAGCCGTGGAGTACTACCATAACGGATCAAAGATTATAGAATTAGCCAACTGGATGAAAGGAGAAAATATATGATAAGGAACGTCACGTTTTAGGCTGCAAAGCTGGTGACCATCATTTTGTAGTGGCAAAACAGTAGGTCAGATGGTTGGGTCCCTTCCGTATTTTGGAAGGAAGAGCTACGATTCCTGAGGCTGACATATGATGAAATTCAGAATGTTGCTGTGCATTGGCTCGTTCCGCATGCTTTCAACAAAACCCTACCGATGAGAAATAAATGGAGTCTGGAGCTTTCTAATCTACTAACAGAGATGGAAGGAAATGCCTTTTGCCAAGGGAGAAGCTCTCTGCCTCTGGCTTACCAAACAGGTTGCCAGACCGTCTGTCATTTGGAACATTTTCAGGGTCAAAAATGCAATCGCTTCTACGTGTATCTTGAATCCGTTATGAACAGCGGTTGTAAAAATGCAGATAGGGTGGGAAATAATGCTGGCGCCTTGCCAGGACAAGGCGGTGCGCTATTGGCAAAGGTGGTAAACGCTTCTGATTGCCTCCAGGCAGTGAGAGGAGGGGGCTGGCAGGGCGTAAAAGCCAGTTCGTGCAAGTTTAAAAACTCTGACAGACTAGGTAGTTGGCTGTGCTCTTTTCATAAAAATAAAACAAAAGCAAAAGCAAATAGCCTCAGTGTCTACTGTATTTTCGAAGGAATGCATCCTTATGAAGGTGTTGAACTCCAAAGACTGAAATGATGTCATATTGTCATTCATGCAGGATGTGCAGATGTGGCAGAAGCAGGTACGTTTCTAGTGCTTCTTCTTGCTTAACAAGAGGCCCGAGTTTTATTTTGTGTGGCAAAGAGCCTGGCTAAAGGATTTCATTTCTGGGGCGCCTGGGTGGCTCAGTCGGTTGAGTGACCGACTTCAGCTCAGGTCATGATCTCACGGTTTGTGAGTTCGGCCCCGTGTCGGACTCTGTGCTGACAGCTCAGAGCCTGGAACCTGCTTCAGATTCTGTGTCTCTCTCTGCCCCTCCCCACTCATGCTCTTTCTCTGTCTCAGAAATTAAATAAACATTAAAAAAAAAATTAAAAAAAAAAAAGGATTTCATTTCTAACTTGCTGCCTTTCTGGCAGCTGGAGAGGATCCATTAATTGCAGTCAAACTTTTTGGACAAGCTTCTGGGAAAACTGGATAGGGATGATTGACTCACCTAGTGGTTAGTCTCATTTGCTTTTCTCACATTTCCTCTTCTTTCTGCTAAAATTGTGGATTCGAATTCCAGCAGTGGAATGGTATTTTGAATCATGCATGAAAGTCACTGGAACAGAAGGCTGGGGTGCTCTGCGTGGCATGTGCCTGTGTGCTTGTGTTGTTTAGTTTGGCTTTGTTTTGTTTAACGCGAGGGAAATCTAAACATCAAAATTTCGCTGGGATATAGTTACTTTGGCTATGTCCTCTCTTACTCTCTTTTCTGATATAGAATTCTAACATGATAACTGCCATTTCATTAGCCATCCTGAAGTACAAGATGAACTTGAATTTCAAAGTCATGCACCAATGTCGGTACAGTAGAAATGTAGGAGGAATTTGGGTACTTGATGACCACAGAATAGCCGTTCTAGATACGTTTTATCACTGGTTTTGTATTGGAGATGCGCACCTACATCTTGTTGGTTTCTTTTGGCTTTGCATTATATGCATCCAATCTTAATATAAAAATGGAGAAAATAATATACCAGAAGGACAAAATAATTTTAGCCCCAAACTTTTTCATAGCACCCTTGATGTTACAACATAGCTTGAGGATGAGTATCCTCAAAGACTTTAAAGAAGTAAAATGCATTCTGAGAAGTATGTATACAAATTTCCTTGTAAAAATCAAAGCTATGGAGTCATTCTTGGTCATGAATTAATTTAGAGATTCTAGCGCCCATGAGATTTTCTTGAGCAAAATTTTGGTGAAAAAAATAGATGCGACACAGTGTGATTTGGAAATGAATATAAAATAAAATGGCTGGCAGTTACTAAAATTGTATTTAACCATAGAATTATAAATTATATGGGGACACCTGTGTGGCTCAGATAGTTAAGCGTCCAACTTTGGCTCAGGTCATGACCTCATGGTTAGTGAGTTTGAGCCCCATGTCAGGCTCTGTGCTGACAGCTCAGAGCCTGGAGCCTGCTTCGAATTCTGTGTCTCCCTCTCTCTCTCTTCCCCTCTCCTGTTTGTGCTCACTCTCTCTCTCAAGAATAAATAAATAAACTTAAAAAAGAAATTATATGATATAGTAAGCAATGATAAGAAAATGAAGAATTATTAAGGAGAAATAAAAAATGGTGTGTATATATATTCATGTGTATGTATATACATTCATACATGCATAAGTGTATATGAAATAAACATGAATTGAAGGGTGTATATATACATATATATGAATATGGAAGATGTAGTCTGTTAGAATGTGTAAAAAATGCTCAATAAGTGTGAAAGGTACTTATTTCAAAGAAACTTCTAATGATATTTGTTATTAAAACAACTATACTATTCAACAAAAACATGGGGAAAAGGGAAACAGTAACATATCTGTGAATGGAGAGTTGTTTGGAATGACAGTAAGGCCATGAATATTGTAAAAGATTCATCTAATTGGAAATGGAGATGATATGATAGAAGTGTGTGGGTAGAATATCTTTGTGAGAGTAACAATACATAAGTTGTTTTCATATAATGGATACATATGAGCATCTTGAAATGGTAAGTGGCCATCGACAGAATGGAAAACCAATGTAGAATTATAAAATTAACACTGGGATGAAAAGTAACAAATAGCAATTTGACCAAATCAGCAGCAGTGAAGCAAATGAGAACAAACAGAATAAAAAATAGTAATAGATGAAGATAGGATGAACACATTAAATCAAGGGTGTCTTTTCTTACATCACATGTGAACAGACTTGATTTTACCACTAGAACACAGACTGTTAGGAAAGACTAAAGCTCAACACCCAATTATATTCCATCTTTTAAGAAACATATTTGAAGTAGTGTTTTATGGAAGTGATGAAAATAAAGAGATACGTAAAGAGATTCGAAACATTTCCAAATACGAAAAAAAAAAGATATGATAATATTTATGTGCAAAACATTAAGATAAAAGAAACCTATTCTCAGACAAAAGCTAAAGTTCATTATCCCTAGCAGAACACACGCTATAGGGAATGCTAAAAAAAAAAAATTTAAAGCAAAATTGATGATATCAAATGGAATGACAAAGTCCAGGCAAGAATTAAGAAGGAGTAAATATCTGGGTTGAAAAAACAAACACATAAACAAAGAAACAAGCAAACTACATGTAGTGATATCGGGGGACATATGTATATATGTTATATAATTATGTTACATATACATGTATATCATCATTATATATAATTTATTCATATATTTTAGATGCACGTACATGTAAATAGACAAAACCATCAACTAAACAGCACCAATTTCTGAATTAGTTAAAATAAGAACAATAAGACTATGTTTTTTGCAGGGGGCCTGGATGACTCAGTTAGTTAGCAGCTGACTCTTGATTGTGGCTCCAGTCATGATCTCTGGTTCATGAGATTGAGCCCCGTATGTGGCTCTACACTGACAGTGTGAAGCCTGCTTGGGAGTCTCTCTCTCTCTCTCTCTCTCTCTCTCTCTCTCTCTGTCTCTCTGCTCCTACCCCACTCACATGTTCTGTCTCTCTCTCTCTCTCAAAATAAATAAATATACATATATTTTTAATTAAAAATATTTTTGGCAAAAAATAATTTTTAAATACAAAGAACTAGATTGTTTTAAAGTATGACATTTGACTTTTTAATGGCTATTTACTTTTGAGAGAGATAAAGACAGAGCGCAAGCATGGTGGGGGCAGAGAGAGAGGGAGACACAGAATCCGAAGCAGGCTCCAGGCTCTGAGCTGTCAGCACAGAGCCTGATGTGGGGCTCGAACCCAGGAATGGTGAGATAGTGACCTGAGCCGAAGTCAGATGCTTAACCGATTGAGCCACCCAGGCTCCCCAAAAGTAAAATATTTGAAAAAAAATACACTGAAAACCTTAAGAGAATGAATGTATTGGTGTTTTAACCAAAAATGTTCGGATAAAGAATATTACCAAATATTGGGAAAGACATATTGTAATTTTTAAATGAAGTTATTCATAAAGAAGACATAAAATTGTTTGTGGACCTAAAAGAGAGGGTTTCAAAATGCATAAAGCAGTGATCCACATAGTCAAGGCTAGAAGTACAAATATTCACAAATAAAGTTGGAGATTTTAAGAAATGTTATTGTTAAATTACAGAAACAAGTAGAAAAAATACAGAAAATAAGAAAGTAAAAAATAGAGAAAAATTAGAAAACTTATAGATTTGCACACCATCGACCAAATGGACCTAATTAACATATATAACAGTCAACAGCCTATAACTGTACAATATATACTTTTTTTGCAAGTGCGTTTGTAATATTTACAGATACTTATTTAGAGTCACAAATCTTAATAAATATTGAAATTTTAAAATGACCCAGGGTACACGCTCTAATCACAGTAGTCAATTAGACATTGCTAAAATTAAAATAAGAAGAAAACCCACAAATATCTGTACAGAAAGCAACATACTCCTAAATAATCTCAGGGTCTAAAAAAAGAATCATAAAGGAAGTTGAAATAAATATTTCAAACGGAATGAAAATGAACACAGAACATATCCTAATTTGTGGATGGACTTCCACTTAGAATGAAGTATGCTTTAACACAAAAAGTTGCCTCTAATTTGACCATGAGAAAAATGAAAGAAGAAAGAAAGAAAGAAAGAAAGAAAGAAAGAAAGAAAGAAAGAAAGAAAGAAAGAAAGAAAACAGATCAGCTATAAGTTCAGAACAATTCTTATTCCCACTAGAAAACTGAAGTTAAAAGGTAATGAAGGAATCTGAAACGCGAAGAGGTTTAAATTCTTCCAAGCAGTGGAGGGACATACATATTTGATGATCTATAACAGAGCGCAAGACAATCTGAAACTGTCCCGGCCACAATATAAGCAGGTAAAATTTAACTTGGCTAAAAGTCAAGTGGGAACTAATAAACCCGAAGTTGCTGGAGGCACTTAGCAACTGCCCTCACTCAGCCATATAGCACTGTATCACTTGAAATCTCATTCCCCCTGGGTGCTCAGCAGAGAAATTGAGTGCAGGGCAAAAGACTGGAGAAAGCAACGTAGAGTGGCTCAGATGAGCAGAGGGTGATTGCCAGCTATGGCAGGCCACGTAGGAAACCTCTCCCATTTCCCAAGTCCCTTATTTTTACAAAGCAAATGCCTTAGTCCTCTGGGGTAGGATCAACAAACCCTTTTGCCTACAGAACCTGAAGGAGTTAATCACAGACAGCACAGAAGACACAAACACCACACTGCCTGCTTTTCTAAACTTGTTCTGGAATAAAGCTAAAGGTCTCCCTCGCTGAGGAGTGGCAAGAAATCACGCTCCTATGCAGGGCTCCAAGGAGCTTGTCACTTGCTGCAAGGGAGATAGACACAAAATGCGTCTAGTTGCCCCCACGCTTCATTCCTATGGAGCAAAAAGACACAGAAGGAAGGGCGAGACTCAAAAGATTTGAAGCTGGTGAAGAGGATAGGGTGGCCAGCGGTCATGCCCTCCAGAATGATTCTCTACACCGCAAATCTCAGGTTGCTGGGCCACTCCCCTGCAAGGCACAGGGAAAGGCTGTGGACGAAGGAAAGTCAAAGAGAAATTCTCCGCAACAGATTGAGAGTCAAGCATGTGAGGTTTAACATGGTATCACATATCTATATATGATACATATTGCTGTGGTTTCCCACAGCTGAGGGTCGTACAGTAAATCCACACCCAACTCAACCACAGATACGAGAGTTTGACCGACAAGGGGATGAGGGCATAGCAATGCTGAGACAGGCACCTCTAAGCACAGAACTTTTCTAAGACCGAGAGAACAGAAGACTGGACCGGCAACAACAGATGAATTCCCTACATCCCATCACAGGTGTAACACAGTCTATTGCTAGAGAGGGCAGATTCCCTGCCGTGGCACAGACGTTTAGGGAGGGCTGACGCTGGAATGAAGCGCTAACTCCGAGAAAAACTTTCTAGCACTCCAGCCTCTACTTTAAGCACTTAACCCACCATATTTGAACCTGTGACATTGGAAAGTAACCACAGTAATAAGAACGACAAGCCGCAACAGCAACTATAACAAACCCGCGCTATTCTAGACCGTGTTGGTTCAATGGCCCACTCTAACGGCTGACAAAAGACCTGTGTGCTTGCCAAGCTTCCACATTCATGCTGGTTTCTATCAATTCCTCTGTGATAACTCGCATTCAGTAAAACTTTGCGAGAAAGTAAATCCCATTTCAGGAGATAAAGCAATCAACAAAACCAGGCTCAGACAGAATGAAGATGTTGCAGTGATCAGACAAGTTTTTTTTTTTGTTTTTTTTTTTAATGACCCTCATTCAAATCTGAAAGAATCTAGTGAAAAAGAGGCCAATGTACGTGCGCAGGAAGAGAATTTCATCCGAAAGGAGGAAATGTTAAGATTCAAATCCTGGGAGTTAAACACAATGGTATCCGAGATGAACAATTCCATTGACTGGCTGGTCACTAGACTTGAAGCAGCTGGGGGAAGAATCAATAAACTTGACGTGAGTTATGGCATTAGTCAAAATTGCCCAAAGAAAACGCAAAGGGGAAAGAAGGAGCTACAGACGAAGAAAACACAAAAGACTTGCAACATTACCATAATGGTCTAACGCAGGGGATAAAATGTCAGAGCGAGGGAGGGAAAGCCATAACGTGGGGAAGAGAAATAATTTGTAGTAATACTGACAAGTATTGTCTCCCCAAACAGCAGGAAAGATATCTTAGGTATAACACCAGCAACACGACTTAAAACAAAAAATAAAAAAAAAAAAAAAGAGGAGGGGCACCTAGGTGGCTCAGCCAGTTGAGCACCCAACTTTTGATTTCTATCAGGTCACGATTTCATGGTGGAGAGATCATGCTCCACATCAAGCCCCACGTCGGGCTCTGCACTGGCGGTAGAGCCTGCTTGGGATTCTCTCTCTCCGCCCCTTCCCCCACCACTACATTAATCAATTAATTTTTAAAAAATTTTAAAAAGGAAAAAAAAAATTAACTGTGGTTTTATAAAGAGTTCTACATGTGTCCTTTTTGAACACTTTATGAGAATGAAAACCAAGCAAAGACTGGAGAAAATATTTGAAAGTCATGTATTGGATAAAGAACTTATATCCAGAAAATATAAAGAATATTAATAACGCAATGATTAAAAAATGAGGAAAGGTTTTGAATAGACACTCCACCAAAGGTAATATTCAGATGATAATAAGCACATAGATACTCAAAATGATTCATCATTCATGACATACAAATTTAACAAGAAGGACTGGTTTTTATATTTTTTGGGGGGGTAGGGTACTCTGCAAAATAAAATTTTATGGCCATTTTAAAAAAAATAGTGAAAATGAGGGCTCCTGGTGGCTCAGTCATTTAAGCATCCTACTTCAGCTCAGATCATGGTCTCACGGTTCGTGAGTTTGAGCCTTGCTTCGGGCTCTGTGCTGACAGCTTGGAACCTGGAGCCTGCTTCGGATTCTGTGTGTGTCTCCCTCTCTCTGTGCCCCTCCTCCGCTCATGCTCTTGGCTTGTCTCTTTCTCTCTCAAAAATAAACATTAAATTTTTTTTTTAAAAAATTTAGTGAAAATGTCAAGATTGCCATAGCTAAGCATTACACCAAATACAGAATCCCTCTAAGTATCCTCTCCTGTGTGACTGCCCAGGTTATCAGGCACACAAACCTGTCCCTGAATATGCCCCACAGTCATTAGAATATTGAAAAGACCAAAGATTGGCCAGAATGTGGAACAACTTGACTTCTCATACATTCATGTTGGGAATTAAAATAGCAAGACATTTTGGAAAACTTTCTGGCAACTTCTTCACATGGTTAACATCCATGTAACTATACCTTAACAATTGTAACTTTTCCCTGCTTCTGCATGTGAAAACCACTGTGTCTGTATGTTATACTGTTTTACACTCTAATGTGTGTGGAACTAACTTTTAGTGGCAAACAGCAACAAAAACTGTAACAGAACTAGCAGTTGTCTCTGGGCACAGAGAAAAGATTAGATCGGGAAGGGGTACCAAAGGAACTTTCTGTGTTGCTGCAATATTCTCTACCTTGATATTGGTAGAGATATTGGTGTTAAGACATCAGTTTGATCTTCCATAATTTCCCAGTTGAGATTTATGCATTTTAATTTGTTTAAATTTTACCTTTCCTCAGTCTCTCAAAACAAACAAAAAGAAACCAACAAGAAAACAAAAACTGCTATAAACCGGGGCCAATTTTTTTTTTTTTTAACATAGTCACTGAGAGCCAAGTTCTATTCCTTGAAACCACTCTCAGAGACAAAACAGCTTTGGGTTGTAAAGTCATCTCAAATTCTGTCCCATACCCTTGGAGACGAAAAACAAACAAACAAACAAACAAACAACAACAACAGAAACGCATTAATTACCAAACCACAAATCTTTTCGATACTTTTTGGAAACCGCTGACCTTGGCCAGTATGACCATTGCAATAAATGTGGAGACAAAGAATCATAGTCACAATGATGACATGACATCACCCGAGGAATTAAATCCATGAGACTGTGCATGTCACAAATCACTGAGCAATAAAAGCCAAAATATTTTCCTGAGATACGGTTGCTGAGTACTTTGAACCCATTGTACTTGGCGCTTAGGAGTTTAATAAAGATAGGGTAGCAGTCAACACGGGGTCAAAACTTAGGACCAAATAATATATGGCTTACCCCCCAACCCTCCTCCCTTAATTTTCACTGACGAGCAGAAGACAGAGCATTGCAAGAACACGGTAACGTCTCCAACTCACACATCTGTCTTGTTTTCGACGATGGTGTTGATAGTGATGGGGCAGTCGCTCATGAATGCTAAAATTACATTTTTTCTGGCAGCGCAGCACTAACATCTCCCACGCCTATTTTAAATCACAGATCATTAGCATAAACCCAATTATTTGAAAAACTCCAAGAGGAACTTGAATTAAGAGAACAGACACAGAATTTAGAAACCTTTCTAATTATTTTAGAAGACTATGCATGCAGAGCACCGACTGAAGGATATTAGGTGCCTTTTCCCCAGGATGACTGCAGTGAGTTAGAATAAACTGTCCGAAGTCCAAAGTGTGTGTGTGTGTGTGTGTGTGTGTGTGTGTGTGCATCTGTGGGTGCACGTGTGTGTGTTTATGTACAAAAAGAGAGTATTGTGGTGGATACTAGTATAACACGTTGGAGTAGCTATGGTAGTGTCTATCAGATAGTCACGAAACGTTATTGAAACATAGGTCAGGTTGGGGAGGAAACATAATTTTCCCTCTACCCTCCTGAGTTCTTAGATGAGACCGCTTGTAATAAAAGATTAACAAGAGAAAAATAAACAATAACACATGTCTACCTCAGGTATGCATGGAAGACACCTGGGGAAAATGAATAACTCCCCA
Organism: Panthera pardus; assembly: GCF_024362965.1. Lineage (NCBI taxonomy): Eukaryota > Metazoa > Chordata > Mammalia > Carnivora > Felidae > Panthera > Panthera pardus. The sequence goes on along the minus strand of NW_026526710.1, from coordinate 77,695,185 downwards.
AGGTGGTTTCGAATTCAGGATTAAATAGTGTCTTAACAGGGGAAGGGGAGGAAGCAGGACTTCTGAGGGGAGTGAAAATGATTTTGGGAAAAGATCCATGGGCCGTTAGAAGAATAGCTCTGGGGTAGGATGGTGTTAAAAGGTAAACTGATGGGGCGCCTGGGTGGCTCAGTCGGTTGAGCGTCCGACTTCGGCTCAGGTCAAGATCTTGCAGTTTGTGGGTTCGAGCCCCACGTCGGGCTCTGGGCTGACGGCTCAGAGCCTGGAGCCTGCTTCCGATTCTGTGTCTCCCTCTCTCTCTGCCCCTCCCCCATTCATGATCTTCTCTCTCTGTCTCAAAAATAAATAAACATTAAAAAAAAAGGTAAACTGATGCATATTAGGCATTTTCAGAGTGTGTTTGAGCCAAAGCAGTTGCAAACCCAAGTGCCAAACCCACACGGCGGCCAGCAGCACTCTGCAGACGAGAACCAGGGGAGGACTTACATAAAGAAAGTGCAGAAGCAAAGGAAATTGTTGACTGGCTCTAGCTTAAAGCCTAGTTGGCTGTTTGTGACTGCTTTTCCTTCGCATTTTGACCTCCTAACGTCGAGGGATTTACAAGCTTGGGAGTTGTGGTTTGCTACGCAGGCCTCTTTCAACATGAAAACCACGTTCATCTACATGGTCCCCCTGTTTCATTGACGTTAACAAATGTTTGTGACCGCTTGTCTGGGTGTGATGGCCACTTCCACTCTCCTTCCCTGTGATAAGAGTCAATCTCCCCTGGTTGCAGCAACTTTTCTGGGGAGGGGATTTACGCCCATTCGGTTCTTTTTGGAGGATCTGTCCTTAGGCAGATAAGGAGAACTCAGAGAAAGCCTCTCCCCGCTTGGACCTTTCTTCAAGTGCCTTCAGCTCAAAACAATCAACATGCCAAAGTGGCATATTTTGAGGTGGCAGGTTCTGCTACCCTGCAGCCATCAGAAAAGGTGTTTTGTTTTGTCTTCTTTGGTTTTTACTTGGGCGGTAGCGGATAATTTTCTCCTGTATATGTTAATGTCTGACACTGCGTATCCCATCTGAGAATTTTCTTTTCCTTTTTTATTTTTTTTTTAATTTTTTTTAACGTTTATTTATTTTTGAGACAGGGAGAGACAGAGCGTGAACAGGGGAGGGTCAGAGAGAGGGAGACACAGAATCTGAAACAGGCTCCAGGCTCTGAGCTGTCAGCACAGAGCCCGACGTGGGGCTCGAACTCACGGACCTTGAGATCATGACCTGAGCCGAAGTCGGACGCTCAACCGACTGAGCCACCCAGGCTCCCCTCTTTTCCTTTTTTAAAGATTATTTATTTTGAGAGAGAGACTGAGAGAGAGAGAGAGAGCACACACGCATGTGGGGGAGGGGCAGAGAGAGAGGGCTAGAGAGAAGCCCAAGCAGGCTCCATACCATTGGCACGAAGCCTGATCTGTGGCTTGGGCCCAGGAACCTTGAAATCATGACCTGGGCTGAAACCAAGAGTCAGACGCTTAACCAACTGAGCCACCCAGGCGCCCCGGAGAACTTTCCATATGAAACACGTAGCTGGACTTACTTACAAATGGAGAAGCATTCGCTGGGCGTGTCGGATTCTCCTTCTTAATTATGCCAAATGCTTCCTTTCTTTCAAAAATGAAACAAATCAGGCTTTCCGCCCATGTCCAATTCAGAGAAGATCTATAGAGAACAACAGGGTTTCATTCATGTATTCATGCAATTAAGAGCTTGAATGAGCCTGCTGTGCTAAAGACACAAGACAGAAGGGAGAAAAGAGGAAGGCTCCTGCCAGCCTGGAACTTACAGTCTAGAAGGGGAAATTAATACGAAGCACGGCAGAAAAAAAGTAACGCATAAATATATTTATGAAAAATGATACAGGTAAAAAAGAATGGTGCCCTGGGACGATATACGGATGAGGTGCGGCCTCATCGGGTGACAGGCAAGCGATGACGTTCAGGCTGATGTGTGAAAGATGAGCACGTGTGAGTGTGCATCCTGGGACGGGTGCCCAGGCAGGGACAGGCACACGAAAGCCTTCACGTAGGAGGTGGAAATGACTGTTTGGAGATGAAAAAGAACGGGCAGTTTTGCAGGCAGTCGGAGCATGAGGTATACCTTTTTACATGTTGAATAAATAACTAGATTGTTAGGCAACTTGGGAAATGGCACATTCGAGATGAAACCGTCAGAGAGCTGAGACAATTCACTTCGACCATGTCCTTTGACCAAGAACACAACGCGTGAACTTAAAAACCATAGACCAATGTCACTAAGAAGCAGTTTATTGGTCCTGGATGTCACAGGAGTTACTCTTTTGCCCTTTCGAAGCCCCTCCCCCCATCCCCGAGGGAACCGCAGTCCTGGAAATGGTAATAAAAGTATATTCGCTTTCAATGCTAAAATAGTTTTGAATTAATTCATTAGGATGTTGACATTCAAAACAGACGGACCTTTTTTTCATTTTCCAGTGTATTCAAGCTTCCAGTGGATTTAGCTCTGCAGTTGTCATGCTCATTAAGCACACATTTGTATTGTTTTTGCAAATGTCATCTAAATATTTAGAATTATACAGGAACTGACAGGGGAAAAAGCAAATGATTTTCCCCCGAACGAGGAATCTACTGCTGCCAGGATTTTATCATTTTGACATTAGAAGTGATGGATTGGATATAATTCCTGTCCAAAGCAATAGGCTAAGAGGTCAAATACATTTCCCTAAGCCAAGGTACTGATGGTGTCATAATGAAATCCCTTGTGTTCTGGGCAAACAAGGTCATGGTTGTCTACCTAAAACCCCGTCCTTGGGAGATGCATTTTGTTTCCTTAATTACTTCATTTAATTAGTTAAATTTCACTTAGAAGTGGTGACATAAAGTAGAAAGCAAAACCCAGAAGATGGAATAAACACGGTTATAAGATATGCATGATGAAAATGTGTGTTTTACCAACATTCGGGAAAATATCAGAAATGATAAACCTCAACTTATGTATGTGAAAGCATAGTATTTATTATCCAAAGTGAGGAAGAAAACCCGTATTTTCTCACATTTTCTCTTCTTCATTGTTATTTCCCTGATGTCGCCATTAATAAGCATTATTTACTACTTGCCGTTCAGTCAGCATTATTTTAGGTGCTTCGATCCCTGTACTCAAGACATTTATACTTTAGTTAGGTGAATTAGACTCAGGTAATAATAACATAGACTGGGAAGCAATTTGAAAATAACATATAAGAATGTAGAACTTAGGGGCACCTGGGTGGCTCGGTCAGTTAAGCATCTGACTTCAACTCAGGTCATGATCTCATGGCTCGTGAGTTCGGGCCCCACGTCAAGCTCTGTGCTGACAGCTCGGAGCCTGGAACCTGCTTCAGATTCTGTGTCTCCTTCTCTCTCTGCCTCCCCCTGCTCTCTCTCTCTCTCTCTCTCTCTCTCTTTCAAAAATAAATAAGCATTAAAAAATTAAAAAAAGAATATATAATTTAGCACTAGACAATTTACTATATTACCAAGTTCTAAGTGGTGTAAAGGGATATTTTTTTGGAAGCATTGCAGAGAAAGAGTACGGTGTGCTGAAAACTTATCTTAAGTTACAATAGAACAATTAGTCAAGTGTATTATGTGCATACAAACATCCTCTGAATTTTAGAAATGCATCTAATAGCAGTTTGGAATGGTAAATAGCTCAGGACTGGATGTCAGGGGAAACATGTCAAAGCCCTAGCTCTGCAGGAAGGGGTTAAAACGGTGAGGAAATGGAAGAAGAGGGGGACAGTATGATATAGCTTGATAGATATGTGGGATACCTGTAGATACAATGAATTACAAAGGCCTCAAAATGGGTTCTACAGTGATCCCCAAAGGTTTGATACAGAAGGCAAATAATGTGTGTTCGGTACAAGAGGGCAAGTGGCCAAGATTCCAGAAATAGGCAGCAAGCAAGATGCAAACGCCGAGGAGCAGACACTTAGTCTCCAGGCTGGGAGAACGGTGCTAGGGCATCAGCAGAGTTCTGGCTAGTAAAATCATCGAAAGGCAAAATCCTCTCACTATGCAAGTCGCCCTCTCTGCTTGGCCTTCCCATGGACGCAAATCTGTCTACGTAGTCCCTAACGTAGCTCTCAGAAGGGACGCGCAAACGCTGCCCTACGATAGAGGAGAATACGCTCCACAAGCCGGCACGCCTGTGTGCAATTCGGCACCACCTACCACTACCAGCTCCGTGACCGGGTCAAATTCCTGAATATAGATATGAGCCTGTTTGCTGTCGGGATGTGTTTTTGCTTAGAAGAGTAAATAAGAAAATGCAGTGTCAAATCGTTGGGGATTAACTACTACATCTTCCCGGCTTCCCCGGCTTTACTTGTATTTTTGTCCAAGGCAAAAAACGGTCACATCCGTCCACTTGTGGGGTTCACCATCTTTTCCTATTTGCCGTCATCTCTGGCCTGGGAAACTGCAAAAACATCCAACCTGGATTCCCTTGCATCTAGAATTTGACCCCTGAAATCCATTTACACAAGACCCAGAGAGAGCCTCTCAGAAAAGAAACCACATCACCCCACTAACCTACATGAAAGCTCCCCAGTGGTTCCATTTTGCCCAATGAATAAAATCCAAACTTCCCACAGAGGTTGAGAAGGCCCTTGAAAAGCAAACTCTTTCCTTCTACCTTTGGGTACGTCTTTGTCCCCTCTGTCCTTACCGCTCAACATGCCAAGTTCTGGCATTAAATAAGGAATTCATACTTGCTTTGTCTTCTCATGGGAACCCTTTCTCCCCAGATCCTGCTTTTCCGTCTTCTTTTACTTCTTCCTCTTTTTTTAATCCCCACTGCCTCTCTTCTACTCCTTTCCCTCCCCCACCTTTTCTTCTCTTTCTACTCCTTCCTCTTGTCCTCCTCCTCCTCTTTCTTCCTCCTCCTCCTCTTCTTCTTCTTCTCTTTCTTCTTCTTCTTCTTCTTCTTCTTCTTCTTCTTCTTCTTCTTCTCCTTCGGTGTAATTTCATATGTTCTTTTTTTTTTTTTAACTTAGTTTATTTGTTTTGAGAGAAAAAGAGCCTCCATGAGGTGGGAATGGAGAAAGAGAGGGAGATAGAGAATCCCAAGCAGGCTCCTTGCTGCTAACACAGAGCCCAATGCAGGTCTCAGACTCAGGAACCATGAGATCATGACCTGAGCTGAAAGAAAGAGTCAGATCCTCCTGTAGTCAGTGAGCTACAGGAAGAAAATTAAAAGGTGTCCAGATTGGAAGACCTTCGTGAGCCATCGTAAGGAAATTTGCTTTAACCTTGAGAGCACAACATTTGCAAGATTTTAAATAAATGATTGACATCATCTAACTTAGTTTGAAAGAAGCATCTGAGATATTCTGTTCAGAATAGACTGTTGGGAGTTAAGTGTAAAATCAAAATGAACAGCCAAGAGACTTCTGGAGAATTTCAAGCAAAAAGCTACATGGACCAAGCAGCTGTCACAGTAATGAATATAAGACATTTATATGACTGATACAATGTAGAGAGAACATATCATATCTACTTCTATTTCTATCTGCACTTATTTTTATTTAATGTATTGAAATTATCTTCTCCTAACTTTTACATTTGCAACGCTATGTATTTACAAATATAGTTAGCATAAATTATCTTCTAAATAGACTTTGTGTATGGAAGCAATGTTCTCCACCTGCCCATTTATTGCATAAATTACTAGCCACAACCTCAATTCCAATTGTGAAGGATAAATTGTGGATCTTGTTTAAAACGAGACAAAAGGTGCAATTTCCCTCTCAAAGATTATTTTGCCAGAGTAATATTTACCTAAGGAACACAGAACTTCAATGGAATGAGTAATATGGATCCTCATATTTTAAATGATATTGAAGAAATTTCCCCTGTGTTTTATGATCCATATCATTTTATTTATAGGAAAAAAATCTGACTATTTGATGTTTTTTTTGGACTGTAGACTTATAAAAATGGACAAAGAATATCTGCACAAACCTGACCAATGACTCTGACAGCTTCCATGTAGAATTCCATTCATGGTCATTTGAATATTATTGTTGCTTGGATATTAGAAATATATTTTATAGTAAACGTGCCAGTCATCAGCATTTTGTTAAAATAATTGTTGAATTAGCATATAATGACTACAAGAGAGGGAGACAAAATGTCACGAACTACCTGAAAAGAACAAACAAAGGACCAGTACCCATACCTCATTCTGTGCAGCGTGGCTGATAAAATTTTATCACAGACAACAGCAAAGTAGTTTGCATAAATTCTTACACCATATGCATACATAAGAATTAGTAATTAAACAGGACATTTTATTGGTTTTTTTGTAATTCATTTACTAAAGAAATAACAGCCCGTCTACAGTTCAGGTTTACTTTGGTTTTATCACAATGCTGAGCTACTATTTGTAACGCGTTCAAACACAGCAAGAAGGAGGTGATTGTGGGGTTGTGTTTTTGAAAGTATATGCCAGATTTGACTAATAAACATACATATCTAAGGCACATAATATACTTAATATGAAATCATTTGGAATAGCTACAGTAGGCATAGATTTATTGCAATGCATTTTTAATTAAAGAACTTGAATGTCCACCAAGGGTATTTTAGTGTTTGCAACCCAAGTATATTTAAGTATTTCCTCTATTAATGTGTTTTAGAATATCCATTTTCCTTTGTTTCAGTGAATTTTGTTTTTGTAAACAGCTCAGCCCTATGAACACAATTCAGCTTCTGAGGCAGATGTCGTTTAGATGATTTCATGTTTCTCATTGAGAAAATATACTAACAAAACCTGTTTTTTTATTTACGTTGTAGCCTGATAAAGTATGAATTCTTTAAATGCTTTTTAATTTTTATAACAATATCTATTTTTTATTCTATTTTTGTAACTATTTTTCACATATTGTGATTTTGAAAATGCTAATATACAAAATATAAGCATATACATGCTATCTTCAGTCTATTAAATACCTAGACTTAGGTCATTCTAGAAATATTAGCAAAAAATGCAGACATTATTACTATGCCTTTGAAAATGTGTAGAATTTGCATGCATTTCTTTTTTGGCCAAATACATATGAAAAATCAATTTACTTCAAACTGTCACATATTTTAAGTTAGCCTACCTACTTCAAAACTGTATTTAGAAGTACTTATAAAATCATATGTTTATATCTATTTATATGTATCATGCTTGTTAGAAAACAAAGAAAAATGGGGACTTACAAATACATACAAAGGAAAAGGAGAATAATTAAAATCTGTTTTAGAAAAATCTGGGCATTGTATAATGAGTATGTAATTTTAAAAGAACAAAGTATGTTTAAAATTGTTTTTATAGTACATAAATAGGGCACATATGTATGTATGAATATATATTTCAATGATAGGGTTTTTTTAATGTTTATTTATTTTTGAAAGAGAGAGAGACAAAGTGTGAGCGGGGGAGGGGCAGAGAGAGAGGGAGACGCAGAATCGGAAGCAGGCTCCAGGCTCTGAGCTGTCAGCACAGAGCCTGATGTGGGGCTCAAACTCACGGACCACGAGATCATGACCTGAGCCGAAGTCCAAGGCTTAACCAACTGAGCCACCCAGACGCTGGTCAGTGATAGGTTTTAATGCATTTCACATAGGCATATGTTCTCTTAGAATCTGTCTTCTATAAAGTAAGGCTAAACTTGTCCTGAAATGTCGATAAATGTAATACAAACGTGCAATGAGCGTTTGAGTGGTAGATGATAGAGAATACTAAGAGATCAGATATGTCGGAATAGGGATAGAAGCAGGAATATTGTTTTCACTGTTAATAGCCATTTTATTACTGAAGGGCAAAATCATTCTTTTTCTTTGTTCGTGTATTCAACACACAGAAGGGTCTTACTGTGAGAAACCGCATGTGTGGTTAAGGACCGAGCAGTGAACAAGCTGATGTGCAGTCAGCCCTCGTGAACCCTACCATGTAACAGGACGTAAAACAAATACGGAGGAAAAAGGGAACAGTGTGACGCGGCTAGAACTAGAGGCATGCCACCAGGAGATGGATGGGCTACGGGGAACACTGGTTATTTTTAGTTCCTAACGTAATGAAATTCCCATTATGTAGCAGTTACTTGAAAATGCTGGCTTAGTACATGATTCAGAAATGGCAGATGCATCTAATGGCCCAATGTGTTGGCCGTGTTAAAACCCAGGTCACTCTTTCTAGCTCAGTATGTCTTCTCTGTGTATCTTTTTTCGCAAACTTACATAAGTAGGTATTTCCCGGAAGAAAAGCATAATACTGTGTGCTTTAACATAAATGATGTATTACGTAATATCTGCAGATCTCTCACATCAGCAGGTTTTAGGATTCAGAACAAATATAAATATATATTATATATGTAAAGATTCAGAATAAATATAGATGCATATGTATAATATGTATATATAGTATAAACATATAATATATGCATAATATACATAATGTATATATTTAATATGTGTATATATGTATACATACATATTTATTTTCCTGAATCTCAAAAATTGCTATATAATATTAAGAACATGGGTGTAATGCAATTGCACTGGATAATTTACTTTTCTAATTGGACTATTTATATATGAAGACACGACAGCTCCTTTCCGTAAGAACATGTATATATCTAATACAGTGGTGGTTAAGGAGAACTTTAACTGCTTATAAAATGTTGATTAAAAAAGGAAATGCTTTCATCCAAGAATCTTATCTCGATAGAATTTAACAAATTATCTTAAAGGGTTTTTTGCTTAATTTGGAAATGGATTTCAGTTAACAAATAACATCATATTTATCACTCTCACTAATGCTTTTCCTAATATTGGCATCTATCATAGAGACATAGATTACAAGTCACGAGGCATATTGTATTCTCTCTAAAATGTTTAATGTAAAGGCTTCTTTATTTATATTTTTTGAGCAATACTTAAATACTTTATTTTTGACATTTAGAAGTATAACGGACTGGACGCATAAATTTTAAAAGGGGAATAAGTGAATTACATACTATAGTCTAATAAATTCCATACAGTGACCAAAAGACAGGATTCACCAACATACCAAACTCATTCTTTTTTTAATTTTTAAAAATATTTTTATTTATTTTTGAAGGAGAGAGAGAGAGACAGAGCACGAGTGGGGGAGGAGCAGAGACACAGGAAGACACAGAATCTGAAGCAGGCTCCAGGCTCCAAGCTGTCAGCGCAGAGCCCGATGCGGGGCTCGAACCCACAAACTGTGAGATCATGACCTGAGCCGAAGCCGGACGCTCAACTGACTGAGCCACCCATGCGCCCCCATACCAGACTTATTCTTGATCGTTTGGGTTCAAGATAGAGACTGTTCCAGGGCATGACTATATTTGTAGGTATTTTGTTTGTTTCTTTGTTTTCTTAAGGTTTTTAGAAAAATGATAAAGTCCTCCTGACTTAGAAAACAAAACAATATTGATGCTAAATAGACGACTTTGTGTTTTTTATCTGTAGAGTTGAAGACACTTCACATCAATCTGTATTCATGCTCATACTCTGTTGCCTGCTACGCAGAGATTTAGATATTGAGGTGCAGTAGTAAGTTCCATGGATTTCTTTACATTTACATTTTAAGATGTAAACCACAGTGCCCTCATTTTATGCGCAGCTACATTCACTACAAACCTAACTTGTAATATGTCAAAAGACTCCCGGGGAGTGCCCTTGAACTTCTCTGAACAGGGCCCAGTGGCATCCAAAATGGTACTGCCCACATTAAAATGTAAATGAGCCCGCGGTAACTGCAACCAAGATCATTTTATACAGGTGTTTAAATATAACAAGACCTTAAAATCGATCCTTCAGGGATATCGCATGTACCAAAGTTGCTGAATTGCATCTAGGCAGAATGCTTCCTATATACGTGGTTTTATTGCTCTTGTGTGATATTCACCGAACTCTTCAAAAATATTCTGCTAAATTAAACAAAAGGACATCTCGCCAAGGCCCCGAATGACTATCTATTTCAGCCCCCGTCAAAATGAACAAACATAATTTTTAGTAATACTGATTTCCTTGACATTTGATTAATATTTATTGAACAATTATATTAGTCACAAAAAGAAACATGTTTTCTGCCTTAGAACAATTTATATTTATGAAAGAAAAGATTCAAATGTGGCATTTTTTTTTTTTCTGGCCAAGGGGGATAGTTTATCTTTTGTGTTACCTTATTGTTGTTATTTTATTTATCTTTGATTCGTATAATATGTGGTCAGATTGTATGAGCCTCATTGTCATATGTCACTACCAAGGTGAATTAAATTATCTCCTGGCAGTGTTATTTCTGGTGCATATTCATAATGCATGATGCATAAAGCACTTCCTAATCTTTTAAATCAGATCCTTTACAGGCACAATAAATGTAAATGCAGTCAACTTCAAATAAGATCTCATTTCCAATGAATATAAGAAAAATAACTTTTCCAAACTGGGTTACTTTATTATCAGTGAGAACGAATGAACCTTCGTTTCCCTCTAAATAAAGCCTGGAAAAGGCAAATGAGGACAGAGCATGCCAAGATAAAATAAGAGAGATTTATTCTCTATTATTTGATATATCACATTTAAAATGCTCATGCATTTCTGGGTCTTGTTACCTTATAAATGTCACAGAAAGAAAAATAGAAACTGCCTCTGAGTTAGCAGAGACTCTATTAACTAGAGGTAAAAAATGAAAGCAAACAAACAAAATGCTCATTTTATTAAGCCAGTCGTAATGTATATTTACAGACTTAATTAGCTTTTTGTTAATATATTCTTAAAGTTTCATTCAAAAATTGATGTTTTTAATTAAATATATGCCTTTAAGAAGAAATCTGAAGCTTAAAAGAAGGAAAATATTTATCAATAAATTCTTATCCTACCTTATCTATCATCTACCTATCATCTATTTCTTTCAGTTACCTACGCATCATCTAATGAACTAACAATCTATCCATCCATTTATTTCCTTTGTTTCCATACTTTTCTGGAATTATTTTTTAAGAAGGAGTCATTAAACTTAATGTTTCCTGATCCCTGTGATAATAAGATGCATTCAGGAACAATACTTCATAGATAGGAATATTTAAATATATCTTTTAATTTACTCATTAGCATCATATGACTAGTCAATCCCTCCTTTTATTAAACCTCAGGCCATTTTTTTTTTGACAGAGCTATTGCTATAATTAATAATATTCCCCAAATGTAAATTTCAAAGCAGTAGAGAAGCATGAATTGGCACTGAGCCAACTTGGCCCCCTTAGAATTACGCTGGCTGCCCTAACAATATGAACGCCACCCCACCCCCCCAACTCAGCCATAATTGCCTGGGGGTTTATAGACTTTGAGAATATGCCCTCCCTTAGGTATTCATAAAGCATTCCGAGTATTCCTAAGAAACCATTAAAACAAGTAATGCAAGCCACACGGTGAACTTTACTCTGCTTCAAACATGTGGATTCTTTGAGGGGCTGACTTTAGGTCAACCAACTCTCAGTGTTACCCACAGCCAGCAGAGATGGTGCTGAAGTCCCAGGCTGCCGCCCCTGCTTCTATCTGCTGCTGTGCTCAACTCTACCTGCTCATGATACCAAGGCATTGCTGTGGCTGGATTTAGATAAACACAAGTTTAGTTTCCAAACATTTGAGAGTAACAGCAGCCCTATTAATAATTAGACCAGGACTCTTCTCAGGTAACCAGGGCCCTGACTCCCGAATCATAACCAAAACAAAAGATACACTGGTGAGCTCTCTGCTTCTGCTGGATCCTCAACCTCTGATGTGTTTCTAGGGTCTCTCCAACCCGGCGTCTTTTGGCTTCCCCTCTTATTGCTTCTTTTGAGAGACTGTCATTTTAATTAAATCCAGGTTTATTGGGCTGGGACCCTGACACTGTGCTTACTCATTCTGAATTTACTCTTCTAGAACAGTAGGTCAGATCTTCCTCAACTCAAATCCATTCACTGGTTATCGCCTACTGGGAGCCACCAGTTTGGGAGCTCAGAGAGGGAAGAGAGGTTCTGCATTTTGTGTTTGTTATTGTATCCTTCGTGCATTTTACAGTGCTTGCTACGTAATCTATATTAAGTAAATGAATGATGGAATGCATGCGTCAATGTTAGTGCCTGGGATTTTTGTCACTTGCCATCCTAAATCTGTGCCTCCGCTGTCACAGCCGATCTCTTTGAACACCGTTATTTGTGTGAATCAATCAAGTTGTTTTCACTTTAAATATCTAAAATTTGCCCTCAGCTACTGCTCAGTGATTATTCAATATATGACCTTATAGTTCTCTACTCCGTTTAATGTTTAGGATATTGCTTAACCTGACATAGGGGAAAATATTTTCTGTCTGAGATCAGAGAAAATCTATGAGTTCCCATGGAAGTGGTGATAAGGACAACACTAACTCACCATGTAGACGTCTTGTGTTTATTTGCAACATCGCTTGGTAGAAACAATTTTCAGCATCTTGATGGAACATTCTCTTATCGACTTTCTATTTTAATTCCATATGTTGTTACTCTGCCATTTTATCATTTTGCTCATGCATTTATTTTATTGCTTGTTCACTTTTAAACAACTTTAAATTATCTGTGGAATATAGCAGGGCTTATAAAATGGAAAGTGCCTCATAATTTCTAGCATATAGTAAGTTCACAATAGATGCCAGCTTCGTTCTTCCTCTCCCCCTACTATTCTTTCACTGAAAATCTGTCCTCAGGCACTATTTCTAGCTTATTTTCTGTACCTCTCCATATGAATGTGACATGAGATGTCTCATTTCTGCCCATATATTGATTGGCCTAGGTCATTCCCTTGACTTTTTAGCTTGGTGAATTAAAAAGATTCTAAGAAATTAGAAGAAACCAAGGTAGCCATAAATGACAAAATGAGCTTCCTTTGTACAGGAATATAATTATAACGAAAGTTTACCGATGGTAGAAAATCAATGATAAAAAAGCGTACTTTCTAGGGCACCTGGGTGGCTCAGTCGGTTAAGCGTCCGACTTCAGCTCAGGTCATGATCTCACAGTTTGTGAGTTCGAGCCCCGCATTGGGCTCTGTGCTGACAGTTCAGAGCCTTCATGAAGCCTGCTTCGGATTCTGCGTCTCCTCTCTCTCTCTGCCCCTCCCCTGCTCACGCTCTGTCTCTCTCAAAAATAGATAAACATTAAAAAAACATTTAACAAAAAAAATGCTTACTCTTTAATTGCCAGGCCAGATCCATGATGACTTGGGAGTCAGAGAAAGAATGTTTTGGTGTGCTTTGTGGGGCATATCTGCTGGCTCTGCTCTGGCTTCCGTTGACGAAGTCCTTGGCTAGTTAAAATTAGGTCTGTTCTCTCAAATTGCTCGAAAGTCTGTGGTACCTCGTTGCTACCATGACTGTCCTTGTCCTGCCCTCTCACTGGTTTTAGGAATATCTTCCCTGTCCCAGCCCCATTAAAAGCATCATATCATGTCGCACCGTGGCAGCTCCATGGAAATCTACACGTTACCAATCCAGAGAAAGACGTTCTCCATCATCCAGTGCGAGCTCACGGGAACCCTGCACGCTTTCCCTGTTGCATGGAATCTCATTCGAGATGGCAAGGGTTGCTTTCTCTCTTTGACTAGAGAGCTTTACCTCAACTATTTCTGCATACACAGTTGAATGCAGACATTTTTCTGAGATGGGCTGAAGTTTTACCAGGGGGAGCCCAGAGCAGTACCGAGCATGCAGGCATACTTCAGCTTTTCTCACCAAATTATCTCTTTGTTCAGTACCTTTGTCATCATCTTCCCAGAAATATCTGCAGTAAGAAGGAAAAGCCAAGGCACAGATGTCTAAATCTTGCCTTTTTCAAAAACTTCTTATCATTCTGCAGGATAAAGGAATCCTAATTTTTTGTTTTAAATAAGTGTACACTTGGTTCCTTGGGGGGGGGGGGGGCTCAGTCACTAAAGCAACCTGCTCTTGATTTCCCCTCAAGTCATGATCTCATCATTTGCTTGTGAGGTCAAGCCCTTTGTCGGGATCTGAGCTGACAGTGTGGCACTTGCTTAGGCTTCTATCCCCATCCCTCACGTGCTCGCTTGCTCTCTTTCTCTCTCCTTCTCCTCCCCCCCTCAAAATAAGTAAATATTTTTAAAAATATAAAATAAATAAGTGTACACTGATTTTATGTGTAATTTTAAGTGTCATTATCTATTATAGTTGAATTCTCAGTTTTTAGAAAACTAGATATCAAGATTTGTTTTATTTGACGTGAAGTTTTACATGGAGTAAGATGTACAGATATTAAGCATACAATATGAAGAGCATTAATTTTTCCATCACCTCAGAAAACTCCTAAGTGCCATTTTCTACTAAAGCCTCCATGTTGTGCCCTGTGGGGGTAATTGGCCCCTTGTTATTGTTGAGTAGCATTCCATTATATGGATACGTTATAATTTGTTTCTCTATATTCCAGCTGAGGGACATTGGACTGGTTTCCACTTTGAACTCATGGTCAACAAAGTTACTATAACATTTCCATTACATGGTTTTGTGTGGACATGTTTTTCTTGCCTTGAATAGATACCTAGTGAAGAATTAGTTGGCCAGATGGTGCGTGTATGTTTAAATTTGCAAACTACTCCTAAATATGATTTTTTCCCCAAACTCATTGTAAAATTTCATCCTGCAGGTACAATACGAGAGAATTCCAGTTGCTCAACATTCTTTCCAAAACATCGTAATTGCAGTCAATTTAATTTTAGTCATTTTGGTAGATATATACCAGTATTTCTTGGCACTAATGATTTCAAGCAAAATTTTTTTGGGGGGGGTCGGGGTGAAGAGTTTACTGATCATTCATCTGTCTCCTTTTGTAAAGGATTCTGGAATGTATCCATTTTTAGTTGGATAGGAGTTCTGTATGTATTCTGGGTGAGAACTTTATGAGATACATGTGTTCTAATTATTCTCTACAGTTTATGACTTGCAAATCATTTTTAATAATATTTTTCATGAGCAGATTTTAATTTTGATGAAATCCAGTTTATCAATATTTTTTCTTGCAATTAGTTTTATTTGGGTCCCTCTTAAGAATCTTTATCTCCCATTATTACAAGATTTCTTACATGTATTTTCCCTAGCAGTTTTAAATTTCAGTTTTATACACAGGTCTATGAGTCATTCTGATTTAATTATGACAAGAGTTAATGTCAAGGTTTATTTATTTCCACTCACATATTCAGTTATTCCAAGACAGTCTTTTGAAGTCTTTTATTTCTTAATGAATTGCAATAGTTTATAAATCATAAATTAATCAACTTAAATTATATGTATATGTCTTTTATATAATATGTAGCTTATTTCCAAATATAATATGTTATATATATATATATATATATATATATATATGCAGTTTATTTCTTGAGACTGTATCTTGTTACTTTAATCTATTTAATAATCCTTTCAACAACATCACACTGGGTGTGCCTGGGTGGCTCAGTTGGTTAAGCGTCCGACTTTTGCTCAGGTCATGATCTCACAGTCCTAGGGTTTGAACCCCACATTGGGCTCTGTGCTAACAACTCAGAGCCTGGAGCCTGCTTCAGATTCTGTCTCCCTCTCTCTGCCCCTCCCCCACTTACACTCTGTCTCTCTCTCTCTCTCAAAAATAAATAACATTAAATTATTTTTAAATATCAAACCGAATTACTGTTTAAATTATCAATGATTTATGGGGCGCCTGGGTGGCACAGTCGGTTAAGCGTCCGACTTCAGCCAGGTCACGATCTCGCGGTCCGTGAGTTCGAGCCCCGCGTCGGGCTCTGGGCTGATGGCTCGGAGCCTGGAGCCTGCTTCCGATTCTGTGTCTCCCTCTCTCTCTGCCCCTCCCCCGTTCATGCTCTGTCTCTCTCTGTCCCAAAAATAAAATTAAAAAAAAACGTTGGAAAAAAAAAATTTAAAATAAATTATCAATGATTTAATAATCTTGAAATCAATATTTTAAGTTTTAGAGGCTTATTCTTTAAGATTTTTCTTAACTATTCTAGGTCCTTTGACTTTGGCTTTCTGTATAAATTTTACGACCAATTTATACATACACAAAAAAAGCTGGCGGGATTTCGACTAAGATATGTTTGAATCTGTAGATTCTTTTGGCAGAAAATTGGATATCTTAATACTGAGTCTACAAATGCTACAAACATTGTATATCCCTTTATTTAATTAGATATTTAAAAAATTCTCTTAGCAATGATTTATTTTGCATACAGTGATAATAAATTTTTAAATTAATTTTATTCCTAGACACTTGATATATAGGAATGCTTTTATCCAATTTATACTGCAGCATAACCAATGATCACAAATTTAGTAGCTTAAAACAAACCTCAGTTATTATCTCACTGTTCTAGAGATCAGAAATGCAGTCCAGTGTGACTCAATCTTTGTTCCCCTTTGGTGGCTTTTTGGCTTTCTTTTTATTTTGGTTTGGTGAAATTTGAAAATAACCTACCTAGGTGTGGTCTTCTTTGTGTTTACCCAGAAGTTCTCTGTGCCTCAGTGGATGTACCTTCAGGAGGTGACCAAAGAGGAAAATCCAGGAAAATATCAGCTCAGGCAGAATGTTTACTTCTTTCCAGGATCATATTCTACCTTTTCTGCCCAAATTTGGTTAATCTTTAGCAATTTTAAACATTTGCCCTTTCTATTTTGTCCAGAGTTTACAATTGCTATCCTTATGAGATTTTGACCAATAAATGCTACCCAACCATTATCATAACAGGAATTGCCAGCCTCCTTCTTGATATATGCAAGATGGTTGGCGTGAAAACAATTATCTTGAAAAATATTTGAATTTCAAGGCTATCATCTTTTTGGCATTAAATATCTATTTTGGAAAATAATAGCTGAAAAATTAATGTTTTCTCTCAGACTGTGGCTATAATAATTCAGTGATTTCCTGTAACATTAGTTGTTTCTGATTGAATAGGAGGAAATAAATCACCCACAAAATAGTGCAGAAAAAAATGCATTTACTTATTTCAAAAATTTATTTTGATTACATAACAGACTCTTTGTGTATAACATAGAAATATCAATGGATATTGAGTTAGGAAAATAGTTATTGGTTTAGATCATTGTATTATAGCAATTCACAAATGCATTTAAACGGAAATTATTTTTATAATACTGACATTAATTAAATGATACTATTGCGTATTTTTCTAAAACATGTTGATATTATTCATGTTTTCAACAAAGAATAACATTACCTTTTACAATCAATCAAAAAAATGTTTTCTTTCCCTAGATATTATTTTGACTCTAATAGAAAGCAATCCATTTTTTAAAAAGGGGTCAATTTTGTACTTATAGGCAACCATTAACAGTGCTATTGTTTCTAACACATTTCAAATTAATTTATAATATTCAGAATGTTTTTTTTAATATTTTCGCATCCATTCTAAACTTTTACTATGTTCCAGTCTTATTAATATATGCTTCAAGTATGAGTGGCTATTCTCATTTGGACAGAGCTACAATTCTGTCATGTAGAAGGAAATTATTTAAATAAAATTTTTTTTTAATGTTAATTTATTTTAGAGAGAGAATGTGAGCAGGGGAGGGACAGAGATAGAGAGAGAGAGATAGGGAATCCAAGGCAGGCTCTAGGCTCTGAGTTGTCAGCACAGAGCCGGACACGGGGCTCAAAATCACAAACCATGAGATCATGACCGTGGCCAAAGTTGGACGCCTAACCAACTGAGCAACCCAGACACCCTGAAATAAGTCATTTTTAAATTTCACATCAATTCATGATGTAAAGTGGCACCCTGAAAAATAATAAGGGGAAATTTTCAGTAAAAAGGAGAATTAAAAAATTCTAAAATAAAATAAGAAATTCATGTGAGGGGCACCTAGGTGGCTTAGTCAATTAAGCTTCCGACTTCAGCTCAGGTCAGGACATCACTGTTATTGTGTTTGAGCCCCATGTCAGGCCTGTGCTGACAGCTCAGAGCCCGGAGCCTGCTTTGGATTCTGTGTCTCCCTCTCTCTCTGCCCCTCCCCTGCTTGCACTCTCTGTCTCTCAAAAATAAATAAAAAGTTAAAAAAATTTTTTTAAAAAAAGAAATGCATATGAAATATATTAAAAGTAGTATAAACAAATTGCACAATTTTATTAGTTGCTTTCATTTTTGAGTATTTGAAATTTCTGATAATAAATTATTTTGAAATTTTATGAGGTGGCATTGTTTCCTAATGTACTTAGTACCTAATGATTGACTTATTTAATTGCTTATAGTTTTTACATTTTGGTTAACTGTGTGTACAGATCGAGGCATGATGGCCTGGAAATTAAAGTTCAAAGTAGGAATTAAAGTCATTTTACTAAAGTCAATTCTAGGTATATAGATTAGGATATCACACATAATGTGCACCCATACCTCTACCCAAATACATGTATTTCCAAAAATGCTTTTGCTCGCATGAAAAACAGCATGCTCCCAAATCAAATGCTAACCTTTTAGGGAAAGTATTATTGACTTAATTTTAATAATCAATTTAAAAAAACAAGCTAAGATTTTTGCAAAAAAAATGTATAAACAACCTCATCAACTGAAATAACATTTGAAATGAAATTAGAATATTTTTGACATTTTTCCCAACACTGATAAATTATCAGAAAGATACCTATATAAAGTAGTATTACTAAAATTAAGTTAATAAAATGGACGTTATTGTATACTGTATTTTATTCAACTTGGAAAGAAAATCTTGCCAACTTTCTTTTGCTCCCCCTAAAAATATTAGAATCTATAAAAGTATAATAGTTATATTTCCTTTATTTTATTTCTCCTTATGTATTTATGCTTCATAATGGTCTTAATGACCTGTGGACAGGATTTTTCCAGCAGGTAATAATGTGGTTATTTTTTCTGCCAGGAAATAGTCAACCCTAGGTCATCATTACTTAAAGAAATAAGTGATTATATAGTTAAAGGGGAAAATAGGATATATGAGGGAAATTTTACTTTTTTTAATGATTGAAGGATATTTTCTTCAACTAATATAAAGATGCTTTTTATTTGTCACCTCTTTATTGAAAGTACATTAGCCTAAGTTCACTGCTGAGTATATACATAATGGAAGGAATAAATCTTTGAACACCATTGAGAGTACAAATTTGGCTGTGGCCTATGCAACATCTCAAGGTTAATGGATAGAAAAGTTATAAGTCAATACAAAACCTTCTATGTCCTTGAGTTTTATGGCAACATGGATTTTAAAATAAAAACATTATATCTCTATTCTTCTATTTACTGTTACAACTTTGTCAAAGTATTTCATAATTTTGATAATAAAATTATGTTTCTATATAGATTAGATAATGATATAAATTGTATAGTTGTTGGAGAATTATTGTGTTAACTGGACAGAATCTAGTGTATTTCCTTGGAATAAAAGCTCAACAGATGCCCTATCTCCCCTTTGTTTCTATTAGGCTAATGGTTTCAATGTGTCCAGTTCTAATATTGACACCTAGTGCACATAATTTAAAAATAATGCTCATAATATAGGTACTTTGTGGTGTTAAGGACTTTATGTTTCTAGATATGTTGATTGCCTTTGACTTTAATATATTTTTTGTTGGTGGGGGGGGAATGAAAACCCGATTGATTTTGCATAATGATTTACACATAATTACAAAGATTTATAAGCTTTTGTGTACTAAATGTTTGTGCCTCTCCCAAATTCACACATTGAAACCCTAAGCCTCAGTGTGATTGTATTTGGAGGTGGGGTCTTTGGGAAATACTTAGGTCATGAAGGTGGAGGCCTCATGAATTGAATTAGTGCCCTTATAAGAAGAAACACAAGAGAGCTTGCTTCTTTGTCTACCATGTAAGGATACAGCAAGAAGGGCCCATATACAAACAAAAAGGCGAGCCCTCATCAGACACCAAATATGTCATGGTATTAGGAGGTGGGGCATTTAGGAGGTGCTTAGATCATGAGAGTGAAACTCTCATGAATGAGATTAGTATCATATTATACAAGGGACCCCAGAGATCTTTCTCATCCCTTCCACCACATAAGCACACAGGGAAAGACCAGCCGTATATGCACCAGAAAACAAGCTCTTACCAGCACCAGGCCTGATAGTGCCTTGATCTTAGACTTTCTACCCTTAAAAATTCTAAGAAATAAATGTTTGTTACTTAAGCCACCCAGTCTATGGTGTTTTTGTTATGGCAACCAGAACAAAGACAGAAGAGTACAAAAAATTAGTACCATGATCAAAAGTGATGTTTAGAGGCTAAACAAGGATTCTGGGATACTCACTGCTGTCACTGTTTCTGGACCTTTCCAGTGGGCAGAGGTAGGTCATCCCGAGTTCATTCAGGTAATTTGAATTCACATTCAAGATCATGCGGTCTTTTTTTTTTTCTTTAAAAAATTATTATAAAATATACATAACATAAAATTTATCGTCTTGGGGGTGGCTCAGTCGGCTAAGCATTAGAGTCTTGATTTTGGCTCAGGTCATGATCTCATGGTCATGAGAATGAGCCCCCTGTCAGGCTCAGAGCTGGATATAGAGCGTACTTAAGATTCTCTCTCTCCTTTGTCCTCTGCCTCTTCCTTACTCTCTCTCTCTCTCTCTCTCTCTCCCTCTCTCAAAAAACAAATCGTAACCAAAAATATATATATGTATATATGTATGTATATATATGGCATGCTTTGGACAGATCATGTGTACAAGTGCATTCAGAGAGGGAAAGATTCCAAATCCTCTTTTAGGATTCGGAACTTCTACTCTATGAAATTCCATGGTACAACATTGGCAGACTCAGCAAACACACTTGATTCTAAGGAGAGTACTCATGTGAATATCTTGAAAGAGAATTCTCATTTTTCGTTTTCAGCTGTTATCTAATCAGTGTCCCACAGATATTAAAATTGGACCATAATACTTAATTAAAATGAGCTTTGAATCTTGTGCTCTAGGGTAAAAATAGTTACCCAAGTGACCCTGTGTTGAGCTGCAACGGGAAAGCTGAGGTAATGAAGTTCCCACTTCACCTTCTTCCACACGAAAAACTCCATTTTCATTTTTGTATACTCTGACTTTCTTCATAAGGTCGTGCCTAAAGAAAAGATTATAATGCAATAAAAAAAATGTTAAAAGCTACTATTTTAGAACATTGGCTAAAAAAGGATATGAAAGTGCATAGACCAAGAAACTTAGTATGTACTGAAATAAATAAAAAGCACTGCCTTATCCTATTTTAAGGTACATCAACTATTACTACACTGTTTCAAAATAAAATATTTTCAAACTTTTCATTCCCAAATTGTAAAATTATTTAATTATAGAAGTTTCCATCATTACCAAATACTGTTATTATTAAACTGACCCATCTACAATTGCCATTTTTATAGATTAAAAAATGATAGAATGTTGACAATTTCATGGTTCCTTCTACTGTGCCCTACTATGTTCAAAAACAGAGGTGTCTAGGTGGCTCGATCGGTTAAGTGTCCAACTTTTGGTTTACGCTCAGGTCATGCTCTCATGGTTGGTGAGATTGATCCCCGTGTTGGGCTTTGTGCTTGGTATTCTGTCTCTCCCTTTCTCTCTGCCCCTACCCAACTCGCAATCTCTCTCCCTCTCTCTCTGTCTCTCTCTGTCTCTCTGAAAATAAATAAGTGAAACATTAAAAAAATAAAGTTATGTAGAGTGTCTCAGTCGTTCAGTTGATTGTCCAACTTTTGATTTCAGGGTTGTGGGATCAAGCCCCACATGGGGTTTCACACTGAGCATGGAGCCTGCTTAAGATTCTCCCTCTTTCTCCCTCTGCCCCTCTCTCCTGCTCATGCTCTCTCTTTCTCTAAAGATAAACAACAAACATTTGAAAAACAAAAGAACAGAGGTATGCATGGACATAAAGGAAACATATTCCAAAATGGAAGGCTGGGACACATTTAGGAGAAGATTCACAGAGAGGTGGCACATACTTTGTTAGCTACCCTTTATTTTTTAATTATTATTTTTAAATATTTTATTTATTTATTTTCAGAGAGACAGAGAGTGTGAATGGAGGAGGCACAGGGAGACACTGAATCCGAAGCAAGCTCCAACCTTTGAGCCATCAGCACAGAACCTGATGTAGGGCTCAAACCCATGAACCATGAGATCATGACCTGAGCCGAAGTCAAACTCTCAATTAACTGAGACACCCAGGCTCCCAGTAGCTACCCTTTATTTAATGCAGTTTCTTAAATATAAGAATGAGACAAAGAGAGAGACACACAGACAGACCAACTTAACTCTCACAGAAATTTAGAAGAAAATAATTTTGGGTAGAGCATAAGACCAGGCTAGGAAGTCCTCAAAGGCTGGCAGAGACTAAGGTGGGTGTGGTAAGAGAGAGAGAACTAGTGGAAGTTTCTGGACAGAGACACAGGTCCTCAGCACATATGTATTTTATTTTGTATGTGGGCACATGCGTACTTTGGAAAATTAAAAGTAAGAGCTAGAGTTACGTGGATGCATATAAATTCATCTAGATGCTGCGTGCTCATCATCACCTTCATCTATAAACCTGTCAACCACAGAAATAAGGCAATTAGCTGAGACATATCACAGACTCATCTCTGATTTAGAGGTCAGAGAAAATGGTTTCTTCAAAGTCTTTATTTTTAGGGGCTTGATGCACCTTAAAACACCATGTCACTTTTGTCTCCTTTTGATGACAGTGAGGCTCATCTGTATTAAGATTCCTTAAATTGAGTATTGTCTTTAATCCAATCGTAAAGTGGTAGAAAATGCATGCATTGCAAAGTTTATCCAAGGTCAACATTAGAAACATAAAGAATTCATGGCAAAAATTATTCTGGTAGCCTAAAGAACAGACTTTTCAAACGAAGTTTGGCAAAATTAGAAAGGCACTCTTTGAGCAAAAAAGGTATTTTTTCTTAATTTTCCAAAATTTTAGTAATGCTAACTAAATCAATAACAAGAATATTTTCGGGAAAGAATTGAAGTCTCTTCAAGGCGATACAGTATTTTTGTCTCTTTTTTTTTGCAAGAAAACAAAAACCTTTTTCAAAAAGCACAAAAACTGTTAATTTAAGTTGATTTAAATAACTTTAAGTCAGATAATACAGGGAAGTTATATGACATCTTTTAGCTTTTATTTGAATTCCTGTATATAACTATGGACAATCAAAGGCATTCCTCTTATTATGTGTTACATTTTATGACATTTCTTTCTGTCCTGTATTTCGCATTATTCATTTCTCTTAGTTTCAAGTATTAAGGCTTCATGACACTTTAATTATTCATTTTCTGGTTTTCTCCTTCCCCCTGCCCTCAGCCCCATTCCATATATTCAAATATTGGACTGTAAAAAATTTTCTCTTGAGGTTTTACAGTCACTTAACAATAAATAAATAAACAAACAAACAGAACTTTTTAAGATGAGCTTTTCAGGATGAAAACAAGGACGATAGTGAGCAAATAAAATAAATGCCAATTATATGTGGACTTTTTCTTAATTTGCGGATTATATCTATTTTCCCCCTTTGGTGTGGTATATTCTTATGAACAAGGGAATATGTGACTAAATGAACAATACAGATATGTTGCATCTATAATAATTGTTAAAAACTACCGCGGATACATTCAAGAGAAATTCCATTGCTACCCCCGCCCCTTACATTAGAAAATCTAACGGTGTTTGTAAAACTTGCTTTTATATCTTGCTTTTGACGCTAATGGGAGTTTTCAGTAAAGACTTCAAGTCCAGTTGATGCATGAGACCAGTAGTTCCCCTTAATTGTGTTTGTAAATTCAATAGCTATTATAGAAAGAGACATTCTTGGCTGCACTTTACAAAAATTATTATACCTCCTAGGCCATACTTTATTCATTCTTAACTTCTACGTGTTTTAAAACTGTCTTGTGTTAAGAGTAACTCAGAAATGTATACTTGTCTCTTACAGACTTTGGAAGGCTTTTGTCCGTCACACATTCCTGTGATAGCTCAATACATTTTGTCTCAATCTAACATAATGGTGTTGAGAGTCTACCAAAAAGAATGAAGAAAACTCTTTATAAATAAAAACACAGTAAAAGAAATAGAAATGAATATTGTGTTCTGGACCATTTTTGCAAAGAGTTCATAGTTGAAAGAAACAGGAAAGCATTTAAGTTACTGGTACAAACGTGTTTCAGTGATATTTCTTACTGACTATGAAATACTGACCTTTGTCCAATATTGGGGAACATTTGAAGACTTAGATTCTCTAAAAACATTGTCACTCTCTGCATAAACCTGTACCACTTCAAAATTGAAGTATGAATTAAAAAGAAAAATCTTGGTGTGTCGGAGGAAGCATAGTCACTTCTTGGAAACACATACTCCCTTTTGCTAATGCCTCTGGTTGGGGCTGCCCGGCTACTGCTACGAGGGACACATCGCCCTCACCTTTTCCACCTTGTAAGTTGACCCCTGATGTCATCCTCTTGCTCTCATATGATAAACATTCAGAAATAGCAGATTATCTTTCATGAGGCAAGCATCCATGGGAAGCGTGAGGAAAATTGATCAATGTCAAGACTTTCCTGTCTCCCTAAGCATACCATACTCTGGTTTCTCCATCATGACACAGGGAAATGTGCTAGGCAATTCTCTTCCAGAATTCAAAATCATAAGTGGTGCTCTCAAGCCCTTATTTGCTGGTTTTCTTCTGACATATTTCATGCTTTCCTATGAATCCCCCCTTTAAGAATCACCTAAGAGGGACATGGGAAGAATTGAGGGTATTGTCATCGATCTCTTGCCCCTGCTGTTTCATGGGTGGGACTTATCCGTGAAGTTTATCTTTGCTCCTCTCTTTCACATGACTTTTTATCAATTAGCGGTGCTTCTGACTGTATTTTTGTCTGAATGCTCTAGAAAACAAAAGCTACGCAAGTGCTTGTGTGATGATGATTTTCTGAGAAGGATTCAATTCCAAGGAGGCAGGGGTGCGGAGACTGGGAAGAGAGGCGGAGAGAGGAAATCTATTAGAGACATGATGTGAAACTAAGCACACCGTTCCTACCACATAAACATCCATTCTTGCCAGGCTTCTGCGGAGACTCTATGAGTGTGCATTTGGTGAGAAGAGTCAGTGTATTGCAGCGGGACATGCTGAGTTTTGCTGATGCGTGACACAAGAGACTAGGTAGGGGCAGTGGTAACAACAGCATCCTCCTAAGTAGCCACAGATATGGGAAGAACAGGAGCCCAGGACCACAATAGAAGACGAGTGTTATCTTTTAAATGCCGACTCTGGCTAGAAAGAAAGGATGCAAGAATCTGGACTGGCACATCATTCTTTCTCAGTCCGCCATTTGTTTAAAGAGATCTCCTTGTACACTTTGAGGATCCTAGAATTTCACCGTGAAATTAGATGCCCTGACCTCTGGCCTGAGGAGGAAGGAAAGGTCAAACTCTTTCAAGTTGTGGCTGGGTGTAATCGTCTACATCAACTATTAGCAAGCAAGGTCCGTGGCCAGTTCCAGCCCCAGGACTGTTTCTGTGTGTTTCTGAACAAAGAATTTCACATATTTAAAAATCAGCGTGGGGGCGGGGGGGGGGGGGGGCATCTGTGACAGAGATCCATAAAGACTGAAAGATTTCCAATATATAATTCTTTAGAGAAAAAAAATTTACCAACTTCTGTTCTAAAAACACTGTAAGAAGGATTCTAGCAAGGTAATCTATAGACCCCCATTGCTACAACTCGTGCAGCTAATGTAACTAATTTTCATCCCGTCTTTTTTCTACCCTCCACTTTAGCTGGTCTGGGTTTCTGTCTTTGT
This sequence comes from Panthera pardus, assembly GCF_024362965.1. Classification (NCBI taxonomy): domain Eukaryota; kingdom Metazoa; phylum Chordata; class Mammalia; order Carnivora; family Felidae; genus Panthera; species Panthera pardus. The sequence goes on along the minus strand of NW_026526710.1, from coordinate 77,669,252 downwards.
GGGAGGATCCAGACTGTCATTCCTGTGAGTCTGACATTGGTGTTCTACATAAGGGAACCATTTTCCAGGGAAGGGAAGTTCTTTGTCCATTGTCTTCTATGGTCATGTATGAATTGGGAATTGGGTGGTAAACCATTTTGGAGGCATGTTCAGTTTCCATGGACTAATGTGGCAGATTTGAGAGAACAGGGTCATTTCAGGAGTTGGGCACACATTTATGTTTGCCGTTTAGACTGAAATTTTTTGACCAACATTGTTTTCTCATTTATTCCGACTCTCAAATACTTACATCTGGTCAATATAAAGGCTTAAAGTCAAATGTTTAGAAAAATTCTATAAGACTGATTTTTTTTTTTTTTTGGTCTTTTAGCCACTGGTTTCTGTGCTATGTCACCCCATTAGCCATTAGCTTAATAGCCTCTGCCCTAGAAAATTCAAACACTGCCTTAGATGGGGAAAAACCATCATTAATATATCTTTGCCAATTTCCTTACCCATTTGTCTAAAAGAGAAAAATTAACAAATAGCATGAAAATAAATTGGGACTCTAATCCTATCAATATTTTCTCCTGATAAGGATTTGTATTTATTTATTTTTTATTTTTTTTATTTTTTATGTTAATCTGCTGCCTCTTCTTGGATAAACCAGAGTTTGGGATACAGAAGGTGACTGTCACTTGCTTTTTTCTATAACATTGAATTCCCTATTTTGGGGTCTTTCCCTTGAGGACTCTATTAGGAAGGTGTTAAGTTTCTCCTAGTAGAAATTCATGTAACAGTAACTTAAATAAAGGTTTCCTTTTCTCACTTAATAACTCTAGGTTGGTCCTCACTGATGTTTTTCTCCAACGTTTCCATCTGGTCTGCCTCATTGTAATTATTGACTTTTTGCCTTAAGCATATTGCCTCATTATGAAAATTTCCACATACAACCACATGAGAGGGAAGGAAATCGAGATCCTCTAAGATAGAAGGACTTTCTTCTTACCACAGGATGAGAGGCCACCCTAAACAAAACTGAACTATTGTTAGTAAGAAACTAAGAGTAAGGGTCTGGTATGTGGGATCTGATTGAGTAGAAATCTCTGTTCTGATGGAGTTCACTGGGATTACTTCTTGATATGCAAAAATAAGCCCTTAGAATTAGATAAAGCCTATTTCTCTCTAGCAAAGCCTCACTGCTCAGATTGTAATCACAGTAAGAAATAAGAAAGCATCAAAATCAACAACTAAAACCTGAGCAGTAAATTTATTGTTAGAGCCATTATTGCTTTTTCTCTGATATACTAAAACACATTGATTTAGTGGTTGAGGAACCAAACAACACAATGAATTAAAGAAAATAAAAAATATCTTATTTCTGTTTTTTTTTATAATATTCTAACAATTACTATGCTTTAATGACTGCCAAGTGACAGCTATTATAACTAAAAATGAGAATTATTATATTTGAGGATAATTAATGTGAGAGCTCACTTAATTTTTCATCGTTAGCACATCCTTTCAATTGTCCTAATAGAAGTGAAAGAAATGCATTTATTAATTCTCATATTGTCACCTAGATACTGTTATGATCATTACAAAACAATGAAAACAACAACAAAAAAAAAGTACAAAAAACTCCCTGGGTATAACATAACATCCTGTGGACATGAAACTAATATTATATGCAGCAATTAAAGTCTGACCTGGACTTCATATCATCAGAATTTGTTCAAAGAGTTTTTCTGGGTCACAATAATGCCAGATTTGAAGGGACTGTTTTTAAGACATAGGCTCAGTTTGTGTTTAATATTTTAATGTAATTGCATGTTGAAAACAATATTTGGGAGGAGATTATACAAAAATAATTATACTTCATTATTAGGAGGGTATATACATTTAATTTGCCTGCTTTCAAAATATTTCCCAAATACAATCTGGTTCTCTGAATGTTAAAATTCTTGCGACATGCCCTTCAACTTTTTTCTTCATGTATTTACATATGTCAGAAGCATGTAACTTATGTGTGTTAGAGAGATTTAATTTGATGGGGTAGTGGAGGTCGGTTTTTGCCTCTACCCTTTTAGAGCTGCTTGGCGTGGCCTAGAATTAAAATTGACATAAGACATGTCAAAGGACACAAACATAGAAATTTACAGTAAGTTGGGCGCCTTGGTGGTTCAGTCGGTTAAGCCTTCGACTTTGGCTCAAGGTTCATGGAGTTGAGCCCTGCATCGGGCTCCGTGCTGACAGTGTGGAGCTTGCTGGGGATTCTTTCTCTCTCTCCCTCTCCCTCTGCCTCTCTCTTACTCGTGCTTGCTTTCTTTCTCTCTCAAAATAAATATACTAGATTTTTTTTTTTTTTAATTTATAGTAAGTCTTAGATGATATGAGAGCTCTGGGATTAAAGACCCAAAGAAATGGAACCTGCGTGCTCTTATAGCAGGCTGAACAAAGAGAAGCAATTATGGAAGAGTATCTAAACTCTGTGGAGAGGTTAAAGAAAGAGATTTGCTCTACCAAGGTCTCTTTGTATAGAATTCTATAGCACTCAACTGATAAGCATGTCACTTTCCTTCTGGTCTTGGGAAGGTATTTTTCATATAGAAATTTCATCTCCTGGGGCACCTGGGTGGCTCAGTCAGTTAAGCCTCAGACTCTTGATTTCAGCTCAGATCATGATCTCATGGTTTGTGGGTTCGAGCTCCCCATCATGCTCTGTGCTGACGGCACGGAGCCTGCTTTGGATTCTCTCTCTCTCTCTCTTTCTGTCTTCCCCTCCCCTGCTCATGCTGTCTGTCTCTGTCTAAAAATAAATAAATTTTTTTAAAAATTGAAAAAAAAAGAATTTTATCTCCTGTATTCAGGAATTAAAGGGATGGTCAGAGTGGCCTTCATGCATTTTCTGATCCTCAGGTGATGTTAACTCAAAAGAATCGATATGCCAAAGCAGCAAATTTTGGTTTAACGAACTCTGAACTACTTCAGTTTTTATGTTAATATAAGTTGTGGTTTAATTCATATGGGGTGGCAGACAATGACATAAGATGGCCGGAGTACAAGTCTTATATAATTTTCTCATGGAATAAATGTTAGCATTTTAACCAGTAATTTAATCTAGATTGTGTCCAATTTTGATTCAGTAACTTATTTGTATAGCTGCTATTTTCTCCAGTTGAACCCAAGAATTAATTCTGTTTATTTGAAAATCTTAAAGAATGTGTTCTTACCAATATTATTCATGCAAGATATTTTTGACCCTGTACAAATCACATTTTTTATACTAAATAAGTGTCATATTTGTCACCATGGTGATTTAATGTATTGGTACGAACAATTTCTTTTTCCATTTTGACAAGGTAAAACTTGTCTCAAATGAAGAAAGAATAATTTAAGGGCCTGTGGCCTAAGATTTATTCGTTTTTTTAATCCAGGAGATACAGGACAATTCACTCAATTGAATAGTCCTTGGGAAATAATACCTACTTAGTATATAATTTACATCGATTTAAACACTCAAATTCTTCAAAATTGAATTAAAGTACTTCTATCTGTGTTACTGTGTTATTCTGTGTTATTCTAGATATTATACAAAACCTTTTTCTAATTTTTTTTTTTTAACATTTATTTATTTTTGAGACAGAGAGAGACAGAGCATGAACAGGGGAGGGGCAGAGGGAGAGGGAGACACAGAATCTGAAACAGGCTCCAGGCTCTGAGCTGTCAGCACAGAGCCCGACGCGGGGCTCGAACTCACGGACCGTGAGATCATGACCTGAGCCGAAGTCGGACGCTTAACCGACCGAGCCACCCAGGCGCCCCTACAAAACCTTTTTAGTAGAGATACTTTCTAAAAAATTTTGCTTCAACTTTGAAATGACATTGCTGGAAGCAGAACAAACAGAAGTGGATTAATCCAACAATAACAAAAGATAGCTATGGTATGACCATCCATTAGGGATAAGCACCACCAGAAAGGAGAACACTAGGTACTGGATTAGTGGGCACTGTTGTTTTCTTTCTCTGTTTGAAGGTGCTCAGGATATTTGCTGGCACTCTGCTGTACTTTAATATATTACAGTTTCTAAGACATTCTGTATCATTTTTGGCACAGATGTTACAAGCCATCCATTGCATACAAGCATTCAGAGCGTGTGTGTGTGTGTGTGTGTGCGCCCGTGTGTATTTTAATGACCATAAATACTTAGTGTTACTTTCCCTGAGGGGAAATAGGGTGTGTCCTCTGTCTTTGAATCTGCATGGGTTCTTTACTGTTTTGACACTAGAATGCAGCCAAAGGGCTGCTGAATGACTTCTGAGGCTAGATGAGAAAAGGCCATGAAGCTTCTATCCAGTTCCCTTGAAAGGCTCACTCTGGAGAAAGTAGCCACAATATAGGAAGTCCAAATACCCTTAAGTGTTAAGCCCCAGAGATGCCATGTAGTCACAATAATCTAGTAGGAAACATAGATGAGGTCCCAGAAGATAACCGGTATTGATTACCAACCTAGGGAGTGAGCCAAATTGGAGGCTAGCCCAGCCATGCACTCAGAAGACCACAGCACAGTGAATTTGTGACTGCAACCCCTCCCCAAACTGCTCCAAATCATAAGGAAATGGGTGGTATTGCTTAATACCACCAAGGTTGGGGGAAACTGGTGAGAAATTGTCTCAATCCGCTTGGGCTACCATAACAAAATACCATAGACTAGGTGGCTTTAACAACAGAAATTAATTTTCTCACAGTTCTGGAGGTTGGAAAGTTCAAAATCAATGTTCTGTCAGGGTTCCATCTTTATTTATTAAGTCAACCTTATTTAATCCTATTAGTTAATTTGATTGTTATTTAACCCCATTAAGTGATTACAATTATTCCTCCAATAATGAGACATTCTCAGTGTATTGATAGAATGAATGAACTGATGATACCACATTTATTACGAATGAACTAGTTTACAAGATTAGATGGTTATAAAATTCATGTATAAATAACAAAATGGAAACCATTAGATAAAAAATAGAAATAAAATTATAAGGATAATTGTCTGGAAGCAGATAAATGACATCCTGATTGAGTCAAACAATTCAAATAACCATACTTCTTTTTTTTTAGTTTACTCATTTATTTTGACAGAGAGAAAAAATGCATGAGCAGGGAAGTGGGAGAGAGAGACAGAGGAAGAGAGAGAATCCCAAGCAGGCTCTGCCCTGTCAGTGCAGAGCCCGTAGTGCAGAGCCCGATGCAGGGATCAAGGCCACGAACCATGAAATCATGAGCTGAGCCATAATTCAAGAGTCAGACACTCAACCAACTGAGCCATCCGAGGTGCTCCATCAAATGATCATAATTCTAATCCTCAGCTTATCATTTCCTTACCGAAACTTTTCTATAGAAAACAATTAAAACAAAATCTTCCACTTTCCGAGAATAATTAGTTCATGCAAGATATTTCTGGTATTGATTTCTTTATCCTGTAACCTAAACTCATTGAGGCCAATTTTTCAGTCTCTCCTAGAGAATTGCAAGACAAAATTAAAAAAAGAAAAAAGAAGTGTAACGTTCAACTCTTCAGAAAAGAATAATATTTTCTATTTTTCTTGATTAAAAACATATAAATCTAGACTCAATAGGAAGCCTGGAACTATCTATTTGTTTCTAATCTATTTCAATGATCTGCTAGTGATCAAATGTCACCCTGTCAAGCTGTGAATGGTAGGAATGTAGAAAGAGGAAGGTGCATGTTAACACAAATTGACAGCATTTTATAATTCAGATAACCTTGTGAGAAAGTAATACATTCATTTTAAAAATAAGGAAATGTGTATCACATGTTATATGAATTATCCAGATTTATGGAACTGGTAGATGATGGAACTAATTCTGATTCCAAAATTCAGATCGTTGTCCACTATTTTACTGTGTTGCAATCAAATGTTTATTACAAGTCAAGTTGTTTGTGCCTGTGTGTATATGTACGTGTATAGTTTTATATTTGCTTGTAATTAGCTCAAGTTATTATAGTTCCCAGAAGTATTTGTAGTTTACAGATTATCTCCAACTGTAACTAACATTTAACAAATTTAGCAGAAAAGGAGGACATTTTCTTGGCAGGAAATAAACGCAATGGCTGCAAAATTACATTACGCATAACCCTGCGTTGTTTTCCACATCTCTTCTCTGGCAACCACAATCTGACTCAGTTAAACTATATTGTGTTTGCTGTTTATCACATTGACATAGTATTTCTATCAATACCATTATGCCCATCAATAATAATGCTTATTACACAACTAACACATGAAGGGATATTTCCCAAATGCTAGAATACGAAAATATATCATTTAAATATTCTCTGCTTCTGAATGACTTCCCATTTAGTTGGCCATTTAGATCACATACATAAGAATATAAGTCCCAGTAAAAAGTAGACATTACAAGACTGCTCATGGGTTTGATAGAAAAATAATTACAACTATTATTAGAGAGACTGGTAAACATAAAAGTTTGGGATAGAAGAGAAAGTATTTGGAGAAACTTGGATTTCATCTGGATCTCATTGGAAAACTAGTAACGGAAAAAGTAGAATTAGGCATCAAAGACAATTCTCATAAGAAAAATGAGACAGAGAGAGAAAGCACAAGTGAACACCTTAATAGCCTTGCCATGTTAATTTTGTGGGAAAAAATGCTATTTTGTTATGCCTTTATAAAAAAAGAGATTAGAAAACAATCCTAAAATAAACAAAAGCAAATACCTATAATTTAATTTGCTTAACAACATGCAATGTTGAACTTTATCTGTGCCCTGTACTCCCGAAAACAAAAAGGGGTGACCAATTCACCTATTCTAAGTTCCTGCAAATATTGCGAAGAACCACCCTTCCCACAGGACGCAGGTAAGACTTGCCTGTGGCCCCATGGTTTCTCTGACAAGGCCAGACACAGATCCTCCAAATGCCTATCCTTTGTTTCGTAGTAACTAGGTGAAATTTTGTCTTCTTCCAGTCTGGACAACTGCCTGCTAATTTGACTTAGCCAAACTTTAATTAGGCTTCTCTCTTCCCCATAAGACCTTAAAGCTGGGCAAGCTCACTGGTGCTGCCAGGGGTCATATGACCACAGAGAAAATAATTTTCTGCTGAAGTGTCTGATCATACCGTCTGCTTATGCAGTATACTTTATGTGCCTGACCTCTGGGACTCACAGATCTTATGTTTGGAGTGTTCTCCCTACTGCAATAGTCTCTTCAAATAAAGTCTCTCTTACCTAAGTGCAGATTTGTATTGGTATTGTTTTTGTTTCTGACAACAGAGAAGTCCTGTTGTAATGAGATATTCTGGGCTTAATTGGGGGCTTATGTAATTACTGTGGAAAAGAAGTAAAATAGTTAGAGGTAATATATGTATCATTATATATACATAGGTTTTCAAATACTCTTATATTGGAGTATTTTAATTTGGAAGTGACTATATATATATATAGAGAGAGAGACAGATAGATAGACATACACATATATGTATGTATGTGTGTAATATTTTGGAATACTCTTAAGAGCATTGGAGTATTTTAATTGGGATATATATATATATATATATTAGAGTATTTTAATTTGGAAATAATATATATATGTATAATACACACACACACATATACACACACACATATACATATATACAAATTAAAATACCCTAAGAGCATTCCGAAATACTATCTGTATGTAATGATACATATATCTGTATGTATATATATGTGTGTGTGCATATATATGTATATACATGTATATATATATATGTATATATGTATGTGTAAAATATATCTGCTCAAGGGTAATATTGAGAAGGCAGCAGTGGTGGCAGCGATTACAGCTAGAAATCACTTAGTTCCCCTGTTAATCTTGGGGGAAACATCTCTGTGTGTGCATTCAAGAAGGAGCTAGAAAAGTAAAAGGTTGTAGGCTTTACTACCTATCAGGGTTAATGTATTTTAGAATATTGTGAAGATGTCCCTTTCTTATGAGCTAAGTAAATTCTTTCCAAGACTTATAGTTCATTACAAAATGACAACTTACTTTTAAGTAGATTGGGATTTAAAGTATCATATATGTTTAAAATCCACGGTTTAACTGTGTTGCTTTCTTCCATTTCTGTATTCAAAATCAGAGATGTATTCCTCAAAAGGAAATATTGGGAAGCAAATTGCCACAAAAGCCATCTGGAAAGAGTCTCTGAAAATCCAGTTACTTTACAAAGTCATTATTTTTGATCTCTGTCCTGTGATAATAAATGGGTGTGCTCCCTCTAAAGGAAGTTTGTTAAATTGAAAGATTTGGGGAAAATTCATCAGTGCATGCTCTTTCTCCTTCAGTCATAGTAAATGTTAAAAATTACCAAATTACTGAATTGCCAAAAATAAACCATTAACAGAATGGCCCATGAAATTCATAGCAAAAGCGCTATTGATGTGGGCAGTAACTTTGTAAAATGTGTGGGTTTGAATAGTCTAAAATGTTTGTGTATGAATAGTCTATATATGTCGAATAGGAAGCATTTAAAATCAGGAATTGAATTAATGAGAATCCTCACTGAAAGTTTCTAATATAATCCTAACAAGATGAGTTTTGTGTTGTGAGATTTTAAATATTTGTTTTATTTTATGCGATGTTGTATATTTGGTTCAACTTCAAAGGAAGATCTTTGTGAATTCAGCTATTTTGCGTGGAAATTTTATAATTTAGTGGTGACTGTATCATTGAATTCTCAGTGGAAGATAAGATAAGCATTGTTATGCTACCATCTGAAGACAGAATGACTAGAATAAGATGACTAGGATCCCAGGTCTGTGTATTGTGATACATAGTGAGAAAATTCCCTTTAAACTAATCCTTTAGCCAACATCCTATGACATGTGCTCATTAATCCTCCTTGCTTAGATCATCCCAGGGTTTTTTTTTTCATCATGCAATCTTATTTCTGGAGGGAACTGAAAACTTTGAAAATAGAAAGGTAGGTTTTGAAAATTTTATTAAAAAAAGAAGCATCGAAAATAAATTATGAAGACACAAAATCAAAATTAATGTGTAAAGGAATTGAAGTAGCTTTATCTATCTGCAGAGTTTCCAGGTTATGGTATTCTCAGTGCGCAAGTCTTGAGCCTAATATAACCAATAGTGCAACATACATTAAATTAATCTTTAATCTGTTTCTTCCCTTTTTACCTAATCAAGGACATTCCTGGGGAAAACTCTCCATTTAACCATGTACATCGCAACACATCAGCCTACAAACATACTGATAACTCTCCCAACCTAAACATACAATCTTAACCCCATTTCTTTGTTAAACTACTTCCTCGATCTGTCTACCTACAATCACACAAAAAGCATACATTTAAAACACCCAAATATTTGACTGTATATATACATGGCCAATTATGTCTTTAATCATTCAAAATGGATTTTCTCATAAAATTAAAAAAAAAAAAAAGAGATTTCTCTCCAACTCCTATTTTGACTCACGTTAATTAAGTTTTTTGTTCTATGACTTTGCCAGAACTGGCTGTGTCCATATCACCAGTGATCTCCTCATTGTTGAATCCAAATTCTCAAGCACACCCCAATTCCATTAGTCAGCAATATCTCTCTACTCTCTCCTGAAAGTATATGTGGCATTGGTCTACTTTTCTCTATTTCCATTGTTACCATCTGTCCACGCCATACCACTATGATTTGTCTTACGGATAATTGCAGTAACTTACTAACTGGCCTCCCTTCCTCTACCCCTATAATTTGCTACACAGAAACATGATTTTTTTTCCATGTGAATAAATAGCAGCAGAAACATAACATTAGTTATCAGACTGAAGTAAAATATGTTCACAAACTTATAGCTTGGAATATCATATAAAAGGTCAATGAAATATAAAGTAAAGCAAACACACAAAAGGATATAAATCAGGAAGGAAAAATACTCAGTACATAGATATAGTACATGCAACTTATGTGTAAAGGGAGCTCCAGAAGGAGGAAAAGAAAAAGCTGAACAAAAGACAAATACAAAGTAGAATTTTTATCCAAGCTAGGGAGATCGAGGTCTGCAGACTGAAATTTTTACCACATTCCAGGTGGGAATCGTAAGAAAAAACATATATCTTGACATATATTGATAAAATAAATGTATTAAAAGAAAATTTTATAATTTTGACAGTAGACACAAGTGACAAATAAATAATGAAAATAATTTGATCTTGAGTTTCTTATAGGCAAAACTAAACTCCAGTAAAGGATGGAATGACATGTACAAAGGGGGAAGAGAGGACTGCACCCAGGCAAGGATTGTATCATTCACGTACCAAAAGTAAGGAAATATACTAGAGGGTAGGCAGGTATCTGGCCATGCATGTACCCCATGTAAGGAAATAAAAAGAGAGGACTATACCACATCATTAATATTTTGAGCAGAGATCTCAAACTACGATGGACAGAAGTCAACAATGAGTGATGCTTCTTTAACTACTAGACAGATCAACTTACATCCGGAAGCATATTCAGAGACATGCTGAAAATGTAAGTGCTACATAAGGATTCTTTTAAAAAGAAAAGAAAATTTTGACAGTAGTCTAGAAACAAAAGGGCTAACTGCCTTAGGAAAGCCAGTAATCGAGGGACAGATGTGAAAATAAGATCTATTTTTTTTTCTAATAAATTGATGCAGGGAATGGGGGATATGGAAGAGGAAGATAAACCGAAAACACTCAAGAAGCTTATATTGTAGAGGAGGAAAGAAAATGGTAGAAAATTACTTCTTTGTCTTTGATGTTTTTGAGAGAGAGACAGAGAAAGAGTGCAAGTGGCAGAAGGGGAGAGAGAGACACAGAATCAGAAGCAGGCTGTGTTAGCACGGAGCCCGACGTGGGGCTTGAACTCACAAACCGTGAGATCATGATCCGAGCCGAAGTCGGAAGCTTAACCGACTGAGCCGCCCAGCTGGTGGCTCTTTCTTTTTTTTTAAAAGGCATTTTAAAAGAATATGTTTAATTCTGGACACCCAGGAAGGAAGCATGGCCATTAATTATATGAGTAAGCTGGTGTATAATTCTTAACTCATAAATGAATAAAGGCAATGAGTAAAAGTGGGTAAAACTGTAAAAATTTGGAAAGAAAGCTATTAAATTATAGGGTAAAATGGTAAATAATAATTTATTCCAATAATGCAGTAAAGGTTTTATCATTATTTATTAAACATATAAATTCAAGAGAAAACTGCCAAAATTTATTTGATAAATTTGAGGTAGCATTTCTATTAAAAAACAATATGTGATCTGTCATCCAACTAGGAATAGAAGGACACTTAATCAGCTTGATAAAGAACATCTACAAAAACCTGCATCTAACCTCATACCTAACGGTGAGAAACTAGAAACATTCCCACTGAGATTATAAACAAGAGAGATGCACAGACGTGGCAAAGGATTTTTAAGGTAAGAGAACTATTCTGTATGATACTCTATTGGTAGATATATGTCATTATGCATTTATCAAAACCCATGGAATATACAATACCTACAGTGAACCCTAAGGTAAGTTATGGACTTCAGAAGGTCAAAGATGTGTCGGTGTAGTTTCAGCCATTTTAACAAATGTTTCTGTTTGGTGTGGGATGTTCAAAGTGGGGAACTCTGTGTATGTATTGGGGCAGGGAGTAAATGTGAACCCTGTCTTTCTGTTCAATTTTGCTGCGAACCTATAACTACTCTAAAACTAAAATCTATTAAAAAATTAAATAAAATAGTAACAGAAAACTATTCATCCAAGATAAAGACAGTATAAAAATATCCACTGCAATTGCATTTATTCTAAATAGCGAACCTCAAAAGTTGTCAGAAATTAGAGATGTGTGACCTATTCTCATCATTTGAGTATTAGTCTAGGGAACCTAGTGAATGCCATAAAAATAAAATAAAACAATTTGTTTAAAGATTGGAACAAATGAACAAAAAAGTACATTTATTTTTTTGGCAAACATGCAAGAAAGCTAGAATTAGTATCTTGGAGATCAGCGTAATAATAGAGAAGATTCATATAGAGAAAAATACAAATCTCAATTATCATCTTTTTTTAATGTTTATTTATTTTGAGAAACAGAGAGAGACAGAGAGAGAGACAGAGAGAGAGACAGAGAGAGAGAGAGAGAGAAGGACAGAGCATGAGTGGGAGAGGGGCAGAGAGACAGGGAGACATAGAATCGGAAGCAGGCTCCAGGCTCTGAGTTGTCAGCACAGAGCCCAACACGGGACTCGAACTCACGAATCATAAGATCATGACCTGAGCTGAAGTCAAATCCTTAACCGACTGAGCCACCTAGGAGCCCCAAATCTCATTTAACATCTTAAAAGATTATCTGAGTAATTGGAAAGTCCTATCTTTTCCTCAGATGAGAAGGAACTTTATTAATTTTCAATTCTTCCAAAATTTATATATATATATATATATATATATATATATATATATATATATATATAAAATGGCTAATTTCAGTGAGAATCCAATTATTAACCTTTTTCTCCTGCATACTGATAAAATTATCATTAAAAATTATCATTAAAAATCCTTAGAATAAGAGAAAAAAGGACAAAGAATAGTCAAAATAATTTAATTTCCCTAAAATATACCATAAATCTGCTGAAATTCCATAATTTCCCTGAGTTCATACATCAAGTATTATGTTTTTGTATTGATTTAGATAACCAGACCAGTGGAACACAACAGGAATTTCATAAATAGACCTAAGAATATATGAGAGTGCGATATGCAACAATCACATGGACATTAAGGCAGTGGAAAATAAATGTGGCATTTCATAGGTTGGGTGGAACCCAGTTTCTTCTTGGGGAAGCTGATAGTCTCATCGTCATGGCCTTTGTGCACCACTGTTCCTCAGAAAACGTCACATATTCTGGATCTACATTCTTCCAATTTACTACCCTCCCGAAATTCGCTGTCCTTTGTCTTTTCCTATGAGTTTCCTTATGAGAAATTTGATTAAGTGGTGTGCCAGTTATGCAATACCTGGGCGATATGTGAACTGTGCGGGGTGTGTGTGTGTGTGTGTGTGCGTGTGTGTGTGTGTGTTCTTTATATTTATTCCATATAATTCGATCATGCACACATCCATTGATGTAAGTCGATTTGGAGACATGTAGGTGGAATAGAAAGGCTACTTCCTGGGACAGGTCCATGTCTAATCTGACTTTATGTAAGCCTTTCATGATCTCATGTCCCCCAGAATATATGATGACACTGTGGTGTAATGCTTCTGATACATCTGACATCCTAAGAAAGGGACAACATCCATAACGCAGAAATCCTGGAGAGAGTTACATTCACTGTCTTTTGAAATGACGTGGCACACTGTCATTATTGACAAAGAAAAATAAATAAATCCCCTTCGTGACTAGTTTGAAACAAGTGACATGTTACTTGTTTTTATTTCAACGACTCTTCTTTTTGAACGTGACTGAGTACTATATCCCTAAAGAATTAATAATGGATCAAGACACTGCTGCATCCAAGACTGTGTGTTCACTTAAAGCTCTTAGTGAAATCTGTATAGAACAAAAGTTTTCTGAGTGTCATTGCTGGGGTAATAGGTATCATTGCTGAGGGTCCGTTCCAGAGGGCACCGGATTAGGCATAACAATTTGGAGGTTCTAGTGCTTTCTAAATATCAGCTTTTTCATTTGCATAATGCAATAAAAGCTACCTTTCCATCAATGCTGTTATGAAAATTAAATAAATTGGCATTCTATAATTCATTGCATCTAGGAAGCTGTCAGTTTTAAAGAAGACCATCATTTACATATTACTCACAAGGAAAACATGTCCAAACTATAAGAGAAAACCTTGACTTTTTTTATATATGAAAAATTATTTTAGAGCAAATAAATGTACCAATCCTCTACAAGTGAACATGTTGTTTTTCTGTTTTCATGGTTTTCTGAACATTCTGTAACTTTTCATTTTAATGTAAACCACGATATACTATTTTAAGACAATTTACATAACAAATGATTTCAACACATACAATTTAAAAAGGCACATAATCAACTGATTTGCTGATAATGTGAAGAGCAGTGACCAGATTTGGGCATGTGGGATCAATCACAACTACGCCCGTGACAGCCGCGTGGGCAAGAGCATTTGTTAGATACCAAAGATTTTAGAACGCATCCAGTTTCAGAGAGAACAAAATTGGTTCTATAATAGACAGAATGTGAATCTCAGAAACCACCAAAGAGTTAGTGCTAGGTGTAACATGGGCATACAACTTTGAGCACAGACTCTGAGTATTGCATTGTGACTTCATTCATCTCAAATATTTATTGTAAGAATTACGTGACACGCTTTTATAATATTTATTGCGGGTCACTTTCATATGTTGTCTGATTTAAGCCCCCCAACTCCTGCATAATATGAAGCTATTTCATTTATTTTACATATGAGAAAACTAAGCCCTGGAATCATTTGATGACTAAGTTCATATCGACATTAAGAGAAATAGCACAGATGTTCCTCTCTCACAATTTTCCTTAAAAATATATAGTTGACCCTTGAACAGCACAGGGTTAGAGGTGCCCGCCCCCTGCACAATCGGAAAATCCACGTATAGCTTTTGACTCACCCCAAACGTAACTACTAATAGCCTACTGTTGGCCGGAAGCCTTATGGATTGATAACATAAACAGTTGATTAATATATATTTTGAATGGTCTATGTATTACATACTACAATTTGACAATAAAATAAGCTGGAGAAAAGAAGACGCTATTAAGAAAAGCATACGGAAGAGAAATACATTTACAGTACTGTATAATTTATTACAAAAACCTGAATATAAGTGAACCTGCACGGTTCAAACTCATGTTGCTCGAGTTGACCGTATATTAATTTATCCAAAATTGATTGTTGGGAAAATTTTGTGCTCCCGTACAAAATTATGCATCATCTAGAGGACAGGTCTGCATCTTGTCTGACTCAGATGTTTCAGTTATTCTAAAACTCTGGAAATGATAGAACACTTTAAGCAACGCAAATAGTTCTTGTCTTTAGAAATGCAAATTACGTCCTGCCCAGTACTGGTTCAAGTGAGTTTTCTCCCCATCCCCCCCCCCCCACCCCCCACCCCCGGTGTTGAAGAAACTAATTTGCTTCCATTTGCACGTTCTTTTCAATATTCCTTATCTATAAATATGTCTTTCTTTGGATTTTCCTTTGAAACAGTTACAGCCTCCATCCGGTAGCCTTGAGTTAAACAAACTCTTCAACACATGTTTATTTATATTAATCATTCTTTTTTTTTTTTTTTTTGAAAATTGTCTTTTAGTCAGTGGAGACATAAATAGTCAGTAAAATGTTATCCTACTTTTGTTTATTGATTAAACAAATAAATTCACTGACTTAAACTCGTATCTGTCTTTCACCCATCTCGAAAATGATAATGATGACGCTTTGCCTGAGGGTGGATGTGGGTTGAGAGCACAATACTTCCCCACCAGTTTTGTGACCCTGAAAACAAATGAAATGTCTGTAAAACGGCTAAGTTTCACTGTTTTTTTTTTAAATCTTTACACACTGAATGTTAAATGTGTGCATTCTCAAAAGGTCAACTATTTCATTCCAGCACACCTTGACCAGTTTCCTTCCTTGTAAATCCACAAAGATTTATATCTTTAAAATTACTAGGAATAGTAATCTCAGTCTCTTGAAATTTATTAACCCTATTTGTATAAATAAGAAAAGATATCATTGCAGACTATCATTAGCCTATTTAGACAAACCCCATGCTTCTAATGATAGCCTTGTGAAATAGCATATAACACAGAGATATTTAATATTTAGTCTTTGTAGAAAGGCTTAAACTTCAGTTATCTTTTTTTTTTTTTCAAATGAAAGGGAATGTTAAGTTTTAGCACATCATTGACTAAAACCTTTCTTCTTGACTTGTCCCTGTGATTTTGCTCGTTGAATCAACATCACTCAGGTATCTACTAAATTCAATCTAAAACCAAGGCCAGAAAGAGGTCAGAGTAAGAAACCTGATTTTTTTTTAACGCTAAAACATGACTAATTATATTTACAACAGAAGTATTTCATGAAATCAACCCAGATAATTTTAGAGCTATAAAGAAATTAGTGACTGTCAAATTGCTGTAGGTGAACAGCTACTTCTAGAATTACTATAATATTACTAACATAAATGTATATATCAACAACAACAACAACAACAACAACAAACGGGATGCCCGTTGGTTTCTCTATCCTTTTGGCTGTCTTCTCCTTCTATATTTCAATGTTAAGCTTCCTTCAGTGCAAGGGGAACTTGGGATTGGGTAGAAGCAATCCTAAGTGAAATACTGAAGAAGGTAAAAATATCTTTAATATTCTACACTCTCCATTTCACTTTCTTCCTGCCCCACCTGTCCAGTCTCCTAATCCCCTTCCAGTGCCTCAACTTACTGAGGATGATTAGTCACTGAAAGAAAAACTAGTAAATGCAGGCTTTTATTGATGAATTCTGTGCAGACTTATACGTAAAAGGCAATTCCCTCTGATGTATCATTCTGAGACCAGTGTCTGTTTAGTAATGTTGTAATCATTTATACTATATTTTACATTATCAACCATGTGGAAAACAAGAGCACCTATTTTTACAATATTTTTGGAGCCTGACAGTATGCTTTATTTATAAGATTTAGATTTTATCCTTTGTTTAAGTGTTGTGTTTCATAGATTTTATGGTAAATTATGTCTCTTATTCCTGGACTCCTATAATGAGTTTTCATGATTCAAGAAAATAGAAAAAAAGAATCCTGGGCTGAACTCTAATTTTCTACGAAAAATATTTGCTTAGCCCTACATATCTTTGGCAAAAATATATTTATGTAGAAAATATTTGAGCCACTTCCCAAAATAACGTCTCTACCCCCTTCCCATTTATAATTAAATTCATCTTAGATTTTTTAAATGTAAATTGATAAACACAATGTGCTACTTACCTTGAGGAGAAAGAAATCTTTATTACACGGTTAATTCTCTAAATCCCTGAATTTCTGAGAACACGATTCCAGATAAAAGATAGACAAAGGATTTTGTAAGGTGAACAGCTCTGATTAAACATAACTCAAAAATGTATTGTGGGCCATCACTATTGTATCACCCAGGGGCCCGTAAATGAGTGAACACTGTAATACCTGTGTCAATCAGACATTCTGTTTGAAAAGTTAGATACCCCTCCCTTTTATAAGCCAACTTCAGAACCTCTCATAAGCATATATTTCCCCCTTTTTATAACTTTTCACCTGCACAAAAACTATTGTCTTTCCTTCTCTCTTTAATTGGAAAAGTCGTGTGCAGGCACATCAGAAACTACCTGTTAATTTCTCTTAGAAAAGGTATAAGTGAAGCAATGTTGTATGAGGGTCACTTATTATCTCCTAAAATGCTACATCCATCACGTTGAAAAGGGTACTTTAGCCCTTGTAGTTCTCTTGGTCTAAAATTAGATGTTTTATTTCATTTACTAAATTATCACATCAGTCAAGGGATGAAGTTAAGTTACTGAGCAACATGCCTGTTGGAGGATGGATTTTTTTCAGGGTTACTTATCACTTCTTGACATTGCATGAAGAACACTTACATAAGAATGGGACAAAAGTGTCCCCCTGAATGCTGGGAGCCGATTCACTTTCGAAAGTAAACACTCAAAAAATTAATAAATAAAAGGGCAAGAGCTATTTTCCTGATGTATTTTACCAATAACTTCGAGGATAAAAGAGTTCCTAAACAACCTACAGTATTATAATTAAAGGGCACTGAGGTTCCCAAAACAGACCAACAAAATGCTCCCTGATATGGGAGAGGCACTCCTTAGAACAGATGGAATGTAACACGAAGCTTCTGCGTTTTCAGTGACTCCATTATAGCCTGGCGGTGCAACAGTTCATTTATCAGAAATGTATTATGGGAGGCTGTTTTAAACTATCCAAGTGATAGATATTCCCTTTCTGTTTTTAGAATAAATGGCTTACTGTAATGGTGGAAATTACAGTCGTTGCTTCAAAAACTTCTGGGAAAATGAGCCATTGCAAGCCTTTAAACCCATTTGTCTATTTCTCATACCTTTTTTTGTTCCTCAAAATTAATTTTACTAAAGGTCTAAGCTGTTTTTAAATGTTAAAAAATGATGGTTTTTAAGCATAATACCTGTGCAAGAGTAGAGACACATGGTTTCAATAATTAAGATGCGTTCATGTTCAATAGCTAAATTGACTAAATCCAGGATAGATTACTAGAGATTTGATGGATGTGGGGAAAAAATTCCATAATAATAATACTACTTACATGGAAAGTATGGCAACCCATGCTTCATATTTAAGGGACATTGCAAATATTAATTATTTATATAGTGCTGCTATGTGAACATATGTTTATTCATCAACATTAAAATATTAAATTGCCTACTGCTTCGCTGAATGAACTACACTTTACTATAATGTGCAAGCTTTTTTTTAATCATAGAAAATGATTAACTCATTGGCAACAACATTTAGTGACATTTACCAAATATTATATATTAAACAGTAATAAATGACACCCAATATTCACAGGAAATACCCTCTGTAAGAATTGCAAAATTCTACTTAATTTACCTCAAATTAACTTTAAGGTATATTTACACAGGGGAATATAAATAAGGAAAAAAAGGTTTGAATGCCAGATACATGCAATTCAATATATATTCTAAGATTTATTTATAAATACAACTACAATATTTTTAAGAAGCATATTTTTGTCTTTTGCATATACAATAATGAAGCTCATTGAACTATTTAACAATAAAATGAATTAAAGAACTGTAGACAATGCAATGGCTCCATTTTGCAATTAAGCGATTATTGTTGATTAAGCCTTAGAGATAGCTGTTAGTAATAGCTGTTAGTCTATTGGAAAAATAAATTATTTTGACCTGTAATTTATGAAAAGTGCTTCTTAAAAGAGTTTACATTATTTTTTTTAATTTTTTTAACCTTTATTGATTTTTGAGACAGAGAGAGAGAGCACGAACGGGGGAGGTTCAGAGAGAGATGGAGACACAGAATCTGAAACAGGCTCCAGGCTCTGAGCTATCAGCACAGAGCCCGATGTGGGGCTCGAACTCACTGACAGTGAGATCATGACCTGAGCCGAATTTGGACGCTCAACCGACTGAGCCACCCAGGCGCCCCTACATTATTTTTTAAAAATATTTATTTAATTATTTTTGAGAGAAAGAGAGAGAGAGACAGAGAGAGAGAGAGACAGAGAGAGAGAGAGAGATGGAGGAAGAGAGAGGGAGAGAAAGCAGGAGAAAGAAGAGAATCCCAAGCAGACTCCATGCTGTCAGCTCAGAGCCTGATGTGGGGCTCGATCTCACCAACCATGAGATCAAGACCTGAGCCAAAATCAAGTCGGATGCTTAACCAACTGAGCCACCCAAGCACCCCAAAAGAGAAGTTACTTTAGCTTAGTCTCACAAAGCATAATAAACTTGAATAGATATAAATATTCTTAGTTAAATATAGCATTTAAATATCAACAAACATTCAAACTTTGCAAACGTATCATGTAGTAAAAGGATCATGACATGCTTGGGTGCTAACTTACAACCAAACGTTCTCGAACACAGATAGGAATACAAATTTTGAGAGGAGGGGAAATTTTGCATGTGATTCATGCAATTGTTCAAAATAACTACTAGACAATGATATGATTGATGGCATTTGTTTTCTGAAATATCACCTATTCCTTTATAAAATATATAACAAGAAATGCATTTTAAAATCTCCAGGAAGTAACTCATTGAATTTATTTCTGTTATAATGAAATTCTTTTTATTCCAGATAATTTCCTACCTTAGCCTTTCTCAGAACTCCCACCAATTATGAGTTGTTTCATTTGTTTGGTAAATGGGCCTCATAGCCTGAGAATCACCAGTATCCTGAGGATGTTGCTGTTTTCCATCTGTATCTCTGAAATTACATAGCACATATTCCTTTATATCTGGCTTCTCACTCTTTCCCTTGCGTTTGGGAGATGCATCTTTGGCATTGAGGGCAAGTAGCGGTTTATTTTCATTACTGTATAATATTTCACTGTGTGAATATATCACAATGTGTTTGCACCACTCAAGATCATTTAGGTTGCTTTTGATTATTTCATTGTTGTTGTTGTTTTAAATAGTGCTTCTAGTAACATCATATTGGTGTACAGGTGTGCATTCTGCTGGGAACGTACCCAGGAGGGGAATACTGCACATGTGATCCTTGTTAGTAAATAATTCCCAGTTGTTTCCAAAGGGCTGGAGACAATTTACATTTCAACAAGTAGGTGTAAGAGTTCTATGTGTCCCACTTTCTGTACAACAATCGTTATCATCAGACTTTTATCTTTTTGGCCATCTGGTTCAGTGGCATCTAATCAATCACGGTTTAATTTACATTTCCCTGAATATTAATGAAATCGAGAGCCTTTTTATGTGTTTAATGAACATTTCACATTCCCTTTAGTGAACTAAGTGTTCAAGGGTATGACTGTTCTGAGGGTGGGGTTACTTTATTTTTCCTATTGATTTATAGGTATTCTCTTTGTATTCTGGATCGAAGTCCCTTGTCTATTAATCTGTTACAAAAATGGGTTCTCCTCTCAGCTTTGCACTTTCATTTGCCTAATAGTCTTTTGAGAAACAAAAGTTTCTGAGTTTAGTTCATCAATATTTCCTTTATAATTATGGCACTTTTTTTTTTTTTCCTACCAACTCATGTATATAGTCTTCTGAAATAGCCTAATCTTTTTCTTTTCTACCTTTTTCCTTTCCACCTGCGTCTCAGGGATTTCTTGTGGGTTAGTATTGTTGTTTTAATTTCTTGGATTTCAGTTTTATTGTTTTAGCTTTATAGTCCCTTTATGGTTTCTTGAGTGTTGATTTTTGAGAGAAGGAGCAGACAGCTGTGTTAATTTGTCAACTTGGCAAATATGAACATATATCAGACATCTATTGCATATCACATACCAAGGACAAATGATGAAGATATCTCATCATTCAAGACATACCTTCATATCAATATACCTATGGAGAAACACCCATAAACAGGAAAAGATAAAGATGAAACACACACACAAAAAAACCTATGGGTACGTTAGTGGAAATTTAGAATGGCATCATTTAGCCAAACTTTATTGAGATTAGAATATTTGAAAAAGACTTCTGGAAAATAAGATTCCTCCTGACTTTAGAATTGATGACCTTTCAGAACACCTGGGTGACTCAGCAGGTTAAGCATCTGACTTCAGTTCAGGTTATGATCTCGTGATTCATGTGTTCGAGCCCTGCATTGGGCTCTGTGCTGACAACTTAGAGCCTGGAGCCTGCTTCAGATTCTGTGTCTCCCTCTCTCTCTGCCCCTCCCCTGCTCATGCTCACTCACTAGCTTGCTCTCTCTCTTTTTCTCTCAAAAGTGAATAAACATTATTTTTTTAAATAAAAAAAGAACTGATGATCTTTCTTGATATTAGTCCTCAAGCTGAAGAAACATTGGCAGGGGAAGCAGGTGGGGAGTTGACTTGAGTTGTCACATACAAAGCAATGGGGGGGGGGGAATGAGCTCTAAAACATAAATTAGTAGGCTTGGTTCTTTAAATTTCTCTTAAAAAGAGTTTTTGACAAGATACAATTAGTGTCATTCTACTAAGAGCCAAGAGGAAGTGTGTTAGGGCAAATAAAAATTACTTAAATTCTAAATTATTATTTACCCACTTAATATTCACTAGGTGACTACTCTTGAGGTAATGGTACATAGTTTTGAAATTCTTATTCAGTTTGACTTTCTCTGCAACCTACACCCATTGTACATAATATTGTTTATATTGCTTCTCTCTCACTAATTAAGCAGTAGCCATTATAAATTTCCACTGATGTTTAACCCAAGATACAACAAAACACGACAGAAGAGGGAGGGAAGAAAGTTCTTTGTCCTGACTGTAAGAACTCCTGGACACTCAAGTAGGAGCTACGATTTTGTGAATCTTGTCAGTAATAGTGGTCTCTTCAATCCCCAAAGGAAAAGCTACCAATCGGTAACTTAATTACTCGTCAAGGTTCCTTTGGGAGGAATTACTCAGAAATATTTTCTTAGAGTAAAAATGACGCAAGAAAGACAAGCCATAATCCGTGTGTCTGCTCATTACCCTGGCTACCTCTCCTCTCCACTTTGATTTTGTCCAGAATATCCCCTAATAAAATGAATGTAAATTCCAATCAAATCATGAAACTTTCGAAAAGCCAGACACTTTTTAATACATACCTCGTTCTCTCACAAGCAAATTTAAATATGATATTTTTTTTTTCTGTTTTCAGTCTTAAAGAATGCCATAGAAGTGAGCCATTTAATGCTAGCACAGTGGTCGAGGTGCAAGACTGAAGGATGTTAGTTTAGAAGGACAAAAACTGTTAGAAATAGGGTTGTGGACTTCTCCCCTTTAGAAACAAAAATTGGATGTGAAAAGACATCAAAACATATATGAACACACCAGGGGTTGATTGTGTTCTCTACAATCTTCAGAAACACATCAAAGAAAATCTAACAAGTAACTTCAAAAGCCTGTTAGTCTCCCTGCAAGCTTCAGTTCGGGGAGAAACAGCCTGTTAAAGGCCTTATTGAGGAAAATGACAGTTTTCCACAGAGAACACAGGGGATTGACCTACAAACAATTTCTTGAAAAAACATCACCAAAAGATAATACAAATTTCACCTGGAAATCGAAATAACACCAAAGTGTACTATGGATACGGGAGGGATAGAATTTAAACAAGGAATGCAGATGGTGAGAGAACAACTCAGTCTATTTAAATTGTGTTCATACAACATATGAGAGATTTAATAGATATGTAACAAAGAAACAAGAGAATGACTTAAAGATATTTAACTTGGAGCACCTGGGTGGCTCAGTCGGTTGTGTCCAACTCTTGATTTCGGTTCAGGTCGTGATCTCACAGTTTGTGGGTTCGAACCCTGCACTGATGGTGTGAAACCTGCTTGGGGTTCTCTCTCTCTCCCTTTCTCTTTGCCTACACTCTCTCTCTCTCTCAAAATAAATAAACTTAAAAAAATAGTAAAAATGTTTAACTTGAACAGAAACAGAAATAAAATTAAGTACAAGTTGAACTATTTAATTAAAAAGATTTGCTGACTATATATTATATATGCATATAACATATATAGTATATATGTATAGAACATGCACGTATAAACTCAATAGTTTTTGTCTCTTATTTCAAAACTAAAACCTATAGGCACAACACTGCATAGTAAATCTCCAGAATTTAGATAACTGAAACTTTGTACCCTTTAAACATCACCTTCGCATTGCCTATAGCTAATAATACTGTATCCTATACATAAAATTGGCTAAGAGGAAAGAACTTATGTTAAGTGTTCTTACTACAACAAACAAACAAATATGTAATAATAAAAAGAGAGCTGAGAGAAACTGGGAGCTGATTGGTGATTATGGCCTTGATGCTGATGGTTTTATAGGTATGTATTTATCCCCAAATTCAAGTTGTACACATTATATATGTACAGCTTTTTTTTTTAACTTTTTTTTTTACATTTATTTATTTTTGAGAAACAGAGTAAGACAAAGCATGAGAGGGGGAGGGGCAGAGAGAGAAGGAGACACAGAACCCGAAGCAGGCTCCAGGCTGCTCAAACTCACAGATCGCGAGATCATGACCTGAGCCGAAGTCGGTCGCTCAACTGACTGAGCCACCCAGGTGCCCCATATGTACAGCTTTTAATAGGTCAATCATATACCTCAGTAAAATAGTTTAGAAAAAAACAACAAAACTAAACCAGAAACTTAAAAGCATACCAGGATTTAATGGAAGCCAGTACCTAATAGTCCTCTGTTATTTTTTGTAGTTATTTTTTTTAACAATAAACACAGGCATATATGGCACTATGATTATAAAGTCTTGCTCATTTTAAAAGAAAATGAGAAAACATACAGGATGTAGGGTAAAGCATAAACTGTACGAGAGGTTCTGTTGTGTTGGAATCACTACTACTAACACACTGAACTTGAGTAAAGCACATATACACGATGAGATGGGTTTTGTTCTGCTACTGATGTGCTTTATCATTTGTTGAGAACAGGATGGATTGGATGTGATAGATCCTCGGTCAGGTATCTCTTTTAAGATCCTGGAACTTTTCTCCAAGCTGTCAGAAGTGCTGCCTTATAATGACTTGGGGCCAAATACATCCCCAGAGATTGCCTTCCTTTTTGAGGGACCTGTTTCACTCAAGTGTTTTTACCCACTCTCCAAACCAAGGGTTTTACCACTCTTCCCACATTCATCCATTGTCTGATGTGCACGGAGCCGGCTTTGGATCCTTTTGTCTCCCTCTCTCTGTCCCTTCCCCCCTCCCAAAAATGAATAAATACTAAAAAATGGGGTTAATAAATGTGATGTTTACATTTGCTCATCAATACTTGATGAAGAGCATGAGTTTGCTATGGGCTATTTGGTTTTACTCTTTACATATGAAAGCATGGTAGGTGGAACAAGAATACCCCAAAGGTGTTCACGCCCTAATCCCTAGAACCGGTGGATATGTTCTCTTATATGATAAACACTTGGCAGATGTGAGTAGTTAAGAATCTTGAGACGATTACACTGGGTTACCCAGGTGGGCCCAAGGTGATACCATAGGTCTGTACAAAGGAGAGAGTATCCTTGATTATCCAGGTGGATCCGGGATCGCCACGTGGATCCTTTTCAGGGGAGAGTATCCTGAATTTTTCCAGTGGCCCTAATGCAATCCACAGGTCTTTATATAGGGAGGAGGGCTGCAGGAGAGTCAGAGGCGTGGACGTGGTAGCGAAGGTTCCGGTTGGCTGAGGTTGTGGCTGATTTCAAAGCTGGAGGAAGAGGCTGTTTGACCAGAAGTGCAGGTAGCCTCCAGAGATGGAGAAAGCAGAAGAGAGTCTTCCCCTAGAGTCTCCAGAACAGAACACAGCCCTGCAGACACCGTGGTTTTAACACAAAGAGATGCATTTGGTGTTCTGAGTTCCAGAACGGTAAGACATATACATTTGTGTTGTTTTAAGTCCTGGAATTTCTGGTACTTTGTCAGGAGGGAGAAACTAAGAGAGATTATAGAATGTATACGTTTTTCCTCTCCAACGTGTTCCTTTTTAAAATGGAAGATAGTGACAGTGTGTGCCTTGTGAAGCCTTCCCTGCGTCACCTTCTATTCCTTCTAAGGCACTTCTCTGAACACGTGGATATTCCCAGATAATGTGTAGCCTGCACCTCTTACCAGAAAGTCTGTCCTAGTTGCTCTGTGTCCTCTTGGTGCATTCCCATCATTTTTCCAGGTGTCTCGCAACCACTAGTCCCTAAGAACGGGCAAAGCTGTGCCCTCCCTTGCAGTAACAGGAAGCTATGGTACACAGCATAGGTTATGAAAACTTGGAAACGGTGTCGGAAATGTGCCCTGTCACCAGGGGTTGCCTCTTTGCCTCTCATAATCTACACCTGTTCCCACTGTGAAAGGTAAAATAGAGTCAGGTGGGCCTTATGGCCTTCCTCACCAGGTGGACCATGAACTTTTGAGTTGGGCCGCAAATTCTCCAAGGATTCTGCCCACACACCTGCAACTTGCTATCATAATGAACTTTTGCATGGTGATGGCTTTAGCAACCAATTACGTTTAGGCAATATTAGCTATTTGCAACCAACCCTAATCAAGATTCTTGGTAAAGAACTGATGGAAGGCTTTTCCTTTCTCCTTATTCCAATAAAACAAAAAACGCAAGCTTTCCTGTTGACGGGACACAATCTGGTGGCTACCTGGAAACGTGCTCCTGGATTTCAATTCTGAGGCCCCGAACAAAAGCTTTTATTTTTTTTTCAGTTCTTTTTCTTTTTGTAAATACTGCAACATTGAAACCCTCTTTCTTTCTGACAAGGAGTTTTAGTCCAGTCTCTTACGTTGAAGACTCCACGTATTTTTTTTCTCCTTTACTCTGGATGGTAAC
Organism: Panthera pardus; assembly: GCF_024362965.1. NCBI lineage: Eukaryota > Metazoa > Chordata > Mammalia > Carnivora > Felidae > Panthera > Panthera pardus. The sequence goes on along the minus strand of NW_026526710.1, from coordinate 77,643,133 downwards.
AATCACCTAAAATAGATTCCTAACAATGCTACCATATCTGCGATGAAGAGTTTATTTTACATTCTTATTGGGGTCAGTTTATTTCTTTTTTGTTTAGACTTGAGAAATACGAGATGCTAAGTTAAACTGAATTTCAGATAGACAAGGCTGGGTAGAAAGATGTTACCTAAAATACTGGGACGTCTATTGAACTGTTTTTGAAAGTTACTGAAATTTAACTTGGAATCCTGTATTCTTGTTAAATCTGGCAGCCACGTTTTTGTTACAACAAAACGTGTACAACAAAACGTGTAACAAACCTTCTGATTCCAGGTTTTGTTCTGGAAGTCGGCTTTATGTAATGAAAATCTATATTGAGCCCCTTTGTCAATTGAGAGAAAAGTCTTTTTATAAATTATTACTTACAGAAACTTAACAACACTTGTAACAAATACCATTCTTTAGGACTACCAATATTCCTGCCGTTAACTGTGATAGAGTAAATAATAGTAACAATAGGCTTCATAACAGAAAACCTATTAGCACTTCTTATTTTAAAACACTACTAATTGCAAGGAATTCAAGGAACTCAAGTTGCAAGTAATTCAAATTCTTTGGAGGTTTATTTACTTTTGAGATGATTCACACACAACATTATGCTAGTTTCAGGTGTACAAAATGATTTAATACTTGTAGATATTGTGAAATGAGCTCTACAATAAGCCTGGTTAACATCCATCACCCTATCAGCTACAAACGTTTTTCTTTGAGGACTCTTAGGGTCTCAATAACTTTCAAATGCACAATCGAGTATTAACTATAGTTACTATGATAGACAGTACATCCCGGGACTGACTTCTAACTGGAAGATTGTACTTCTTTTTTCTTTTATGTATGTTTTTGAGAGAGAGAGAGAGAGAGAGAGAGATAAAAAGCATAAGCCAGATGAGGGGCAGAGAGAGAGGGAGACACGGAATTTGAAACAGACTCCAGGCTCTGAGCTGTCAGCCCGGAGCCCGACGCGGGGCTCGAACTCACAAACCGAGGGATCATGCCCTGAGCTGAAGTCTGACGCTTAACCAACCAAGCCACCCAGGTGCCTCTGGAAGGTTGTATCTTTGGATCCCCTTGACTCATTTCCCTATGTATCCACCCACAGACACTTGGGATGCTTCCATACCTTGCTTATCGTAAACATTGCTACAGTGAACATTGGAATGAAGATATCTTGTCACGTTAGTAGTGGTCTCCACTGGATAAACACCCAAAAGTAAAAATTGCAGGCTCACACGGGTAGTTCTATTTGTGTTTGTTTCTTAGGCACCTCCATCCTGTTTTCCATAGTGGCTGCACCAATTTACATTTCTACCAGTAGTGCACGGGTGTTTGTTTTTCTCCACATCCTCGCCAATATTTGCTCTTTCCTTTTTTTAACAGCCATTCTGACGGATGTGTGATGGCTCTTTGTGGTGTTGACTTATCTTTCCCTGATGAGTGATGTTAAGCACCTTTTCACGTCCCTGCCTGTCGTCTTTAGAAAAGAGTCTACTCAGCGCTGCCCATTTTAAAGTTGATTTTGAGAGTGCATCAGCACGTCAGGGGTAGAGAGAAACAGAGAAAATCCCAAGGAGACTCCCCACTGGAAGGGTAGAGCCTGAGGTGGGTCGCAATCTCATGAACCTGGGATCATGCCTTGAGCTGAACTCGAGTCAGTCACTTAAAACTGAGCCACTCAGGTGCTCCTGGATATTAACCTTTTATCAGCTACATGATGTGCAACTATTTCCTCACATTTGGGAGGCTGACTTTTCATTTTGTGGATGCTTTCCTTTGCTATGCAAATGTGGTTGTTTGTTGTGGTTGTTTGTGGTCCCGCTTGTTTTGATTTTGTTTTGCTTTTGTTGCTCTTGCTTTTGGTGTCAAATCCAGATGCAGTTTTGTTCAAGGATATTTTAAAATCAAAATATTAAAAAAAAAAAAAACAAACGGGTTACGACTGGAACAGTTTGCTAGCTTTTACTCAGTTACATATAACCAAAATGAAATGGGTACATTGTATGCTGAATTGTAAAGGACAAATGAATCTTAATTATTATTAAATGAATCCTCAACTATTCTTTAACCAGTCTTCAAGTCAGTCATCAAAACGACGTATCAAAATCTTTATTCTGACTGATGTTTTAAAAGTGGTACACCGTAATTTATAAAGTTCATTCAATATCAATGATATCAAGTAAAATGGGTATCATACTTTTGGGTGTGTACAAAAAGATCCAACAGCTTCAAAAATGTGAAAAACAGGACTTCAGAAAAGACTTCCAGAATGAAGCTCCATTTAAAAAAAAAAAAAAATGCTGAGAAACTCTAACTGTATTGAAGATCTAACATCATGAGATGTAGGTCAACTCCGAATTTTCCTGATCATGCTGCGTCTAATCGTCTTATTCTCTAGGCACACCTATTGACTTCACCAAGCACTTACGACCCTAGATGATAAATTTTTAAATATAGTCGACTGCTTCACAAAGGAGAGACCAAAGTTAGGCCTATATTTATTAGCCTTCACTCTGAAGGCTATGTGTCAAAGTTCAGGACTTACTATGAGCTCACCTCTAATATGTGGCCAGTTCAATCATTTTAAACCACCTTGTATTGTCCATTAATTGGGTCATTCTGCCATTTAAATAATGCCAGACAGAATGATGATTGACTTGAACACCTTTAAACTATAAAACTTCCAACAACTGAGACACTCTTTGCCCTGATACAGATTTTTATAGGAGATGTGAATAAACCTTTGCTCCCATTTACTTGGCACTGAAGTTCAAATTTAACGGCTTCAAAAACAAACAAAAATCACTAAAAAGCCTCTGGCAGCCTAAGGACGTACTCCATATTGAGTATAGCTGAATGATAATTCACCTCCTCGGCATCCTTGCATATTCCAGAAATCTCTGAACCCAGGCATTGTCAACAGGTTTCAGAATTGTACCAGTTTGCCTCTCTGTTAACACTTAAAGCAGCAGGTATACGAATACAAGGTTTATATAATTTTTAAAGGAGTAGTGCAATATTCCATAGGTTTTTCTGAAAGTAAATTTGAGTCTAGCGTTTCTAACTTAGTTTCTCAAGGTGTCTGTGATCCCAAATCAACACAGGTGAAAGTTTTATACAGGTTGCTGTGGAGAACCCTTAGCTAGCATTCAGCTGCTCTTAATGGCCAATTCAGGCCATATTTCTAGCAATAATTGAATTTAACCATGCATTGTTTTGTTCAGCAGCTAACTTTTCTCAGGGCTTCAGTGATCCATTAATCTTCTTGTATAAGATAGTAATATGGAAATGTGTAATCAGAGGAGATTCTCTGTATTTTAGATACAGATGCAATGCATTTATTGCTGAATGCAGCTTTAGCAAACTCTATCCTATATTTTGCATGTTAATCAAGGTAGCAGGCAGACATTGCTGTTAACTTTTATGAACCCAGCAATGAATCTGAGTATATTTATTACCTCCAATTGTTTCTAAATCCCTTCTTTGATTACTAGAACACCATAAACATAGGTGCCCATCGCTTTTTTATGGAATCATTCACTTTGTATTAAAGGTGTGTCTTTTTCCATTAAAAAAAAAATCAAATTCCAACTTTGGTAAGACATCAAAAAAAAAAAAAGTTTAGACAAACACTAGGCAAATAATCCTAAAGGACCATCTTTAAAAAATGAGTACCTTCTCCCTTTTGGAACCGTTTGCGTGCGAATTAAAAATGCCTTTATGGATGAAGGAATGGTCTCCCAATAAGTCAGACACCAGGTTCTATATCACATATTCTACCTTTGTCCCAAAGATCAATTGGCTGTAATTAATTTTTTTTAACGTTCACTTAATTTTGAGAGAGGCAGAGGGTGTTGGGGGGGGGGGGGGGGCGCGTGGGGATGGCAGAGAGACAGGAAGACAGGGAGATAGAAGCAGGCTCCAAACTCTCAGCTGTCAGCACATGGGGCTCGAACCCACAAGCCATGAGATCATGATCCCTGCCTTGAGATCAACCGACTGAGCCACCCAGGTGTCCCTAGTTGTCATAATCTTAAAGTGCTATATGCCATATTTCAAATTTTACCTAATATGGTGAGGGGGAAGTGTGTGGAGAGAACGGCAACAAAGGCTAGTACGATAAAAATGACAATAGGCTTTTGGATTGATCTACGTGGTTTTGTGTACCACATATATGTGTTCTTCTGCAAGCTCGTAAGTTCAGTTCTCGGTTCTGAAATTTCCTTTTTCACGTAATGCGGATACCTGTACTACTCCAGAAGACAGATGGTGAGAATAAAATAAACTTCTGCACATGAAGCAAACTAAACAAACTAGTTTCTCCTCTCTGTCCCCGACCCCCACCCCCACCCCGCCTCTCCCCCCACCACCATGCTTTCATTGGGAAGTAATGCAATGCCAAGCGAAATCCCGACACAAGTTGTCTATTGTGATGGGTGGCTTCAGAGTTGGGTGCTTTAGGGCATCAGTGCAAGGGGTGACAGTCTTTTCCTTTAGCTTTTGTCTGTTTTTATACATGGTATGAGAGAAAGCCAGTGACTACAGCATCAACTACTGGGGGACCTAGAAAAAACTGAATGCATGTGAATTACTAGATCGAGTTAAGAGTGAAGAAAAATTGCATGTATGAAAATAATCTTTAGCAACCACTTGTGCTAACAACCTATGAGATGAAGACTTTTTTAAGGTTCTCATTCTTTTGATCAAAGTACGGGATTAACTTTTTAAGAATTTTCCTTAAGATCTGTTCAGTGAAGTTTGTTTTTGACAAGGTCTTCCTCCTATTATAGAGTAGTTTTAAAATAGGGATTAGACTATAACTCAACATTTAAAAATCATAAGTACATAAAGCCTTCTGGACTTAAATGTTTTTCTGGAGCAATTTTTAAAGCAAATATTACTTTGAGGTTCACCTTTATCGGTGTAATACATTTAACTAAATATTTGCCATTTTTCATTTTAGCAGATGGGCTAAAATAAGTTGTGATGTTAAAATATCAACTCCGATGAGAAATTAACTTAAAACCTCTTGATAAAGATGTTTTCCTGGATAAATAGCACTGAGAAGTTAATATTGCATCACCTATTCATACCTCAAGAATTTCTTACAGGAATATGAAAATTGTATATTTGAATTTGTAAGCCGCTCCATATTTTGTATAGAATAGATTTTGCCCTATTCTAGGGGAAAATGACTAAGAACCTACATTCTGCCCAAGCTTTTAACTGGAAAACCTCAATAAAATCTCATTAGAATAAAGATTTATTATAATTTTTTTCAAAGACCTAGAATACAAAAGACCTTTTCTACTGGGATAAATACATTATTTGGGTGATCTGGATATCACTCTTGATTACCCCTTACAAACTGAGTAATAGAAAAAAAATGCAACTGACAAAACTTTTATTAAAAGCCAGCCTTTATATTCTGAAATGAACTTAAAAGTTAACATTAAAAGAAGTATCCTGTATCTGTACTGAATTCCATATTATAATTACATATATATGTGTGTGTATATATATAATAGGTTATAGAAAACCATCCTCAATTAAATGTATTGTGTATTTGTTGAATTTGTATTATGCGGCAGGCAGTTGCTAGGTGAAGATTCAAGGGTGAGTAAGACACAAATCCAGTGTCTATAACTTACTTTTTCAGCGTTTACTCTTCTTGATAAAGTTGCAAGTGTGAATAAACCTGAATAAGCTATTTTGATTCCCCGCCTCCCCAAGCCATTTGGACTGAGAATAAAGAAGAAAACCATCTTCATGAGAGAACTGTTCTCGGAAAAGACTACACCGTAAATGGTAAGTCAATCATTGCTCTCTACCGCCCCACTGGATGGAGGTAAGAGAATTACTTATTTATTAATGCAATTAATATTTGAAAGTCTTCTAAACAGAACAGAATGATTGCATCCTGAAATGCATTTCTATCTCCGATAACATGATGAAATTCTTTAAGCATGAAATGGACTTGACAGCAGAGAGCCTTATTTCCTTTTTAAACAAGCAATGAAATCTGTTCTATTTATTTGTAGTAAAACTCTTTAGAATGCTGTACGGCAAATACAGACGGCAAATTCAAATGAAAATGAAAGCGTTCTTAGCTTCCTTTTGTTTTAGCATAAACGCTGTAGAAACCAGCCCAATTTACCTCCTCCTCTTCGGACACAAAAATCCCTGTTTTATAGGGGCAGTGACCTCTGAGGTTGACTATGTGGAGTTAGGCCAACCCTCACTCTGGGGATAGAGTCTTGCACAAGGTGGCTCATATCTCATCCACCAACAAAAAAAAAAAGTGGGGGTTTCCAGAAGCCACCCTCCCTTCTGATTAACAGACTATGAATTCAGGGGTTCCTACTAGCCCTTCAGGTTGGATAATTTACTATACCAATGTATAGAGCTCAGGAAAGCTATACTTAATATTCTAGCTTTATGGTAGCAAAAAGGCTACATACTGGAACCATTCAAAAGGAGAGATTGGTAACGTAAGGTCTGAGAACGTCCCAAATGTGGTCCATGCATTTCTCTCTCCCATGGATTTCGGTGAGGTCACCTTTGTAGAATGTTGATCACACTGATGTGTGAAAATATGCACAAAGTATTGTCAACCAGAGAAGCTCTCCATAGTTTCAGGTGTCCAGAGCTTTAACTGCGGTTTCATTACACAGTCATAATTAATTGAATTGTTGATCATAAGGTTGAACTCCATCTCTCCTCTTCTTCAGAGATTGTACCTACATCCTGTAACTCAAAGTCCCAATGCTCTAATCATGTGGGTGGTGCTTCTGGCATGGCCAGCTACCATACTGAGGGATCAACATCTTTGTGCAAACTATCTAAGGGCCCATTTCGAGTCACCTCACTGGCAGAGACCCCTGGGGTCCACCATCAATAGCAAAGACCCCACTGTCACTGGGGAAATGCCAAAGATGGAGAGGCTGCCTCCCAGAATAGGAGATAAAGGGTTGCTAAATTATCATGGAGTAGTATCACGTTTAGTAATTCCATCTACAAACCCAAACAGCCTCCCATTCTCGGAGAAATCTTCCTCTTGTTTCTGGAGCTGTTCTCAGCATCTCCCACCCTCCCTATCTCCCCCATTCCTCTTGATTCTTTAACAGCCATATCCCTGACTGCAGAATACTTCTCAAACACACTTAACATCAGCTGCTTCGGTTCTTACTACCTATTTTCTGGCCAAATAGGCATAGCCTTATAATTTGTTTTCCATCACTCGGATTTCTTCCAACAGGCAAGGATTTTGCTCCCAGAAGGAAATTGCTTATTTCCTAAAGAATCCTTAGTCTCTCCCTATTGACACATGAAATGGCAGACTGCGGGTTTGTTTGTTTGTTTTACTTTGAAAGTTCTTTGATAGGTCCATACACTTTAAATATGCTTATTCTACAATTTAAGCCTCTAGATGTTAATACAAGGTAGATATTTGTCCTGCCTTAAAGTTAATTTGGTATCTCATATATATATATATATATATATATATATATATATATATATAGTATATTCAGTGTCTAGGCATCATTTTTGTTGTCGTCACCTCAACTCCTAATACTTCAAGGACATATTACATATGTGTCTAGAATGATATCTGGCATATGGTAGTTCTTATTTAGTATGTATGTCTTCAGTGAACAAATATCAAAACCTCAAGGACCAAATCTATCTTAATTTCACTAATTGAGGGCGTTTGCTAAGAGTCACCACAATATAGGGGCTATGCTCATAGGAAGAAGATTCGGATACTAAGCTGCCAAAATAATGCAGGTGCAATCTATCTACAGCTGTTACTATAATCATGAATATATACCTGTTTCCATGCACAGGGGTCAAAGTATAAATAGCTTCACTTAATTCAACATTTTCTTGAACTTTGGCATATTTTTCCCTTCATCATCGGGCAGCCCAAAGTTTTAGCACTTCCTGTCTCTAGCTGCAAGCTGAATGGTGCCCATTCCTCCTTCTGGTATGTTTCTGTAACCCATGCATTAAGTGATACGGTTAAGCCATACCGACAAATCGAAATGTAATTGCTGAAAGGAAATAAATACAGAAAATTTCAACCATGTAAAAAAGTTGTAACTTGTTTCTGAAACTGTTCATGAGGGTTTTCTGGCTTTTATGTTCTCTTCTGTGTATTTTTGCATTTACTCAACATCTAAACTGGTCAAGGTCTTTTAACCAATGAGTCTTGGGACATTATGCTTTTAATAAGGTCTCAAAACTTATGGTCACCTTTTAATAGTGGGTATTGTACAAGTAGGCATGTCAGTGAATCATCTAGATTCTCCCCATTCTTTGAGTAAAATAGCATTGGATTTTCCCTTGATTGTCATGATCGAGCACCATAGCGACCCTGAATTCTTTGTTGTTGAGCCATTGAAAAGAGAAACTAAAGCTTGGCATGTAGACTCTGAAAGAAAGACACCTCTCACATGAAATGGTGGGGTTTTTGAAACAGTAGCACCCCCACCCAGTTTTGGGTCAGAATTTCAAAAAAGCCAAAAAATCTGGTGCTTAAAAAAGAGGCTGGTGCTTTACTAACCAATGTATTTGAAAAGAGATCCTAAGATATAGCTGGCATCTGTAGGTCCTTGTGTGAGTAGCTCTTGATAAATCCAAACTAGAAATCTGCCTCCATGAATTATTAGGGCACTTCATTATTGTATGCCAAAGTGTTTGATACTATAGTACTTAGTGACATAAATCAAAGGATGATTAATAAAACCACTTTTTAGAACATAACTAGTCCTAGCTTCTTGAGCTAGAAATCTCAACCTGTTCCCTATAATGAAACCATATGGATAATTTCATCTCGATCTGGATTCGATGCTTTCTCCATCCCACATGTTTCTTAGATGGTTGGCAACTTAGCAAATCCCTGTAACTCTTACAGGATAAAAGACATCTATAAATCTCCTCAGGACACTTGGTTACCTAAATCTAATGAGTCTATAGAACTGTAGACTATACAGTTGCTATCGGTATGGCAATGAGTTTTCCCTCACACGGAACCCATTTGGATGGTATATTACTGCATTTCCAGTCAAGGCAAGAAAAGAGTTGTCACTCCAGGAAGAAAGGACTTCTCTGATTGCCAAGAAAACATCACTAGAGTGTTGGAAAGAACACTGAGTCCTTAATCTCTTGTGTAATTCTCAGAGTCTCTTACCTGATAAACCCCCAAATCTTCATGTAGGAGACCCAATGAAACTGCACATCACATTTCAGCTGCCTTTGGGAACAAACAGGGACAGGGATTTGCCTCAAGTATTCTTGGTCTGCATCAAAAGTATCCTTGCTCAGTTAATGTTACAAAGATTTTAGAATAGATCTATGAGTGTTCTATGGTTTTGACTGTTAATGCTAAGAACTTAAGAATTTCGGTTCGTTCTTTAGGACTTCTACTATGATTATTCAACTACCTCGTTCTGTAGTAACGTAATTCTTTGTGGCTTTCAACGCTTTGCCTTCAGTGGGGAATTGGTAACAGGTGGTCTCAAGAAATGATGTGGTTAACCATCAAGCTGTTGTACACATGGGTACAGCATTCCAATATTTGATTCTTAACTGGTTCGTATTTCTCTAGTCCCAGTTCCATCAAGGATCCACTTCTCTGAACTAATCATCTTCTGAGCTAGTCAGGTTGTCCAAAGTAAACTCATCTAGAGAACAAATGTATTGAGACTGGGTGCCTCACAGGATTTACAGGAAGATCAGGGAACTGGGCTAAGGAGGAAATAGGAACAGGGAACGCTAGGTGCCAGAAAATAGTCTAAACCATCTTACAAAAAATGGGTTCTTCTCTTGCCTCTGTTGATACGCATTTGATGTCCTCAAAAGTGCGAAGACAGTATCCCTTTAATGAAGCGGAATGAATTCCCAATTAACTTTCTGGTTTGACATATTTCTAAATCTTTTCCTTTTCTGCTTCCGGTATTAATAGCCTTAATTCAAAAGCAAAAGAGAAAAACAAAGTACCTTTTACAATGGGGTGGGGGAGAGTAGTTGCGAAGATAAAACCCAAATGCTTAACTTTACTAAGTGACAAAATATGACAAAGTAAGGGGACGTATCTTCATTTGAAGTAGAAAACAACTATTTGAATGTGAATTGTTAAAATCTCTGTAGATCACATCTTCCATTGTATATTTAGGGAGCACCTAACAGGCTAGCTGATTTGATGTTTAAATACTTAAACCCCTTATATAACCGCCTAGAGTAAAGTTCTAATACTGCTTAATAATACAGCCTGCTTTACAATATTTCACTAGAATCACCTAAAACTCCAGAGAAATCATGTTCTTTATGGGTTCCATAAATGGTGTCATTTTTAAGAGCACAATTTCAAAAGGCACATATGAGAATATAGTGATATGACAAAATCTGTCTGGGATATTCAAACAGACACCTAAATCTCCAAGGGGCTGGGTAGAGGTCAACGTTTATACAATATTTATAATAAAAAGCCCAAGAAACATCTTGCCACTATTACATTTCATGTACATCACTACATTATCCACCATGAAGCTGACACTTTTACTAGCTGAGATATTACTGCTTCAAAATCCAGCTCAAAATCAAAAGCTTTTTTTTTTTCCTGCTTAGAACAGAACACCCTGCAAATGCCATCAGCATATTTCAAGTTGTGTGCTGCTTTGTTCTGTTAGAAATCCTTCAATATTCAGGTGCCATAAGCTAATGCTGTGAAATCAACGATAATTAGCTAGCTGTTGCTAAATTACACATAACACAGACAAATTATCTTATCATAAAGGGGAGAACGTTCGGTTAGCATTTTAATGACGTAGGGTCTAAATGATAGGTGTGTGGTGAGTCAGGTGGCGGAGTGAAAAATGGCACGTGTTGAGAAGTTGGAGACGGGAATTTAATTTCAAGTGTTCATCTCCCCCTTGTGATCTAGGCCACATGTGTACATTACTCTCGCAACTAGAAAGCGCAGATTAACCCTATTCAACTCTGGACTATCATGCGAGTGTAATTTGTTAACGAAGCTGTGCTAAGACTAGAACGGAAGTTCTGATTCCATTTGAATTTGAACGGAGTTCAAATTCCATGTTATGGATATAAGAAATAATGTACATCTCCTAGGATACCACAGGGCACAGAAGAGGTACCAGCTAAATATTTGTCATTTGCAGACAGTGACAAAGTCCCAATCTCACAGGAATTTGGCTTTATTCCTGTTGAAGAGAATCCTGCGTCACTCACAAATGTACCGTAAAGATCAAAAAAATTCATATCTCAAATTCTAACAAGGACTCCTGAAATGTGAGACCTTATTGAAACAAAAGGCAAGAAATTATGGGGAAATGGCAGTGTAGGTAGGCAGGTGCAACAGCTTATTTTTTTTTTTATTTAAAAAAATCTTTTGAGTTTATTTTGCGAGTGAGCAAGTGAGCACAAGCTGGAGAAGGGCAAAGAGGAGAGACAGAATCCCAGTCAGGCTCTGTACCATTAGCACGGAGCTCAATGTGGGCCTCGAACTCCTAAACCATGAGATCATAACCTGAGAAAGATCAAGCCTGGTGCTTAACCTACTGAGCCACCCAGGTGCCCCTCTGCAGCCTATGTTTCCACGTAGGTATCAAATAAATCAAGCAAAATCATCAGAGTCTTTGTTAGCTTCTGGAAAACAAAGTCTCCAGCCACCAAGCGACTATTCCTTGGTGATGGGGCATGCGTGCTTACTGAGCAGGTTTCTTGGGGTTAAATACTATGAACTGGAGAGAGGTAGTGATTATGTGATATTGTGAGTATACTACAGGCCACTGAATTGTATATTTTTAAAATGTTACGAGAAATGTCATGTTCTACGTATTCATAATCATTGGATCGAATAGGAAAGAAACCTAAATAAGCGAACACTTTAAATTCTGGCAAACTCAAAGTCCAAATGGCCTTTCTGGTAAACTTTATCAAATATTTAAAGAAATTCCAGTTAGTTTATCCACAAGAGTAGGGGAACAACCGAACTTGTGTTGATATGTTCAGCCTGACCTTGATGTCTGTACTTGATGTTGAGGGTTATCTGGAAAGGCTCCCCTCAAACACCTCTCCTTTGGTATGTGGATAATTTTGAATCAAAACCAATAGTAAACTAGCAGAAGCAGGGAAAGCTCTTTACTTCCCCCTCACTGCTTAAAAATAGAAGATTCTCCTTTTGTTAAAGAAAAATTGCAAAAGAAATTTCCACTTGTAAAGTCCTGGCAGAGAGCTATTGGGACAACTCCTCAGGAACATCTAAAAATCCTTAAAATATTATCGAAGGAAATGTAACAATACATACTAAGAATAAGGTCTTGACCAGGTAGGCTTATCCCAAGAATAGCTTAACATTCAAAAATGACTGGAGAGAGATCACCACGCTAACAGAGTACAGGGGAAAAAACCATGAAACTTCAACAATTGCAGAGAAAAGCACATGAGAGTTTCGAGCACAAAACTAGCGTCCTGAAAAGATACACTGAGGCTGTGATGTAGGCAGCTTTGGTGTTTGCTTTCAGCTTATAACTGTGAATGTGTTCTGGCAGGGGGAGGGTACAGCAGCATAAAGGCAGGAAAATGCTGGTAGGTAACCACTGGAATGAACAGGAGACCTCCTAAGCAGAAGGAAAGCTACTAAGATATGAATCCCAGGTACATATCTCGCTCTTTTCACACCTGTCAGAAACAGACTGGTACCTTACATGAAACAGACCAAATGAGAGACCCTATAAAAGATAGAGACCTAATGCAAAGATCAGATGAAGTAAACACTAAACTTAAATGAAAGGAAGTTAAGCGTTCCAATTACCTATCATCTGTGCAGTATAAGCTTTGTCAAAAATACTTAAAATTGGTTTTGATTTTGAGAATTTATTGTGTGGGGTTAATTTGAAAATACGTTAATCATGTTTCAAAGCAACAATCAAGTAAACTATAAAATGATAATCTAGCAAATGTCATTTGTTACAATATTCATGAATTCAGTGAATAAGAACTCCAAGTCCACAGATTGAAGAAAAATTAACACTGATTACTATATCAATTCTAAAAAATAACATCCAGCTTCTACACAGACTTGACTGCAAAACCATTTCAGTAAACTCACAGATCAATTGTTGACCATCTCAGATATTAAGTTTGTCCATCATTCTTGCTTGTGTATATATAACCTATGCATGGTACGTATAATCTGTCCTGCATATACATTCACTTATTCTGGCCTCTGTTGTCATTCTTACCTTGGATCAAATACACAATATTTTCTGTCACTTGATGTGACTCAGATATAATAGTTTTCAAATTCTCATGAAAAGAAAAGCAGTTTACTATATAAACATTATCTGAGGTCAAATGTATTTTTAAAAAAGTGGAAAATCCGTTGCTCTCTATAGCAGTCTCAGCCATAAATCTCTGTTCTGGTAAACATCAGTGGTTCATACTAATAGATTTCAGTTAACGAGTGCTACAACCCTTATATGCAAATTGATTTCCTTTCTAATTGTCAAATTTCTTTATCTCAAGCACTTTCTCAGTAGAAGCCAAGCTGGGCTTAGCCTCAAAATCCACACTCACCAACTTCAAATACTTATCTTCTGGAATTAACTCCATGTAAACCCACCTCTTGAGCTCCAGATTATTAGGGGACAAACTGTCTTCCCACATTGTCACTCTAAAGGAATTTGTCTATTTTTAGCCTTTGTTTTCCATTTGGTGAGATTATGCATTTCTGCCTACAAAAGCAACGAGAATAATACCGAAATGCAAAGTTGAGATAACTTTAGTAAGTTGTGAAAGATATTGCGGGTCTAAAGGCATTGGTTATTTTCTTAATCTTAAAACCAGCAAATCTTTAATGTGCTTAGGCAGAGAGCAGCATATGAATTCTTTGCAACCGTTGTCAACTGATCATCAAAAGAGGGGTGAGAAGAAGCTTCCTATTTTAATAATCAAAACCTAAATCTGACTGTTTCCAACTGATAAAGCATGTAGCATTGCATTTCAGAGTAATATAAACATGGCAATAAATATTATCATCCAAAGGCATATGGCATCGACAAACCGGAAAAAAAGTCTCCAGTGGAGCTAAATGGAGATAGATACTAAAAAATGCTAACCTCCTAGCCACAAGAATTCCTTCTATATTCACTGAGAGGTCTAGCGGCTGACGTTCTAAATCGTGGAAGAGTGTATTTTGTACAGTGTTTGCTGCTCCAAAATAAATATGCACAGCTTTCATTCATTAAACTTCCAAAGTGTATTTTACCCCTTGGAAAATTCCTTTATGCTTCTATTACCTGTCGAAACAGTAGAAACCTAGCTAGTACAATAAGCACTGACTGAACATCATTGTTCTGACAGACACTGATGGGGTTCACATGCTTGTATTATATTTCGTATTCACAACCACCTTGTTAACCCCATTTGACAGGTAAGGAAAAAAGTCAGGAAGCTTTAGTGTTCTACTTTAGGTCTAATACCTGGAAGCTACCTAGAGCCTCCTTTGTTGAGCGTGTTAGTCAAAGCAATGCACTATCATAAGGGCCATTGAAAGCATTGCATAAGTATTTCCAGAAGCTCATCAGAAAGTCTATAATGTGTCCATATGCTTGAGTATGTTAAGTATGCCTCAGTATCCATACACTGGGAGAGCGGCATATGGTTCTCTGATGGAATGTAATGGAAAATGACAGGCTGTTTGAAGATGCTCTATCACCAATTTCATGAATAATGCATTAGAGTAACAGGTATAATCAGTGTCATTTAAGCCTGCGGCCTCCAGAGACACAGCAGCAGCATGAGGAAGAACCGATTATCTGTTTTGATGTTTTAAATGGGAATTTTATTTCAAATGTTATTCTTCACTCTTTTCTTTTGAAGCAAGGTTATATTTTCTATGCAGAAGTTACAAAAAATACAGTATTTTAGTAACTGAAGATCAACGTGGTTTGTACTCCTTGATTTAAATCTAGGAAACTTAAAAAATTGCTTAATGGTAGACATATTTTAAATACTTGAGATTTAACCTTTTATTACTCATGTACTGGACAAATGCTTCACAATGAGTTATTGATGTGATTGTTAGAACCCTGAAGGTTTTAATACTTCATAGCAGGCATTAATCTGTTATGATAAACCTCATGTGTAAAATACAATATAACTCTAATTTTGTAATTGAATCTATTTTCCCGTTGATTGGTTGCAGAAAACACCTTTCAGAAATCTGATGAAATTAGTATGATTAGATATTTTAACAGAAGAGTAAATAACTGTTTTTGATCTAAATTTGTTTAACATGAATCATGGATTGTTTTTCTAAGAATGAGAAAAATATTAGCCTCACCTCAAACTAGGCACTACCTACAGCACCCCTGAGAGTGCACGTTGCTTTTAGTTTGCATTGACTAGTCAGAAGAACGAAAGGGGTGATGGTTTTAAATGGGTATGCATGCAGTTTATAAAATTAATCCACTGGGATAAGAACCGCTGTGTTCTCATTTCTAGATTCTCCTACAATGCATAAAACAAGATTTTGCATGTAATATGCCATGGAAATATTATTCCATTAGATCACATTGAATGTAAGTGTGTGTGTGTGTGTGTGTGTGTGTGTGTGTGTGTGTGTTTAATTGGGGGGATTCCTACTTTCTGTACATACTGAAAGTTAGGTCATTAGGATGGGGACTCTTGGTGTTAGCATGTGGCCTAAAAGGCAGTATATTACTATGTTCATTGTTCCAAATGGCGTATTTTCACAAGTAATTAGATCATAAAGAATAGATCACAGTAGAGTAACCATTTAAATCAATTCCACAAAGGGACACTTTTCACCAAACAACTTGATATCTATCAATAATCTTGTAATAGGTAACAGAAATCACTTGGATGCATGGTTTTAGATAGATCTTCTGGTCTATCCCTCCCACCCAAATCTGAGTCCCTTGTAATTTTTTTTTTTTTTTTTAATGTTTGGTTTTGAGAAAGAGAGAGAGAGAGTGAGTGGGGGAGGGTTAGAGAGAGCGGGAGACACAGAATCCAAAACAGGCTCCAGGCTCTAATCTGTCAGTACAGAGCCCAACGTGGGGCTCAAACTCACAAATGGTGAGATCATGACCTGAGTCGAAGTCGGACACTTTACCAACTGAGCCTCCTAGGCACCCCACGAATCCCTCTTAAATACTCCAAAAAAAGAGACCAGCTATTTGAACCTTGTTAGCAACAGTCGCTTTAGCTATTGGTGGCAATTTGTTACAACAAAATTTGGAAGCCAGTATACCTTTTACTGCCCTACATCTACCTAAAACCACCTTTCTTTACATAATACAATTCATCAGATCTGATGTTCATTAAATAAATTTTATTTTACTACCTAATAAAGTCCAGTGCTAGAAATAAGAGCAACAAAGTCAAAATAGAAATCCTGTCTGTCCTCATCTAGCTCATAATCTATGAAGTTCAACTTCCAAAGCGTAGTTGAGAGGCAATATTGCCTAGTGATTTCTGCTTGTCTACATTTCTATTGTCCTTTTGAGGCTGAGGCTACTGGGAATAGCTTGAGGTAAAGAATGAGTTCTGTTAGGCTTGGTGGTCCTCTTCTGGCTGGAGTTGGAACATATTCAGGAAATATTTATTTAGTGTCTATTGAGTAAATTAAGTCCTCATTTATTAAGCATATAGTTCTAGACATCACAGATAAAAATAGTGAGCAACACACAAACTCTATCATCATGGAACTGTTTATCAACTTAAGTAATGTATTAATATTGGATGAGTTATTGTCTAGGAGGTTCTCAAAAGTAAAACTCATTCCTTTTACAGAAGATAAATGAGATAAAGACATTATGCCCCATGTTTTCAAGTGTCGATTACATGGCAAAAAAAAGATGGGTAAATTTGTTGTGGCAGTGATTCATTCATTTGAATAAATTGTGATAGGCAAGGAGTTTGATTTTTCGCTCTACTGAAAAGGAACTTAGTATTTTTAAATTGTCCTAATACTTTGGTTAAAGTATGTGTTACAATGAGGTCTTCAAATTCTCTGTTTCGTGAAACTTATCCATAGAATATCACAAGTATTTCAAATTGTGGAGAACTCTCCAGAAACTGTTTATACACGTATATAAATATAGTATATAATAATTTTTAATGTTTATTTTTGAGGAGAAATGTGCAGAGAGGGGTGGGTGGGGGGAGACCGAGAATCCAAAGCAGGCTCTGTCGGCACAGAGCCTGACACGGGGCTCGAACTCTTAAACTGTGAGATCATCACCTGTGCCGAAATCAAGAGTTGGACGCTTAACTGACTGAGCCACCCAGTTGCCCCTCTAGAAACTATTTTAAAAATGTGTTCGTAATGTTGTACTTTTCAGCATCAGTCTTACAATTTGACACACAAAATATTTTTTTTATGTTGGAAGTAAAGTAATATTTTTTCTCAGAGTGTCCCAAAGTGGTGATTCGTTGATAATTATAAACTTAGATTGAAACTAAGACATCAGTTGCAGCTCTGCCAGTAACTGGCGGGCTTGGCCTTTACAAGCTCAATTTTATGATTAAAGGTGTCAATTATGTTTAAAATAAGAATGTTGGATTAAATAATATCTAAGCAATACAACTAGAGAATATTTTCATAATTTAAGCTTCTAAAATTTAATTTATATTCTTATTCATTGTCAGCCTGGTATCTACTATTTTCTCCCATATGTTGTACTAAATTTCCCTCATAACTATGTCAAAGAAGACTAGAGTTGGCGTTAATCTTGACACTGTGTGTTTGTGAATACATTCCATGGCGGGGGGGTTGAGATCAGTGATCTTGGAAACAGCATAGCACCCAAACTACCTTGCATTTACCTGTGCCATGGACCCCACTGATTGTTTACCTCAAAGATTAATACTGCAGTGAATCCCATCGATAGGTATTCTGATGCAAACATTTGACTAGATACACATTGGATAATGCAGTAGCCCAGGCAGATACAAAGACTCTCTTGGTAATAAATAATTCAGAGAGGCCAAAGATCCAGGTGAAGATCAAGGAGAAAGAGTGCTTCTATTCTGTGGAGTATCTTCTGAGATTATGAGAATAATTGCAGCCACCTAATGTGGGATGAACAATTAACTAGATTGACACCTACCACTTTATTTTAGTGACTCCCAGAATCAAGTCAGAGGAGATGCTGGAATCACTGCTGACTGAGATGTCCTGAGATTTATGAATGCACCAACTGCTGTCGCTGTTTAATATTTGTGTAAGAATGTTGCTAGAGACAAGACAACTGTTTGACTTGTGAAGAGGTGATTTTTGATCTGTCTATCCTTAGTATTAAAGAAAGAATCCTTGTGTTCAAGCTTACAGCTAGGAAGGAATACCAAAAAAGAAGATAAGACTGTGACGATCAAATGATTAAAAACGCATTGCAAAATCACAAGGTTAAAGATATTAAGGCTAAGAACATAACCTCCATATGACTATGCTAAATATACCCCCCTATTCCAGTAACTAAGCCCATAATGGAGATTGATTTCCACTATCAAGGGATAAACTTCTGCATGTCCATTCGTGGTCCCAAATTTGAACTTTGAACTGAATGCTGACCTATTTGGCATTTTGAATTCTCCGGATTAAGCCTATTGCAATGTTAGTCTGGAGAAGCTGCATTTTAAGACCTCATCCTAGTGGGTAGCTGGTCTCAAAATATCCAAAATTTATGGAATTCTTCCAGGTCCTAAATTTGTAGCCACTTTCTTTATTCGTTGGGTAGCTTAAAAAGTATTTGAGCAGGGGCGTCTGGGTGGCTCAGTCGGTTGAGCGGCAGAGTTCAGCTCAGGTCACGATCTCGCGGTCCGTGAGTTCGAGCCCCATGTCGGGCTCTGGGCTGATGGCTCGGAGCCTGGAGCCTGCTTCCGATTCTGTGTTTCCCTCTCTCTGCCTCTCCCCCGTTCATGCTGTGTCTCTCTCTGTCTGAAAAATAAATAAACGTTAAAAAAAAACATTTGAGCAGTTATTAATACATTGGTGAACAATCAGAATACATTAAGGTCTCTGCAGAAAAACTGATCACCAATAATCTGCGTAATACTGTATGTAAACAAGCAAAACGAGGATGTATGAAAGAATAAATCTCTATTAAAACTGGCTCCATGAATTTTGAATGTAAATCTTATTTTGTTTCGCTGAATAAGTATCCGTTAACAGTGAAAACTTAAAGTATCTGCCTGAGCAAAGCTGGGTTGTATTTAACGTCCTACTACAACAAAGTTTATTGTAGGGAAAGAAAGGTAAGATTTGTAGAAATTTTGATTTAGTATTCTCAGATTTATATATTTTCCTCTTGGCATAACCCTTCTCTGGAAATTCTGAAGCTGACTCAAAGAAAATCCCTCTCCCCTTCACAATATGGATTGGATAACTGAGTCCCAGGCTAAGTAAGCAATTAGAAAAGTGGTTCAAGTGGCCGGTGGCAGGTCAGATTAGAACATGTAGGGGAACCTGAGTGGCTCAGTTGGTTGAGTGTCTTACTTCAGCTCAGGTCATGATCTCACAGGTCGTGAGGTCAAGCCCCATGTCAGGCACTGTCCTGACAGCTCAGAGCCTGGAGCCTGCTTCGGATTCTGTGTCTCCCTCTTGCTCTACCCTCCCCCACTCATTCTCTCTCTCTCTCTCAAAAATTAACATTTAAAAAAAAAAGAACCTTTAAAAACATAGGAGAATTTCAATAAGAAGCTTACACACATGAATGCCCAGGGTCTTACTGTTTGTGTGTGTGTGTGTGTGCGTGTGTGTGTATGTCCTATGGTAAATCCCAGAATTTTCTCAAAGGAGCCATTAATTTTTTAATCCACTTAATTATCACTACTTTAGAATATCTCTATCATCAGGTTGTTCTTTGTCACCTTTATGCCTCTTTACGTCTTGACTAGATCAAGAACTTATAAGTTTATTTGTATACCTTTTGTGAAAAACTTCAATAACTTATTTCTTCCTTTTCTCCAACTTTTTTAAACCCCACCTTCTTAATATTTTCCTTTGACCTTTTGTGTATTTACTCTGTCCTCAGTGAATATTAAAATAAATAAACAGAAATGTAGAGATTCTTAAGAATGAAACTCCGGGAAAGCATCCATTAGTTTTAGAGGCAGTGAAGTTGTCAGACTGAAGGAGGAGGTAACACATGAGAAGTCGGAAATGGTTAAAAGATCAACATTGGATCAACGTTTTCTATAGTAATAACAAAACCCATTAGTTGTTGGACTCCTAGTCAACAACATGGGTAATACAAAGATTTGTACAGTCTTCTAAAATTTGTTTAAATAGCTTAAATAAACTATACACGTTTTAATTGCATCGCTTAATCAATTTTGACAAATCTATACACCCATGCATCCACAATGATATTCAAGATATGCACCAGCTTTATCAACACAAACTTCCTTTTTTCTGTTCTGGGTCCATTCCATACGATTTTTAGCCACAGCACAAAGGGATATATTTTCATTACTATACATTAGAGTTGTCTTTTCTACAGCTAGGTAGGAGTCACACTGCCTATATTCTCCTTCCACTTGGTTTGCATAGATCAGTACAGATTCTCCGTTGTATATGCCAGTAGCTTGTTGACCACGTTTCGAGTATTTGATTTTTGAGAGATGCCCAGATTGTTTCTAGTTTGGGGCTACTAAGAATAAAGATGACATAAAATTCGAAGTTTATGTGGAGGGATGTTTCCATTTCTCCTTGGTAAATACCCCAGAGTGGAATTGCTGAGTCCTGGCTATGCGTATGTTGAACGTTTAAGAAACAGCTATGGCGTTTGATAAAATGAGTATGAAATGTTATATCGAGGACTGAAATAAGTGATTATTTGTCTACATCCTTTCTTGTCCATCTCCTTTAATCATTTTAGTGGGTGTGCAGGGTGCCATATTGTAGCTTTATTTTGTGCTTCCCTAATCAATGATGCTGAAAAACTTTTCATGTGCTATCCATCAATCGCATAACCCTTGGGGAAGTTTCTCTGCTTTTTTTTTTTTTTTTTAATCAGCGTATAACTTTGACAGATACGTGTTGTGAATATCTTCACTTAGTTTTTGTCTTTTTTTTGTCTTCTAGCTTTGTCTTAACAGTGTCTTTACAGGGGCCAGAGTTTATAATTTTTTAAATAATATATCAATTTTTCATTGTTCCTGTTCCCATTCATGCTTTGTATTTTACCTCAGAAATCTTTGTCCTAAGTTCCCCAGAGTTTACTAGAAACTATGAAAGACTTATTTTTTTTAAATGATGCAACATAGTCAAACTTCTGAAAATGAAAATTTAAATTGTTGAAGCTGGTGAAAAAAGAGACCTTTCATACCAAGGAATACTGAAAAGTGATGGTAAGAGTTTTTGCTAGGAACCACACTATCAAGGATCAATGGAGGAACATCTTTAAATTTAACTCTGTAAATACAGATTTCTATAATTTTTAAATATATCTGCTAAAAATATAGGTAAAATACTTTATCACACCAAGCATATGCTGAGAGTATTCATTTCACTTGAACTTTGAATGTAACTATCACAAATATTTTAAGTTTTTTTTTTCATAGGCAAAAGGAAAAAGGTACCAGATGGAAATTAGAATTTCTACACAGAAACAGAGGGCCAGAAGTGGAAAATGCCCAGAAAAAATATAAAATGTTTTTAATTATCAAGTAAATTAATGGGAGTAGTCTGAAATTTTCAAAAAAAAGTCATCAGAAGTTGTGGAAAATTAAGACACTTTGCTGATTTTTGTGCCGATAATTGTTTCTCTATACTTCTGCCTTTAATTCTGTAGTGATGCCACAAAATGATTTACCAAGCTAAGTGTAAAAAATAAAAAGTATTTTTAAAGTATATTTCAATGGGAAAACCATTTGAAAAATGTTACACAAGCAAAAAGCGTGGCAAGGGTTTTGGTATACCCAGGCCATTTCTTGATCTCGTGCCTTCCCTCCACTCTTGGTAACAATGGCTCTTATGTGCCGGGTCTCAGATTACGTGTCACTTACATGGAAATTCTCACCACACAGATTTCCCTATGATAGTACGTGCCGTAGCATTCTGGTAATTCCTACACAGTTGACTTCATACGTGCTTATAAAGGTATTCTTGTCTTGTTAAATGCCTTTTTTCTCGATTAGTGTTTAAATTCCGTTTTCCTATATACATGCAGTGTAATCTGGGGCAAGATATTTAATCTACCTGTGACACAGCCTTCATCAGAAAAGTGGGAATTAAACATTGTATGTCTGAGAATTACAACGGAGGGAAATTGATTACTATAGGTGAAGGGGTTAAATTACGGCCTATTCCATTTAATAGTTTGATAGCTGTCAGGTGGTACCATCATGGCTATTATTTTTAGATAAGTTCCATGAGAACAAAAACTGTGATCAAGATTGTAGACCTTGTGCCTATCTGATTAGCATAGATATTTGGTTAAGTAAATGAATTATACACAAAACCTTTTCACTTTAAATGAAATAATATATACTTGAACATTGCTTTCAGCAATTCTATTAAGAGTAATATATATAATATATTGTATATATATACACACACACACATATATATATATATATATATAAACGGAGTTCAACTACTATTCAAATACTAATGCTACCTTTGTAAAATTTTACGAAGTTTCCAGAAAACATACTGCCAAATAGATCAAATGTTTGAAAAATGTATTTAATCAGATAATTTGATAGAATTCTAGTGTATATAAATGTGTGTGTGTGTGTGTGTGTGTGTGTGTGTGTGTGTGCTTAAATAGGAAGTGTGAAGATACGTTTATGTCTGCAAAGAAGTGTGTGGGTCTGTTTAATTTACAGTATGAAATCATGGTATATAGAATAACAATTATAGAATACTTCATTTGGAAGGATGGATCATTCTATTTGGTAGTTACTTAGGCTACAAAATAGCATATAGGTTGAAAATAAATACTATAACAGTAAGTTTGAAAAGAAACCGAATACAAACTTCTAGTTGCCGGATAAGTAAAATTAATTTAAAACTGACAAAACAACAAGAGGCTTTAAAGAAATACATCAGAAACACTAAAATATTTTAAGGTAAGTTCTTATAATTATATGTATTTAAATTACCTTTTTAGAATATGCATGTATTTCGGTAGAGAGGTAAGAAAACATACTATGCATGAATTTATTTTAGTCAACCTGACAGCAACCTGTACATTTTAAAACTATAACCTACTCGAAAACTTCTTTTCATAAACGAAGCATACTCCACATACACTGGCCTAGTGTTCTTTAATTTGACGCAGATTTTTGCACTGCCAGATTATTTGGCAAAAACAAATATAAGATTTCTGTTTGAAATCACCATTTCCTGAGGATATTCACATGCATTTGGTGGGTTATGGCTATTCTAATTCCTTGAATTTGATAGATGGTTATGTCTCAACTTTTATTTTCGTGACGAGCCTTTTTACTAATTCTGTACCTGATTTAACCTCAGTAATCTATTTTGACAGTGAAATTTGTATACTCTCTAACAACTGGCTGCTAAGTTTTGGACTTGCTGTTGCGTTTTTAACTTTGAGCTTCCTTTATAAAGATACTGAAATTATGAATATAGAATCCATTCGTCATAGAACACATGTATTGAACATAAATTATGTGGATAGGTTTATACATTTTTGAGTTTTTTTCTAGAAACCCACTTTTGATATACTTAGTACTTTAATAATGTTTTCTATATAACATGTTTCATTTATGGAAGTGTTACTTTCCAATGCCATTAATATTATTTGAAAAATTTTTAAACCCTGTAATATATAACATAGGAATATAATAAATTATTGGTTTACTTCTCTTTTATTTAGGTTATTTCCAACCATTTAAAAATTTTATTTATTTAAATTAGATAAATACAGTATAACATTGGTTTCAGGAGTGATTCATCAATTACTTATGACACCCAGTGCTCATCCCAACAAGTGCCCTCCTTAATGCCCATCATCCATTTAGCCCATCCGCCTACTTAACACCCCTCTAGCAACCTTCAGTCTGTTCTCTGTATTTTAAGAATCTCTTATGGTTTACCTCCCTCTCTGTTTTGATTTTATTTTTCCTTCCCTTCCCCTATGCTCATCTGTTACATTTCTTAAATTCCACATATGAGTGAAATCATAAGATAGCTGTCATTTTCTGATTACTTCATTTAGCATAAGACACTCTAGTTCTATCCACGTTGCTGTGAATGACAAGATTTCATTCTTTTTGACCACTGAGTAATATTCTGTTACATATATTATGTATATAGTATTATGTATATATTATATATATACACACACATATATACACACATATCACATCTTCTTTATCATTCATCAGTTGATGGACATTTGGGCTCTTTCCATAATATGGCTATTGTGGATAAGGATGCTATAGCATTGAGGTGAATGTGCCCTTTCGAATCAGTATTTTTGTATCCTTTGGATAAATATCTAGTAGTGCAATTGCTGGGTTGTAGGGCAGTTCTATCTTTAATTTTCTGAGGAAACTCTGTACTGTTTTCCACAGTGGCTACACCAGTCTGCATTCCCAACAGCAGTGCAAAAGTGTTCCCCTTTCCCCACATCCTCCAAAACATCTATTTTTTTTTCCCCGAGTTGTTAATTTTATCCATTCTGACAGGTGTTGAGGTGGTATCTCATTGTGGTTTTGTATTTCCCTGATGATAAGTGATGTTGAGCATCTTTTCATGTGTCTGTTACACATCCAGATGTGGTCTTTGGGAAAGTGTCTGTTCATGTCTTCTGCCCATTTCTTCACTGAATTATTTGTTTTTTTTTGGGGGGTGCTGAGTTTGGTAAGTTCTTTATAGATTTTAGATACTAACCCTTTATCTGGTATGGTATTTGCAAATATCTTCTACCAGTTGCCTTTTAGTTTTGTGTTGATTGTTTCCTTTGCAGTGCAAAAGCTTTTTATCTTGATCAGGTCCCAATAGTTCACTTTTGCTTTTATTTCCCTTGCCTCCAAGGACATGTCTAGTAAGAAGCTGCCACGACTGAGGTCGAAGAGGTCGCTGCCTATATTCTCCTATACAATTTTGATGGTTTCCTGCCTCACCTTTAGGTCTTTGATCTATTTTTAATTTGTGTGCCTGGTGTAAGAATGTGGTCCAGTTTTATTCTTCTGCATGCCAGTGTCCAGTGTTCCCAGCACCGTTTGTTGAAGAGACTGTCTTTTTTCCATTGGATATTCTTTTCTGCTTCGTCAAAGATTAGTTGGCCATACATTTGTTGGTCTGTTTCTGGGTTCTCTATTCTGTTCCAGTGATCTATGTGTCTGTTTTTGTGCCAGTACCATACCCTCCAGATGATCACAACTTTTTATTTATTTTTTTTAAATTTTTTTTAACGTTTATTTGTTTTTGAGACAGAGAGAGATAGAGCATGATAGGGGGAGGGTCAGAGAGAGAGGGAGACACAGAATCTGAAACAGGTTCCAGGCTCTGAGCTGTCAGCACAGAGCCCAACGCGGGGCTCGAACCCACGAACTGCGAGATCATGACCTGAGCCGAAGTCGGACGCTTAACTGACTGAGCCACCCAGGCGCCCCGATCACAACTTTGTAATACAGCTTGAAGTCAGGAATTGTGATGCCTCTTGCTTTGGTTTTCTTTTTCTAGATTGCTTTGCCTTTTGGAGGTCTTTTGTGGTCCCATACAGATTTTAGGATTGTTCTAGCTCTGTAAAGAATGATGGTGTTATTTCTATAGGGATTGAAATCACTATGTAGATTGCTTTGGGTAGTATTGACATTTTAACAATATTTTTTCTTCTAATCCATGAGCATGGAATATTTCTTGGTGTCTTCTTCAGTGTATTTCATAAGCTTTCTATGGTTTTCAGCATATAGATCTTTTACATCTTTGGTTAGGTTTATTCCTAGTATCTTATGGTTTTTTGGTGCAACTGGAAATGAGATTGATTCCTTGGTTTCTCTTCTGCTTAATCATTGGTGTATAGAAATGCAACCAATTTCTGTACACTGATTTTATATCCTGTGACTTTGCTGAATTTATAGATCAGTTTTAGTAGTTTTTTGGTGGAATATTTTGGGTTTTCCACCTAGAGTATCCTGTCATCTGCGAAGAGTAAAAGTTTGACTTTATCCTTGCCAATTTGGATGCCTTTTATTTCTTTTTGTTGTCTGGTTGCTGAGGTTAGGACTTTCAACACTACGTTGAATGACAGTGGTGAGAGTGGACATCCCTGTCATATTCTGATTTCAGGAGTAAGCTTTCAGTTTTTCCACATCGAGGATGATATTAGCTGTGGGTCTTTCATATATGGCCTTTATGGTCTTGAGGTATGTTCCCTACTTTTTTGAGGGTTTTTATTAGGAAAGGATGCTGTATTTGGTCAAAAAGCTTTCTCCGCATTTATTGAGAGGCTCACGTGGTTCTTATTGTGATGTATCACATTGATTAATTTGCAGATATTGAATCAGCCCTGTATCCCAGGAATAAATCCCACTTGATTGTGGTGAATAATTCTTTTAAAGTATTGTTAGATCCAGTTTGCTAGTATCTTGTTGAGAATTTTTGCAACCGTGTTCATCAGGGAAATTGATCTGTAGTTTTCCTTTTTAGTGGGGTCTTTGTCAGGTTTTGGAATCAAGGTAATGTTGACCTTGTAGAATGAGTCTGGAAGTTTTATTTCCATTTCTATTTTGTGGAACAGCCTCAAGGAAATAGATGTTAACTCTTTAAATGTTTGGTAGAATTCATCTGGAAAGTCAGCCGGCCTGGACTCGTGTTCATCAAGAGATTTTTGGTTACTGTTGCAGTTTCTTTACTGGTTATGAGTGTGTTCAAATTTTCTATTTCTTCCTGTTTTAGTTTTGATAGTTTATATGTTTCTAGGAATTTTGATTTCTTCCAGATTGTCCAATTTGCTGCCATATAATTGCTAATAACATTCTATTATGGTGTGTATATCCGTAGTGTTGGTTGTGATCTCTCCAATTTCGTTCATGATTTTATTCATTTGGGTCCTTTCCTTTTTCTTTTTGATCAGTCTTTCTAGGAGTTATCAATTTTGTTAATTCTTTCAAGGAACCAGCTCCTAGTTTTATTGATCTGTCCTACTTTATGTATTTTTTTAATATATCATTGATTTCTGTTCTAATCCTTTATTATTTTTCTTCTTCTGGTTTGGGCTTTATTTGCTGTTCTTTTTCTAGCTCTTTTTGTTGTAAAGTTAGGCTCTGTATTTGAGACTTTGCTTCCTTCTTTAAGAAGGCCTGGATTGCTATATACTTCCCTCTTATGACCACCTTTGCTTCATCCCAAAGGTTTTGGTCTGTCATGTTTTCATTTTCATTCGCTTCTATGTACTTTTTAATTTTCTCCTTAATTTCTTGGTTAAGCCATTCATTTTTTCATAGGATGTTCTTTAATTTCCAAGTATTCATGGTCTTTCCAAATTTTTCTTTTGGTTGATTTCACGTTTCATAGCATTGTGATCTGAAAATATGCAAGGTATGATCTCAGTCTTTTTGTTCTTGTTGAGGGATGATTTGTCACCCAGTATGTGATCTATTCTGGAGCATGTTCCATGTACCCCAAAAGAATGTGTATTCTGCTTTAGGATGAAATGTTCTGGATGTATCTGTTAAGTCCATCCGGTCTGGTGTGTCATTCAAAGCCATTGTTTCCTTGTTGATTTTCTGCTTACATGATCTGTCATTGCTGTACGTGGGGTGTTGAAATCCCCTTCTCTTATGGTATTATCAAGGAGTTTCTTTATGTTTTTGATTAATTGACATATATTTGGTCTTCATATTGGGGGCATAAATATTTACAATTGTTAAATCTTCTTGGTGGATAGACCCCTTAATTATGATATAATGCCTTGCTTCATCTCTTGTTAGTTTTTAAAGATTTTTTTTAACGTTTATTTATTTTTGAGACAGAGAGAGACAGAGCATGAACAGGGGAGGGTCAGAGAGAGGGAGACACAGAATCAGAAACAGGCCCCAGGCTCTGAGCTGTCAGCACAGAGCCCGACGCGGGGCTCGAATTCATGGACCGCGAGATCATGACCCGAGCCGAAGTCGGCCGCTTAACCGACTGAGCCACCCAGGCGCCCCTCTTGTTAGTTTTTATTTTAAAATCTAGTTTGTGTGATACAAGTATGGCTACTACAGCTTTTTTTTTTTTTTTTTTGATGACCATTAACATAATAGATGGTTCTCTATCCCCTTATTTTCAACTTGCAGGTGTGTTTAGATCTAAAATGAGTCTCTTATAAGCCACATATAGATGGGTCTTGTTTTCTTATCCATTCTGATATTCTGTCTTTTGCTTGGAGTATTTAGTCCATTTACATTTAGAGACAGTACTGAAAGATATGAATTTAGTACCATTGTGTTGCCTAGAGACTTGGTGTTTCTGGTGATGTTCTTTGTCATTTCTAATCTCTGTTGCTTTGGGTCTTTTTGCTTTGTTTGGTCTTTTCTCCATTCAAAGAGTTGCCCTTAAAATTTTTGCAGGGATGGTTTAGTAGTCACGAATTTCTTTACTTTTTGTTTATCTGGGAAACCCTTTATCTCTCCAATTTTGAATGACCGCCTTCTGGATAAAGAGTTCTTGGCTACATGTTTTTCTGATTCAGCACATTGAATATATCTTGCTACACCTTTCTGGCCTGCTAAGGTTCTGTGAATATGTCTACTGTGAACATCATCTGTCTTCCTTTATAGGTGAAGGACTTCTTTTTCCCCTTGCTGCTTTCATCATTCTTTCCTTGTCTGTGTATTTTGTGAATATGATTATGATATACCTTGATGATGGTCAGTTTTTGTTGTATCTAATGGGACTTCTCTCTGCTTCTTGGATTTTGCTGTCTGTGTCCTTCCCCAGATTAGGAAAGTTTATGGTATAATTTGCTCACATAAACCTTCTGCCCCTTTTTCTCTCTCTCCATCTTCTGGGATTCCTATGATTTGGGTGTTATTCCTTTTTAATAAGTCACTGAGTTCTCTAATCGTGTATCCTGATTTCTTGCCATTGTTTCCCTATTTTCTTCTGCTTTATTTTTCTGCATAATTTTATCTTCTATATTGCTGATTTCCTGCTCTGCTTCACCCATCCTTGCCATGGTGACATCCATTAGAAATTCTCAGTTATAGTATTTTTAATTTCAGCCTGACTAGATATTACTTTTATCTCCATAGAAAGGGATTCTCTAGTGTCCACTATGCTTTTTTCAACCCAGCTAGTATTCTTATTATCATGGTTCTAAATTGTATTTTAGACATCTTCCATCTGTGTTGATGAAGTCCCTGGCTGTCATTCCTTCCTGTTCTTTCTTTTGGGATGAATTCCTTTATTTTGTCATTTCAGAGGAAGAAAAAAGTTAATAAAATAAAAATTAAAAATTAAAAACAAAACAAAACTCAAATAATGGAAGCTAGATCCTTGGTGTGTTTCAATCTGCTTGTTGGAAGAAAATAAAATAAAAAAAGGGAAAGGAAAGAAAAAAAAGGAAGAAATATTTAAAAATTAAAAAAATAATATAGAAAATAAAGACAATGAAATATAAAAATTAAAATAAATAACATAAAAATAAATTCTTCTCTTTAAGAAAGAGGAAAAAACACACAAGCAAACACAGAAGCAAAGAGAACGAGTAGATAAATGACCAGCGAACAGTCTGAGACCTGAATGAAGTTACATCAGGTTTCTCCTAGAACTGAAACAAATGAAGCACTCTTTAGTCCATACACTAAGCAAGTGGAGACATTTGTGCTGGTCTTCAGGGGGATGCGGTTGAGGGTGCAGTTGGACAGGGCTTGGCGTAATGGCTCCAGTCTCCACTAGGTGGTGCTGCTTAGCTTACAGGGGTGGATCCCTGTGCTTGCCGGAGAGATGGAAATGGCTTCACTCAGCTCCCTAGTCTCTGGTGCAAGAACTTCACACTCTCACCCACAATCAAGCACCCCTACTCTGTCTCAGGCCTCTGTCCACTCCCTCCCTCTCCCCTGTCCATGTCTAAGCTGTTCTCCTGCGAGGCAGCACCTCCCTCCAGAGTTTTAGCTCAGGTGGGGTTGTGTTTCAAAGCCCCACACTTCAGAGACCCTCCGGGTTTGGGCTCAAGCCACTCCTCTGGGGGAGGGTCTCACTGAGCCTTTGCCAGGTGCCAGCTTGCCCCAGAAAACATTGGAGAAATTGCGCAGTGGCAGAGGTTCACAGATTATGGCAAATCACGACACACAGCTGGCACCAGCTGTCTCCTCACTCTGGTGGCTTTGTCCCAGTACCAGCAAATGGGGCTGCTCTTCAGGATCTGCTGGGACCTTTGCCTGTGGGGAGGCCCTGTGGCCTCTAACAAATGCTCTCTAAGCAGGGAAACCACTTCTCTCCGTGTGGCACACAGACCCCCTCAGACTCTGCTGCCTACTCCTGGGGAATTCTCCCTGCTTCCTCACCAAAGCACCACCAGGCAATGAGCTCCAAAACGTCAGGCTGCACTGTACTGTTTACAGAATCCTGATGGTATCGGAACCCTCTTTCTCCCTATCAGTGGTTTTGTGGAACAGATTTCTTGTTCAGTCCCCTTTGAGTGTGTTCAGTCTTTCTCTTTCTCTCCAGCTACTTTTGGGGGGAGTGCTTTTCTTGCACAATCCCAGTGTGCCCCACTCTCCCCCCTTTCTCTCTGTCCTCTCTCCACAAAAATGGTCCCTTACCCTCTGTGGCTATTCTCTCCCCTAGTTGACCTCTCTGCACCACATACCTGCTGAGTTCTGTGGCTCGACTTGTGCAGATTTGTTGTGTCGATCCTCAGGTCGGTTTCCTAGGTGTTCGAAAGGGTTTGGTGCTGATCGGCTGCGTTTCAGGGACTAGATTAGCTCAGGGCCTCCGTGCTGCTTCCCCATCTTAACGCCTCCATATCAAGTACCACCCATTAATTCTTAAGCAGGATGTTCTTTAACCTCCATGTATTTGAGGGCTTTCTAAGTTTTTTTCTTGTGGTTGATTTCAAGTTTCATAGCATTGTGATCTGAAAATAGGCAGGGTGTGATCTCGGTCTTTTTGTACCTGTTGAGAGCTGATTTGTGACCCAGTTTACGGTCTATTCTGGAGAATGTTTCATGTGCACTCAAGAAGAATGTGTATTCTGCTTTAGGTGAAATGTTCTAAATATATCTCTTCAGTCTATTCTGTCTACTGTGTCATACAAAGCCATTGTATCCTTGGCAATTTTCTGCTTAATCTGGTCCTTGTTGTAACTGAGGTTTTAAAGCCTCCTACCATTACGGTATTATTATCAATGAGCTTCTTTATTTGTGAATGATTTATATATTTGGGTTCCTTTGATTTGGGGGCATAAATATTTATAATTGTTAAATTTTCTTGGTGGATAGACCCCTTAATTGTGATATAATGCCCTTCTTTATCTCTTGTTACAGTGTTTGTTTAAAATCTAGCTTGTTTGGGGGTGCCTGGGTGGCTCAGTCGGTTAAGCGTCCGACTTCGGCTGAGGTCACGATCTCGCAGTCAGTGAGTTCGAGCCCCGCCTCGGGCTCTGTGCTGACTGCTCGGAGCCTGAAGCCTGTTTCAGATTCTATGTCTCCCTCTCTCTCTGACCCTCCCCAGTTCATGCTCTGTCTCTCTCTGTCTCAAAAATAAATAAACGTTAAAAAAAATTTTTTTTAAATCTAGCTTGTTTGATATAACTATGGCTACTCTAGCTTTCTTTTGCCCTCCAATAGCATGATGGTTGTTTTTCATCCCCTCACTTTCTACCTGTAGGTGTCTTTAGACCTAAAACGAGTCTCTTGTAGGCAGCGTATAGATGGATCTTGGTTGTTATTGTTGTATTGTTTTGTTTTTTACTTTCCACTCAGACTTGCCCTTATAGCTTCTTACAGGGCTGCTTTAAAATGGATTTCCAAAATTTTTATACGTTGCTTTGTAATTAGTGAACATTATGACACAGGCTATTATAGAAGAATCTGTAATTCTATTAGAGGATATTTACAGGGGGGATATCTGGATTGTGATCTTGTCCAAAGTCCTGGATAAATGTGTACATAGCTGTGTGTGTGTGTGTGTGTGTGTGTGTGTGTGTGAGAGAGAGAGTGTTTTTTTTTCAAAAGTTTTATTCCATGTGTTATATTTTTTTAAATGTGCTTCTAAATAAAAGTATTAGGTTTTGCAAAACGCTGTTGATGTTACATTTGTTTAAAATTTATCCCTTTATGGGGACACCTGGATGGTTCAGTCAGTTAACTGTCTGACTTTGGCTCAGGTCATGATCTCCTGATTCGTGAGTTCGAGCTCTGCATCAGGCTCTGTGCTGACAGCTCAGAGCCTGGAGTCTGCTTTGGATTCTGTGTCTCTTTCTCTCTCTGTTCCTCCCTTGCTCCCATTCTGTCTGTCTCTCTCAAAAATAAGTAAAGATTAAAAAAATAAAAAAAAAAAACTAAAATAAAATGTATCCCTTTTTATACTGGGGAAGATTTATCCATTAAATATGTTTGAAGTAAATCATCTGTGAACTTTCTTCATTGTTAAATGGGACTTTTATAACTTTTATATTGGCTTATATGATTCCGTATTTAAAATGGTCAACTCTTATCACATTTTAATATGAATTTTTCTAGCTCATAAGTTACCTCTTAAGTCATGCTTGCTATTTGACACAAAGATGTTTAAATTTTTATTTAGCTAAATGTAATTAATCTTAGTGACTTTTTATTGAACTTATACATAAACTAAAATTTCTGGAATTTTATAACCTCATTTTATACTACAGTAACTTAAAGTAATATTTACTGGTATATAGGATTTAGGTAAAATTAAACTTAATTTTATATCTAGATAGTTTACCAAATATTTAGATGATTTTACTGAGGGAGAAAAAACCATCCATTCTCCAATGATTTAATTCTATATTTTCCCCTTCAAGTCTATTCAGATTTATCCTTTTTTCTTATTTTGTTCTACTCTGTTAATACACACAATTAAAAAAATAAGTATTATGGCAAATCTGTCACTTATGCTCCCTCTTTCCAAAATTCTTCATATTTTTCACCCATTCTTCTGTTTGAAATACTCCAATTAAAGTAATTACATTAAATTATAAAAAATTAGAAATATATGAAAATCTATGCCTCCACAATTATTTCCATCTTTATATATTCATTTCTGTATTTACTTGCAGGATTTGAAGGTATCCCTTTAATACATATGCTTTTAAAGACCTCCCAATTAAAATATGAGTTTCTCTGACTGACAGATCACAGCACTACAAATTACTAGATAAATCATTTTTAAAAATAAGACCTTTCAATATATTTTAGCGTTATATTAGACACTTAATGTAATGTGAGAGAGCAGTGAAGAACGGTAAATAATTGGTATATTTGTGTCTTAATATACCACATTATAAAATAGCATCCAGAAGACCTCTGTTTAGAACCAGTCAGTCAACAAACAAAATCTTAAGCAGATTGTTATTTGTGGATAAAAAGTAACTAATTCATTACTGTGAATGTAATTAAATTCATCTTGTCCCTTAAAAGGCTTGAGGGAAATTGAGGCTGCAAAAAACATAATGTCTAGAATAAATTACATCTTGAAGTGCCTATCATTTTTAATGAAATTATAGTTGTGTCTACATAATGACATCTTATAATTATGTAGTTAATTCCATATTAAAGATCTCCAAAGGAAACAAGCAAAGGTAGAGGAAAAAAATTAAAAACAGTTTTTAGCTATATTTATGCCTTTTTGTTTGTTTGTTTGTTTGTTTTATATGTGATGAAGTTTCAGCTGGGCTGATGCCTCCTTAAAGTAAAAACATGATTATCACCTTAGAAAATGAAAGCAATATGTGAAGAAATTGGAAAAGTTCTCACAAAAGCAGTAGATTCCATGTCACATGTTTTACCACACACAGACACACACACATACATACACATATATCCAAGGGCATATTCTGAATTACTTTCTCTATTCGTGGGGAAAACACAATCTATCAGATTCCATAAATCGGTAGTTGAATTTTTTTTTTTCAAAAGCTGTATTTTCATATTATTCAAGTGAGAAAACTAAGATCAAGAAGATCAGGCTTTGGGGCCCTTGGGTGGCTCGATCAGTTGAGCCTCTGACTTTGCCTTAGGTCATAATCTCAAGGTTCATGAGTTCGAGACCGGCATCGGGCTCACTGCAGTCCACACAGAGCACACTTCGGATCCTCTGTCTCCCTCCCTCCCTCTGCCTCTACTCTGCTCATGCTGTATCACTCTCTCTCAAAAATTAAAATTAAAAAATCAGGTTTTTTTCAGAATCTACAGGTAAAAACCTAAAAAATGAGACTTTGCATCTCCTAATTCTGAGAGTCTTCTGTGATTGGTGAATGTAATAAAACCTATAAAAGCAATTTTTTAATTAGCAGAACGTCATTAAGCAACTACTTTATGTATTTTTATTCAATATGAAAAAAATGTACTTTTGTACTTAAAAGAGAAAATAGATTTAGCCAGATCGTTGCACAATCAGCTGTTACTGTCATAAATCAAATCTGGTCTTGAATAGTCTGAAACTAAGCCTCAGGGTTGAAGTTCTCTTATTTAATGATGACTTGTTGAGGCTTTTCTTTTTGTTTGTTTTTGGTGTGTTTTTTGTTGTTGTTAGTTTTGTTTTGTTTTGGTTTTTTATTTTTGTAATTCAAAAAGCAGGAGAGAAATCTCTATAGACACATTGGTCTGAATTTCTTGTTCTAGAGTAACTATTTTGTTAAAAGTATCCGGTTTCATCTTTGAAATAATTGGAGTAAACTTCAGATATCCAAAATAGTTTGTTTTTAAATGTTTTTTAATGTTTATTTATTTTTGAGCAAGAGAGAGAGAGAGAGAGAGAGAGAGAGAGAGAGAGCAAGCGAGGAGGTGAGGGGCAGAGAGGGAGACACAGAATCCAAAGCCAGCTCTAGGCTCTGAGCTGTCAGCACAGAGCCCAATGCGGGGCTCGAACCCATGAACTGCAAGATCATGACCTGAGCTTAAGTCAGATGCATAACTGACTGAGCCACCCAAATGCCCCTAAAATAGTTTTAAAATGAACTGTACATTGTCACGTAGCTATCCCAAAGGGTTTACCAATTTACACAATGTTCATACATCTGTGATCATTAGGGGATTTGACATAAATCTTAGTTTTTGCTCATCCAGTATGTGTGTGAGGGATGTTTTTCTGTTTTAACAGATTTATCTCATCATTAATAAGATTTATAACCCTTAAAGTTTCCAGGATTTTTGAATTTTCTACTTTGTGAATTGCTTTTTTTCGTGTCTTTTGTTCATTTCTTAGAAGTTGCTTTCCACATACTTTCCAAACAATTCTGTATATAGTCATTACGTATAATTTTATAAACTCTAACATAACTTATCAATATTTTTGATTAAGAAAGCTTTCCTTTCCTTGGTATCATAAGATAGTGTCCTATATTTCCTAATGATTCAAAAGATTTTCTTTCCTCATTTACACTATGATTCCAAATTAAACTGATTTTTACATATGATGTGAGTTTAAGTAGGCATATTTACTCCATACGGGTAACACGTTTTTTTGACCATCATTTAATAAAAGGTATGTTCTACCCAGGTGATCTGCAAGCAATCTCTATGTTTATAAAAATTTTGTATATACATGAGTACTGACGGGCTATTTTATTATATCCTAGGCCAATATCATACTACCTAATACTATGATAATTTCATAGTAAGCCAAGATACTTTGTGGAGAAAGTTACACTGTTTTATCCTTTACAAGTATGACTTAGCTGCCTTAGATATTTGCTTTTATGGAGTTAAAGTTCCAGGTAAAACTATGCCATGTTTTATAAGCACTCTATCCTATCATAGTTTTAAAGGTATACATTGATTTGGAAAAGTATTTTGTTAATTCATTTTCATGAAGAAGATACACCTTTTTTTTATGTTAATAAAAATACACTTTTTGTCATAATGCTTTGTTCATCCCATACTTCCAAATAAGGTTAAAATACATATTTATAGCAGATATTTTTAATTGCCAGTATTAAAATTTAAATTGTTTCTATTTAATTTTATTTTGGCAGTTTTGATACATGTTTTTGTTTCAAGTTTGTATTTAAATTCTACTTAGTTAACACATAGTGTAATATTGGTTTTAGGAGTAGAATTTAGTGATTCATTGCTTACATACAATACATAGTGCTCATCACGGCAAATGTCCTCTTTAACTTTGGATTACTTTTATTTTATCTTAAAAAATTTTCATAGATCCTAAATCCCCTTTGGTTTTAGGAAAATCTTGCTCTTAAGTTTTATATTCTCAGGGCACCTGGGTGGCTCAGTTGGTTAAACTGTCTGACTTCGGCTCAGGTCATGATTTCACAGTTCGTGGTTCAAGCCCCGCGTCGGGCTCTGTGCTGACAGCTCAGAGCCTGGAGCCAGCTTCTGATTCTGTGTCTCCCTCTCTCTCTGTCCCTTCCCTGCTCATGCTCTGTCTCTGTGTCTCAAATGTGAATAAATGTTAAAAAAAATTGAAAAAACATTTTATATTCTCAATTTTATTTAAGAATCTAATTTATCTAGAATTTTCATAGCATACTGAAACATTTTAACGGAGTATATACCTAATGTCCCCACATCAACTAGTAAACAATTATTCTCCTGTTTTATAACTTTTATCACTTAATAACATTTTTGGCATTTTTTTGTTCCTTTTTGTTTTGTATTTATCAGTTTATTATAGTGTTTTGTTTTTTGTTTTTTTTTTTTAAATATAAGCAAGCCATTATACTTAATACTCCAGTATGGAACAGCCAAAATTTGTCAAGCCAAATTGTCTTATTTTGGAGCAGAATCCCCAGGATCAGATCCGGATAAAATGATTTCAGTTCAAGTAGATTCTTTGGTACATGAGCCAAAGGGAACGTGAGTTAAATGAGTGAAAATGTGAGACAGAGGAGAAAAGGAAGCCACTGAAGGGACTTTCACCAGTATATTGCTTCTAGGAACTGGAGATCAGTTCTCCAGAGGACTGTGAAACCAGTTTACAACATGCCAGAGGGCTGAGGAAGAATTTTATTCACCAGTTCTGCGGATAAGGATTGATTCTGGGGACAGTAACTCCAACAGGTCCTGCTATCTCTGCACCCAGATGGAGCATGTTCTTCCAGCAAGAAAAAAGTCCTAGGCAGAGAGGAATAAATCGTTGCTATAGGCAGCCTTCAGCATATTTACTTTAATGCTCAGAGGACATGAGAGGCACCAACAGCATCTACTTAAGTCTGCCCTCTGTATTGCCTAACTTCAGACCCCTGTCAAATCTCGACTCTTCTTCCTCTGTTTCAACGTGAGGTCCAGTTGCAATTACTCTGTGACCACCTGCACTTGGGTCCAAGGTCATGATTTACGTATCACCCCCCTCTTCCACCTCCCATTCTAGATTCCTCTCAAACTCAGCTACGTGCTTTCGTGACTTTAGGTTGCTTATTTAGAAGAAGAAAACCGACAGCTATCCCACGAGAGGTCTGAACCTCCTTTTACACCGATCAGATGGCAGTTCCTCAGGTGGCTCTTTGTCCTGAACCTCAGTGGATCTATCGATCTTGAGAGCTGTTTGTCCAGGTCCCTATCAGGTAGCAATAACCCTATGTTCTCGCGATAAACTTAATCATCCCTGCCAGAATGACTGGCCCTTTCCTTTCCTCATGGCCTATGCAAAGGAGGAACAAAATTAGGCCTCGTGGTAGTGGTACTGAAGCTTTAACCCCTATTTTATTGAATCCTACTGATTGTCTGCCTTCTCCATCATTCCCAGAGCCAGGACGTCTAATCTACCACATCAGATAAGATGCCAAGATTCCCCAAGTAAGACGATAAATGTAACGGTGAGAGACCTCATTCTACTTCTAACCCTTGGGTTCTAGAACTGGTATGTTAGATCATCAAGATTGCATCCCTGTGTAACAGCGAACTCCTCCCAGTTTATAACACACTTTGAAGGACAAAGTGTTTGTCTCACAAGGTGTTAGCTTTAAGCTGACGCTTTGGATACGCTCTCAGGAGATGATTCAAAACTTCTGTTTCTGAGGAGGATATAGATTGAATAAACTTTTAGTGTTCCCATGACAACACTTAGAATAAGACAAATGGTTTCCAAGAATCATATTTCTGAAAATCTAAAACAAGGATTGGATGAACTGAGTTGCCTAGTTGGAAGGAGCTCTTTTGGTTTTTCCTATAGCTGAGGTGAATGATACTGTCCTGACCCTCAGGCAAGAGCAGAGCAGGGCCATAGGAATAGTGACATCCTAGAGGCTGACAGAATCCTACTGAAACTGCAGTCAAACTCCAAACCATCTCTGCCGACATGGAGGCAGTCAGCCTCTTACTCTAAATGTCTGAAAAAATGAAGATGGCCACTGCTGGCAGAAGGGGTCTTTTGGATTTTTTGAGTGTTTATTTTTGAGGGAGAGACAGAGCATGAGCAGGGGAGGGGCAGAGAGAGAGAGAGAGACACACAGAATCTGAAGCAAGCTCCAGGTTCTGAGCTGTCAGCACAGAACGAGATGCGAGCCTCGAACCCATGAACCTTGGGATCATACCCTGAGCCGAAACTGGAAGCCTAACAGACTGAGCCACACAGCCACCCGCTTGGATTTCTTATGGTGCTTTTATACAAAAATCCTGGCAGAAATTGTTTTCTTTTGCTAGATATGAAAAAAAAAGTGACAGATAATCAGGATAAAAATAAATCGTAGGTGCAGATCCACAGATGATCAAGAGTTTGGAATGAGCAGAATAGAATGTCAAAAGAAGCATATATCAAATGGAAGAAAAGTTAGATGATGGACATTCGGGCTCTCTCCGTAGGTTGGCCATTGTTGACAATGCTGCTATAAACATTGGGGGTGCATCTACCCCTATGCATCAGTATTTTTGTATCCTAACAGTGAAATTGCTGGATTGTAGGGTGGTTTAATTTTTAGTTTTTCGAGGAACCTCCATACTGTTCTCCAGAGTGGCCGCACCAGTTTGCATTCCCACCGGCAGTGGAAGAGGGTTCCCTTTTCTCCACATCCTCACCAACGCCTGTTTTTTTTCTTGTGTTAGGGGAAAAAAAAGAGGAGATGGAAGCAAACCATGAGAGACTCTTAACAACTTAGAACAAACTGAGGGTTGATGGAGGGAGGCGGGTGGGAGATGGGGGATGGGTATTAAGGGTACATTTTGTGATGAGCACTGGGTATCATATGTGAGTGATGACTCACTGAGTTCTCCTGAAACCAGTATTACACTGTATGTTAACTATTTAAAATTTAATTTAAAAACAAAAGGTAGATGTAATTTATGAAAAAAAGTTTTAACAAGCATCCGAATCTATATAGAAACATCAAAACATATAGAGTTGCAAGATAAAATATGTAAAGTTATGAATTTATTGAACAAGCAAAAGACTATTTTTCCAGCCTCCTCTATTAGTCTCCTAACCTGAAATTCTGTCCCCAAATAAATAGCTACTCAGAATTCTTACCTTTGTTTTCTGATTAGCATCAATGCTTTTGTTAGCAAATGTTAGATCAGTTTTATCCTCAGTCGTGCCGTACGCCGAGTAGGTGGTGTATGCTCAGTAGTTTCAAACACCAGTTATGGATTTAAAGTGTGTGTCTGTAGTTTGGCAAGAGCTGGAGTGAGTGACCTTGACCTTGGGAGGATGGACAGCTGCAGGTGTATGGATGGCTCTGATCCAGCATGTAGCAGCTAAGGTACCTCTGCTCTAAGTCTGTCCTCTATCTCTATCCTCCTCCTGAGAAAGTGAGCCTCAGAAAGGCAGTAGACCAGTGTTAAGGAAAGGGTATGGGACTTTGACATGTGATAAATGCAGATTCTACAAATCTACCTTTGGAGGTAAGGGTGTTCATTGAATACTTGAGTAAATTAAGTTCTGAAAAAAGTAAGTTAGAAAATAGTCTAGAGATGGAAATTCTTCCTTAAATGAAAAAAAAAATAAATTTCACATGGTCTCAAAACTAAATATGTGAAAGGAAAGTTTCCGTTAGGAAAGAATTGAATGTTTCTTTTAGGGTAGTGAAGGTTTTCTTAAGACATGAAAATAAAAATCGCGACGAGAAAGAGTTTTGAAAGTAAACATTTGAATATATTAAGGTTTGTGAATGCATATCACCAACAGTATTATAAAGTAAAACCGAAAGACCTTTGGCTGAGATGATATTTACAATGGCCACGGTAGATATGACTGACTTTGTCCAGACTTTGATTCCTCTTTACAGGACTACTCTCAGGACCACCTACTCAGGAGTGTTTCACTGTGAACACAGTCCCTGTTTCAGCCCCTCTATCACCGGTGGACAGGAGCCAAATGCTTAACACAAAGGACTTCTCTTGATTTATCCTCTGGATCTTTTTGTTGTTTTCATTCAGTTTTCTCTTCAGGCCTAATTTTCTGATCCAGAATTTTACTGATTCCCTGGACAATACCTTTATGCCTCTTGGTGTCTCTTTTTATTTTTTTTTAAGGGATAACAATGTTATCTCTATCAATCTGAATAGCCACCTGAAAATTGCTCATTTTAGCTTCTTGCCATAAACTCAGTAACTGGAGCCTTCCGTATTATAGGTGACATACAAACCATCAAACAGGAAGAGACAGGCTTCAACTCTAATTTCTCGTTCATATTTCCATATTTGGTCTGTATCCATATTCTTCCCTTTCTAGTTCATATCTATCTGCATTCACCACAGTTTCTATCTAGGATAGGAGCAACACCCTGGGGTTTCAGAGCCAATCTGTCTGGCTTTAGACCGTAGCTCCGTTTCATACTTGTTAAGTTACTTCAGGCCTTGTATGTAAGTCTTCCACACTTCGGTTAACCCATCTGTAAAATGAGCAGTAAATGAGCAAAGCCAAGCTGGGGATTTAAAACAATTTCTGTCAAAAGTAAGAACTGACTCTGTATTCTCTGGGACCTTCTGTTATTGGGTCCTGGGTGTTATACGGTGTGAGGTCATTCTTTGAGTCTGATGCTCATGCCCCACACTCTAATCTAGATCCCAGTCTTAATTTCCTTCATAGACTCCTCTCTATTCTCTCTCCCCTACTACCTTCTATTTATCTCTTCACATTTCTCCCCCAAATTTAAATTCCCTCATTGTAAAGATCCTTTTCTTACGAACAAGACCCTCAATTGTGCGTCGCCTGCCAATTTTCTACTTGGTATCACCATCGCTTTCACCTGTTTTCACTTTCATCGTTTTTACTTCCTGGCTTCCAAAACCCATCACACTGTTGCTTTTTATCCACCTGCTACACTCAAATTACTTGTACAAGGCTCCTCAGTAATCTCTCGATAGGTAAAGTCATGATTTTAATATACCCACTCAACAACTATGACACATTTAAGGTCACTGGCATAATGCGATTTAGGTGGAATTAGTCAAACTGGGAGATCCTTACAGGATATGGGACATATCTTCCCCAGCACAGCTCAGAGAAAACCCACTTCTTCCAAGGTTAAGTGGTCCGGCACCAACACCTTCAATTACCGTAACATCTACCCTGTAATTATCTGCGGCATAGGGATTAACCACCTAGCCTGTCTGTACTTTAGGGGACATGTTTTGAAGAGATAAGAGGAAATCTGGCACATTCTCTGGCAGTAATAGACCCTAGTCACATTTGGTAATCGTACTTCCTCCCAAAGCGTCCTGGTGTGCTATGATAGGAGTCAGTACTATTAACATTCAAGGATAGGACACAGATTATGGTGTATATATTCACGCAAATTTCAAAAACATTAAAATAACAAGTTATACAGAAATGTATTTGTATAATTTTAGCCAAAAACTATTCCCCCAATCACAGCAGTAGATCCAAGGGAGGAAACAAAAATTCAGATAACACCAAATACAGGCATAACATGCACTATTAATTAGGTATTGCTATAAATATTTTACATATATGAGTTATTCTGATAGGAAAAAATGCATGTGGCAGGTGAAATATTTCTCTACTAATTTTACAAATGAG
The DNA here is from genome assembly GCF_024362965.1 of Panthera pardus. NCBI lineage: Eukaryota > Metazoa > Chordata > Mammalia > Carnivora > Felidae > Panthera > Panthera pardus. Next base: position 77,600,961 of record NW_026526710.1, on the reverse strand, counting down.
GAAACTGAGGTACAGGCTTAAGGAATTTTCCCAGATCAAAAGGAGATCATCTATTCTTTGAACCAGATTCATCTGTAGATAGCAAGATCTCTTAGAGTTATTTTTATTTCCTTTTAAAGCCATCTCTACAGGTTCAAAGCTCTTGATTTTGCTCTTTTGTCAGTGTTGATCTTTTCATTGAAACACTCTCTTCCTTTGGCTTTCATGACAATTTCTCCGTTTGTTTCCTTCTGCCTCTTTGGTTGATCTTTCTGAGAATCATTTCTAGGTTTCTTTTTGTAACTGTACCTGAAATGCTAATGTTTCTTAGGCTTTCCCGCCCTGCCACCTAGGCAGACTTCTCACATTCTTTCTCAAGGGATCTCTTCATGCCAAAGATTCTGGTGGTGATGACGTATGCTCCAAAATATCCTTCTGCCATCCAGATAGTTTTTCTGAGCTTCAGACCTACATATGCTGTTGCCTATAAGTAGGAACATCAGGCTTTAAGGGACTCTCCATGAACTTATGTCCCTCCTTCTCCTATTCTTTATTGATCTCCATCTCACTAACTAGCTGCCCTCATGTCAAGTCCTAAAGGCCACTGATGTGGGCACCATTCTAGATTTATCCCCCTCTGTCTCTTTCACTGTTCCATATATTCAGTCTCTGATGACATCGTATTAATTTATATGCATTCTCCATGATCTGTGCTGTGTTTTAACCTTTGGTTATTTCTGTTCAGATAACTCTAGCAATTTCCTTACGGCAATCCCTTTCTTCAGTGCGGCTGCCTTAAATTTAGCCTTACTAAGTCAGTCACCCTCAAAATCCATTAAAAATGAAAGCATAATGTATTCAAGGCTGTTTATATTCCTGAGCGAATCTTTGCCCTATTCAGGTGAGTCTTTAAAATCTCTAGTGTATAAAGCACACGGATCTCTTGTCATTGCTCCTTTGAACTTGATGCTTCAAACTGAGCCATGTGAATTTTTCTGACCATGTCCTTTTTTACTTCTTTCACTTGAATATGTTAGAGATCTTTGGTACTCACTTAAAATGTTGACTTTAGCCTCATTTCTTGCCAAGCTCCTCCCATTAAATTCATTTAGGTGCTAGCCTATTATGAAAGATTTTTCAGATGCTCCTAATGTTATTCAGAAGACCATTTGGTATATTTCCCATATAGGAGTTTGTGTGTGCATATGATATTTCACTTACTAAAAACACTGCAGTTGCATTTTTACTTTTTTCCTCCAAGACTCTAAAATATGAATACCTTTGTAGTGGTAGAAGAAAAATAATGTGATCTAGAATTGTAATACTACATAAAATAAGAATGAAGTGAAGATATTTTTTAAAGCTTCATTTTTAGAGCAGTTTCAGTTTCCCAGAAAAATGAGAAAGATACAGATATTCCCCATATACCCTCCTGGCCCTACCACATGCCTAATATTCCCATTATTATTAATATTCCCCACCAGAATGGTACATTTATTGCAATTCATGAACCTACAATGACATTTAATCACCCAAAGTTAATAGTTCACATTACAGTTCACTCTTGGTGTTATAATTCTATGGGTTTGAACAAATGTATAATGACATGTATTCATCTCTGTAGTGTTATACAGAGTATTTTCACTGGCTAAAAATCCTTTCCCCAACCTCTGACAACCACTGAGTTCTTTACTGCTTTCATAGTTTGGCCTTCTCTAGAATGTCCTTTCCTTGGAATTGTACAGTATATAGCCTTTGGGGTTGACTTCTGTCACTTAACATGCACTTAAGGTTCCTCCATGGATATTCATGGCATGATAACTCATTTTTTTAAAAAACGGAGTAACTTTCCATTATCTAGATACGCCACATTTTGCCCATGCACTTCCAAGAAAGAGATCTTGATTGCATCCATGTTTTGGCAACTATGAATAAGTTGGCTATATAAACATCCGTGCACATATTTTTTGTGGATAGAAGTCGATAGGTCCTTTGAGTAAATAGCAAGGAGCACAATTGCTGGACCAAATGCTAAGAGTCTGGTTTGTTTTTTAACCGACTATCAAACTGTTCCAAAGTGGCCGTACCATTTTCAATTTCCATTAGTAATGAATGAGCAGTCCCGTGTTCCACAATCTCGTCAGCATTCAGTGTTGGCAGCGTTCTAGATTTTAGCCATTCTAATAGGTATATAGTGCTATCTCATTTTAATTTGTGTTTCTCTGATGGCATGTGATGTGGAATATCCTTTCCTAAGCTTATTTGCCATCTGTATATTATTTTTGGTGAGGTGTCTGTTGAAGTATGTGGCCCATTTTATTTTTTCATTTTTTTAAAATATTTTGAGAGAGAGACAGAGTGTGAGTGGGGAGGGGCAGGGAGGGAGACACAGAACATGAAGCAGGCTCCAAGCCCTGAGCTGTCAGCACAGAGCACCACGTGGGGCTCAAACTCATGAACCCTGAGATCATGACCTGAGCCGAAGTTGGATGCTCAACTGACTGGTGTGTGTGTGTGTGTGTAAGTATGTACGTATATATGCATAACATGTGTATATTATACATTTATATATATTTATAAATATATATACATCTGATAAAAGATGTGTCTTCTGAAAATATTACTCCCAGTCTGTGACTACTCTTGTTGTCTTGACACTGTCTTTTGCAGAGACGTTTTTAGCTTTAATTAAGTCAAGTTCATCAATTTTTTTTTCATGATTTATGCCTTTTGTGTTGTATCTAAAATTTCATGGACATACCCAGGATTATCTAGGTTTTTCTCCTATGATATCTTCTAACAGTTTTATGATTTTGTGTTTTACATTTAGATCCGTGATCCATTTCCAATAAATTTTTGTGCAGGGTGAAAAGTTAGTGTCTAAATTTTTGTTTTTGGTTTTGTTTTTGGTGTTTTTTGTTTTTGTTTTATTTTTACATGTGGATGTCCGGTTATTCCAGCCCCATTTGTTGAACAAACTATCTTTGCTCCACTGTATTGCTTTTGCTTCTTGATCAAAAATCCATTGACTTTGTGGATCTATTTCTGGGTTTTCTATTGTGTTCCATTTATCTATATGTCTTTTCTTTTGCCAAATGCCACAGTGTAGCATTATGATAAGTCTTAAAGTCCAGGAGTGTCCATCCTCCAATTTTTTTCTTCACTTTAAATATTATGTTGGCAATTCTGGGTTTGGAGGCACTCCATGTAAACCTTTGTATTAGTTTGTCAATGTCCACGGAATAACTTGGTGGGATTTTAGCTGGGACTGCATCAAATATATAGATTAAGTCGGGAAAAACGGACATCTTTGTCTAACATAATATTGAATCTTACTATCCATACACATGGAATGTCTCTTTATTTAGCTCTTTTTTGATTTTATTTATAGTTTTCCTGATATGGATTTTGGACATATACTGTTAGTTTTATACCTAAGTATTTTGCTTTTGAGAAGGGCTAAAAAAATGATCCTGTGCTTTTAATTTCAAATTCCCCTTGTTCATTGATACTTTTATATATGAACAAGGGGAATTTGAAATTAATGGACTTTTGTATATAACTATGCTTACTTCAACCTTACTATAATCACTTATTAGTTACAGGAATATTTTTGTCAATTCCTTTACATTGTAAAGGACAATCATGTCAACTACAAACAAAAATGGTTTTGTTTCCTCCCTCCTAATCTGTATTCCTTTTCTTATTGTGCTAACCAGAACTTCCAGTAAGATAGTGAAAAGGAGTGTTGAAAAGGATATTCTTGCCTTGTACAAGATCTTAATGGCAAAGTTTCAAGTTTCTACCGTTAAGTGTGATGTTGGCTGTAGCTTTTTTGTTATTGTTGTTGTAGATAGTCTTCATCAAGTTCCCTTCTATTTCTAGTTTACTGAGTTTTTGTCATCAATGGGTGTGGATTTTTGTCAAATGCTTTTTTTGCATCTATTAATATGATCATAGGATTTTTCTTTTTAGCCTGTTGATGTGATGGATTTATTAATTGGTTTCAAATGTTGAACCAGCCTAGCACACCTGGGATAAATCCACTTTTTGTACTGTATAACTTTTTATATATTGTTGGATTTGATTTGGTAATATTTTGTTGAGGGTTTTTGCATCTCTCTTTATCTACATAGCTTTCTTATAATGTCTTTGTCTGCTTTTGGTATTAGGGCAATTTTGGCCCCATAGGACAAGTAGGAAAGTATTATCTATGTTTCTATACTTACAAAGAGATTGTAGAGAATTGTTATTTCTTCCTATGTTTGGTAGAATTCACCAGTGCAACCATCAGAGACTGATGTTTTCCATTTTTGAAGGTTATTAATTATTGACTCAATTTCTTTAAAATGTATAGACCTATTCAAATTTGTAAATCTAATTTTGATAGTAAGCCAAACATACTAGGAATTTCAAAGGAGAGATAAAATATAATTATCTTTATTATACATCACATTCCATTATATTATATTTTAGGTTTTGCAATGAACTACTCAACTCTGCCATAGTACTGGAAAAGGAACCATAGACAACACATGAATGTATAGGCATAGCTGTATTTTAATAAATTTGTAAAATTTATTTACAAAATAGAAGGTAGGTCAAATTTGACTCAATGGTCATAGTATTATAAAAGCTCTAGTGGCTATATAAATTTCAGAAAATGTAGATTTTAATATTACCAGTAACAAAATTGGTATTATATTAACAGGTCAGTGTATCAAAAAGATATATACGACCTAAATAGAAATGGACCTAATAACATTGCTTGAAAACTCATGAAGTAGAAACTAAAGAAAAAAAAGTGAGGGAAGAAATGGAATCCTTATTTATAATTGAAAATATTAATTTTTGTCATTCAGTATTTATAGACAAATTAGATGAAAATATTACAATATCAAAAGCTTTTTATAACAGTATTAACCAAATTAATTGACTTGTGTCCTCAATAACAGGAGAAAATCACATTTTCAGGAGCACAGAATATTTTTGCTAGAAATCATACATTGAACAATACAATAAGTGTCCAAAAAATTTAAATTTCTTTACTAAAAAAAAGTCTTTTCTCCACTTTCCATACTGTATCCTTTGAAAGAAAGTTGCTATACATAGATCACACTTTTGGGGGATTTATGTGCCAAATCCTTGAGGGTGGAGTGTCTACATATATTATTTGGAGTTCTTCTGCATGGATATTTGTATAGCCCCCATTAATTCATTTGTTTAGTCACTTATAATAGTTATACTATTTACATTAGTACATATTCCTTGATATTTATTTTATACTTTTTTTTAATGTTTATTTTTCAGAGACAGTGAGCGGGGAAGAGTCAGAGAGGGAGGAGCAGAGGAGAGAATCCCAAGCAGACTATGTGTTGTCAGCGCAGAGCCCAATGCAAGTCTCGATCTCATGTACCATGAGATCATGACCTAGCCCAAATTAAGAGTCAGATGCTTAACTGACTGAGCCACCCAGGTGCCCCAATATTTATTTTGTACTTTAAGTTATAGTCCAATAATTCTTTATTTCTTTTTTTGCTCAAATGCCTCTAATTTTGGCCATTGGGATCTCTTTCAGTTGGCTCTGGTGTGCTTTTGATATACTTACCATGCATTTCCTTAACTGTTCTTTTTATTATGTGTGCACAGAAGCATGGGTATATTATCAACCTATATTCCCGTGGAAAACAACTCTAACAAGTGGGGTAGAGATTTATGTACAGTTTCTTTTGCCTTGAGTCTGAGAGACTTCACTCACTTCAAAAGTTACTTAGGTCAACACCTTTGCATATCCCTTTCAAAGAGATTCTTCCCACTACAGTTAAATGATTTGTTACCACAGACACTATATCATCCTGGGATTTTCTTGATGTCCCTGCCTTTCAATTTGTTTTCTCTTTGCATACCACAAGATTCACTCTTTCTGCCGTAAAGCTCAATGAGTTTTGACAAATGCTGTTTCATGCATCCAACTTTACAGTATCACACAAAATCGGTTCCATCACCCTAAGATCTTCTGTGTTTTCTATATTCAACCCTTCCTTCCAAAAGTTGGTAGAATCAATTGATTTGTTGACTTTCTCCATAGTTTTGCCTTCTCAAAAATATGATATAAATTGAGTTATACAGTATGAGGCCTTTTCATACTGGCTTCTTTTGTAATTTGCGTTATACTTAAGAAACTACAAAATATTAACGTAATGTGGTGTATAATAAAGATAATTGTATTTTCTTGTGCGTTTGAAATCCAAATTTACAAATTTGAATAGGCCTACATGTTTTAAAGAAATTTAGTCAATAATTAATCTTCAAAAACGGAAAGCATCAGACTCTGACGGTTGCACTGGTGAATTCTACCAAACATAGGAAGAAACAATAATTCTCTACAATCTCTGTGAAAGTATGGAAACATAGATAATACTTTTAAATACATTTAAATTTCAGCCATATTTGCCATTGCTTTATGCTATATTTTTTTTATTTTTAATCCCTGAATAGTATTCCATTTCTTGATTTGCTTCAAACTGTTTACCCATTTACCTATTCAAGAACATCTCAGTTGTTTCTAGATGGAGTTGCAATGAACATTAACATACAAGTGTTTGTGTGAACATAAGTTTTCAAATCAGTTGGATAAATACCCAAGACTATGATTGTTGGATGATATGGTAAGATTATAATTAGTTTCATAGGAAATGGCTAAAGTGTCTTGCAACGTGGCTCTACCATTTTGAATTCCCATCAGTGATGAATGAGACTTTTTATTGCTCTGTATATTAACCAGCATTTTTTTATTATAGCCTTTCTATTGTGTGCATAGTGATACCTTATCGTTTTATGTTTCCCTGATGACAAATGGTTTTGTGGCTTATTTGCCATCTGTACATCCTATTTAATGTGATATCTGTTCCAATCTTTTGCCCCTTTAAAAAAAATTGCTTACTGTTAAGTATCCCTATATATTTTGATACAGGTCCTTTGTCATATATATGTCAGATATTTGTATCAAAAATATTTAAAAGTATTTCCTTGAAATGTGTGGCTTTTGTAATCCCATTCTCTAAGCAGTGGCTTTTGCAGAAAAGAGTTTAAATTTAAATCCAATGGGGTGCCTAGGTGGCTCAGTGAGTTAAGTGTCTGACTCTTGATTTTGGCTCAGGTCACGATCTCACATGTCATGAGATGGAATGCTGCATGGGGCTCTGAGCTGACAGCGAGGTTCCTGCTTGAGATTCTCTCTCTCCTCCTCTCTCTCTCCCCCTCCCCTGCTCATACTCTCTCTCTCAAAATAAATAAACTTTAAAAAATAAAGTCTGATATAGCTTTATTTTCTTAACCATGCTTTTGGTATGTCTAAAAACTCATTCCAATGTCATGGTTTTTTTCTTATATCCTATAGAAGTTTTATAGCTGTGCATTTCCATTTGTGTCTATGCTCTATTTTGAATTAGTTTTTGTGAAGGTGTAAGATATGTGTCAAGTTCAATATTTTTTTGCATAAGGGTATTTAATCATGTCAGAACCATTTATTTTAATTATCACTTCACCATTGAATTTCCTTTGTATCTTTGTCAGAATTAGTTAACCATATTTGTGTGCGTTATTCTGGGCTTTCTGTTTTATTATCTGTTATTTTGCCAACACCCTTTTTCTTGATTACTGAAGCTTCACGGGCGGTCATTAAATCATACACTCCATGTCCTCCAAGTTTGCTCTGCATTTTTGTGTCAGCCAAACCACATCTTCTGCTTCCTTTTTAAATTTGTGTATGCTTATAAAATAACTTGCTATGATTTTGATTGGGATTGAACTGAGTTTATAGATCAAGTTGAGAACAATGGATTTCCTTAACAATATGAAATCTACCAATTCAGGGCATGTACAAAAATATTTCCCCATTCAGTTCTTTGATTTCTTTCATCAGTGTTTTTTCCACGTATGTTCTTTCCACATATGATTTGGTACATATTTTGTTAGCTTTATACCTCATTTTTTGGGGAGCTATGCCAAGTGGTGTCTTTATAAAAATTTCAAATGACAGTTGTTCCTTACTGATTACTGGAAAGTCATTGACTTTCATATTTTAATGTTGTCTCCTGAAATGTGCTATACTCCATTCCAGGAGCTTTTGTGTGGATTCTCTACAAGTCTCTACATAGATCACCATGTTACCTAATTGTTTTATAAATTATTTCTTAAAAGTTTTATTTCTTTTGTTCGCACTTGCTAGAATTTCCAGCATAGTATTGAACAGAAATGGTGAAAAAGACTATCTTGCCTTGTTTTCATTCTTAGGAAGGAAGCATCCAATTTCTCACTTATTTACCATATTAGTCTGAGGTGCTTTGTAGGATTTCTTTATCAAATTGGAGGCTGTCCTTTATTTTTAAATTATGGGCAGATAAGAATCTTGTCAAATGCTTATTCTATCACACTTTATAGGATTAAACAATTTGTATTCTTTAGGTTTTTTTTTTTTTTTTCCATAATAGGTTAACTTGGTTGATCTTCAAATGCTCAACTTGCCATGCACAGCTGGAATAATACAAACCAAGTTGTAATGTCTACTTCTTTTTTAAGCATGTTGGATTTAATTTGTAATGTTTTGTTAGGATTTTTCCATCTATGTTTATGAAAGATGTTGGATTATGGTTTTGTGTTCTAGTAATATTTACTGACTTTGATATTTGGTAATGTGCATTCATAACAAGTTAAGAAGTGTTCTCGCTGCTTCTATTTTCTGGTGTATACTATATACAATTGGTAATCTGTATTCTTTTAATGCTTGGTAGAAATGATTTGTGAACACATCTGGGCTTTGTGTTTTGTTTTGGTTTCAGAAGGTTCTTTACGGAATCAACCTATTTAATAGATATTGGCCTATTTATTTCTCCTGAGTTTTAACAGTGTGTGTTTTCTTTTAATTACATTATTCCATTCAATTATCTAATTGGTGAGCATGAAGTATTACTTTAGTATTTATTTAATGACCATTGGACCAGTGTCTCTCACCTTGCTTCTCTCTCACTTAGTCCACTAGAGGTTTATCGGTTGATGTTTTCAAAGAATCATCTTTCGGTTTCATTTTTTTTTTTCCCCTTCAATTTTCGTGTTTTAAGTTTCATTGGTTTTTGTTCTTTCATTACTTTTATCCATCTTGCTTTAGGAGTAATTTGGGTTTTTTTATATAGTTTCTTAAGCTAGAATTCTAGATTATTTTATATATATACTAATGAATGTATTTAATGCTATAAATTCCCCTCTAAACATTTACTGAATCCCAAACATTTTCATTAGAAACATTTTTGTTTTAAAAGTACTCTTGGGGCGCCTGGGTGGCTCAGTCGGTTGAGTGGCCGACTTCGGCTCAGGTCATGATCTCGCGGTCCGTGAGTTCGAGCCCTGTGTCAGGCTCTGTGCTGACAGCTCAGAGCCTGGAGCCTGTTTCAGATTCTGTGTCTCCCTCTCTCTCTGACCCTCCCCCGTTCATGCTCTGTCTCTCTCTGTCTCAAAAATAAATAAACGTTAAAAAAAAAATTTAAAAGTACTCTTAAATTTTTTCTCTCAAACCTTTCACAAATGTGTCATTTGAAGTACATTGCTTATTTCTCAAATACTTGCAGATTTTATAGCTTTCAAGGTCATTTGATTCCATTGTTATCTTAGAACATAGTTTGTATCGTTTATGTAATTTTACACATGTGTAGTTGTAGGGTTTTTTAAATGTTTTATTGAGGTTTGAGAGAGAGAGCATGAGCAGGGAAGGGAGAGAGAGTGGGATAGATGATGCAAAGTGGGCTCTGTGCTGACAGCAGCAAGCCTGGAATGGGGCTCGAACTCAGCAACCGTGAGATTGTGACTTGAGCCAAAGTCAGACAATCAACTGACTAAGCCATCCAGGCACTGCACCCCACCTGCCCACAGTTGTATTTTAAGGTCCCAAATGTGTACTACTTTGGCAGATATTCTACGTGAGAAGAACGTGCATTCTGTTGGGTGAATTATTCCATAAATGTCAAATTGATCAAGTTGCTTGATAGTGCTGTTCAGGTTGTATTCTTATTAGCAGCCTGACTGGTCAGTTGCATTGGACAGAAACACGTTCATGTTGCCAGCTCTAACATTGCATTTGTGTTTTATAATGATTACTTTTCCCTTCCTCCTTCCAGATGTATGTAGAGATCTTTCCTGTCTGTTCACCGGAAAGACACGGTAGATTGCTTTTGGAGGTAAAGCCAAAGAAAAGTGTCGGCCCCCTTCTAGGATATGGTCCTCAAATACTTTCACTTTCCTCATAGTCCACAGCCAGCCTCCAGCAGTTCGTCACAATTCCCATTTAAGTGTTCGCATTGACTTTGCCCTTAAGTGGCTTCTGCTCTAGGGAAGCTGACTTTGCTTGTGTCTCTCTGGACGTGCCCGTCTTTCAAGACTACAGGGTGGCATTTCCCCCAGAAACCTCAATTCTCCGACGTGTCCAACACAGTCATCATTTCTTAGTTTTTCCAGCTTTCTCTTGTAAAGATGAGGGTGACAGCTTCCAAGCTCTTTACATGTCATAGCTGATACCGTAAGTCTCAACACTAGAATCTTTGCTTTAAATTCTCATGTACATTTTAAGCAACTTAAGAGGGAAATGGATAATCCTTTGTATTTAGATATGGGCAGTGTATGTAGATATTGTATGTAGATATTGGGTATTTTGTATCCACTTAATTGATCCCAAAAGTTCATGGAATACTGCCCCTCCACCATTGTCTTTCAAGATATTTTCATTATCTTTGGATTTTCAACAGTTTGATTAGGACATAGCTAGGCTTTGTTCACTTTGATTTACTCTTACCAGTTCTTACTCTTAATTTACATTTCCCTCCAATTTTGGAAAATTTTCACTATCTTTCTTTACATATTGTTGTGTTCCACTTCCCTCACTGACCCATTGGGGCTCCAATTACTCATTTGTTAGAACTTTTGTCCTGGAGTTTCTGGAAGTCTTTTCCTTCTTTGCATTTTTTTTTTCCTTCCCTATGAGCCTCTCAAAGTTCATAATTTATCATTCTTGAAGTCCCTGATGTTTTTATTTCCATTCTGCTATTAAGCCCATTTATCATATTTTTAAGTCAAAAATTGTAGTTTTCATTCCAAAATTGTTTTTATTCTCTCTGCTAAGATTTCCTGTCTTTTTCATGTATTTCATGTGTATTCTTTTTTGCTTTCAAGACCATGGTTGTAGGAGTTGCTCTGAGGTTTTTTTCCTGATGGTTCCATGTAATTTTTTTTTTTAATTTCTTGAGAAAAGGTCAACATAGCCTTTGTATTCCTAATTTATTGTTTACCAAAAACATTTTGATCGTCTCCTGGGCATTGTGACTGTATGTTGTTTAAACTCTGATTTCATGTCCAGATGCAATCACCTGAAGATGTTGGTGTTCCTGTGTTAGCAGCCAGGCAGTCTTGTTATAACCAGACTTAAAGCTATCCTTCTGTGAGCAGTGGGTCAACTCTCACTTTGCTATTTTTTACTACGGTTCTTTGAGTCTCTCCTGTGCATGCATAGTTGGGGGGCAAGACTGAGAATTTTAGCCCCCATGGACTTGGAATACCCTTCTCTGGTTCTCCCTCTCCTTTGGATTCACTTCTCTCTCTCCTGTCTGGGTTCTTTTTCCTATTTCCTCCATCCAGAAAGACAGTGGAATTTCTGCCCTGCTATCTTATATTAGCAACTGAGTCTTGCCCTGGAGGAAAAGTCACAAAAATTAAAAAAAACAAAAACAAAAACAAAAAAAAACCAGGAAAACAAAATTTGGAAACTCCCGGCCGGTAGACACTTTTCCATGGCTCTCTGACATTTTGTCCTGTCTTTCAAGCAGCTATGAGAGCCATTTGGGGAAATAAGAGGATGCTCACTTAAACTTGGATTTCAGATAAACAGTGGGTAGCTTTCAGTGTAGGTCTATCACAAACACTCTAAGGGACATATTTCTACTAAAACAAATTGTTTACCTGAAAAGCCTATTTAACTGGGTATTCTTCATTTCATCTTGAAACCCTACCAGCGAATACAATGAGAGATCATATTGAAAAGTCTTTTCATGGATGTTTATATAGCAAATAGCTTTGGAAATGAAAATAACATCTCTCTCTGAAAGAGACAAGTATATTTACTAACTAGTGTAATAATGATAATATCTCCCTCTGCATAATGGAGAGCTTTGTTTGCAGCCCATTATAGGAGGTTCAAAGTCTTTAGGCTCAGGATTCCTTAGTGCTGATGCAAACCTACTACATTATGCGCTCTCCACCTGTTCTCCGCTGCCATGTCTTGCTCTGTGTTTTTGTTTTTTATTTTGACTAGAGGTTACAGTTATCATTGGGTAACATTAGCTTTAGTTTGCATACACACCTATAGCAGAGTGGGAATTCATAATCTGGAGGTTTTAACATAATTTTTTTTCCATATTTCATAGCAAAAATAGAAAATGTATATACAGGTATAGATTATTTGAATAATACTCAGCCAGTTGATACTCATTGAATAATATAGCCAGCCACCTGCAGAATACTCATATTTGTATTATAAACAGAATACTTGCTAAAGTAGACCATGTCATGAAGAAAGTCCTGATAAATTTATACAGATTAAAATCATACCCATATTTTCCAACCAGAACAGTTGTAACTAAGAATCAGGAACAATTATAATTAGAAAGTATCAAAATATTTTAGAATTAAGCAACGATAATTGAATTTCACAGTTTACAAACCTCCCTCTGCCTAAATTTTCTAGTTTATTTTTACTAAAATAAACTTTACAGATTTCTCCATTTCCCCCCAACTCTTGGAATCCTTTCCTTCTAAAAATAATTTTGTAGGGCACCCGGGTGGCTCACTCAGTTAAGCGTCTGACTTCAGCTCGGGTCATGATCTCACCATTCAGAGTTTGAGCCCCATGTCAGGCTCTGCTCTGACAGCTCAGAGCCTGGAGGCTGTTTCAGATTCTGTGTTTCCCTCTCTCTGCCCCTCCCTTGCTCGCACTCTGTCTCTCTTGCTCTTTCTCAAAATAAATAAACTTTAAGTAATTAATTTTGAAAGAAGTCTTTAATTGCCAGTATAATGCAGCATAAGGGGAGGAACCAGATCTTATCGTTAGATTGAAAAAACGTGAAACTACCTTGTTAAACGGATGTAAATGTTTCTGAGTTTCCCCTCGTCTTCAGCCTTTACCTTGTTGGAGACCAATGGCTGTCTTCGGGCCAGGACAATCTTCACCCACTTTGTGTAGCACTGTTTCACATTGTATTAGCTTTAGATTATTGTTGTGTTAGGGCAGCCAAATCTATTTAACCAGAATAGCTGGGGACAGCTCAGAGAGTTACTTTTTTTTTTTAATTTTTTTTTAACGTTTATTTATTTTTGAGACAGAGAGACAGAGCATGAACAGGGGAGGAGCAGAGAGAGAGGGAGACACAGAATTGGAAACAGGCTCCAGGCTCTGAGCTGTCAGCACAGAGCCCGACGCAGGGCTCGAACTCACGGACCATGAGATCATGACCTGAGCCGAAGTCGGCCGCTCAACCGACCAAGCCACCCAGGCACCCACAGAGAGTTACATTTTTAAAAATTCCCCCATTGCTGTTTTCTGTACACACTTAAGCTTTTTTTCTTTCTTTCTTTCTTAAGGAAATGCCCTAAGCATAGCCATGCCTTAAAATGTTTTCACTTTGTCCAAAAAACCCCCAAAAAGTAAATTTGGCTTCAAGGGCTAGAGGTTGTCATTAAAATCAGTTAAGATATTAATATGTATTTAAATTTAAGAAAATCAGAAGCTCATGAAATTAAAAAAAAAAAAACAAAAAAACAGTAACAGTGAGAAGTGACCTAAGAAATTACATGTTGTTAGCATATGTGAGTTTGAATGTTGTTCTCCAAGCCTCCTGATTGTGTTTTGTCTGCTCTGCATTTCAATTAGTTCTTCTGAACTAGTGGCCAAACTTGTGAGAGTATTACAAATTGCCTAATATTCTGAAATCATGTCCTTCGTTCTCAGTATCTGATTCTAAGCTGTTTTTATCCTACAAGCTTTCTTTCAGCCTTGTCAGATTACACTTAAGGTAGGACCCACTGCACTTCTATTTTGGGAAAGCATCTATTTAGGGACTTTCTCCTGGGATATTTTGAATACTTTATGCTAAGGCTACCATAAGAAGAAATTATTCAGAACAATTTAAAGATGTGAAACCCTTGCCTAATGCAGTCTTAGAGTGCCAAGAGAGAAAAGCATACCTTAATGTGAATGCTTAATGTGTGCTTGGCATATATTTAAAGAACCGTGCCAAACAAGCTTAATTTTGTGTGAACCTCAAGACTTTTTCTGTGAAACAGCATTTCCTCCCCATCCATTACAGAAAAACTTTCCCTTAGTTTCAGAGGTTATTATTAGCCTTGCCTTTCCTATTCCAATAGAAATGGTTGGAAATATTTCACTTCCTCACCATTGAAATAAGTTTGCTGAACTCTGTACTGTTGACTGTGCAGAATGGATCATTCATGCTCCATTGATTAGAGGTGGTTTGCTCCAAATATTACAGGTTTTTATTAAGCAACGGCTGCTTAATTCATGCTGTGCTAAAGGAAGTAGGTGGTGACTGTTCAGTTTAGCCAATTAGTGGCTAGGGTCATTTTGGAAAATACTAAAGGACCAAGAACTCCTCATTAAATTTTATTTATAACAAGGACAAGGGAGGGAAGGATCACGAGAACATCCCATTGCAGAAACCCTAAAGATCTGGAATGCTTTAAACATTATACAGACTCGTTGGTTTATGCAGGGATACGGTGGATTTAAATTAGTGTATAATTACACATGCTCTAAGTTGAAACTAGATGTGCGTATACATATTCTTTCAGGTTCGTGAACCCTTGTAGGTGACTGAACTAGGTGATGTCACTGAATACTTTAGTGATCATAGAACTAATACATTCTACTTATTTACTTATTTATTTTGTATTCGGTCAATTGTTTACTAAAACCCTATGGAATATTAGTCTATGCCAAGCCGTGAGACAAAACTTAGAAACACACAGTTCCTAACTCATAAAGAAGCTTTAGTCGAGGGGGTATAAAGCTGCAAAGACCGTGTAAGACATTGGTGAAATACTGTGTCTTAAGTTAGTCTTCCATAATGAAAAAAATAGAGCTAGGGTCACACGTCTGAGTATAAGGCCAAAATATCACATATAGAGGAACTTATTTTAGAAAGCTGCGAGATGGGGACGGACATTCAGGGAGGTGTGAATTCCTTGTTTCTGGTGTACCTTTCCAGTGAAGACTATATTGACTGATACAAATGATACTCGGGCTTGTCACTGAACTCCTTGCTCTCCCCAAGGCCAGGGTTAGGACCTACATGACTGCTGAGTTTGGTGAAAGGAACCCAACTTGGGTGGTTCAGCTTTTCACGGTCTCCGGTGACAGTTGCCTGAAGAAAATTAAAAAAGCATATCTATTTTTCTAGACTGAAAGTTTTACAGGCTGAAACCACTGCTCCGTAGTAATTGGGGTGCTGCTTGCAGCTCGGTGACTCATTTGTCTCTCAAGCGTTCCAGACACGGGCAGGGAACAGGTAGGGAAATGGTTTGAGTTTCCATCGAGTTTCCAAAGACTTTCAATGTGTCCAACACATCTAGGTTCACTTTCTTGTCCCTACATCCCCGATGAGACCAGATTAATAAACTGGCTCCTGTTCAGCCTTTGTGGACCAGGGCCAGATGCAAAAGAGCAGATTCACACCTCCCCCCCTTTCACACAAGAGACGTGCATGCATTTTATCCAGGCCATAAATGGAATGAGGAGGGGACCAACCACACTATACGCATTTCTTCTCCTCTGTCTCTCACTGCCGCTGCTTCTCCCATTCTTATTCCTTAGCCTAAGCACCAATAGCTGAATCCCTATATATAAATGCACAATTTATGTGCTTCCTATTCATTGTTGAAATTTCTCTTGAGGCTAAAACTTTTATGATCTAGGAGTTGAGAGATGACCTTTAAAAATTGTTGTCTTTATTTTGTCTGATAGATACAGTTCACATTGTCAAACCACTTTACTGAGGTATGATTGGTAAATAAAGGGGGAAAAAAAACTTGTATATGTAATTTATACAACTCGATGAGTTTGGGGATGAGGATATACCGATGAAACCACCACCACCATCAAAACCATGGACCTATCCATCTGCTCTCAAAGTTCCCTCCCCCCCTCCTTATTTTGTACAAATGGTCTTATGGTAATAACAAATGGTCTACCCTCTTAGGAAATACTCAGTATACAATGAGGTAATGTTAGTGATTGGCACTATGATATGTAGTAGATCTCGAGAACTGAAGTATCCTGTAAAATGGAGCTTTTGTACCCTTGACTGTCAACTTCAAAGTTTAAAAGCTGTTTCAATCTGTTTGGGCTGCCTTAACGAAAGCCTACAGACTGACTAGTTCACAAAGAGCAAAGGTAATTTTCACACTTTTGGAAACTGGGAATTTTAGATCAGGATGCCAGTATGGTTGGGTGAGGGCTCTCTTGTAGATTAGACTTCTTGTATCCTCACGTGGTGGAAAGGACCAATGAGCTCTATGGGGTCTCCTTCTGAATAACATCCCCTTCATGACCCAAGCACCCCCTAAATGCCCCGTCTCCTAATATCATCACATTGGGTATTAAGATTGAGGGGGATAACACAAACATTCAGACTTACCGACAGCTGAATCTATTATTCAGATTATCATGAAAATGATACCTTAAAGTAAAAATTTGGATGGATGTAAGACTGTAGAAACATATTCTCATTTATACATTTATATGGTGCTTTTGAGCATCTTAACTTTAGGATGACTTTTAAAATTATGATTTGATAGGAAATCTAGCTACAAAAAAGTCAATTTATTAAAGCTAACAGTAAATTCCAGGGTTTTTTTTAAATAATACCGTGTACTAACTTCCTTGAATCAGATATCTATGGTACTATTTGTCAATATTTTAATTTTCTTTTGAAATGTGAAAATACTGAACTAGAATGGATACTTCATATTACCTTTAAAACATTACCAATGACAATGATAGAAACTAATTTAAAGTGTTAGGCCATAATTCTGGAGTATACAACTGTAATTTCATGAATAATTGTAATTATAAAATACCTAATGTAGTAAAACGATGCTTAGAATTTAATTAAAATTGGTAGAATATCAATCCTACTCCAAGTAAATTATTTTTGTTTATTTTGCTCCAGCTAGAGTGTGAATGCATAGAATGCAAAAATCCTAGTTGTCTATTTAAGAATACTTTGTTCTCTAAACTTAAGAAGAAAGTATAAATAGGAAAAAAAAATACTGCACAATAAGAGAAATCTAGAGCCACAGGTGGATAATTCATTCAGTAAATATTTATTAAACATACATTTTATGCAAAGTGCTGTTCAAGACAGTGGAGTCACAATATTAAAAGAAAAATGTTTATTTGGAAGAAGTGTGTATTTTATGAACATATCTATAAAATTCCAGGTTATACTATCAAGTTAGAAGAGGCTTTGTGAAGCATGATAATTTTTAGTTTGAGGTCAGTAAAGTGATTTGAAATTAAGCAGAGGAGAGCCTGACAATATACCTTCACAAAACAGGAGGAAAAACAATCTTTCGCCATCAGGGAGTGAGAAAACAGAGGATGGACAGAAGTTTAAGGATTGGGCAAAGCAAATAATGATTTAAG
This sequence comes from Panthera pardus, assembly GCF_024362965.1. NCBI lineage: Eukaryota > Metazoa > Chordata > Mammalia > Carnivora > Felidae > Panthera > Panthera pardus. Next base: position 77,583,224 of record NW_026526710.1, on the reverse strand, counting down.
ATTTGTAATCCATTTTTTGTATTTTAAAAAATGTTTTGTTTTTGAGATGGAGAGAGAGAGAGAGGCAGAGACAGACAGGGGACAGAGGATCTGAATCTGGCTCTGCACAGACAGCAGAGAGCCTGATTTGGGTTTGAATTCACGAACCATGAGATCATGAGCTGAAGTTGGTGGCTTTACCAGCTGAGCCACCCAGGTGCCCCTGAGGTACTTTTTAAAATTGCTGCCACAAATGGAAACCAATGAAGGTTTTCAAACAAGGGATAGAGTGTTGATGAAGACATCGGCTATGAAATAAGTTTTGTTGATGAATTATGGTTTGCCGAATGAACACATTTATTTGTTTACATCTTTAAAAACTCCTCTAAGTAGATAATACTGCAGCAAAATGCCCTTACCTCTGTTAATACTGCTCACTGCTATATTTATACCCATATAAAGTGTTTTGTTTATTTGAACAAAACATAGTGTTTTGTTCATTTATCACTGAAAACCAGGAAACAGTCACTTGTTAGCAAGAACCACTTTTGACCCAATGTTTTAAAACAGTAAGAAATCAAATGAAGATACTAGTGTTTTCTTTCCATTATAAATATTAAATAACTATATCAACCATATCTGGAATTACTTTTATGGTACTTTATAAGAACTAATCATTTTACAATTCATGAAAATTGTAAATTCAAAATAATGTTAGAAATTAAGAACATACATATCTTCTGTACAGTGTTCCCCCCTAAGAACACTTCATTACTTCATCTTTCCTAAAAGCTAAGATCCTTGGGGCGCCTGGGTGGCTCGGTCGGTTAAGCGTCCCACTTCGGCTCAGGTCATGATCTCACGGTCCGTGAGTTCGAGCCCCGCGTCGGGCTCTGTGCTGACTGCTCAGAGCCTGGAGCCTGTTTCAGATTCTGTGTCTCCCTCTCTCTCTGCCCCTCCCCTGTTCATGCTCTGTCTCTGTCTCAAAAAAAAAAAAAAAAAACGTTAAAAAAATAAAAAAAATTAAAAAAAAAAGCTAAGATCCTTGGAAAGAAGTATGACTTAATTGTTTTTGCTATTGACAGTACAAAGTTAAGATCCCATCAACACTAAGATTTTTATGCAGAAACCAAGAATTACCAAACATTTGCAAATAAGCGCATTATGACCAAATAAAAATTTTTAAATTAATAGCAAATATGGTTGACTAAGATGTTCTCTTTTTAATCTAGAAATGACTTTAAGATAATCTCATTAATGCAATAGATTATCATTTTATTTAATAGCAAGTGATTATTTGCCAAAGGGTCAGATTCCGCATGTGAATCCTTATATCATTCTTTTTTATCAGGAGCTTGGCTGGCACTCAAGTTTTGTTATCGTAACTGAAAACATGCCTTAAACAACTTAGCTTCTAGGTAACATTCATTTGAGATGTATGTTAAGAGTGACGCCTGGGTGGCTCAATCAGTTAAGCATCTGACTCTTGATTTTGGCTCAGGTCATGAATTCATGGTTCATTAGTTTGAGCCCCAAATTGGGTTCTGTGCTGATGGTGTGGAACCTGCTTGGGATTCTTTCTCTCCCTCCATCTCTGCTTCTCCCTTGCTCATGTGCTCTCTCTCTCTCTCAAAATAAATATTAAAAAAATGTGAGTATATTAAGCATCCGTTACATACCAGGTATGTTCTACATACTAAAGGGATAGACCAATCAACAAAAGAAAGTTTTTGGGGCACCTGGGTAGCTCAGTCAGTTGAGCATCTGACTTTAGCTCAGGTCATGATCTCCTTGTTTGTGGGTTCGAGCCCCACATTGGGCTTTGTGCTGACGGCTCCGAACCTGGAACCTGTTCAGATTCTGTGTCTCCCTCTCTCTCTTTGCCCCTACCCCTCCTGTGCTCTCTGTGTGTCTCAAAAATAAATAACCATTAAAAAAAAACATTCTATAGTTTATATTTAGTTGGAGGAGACAAAGATGTATGTCAGTAGATGCTAACAGGAGGAAAAATAATGCAGAAAACAATGTGGAGGAACTGACCATGGGAAATAATCCATTTTGGAGGAATTAGATCTTATGGCAATACTTTTGCATTTTTGTCAAAATCAGCTGGGCTTATTGGTGAGGAACTATTACCTGGCTCTTCATTCTGTCCCATTGATCTCTATGTCTGTATCTCTGAAAAGACCACACTGTGTTGATTATTGCAGCTGTATTTTTAATCTTGAAATTGGTTGGATAGACTATTTTCTTCATTTTACTATTTTTTTTAATTGTAGCTAGTTTTGACTTTACATGCAAATTTTAGAATCGTCACTGTATCTTGATTGTCTAGAATGTCTAGGAGATGTGTCTTATGAGATTTCCATATGGTTTTGTTAAACTTGTTTATCAATTAGACGACAATTGACATCTTTACTGAGTCTTTCTGTTCCCGAAAATCATCTCTATTTAGATCTTTCACTTCTTCCAACAGCATTACATAGATTTTAGCATAGAGGTCCTGTGCCTTTTCGTTAGAGTTACACCTATTTAAATTTTTAGCAATTACGAATGAGACTGGAGCTTTTTCTGCTAACACGTGTTCATTGCTAGAATACATAAATACAATTTTTATGTTGACTCTGTATTCTGATACCTTGCTGAGCTTATGCATTAGTTCTGTTTGCAGGAAAATGTTGGTGTTTTCTATGCCGATGCTCCTATGAGATTAGGGACAGATTTATTTCTTCTTGATTTGCACTCCTTTCTTTCCTTTTATTGCCTTCGTGCTAGAATTTCTGGCACCGCTTTGAATTAAAGTAATGAGAGTGAGCAGCTTTGTTTTTTTCTTCATCTTAGGATGAAAGCATTCAGTTTTTACCATTAGCTCTAGGTTACTCTTAGATGTACTTTAGCAAGTTTAGGAAGTTACTCTCTATTCCTATTTTTCTGAGAATTTTTACCACAAATGGGCATTGGATTTTGTCAAATGAATTTCTCATTGATGGCGTTGTATGATTTTCTTTATCTGGCTGATATGGTGGATTAACGTTTGTTGGTTTTTGAATGTTGTACCTTCCTTGCATCTCTAAAATAAACCTCATTTGGTCATGGAATATAATTCTTTTATATGTTGATGAATTCTACTCGCTAATATTGTATTAAATATTTTTGTTTCTATATGAGGGTTATGAGTCTGTAGTTTCCATTTGTAACACTAGCTTCATAAATGAGTTGATGTGTTCCTCCCATGATGATCTTTCGTCATATCATTTGTGATGTAAATGTCAAAATCTTCAACTATAGCTGCAGATTTGACTATTTTTTTCAGTTCTATCAGTTTTTTGTTTAAATACTTTGCAGCTCTGATATTTGGTGGGTATACACATAAGATTGTTACATTTTCTTGGTGGATCGACATGTTCTATAATTCCTTTCTGGTGATTTTTGTTGCTCTATAATTTAGATTTTTAAATCTGATATTAATATAACTAATTTTGCTTTCCTTTTATTAGTGTTTGTATAACATACTTTTTGCCATTCATTTTATGTTAACTGGCTGCCGTATACTGAATTGTGTGCCCCAAAATTCATATGCTGAAGCATTAACCCCTTACATGATTGTATTTGCAAATAGGGTTTTTGCAGGTAATTAAGGTTAAATGAGGTACGTAGTTCAAGCCCTAATCCAATAGGATTGGTGGCCTTATAAGAAGTGGCACATCTCTCTCTCCTTCATTCCTTCCCTCCATACACCAAGAAAAGGCCATGTGGGAACACAGAAAGAGTTGTCTGCAACCCAAGAAAAGACCAGACACCAATCTGGATGACAACTTCTCTTGGACTTCCAGTCTCAAAAAACAAACAAACAAACAAGCAAAAAACATGTTGTTTAAGCTACCCAGGCTGTGGTATTTTGTTATGGAATCCCGAGTAGACTTTAGGGCACGTACATATATCATTGCATTTGAAGTTAGTTTTTTGTAGCCCACTTTAATTTGGGTCATGTTTTTAAATCCATTTTACCAATCTTCATTTATGTATTTATTTAGACCATTTATGTTTAAAGTAGTCACTGCTGTGTTAGTGCGTAACTTTTTAAAAACAATTTGATCTTTGTTTGTAATGGTTTTTTTCTCCCTTCCTTTTGACTTGAACATTTCTCACAATTCAATTTTTATTTACCTACAGTGTTTTCAAGTGTACTAATTTGATTAAACTAGAAATTTTTTTTACATCCATTTATCCTCCTGTATTTATAATATAAATTTGCATTTAACACCACATCTGACGTCATAAATTTGACTTCAACAATCAAAACATAATTTAGAAAATTGAGAAGGAAAGCCGAGATTATTTCCCCATATTTTTGCTTACTATATTGTTTACTCCTGGTGTTTCAAGATTCTTTTATTGCTTCCTTTCTGTTTAGAGAATTGTTTAGTCATTTTTTTATGGTGCATCTGCTGTGATTAAGTATCTTTATTTTCTTTTATCTGAGTAAGTCTTGATTTCTTAATTTCCAAAGGATATTTTCATTGGGTAAAAGACTTTGGATTGACAATTTTCTGTCAGCACTTAAAGACATATCAAGTGGAGGCTACTTTCTTCTGGACTTTCAATCCACTGTATTTCATTTCATTTCTCTCCTATAGTCAAGTGATCATTTTTCTCTGGTTGTTTTCATGATTTTTTTTTCCTGTTGTTCAGTTTACAGAAGTATAATGTATGTCTTGACTTGGATTTCTCTGGGTTGACCCTTAATGGAACTTGTTCAATTTCTTGAATCTATAATTATAGTTCTTGCTAAATTTAAAAACTTTTCGGCCATTACGTTTAATTATTTTTTTAGCTTTATCCTCTTTCTCCATTTTTTCTAAGACTCCGATTATATAAACATTCGAACTTTTTGTTACAGTTCATCAGACCCCTTAGACTTCTAAAAATGTTATTTTCAGATTGTTTTTCTGTTTTTGTTTTTTTCTCTTCGAATTTACTGATTATTTCTTTTGTTGTTTGATACCGTGCTTTAATGTCCTCCCCGGTCTCCTGATGAGCACAACCAGAACTTTTTATTTTAGTTTCTATTTTTCATTTCTGATATTTTCATTTCAGTCTTTGTGTTGAGATTTGCTACTACGTTGCTGAGGCTTTCCATTCTTTATCATGGCTTCTTTAAAATCTTTGTCAGATAATTATAACATCTCTGTTATCTTGATGTTGGCATCTTGTTTTTTTTTGTTTTTTTTTTTAGTTTAAAATTTTCCTGGTTCTTGGTTTGAAATTGGTTTTCAAATGAAATGCCATTTTCAGAATATGAGACCCTGCATCTTATTTCAATGTTTTGTTTTTTTCTGACTTATTTTGTCAGCCATGTTGGGGAAGGGTAAAGAGAGATGCTATATCATTAGTGCCAGATGGAGATAGTTGCAGTTTTCCTACCAGCCCTCCATTGACACCTAAGTGGGGACATTCCTCATTGCTGCTGAGTGAGGGTGTAAACTCTGACTTCCCATGTAATGCCTACTAAGTATGGGAGGTGTGTATTCTGAGCCAGTGGTAACTGAAGCCTTGACTCTGTACTTGACCTTCGTTGGTACAAAACAGGCAGGAGCCTTACTACCTCTTCATGAGGTTTGAAGTCTGGACTCCCCACTGGGTCTTTATTGGCGTAGGTGGAGTTAGAAGCAGTTCTCTTCTGTGAGGCTTGTATGAATTATTGTCCAGAAGTTTTCTGTCTTTGAAAGGATATTACCCAAAGGGCTGCCCCTCTCTTCCCCATGTGGCTAGAGATGGCTGGCTTTTATTGTTTGTTTCTGAGTGTGCTCACTGGCAGTTCAAGATTGATGGTTTCTTCAGATCTAAATATAACATTAAAACACCTGGAATTTATGACACAAAAAGGAATACCAGGGAACACATCACCATATTCTTTAGTTTTGGATATTTCTAGTTGGTTTATAGTCTTCTTGCCTTTCAAAGTTTCTTAGGTTTATATTACTTATGATGTATGGGTTTTAGTTGTGTTAAGTAGCAGAAACAGGAAAACCTAGGTCTACTCCTCAGAAGCATCTAATATTCTCAACATATTTGAAGGTCTAGATAAATGTGTTTAATTTTGTGTTGTTTTTAATATATCATCTGGCACTCTATAAAAATATTTTGAATGGGCACCTGGGTGGCTCAGTCATTTAAGCCTCTGACTTTGGTTCAGGTCATGATCCCGCGATGAGTTACTTTGAGCCCCTCCACGGGCTCTGTGCTGCCAGCTCAGAGCCTGGACCCTGCTTCGGAGTCTCTATTTCCCGCTCTCTCTGCCCCTCCCCCGCTCACGCTCTATCTCTCAAAAAGCAAAGAAACATCAAAAAATAAATATTTTGTAGAAGAAAAAAAATTCCGTTAAATTGAAAGGAAAAAAAATAGCACTTCAAAAACAAGTGTCTACTTCTGCAAAATCTTCCACTAAACATTTATTAGTTTGGGTACCTGCAAGGTGGCATCAGTTTGGCAAGTATAAAATAACTAAATGTTACTTCAAAAATATAATGAAACATGACAAACCTCCAACCGTTTTCTCTAAAATATAATTGCCCCACTGCTGTAGACACATATTGATATGTATGAGAAACCCTTAGAAAAAAATTCAACTTGGACTATTAAATATGGTAGTTAACAATTTTGATGTTAACTTGTTTCACTTTATGATTCATTCCAATTATGGGAACAACAGAAGACACCCAGTGAAAAATTGTGATAAATCTAATGCATCTGGTAATCGTGACAACACCGGTATATTTTTATCTTCCAAGATTGCTGTGATTTAAAATTGATGTAGTGTTTTGAAAGATCAGTACAATCAGTTCCTAAACCAAATGAAGTTCAGGACATATTAATGTTCACTGCTATCCCCCCCCCTTCACCTCCCCTTCCCCTCCCCTCTGCCACACATGCGGCTTATTGGTGTGAGATCATTCATCAGTTTGAAGTATCACATAGTATATTTTATGTTTGAAGGGTGTTCTAATTCTTCAGATGTTTGGAATTTAAATGATTTACGTGTATTCTTCTTGATCATTGACTATTTTTTACACTAAGTTATTAAAGTGTTAACACAAAGCTCTTTAAAACTGCTAGATTTATAACCTTGGACCTACTGTTGAAACTTTCCAGGTCTCTTACCTTTTCTGTAAAATGTGAGAATCAGAACTGAGTCAGATATAAGGTTTTCATTTTTGTTTGAAAACGCTAATTTATTTTAAAACTCTCCATCAAAAAAATGTTATATTGGAGAAAGTTATTTTCAAATGTAACTAATACTCTTGAGGAAAAATACTATGAATTTTAGATTTTATCATTTTATGTAATTTCTCTCATAATTGTTTCTAGTCCATATTTTTTTTCCAGGTGAAAATGTAACTACTTTCTCTACATTGCTCTTGATTATACCTTGGACTTCTGTATCTTGAAGTGAATTTCCGATTCATCTAATTTTCTCTTTCAGAGTTAATGTCATCAATTTATTGTCTCAGGATGTATGTGAGTGTGTAAGAGAGAGGCTGCAGGGGGAGAGAGAGAAATGAGGGACACTTAAGATCATGCAGATAATACTTGACTCAACCTTTGTTGGTCAACTTCCTTAACAAAGCAAGTAGAGAAATGAAGAGTGGGATCTGTTCCAAACATGCAGGAAGCAGGGGTGTGGTGGTACCTGAAAGGATGGTGAAATTTAACACTTGATGTCTTCATTTCTCTGTCTTGTTACAAGCAATCTGGCAAGGTGATGTATATTTAAAGGGTAAATCAGATAAGCAGGTGGCAATAGATAATTATATATAGTCTTGTCATTTAAAATTTGAACTCCTGGACTGTGATTCTTCGTTAATACTAAGGTGAGCATATAAATGTGCATGTATATTCTCAAAAAATTATTTTCTCTCATTGAGTGAAAAATAATTCGGTAAGTCAGTACTTGACCAGTCTTGAACCCAGTGGGCACTAAAATATCTGTTGAATGAATAGATGAATATCTCACTCTAATAGCGTGGTCAGGCCACATATTTTTATTCTATACACATCAAAACAAATCCATGCTAAAAAGGGAACCTATTCCAAACTCAAGCGTACCGTCCTGTTTCAGAGTACATCAAAGTTGAAGCTGACAGCTTCTCAAATTAGCCACCATTTGAAGTATGTTCAGAGTGCATATAAGAAAGAGCATTGAAAAAATCCTGATTATCTTTTTATCCTAGGTAGTTTCTGATCTCACCCTTAATTTTGCTGAAAACACAGCATTGTAATCTAGAATTGTGAGGACATATTTGACATATGGTCGTTCAAACTCCGTAACATAAAGGCATTGTCAAATTGTCAGTTGTCAAGCCACTTTGTCCAATGTGAACCAATGAGAGTTTAAAGGACCACCGCTGGGATAGGGTTCTTTATGTCTCTGGTAAGAATCACTTACTAAAAGGCATGTGACAATTATAGACATATGGGAATGATTCCAGTGGTAGTATATGAAAAATCGGTATCTAATTTATCTTAATACACACACACACACACACACACACACACACACGATCATACATGTACCTACATGGAAAATTAAGAGGTGAAATTAAATATCTTAGGGGATGTAAAAAACATGCTATTTTGATTACTAAGGGAATTTAACAAAGTTGTTGAACACAGGATTAATATATAAAAGTAAATGCATTTCTACAAACTAGCAATGATTATGATATTAAGAAAAGTACTTATTTTCATTAGTACTGAGAATATAAAATACCTAGGAGTAAATTTGAAAAAAATATATGTAAATCTCTCTACTGGAAGCTACTAAACATTACAGAGAAGGCCTACAGAAAACCTAAATAATGAGAAACACTGTTTTAAGTTAGAAGATAGTATTAAGCAGGATTCTCCCCAATTTCATCATAAATACAACATTTTTGAAGTTAAAATCCCAGCAGACTTTATTAATTCAATTGACATGCTGATTCTAAAACTCACAGGGAAATGGAAAAGACCTAGAACAGCCAGAGCAACTTTGAACAAGTAAATTAACATGACCAGATTTCAAACATTGATGTGACTCATCCCTGGAAAAGTACATGGATATTTCACAGTCTCAACAATATTCTTTGGTTCTGGAACTAAAACAAGTTTTTACTAAGTTATATTTTATTCACCTGCCTTGCTGATATAAGTGGGCCTTGAGTCCCTTGAAGTTTCAGTTTCAGAAACATTGGAGGTTTTTAACTCAATTTTCTGTTTCTGTCTTTTACTCCTTTCATTAATTAAGATAAATTTTTCAGTCTATACAGCATAGGTCTTAACTATATGGTATAAGCTTTGATAAATATTTACACTATTATTAAAACCAACTATAAACAAATATCACCATATTTTTTAATCAACATATATTTTAATATATTTTATTCAACATATATTTTAATCACCCTAAAAATTTTCTCCAAATTTGTTCCTTTCCAAGATTTGCAGGGATGGGGAGTGGGTATTCTATAGATATTTTACATTACCAAATGTTTTAAAATAAAATTGCCAATCTCTACAAAAGCAAACAACAAATCTGGGAATATGACCTAGGTTACACTAAAACTGTAGATCAAGCTAAGGAAAGATGACACTTGATGGTATGGTCATAAAATCTGTGAACACAGAATATTTCTATTTAAACCAGGATTTGACAAACTTTCCTATGAAGGGTAAGCTATTAAATATTTAGGTTTTGTGGGACACATGTCTTCTCTGTTGTAAATACATATATGTATGTTTGTGTTATATGTATATATATATATGTGTGTGTGTGTGTATCTATATATCACACACATATATATTATATATGTGTATTACAAGGGCTATATATCTTAAAAATGTAAAACACTGTCTTAGTTTGTGGACCATACAGAGACAGGCAGTGGGCCAGATTGGACTATAAGCTACATTTTGCCAAACCCTGATTTAGATCATTTTAAATTACACTTACAGTATTTGTACTTTTCAGGAAAAAGGCCTTGCACATAATTGGAAAATGTGTTTTTAAGATTACAGTTTTGGCATTTGTCCAAAAGACATTGTTTTGCATTCAATTTTATGACTTTTTGTTGCTAGTAAATACAAAAACAAGTAATTATTATATTGATTTTGTGTCCTATACTTTGCTAAATCACCTATAGTAGATATTTATACAATCCCTCGGCTTATCTGTGTACAAAATTCACTTTTCTATGAATAATGGCAATTTTAATTCTAACTTTGTGTCTTTTATGAAGTTATTGCATTGAACACTATTATGGTACTAGTTGTAAGTTTTTTTCAGATGTTTTTTATTGAACATGATTGGTTCCTTCCTAAATTTTTCAAAGTTTTCTTTATCCAAATTATTCCTTGATTTTACAAAAATGTTTGTGTATAATCAGGTGAGCATGTGATTTTTTTTTTATTCTGTGGCAAATTATGTAAACATACTTTGTATTTTTGTGATCAGACACACTTGGTCTTGATCTATCTAGAGATTGGTTTGGCTTCTAAGTCCAGGGGGTATATGCTGTAATTGTCTTGTAATGTCCTTGTGATTTTCAGTCTAATGACCCAAATAATTTAACATTTGTATTTTGGCATTAAAAAAAGACTTAAGAAATGTTCTTAAAAGAGTTTAAAAAAACCCACGTCTTTGTTTCCTAAAAGAATGTACTTTCCCCCCATACATACCAAGTACACTTCATCATTGGAGACATCTGAGGGCTTGGCTTTGTTTGTGAACTTTGTGGTTGCAGATTATATTTTAAAAACATGAACAACTATTCTCTTCACTTGCTCCTCGAATCATTTCCCAACTTCTGTTTTTACAAGAAAAGCACCTTATCAACTGGGTTGTCCTGCCCATTCACCTAAAGTTGTTCATGATAGTTCTTTATTTAGCTTTTCCAGAAGAGCTGTGACTTCCTGTCATTGCTGATATTAGTAATTTTTCTCCTCTTTTTTTCCTGGACTAGTTGACTTTTAGAGGTTTATCAATTTTACTAATATTTTTAAAGGATCAGCCTCTAACTTTGATGATTTTTATCACTGTTCTTAAAATGTTATTCTTTCTGCTATTTTTATTTCTACATATATTGGGTTTAATGTACTGTATGTTTTTAAATACTCAAAGTGGAACTTTACATAATTTTTGACATTTCTTCATTAAGCATATTCATAAAGGTATAAAAATTGTATATGCTCATTTTTATGTGCCATGTTTTTACTCAGTTTGGAATACTTCCTACTATCTTATGTTTTCAATTACTCAGTCATTTCAAGGTCACGTTGCTTATTTGGAAATAGGGGATTTTCCAGATATTTATCGAGAATTTTTAATTTCTTCCTGAAATATATTATCTCCATGCTTTAAAGTTTATTCAGATACTTTGACAACATTTTTGGTGAATGCTTCACGTCCACTTAAGCAAATATGTGTATTCGGCACCTGCTTGGTGTACTCTTTTGTACATGCTAATTAGGTTTAATTAGTTGATAGCTTATTCAGCATCCCACATTCATACCAGTTTCTCTTTTTGTCCTATCTGTTGCTCAAAAGAATGTTAAAAATCATCAAATATCCCTTTTTTCGCTCAATTAGTTTGAAATCCCTCCTTGTATTGAAATCCTGCTATGAAGTCATACCTGGTCTGTCATCAGTAGTGTTTGCATGTTCTTTCTCCACTTTTCCATCTGGCTTTATTTTTGAAGTGTGTCTTTTGTAACCCAGCAGGTCAGTGTATCTTATGTTCACCTAATTTGAAAATTTCTGCCTTAAAATCAAGGGTTTAATTAATTTACATTTAATAGACGATGATACGGGTTGTGTTTTTCCTTAGAACTTTATGTGGACTAATCAATTATTTTTAGTTACGTATTTCCACTTAATTGGCTTTTTAGCTACATTTTTAAAGTCTTTTTCTATAATTCAAATTGTGTTTTTCTATTAACATGTTCTCAAGTTTATGGAGCTTTTTTAATGTTTCTTTCTTTTCTTTTTCCTTTTTTCTTTTCTCTTCTTTTCTCTTCTTTTCTCTTTTCTTTTTTCTCTTTTCTCTTCTCTTCTTTTCTCTTCTCTTCCCTTCCCTTCCCTTCCCTTCCCTTCCCTTCCCTTCCCTTCCCTTCCCTTCCCTTCCCTTCCCTTCTTTTCTTTTCTTTCGAGAGAATAAGCACGGGGAAGGGGCAGAGAGAGGGAAAACGAGAATCCCGAGCAGGCTCTATGCTCAACATGGAGCTGGATGCTGGGCTCAGTCTCACAACCATGAGATCATGACCTGAGCTGAAATCAAGAGTCAGACGCTTAGCGAACTAAGTGGCTTGAGCCACCCGGGTGCCCCTGATCTCCTTTTCTGTAATATCCATTCTTAGGTCCATTTAATCAATGTTTAGACATTGGCATTTTTCAGTTCTATGATTTCATTTTTAAAAACTTTTTAAAGTTTTCCATTCTGCCTAGAAATTTCCCCTTTCTTTAGCCGTTACGGTAACCAAATCCTTTAAATTATGTATTTACAGTTTTATTAAAGTATAATGAATGTACTACATGTTATGTTAATGATAGTTTCAGATGTACCCTGTAATGCTTCAACATTCTATACATTACTCGTGCTCATCACAATAAGTATACTCTTAATCCCCTTTATCCTTCTCCCTTCTCTCCCCACCCACCTCCTTGCTAGCAACCACCAGTTCTCTGTGTTTAAGAGTCTGGTGTTTTGGTTTGTTTGTTTCTTTTCTTCTATTTGTTTTCTTAGCATATGAGTGAAATCATGTAGTGTTTGCCTTTCTCTGATTTACTTCACCTAGCATAATACCCTCTAGATCCACATCTTCTTTATCCATTCATTTATTGATGGATACTTGAGTTGCTTCCATATCTTGGCTATTGTAAATAATGCTGCAATAAAAATAGGGGTATACCCTATATATATATATATATATATATATATATATATATATATATATGTATATATATATATGTATATATGTGTATATAAATGTATATATATATATGTATATACATATACGTATGTATATATGTATATATATGTATATGCATATACGTATGCATATATGTATATATGTATATACATATACGTATGCATATATGTATATATGTATATATGTGTATATATACATATATATGTGTGTGTGTGTATATATATATATATATATATATACAGACACACACATACACCCTATATATATATATATATATATATATATATATATATATATATATACATAAAATACCCCATATATATATACACACACACACACATACACATACACACACACACACACACACACACACACACACACTGCTATATATATATATTTTTTCAAATTAGTGTTTTTACTTTTTTTGGGTAAATATCCAATAATACTGGATCATGTAGTAATTCTATTCTTAATTTTTTGAGGAACCTCCATACTGTTTCCCACAGTGGCTGCACCAATTTTCATTTCCACCAGCAGTGAACAAGCATCCCTTTTTCTCCACATCCTTGCCAAAATTTATTATTTCCTGACTGTTTTATTTTATCCATTCTGACAGGTGTAGGGTGATGTCCCATTTTGGTTTGATTTTCATTTCCTTGATGATGAGTGATGTGAGTACCTTTTCATGTATCTGGCCATTTATATGTCCTCTTTGGGAAAATGTCTTAATTTTTCTCTCTGCCTATATATATATATATATATATATATATATATATATATATATTGGTGTTGCATATATATATGCAACATCGTTGCATCGTTTATATATTTTGGGTATTACCCTGTTATCAGATACATCATTTGTAAATATCTTCTCCCATTCAGTAGGTTGCATTTTGTTTTGTTGATGTTGATGGTTTCCTTTACAATGCAAAAGATTTTTATTTTGGTGTAGTCCCAATAGTTTATTTTTGCTTTTGTTACCCCTGCGTGAGGACGCCATCTAGAAAAATATTTCTATAGCCAGTGTCAACTGCTTATGTTTTCTTCTAGGAGTTTTATGGTTTCAGGTCTCACATTTCGGACTTTAATCCATTTAAGTTTATTTTTGTGTATGTTGTGTAAAAAAAAGAAGAGGGGGGAATCCATTTTATTCTTTTGCATGTAACTGCCCAGTTTTCCAGGGTCATTTGTTATAGAGACCATCTTTTCTTCATTGTATATTCTTGCTTCCTTTGTCATAGATTAACTATAGAAGTATCACTTTATTTCTGGACTCTCTATTCTTTTCCATTCATCTAGGTGTCTATTTTTCTGCCAGTACCATACTTTGATTATTATACCTCTGTAGAATATCTTGAAATCTGTTGTCATGCCTCCAGTTTTTTTGTTTTTGTTTTTGTTTTTTCTCAAGATTGCTCTGGCTTTTTGAGATCTTTGGTGGTTCAATAAAATTTTAGGATTATTTGTTCCCTTTTTTTTTTTTTTTTAAAGTATTTTGCAGAGATCACATTAAATCTGTAAGATATTTTGGGTAGCATGGACATTTTAACAATATCGATTCTTCCAATCCATGAGCATGGGTTATCTTTCCACTGTGTCATCTTTAATGTCTTTCATCAGTTTTCTAGTTTTGGGAGTATATGTCTGTCACGTCCTTCGTTAAGTTTCTTTCTGGGTATTTTATTCTTTTTGGTGCAATTATAAATGAGATTGTTTTCTCAATTTATCTTTCTACCATTTCATTATTAGTGTATAAAAGTACAACAGGTTTCTGTATGTTAACTTTGTATCCTGCAGCTTTACTAAATTTATCGATTCTATATTTTGGGTGGAATCCTTGGGGTTTTCTACATAGAGTATTATGTCACTTACAAATAATAAAAACCTTACAAATTTGCATGCCTTTTATTTCCTGTTCTCCTCTGATTGCTTCATTTGTGACTGCCAGTACTATGTTGAATAAATTCAGAATATTTAAAGCTCGTAATTTTTTTTTGCAAACGTTAGTATCTTTATAATCAATAATCCTTTTTTTTCAAGTTTATTTATTTTGAGAGAGAGAGCGCATGCGAGAGAGAATGTGTAAGCAGGAGGGGCAAAGAGGGAGAGAGAGAATCCCATGCAGGCTTCACACTCAGCACAGAGCTGGATGTGGAGCTTGATCCCACAAACCATGAGATCACAGCCGTAGGCAAAATGAAGAGCTGGACACTTAACTGACTACACCACCCAGGTGCCCCTATAATCAATACTCCTTATTAACCTCTTTTACTTCTTGGTTTGAAATCTGCTCGTGTGGCTCAGTCTATTGGGCATCCGACTTTGGCTCAGGTCACGATCTCACCCTTCATGAGTTTGAGCCCCACATTGGGCTCTGTGCTGACGTCTCAGATCCTGGATCCTGCTTCTAATTCTGTGTGTCCCTCTCTCTGCCCCTCCACCACTCACTCTCTTTGTTTCTCTCTCTCCCCCTCAAAAATAAATAAACACTAAAAAAAATTGAGAAAACAATCGGGTTGAAATTTGGTCCTATATTCTGGACAATGTTTTTAAAATAGCAGAGGAGATGCCAGTTTTAATATCTTTGAGATGTAATTTACATATCCTACAACTGATCCAGGTTAGGTGTAAAATTTGGTGGTTTTTAGTATAATCCCAAATATGTGCATCATCATAGTCGATTTTATTTAGTTAGTTATTTAAAAAAAAAATAATGTTTATTTTTGAGAGAGACAAAGTATGAGCAGGGCAGGGGAAGAGAGAGAGGGAGACACAGAATCCGAAGCAGGCTCCAGGCTCTGAGCTGTCAGCAGAGAGCCCGATGTGGGGCTCAAACCCACGAACCATGAGATCATGGCCTGAGTCAAAGTTGGACGCTTAACTGAGCCACCCAGGCACCCCGATTACAGTCACTTTTAGATTTGCCTATCATCTTAAGAAGAAACTCCATCTCTGTGGTGTCATTCTCTTCGATCACATACACCCAACCTTCAGCAAACACTTACATATTTTCTATCTTTATAGATTCTTTATATATTTACGTTTCTTTAAAAAAAATTATATGGGGCGCCTGGGTGGCTCAGTCAGTTACGTGTCCGACTTCGGCTCAGGTCACGATCTCACACTCCCTGAGTTCGAGCCCCGCGTCGGGCTCTGTGCTGACAGCTCGGAGCCTGGAGCCTGCTTCAGATTCTGTGTCTCCCACTCTCTCTGCTCCTCTCCTGCTCATGTTCTGTCTCTGTCTCAAAAATAAATAAATAAATTAATTAATTGATTAAAAAAACATTTTAAAAAATCATATGAATGAAGTGATTTAGGATGTGGTCTTTTGACCTCTTTAATGCAGTATAACATATTTAAGGTTTGTCCGTGTTGTAACTTGTACTTCATTCTTTTTTTAATAGCTAAAGAATATTCCATTGAATCAATCTTTTTAACTGTATGGAAACCAAGAACTATGGTAATTTGGTAGAGACTTCTTCTTGCCAACCTGCTCCACTCTGGTTTCTTTTGAAAATTCTGAAGTTGAAGTGTCGGTACTCTGGGGAATTTTTAGGCTGTACCGTGTATTTTTCTGTTGTAGTCTTTTCTAGAGGCTGATTCTTCCAGCTAATCCATAGTATTCTTTAAAGTCTTGGTTACCCTCTTCTTGATCCTGTAAATTCTCATTCCACTTGTACTTTCTTTCAGGTATTGATAATTCTAATCGTTCTTTCATCAACTTGAAAGTGTTTGTTTTCCCAAAATTCAGTCCATCAAGCCTTACTTGCAATTCTGCAAGTACTTTCATAGAAATTTTGGATATTTATTCTGTTTAATTTATGCTATTATCAAAAGATCAAAGGTCTTTCATATTCTACATCCTAATTAGAAATCAAAATTCCAGCCTCATGAAAAAAATTGTGATTTTGGGAATCAGATTAAATGGTGTCTGAGTGGAATATTGAGGTTACCAAACCAGATATGATTACTGTACAGACCCTTCTTTGTCCTTTTTCTAAAATGAGCTCCTCCAGGGTATACAGATAGTTAATCATACAAATTTGGAATTTAATTGTATATTCAAAGAGTCAGTACATAATTGTAATCAGCTGGACATAAATTCTTGTCCATGTATTTTTCCACACACCTCTGTTTTGGACAGTAGGGTCCCAGGCTTCTGGATGGGTTAGGGTTTTTGTTTCACAGAAGCAGGGAATACAAGCAGGTATATTTCTCACAGAAAAATGAATTGAGAGAACTTCAAGGGCATTGGAAATCCAAGGGAGTTTATCATTCAGCATTTTTTCTTCTTTTCCTTCTAAATCAAGATTATTTAAAAATCTCATCATGTTAGTTTTTTCACTGGAAATAAAAATATATACTTTGCCACTGCTTCCTCACAACCAGTGTTTTCCAATTTTGATCCAAAATTAAATGACCGATCTCTCAACTTTATAGGAAGTCTAAGAACCCAGAAAAGAATTCTGTTATTTTTCTGGTTATTAGAATAGAAAAACTCATCATTATATTTCCTCTGTGGCAGTGTTTACTATCTCTTCAGTGATTTTGATGATTCAAACAGAGAGTGTATATGCATTTTAAAGTAGGTAAAAAGTGCAGGTTGGTGGAAGCCTTGTAAGTTTCACTTCCACTAGAAATAGTAACCGTGACCAATGAAGGTCTTGAAGTTAAGTCATTAATTGTTTGACAGTACAGAAGTCCAGGCACTGGAAGCTGTACGTGGTATGCTGTACTTTGGATTTACAATTATTTGTATAGCATGTGCCTTCCATCATTCATTTCCTGAGTTGAGACACGTAAACTAATTCTGCTGTGGAGCATCTCGTAGAGCAAACATGAACGGCGGTTATTGTATTGAACCAGTATCTACTTTGTTGGAAGATCAAAATATGTGGAAGATCATGAATTGAATAGGGTCACAGATTTTTGTAATGCGGATAATAAAATCTGAGTAAGTCCCTAAAAGAGCAGGAGGGGCAGAAATTCAAAACTCCAGAGAAGAAAATCAGCTTTGGAAAACTCCCAAGTAAATGGAAACAGAGAATGGCAGTTCCGGTAGACAAATGGAAATGCAATTTTGGATAAATATATGAGATAGTATACTGACTGTGGTAAGATCTATCTGTGCTATTTGTATGATGCATTTCCAAGCTGGCTCTGAGGAAAGAACTAGGGACAGGGTGTACAGAAACGAGTTGACATTGCAATCAATAGCATTAAATTTTTTCCTTGTTATCCTTGCTGGATAAATTTGTTGCACAAAATTAAATTATACCAGGCCATCGTGAATTGATTCCAAAAAACTTGTGTGGTGCCAAGAACTCATTAAAGACTTCTGGTGTGAATCTGTGCTAGAAGCACTTAAAAGCACAGATCTTTTTTCCGTGCTTTTGCTTTTGGGCTGAGAAGAAAATCTGAAATGCGGAAACACGAAAGACCATAAACAAAGGGGTTTGTTGTTTTCTGTAGGATGTATTTCCTAGTGGTTTTTCCTTGGGCACCGTGTATTTATCTAAGGAAATAGAAAAAAGCTTCAGAGCCTTCGGAAAGGAAAATAAGGCATTACTGAGGCAAATAAATTAGTGTTGTGTGTATATGTGTTTACTTTATTCCAAGTTGTTTCTATGAAATCGGCCAACTAGTTGTTTCTCTTCCTTTCTTCTCTTTGCTTTTTTTTTTTCCTCTTCATTTTTCAATTGACATTTGAGTTGGAAACCAAATCTGCAAAGAGATAAAAGTTAGATGCTCTGATGGATACCGATGTGGAGGTGCAGATATAGATCATTACCTACTGTTTTACCATTCACCCCGGTGGCGAAGTCCATAAGATAGGTTCGTGGGATCATAGGAACACAATGTGAGAATATGCATTCGGGAACTGTCATAACTGTAATCTACATTCAGGTAGCCAGACAGCTAAAGATAAAGAATGTTCTTAAGGTCAGATACAAAATCAACGCAAGAAAAATAAGGGAAATTAAAACCAAAACAGGATCCTACAACACAGTTTAAAAGTTACCACGTGGTGTTTACAGTGGTAACAAACCCTTGCACCTTGATAATCGAGATTGGGATGTTTTCCAATTCCCTCTGAAAAACAAAATTCCTTGTTTATCATGTTTTTATTTCCATTATTTGCGGTTTTCTTGAGTCCTCTCCTCTTCCTTCTTCTATTTCTCCTAAAAGCATGTGAACTGGGGTAAAAAGCCGAAGGTAACAAAATGGTACTTATTCATACATAGTACTATACAGCTCCTAAACTGACAACATTGGTATATTTTGTTTTGTTGTTTTGCACTCTGATGACTAAACTTTTGAAGTAAATATAATATCCTATATTTATATAATCTACAAATTTCAAGTGGGCAAGCCAAAATAAGGCTCTGATGTATTCTCTATGGTCTTTAAGACTCAACTGGTCTTCAAACAGAATGTTTACTTTCTTTTCTGGTCCCTGTACTGACTGTTTTCAGAAACAACAAATTTGTTGTCATTAATCATGCAGACATTACTATTTTTCAAAGTAACTTCAGACATGCAGCTTGTTTCCTGAATAATTATGCTGCATAATTACTTTAAACCAACCATTTGATATTTGTGATATATTCTCTATAAGGTATTCCATTCATCAATTGAGAAACAACCTTCTCATAGAGGAAATAATATCCTTTGATCTCTTTAGTTGTCACACTATTAGATTTTTATATTAAATGATTGAATATAAATGGGCATTCTATTTACTGCTAGGCATGTGTGCATATCTTTCTTACATATTTTCTATTATGATGTTAGTTGTCTTTTATAAATTTCAGGGAGGTGAAAGGATAATTGGATTACTCTTCTCATTATTTATATTTCAAAATTACCTGTAGAGGAATTTAAAGGACTTTGGATAAGAAACCTGGCCTTTCCTCGTAATACAAAAATAGGCCATATATGGAATAATGTGCCTGAAAATGAGGTCTTAGTTTGGACAACCAAGGCATATATAAAATATCCCCGTGGTTCAAAAGTCAGACCACAGTTAGGAAAAATGATGGTGAGAAGTAGTTTTAAGTTACTTAGTATTGAAATAAGCATGTTGAGAAAATGCAAATGTCTTGAAATAGATGGCTATGGTGGTACCTCTGGGACTATAGAGTAAGAACCTCTGTAAAGCTGTTCTCCATTTAAAGAAAAAAAAAACTGATAAAATTGCAAAAGTTAACATTTTTAGGGATTTGAAAATTAACCAATTTGAAGATTGTTTACTCAGGAAAAACTGGAACCTCGGTTAAAACAGCAGGCTCATGTTAAACATGTTTAACAACATTCGACAAGTTACATGCCCCACTACAACTAACTGTCCCAGCTCAGTAAGAGTCTTGAAAACTGTCAGCCTTATAGCCACGAGTGCTGCAAACACAGCATCCTGACAACTATGGAAAGGGGCAGACCTGGCTTGGGTCACTCAAAAAGTCCATCCCCAAAGATTGTCGCTTTCTGACCTGTCTTGTAACTCCCTATGAAAGGTTGATTGTAGTTATTTGACCTGGCTTAGAGCTCACCTTGTGGGAAAAGTCCACCTTCAGGGTATTTCTTGAAAAAAAAAATCATTAATTATGCAACTGTCATCAAACCAAAGCAAGTTTGCTCCTTGGTAAGTTAGACACGGTACCAGGTTGAGTTGTCACAAAAAGAAAACTTCATTTGCAGCAAATAAAGAGATCGCAGAGAATGGGCTTCCAGAATCAGGACTCCCCAGCAAGGGCAGATGAGTTCCTTTTGTTCAGGGTTTGGATGAATATGTAGAAGCCTTGTCATCACGTGTGGAGGCAGGCATCAGGTCAAGCATGCACCGTAAGGAAATATGCCTATATATACATTGCATGTTATGTAAGTGAGGCCTGTGCTCCTCCTTGGGTGGAGATCTGAGTTTTATAATGAGGTGAAGGTAGTTGCCCTCATTCTAGAGGTCACCCCCTGATCCATCTGCACAGATGTATGTGTCAGGGGTTAGGCTTAAATTGGTCTGGGCCAGCTGGAAGTCTTGTCAGGGCAGTTGCTCTCTCTGGAGGCATAGTTTCACTTTCCTTTTGCCTGAGTTAAGAGATAAGCTGGAAAGAAATGCTTAAGGAAAAATGTGGGACAAAGTTCGGTAAGTACAAGCAGATGGTCAATAAAGATCAGGTCTTGGGGTCTAGCTGGTGATAAAACCTCATGGATACCTGAGGCAGCCAGTTGGAGGGAGGAAGAAAAACAAAATAAAACAAAACTTGTCCAAAATTTTTAAAGGAGCATATTGGGAACAATAAGTGCATAGGAATCTTTGAAAGACACTGAGGTATTCATACATTCCTTGACCTAGGAAGCAAAGCACTTGTAAGGGCTATTTGTGTATCCAAAAAACTCCTAAGTAGGCCCTACATGTCCTCTACGGCTGACATTTGGGCCCTGTTCAATTGGGAAATGAAGACTAAGGCAGTGTTTTAAGCTGCTGACTCTGGAAAGCACAGTTCAACACATTCAGAGCCTTTTTGCAAAAGGTGGAAGAATATGACTTCAAAGCATTTAACGATATCATTGACCAATAATTAGCAGACCACTAACCTGAGAAGAGACATCAACGTGATTATCCAACACTGAAGGAAATAGAATTTTTACAAACAAAATCCAAATAAGTCGCTGATTGAATAGGTGGTAGCAACAACAAATGAGATAGTTATAAAACAAGTAAGATGATAGAAGAAAATACTGTTTCCTGGATTGGCGCATTGTGATATAAAAAAGGTCTAGTTTTCGTGTAACAGGTATTAGACACAGAAAAGAAGTTGGACCTGTATGCAGAAGAAAAAAGCCAACGAAAAAATTGAAAACACAAAAAATTGTCCCTGAGGGACCCTAGATGTTGTACAAAGACGTCAAACCAGCAATTATAAATATCTTCAAAGATCTAAAGAAAACTATGTCTAAATAATCAATGCAAAGCATGAGAACCATGTCTTACTGGGGAAATGTCATCAACAAAGGGATAGAATGTGGTAAAAAAAAAAAAAAGAAAGAAAGAAAGAAAATAACTGCAGAAATTCTAGACTGCAAATGTAAACTGAAATTTAAAAATTCACTAGAGGATCTCAATAACAGATTGGGGTTAGCAGAAAAACCGATCGGCACATCTGATATTACATGAACAAAGATCATGCAATGTGAGAAACAAGAAAAAAATGAAGTAGACAGAACCCCAGACCTGTGGAGATACCATCAAGAATTAAACATACGCATTATGAGACCCCTAGACAGAAACCAGAGATAGCCAAATATTCTCAAGTGTGATTAAAAACAAAAACAAAACTTTGCATATCTGTGAAGCTCCAAGAACTCCACACCTAACCACATCGAATTTTGAAAAGTCCCAAAGGGAGTTACTTTGAAGAAATGAGAAATGACTTTTCACATGCAAAACAAAACAAAACCTCCAAAAGATTCATTTCACTTCAGAAAACATGGAGGCCAGAAGGCCTAGGAATGATCTATTTAAAACACTAAAAGAAGAATATTATCTACCCCTTTATTTTATATCCAGCATCATTTTCCTTCAAACGTGAAGGAGGAATTTAGACAATTCCAGATAAACACAAACTGTGAGAGTTTGTCAGTAGACCTGACCTACAAAAAATATCTGAGTCCTTCCATCTAGAATGAAAATATACTAGGAGGTAACTCAATACCACACGAAGAAAAATGAGTGAAGGAAAAGACTTAAGTAAACAGAAACTTTAAATGTATCTTTAGTAACACTTTTCCTCTTTGATTTGAACAAAAGTATAAAGCAATAATTATAAAACAGTTTTGATGGGCTTATAATTGACCTCTGGGACACAGAGAGGGGAAATATGGCTAGCAAAATTTTTGCTTACCGTTGATATTAAATTAGTATTAATTTGAAGTAGATGGTTGAGGTTAACTTAGTGACAATATCTTAAAGTACTGATAATTTTCTAAGAAAATAACTCATAAGAATGTAGGAAATGTAAGAAATTATAACACACTAGGAAATACTTAACATAATTGAGAGGCCATAAAGGACCAACAGAAGAACAAAAAAACCTACATAAGACCTATTGAAAACAAGTAACACAATGGTAGATTAAGTCCTACCTTATCAATAGTGACTTTACATGTAAATGGCATAAACACTGATTAAAAGGCAGAGATTGGAGTAGTGTACAAATAGGCTGAATGTAAAACAAAGTAAAAAGATCTATCATGCAAACAGCAACCATAAGAAAATTGTAATTGCTCTAATAGTGTCAGACAAAACAGACCATAACATAAAAATTACTAGAGATAAAGAGGTATACTTAATATTATACACCCACACACATTTGTAAATAACAGTACTTTCAAGTGTACAATTCAAGTGTACAATATTAAGATTCAATATTTGTATTCAATATTTGTATGTATTGTATGTATTTGTATGTATTTGTATGATCGCAAGGCCAAATCACATGCATCAACACACAGTTACACTTTTTTTTCTTATTAGACTTTTAAGATGTACTCTTAGCAACTTTTAAAAACAGAATACGGTAGTATTAACTACAGTTTCTAAACTATACGTCATATTCCTGTGATAGAGGTAGAGCCTCTACGGAATGTGGTGGGGGCCTTCTCAGAACAAAGGAAGGCAACATGGCCCAATCAGCTCCTATACACGTATGTGTAGCTCTGACACGACTCTGTAACTTGGACTGTGTCCGATCAGACTATATGTGTCACCATGTATGGGAGACAAAGAAGGAGAAATTTCATAGAAGTTTACACCCCACTGTGCTCAGGGTTCAGCTTTTTGAGTCTTAGTCCGCTGATCCCGTGCTAGCACGAATAAAGCTGCTTCCTGCGAAGAAAGGCCTCGGTATTGTTTCTTTCTCTGTGCGAGAATGTCGCTACATTCCCATGACTTATTTATTTTGTAACAAGAAGTTTGTATCTTTGACCATCTTTGCCTATTTTATCTTATCTTCCACTGCCGCCTCCTCTGACCATTATCAGTATGTTCTCTGCACCTATGAGTTTTAGGTGTTTTGTGTATTAATATCCTCAGGCTTGCATGTTATTGCAAGTGGCAAGATTTGTTCATTTTGTATGGCTGAATAATCCATTGTGCCTATATAGTCACATTTTCTTTAAAGGTGTACTTTATAATGATACAATGCCAATCCATTTGGAATATATAACAATTTTTAAAATATATGTACTTAAGTCCCCAAACACATGCAGCAAAAATCGACAAAAATAACGGTTGAAAAATACAATTCAGTAATAATATTTGCAGGCTTTAATATATTTTTTTAATACTTATATTTTTTGAGAGATAGAGACAGAGCATGAGTAGAGGAGAGAGACAGAATCTGAGGCAGGATTCAGGCTCAGAGCTGTCAGCACAGAGCACATTGTGGAACTCAAACCCAGGAACCGCGAGATCATGACCTGAGCTGAAGTTGGACACTTAACCAACTGAATCACCCAGGTGCCCCTATCTCTCTCTTTAAATAATGGATAGACCAACTAGGCAGAAGATCAACATGGTAATAGAAGACTTAAATAATACCATAAATGAAATAAACTTCTATGAGTAATCTGCAACAACAACATTATACAGTTTGCTCAAACTGCATAGAGAACATTCCCCAGAATAAAACATATGTCAGACCGTGAACCAAACTTCAGTAAATTTAAGATTAAAAAAATAGAAAGTATGTTATTTTGTCACAAGTAAAAGCAAATGAACGATACATGTATTTGAACTCATTCACACTCAGAATTTCTAGACAATCATATAAGGTAGAAGAATTGTTAAAAATTTTTCCTTTCTCAAATGTATTTTTCCACCTCTGTACGACAGATCCCATTCTGTTCTTAATGCTCTTTCAAAGAGAAAAAAAAAATAGCAATAGTGAAATATCATTGAAACTTTTGATGGAAAATAATTTTCTTTAGCCTGAAATTTTATTCTTACTAAAAATTTACAACCTCTCAGTGGAATTTTATGATTTATATATCATGTAAACTAAAGTTGAAAAAAAAATTTAATGTTTATTTCTTTTTGATCTAGCGCAAGTGAGGGAGGGGCTGAGAGAGGGGTACAGAGGATCCAAAGCAGGCTCTGCACTGACTGCTGTGAGCCCATTGTGGGGTTTGGACCCATGATCATAGGTCCTGAGTCATGGGTCCCAAGATCATGACCTGAGCCAAAGTCAGATGCTCAAACAACTGAGCCAGCCAGGCATCCCCTGATGGTTTTAATTTTATTTAAACAATTATTCTTGACAGCAGTTGAAAAAAAATGCAGTCTATGTTTGCCTTTTCTACTATTCTGATGTATGTTCTAAAAATATGGCTCATGGAGAATTGAACAACCTAGAATACATCTCATTATGTTCCCATCTGGGCCATGAAATTTCCTAATAGGGTCATTAAGCTTTGTTAAGTATTTATACTTATGTTTTCCTGCTAATTCATTTCCATATTCTGATATTTATGTTATTTTCACTTTTATAAAGCCATTATCCAATTCCGAAAAGTCACCTTTACAGAGAGTTCCACTTAGAAATAGACACTTTAATTCTTTTTAACTGTTACAGCACTACTCTTCACCCTTCCATTCAAGCTGAAAGTTTATTTTTGACTCATTTTTTCTCCTACCTCCTATGCTATCAAAATGATTTCCCTTTCAACATTACATCCAGAATTTTTAATACGCTATGAAATAAGACCTAATACTAAAGTATCTTATTGGCAAAGTCTTGAACAGGTACTTCTCAAAACACAATATCCAATTTGGCAATACAGATATTAAAAAGGTATCCAATCTCCTCATTCACCAGGGAAATGCAAACTAAAACCACAATCAGATAACACTAAACACTCACCAAATGGTTTGATTGCAAAGAAAAAATAATAGGATAAAAAATACCCCAATGGTTGGCAAAGATGGGGAGCCATGAAATTCTTACAGATTCCCTATAAGAACACAAACTGGAATGAGTTCTTGGGCAAACTGGCAGTATTTATTAAATTTGATCTTATGTATGCCCTATGGCCTACTAAAGCCTAGCTGTATGTCCCACCCCCCCCAAACCTGGCGACTGCCATGTTCACCAAAAAGACTTACAAGAATGGGGGCACCTTGGTAGATCAGTGGGTTAAACATCTGACTTTGGCTCAGGTCATCATCTGACAGTTCATGAGTTCAAGCCCCACACAGGACTCTCTGCTTTCAGCACAGAGCCCACCTCAGATCCTCTGTCCCTACCTCTCTCTCTGCACTTTCCCTGCTCATGCTCTTTCTCTCTCAAAAATAAACATTAAAAAACAAAAAAGCCAAGAATGCTCAAAAGAATGCTAATAACAAGTTACTCCTGGAAATAAACCACATTTGTTGGTATTTATTGATTATATGGGATACGGTAGTGAATGAAAAAGTAATGAGCCCGTTTAAGATACGTGTATAAATGCCCATATATACACAGACACATAATAGTTCAATAATCATATATAATTAAACATATAATTCTAACAAAGACCATTTTTAAAAATCCAGTAGCAAAAGTGCCAACTATGTGATTGCCTATAAATTAAGTTCAAGACTGGACCTAAGTAATACCTGATGGTAGATACCAGACCTTTGTCACTGAATAACGCCTCAGAAGAGGCTTCCAGGGTGCTATAATCCTATATATATTTTTATTTACATTGTAGTTACATTAATGTCTTCATTTTGAAGAAAAAAATGCAATTAGTGTCTTAATTTTGAAAAGTACAATAAATAATACCTATTTAAAATACTTCCAGGGGTATCTGGGGGGGCTCAGTCGGTTGAGCATCCAACTTTTGATTTCAGCTCAAGTTATGATCCTAGGGTCATGGGACTGAGCCCCACGTTGGCTCCAGGCTGGGCGCAGAGCCTGCTTGAGAGTCTCTCTCTCCCCTTCTCCTCTTCAACACTCCTGCTCTCTCTCTCTCTAAAATAAGATTTAAAAATACAAAAGTATTGGGGCACGTGGGTGGCTCAGTCGCTTAAAGCATCTGACTTGAGCTCCAGTCATGATGTCACAGTTCATGAGCTCAAGCCCCGCATCGGGCTATGTGCCGACAGCCCAGAGCCTGGAGCCTGCTCCGGATTCTGTGTCTCCCTCTCTCTCTGCCCCTCCCCCGCTCATGCTGTCTTTCTCAAAAATGAATAAATGTTATAAACAAATTTTTAAAAAATATAAAGATATTAAATACATAAAATTACCTCTGTGTATCTCTTGATTTCAATACAAACATTTATGTAATATTAGCAATCATTGTTTGAATTAGTGTCGAGATGCATGCTCCGTATTTGTTCTTTAAATTTTTTAAGTTTATTTATTCTGAGAGAGTGAGTGAGCATAAGGGAGGTAGGGGCAGAGAGAAGGAGAGAGAATCTCACGTAGGCTCCACGCAGTCAGCTCAGGGCCCACCCACCATGGGTCTCGAACTCCCCAACCACAACATCATGACCTGAGCCGAAATCAAAAGTCAGACACTAGACAAACTGACCTACCCAGATGCCCCAAGATACATGCTTTCTAAAACTAAAAGGACAATCTAAGGAGAAGTAGATTTTTTGTTGTTGTTGTTGGTATTTATTTATTTATTTATTTATTTATTTATTTATTTATTTATTTAATTTTTTAGGATAACCTAGAGTTTGGGATGAATACTTGAATACAGGACACAATATTTTTTTAAACGTATTTTTGAGAAAAGACCAAGTGTGAGCACGGGAGGGAAAGAGAGAGAGAGGGAGACACAGAATCTGAAGCAGGCTCCAGGCTCTGAGCTGTCAGCACAGAGCCCGATGCGGGGATCAAACCCACCAACTACAAGATCATGACCTGAGCCAAAGTTGTACACTCAACCAACTGAGCCACCCAGGTGCCCCAATTTAGGACATTTACAGTTAAAAAATCTAACCTTTTACGGTTTTGATTCATTGAAATGTGTCGCTTTTTGTTTTACAATTTTTCTATTTTTAAATAAAGATAGCCCTAAAATAAAGAAAACCAGCAAAATACATATTGGCTAAATATAAATGAATTGAATGTTTCATAAAATGAACAAATTATGTACAAAAATGTGGTAAGTCTCACACTTGGATAACCGTGGTAGTAACAAAGCAGAAACATGAGTCCCGGATAAACATGATATGGAAACAAAAATATGTACCTGGGGAGAAGATACACAGATGTTTCATAAAGAAAATAAATGCTACCCAAAATTTAGTAAGAGACCATGTATCTCAATTAAAATATTATCAAAACATATTTGAATTACATATTCAAAGTAATAGATTTTTTGTGATACTGTTCAATTGTATAATTTTCATTAGGCATCTGCAATATAGATTACTATTAAGAGTGTTATGCTGTTGTGTATTTTTTAAAATGTCACTCAGTCTGTTATGTACAGAATTGTGTTCCCCCTCCAAAAATTCATATATTTAAGCCCTAGTGCCCAGTACCTCAGAATATGACTGTATGTCAAAAAATCTAATTATTTTCCTTCGAATGTTACCTGCAGTGTCTCGGTATGACATCTTACTCACTTTGAATCATTCTACCATATCATATCTTGCTGTTCTGCAATGTACCTTGAGACTCAATGGTATATAGTAATTTTTAAATCTATAATTTTTAAATCTAATATTTCAATACATTCCTTCTTATATGGCTGTAAAAAACTATTTGTGCATATGTATTCTTCACTCTTTCCCATTTGTAAGTATTGTGTGTGTGTGTGTATATATATATATATACACACACACATTATATATATATATACACATTATGTGTATACATGCATTATATATGTATATATACATAGTATATATACACAGTATAAATTATCATTTATATCTTTATTTTCTAATTCCTCGTCATTCCCTCCTTCCCCTCCACCTTTCCCGGTTCTGTCTCTCCTTTCTTCCCTTCTTTCCCTGTTGGTTCTGTCTGTATGACATTCTAGAACTTTTCTCCATGCTACTCATTCCATTTTCTGTTTAGTTCATTTTGTTTTGCCTCTTGAATTCGATTTCAGATCGATGTAAATCTTAATCACTTGTGTTATGCAAAATGAAACACCAAACTACATACTATATTAGACCGTGAAAAATTAAAACATAAGGCAAGGAACTATTTTACAAAGCTTACAATTTTACAGAATTGAGGTGGTTGATTACCATTTCTGATAAAACGGTTAGGTAAGTCTCACTAAGAAAACTGATTCTGAGTAAAGACCTAAAGGAATTAAGCCACATAGTTATCCTGGAGGGGAGCATTCTATTTAACCAGAACAATGACTCCCCCATAGGAGTGTAAATGGTCTTGACATATGAGGACAGCGAGGTCAGAGAGGAGGCAGTGCAGAAGGTGGGGAACAGAGGGAGAAACTGCAGTTCCTGGAGAGAACTTTGGGTCTTCCTCTGAGGGATATAAGAAGCCTTTGGAGGGTTTTGAAGAAAACAACACTATCTCATTTAAAGTTGAATAGGGTGCTTTGGCGGTTGCATTGAGAATAAACTGGAGAATGATGAGGGTAAAAGCAGGAAAGATTTTACTTTGAGATGACAATGGTGGTAAAGATGACACAAAATGTTCTACTTTTTAGATAGACTCTGCTTCCATTTTTTAAACTTTTTACAAATTGTCGTAAACACATTAAGATTTAGTGCCTTAACCATACTTCAGTGTACCTTTAATAGTGTTCAGTACACTCATATTGTTGAGATACATATCTCCAGAGCCCTTTCATCTTGAAAATTTGAAGCTCTGTGCCCATTAAACAATACCTCCTTTTATTTATTTATTTATTTACCCCTTACTCTAGCTCCTGGTGACCACTATTCTACATCGTTTCTATGAATTTGACTCCTTCCTGTACCTCAAATGATTGGAATCTTAAGTATTTATCTTTTTGTGCCTGACTTATTTCACTTAGCATAACGTCCTCAAGCTTTAACAATGTTATAGTATCACGGGGCGCCTGGGTGGCTCAGTCGGCTAAGCGTCGGACTTCGGCTCAGGTCACAATCTTGTGGTCCGCGGGTTCAAGCCCCGCGTTGGGCTCTGGGCTGATGGCTCAGAGCCTGGAGCCTGCTTCCGATTCTGTGTTTCCCTCTCTCTCTGCCCCTCCCCCGTTCATGCTGTGTCTCTCTCTGTCTGAAAAATAAATAAACGTTAAAAAATAAATTAAAAAAAAAAAAAAACAAAAAAAAACCCCAATGTTATAGTATCAGGATTTCCTTCCTTTTTAATGCGAAATATGTGGACAACATTTTTTTTTTTTTCATCCATCTGTCCGCGTGCTTTGGGGTTACTCCTGTCTCTTGGTTATTGTGAATAGTGCTGCTATGAATGCAGGTATGCAAATATCTCTACAAGGTCCTGCTTTCAATTCTTTTGAAATCAAATTCTCTTCACATCAGAAAGTGTGAATCTTCCAACTTTGTTATTTTTTCAAAACTGTGTTGGCTACTCAAAGTCCATGGAGATTCCATCTGAAATTTAGGATAAACTTTTCTCTTACGTTATTAAAATATGCCATTGGATTTGCATGGGATTTGCCCTGAATCTCTAGATTGCTTTGACTATTATTGACATCTTCACAATATTAATTCTTTTAATCCATAAACATTAGATGTCTTTCCATTTATTCTTGTCTTGCCTTTTGTTTGGCAATGTTTTATAGTTTTTAATATGTGTCTCTTAACTCCTTGGTTAATTTTATCCCTACAATTTTACTCTTTTTGATGTCATTATAAATGGGATTGTTTTCTTAATTATTTTTTTCAGTTTATTCAAAGTTAGTGTATATAAAAACTGATTTTTGTGATTTTTATATATTGTGAATTTGTTGAATTCATTTTAGTTCTGTATGTGTGTGTGTGTTTAATGTTTTCAGTGTTTTCTACCTGTAAAATCTTGTAGTCTTCAAAATAAGACAAGGCTACTTCTTCCTTTCTGGTTAGGATGTCTTTTATTTCTTGCCTAATTGCTTTAGTTAGGATTTCTAATATGGTGTTGAATAGAAGTGACAAGAGTGAGTATCTTTGCATTCTTGATATTAGAAGAAAAGCTTTCAGTATTTCACCAGTATGCTGTTAGCTATAAACATTTCATAAATGGCCATTTTACATTAAGTTACTGTGCTTCTACTTTGAATGTTTTTATCATGAAAGTTTTTCTGTGTCAATTGACAGAATGATGTGGTTTTGGTCCCAATTTTATTAATATGGTGCATTACACTGATTTTAATATGTTGAGCCATGCTGACATTCCAGGAATAAATCCTACTTGGTCATGATGTATAATCCTTTTAAGGAGTGGTTGAGTTCTTTTTATTTTTGCATCAATATTAGGAATATTGTTTTGTACTTTATAGAAGTGTCTTTGTTTGGCTCTGATATCAGAGTAATGCTGGTCTCATAGAATGGACTTGGAAATGTTCTTTCCTTTCAATATTTTAGACTTTCAGGTGGATTGGTGTTAATTATTTAAGTGTAGGATATCCCAGTGAAGCTGTCTGATTTTGGTTTTTACTTGTTAGGGGGTTTTGACACCCTCACTATGATGTCTGTTCAGATTCTCTGTTTCTTCTTGATTCAGTCTTAATAGGCTATGTATTTATAGGAATTCATTTATTCTAGGTTACTCAATTTGTTGAGGCACAATAGTTGGTTGTATTATCTTTTCTCTTTGGCATTAATTATTTGAGTCTCTATCACTTTTTCTTAATTAACTTAGCTATGTGTTCATCACTTTATTTTTTCAAAGAACTCCGTGTTGATTTTTCTATTGTTCTATTCCCTATTTTGTGTATCTTGGTTCCAGTCTTTATTATTTCCTTCATCTGCTAACTTTGTGTTTAATTTTTTCCTTTTCTAGTTTCTAGAGGTGAAACTTATTTTGGGGTCTTTTTTCATATTAAAGGTGTGCATTTATAGCTACATATTTTAATCACAGCTATAGCTTTATACTTTCATCTTAGATGTTTGCACTGCATCTCGTAAGATTTGATATGTTGTGTCTTCATTTATTTTTTCCTCAATGAATTTTCTTTTTTTTAATTTTACTTTTTTTAAGTTTACTTATTTTGAGAGAGAGAGAGCATGAGTGGAAGAGAGGCAGAGAGAAAAAGGGAGAGAGAGAATCCCAAGCAGGCTCTGTGCTGTCAGTGCAGAGCCCAACATAGGGCTTGAACTCACAAACCATGAGATCATGACCTGAGCCAATATCAAGTCAGATGCTTAACTGACTGAGCCACCCAGGTGCCCCTCAAGGTATTTTCTAACCTGTTTTGTGATTTATTCCACCCATTGGTTTTTTAAAATGCATTTATTTATTTTTTTTAATTTTATTATTTTTTAAACGTTTGAAAGGGAAGAAACAGAGAGAGATGGGGGTAGAGAAATTCCCAAGCAGTTTCTGTGCTATCAGCACAGAATAGGATACAGGGCTTGATCTCATGAATCATGAGATCATAACCTGAGCTGAAATCAAGAGTTGGACACTCAACCATTAAGCCACCCAGGCTCCCCAAAAGTGCATTTAATTTCCATATATTTGCAGATTTTTCAATTTGCCTTATCATATTTCCAGGCTCATTGCACTCTGATTAGATAAGAAAATACTTGGATTTCAGTCTTCTTTAATTTAGTAAGACTTGTGCCCTAATATGTGGTCATATCTTGGAGAATGTTCCATGTGCATTCGAGATAAATGCATTTTCTGCTTTGTAGAGTTATTTATGTTTATTTCAGGCTTATTTTACATATAATTGGAGGTGTCTGAAGCAGTGGCTATAAAGATCTGGGATTCAGAGGAGTGCTTTAAGTCTGACCTATAAATTTGAGAGTCTCTGAGAATATAGAAAGTATTTCATGCCAAAAATCTAGAGGGGACATCTAAAAAGTGACGACAAATAGAGAAGCGGTTCCAAAGACTTCTCCATAATGTACAGTCACATTCAGAGTTTGGGGCAGTGAAAAGGAATAGAAAAGGAGAATGAGTAATAGACAAAATGGTAGGAAGACAACCAGGTGAGTCTGGTGTAAAAAAATATAAGTAAAGCAAGTATTTTGAAGAGGAAGTAGTGACCAGATGCTTCTAATAGATCAGGTAAGACTCAACTTATTACCTTGACAGGGGTAGCTGGCTGGGTGTTTTGGGCAAAATCGATTGGAGATGGTTCAAGAGGGAAATAATTTAAAATAAACACAGAAAATAATTTTTGAGAAATGTTGCTGTAAGAAGGGAAATGTGGGGATGACTAGAAAGGTTTTTAAAAAGCCCTTTCTACTGATATGGTAAATCTTATCCATGTTAATTTTAGTCTTTTGAAGACATTGATATTGTCTCAAAACTCTAACCAAAGGAATGCTTGTAATAATAGAAATTTCAGGTCATGTAGGCAAATCTACAGGAAGGCAGTGAAGGAAGTATTTAAAACTTTGCACATATGAGATCAGATGAATTCTTAAGCACTATGTGTATTCCTATAATAGAAATAGATGTTTTAAACATTTCTTATTTGGGTAAGTAGACTGTAATGTAGCTGCCTGGCCAAATTTCTGAAGCACAGAACTTATCACTTTTGGTTCCTTTAAATTATCAAAACATCAATGTTTTGTAATGAAAATTCACACTCATCCTAAAGTAATCTTAGCAATACACTAATATTTAGAGACGTGGTAGATATTGAGTATCTATTGAATTGAACGGTGGTATATTTTACTCCCACAAGGTCGACATTTGTAAACTAACTCTGAAGCTTATGGTAAATTTACTGTGAATCTCCCAAGTCATTCCTGTTGCTATATGCCTATATGTTATATCCGGTATATTATATGTTCTTTTCCCTGTGTAAACAGAAGATAATCTTATCAATTAATAATACCAAATATAATCAATGTTGTGTATAGGCATAATTTTTTTCAGAATTATGGTATCTTTATTTTTCTAGAAGGTTTATTTAAATACAAAGATGGAAGAAAAATAGTAATACTAAAGATAAAAACAGTCTACAACATAGTGTAATTTATGTCCTTTCGATGATCGATCTTTGTGTATATGGTATTCCAACAGGAATTCCAGCCACCCTCACAACAAATCAAGGTTGCTAATGATAAGGGAACACTGTCCCCTTATATCATGAGAGACCTACAAGTTGTCAAAGAATTATGTTTTGTTGGTTGAAAAAGACCTGTTTGCTTCCTACCAAGGAGATAAAAGCCCACTTATGTAAACTGGCATTAGTTGAATGCATGCTCGAATTCCATTGAGTCGCCTTGTGTTTCCGAGTGACGCTTCTGAATAACGAATTACTTGTGTTCGAAAATATTGGTAGCATGCAAGGATAGAAGTAACTTTTACGTATGTCATCCGTGTTCTATTTGTGTCCTATCATTTTGCTATAAAATTAAAAACATGGTCACATCTCAAAAAAAGGGGCGGGCAAATAATTTCAAAGGCAAGAATTAAAAAGAAGAGATTTGCAAGCCTATTACTTCAGAGTATATTCAGCTCAGGTGATGTAAGAGGTAGCACGGCCAAAGGCCGACTTGTGTATGTCCTGTTGGTAGGATTCACATGTTTATCTTGACAGCGTCAGTCTGTTCTCCTGCTAGTTTCTTTGTTCTTTTTTGATCAAATAGATTAGGACAGCAAGACATGTAGGCTGATACAGCATCAGGAACAAAGATTTTTCCTTTGCCTTTAGCAACTCAATGATGTTTGTCAGCTGAAATGGAAGTTCTGGAAATCAGTGTTGGGTGGTTATCTACATCCCACACTATTGCTGCAACTTGTTGAAAGGGGAACATGGCTAAACACCAGACATTTGAATGGAACTGTTTAAAAGCATGCTCCATTTCACCATTGTCCTTTGCATTTTCTATTCATAACTCTTAGTTTCTTCCAATTTTCCATTCATTGAAAATCAATTTTATTTCCTTGGAGGAATTACCTGGCAATCTGTCAAGACATACATATTATTAGTGGTAGGATTTCTTAAAATAGACCATATACATACTCTTGAAAAGGTCTTTTTACTGCCCAAAGAACTTGTTCTCCTCACGGCATCCTTGAGAAATAGACAGGATACTCCATCGAATCCTCATATGTGGTAATGGAATTGAGAACCGTGACGTTTTGTGCAAAGCTTCAGGGTTGTGTCCCCCCATTTCAAATGCTGTAATAAAATCTATTAGAAGTTAAATTTTAAAAAAATGCTCAAAGAAAAAGTATGGCAAGGAGCGTCTAAGCTACTCAAAACGAATATTTTGGATACCTTGTCTCTAAGCTGTATTCATACACAGAGAATTGAGTATGTAAAGTCTGGACTGGGCCCTCCACTTTTCCAAAGTCTGAAATAGGTGAAAGGGAAATCTGCCAATTTATTGCCTTAGTACTTTTTTCAAAGAACTTTAAGGAAAGCAGTGTTGTAATATGGCACATGTCACCAAGAATAGGTAGTGTGCTGGTCTCCTAAGATTATGTGAATATTTACATTTAACTTGAAATGTTACATGCTACATGGCTCAGTCCAAAAGCATTTCTTTGCCTCAAAACAGTATTTGCACTAATCAAATGCAATTATTAAATTACGTGCACACTTAATGGAGGCTTATCATGAAAATAGTAGTTCCGGGCAATGTCAAAGATTCATCAGGGGAAGCACATCACATGGTGGGAATCAAAGTGCTTCCTCAAACTCTTCAAGTTCATCAGGTAAAACTTTGATAGCTCCTAACTGCACGTTTCCCATGAAGTCCTGACTAGGGACTCAGGTGTCTGCCCCACAGCCTGTTTACACAAAACCACTGGAATTTTAACTGATCAATTCCATCCTTTTAGGTTTTCTGTGTTTTTTGCATGTATGTTGTCTAAGATGTCTACAGTCCTGCTGTGCTTTAAAAACGGCTATGTGTCATTAATATGCTATCACAGAATACGGCAAATTATTAGTCTATTGGTAGGAGTATATGCTTCTCAGATATCACACATCATAATCAGTTTGCATGTAGTAAAGTAACTCTTTAATGCATGATTGTTTCCTATTGACTGACATGGGGCCTGGCACTTTACAGACCATCACAGCTATTTATTAATAATGAGTACATGAATAAATATACGAGAAGGGAACAAACGAATGAATGAGTGGTAGGGTTTTTTAAAAAAAAAAATTTTTTTTTAATGTTTATTTTTGAGACAGAGAGAGACAGAGCATGAATGTGGGAGGGGCAGAGAGAGAGGGAGACACAGAATCCAAAGCAGGCTCCAGGCTCTGAGCCATCAGCCCAGAGCCTGACGCGGGGCTCGAACTCACGAACCGTGAGATCGTGACCTGAGCTGAAGTCGGATGCTCAACCGACTGAGCCACCCAGGCGCCCCTAATGAGTGGCAGGTTTAATCAAAAAGCTCCAGCTCAAAGGGACATAGAGGTCATAATGGGGGAAAAAAACCTATAAACTGGGAATATGACAGAATATTTCACAACCCACTTATTATGTAAGGAGAAGCTAATATATTAGCAGAACCTATTTTCTTCTCTTCTTTTTTTTTAAAATTTTTTTAACGTTTATTTATTTTTGAGACAGAGAGAGACAGAGCATGAACGGGGGAGGGTCAGAGAGAGAGAGGGAGACACAGAATCTGAAACAGCCTCCAGGCTCTGAGCTGTCAGCACAGAGCCTGACGCGGGGCTTGAACTCACGAACCGCGAGATCATGACCTGAGCCGAAGTCGGACGCTCAGTCGACTGAACCACCCAGGCACCCCTCTTCTCTTCTTTTATAGCGGCTGAATCTATATATTGAAAAATTTGGGCAAACATGAAAGCATACTGTTATACGTGACAGCAGATAACAGTGATAAAAACAGTTATTTCTTCAATATCTACATAACCTAAAATTTCAACCAGACCAGTTCTGCTCTCCATTTCTAGGTATCCAAATGATGGCTATTCATCTCCAGTATCCCATAGGTACCAGAAATAAGCAAAAAGGTTTGGTCTATCATACTTAGATTTTAACATAAGGATTTAGGGTAACATAATTTACCAACAACTTTGTTCAGGGAGAAAAAAAATTACCAGAAAAAGATAGACTAAAGAAGGATGGGATATCAAGTAAAGTACTCTAGGGGGTAACTTTGACTTGATCCTGAGGGAACTCTACAGACCGCGAAGGCCCCATCTCAGAGCTGCTCTGCTCGGGTACAAGGGGGCTGGAGTCTGTATCCTCCCGTATCTGTCAGTCATTTGGTTGAAGGTCACCTCAAGACAGATGTAAATTCCAAGGCAAGCAGACTATTCGTAGGTGCCAGCAAGCAGACCCCCAGAGCCAGAGGGGCTCAGAGCTCATTTTTGGGAGTCAGTGTACTTAAGAATGTGAAAAGATCCAAGGAGTTATGGGCGGAGCACTGGAAACACCTGCTACATGGCTCAGTCCAAAAATGTGGAAGTCCTTCTCAACTTCCCTTTTCTTCAGTTCCTTACATTCGGTCATGAAAACTCATTTCCACTTATTTTTCCAATTACACTCCAATGCAGGCTCTTCTCTCTTTCCCTTTCACACTGTCTTCATTCAGATTCTCCTGTTCTCTTGCCTACAAACAGTAAAGCCCTAAGGTTACCCGTTGGCCGTCTCTCCCCAGTTCTTCATACCGCAGCCAGCTTTGCGTTTCCCAACCACCAATGTGAACCAGTGACTTATCCATGAAAATTGTTATTCCTCTCACCACCAAAGGGGTTTTGTTTGCCCAGTTTCCCAGAAAGACTCCAGTGTCTAATACGATTGAGCACTGGCATACCATGCCGGACTCCTTCTCAAAATCCTGGAGACTGTGCAGTGATGAATCAATCTTCATTCTGATTCAGGTCTCCCTATTTTACACTTGTTATCTCCTTCCTTCTAATGGCTTCACTTCATCCTGACTTGTGCACTATCCTAGATATAGTTCAGGAAGTTGTTCAATGGACATGCGCTATGAAGACTACTCTGATCATTCTTTCCCTCTACTTGCCCCCCCCACTCCTACATGCACGAGGGTTAATTACTTAAAAGTATAGCTACATTTTTATTTAAGCTTCTATTTTTGCACTTAATAACTTGAATAATGCTTTTCAAGTAGGAGTGATTTTTGTCTCTAGAGGACATTTGCCAATTTCTGGAGAAATATTTGGTTGTCACCATTGGGAGGGGAGCATAGATACCAGAACATAAAGGATAGATGCTGGTGATGCTGCTAAACATCCAACAGTGCACAGAAGAAACCTTCCCACAAAGCACTGTCCGGCCCCAAATGCCAACGGTGGTGAGGCTGAAAACTGCGCCCTGGAATGAATGACGTTATGCACCTATGGATGTCTCAATTATTCTCAAGGCTCCCCTAGGAAAGAGCTATGACCTGCTCATCTTTGAGTATCTAGGACCTAATACACTTCCTGGGCCCTTATTGCCATCTTAGAAGAGTTCAGTGCAATTTATTACATTAAAACTAACATGTGAGAATATCACATTTGTAGCGAAACATGTGCTAAACTCTACAAACCTACACAACGACTCCCCACCGCCCCAATGTTTGTTTTCAAAGTTGTTAATTTGGACAAATTTAGGACCTAATTTCTAATCACAATTTGTTGTATATTCAAGTGATCTAAGCTAATTCTCCCTTATAGTAATATTTTCATTAGGCTATTAGAAATACATACATATTTGTAATCCTTATTGGCTTTCCAATGAGTAGAATCAGGAAACAACTCTATTTGGTGCCTACTTTTGCAAATGTGGAGCTCAGGAGGTACGAGAATAGGTACCTCTCCTCATGGCATGGCTGTCCTGCCATTTGGGGTATAAAATAACCATGACTTTCATCACGTGACTTTCACAATGAAAGAAAAGCCCCCAAATGTGTCCTCTATGCAACTGCTTTATCTTTGATGATAAATCTATTTCTTTTACAAACATTTTAAAGGGCCAACTACACAGAACATGCAAGATTGCAGCCTAATTCCAGTGAATACATATATACTACACAAATAAACATTGGGAAGAGAATCCGTGCTGTGGCAAATAAATCAAAGGTTGGAATTTACATGTATTAAGGACCATTCTGAGAATGAATTTACTGAACAAAATCTTTAACTTCTGAATTTCTCTCTACTATGAGGAAGGAAAAGATTTGGCATTGAATAGAACTTAATTTTTTTTTCCCATAGCATGAGATCTATCACACAAAGTACTATCCTATATTCAGATCTGAGACCACAGGACAAAATTTAGGATAATACCTTCCTTCTTTCCATCACGACATAACTTGGGTTCAATGGGTGGCAGTAAGCACAATTATTAAATAGATGAAAGAGAAAGTTCATAATTTGCTCAATATCTAATTAATATTTAAATTCTGGCCTTATGGAAAGTCTCAGGTGGTGCAGTCAAAATTTATATTAAAATGCAAATGGGAAATTAAATAATTGAAGTTATTTAAAGTGTATTCTCTTTTTTTCATACCTGCCTCACTATAGATTGTAAAGACCAAGATAATCTATCTAGGAAATTATGGGACTTTTGTTAAAAATGCTGTTCTCATGCAGAATTTAATCATCTCTTTCTTTACTCCCTTAATTTTGGACTATTTCATAATTTTCTTTCTTCATGACAGTGTAAATGAATTTAAATTTTCTCTGTAAATAATCATCTCAAATGAAATCAATTATGAAATTTTCATTTAAAACCACACAAATTATGAATGAATGCAATAGAGGCAAAGCATATATATTTCTCCAAAGTAAGAAAATATGGGTGATACGAGGGGTATGTGCATATGAACCCTATTAAAATAATGGCCTGGATTTTCTCATATACAATAAACAGTTCATTTCCTCCTCAATTATTAAGACAAGTTCAAAACCGAGGCATATAAAATACAAAAATACATTGCCATCGTTACCAGTGGGAAGCTTAGCTATCCCACTATTAAAAAGAAAGAATTTTGTTGAAAGGAAAATAGCAGAGAATATTTATTTTTTAAAAAAAATTAGTATATACAGAGAAGTTGGGAATGTGCTTACAATTCACTTTGGAGAAAAGAATGCATTTTCTTACAGTATTTTTAGTATTAGATTTTGTCTAAAAGAAACTTTTATCTTTCAAGAGATAATTGTGAAAATCTATAATCTCCTAATGCTTTTAAAAATGGGTAGTTTCCTTCATTTACCAAGCCTGTGGCTCAGCAAATACAGCAGAGATTACTTAGTAAATTACAGGAGTAGCAAGCTGTCTTTTTCTTCAGAGAAGCCACTGACATCTAGATTTTTTTTTTTTTTTTGACTATCTGCCAGTTCATGAAAGTGAGTTATATATTCCCATCACTCTCCCAGGAGCCAAAAGATAAGAATAGCATCCCTGGTGTCATTGATGTCAGTCACACATACTAGACTGTGAGATTGTGCTTGGTAGGACATATGTTCTCTATGGTGGCTGAATAACTACCTTTTCCTCTCGGTTAACATTCATGGAGAAACAGAATGAGGTGGCTAAAGTCCTCGATCACCCAATAGATAATCACAGCTATACAGCTGGACGTGGTAATGCGGGGCGGGGGGCAGACATTTACTCTGCCTTTTTCCGGTTTAAAATATACCTTAGAAATTGCTCTTTTTATGGGAGGGTGGTTCTAAACTACATGGACAAATATGAATGACAAAAGCCCAGGTCTCCTCTCTAACAGGAAGACTGTTAAAGAATTATTACCCAAGAAAAAGATTTTCTTGGGTCTCACTGAAGTAGTGAAACTTTGTCTACGTGGATTGTAAGTAAACTGACCTCAATCATCTATTTGGTCGTAGGGACATAAAAAATATGGCTCTATGACTTTATTTTGCACCTAAAACCTATCAGGACTCTGTTATAGGCACTCAGGAAAACTCAGAATTGCTCTCTGTTTCTTATCTGCCTTCTATTCTGTACCTTTTCAAATCCTCAAGGACAGGTCTGAGTCCTAATGTCTGGTTTAAGATGTTTTGTGAAATTTAAGAGAAATACGTTGTTGAGCTTAAGTGGGGATGCTTGTGGACTTTTTGGATCTCTCCTTCCATGGGCTGGTTTTATGATTTTGTAATGGAACTAAGGCAACATCCAATTCTTGGTCATCCGGAGAAGGTCCAGTAGATAAAACTTTCTGAGTCAGACAGAACTGGGGTTTATTATACCAGCTTAGCTATTCACAAGCCTTAAGTGGCCTTGAACGTGTTATCGATAATGCTTAGTTTCAGCATTCACACTTATCAAATAGGGAAGGAATAGCACTTATTGTTCTAATTCGATGGGATACTTTGTCTAAAGTGTCTGGCATAGAGGAGGTTCATAAATAATATTTTTCTCTCCATCAATTGTTTTCTTCCCTTTGCTTTATAACTGAGAAATGCTGTTAATATAATAGTTCAGGAAACTTAGGAGTTAAGTAGCTTTTTTTTTTTTTCCTTTTTGGTTGATTCAGGTTGAAACTTACTACTGTTATCCACAACGTTTCTCTGATACCAGGCATTGGGTTCTAAACAATTACCATATAGACATCTCAGACATTATCTGTAAAGCAATGATTTCTTCTTTTGCCTCTTTTCTGATATTTGTGGCCTCTCATGGAAGCAAGAAGTCCCTATATAAAATATTGTTCTGTTATTAGAAATGGAGTAATTAAAATGAGTCTATTATTATTGTACACACAGTGTAATACAATAACACAAAAGAAGCCAAAGACAGTACTATTCTAGTCAGTAACAAAGGGAAGGGATGGATGAAGAATGTCATTACCATCAGGGCTATGTGCTGATTTGTGCTTCTATGGCCATAGCATCCTTCACCCTGCCTTCCAAATCTCATTGTCTCCTTTGTATAAGAAGAAAAGAGAGGCTCTATCCTGGCCATGAGTCATTCTTCCCCTGTAACAGAAAGAGATTCCTTCTATTCAGGGGACACGCAGGGCTCATCACACACCATGAGGTACAGCAGTGGGCAATAATTAGCTTCTCTTTCCCATTCAGCTGTCATATCGTCTACCTCACTTCATCCTTTCATTCTTGCTGCTAACAGAAGCAGTAGGTGGGATTTTTTTTCCCTCTTAAATGGGTATTTATGGAGATCAATATCTAAAACTCAACTAGTTAAGTAAAGCTACTAAAATACTTCTTGCTTTGCAGATGAATATCATAAAAAAAGAAAAAAAGGTACTTCTATATGGCCATGTAAATTGAAAAATTGAAAATACTTTGTATCGTCTCCTTTCTCCTTTCCTGCTTCTTGCATAAAATTTGACCAGTGCAACTGTAAGCTTGTCTACTATGATGTAGGGGCTGTGCTAACGTAGAATGAAGGCAAGCCTGAACCCAGACTAGCATTCAGAAGTACGAGCTGAATTCTGCGGATGTCATCTCTTCTCGCCTAATCCTAGTCGTGTACCCACCTAAGTTACTGAGGACAAACACTCTCGTAACTTTCCCTGCTGATGCTCAACCATCATCCTGAGCCAAGTTTCTTTGTTTTTGTTGCGGAATCTGAGGTCCAGCTTGCTCTCTGAATGTTTTGTGCTGTACCATATACAACAGCACAAGAAAGAAACTATATGAAATTATTTACTGAAGATTTTCCAGCAGGCCAGCGTCTCATGTGTTTGCAAATAAGCATACAGTGGTGGGCAAAGATGTAGGCTCTATTTCTCAAGAGGGAGAGCAAATGCATTCACATAGCTTGAGCTGCGAAAATCACATCTCTATATAAGATCTCTCCCACCGTCATAATCCGCAATTCTAGATGTAATTAAGTAACTCAACACCATCGTATGGCAACTGGTTTTCACTCATGTGTAAGAAATATTGTAGCAATTACTTGTTGGAGTGAAAAGTAGAAGAGTGTCTGAAACGAGAA
Source organism: Panthera pardus (assembly GCF_024362965.1). Lineage (NCBI taxonomy): Eukaryota > Metazoa > Chordata > Mammalia > Carnivora > Felidae > Panthera > Panthera pardus. The sequence goes on along the minus strand of NW_026526710.1, from coordinate 77,540,281 downwards.
AGCTAGCTGCTAGCACTGCGCCTGAATAAACCGGTTCCAACCCAAGAAACTTCTTGATGTAAAGGCACTCCGAGCCCCCATATCTCTGTGTCCAAAGCCCCTCAGGACAACCAAGGCATGTTTGTCTGAATGCCGGTATCTTGTTTCTTCAAAACACAGCCTGAGAAAACTGTGCAGCACAGGGAGCGTGCTTTGGGAATTGACACCAGGGAACGGGACTTGAGGGTGGCGGTAGAAAAGGAAGTCAAGGGAAAGTCAGTCATGGGGTACATTATGAAAGTGATCACCTCTGTGCACTGGCCACTGAAGCCACCTGAGAAAGCACTTACCCTATGGGTCATATCCACTTGTCCAACCGTCGATGTCCTTTCACATCCAGGTTGGTTCTCATGTCACAAGAGCTGTTGAGTTTCCACCAAGCGTGCCAACGAGTGCCATCGCCGAGGTCTAGGAGAGAAGCAGTGCAGCTACAATGAGGTGCTTGTTTCCCCCTGTGCCCAGAGGTGGGCTAAGGACTAAAGAATTCAAAGTTAGGCACAAAGCATATAATAAAAGGGCATAACACCTCCACTCCCAGCACCATTCAGAGAAATTCATATCCTATAAAAAGTCCCAGCCATCACCCAGTCAAAAAGGGGGTGGCCAGCTGTGGTGGCAAGGCCCCGCAGAGTGTAGAGTTAGGAGCGTGGGAAAGAACATTCTGCAAGAGCATCTTTGGCATCAAAGGTGAAGGGAGCAATATTATTTTAAACCCTGGATCAGCCCCCGTATTCTAGCTACTGAGGACACTGGGCCATGCCTCTATCGAGGAGTAGTGTGTGTACTGCTTTATTCAGGGTGTTTTCTGGAGCTGTCAGCTGACTACTTCAAAGAAATGTGTCCTGGTAAAACCACTGGATACCGTAATCTTGAGTTGAACGTTGCACCTCTCCTTCTATCAGGCGAACCCCCTGTTTTCGGCAATGTCATGAGGAATGTCTTCCGGGTACATCAGACACCCTATTAGCATATGGATAGAGGTGCCTGCAGGTCGATATGCAAAAACTCTTCTGGCTGATGGGAGAGGGTAGCTGACCTCTACTAGAAGACTCTTATCTGATCCAGCACTTCCTCCTTGGTGGTGGATACAGTCTGGTTGTTATGAAAATGAGATGCAAACATCACCACGCTCTGTGCCCGTTCCCATAGATCTATGCACTTTGCATCTTTCCCAAACATCTTTGGCTCCAATCTTCTAACCTTGCTTCTTCTGGGCCCCTAACAGAACACCCATCTGCACATGGAGTAGCCCTCCATATAAGGTAAATAACCAAGCACGCTGCTAACTGCTCTGCTCAGTGTGAATATTTTCCTTGACCGTTTCCCTCAAAGCCACCCTTGATAGGCCTGTTGGGTAGCAGAAAAAAAATACGATACACAATCACTGTCTTGCGGCATGTTAACCCCATGAATTTGTGAACAAGGGCATTCTCCTTTACGAAGTTATTATGGAGAAGTCCCTAAAAGGCCACATACATAAATGAAGAATGAAGTATTGATGTAACTGAAAATGGCAACAAAGGAATTGAAGTTACCTACTCAATCACCATATCTTTGCCTTCTGGATCTTCTCAGGTCAGACCTCCAATGCGTTATTTTCTATGCGGATTGTTACCGTGGCTGCCCAAGACTGCCTAACGGTTCTCGGAATACTCAGGTCAAAATGGGCTGCTCTGATTGCATAGAGTCAGTTAGCAACCCCTCAGGAGTTTCCCAAGTGTAGTCTGACACTGGCCTCCATATATGGAGGGAAGGGAGAGACTAAAGAGGCAGACCACTTCAAATCAGTAGGTGGCAGGCTTAATGAGCAAGGGAACTTCTGTAAGAGGCTTGTTTTGGGTAGCTGGCTCTATGCCCAGGAGACCTCCATATCTGCCAGAATCTTGAGTTTATAGAGATACCTTCACTGGGTTTAATATGTATACTGCCCTGATAGCTTCAACACCACGTCTCTATTGCAAGTCCTGGGGCAGCCTCTGGGAGTGGGGAAGGCAAGTAGAACACGCATTCCAAAAATGAGGGAGGGGATGGGGGACCTCCAGTTGCCCTGGTCCAGCTGGTAGGTCAACCAGCAGTCACACCTTCTCGATGACCTCCCCCAACTCTTGCTTCATGGTCAGGTGTTCAGCCCGAATGGGGACCAGTGCCATACCAACAGCTGTTTTTATTATTATTATTTTTAATGTTTGTTTATTTTTGAGAGAGAAACAGAGCGCAAGCAGGGTGGGGGCAGAGAGAGAGGGAGACACAGAATCTTCAGCAGGCTCCAGGCTCTGAGCTGTCAGCGCAGAGCCCGACATGGGGCTCGAACCCACGAACTGTGAGATCGTGACCTGAGCCAAAGTCAGACGCTTAAGCAACTAAGCCACCCAGAAGCCCCACCAAGAGCTATTTTGAAGTAAATATTTCTCTGCGGGAAGATACACACACTGGCACCAGTTCCTGAGAAGTCTGCTCTGTGACTGTCTTTTGGCTTACTAGAAAAGACTTTGTCTTTTGCACACTACTTTATCTGCTCAGATACCTCTAGCAGGGTCAAACCTCGGGAATCATGTGGCACGACAGCTTGGATGGCAAGTTAGAAATGCTAGAAATGACTTTCTTGCTCAGGGACCTTGGGTCACCTGATAAATTCATCGGAATAACATTCTAGACATAACCTATGCCACCTCCGGAATCCAAAGAGGCCCAGCAAGCTTAAAGTAAGTTGTCACAAATGTGCAAGAAATGGCTTTGTGTCTTAGAAGAGATCTGTCGGCGTGAAGCGTACTATCAGAGCCTAAAAATGGTTCTTGGTGTACCAGATCCCTTAGTCTCTGTGGACCGTATTCCCCACCCTCTGGAATGCACGCACGTGTCTTCTTAGGGTCCCCAGAATACCACTTCGTGATTGGCGGGAATACAGTGAGCATGACGGCATTAATATAGTGAGCGATGTGATGTTCTGTAAGAAAAAAAAGGTGGCAACTTCACCCCCCACAGATGATATTGTAGCAGAGGAGGGAAGAGTAAACACCTCTGAGGGAACACAGAAAATGTGCACTGTCGCCCTTTTCACATTCGGGAAGATTGTTAAAATATAAAACAGAGAAACGGAAATCAGAAGTGTTCACAATGGTAAATTTTCCACGTAGAGCCATGCTTATAACTAGCACTGGCAAATTAGACATCAGTATTTTTCCAGGGTTTACCCTCTCCCCGAGGATAACCACGATCCTGGTATCGAACGCCATAGACTAGTTTTGCTTTCTTCGGGGCTTCTTTGAATCTTTCTTCTTTTGTTTAGCCTTCTTTGTGAGATCATCCCTGTTATTGAATTTAGTTGTAAATCATTTACTCTCACTGCTTTAAAGGATTCCATTAAACAGATAATTATTTTATTTATCCAATTGTGCACATTTGGATCTTCAATTTAGGGCTGTCACGGTGTTTCCAAAAGATGCTTGTACATATATTTTGTTAATATTTGATTTTTTTTCTCTTGTATAGGCCTAGGAGATCAATAATCAGGTGATAAGATTTGCAAATGTAGAGCTTTAGTTTATATTATGAAGCCATCCTCATTTACGGTAGCCTCAATTTATACCTAATATGCACAAAGCATTCCTTGTGATGGACATCCATCCAACACCACTGTCTGTCTTTTTTCCCTTTTGGTAATGTTGGTGGGTATTTAGAGGTGTCATGTTATGTGATTTTCACTTGTATCTCCTTGATAACTAAGGAACTGAAACACATTTGTATATTTATTGCCAATTGGATACCTTATTTTGTGAAGAACTTGCCCAATTAGTGTTGCCCATTTTTCAATTAAGTTGGCTGCATTTTTATTAATACACAGTCCTTTGTGTACTTGAATGTGATTTGTTGGCTGTAATTATTGTCACTATCCTCTCCATGGGGCTTGACTTTTTAACTCTCCCACGGATGTCTTTTTGTCGAAGTTCTTAACTTTGATCAATAGGCACGTACCCAGTGCCAGAGGCTGTGTTATTTGCGTATCAATACCATATGTGACGTGCCAGCTGCAACCGAAGAACCGTCTGTTTAAGTTTATGATGATCCACAATTATCTGGCACAATTTGAGTTTTTCGGTGCCCAGACTGGGAACTAAATGTGGATTTTTAGAGCACACTACCACCACATCCTTTAATTTTTTGATAATAGCATTCACGTCTTTAATTCATCCTCGTAGGAGTTTGCTTGTGTAATGGAGGGAGAGGAGGATTTCAGGAAATTCCACTTGGCCTTCCCCATCTTACTAGCTCTTAATTCACAAGTAAGAAAAAGTCCATGGAGTTCTTTCCCTATAATCTATACTTTTCAGTGACGCAATAAAGAATAATGCCATAATGAGTGCCTGGACGTTTTGGAATCAGAAGGACGTGTGCCAGAATACTGTCATCACCTGGCCCTCTTGTACTTTCCCTGTAACCATCGTGATCCTTTTCTTCTGCTTGTATCAGAATCCGTTCAGACCTGGTACCCAACAGCCTTTGGTTACTTCAATGAAAGGCTTTGGGTCCGATAATTGACTTAGGTCAGGAAATGACTCATGGATCGTTATAACTGCCAGGGCTAACCTCCACATTTTGCTGCCGTCTCTCTTTCCTGATCATAAGTCAAGTGATATCCAAACTGGGTTGTCATCCATCTAATCTCTAAGATCACTAATCTATTAGCTATTGGCAAAAGTCCTTGTAGGTCAAAGCACCCTGGTTGTCTCACCAGTCTCGCTGCCCCTTTATGGTAATTACCTTCACCTTGCCTTTGTCAGTTAATTACCACCCCTGGGCCTCTGGTGATCTAAAATCCGATTATTATACACAGCAATGATGGAGAGCCTAGTTCCACAGTAGCCTTGCCTACTATCAACTCCAGCATAGAGAAAGCAGTTACTTCTTTTCGAAGATGTTGCTAGATAACTTACCTAATAACCTACTTTACTTACAGCTTTAGCACACGAAGTGGCTGGTGTCATTTCTGGAGAACATAGGTGATGGGTATCCTGGTCTCACATATTAAATCTACTCTAACATCCCCACATCGACATCTGTGGGGCATCTTTTGTCTTTTACACTGTCTACCATTCATTGTGGCTTCCACTGTGTCCAACACAAAACTATCCCAGTAGCCTATAAGGAACAGTTCTAGGTACTATTAACCACATGTTCAATATGAAATCATAAGAGTATATACCCATGTCAATAAATATTCCCTTATCTGCCCTGAAATCTCCGTTTGGTCCAGCCACTTCAAGATTCAGTGTTAACATATAATCACCTGTCTCCAGATCCCAAAGCTCTTTGGTAAATAAATGGTATCTTCTCATAGCAGAGGCATAACTTCTTAGCTTAGGATTTATTGAGGTGAGACAAAGTTATTCACCTGGAGGTGATAATGAAAAAATGAGAAAGATAAGGACAGATTTTAGGAGATCTTAGGAAGTACCCATCTCAGGGGAAGGTTCATGATAATATGAAGATGCAAGTTTATTCACCCCAATATCTCTGTCCCAAGATTCAGCATCCCATTCTTTGGATCAAAGTCAAATGGCACCTGCATCCCATTCTTGGCATCAAAAGCAAAGGGCACCTGCTGAGGCTGAACCTTCAGTGCTTTTGTACATTGGAAGCTATTATCAGGTAGCTACTCTGTGGCACTTAGAATTACTATTTCACCATTTCATTCAAGTACCACCACTGACAACTATACCAATGCTTCACTTTCCACCTATACCTTATCAGGCTCACCACCAACTCAATGATAAATATGAGACAATTACACATCAGGGGTTACAGCTTCACAGCTATCCCTAATAATGGTCATTACTGACTCTGATACAAATCAATCAGAGAAGCCGGTACTAAAAATCCCCTCCAGAAGATGTTCTTTCTAGAGCCAGATTTAAAAAAATATATTTTTTGAGCATTTTTAATTTATTTTGAGAGAGAGAGAGAGAGAGGAAAGAGAGAATCCAAGCCAGCTCTGCACTGTCAGCACAGAGCCCAATGCGGCGCTTGAACTCACAAACCATGAGATCATGACCTGAGCCAAAGTTGGATGCTTGACTGAGTGAACCACCCAGGCACCCCTCCAGAACCAGATTTATAACCAGTTCTTTTAATCTGATTTCCCCCAAGAGCAGAGCCTATGAAAACACCTTGAACGCAAGGATTTTAATTTTGGAAGTAATCCCAAGCAAAGGAAAGCAATTGCGAAAAGCAAAACAGGGAAGATGGGGCAGTTAATAGACGGAATGTTGACCTGATCACCACTGTGGGTAAATGATTGTATGTTGCTGACAACTGTCTAAAGAGTCTTGTAGAATGCACCTCAGAGCTCTCCACCATAAAGACAGAAGACCATTTGTTAATCAGATAACTAGATAACCCCCTTCAGCAAGAGTTGCCCCAGAAGGGTTAATTCACTCCCACTTGCATTTTGTGCAAGGTTGTGATAGCTGAGAGAGAACCTACAGAGGTGTTCTGAGTGGCATCGGAGGTACTGAAGCAAGATGCTGCCAGTTTATAACTGTGATTGCTTTTGGCAGTAATACTGTCAGTAAAAAAGTGGACTGAGAAAATGTATGTGGTGTGCAGATGTTACAATTTTGATTTCAAGTTTTGTTCGATTCTCTTGTCTTAAATGCTGACTTGTGCTCTTCTGTCTTTTTGATTTATATATTCTAAAGACCTTATAGATGTATTTATAGAAAATTTTCCCCCAAAAATATTACAAATGGTGTATCAGTCAGAGTTTGGTTAGAGTGATCCATAAGTGATACAAAACAAGTTTCTTACAAAAATTAGACTTAATTTAGGGAGCTGGTGAAATGTCACAAGTCCTTTCCATCTGATCCGCCAGGCTGATGGCAGGGAAGAAGAATGGAATGTGAACTGGAGGAATAATAAGGGCAAGCTGGAACCTGCAAGAATAAGCTAGGACCCAGGAGGAAAAAGTAGAAACCATATTTCCTGTCATCTCCTCTGACATACAGGAGAATAATATCCTTCAACACAGAGTTGCTCACACACGTTGGTCAGCGCTCAGAGAAGCCAAAAGTGCATTGGCATGCCCACATGGACCTCATGCCAGCAAGGTGACCATGTCAACCCACGATAATTTGTAGGTATCATTTTACTTGGTGCCCAGCTCCAAACTCCTTAAGAAATGGTTTCTCCTTCTTTCAAATCTCATGTAAATTTCTTTCATGTATCGTAAAGAAAATCAGATGCATGGTAAAGTATTTCCAGCGTAACTATATTGACCTATAATACGGCCATCACAGTCCACCTCTTGTCGGCATGGCACCCTCTTCTGTCTTTATTAACTTCCAAACAGACAATAACAAAAGAGATAATAACAAAATCATGCTTGCCCCTAATGGAATTTAGTCATCCCTGGTAGAACTCAAAGCACAAATAATCTATTCCCTCAAAGGAAATCCATTTTTTAGGTAATGGGCATTTTTTTTTTCCTAGCTAAATCACACTTGTCCTTTGATAGACCTTCTATCTGTGTCTTTACAATCTATTATTAACACATCTTCTGTCTTCCAGACATTCTTCTCCTTGCTGATGCTATGCAGAATCAACCCAATTTCCCTTTGAAATCAGAACTGATCACCCTAGCCAGCATGCTAACTCCTTTGTTTACCTGTTGATTCACTATCATGAGAAACCCAAAATAACCAGGCAGCAGTCTCAACGGACAGTTTAATGGGATCATTGTTTTCCCTTTTGATAGAAGCCTTTTCCCTTTGGAAATTAAGATTACCAGACCAGTAGAAGCAAAAGTCCTGGCAATAGGAAACAAATATTTCATTAGTGGATCATGAGAAGCAATAGTGAAAATGTCTATTATTATTTTCACTCCACGGGTTCCCAGACCTGTTAATCCTAGCTTTGGGACAAATAACAACATAATCACAGATTCAGAAAATAGACTCGTATCTTGGAGCACATCATACTACACTTCAAAGGGTGGACATATAGTTGGTAGAAGAACTAAATCTTTAAAAGACTGTGTCACTGTTCTAGCAAGCCAGCTGCTTGAGAATTATGGGTAACATAAAAGCAATGATTTCCAAGAGTATGAACCCATTGCCATACTTGATCTGCTGTAAAATGTATTTCTTGTCACAGGCAATCTTAGTGGAATACCATTGTGGTAAATAAGGCATTTTGTAACCCTATAGATGAAGGTTTTAGCAGAATTATTGTGGGTAAGGTGGGTAAATACATAAAGCCACCCCACTGTATAAATACTCAGTTTGATTCTTACAGGATTTCTAAAGTCTATCAAGGAGGCAAACCAGCCAATATTATTCCCTTCCTTAGTTTGGTGACGGAGCATTGAATTAGGGAAAATATATAACATTTTTATGTTAGTATATCATAAAAACAATTTAATAATGCTCCATAAATTAATTATTGCTAATTTCAATATACATGGGTAGATGGTTAGATATACTTCCATCTCCATTCAAAGAGATGTGCTAAATAAGGTCACAGTGCATTACCTTATTAATATGGTCCCCATTATCACAGCTCTGAAGAAAAAAAATCTTCTGTTTTAGGAAACAACATAGGTTTCAAAACAAGCGATAATTATATTCATCATATAGTGTCAAATACTTCCAGTAAGAGAAATTTACAATGAGTTATTTCATGCTGTGTTTTATGGCTTTTTCTTTTAGTTGATTCTTTATTGTGCAGAGATGATACCTTTTTGACTCCCTACTTCAAATCACCACATGTTTATCCAGGACAACGTGAAGAGAGAGGGTTAGAAATGCCTTTTCTAGCTGTCTCATGTTTGGATTTAAAACAAGCTTTGTAAATTATCAAGCCGAACCCTTCCTTCTGAGGAATTCATGGAATGTTAGAAAAACGCACGATATATTTTTGAACCTGAGAATTGTGATCCACCATAAGAATAAAACCATGATCAATACTGTAAGGAGAACAAACTGAGTAGTAAAAAATCCCTATGTGGTTGCCGTAACCCTTTGAAATGATGTCTTTCGGTATTTTTTTAAGGAGGACTCTTGCATATCATGTTTTTATTTTCCTCCTGCTAGAGCACTGAGAGATGATGCCTAGGGATGTGGAGAGCACAGAGGCAAAGGAGGTTTGTAGTTTATAAACTATTTCAGTTTTTTGCTCCTAAGCGCAATGGGTGCCTTAGAGGAGCGTGTGCCACCTGTGACCACTGTCACCGATGATTTCAAGAAAATATCTATACACAATAGGGTTAAAATTAAAAAGATATTAGCCCAAATTGTTGCCTCACTTCTACCCCATGAGCTTCCCTGTACTGGAACATTGTGTAGAAAATCATTGGGATTATGTGCCCGGAGGGACAATTTTCCTACTGTATAGAGTTAGATTCCTCTTCAAACCCAAGCAATGGCTGTTCTGTGTCTTCCAAATCAAGAGCGAAGTCTTCACACTGGTGTTCTTGACCTTCTGGCTCATAACATTTTTATGTTCTATCCTCTTACTCTCCTTTAGAACAATCATCAAGTCAGACTAAATTCCCCCCTTTTCCCCAATATTTCTGAATTTACCTACACGTTTTCCTTATTCTCTTTATAGTATTTTCCTTGAATGCTCAGTAACTCTTTATAAATATATATCGAATGTCTATTTCTAATACCATCTCCATCAAACTTTCCTGATCCTTGATAATGGATATAATCTTTTCAACTATCAAAAACAGCCATCTTTTTTCTTCTCCCCTCACCTTCATTTTCTATGATAATATATTTGCATGAGTCAAATGTAATTGGTATCTAATTATATGCGCTAACCTTAAAATTAAAACTGCCAATTATTTTACCAGCAAAAAAAATGGGTTTATTCAGAAATAGTAGAGAACAGCAAAGTAGGAGGAAGCTAGGGAAAAACCAAAGGCAAGTTTGGTGAACAAAGGAGAGAAATGTCCTTTTATAGAGAAAAGAAGGGAGTTGGGTGGGACTGATATTAACTAACAGCCCATTGAGTAATCTGGGAGCCGAAAGTATATCGGCTTTTTGTTGGCTGATTTGTGACTGTCTCTCAATGGCTGGGCTCTTGCTGGGGTATCAAAGCAGTATTCAAGTTCAAGGTCCATTTCTTGCTATTGGAATTGACTGGTAGGGCTGAGAGGTCCCCCTGCTCGTCTCCAAACTCCATTATAAATGAATTTCCTTTTAGTTTCCACCTCTGTAAATAAACTATAAACTGGCATATCTAAATGGTGTGACCTCGTGAACTTTCTCTAAAACTAACTACCAGAGTCTGTTAGTTGCATTCCCTGCATTGGACTGTTAAAAATATAAGCCTTGAGATCACGTGTACCACACATATCAATGAGGTTCGTATTTGAGAGTGTAAACTGAAACAAAGATTAGTTTATTTTAGGTATGTGGACAGTTTTACCCAATAGTGCTCTTGAGAGATTATTTTCTTCTACAAAAATCAAGACAATTCATAAACCTTTCCTATCATTCCGATAGAAAAGAAAAAAAGGCATTCCGAGATATTAGAAGGAAATTGAGAAAGACTATTTTTAAATGAAGGGGGGAAAACTCCAACCTCTTGTGGTTTCACATAGATGTATGCAAGATATGTCAACTTTGGTCATAATTCAAGACGCAGAAATTTTGCTGGCAAAGCCGCTGTTGCTCATTAGAAACTGCTATAGACACGGTACACAAATTAAAACCGTTTTATAATAAAACAAAAATATCAATCTTGATAAGAGGGAGCAACACAAAAGATGGTGATCCAATAGCACCTGAAGATTTGAGTTAAATGAAGAGAGGGATGTTCGTGAGAGGGGCAGAGAGAGAGAGGGAGACACAGAATCCGAAGCAGGTTCCAGGCTCTGAGCTGTCAGCACAGAGCCCAACGCGGGGCTCAAACCCACAAACGGCAAGATCATGACCTGAGCTGAAGTCACACACTTAACTGACTGAGCCACCCAGGTGTTCCTTGAAGGGACATTTAATCATGGTCTCAGAATTCCACAATTTAGTTGTAGAATATCATTAATTCCATATGTGAATTGTTTTACATTTTGCTTTTTTTTCCCCCCAAGTTTACTTATCTTGAAAGAGTGTGTGTGAGAGCAGGAAAGGGGAGAGAGAGAGAGAGAGAGAGAGAGAGAGAGAGAGAGAGAGAGAGAAGGAGAGAGAGAATCTCAGGTAGGCCCCAGGCTGACCATGGAGCCCAACTCAGGGGTCGAACTTAGAAACCGGAGATCACGACCTAAGCTAAAACCAAGAATTGGCCGCTTAACTAAGCCACCCAGGTGCCCATATTTTTCCTTTTAAATAATGTTCCATAATAAAATCTGTATTTTATTCTCCAATAGTATTTTAAGAAGATTAAAAAAATAACCCAAAGGCTTTAAGAGCCTTGAGTCCATTGTGCATGAACTCAGTAAAAACACTAGTAGAAAAGTATCTAAGCAAGGCAAATAATTATTTGACTAAATCACAAGGCTAGAAACAATTCTTCATGTTTCCCCTAGTAACACGTTTGTATCTCTGAGAAGACTAAGCACTATGCTAAGAAATATTAGGCTGCAACACATGTGAACTATTTACCAAGAAACTCTGGGGTGCCTGGGTGGTTTAGTCGTTTAAGCATCCCTTGATTACAACTCAGGTCAGGATTTCACAGTTACTGAGTTTGAACCCCACATCAGGCCCTGTGTTGACAGCGCAGACAGCTTGGGATTGTCGGACTCTCTCTCTCAAAAATAAAGAAAGAAACATTAAAAAAAGAGAAACGACTGTAGTAGACCTTTACACTTTTCAAAATAGGCTCTGATAACAGTGGGAGACTGAAGGCCTGCGTCTTGCTGCCTTAAAGTGGATAGCTTATTTTGATGTAATAATGGCGAACCATGTTATTTGCGGGATGCAATGACTAGATCGGCTACCAGTATTCAGTAAAAGGACTTAAAAGACAAAATGAACTTTTGTCATGAGGCAAACCTCATTCCCCATCCCTTGGAGTTGATCTGTGACCAACTGTCCTTGTCTTTCAGGATTGGAAGGGGTTAATTCACTTACACTATGACCACAGTTGCTACAGTTTCAAAGTTTCTATTTTTTAGTCCTGAATAGAAGTGCATAAGGGGATGAAATTGGAATCGTAATACGGTAATACGGTAATACGTAAGTGAAGAGAATTGCATCGCGTTTTGGTGTAACATGCATTGAAAGACCACACCCCCTTTATGGACAATCGTTGAAAATGACGCTGCCAAATGATGAATATGCCTTTCTTCCTCTTCTGTAGTTAATGAAGGATGCTCTATGAGTTATGTGCATGCCATACACTACTTTAGGAATAAAATAATTAGCAGAAATGTGCATCCATTACTTTGGGGGACCAGTGAATGTCCCCTGATTTTCAAACTCAAGCTAATGTTAAAAATGAACATTTTCCATGTTGGCATTTCTTTACACTTCTGAGAAGCAGCTGAGGCCAGAAGCAGAAATGCTAATACTCCATGAGAACAGCTGTTGTTAGGGTATTTCTGGACTAGCTGCTTACAGAAAGATTAAAGCTCCCTGTAAAGCTTGCATTTTCCCCTAGCGTTCTCTGCTCAATTTCACAAACTCAAAAGGTTTGAGTAGGTGAGATCACTTGCAATATGCAACCCCACTTGGGTTATTTCTCTGAACTACAACATGCCTTTACATTTTTCCCAGCTCGAACGCATCTCGGTTCATAGTGTTAAAGCCGCGAATTACAGTGGAAGCCACAAATATCTAATCTGCAGAAAATGAAAAATCCCAAAATAAGAAAAAGGAAAATCTGGAGTGAGGGAAAGAGCTCTGAGACTTACACTGTTATTTTTTAGTCTCTGGAGACACACACGCGCACACACACACACACACACACACACACACACACACGTATATACAGACATGCACATTTGACATCTATTGAAAATGAAAATTGCTTAAATCTCAGCAAAAGCTTGGGTCTACATGGGGTGCTTGGTGGCTCAGTCGGTTAAGCGCCTGACTTCAGGTCATGATCTCGAGGTACATGAGTTTGAGCCCCTCATCAGGCTCTATGCTGACAGTGTGGAGCCTGGAGCCTGCTTAAGATTCTGTCTCCCTCTCTCTGCCCCTCCCCTGCTCATGCTCACCTGCGCTCTCTCTCTCTCTCTCTCTCTTTCTCTCTCAAATATAAAATAAAACCAAAATTAAAAAAAAAAACAACTTTGGTCTACATACAAAAACACAGCCAATTAAAACAGTAAGATAACAAACAGTAAACCTGTTCACTATGACCACCAACCAAAACTGTGTGTTTTAACATATTATGAGTGGAGTGGTTGTTGCATAAGCACATGCATGGTTTTACTCATAATAAAACATTGGCTACAAGAAGTTTTGAATTACTTTCTCACTTAAAACGTATGGTAATTTTAGGTCCTAGAAATAACTGTATTCAATTTAATCGTTTTAAAACTGGTGCTTATTTGAAGTCTTTTTTTCAATGTAAAAAAATAGAAAATGCAACCACAACTATAAATGTGATATATTGATTATATGATATATATATTTTAAGAGATTGGTGTATATTATATATTGACTTTTTGATAACAAAATATATTTAAATAAGTTCTGATAAATTTCAAAAATATAACTGCTGAATAATGCCAATCAGCCAACAAGACCGCAAGTGTTAATAAAGTATCCACTCTATTTTGGGTCTCCTGGTGACTTCAAGTAACAGAATCACTGTTCTAAAGAAACATTTAATCAATTCAGTGGGAGAAAAAGATTTAGGTCCCCCAATTACTCACCATATACAGAATTTCAGGAGCACCTGGATGGCTCAGTTGATTAAGCATCTGACTTCCACTCAGGTCATGATCTCATGATTTGTGAGTTCGAGCCCCACATGGGGCTCTGTGCTGACAGCTCGGAGCCTGGAGCCTGCTTCGGATTCTGTGTCTCCCTCTCTTTCTTCCCCTCCCCGCTCACACTCTGTGTGTGTGTGTGTGTGTCTCTCTCTCTCCCAAAAATAAACAAACATTAAACAACAATCAAAAAAAAAAAAGAGAATTCCAGTCCAGGGCCTTTGGGTGGTTCAGTCAGTTAAACATCCGATTCTTCATTTCGGCTCAGTTCATGATCTCATGTCAGGCCCTGACGATGTGGAGCCTGCTTGGAATTCTTTCTCCCTCTCTCTCTGCCCTTTCCCTGCATTTTCTCTCTCTCGAATAAACTAAACAAATAAAAAAAAAAAAAAAAGAATTCCAGTCCTAAACTGTTCTCTCTAATAAAAAGTCCATGAGTTCATAAGTAAGAATATCTAATCTGGTTTACAATTGTGAAGAAGAAAAACTTCATAAACAAAAGACAACGGTGTGGTCTGAAGGAATTAAAATAAGCTGAAAGAAGTCAGGGGGAAAGCATTGTTAAAGTAGTTCAGAGTAACTGAGTGATCTCAAATGTGGCTAATAGATAGATCTTGACAAATATATACACATATTTACACATGTGAACACAGAATGTACATATATATATACACATATGTGGTATATACACAGGTATATACCTATGTATATATATGCAATGGATAACAGAGTGATCATAACTTGTGAAGTAATTGTTCCTGAATTTCTATTCCATATATACCTATATACCTCCTAAGTTATTGATGTGTATGTATGTATATATATGTATGTATATTTATATAATTACATATATGTGAGATGATTCAGGGAAGGATAAGACTGGGTTTAGTCCACCAATGATCTCCATGCAGTAAGGAAGTACCTGTAAGAGTTAGATGAGCCAGGCTTGTAAGTCCAACACATATTAAGTTCTTTCACGTTATTCTGTATTTGGCAACTTCTCTCATTATGCCTGGCATGTATTAGGTGCTCAATAATGAGTATTTAACTTGGCCAGTCAGAAGATATTTTCACTTGCCTTTCTAATCCAGTTACTGGTACAAACAAGCTCAGGGTCACAGTAGGGAAAATCTTCATCCCAACTTAGAAGAGGACCGGATTTCTTTCACCATAAGAACATAAAGAAAAAGACAAATTATAAGTATCATTGTGTAATTTTGAAATCAAAAGAAAAGGAGGTTTCCAGAAGTAGCAAAATGATAAAAAGGGGCAGGAACTTTTTCAAGACAGAGGGTAAATTCTCATTAGCTAAAATAAATGACTCTATCTGCTAATTGTTCCTCCAAGTTTCATTCCTATTAAATTCTAGAAAAAAAGGAAAGAAGTAGATTTGCCTGTAGATTGATCAAATTTAATTGCTTCCCATCAGGCTGCTACTCTAGTCACCCTTTGAAACTGCTATTTGGAAAGGTCACCAGTGACATATTATTGACCAATTACATTTTCATGTTTGAACTTTTTATCTTTGTTCAATAAGTTTCACCTTGCAGACTTTTCGGCGTCTGAATTAAGCTGGCTGTTCAATCATACATACATTCATTCATCCATCCCTCCGTCTATCCATCAATATGCGCACTATTGGTGATTCCAGGGACCAAGCATTTGTGATTTTACAATCCCCTAGCCTTGAAATCTCAATTTCAAAAGTTATTAACATCTTCCTCTTTTGTTTGTTTTTTAATGTTTACTTATTTTAAGATAGAAGGAGAATCCCATGCAGGCTCCACACTAGGGTGGAGCCTCACCCAGGGCTCAATCTCACGACCAGGAGATCACGACCTGAGCCAATATCAAGAGTCAGATATTTACCAGACTGAGCCACCCAGGCCACCCCAAAATCTTTCTCTTGTTAATTGACCATTTATAATCGTTACCCACTATGTTTAGATTTTTATTACCACTAATTCTATGCATTTTGATCTTCTACACTGTTACAGGAGGCCAAATGTTTTAGTTTTGAGTAGGTATTCTTCTCAAGAACATCTATATCAGAGAGCATAGTAAGTGCTCTCAGTAAAAATTTAAGTAGAAATATTCACTTTGTCAAACAATAAGTTATAGTTGAGGAATTTCCTCAATATGATATTATTTACCACCTTCATTGTGGGCGTTTGGTGCCCATACTCATGAACCTTTAATTCCAAAGAAATAAAGTGTCAAAACTTTAATGTTTAAAGGGAAGACCATGCATAGTAAATGAAGCCATTTTTTTCTTTTAATAGGTCATAGATGTGAAGGCAAGCCTTATATCTATAATTGAAATTAAAAATGTAGATGGGGTGGTACTTAAACAGAAAGAAAATAACTCATAGTAGAAATTAGCAGAAGTAAACAATTCTCACTTGAGAAATAAAATAATTGAAGTCAATTTCTTGTTTTCTTTACCCCCCAAAAATAAAAAGATGCTTCCTTGTTTTGAGAAGAGGTTACATAAATCACAATCTTGCTCAGTCTAGTATAAATTCATTTGAATTTGTATACATGATTTCCACATCAGGATCATTAGACCATATTAAGATTATTCTTATATAGTTGATACTAAATGCAAAAAATATATTGAGTGAGTGATGGGGCAAATGTTCTCAAGTGAAAGGAAGAATTATTAAAATATGTAAGAACAAATCTTTATATATGTTTTTGGAATCTACAGTATGCTAAAGATTTTATATGCAGAATGCACAGTGGTCATTTTGTAATTGGTTTACCTCTGTTTAATTTATTGATATGTAGTTATTGATATATTCTGGATATGAGAACTTTGGCAGATATATGTGTGTCTGTGTGTGTGTGTGTATGCACGGGCACACATATATCTCTATATATGTCTCTATGTATATCTGTATCTGCATATATTTACAGACATAAATATCTATCTATCTATCTAGTTGCGCCTGGGTGGCTCAGTCGGTTGAGCAACCGACTTCGGCTCGGGTCATGATCTCACGGTTTGTGAGTTCAAGCCCCACATCGGGCTCTGTGCTGATAGCTCAGAGCCTGGAACCTGCTTCTGATTCTGTGTCCCCCTCTCTCTCTCTGCCTCTCCCCCACTCATGCTCTGGCTCAGAAATAAATAAACGTTAAAAAAAACTATCCATCTATCTATCTCTATATATACATATACTCACACAAATAACTTTTCCTATTCTGTGGCTGGCAATATTATCTAATATTATCTTCCAATGAATGTTAAGATGGTGATTTTAACAAGTTTTGATTAATCTCATCTTTATGGGAAACTTCCTATTTAATTTTTGACGTCTAAAATTAAAAGTTTGCTTTTTGTTTTCTTGAAGTTTTATTGTCTTACAATTCAATTTTATGCTTAAATCCCATTGAAAATTAATTTTGTGTGGTTTTCTCTAAATTTTAAGGATTTTTGTTTTGTATAAAGTCCCAGTTCATTTAGGACATTTTCGTTAACATAATTATTGTTTCCACTGAATTGTACTGGTGCTTTTATCATCATCAGGTGATGATACATTCCTAGGTCACTTTCTGTCCTTTCTGTTCTGTTCCGTCCATTTATTTGTTGAACTTGGTACCAATAATATTCTGCAGCAGTTACAGTAAATACAAATAAATGTGAATAGCTCATAGTGTTAGTATCCATACATGACCGTTTCTTTTTTCAAATTGAATAACTACTATAAGGCTCTTGGTTTCTCGATATACATTTTAATTTTTTAAATTTTATTTATTTTGAGAGAGAGAGAGCATGAGTTGAGAAGGGGGGAGCAGAGCAAAGAGAGGGAAAGAGAATCCCAAGCAGGCTCCGTGCTGGGAGCACAGAGCCTGACATGGGGCTGGAACTCACAAATCATGAGATCATGACCTGAGCCAAAACTGAGTTGGGGGCTTAATCAACTGAGCACCCAGGTGTCCCCTCTCCATTTACATTTTAGAAACCATGTCATATTTACCACAAAAAAAAATTCCCTGTGATATTTGCATTGGAGTTGCATGGAATATGTAGATAATTCTAGTATCCAATATTCCATACAGTTAACATAATATCTCTCTCCATTTAAGGTATTTAATCTCTATTATGAAAGTTTTATAGTTTTTAGTGAAGTGACCTGAACATCATTCCATTGCTATTCTCAGATATTTTATTGTTGCTAATGTTAGTATAATTTGTCATTTTTATTTACTAATTACGTGTTGCCAATATACAAAAATACCTATTTCTATATACTTTTTTGGACTTGATTAACTTTGTTAATTTTACTAATTAACTCTGTTCATAAACTCTTGATTTATCAAGACATAATGGTGTTTGCAAAATAATGAAAATTGTATTCCTTTCAATCTTTATACCTTATTTTTATTTCTTAAATAATTTCACTAGATCCATCAGTAAAAGAGGTGGACATCATGTCTTATTGCTGAACAAGCATTGACTTGCCAGTTAAGTATGATTTTAGCCCAGTTGACTTGCCAGTTAAATATGATTTTAGCCCAGACATTGTACCAGTTTGAGAAAGTTCCATTCTATTCTTCCTTTGTTGACATTTTGGATTTTTCCAGATGCATTTACAGCATCTCATGAGACATTAGGGGAACCATAGAGTGAGCAAGGAAAGAATAATATAAATTATGTCTAAGAAGTAATGGGGGCCATCTTATAAGACGTCATAAGAAAGTTGGTTTTATTCTGACTAAAATAGGGAGCCTATGGGCTAAATCAGAGACATGAAACGATTTTATTCACTTTTAATATTTGCTTCTATTTTAAGAATGATTTAGGGGAAGATTAGGTGAAAACAAGATAACCATTAAGGAGGCGTTATCAGTAATCCAGACAAAATATGGGTGATTTGGAAAATAGAAGTAGTAGTTTAAGTGGTGAGGAATATATCCTAGGTATATTTAGAAGAAAAGACATAAAATAATTTCTGAAGAAGTAGATATAAACTTGGGGATAAAAGAAAAACTGGAAGGATTCAGACCTGTGCAATGAGAAGAATGGTGTAGCCATTAAGTGAAATGGGGAAAAAGCTGGTAGGCCAGACATTGGAAGGAACTTCTTAGAATTTTAGTTTTCAGAATGTTAGGTAAAAGACATTTATTGAACAGTAAGTGAAGGTATCAGAAACAGTTTGAAGTTCATAAGAGAATGTTTCTGGACACCCAATTCGTACATTATCAGTATGTGAATGGTAATATATGAATGCATTATGTCACCACAAGCATGAGTACAAATAGAGAATAGGTACAAGGATTTTGACTGAATCCACAATTCACAGTGAATATTAAAATGATCAAGTAAGCTGAGAATGAACAGCTAGAAAGGAGGAGGAAGTTCTTTGGGTTATGTCACATTAAAAAAAAAATTCCAGAAAGAAAGAATGGTGGCTAACATTACCATGAGGTCAACAAGAAAAGAACTGAGCATTGACTGTTGATTTAGCAGGAAGAAGCTGACTGGTGGTCTTAACATAACTTCTGTGACATGGTAGTGTGTGTATGTGAGTGAAAGACTGAGTTTGGTAGACCTGAGATTGGATGAGAGGAAAGAAAGTGGAGACAATGAGCTTAATTATTTCTAAGAGGTTAGGTAAAATGGGGGAAAGAATTTGATGGTCTCTAAAAGGCAAGTAAGGTCAAGACAGAATTTGCTGATAAGTTTTAAACAATAATAAAAGTACAAATGCTCAGATGGCAACAATCCAATGGTGAAAGAAAATTTTGCGATAAGAGGAAAAATAATTGACATACTATCACTCTTGAAAAAGAAAAAGGAGAGAGCAACTGTATCCTAAGTAAGGGGCTGAACACTGGACAAGATCAAATACCGTCATCTATATGAGGAAGCAATGTATTAGAGGTATGGAGATGTGTGAGAAAGTGGGAATCCGATGAAGTTATTTTCTCATTAGTTCATTTGTTTTCAGTGAAACAGATAAAAATTATTAGCTGAGAGCTCATAAAAGATGTTGAGGTTTGCTTGCAGAAAAGGTATGAAATAATTTTCTGGAGAAGGTAAGGTAAATCTCTTTGGGAAAATATGATTGCAGGTCAGTATTAAGGATTTATTTTGCCTTATAGTTATGATTTTCAAACTAGACCAGTGTGTTTTGTACTGAAATTTTCTCCAGCTATATTGAAATTTAACAGTTGTTTGGGTTTTTCCAAAGAGGGAAAGAGAATAAGGAAATGAGAGGAGAAAGACTGCTGAAGATCTATGCAGGAAAGTAATGATAACTTACAATGGGTGTTGAAATTTGTGAGGAGGGAAGGAAACAGATTGATAAAGTTAGTAGATTGAGTCAGTTGGAATTCTTTTAGGTCACAGGATTACTGAAGCCTTGGCACTGAGAAAGTCAATTGGAAAAATGGTGATAGTGACTCCAAAGAGTCTTGCATAGCATTGAGATTATGGGGACATGGGGCCTGCTGAGGTCAAGGGTAGAATGAAAATGACTTACTTAGTATGTGAGGAATAAGACCATGGGAAAACAGAAGATGGAATGGTGTTCGAGAAAATGAGAATAAGTGATGAGCTAGGGCCACCAATGTGAGGAATTAACTTTAGACTTGGATAAGGAAAACCACAATGATGGGTAATGAGTGACATAGTCTGAGGACACGAGGTACAAAGGTGAGGGTTTTAGCGAGGAGGGTAAGAACACAGTCTGGAAACAACAATAGAGTAAGCAGTCCCTCTTCCTTTTTTCTCCAAAGGTACAATTTTGTGAGGGGGGAAAAGAGTAGACATCAAGCCCTGTTGGCGAAACAGAGATATTTAAGAGCGAATTTTCTGTTATAATGAGAAGATAAACAGAATTGTTTGAGGAAATATTCAACATAAGAAAAATGTGGCAAATGATCGATGCTTAGTACCTGAATGGACAGTGAAAATGTTTCAGAAATTAAGGAGGGATGAGAAACCAGTGGCAGAACTGAGGATATACAGAATGTAAGGTAACTGAGGGAGAAAAAAGGAAGTCTTGGAACTCTGGCTCCTTATGTGGGGACTGGGATTGTACTCAGATAATAAATTGTTGAGATTAGCTCTAGTAAACTGATGGCGGTTAGTGGTGGGGGTGATTTGCCTGGTGGGGAAGTAGGTGGCCATAGCTCTCTCTAAATGTTTAACAGTATAGTTCTTGTTGGTATAACTGTTAAAGGACCTCAGGTAAATTTTACGGGATGGGGTAAATTCAAGAAAATTTTGGAGAAGCAAGAAGCAGAGACCCAGTGAGGATCATAAACATAATAGCTTCTATTCAGATTTTTTGTTCAAAGACTTCATTATCATTTTCCTTTGACCTGGGAATATAGATTTTATTCTTTTTCTGTGCTCAAGAGTTTAGTGTGGTTCCCATGTGAAAAGTATGGAAAATCTTATGAGTTTTCTATGAAAGGAAGTGTATTCTTTATTTTGCAAAGTGATTTTTACTTTTTGGAAGCCAATATGATGATAAAAGTTGATAAGTCAAAGTGGTTGCTTTTGTTTGTTTTTCAAGGATTTTTTTTCAAGCCTGTATACTATATACCTATTGATTATTTTATTTATATTTAACTTGGATGCTTCAATAGGGGTATAATATCGATGGTGTTGTGGAGGTTTTTTTCCATTTTTTTTCTCTTCCATATTTTTCCCAAATGAGCTTGTTAACTCATTTTTATGTCTGAGGCTTGGTGTCCTATTGGCTGGATAATGTGGTATTCACAGTTTGATCTCAACAAACCTAGGTTCAGAATTATTGACTTTGAAACCTTAAGAGCAAATGTTTTTGCCCCAGAAGTGCATTTCCTTTGTCTCTGGTCTTTAGGAAGTCACTGTCGCTCACCATACAGCGTCCTACATAACCTTCACCCAGCGCTGTGACCTGACCATGGTAGCCTCTACTTTCCTCCTGTGACCAAAGTCATTTACAGCAGTGCCCTTGGGTGCTGGAGATTTAGCGCCAGGCTGTACAACCTGGAAAGAATGGATGACAGCCCTCTCCTTAAGCTCCACTTGGTCTCCTGATCTGGAGTGTTCCCCCTTCCCTCTTGGCTGGCACGGAACGCTAAGCATAATTACTGTCACCCGAGCGATAGTTGTTGTCCCTTTCAGAATTGCGACATCCACTTTTAGGAATACCAATGTTCACTTCTCACATTATCACTACATTTTAGCTCCAATTTTCCCAATATTCTTCATACTTGTGTTTTTGTGTTTGGACTGTTAGTGTGTGTGTGTGTGTGTATTTTTTTTTTTTTTTCTAACTTAAGTTTGGTTTCTCCACTTTGTTTCTCTTTTTTCTTCCACTTTGGTTCAGAGGAGCTGGCAGATAAAACTGCCTTGACTCTGCATCTGAAACCAGCAATATTTGAATTTCCTAGCTTTTACATTTTATGGAGAGAGTGTTGGGAACATAGTAGCACGGCTGTGTTCTCTGCCAGTCTCTTACCCCTTGATTTGAGATTTTAAAGAACTC
This sequence comes from Panthera pardus, assembly GCF_024362965.1. Classification (NCBI taxonomy): domain Eukaryota; kingdom Metazoa; phylum Chordata; class Mammalia; order Carnivora; family Felidae; genus Panthera; species Panthera pardus. The sequence goes on along the minus strand of NW_026526710.1, from coordinate 77,517,871 downwards.
CCCAAGCTCTCTAGAAATTTCATGAGTGCCAGAGGGCCACCAGGGAAGATGAGTTTAGGGCTAAAGGGGCTGGGAAGGAAGTTGGGAACACTGATCCCAAAGACAGCAGTAGTAAGCCCAGCCCAGCCCCACTTGGTGGTCTCTATTTGTGGCCCCTGATTGGGTAATGAGTTCCCTTTACTATATTATTTATGGTATTTATTGATTCCAACCTTACAACGCAAGCATGGGAACGAAACCAAGAAGAGTAAAAGCATTTTATATTCTGTATAGTTCATAATCACGGACTTTATGATGGCACAAATTTCAGGCATTGGACTGCATTCATACAGATGTGAATTTATGCAATTATATCAAATCCAGCATAGCAAATAAAAAAAAAGTGGTACAGCAACTTTCTTGATGCACCCAATGTAATTATTTCACAGAAAACATCTTTTTTTCCTTCTACATGTAGAACCATTATGCTGTTTTCTTCATGTCACTGGTGGAAGGTGATAGTTATTGCTCCATTATATTAAGGCTTTGATATATACGGTCTATAGATACAGATATAGTAGAGTAACCTGAATCTAAATAACACACCCACTCAGAATGGCTGATCACTAACTTTCTTGGCAATAGGTCTTACGTGCCCTGTGTTAATGCCTGACCATTTTAGGGAAATGTACTGGCTTGCTGAGACGTACCACAGGGCAATTACTAGGACCTGAAAAAGCGTTTTCGTCTGGTACAGGCCTGTTGATTTTGATGCCAAAGCGATCTGAAATAGTTTCTTCATTTCCCAGGTGATATACAAAAAGCACAATGAGAAATAGCTTGTCTCACTCATGGTATCTGAAAATTTGCTTGATTTGTTAAAAATGTGCTCTAAGGAAAAGTTACCAAAGCCAGAAAATTAAATTTAAAGAGATCTAAGCCTTCTATTTTATTTCTGTATCCTTTAATTTTCTGTATTACTCTTTAACATTGATTCTGTCTCAGAAACTATATCACGCTCTTTGTTTTAATGGCTGTGCTTTGGCAACCTGTTCTGTATGGTCTTCACGTTTTAAAAGAAATAGTTCAGCCTATAGAGTTTGCATGTGTGTTTGCAACGTGAGGAAATACCAAAGTGATCGTATCAGGTTGATCAGCAACCTAATTTTAGCCTGTCCAATTTCAACTCACATCATCAGGTTTTTTAATGTCCTGTTTCTGAGTCAAATTCGGGAAGTCATTCTTTTGAGTTTTTCTTGTTGCATTTAAGAATCCCTCACGAGACACCACTTTGTAATATTATGACCTCTCATCCTTACTGAATTACAATATGATTGATGTTAAAAAAAATAAAATTATAAAGGATGAATGTTTTAGTTTGCATGATAGCATACACTTTGAGATATTTAATTAAAATAATTAATATTTTATGAGTTTATTACTGACTCATTTTTCAAAAAATATAATGAGGCTAAGAAAAGTTAAAAACAGAAATCTTACTTGAGAATGTGCAACTATATATCAGATACCTTGAACTATTTTCTATACTTTTCAAAAAGTAGTATGCATTTTTAGTCTTAATGAATTGAATTTCCTTTCATTTTAAAACGGCAACAGAATAAAGGAACATTACAAAATAATTGTTACAAACATTTCCAGTTTGTGAACTAATAAATTAGACAAATTAAAGTAACTACATCCTAAAATTTATTTCTATTATCATATATCTGCTTCTCTCTTATAATTGATTATTCTTAAACTAAAATACTTTTGTCTTTAATAGCCAACCCAAATTATAATTTTGTGAATATGTCTCCCCCAGTGATTCCCAGCCCCTCTTTCCCTTAATTGTATTTAGTTCATGTGCTTTGTGTTATGTCCTCACATAAATATTTACTTTCCTAGTTCTAATTTTTAGAGCGACAGAATTTAGCCTTTTATTATCAATATTTGATGATATATACAGAATTCTTAATTTTCACTTCCTTGGTCACCCCAAATCGGTTATAAAATAGGCTTGTGAGCAAGGTCTTCTGTATAGATAGGTGATTTATTAAATCTTTATTAGTAATTAGCTCACTTTAAGGAGATAGGAGGAAAAGAATTGCTAGCAAATACAATATATAGCGAGAATATTTTAATTTTATTTTGAGTAAGATAATAAAGTCATGTTGTTTGTATATAAAAAATGAGTATCTTTCATTTTCAATATATAGTTAATAAGAACTTTATTAACTTGTCAAATATCTGCAAAATCACGTACAGGTAATTTTTCCCCAAGATGTACCAAACAGGCTGTGTGTGTGTGTGTGTGTGTGTGTGTGTGTGTGTGTGTACACACACACACACATATTTTTTTTTCCAAACAGTGTTTTATTGCAGCACTTTCTATTCCATTGATCTCTATGCTTAACATTATTACAGCCCACAAAATATTAATGATATTGTCAGTCCTCAGAATGGGTCAGAAGAAGTGGTGAAGCCATATATGTAAGTTTTGACTTTTATCATCCCAATCTTAAAGAAGTTAGACCTGCATTGCTTCTCGGCCTTTTGGCTAAGATCAAGTGTAGAAGTTAGCCCTCCAGGTGAAAGAAGGAATGGAAGTGTAGGGGTCGATGTAAAAAATGCCTCTTCATGGGGCGCCTGGGTGGCTCAGCCAGTTGGGCATCCGACTTTGGCTCAGGTCACGATCTCGCGGTTTGTGAGTTCGAGCCCCACGTCGGGCTCTGTGCTGCCAGCTCAGAGCCTGGAGCCTGCTTCGGATTCTGTATCCCCCTCTCCTTCTGCTCCTCCCCTGCTCACACTCTGTCTCTCTCTGTCTCAAAAATAAATAAAAACCTTAAAAAAATTTTTAAATGCCTCCTCATAAAGCAATACGCAGAATCCAAAGACGTGAATCCTGCGAAGTTCAGGGACATGTTATAACGAGACACACTGTTCAGCCAATATTCCAGTTGTTACTGGGGGAAAAATGGAGAGCATTTGGTTGTTTGATGTACAGGAAATAGATGTATAGGAGATAGATTGTTACCAAAAGTGCTCAACTGACATTTTTTTCCAAATTTTCACAAGGGAGTAAAGGGCCTTCTTTCTCAATGCTCCTTTGCTTCTTCCTGTTTGCCTGTCTCCACATGACTGCCATGATGTCTAAGTTACCTGCTCTTGGATATCCAAAACGATTTTCTTCTTCTATCTTTTTGACATTTGTCTTCCCCTTTGGCATCATTTTTAAGGAGTCTTAGGAATACCCACAGGAAACCAGTGTATAATACTATGTATTTTCCCCTAGTAAAATTGCTTGTATGGGGATGAAGGAAGCTGAATATTCAGGTGTTCTGTGTCATTCCCCTGTCTCCTGCAAGAGCACTTTTATCTGAATTATATACTGTTGCTTTTTAAATTTTTTTTAACATTTATTATCGAGAGACAGAGAGACGCAGAGCGTGAGCAGGGGAGGGGCAGAGAGGGGGGGAGACACAGAATCTGAAGCAGGCTCCAGGCTCTGAGCTGTCAGCACAGAGTCGACACGGGGCTCGAACTCTCAAACTGTGAGATCATGATTGAGCCAAAGTCAATCGCCCAACCAACTGAGCCACCCAAACGTCCCTATACTGTTTTTTTTAAAGTATCATAAAGAAAGGCTTACTGTATAATTATTCTTTATTATAATTTATAATAGGAAAAAGTAAGTACTCTGTAACTACTTGATGTGTCATTAATCACACAGAATCAATATCTCCAGCCTGATTAGAAAAATGATTAACACAGCCTAAATGTATTAATAGCAGATGCGTGCTCTTATGAGAATATAATGTGTTGACATCTACAGAGCATGAGTTTGATTAAGCAGAATAATTTTTAGTCTTTCAATTGGAGACATATTCATATGAATTCATAGCTTTATTATTTAATGCCCAAATGTATGGGTTAAAAAATGTATGGTTTAAAAATTGTAAACGAGTTCAATAGCAACTAAAACTCATAAAGAAGTTGATGACATTATTATGTACATGTAATCAGTTTAGAAAATTTCTGAAATTCATGGCACAAATCCAAACATTTCATTTTCTCCAATCATTCCTTCCACCGTGTTCTGTTGAATCTTTTCCATCTTTAAATAAGTAGTCCGGTTAAGTCCATGAAGCTCTAATCACCTTTAGCCAAGTTTTTTTAAAAATGTGGCCTCTTCTGTTTGCTCTCATATCCAGTCTATGATCCCTCTCCTATACCCCAACTGTCCCCCAATATCTTTGCCTAGGGTTTGTTCTGATGACTTAGGGGAGAAGAGGTGAACACAATACACTTTTAGATCCTTTTCCATGTTCTTTATCTTTAGAGTGGCAAGAAAATTACAAGTTCTTATTCTTTTCATATGTTGGGAAAGAGAGAGGACTGAGATTATTTGGAGACACGCTCTGCCCCCACCCTTGGAATACTAGTGGTTTTCCCTGCTACTGGTCTCTGCTCATGTGGTGGCCCTCCGCATATCATAGCGGGCCACTTAGGTATCCTTTTTGTCCCCTAAACCTTTCCTAGCTGCTGATTTCTTCTTCAAGAAGGAGGTTACCTTGTATGGCATGCAGATGAATATGTCCAACCATCCCTTTTGCTTTGTCCTCAAATCTCCATGTAGAGCCACAGGTATTCATCCATGCCCTTCAAGGGCACACGAATGGTGTGGAAGGAAATGGCACTCTTCTCCCAAGCAGATTGCATCCAAGTTGCTTCTTTGTCCTGCTAATGCAATCTGCTCCAGCAAGCCTGATGACGTAAGAGATACCCAGGGAAGAAGCACGCGGGTTGGAGGACATGTGTCAGGTTCTCTAAAAAGAACAAGGGGTGGGGGTGGGGGTGGGTGGGCGTGGTAAAAGTTCAGCAGTTTAGCATTATCTAGAGATGATGTCTACTTACAGAGTGTGGCCCCCTCTTCCCTTTTTGTAAAAGGCCCCAAATGTAACAAGTGTCCTGTAAATGTCCCTCTACTTGGTCAGGTATGGAGGCAGGCCCTCATCCATAGTGGGGAAAGGAAAAGGACAGCATTTCTAACTGTACTCAACTAGTAACCGAATACGACATGAATCATTCACCAGCTTTACTGTAATCCGTGACCCCTGTATAGACTTGTTTTCTGCTCACTAGAATGTGAGGAAATGGATAACTTTTTACCTTCAATTTTGGATTCTGTCCTCCAACTCTACAGCAGAAACCATGTCCAATATCTTTCTGTAGATTGACCAGTACGTATTTTGTTTTAACCAGTTTAGCAGCAATGCTGGAGTTCTAGAAAACCAATGTTGTCCAAGACATTATCTTTGAAAATCTATTTTCAAATGTTTAAGCATCTACTATGTACTAGACATTTTGAGGAAGAAAAACAAGTCCTTGGCCTTTAATGAGTTTGGAAAGCAAAAATATAGCTATAATACAGTGCAGTCGGTTCCACAAGGGAGATACAGAGAGGCATTTAATTGAACAGTATCTACACGTGGGCAGATCTTGAGAGCAGATGCAGAGAAGAGAAAGGGAGTGACTGAAAAAGCTAAAGAAACTTTTCTACCACACGTGGAGTTTAAACTTGGTATTACGGTGGGGTGCCTGCATGGCTCAGTCAGTTAAGTGTCCGACTTCAGCTCAGGTCATGACCTCACGATCCGTGAGTTTGAGCCCCGCGTCGGGCTCTGCACTGACAGCTCAGAGCCTGGAGCCTGTTTCTGTGTCTCCCTCTCTCTCTGACGCTCCCCCGTTCATACTCTGTCTCTCTCTGTCTCAAAAATAAACATTAAAAATAAATAAACTTGATATTACAGTGCATGAGTGTGCCATCACATGTCTTTAAGTAGGACAATTCAATAATTAGAAATACATAAAAGCATCCATTTATATCTTATTTTGATACTTTGCTGGTTTCATTTTTGAAGACATTCGATCTACCCAGAACTTTATGAATGTTACCATATGTATTACAAAGATTTATCACATAAATCTAAAATATTAGTTGATTCATTTGAGCATGAATGCATATCTGCCAACGAATGGTAAAGACTCGCCTAATGCATACTGTCTTCTAAAGCTCTTAGTTTCTTTTCAAGTTTTTAATTTCTAGGACTGCGTCAGCATATGTGTTCTCACTTACAAGACTAGGAATAGTTTGAACTGTGAAATAGTCATGAAGTATTAAGTAGACGAAATGGGCAGAAACCAAAGTCATCTGAGTTTTGCTTTTCAAGACCATGAGAAAACTGTAAATTACTACTTGAGCACCTTACTGTATTAATTTTTGCCGTTTTTTATTCAGATCATTATGAAATGACATAGTTGACAAATTATTATAGCAGAGAGGAGTCTTAATTCTTAGGTTTGCATATCCCCATGGATGTCAGCATTAAAATATTTACTGCCCTGAGTTCAGTCAAGGTGTGATACAATGTAAATATGAAGTCTTTATCGCCTTATAGGGCCAAACTTAAATAATTTCCTGTGGGACACGTGGTTCTTATTAACTACTTTTCTCTTGCTCTCCTACACTGAATGCAATATCCAGTTATTCCTAGGACCTCTAGTGACCAACCTCCCTCCTCTTTCTAAGGCCTTCTGGGAGAGGAAGTAGAAAGGCTACACATATGTATGGGGTTTGTTGATTTCAACCACGTGTGTCCAGTTGACCTGTGAACTGCATAATGGAAAAAATCTTCTCAAGACATTCCTCTTTGAATATCAGAAGAGTAGTTAACTGCCTGGCATATAAAGTCAGGAATACTTAAATGAGTTAAACTGTGAGAGAGCCATAAAAATGACTAAAGAAAGAATAAGCAATAAGACAATGTAGCTAAACAGCAAAATGAGACCTTTAATTCCTAGGTCTGAAATCTCATACCAGAGCTCAAGACACCAGACAGGGAGAGGAGAAAGAAATGTCTATGATCCATGAAAGCCATGCTGGAAGGGCAGCCATGTTGGACAGAAAGTCTTTCTAGACATGCTGCATATTTTCTTTCATCTTCAAAATTGCCCTGATAGTTAATTTTAAAAATGCACAAACTAAAATTTATCCATTTTTTTAGTAAGTTGCCCAAGTGCACATGGCACTCCTGGTGGAATCGAGATTTACCCCCTAATTTTTTTTTTTTTAAGTTTATTTGTCGAGAGAGAGAATCCCAAGCAGACTCTATGCTGTCAGTGTGAAGTCCGATGCAGGACTCAAATCCATGAACCATGAGATTATGACCTGAGCCGACATCAAGAATTGGGCGTTCAAGAGACTGAGCCACCCACACAAACCAGCCCTTAATTTTCAAAAGCAATCTGTCCAATCCACCACCAGCTTTCAATCTCAATGAATCATTAAAGTATAGGCATGGCTGTTTTTCACTTTGCACTATTGGAAATATGATTTTGTTTGTTTTTGTTTTTGGTTTTGCCTGTAAGATTAAATATCAAATTATATTGCAAAGTCACCTTACTAACTTTTCGTGAAAGCTCATACTTCCCAACCTTTACCTGTTCCATTATTTTAGTACTTGCTTCATGGTGAGGTTTTATTTTTTACTATTCGTCGTATTTAAGTATATCCCACCCTTTCCCATTGTATTGCAAGTTCATCTCTATGTCCACTATATCACCAAAGACAGAAATTTTAAGTTTGATTTAATTGATTTCCATTGGAATCCTTAAAACTCATTCCTGATTTTGAATAAATGGAATACAGAGTGCAAAGCCCACATTTTCATATTTCTGTTTTTTGATCCATTTTTTCTCTACACATTTCCTTTTTTTAATTACTTAGAGTTTATTTAATCACAGTTTAAAAATTTATAGGGGGAGAATTTTCCACGTAGGTTTGTAATAGTTTCCAGTTATTACTTTCAGTATATCTTCTTTTTCTATTGTTTTAAAACCAAATAGTTACAAATGATGAAACAATTAAATTAAACCATAGTGAAACTCACTGACAAGCCAATGTAAATAAGAATTTTTTTTTTCAAATTACTGAAAAATGAAGTAAGCCAAAGGCAAAGTACCAACACCTATTGGGATGTTCAGAATTTTGCTTACAGTCAAATCTGTCAGGTCATCAACTACTTGAAAAATGTGACTTGCTCACCAGAGGAAATGACATCTATAAAAATAGATTTAAAACACATCCTCTTGTACTACCGTTAATAAAATGTCCTCACATTGTGCTTTTAAAACCATTGAATTTTGTGGATGTAACCCAAGTCTACTCTACAGTCTACCAAACTTGACTCTGACAACATAGAAATCTAGTTTTGATAAATACTATGTTTTTACTTGCATCTTTTTATGCAGAGCACCTCCTTAATCTTTGTTCTGTTGGTGTATTTATAAATGGATATTTTTATTTTTTAAATGAAACATTGACAAGGAAGGTAATTTAGATTATATTTTATTAGGATAAGAATCTCCAAATAAAATGACAGAAGAGAATAGTTAAAAAAAAAAAAAAAAAGGAATGTATATTGAGAAATTTAGTATGTAATGAAGCGGTGGAAAAGCTTGTTTTCTGGAAGGCTTTCTAAATATAACAAGGTGGACACTGCATAGTACAAAACTGGTGGATTTAAATATATGAAAATATTTTAAAATCTGTATTTAACCAAAAACACAAAGTAACATGATACACTATAGACCATGGAAGATCTTTATATGAATATGATACTAATATACAGAATATATGAAAACTATACAAATTAGTAGGAGACCGTGTAATTTTTTAAATGGTTGTGTTATATAACCAGGAAAGCCACACGAGAAATAAAAACAACCAACAAAAATACTTTAAATGCTAAATTCTACTAAAATAAGTGTAAATTAAAAATAATTCTTTAAAAAGTATACTGGAGGGGGGCGCCTGGGTGGCTCAGTCGGTTAAGCGTCCCACTTCAGCTCAGGTCACGATCTCGAGGTCCGTGGGTTTGAGCCCCACGTCGGGCTCTGGGCTGACGGCTCAGAGCCTGGAGCCTGCTTCCGATTCTGTGTCTCCCTCTCTCTCTCTGCCCCTCCCCCATTCATGCTCTGTCTCTGTCTCAAAAATAAATAAATGTTAATAAATAAATAAATAAATAAATAAATAAATAAATAAAAAGTATATTGGAGGGTGAAAAATAAACTAATGTGGTTAAAGATTTGAGGGGAAAAGGGGCATTCCTACTATTAGGAGATTTACAAACAGGTTTAGCCATTTTGGATTCTTTGGGGAAAATGGAACATCATTTGAGCAATTTTACTTTTTATTTTCTACAGAAAAGCCTGTATGTGGACGCAAAGCTTTTGTGCAAGTATGAGTCCTGTTTAATAAAGCAAAAACTGGGAAAGAGATTTATTATTCATTCGTAAAATTATTGTTAGCATTTTTTGCTAGGTTTCTACTGAAAATACTATGAAACCATTAAAAAAATGTGGTATGTCTGTGTTTTGACAGAGAAAACAATAACTGTAAAAGTATATTTTAAACAATACATGGTTTCATCCAATTTAGGAACGCGAAAATTAAATAGATACGTGGCTATATAAAGATAGGTTTAAATATACAAGAAAATTAAATATATAAGGAAAGAACTTAAAATAATGGGAAAAGATACAAATGAACTTGTTTACCTCTCTATAAAGGATTTTCAATAAGCAATTGATGTATTTTCCATTAATAAAGCAATGAAACTGATTATCTGTAAAAAGTAACTTCAAAAGGGATCATAAACAAAGTTCTAGACGTTCTTAGAAAAAGACTAGAGAAGTTATTTGAAGGAAGTTTTTAGAGTCTCGGGATATCCCATGAAACGTTGTAAAGGTTTAGAGTATGAAAAATCTATTGTGAATAATATCTTGTTAAACTATGCAGATGACTCCTATGTAAAAGAACAAGACTCGTGTGTTTTATCTTTTACACTTTCTCTTAGATTGTACAACTCTTTGAAGCAAGCAGCTGCCATGAATTTTGAAAACTAAGCTGTCTTCATTCAACAGCTATGCAAAAGATGTTTAAAAGAATTTCAGATCAGTAGGAGTGTTAAGTGAGAGTGAGCCGTATCAGGAGATGCTACCATGAGTCAATGTTGTTAGTTGAGAAGGAGAAATCAATTAATCACGTGTTTCTCTAGAGAGGAAAACTTCATATACAGCAAGTCTGTACAAGAGTCCAAACAGGCTCTCTGAAAATGCATGAGATGATACAGAAAAGACATTTAAAATTTTTAGGGAAAGTAAATTCTCTACCCTTATTACCTCGATATGAAAACACTCTTTTGACTGGCCAAAATAATTTTCAGATTTTATAAATAGATCTATCTAGACATTTAGGGAATACACTAAAATCGGGAAATGATCTAGCAGTAAGTGCATTAGAACAGGAAGCAGCACGAGCCATCAGCGCAGAAAATACCACGTCTAGGATTCGTTGGACAAAATAAGCAATTTTCAAAATTGTTGTCTGTGATGTAATTTATTGTCAAAACTTCAAGTTCTTTTTAATATTCACAGAAACATGTCTACAAAGATACTTAAAATGTATAGACCACATTTAAATGTGTATTTACTAATACACACAGTCATTAAAACTATTAACAAAGAGGTCAAGTAGTGAATTTCACGAATGATTACAAAGTTTGGTAAACGACAATTGTTTGGTAAAGAGCAATAGATGATCTAGAATTTGAAATAAGATCTTAATGAAAAGATCATACAGATTTTTGATTTCTATCCCCATAAAAGGGAACAGTATATTTGAATGTTAATTCTAACATCATACTCATATACACTTGGACAAGACACAATGAGGCACTTTAACCCTTTCTGATGATAAAATAATGTGGCTTATATAAATTTCCTTGATTACCTCTGGCTTTCAAAGCAACAAAAACAAAGAAAAACTTTGCACTTGTGTTTTCTGGGGAATAGCACAGAGCATTGCAATTGTAATTGATAACATTATAGGATACAAAACTGATCTCAATTGGGTTGTGGATCATATGGGAGTCAGCTGGGTCGGTTAAACTCCTAATTCAAAGCAAAGCTTGAAAGAATCACTCTGACAATGAAAAATGGTATTGGATTGGCTGTGATCTTCCAGTGTGTAAGAAGAAAGAAAAAAACAAAAAAGGTGAATTTAAGCTATTCACTCCTCAAAGCTATTTGATCCTCAAAGAGAAGTTTTACCAGTTATTGTCTATGGAGATGCTGGGGTATGGACCCCGGGTCCTTCAAGTTTGTTTCCTCAGCTGCTGAGGCAGCCTTATTCTATCTTGTTTTAGCTTTCAGCCCTGTCTACACTTAACGTGTCTCAGCTGCAAAATGGCACTTCACCAAAGTTCACACCCCTTCTCTGAGTGACCCACATCCCATGACGGCGCTGTCATGGGAAGAGGGCCGGGAGGAGTCCTAAAGACTTGGTGGTCTTGGCCTAAGTATGGATAACTGTGCAGGGCCATTTTCACTCCAGAACACTGAATGGGGGTTTCTGCTGAGGCAGGGGTTGAGCTGGTACCCCACCCAGCTTCTCCTCCTTCCTCTCCTGCTTTCTCCTCCTCCCTTTCACAAGTACTGGTACCAAGAGCACTTCTCCAATGCTCACCTCATCTCAGGGAAGGCTTTCCAGAGAAGCCAACCTGTTACATGTCCAAAATCCATTCGAGAGGATTTCCTGAGAACCCTCTCTTCTGTCTTGATCTGACAAATTTAGATTAGATAAAATTTATCTAATACAACTCTGAGAAGAAAAATATTGACAAGCCCCAGAAATTTACATGGCATACTAAATCCTTGACTACCATGTCTCTTCCTGGTAGGGAGAAAACAGTATAAATATATTTGTTTGTTCTATTTACCCACTGATCTATGTGACTTAGACCAGTATCTTTTATTTCCTGTGCGATCCAAGTAACTGTTCAGGAAAAGTGGTGGCATGAACAAAGAAATCAATACCATTCCTGGTAACTTTAGATCGCACTGACAGTATATTTATCTAACAACCTGTGTGATCAAACTGTTTTTAAGCTTTACTGCTAAAGCTTAAATTTATCATAATCATTGTGGAAATTATTTCCTGGATTTTGCACTCTGAAGAAGGTAGATTCTTTAAACATGCGATGAAAACTGCAGTCAAAATTCTAGGTATTTTATCAGCATTCACACACATGACAGGGAAAATAGCAAAATTTTTCATCAAGGTGGATAGAAAAGCTGGCAAAATAATCTTCATTCACTTTCCTCAGATGTATGTCACCGTCCCCAATGCCAAAAAAAAGGGGACACTCTGAAACATTTTTTAAAGGCCCTGAGAATCTCTTTACACCTCAGTAAAAGACATTGTATAACATGTTTGTTTTGAAAATATATGTAGTTATGACTTTTATAGAACACAGATGTACACATCTATTTCTATCATCTATTAGTCAGCTGCAATTAGTTATTTTTAAGAACCGTATAGTTTAAGGCATACTTCAGTGCCTGAAATCTCATTTTATGTTAGAAGTGAACATAGAATATTTAAGATATAATGTGATAGTTCAAAAATGGCCCTTTACATATTTCTAGTTACGCAAAATAAACACAAGATTAAAAGCCAACTAGTAACATATGTATACAGCATATTTTAGTTTTGATATATTAATATGAGCAATCTATTAAATACAGTATGCTAGCATATTAATACAGGAAAGACATTTTGTGGAATCCGTTAATACAGGTTTTATATTTTTCTTCTGTCAGTCATCAAGATGGAAACAATCTTTAATCATTTATTAAATGCATTACAATTGCAATTAAGTGACTTGCGTATCCTGTTTTATGAATACATCTGATTACAGAAATTAATATAAGCTTCTAGGATGTAACAGCTATGATCACATAAGCTCATACCTCACATAAAACTGTACATAGTTGAAAAAATTATTTAATCAGGCAATAGTTTGGTAATATTAATGGTCAGATTTATGTTTATAATTATATTAACTTAGAGATCTCCTTTTAGAAAGAGTTTTCTTGAGGCACCTGGGTGGCTCAGTCAGTTAAGCGTCCAACTTTGGCTCAGGTCACGATCTCGTGGTCCGTGGCTTTGAGCCCCATGTCGGGCTCCGTGCTGACAGCTCAGAGCCTGGATCCTGCTTTGGATTCTGTGTCTCCTTCTCTCTCTGCCCCTCCCCTGCTCGTGCTCTGTCACACTCTGTCTCCCAAAATTAAATAAATGTTAAAAAAAAAAGTTTTCTTTTCGGGAGGCTATTCTGATGCTCGGCCTTAAAATGAAGCCATAATATATACATCGTTTAAAAAAAATCAAAATATTTTGAATGCCACAGGCTTTAATTTTCTCTAGAATTTAGGACAAACTTAAAAGTCTTTGGAGGTGAAACTACAGTGATACTGGAGTCATAAAGACCTCTAAAAATCAAACATAAAATTGAATTATTTTTCAAAAAGAAGACAAAAAGTTTCAGCATGATAATAACATAGTATTCAATACATGATGTTAGCTAAGTCGTTATTCAGGAAAAATAAAGTTACTTCAAGCAACTACAAGTCAGAAAAGAAAAGCAATGCAGATAATTGGACAGAAAAAAAAAATTTTAAAGTTAAGTGTATTTGAGAAAGAGAGGGGCAGTGAGAGAGGGAGAGAGAGAATCCTAATGAGGCTCCATGCAGTGAAGTGCAGAGCCCGACAATGAGCTCAAACCCACAAACCGTGAGATCATGATCCGAGGTAAAATCAAGAGTCAGATGTTTAACAGACTGAGACACCCAGACACCCCCCCCCCAAAATATTTTAATTGCCCTAAGTTGTCTTTGTAGAACAGCTCTTTTCCCTCCTTCCCCTAAAAGGATTTTAAAGGTAGAATATAGTACAAATTCTTTGATTTGATATATTTATAATGGTCCATTGACTGAGTTTCAGGAAAACCCACCTTTTTTCTTTTACCTATTGGAATATCACAGCCAATCTGATAGCATTTTTCACTGGATGAGAATTTCGTTCCTGCTTTCCATTTGAATTATAAGTGTAGGTAACCTGGCTGACTCCCCAAATGATCCGCAATCCAATCAAGGTCGTGTTTCAATTTAATATTTGCCATTTTAAGAGCGGATTTCCCTTCTGAGCTCATTCTACATAGGGGGTTCAATCTGATTATTCTGTACGTGGACAATTAAGTTTTCCTAGAACAATGAAACTGACAAAACTCACGGGCCCCCCAAAAATGAGGCTTACAAATAAAAAATTTGTGTACTGAACTCAATTTGGTCTTCGGTTCCTAGTTAAAATGTAGTCACTTCAGAATGTCCCTCTCTAGTACAAGAGGGAGGGAGGCAAATGATAAGAGACTCTTAAATACTGAGAACAGACTGAGGGTTGCTAGGGGGTGAGGGAGAGAGGAAGGTGGGTGATGGGCATTGAGGAGGGCACCTGTTGGGATGAGCACTGGGTGTTGTATGGAAACCAATTTGACAATAAATTATATTTAATATTTGAAAAGAATGTCCCTCTCTAGTACATATTTTGTCACTCCATCCTTGTAATTGCATGTAGCATTAAGGCAGGGGGCCATAGCTTCTGCAGGTAGTTGGTGGCCTGGCTCTGATATGTATTATTTCACCTACTCTTTAGTGTTTGGCACGTGACTAAGTCTGTTTGGGCTGGGATAACAAGATACCACAGACCGGGTAGCTTATACACAACGGAAATTTGTTTCTCACGGCTCTGGGGACCAGAAGTCTGAGATCAGAATGTCTGTGTGTGTGATCGGGGCCCTCTTCTAAAAGGCAGACTTTTCCTTGTTTCCTTTCATAGCAGAAGGGATCTCTGTCAGTCATCTTTTATAAGGACACTGATCCCCATCATGACCTGATCACCTCCCACAGGTCCTACTTCCCAATATCAATAATACCAATTCAGAGAATCGCCTCCTCCCTGGCATTTCAACCGTGTCTTTAATAGGATCCCGCAACACTCTGACATTAACCGCATCAGGAAGGTTTTGGTATAGAATGGGTGGATTTCATGAGCAGAACCCCCTCCTTTGCTGTAAAGGGAATCTTCACTTGGGTGTGTTATCGTGGGTCAGGCATCCATTAGTCCTCAGAGAGTGGGGCTAATGGGGACTTTGCAGGAAAAAAAGGCACTCCTATTCAGAATAATTATCTGTACTTGAGAAGGTACTAATGGACCTTCAGAATGGGGGGGGGGCGTTCATTGTTGTTAACTTTCCACCAGGTGGTTCATTGGACTATTATATCTATAATTCTTCTTTAAAAAATTAAAATCTCAAAGAAGTATGGTGATTTTACAAAAACCTAGAGAAATGAAATAGAGGAAATGTAACTCAGGAAGTAAGATTAGTATGATCAGGTCACTGACATAATACTCTTCTTCCCCAAACCTCAAAGTGTTTATTGTTTGTTTGTTTTTTTCAATATTATGCTTATATTTAAAGACCTACGTTGCTGTGGAAAAGGTTGTGATCCAGTCTTTCCATGGATTCATCATGGTTGAGGAATTCAAATATTCTTCTGGTCTTTATTTTTCTCCGGGTCTAAACTGTTGTACGTGGCTTGACTTGAACTATTGTAGAATATCATTTTAAAACCTTAGGTCTTTCATAGCTTCTGACCTCTTCTGCTTCCTCCTAAATGTAGACACATCTTTCCCTTCAGAGCTCTACTCATGCAAGGCAATTGTGTCTAAGGGATCTTTCTGAGGGTTTGAGAACCTCTCTAGTGATGTCTGCCTGCCACCAAGTGGCTATGGCCTTGTGCTTAATTCTTTTTAGAGACAATTATTTCCCTAACTCCATGGCTTCTCCTGGGGCGGGGAGAGAGAGAGAGCACGCTTTTATTTGTTTGTTTTTACATAAGAAGAGGAATATTTTTTCTTGCAATCCTACAAGGAGAAAAAGTGCATTTCTACTCTTTGGAACAATGGACACCAATTGCACTCAACCTTTCCATCAAACCCCCCCCCTCCCAAATTTCATTGTTTTGATTTCAAACCAAGATGGCTACTCACACAATTTCCCCTTAAAATAAGCTTCTACCCCAAATTTCTATGCTTAGAGACAAAACGATATAAAAAAAAACTCTGAAATTATATTTTGTTCCTTTAACTTTTCATCTTATTTTTCCTTTGACAGTCTAGGTAAATAAAAGTGAGGTACAAATATACTTTTCTTTCTGGGCCATGTGACTTTTCTTATAATCTCTTATTTACACTCAGTCCTTACTAAAAGTTTATTTACTGCAGATCTCTTTTTTTTCCCTTTGGCACTGAGTGGCTAAATATATAGTATAATTATTTCCTGAATAAAATACTTGTATGCTTTAAATAGCTTTGACCTATTATATATAGCATGTGCATACACGCAGAAAGAAAGATGTTTTGGACTTTAAGTCAGAAATGCCTGAGGGGAAGCAGGAATGGATATTTAAGTGGACAAACTGGGTGAGTACAGAGGATAGAGGTTTCTTTTTAAATTCCAGAATTATCTACAGAGATAGATATATGGGTACGGTAAGCAATTGGTCTACCTTGACTGACTCTTGACAGAAAAATCCAGCCTTTTTTTTTTTTTGATTTCCAAGGGCTATCTCCATGATCTTCACCACCCCCCCTTCCTGTGATTGAGTTATCTCGAGGAAGTGTTCACCCCTCGTAACCAAATGGCCTCTCACTAACCTAATGCACCACAAGATATATTAGGATGAAAAGAACACTTAAGGAAAGAGGACGCAGAAGGCAAAAATACTGAGGAACAACTGAGTTCTTTAGAAGATGAGTAAAAAAAGAAAAAAGGCAAACGAAAGATTTCAACCAACGATCTTTCCTTGTGAAATTGTATTTCATCTGTCCCATTACTCATTACTGATTCTTAAACAGTTTAGAAAAGTCCAGCTCTTAAGAATAAGTTTTTGTCTGAAAAATACATGAAATAACCACAGAACATACCAAAGTCCTGCAGGTAACTTGTTTTCAATTATACCTGCTATCATAGCTCACTAGTTCTAAGTGACCGTCAAAGTCATTAAAACAAAGAAGAGTTAGAAGGCAGACCCCAGCAAGAGGTTCATACAAGTTCAACAGTCTGCAAAAACTGCCTGCAATTAGAGCTTAAAAGGTCACATGAATCACCCCATTTCCTAACTCAGTGGAAGTTACTGATTACAGAAATGGCCAGAAAAGTAACATATTGCAGTTGCTTATACTACTGTCTCAGTCAAATATACTATAAATAACCAGGGAACTTCAGCTGAGGGGACCAATTAGAGGAGAAAAGCTTTTTTTTTTTTTAATTTCTTACATTTAAATATGGAAACATACTATGTTCCATTAACAATAATATTATGTTAACAGATATGTATCCTGTGTTATATACAATCTTTACAAATGTCTACTTTTTATGCAGAAGTCTATAAACCAATAACCAAAATTTTATAGTGGAATACACCTCAACCCTCCCCACTTCTATGTTTTTCCGTCACACATGAAAACGTTGTACCTACTTCCTGGGACCGTGATGTGGATTGAATAAAGGTTGAGTACAGTGCTTGACAAATAGCAAATTATTTACCAAGTAGGAGTCAGTAATACCTGAGGACACATTCTTCTTTCGTTGGTTTCGTTTTGTTGTGTGTGTTTATGGCTTCAACGGGAATTTATTTGCTCACAGCTCTGAATCCGCGAGAAATCCAAGATCAGGATGTCAGCCGGTTTGATTTCTTCTGAGTCCTCTCCCCTTGGCTTGCCAATGCCCTTCTTCTCACTTTGTCCTCAGGTGCACATCTATCCCTACAGTGTGCCCAAATCTCCTCTCCAATGACCCCAGTCATTTTAATCACTTCTTGCAAGCCTTTCCAATACAGACACATTCTGAGGTTCTGGGGTTTAGGGATTCAACCTGTGAGTTTGGGGGGGAACATATTTCAGTCCATAACACCACCTATGACCCCATACTTTATATTCATCCCCCTTTTTTCTATCCGTACAATTCTGTGCTCTTTGGGCATTCATGATTTTGTAAAAGAGCACATGACCAAATTGACTACCTCTGCTCTTGTTAAACATACAGCAGTGCTAACTATTGGTACATGGTTGTGCAACAGATCTCCGGCACTTTTCCATCTTTGCAAAACTAAAACTCTCTAGTCATATTTATTTTTGACCAATCCCTTCCTTCACCGTGGCTGCTGCAGAGTGATAGAGTTCCATCAGTAACAATGTCCCTGTACCCGACATAGTCGTGGGAAGCATTACTACGCGGTGTCACACAGCAGGCTGAGGTGATCTCCATCCCTGGTACCACTGAGTGGACACTCCTCCCATTGGCTAAGCGAAGGTACAAAGAACATGTCCTGCAGGCCCCTGGAGCAGGCAATGTCACCCTCTTTAGGACTGAGATTACATAATTTATGAAAGAATTTACAAGTATCTGTAGAGTAGTTACAATAGACCACCAACTGGTGCCATTTTGGATAGATTTGTGAAGTGAACAACAAATGAATTGGGATAGCAGTGGGATTGGAGATTAGATCTTGTGTGGATAAGGACCATGGAACAGAGAAATCCCTGAAGGAATTTGGTTTAATCCATGCCCAAAGATGAGATGTGACATTAAATAGACCTAACAAAAGTTTTACACATTGTTTTTAATGTTTGTTTATTTTGAGAGACCGAGCATGAGCAGGGGAGGGGCAGAAAAAGAGAGAGAGAGAGAGAGACAGAATCTGACACAGGGCTTGAACTCATGAGGCGTGAAAGCATGACCTGAACAAAAGTCAGACGTTCAAGCCCACTGAGCCATCCAGGCACCCCCAAATTTTACACATTGTAGTGTGCAACAAAACTTTCATTGAAGCAAAAGTCACTGAAACACGCATATTGACCAGTATAGCTAACACAGCAATTTAAGATGCATATAGAATTTTTCACCATTTTTTTCTAATTTTTTTTTTTTAACGTTTATTTATTTTTGAGACAGGGAGAGACACAGCATGAACAGGGGAGGGTCGGAGAGAGGGAGTAGCTAACACAGCAATTTAAGATGCATATAGAATTTTTCACCATTTTTTTAAATTTTTTTTTAACGTTTATTTATTTTTGAGACAGAGAGAGACACAGCATGAACAGGGGAGGGTCAGAGAGAGGGAGACACAGAATCTGAAGCAGGCACCAGGCTCTGAGCTGTCAGCACAGAGCCCGACGCAGGGCTAGAACTCATGGACCGTGAGATCATGACCTGAGCCGAAGTCGGCCGTTCAACCGACTGAGCCACCCAGGTGCCCCTTTCACCATTTTTTAAAACCTCCTGTTTTTAAGTCTGTGGGAGGGAATGCAGGATGGAAGAAAAATAGGCTTATTCGTGATCCTCACACCCCACGAATATTTGAAAATAATTTGTATTTGAGAAACAATCTAGATTGATTAGCTCTCCCAGTTTGGTCAAATTTTGTATCCCTTTCATACCTGTGATATTATATTTGACCTCTTAAAATTTTCAATCTGGGGTGTGAAATTCTTTCTGCCACCTGGTTGTTAAGAGACCGTTTTCATCAGCCCTGAAAACATTACCACGTTTTAAAATTTCAGTGCCTCAAGATCTCTCCGATGACAACATTTCTATACCCTGTTGTTACCTGATTTAAAATCATTTTCCTTGGGCCATATCGAGCTGAAACAAAGTACTCCTTAAAAGTAATGTCAGCAACCACGGCGGCTAAAAGTAGGCTGTGGGTAATACTTGTAGTTTCTTCCACGGAGAAAATTTGCCATATTCTTCTTAATGGAATGGTCCCATATATCTTTCAATCCAAAATAGCTCTTTACGGTTTTAAGGTCATGGTTCCATGCAGAGGTAAATGGTGGAATGTATATACATCAAGGTAATTATTAAATGGGCTTTTGGGTTCCTTGGTTGAGAAGTATCTTTTTCATGCAGAGGGAAAGTTGTAGTGGGTCCAAATGAGCTGTTTGTGACCAGCTGAAATTTTCTTTGATGCTTCTCTTCTATTTAATGCGTTCCTTCTATCACCAAACAGTGCCGTTAGCACACGGCAGGGAGAAATCTGGAACAGGCTCTGTGAGGCCAGCTTCATCAAAATGAAGGACTAGAATTTTCATTGTTGTTGGAGGTTTGGGACATCATGGGAAGTTAGCATAATTTCACAACTATTTGTATCATCATGAGATGTGAGGAGGGGAAAAAAGCGTATGAATACACATATTCCCAGACATGGAAAGGAGTGTGATGGGCTCCCTGTGGGCAGGTTTAACCACAGAGTACTTAAAGATGGTCTCTCCACCTCTGTTCGTAATCTTTGTTGTTGCGAGATAATTCCGAGGAGGAATGTGACTTCACTGTGTAGAAGGGGCTCCACACATGGCAGTGTGGCCATTTCCAAGGTAACACAAGATCTAGGATCATAGCCACAACCCTGATTACATGATGTTCACTCATGACAGGAGATAATATAATTAAGGGAAACACAGAGAAGGATGACTTTTTATGTGCCTATACATTTCTATTTAGAGAAGGGTTTTGATTTAACAAAAGATTTGTGCAATCTGATTTAGGGTGATATGCTCTTGTAGATGAAAAGCGCTATGATATTCTCAGATTATTTTTCAAAAGAGACCACAAAAACATAGAGACAGTTGCTTTATTGTATGGCTGCCCTTTAAAATTTATGACAATAACTTATTTTAGGTAATCTTCTCTGGCAAGTGATATTTTAACTAAAGTCTTGTGGACTATGGAAGCAAAATGTAATTAGCTTAGTTTTAAGCAAGTGAAAACGGTAAGAATAAACACCATCTGGTTCCACCATATTTGCCTATTGTATACCCATTATTCGTCTCTTTCTCGGGCGCTCCTTATCATCTCTCCTTCACTTCTGCAAAGACCTTGACCCGAACGACCAGGGTGTCTCATCCCGACATAGGCACCTAACCACCATCTTTCACTTTGTGTGCCACACATACGGTCTTGACCTTACACCAGTTCTGGTCCTTGAACTTAAAATTATCAGTCGCTGTACTGCATTATTTAGCGTAACAAAATCTTGGCATTGAAAAGGACCTCCCACTGCATCTAATCCAACAGCCTATTGAACAGTCCCAGTCTATATGGGGTATAAATCGTGGAATACTTTAACAAAGACCATTTCATAATTTACTTCCCTGAAGATGAACATACATACAAAAACAAAAAACAAAAAAACACTCACTCTTACATGCATCTGTAGGTTCCTATGAAGACGCCAAAATAGGTGATTTTAGCTTCTTTTCCTTTTTAGTGACCTTTATAAAATGCCATGGACGACCAAGGCTTCAGATGACTCCAATCTGGTGATTGCAGGCTAATCTGATTATTAAAATATATCTATACTACTGGTTCCAAGTTAGATTGAAAGTCATTGGACCTTCTAGAAATGGTTTACTCCTAACCTTGAAGTTTTTAACATTTCAGTGTTGCAGTAATTTATTAGAAAGGATATTTTATTTATTCCTTCCTTAAAGAATAAACTAAATAGCAGCATGTCCTGACCTATAAACTATATTTAAGAGCTCAGTGACTCTTTAATGTTTCCTGAGACTTTATTAATCTCTAATAAATTAAGCGTTTCCACTTCATTACGTGCTGAGTAAAATAGTGTTTGAGTCTCAGTAATTATAGAAGACACTGCAAAATTGTCAAAATTATGGCCCCAGCATAATCACTGAGCATTGTCGTCTAGGTGCCAGACAGCAGTCAACCACGCAATACATTTTATTTTTGTGTTGACTGTTATTTTTTGAGAAATGCCATTTAAACAAATGGAAAACAAAAATAAATTTGGGCAAGGCTCTAGCTTAAATCTGTTTTTCAGCAGCAAATATTATGATTTAAATAATATTTTAACGTTAATTCAGTCTGCCGATGTACACGGACATACAGATCGCATCTAAGCATTATAATCTTCCACAGTTATTGCAAAAGGAAAGTCTTTGATCAGATTCCCTATGACAGACCCCACTCCTGCATTATAAAATTTTAAGAGAAACATATATTTTGGACCTATTAAGGTAGAAAAAAAATTCCATTTATGGGAAATGTGGGTCAGCAGAGATTTAAATTGGTTTAGACCTGTACTTAAAGGTACTTAGGCTGACTGCAGCGGATGATGTAATCCTTAAACGAAGGGATGACACAGCTATTGACATGCTAATCAGGAGCTCCTTTGGGTTCAGGGATTGATAATGCTTCGAGAAAGCTATTGTTGGTAATAATGTTAAGAGACTTGTTGAGTTTTCCGTGCCTGGTGACACCTGAAGGGTCAGTTTTTCAACAACAGCATGTGAGTGTATCTCAGTTTTTGTGAATGTCCTGACCCAAAGGATAGGGTTAGAGATAAATACTTGAGAGGTGGATTTCAGGATGCTGTGTCTTTCTTGTACTCCTATTTGTAACATAAGTGGCGATTCTGTAAATTTACCAATTATGGTTTCAGAAAGAGTTGGCTCCACACACATACTACACAGGAGATATTCCTTCTTCAGGAGATCATGCGGGGCTCAACGGGGAGAATCACACAGGCTGAACAAATTTCAACCAGTCCTTTAGAGATAGGATTTCTTAAGCCCTTAGTATGAAATTGAGGGTTTTGTCAGGGAAATGAGGTTCACTTTACCTTAGATGCTGGTGTATTGTTTGAAACTTGTTAACATTTTTGCTTTGGGGAGGAGAGGGCGGTTAGGAAAGAGAAAGGGAAGCAGAAAGAAACTAAGGAAGACAGGCTTCAGGAGATGTAGCAAAATACCAATCCATTTTTAAAATTAAATTGTTAAATGTAGAGCATCTGTGTTATATTTATATTTTTATAAAGTTGGGAAATGGAAAGTACATAATAGAAGAATTTGTATATGCTTAATGCGTGGTGTGAAAGTGGAGGGGAGTGAAATGATATTATTGCCAGCAAGCATCTAAGATAGCTAACTGGTGAAAGAAAATTCAAATTGAATAGGGAAATGTTTGTTGATCCTTACATGCTTCCACATCATTGATTTCTACCCACCACGGTCAGTGTCTCTGTAAGTTAGAACTCACAATGCTTAGGAATCAATATGGAAAATAATACCATGAAGGAATTTTTGACCTTCTACTATTGATAATGTTTCTTCTTAAAAGGCTATTCTTCATTTTTAAAAACCTCATTATTTAAAAAAAATTTTTTTAGTG
This sequence comes from Panthera pardus, assembly GCF_024362965.1. Classification (NCBI taxonomy): domain Eukaryota; kingdom Metazoa; phylum Chordata; class Mammalia; order Carnivora; family Felidae; genus Panthera; species Panthera pardus. Next base: position 77,494,682 of record NW_026526710.1, on the reverse strand, counting down.
TTTATTTTTGAGAGGGAGTGAGAGAGCAAGCAGGGGAGGGAGCAGAGAGAAAGGGAGACACAGAATCTGAAGCAGGCTCCAGGCTCTGAGCTGTCAGCACAGAGCCTGACATGGGGCTCAAAATCACAAGCCTTTGAGCTGTGAGATCATGACCTGAGCCAAACCGCCACTTAACCAACTGGCTCCCCTAAAAGCCACTTAACCACCCAGGCTCCCCTATAAGCCCCATTATTTTAAATGTAATATATTTGTTGCATGTTGAAAACTACACACACACACACACACACACACACACCCCTATGGCCAAAGACACTCATCCTATTTTACTCATCAATCTACTTTCCCCACACCAAAAATTAATAATCTATCTCAAAATGCTATCCCACCCCATGGGGACTGCAGAATTCTACAGAGATCATGTGAAACAACATAAACAAGGACATGGTAGGGAAAAAACGAACACAGAAAATGACAAATAACCTATTTTCCTCACCAAATAAGTGAACAAAAAGTGTTTGCAGTTTAGGCTCAAATTTCAAAAATTTGAAGTAGAACTCTACCAGAAAACATGCTATATATATGCAAACATCCTCCTTCATATACCCAGGTGAGGCCATGGCCTTGTGATCAGCAGGGTTTGTGCTTTGAATTCCTTCCCCGGGGGATTTTTTTTTTAACTTGCGTATTCGACTTCACTTTGTAAGAAACAATAGCCCTGTTCAAGAAAGCTGGATGATCATGAAAAGGAGTTAGAACAAAGCAAAATTTAATAGATCTCCTGGGTACCCTTCCTGCTAACGAGGGCACTGCCTTGAGTTTTACACCACGCCTGCTTGGGGGAACTTTCCTTTACCAACCAACCTAACCTTATACCAGACTCTTGCTGTCTACTGTGGATTTGACTCTGCAGAAGTCCAGTTAACTTTAATTTGTTTTACACTATGTATCTGTATAGTCAGAGAGTGACCGCTAAATATAGTTCGCTGGCTTTGAACTCTGTGCGACTGGTACCTGGTTATGCAAATCACCTTCACGGAAAGAAATGTTGAAAGGGAATCCACAGGAGAAGCACAATAATATTAGGCCCAAGACTTCATGATATCCCTGAGCCGCGCAAAGTTCTTTCGTATGCCCTCTCACAAATCAGCCTCCCTAAATTTGTATTTTTTTTTATTGGTAAAAATGGGGGGGGAAGTTTCCTATCTTTCTATTTTAAGGTTTTCTAGGCATCAAGTGAGGTGATATGTGTGAAAAGGCTTTTTAACTACAGAGTCCTACACACATGTGAATCTTACAAGCATTGTGGTCTTTATTGGCTGAGCTGATCTTGTTGCCTTCGGCCACTACACTCCACGACCATACCTGGCCCAACCATGGTGAGAATAATGAGTGACTCACAAGCCAAGCCCAAATTATGAAAATATCTATTACTATGGCAAAGATGGATATTGAGAGACCTTGAAACATTCCTACTGATGTAGCACTAACTCCTATGGTTCTATAGAATCAGAAAATAATTCTAATTTATTTTGCATATTCTAAACTTTGAAATACAAAAACTCCATTGTTGCGAGATCAGATTTTTTTTTAATTCCCAGAATCCACACGAACTGAGTTTAAGAAAAGTAAAGGCTAACATACAACGGGCCAGGCACTGTTCTAAATACTCTCTGCTTACCAACTCATTGAAGGCTCCTGGCATCACTATTAGATAGGTGATATCATAACCATTTTATAAATGGGGAAGCTAAGGCATAAAGAGTTCAAGTAACACATCCAAAGTCACACACTCTAGCTCCAGAGTCCATAATATTAAACATTACCCGGTATTCCTTCTCTGAAATGTTGATTTAAAAAGTGATGAGTCCAGGGATCTACACATATTAGGTGTTCAATAAATGTCTACTCTCTCTGGAATCTCTTTTCCCTTCCCTCTCTCGCTCCCTTTGAAGAAGAGACCAGATATTTATACCAAAATCTTACCGAGAATTATTTGGAATTGAAGATGAAACCCGTTGTCGGCTATTTTCAAACTTTTCAGTATAAGCTACCAGAAATGCTATTTCCAGCCTCCCATTTCTATACCTGAAATACTGAGAAGAGATGAGAGATCATCACTTTTTTACGTCTATTCAGTTGGTTCACCAACAACGTTGTAAAAAATACTTGAATCGATGCTTTAAGGAAAAGCAAGAGTGAAACACTGTCATCAGTCTGTAGGTTAGGAAACATTTCAGAAGACGGCGTTGGATGCAAGGGGATAACACAATCATATCATGAGCAAAGGGCCATGTACAGACCACACGATGAGCCAATAAACAGGCCTAAAGAAACAAGAAAAATAATAGTCCGTTTGTGCAGTAATATCCGTGAGAGAGTAAGAAACGCTAAGGTGAAAAATGAATGGCAGGTTAACATACAGAAGGTTCTAGTCTAGTGAAGAGAAAATGAAGCTCATGCTGAAAACTCCCAATCTGGCCAACTGAAGGGTATTGCTGATGTAGAACAGAACTGATCAACAAATACACAAGAACATGTGAAGAAAAGAAAGCATGAAGGAGAGGTAGAGAAAAAGAGGTCAAAGCCCCGTGTCCCTCCCGGAGAAGAAGGGAGCTAGTGGAACAGACTCTATAGACATTGTGTGTGCAAACGCAGTCGATGCCGGAACTTTACTTGGATTGTTGCTTAAAGGCACGGCTTCCAGAAATAAAAGTTAGCAGGTGGAGAAGCTAATGTCAGGGCTCTGTTGTTTCTCTGTTGGTACGTTCTTTCTTTGATTTGAGACGATGCAGGGCTTGAAGGAGACTTTCTGCTTACTCTACTTTCTGTTGCCATCTGGATGAATGCAAGTAGCAGGATTTGGTTAAGAACACGGTGGCAAATGCTACTGTTTTCTGTGTTGAGCCCTCTGCTTTCTAAATCATGCGGAGTTGTTTTCGTCTTGTGCCTCTGGTAATCTGTAATGCAAATATTCTTTTCTTTCAGCTGCTCCCTGCCAAATCCTCTTTCACTGGCTCCATCTTGCATATCTTTCACCATATTTAACTGGAAGCCTTTTCAAAAGGCTGGAAGGCACGGGGGTGTGTAAATGTATTTTGTATTTCTTCAGCTGGAATAATTGGAGAATGTAACTGAAAGCAGATAACTGTTTCCTACAAACATCTATTTGAATGTGATCCGCCCTGACTCACGTCACCTTCTTTGGTAAACTAAGCCTCGGTTATCTTATCTGCAAAATAGTGATGACTGCAAATCTCAATCATGTTTGGGTTCTATGAGAGAATGATGACACGTGTTGGTTTTGAGGAATGTGTGTGCACATGCGTGAATAAAATATTGTGTGTGTACACTGATGAAAATCCATGAATCATTATCTTTATTGTCACTAATAGAGAGTACTTTCTACGCTCAAGGAAGTGCTCTAGATGCATTAGAGTTAATTTCCCTTTCACAGTAATTCTTAGGACTGGTAGCAAGCCAATGAATTTGGGCGAGCTGATAGAAATGACTCATAGATTGGGGCGCCTGGGTGGCGCAGTCGGTTAAGCGTCCGACTTCAGCCAGGTCATGATCTCGCGGTCCGTGAGTTCGAGCCCCGCGTCAGGCTCTGGGCTGACGGCTCGGAGCCTGGAGCCTGTTTCCGATTCTGTGTCTCCCTCTCTCTCTGCCCCTCCCCCGTTCATGCTCTGTCTCTCTCTGTCCCAAAAATAAATTAAAAAAAAAAAAAAAAAAAAAAGTTGAAATGACTCATAGATTATCCGGAAGCTTCCCCCTGCTGCCACTCTACTGGGATAGTCACAGAGTAAAAGAAGATTGCAAAGACTACACGTGACTTTGGTAAAGTCAGGAACACTCAGCAAATACTGGTAGGTGGCATCCCACGTGGGATTTCACAGTGTCAGTGCTCCAGGTGTCCCCACCCTGGATTTTTGTCCCTCCACCAAGACCCTCTCTGGAGGAGTAGATATAAACATCGTTGCCTTTGACAAGAGTTTTGAGCACACCCTGGACAGCCTCAAAGGCGGTACTAGGAAAGTCACCATTGTGATGGTTTAGACTTCCCAGTTGACTCCAGCCTTCCCAGTCACCTCTGTCAGAATTTGGTCTGCCCTCCATGCCTCTTGTATAAGTCGTTTGGCCCAGAAGAGCACTGTGACAGTTCTTAGTCTCCATGCCAAAGGTGACTGTCTCCTCAGGTGCTCCAACCACCAGCCCTGAGCTATGACCCCCGGACAGAGCACCTTCTCACCATGGTGATCGGTGAGACCACTGGCTACTCCCTCACTTGTGTGCACTCCATTCTCACAGACTCTCACGTCAAGCTTTGGAACTTGAAGGAACGCACAGAATGGCCAATTGCCCTGGCTGCTCTGAGGTGCAGCATCACAGTTCTGTTTTCCGAGAACAGCTATTTCCTGGCCAAAGGAACTTGACAACCCCTCTGCCAACCTCTGGGGTCCCTGTGAGCCTACGGGCATTAAGACCATGTGGCTTGCTAACAACTTTCTACCACTGAATTCTGACTACAGTGATACCTAATTGGCTCTTGGGGACACGGATGTCCACATGTGCATCTGCAAACAGTAGACCGAGATTCGTCACTCTGAGGGCACCGGGGCCTGACCACAAAGGTGGCCTTTGGGCACCATGCCAAGTTCATCACTTCAACAGGCATGAGCAGGAGACTCAAGTTCTAAAGCCTGTATGCCCTGTCCCTTCTCACAGAAGCTGGGCCTCCGTAGTTGGGTAAAGTCAGGGTGGGAAGTCAGGTAGAGACAACTTGGCAGGAGTCGTCTATGGAGAGAGACAGTCCTATCATTTCACTGTGGTCTGAATGGGGGCCAGATGTGCCGTCAGATATGAGAAAAGCACGTGAGAAATACGGACCGCCCTAACAGCAAAGACCACCCTAACGGAACAACAGAAGTGGCCCCGGAGGAACATATGTGAGAGGAAGAACTGTCACCCTCTAAAGGCTCAGGGTCAGAGCCCAGGGCCTGTCCCCTAATGTCACTCACGGAGTTGGTGGCATTGGCCAGTCCGTAACCACCTTATTGGCATTCCTGTAAGATGAGCAGAGGTTGCAAATAAGCCAAGGTTTAGAGAGACACAAGTGGGGTGAGAAATTAAGATTCATGCGATTCCAGGACTGACTGCCGTCTGTGTTCCTAAATGATACAACGTTTTATGCTTAGCGTTTTTTCTTTGAATTCTAAGCCTGTATTGCCGATGGTCATTCTGAACTGGCGTGAGTGAGTGTGTGTCTGCTCACTCTTGTCAGAGTTAGTCCTAATTTGCTTCTGTGGGTTGAAGGTAACACACACCCTAAAGTACCATTACAAATCCGTGCTGTTCGAGTCAATGTCAAATTTGTGTTGTTTGCATATATATTTTCCTCTCTGAGCACACAGAAATGTAAACCCGGGCCTTAGACTCTCATACAGGGAACGACAAAGAAAAATGCGATGGGTCAAATTTACCAATAGGCGTAATTGCATCATTGTCCTACCACCTCATTTCTATCTCCTAATCCCAGGAAAATTTCCAGTGGGTCCATCTTTAATGCCCTCATATTCAATCTGGGGACACACTGCGAAAGCCAAACTTCCCAAACTGACCCATCATCTGTTTGTGTGACAAATATTTCATTCGCCCTTTCTAAATTTCAGTGGGGACACTGCTCTCGTGGTATATGAAATGTTGTATTTCCACATAATAATATGAGTTTGTTTTTTTTTTTTTTTTGCTCATTTTCATAACTTCTTAGTATTAAAGTGGGCAGTTTAATCAGAATAAACATGTCCAGGTGGTTCAAATGTATAGAGAAATCACTTTTTTAATCGATTAATTGTATTATTTAAGTTTGCTTCTAAGCTAGACGGAGCAAAACCTAGGGTAGAATAAATCTTAATTCCAGTTATCCCTGTTAGCAGCCAGCCACCTGGGGCTTCTGGTAGAGCTAAAATATAATCCATTTGTCAGCTCTCCATTGGCTGATGTCCTCAGGGACAGCAATTTACAAATGCTTCCTTTTCCTATTGACATTGAGGGAGGTTTTTTATTACATTAGTGGTTACAGTAGATGTGAGGGGGGTGTATTTTCTCTCAAACCACTGGCTATACGTTGGCGATACACTCATACTCAAGCATTTCATACCTGGGTCTTACATGGCTAAGGCTTTCACGTCCCAATCCCTTTCTGATTTGGAAACTTCCTCTTAAGGTGCCTATGCCCATGACTCACTTTAATACTCCAAATTCCCATAGAAATGTCCATAACTGAGTGCACCAAAAATGTTGTTTTATTAACTGTAAGGTCAAGCTCATTTGCCGGACCTTACAGAGAGACCACTGGCCTTGGCCTAAGGTTCTGTAAATATCCAAACGCTCCCCCAAGGACTTGAGGCAGATTTCCTCTCTACTGCTCTCCTCTCCGTGCTAACGAGCCCTCTCCTTCCCACAAGAGTTTAACCTTCTTCTTGGCATGTTGCTGATTTCCATAGGACAGTGTACTACCAATGCAGAACCCCACAGGGAAAAACCAGGCACGGCTTTTAGACCACAGAGCGATGTGAGGAGGATGGTCTCTGGAGGCCTCCATGATTGTACCGGCCGTCAGGTCACCTGCCCACATAAGCAGGGCACTCCTGCTTAGCTTCCCTTAGGAATGTGCACTTGAAAATACTATCTCCACTTGAGGAGTGGATTTGGCTGGGTTGATTTCTCTCTCCCCATACACGTGTCTCTGACGTCACTCAGAGAGTCGGTATTTCTGACCTCAAAATTTTCGAATGCCTTTCAATGGTTCAGGAGTGTCAACAACCCCCAGGAAGAAGCTGGTAGTTGTTTTTCACTTGAGCTGTATGAGAGCAGACCCCATGAGCTTCCTACCAGTAGCCTTATTCGAGTCCTGTGTAAGACATCAGGCTGTGTATGTTCATCTTGCACGTGCTACTAACAGCATGTGAACAGTCAGTTCATAGGAACCTAGCGGGACCGCCTGGGCCACCATCCTTTATAGAATTTAAAAATACTTTCTTGCAGCTCGGCTCCCATTCACGTTCGGAGCGTCTTTTTGTACCTTGGAAATGGGAATCAACAAAATTCCTAGAGAAGGAATGCGGTTGTCTTCAAGTCTGAACAGCCCGCGAGTGTCTGAGATTGTTGCTTAGTGATGGGGTCAGTGAGAGAGAACTGATTTCTCACAATTTGAAGAATGTCCATGGTGGTTCTAGGAATTTCACAGGCTGAGGTAGCCTCGAATTTAAGCTGTATTTCTCAGAGAGCTTCTATTCGCCACGTGAGTGACTACAGCCCTCACTGCCTCTGGGCTCCCATCTCTGAGGAGTCCGTTATCGTGACATCAGTGCATTGCTCTAACAAACTACTCATGATCGTCAAGACCATGTCCTGCGGTACGAGATCATGGCAACAGGGCAGCAAGTTCAAATATCCTTGTGGCATTACAATAAACACATCCCAAGAACCCAAGTCACCAGAATGCAAAGCGTTCTGGCTGCATTGTGGGATTATTGAAAAGATGTTAGGGGCGCCTGGATGGTTCAGTTGGCTAAGCGTCCGACTTCGGCTCAGGTCATGATCTCATGGTGTGTGAGTTCAAACCCCACATCAGGCTCTGTGCTGACAGCTCGGAGCCTGGAGTCTGCTTCAGATTCTGTGTCTCCCTCTCTCTCTCTGCCCCTCCCACGCTCATGCTGTCTTTCTTTTCCTCAAAAATAAGCATTAAAAAAAGAAAAGATGTTAAACAGGGCTATGATGGAGTACAAGTCTTCCTCGGCCTGTTGAACTTCTTAAGTAGCGTTTCCCATCTTAAATACAGCTGAGGTAATTGGAGGAAATACCTTGTTTAATTGTTGATAGTCTATCATTAACATACATGAACTGTATGCCTTATCAACTACCCAGACAAGGCTGCTAGAAAACATTTTTACAACTAGCACTTCTAATTCATGCATGGTCAGGATCAAAAGAAATATCTTACACATTTGTCTTATACCAGTTATGTGGTTTTTTTTTCATATTCTTTCAACTTGACTGCTTAGGAAGGATTGGGCAATTCAAAAGGTTCCCATTCACGATGGGTAGTTAAAACTAGAGAAGTGTGGGGTTCGCTGAATCATACTTAACTCCCAAGACACCCTACCAGAGGTTGAGCAAGGAGATTTCAGTCCCTCAGTCGATCTCCCTCAGATCTTATGGCTTTAAATGGAAAGATACATGCAGCGTTCCGTCTGCTCATTTCTTTTTTTTAGTTAGGATTTTACTATTTGTTAGAGCAGCTTAAAGTCCAGAGCAAATGGAGGGTAAGTTACAGAGAGTTTTTATACATCCTCTGTCCCAGAGCATGCATAGCCTTATCCACTGACAACATCACTCATCAGAGTGGTGCATTTGTTACAATCAACAAGTCTACATTGACTTAGTATAATCATTCAAAGTTCATAGTTTACATTAGGGTTCGCTTTTGGTGTTAGACATTCTTTGGGTTTAGAAAACGAGTATAATGGTGTGTATCTACCAGTATAATATTATAGGTAGTAGTTTCACCACCCTAAAAAGACTGTTCCACCTGTTTATTTCCCCATACTACTAGCCCATGGCAATCTCTGATGATTTTCCGGTCTCTCTAGTTTTGCCTTTTCCAGAATGTCCTGTGGTGGGAATCACACACTACAAAACTTTCTCAGATTGGCTTTTGTCACTTTTGAGATTCTTCCATATCTTCTCATGATTTGATAGTTAATTTAGTCTTAGGGCTAAATGCTATTCCATTGTATGGAGGAACCAGTTTATCCATTTACCTACGGAAGGATACCTTGGTTGCTTCCAAGTTTGGGCCATTATGAATAAAACTGCTATAAATATCCATGTGCAGGTTTCTAGTTAGACATGTTTTCGGCTCCTCTGGGTCAATACCAAAGAATCTGATTGCAGGATCATGCTGTAAGAGTATGTCTAGTTTTGTAAGAAAGCATCCACTGTCTTGTAAAGTGGCCGTATAGTTTTGCAGGCCCACGATGAAGGAGAGGTGTTTTCGATACATATCCTTATCAGCATTTCATCACGTTGTGGTCTAGATATGGGTCACTCTACTGGGTGTGGAGTTCTATCTCCTTATTTTCATTTCCATTTCCTAGATGACAATTCATGTGAAACATCTTTTTGATGTGTTTATTTACCACCAGAATATCTTCTTTGGTGAGGCATCTTTTCAGATTTTGGACTATTTTTTAGTCAGTTTGTTTTTTTTTTCTTGTTGGATTTTAAGAGTTCTTTGTTCTTAGATGTCCTTATTTTGGAGAACAGTCTTTAGATGTGTCTCAGCAAATTTTCTCCCAGTCTGTGACTTTATTTCTCAACCTCTTCACATTGCCTTTTTCCTAGCAGAAATTTCTAGTTTTAATGAAGTCCAGCTTATCAATTATTTACTTTATGGATTGTGCCTTTGGTGTTGTATCTAAAATGTTATCACTGTACCTAAGGTCATTTAGGTTTTAATCTGTGTTGTCTTCTAGGACTCTCTCTGCCCCTGCCCCACTCATGCTGTCTTTATCACTCTCAAAATAAATACATAAACTTTTTTTAAAAAGTTTGTTTAATTAAAAAATGTGTTTAATCTCCCATATTTGGAGATTTCCTAGCTATCTTTGTTAATAATTTTTACACATTGTGTGTGCTTTCTATTTTTTTCAAATTTGTTAAGGTGTGTTCTACGGCTCAGAATGTATTCTATCTTGATGAAAGTTCCATGTTAGCTTGAGAAGAATGTGCATTCTATTGTTGGAAAAAGTCTATTGATGTCCATGATACCCAGTTGACTGATGGTGTTGTTGAGCTCAACTATGTCCTTCCTTACCAATTTTCTGCCTACTGGATCTGTCCATTTCTGATAAAGGGCGGTTGAATTCTCCAACTATGATAGTGGATTCATTTATTTTACTTTGAAATTTTGATTTTGACTCACATAGTTTAACCCTATATTGTTAGATGCGCACACATTAAGGATTATTATGTCTACTTGGAGAATTTACACATTTATCATTATAAATGTTCTTTTTAATCCCTAATACGTTGCCTTGATTTAAAGTCTGCTGATTCTGAAATGAATATAGCTACTCCTGCTTTCCTGTGTTCAGTATTAACATGGAATATTTTTTCCATCCATTTACTTTTAACCTATATGTATATTTATACTTAACGTGGGTTCCTTGTAAACAACATATAGTTGGGTTATGATATATGGTATGTTTCAACAATCTGTCTTCTAATTGGTACATTTATACCTTTGACATTTAAAGTGATTATTTAATATATTTGTATTAATATCTACTATAGGGGCACCTGGGTGGCTCAGTCGGTTAAGCGTCCAACATCGGTTCAGGTCATGATCTCCCAGTTTGTGAATTTGAGACCTGCATTGGGCTCTGTGCTCACAGCTCAGAGCCTGGAGCCTGCTTCAGATTCTGTGTGTCCCTCTCTCTGCCCCCTCCCCCACTCACTCTCTGTCTCTGTCTCTCTCTCAAAAATAAATAAACTTTTAAAAAAATTAAAATATCTACTATTTTTTGTTACTGTTTTCTATTTGTTGTTCTTTTTTTCTTCCATTCTTTTTTTTTTGCATTTTTTTAATTGTGCGTTTTATTATTCCATTCTCTTTCCTCTCTTAGCTTACTAATTACACTTTTTAACTTGTTTTTAGTGGTGGCCTTAGAATTTGCAATATCCATTTACAATTAATCCATATACACTTTCAAATAAGACTATTTCACTTTACACATAGTATGAATACCTTATGATACAAATTCCTCCCTTTCATCCCTTGTATCAACCCGTGTGTGTGTCTGTAGGAAGAGCAAGAATACATTTTCATAATTATTTTGAACAAACTTATCTGTTAGATCAATTAAGAATAGGAAAAATAAGTCGATTTTACTTTCACTTGTTACTTCTTCAGTGTTCCTCCTTTCTAAGTATAGATCTCAATTTGTTCCATATTATGTGCCTGCTCTCTAAAGAACTTTTTAACATTTCTTACAAAGAAGGTCTGCGGACAACAACTTCCCTCAATTACCGTTTGTTTTAGAAAATCTTTGTAACTTTCATTTTTGGAGGGTATATTCACAGGCTACAGAATTTCAGGATTTTTTGTACTTTCATCATTTTAAATATTTCACTCCATGCTCTTCCTGTTTACATGACTTCTGAGGAGAAATCTGATGTAATTCTTTGTTTCTCTTTGGCTTCTTTCTGGATTTGAATTTTTTCATTTTTCTTTCTTTTTTTTTAGTGTGTTAATTTTTTTCTGAGCTTCCTGGACCTGATTTGGTGTCTGGCATTAGTTTGGGAAAAATTTAAGTCTTTATTGTTTCAAATATTTGTTTGTTTTCCTTCTGGCATTCCTAGTATATAGGTGATGGCATAAGTAATCTCTTTTGTAGTTGCCCCGTGGCCCATGGATATTCTCTTTTTTTTTCTTTTTTCGGTCTTTGTTCTCCTTCAGTTTTCTAAAATTCTATTGATATATCCTGTAGTTCAGACATTTTTTCAGCTTTGTCCAATGTGCTAAAGTGCTGCTCGTAAGTAATCTTTGTTTCTGCCATAGTTTTGTTTGTTTGTCTGTTTTTATCTCTGGCACGCATTTGTGTTCCTTCTCAGGATTTCCGTCTCTTTGCTTACATGGTCCATCTGTTCTAGCATGTTATCTACTTCTTCCGTCAGAGCTCTTGGTATATTGATCATAGTTACTTTTAATTCTTGGTCTGATAATTCTAACACCATGCCATGGTGTTGGACATGCCATAACTCCCATGTCTCTTTCTGAGGCTTGCTTTGTCTCTCTAATTTTTTTTTTTTTTCGTTTTTGATATGCCTCACAATTTTTCCTTGATAACCAGACACGAAGTACTCAGTAACATGTATGGCTGTAAACAGGCCTTCGGTTTTATGGCGGTTAGATTTTGGAGAGGAGAAGTGATCTGTACCTCTGGACTGTGATCTTGTGTTTCTCAGTCACCCCTCCCCCTCCTTCTTTGGGACAGAATGGATAGCGTGGGCCAACCAGAAGGAGTTAGAGTTTGGTATTTCTCTTCTACTTTGAAGGCTAGAGCCAACTGGTCTTGGTATTTACCTTCTCTCAGGTGAATTAAGCTCTGACAACTTCCCAGCAGATTAGGCTCTGGTTAACTACCCCTAAGGACAGGTCTTTATAAGAGTACTCTGGGTATTTCAAAATGGTTCCTTTTCCCCTCCCCATGCTGGAAGCAGTAGAGGATTTTTTAGATGATATTTACTATGGGAACCTGGTTAAGAGGTAAATCGCACAGTATTCTGGGGAACCGCTTGGACTTCTTCTGGAGGATTTAACTCTGACTTGTCCGCACTGAGCCTCCAGAAGCTTAGTCAGTAATAGTTAAGGTTTTCTTACCCTGATGCCGGTTCCTGTGGAAGTTTCTGCTTCGTGAGCCTCTGATCAAGTAAGCCACGAATCTCTGCATTTTCTCTTCTGCCTCTAGTCTTGTGGACAGCAGTCAGCCCTTGTCATCTCTCTTAGGGAAAGGAGAGTGGTTGACTTTTTAGTCTGTTTAGCTTTTTATGTGTTGTTATGTAGGAGTAGTCGCTTGCATGCTCCAAACATGCATAACTGGAAACTCAACCCACCCGTCTTTTAAAATATTTTCTGTTATGAGTCATGATAAGCATGTTTTGATTAAATTTTTACAAGGCGGGCTAATTATAGTAAATTTAGCAAGACATTTTACATAGTGGGAGTATGGATGCCAGTAACTGTTCTCACTCCTAAGCATTGACTGACTGATGCATTCTCAATGCCTTGCTGGAAATGCTGGCAGTTTCATAGCTATTATTAATTATTATTGTTCTGTCCTTTTAAGTATTTTAACATTTTACTGAGATTAATACATACAACTTTCAATTTTCTTGCTTTATTTTTTTAATGTTTATTTTTGAGAGAGAGAGAGAGAGGCAGAGAAAGGGAGAAACAGAATCGGAAGCAGGCTCCAGGCTCTGTGTTCTCAGAGCAGAGCCCTACGTGGGGCTTGAACCCACCAACTGTGAGAACATGACGTGAGCCGGAGTCAGATGCTTCACCGACTGAGTCACCCAGGTGCCCCTATCTTGCTTAAATTGTATAATATATTTTCTGTGTACTCACTGAGTTGTTCAAACCTCACTCGAATCTCATTCTAGGACATTATTACCTCCTCATCGCTATTTCCCTTTACCATTCCGCAACTCTACTCCCATCCTGCCCAGGCAACTGCTAATCTACTTTGTGTGTCTCTATATTTTCCTATTCTGAGCATTTACATACATGGGACCATACAATATGTGGTGATATATGACTAGCTTCTTTCACTTAGTATTATGTTTGCAAGGTTTATCTATGTTGTAGCATGTATCCGTACTCCATTGCTTTTTATTGCCGATGTATTCCTTTGTCTGGATTATCACCTTTCAATTTCTTCATCATTTGGTGGCACTTAGGTTCTTTCCTCTTTGGGGCCATAATGGGTAATGCTTTTGTAAACATTTGTGTATAAGTTTTAATGTGAACATGTGTTTTCATATTTCTGAGGGAAGCACCTCACAATTACTAGGTCACAGGAATACTCTATGTTAAAACTTTGAGAAACTGTTAGATTGTTCTTCAAAGCGACTGCATCATTCAAATTCCCACCAGCAGTGTATGAGGGTTCCAGTATCTCCACATCCTCATCAACATTTGCTAATAGGATTTTTTTTTAATTGTTTTGATGTTTGTTTATTTTTGAGAGAGAGAGTGTGATCAGAGGAGGGGCAGAGAGAGGGAGGCACAGAATCCAAAGCGGCTCCAGGCTCCAAGGTGTTGGCACAGAACTCGATGTGGGGCTCAAACTCACAAAGCACAAGATCATGACCTGGACCACCCAGGTTCCCCTAATTCAAAGACTGGGACATGGAGCAAAGGAAGTAGGAAAGAGCTGAGAGAAAATAACCCCATTTCACATGGCAAGGATAATACAGTTTTCCTGGTCAAATGGGTCCTGCTCAAAATGGTTGAGAATTATACTATCTTGGCCCACATGAGAACTATGTCAGAGAGGAGATGCCAAGATGAAGAGCAAGTATGACCGTTACGGGAGAGCACAGAGAGCCCACCAATGGTAGTCAACTGAGAAATCACATTTCTCTCTTTTCCCAGTGACAGCCTCAGCACAGTAAGCCCAGAAAATGGAAAGGGACTAAGAGAGCAACCCTCTGCCCCCAACCCACTGGAGAACCAGGTGTAACCTATACCAAGGGAAAGGGGGACTTTAAATTGAATTTGAGATTGAAGAGTTTAGCCAACTCTGTTTTGATAGATTGAGAACATTTAAAAAAAAACCTAGAAAAAAAACTGTAGAAGCAGATGGAACTTTCATTAAGGATACTGGCTCTTCTCGGGTGCCTGGGTGGCTCAGTCAGTTAAGTGTCCGGCTCTTGATTTTGGCTCAGGTCATGATCTCAGTTCGTGAGTTCAAGCCCCACATTGGGCTCTGCGTTGACCATGTGGAGCCTGCTTAGGATTCTCTGTCTCCCTCTCTCTCTGCTCACACTCTCTATCTTAATAAATAAACAAACTTAAGAAAAAAGATGCAAGGGTCAGTAGAAGATACTGGGTAAATATTACATTTATCTGTTATAACAATGATTCTCTTTATTTCTTTTAACTTACGTGCAGTGAAAAGCATAATGATCTAACGTGTTTTTAGGCAAAATACAATAGTTTTATATAAAAGCAAGAATATTTGTCAGGTATTGTATGGAAGCTCTGTTGATATACTAGACCAACTGGATGAATGCCTACCTGCACAAAGCAAACAGATCTTATTTTCGAATATTTAGGCTTCTAAATTTGTAAATCGTGTTGGTTCTGCTTGATTTCAGGTGAACTTTAAAACGTGAAATCAATTCTAGAATTAGAAACCTTCAATGAACTAAGAAAGATACATTATTCCTTTCTCTCATCTTCTCATCTTCTTCTGCCCGGTCCTCCTTCATTCTGTGATGCAGTTATGAGTGAGAAGTTAATGGGCTCATGTGAGGAGAAATCAATGTGAGGATTTTAAATAATATATTAAAATATATATGATAATCTTGCTACACATGACCACGTAAAAGGTGTCTCAAACATGTCCTGTCAAAACATAATCTTGGATAATATTTATTAATTTCTATCCATGAGATCACCAGGAAGTTATCTTGTGAGTCAAATTAAATGATGATAGGTACCTTTTCTTTGATATGTTTACTTAGCAGATTTCCCTATGCACTTCGTTTTTATTATGAGTGTGACCTACCTCTGTTATTGGGTCTGTTTTTTTTTATAAAAATAAAAATATGTGATTTGATCAAAATAAAAATGTATATTCTCTAGTTAAGCATAAAAGGTATTGCATGTACCCTGTTTCCAGTCTGCCCTTTCAAATCTTAGTCTTTATCAGACATTTTCTGATTCTCCTGAGATCTTTATCAGAAGGTACTCTGATTCTGATACATTTTTTCTTCTTTTTTTTAGAATAAGTTAAACTAATGAGAAACTATGTTACTGGGAAGGTCAGTGAACAGGAAATACAAAGACTTGATTTATTTTCCTTATATGAGCATACTTGTATAACTTGACTGAGTTAATAGGTATGTAGGGATATGGGGCAAGTTCAGAGCATGAGTCTCTAAAAGGGAATACCTAAATTACGTTTCATCAGGGTTATATAATTCATGACAATTATGAAAGTTCAAAGCCCAAGAGTTTTTTTTTTAATTCCAACCTTTGGCTAGACAGATCCATTCTTGGTCCAGAAATAGATCATCTGAAGCTCTTTAGGGATGAAGTTTAAAGAAACGTTGAGCTACAAAGGAGAAGTTGTTATCTGGAACAATTGAAGATGCTAGGTTCAGAGAAGCAAGTGAATACAGAAAAAAGAAAAGAAAGAAAAAAAGGAAGCAGGTTCCAAATCATAGGGAGCAGTAAGAATGAAGAGCAAATTAAATCCAAGCCATAGACTGTGTTCACAGTTATGGGTTTAGAGGCACAATATCAAGAAAATGGGTCATAACTTAATGAGAAAAAGTAAATTAAAAAAAAAGTTTAATGTTTATTTATTATTGAGAGACAGAGACAGACTGTGAGCAGGGTAGGGGCAGAAACAGAGGGAGACACAGGATCCGAAGTAGGTTCCAGGCTCTGAGCTGTCAGCACAGAGCCCAACGCGGGGCTCAAACTCACAAACCGAAAGACCATGACTTGAGCCAAAGTCGGATGCTTGACTGACTGAGACACCCAGGCGCCCTGAAAAAGATAAGTTTTAAAATTTGAGATCTTGAACAGTTCCTCAGTAGAAGATTGGCCTTTGGAGCACCTGTTTTATACATTGTTAGCATCCTATTCCCTAAATGAATTACAATAATTTAATGATATGGAGGTTAGTTGCTGTAGTATGGATAAAATGTGTCATGTGTGACCAGAATTAGGGTGATATTAAGCCCTATTGTCTTCACATAGTTCATAAGGTTTAACAGAAAGCATAACAACCATAAAAAAAAGAAAAAAAATTGTGTATAAATATGGAGATAATCTGTTCTGCCTAGGAGGAACAGGACTTAGTGGGCATTGTTAACTATGATATTGACATTCTGGACTAAAAGATTAATTTTGTGAATGTGGGAAGGAAGACGAGGTTAAAGGAAAGCTTATTTTTTTTTTTATTTTTAAATTTTAGAGTGTGAGCAGGTGAGACAACGGGGTGGGGGCGGTGGGGGGAGAGAGACTGTTAAGCAGGCTACATGCTCAGCACAGTGAGATCATGACCTGAATCAAAATCAAGAGTTAGTTGCTTCACCAACTGAGCCACCCAGGTACCCGTCAACTATTATTGTTTTCTGATTATTCTCTTCCCTCAGATTAATAACAGTTACTAAGAAAAGTCACATTTTTAAACCATAAGGATATTTATTTGTTCAGTTTGTAGATATGTCACAATTAAAAATTTTAAACATAATTACATAGAGAATTTAATTTCAGGGAAAATGTAATTTTAGAGAAAGGGAACTCTTTGGTTCAAGAACAAAAAGGAAAGGTAAGGTTGAAATGAATATACCTTTCACAGTCAGAAGATATGATCACATAGCAACTGGTGTGGCTTGACATTTTCCACACTTGTACCTACCCCTTCGTGCGCACAAAATTAAAAGATGAAGAAGTTAATAAGATTTTTTCAATCATTTTAATGCACAATAATTCTGCACGATAAGCTGAATGTAATATGTTTCTTCTACAAAATTGAAGGCACAAATATCTAATGATGAAGACTTCCTTGGTGAATAGTTTGTCAAAAATTCAATGGCGGAGTTCCACTGAAGTCAGTGTCGATATGACCCATCTGTTGCATAAAGAGCTGGCTGACTTAGTAGAAGTAGCCTAAGGGAATTCTAACATATGTAACTCTTTCATCAAAA
Source organism: Panthera pardus (assembly GCF_024362965.1). NCBI lineage: Eukaryota > Metazoa > Chordata > Mammalia > Carnivora > Felidae > Panthera > Panthera pardus. Next base: position 77,477,168 of record NW_026526710.1, on the reverse strand, counting down.
TTGAAGTTTTTACCCATGAATTTCAATTGTATTTTCTATTACATGTACTTTCCATTTGGCTACTGTACCTTTAAAAATGCATTAAACGTTTTAATGGAGATATGTGTAAAGTATAAGCATAATGCCTCACACATAGTCAATCACAAATATTGTTTCTTCCACCAATCCTACATAAATATCAGCAGATGTGGAACATTTTTTATGTATTCAAGGAAATTTAGAACACTTATTCTGAAGTTTACATAATTAACTTATTTCATAACAAAACACCTCATTACCAATTATTACTTTCCTTTAAGGTGGTCCGCGATGATTTGCTAGTCATAAATTCATTAAAAACCCACCGAGAATATAAAGTCTCAAGAAAGATGAAGCAGATAGGGAGTGGGGGAAAATTTTAGTATTTCAGGACTGAGCTGGCAACAAAATTTAATGTGTTGTGTCCGATACTCCTTGGAGGTGTATGTCGCTTTGGCTGGAGTAAAAGAACGGTTGTCTTTCTGGTTCCCAAATAATCAACCTAGCAATTCAGAGAAGTATCACAGAGCAAGGACTTGTATTTCATTGGATAGGGTTTTTTATATGCTGTCTTCTAGCATTGGAAGGAAAGAAACAGTCATCCAGGATGTGAAAGACCACATTCCTATGCCTGTTGAGTCATGTGATTCTCTACCTATAGATTGTGATTGGGTGGCATCTTTCTCTGAATGGAGATGCTATTACTCTTTCTTTTCAGCAATAGCCAAGCATAAATAAAAAATTAAGTGATTAAATGTCATTGAAGGCAGTTATTAAATTTACCAGTGGTATCTTGTTAAATCATTTCTACCCATGATCATGTAAAGTTATTATTTTTATAGCTTTTGAAAAAGAAATAGCTACGTGTATGATAGGGCTTTGTCAAATTTTATAAAATTTGCAGCATATCAGAGGATTCTAGGTTTGATAATTTTGAGATAAGACAAAAATATAGTTATAAGGAAGACAGAAAGGAAAGTAGCCCTGAGAACAGATATGTAAGAATTCACATTTTTTTTGGATAGGAAAACACCAATGAAAACTTATAAGATGACTTTTGTTTTTGATATATACGTTGTTAAAAATTTTTGGATTTTAAGGCTTTTATAAATAAGTGCCTGCTTCACATAAGTAATTAACAAGACTGTTGTTACTAAAGTTAATTGCTGTAGCATGTATTTTATAGGCCATTTAACATTTACATATGTTTATTCTAAATGATGGTTAGATTGTAATCGTCATCGATTGTAATTTAGATGAACTGATTCAGATGCTTAGGCTGAGTGATGGGCAGTACTGGGGTGGCAGGTGCAAGAGAATAATATGGGTTAAGAGCAAGCAAAACTGAATAAACAAATAAAATGAGACAGATCAGTGAACTACAGGGAGCAGGTATAAAGACGGCAGGTAAAAAGCAAAGCGTGCAGAATTGAGCAGTTTATAGGTTTCAAACTATTCCATGTGCTTAAAGGAGAACATGTCTTCTCTAGCCTTGCCCAGACCATGGCTTGCCAGACTCAGGAAAGATGATCTTATAATTAAACTGTCCTCTTCAATTCATTTTGCGTTGTTTCTTCATTTCCCCCCTCTCGCGATTACTATGTTTATTGCTTTGTTTCATGTTTCTTCTCATTTTGCCTTTTGTGTTTTTTTTATTTTTATTTTTCGAATTAAAAAAATATATTTTATTTATTTTTATACTTATTTATTTATTTATTTATTTGAGAGGGAGTGCACAAGCAGGGGAGGGGCAGAGAGAGAGAGGGAGACACAGAATCTGAATCTGAGCTGTCAGCCCAGAGCCCGACTCAGGGCTGGAACTTGTGAACAGCAAGATCATGACCTGAGCTGAAGTTGGACAGGCAACCACCTGAGCCACTCAGGCGCCTCTCATTTTGCCTTTTGTAATTGATGAATTTGCAATTCAGGGTTAAAGAAACCAGGCAGGAAATGGCCAACTCATGTAGTTTGGACAAAAAGCTAAGAGTCTGAGGAGATAGCCTAGAGTAATGGAGAGGAGAGAACTGCCTCCAGAAGATGACAGAGGGCCCCCTCAAATGTGCAACAGAGGTCTGATCAGCATGTACGTGTTAGAAAACAACCCAGAGCTGGGGAAAGAACTACTCCCAAGAACGAGAGGGAGCATCACCCGTGTTTACATGGGACAGGAAACAGTGCCTGTTCCCACTACTTAGACTAGACCTCATAACTCGTTAGCTCTGCAGCGAGAACTACACTGGTCCCACCTAATAATGTTTAAAACAAGATCCTAAGGATTCAAACTTGTTATAAGTAACTTAATGACATTCCAGAATGAAGTTTCTTAGTATTTATAGGAATAAAAGAGTAACCAGGTCCCTACAAGGTAAAGTGTATAACGTTTTCCATTTAATATAAAATTGCAAAGCACGCAAAGATGCAGAAAAATACAATCCATAATGAGGAGGAAACTCCAGCGCTCAAACCAATTTAGAGCTGGCACAGATGTTAGAAGATGAGAACATGAAAACACATAGTATAACTGTATTCCATATTCTCAGAAGTAGAAATGTGGAAGATACAAGAAAAATTTAAATGATAATTCCAAAGATGAAATTGACAGTAAATGGAAAAATTCACTGGATGGAACTAACAGAAGGCTAACTCTGCAGCAGAACAGATGGGAGAATCCAAAGATCCGGCAATTGTAACTAACCAAAATGAAACATATGGAGAAAAAAAGAATGACTACAAATAAATAGAGCGTCAGTAAGACGAAGGGCAATTTTGAATGTCCCCATGTATGTGTCGTTAGAGGTTAACAAACAGAGGCGGTGGGATGAAGTTTGAAAGAAAAAATATAAATGTAAGTTTATCAGTATTACAAGTCTCTGCTCCTCGGAAGGCATTGCTTAGAGAATGACAAGTCCCACACCAACAGAAAATCTGATATTTATCCAAAATAGGCAAAGAATCCTCAGATCCCAATAACGAGACAAACAATTCTCACACGCCTATTAGAATGGCTAAAACTGAAAAGATTGGTGGTGAGGAAGTGGATGAACAATTCTCACACAGCTCAGGTTGGAAGGTACAACTGATCACTTTGGAAAATAGTTTGTCAATCTCTTAAATGATTAAAGATCTTATTTTAGGACTCAGTCATTCCACCTCTACATGTTTACCAACAGAAATGTAAGCATATGACTGTACAGAAATAATTACAACAGTTTTTTCCACCTGTCTATCAAGAAGTGAATGGAAACATGGTAGGGTATGCATACCGTGGAATAGTATCTGACAATAAAAAAGGAGTGAACCGTTGATACAATACTCATATGGAGGAAACTCAATTACTTTGAAGTACATTACTTTTCAGAACTGAAGACCATTCTGTGTAAGCAATCTCATTCTGCAAACCAGAAAGTAACTCCTCGCTTGTCGTCGTCGTCAAACATCTTCTATTATTGTTGTTGTTGTTGTAGGTCTTTTTGTTCGTTTGTGTGCTTTTTGTTTTATGGCATCTCTCTTGCCTTGGCAAAAACTGAAAACTGGGTCCTCCACCTGGAATGTCGTTCTTCCTTTCTTCTTGATAAACTTCATGACGTGTATTTAAACTTCCCTATATTAAGTATCTCCCAACTTTCTCTTTCATAGTACATTAGCCTCCCAAGAAATTCTGTTAGTACCTTCTAGTAGCAATTATCACATGTCACTTTAATTGCTAATTATGTATATGTTTTTTCAATGCCTTTTATTATGACACCTTTAGATAAGGGTAACTATTTTTGTCTTTCTAGAACCAAGAGTACCTTTTACTTATTGTTTTTTTTTGTTTTCTTTTAATATTTGAAAGAGAGAGAGACACACAGACAGAGCACGAGCAGGCGAGGCGCAGAGAGAGAGGGAGACACAGAATTGGAAGCAGGCTTCAGGCTCTGAGCTGTCAGCACAGAGCCTGACGCAGGGCTCGAACTCACAAGCCTTTGAGCTGTGAGATCATGACCTGAGCCGAAGTCGCCCACTTAACCGACTGAGCCACCCAGGTATCCCTAGTTAGTCTTAATGAATGTATGATGTAAAATATTAATTGAGTAACATTTAAATTTCAGTTGTTAAATTTATCTGAGAATAAACGATTTCTTAGTATCAGAAACAAATTGCAAGAATGTTCCTAATAATTGCTACTTATTCTTTAGTGGAATTTATAAATGTGTGGCACAGGAACCCTATCACAGAGCCCTTTGTCACAGATAAGACACCGTTTCCCAGACATCCTGGTTTTCTTGCCACATCTTCACCTAGTTTGTTATTCAGTTATATACATACTTTTAAAGTTTATTTTGAGAGAGAGCATTGGCACACACAAGCGGGGGGTTGGGGGGTGGGGGTGGAGACAGGGAGAGAGGGAGAAAAAAAACCCATGCAAGCTCCACGCTGTCAGTGCAGAGCCAAGGTGGGGCTCAATCTCATGCACCATGAGATCATGACCTGAGTTGAAATCCCGAGTTGGATGCTCAACCAACTGAGCCAGTCCCTCAAGAATGTATTTTGAATAGAAATTATATGATTTATTTCACTTAGCCTAATGCCCTTAGGTTCCATTCATGTTGTTTCAAATGGCAAGATTTCATTCCTTTTTAAGGCTGAGTAATATTTTATTGTGTGGGCATGTGTGTTTGTGTGTGTGTGTGTGTGTGTGTGTGTGTGTGTATACACACATCACGCTTCTTCATTTATTTGTCAGGGGGCACTTGAGTCATTTTTATATCTTGGCTATCATAAATGTCACAACCGAACATACAGATGGCTATATCATTTCAAGTTAGGTTTTTTTTTTTTTTTTCTTTAAATAAATACCCAAGAGTGGAAATGCTGGGTCATGTAATAATGAAGGTAAAATTAAAAAAACCTAAATATTTTGCTATTAAAATACACTCACCCAAATACCATCTAAAACTATCTTTAATAACCCCAGATGCACATATTTATTTTTTGTGAATATTCTGTGGGGTATACAAATGTGTGTGCCGCAAAGTTTCAGTGGACCTGAGAAGAAAGAGCATTTCACTGATTGTACATGATTACTGAGAGGAAAAACACACTTACTTCCTAAAAAATCTTCCTATTTATACTTTCTCTACTTTATTCCATATTTTTTTCCCAGAAAAAGGAGGCATAAGCAGGAGATAAAAGATGATACAATGTGGAAAAGCTACCAGAAACACATGTAACAAATAACATTTTGAAGTGTCAGAAGAACAATTGCATGGGATAGATTAAATAGGCAAGGAAGATACTTGAGATCATTGCAATAGGAATGCAACTATTGCATTATGGGAGAGACACTGAACTCAATTTCTCTGAAACAAAAGGCAGGAGGACTTTTAAATGCTGGAGTGAATTAATAGAAAAGTTTGGAAGAATCTGAGGAGGAGGTTGGTCAGTGTGACTGAGATCTCCATTTTCTAATCTTCCTCTTTGGAAGGTAGGCTCTCACCCTCCCACAGAGACTGGGAGACTGGGGCTTATCTTTCTTGACGGTTAGATTTCAAAGGGTTCACTCCCAGGTCCTTGAGAAAGACATTCCTGAGTTGTAAAACTGGCAAGAGGCTGGGAAAAGATTTACATTTCAAAGGACAAAAGAGAGAATTTACAATAGCAAGTTTTCTAAAGTAAATGCTCTAAGAAAAGGGAGGTCAAGAGTCCTAAAGTCAGGAAGAAGACTCTCTAAAGTTTAGTCAAACTGAGGGGAACATGAAGGTCAAGTTGGTTAAGAGGGGTTGGAAAGAAATGGATATTCAAGTTTTCCTGACATTCACCAAATTATTTTTAAAAATCTTCGTCTCTGAAAAACTTTTAGAACTTCTGAATCCATCATTCAACTTAGGAAAAGTTTCAGAGTTCACATTAATGATGTGGAAAACTAATTTGATTGACCAGATCTGTTGAATTACTTTTTGTTATAAAAATGACAAAAAAAAACCCCGAAGCAAGTAGTTCAGAAAATATCCATTTAAAAAACTATTTTGACAAGTGCCATTTGTTTCCATTATTTTTAACACTTGATGATATATTGTTAACTGGGTTTACTATATTTAATGCCAGTAATGAATTCTTACTCTAAATCTTTACAGCTACTTTTCTGCTATCAAATATTTGCTGGGAGGTGGGTGGAGACTTTAAGAATGTGTGAGAACATCCCCTTAGGTTAATGAACTGAAAGTCATCTTGGTACAAATGCCTGCAGACTGTACCGTGTGTCTCTCAGTACAAAACATCGACTGATAAAAGATGGCTGTTCTCATCCCGTTACAGATGAGACATGATACTTCTTTACAGGTCTAATTGATTTGAAGTATCTGTATGTTCGAATGCTGGACATTGTTTACAACCAAACAAAAACCTAAAACTGAAAAAAAAAAAGTCTAATCCATACTTGAAGGGTCATTTAAAATGCAAGCAGTAGATTTCAAATTGATCAGAAAAAGGATCGCAAGAAGGGCATTTTTATAAAACTAATTACCATGTCAGATGCTTAAAATATAAAGTCAGTGTCATATGTGCAAACAATGCCTAAGGCAATGTGCTACCATCTGCTTTAGGGAACAGTCCGTTATTTTGTTTTTCTATTACTCTAACAGCGATGAAAACCCTTTCCTAAGTTTGTAAATGCCACACACACAGGCACACAAACACACAAGACTGGCAATATGGATTGATAAAATCCTGGCCCAAGTGTCAGTTGAGGTTGAGTGGAATTAGAACAATTCTACACAAAATACATATTTTATTGTTTTCATATATTTCACTTTTGTAAAAAGTTTGAGAGAGAGAGGGAGAGAATCCCAGGAAGGCTCTGTGCCCTTAGCATGAAGTCTGATTTGGGGGTTGATCTCGCCACCCGAGAACATGACCTGAGCCAAAACCAAGAGTCAGATGCTTAACTGACTTAACAACCCAGGCACCTTTATTGCACTTCATTCATTCATTCAGAAAGCGGGAGCAGGGGAGGGGCAGAGAGAGGGGAAGAGAGAATCTCACTCAGGCCCCATGTCTTCAGTGCAGAGCCCAACGCAGGGCTCAGTCCCACAAACCTTGAGATCACGACCTGAGCCAAAATCAAGAGTCAGATGCTCAACCAATTGAACTGCCCAGGCACCTCTTACTTCTTTTAACTGAATAATCTTTGGTCTCTTTTTCTGGTAATTTGAGAAACAATTGGAGAGAAAGTGTTAACAAAGACAGTGTTCAAGAGAAGTATAGAATTGTATATGCTGACACATTCATGTACTTGCCAACCCATCCATTCTTTTTTTTAAATTATCTTTATTTTTTTTAACATTTATTTATTTATGAGAGATAGAGACAGAGCATCAGCAAGGGAGAGGTAGAGAGAGGGACACAGAATCTGAAGCAGGCTCCAGGCTCTGAGCTGTCAGCACAGAGTCTGATGCAGGCTGGAACCCACAAACCACAAGATTATGACCTGAGCCGAAGTCGGATGCTTAACCGACTGAGCCACCCAGGTACCCCTTACCCATCCATTCTCGTATGATGAAAATGCAACTTATGGATCTTATGGAGGCAATATCTGCAAACCATATATTACAAAAGGAAATAGTTTCCAAAATACGAAAGGAACTCCTGCAACTCAATAGCAAAATAACTAATAATCTGTTTAGAAAATGGGCTAACAATTGAAATAGACATTAAAAAAAAGGCAAATGGTCAACACGTGTGAGAGTTATACTCAATGTCAGTGGTCATCTGTGGGAATGCAAATCAAAAGCACAATGAGGTTCACACCTTAGAGGAAGGCTAAGGGGAGAGACCAAGATGGCTATGTAAGAAGTTCCTGAGGTTACCAAATGTACACCTACACACACAGCAGTTCACCCAGAGAAATCCAGAAACTGAGTGATTCCTTCACATCAGGTAAGTGAGAAAGTCCCTACATCTAAAAAGCTAGGAAAACTGAGCAATACTCATGCTATAAACCCCAGCCCTGGCACAGAGCCATCCAATCAGGATGGAATGCCCACATTCCAGCTTCTCCCTGAGGAGAGAAGGGTGTCACCTATGCTTCTAACACCTCACATTTTAAGACTGTCCTTCCCCCTCCAAAGAAAACCCCGACCTAGCTCTGAAAGCCAGATGGGCTTGCATCCAGAGAACCTACAGGACTATAGCAAACAAAGAAGCAGCTTCCTAAGAGTATGTGAGTATTAACCTTGGCTATATCCCTAGCACTCAGTACAGAGGGAGAAGGCAAAATTGAAAGGGGATTGTGTACTTTACAAACTACTTGAGGGCCTGGCTTCTAATTAACTCCCATTGGGGGACTGGCTATGATTCCTCCCACCCTTTTGGAGTTTAGGGGAGGTGGTTGGCACTTCCCCGGGCTTCACTGTCTTGCTTGATGTAACAATCAAGCACACTGCCAATATCTCCCTGGAAGGAGCTATTCACATCTAGTGCTGTTTTATAATTGCCACCCAAAAGACAGGAAAAAAAAATCACCTGGTAGACAAAAACACTTATCTCTTGGGGCTGGCTCAGTCAGCTAACTGCCTGACTGCTTACACATGTGCTCTCTAAAAAAATAAAAATAAAAATAAAAAGACAGCAAAACACCTATCTACCTTGAAGGTGCTTAACTACATACTTTCCCAGCTGCTGCCTGAGGGTCTAGCTTCTAATAAGCCAGGACCTAGATGCTGAATGGTTTTCCCTTTTGGAACACTGATAGGTCTTAGTGCACCCTCAATTATTGGAACCACTAAAAACAAATATGGAGTCTTGAAGAATCACAAACATTTTGAGAGACAACCAGAAACTCAAGCTGGGCTGATAAGTTTCATCTCCTGTGAGAGACCAGTCTATCAAAACTAGGAAAGATGGTTATTTTATCTAATATGAAGAAAGCAACAGAGAGAGTCAAGGAAATTGAATAACCAGGGTTGTTTTTTTTTTTTTTTATGCATTAGAAGTTAGCTTATTAGCTTGAATAGACTTATAAGATGATTATCTAAGCCTCATAATAACCACAACAGGAAAACCTATAATGCAGAAAAGATAAAGGATTCAGAGCATAGTACTACAGAAAATCACCAAATCTTAAAGGAAAGAGTAAGAAAGGAACTAAAGTACTACAAAACAGCAGGAAAGTGAAGTTTTAATGGCAATAGTAAGTTCATACCCATCAATGATTACTTTAAATGTAAATGTGCTAAATTTTCCCATCAACACCTGAGTGGCTGACTAGATAGAAAAGATCCAATAACATGCTGCATACAGAAACTTGGTTTAGCTTTAAGGACACACAGAGGCTTAGAATAGATGGGTAAAAATATTCCAAAAAACTAGTAAAAGAACCCAGGGGTCATTTATATGAGCAAAGCGGACTTTAAGGTAAAAACTATAATAAGAGAAAGATCACCTTGTAATAAAAGGTGAATTCATCAGGAAGGCATATAAATTGTAAATACTTATATACCCAACATTGAGGCACTTATTTATACAAAGCAAATATGTATAGTGTGTGGAATAGTATTCAAGCTTAAAAAAGAAAATCCTGCCATATGGCTATGCCACTAGGACCTTGTTAAGTGAGATAAGTCACAGAAGGACAAGAAATGCATGATTCCGCTTATATGAAGTATATAAAAAACTCAGATTCATAGAAGCAAAGTGTAGAATGGTAGTTGCCAGGAGCTGAGGGGAAGGTGGTACAGGGATTTTATAATTGATGGGCATAATGTCTCAGTTATGCAAGATGAATAAATTCTATCTATCATTATAATTATCAATACTGTATTGAACACTTAGAAATTGTTAAGAGGATATACCTCATGTTAAGTGTTTTTAACATGCACGCACACACACACACACACACAGACACACATCTCCTATATGCCTGGCACTGTGCTAGGTACGGGGGACATGTCTCCATCTTCTAGAAACTAATATGTTGACAGAGGTCAGTGTTCATCACTTTAGACTGGAATAACTACTGCAGTGAATTTAAATGGAAATACAGGGAACCAGAGAAGGATGTCTAACTAAACTGGAAACATTTCGCTAGGAAGTTGTAACTGGGAAAAAAATAAATAGCAAAACTGGAAAAAATTACTTAGAAAGTTGAGGGATCTACCTTTTTCATCTAAAAAGACTGCTATCTGGGGAGGTAAAGCTTCAATGAACAGCTCTGGTTTCATTCATACTAACCTAAAAAATAAAAGACTCTGATGAAAAAAATAGCAGAAAAACAAATTGCAGTATGTTCCATGAATTTGTGCTTGCTACATAACAACAAATAGCTTTATATTTCCATTAGGTGAGATGTTTTGGTGTTACTTGAAAATATTGATAAAAATTGAATTCAAGTTGACTATTCATAGAAGCATCATTGACAACTTGTGTGTTAATTCAGGAGTCTTGTGAAATCTATGTCATTTACAAACACAGTGCAACTGAAACAGCTATAATTTCAAATTTTTATTTTCTAAACACAAATTTTAGTAACAGGGTTATGCTATTGGTCTTATTCTCTGTGAGATTATTAGTAGGTTATAAAATCTAGTTGTTTTAAAAATACTATTTTCATACTAACAGCTTATATTAATGGCAGAATAATACTCTATTGGTATAGTATAGATGAGGCCATATATGTGCACATATGAATTTTCATTATATTCAATATAAATTAAAACAAAACAAACAAACAAACAAAAGGATTCCAGAACCTTTAATTTTGTATACACTATTTCTCTCTAGGTATGGTTTTAATGTGTCAAAACACCTAGTGGCCCTGTCTCAGTGAGGTTCTACATCATGGCCACCGGGCAGGGAGGCAGGTAGCTGAGAACTAATTATATCCTTGTTGGCTGTAAACAACAAGGCCTGTCTGGTTTTGCTACTGTCCTACCATTGCTTAAAAATGATAATGGATAACTCCGATTCAACCACATTTTAAGGTGACGCATAGATTTATTTTAGTTTTATCGCGGATATAAACAAATTCTACCAAAAACGCAAGCTTATTAAGCTCTGTAAACCAGATACCAACTGACAATGATATCATTTCTTACAGTATCAAAAATTGACCTTCAAATTTAGGAAGAAACTGTCAACATATGAGTAATAGAAACAGTTTTCCCCAGGCCTGAATATTTTAATGTACATCATTTTGGTTTATGGCCTTTATTTCATATGAAAAGATATCAAAACCTACTCAACTGCTCTATATTTATTTCTGCTTTAAAAAGTCAAAGGTTAATTTAAACATATCAAATGCATTTAAAAGTATATTCTTGATTGAATTAGATGCTTCCTGACTGAACTTTATTTTTTGTTATTTGGATCTAAAGTGTTTATTTCTGCTGTACACGTTTTAAATGCAACAAACAACGATCAAGGTTGCTTGGGGACTGTGACCTCTGAGTTCTTACAAAAAATTGGTAAGATTAAAAATTTACTTACTGCTGGAAACACCTGTGGCTCTAGAAAGGTCAAGCAGGACAAGTATTGTCACTATGGCTGTGTGTGTGTGTGTGTGTGTGTGTGTGTGTGTGTGCATGTGTGCACATATTACAAAAAATTTTAATTGGATTGTTGAGAATACCATTTATTCTAGGTACTATGGTAAAGGCTTTTACCTATGTCTCTCATTAAATCCGTACAAGCATTCTATTACATGGAGAGGATAATAGTAAGGCCCAAGAATTTAAATGAATTTACCAGGGGCGTCTGGGTGGCTCAGTCGGTTAGGCGTCTGACTTCAGCTCAGGTCATGATCTCGCTGTTTGTGAGTTTAAGTCCCAGGTCAGGTGCTGACAGCTCAGAGCCTTGAGCCTGCTTCGGATTCTGTGTCTCCCTCTCTCTCTTCCCCTCCCCTGCTCATGTTCTGTCTCTCTCTCCAAAATAAATAAACATTAAAAAAATTTAAAAAAATAAATGAATTTACCAGTGTCTCATACCCACATAACGGTCAAGCTGAGATTAAAAGCCTGTCATGTCTGTCCATAGACTCAGTGCTTGTCTTTTCATCATCCAGGCTGCCTGTCATATTTGCCTGACAATGCTTTTTCTGCATAAAAGATTGATATTCTAATACCAGTTTTGTGGATCTGGCCCCAGTGAGTTTTCATCCTTTGTATAGTGTATGAAACTTTTCAAAATAATACCCATATAGAAAAGTGAAAAAGTAAGCACTTTTATGACTTTCATTTTATTGACTTAAAGGTCATTATAAATTCTGGTTATTTTCCCTGTAGTTTTGCCTGTTTTCTTACAACTTCCCAGTTGTTATCGACCTTCAAGAAACTTATAAAATTTGCTGTAATTTTTTTCTGATTCCACGTGCTTTGAAGCATGACTGTGTTCCATCTCATATACATATAACCAAGCTTTTAAATAGTTTGAACCAAATATCCTCATGTTTAAAACTGGTTGAATATAATTATTACAAAAATGTATGTTTAAGTTGGAGGCATTACCTCACCCGTCAATTTAGCGCTTTGACTAGATACAGACTAATTTAATTTGGAGGCTGCCTTTAATAGAACAGTATTCCATCAATGTGCAGTAAGTTGAATAAAAGAATTTAGATACTGTTCTGAGGGTCAGGAACACTAAAGGTTGTGCTTTCAAAATTGAGCATCTTCTATATTTTTCTGCTCATTTGCTCAAATAACAACTGTGTATAAAGCCACGTGTGTAGCAGGACCAATTTCAATGTCTCACTGTTTTGATTTGGAAAATAGTGCCATATGTGAAGACTGACAATCAAGTATTGTAATCAAACCCTAGTCTCTCTGTCCTATGCACAGCAAAGCAAATCACTGATACAGCAGGTATGCAGCAAGGAATGAGTTTATTTGAGAGAAGCAGCCAAACAAGTAGACAGGAGAGTAAGCCTCAAATCTGCTCCAAGCCCAAACAGGGACAGGAAAAGGTTTTTTTTGTTTTGTTTTTTGTTTTTTGTTTTTGTTTTCTTATAATCATAGAAGTTAAGATGACATTCATAATGATGAAAAGGGCAGGGAAATGTATGACTGATCATGAGGAATGTGGAACATAAACATTGAGTAATCATGTATGTAACAGACATCCCATGTTCACTTTGGGGTGGAGGCTTAACCATAGAAACCAGGCAAAATTCAGCCCCTGACATGAGGAGGTTATCTTTGGACCAGGAGAGGAGAGATTCTCTTTGGGCATGTTTTAAGGGCTGGTATAAACTGGGTAGGATCTTGAGTTAGTTATCTAGGGTGAGGAATGCAGGGTTTTGCTTGTCCCTAGGCTGGAACACATCAGTCAACTTTGAGTTCAGGTTCTTCAGAGACAGTTAGTGGATTTGTTACTGGGGTCCAAAATGACACAATAGCTGATTATGTAGGGAAACCGTTCTCTGAAAAGCAAGCTTTGAACTTTCTGCGAGTGCCTACCATAAAGTGGAAGAAAAAGCTCAAACAACATAACTTTACACCTGAAGGAGCTAGAAAAAAGAACAACAAACGAAGCCTAAAGCCAGCAGAAGAAGGGAAATAATAAAGATTAGAGCAGAAATAAGTGATACAGAATCAAAAAACAAACCAAAACAATAGAACAGATCAATGAAACCAATAGCTGGTTCTTTGAAAAAAATAATAAAATTGATAAACCGCTAGCCAGACTTCTGAAAAAGAAAAGGTAAGGACCCAAATAAATGAAATAACAAATGAGAGAGGAGAAAAACCCAACACCAAAGAAATACAAACAATTGTAAGATAGTATTATGAAAAACTGTATGCCAACAAATTGGACAACTTGGAAGAAGTGAATAAATTGCTACAAACATATAAACTACAAAAACTAGGAAGAAATAGAAAACTTGAGCAGACCCATAACCAGAAAAGAAATTGAATCAGTAATCAAAAATCTCCCAACACACAAAAGCTCAGGGACAGATGGCTTCACAGGTGAATTCTACCAAACATTTAAAGAAGAGTTAACACCTATTTTTCTCAAACTATTCCAAAACATAAAAATGGAAGGGAAACTTCTAAGTTCACTCTACAAGGTTAGTATTACCCTACTCTTTGGAGACAAAGACTACTAAAACAAGAGAACTACAGGCCAATATCCCTGATGAACATGGATGCAACATTCTCAGTAAAATACCAGAAAATTGAATCAAACAGTATATTAAAAGACAGAAAACCTGAGAGCTTTTCCTCTAAGGTTAGGAACAAGGCAGGGATGTCCACTGTCATAACTGTGATTTAAAGTGGTACTGGAAGTCCTGGAATCAGCAATCAGACAAGAAAAAGAAAGAAAAGACCCCCAAACTAAGGAAGAAGACAAACATTCACTATTAGCAGATGACGTGATACTCTATATTAAAAAACCCAAAGGACTCCACCAAAAACTTGCTAGAACTGATAAATCCACTAAAGTCACAGGATACAAAATCAACATACAGAAATCTGTTGCATTGCTATACACCAATATGAAGCATCAGAAAGAGAAATCAAGGAATTGATCCCGTTTACAATTGTACAAGAAACCATAAGATATCTAGGAATAAACCTAACCAAAGAAGTAAAATATTGGTACTATGAAAACTATGAAACACTGATGAAAGAAACTGAAGATGACACAAAGAAATGGATAAATATTTCATGCTCATTAATTGGAAAAACAAATATTGTTAAAATGTCTATACTATACAGGGCAGTCTATACATTTGATACAATCCCTATCAAAATACCACCAGCAATTTTCACAGGGTTAGAACAAACAATCCTAACATTTTTATGGAACCACAAAGATCCCAAATAGCCAAAGCAACCTTGAAAAACCAAAGGAAACCTGGAGACATCCCAATTCTGGACTTCAAATTATATTACAAAGCTGTAGTGATCAAGACACTATGGTACTAACACAAAAACGGACACATTAAGTCTGTTGCACTCAACAGAATAGAAAACCCAGAAATGAGCCCACAGCTATATGGCCAATAATCTGCAAAAAACCAGGAAAGAATATCCAATGGGAAAAAAAGTCTCTTCAACAAATAGTGTTAGGAAGACTGGACCACTTTCTTACACCACACACACACAAAAATTCAAAATGATTTAAAGACCTAAATGTGAGACCAGAAACCATCAAAACCCTAGAGAAGAACAAAGCAACCTATTTGACACCAGCCATAGCAACTTCTTACTAGATATGTCTTCTGAAGCAAGGGAAACAAAAAAAAACTATTGAGACCCCATCAAGATAAAAATCTTCTGTAGAGCAACGGATACCATCAAAAAATAAAAGGCAAATTACAGAATGAGAAAAATATTTGCAAATTACATATGAGATAAAGTGTTAGTATCCAAAATCTATAAAGAGCTTATAAAATTCAACACCTGAAAAACAAATAATCCAGTTCAAAAATGTGCACAAGTCACGAATAGGTCTTTTTTCCAAAGAAAACCTAGAGATAAGCTAACAGACACATGAAAAGATGTTCCACATCTCTGCCCATCAGGGAATACAATGAGATATCCCCTTGCACCAGTCAGAATGGCTAAAACTAATACAGGAAACAACATATGTTGGCCAGGATGCAGAGGAAGGAGAGCTCTCTTCCACTGTCGGTGGGAATGAACCTGGTGCAGCCACTCTAGAAAAGAAAAGTTAAAAATAGAACTTTCCTGTGGTCCCGAAGTTGCACTACTAGGTATTTACCCAAAGGACACAAAAATACTAATTTAAAGGCATACGTGTACCCCAATGTTTATAGCAGCACTATCAACGACAGCCACATTATGGAAAGAGCCCAAATGTCCAGTGACTGATAAATGGATAAGGATGAGGTGTGTACATACACATAATACACATGCGCAGGAATATTACTCAACCATAAAAAGGAATGAAATCTCACCATTTGCAATGACATGAATGGAGCTAGAGTATATTATTCTAAGTGAAAGAGGTCAGCCAGAAAGACAAATACCATATGATTTCACTCATGTGGAATTTAAGAAATGAACATGGAGTGGGGGTAAGGAGGCAAACAAAGAAAATCTCTTAACTAACTGATGTTTACTAGAGGAGACCTGGGAGCAGGGGTGGGTCAAATAGGTGAGGGGGATTAAGGAAGGCACTTGTGAATAGCATCAGGCATTGTATGTAAGTGATGAATCACTAAATTCTTTACCTGAAACTAATATTACACTGTGTGTTAACTAACCGAAATTGAAATAAAAACTTGGAAAATAAACTTTCTGCTAGTTTCAACCTTGTTAACCCTCTGGGACATGGTTTCAGTATGAAGGAACCTAGCAGTTAGTGTATTTACCATAGTTATTTCCCTAGCAGTCAGCAGTTTTTCTATAGACGTCTAGGATTAATGATACATTCTGGATTAATTTACCATTAAGGTATTTAATTATATACCAGAAAGAATGAGGTTTCTAAACTGAAGAGGTCCTGAATTATGATTCTAGAATGTTAAAAAGAAGTTTTTTCTTTGTTATTTTCTTGTAAAGGGCATCCTTGGTGGTCCTCTGACTAGTAGCCAGTCACTATGTCTTAGTAGAAGAGACAAATTTCATGTTTCTATTTATTTTCTTAATCTGATTTGTGCATTGATGCAAAATATATTTTAAAAACGTTTGAAGTGTTTCTAAGAATTTAGAAAATGGAATGAGAGGAATTGCCCGTTTTATTTGTGTATATTTTATTCAGTTACTTGCAAAGTAGTTCTGTATATAGTCAGTGGTACCTTAGAATTTTCAGTTACACAATGTACTAACTTCACGACCTTAGCAAAATCACTTCAGCACTATGATTTAGATTTTATACATGTATATTAGGAAAAGAACCACAACCAAGAACAGTGCTTATACATCTTATTAATGAAGATTCCAGATGTGGTACATGGACCATATGTGTTTTAACCTATCTTCCATGGAACCCAGTAAAATGCGGAGTATATTAACAGATTAAATATGAGCCCATAACAATGAACAAGAAGGAGACTATCAAATTAGAATCAGCAAATACATGGTTAGCAAAAGGAAAAGTAGTAAATTAGGATGATTTCTGAAGGAAACTAAGATCTAGAATGAGATTGAAGATATCAATAATACCACAATAGCGCATACTTAATATTCATGTACTTTTTGTCAATGACTGTTTTAAGTGCTTCTTATCAACTAATCCACTCATCAGAAATTCATGATACCCCTGGATTCTGTTCTTACAAGTAAGCCATCTCTCTCCTTTATTATGATCAGTTTCTTCTTTTACTCGTTATTTCCTTCAGCACAAGATGTGATCTCTCCCATCTTCAACTACCTTGAGCAAACATTTCTATCATTAGTTAAAAACTCTATCAAAAAGTTATTCTTTTTCCTTAATTCTAATTCTTTAAGTGTAATTAATTCTTTGTCCAATTCAAGGGCATTTGGCCCTTATGGTTGCTATTTGTGTCTTGAAACAGTTTTTCCTCTTACCTTGCAAAATATCATTCCCTGTGGGCATTTGTATTATCTCCCTCCTTTTTCTCATCATCTTCTGCTGTAGTTTTCTCCACTTTCTAAACTCCAAGTACAAGCTGTTAAATGTTAGGTATTGTAGAGCTTAGATTTTGAATCCCTTTTTTCCTTCATGTACCCTCACAACCTATATTGCCAGTTTATTGAGTTCCTTGGACTTGAAAATATGTGTCAGATGAGGACACTTAAATATAGCATGTCAAAATCTGAACTTGTGATTTCTTTTTTTAAAAAGCTTATTTATCTATTTTGAGAGAAGGGGGGAGGAGAGTTGCAGAGAGTAGGGGAGAGAGAATTCCAAGCAGGCTCCACGCTGTCAGCACAGAGCCTGATGTGGGTCTTGAATCCACAAACTGAGATCATGACCTGAGCCAATATCAAGCCTTGGACGCTTAACTGACTGAGCCACCCAGGTGCCTCTGAACTTGTGATTTCTATCTAAAACCTGGGGCTTTGTTGTTCCATATCAGTGACTAACACCCTGCTGGTCAAATAAAAACTTATGGAGTTATCATTGTCTCTGTCCCGGTCTTACACTCTCACTATTGACTATAACCCACAGCCAAATGGTAAGCAAATTCTGTCAACCATATGTTTAAAATATACCCAGAAATCAGGCTGCTCACCATACATACACAGTCAATACGAACAGTATAGCCAGTCTCCAGTATTTATTGCCTGAATCATTGCAGGAGTCTTTTTACCTCCATTTTCTAAGTAGGCACCTCGTCAAATTTCAGAACACTAAGTATTAAAATTATTAAACATATCCAGGAAAAAACTGTACCTACAAAGCTATTTGAGTGCAACGACTTAAGAGAAAGGAAAAAATGAACTTGAAATGTGGTAAAAACTATTAAGTATGTTAACGTAAAAACAGACCCACTTTCAGACATTCAAGGACTCTGAATTTTAACCTTTTATGTGTGAATATTTTAGAAATTACCTCAGGTTGTGTTATTGTAAATTACAGAATAAAACCAAGAATGAAGAACGGGTGGGGGGGAGGGGGATTGGGAAAATAGAAACCCAATCCGTAAACAGTACACTAAGTTCTAGAGTGGCATTTGTTCAGGAGGCCCGGAGGACAACCTGTCCGGGCAGGATCACAGGCAGAGGGCTATTGGTGTGTGGGACACAGCTCCAGCTCCCAAGATGTAATTAGGAAATATTCGGAAATATTGGAAGCTGAGGTTTGGTAGCATAAAATTGGCTATGGTGGGGCTATATACACCACTAAACTTGGAAGACTATCCAAGCCGCCAGCTGCTTACGCTGTCCCACAGACCTGGTTTACCAGAACATCCCTGGTTGGTCCCAGTAGGCTGCGGTTGTGGGGGCAATACACCCAGAAGAATTGTTTGGAGGGGAAATTTGGAAGATAAAGAAAAAGTGCTAGAATTTAGGGAAGGAAAAGCTATAGCAGAAGGCACATACCACCATATGATCACCTGGTTCTGTGATAAACAGTTAGAATAATATAAAAAATTGTACTTTTACACTATTGAGAAACAGCACGGAGACAAAGCACAGAAGACAAATTATGGTTATAGAAGAACCAGTTACCCAACTTGACTTTGTGAATTAACAAGTTAAAGTACTGACACTTTGCCCGTGGATCAAATGTCTCATAAAGGTTATTCCAATTGTACTTTTCTATACAAAGGGAGTTCTCAAAAGTGCTGGTCCCTAGACTAGCAGGTTAGCATCACCTGAGTAATTGTTAGAAATGCAAATTCTTGAGTATCTATTTGACCTATTACTGAATTACAGAACGAAGGGGATAGAGACTAGCGATATGTATTTTAATAACCCCTCTAGGTGATTCTGATGCACATTAAATTTTGAGAATGTTTCAGAGTGAATCATGCTTCCAATGATTGATGCGGTCATCACATCAGAAAGGAGAGCCTATTTTCCTTGGCTTATCTTCTTCTGAGACTGAGTCTGGAAAATAGTTGCTGAAATATTGACTAAGCTTCTTTATCTTCTGAAAAAACAAAACTTGAGAAATTTTAAAAAACGTAAATAGGCACAGCATAGTAATTTGCTCTGTGATTAAGATTATTGTACAGTGTGATGCACATAGCTCTGTTTCAGTTCTTTTTTTTATTTTATTTTTTTCCTTTAAGTAATCTCGAGACCAATGGTTGGTCTCAAACCCACAATCCTAAGATCAAGAGTTGCAGGTTCGACCAATTGAGCCAGCCAGGCACCTCTGTTTTTCTTTCTGAACTAAAACAGATTCAAATACGTGACTTGAAGATGTTAAATATGACTTCAACTTTATTTTACAAAGAGAACTCATAATATCCCTTAAGAAGCCATCCCTTACACAAATCACTCTACATGATAGGAGCCACAAGGGGCAACATGTACACAAAGACCCCTTAATTTGATACTAGATCATGGCTTCCCTAGTCCTACCTCTACAGTGATAGTAAAATTTTATATCACTGGTTAGGCTTAAAAGCCTTTTTCTCTTTGTTCGTGCTTAATTATCTTAAGAAAAAAAATAACAAACCTTTTTTTAAAATTTTTATTTTACTATTTTTAATTCAAGATCATTAACATACTGTGTAGTATTGGTTTTGTGAGTAGAATTCAGTGATTCGTCTCTTACATATGACACCCACTGGTCATCCCAACAAGTGCCCTCCTCGATGCCCATCACCCATTTAGCCCATCCCCTCAAATTCCCCTCCAGGAACCCTCAGTTTGTACTCTTTGAGTCTCTTATGGTTTGCCTCCCTCTGTTTTTATCTTTTTTAATTTTTCCTTCCCTTCCCCTATGTTCACCTGTTTTGTTTCTTAAAATCCACATATGAGTGAAATCATATGATATTTGTCTTTCTCTCACAGATTTATTTTGCTTAGCATAACATACTCTAGTTTCACCCATATTGTGGCAAATGGCAAGATTTCATTCTTTTTGATTGCCAAGTAATATTTCATTGTGTATTTATATATCTATATATCTATGTATCTATATATCTACCACATCTTCTTTATCCATTCATCGGTCGATGGGCATTTGGGATCTTTCCATAATTTGGCTATTATGGATAGTGCTGCTATAAACATTGGGGTGCATGTACCCCTTCAAATCAGCATTTTTGTATCCTTTGGATAAATATCTAAAATGCAATTGCTGGATGATAGGGTATTTTTAACTTTTTGCGAAACCTCCATATTGTTTTCCAGAGTGGCTGCACCAGTTTCATTCCCCCCAACAGTGTAAGATGGTTCTTCTTTCTCCACACCCTCGCCAACATCTGTTGTTTCCTGAGTTAATTTTAGCCATTCTGACAGGTCTGAGGAACACAAAACTCTTTGAAGAAACCTCTGTGCATGCCTCTTTCTGGTACAGATCTGACCTGCTCTATTTTATTTTTGAAAATTGCTAATGATTGATTAAGCTAGACCTTAATTGTTGCCAGGAAATATATATGCACAAAAATACGAGTTTGTGAAAGAGATTTTTGAGAAATTCCTTGGAGATAGCCAGTTATGGATGTTGCTAAGATAGTAAATTTATCCATAATGCTCACTCCTTCCCCAGCTATTAAACAAAGATAAACTCCTGAAGCAAAACACAAAATCCAAAGAAGTAGCAGGCAAGACGGTGAGGAGAATTCTGCTTAACATATAGTTTAAATTTATCTTGTTCCCCACCTTCTTTGCTTTGGAAAAAAGCATTACTTATTGCCTTATTCCAAGTATTTTGGCAAATTCAAGGTCACTCGAATAAATGTCCATAGGGGTCAAATCAGGGTGGTTCAAAACTCATATGTAGGCAAAAAGTTGCACAGAATGCAAGAATTGATTAGCTCCTCCTCCCCCCAAACCGCCATAGCTGGTGCATAACAATCAAGATTGCTTCCTGCAGATCTAAGGCTGAAGTGTTGAGCCTTGATGAATTGATATGAAGGAAATGGGAGTGACTTACTGTGGTACCTGCCTTAAATGTGGTACCTGTGGCTTCCCACCCTTGAACTCATTCAGTCATCTCTCCTTGTACTATCCTCGGGGAACACAGACCAGCCTCTCCCCTTTGGCCCTTCCATAATACACTGTGCCAGGTAGCTACTATATCCAGGGCATATAAGCTAAAGCAGATGAACACTTCAAATATAAAACAACACCTGTATGTAGATGGCAATCAGTGGCAAATAGAGTAGCACAGAAGAACCTAGATTTTAAAACAGGCACAATATGCACTAAAAGAGATAAGGAAACATATTAGCAATAGGAAACCAGAATAAAGAATCACAAAGAAAAGTAAGTGTATAGAATAGGAGAGAAAAAATAATGGCTAAAATAAAGATACCTTAGATGGGATGTATAATACAAGGAACTGAACAGAACACAGTTCTTTCAATTCTTGCCAAAGGAAGGATTAGCCATTGAAAAAAAATTAAGCAGGGAAAAATCATAGAAACTTTAGAAAGTTACTTGTAGTTAAACCCAAAATGTATCTATTTGCTTATATTAATCCATTATCTTCTCCCAAACTCCTCTCCATACTAAGGTCCCCCTCACTTCCATTATTAATATAATTTTGCTTAGATCATTATTTTGTCATATGTATGATAAATAAATATTTCTCTTTGAATGCTTATATTCTTTTATAACATATATAGAGTCCTACAGTTTTGATTGGAATTCTTTTTAGAACTCCTCACTAGTTTTTTAAATGTATTTCATTATACATTCACGTATTTTATTTTAGTTCTACTGTTAACATGTTCTACACATTTAAGGAAGATTTCAGGAGTGACCCTAAAAGTTAAGTATATAACTATGAAGGGAAACTAAGTTGCTAGAAGTTATTCAAGATAGAGGTCTGGGGGGAAGAATATTCCAGGCAACTGGGGCATGATTATGGAGACAGCAGGATTTGCTTAAAATGGAGATTAAAAGAAAAAAATCATCTAGGAGAGCTGGCATGAGAGAAAGGTAGCTTTTATACAGGCCTTTAAAGTGTGTTTGAAGAATTCACTCAGACATTATAATGTAGGTGAAGAATAAAAACAATAGCAAGATTATTCCTTAGGACACAAAAGATAGGTCTTAAAACCGTCAACATCAATGTACAATTTGACAATAGAAAACAATATTCCATTATGAATAGCTATTCCTTAAAAAGGAAGTCAAAATTGCAACATCAGTTTCTTCTCATGCTATTCTCTTCCTTTCCTACAAAACTTGAACAAGAAGCATACATCCTTTACTTGAATTTCCTCATTTCTCACTCATGGCAATTTGATTTATTGTTCCAGCCAATGATTGAATCTTGTTAGTTATAGTAACCAATTACAGGGCAATTCAGTCGTCTCTAAATGTTTACAGTCATTGACCTCCTGCAACAGGTGATACAGGTAACCATCTTCAAATCATGAAAGTCTTTTTAAATTTCAGGTCATTTCATCTGAGCAAATTTTCTTTGTGTTTCTGATTCTTTTTGCTACTCTCTTTGGTGTATTCTGGTACCTCTTCCATTCCACGATGTTTTCCCAACTTTAAAATTTGAGTATGTTATCCTGTATTTACCGAAATAAATACTATCTGCTCCTGTGGATTAATTTAATGGTGATTTTATGACCAGGGTTTCTGTTATAGCTAATTCTTGACAGATGAATAAAGGGATATCATATTATACAAAGCCTAAAATGGAAGAATATCGTCATATTACACAGATCAGAATATAAAAAAAATAACTCCTATAAGTTAGTAAGAAAAAGACAAATTGATTGAAAAAATGGTCAAAAGGCTTGAACGAGTACTTTATAGCCAAAGAGCCAAAAATCATGAAAATGTGTTCAACTTCAGGAGTCATTAGGGGAAATGCAGTTGAAAACAAAATACAGTACCACTACACATAGGCCATAATTGATGGCTAAAATGTAAAGGACAGATTTTTATCCAAGGGTTAAGAGAGAGACACAGCAACTGAAAAAATCTTATATACCGTTGATGGAAGCAGACATTTGTACGACCTTTTCAGAAAAAGGTTTGGCAGTATTTACTAAAGTGAAAATTATGCATATTTTGTGACCCGAGAATTCCACATTCAGATCTATATGCTATAGACATATATCTGACATGTTTGTAGTGCACATGTATTCACCAAAATCAATTACAAGACAGTTTATAGCGGAATTTATAGTTTTTCAAAACTAGAGTAAACTTAAATTTCAAATGTATGTAAGCAGTAGATGGATACAGAAGTTGTGGTTTATTCATACAATAAAATAATGAGAAAGCGAATGAGAATGCTCCAAATGCAACGGCTTGAAAACCATGAATGAATTTTGCAAACACAATATTGATATAAAGAGTCCAGACACGAAACTTACATATGACTCTATTTGTATGACATTCAAAAACAGGCAAAATTAACCCATGATATTAAAGAATTGTTCTAACTTTTTAGGTGGAAGTTCAACTATCAGTGAAACCATAATGTTAACTCCTCTTCCAACTCTGTAAAAATGTTTTGAATGCACAGCTAAATATATATATATTCATATATCTCACAGTCTACAAATCGGTTATTGTGACTTACTTTTATCAGATGCAGTTATAATTCTATCACTCCCACTTAAAATAATAGATATTTTTGTTTATTTTTCTATCATCTTTGTTCACTCTAAGCAGAATGTGTGGGAACTATTTTTTTTTCTTTTCAAAACTGTTGTCTCTTCTTAGTCTTATTCTATGCGCGAATACCAGTCTTTCTGAATGACTCACATCGAAATTTACTAAGGACGGTACCATTGTTCCTTCCCTCTTCAATAAGTTGGTTTTGTAGATGGGCAAACCAAGTAAACTCCCTTATCACAAGCTTCCTGGGATTTCTTAATCTTAATGAAAATATATGCATATATATGTATAATATATATGAATATATAATATATACACTATTCACTATATATATTAAAACTTGCATATGTCTTTTAAATATATATTTTTAAATGTTTATTTTGAGAGCGAGGAAAGAGCATGAGTGGGGGAGGGGCAGAGAGAGAGGGAGACACAGAATCCGAAGCAGGCTCCCAGCACTGAGCTGTCAGCACAGAGCCCAACACGAGGCTCAAACTCACAAACTGTGAGATGATGACCTGACCCAAAATCAAGATTCGGACACTTAACCAACTGAACCACCCAGATGCCCGAAATTTGCATATGTTCAGTCTTTAGCTACAAAGTTCTATGGGTTTTGACAAATGCATAATATCATATTTAGATAATTATAGTATCATATTGAATAACATTATTCCTACACAGTATTTTTTATCCCCTGTGATTTACCTATCTATCCTTCTTCCACTCTACCCCAAATCTCTGACACACAGTGATCATTTTACAGTCTCAATATTTATTCCTTTTCCAAAATGTCAATAATTGGAATCACAAAATAGGTAACCTTACCTGACTACCCCTTTCACTTAGGAATATGCCCTTAAATTTTTTTCCAAGTATTTTTGTGGCTTCACAGACCATTTCTCTCTATCAATGAACAATATTCAGTTATATATATGTTTCACTGTTTTTCTATTTGCCTATTACAACACATCTTGGTTGCTCCCCATTTTGCCAATTACATATGAAGCTACTACTGATGAGCATTCACAAGCAGGTTTTTCTGTGTACATAGTTTTCAAACCTGTTGAGAAAATACTGACAAACACAATTGATGGATCTTTGTAAGACCATTTAGTTCTGTCTTCCAAAAGGTTCGGCTACCATTTTGCATTTCTACCAGCAATGAATGAGAGTTTCTAAAAAAAAATTTTTTAATGTTTATTTTTGAGAGAGACAGAGACAGAGTGTGAGCGCGGGAGGGGCAGAGAGAAAGGGAGACAGAATCTGGAACAGGCTCCAGGCTCTGAGCTGTCAGCACAGAGCCCGCTGCAGGGCTCAAACTCACAAACCGGGAGATCATGACCTGAGCAGAAGTTGCATACCTAACCAACTAAGCCACCCAGGTGCCCCTTGAATGAGAGTTTCTATTGTTCCACATCCTTGTCAATATTTGGTATTGTCATTTTTTTTAATTCTAGCCATCCTAACAGATGTGTAATGATATCTAATTGCTTTAATTTGTAAAATCTCTGATGACATGTGATGTTCAGCTGCTTTTCATACATATATATACATACACATATAGACAGGCATTTGTTCATATCTGTGGCCCATTCTTTGCATTTTTTGAGTTTTTTGTTTTTTCTTTTGGTTGAATTTTAATCATTCTTTTATAATTTGGATAAATAGCATTTGTTAGGTATTTGTTTTGAATATATTTTCTATTTATGATTTGTGTCAAATTTGTCTCTTGCAGAGCAGAAGTGTTTACTAAGGTCTAATTTATTAACATTTTTTTCTCATGGATTATGCCTTTGGTGATGTGTCTCAAAACGCCTTGCTAAAACCAGGTTACATAAATTTCTTCCTGTATTTTATTCTAAAAACAGTTTGTATTTTGTATTTAGTTCTATGGTTTTTTAAAGTTTTTTTTGTAAAAAGTTCAGTGTCTATATCTATATTAATTTTTTTTATATGAATGTCCAGTTGTTGAAAAGAATAGCAATATTGAATTGGCCTCTGCTACTTTTTTTTTCTTTCTTTTTCAAAGTTCAGTCTAATATGTCTGTGTGGACCTATTTCTGGTCTATTCTGTTACATTGATCTATTTGTTTATTCTTTTGATGACATTGTGCTGTCTTGATTATAGAACCTTTACAGTAAGTCTTGAAGTTACGTGGTATAAGTACTCTGGTTTTATTGTTTCATATCGTGTTGCATATTCTAAACTGATTATTTTGCCATATAGTAAGTTTTCTGGTGTTTTTGTTTTTTGCTTCTTTCAGGATCTTTTGTTTCCTTGCACTCTGAATGCAATATGACCATACGTGGATTTTTTTGGTATTTGTCCAACTTCGTATTCTCTGAACTTCCAGCATCTATGGTTCAGCGTCTGTCATTAATTTTGGAAAATCCTTAGGCATTGCCACTTCAAATATTTATTCTGTCCTCTTGTCTCTTTCTTCTTCTTTTGATAGTCCAGTTACACAGGGGCTATACTTTTGTGGATTCTCTAACACTTCTTTGATATTCCATTTTCTTATTTTTTTCTTTGTGTTTCAGATTAGGAAGTTTCTATTGACATATCTTGAGAGGCACCGATTCTTTTCTCAATGGTATCCACTGTCTTAAGGACCCCATCAAAGACAATGTTCATCTCATTTTTTTCCCTAGAATTTCCTATTTTTTCTTACCGTTCTCATTTATTTATTTACATTATCCATCTGTTCTTGGGTGCTGCCTATTTTCTACACGAGAGGCCTTAACATGTTGATCATAGTTACTTTAAATTTCCTATGTGATAATTCCAAAATCTGTGCCACTTCTGAATATGATTATGTTTGCTTTTATCTCCTAAGGGTGCTTTTTCTTGCTGTTTGAAATGTTGTATTAGTTTCCTAGTATCACTGTACAGCAAAGTACCTCAACTGGGTGGTTTCCCATTTTATGAGAAGTCATATTGGATTAGGGCCCACCCTAATGACCTAACCTTAATTTGGTAATCTACAAAGACTGCTACAAAGACATACATTTAATCCCAAAGAAGAACAAAATAGAAAAGGTATAAATCAAACCAAATTCACATACACTAAATTTAATTCCAAAATTATCAGTAATTATATTAAATGTAAACTGACAAAAAAATCTTCAATTACATGTCAGAAATGATTAGACTAGATTAAAAGGAAAAGATCAAACTACATTATGTGTATTGTTAGAGATACACTTTAAATAGGCAGGTTGAGGGGCACCTGGGTGGCCCAGTTGGGTAAGCATCGGACTTACCCATCGGACTTTGGCTCAGGTCATGATCTCATGGTTTGGGAGTCTGAGCTCTGCATCAGGCTCTGTGCTGGTGGTGCGGAGCCTGTTTGGGATTCTCTCTCTCTCCCTCTCTGCACCTCCACAACTTGTACTTGCTCTCTCTCTCTCTTTTTCTCTCTCTCAAAATAAGTAAATAAACTTAAAAAAATAAACAGTTTGATATTAAAAGGGTAGAGGATTTATTTCTAAGTAAACAGAAGTAATTTAAAAATATGTAAGCACTACTATACAATTGGATCAAAATGACCTCAGCAAATCCTTTAGTATTTTATTTATAAAAGTAAAAATTATTTATGTGTCAAACTATTTAAAGTGCACATTAAACTTTTCAAGGTAATCCATAAACCAGATTAAAAAATATCATACTCACTAAAGGCCAAAAGATGAAAGCTTACAGGATATGTTCTGTGACTACAACAATATTAAATTAGAAATCCGATAGAATACAAGATTTAAAACTGCCACAGATATTTAATAAATAACATATTTCTAAGTAACCAATAGGTTAAAAAAGAGATGAGAAAATATTTCAAAATAAATGATAAAGAGAAAAGACTATTTCAAAATTTATATCAGAGAGCTAAAGTGGAGTTTATGGAAAAATATTAAGTTAATTATTTTGTAGTTTTGTTTTTTAGATCAAGGGGTATTTATTGAGAATTTCTCCTCCCCAATATCTAATTGACAAAACAAATTATATGAATTGAAGGTGTACAATGTGATGATTTTTTTATTTTTTATTTTTTATTGTTTTACATTTTTATTTTTGAGAGACAGAGAGCAGAAGCAGGGGAGGGACAGAGAGAGAAGGAGACACAGAATCTGAAGCAGGCTGCAGGATCTGAGCAGTCAGCACAGACCCTGATGCGGGGCTCGAACTCATAAACTGTGAGATCATGACCTGAACCGAAGTCGGATTCTCAACCGACTGAACCACCCAGGCGCCCCGGTGATGATTTAATATACATATACTTTGTGAAGTAATTACCATGCTCAATTTACTTAACATCCATTATCTGGCATAGTTTTATATGTGTGTGATAGAGAACACTTAAGATCACTCTCTCAGCAAATTTCAGGTACATAATACAGTTTTACTAACTATAGTCACTATGCCACTTAATTTGGAATTATTATATTAGAAAGTTAAAACATTTGAAAATAAATATGTATGAAATTTTTACCTTAAAATAAAAAGAGCAAATTAACCCCAAGGGAGTAGAAGAGAAATACTAAATATAAGAGTAGAAGTTACTGGAATAGAAAACAAACAACAGAGAAAGTTAACAAAGCCCGAAGTCTATCCTTTTAAAAGATTAATAACTATGATAAAAACTAGCAGGACTAATTAACTAAGTAAAAAAGGAAAATACAAATGACCAATACAACATACGAAAGGGGTATTGGTACATATTCTAGACACATTAAAAAATAATTTAAAAAAAAGTCGGACCAGCTATGTGACAAAACATTGAATGGCTTAGCAAAGTGGAGAAATAACCTGAGAAATCTTACAAATACAAATTCAAGAAGAAATACAAAATCTGAATGGCCCTGTCTTTAAAAATATTAAATTCATAATAGACAACATCTATCCAAAGAAATCTGCAGGGCCATATAACTTAATTTGTGAATTCTGTGAAACCTTAAAAAAATAAAATGCTATCAATCTTGCACAACTTCAGAAAATGTAAACAGATTGTATAGCTACATTAGGAGCTGCTTATCGCTTATTTTTATTGGATACTTTCAAAGGCATAACTAATTATGTATCTATACTAAAGTTATTCCACACAACTGAGCAGTATTTACTTCTGCAATCAAACTGATGTGCCTAAGTGTAAAGGATAAACCATGAAAATTCATTTCCTGCCTGTGCGTACCCTTCCAATTTGCATTCCAAAATGAAAACACACACACAAACACATACACAAACTCTTTCACACACAAACACAAACATACTTTACAAAGATTGACTTCAAGAATTGCATGTTCTCCCAACTGAGCCAGCCAGACACCCAACAAATATTGACTTCAATCTATCAATTTGTCACTGGTTCTGTAGGTTTTTTCCCTGTCCTTTTGAGTTTGTAGACTTAGCAAAGAGGCCATCTTGATGTGATAAATGCTAGTTGTTCTTTATATGTTGCAATAATTATTTTGAATGCCTGCAGAATTTCACTCTTCCTCTATAATACTGAATATCCAGGCAGAATAGAAGACTCTACTAGATTACAAGCACACTGGGATATAATATATTCTGTGTTCACTGTGGATTTGAGATTACAATTAGGTTTCAACATACATTGAATCATAATGTGATATAATATCACTTCAATTATACAAGCAACAGGATAATGAAGGTTACTACCTGGGAAGAAAATCCATTTTTTGATAGTATGTGTTGTTTGCTAGTTCAGGGAAAAAAAAAAAATATTACACCTCCTGAAGATATTTGCCTTTTCTTTCATTGAAAAATACAACCATAATTCACGAACAAAAATATTGATACCCATAAAACACAAATTAATTGGTACGTCAGCATCACATTGGGTAATGTAAATACAATTCAAAATTGATAAATATTCTTTCATGCTCATTCATTATTAGTATTTTATGAACAAAGATTTAATGTTTATTAAATTCTTGGCCCCGGGGTAGGATGAAATAGTAAGGCAACCTTAAGTATTATTTATGTTTCATGAGTATTAAATATAAAACATCACTGTTTTAATAAGACATTTTCATTTAGGCTTGTATGTGAATTTACAAAATGTAATTTATGATAATCTATCCAGGAAAACCCACAAGATGCAGGTTCTTATTTTGTTTCATTAATTTATTTTTTAGTCTAAAAATCAGCTATTGGGGCACCTGGGTGGCTCATTTGGTTAAGCATCCAACTTTGGGTCAGGTCATGATCTCACGGTTCGTGAGTTCGAGCCCCATATTGGGTTCTGTGCTGACAGCTCGGAGCCTGGAGCCTGCTTCAGATTCTGTGTCCCCTTCCCTCTCTGCCCCTCCCCTGCTCACACTCTGTCTCTCTCTCTCTCAAAGGTAAACATCAAAAAAAATTTTTAAGTATATAAAAACAAATCAGTTATTAATAATTTCCTTCCAAAACCTGCCTTTGTGACCAAGGTACTTCTCTTCTCCTTCTAAAGTGGTACCTAACCTATTAAACTTTCTGTATATGAGCACCCAAGTCCAAGCACATGCGTTTGCTAGTCTCCATAGATGGACCCCTGATGAACCATACCTCCTGGTATCTATGTTGACTTATAGCTCCTCCCACTTCATTCATGCTGGCTCTTCAACTATGATAAGTTGGAGGTAATACTAAGTTTCTTCCAAGGCTAGATCACAAGATGCTTTGTAGCTCTGATCTGAAACTTTTGAAAACACATGCTAGAAAGCCAGTTACCGGGTAGGAAGTGTGAATACTCTAAGCACATATAGAAACCACGTAAAGAGAAAGAGAGATTTAACCAGCTGCAACTTATTTCCACCATCCACTTGAGGTGCGATGTATGTGAGGGAGAATGTCATGTTGAACTTCCAGCCTTATCTTAAGATGACTCCAGTTCCATCTGCCATCTGACTGCAGCACCACGAGAGTCACCAGACAGGAATTGCCTAATTTTACCTAGTAAACCCTCAGAATGTTGACAGTATATTACTTTTCAGCCAAATTATTGGGATCCATTGTTTATGAAACAATATATAATTAACACGCTAGATGACAGTGGTGAAAATTCAGGATAGATTTCAGATAATGAATCATAAAACCATGCAAACTGTATAATTATGACATAAAACTTTGGGATTTACAATTATTTCCACTTCCTCTTTGTACTTGGAATCCAGAGCCAAGTCCCAAATTATGACTTTCCATTTCATTACCAGCTTATAGAATGATATAGTATATAATTAAAATATTTAAGGTTTACTTTTATTACTTCATTTTCTAGTGTTAATAAATAAAAGCCAAATAATTTATACCACACTATCTTTTTTTTTTAACTTGTTTATTTTGAGAGAGAGAGAGAGAGAGAAAGCAGGGGAGAGGCAGAGAGAAAGAGAATTCCAAGCAGGCACCACACCATCAGCACAGAGCTCCATGTGAGGCTTGAACTCATGAACTGTGAGATCATGACCTGAGCCAAAACCAAGAATTGGACGCCTAACCAACTGAGCCACCCAGGCATTCCAATATACCACGCTATCTTTAAGAGACATGAGGTTTCCTAGGTAAGTCTGTAATTGGGTGTGAACTCTGATCAGCTTGAATCCTAGATTTCTCTACTATGGTAGGTTCAGAAGCTACTCTAAATTCAGATTGGAAAGAATACTATAATGAATGGGAGAGTTTGCTGTCATGGGAGAACGTCAGAATATCACATATGTATTTACTATTCACAAATCCACAGACTCTGAAATAGCTTTTTAAAAAAAAATATTCATTTTTTTTTAGGAATGTAATCAGATGCTACCATTGTGGGAATGAGCTAGGGCCATCTTGAGTCTTTTTGCACACAGAGTAACTTTTGTAAGAATATTTGGACCCCAATTCATAGGATGCCATCTTCTAGAGGCCATCAAAAATATGTAGTTGACATGTAATAAACTGATCCCTTTAAGGTATTTAAAGGGAGAGTAAGAATAGTACCATGAGTGACAAGTCCTCACTGGGAAAGTTTTATTGGGTAAAGTCTCAATATTTAATTTCTAGTACAAAGAAAGGATAGGCCTCAACTCAAAACGTTGTTCCCCTCATTCTCATTAGTCCAATTTCCTTCTCTTCATTCTGCTTTATTGGTGGCTGCCTTACTATGGTTTATTTTCTTTACCTTTTATTTTTATCAAGAGTTTATTTTTTTAAGATCACTCAAGATTCACATCAAAATTTAGTGAAAGGTATAGAGATTTTCCATATATCTCCTGTCCCCACATATGTATACAGCCTTCCGCACAATCAACATTCACCAGAGAGAGGTACACTTTTTTTTTAATGTTTATTTGTTTATTTTGAAAGAGAGGGCATGGGTAGGGGAGGGGCAGAGAGAGAGGGAGAGAGAGAGAATGCCAAGCAGGCTCCAGGCTGTCAGCACAGAGCCCAACAAGGGGCTCAATCCCATGAACCGTGAGATCATGACCTGAGCTGAATGCTCAACCGACTGAGCTACTCAGGTGCCCTCGGAGAGGTTCACTGTTTACGATTGATGAACCCTTACTGACACACCACAATCACCCAAAGTCAACAGTTTTCATTGGTGTTATACATTCTGTGAGTATGGACAAATGCATAATGACATGTGTCCATCATTATTGTATGATACGCAGTAATTTCACTGCTCTAAAAATGCTCTGTGCTCTGTTTAATCCTCCCCATCCCAAAACCTCTGTCAACCACTGATCATTTTGTTGCCTCTATAATTTTGCCTTTTCCAAAATGTAATATAGTTGGAATAATAAATTTTCCTTATCTTTTACTTGCCATTACTCTTTAAATAGAAGTGTAATTCATCACTATCTGCTCTAAATATGGCTTCTGAGTGACATTCACATAGAAATCAATCAAGTGGTATCCATATTTCCAGGAAGGAAATAGGTATAAAATTATGGTTATTTTATAAATATCGCATCGTGGTCTAGGGGACTGGGTGTGTAACAGGCTTAAGGTTTATAACAGAGATATGAGACTGCGTAGGACATCCTACTGTTGTCACTTTGAATACGCCAAGGAAGAATATTAGGTTTTCTCATATGTGTTACAAAACAGAACGGCCTTCGAAGAGAACGGGAACTACATTAGCTCTCACTTTACCGGTGATGGGTAATGTGTTTAATGGTTTCTTCTCCTTCGAATACTATAATAAACTATATACTATAATTTTGGTGCTCAGCTGGTTTTGAACATAGCAAAGTGATGAGGTTAGATGCTATTTTGTATTTACTATAGTGCACAAAAAAGATAACTAACATGTCAAATCCAAATCTAAAATACTGATTCAACGTAATCCTTCTTGCATTATTCTGCTTTAATAATTTGGCAATTATAATAGACTGAGAAATGTGCCAGTGTAAGGGCAATCTTTCATTAGATTATTTAAAATAACCCTCATTTTAATCATTTAATAGCTTTACCCTTTTCTGTCAACTTGCTTATTTTAGAAGGTAGTACTCAACCACATTAAGAGCCTTTATCCTAACTTAGTAGGGTCAGAATTATAATTTCAATCTTCCAATTTTAAAACCAGAGGTTATAATATTATGTTGGATAGTATGTTAAAAAGGTCTAAATGCAAAAATTGAGGTCAAAGACCTCAATTTTTCTTTATTGGAAGACTTCCTCTGTCTTGTCTGGTTGAACCTCAATGACCCTTCATTACAGAGATTAACCTATTAGAGTACAAACACACTGAATTCAGCTGATTAAATTCTCCCTAGATTCAACCTGAAAAAGGGGAAAAAAAAGAGAGAGGCATAATATATATATTTCTTCTCTCTTACTCAGAGGAAGAAATGTATATGTCTGCCACTAAAAATATCTGTAGTAAAGTCCTGTTACAGATATGTGCATGTATGTGTATGTAATATGCACTGATGAATTAAAGAGCCACATAGACAAGCAGTGGGCACGTTAGCTTTGGGTGAGACAAGTGGACCACTCTACCAGCCGCTCATAGGGTCTCCTCTCCATTTCACTTCCACCGAAAACCACCAAAACGCTTTGGTTGAGGTCGTTCTATAGGTTTCATCTGCTCTCTTGTTTTGTATTATGCTTTAAAATAGACTTCTTTTTGAAGTGAACCAAGTACTGAGGCCCCAGAAGGCCAGCCTCGGATGAGATATATTTGTGTTTTTAATATTCATCTTTATTGATTTTAGCATGAATGTAAACACAGGTGTTCTGGATCTGACAGATTGTCATTATTCACTTCAAAAGCAAATAATGACTGTGTGGTTCCACAGACATTCCCTGATTGTTACCCTTGGGATGATGTGATAAAAGTGAGGCCAAGTCTCTTATTCATGCAATCACTGGATAAATAAGTCCTAGCGATCTAACGCACAGAATAGCGATTATAGACAATAATACTTACTGTGTTATAAACTGCAGAGTTGCTAAGAGACTAGATCTTAATTGTTTTCACCACACAAAAGAAACACTTATGTGACATGTTAGAGGTGGTAGCTAATGTTCTAGTGGTAATCGTTTTGCAGTATATGAGTGTGTCAAAGCAACACATTGTGCATCTTAAACCTACACAATGTATTATGTCAATTACATCTCAATAAAGAACAATCTTATGTGAACACAGCGCCTTAGACAAGCAGATAGATTTTCTCTGCTTATATTCAGGAAAAAGAGTTGCCTCGCCTTCCCTTTCTAAAAAGAGTCAGTAGAAACGTTTGTTCTTTGGAAAGGGGTTGGAAAGGATCTTGGATTCTTCTTTTTGACCTTTCAAAATATAAATACATCTCTCCAAGGGCCAGACAAGTCCCTTTGTCATTGTTTGGGCTTTTATGACCTAGAAATGACTCCAAGATTGCAGGCTTCATTTTTCCTTGAAATAAAAACACACAATTCCAGAGTTAGTTAAATCTGAGTTCTCTCACTTTCTGTACAACTGTAAATTAGCTTCCCAAGGCTTGAAGCTCACACAGGAACTCAAGTTTCAGCAGAATTTATTCAGAAAGCTATAACTTTGAAGAAACACAATAGGTTATTTTTATGTCACAGGTAACCTACCCAAGTTGATAAATATAGAAATGAGAAGGGAAGGAAATTTTAAAGAATGCTACACACGCTCTGCTCCTTCTCATTCCTACCAACAAAGCAGGGGAATTAAAGTTGCTACAAATCCTTGTCAACACTTGGTTTTTTAATTCTCAGTTTTCCTTCTAAGCCATTCTAATAGGTATAATGATACCTCATTTTGCTATCAATTTGTATTTCTCTAATGACTAACAATGGGCGGATTTTCACGTGCTATCTGCCATCATATATTTTCTGTGGTAAAATATTCATCCCAAACCTTTCTCTATTGGTTAGATTGTTTTCTAATTGTTGATTTTAAATAACTCTTTATATATG
This sequence comes from Panthera pardus, assembly GCF_024362965.1. NCBI lineage: Eukaryota > Metazoa > Chordata > Mammalia > Carnivora > Felidae > Panthera > Panthera pardus. The sequence goes on along the minus strand of NW_026526710.1, from coordinate 77,441,618 downwards.
TTCAGGAACGAACTACTTTACTGAGCATGCAGTTTACAAATCTATAAGGTGTTTGCTTGCCTTTTAGTTCTATTAATAATGTCTTTTGGAGAGCAGTTGTCGAAATATGTTTTGATTTGTATCAGGAATTACTATTCTGCCTCATTGACTTACATGTCTATCCTTAAATCAACATCACCCTGACTTGATAAATCTAGGTCTATAGTAAATCTTAAAATTAGGTTATCATAGGTTCTCTAATCGTGTTCTTCTTTTTCCAATTTATTTTAGCTGTTCTAGCTCCTTCTAGTTTCCATTTAAATTTCTGCATTGACTAGGAATGATTTGGATGAAGAGTTATAATTCAACAGTACAGACTTTTTCAATCTATGCACATGGCTTGTTGCTCCAATTCCGTAAATCTCCAATTTCTTTTATCAGCATTTTGTAGTTTCAACTCCTTAGATCCTGCACATATCTTATAGAATCTTTGGTGCTTTGTAGACAATACTACTTTTTAACTTCAAATTCACATGATTCATTTTGAGTCTACGGAAATACAACTATTTCTATATATTGTCCACCAGTTTGAGAACATGCCAAAGCAAAATAGTTCTAGGAGCTTTTTGGTCATTTCTTTGTCTTTTCTAAGTAGGCAAGAATGTTTTCTGTAAATAGAGAAATTTTATTTTTTTTCCAAATTGTATAGTTTTTTCCCCCTTTGATATTTACACTGGATATGATACATAAAATGTTGAACAGGAATGGTGAGAAATGTATCATTTTCTTGCTCCTATTTTAAAGGAGACAATATTCAGTCTTTCACAGTTGTCACAGCTATGACACTAATAGCAATATTTTTGTAGATGCCTTCGCACAGATTGAGGAAGTTCCTTTCTATTATTTGATTATGGATAGTTTTTAATCAGTAATGGACATGAGCCTTAGTTACTGTGTTTTCTGCAGCAATTCAAATGATTGTATGATCTCTGAACCCATGGTCAAGAGGGTTATTTTAGTTGAGTTTACTTTTCTTGTAATGTATTTTCTGGTTTTGTTGTTTGGTTCAAGCTAGCCTCATGAAATGAGTTGGAACTTGTTTCTTTTAAATTTTCTGGTAGAGATTTTAAAAATCAATCTTATCTTTTCTTTACACATTTGATGTAATTCACCTATGAAATCATCAGGGCCTGAAGTTTTCCTTGAAAAAAAAATTTTTAACTAAAATTTAAATTTTCTTAACACATTATAAAACTATTTAGATATTGCATTTCATTTTGTCTTTCAAAAATATTGCATTTCATTTAACTTTTTCAATTCTTGGACTATTTACTTATAGTGTTCTCTTACCACCATTTAAATATTCATGTTAGCTGCAGTGATGTTCCCTCTTTCCTTCTCAAAATTGAAAGTAGTTTCTTCTCTTTTTTTTTTTCTTTGTTTGGGTAGAATTTAATCATATTTTTAAAGTTTTCAAAGAATAAGCTTTTACTGTCACTAATTTTCAATATTTTCTCTATTTTTAATTTAATTTATTTATTGATTTATTTTATTGCTATTATTATATCTTCTGCTTAGTTTGGATTTTATTTCCCTTCCCCCCCCCCCTTTTTCATAAGTTGAAGTCATAGTCTTGATACAATGTATTTTATTTGCATTTATTTCAATATATTTTAAATTTCCTTTTGGGCTACTACTTTGATGTGTGATTTAGAAGTATTTAGTTTTTAAATAATTGGGAAATTTTAAATAGCTTTTTATTGGTGATATCTAATTTCATTATATTCCTAGACTATGCTTTGTATATTATCATTTTTAAAAATTTTAATGTTTTATGGGCTAAAATATGGTCTATCTTTGTGAATGTCTTGTGTATAGTGGGAAAATGTCTATTCTTCTGTTGCTGGGTTAGGTCATTAAAAAATGTAGTTTAAATCAAGTAGGTGAATAAGTGTTGTAAATTCTTTATTATTCTGCCTATTACTGAAAGAGGAGTATTGAAGTCCTCCAAAATAATTGTGGATTTGCATATTTCCTTGTTTCATATATTTTTTTAAAATGTTTATTTATTTTGAGAGACAGAGAGAGAGCACGAGCATGCAGGGGAGGGTCAGAGAGAGAGAGAGGGAGAGAGAGAATCCCAAGCAGGCTCCATGCTGTCAGCACAAGATCCTGATGCAGGGCTTGATCTGGTGAACCATGAGATCATGACCTGAGCTGAAATCAAGGGTCAGAAGCTTAACCAACTGAGCCACCCAAGTGCTCCTCTTTGCTTCATGTATTTTTTAGGTACTATTAGTTGTATATACATTTAGGTTTCTTCTAACTTCTTGACGAATCTATTCCTTTAATCATTATATGATAACATTTTTTATACTTGGCAATATTCTTTTCTCTGAAATATCCTTTTTCCTAGTTTCAGTATAGCTAGTTAGCATTCTCTTGGTAAATGTTAACATAATATACCTTTCTCCATTTTTTTTACCTTTATACTATAAATTTCTTCATATTTGAAATGGGTTTCTTGAAGTCAACATATAGCTGGGTCTGGCTTGTTTTAATCTAATTTAATAATCTCTATCCTTTAACAATGTATATAGACTTTTACAATTAAGGTAATGATTGATATGTAATTAAAATCTATCATCTTGACATAATATTTTATTCCATTTTTCTTTTTTTATCATTTTTTATGCCTAATTTGGGATTATTTTTTTATGTTTGACATTGTCTTTGCAACATACATCTTAAGCAGTGACTACCTTCAAATGATATTTCACTTCTCACATAGTGCAAGGACTTTAAAATTAGATACTCCAAATCTTCCTCCCATCTTTTGGGCTATTGTGTCATATTTTTTAATTTTACATTTGCTATAAACACACAATATATTTCTGCTCTTTATACCTAAGTTACTTATCTTTTAGATTAGACCTAAGGGAAAACATTAATTTGTATTTATCTTCATTCATCAATTTTTCAGAAATCTTCATTTATTTGTATGTATTAACGTTTTTCACTTATCACATCCCCACTACTTGAAGACCTTCCTTTAATATTTCTTGTGCACATATCTACTTGCAATGAAGTCTGTCTTTATTAAAGGAAGTATTTATTTCTTCTTTTTAACTTCTATTTATGCTTTGAATAAAATTGTGGGTTAACAGGTTTTCTTCTTTTTACATCTCTAAAGAGGACTATTTTCTGTTTTTATTATTTTGTTTTTGCATAGTCTGTGATGATGTCAGCTGCAATTCTTATGTTTCTTCCTCTGCCTTTTTGTGCCTTCAAGTTTTTTCTTTGTCTTTGATGTTTAGCTGTTTGAATATGTTCTGCTTATGTGGGGGTGGGTGGGGCAGGGATTTATCTGTTTTTGTGTTCATCCTCTTCATTCTCTCTGAGCTTGGGGGCTCTATCATTTGGTATCTGTCATTAATTTAGGAATTAATTTGGTATCTGCCAGTTTTGGGGGGGTATTTCCCCATTCCTTCTCTCCCTTCTCTTTTCAGGGTCCTGTTATACCACTGTTATACTATTTGTTACAGCACTTAATAATGGTCCAAATCTCTTGAATCGTTTTCTCAATTCTTTTATCTCTTTGAGCTTTGTGTAATATTTTTTTTACCCTCCTATTACATTCACTTATTCTTTCCTTAGTCCACTGATTACCTTGCTAAACACATTTTTAAATAATTGTTTAATTTTATTTCAAGCATCTTCATTTAATTTTTTCTTATAGTTTACATTCTAGAATTATCCATCTAACTTTGCATATTGTCTACTTTTCATTTGTTTTTTCTTTAGGTTTGTTAATAAGAGAGAGAGAGAGAGAGAGCCACACACACGCGCACGCGCGCACACACACACACACACACACACACACACACACACAAGTGGGGTAGGAGCAGAGAGAGGAGAGAGAATCCTAAGCACTTCCAGAGCTGAACCCACAGGACATTTGAACTAACCGCAAGATCATGACCTGAGACTTGAGTCAGACACTTAACCGACTGAGCCACCCAGGTGCCCCAACATATTGTCTACTTTTTAAAACAGAACCTTTACCATATTAATCATAGTTATGTTAAATTTTCTGTCTGGTTCTTCTAACAAGTGTCTCATATCTGAGTCTGGTTCTTGGAATTATTGTGTCTTTACCATATGTGGCTGTTTCTTACTTTATTTTATGGCTGGTATTTTTTGTTGAATGCTGAATATCTTCATAGGACATGCTGGGCATGTCCTTTTTAGGATGGCCTGGAAATTGGCATGTTTTCCCTCTATTAGAACGTTCCGCCTGTGCCTGGCTGGCTCACTCGATTAATTGGCTGACTCTGCCTCAGGTCATGATCTCATGGTTTGTGGGTTCGATCCCTGCGTCAGGCTCTGTGCTGACAGCTCAGAGCCTGGAGCCTGCTTCGGATTCTGTGTCTCCCTCTCTGTTCCTCCCCTGCTCTCATGCTTGCTTGCTCTCTCTGAAAAATAAATTAACATTAAAAAAAAAAAACCTATCATCTGAGTCATTGAGTTAAAATAGTTAAGTGTTGTTCTTTGTTGAAGAACAGGTATTGGGGCACTTGGGTGGCTCATTTGGTTAGGTGTCTGACTTTGCCTCAGGTCATGATCTTGCAGTTAGTGAGTTCGAACCCCACGTCGGACTCTGTGCTGACCACTCAGAGCCTAGAGCCTGCTTGGGATTCTGTGTCTCCCTCTCTCTCTGTCCCTCCCCTGCTATCTCTCTCTCTCTCTCTCTCTCTCTCAAAAATAAATAAAACATTAAAACATTAAGAATGGGTATTGTTATAATTCATCTTGGTGCACTACATGCTTCCTATTGCCTTTACCTTTAATGTTATGTTTATCTTGAGATCTCTTTTGCCTGAGTTTTTCTCAACGCCTGTCCTCTTCAGGTCTTCTCCCGTGGTGCACCTCAGAGAGGGTCTGTCTCCATGTTCTTCATCTTCCCTTAGGAGTAAACTGTAATTTGCCATATGACATGTTTTATCCTGATGGGGAGGGACAGGACGGGGCAAGTTCTAGGTTATTCTGATTAAGCCTCCTTCATAGGTGGTCACTGAGCTTCTGGATGGTTGGAGTGTTGTCTTCTCAGTGTCTTAGCCCAACTCCAAGTGTATGCTTTTGTGCCACTTGTATTCCTATTCTCCATCATGAAAGATGGTTTTTCTTTTCTTTATTTTTTTTTCCAGTTGAAATGGGTTTTGGCCAGTTCCTTAGGTGCAACTCTAGTTTGTTGCCATGTCTCCAGGAGCATGTACTTTTTTCTACATGCGGGCTCCAGGGAGAAGGATCTAGAGAACAGGTTCCCCATTTCTCACTGTGGCTGCTTTTCCGCCACCCCAGCCCTGTTCCATGAAAAATGTTTCCTCAGGATTCTTATCAATGACTTTTGTGAGCACCTGCTGACATTTGTAGAAAGAAGCCTATGAATCAGCATAAACCTCCCTAGTATTTTCTGTCACTAAGGGTTCTTTATTCTCTGGCTAGCAAACACTTTATCCTTTACAACTCCATTGAAAATGTTAGATAAACTTTCTGGCAGCATTTGGCATAGCCAGGCAAGCAAATCTCCTGTCCTCATCTGTCCTTAGTTGGTGCCGTCTGACCCCAGGTGTGTGATGAGTTCGGGAAAAACTGTCAATATGAAGACTCTGTGGCTGTAGTTTTTCTCGTTGAAAGAATGAGAGTGATACTCTTTCCAGCTTTCTAGAACCCCTGCCAAAGCCAGAAGTCGACCTAGAAGCATATTAAATTTTGGTCACGTTGAAATGGGAAAGTTGCCATGTAGCCTAACCAGCTCTCCCTCTATTTTTTTATGATACCCCCTAAACATTCACTTAAGAATTATTAACAAAGAAAACCATACTTTTAAAATACTTTTTTTCACTTACCCATCGTGTGAAGACAATGCTTACAAAGTATTCAGTGTTCCCTAAATGGGTACACAGTAGCATGTCAATTCAAAGCCACATGCATCGTATGTTTGTATAGCTAAGCCATGCAAATATGATGAATATTTCACAGCCCCAGTTTCAAAGAATGCCTGTCTATAGGGAGACGATCACAGGAGCAGGGGAGTGTAATACAGATACTACATACTATCATAATCCAATGTAAAAAGCTACGCAGGGAATTGTGAGCAAGGGGAACTAATACCAGTATTAGATATTTAATTCCATAGCACTGCTGGAGGCTAGTCTAATATTGGAGTCTGGTCTAAATTGCAAGTTCAGTTGTGATGAGGCTTATCCCAGAATAGGTTACAGGACAGAATTTAATTTTATCCTGACATGGATTGGGATAATACTGTTGCCTTCCTTCTCCTGCTCCATCATGTACTCCCTTCCTAAGAACAGTTCACAAAGGAACTGCCAGAAAGGTTGGGGGGAGGGTGGGAAACAAAGAGGAAATGGCATCCTAGAAGCCAAGCAAGGAACATGTTTTGAGAAAAGGTCAGTCCCATGTCATAAGTCACTATTTGGTTCTAGAGCAAATTTTACACGATGGTTATATTCTCCTGACTTCGAATAGAAAGCTTACCTGTTTTCCACTCTTCTGTGAAGTCAGAATCAGCACCTGTCTTTCTGTACTTTTCCAGAGCTGGCAATCTCCTGACATGAAATGCAGAATACTAACAAGTTGATTATTCCAGCATGAACGGACGAGGACACTTACGGATTTCTATAGACTGACTGTTTTTATTCGCTCATCAACACATTGTTTTCTTTCATTCACAAAAGTTTGTAACAAAGGGACATGTTAAAAAATCTGAGTCTATAAAACCTTTATAGATCAAGATACTTCCTTTCAGAAATGCAACATTAACATAAAAATTCACTTTTCATGCATCTTTCTGTCAGGATAAAAACGCAAAGGCCAATTCTAGCTCTCAAAGGATAGTGAGGCACAGCCATCTTTGAAGACCTCCCATATAAAAATCAATGTATTGATCTCATCATTTCCTCTTCCCTGAGAAATACAATACGGAGACTGTTATTTTTTTAATCTATTTCTGAACATATTGTGAAAGAAGGAAAAGGATGGAAATCTCAGAAAGAGGAGGAAATCATTTAAAACGTTTGGTGTGGCATGTGTTTTCGAAGTAAAGAAAATACACAGATTCGTCTGTACTGGAAGTGCTAAACAAAGAGTAGCTAAAAATTTTGTTAAAACATCAGAAGTAGGAATAATCACACTAACACGTTTATGGCTGAATTTATGAGATAGAAGTAAGATAAATTTTAAAACAATATGCCATCTTATCATATAAGCAACAAACATGCAGTCCTTAATTCATAGAATTATTTTTAGCAAATGCCAAAGAGCATGGAAAAGTTACCCATAATTCCTATGCAGAGAAAAATATAATTAATGTGATATATTATTGTTGTTGTTTTTTCCAGGTATGTGTCTGTATCTAAGTATGGTGTGCATACTCATCTACAACATACTTTTATTTTTAATAGTTGTACCATTACATAAAATTATTTTTTCATTTAGTATTGTACCATGTCGCATGTGTGTATGCATATAATTTAACATCCACATTTAATTGGTATTTTATTGAATCTACCATTTTGTATCAGCTTTCACTTTAAGTTTTATTTATTTATTTTCAGAGAGACAGCACAAGTTGGGGAGGGGCAGAGAGAGGGGAAGAGAGAACCCTAAGCAGGCTCCACATGGCCAGCAGGGAGCCCAGTGTGGGGCTCGAACTCACAAACTGTGAGATCATGACCTGAGCCCAAACCAAGAGTTGGACACTTAACCGACTCAGCCACCCAGGGGCTCCCATAAATGCTATTTTTAAATGAATGCTTACCATTACATTGTATTATACTGTGTGAATATACTAATCTCATATAATCATTTCCATATTGATAGCCATGTACTTTATTTTCCAAGTTATATCATTCTTAAGGTGTTGCAATGAAAATGTACTTCTCCATAGGTGTATATAGTTTTTGTCTATAGGATGAATTGCTAGAAATTCAAAAGTAATATACAAAATAATGGATATGTATAAGGCTCTTGATACAGATTATAGATATTCTTTCCAGAAACATAACAGTAACTTACACTTTCACATAAAGTATTTGAAAGTGGGGGCACCTGGGTGGCTCAGTTGGTTAAGCGTCCGACTTCAGCTCAGGTCAAGATCTCACGGTTCGTGAGTTCAAGCCCCGCATCGGGCTCTGTGCTGACAGCTCAGAGCCTGGAGCCTGCCTCCGATTCTGTGTCTCGCTCTCTCTCTGCCCCTCCCCCGTTCATGCTCTCTCTCTGTCTCAAAAATAAATAAACGTTAAAAAAAAATTTTAAAAAAAGTGACCATCAGATTTTCATTTTAGTGAAGATTTGTTGGTTTACTTTAAAATCAAATAATCCTCAGGAGAAAGAATTGTATGCATCTTTTTTTTAATAATCTTACCCAAATTACCTGTCTTGAACTCTGTGACAACAAAGATCACACAGATGTATGGCCAGCAGATAAATTATAATGGTACTAACATGGACATTAATATAATCAATGCAAAGTCTAGTACATCCAAGTCAGATTAAGAAAATGAAAATTAATGCATTTTATTTTCATGATTCGCTTATTTTATATCAAGAAAACTCAGAAAAATCCATTGAGAAATAAGACGGAGGCAGTCACAGGAAAGATGGAAATTAAAATTCTAGAGTGACACCCAGAGATCATTTTCATTGCTCAAATGCAAGGCAAAAATTAGGTTGATGGATTTAGGTGTTCCTCAGGCCTGTATTTGCTGAACACCTGTTGGATACCAGATCATGTTATATGCCCGGGTAATTTTTTTTTAATTTTTATTTATTTTTGAGAGAGAGACAGAGCATGAGCAGGGGAGGGGCAGAGAGAGAGGGAGACACAGAATTCAAACCAGGCTCCAGGTTCTGAGCCATCAGCACAGAGCCTGACATGGGACTCGAACCCACAAGCTGTGAGATCATGACCGGAGCTAAAGTCAGACGCTCAAGTGACTGAGCCACCCATGTGCTCCAAGACAGTTCTTAAGCCACAATCCAATGGAGAAGAAAGATAATAGGCCAAAAATGCACATATGTTGCATAATAATAATGGCGATGTACACTATCAAGAACAAATCCAACAAGCACAGTTTGTTATTTGAATGTACAATAGGATAATCTTGACATGAGAAGTTAGGGAGGTGAAATTTCCACAGAGGACGAAAAGGGGCATTCGAGTAGGCGCAGAAGAGGGCCAAGAACTTCTCAAGCTCTAGAAAGAGGCTGTGTAAGGATTTGAAGCAGAGAGAAAATGTGGAAAACTGAAATCATGTCCTTGTAAATAGGCAGTGAGTTAGGCGTATCGGAGTTAAGGTTGTAAATTAAGAGTTAGAAGTCAATAGTAGAAGGCCATGTTGGAAAATTTAGAATCAATCTTAAAAAAGAAAAATGCCCATTTACAAAGGTATTCAGAAAAATATTAAAGACACAATTAAATAATATGATTGAAATTCCACAGAAAGAGTGCAGAACTATGAAAGAAATCTCTTAAAAATATAAAGTGTGTGTGTGTGTGTGTGTGTGTGTGTGTGTGTGTGTGTGTGTCTGTAATCACTATAAATAGAACTTTGAGAAGTGGAAAGGATATTTTTGAAACCCTTATAGTCTTCACATTTGCAGCTAATAGAACACATAATTTCCTTCATGAAATTCAAAGTGGTATGAATAAGCAACAGGTTTACCCATCTAACTGATCTAAACTGCTATGAGATTTGATACTATATTTCTCACACATAAATGTTTTCTGATCAGTTAGTATCCAATTTCTAAAATTTCTTAGTTAGGGGCACCTGGGCGGCTCAGTCGATTAAGTATTAGACTCTTGATTTCAACTCAGCTCATGACTTCTTGATTTCTGTGCTGACCTTGCAGAGCCTGCTTAGGATTTTTTCTCTCCCTCTCTCTCTGCCAGTATCCTACTTGTGCTCTCTCTCTCTCTCAAAATAAATGAATACACTTAAAAATTTCTTAGTTTTACCTTCCTTAAGTAACAGGGGTAGGGAAATTCCTCCAAATAAACAACGCTTTTATCATCTTAAAAGAATATTGTAGGCAAGAAAATCCATAGAGGAAGAGGGAGGCTCTTGCCGATGCAGACATTAATGTCACCATCACCCAGTTACATTTTTTTGTGATTAAATTTTGCCCCAGTGAAGTTACTAATTCTTTGTGTTCTGCTGAAAAGCCTAATTATCACCCTAACTGCTAAACTTTAAAATAGTATCTACTTGACTATTTAAATATTTAATTTATTGTGATATATATACAAAAAGGTGTAACTAGTACGTAACAAATAGGACTTCCGTCTCCAGTTTGGTTGTAGAAATTTATGACAAAACGTGAACAGTTAACAGAATCAGATAAATTTAAAATCTGATTTTTACAAAGATATCAGAGAACTGTGGTTGAGAAAAGGACTTAAAGGAAAGAAAATCTAGAGCGGTGCATGCCTTTCTAGTTGGTCAGGAGCTAGGAGGCCACTGTCCTCCCTGGGAGCACTTGAGCCAAGCAGCGGCTGGCCTTGGAGCCCGCCATAGTTGGAGGGACTCTCGAAGAGGACAAAGAACTAAAAAGACAGAAGAGTTATTTTTCTTTCTACTCACTGTGCTCCCCAAGTTTTCGACTTGTTGGCCTTCCTCATCTGGGGGAAAAAAATCTCAACTTTTAGCTGTTCCCATGTTATCTTTCCCCCTAATTTCTATGTTGCCTTCTGAATTCCCGATTAGAGAGTCAGATAATTTTTCTTGACCTTTATTTCACGAAAGCCCTTTCATATATATATTTTTCTTTTTCTCACCTTCTGCCATACATTAATCACTGCTCTAAGGATGGGGACCACCTAATGAGTACTTGTTTTTGTTCTAGAGGTTGCTGCTTTGCACAAACTCTTGTCTCCCTGGCATTGTACAGCTGCCTTGGGTACACTGTCCTGTGATATCCCAGTATGGTGGTATCTCTGTTTTAAAGCCTGTGGCTGTCACTTTATCTATGGTGACCCCCTGGTGGTCTCCCCTGGACCTGCACAGTTTAGGGCTGAAGGATTTGGCGATTTATATTCAGAATTGAGCACTCTCATTTTCCGTAGCTCCCCATCCCCTCTGAGGCTCTCCCAGCCAAATTTCCAGCTATTGTGTCTGCCTCAATATTTGTCATCTGACACCCAAGGGAGTAAGTCTTCCATTTTCTGCTATATAAGCTGCATGTAGGCTGATGAATGCATTCAAAAGAAACAAACCAGAGAGCCTTACTCTGTTCTGTCCTTCAAGGATAGAATCTTCTGTTTCCATCTGCTTTACCCTGTGTCCCAGGGGTCTCCCCTGATCACACACAATGTAGCAGTCAGCTAGGGTTGCAGGGAGTTTATTTTGAAATTGGTATCCAATCCTTTCTTCAGCTAACTTGCTTGAGGCTGTATCCAGCACCTACAACGGATACCTAGTGACCCATACTAGGCCCTTACTAAATATTTGTTGACCGACTGGCTGGTCTCTGTTGATATAGTGCAAAAGTCTAAGTCTAAAACCAGTGCTCTCATTTAGGTATTTGTGATATTTTGTGGAATTTGAAAAAGCTTTAGTGGGAATGTTAGAAAAAGAGTGTTTTCAACAGACCAGAAGTAAGTAACCTACTTCACAATCCACTGGCATCATTTGATTAGATCATTAATAAAATGAGGCAAATTACACGGTTAAGAGTTATCCTTTATAAATGCCATCATAGATGAGTTTAAAGAATATGTTCCCCATGCAGAAAACAAAGACACTTTTCAAAAACAACTAAGAAGTGGGTTGGTCTGCTGTGTAAACACATAACAATATCAACTTCTCATCTATTGTTCTATATCCAACTCTTAGTTATTTAAGAATTACATATGATAAATGATTATTATATGATATTGTATTGGGGTGTTTTTTTGTTAATATCACCCAATAATTCTTCTGGTTCAGAGACTCTTCTTGCAACAAAATTATATACAATATTGGGTTAGAGAACTGAATAACCATATAGGTCAGTGAGAGAACAAAGCAAAATAATATTGCACATTTAGTATGCATTTACAAAACAATAATTAGGGAGTGATTACTTTTGAATCACAGATTTATTACATTTCACAAGAGTTAATTTCATGCTTCTTCTAATATTTTATTTAAATGCTTGGTATAACATTATAATTGATTCACAGTGTATGAAGGGCAGAACAAATTGGAATTAAAATATAGTCACTATTAATTATCCAAGTGAAGGTGAAACAACTTTAAAAACTTATTGGAAATTAAAGTTATGATTTTGCTTATAAACACTAACTTCTTATTCAGGAACATGAAAAGCTAAGACAAATTTAATATAATGTATTATAGAATTTAATAAAATGTATATAGAACATTTTATCTTATATACATATTATGTGTATGTATATGTTATATATAAATATTAATTTTTTTCTATGAGACAAGAGCAAATTCAACTATTCAAAATGTTAAGAGACCCCAGGTAAAATCAATTAATTTTCCTCGGTAATACTGTTTAAATTTTCCAAATCATTTGTTCCCGAATTCTTGATCATTTGTTCAATTCAAATGGCAACAACCGATGACTAAATATGATGCTAAACCTTCTGATTGTAAAATTTATCATCTCTTTGACCCATTAAAAGCACCTTAATTTTTCTGCCTCTCAGGTTCTCATTAACAGGGACAAATGTCTGTCTCCCTGTCCATCCCTGAGAATCACTTACACTCACCTTTATAAAGTACCCAAAGCAGGTTCAGGCCATAGTGAGCACTGAGACATAAATATTTTATTTATGGCTCACAAGGTTATTCACATGTTAAATCTCAGAAGTTAGAAACCCAAAAGTTGAAACGCGAAAGGGTTAAACCTAAGTCAGTTGGCAAAGCCTTTTACTGAAAACACAGGTGGCAGAGGAGTAATTAACATCAACAACTTGTGTTGCTACAGATTGCAAAACTGAAAGATGACTTCCATGCGCGTTGGTATGAAAATAGCTTGGTTTACAACACGGTGAACTACAAGAAAGCAAAATCTGGCTCAGGGGATAACTCCTAAATAACTCATTTAAAATTCAAATGATGAAACATCCAAACCAACATCAGTGCTTGGTGCGGCCATCAATAAATGTGGTAATCTAGACCAACGGAGCTCTCCACTCCTGGCTCAATCCTCCTGTCCATAAATCCCATGGCAAGCCTCACGAGAAAAGAAGTCAATGTGCAGTGCACTGCCTTTCTTTTCTGTTTCTCAGCCCTTTTCACAACCATTCATCCTTCTCCTGCATCTTCTTCTAGAACTATTCAAACTCCTGTGCTTTGACCCCACATCAGCGTAGCTCCAGGGCATTCAAGAAACTCGTATATTCCATTTCCTCTCACTCTCTATTGGAATAAAATTGTTCCCCAGGAGACAGTTTGATCCCACATATTATCTTCAATTTAATGCTTGAAAAATAAAAGCCCTTTACCTTCACTCTTTTTTTTTTCAAGCAACCTATTGCAACTTTTTGAGGTCAAAACTACTACATGTTGTTGTATTTCATCATTATTATGTGATATAATTTCATTTTCCAAATCTTAAGAACTAGCTCAAATCCTATGACAAGAAACACTTCATTGGTATGCTATGATAATTGTTTAAAAAATCACAAATGTTTAATGGGAAATATCTTGAAAATTTCTATATGAAATGCATAATGATGCAAAAATAAATTACTGATTGATTCATTTTCATTGGTGCTGTCTGTGGAGTCAACACACATAATAAAAACACCAAGTTTATGTTAATAGGATTTGAGTTTGATAAATAAAAGTTACTAAGCATTTCCTAAAATAAATGCGCACTCTATGAAAATATTAGGAGCATGGAGACCGATTCACTTTTTCCCCAAAACGTCTAATGGGTTCCCTAGAAGGGGACCCTGAGATAGGGATTCAGATAAATGTGATTAATCGAAGAGTGGCAAATTGGCCAGTCCAAATGCATTCATTCAGATCCTTTCCCAAATCTCTCCAGAGTTGACGTCAATTTCCCTCCCCTTGAATCTGGATAGCCTTGTGAGTGCTCCAACCAAGTCCAGGTGGTAGAGGCAATGAATGTCACTTCTGTAGCTCCCCCTTAAGAAGGATAGAGCCTCTGCCTGGCCCTTCCTCTTGTGACTCATGCCTTCAGAGTGTTGAGATAACATGTAAGAAGTCTGCCTCCTTTGAAGCCACCATGCTGAAGGGATCATGCAGAAGGACTACAGAGATGGCAAGGGTGTCTAAGGAACATCTCTGTTTCAGGTGGCAGCCATTGGAGCTTAACCAGCATCCGCAAGAACCAGCCTTCAGGAGATTTTAGCCACCAGGATTACCAATGAATACACAGATGAGAGCTATTCCCATCAAGCCTACTCAAAGTTGGGTTAGTGAACAAAATAAATCTTGTTTTAAAGCCACTCAGTTTGAGGGTGCTTGTAACACAACATTGCAACAGGAGGGTTGCTCTTCTAGTGAAGACGGTGAAAAGGAGTGAGGAAACCACAAATGGCTGAGCCAGAATGAGCTCAGAATGGGCTGAGACTAGGTTTTGTCTTGCCTTAGGCTGATCCCTCACACCAAGTCTGATGACTCTGCAATATAAATTACGCTGCAAAGGTGTCACAGCTTACGGCAAAGAAGCTAGCGTAACTGCAAAAAGAGTTAGTGACTGCAACAGGTGAGGTGTGGGAGACCTCTCAGATGAGGTGGCTTCAGCTGGTCAAGGAAAATACTTCGTAGAAGAGGACTCTACAAAGCCCTTAGCCGCCGTGTTTACAAAAGCCGATGGGCTTGGGTCAATCACCAAAGCATCTATTATCCCAAGAAAGCACAAAATTGAGGCAACTATCAATGAGTTGGCCTGACAGCTTAAGAGCTACCTCATGGAAATAAAATATCAAAAAGTGACAACATAGTGTAGTGCAAAGTGTAGAGGGTCACGAGGTCGATATTTGAGACTTGGCTTAACGTTAAGGTTGGGTCATTCACACATACTCTCCCTTCTTCATTTATTAAACACCTGCTGACCATGAAAATCCGGCCCAGAATTTCCATTTACGATTCAACTACGTATTTGACATAACTGCTTGAGAAGACGTCAAGTACCTTCAAATTGAAAATGCTCAAAAAGTTACAGAATCCATGATCCTGACGGTAAACTCAGTCTTTCCTGTTCTGTATTTGCAGTTGTACATGTCAGAAATACGTGAGAGGTTCCTGCCACTCCTCCCTCCCCAATTCACCAAGTCTTGTCTTCTGAAGTATCTCTCATGTAATTCTCATTTTTCCTTCTCTACCCCTACATCCTTAATCCCAATTTGTTGTCTCTCATCTGAAGTGCTTGAATAGCTTCTCAAATTCCTTCCTAGATATCCACCTAGATACTTTCAGCTCTGATCTTATCCCCAGCATGCTCAAAGCCTTGAAAAGATGCTCCATTAGTCTTTTGTGCGTAACCGTAATCGTCAGCAGGCCCCACAGTGGGCACACCTCTCCAGTGTCTTGCATCTGGTGTCAGCTCCAACCCCCCCTTTCTATGAAACCGCCATTCATCTTTCTTGCATTTTCTCCAGAACCAAAGTCTTTGCCTGGATTTCCCTTTACCCATTTATTCCCTTTCCATCCTTTGAATATTGAGGGATATCGTCAATTTTCCCCTTTTCCTTTCAACATAGACAAGATCGGATCTCCATATTATATCTGGCATCACGTAACACCCCTTCCTAGTAAATACCAAAGTTGCAACTTTAGTTATGTGATTATTTGATCAATCTCTGTTATTTCCACCAGGTCAAAATAATATAGCAGGAACCAAGTTCATATTTGTCTTCTAATGCATCCCCAGCACTTAATACTGTTCCTGGCAAGTGGTAAATAGCCAATAAATATTTGTCAAATGAATCAATCAATAAAAATGGAGTAGTAGTTTCGGACTTCAGAAAATTGTACCCGTGGCTAATACGACTCTTCTTTGAGAAAATTTAGGCCACTTACTTTCACCGAACGGTCATTTCGTGTTCAGAAATCCCTATTAGTTACACATACACTCACTGCTTTTTCATGTGCAAATGGAGAAAATAAAGTACAAATGCTTTGCTATATGGATTTCTTTCTATTTCAAAAATGTATTCAAATGCTTTAATATCATTAGTTCCGAAAACATTACACGTTAATAACGGAAAGTACTTAGTGATGTAAGGAATGATTATCAGGTAATCTGGAAAGACGTAATTACTTTGTGCTGACAGGGCACTTATAATTGCTTGTGGGAGATGAGTACTTGAGTACACATAAAAAAAAATAGAATTACAGAACACTGGTTTAAAAAAAAGAAAAAAGACATGAAGGCTATTTGTTCAATGCCAGAATTAATAACAGCATAATGAGGGAAAAGGAAGAGACAGACAAGAGAACAATAAGGAAAGAGTAGGAAGAAAAGACTAGGGATGGGGCTCCTGGGTGGCTCATTCTGTTAAACATCCAACTTTGGCTCAGGTCACAATCTCCCTGCTCCTGAGTTCAAGCCCTGCCTTGGCTTCTGTGCTGACAGCTTGGAGCCTGGAGCCTGCTTCTGGGTCTGTGTCTCCCTCTCTCTCTCTCTCTCTGCCCCTCCCCTGCTGTCACTCTGTCTCTTTCAAAAATAAACAAACATTACTATTATTTTTTAAACACTAGGGAAAGAAGAGTAACCAATAAGAAAAAAACCATATTTTTAAAAGGATTACTACACAATCCAGCAACCTTCCACACAAGGCTAAAAAAATTTGGCCTCTTGTCTTACTTCAAGTGAGCTATTCTAAACAGCTCATTAACGTCAGTAATTCGAATAACATTGACCCATCTATCAGATGATGTGTGATTAGACAGCAGGGTTTTACTCTAACGCCTTCATTTTTTTCTAATTTTGGAAGGCAGTGGGAGTGTCTCATGTTTTCATATTGAATGATAATGATACTTGTTTAGTTAGGAAATGTGGTGATGTACTCCACAAATGAAAATAAATGACAAGCCAGGATCTTTTGAAAAATAAATCTATTTGAAAATTGAAGGAGAAGTCTGCCCTCTTCAACGCATTTCTATATCTCTCTAGTTTGTCGATGCTTGAATCACCGATCACTGATTAATCCAATATGATTTTTGCCTTTAAGTGGGTAGGGGCTTCCTTTTGCTTAACTGGACAGTAGAAAGTGGAGATGTTATAGCCTCAAGGTATATCTTCTTTGACGTTCGTCTGAATTTCCTAATTGTTACACATTCATCCCATGTGTTATGAGACTTTTCAGTAAATTGGGACATAGCTGCTAGGAAAGAATGAATTTTAGAAGCTCAATTCTGGCTATAGAGCTGCATTCAAAATAATGGGGTGGGACGAATCTTGTGACAAGTTATGGGCAAATTCCAGTACTTTAAATGTGTTTAAATGTAAAGGTCAAAAATTAAATGAAACCACGTAGTAGCCAGGGTTCCTCAGAGAAGCAGATCCAATAGAATATATTTAGTCTGCATATGGGGGAATATCTATCTAATCTATCTATGGGGAGAATATTCTTTTAAGCGATTGACTCATGATTATGAAGGCTGGGAAGTCCGCATACTGCAGGGGATCCTGGTGGGCTGGACACCCAGCCTGGAGGGAATATTGAAACACACGCAATCTGGAGGCTGTCTTCCTCAGGCTACTTCCTGTTTTCAGCGAAGGCTGTTAACCCAACGGCCAAGTAATCTTTTGACTAAAATGTTTCCTTTAAATGTTAATTCCATCTAAAAAGTGGCTTTACAGGCATATGCAGACTGATGTGTGATCTGGGTTATCATGGCCTACCCACCACAAACCCTACTCCCTAAATTTTCAGGAATAGAAAAACAATAGGGAGGTTATATGCCTTTTAAGCACAGCCTAGGAGGAGAGGTGTGGCAAATAAACCAATGAGCAAGTAACCATTTAAACTAAATCCTTTGGTGTTTGATGTTCTTGTCCGAGATCCTTGACCACTGTGTGTATGGAAGGGGAAATAACATAAAAATGAAAGATGACTGCTTATCAAATAACTTCGGTGTCCACCATTGACAATACCCTTTGTTTTGTTTTTCATGGGTTCTAGGATGGAGTAAGCTGTGAAAGATGAGGAAAATGATCTTAAAATTAAAAAAAAAAACAAAAACCATATACCACACATACCCATGTCAGCCATGTTTAGCAATTGTTATAGAGGCTTTATGGTTTAGGATTTAAAATTTAACATACGTATAGGAGTAGCTGAAGTCTCATTTCAAGCTCTATCCTTTCCAGAACTGTCCTGCTAGAGTGACTCATCATCATGTTTGGTTGGATACTTTCGGTGCTTTATTTCCTGCCTGTTCTTAAGTAATACCTTATTTTGATGTATAAAAATTAGAATATTGCATTACAAATTGTATCTACAGTTGCATATAACTGAGGAGTCTTGGCATTATAAAAGATACATTAAAAAGGTACCAGTCTCGCAATTAAAACAAATAGGTTAGCTTTCACAATTTCTCTTACATAATCTTTTGTTATATGTGGAGTTCATAGATTATATTGCTACCACCCGTAGAGAAATAATACACCAGGCTATTCATTAGTATTATAAACAAAAAAATAAATATGAATATTTCATTGTTTTAGAAATGATAGAAAAACACACATTGATCCTTATGGTGAAATTGTTAAATTATGGATAAGTAGACTCTCGCTCCAACAAAAAAGTATTATAAGTTTCCTCATATTTTAAAAGTATATTTTAAATGATAAGTACCAGATCTACAGACAGAAAGAAAGTAAGCAAAAATAAGAATGGCTAGTAGAAAAATGGATAAAATATGTGAATGCAAATAGGACAAATAAAAATGTAAATAATTATAATGCTGTTCATTCACATGTTAAAAATATTTAAAGCACTAATATTTTTACTTGAGAATAATGATTTAAAATTTAGATCTAAGAATTATCTTCTCTCTTCTCATTGTAGTATTTCAAATCTGTCTTACCAGATATCAGTTGTTTTAATATGAAATTTTAATATAATCTTCAAACTCACACAAAATAAAATTATTTTTCAGCTATCATAATTTCATCTACTTATAATCTCGACTCATAACGCACCTTCTGGAGATGGCCTGGGAGAGAGTCCTAGAGAGGAATATGCAGTGTTATGGCATAATTTATGATGTATAATGGTATGACTGGGTACAAGAAGAGATAGTATGCTTTACGCCAGAAAGTCCAGGTTTGATTCCAGCATTCCCATTTCCTGGCTGTGTTTGTTTCATCAATTTAGTCTCTTTATGCTTCAGTTTCTCCAATTATAGTATGGGAATAATAATATTAATACTTGGGTAAAGATGAGACTAAAATTAATAGGTGTGGAATGCTTAAAATAGTACCCAAATAATATATAAATAAATATAATACCCAAATAAGTACCCAAATAATATATAAATAAGAAATAGTACACAAAGTAAGTTTTATAAAGTGTCAGCTATTAACATTCTTAAAAGTAGCCCTGGTAACAATTCTGGTGTTTTTTTTCTTGTAAATTATGTGCACATTCCCAAGGAGGCATTGAAGACCTTCCACAATGTTACCCCACCTTAAACTTTCAGACACGTTTATTATAAATATGACTTTAAAAAAACTAGTGTTTGGTAGCATTAGTATATGCTTGAATTGTCACCAAAGCATCAAAATACAGTGTAGAATTCAAAACCTCTACAGGGATTTACTGTCTGGGCTGAAAATCTTTCACAATTACCACCTTATTCATATTTTTGAAAACATGACTAATCTAATATTTAATGGAGTCACTAGGTTATTTTGGGAAAAAGGTTAATGCGATAATACACACACACACACACACACACACACACGTTCCCATTGAATCAAATTCACTCAGTGTTTGTGCTTAACTCACATACTTCATGCCTCAGGAAACAAACAGTAAAAACAGGTGCACTTGAATTTCTCCTCTCCCTGCGCAATTATTTTCCTTTTCAGTGGCAAGTATGGCAAGGTTTGTTTATATAGTTTAAACCTTACTCTGCACAGTAGTATGGGACTGTGAAAATGGTCTTGTGATTTGAAACTGTGCAAAATGGTCTTAATGGTCAATGGGACATATATGATTAATCAGTGACCTTTACACACTTTGTCAAAACATTGACTATTCTATTATAAATGCATAGTGGAATGAAAAAAGTAATTTATACACTGAGGTTTAAATATTGGAATGTTGAAAACTAGAGCATTTTATTCTTTTTAAAATCTTATCAACACTAGGTGAAGAGTTCTTGCTTCCTCCTCCTCATGTAACTGACATTAGGAGAGAACTTTCCTGGGGTCATTTAAATATGTTTACTATTCCATTTGGTGACCCCACTCTAGCTTCTTAGTTTTACATCTTTTGTTCTTTTAGTGATTACACTACAGATTGAAATATGCCATGATGTATTAAAGTCTAATACAATTAGTTCTATTGACATTTTTCAGAATAGTGTTTTATATATAATCTCCAGCATTCAATGCAGTATCACCATTCTTACCAGGAAACAAAGCTACATGGCAGGAAACAGAGCAAACAGCCGACCATGTGACATACCCTTTAATCAGAATGATTAGGCACAGTTTCTAAAATGCATGTGGTTTATATAAACCAATGCAATGATAGAGAATTGCATCACAGGACTGTATACTATTCAAAATATCAAATGGAAATGCTAAACTTGAATAATGCATTAATTGAAACTTGGAGCTGAATAGATAGATATAATAGCGTTTTAAAATAGAAGAGCAAATGCATGAACTGGAAGATCAGCGCCAAGCTGGATTTCTTCTAGCAATGCAAATTTGGCTTACAATTCAAAACTCAAATACTTTAAGTCGCCACATTGATAAAATAAATGAAAACATTATGTGCATTTCAATACTTAAAAAAATACAATTCATCCTCATATCCTTTCTTGGATGAAATCTTAGCAAATTAATAATAAAAAGGAATTTATTCAATATTGTACAATAAAGACATTTTGGAAAAACATGACAGGATAATTTACTTATGCTTTGCCTTCTATCTGGCAAAAATATTTAGGTTAGTACCCAAGCCTTCTCTCTTTTACCCTCCTTGCCTATAATCGAAGCTTAATTGGCAAGAGTTGTTCATGTTGCAGTCTTATACACTCCATCTGGTGGCTACCTGAAGGTAGAAACTTGTGCTCCTGTAAAAACACAAGCACACCACTATGCTTATAAGTGGATTATTCTGGGGTGCCTGGATGGCTCAATCAGTTAGGCATCTGACTTCAGCTCAGGTCATGATCTCATGGTTTATAAGTTCGAGCCTTGTGTCGGGCTCTATGCTGACAGCTCAGAACCTGGATCCTGCTTTGTATTCTCTTTCTCCTTCTGTCTCTGCCCCTCCCCGACTTGTGCTCTGTCTCTCCCTGTGGCTCAAAAATAAATAAATGTAAAAAAAAAAAAATTTAAGTAGATTATTCTGATGACCTTCATCTTTCCCAATTTCATTTGTTTTATTAATTTGTTTTCATTATTTTTATTAATGTATTGTGGAAAAGATAATTTATCATCATCTCTAAATTCTAACAAATTATGTTTATGAACTTGGAGAAGATCATTTTCTTAAGATATAAATGTCAAAATTTTAAAAGTGGACAGCAATTCATTTGACAACATCCAAATTAAAAACTCATGACATAGGGGCACCTGGGTGGCTCAGTCGGTTAAGCGTCTGACTTGATTTTGGCTCAGGTCATAATTTGATGGTTCATAGGATCAAGCCCCATATCTGACTCTGTGCTGACAGTGTGGAGCCTGCTTGGGATACTTTTTCTCTCTCTTTTTCTGTCTCTCTCATTCTTTCTCTCTGCCCCTCCCCTGCTTGTGCTCTCTCTCTCGCTCTCTCTCTCTCTCTCTCTCTCAAAATAAATAAATAAACATTAAAAAAACTTTTGGCACAAAGAAGAAACAAAATTATAAATGCAGCCTATTTTTTTGGAGAAAGCATTAATATCTACAAATATTTACAGAGTACCTACAAATCAATGAGTAAAAATTTAAACAACCAAATGAGAAAATTGGCTAAAAACAATAACAAACAATCTACAAAAAGAAAGCAAAGTGAAAACAAATCCAGGATAAATTAAATAGGATAAATTAAATAGACACAATAAAATATTATTTCTCATTCTTGCAGAAATTCAAAAGTCTGACTATCAATGATAAGGATGTAGGGGAAAGGCATCCATCCCCTGCTGCTGAACAAATACAATGGATCAGCCACTTGGGAAAACAGTTTGGTGTTATGTAACACACTTGGAGATGCTTAATCCTGTGAAGTGAAAATAGTTTCTCTTTGGGCAAATTGCCTAACCTTTTCTTTCCCTTTTCTATTTGTAAAACTAGAATAATACTGGCGTCCATGATAAAAGTATTAGTATAAAATGGGTGGTTGCATCCAAAACGCTTGAAGTATGATATTATTTTTATTAGAAATGAGGGGAAACTAATACATATGCATATGGAGATGTTTACAAATAAGCGTTGCAGCATTGGGAACCAGTGAAGTATAATTATCCATTTATAGGACAGTATTAGAAATGAGCTTATAGTCTCATTCTTGAAATATTCCTAGTTATAATTCAACAAAAAGTACAGAATTAATTAATAAGAACTGTGTAAATGTACCTCAAAAGAGCATTGAGCCTTAAATGGTATGGGTTTCTTTATAGTATGAATTGCCTTTATTGGTAAAAAGTCAGGCCAATTTATGTTCAGTGTGACACAGGCAGTGACACTAGAAAAGTGAGATTGATTTTACTGATGCCATTGCAATGGGAAAGCACCCCAGATTGTAAGATTAATGTCTGGCAGGGGCTTTTTGTCATGGACAGATATTTATAGTGAGGAATAGACAAGTTACAGATGGGATGGTTTACAGGTATGGTTATTCTGCAAGTAGGGGAAGTCTTAGCTGAATAGGAAGTATTTTCTCTTTCAGGGGGACAAACGATTCTAAATTTAGCTAATAATCACTGGAGAAAAAATGAGAAGTTGTCTGGGGTGGAATAGGTAGATGTAAAAGGGGAGGGTCTGCATTTGTCCTTATCAATATAATTTATGTAAATTTTTTAAATATTAAAATAATAGCATCGAATGAGTGTATATGTGTTCTGTGTGTATATATGCATGCATACACACATATATGTAAATATATGTATGCATGTATGCGTATGTATCTATATATATAAATACATACACTGTACTTAGGTTTGCATGTGAGATCAGAAAGGATAGGCTAATATCATAAATTTTAATAGCTTATGATAAATATCTCTAGAGCAAGGGGAAAGGGAGATTTTCCTGCATTAGATATCAGGCTTCAACTTTCATTCTATTATCTGTTTTCTTAAAAATTTCAAAAGAAATCTTTATGACAAAATTTTGCATGTGACTCTTTCTGACCATTGAGAGTATGAATGTCGCTGCAGTATTTGAAGATACGAAGTAGAATATGTGGAAAGAAACAGAAAGTCAAGAAACGAAAATACAAAATATGAGAAAAGAATGAGGAAAAGAATGTCAGAATTGCTGAAATGTTACATAAAAGAGGACCAGAATATCTCATTGCTTTGGTGTCATAAAAATCACTGCAATCTTTAGTGAAAGTCAAGGTGACAGAGTGAGTACATCAAGCAATGAATAGGATGTAAGGAAATGGAGGCACAACAAGGAATATTTGAGGGGGAAAAAGGCATAAAGAGAAAGGCAATTAAAAAATGTGTATGTTGGCTTTTATATTATTTTCATGGTAAGAAATAATAGAGGATTATTTCTCATCCTGGCTACATGTTAGAAGCATCTGGTGATTAAAAAAAAAAAAAAAATGCTGATGTCCTGTGTTGGTCTGCTTGGGCTGCCATAGCAAAATATCAGATTGTATGGCTCACAAAGCAGAAATTCATTTTCTCAATGTTCTTGAGATTAGGATGTCCAAGATCAGGTGCCAGTCAATTTGTTCCTAGTTGAGGGCTCTCTTCTTGGTTTTCACTTGAGCTGTCTTCCTGTTGTGTCCTAACATGATGGCAGAGAGTGAGAATTCTGTTGTCTCTTTCTCCTCTTTTTTTTTAAGTTTATTTATCTCTTTTAAGAGAGAGGGTGTGTGCTTGTATGCAGGAGTGGGGAAAGGGCAGAGAGTGAGGGAGAGAGAATCCCAGGCAGCCTCTGCACTATCAACATGGGGCCTCATGTAGGACTCTATCTCTTGAATTGTGAGATCATGACCTTGGCTGAAATTAAGGGTCAGAGCCTTAACCAACTGAGACACCCAGGCACCTGTCTTCCTCCTCTGATAAGGCACCAACCCTATCAGATCAGAGTCATACCCTACTGACTTTTTTTTTTAATTTTTAGTTTATTTGAGAGAGAGATAGAGTGTGAGTGGAGGAGGGGCAGAGGGAGGGGGAGAAAAAGAATCCAAAGCAGGCTCCAGGCTCTGAGCTGTCAGCACAGAGCCTGACACCGGGCTCAAACCCACCAGTGGCAAGATGATGACCTGAGCCAAAGTCAGACGCTTAACGGACTGAACCACCCAGGCATCCTTTACTGATCTTATTTAACTTTTATTACCCCTTCACAATCTCGATCTCCAAATAGTGTCTTATTGGGGGTTAGAATTTCAACATATAAACTTGGTAGTTACACAAACATTTAGACCATAATATACCCTGATCACAAGAAATATTGGAACCATGAGTTTTTCACAAGGACAACGTGTGTTTTCACTTCATTTCATCCTTGATGCTGACACAATGGTTGGCCTGGCACTTAAGCTGGACTCAATGGCATTTGTTAAAGACTAAATGAAATACCTTAGACGAATTATTTATAATGAAGTGGTTTCCTTGAAAACCATCTAAGTTGGGTCTCATTTTTTTGTTTAATCTGCTCTGACATATCGTTTTATTAATTAATTTATTTATTGTGTTTACTTATTTTGAGAGAGAGAGAGAAACAGAGTGTGAGCTGGGGAGGGGCAGAGAGAGAGAGGGAGACACAGAATCCGGAGAAAGTCTCCAGGCTCTGAGCCGTCAGCACAGAACGTGACTCGGGGCTCGAACTCACAAGTGTGAGATCGAGACCTGAGTTGAAGTTGAACGCTCAACTGACAGATCCACCAGGTGCCCCATTCTCTGACATACCATTTTAATTAGTATATTTAAACCATTCACATTTATAGTGATTATTGATAGTTAGATTGATATCACCATGTTTGTAACTCTATTTGTTGTATTTTGTGTCATCTTTTTCCTTTATTTCTGCCTTCACTAGTTTTGAGTATTTTGTGTGATTCCTCTTTTAGCATTGCAATTTTATTTCTTTTGAATTATTTTAGTCCTCCCTGCAGTTTGCAATGTATATTTTTAATGAATCAAAGTCTACCTTAAAATAACAATATCTGCCTCACATATATTCTAGGTCATTTATAACATAATAGCTCAGTTTTTCTCTGTTTGTAATACTGCTGATGTTTATTCTAACTGTCCACATGCTGTTATCATCCTATACAATGTTACTATTATTTTACACAGTTATTTGTTATTCTGTTAAGAAAAAATGTATTTTACTTCTTTTTCTATCTATAATACTTTTCCTTTTTTAATGGGGACCCAAGTTTCTGAACTCTTATTTTCCTTATGCTTAAAAATATTTTAACATTTCTTACAGGGCAGTTCTGCAGTGGTGAATGCCCTTAGGATTTTTGTTTTTTGGAGAGTCCCTTTTCTCTTTCACTTTTGAAGGATAATTTCATTTAATATGGAATTCTAGGAATTTATAATTTTCTTAAAGTGCTTTAAATACTTCACTTTCTTCTTACTTGCATGGTTTCTGAAAAGAGTCTACTGTAACTTTCATAAGTGTTTCTGTATAGGGAAGGGTTTTTTTCCCTCTGTTTTCTGCAAAAATCATTGACTTTGATTTTTGCAGTTTGAATATGACATACCTCTGTGACCTTTTTATTTTTATTTTTTTGGTATTTAATCTGCTCTGTGTTCTCTGTACTTCCGGGAACAGAAGTTCCGGGAACTTCTCTGAACTTCCTCCTCCTTCTAATGTTCCAATTATGTGTATGCTGCATATTTTCAAGTTGTGCCACAGTTCTTGGTTATTCTGGTTTTCTTTCTTTTTCTTTTTTTTTTTCCATTCTTTCCTCTCTTTACATTTCAGTTCTCAAGATCTCTGTTGACATTTCTTCATGTTCACCGATTCTTTTCTTGGCTGTATCTAGTTTACTGATGAGCCCGTCGAAGGCATTCTTTATGCCTGTACAGTGTGTGTGATTTTTAGCATTTTCTGTTGATTCTTAGTTTTTACCTCTCTGCTTTGCATCACCCATCTATTCTTGCATACCGTATAATTTTTCTATTAAAGCCTTAGTATATTAATCATAGTTATTTCCTATATAAGAATTCCAAAATTCGTGCCATATCTGAATTGAGTTCTCATGCTTGCTTTGTCTCTTAAGACTGGGTCCTTGCCTTTGATAGCCTGCCTTATAGTATTTTCATTGTTGTTGAAAGATAGACATGGTGTGTGCATTAGACAATCATAGTACATGTGGTAATAAGCCTTTGCTGTAAAATTTTATGTTGAGTTGGACTGTGTTTGCTGTCCTTGAAGATGTCAGGGGCTTCAGTTTCTTTTTGTGCTCTTGTTTTTGTTTCTCTTATTGTCTTTGAGTCTCTCTAAAAACTCCTTAAATAGAGTCTGCCTTTTCCAGCTGTAACCCATTCTTCTTCTAGTGGAGTCCTGTTGGTGTGGAGGAAAGAGGCAGGGTTATTTATCTTACAAGATTATGATTAAATTGCAGTGTTTCAGTTGGTCTAAATTCCTTGGTTGTGACTTTCACAGCAATGTCTTAGCTTTGTTCATCCTTGTATGCGAAAGGAAGGCTGGAGGGGAGGAGAGTCAGAGAAATGTCTTTCCCCCCCTGAGATAACTCTCTGGCAAATTGTTTCCCCTTGTAGAGTGGGCTTACTTGCAGAAAAGACTGTTGGTGTATCTCATGATGGTAACTCCTTGTCTCCATCTGCCACAGCCAGCAGGGGATCTTTCTTGGCTTTCATTGGGAGAACTTAGTGGGGCTCCTTAAAGGTAAAATCTACAAAAATGTAGAGCCTTGCTGAAGACTGTGGCTCTGAGGTTTTATTCTCATGCTAGTTCACACTCAGCCTCTAGCAATTTGTCAAAATTAGCATCTAACTGTTCCTGTCAGTTTATGACCCAGTGGTTTCTGCTCTAGGTAAGCTGACCTCGGCTGTGGCACTCTGGATTTACCTGTCCTGATTTCAGGGTGGCCATTTGTCCTGTGACCTCAGTGTTCGGATAGTTCCAAAAAAGTTCATTGATTTTCAGGGTGTTTGGCTTTTTAATTATAAGGACAGAAGAAAGGACCAGCTGATTCCATGTTAGGCCTTTACACGGGCTCTTAATAGCTTGATGATATAAACACATCTGAGCCCTGGTTTCCTTAGAAAAGTGCCCTCTATTTGTGAGATTTGAGGAAAAAGATCAAACTGATTTTTAACAATCTGGCATGGCAACTGAAACTTTAACTGTAACACAGAATGCTTTTGATGAAAAAGTTGCTGCAAGAAAGCCGGTGTTAAATGACAAAGTCCCACTGATTTAAAAACGGTTAAATTGCTTTGCTATAAAAGCCAGAAAGACATTGGTTCAACTGTGGGACCTGAGCAATTTTTCTGTGCCTCAGTATGTACAGGTTCAGTTTTTAATGCCTGCCTTATGGGATATATTCATTTACTTGTGGCGAGCATTTTTCTTTTTTTGTATGTTACGTACCAAGTGCCATTTATGCACTTAGGGTATGCAAAACAGGCAAAAGTCCCTAACATCCTGGTGCTTACGTTCTAATGAGAAGATAGAGAAAAACAAGGAAAAAAAGTCACATACATAGTATACTGGATAGTGGTGAGATCTAAGGGGAAAAGGATCTAAAGAGAGGAAACCGGGGAATGCGATTTTATAGCGTGACCAAGAAGGGCTCTTTTAAAAAGATGATATGGGGATAAAAGCCTAAAGCAGTCGAGGGGCTCATCCATGTGGATCACTGAGAAATAACGTTCCAGGAAAAAGAAGGCCAAGTGCAGAGCCTTGGAGGCAGGAGCGTCCCAGAATGTCAGAGACCCCGAGGAAAGTGGTGTTGCTGGGAATGTGGGCAACAGGATGAAAAGTCAGTGCAAACAGGGTGGGTGGAGGAGACTCGTTGTCTACTGCAGGTGGTGTTGGGTCTTGTAGATCATTTCAGTATGGCAAGGACTTTAGTTTTCAATCTGAGCGAGATAGAAATTCATCGTAGAGTTGTGACCAAAGAACCGATATAATGTGACTTCTACTTTAATAAGATCACTCAGCCAGCTGTGCCTGAACAGGAAGTAAAGAATTGGGAGGCGTAATTTGTATATTTCTTCCAGACACTTGCTAAGTATTCATCACAAACTAAGGAGAGCTTGGTTTTCTATCAAAAGCTATCTTGGCCATGACAAATGGTGAAAGCAGTGGACTCTGGAACTTGACATTGTATTGGAAGAAGATACAGGAAAGAGAAGGAGTACAGAGAAGAGACAGACACACGTGCCCCCCAGTCAGTGTCCTGAGGGTCCCAGGAGCAGCATGATGGCCTTGGGTTGGGTTAGAGGTCGGCAAGGGAGAAGAGGGCCAGTGGAAGGGGAACCAGAGTATCACAAAAGTAAAAGATCATGAACTTGGAGTTTCGCTGAAATTTGATTCTGATAAAGCTATCTTATATTTATTATAGCGTAATACCTTGGAATCATCCAGGTTCTTTGACACAACATTAATGTTTTTCTTACCTGCTACCTATGACGCAGTTGCCTTGCTATTTAGTCTGAAGGTTCTTTAGCTTGTTTACTTGACTCATATATAATTTTTATTATTCCCCGGCCCACATCTCCAACCTCTTCCTATAAATACTTCTTTCAGACACATTAAAATGTGACCTCGTTTTCTGATAACCATGCTTCTCATGTGTGTCACAGCACAGACTGTTTAGTGATTCAAGAATGATATATTTTATGCTTGCTGAATATAACTTTAATTTTCTATGGCGATCAATAAAAACAATATAAATTCCTTTAGGAAATGTGTCCCTGGGAGAGGATAGAAACATCAGTGAAACATGAAACTGACGAG
Source organism: Panthera pardus (assembly GCF_024362965.1). Classification (NCBI taxonomy): domain Eukaryota; kingdom Metazoa; phylum Chordata; class Mammalia; order Carnivora; family Felidae; genus Panthera; species Panthera pardus. The sequence continues at coordinate 77,412,278 of NW_026526710.1, read as the reverse complement.
AAATGAGAATCCAATAAACATTTGCACATTAACTTGAGAGCACTTTGCAGCTTGTTGCTGCGTTTCTCTAAATTAGGATTTGATATAGTGAGGCTTTATGAGAGATTTTCTCCTGTAAGAGCATTATTAAAGTTATTCATGCTATATCCGAAGTCCTCGATTATTGAGAATCATCATCTCTCTGTCAAAGCGAGTATTAACTAATTGGTAACAGGGGAATAGGAGGTGTGAAAAAACACACGAGGTATTAGACGCAATTTGTTTTGGGGAAGCAGTCATTGACAGTTTGACATTAACGTTCAGTTAACACTTCTGGGGGACTTTGAAAATGATTCTCTCCGCCAGGCAGGACACAGGTTCTGTGCTTTCACAAGACTTATGAACAGACTTCCTTTTTGACTTCCTTTCCGTGCGTTTGAATTGAAAATGCACACCACTGCTTGCCGTCCTCACAGATGCTAAATCAACATTTTTAACAGTGGCGGTGTCCTCTAGATACGAATTTAACATTTTACCCTTCAAAATGGCAATTATTTTCAATATTTCAAATTTCCCTTTGGTTAGAAAGGAAGATCCCAGAGTAGAGCTGCAAATCCCTCCTAAATAAATTCTTGAAAGGAGAAAGGAGGAAAGCTTAAGCAGATGACAGTGAGCACTATGAATGAAAACTCTATTTCGTGCCAGAGAAAATAGTCTGCCTTTTCCACACATCACACATTTTAATATAATTTCAACTGTTCTTGTGCTGGCTCGTGGGAACCTTTTCTGACAATGACATTTTTGTGACCTAATTCGGATTTTTAGGTTTCAAATCAGCCGAACCCGGTCTTCACTGGAGTATTTTATGGGTTGTAAAAAAGCGCCCAGCACTCTTACCTCCCAGCTCCTGTGACCACAACTGCGCCACCAACCCAAAGTGCAAAACCTGGAATGATTAAGAAAGCAAAATTATTGTTTTTCATAGAGAGAAAGTTGAAACTGTAGAGTGTTCATTGAAAAGTATTCATTGGTTTTACATTAAAAATGATTCTGGGGGCACCTGGGTGGCTCAGTCGGTTGATCAACCGACCTCAGCTCAGGTCACAATTTCGCAGTTTGCGAGTTCGAGCCCCGCGTTGGATCTGCTGCTGTCAGCGCAGAGGCCGCTTCAGATCCTCTGACTTTCTCTATCTGCCCCTGCCCCAATTGCACACTCTCTCTCTCAAAAATATGCAACGTTACAAAATTTAAAAAAAAACGATTTTTTTTTATTTCCTCTTAGCAAGTAACTTTGGGTAGATAGAAAAACCTGAGATCCTGAAAGGGAAGAGAATTTCTGTGGAACTATAAAAGTAGAAATCTGGGAAAGGAAATGAGCTGACATGAGTGATGTAATCATTTTAGGTCCTCAAAAGAGAATTAGCCATCGTTTGTCACCATATTCTGAGGCACGTGTCTTACCTCACCCGCCTTAACGAGGTCCCATCTTTCTTTGCACTTACCAGTGTTGATTAATGTGGAACATAGACAGGTGTGTGTGTAAAATTATATACGTATATGACTTGTCCTTTAAAATTTAACAGAAGAGCATAGTTTAAAATGGCGTATTCACCTTAGTAAATAGCAGTTATCATATAAATGCACAAAATTATCGTTAAGATACAGATTTAATTATGGTGTGGACGGATATGTTAGAGTCAACGTATCCTCACTAAATAATTGCAAGAAATAATAGAAAGGAATAAAGTGTGTTTCTATCCCTGTGTACAACCTACCTCTTCTGCTGGCTTTTGGGACATCAGTTTCTCCAAGAGACCAAGCCCCATAAGTTTCTTGCCTCAGAACTTAGAAATCAAGTAGCCACCAACTATAAACGGTCAGAGCAGGAATCTACGTAATCTGACCCACACTTGGGACTGATCTCCTAAGAGACTATCCCCTGGTAGTTAAAGGGCCAGAAGAAAAGCTGTTCTCTCAAGACCTGGAGTCTGCCTTAATGATTTATCAAGGGTCCAGAACACTGCTGATCTTGAAGTTCAGAGTACTGTACTGTCAGCACTCAAAGGCTTGTGGCAAAAGTAAAGAAAAGCACTCTTTTGAGGAATAGAACATTACTCAGGACTCATGTTATTTATCTCCATTTTTCTTAAATACAGCATCTAGCATAGAAGCAAAGATAATCAGGAACAAACGGACCCGTGACAAAATGACCAAGAGTCAGAAAACAGAATAAACAACTAAAATCAAACTTGAAAACCCCAGCAATTATCTAGAAACCTTAAAAGCAAGGTGGCACGTTTGAAGAAAAAAACCAATTTTTTGGAAGAGAAAAATTGCAATAACAAGTTAAGAAACCAATGGATAAATTTAGTAGCAAATTAAACAGGGTGGACACGAATTGAAACATCTAAGGGCAAGTCAGAGAAAGTGTACAGAGAGGCAGAGAGCAGAGTTGGGGAGAAACGGGATGGTGTGGAATAACTAGCATGTGTTTAAATGGATTCTTAGGAAAAGGATTGTGGAAATGAGGCAGAAACAATATTTGAGTCATAGAAGATGCAAATTAAGAACACCGGTTCCCAGATGTAAAGATTGCAACATATTCAATAAAAAATAATAGAAATAAACTCACAACTTATAAAATTTCAGAGAGCCAAATAGCAAATATCTTTAAAATGAGCCCCCCAACTCTGGTTATTTTCAAAGAACCAACAGCATAAAGTTGTCATTTCGAGAGCAACAATGGAAGTTATGAGACAGGTTAGTCGAAGCTTGATTAATAAATTCACCCAAATTCTTTAAAAAAATTTTAATGTTTATTTATTTTTGAGAGAGAGAAAGAGAGAGAGAGGAGGGGCAAAGAAAGGGAGACCCAGAATCCGAAGCAGGCTCCAGGGTCTAAGCTGTCGGCACAGAGCCCAACACGGGGCTTGAACGCATGAACCACGAGATCATGAGCCAAATGAAGTTGGACACTTAACCGACTGAGCCACCCAGGTGCCCCTAAATTCACCCAAATTCTTAACACGGTAAACTCATAAAATTTTATTTCTTGCTCACCTCTGTTCAATTAGGACTGGATAGGACAGTGAATCTTACACAGATTCCACCTGGGATGCGTAGCCCAGTAATAGGGAACAGCAGGATTCTGCAAGATGGTTTGGAGAACTATGTGGGGAAGTGTCTTCCTTTACTTCCACTTAGATCACATTGGCCAGAATCTGGGTACATTATCCATACCTAATTACCAAGAAGTTGGAGACATAGAGCACGTAATTTCATAATCCCTTGCTGTATCTCTAGTTACAGGGCACCCTTTTGTTAATGTCCCACCAAGAGAAAACAACTCCTTTGTGGAGAGAGGTGCAAAGTCACTCCCTGTCACCAAATTCTGCTTAAAGTTCAAGGTCTAGAAATAGTGTGTAGTCCTAGCTTCAGAAAGTAAGAGAGTTGGGGCGCCTGGGTGGCTCAGTTGGTGGAGCGTCCGACTTCGGCTCAGGTCATGATCTCACGGTCCGTGAGTTCGAGCCCCGCGTCGGGCTCTGTGCTGACAGCTCAGAGCCTGGAGCCTGTTTCAGATTCTGTGTCTCCCTCTCTCTCTGCCCCTCCCCTGTTCATGCTCTGTCTCTCTCTGTCTCAAAAATAAATAAACGTTAAAAAAAAAATTAAAAAAATAAAAAAATAAAAAAAGTAAGAGAGTTGAATAAAGCACCACTTACTTTTCCATAGCATTGTTGTAAGCCTGAGAATAACGGACTGACAGGATATCCTGCTGTGGTTGGGAGGGGGGCTGCCGATAATATTGTCCTCATCTTGCCTGTTTTTCTCTATAGCAGCTTTCAGCATTGTGTATATTCCTTCCCATCTTTTGTGATTTTATACCATGTCTGTGTAGGCATTTGGGATTAGGCCCATCTGAGGAAGCCATACGTCTTTCTTAGCTATCTCCTGCCAGTGGGAAGAGGGGTTCCTGCAGGATGTAGAAGATTAAAGTTTCAGGGGCTTTTAGATTTTTTTAAGTTTATTTATTTTGAGAGAGAGAGAGAGAGAGAGTGAGCAGGGGAGGGGCAGAGAGAGAAGGAGAGACAGACTCCCAAGCAGGCTCCACACTGTCAGCACAAAGCCCTATGTGGAGCTCGAACTCACAAACCATGAGATCATGACCTGAGCCGAAACCAAGAGTGGGACGCTCATCTGGGCGATTGAGCCACCCAGATGCCTCTAAAGTTTCAGAGGCTTAAAAAAACAAAACAAAACAAAACAAAACCTAGGCTTGTGGGTGTTTTGACCATTTAATCCTCTCAAAGTATACATTGACTTTGATTTGTACAAGATCATTTGTTTTCATCTGCCAATAGGGATATCCAGATTTTCTGTTTCTTATTTGGAAAGTATGCTTCATTTCTTTCTTTTGTTTTTGGTTCTTTCTCTTTCTCCCTCTCTCTGTCCCTCTCTCCTTAAGTCAAGCCTACTCCACACTGATAATTCCGATCTTTTCTCTGCATTATTTTATTAAACTGGGTAATTTCTGTGGTTACAATATTTGGATTATGTTAAAACATTTTCCCCAAGTCATTGTACTCAACTGAGTAATTTGGCTCAGGCTCTGTCTTCCAGAGGCTTTTTAAATATTATCTCTTTTGTCTTGGGGTTTGTAAGTTTAAGACCTCAATTACCAGGGATCTTCATATATCCATTCTTTTTGTTGTTGTTGTTGTCGTTTTACTTTGGCTTTCAATCTGGTTAAAAGCTTTGTAAACTTAAGCCTTCTCTCAACATGTTCATAAGGGCAGCCAAAGAAGCCAACATGTGGTTCCAAGCTCTAACCTTGGAGTGTCCTCCCCCGGAGTCTAGGCTGAGCCAGCACCACCAATGTTACCGTAAGACCATCAATGTTACTGAGTAGACCATCGAAACCACAACATGGGGGGCAGTTTAACTGAGTGTTCCGTCCTCGTGTAACATGGATCTCCAGCCAATCAACGTCCACCAGATTATCTAGTTCCTTATCCAGACTGAGAACACACGATACATTTCCTCCTTTGGCTACTTTTACTTAGCTTCTTTTTGTCCAAGATCACACGGTAAACCTGAATCTTGAGCTTGGGCGTAATTTCCACAAGTCAGCGTTGGTTTCCCCCACTGCTGTGAAAGTAGCACGTTCTATGAAACCTTTCATAAGCTGAAATGGCATAAAGCAAAGAAACGGTTACCATTAATTGATATGGAAACATTTTTGAGCCTTCCCAGACCCAAGAAATAAGCTCTCTTAAGATACCTTTCCTGATTCCTTAAGACACGTCATGCTAATGGAGATACTAAATAAATTGACCTAAGGCATAGGTGCTCACAGAAACAGTTCAAATCAGGTAGCTTGAAGCTGAGACGTTGAGTGTCCTTCCTGGAGAGGGAGCTGGTGGAGTCCCTCTCACTGCTCAGGGGAGCACTGCCTCTGTGCTTCCTGCAAAACAAATGCTGAAGGCATTTTTGCTGTTTTTTTTTTTTTGTTTTTTTTTTTAATTGTTTTTAATGTTTATTTATTTTGGGGAGAGAGAGACAGAGTGTGAGTGGGGGAGGGGCAGAGAGAGAGGGAGACACAGAATCCCAGGCAGGTTCCAGGCTCCCGCTGTCAGCCCAGAGCCCAACACGGGGCTCGAACCCGTGAACTGTGAGATCATGACCTGAGTGAGCCGCAGTCAGACGCTTAACCCACTGAGCCACCCAGGCGCCCCTCGCTTGTTTTCAGCTAGCAAAAACAGGTGCTGTCTGTTGTAGGTCTTATAAAACTGAAGTGGAGTAGCATGAACTTTTGAACAAGTGGGGGATCCGTGTAATAACTTCACCTCAGGGGGAAAAAAAATACATCCAAGTTCGCCTGGAAGTGAGATGCTCTGCACACGTGGAATCTCAGGATCACACAGCCCGAAATGAAGGTGGAAAGAGATAATAAGAATCATTCCAAGTCCAATGGGTAGATGACCAGTTCCATACTCTCTTCGTTTTCCGAGTTGCTTATATATTCCGATTCTTTACCGAGAAACACGAAAGTCTTTTGAGTCATGTGACACTTGAGGCCAAGTTGAAGTGATCAACAGGAAGGGCTGAGTTATAGAATATAAGAGGAAACTGACTCACTTCTATAAGCAGAAAAGTTATTTCCACAGTTCTCAACGTGAAAATTGCCCCCAGGCACATAATGAGCAATCAATAAATTCTAGCTGATTTTTTTTTTTGAAAGAAAAGAAAGCCACACTGCTTATTTAAAGCCCATATATAACACTAAGCCATCTGCACTGTTTTATTGCTCCCTGTGGCGGGAGAACTATCAGGGACTGCTAAAGAGATGTGTGTTTAGATAGAAACCTGAAGGCCACCGCATCGAAACATTTGAGTGTGTTTGCAGGTAAACTGATTAATGCATGTTTAATTTAGGCTCAATAGTAAATTAGAACTACCATCAGGACACACTCTGCTGAACTGAAAAATCAAGAGAAAAAGCTGTAACATTCCAGGGACCAGCTTGTATTTGAAACGTGTCTAAACGGAGAGCTGTGTGTTTACAATGTGGACTCTTTGCGCGGCAGTGGAGGCAGGAAGCGTCACTAAGACTTACTTATTAGAAATCCGTGTGAGTTACTGCTATCTTTTCTAAGATCTCTATCAGCACCCCAAATGATAAGGTTGCTAATAAATGTATCCTGTAAAAAAGAGATACCTTTTTATATTTAAAATGTTGCCTATTTGTTCCTAAATCCCCGAGAACAAGAAGATAGAATTTAGTTTCCAGGAACGTCTCAAAATGCTTGATTGTTATGTTCACATTCCTGATGGCGCTGGTCATTTATCTAAGGAGAAAAATATCATGTGCCAAAAAAAACTTTTTGTACTTATTGAAGGATGAACCAAATCAATCAATACGGTGTGATCGCTGGACCTCAGATGGGCTTTTCCATATACTGGGAACAATATGAAATTCTTACAGCTTTTGTGTGACGAGAATAGTCTGGATGCTTGACTAGACTCTATTATAGCACAAATTTTCAAGAACATGCCTGACCCTTCCCCCCCTAATGTTAATACACAAATGCCAAATTTAAGTAGATCCTTCATCATTGGATTGGCCTATCCTATAGAAGCTTGCTTATAGGCACAGTGCTAGAGGCTTCCCCTTAGACATGGAAACAGCATAGGTGAGTCAGAGGAGCAGCAGCAGAAGAACAGTTTAGTCCAAAACTCATCTTTTCAAAGAGAAAAGTTGAGCCTAGTTAGACAGGTTTCCAAAACCTCATAATCAGTGGCAGAGTCGAGAGAGGCCTGATGATAGCCCTCCAACATCTACTCAGTTAGGGGCTTGCAGAGCCCAGAAGGACAGTGAAACCTCTCCCCAGACCTTCCCAAACTATCTGCTTATAATACAGGGATAAGCATTATTGGACAATGTAATCATCCTGCATGAATACAAGCTGATAGTAATCCTCACCATTAGGGGATCAATAAAAGTCTCAGAAGTATGAGTGTTAGAGGTATTGAATTCCTAACAGTATGACTCAGTGCCCCATTCTTTCTATTTAAAAAGTCCCATGTTTATATTATTGACCCTGCAAGCGTCAATTTTCTGAGATATTTGATGAGTAAATAGGAAATCCATTTACATGATTCAATGAATGAAACGTCTGTCAACTAAACAGATATCTTAGGAAGCACAACACATTCAGTGGCTCATTTAGACCTCTTGTTCTGCTTGAGATTGACTCCATTAAGCTGAAGACTAAACATAATTGGCCACAGATCTAACATGAAATGTAAAGATAAGCATTCTATTAGGCATCTGCTTTGCATGCACAGTTTTATGATGGACATTATTTTAAAGTAGGTTTCATTGGTTAATTTGAGTCATTTCAATGAAAATGGAGATGGAATAATACAAATTTTTAAAAGACAGCAAAAGAATATTTTAACAAAGGGGCCATCTTCCAACAGAATTCAACATACGAACATTTAGGACAAGAGACAACCAATAAATGACTTCTCTTTCTCTGCTAGAAGGTAATTAACTACATATAACTGAAAGGGATTAGGACTTATATGCACAGGCATATAACAGACTTGGAAAATGAGACAGAAACTATAAAACAAGGTATGGTGATTAGTCCAGTGGGAATGTTTTAGCATACAGTTATAACATATGGGTTGGTCTTTACAACATGCTCTAGCGTTACACTTCAGAATAGATTGTTTTAGGGGCTCCTGGGTGGCTCAGTCGGTGAAGCGTCCGACTTCGGCTCAAGTCATGATCTCACAGTTTATGAGTTCAAGCCCTGAATCGGACTCTGTGCTGACAGCTCAGAGCCTAGAGCCTGCTTCAGATTCTGTGTCTCCCTCTTGCTCTGTCCCTTCCCTGCTCACGTTCTCTCAAAGATAAATAAACATTAAAAAATTAAAAAAAAATAGATTGTTTTAGAAGTTTAATGAGAATGAAGTAAATTAGTTGAATCTGAGAAGATTTTCTAAGATAAATAATAAATAAATAAAAAGATAAATAATACCTTTTTTTTTTTTACCCTTACTGTGTGCCCAGTTGTAGGACTTTAAGAAGTTTCTCACATTCGATTGACATGTTGACAATACAAGATGCCAAATCTACGGGTGAGGAAGGTGAGATACATAGTGCCTGTGGTCACAGTCAATAAGACAAAGACCTGGGGCTTGAGTCCAGGACCACTAAACTGCCAGGTTCAAGCACTTTTCCATGATGTGCAGAGAGGTAGTGGGTGAAGGAGAAAGAGACTGGTTAACTCCTCCGAGAGAAACTCTAGCCTGCAGATATGTAGGTATTAGCCCTGTGGACACAAAGACCAACTCGTTATTTAATAATTCACTGAGCAAATATATAACACACTCCTAGGATGTGTCAGATGCTTTTCTAGATGCTGAAAATATTTGTGAGAAAGAGGCATAGTCCTTATCAGCAGAGAGCTTACATTCTACTCACGGAGGCAGGTACTAGATAAATAAATATATATTAAAGTGTACATTCTAATGCGATGAGTGAGTAGATAAGAATCATTCAAAGTCCAGTGGGTAGATAACCAATTCCATAACCTCTTCATTTCCCAAGTTGATTAAATATTCTGATTCTTTACCAAGAAAAGTGAAAGTCTTTTGAGTCATGTATATAGAAAGGCTGAACAGAAAAAGCATCCTGAGGAGATAACATTGGAGCAAGGCATGAATGAAGGAAATGAGATAGTGAACCATGAAAACATCAAGGGGAAGAAAAATGTTCTAAGCAGAGGAACAAGTAATAAGACCCTGAGATAAAGGGGTAAAGGTAATACAAAATGATAACATATAATAAGAACACAGACCATGTATGACACTGAGTTTATGAAAAGAATTTGGATTTTGTTTGGCACAGTGTGAGGAACCATTGGAGGATAGAGAGTTGGGAGTCCCATGATCTTATGTATATTTTAAGAGTTTCAGTTGGAGAGCTATGAGAAAACTTAGTAGTAAATGGCTACAAATTACAGTGGGTCATCTGTTAGGGGGATGGGGTAGAGACCTCTCTTAAGGGGATTAGGCCAGTAAAAAAAAAGAAAAAAAAAGGATGTATCAGTATTTCATTGTTTCTGTATGTAATATGAGGCTAGACAATAAAGATCAAAGTGGTGAGAAGTGGTCAGATTCAATATACTTTTATAAATTCAAATGTATTTTCTGATGAATTAAAAAAAATTGGGGAAAACTCCATGTCTTGACCTAACCATTTGTCTTCTGATAAAAATAAAGCAACAACAACAACAAAAAACAAACATAGAGGAGGAACAGATTTGGGGGGGAGGAATGGTCCTCAAATGTGGGCATGTTAAATTTGAGATGCGGTTAGTTTTCCAAATGGAGACTTTGAATAGAAAGTTGGACGTATGACTCTGGCGTTCAGAAAGAAGTAAGAGCTGGGGGTTTATCTTTGTGGGATTTGGTGAACTGATGTTATCTAAGCAATGATACTAAACTATTTCACTGATTTAAAGACCAAGACTTGAGGCCTTATAACTCTTTGTTTTGGGAAAGACATGGAATATTCAGTCATGGAGAATTGGAAAGAGTGGCAAATGATGTAAAAGTGTGTGATGATTTGAATTTGTAAAATAAGTGTTTGAAGAAGGGAGAGATCAACGGTGTCAAATGTTGCCGAGGGAACACATGACATGTAGGCTAAGAATTTACCACTGATTTTGGGAACATGGAATTGTGGCCACCAGAATTACCTTTCATAGTCCTAGTGGATATAAGGAGTAGAGGAATATGAACAATTCTTAACCTGAATTGTTCCAGAGGAAGGGCAGAAGTGCAAAGAAGCTGCATCCAACCGGGATAGAAGTATTCCCTCTCCCAGAAGAGCAACACCCTACTCAGGCCACTGGCAGAGGCCACTCCTGACCCCAAGTCAGCTGGTCAGAGCAAGTTACAAGTGCGATGATGGCAAAAAGGGTTGTGGTGTTTGCGATCAAAGACTGGGATTCTGAATTGAAGAATCGGGTCCAACGTTTAGTTGGTTGACTTACGAATTGTGTTACTCTTCACAATTTTCTTAACTTCCCTAAGTTTTATTTTCTTCTAAAACAAAATTGGAAAAATAGTTCTTACCGCATAAACTTGCTTTTAAGAGCTCAATGAATAGTATTTTGGTTATTGTTATCGCTGCGGCAAGAATAGCAATAGATGAGACCCACCGAGGAAGCACCAACACATAGAGCATCCGCCCCCATGCACCAGTCTAATTTCTACTCTGAAACTAGAGTAACTTTTACAAATTCAGATGTAATTTATTGCAAATCACTCTTTGAAATTCCATGCTGGAAACATAAATACCAACATCCATAACGTGGCCCGCTCAGCTCTTCCCATTCTCCTCTCATCTCACTTGGGAGTTTCGTGGACAACGTATTTCCACATGCTCTGGCACTCCAGACCGTGTGTTCTCCCTTTAATACCTGATCTGTGTAGGCTCCACATGTCATTTGTGTACTCTGTCCAGAATCTAAAAAGCCTATTCTCTGTGCATTTGTGGTATTCTAGCTCAAACATCACTGCCCATGGAAGAACTGTGCCCCTAATTGTGAAGGCTTATGAAGTGATGAGGAGTTGGCAGTAATGATATTCTGCTTCTAAAAGGGTATAGATGACATCTGGGTGATATGGGACCATGTAATTAGGTTGTAAGGGATTCTTTTTTTCTTCCTCTCATCCTCTTTCTCCCTCCCTCTATTCCTTCCTTCCTTCCTTCCTTCCTTCCATATCATAGGGTAAGTCATGTCCTCTTGAATTTTCTCCCCCAGTTTTGGCAGAAAATAAATATTTTTTAACGTTTGAATTGGTAAATATTGCACATATAAAGCAAAGCCTACATTTTAAGATTTCAATCGCTAAAAGAAGATGAAAGAAATGATCAACTTATCATTTTTTATTGCTTCCTTGTGTGACAAGTGAATGATAAGTTCCATAGTAAAATGGGCTCTAATTTACAAACCTGATCAATGAAAACGATCTATTTTGTTTTATTTTATTATTGAAAAATTGAAAAATTAGAGTATCACCCATAATCGTCCAAATGTACAGTTAAAAATTCAGATATGGAAATAAAATATAACTCCATAAAGTAATGCTATCTAAATAAAGGTGTATCTCATATGTGGATAAAATACATTTTTCATTGAGGGTTGAATACTATTGTGATTGGTGGTCATAGGATTAATACTAAAAACTGACGTATATAATTAATAAAACTTTGTGATAAGAGTGATTTCAGCAACTAATTGTCAGGCAAACTAGGGATTCCAAATAAAGATTTAACAAAAATAAACATCCATAGAGCACTTTGTCAAGAGATAAGATAAGAGAAGTAAGAAAATAGTTCCCAGTATGTTATAAAAATTACAATTTAAATGTTTTGTCATGTTATAAAGTTAAATTATCTAAGGGTATCTTATAAAAAGAAAACATTAAAAGTTTTTACCTCACCATTTAGAAATATGTCACATATGATTGATTCTGTCCCTAATCTACTAAAATTCAAATGTCAATGGATTTTTATTGAGCTTTTTACTGAAGAAAAAATCTATTCCAATAACAATCTCTGAAAATTTACATCTTTGATTTAAATATAAAATTTTTACACTGCATTAAAAGCATTTAGTAAGTCGTGTGTGTATATATAAAACTTATCTAAATATTATCTTAAAGAAAAGCTCAGAAAAATCTTGTGCCATCAGGGTGATGATTATTTTGCCACATAATTACCTTTCTGAAGATGAAATAAATGACATTTGAGCTGTATCATCATTTTAAGAAGTGTGTGGGGGAGAAGGGGATGTGTGTATGCACAAACTCTTAAAAGGAAATAATGCTGATTCACCTATATATTTTCTGAGGATTGAGAAGCTAGTAGTGTGAACCGGGTGCAGGAGGAAGTGAAACATAAATTGAAAAATTGAAGTTATTTCCACCTGGCCCTTGACATAAAAGGGTACTATTTTCACTGATATTGCTGAAATGCAGAGACGAAAATTAAAAAAGGCAAATCACTTGTAAAATATTGAGTTACATTTTCCTCTCGTCCAAGCCACCACTGGATGTTGAGGAAAGAGGCTGGGATATTATTAAATAACTTCCTGCTTTAGTTATTCAAATGCCACCTAATGTCTTGAAACAGCTAATTCGGCTGGCTAAACTCATTGGAATCAGAGAATGTTTTAAAAACTATGAAACTCTATTTTAACCTTACAGCCACTGAAAATTATGAAAATAAGCTTTAATGGTCCATCTCAGGAGAACTACCCTAGCTTTATTTTTTAATGTGAATAATCATTAACACCCATTGTAAATGGTGTCATGGCAATATAAACTTTAAAAAATTTAAATTCTTTGTAACGAGAATTTGGCTGTTTTAAATATGCTTCTCAAATAATTGAGGCTCCTGGCCTTGCAGTTCAATAATGTCCCGATAATACCACTAATGTATTGAAATGTGCAAAAATGTATCTCATGACTTTCTGCAGACCATCTTTTTAGTTCATGAATGTAAATGGCCTCATTAGCCAAGATTGCCATGGGCATAAAGCACCAACCAGGTCTTAAAAGTGCATCTTTAAATGCTTTAATAATTCTTGGGCACCTTTTGAGAATTTAATGTTTTCTTTTTAACTGTCATTCACGAAATTAACAAAAGAAAAAAAGAAAATCACAGCATAGAAGGAACAAGGTAAAACTCAGAAATTCATGTTGGAATGTAAGCATGGTTCCTCTGTCTCCTAACCAGAGATACTGTTTAAAATTGTCTGAAAAGATTTGAGAGAGGTATGAAGAGCCTGGATTTTTGAAGTGATATCTCTAAGGGAACTCTTGAATAAAAAAGACAACTCAAAAAAATCCTCAGGGAAAGAGGAAAGTCGAAATGACAGAATTTTTACTACCCACTCCCCATCTGCCATAATCTTTTGTCATAACTTGTAATAAATAGATGTGTTTCTAATTGAGATTCTAGTGAACTCAAAGACAGCATGAGTGCACATTTGGTACGTAGAGGGAAGAGGCATAAAATCTTTTGAAAAATCTATACATTGTATGCTCAGCCAATGGTTAATTTATAAATCAGTTTAGTAGCCCCTCAATTTATTATGAGTTTGCATTTAAAAGGTATACAGCAGTGGTATTCCAAAGTTGAGATGAGATTACCTGTTCCATACAGCGTTAAGTATGTAGATCTCTTCACTCCTCTCCTCCAGTAATCCATTTTAATGGGTGTGGGGACCAGGCAATTTTACTGTTAATAAGACAGGACCATGGGCCTCATCCCTCAACTCTGTCATCTTCTACACATGGCTTATAGCTAACAGGTCATTATCAAATTAAAGGTTGTAAAGAAGCTTCTCGTATTTTTATAACAAACTATACACTCTTCAGGCAAATTATATTCTTATATGAATAAAGGGCCTCTCTCTAAGGCATGGGAAGTCATGACCTCTGTGGGGTCTAAGTCTTTGAAATAACTAGAAAGTTCTTGATGACAATGTTGAGTTACCCTGGACAATCTAATTATGAAGGACGCGCTCTCATCTGCTCTCTCTTCTGATACTCAGGGTGTTGAAGCCTGGAAGCCTAGAGAATGAGGCTGGAGAAACCAAGGCATTTTTGCCTGACCCCAAAGTCAATACTTCTTTCATCCCAGCACATGAAGGGCCATCCTGGGGCCCTCATTCATAGGTTGCATACTCAGTTGAGGGATTGTTTGCTTGACTCTATTTTCCAAAACTGAAAATAATTTATTAGTTCTTTTCTGCCACCTTTCTAAGTGGCTACCCCATTTTCTTTATTCAATGTAGATGATACAGGGGCGCCTGGATGGCGCAGTCGGTTAAGCGTCCGACTTCAGCCAGGTCACGATCTCGCGGTCCGTGAGTTCGAGCCCCGCGTCAGGCTCTGCGCTGATGGCTCGGAGCCTGGAGCCTGTTTCCGATTCTGTGTCTCCCTCTCTCTCTGCCCCTCCCCCGTTCATGCTCTGTCTCTCTCTGTCCCAAAAATAAATAAAAAACGTTGAAAAAAATTTTTTTCAATGTAGATGATACAAGTTTTGTTTTTGTAAATAAAATGTATTCAAAATGAAACACTTATTTGTAAGGGTAGTCAATGTTAGATTTGTTAAAGTCACTTTGGGGCGTCTCAAAGACACAGGATCACTGAATGGAGTAACATGTCATTTTCCTTAAGATTGTTGCAGGAGACAAGGGCAGGTTAATTGTTTGCAGTAGTTTTGAGGACTTTCCCACCTCTGAATTTCCCACATCATAATCCATCCATCTCTGTAGTACCTTCTACACCTCTCCTACCTGATAGAAGGAATCCTTTCTCCATCTTGGAGGCTCGAGTTCCCAAAAGCACTGTGGTTTGGGAAGGGGTTGCCAATTCTGTCTCCTCAGTCCATCCAACCCAGTAAGACAGAATGACATAGGGCTTAAAAGAAAGGGTCTAGAGACAGTCATGTAGGGAATAGAATTCAGGGTCTAGCAGTCACTAACCAAGAACACAGGCAAGTTGATTAATCCCTACAAGCCTCAGTCTCCTCATCTGTGAAAACAGATACATATAGAACTTACCTTCTTATTACCAAAATATGCTCTGCAAAATGTTATTTTGAAAATATTTTGTGGGATTTGGCTTATAGATAGTCTAGTAGATAATGGGATTATAGAAGTGGTGAAAATAGTGTGCCCATTCATAAAATGTTTGCTGCTTATTTGGAGATTCACGCACGTCTATTAGAAGTTAACCATGTGGGGAGAGTTAAATCAGACGTTACAGGAAGGGTAAGAGAGAGATTCCTTGGAAGCTTATGGGTGGGGAACACTGTCCGATCTTCATGCTTATTGTGTATTTTGGGAAGCTGTGGTGGAAATGGAGGAGGGAAGACAGGAGAGGAGATGAGGAGAACCTTCTGGGAAGATCTTTGACAATATAATCGTTGTCTATGAAAGTGATTCTTTCTAGCCACGTGTCCCACTCAGTGCCGCAGTATCAGTCTTAAAATGGAACCGAATTTGCTAAAAAGGAAATAACTGTGAATACCCTATCAAGAAGTGACTTAAATAGGTGGGTAAAATGTAAATACAAGATCGTTTACGTTAAGTTTACGTTCCATCTGTAGTGGAAAACTGCCAGTTACTTTCCTCACAAAAACAATGTTCATGAATCTAATGATGAGTTTTGTTGAGCTAGAACTCTAATGTTCAATTTAAACCACTGGGGACCAAATAGTTTAAAGAATGTCACACCACACCTCCTCTCATCTCCGTTCAACTGAGTCTGATTTGTATGTTCACATGTTATAATACATTGAAGTTGTTGGTTTACTAATAGTTCTTGCTATTACTTTCCTCCATTCAAGTAATATAATTTATTTTTATCCTTTTGCATTTCCTAGTACAGTACTTGACTGTAATAACTCTTAACAGAAGTTTGTTGATTTAATTAGTGGCAGTGTTAAGCTAAATTCATTTTAATGAAAAGCATGTCCTGAAGATCCTGGAGATTTGAATAATGCCTTTTCCCAAAGACGTCCATGCCCTAATTTTCTGAACCTTTAAATATGTTACATTACGTAGCCAGAGGGACTTTGCAGATGCTACTATAAGGGTATATAGATCCTGACACAGGGAGATTATTCTGGACTATGCTGGTGAATCCCAGATATGAGGAAGGGTACTTAAATATGGAATAAGGGGCAGAAGGAGAGAGTCAGAGGGAGATGTCGCTGTGGAGAAATGATTAGAGATGAAATATTGCTGGGTTTTAAGATGCAGGGAAGGGGCCTCTACAAACTGGAAAAGGCAAGGGAATGGATTCTCCCCTGGAGATTCCAGAAAGATACCCAGCCCTGCTGAAAACTTGATTCTAGCCTGGTGCAGCCAGTGCCAGGCTTCTAATCTGTAGCAATGTAAGATAACTTTCTGTTACCTTAAGCCAATAAATTGGAGACGATTTGTTATAGCATCAGTAGGAAACCAATATGTTTAGCTACTCTAATTGTACCGGAGGTGCATTGATTTTAACTAAACAGAAGGTCTAATATTAACTGTAACCATCTATATCTACAAGAATAGCGTGCATTCTTATGAACTTTAACTTTTAAGTCTCTGTTCTATAATTTTATTTTATTACCTATATTATAATTTTCAAATGAATGGCTGTTTTTTTTTAACCCAAGCATTTAAAAAAATATTAACACTTGTCAAATAAAATTTTGACCTCTTTTTTCTTAGAAATGACAGAAATACTGAAATAAATAAATTGCATTGATAACGTCCAATGCGATATCAGATGGCTTACAATATGCCCAACACTTTCAATAAAGATGGCATACAATTACTTATTACAATGTTATAATTAGATGAACCAGGTGGCAAATTATGCTAATTTGAAAATCAATCTTATTCTCTTCAATTTTGTATAATACTGAATAACACCGATACCATTACATCATTATTCAAGAGTATAATTCAACATGTGCACGGATATGTTTCATTGTGTGCTCACTTAGACATACTCTTGATAATTGCTTATTGGTTGAATTGCTATTTCTTAGTTATGCACTCATATATTTGTCACATATAACACAACTTTTACAAATCATTCATCACCCACCTAAACACGTTAGACAAACTGGAGAAATGGAACAGTATACAACACTCGCCCTCAAATCACAAAGCTTCACGATATAAATGACGTACTTGTGCCAAATTATATGTGAATTAATCTGAAGAGAAAATGAATAGTTGACATGATTTCTGTTTCCTGCATGCACCTCTCTCTCAAAAAATGAAATTACTTGAACCTACATGATACCTATGAAAAATAAAAATGTCATTAAGAATATTTGTAATGTATTTCTTCTAATAACCAGAAACGGTTACTAGAAGAATTTCTTATGAATCCATAAGAAGTCTCTACAATCCATGTCTCAGAATGCTGACGTGTTTGATGCCTACCTTCCACTAGACTGTAGTCAATCTGAGAATTAAGATTAGATTGGATATGCTTAATGTTGAATATGCAACCCTGGTCTAGTAACTGACACAAGGCTAATAGGAACCAAATGAGAACTTTTTAAATAAATGAAAAAAATAATTAATGCATTGCAAAACAGGATGTTGAGAGGTTAGTGATTTTGAGAGAAACAGTTCCATTAAACTACCCTGAAATTCTGATTGTTCACTACATGCAATTCTCTGTCATTTACCAAAATAATATGTTCATTTATTGCCTTCCCAAATAGTATTTTTCTTTCTTGTGGAATGTACTTTTGGGTGAAGATTTAGTTATATTTCATTAAAAACAAAAACAAAAACAAAAACAAAAAAACCTGAAGCAGAGTTGTTACATGACTTAGCCAAGCAAAACTCTAGGACTAGCACTCAGGTATTTCTGATTATAATAAAAATATATAGTTTCCTTTTAACTAGATTCATGTTTCAAAAACAGCCTGACTTAAATATTGACATGATATCTTTTGGCATTCTGGACTAGTACCCATTTTCTTTTATTTCTCTTGTGGGACATAATCAAGATCCTGTCATCTTAAGATCTCAAGAGCTGAAAGAGAATATAAAAATTGAATAGTTTAAGGTGACATATTCCAAGGCCATTAAAAAGTTTATATATTAACAAGCAATACAAAACCTAACACGGTGTCAGTTCAAGGTAGGGAAAGAAAAGAAATGTACTGAGTTTATCGACACGATGCCAACACCATAAATTCAATATGAGAGAAAGTTAACGATAGGCGATAGAAGGTCAAAAAGAAGAAAATATTAATGGCACAGATAAAAGTTAGACTTATGTTGAAATCTTAAGATTTGATACTTTAATAAACTTCATAAAGAAGATATACCTTAAATTATATATACAAAACCCTGAAAATATTACACAGTTCTATCTTAATCTGCTTTATTAAGATATAAATTACATAAAACAAAAATTTCAAATTCTCAGTGCGTAATTTGACTAATTTGAACAAACATAGACAGTAACGTAACCACCACCATGAAATTATACATTTTTATCACTCAGAAAAAGTTTGTGTCATTCTGCAGGCAATGTCCCTACTGGCCCCTGATAACTTTGATCAACTATATTTCCCTAGGCTTTTGTGCATTTTGCAAGTTCATATAAGTGGAACTATTTAACCGGTTTGATTGGTTCTACCAACTTCCTTGCCATATTTGAAACATATAGCTTTATGTAAAAATGCTTTAAAGTACATGGTATAATTAATTTAAAATCAGTTGCTTTGGTTTGGGCTCCAAAGGAAGGATTCCCAACTTTCTGCGGCCATGTCCCTCTCCCACCAAGAGGTAAGGCCATAGGATTGTTACTGTGACCCTCCAGTTCTAATACAGGACCTAAAAGGGAAAACTCTAGTTCATTTCCATTCTTGACCACATCAACTCATGTGCTCTTTTTGGCTGATCTTCTTTAATCCCATTAAAATCTCTCTCCACCTATCCACAGAAGATGGACAAAATTATTTCCTCAAATCTGTTCTCCTGAGCATCTGACCCTCATCTGTCTTCCTCTTGGTCATATCCTCTGTAATAGCCCACAGATAAGTCTGTCAAGAACTGTGGAATGTCTAGAATTTTATCCTCCCTGTTAGTTGACAAGTTAGCCTGTCACATTTGCCTTGATCCGGGTAGAAGGTGTGAGACAAAGGGCTTTATTAGTTATGGTGGAGCAGATAGCAGGAACTTCAGGTTGTGTCACTCTTCCCTCCCCTTCAAGTTCCATGAGGCAATATAGGTTGGCCCTGGTAGGTGCTGTATACATGGTGAATTGTGTTACCACTGAGGCACTGTGACCTTAGGAAACCTCAATTTTCTTTTTCTTTGTTTTTAATTCTTTTTTTTTTTTTTTGGTTGAAATTCAAGTTAGTTAACATACAGTGTAGTATTGGTTTCAGGAGTAGAACTCACTGATTCATCACTTACCTCTAACACCCTGTGCTCATCCCAACAAGTGTCCTCCTTAATACCCATCCCTCATTTAGCCCATTCCTCACCCACCTCCCCTCTAGCAGCCCTCAATTTGTTCTCTGAATTTAACAGTTTCTTACGGTTTGCCTCCTTCTCTGTTTTTATCTTATTTTCCCTTCCCTTCCCCTCTGTTCATCTGCTGTGTTTCTTCAATTCCACATATGAGTTAAATTGTATGATATTTGTCTTTCTCTGACTGACTTATTTTGTTTAGCATAATACACTCTGGTTCTACCCACATCATTGCAAATGGCAAGATTTCATTCTTTTTGATTGCCTAGTGGTATTCCACTGTATATATAAACCACATCTTCTTTATTCATTCATCATGAGTCAGTGGACATTTGTGCTTTTTCTATAATTTGGCTTTTGTCGATAGAACGGCTATAAACATTGGGGTGCATGCACCCCTTTGAGTCAGCATTTGTGCATCCTTTGGATAAATATCTAGTAGTGCAGTTGCTCGGTTGTAAGGTAGGAACCTCCATACTGCTCTCCAACCTTTTTTGAGGAACCTCCATACTGTTCTTCCGAATGGCTGCACCAGTTTGCATTCCCACCAACAGTGTCAAAGTGTTCCCCTTTCGCTGCATCCTTGCCCACATCGGCTCTTGCCTGAGTTGTTAATTTTAGCCATTCTGACTGGTATCTCATTGTGGTTTTGATTTGTTATTTCCTTGATGATGAGTGATGTTGAGCATCTTTTAATGTATCTGTTTGCCATCTAGATGTCTTCTTTGGAAAAGTGTCTGTTCATGTCTTTTGCCCATTTCTTCACTGGATTATTTCTTTTTTGGGTGTTGGGTTTTATAAGTTCTTTATAGATTTTGGATACTAACCTTTTATCGATATGTCATTACAAATATCTTCCCCCATTCCGTCAGTTGCCTTCTAGTTTTGTTGATTGCTTCTTTCACTGTGCAGAAGCTTTTTATCTTGATGAGGTCCCAATACTTCATTTTTGCTTTTATTTCCCTGGCCTCTGGAAACATGTCTAATAAGTTGCTGTAGCCAAGATCAAAGTGTTTGCTGCCTCTTTTCTCCTCTAGGATTTTGATGCTTTCCTGTCTCACATTTGGATCATTCATTTGTTTTGAGTTTACAATTACACCAAAAACCGTAAGATACCTAGGAATAAACCTAACCAAAGAGGTGAAATACCTGCACTCAGAAAACTACAGAAAGTTTATGAAAGAAATCGAAGTCGCCAAAAAAATGGAAAAACATTCCATGCTCATGGGTTTGGAAGAACAAATATTGTTAAAATGTCGATACTACCCAAAGCAATCTACACATTCAATGTAATCCTTATCAAAGTAACACCAGCATTTTCACAGAGCTAGAACAAACAATCCTAAGTTTGTATGGAACCAGTAAATATCCTGAATAGCCAAAGTAACGTTGAAAAATGAAACCAAAGCTGGAGGCATCACACTTCCGGATTTCGAGCTGTATTACAAAGCTGTGATCATCAAGACAGTATGGCACTGGCACAAAAATAGACACATAGATCAATGGAACAGAATAGAGAACCCAGAAATGGCCCCACGGTGTATGGCCAACTGATCTTTGACAAAGCAGGAAAGAATATCCAATGGAAAAAAGTCTCTTCAGCGGACGGTGCTGGCAAAACTGGACAGCGACATGTAGAAGAATGAACCGGGACAACTTTCTTACACCATATGTACAGGAAACCCCAATTTTACAGAAACTAAATCCTTGCCCAGATAGCATATTGCCTCTAGTTTCCTAAACAGTAGCCACATCTGTCCTCTGCCCCCACAAGGATACACTATGTTTTGTACACATATATCCTTAAAAACACAACCTCGTACGGGAACTGCTGTAGGAAGAGCAGAAACATGAGAGACTCACAGAGAACTGCTTCTCAAAATCCCCAAATGTAGCACCTTCCTTAGTCTTTCAAACATGGTCCCCATTGATTTCTCCATCCTGGTCAACACCATCACCCAACCTAAAATATATGAGAATCCTACCAAAGTTGGCTATTTTTAAAAAACTCCAATATTGTTATTGCCTCATTCCTAGAAATTAAACTTGTCTTACAGTCTAAATACTTATCAAGATCACCTCCTCTTCTGAATCCTTATTGCATAGCCTAAATTCTTGTCCTTGTAATTATAGTCCTGGACGGTTGTGGTGATCTGGATTGGCGGTTCTCAAAGTGTGGCCACCAGGCCAGCAGGCATGAGCATCACCAGAAAACTACAAAGACGCAAATTCCAGAGCCCTCTTTAGACCCATAGAATCTATACAGGTGGTTTCCAGAACTTTGCTTTGCAAATCTTCCGGGTGCTATTGATGTATATCGAAGTCTAAGAGCTATTGTTCTCTATTATGTTATCTCTACTCTTAGCTTCCTAAATAAATTCTGTTACCAGAGTTGGCCAATAAAAATACAAATATGATATTACATTCCTTAAAAACTGTATAACATCTTTGGGACCCGAGTGGCTCAGTCGGTTGAGCGTCCGACTTTGGCTCAGGTTGTGGTCTCACGGTTTGTGAATTCAAGCCCCACACAGGTTTTGCTGCTGTCAGCATGGAGCCTGCTTCCGATACTCTGTCCCCCTGCACCCGTCCCCAACTTGCAGTCTCTCAAAAATGAATAAAACATTGCCAAAAAAAGCCAACAGCTTTATAACATCTTCATAACCAGAGGATAAAGTCCAAGACTCAGCTTAGGTAAGCTCCTTCCAGAAATCCTCTCTGGAAGCCTTAGCCTGTGGAAAAGCCTCCTCTACATCCTCAGAATGTCTTTATAATTTTTAATAAAACACTTTAGAGGTAGTCAGAGCTTAGGCTCAAGTTAGGCTCACGTGGGACTGAATCTTTGCTTTACCTTGTATTAATTTTATATCTTTGATGAAGTGACATAGCCTCTTTAAAGAAGGTTTAACCTAGGGATGCCCGGGTGGCTCAGTGGGTCGAGCAACTGACTTCAGCTCAGGTCATGATCTCGCAGTTTATAACATCGAGCCCCGCATCAGGCTCTGGGCTGACAGCTCAGAGCCTGAGGCCTGCTTCGGATTCTGTGTCTTCTTCTCTGTCCCTCCCCTGCAATTTCTCTCTCTCTCTCAAAAATTAATAAAAATGTGAGAAAACAATTTTAAAGTAGGTTCCGCCTCTGTAAAGTTGGGACAGTAATGACATCTGCCTCAGGGTGAGTGTGAGTATGTAATTCAACAACAAAGATAAACCCTTAGGCCCAGTGCATTCTGCTTTGTACACATAAATTTGTGTTTTGTTACTTACGTATTCAGTAATTACTGTTTGTAATGGTATTTTTGTTACTATGACTAATCACTATTATGGCTGTTATTTCCACATTTAACATAGTACGTTGCAGGTATGTTTCCCTATCTGTGTTCTTCCTAGGCTGACCGATAACAGCAACCCTGACAAATAGTGTGTTTTCAATTAGTGTTTGTGAACTAAATTCAGTTACTGTATATCATCAACCAAACAGAAAAAATACAGTATGCAGGGTATAAGCAAAATAAATATGAGACCTATATAAATGGAAGCACATTCAGGTGAATAGGAATTCATATGTTTAAGTCACCATAAGTAACAACAAAATTAGAAGTTTCCCTCACTATCCAAGAGTGGAACAATTTATGGAAATTTTGTGAAGCAAAAAAGCAATTGCTATTAAGTTATATATTTTTGAGCATTTGCACCCACCCTAATAATCACCCTTCGGCTTTCCTGGTGCCTTAGGACATGGGGGTGCAGAAAATAAATGGAGACAAAGCACAAATGCTTCTAGACACAGTTCCAAGTCCTGGAGGCTTGCTGCTGAGATAGTGGGTGTAGTTCCGGGGGAAGGCGCTGGGTGGCGCCATTCTCACTGCTCAAGATGCCTCTGGCCTTTAGAAGGGCGCCCTAGGGAATAAACGTTGAATGCTGTTCCCACCTTTCACCTTTCTTCTAAAAGAGAAACTCCTCCGTGGTTTTCTTGAGGATGGCGAAAACAGGAATTAATGTGGGTCTTTTGCAAAAGCAGCGTTGTGTAATGTGAACTCTCAAAAGTGAGGGATGGTTAAATTTCAGCTCGAATCCATTGGCCACTTATGTGCTACCCTTGAGAATACAAAGACTGATAAAACATAATTCTTCTCAAGAAGTTCAAGGCCTGTGAGGAAAGACATACATAAATAGATACATTACAGTGATGTATTACATAAGGATAAGTGCTATCGAAGTTGCACAAAAATAATTTGATAGGCTCATGGACATGCCAGGAAAAAGTTGAGGAAATGTTATATTTGAACTCATAAAATAAAGGTACCACATATTGAGGATATCAAAAATACAAACTGGCAGCGAAACGTATGGTTTAGTCTCTTTAAAGCCTCTTCTTTACTGACCAATAAAATTGGTGACAACAGCTTTCTGTTGCATGGAGAAGAAATAACTCACTCAAGAAATATTTCCCTTCCAATTGGGACTAAGGATTGATAAGATCTTGACAAATGCTGTGTTGGGAGGTTTGCCAAGAGATATTTCTAACCGAGTAGCACCTCCAAGAAGCAGGGCGTGCATACACATCAGAATCAGGGCAAGACCACGTCTGCCCTTCCAAAAGTAGAACTCATTAGCAGAGATGATGTCATGCTTCCCAAACTGGACCTATTTTAATGTTCTGCTAATCATCTCAGAGGTAACTGAGGCCATCAGACATCATGTGTGAAAAAAAATTATGACTAGGAGCATTGCATATTGCATTATCCACAAAAATGAATACAATGAATGTCCCCCATGAAGATTTTTAATCTTGTCATTTCAAATATTCATGAAAATAAAAGATTGGATTTTCTGAAAGCTTGAAAATTTACTTAGTATCTCAGCTTACATAAGACACTCTTTAAGACCTGAGAATTTCACCAAACATTGTCCTTGGAAATCACACGACAGAGTCATTGTAAACCACGTTAAAATGGTGAATTCTTCTCCTTAACACCTGAACTTTTAAGCATTCCACCGTGTAACAATTGCAGAGCGTTTAGCTTTGCATAAATTTTCAAGTTGAAATAGTCACTTATGGACGAGACTTATTTCATAGAAGAGAGTGGTTTTCCAGCGTATTTTGTATTAAATCCGTGCATCCTTCTAAAAGACCCTGTAGGGAAAAACTCCAGAGTGCCCCTAATATAGAACCATATCTGCTATTTTATATCACCTTTAATGACTACAAATTTTCTTATAAAACTAAATCTCAATTGTATTTGCAAAGAGTTTATAAGGACATACTGAAGATATTGGGACAACCAACTAGAGGCGGCCGTCCGACTCTACGTAGAGTAACTGATACGTGTTCCCCACAGACACCCTCCGATGTGGATTAGGACACATGCCTGCTAAAGTGAAGCTTTCAGGTTTTCTTGGATCGTCTTGCGCAACTAAATATGTTTCTGCATAACACTCCTGAATGCTTCGGGCCCTATATTATTCCGCTGCCTCTCTCCGATGATATGTTACCGTGATACATCCTCGCAGTGCACTGCTGTTCTGATGAGCTGTTCCTTCGGCATGCCATTGAGGCTGTCACACGGATGATGTATGAGAAAGGCATACTGATGATGTTTTCCGCAGAAGATGCTGCTGCCCGGGGAACAAAAGGGTTAGGAGAAGATTCAACATAATTACCCGATAAAAGTCAACCCGCACCCGGCATGCTAGGAAGTGCATTCATGGGTATGGTAAATCACTTCCCTTTAAAATGTAGTGTTTCTGGTACTGTTATCATAAGCCTCCTTCCCTGAGCTATAGATTGAGCTCATGTAAACATTTTGTTAGTGGAAACAAGCTTAAAGGGGCGAAATTAAAATTTACCTGAAACCCACATGTATAGATTAACACTATTCTTTTCAACTATGGGATAATTTGTCAAAGGAGTTCCGTGGTTACTGGAAGTTTTGCATGTATCATAGAAAAAGGAAATAATTCCTCTTTGTAATAACCATGCAGGAAGATTTTCCTAGGAAAATGTCATTATCCTGATTAAACCCAGAAATGACCTCAGGTTTACACTAAACCCTTACCATGTAACATTCAAATGTCAGAGTCACCACCAAAAATCATGCCTACTGAGATAGTATACCAGACAGTTCGTTTAATTTAAAAATAACCACCTGATCCTTATTAATCTTCCTAAGGAAAAAGAACATAAGAATTAAGGAAAAAACTATAGTTGCTTCAGGTTCTTGAGAGCTGAAAGATTGACTCTTTTCTATACCCAGTTCTCACACAGTGGATACTGAATAAATATTTGCTGATTTGAGATAAACTCCATAATTACCTGTCCCTTTAGGAGATCATCCCATGATGCAGTATGTTAACCAACCCAATCAAGTTAATGGGATGAGCAGAGAATATTGTAGAGGAGGAAAGGGATTTCTTGTTCTCGGTTTTAGGATCTTTCTTTAATTTTATTCTGAGGTCTTGTAAAGGAAGCTATGGGGAAAGACAGACTGTCATGCAAATGATTAATTACTATTTTGCTTATCTTTTCAATAAAAGTAAGTTGACAAGTTTAATATTTTTTCATAGTCTGCTTTTATTTGCTATGAAAATTCATCAAGTCTGGGAGATGTAGTTTAAAGAGAATTGTCAAAAGAATGTTTCTGAAGCTGGTATTTGCTAGAACTTTTAAAAAACGTAAGGTAGTCTCAAAAGAAGCCAGTAAAGTCATGTTTCGTGTTCCATGTATTTATTTATTTATCTAAACCTCCCATAAAGTTCTTAAATTAACTTTTCCTGGAAAGTTGACAACTTAAAATATCTCATTCTGGTAGGGTTTTGGTAATCTCGTAATGCTTTGCTTAAAAATCGTTGTCTGTTCTCTGCCATGTAAAACTACCTACATCACCCTGACCTTCCTGGAGGTACAGCTAAACAGCAGATCACCTGTTGGAACAATTTTCTTTTATAACCATCCACTTTCTGGTAGAGGCCAACCAATGCTCAAAGTCAAATATTAACTCCCAGCTTGGGAACTAGAGACCCCTGGGGGTGATAGAGATGAGATGCCGTATGACGCAATATTGCCTTTCTGTTTGATTACTCAGTATTTTGTATCAGTAACGTTTTATGGGTCAGTTTATATAAGAGCAGCCCGAGACAAGACCAATTGCTTATACCTTTTCTGGAGTCTGGTCTTCATGCTTCAGATGTTTTGGTAAAAAAGTCCAAAAAATACAGGCTCAGAGGCTAAAGGACAAAACCTCTAGGAATTGAATGCAGTCTACTCTGACCCATCTTTCAATAAATAGTTTAGAAGGCTTTCTAAGTGTCAGGCACTGGGCTATAAACAATAACATGATCCAGGGGGTTGGTAAAAAGAGCCATGCTGTGTTGATACAGTTTTATTAAATGAAAAAAGAACTAGAATTATTTTTTTCAGAATATCTCCTCGGTAAGAAAAGATACTAGACAATATCCAAAGAGATCAGTTGATGCCAGAATTCTTTGAGAAAAGCAATCTATCAAATATTATACTTGATAACATTTTGTGTGAAATACAATATAGAGTTTGTTCCATGCCATTCTTTATGTATGTGGACTGCTCAGATTGTACAAGAGTTGAAAATGATTCATTTTTTTAACTCTGTTGACTTTCTTTACTTATAAGGAGCATATGTTAGAAAAAATGAAGGAAACAAATTTGAAACACGGAGGAAGAGGGACCACTTTTTATAATAACTGTTTGTAAACATAGTTCTCCGCTAAACTGTTTTTGCTTAGGATCAAACATATGTTCTTACTCCTAAATTCTCTTTACCAAGTCAACATCAAGAATCAAAGAAGTCTTGAGTAAATGGAGAAAGAAAATCTTTAGAAGTAAAATTATGAACCATCAACATTTATACATTCAGTATTCACTTTTAGTATAGTTTATAGATATCTACATATCTAACTTTGATGCATACGTCAGTTTAGACATTATACATATTTACATTGTCACTCACATATCAGTGCTCAGTAAATGTGGATCTTTCTTTTTCTTAGAAAATGCAGAGTATCTACCTCATGTGGATACAGTTTAGAGAATGTAAAGTGCTATAGTCAAAAACCATCCTCATAAGGGGACCCTGGGTGGCTCAGTTGGTTAAGTGGCTGACTTCAGCTCAGGTCATGACCTCATGGTTCGTGAGTTCGAGCCCCGCATCAGGCTCTGTGCTGACAGCTCAAAGCCTGGAGCCTGCTTCAGATTCTGTGTCTCCCTCTCTCTCTGCTCCTTCCCTGCTTGCGCTCTGTCTCTCTTTCTCAAAAATAAATAATTTTTTTTTCCAAAAAAAAGCATCTTCACATGGGGAATTGGAGCAGGCTAGTCAAATATTGATTAGCCCAGTGTAATGGAAAGAACATGTACTTTGGGTTCGGCTAGACCAAATGTTAGTACCGTTCCAACCACTTTTCAAAGTGTGAATTTTGTTAGTTTCTTAACATTTTTGGGTCTCACGACATGTCCAAGATAGAAGCAACACCTACATGAAAGGCTTGCTCTAGGCATACAGTGAGATAACTTTAGAAAGTAGAGTTCTAGCTGAAAGTAGGTACTCAAGGATGCTCGTTGCATCCATAGCTCATTTAAGTTGGTTTTTTAGACAATTATCATATGCGTAGATAGGTGTCAGGGTATTCTGTTTTGAGACTTCATGTTAGGTTATTACTATCTTTAGTATTGTCAAAAATATATAGCTACTTTGTTTGCATAGCACAACTACGGAACTCTCTAGAACTCAGTGACAGTTTGGAGCACAATACCAAATGTAGGAGAGGTAAATAGTCATAATTTGAGTCTATGGAATTGGAAAATGGCTAAAATAATGATTAACATTTGGTCTGTCCAAATCCAAAGGACATAGTCTTTCCATTATAGTAAGTGTATGTGTGTGTCTAATTTGCTTCTCTGTACTTTTCAAGACTCTTTCAACCTAGCAACCTACATCAGGATCTAAGTGACTAGCTTTTATACACCAAAAAGTATTCCAGATATTATCAGCTTATTTATTGAGGTTCAAAACCAATATGTGATTTAAGTAAAAGTTTCCTGGTCAAAACTAATGAAAGATTTTACACAACTTTTGCAATTATTAAATTCTGAAAACTCTGTTTTCATACGAAAATTGATTAAACATCATTTCTGCACAATATGGTGTGGTTTTTAGAGGGTATCATTTTTCCATATCATTACATTTAGCCTTATACATATGTGGTTCAGCAATTAAGCAAAGGCAAACATTGACAAAAATAATCCTAAACAGGTTGTAATCTAAAATAGAAATAATGAAAATTGAACAGTGCTAAAAGAATGTTATATTTAGCTAAAGTAGTAGATGATTAAAGTATTTTCAAATTATGAGGAAAAAATAGAGAACATAAACAGAAAATACCTTGTTATATTAAATCAGCTTTTATTTATTTTTTTAAGTTTTATTTATTTTATTATTAATTATTATTATTATTATTATTATTATTATTATTATTATTATTATTTTGAGACAGGGAGAGGGAGAGAGACGGAGAGAGGATGAGAAGGAGAGAGAGAGAATCCCAAGCAGGCTCTGCACTGTCAGCACAGAGCCTGACAAGGGGCTTGAACTCAACCATGAGGTCATGACCTGAGGCAAAATCAGGAGTTGGATGCTTAACCGACCAAGTCACCCAGGTGCCCCAATCCAGCTTTTATATTCTAGCAATCCATCTAGAAGGGTGATGATAATAAATATCTTCAATTTTAATACCACAGTAAGAAATACCTTGATATTTGTGAATGTCACTAATACTGTTTTATATAATCTATATCTATCTCTGTGATCTACAACAATATAGATATCCATATAACTCCAAAAAATGTTTCTCATTCCTACTCTCCATCAATATTTTAGAAGGCATCCACTTCATAGGAGTCTTTTAGTGTGAAAAATCACAACTATACCATTGAACAGAGTTCAAGATTCACTAAAATGACAATTATTTTTCAGCCTGAATTCTTTTAAGGCCATCCTAACTTTATTATAAATGGCTTGATTGATGATTCCGGCTATATTACTTTGTTTTCCCTGACTTCAGTATTCTGTTTTCATCAAATGAATCTTATAAATATCATGAGCCAGTAAGGTGCTAAGGTGATATGGTATCATTTATATAACAAGAGAACTTCATCTTTACCTATAATACAGTTTTTCCATGTGGATTTGGAGTATGATATTAGCAATTCGTAAGCTCCCATAAAGGGATTTTTGGCCAATGTAAGAGTATATTATTTTGGTACAAGTCTTGTGCTCTGATTTATTTTTTCATTAAATAGTGACACATTGGCACATGTTAGCTAATAAAAATCTCAACAGAATGTTTTGTTACAAATTTGTGTCTATGTTGTAGAAGGAACAGGAACTAAGGAAACTCAACCTAATTACCACCCCCCCCACCCCCCCCCCCATGATGTGCTGCTTCATCCTCGAGCAGGGTTTACAAACAGGACTACTGTTGCAATTGTTTTTTTCATGTAGCATTTCCCCTCTGCACTTACACACAAGAAAGTCCACACAAATTTTGCCAAATCGTTCCCCTTGAAATATCCTTCCATAGCAGTTCCTGCCATCTGTCTAAAGCATTATGTTCTCTCTTTTCAACTAGGTCATTTTTTCTACACTTAAAAAAAAAAAGGAGTGGATGGGAAACATGAAGGAGACAGACTGAGCACCATTAATCAGGGTTTTGATTTAAATCAAAGGGGGAAACTAAGTGCACGTAACCTGAAAATGGAGAAGATACATGCACATAGTTATCCGGAGTGAATCTTGGTTGTAGAAAGCAAAGATCCTGAACCAGGAGTCTGGAAATTTGATTGCAGTGCTGATCCTACCACTAAATAATATATGGTGTTTAGTAAATTATTTAATGGTCTTTGGCTTGAATTTCATTGTATCCATAAAGGGGATACAGAGTTTATAACCTTTATTATCCCTTCCAACTCGAATGTTCTACATCAGTGGTATGACTTTATAAGAAAAAATAGAGGCAACTCATGTTTGTTTCAGTACAGTTTTAGATAGAAAGATTTTTCTGGCAACATGTAGATTAAACGCCTCATAACAAAAATAGTGAGTCAGCAGCTACAATACAATCTTGACTGCAGGGCAACAACCACTCAGAGGGACTAGGAGATACATCCGTTTAATACTCTGCAATTTGTTCATCTTCAGAGCTATGTTTGTGAGCAAATCTATCTAATGCTTTGACCTTGCACTCTAATATGCTCACGAGTCTCAGACAATCCTTGAAACACGCAGCTATCATTTTTCCTTGTGTTTCTTTCTGTTTCAGGTTTTACTTTTTGTTTTTGTTTTTGTTGTTTTGGCTTTGACAAATAGTAAATCTGCCCATTTCATCCCACGTTGAACGGTCCACTATGCTCATATGCTCACAATTGCATCTGATGGAAACGACCATACCAGTATGAGCAGTATGAGGCCAGTCATAAAACACACACACACATTCATCAACATTTGGCAAAACACACCAAAAAAAAGGAAGGAAGGAAGGAAGGAAGGAAGGAAGGAAGAAACTAACTAGAAATAATCTATTTAGATCAGGGTTACTGAAGCAAAGACTTTATGGTGTTGAGATTCCAAAGGAGAAAGTGCCTCAGAGAGGTGAGCTGACTTCCTGAGGTAGATCTTTCCCTGGAGCAAATGATAAATCTTGGCATGGGGTAAGAGACAAAAACTTTGAGCTTTGCCACAGCAGATGGCTGTGACTGAGGACAGGGACGTTTTGTGATCACTGAAAGTTGGGAGAGACAAAAATTGGATTTTGGGGGTCTCTCAAAGATAAAATCTGTTTTCTCCACAAGATACTTACTGATTCCCGAAACCAAGCAGGGAAGAAGACTAAAACACTAAGCGAAAAGTCTATGAAAAGCAGACTTTAAAGAAGCTTCCTGTGATAATAAGGGAATGGTTAGAACCAAGGTATTTTGCCAAGTAGGGTTCTGATAAACACACAAGCTCTGTGTTGGGTGCCCTATGGGGATGCCCATAGCAGAGAGGAAAATCACACAAAGTTTTATCAAAGTTTACTACACCTGTGGATTTTAAATAGTCATGACAGTGATTTCTTTTTTCCCTCTTGGGTGATCTAATGCTTCTTTTTGACCAGCCCATAGGGAACAGGAAGACCTATTGAGGAACAATTCATGTGTCCAACCATGTCTCTACATATGTCTCTTCCTGCAAGGAATTCACTCTGGACTTAATATAACGTTTACAAAATGAGTACTCACAACACCAATATCCACTCCATATTCAGTCATGAAACCCGCATCAGTACATTCTGACCCAAAGTGTCCCCCCCCACAAAGACAAAAGATAGTATAAGGCAGTATAGTTCTTAAATGAAAAGCAGGGTATGTGGTAAATTTTTTAAAATGTCTACAGGCAAAGCGTTAGAATTAATAGGTAAACCTTACACGGAGTGAGATATAAAGTCAATAGAAAGCAAAACCCACTTATCAGAAACAAAGAAATAGTCAAATTTTTAACATTATGCTTTTTGGAAAAGCATGAAAATACTTTATACAGAAAAGTCCAAATCTAAGAACACTCCAGTTGTAATTGAAAGAAATTGAAGGGAATCTAAAGAAAAGGAAGGCTATTCCAATGTCCATACATTGGAAGCCGCAATATTATAAAGATGTTAATTTTCTCTAAATTATCTAAAGGTTCAAACCAATCCCAACCCCAACCCCAATCTCAACAGTATCTCCCCCGCCCCATCCTTTTTTTGGTGTAAATTAACAAGCTCAATCTAAACTGATGTGGACAAAGGTCCAAAACCATTGAAGAGAATCCTGAGAAGACCAAAACTAGAGCACTTACACTACCATATGCCAAGGCTGATTATAAAATTATAGTCATTAAATGGTCAGTTAATTTTATGACTTTCCTGAAAAATGAACATTAACCCACCTTCACATCACACACACGCGCACACACACACAAGCAATCTACACCAAGTGTAGAATTATATGTGAAACATAAATGATGATAATAGAGATTTTACAGGCAAACATGGGAAAATCTCTTCACGTCCTTCAGATAGCAAAATTTTCTCAAGCAGAACATGAAATGTACTAACTGTAATGGGAAAAATATAAAATGTATTGCATTAAAATTAAGAACTTTGTTCTTCTAAAGTCACCATTAAATAAAGATCTAAACCACACAGTGGAAGAAAATATTTGAAAAATGCATATTCATCAGTGACTTAGGTGAATAAATAATTCCTAAATATCAACCCAAAAAAGATAAAATATTTGTCTTAAATTAAAAAAAAAATGTTTGTTTATTTTTGAGGGAGAGAGAAGGAATAGAAGATCCAAAGTGGGCTCTGTGCTGACACCAGACAGCCTGATGTGGAGGGCTCAGACTCCCTAACCGTGAGATCATGACCTGAAGCCAAAGTTGGACTCTTAACCAACTGAGCCACCAGGTACCCCCAAAAGAGTTGAAAAAAAATTAAATACAAATTTCACAAAAGAAAGTACCTAGAAGCCAATCGACACATTAAAAGATGTTCAAATAAATGATTGCCAGTGAAATATACACTGGAATTCTAATGTGATGCTACTATATATTCATCTGAAAGGATAAACGAAAAGAAGCAGAATATATCCCCTGTCAGCAAGCATAGATCACCTGTCGAAGCAACCAGGTCCCTCATACACTACTAGTAGAAATGCAAATTGTCCTAACCACTTTGGAAAACTAGCACCTTCTAAGAATCTGAAAGACATATTCCTTATGAACTAGCAACTCTCAAGACGCGAGGACATCCAAAAGAAGTGCATCAGTATGTTCTCCAAAGGACATTTTATAATTATATTCTTAGCACTACTCATGACAGCCGAATGAGAAAGAAATGTCTATAAATGGATGGCCAACATGTGACATAGTCACGCAATTAATACCGTGTTGCAAAGCAGAAATGAACTACCCTTAGCAACATGGACGGATCTCATAAACGTAAGGCGAAGAAAGCCAAAACACAAATAGTACAAAGATTTTGTGATTTTATTTGTATCCCGTCCAATACCAGACATGGTTGTCTATTGTGTTGGAAGTCAGAATAGTCCATTGCCCTGAGAATGGGGGCGGGGATCCTGGGGACCTGGTAACCTCCTGTTTTCTTTCTAGTTACCACGAATAGTGGAATGTGAGCGTGGTGAACAGTCATTGAGCTGTAACTCCCTCTTCTGCATATGCCTGTGCCAAAAATGCTTAGCTATGAAAAAAATCGAAAAGATCTAAAGGGTCATGTGTGTGCTGCAGCATGGGGGCTGAGGTAGCAGGCTGGGAAGCTGAATCTGAGCAGAGACGTTTCTGAGGGTTCTCCGGGGGTCTACACCCTTGGGTGTAGGAGGGGGATGAACTGGATTGGATGGAGGAACATGGTGAGCTGTGATGTGCAGTGAAGAACTCAGCAGCCCTGTGTGGGAGGGACTGAAAAGGCTGGAAGGTGACTCTCAGATGGTGGGGAATAAATCTTCATTCCAGGGGCTTGGGGAGGGGGGCACTCTGGGTGACAAGTCATAATAGCTACTGCAGAGAGAATTCCTTCTGAGGACTTGAAGAAAATAAAACGTGAAAGGGAAGCCGATCATTAAACAACATTAAACTAAGAAGGAGGTCTCCCATCTGGCCATCCTAAATTCTCGGGGAAAGCCTTCCCTATAACGAACCCTAATCTCTCATGGGGCAGTTTGAAATTTGTTTAAATGTGGCATCTAAAAGCTGAATAGCTGCTGGAAAAGGAAAACTACTTCTCCCCTTTCGAAGCTAGCACTATAATCTACAGCCCAGCACAAAAGATTTTTAAATTGCTGAGCTAAACATTTCAATTTCACAAAGGCTTTTTCATTCTCTCTTAACTCGTAGAAACCTTTGAAAGAATTCAGCGGGGGGTAGCAAGCTTCTTTCGTTTGTCATATTTATCATAGTAAGAAATGAGACACATTAGAGAACAGAAAAATCACCTTCTTAGGCAATTTAGCGAGGTTGAGACTTAATATTTCCCCTTATTCTAAAATGGATATTTGGACATTTTTGTTGCAATGTATCATTTGGCAGTGATCAGAGACATGGATGAAACTGATGAAATGGCTGTTATGGTTTGTTTCCTTAAGGTTGATTCAGATGGTGAAGAATGCCTCAAATATTTACTTTTGAGTAAATGTGTGTGTGCATATTAATTACTCTGCCTGTTATCATCATAAATCATCCTTTCCACTAATGACACATTCTTCACACTAATAAGTGAAAATTACAACAAACAAACTAATCTCTATCAGGAAAGCACTTGATGACTTAGTAAGTTAAATGAAGCCAAGCCCTATGGATATTTCTACAACTGTCTGGATTATTTTGTTCCATATCCCAAAACCACCTACGTCTTAGACCACAGGGAAATTCTATTATTCTTAAATATCCTTATTTAAGGAAAGTGGGAAATACACTTTCACTTGTAAAAGGCCAGGCTATGGTGTAAGCAAATTAATCAAACCTGAATAAAACAGAACTTTGGTAAACTAAAGCATTTCCACCTCCCTAGATTTAACCTGGCCAAAGTCATACCAGGTGATACCTTCCCTTCTTCTGAATTTGTACATATTCCTAGGAGTCAGGAATAGTTTTCCACATTTAAGAATCTTTCCATGTATGAAGGTGACGGTCATTAACTGAAAGCTTACACTTTGCCAGGTACCTTCCTAAGTTTTTATATCCCTCGACCATTAAATCCTCCCAAACTCCTATAGGGTAGGTTTCTCTTTTATCTCTGTTTTAAAGATAAACTCACCAAGAAGTAACAATACCTGGTTCAGGTGTCCTCACAAGCAGGGAGTCCTGGAGGGATTCGAACCCAGGCACCATCTGGGCAGCAGGGTCTCTGTACTTTGCTCGTGAACTACATTGCTTTTGCTTAAAAAGTACTTTGAAAAGTCGCCTTCAAATAATTCTTGATCAGCTGAATTTTTCCTTGATGGTATTTCCACATTAGTTCTGTAGAGTGAAAGACCTGTTCCCTGCTATTGGCGGTGACAGAGGAGACAACGCCGAGTCTCCCGCTGAGGGGGGAGACTGGGGAGGGCACACCAGAGTCCTGGGATGCGTTCCACCAGGCTTCTCCAAGGCATGGAACCGGAGCTCTAACTGCGTCCCGTCTCAGGGTCATGATCACCATCAAGAGACATGTTGTTTTCAAACACATGATCTCTTGGTAGGTGAAGGTCTCACGACTTGTAATCACTTGCGTGATTAGATGCTCTTTAGTTCCCGTCCTGAGGGTGATAATACAGCTTGTACTTTTTACGTAACAACCGCTGCCTGCTGGTTTCCCCGGAGAAGGAAAGGAGAAGATCCCAGATGAGCTGGGGATTCAGCAGACTCCTTTCAAATGAGAAATTCAGAGCCTCATTTTCTTTTGTTCTCCCAAAGCACTCTGCAGCATGGTCCCCAGCATCCTAGGAATCACAGTTTTAAACAAGAAACCTATAAGAATTACTCTAAATGAAGACATAATATTTATTATGATTTTTTGGGGGGGAGGCAAGCAAGTATTATAAATTACACTTTTCCTTACTGTACTGTCTTGGCTTCATCATCATTGTCACTGATTTTCCTGGCTCGGGCACATGTAATGAAGAAAGAATAAGATCGCTCTCAAAATCAATATATGGTTCTCATACAAACATGCAGAGTAAATTGAGTTGGTCTAGACCGAGGGAAAATCGTGCCTTTCTAGAGGGCTGAATTTGCATGTTTAGGAAAATAATGAAAAATAAAAAGTCCATTTCATCTTCTTTCTTCTCCCAATTTAATTTGCAAGAAAAAAATAATTCTTAATATAAATCATCATGTTTTCCTTACTGCCCAGAATCTAACGAATCCCACAATCAAATTGTAAACACAGTCTGAAGAAAAAGGATAGTTTTCCAGCTTATTTATTCGCATTGTCCATGTATTTCTTTGTTGTCATTGTTTAATTTTTAGCTTCTTGTGAAATGTGAGTTCAAATAGGTTTTAGAAAGAGGTAAGGGATAAACAAAAAATACTTAGATTTTTTTAAATTGTTTTTTAACGTTTATTTATTCTTGAGACAGAGAGAGACAGAGCATGAACAGGGGAGGAGCAGAGAGAGAGGGAGACACAGAATCTGAAACAGGCTCCAGGCTCTGAGCCATCAGCACAGAGCCCGATGCGGGGCTCAAACTCACAGACTGTGAGATCATGACCTGAGCCGAAGTCGGACGCTTAACCGACCAAGCCACCCAGGCGCCCCAAAAATACTTAGATTTAAGAAGCCGATAGGCAGAAAAGCTAAATAAAATACACTTTGGATATGAAAATTGTATTTGGGTATATAGAGAGATCATAATTACACAATATTTATGTTCATATTCTGGGAGCAAAACTTGTGCTACTTTAGTTGAGATGCAGGTGTAAATATAAATACGAAAACCATGCAACCCTGATTATGTCTGTTTTCCTTCCAATTATATTGTTCTGTGTTAGCCGCATATGCCACTTTTATGCTGAAAATACAGTCATTGTAGCTATCAAATAAATTTCAATAGATGCAGGTTATTGGAGAGAACAGATATGTTCCTTTATGTTAGGTTCACCATCACTGCTAATCAAAAAATAATGACTTTTGCTTATCGTACCAAAGAATCATTAATATACTCAGTGGAAAAAAAAAAAAAAACTTGAAATGTCATAAAGCTGGTAAAATGGAAAGCGGTGGAATCCATAGTAGGGCAGCACTGAGTGTGGGGGCCTTGCAAGCAGAGAGCAGAGAGGGCTCCTCGTGAGCTTGATCGTCCAAAGCTCTTTGGAGATTGAGACCAAGAATAAGCCTAGAAGGTGGCTCGAATTAAAGCAGATGGGATCAGGAAATCTGTCAGCACGACTGCAGAAGTTGGAATGTCTAAGTTTTAAACAGTTCATGTGACAGCACAGTGAGGAAACCGGTGAGAACAGAGTCCCCCTTTGAGAAATGGCAATTATGTACACAAAAGTAAAACTTTGTTTTATTCCATGCTTGCATCTGGACCCAAACTTTTTCTCCATCTGTTTCTGGAGAGAGAGAGCCTCTTTAATCTCAAAGCCTAATTTTTTTCCCTCATGTGTTCTGTGCCTGTGAACAAGGGATGAATGTACTGTGCCTCAGTTTCCTCAGGTATAAAATAGGAATGGCAGCGTCTAATTCACAGGGATGCTGTGACATTCATATGCGTCACTTTATGCAGAAGTACTTGGCATCTTGCATATAGGAAAGTATCTTGCATATAGGAAGGTATCTTGCATATAGGAAGTATATCTTGCATATAGGAAGGTATCTTGCATATAGGAAGCCATGAGTAAACATCAGCCACTATTATGTCAATGCTAAGTAAGAAGCACCTTGAGCTCACATATATTTGCAAGTACGGCGACCCCTAGGTGTTCACTTTCACAGGTGTGCCTTTTCCACCTGGTCTTCAAATTTTGACTACTTTGAGCGTCTTGAATCAATAATATTCCATTATGTGATAGAGATCTGTCTGGATTGGATAGATCATTTGAAAATATCTTCTTCCATTCAGCAGGTTGCCTTTTAGTTTTGTTGTTTTCTTCACCGTGCAGAAGCTTTTAATTTTGATGTAGTCCTAATCATTTATTTTCGTGTTTCTTTCCCTTGCCTCAGGAGACATATCTAGAAAAATGTTGCAACAGCTGATAACAGAGAAATTGCTGTCTGTGCTCTCTTCTAGGATTTTTATGGTTTCAGGTCTCACAGTTAGGTCAGATGGACTTCAGTCCATCTTGAGTTTATTTTCTGTGTCTCATGAAAGAAAATGGTCCAGTTTCATTCTTTTGCATGTTGCTGTCCAGTTTTCCCAGCACAATTTGTTGAAGAGACTTTTTCCCATTGTATACTCATTCCTCCTTTGTCAAAGATTAATGGACCATATAATTGTGGGATTGTTTCTGGGTCTTCTATTCTGTTCCATTTATCTATGTGTCTATTTCTGTGCCAATACCACGCTGTTTTGATTACTACAGCTTTGTAGTATATCTTGATGTCTGAAATTGGGATACATCCAGTTGTGTTTTTCCTTTTGAAGATTACTGTGGCTATTTTGGGTCTTTTGTGGTTTAAGATGGTTTGTTCTAGTTGTGTGAAAAATGCTGTTGATATTTTGAGGGGGATCGCATTAAATCTGTAGGCTGCTTTGGATAGTAGAGACATTTTAACGATGTTTGTTATTCAAAACCATGTGCATGGAATGTCTTTCCGTTTCTTTTCATCCTCTTCAACTCCTTTCGTCCATGTTTTATAGTTGTTGGAGTACAGGTTTTTCACCTCTTTGGTTAAGTTTATTACTAGATATTTTATAGTTTTTGGTGTAATTGTAAATTAGATTGTTTTCTTTTTTAAAAAATGTTTAATGTTTATTTTTATTTTTTTTTTTGAAAGAGACAGACAGAGCATGGGTGAGGGAGGGGCAGAGAGAGAGGGAGACACAGGATCACAGAATCTGAATCAGTCTCCAGGATCTGAGCTGTCAGCACAGAATCCAACCTGGGGTTCGAACTCATGAACCGTGAGATCCTGACCTGAGCTGAAGTCAGACACTTAATCCACTGAGCCACCGAGGCGCCCCTGCACTGTTTTCCTGATTTCTCTTTCGCTGCTTCATTATTAGTGTATAGGAATGCGACAGATTTCTGAACATTGATTTTGTACCCCATGACTTCAATACATTCATTTATCAATTCTAGTAGTTTTTCGGTTGAGTCTTTCGGGTTTTCCGTATATAGTATCATGTCATGTGCGAATAGTCGAAGTTGTACTTCTTCCCAACCAATCAGGATGTCTTTTACTTCTTTTGTCTGATTGCTGTGGCTAAGACTTCAAGTACTATGATGAATAAAAGTAGTAGGAGCAGACATCCTTGTCTTGATCCTGACCTTAGGAGGAAAGCTCTCAGTTCTCTCCATTGAGGATGATATTCCCGGAGGGTTTTTCATATATGCCCCTTATTATGCTGAGGTATGTTGCCTCTAGACCTGCTTTGTTGAGGGTTTTTCTTATCATGAATGAGTCTTTTACTTTGTCAAATGCTTTTTTTTTTCTGCATCCGTGAGCATCTTATACCTTCAACACTATGCGTAAAGGTTATTCACCCATTATTGCTTAGCTGCAAATTGTCCTTCTGTGAAAATATCTGTGATTTATTTTGATGACAAAGACCCATGTTCTTCAAATACTACTGCATGTATTATATTTGGTCTTGAGGTTAGTTGAAATAAAGATGTAAGGCGATGTTTATTTAGTATCACTCACTGGTTTACTTGGACAGAATCTATGGTCCTTCCTTTGCCTATAAGGGCATTCCTGGTCTCCTTGTTGCTTTACTTCTCCCACTTCATTTTTATTAAAGTGTCATTAAGCCCCTGCAAGTTTCCCAGTTCATCCTGCTTTGAGAACCCATAACACGTAGAGCCACTCGGCATAAGCAAAAGCTGTCATGGCCCATGCTTCAAAGTATGACACAGTGTAGTTGAGTGTGAAGGAGAGACAGGAAGTGGAGAACAGCACATATATCAGTGCAAATATTATTGTGCTGGAGAGGCACGTGATATCGTGAAGGCTGATAATAGAGAAGATTAACTTAATCATTTAAATAAATCCGTCAGGTAAACAAGACAGATATTATCAGCTCTTTTAAAGATAATGAATCATAGATTGAAAACATATGGTCTTACTAGAAATCAAAGCAATGCAAATTAAAATAATGAAATACTATTCTTCATATAATTAGCAGAATTGGCAGGTAATATTAAATGATGGAGAGGCAGGCATGTGACACTGTCTCCTGGACTTGGGAAACAATTGATTGTGTCATGAACTTTCACAGTCTTTATAGATGTCTAGCAGCCTGTCAATGGTAGAAAATACATTTTGTGCAGGCATCATGTATATTTTTTAATGTTTATGTATTTTGAGGGAGAGAGGGAGTGAGGGAGAAGGAGAGAGAGAAAGAGAGACAGACAGACAGACAAACACCATGAGCTGGGAAGGGGCAGAGAGAGAGGGTGAGAGAGAATACCAAGCAAGCTTCACACTCAGCATGGAGCCCGACGTGGGGCTGGATCCCACGACGGTGAGCTCATGACCTGAGCTGAAAGCAAGAGTTGGCTGCTTAACCAACGGAGCTACCCAGGCACCCCAAACATCCCGTCTTTCGGTGTTATTTACAATAGCACAACTTTAATAACTGAATTCAGTAACGAATAAATGATTAAGCAAATTGCGCTACACCCAAATGATAGTCGATTCACATTTCAATTCTAATGTTAACTAATGAAAATAGAAACCACTCATCATGTTAGGCAAAAAAAAAAAAAAAAATGTTGAAAATCTATATCCACAGTATAATATTCGTTGTGTGTAATTACTAGAGACGAATATACCAAAATGATGGTGGTAGTTATCTCTAGGCAAAGAGATCATCCACGTCTTTTATTTTTCAGTTTCCATTTTCCATATTTCAAATTTTTGGTAACTAATGAATTATTTATAGACCATGACACAAACACCATATCATACACGTACTTGAAGTTCTTTATTAGGGAACACGTGATCAGAATACAGGCGGCGTGGATATAAATGGTGACCGCATCCACGAGGGAAGCCATGTTGAAAGGAGATCAATTCAGCCTGACAGATAAGCCCCAAGTCTATCAGCGGTTCCCATCTTTGATAGTTGGGTGGTCCTGGGTCATTAGCGTGAGGCTTAAAGATGCTGACAAGAGGTACTGGAAACAAAGTTTTTGAATTATTAGTGAAACTCCAAGGGCAGAATCAAATGATTCAATGGAACTCGTAATCTTAGAAAAGACTAATAACGAATACTAAATTTTAATGAAGTCCACAGTATCACTGAAATGCATCATCTCATTTGCCGTTAACCTTTCTGATATGCTACTCGGAGGCCTTTAAATTCTTAGGACAGGGTGCCATTTAATACCAAGGACAAGCAACTGTTTCATTTACGTGAGCACACGTAATAGTAGAGGAAGAAAGGTGGTGAGGGATATATGTGAAGAAACCTAGAAAATTCAGAGGAAATAATCAGCGGCAAAAAAGCAAGTGAGGGAGTACTTTTCACAGACCTTAGCATGCTCGTGATACTCCTGTACGTGTTTCAGATATAACACATCTTTTTGAAAAACAGTGCAATTTTTCAACTGAATAATTCTCTTACAGATATCTGACAAGCAACATGGTAATCAAATTGCACAAAAATCTCTTCACGTGTTTATTCAAATGAAAACAAAATCATTTAAAATCTCAGGAGAAGTCCTGCAAGGGGGGCAATTCAGGTGTGAGGTCTGAGCTAGAATGCAAACTGTCAGAACCTGGCAGGGTTGAAAGGGGTGATTTTGCAACGTCTCCTCTAACACATCTCATGGCAACAGAATACTGTGACTGTCAAAGTTACACGCCACAGCCCCGGTTCAGGATGAGCCAGGTGGCCTAGGAGCATGCTAGGTGAATCAAAAACACAGGGCACTAGTCCACACAGAAGTACGAGTTTTGAGTGGATTTTATTTTTAGCTTTGTAGTTATTGTAACGGTCCTGAGAATCCAGAGGCAACGCTCCAGTTGAGAGGAAAATCGGTGCACTAATAATCCTCTGCTCTCTGGGACTCTCAGTCCTTCCCCAGCCAGGGCATCCGATCCATCCTGGGGCCAGGTGCTTTGCTGAGTCCTGGGGACTCCGTCCAATGCCTGCTTCCTTAAGCAAGGTGATTTGTGGTCTTTCACCGTTGTAACAACCTCCCACAAGAGCAGGGCTTGAAAACAACACAGATATGTTACCTCGCAGCTTGTGTGGGTCAGAAGTCTGGTGACCTCGAGCGGATCCTCTATTTAGCATCTCACAAAGCCTGAAATCAAGGAGTTGGCAAGATCGGGATCCTCACGGGAGTTGGTGGGACAGCATCTGCTATCAAGTTCATTCAGGCTCCAGGGAGGATCCTGTCCTTGCTGACCTTCATAATGCTTGCTAGTCTTTGCTCTTAGAAATTGTCCCCATCCGCTGTGGAGGAGCTCCATCCAGGAGTGGGGGACAAGACCTTCTTATGCTTCAAATCTCTCTGATTTCTCCTTTTGCCCCATCTCTCTGACTTGAGCCAGAGGAAATTCTTTCTCTCTCTCTCTTTCTCTTTCTCTCTCTCTCTCTCTCTTTTTTAGGACTTCTATGATTATCCATGATAATCTCA
Source organism: Panthera pardus (assembly GCF_024362965.1). Lineage (NCBI taxonomy): Eukaryota > Metazoa > Chordata > Mammalia > Carnivora > Felidae > Panthera > Panthera pardus. The sequence continues at coordinate 77,369,347 of NW_026526710.1, read as the reverse complement.
CTATTGGAAGTATGTAAGCTTCATTGCCTACGCAAAATTGTTTTTGTCATTTAAGGTGATGTATTCAGAGGTTCCAGAGATTAGGACACAGATACCTTCAGGGGGCCATTCTGTTTACAGCACTAAGATACTGGATGGGTGTCAGAGAACTTATTATTGACGTTCTTGTGTGTGTGTGTGTGTGTGCACGCGCACTCAATTTACAAATAATTAAATAATTAGAATGGATTGAGGGAATTCAACCAGTCTTATAATGTTTTGAAACTCTTCAGAATAGCTTTAATTGCTTGGTCATTTATGATTTGCCACACAAATTATAAATCCCTCAAATCCATCAGAGCCACGAGATTTCAGAGAAAACTTACTACATTTGCTCTGTTTCGTTTATCAGGAGGCTGACGAAACTAACAAGCTGACAAGAATTATTCAACCCAGAGTAGCTGCTTTTTGATCATTAAATTCAAGAAGCCAGGCGTATGTTAATAACCGATATTTTATTAATTTCTCTCTACCACAGAACACAAAATCTTTTCCAGATTAGTCAAATATATTAAAGGAAGGGCTGACATGGATCCAGTTTGTAAAGATTGTCTACTTTTGATCATAGAGACCATTTCTGTAATGCCTGACCAAGGGCCCTGACTCCATACATCATTTGTGTTGGGCCATGCGTGCTAGACCATATGGTTTATGTGCTGTCATGGGAAGGTGTGCCTCTCTCTCTGGAACTGACCCCCTACTCAGAATCTTAAGACCTTCTTACCGAGTGTCTTAGCATCAGTTCAGCCTTGCTTTGACCTCTCCTGTGTTCTAACAGTAATTGAATCCCTGCTTTTTTTTTTCTCTTTGAAGAAGCTATGCCTTCAAATTAAGTTTTGAAAGACTAGCATTTCAGAATGGTTTCTCATGTTAGCATCCTGCCCATGTTAATTTCCTATTATTACCTTATCATATGACCACAAATGTAGTGACTTACAACAATACGAAATTATTTTCTTTTAATTCTGGATATTAGGAGTTCAAAATGTGTTCTGCTGGGCAAAGATCAAATTGTTAGCGGGGCTAGATACCTTTCTAGATACTCTAGGTGAAGATCCTATCTTTTCCAGGCTTGAGTGGCAACCCATATTCCCTTCCTCATGGACTTCAAAGCTAGCAAAGTCCGGTGATGTGAATCTTTCTTAGAGCACATCACTCTGATGCCTGCCACTGTCTCCATCTTTCACATTGAAGAACCCTTGTGATTATACTGGACCCATCAGTATAATCTAGAATAATCTCCCTATTTTAAGGTCAGCTAGTCAGACACTTCAATTTCATCTACTGCCTCAACTCCCCATGGTCATATAACCTAACACATTTATAGGTGTTGGGGATTTGAACATGGGCATCTTTGGGAGACCATTATTCAGCCTTCCATACAAGTGTTAGGACACTTTATGGTAACAAATTTATCTGAAGATATCACCATGAATAAGATAATTGCCTGTAATAAAAACTGTGTTTTCAAAGAAAAAAAATAGGTAAAATTTATGTTAAAAATCCATCACAATTCAGTACTTTGTCTATAACCATCCCTTAACCTTTGCTTCACTGGGCTTTTCTTTCTAGGGTAGACCAGCATCCTTTTATACCTCCAAGTTATCCAGCTCAGTTTCCTCCCACACACTTGAGGGAACAGACATTTATCCACTCATAAACTTTGTAAATATATATTTTTGTAAAAATATCAAAACCTGGCAGTTTTTTATATTACTCAAAATGATTAAAATTGAGCAACTCTTTTGGGATTTTCCTTACCTTCCAAATTCCAGATAGATTCCTTTCTCTGTCATTATCTTTTAAACACCTAACCATCAGGATGTTACAATGATCCTCTCTCACATATGCCTGAAGCTGTTTTAACTCATTCTCTCAAAGGAGGCAAAAAGAGACCTTTAAGAACGCAGACCACTCTTTTTCATTGTCTAGTAGGGTAAGAAATCAGTCATAATAACGTTTTATACATTGTATTTAGGATAGGAGGATTGGTTTACAATGACCTTAGAAATAGGAATAGAAAAGATTCATATTTGAGCTGTAATTCACATATGTACTAAAATCTAATTATTAAAGTATAAGCCCAGCGTACCATTCATAAAAACATGAGTGAGTATACATTGCACAATCAGCAAAAACCGAAGACACGAGTTTTTATAATTACATTTAACCAATGGTAATTATCATTTAAAAAGCAAAAGTAGGACATTTTAATAAACACCTCAAGACTGTAGTTACAGTGCACTGATAGGAGTTCTTAAAATTTCCAGGGTCTGCTCTCTACCTATCCATCCATCCATCCATCCATCGATCCATCCATCCATCCATCCATCCATCCATCCATCCGCAGTGAGAGTCACACACCTGCTAATACTTGTATGGGAACCAAAACTGATAGAAGAATGCTGATTTAGAATACTCAGTAAACATATATAGTAAACATATATTTAAACACTCCACAATTATGAACACCTAATTTAATTGACCTTTAAAAACTCATTTGCTTTAGATTTAGTAAAGATTTAGTTACAGGTGAATGTGGATTTTTGTGAGGCGCCTGGGTGGCCTAGTCGGTTGGGTGTCTGACTTCAGCTCAGGTCCTGACCTCAGGGTTTGTGTGTTTGAGCCCTGCGTTGGGCTCTGTGCCCACAGCCTGGGGCCTGGAGCCTGCTTCGAAGTCTGTGTTTCCCTCTTTCTCTGCCCCTCCCCCACTCACGTTCTGTCGCTCTCTCTCCTTCAAAAATAAACATTTGAAAAATTTTAAACATTTTGTCATGTAAAATTTTTATTTAAAATGTATTGTTATTTAAAATTGTTATTTAAGATGTATTGTTATTTAAATTTTTTATTTAAAATGTATTATTTAAAATTTTTTTACTTTTAAAACAATTTTTTAAAGTGAATTTTTGTGAATATATTCAAAACAAAAAGGATCAATTCATATTTTGGGCCACTTAATGGCATAGTAACAGAATATCCATTGCCAGTGGTATGCGTGAAAACTCGCTCTCTGAAGTGTAAAAGCACTGACTTGTACCATTTCGTTATTCCCATGGTAAAATGCGCTTTTGCCGGGTCCGAATTTCTGCCAGCCACATGACATCACTGAACAGAGGACTAAAAAGACATGCATGGAATCTGCTCTCCTGAGCTGGTCGGAGCCAGCCTGTAGCCAGGTATCACGCATTGAAAACATTGTTCTGTAGTCAGTGTGTATCCATCATAATCAAATCCCAGTGTCAGACAGACTGGATTAATGGTGCAGCTCTCGCCTACGATATCAATTAAACACCCTCTGGAAACCAGTTAACTCACCTATTCAATGAGGATAATAATACCTTCTTAATATATTTGTTGTGCAGATTCAATTACATAACATATGTGAAGCCTACTATCCACTGAATACATTAACAGCGTCATCATCATTGTTGCAAATCTGTTTTAGAGAATCCTAGACTGTGCGACCTCATTGCTAGCATATCAAAGACAAGTCCTGTAGAATATGATGCTCCCAACCAAAGAGCACGACGTACAAAAAATTCATGCGGCTTCAAGACTAACACAACATGCACACCTACAGATACAGTCCAGCCCCTTCACAAAAACCACTCTATGTGTGCATTTCATAGCTAATTTTAACACACAGAGAGAGAAAAGGATGATAAATGTAAGAACATGGCTATTTATAAACACCTTGTCTCTACACAGTTTGAATTGTTACTCTAAAATATAGGGAAGTTTTACTTAGCAAAGACATTTAGAGTAAATGCTTCAGAAATGATTTCCTCCCAGCCACAAAAAGAAAAAAAGTCATGAAGTATTTTCAAAACCACCTTTTAATACAAAGAACCTCAAAGAAACATACTATTGTGCTTGAAAAAAAAAAAAAAAACCTTATAGTCTGTATTTCACAAAGTTGACTAACTTCTTTGCCTGAAAGTAAATGGCATTTTCTTATAAAAGTAAGTGTGACATCTATAAAAATGTTTAAATTTCAAATTATCCCAACTTGAAATCTGGATGCCATCCATATAATTATAATATATACAGATATATAACATTTATTATTAATCTGTATGGAATATAAATGTATATTAATCTAGATATATGTAGTTATATGAATATATAGATATATGTACAGATATATGTACTTATAATCTGGCTGCTATAATATAATATGCCATATTGAAATATAATAAGTGTAAGAGAAACAGATACTTATTTGTGTATTGGTGAGGCATGGAAGGCTGTGTTCTGTTTTTCTGAAATCTCCCTATGTGGGTCTAGATTCATTTCTTTTCCCCAAAATTTTAATACATGACTTGTAAGGTTTCTTTCACTCAAGAAGGGTTAGACCTGGTACTGATTAGTTGAATAAAGCTTACTATCAAGCCATTAATAATTTTTCCAATACTCTTAATTGCAGAAAATGTGTATTTGTATGTACATGTACCTGTCACAATCCAAATCTATTCCATTTCAAATCTGACAAATAATGAGTTCAGATGCTCTGTTTTGATTGCAATGAATATATTTAATTGTCCTTGATTCCTGAATTTTATTTTATGTGAATTGTTTTAAGTTTATTTATTTTGAGGGAGGAAGAGAGAGAGAGAGAGAGAGAGAGAATGTGTGCATATGAGCTAGGGAGGGGGAGAGAGAGAGAGGGAGAGAAAAAATACCAAGCAGGCTCTGGGCTGTCAGTGCAGAGCTCAACATGGGGCTTGATCTCATGAATTGTGAGATCATGACCTGAGCTAAAATCAAGGGTTGGATGCTTACCCGACTGAACCACCCAGATGCCCAGATTCCTGAATTTTAAATAGTATGTAGTCAGAGCTAAAGATATCTAGCAATTCACTTAAAAATGTATTTGGTCCCAAATTTGAATAGTGATTCCTGGAACTACAGGTGATAATAATAATAATAATAATAATACCAACAACAGCAACAATAGCAAAATAATCTTTATTACTTGCTGTATGTAAACACTATGTCAAATACTTATTATCTTGAAATCCTATAATTTAGTGGTTATTGTTGTGAAAACAACCACAAAGCAGGGTGAAGTAATTTTTCAGTGGTGACACAGACAACAAGTGACAGGGCTGTTTCAATCCTCAGGTGTTTGTAACTTCAACATAAATAATAGAAAACACTGAGCTGGGTTGTCTCTCATTTCTGTTATACAATCTGGAAGATTCACATCATGTGTTAATACTCACCTGTTCTAAACTATCCTTTAAGCACCGATCACATACTTATTTAGTGACTTTGGCAGTCTCTGCTCTTTTGAGGCTTAGAACTAAGTAGAAAGTAGACACAAGTTAAGAAACAACCAAAATTCCGAATGATGAGAGAGAAAGTCAGGTTGAAGTGGGATCATGTTTATCAGATTTGTAAGTTTGTTCAGCCGCCTCCCAAAGAAAGTGACTTTCCGGTTCAGTTTTGAAAGAGAAGTAGAAATGAAGCAACGCAGTAATGGTAAGGGATCTTCGGTAAACAAAATCGGAGCTAAAGAGCAGAAATGTATGAGATGAGATCGCCTGACTCGTTCCTAGACTGTTTCTGCCACGAATTATAAAAACAGAAAACACACTAGAGATTTCGGGTAAAGTATTTAATATAAAGAGTCGCTAATTACAAAACGTTCGGACTGAGTGAGCTTCCAAAAGGACAAGGGAGACTTCCAGGGATTTTCGAAAAGTAGAATGTCGTAATCTTTGCCAGAGCCCAACCCCAGGGATTTCAGGTGAGGCAGCGCAGAAGTAGATACCTACGAGAGCCAGCGTAGTCACTATGAAATCCGTCTGCTTTAGTCACTGTGAAATCTCGACCTGGTGTCTGCTGAATTTCACCCACGTGCCAGCCGATGTCAGGGGAACATTGGTGGTTCCGGTTTCTGTTCCACTATCCCAATCTTTCGCCAGTGCCTTACACATTGACAGTTTCTCTACTGGAACACTGCTGGCAGTGGTGTCTGAGAAATGTAGTTCCTAGCTCCTGAGTTACAGAAGAAGGGCTAATTACCAGTGTCAGGATAATTCTGAGTAACAGCAGACAGCCTCCAGCACGGGAGTCAAGGGTATACCCGTGGGGCAGCGCTGGGAGAAGAGGTGGACAAATCGCCAGAGCTGTCCACCTGATGGGCGCGATATATTAAGGAGGTGAATTTTATTTCACTGCAGAAACTATAAAAACCCTCTGAAGGATTTTTAGCAGGAAATTGGCACTATATGATCAGATCTGCGTTAAAAACATAATTATAGGGCATCTAGGTGGCTCAGTTATTCAGCGCCCACTCTTGATTTCAGCTCAGGTCATGATTCCAGGGTCATGGGTTCCAGCCCTACATCCGGCTCCACCCTGAGGCTGGAGCCTGCTCGAGTTTCTCTCCCTCTCTCCCTCCCTCTCCCCTGCTCACCTGTTCTCTCTCTCTCTCTCTTTCTGAAATAAAAAAATAAATAAAAAGAAATAATTATGGAAGATTTCAGGATGAATTGGCTGGGCTGGGGTGTGGGGAAAGGGAAGCAGATAGGAATATTGGTAAAGATGCTATTCTAGCAATTGAATAGGTACAAAAACTAAATTATCATTAATGGTAATAGAGAAAAGGTAATATATCCCGGGTCTTATCAAGGAAAGAATGTGCCTGGCCTAGGGATTGGTGGATGAAGAGAGGAGCCTAGCGCTCAGGCTGTGTGTTGGATTGAGGTGTGCTTGCTACGTCTCTCGCGGAGGTAATCAGGCTGAAGGCCCTGTGGCTACCTGGGGCATGTTCTTCTCTTGACTGACCACGTGAGCCACGCAAGGCTTCCTCAACCTCTGTCTGGAGCCAGTCGCTCACATTATATTGGCTAAATGGCATCACGTGACTACGGCTTTAATTAATAGTTGAGTCACATAGGCTTCTCCTTTTTCATGAAAAGCACTGCAAAATCAGAGCAGAGTTACGGTCTCCAATATTACCGAAACTGAGTGTTCAGAAAAATGATTTGACAAAGCACTACCAGTTTGCTCTATCAAATGGCTACACCAGGGGCGCCTGGGTGGCCCAGTTGGCTGGGCGGCCGACTTCGGCTTAGGTCGTGGTATCACGGTCCCTGAGTTCGAGCCCCGTGTCGGGCTCTGTGCTGACAGCTCAGAGCCTGGAGCCTGCTTCGGATTCTGCGTCTCCCTCTCTCTCTGCCCACCCCCAATTGGTGCTCTGTCTCTCTCAAAAAAAATATGTAAACATTAGAAAAAAAAAATGTAAATGGCTGCACCATTCCCATGGCCACCAGCAGGGCTGTGGCCCCCGCTTCCCTGCATTTCCAGCAATACTTGGCCCATCTGTCATGTTTTTTTACAATCGGAAGGGTATGGGGTTGAAATCTGTATGTTTTAGCAAGCATGTGTTGATTGAAAATTAGTTGCGATGACTTTTATGTTTTGTTTGAATCATTTAGAGTTTGCCATTTATAAATTTAGGTTTTGACCCTTTTCTTGCTAATTTCCGGGACTTTTTTTTTTTTTTTTTTGGATTCTAAATATTAGCTGTTCCTTTACCTTCCACGTGCACACGGCATCTGCTAAGCAGCTCTTGATATTTTAACCTTGTCTATACTATCCTTTGAAACAGAACTCTTTGATTTTGATATAATCAAATTCATTACTTTTTAGCTTTATGTTATAGGGTGGTTTTCTTTGTTTTTATCTTGTTTAGCAGTCCCATGTAATGTAGGGCACAAGGACATTCTTCAAGTAATATTACCTGTATGATAATACTTGTCACATTTAGATTTCTAATCCACGTGGAGTCCAAAGTAAGAGTTAAGTTTTCATTTTCTCTTTGTGACAAACCAGTTTTCCCCCAGCACTTACTAGTTCATTCTCAGCATTTGATTTGGGGCTACTTTGTCATAAACTAAGTTATGGTAAAGTTGTATTTTCAAGTCATATCATGACTTTTCTGATTAAAACCTACAAAGCTTTTCTGTACATTTTAAAATTTTTTTAACATTTTTACTCATTTTTGGAGACAGAAAGAGATATAGTGTGAGTGGGGGAGGGGCAGACAGAGAGGGAGACACGGAATCTGAAGCAGGCTCCAGGCTCTGAGCTGTCAGCACAGAGCTCCACGCGGGGTTCGAACTCACGGACCGTGAGATCATGACCTGGGCTGAAGTTGGCTGCTTAACCAACTGAGCCACCCAGGGGCTCCTTTCATATACTTTAAATGACCAATTCTTTAACCTATAACTTAGTCTTTACATATTCTGAAAACATCTACTTAGTTTGTACTATGCATCAGAATTCAATACTCTCTCTGCCTTCATTCTTCTACTTGGCAGGTAGGACTTCATTGACCGGGTCATGACAAATGTCATGAAAGAGGAGAACCAGACTGCCATCAGAGTGTGATGGGGTGCTTCTGGGGGTCTGGGGTCAGGAAAGGCCACCCTGTGGGAATGGCATTTTACCTGAGAAGGCTAAGTAGAAGTAGGATGTGGGCAAATGAGGGACAGAAGTTCAGGAAGCAGATTTCAAGCTGATGAAACACTGTTGTGAAGGCCTCAGAGGGCACGACGGTTGTGGGCTGCTTCTCTAACACAGGTAAAACAACGAAAATGGCGGAAAGTCTCTTACTGTATGGAAGCGAAGGGTATCTTCTTTCCTTCTGGGCTCTGATCGTAGAAATTCAGGGGGACTTTACATCTCTGGCTCCCGTGGCTCATGAGGTGTCACCCTTTCTCATTTCAAACAAAAATGCATCACGACTGGAGTCAAGTACTTGGATTATGCCGAGTAATAATCTTATATTTTCTCAATACCTGGGTGTCTATTTATAGGTCCCTTGCATAGGTAAATCCATATTTATTTTGCCATTTAATTTTCCACAGAGCGTTTAAAACATTAGTTTTAAATACTAAACTATAGAACTATAGAATTATAAAAACAAACTTATAAAAAACAAATTCTAATGTTGAATTACCTTGAAAAGAAGCTCAAACATGAGTAATATTTAGCCCTTAATAAATTCCTGTGGTAATAATAAATAGATTAAATGAAACAATGATAATTCAGAGATTGCGGAACATATATAATGTTAACAAATAATTTATTCCAGGCCCAGAGGTAAGCTAGAACTTGTTATAAATCATTGTATGCTTTAACACACTATGTTGATACTTCAGATTCTAAAGAGAAATATCTAGATAACAGTCAACCACATGCATCCCCTTAGCACAGCCTTCACTTTTCTCCATTTCTGTCTTCTGTTCTCAGTAATAAATTGATTGCTGCTCAGTTCAGCCACAGAATAGAGCACCGAGGGACCATGAGTACAAAGCGATGTTAGAAGGTCAGCATGAATCACAACAACTAATTTGGACTTCCATGCATGAAAAAAGATAAAAGAGACAACCTATTCATAATTTTCATATTATTCCAGAGTGGAGAACTAACAGATATAGACAAACTATTGATGTCATGCCAAGCATTTATTTTTCCAACCCATGAAAGTTGATATAAGCATAAGTTCTCATTTTATGTTGTTATGGCAGTCTTTGGAGAATGCACACAAAATGTGCTGCCAACCCATACACAGGAGAATTGAACTTGCGCCTTCAGAGGGAGAGAAGATAGGAAATGTGGCAATTGGCCAGAATCAAGGGCACGTAAGGTCAGAAATAGAAATACAGAATTGGGGTTTTAGAGACTTCAGCATTTGACAACGTTTAGACGACCTAATTTTGAAACAAGAGACTAAAGGGAAGAAACCATCCACTGCCATTATTTATACATCACACTTCAAGGAATAGAGAAAAGTTAGTAGCAAAAAGAATATTTGAGCTAAAGTCAAACATGAAAACCAGAGGGCTTGCACTAGGGGTAGGATGAGGGCTGAAAGAATGCTATTTGTTTTTTCTTTTCAAACAGAAGCGGTCACCCTGCAATATAAATGAGTAAGAGAAGCAATTAGCATAAAGAATTTTCAACTGTTGTTAAATGATCATAGTATTTGAAGGAGTCATAAAGTTTCGATCATTATATACGGCTCTTACATATTTTCAGTGCACTTCATGGTCATTAACTAGCAATTAGCAGCTAAAGTTTCTTACTCGAGGGAAATCGATGAAAATATGTTGTTTGGCCTCCTTACCGTATGAAATCTCCTATGTAACTTAGCTTGTGGTTGATTTAATCCCTTGTTTTTCTCAGTATCCAGTGAAAGTCTAAACCTTTATGATTTGTACTGGTGTATTTACAGAAAGATTTAAAACATCCTTAAGAAGTTAGTGTTCAAACATTATTAAATATTTAATACTAAAGGGATGTTAAAAGTTCACATCTGTTCTGTGCACATAGCACTAAAGAACACAGCGAAAACTCATTAAGACTGCAGAACCTAAGCACCACCACAAGTAAGAGAATCAGAAATTAAAATCATTGTAGCAGGGAAAACAATGACTAATGAAAACGCACTGATCATTGCCTTGCAAGTAAACTGCTTTTACTGACAACCACATAAACTCACCACAGGAGGTAGTGGGGGTAGAAAAGGAGAGACACCAACATGAACACGAAATCTCACGGCATCCATTTCAAGTATTATGCTGATTTACAGACAATGAAACTGATACCGAGAGATTCATTTAGTAGTCCAACAGAATAGTGAATGTCAGAACAATGATTCCAAGTTTCTCTGATTTGAAATGGACTCCTCGCCCTCTCGGTCTTCCGTTGGCACTATATCACCTCTGCCACTTTGTTACACGCATGAGGAGTGCTAACGCTGGGTCATGCTCTAAGGATTCTGTCCCCTGAAAACCATGGCACGTCTCCAAGCTTCTCTAATGTAAGCTTCCAAACAAATGTCCTCCAAGATGAGTGGAGTGATGGAATAAAAAAGAAAAACAAAATTATACTGCTGTTGAAAATTTTCCTTTGTGGCAAAGGATACGTGATTTTCCTATGCTGCCTGTGTTGTTTATACAGACAGGAACGCAGAGGCACATTCACATGGAAAACGGGAGAGTATATAGTGCTTCGGAAATGATTAGGCAACTCCCATGCGTAATTCACATCTATTAATTCTTGGAGTCTCTCAAACATGGCTTAATTCTTATTATCGTCCCTGTCGATTCATGCTCGTGCCATGTATCCGAGGGGATCCGCTGATGGATTGATCAGAGCTCCAATTTCTATAGCTATCGTTTCTCAGTATATTGAAAGCTACTAAGTCTTGGAATCAACTGTAGTAACATTACCATTTTATTACAGTATATTGAATTGGATTCTTTGAGATTCTTGTTTTCTAAATGAAGGAATAAATATAAACTATATCTGATAGGTAAAGAAAAGATCATTAACTTGTTAAAATAACTCTGACATAAGATATTATCTTAAAATAAAAAATTTATAGAATGATTTAGCTTTGTCACTTTCACTGGGAAACTTTTTTTTTTTTTAATCTTATTTAGGGTACATTTAATAATAACAAATCCATGTACTTTAAATTGAACAGTTTCGTTATTACAGTTATTTCTATGTTAATATTGAAATACGCTCAATGCAGGTTGATAAGAAGGTTAAATAATCGATTTTACGAAGAAATATAGTTATTGGTCCACTCTTTTGCTTAAAATGTTCAGAAACAACTATTCAAACTTATTTTGCAAGATGTGGTATTTACTATATCCTCAGTGCCTATCCTACATCCTACATTTCACATCATAGAGTTTCATGTTTATAAAGACACATTTCCACCATATCTTTACGTTGCTCTGATACAAGGAGTTTTGCGTGCACCATCAGTTACATAGACTCATAAGGCTAATATCTGAATCAAATCAGTTAATAAATAGACACTTCCCGTGGTACTTCATTTTATGGCAGTCTCAAAATTGTTGAGTTTCAAAGTAAGATTGTGTATAGCGGTAGTTCTCAAACTTTGGCTTGCTGAGAATCACCTGGAAGGCTTGTGGAAAGATAGTTAGGCCTTGCTCCAAGTTTCTGAAACGTTAGGTCTGGAACAAGGCGCCGGGTGAGAGGGTTTGAAGCAAGTATTTGCATCCCTAATAAGTCCCAGAGGAAGACCTTGCTTCTGCTGAATGACCTTACTTTGAGAACCACTACAGTAGACAAGCCACTGAAGGTATTTAGCCTCGCGAGTTTCCGTAAAATATTTCACAACAAAATTTACCAAGCCTATCATAGTAAAGCCATTGTGAACCCATATTAGAAAATATGATTTTAATTAAATTAAAATTTACAATGGAATGATTCCCCAAACCTTCACCATCAGGTGAAGACATGTTGTGATATGAACATATCGGCTATTTCTTTCAGCTGACCAGTCACATTTGAGGGGACCACACAGATGAGTCTTTTCTGGCCATGTGTTGACTTTCAGGTCTAATTTGTTCTAAGCTGGACCTAATTTGTTTTAAGCAGTGAGGCTAAAACATTGGGATGCATGAAACCCAAAAGTGCAAGTGGTATTCTACTCAACGTTTAGTCAGTATGACGAAAGAAAGAAAGAAAGAAAGAAAGAAAGAAAGAAAGAAAGAAAGAAAGAAAAAATAAGAAAGACAAAACAAAAATCACAATTATTCATTTACTTCTACTCTCTCTGAGATTTTTCTTTAATCTTATAACCTGACAGATTTTGGTCTTCTGTGACCTGTTGTATGAGTCTCTCACATCAGCTAACTTCTTGATTGGGAGATAAAAATGGCAGAACACAGAGAATAGATAAGACACAGGGGTTCAGCTGGCCATTCCCTCACATGTGTTTGACTATAATCAATATGGTAGGACTTGATGAAATAAGACTGTCTCAGCTTATCTTTGTTACAACGGGAGGAGGTGAAGGTAGATTTGAACAAAACACACTTGAATCGTTAAGGGAAAATATTAATGTGGTAAGTTTATTACTTTAAGGCGAACTTCTATAATTAATTTTTGTTTACAAATTTGGGGTTAGCAAATTAAAGGGAAAAAAACCCTGCTAAAATCATTATTCAACAAAAGGATGAATGAAAAAAAAACTAAAAATTTCCATCGACCAAAAAAATGGCAAATTATGAGTTAATTATCGGGGAACTAGACCCAAAACAGAGAGATAGTGTTTAAGGCCCAGAACATACCTAATATGTAGCTGATCAGTATCATGGGAAATATAATTTAGTCTTAACGTGTAATCAGGAAGCTTCTGGTTTTCTTTTACAACTCTGTCCCTCTATTCCTGTTACTTGTGCAGATGGCTTCTATAATTTGAGGTTGTAGCTATGAATTCATGTCACCAGAATCACCCAGCTCCCTTTTTATATAGTCCTACAGTGTGAAAACGTTTCAGCACAATGAATATTACAGTGATGAGGGAAGCAACCCCAACGTAGGTATTTGGCACTTCCTAGATGTGTGTTGTTCCATAAGCGGATTAGCAACAGATACTAATTATTAATTCCCAGTCATTTGCCTGGGCCAAGTGGGAATACATTTGATGGTACAAAACACCAAACTGTTCAACTGTAGTAGTTAGAGGAGTAACCAGTGACTTGAAACAAAGGCTAATGATAGTTCTGAAAATAGATCCAAAGCTAGCAGCTGGGGAAATGTGTGCAGATACAGTAAAAATATATACTATAACAACCCCAGCAGTATTAGAGAGTAAATTCCACATCTTTAGTAGCAGAGAAATTCAGATAAGTGTAGAAACCCCAGATGAATTTATATAGTTATCTCAAGTATAGGAAGATGAATAAACATGATAAAAATAGAATTCCATGTACAGAAGAGTATGGCTCTTGGAGCCCCTTGATGGCAGGACTGACAAGCATGGAAGGGAGAAAGAAACTACTGAAATATTTACTTAGACATAAATAACTGCTATGTGGGTAAAATATACACGGATTCGTTGCAAGAAGGCTAAAACATTTAATTGTGCAGATAAGAACTTCTTCTTTGGTCAAGATACAACTAGATTTACTCTCCCACCTGAAACAATTTCGGAACCAGACAAAACCTATAAAGCAACAGCTTTCGTAACATTAGCCATCAGAGAATGTACAGTGATCTCTGAGAGACAGAAAACAAATTAGGTGAGTCATACAGTTTCCCCAGACATTTCACCCAAAAAGATACAGAGATAGCAAAAGAGCACATGAAAAATGCTCAAGGTCATTGGTGATGAGCTAAGTGCAGATGAAAACTACAATGAATTCCTACTATGTGTCTCTTGAAATGTGTGAAGCCAAAAAGACTGACCATACCAGGTATTGTTAAGGGTAGGGAACGCCTGTGATGTTCTTACATTACTGGTGGCAATGCAAAATGGTAAAACTATACGTGAAACAGTCGGCGAATTCTTATAAATGAACACATCCATCCACCACATGACAGAGACAGTCGACTGTTGGAGAAGATGAAAGCATATGTCCATACAAAGACATGTACTCAAATATTCATAGCAGCTTTGTCTGCAGTAGCCAAAATCTGGAAGCAATTTTTATGTCCACCCACAGGATTGCGGTATATCAGTGCAATGAGATAATGCTCAGGAATAAAAAGAAAGTATCATACATACATACAATGATGTGGTATTTAAATGTTTATACCTAATGAAAGAAGCTTGATAAGAAAATATAGGTTTCCATTCATATGCAATTCTAGAAATGCAAACTAATCTACAGAAATTAAAAGACGTGCAGTTGCCTGTAGATGGTGGGCACAAAAAGTCAGAAGAACAAAATTACAAAAGGGAATAGAGGAATTTGGGGTGCTGATGGATATTTTCGTTTTCTTGATTATGGTGATAAATTCACACACACACACAAGAAGGGTGTGTGTGAAGATATATCATATACTTTATGTACTGGATATTGCAGCTCAATTATATCTTAAAGGTGTAAAAAATGTAGACCTGTAAAATAAGTAATTTTCATACATAAGACGTTGCAGATATGACTTTTCTTTTTACGATATGGACCTATTTCTATCGGGAAGAGTAAACTTTTCTGGTAGGAGGGGCAGGTGGTAGGAATACACAGAGTGATAACCATAGTTCAGAATGCAAGAACCTTTGTTTCTGCAGAACTCCAAAGAGTTGTCTGCCCCGTGACCATCTTTGGATTCACAAAACTGAATCTTAACTTTATGACTGAGAATGTGGACATAAGTTTTCAAAAACAAATGATACAACTTGATGACTTTGGCAGGAAAAAGAGTTATAAATAACTGGGAAGTTAATAAGAAAGTCAGATCAAAGTTGTCCTTCAGTTGTTCTGGAATGACAAACCGTGAGACCCCACCTGTGTGAAAAAAGGGAAGATATGACTGGGAAGTTACAGTGTTCCGTGCTTGCCAAGTTCATCTCTGCACTGGTGAGAGTACAAAGTTCATCTTGAAACTGGTGGTTTCAAGCGATTGTATTAAAGGCGTAATTGTTGGCCATCTCTGTGCCCCTTGTTGTACAGCGTTATTCACTGGTAGTTTTATTTCTCTGTTCAGAACAGCATCCCACTCTTTGAAATGTTGATAAAAAATCTATTATTGCTCTTAGAAATATCTTGTGGTATATTGGACAGTGGGAGAAAATAATTCTTTCCTCAGATGATTTGATTACCACTGAAAATTACTTTAAAGTGTCTGCAAGGATAATAACTAATAAGACCAATTAATAGCATGCTTTGTATTAATTGAAAGAGAATGATGCTCTTCAGGAGTTCATAATATCTTGGTTAAAACATCTAGGGGTAAATATATCATCTTGAACCCAAAAAGCTGAAGTCAATTGGGATATACATACAGGGTTTGTAAATCAATCGAATTTGGATCAAATGAAAAAAGACAAAGCCCACAGAGTTTAAAATTTAAAACTCCACACACAGCAAAATGTATAAAATTAATAGCAATCTTAAAGGAGCTGTAGAGATTAAAGTACCCATTATGCTTGGCCATCCTTGGCTTGTGTCTAATAAGATGTCATTATTTTAATAGTCTCATTATATTGACCTACTGTCTTTTAAATTCTGCCCTAGGTAAAATTGCAAAAAAGGATGCAATTGTGCATTAAAGGGTCTAGCATACAACCTTTATAAATTATAGGTAGAATTAAGTGAGAAATATATCAAATATTAGAAAAAGGACAGGAAACAAAACATAGATTGTTTTACAAAAGACATCAATATTACTAAGGAATTACGGTGTTTGCAACTTTATTTTTTTTAAGTGTATTTATTTATTTTGAGAGAGAGTGAGAGCAGGGGAGGGGCAGAGAGAGAGGGGGAGAAAAGGAATCCCAAGCAGGTTCTGCACTGTCAGTGCAGAGCCCAAATATGGGGCTTGAACCCACAAACCGTGAGATCATGACCTGAGCTGAAATCAAGAGTCAGATGCTTAATGGACTGAGCCACCCAGACACCCCTTGACCTAAAAATATTTATATTGCAGAGTAAATAAAGCCAGTTTCTCAGTTCCCCAAACAATAATAGCAAAAAGTTATAATCGTTTTCATTAAGAAGAGGCAATACAACCCCTTGACATGAACAGTGATCATTTTAAATCCATGGGAATGGCTGCAGATCAGGCTTTCTCGGCTTATGCTTCCTAAGACACCGGCCTCTCAACAAAACCGTGTCTGGTTTAGTTAATTAATGATTACTTAATATTGTTCTGCATATAAAATTTAAAAAAAAAAGTAGAATAAACTTTGGAGATAACTGGGCTTGCAAACCTTTTGTGCATATCTTATGAATAATGAATGAAGTAATCAAAAAAAGCAAAGAAAGAGGCCCACTCTCCTTTGCCCAGTTAATACCCTTGACATCTCTTTCCTAGTTAGTGTACTTCAGAGTAAAAATGTGGATTTCCCCAAGAGTAGATTGAATTCTGTGGCACTCTAAACAGAAGAACGCCCAGTAGCTAATGATGGATTGGCCATTCGGTATGAAAAATGGTCAGTAATCCTTTTAACTTTTATTCCAGAGCAGTTGACTCATTGTTAGTTTCTAAGATTTCTTTCTCGATAAACACAGATCAACATTTGGCTGTTTCCTCTTTCAACATGGTGGTGCTCTGTTTTCGTAGTGTATTGATCCCAATGCTCCGTCTTACCAAAGTTTGCACTATTGTTATTTATTTTCACATTTAGTATAGTGTACCTTGAATCAATATGACCAATCCTTTCCCCTCTACATATACCACGTGAATCAAGTGTGAATTCATCCTCTGTATATGACTACTTTCACCCAAGTGTTAAAAAGATGCGTCCTAGCTCACCACTGTGACTGATTTTGTTCTCCCGTTTGCATGACGTAACTTTGGTGTGGGTCCTTTAGTGCCCTTTGACAATCCTGTCAATAACTCATTTCTACTGGTTTACAAATTGTATTTCTATGTTCCATTGTGGTTATGGGGCATGCCACTTTGCACCTTGGTAATTTGGTCTACTTTCCTAACTTTTGATGTTAACGAATTCCATGAAGGAGGGGTATATTCTTCTTCTGAGGAAAAGTTACTGATTTATCCAAAAATCTGTAAATAATGTTGAAGTATTAATAGTTCATCTCATGCTATTTGAATGAAGTTTCATATCTGATACTTCTGTGGGAACTGGAGCTCTATGAATTCATAGGCCAAAACAATGTAATTTTTATATCCTACTTATCCTTCTCTTTAGCCGCTTGTGTGAATGATCATCTCCACAGTCGGCTGTCCAAGAACATACAGATTTACATTCTGTATTCATGCCAGGACACCAGGTCCTGATTATATCTGTTAATAAATTTAAGTTGTAGTCTTTGTGTTACTAAAATCACTGAATTTGTACCTCAATAACCCACTTTTTCACTAATAATCCAACTAACAAATTTAGGATTTAATATAATACAATAGTAACAATGAAAACTGCGTGTTGAACAAAATAAAAAATGCCACAAAAAAGATACAAAATTGACAAAACCTCTTCTGTTACTTGGATATTACCCAAAACCAGATCAAGAAGGTAGGTTATATAGCATAAGTAATTATTATTATAAATGTGATAGGGTTTCCACAAAACGTATAATAAACCTTTGATTTCAATATGTGAAATAAACGTAAATTTTTGTTTCAAACCTTTTGTCCCCTACAAAGTCACAAAACTGCCCAGGGACCAGCAGGTTTTGAGAAATGTTGCACTAGGCACCTGCTGACTCAATATGAGAAACTCATCTTCTAAAAGTAAACCTTACAATAATTTTTTAAAATTCATTTTAGAGAAAAGATGATAATAATGCACCTGCATTCTCAAGATATATTCAACCAATATTCCAAAAAGAGTTTTCTACATATGTGTGTGTGTGTCTATATACACACATATAAAAAATTCCAAAGCCTGAATCACAGGATTTAGAAATACTGACTCTTCTCTTTCAATGCTTCAGTTTTCATCTCCCTTCCATGACAATAAGTATATTCAAGGCAAGTGCAAGAATTGTGGATGCCTGTTCACCTGCTAGTTTGGAAAATCCTTTACATTTGCAAATCCATTATTTTTGGAAGTCAAGAGCATATACCCTAAAGCACTACTCACACAAACTTCCGGAGAGGAAGGAAGGAAGTTTTTCTGAATAAATAAATAATTGCTATTGAGGGCTGCTAATATGCCTACCATGGGCTATAAGCATTTTAAATGTATTAACACACTGATGCTAATAATGGTACGAGGTCATTAAATAGGAACATTTAGTCATTAAAAGCACCAGGCAATAAGAAACCTCCCAGGAATAACAGATTTTGACAGTTGAACTTCTAATCTTCATTAACTAGTTTTGTTTGTTGTTTAGCTGTTGCCAATTTTTAATCCTGTTTTCTGAGATCTGAACCTTCAGTCTCCCTTAGGGAAGCTGGTTTCTTATCTTTTAGATATGCATTCCCCTCCACTTGTAAAATTCTGTCTTTAAAGTCCTATTTAGTTACAGCCAGTGACCAAGATGGCCTTTTAAGAGTTCTCAGCTTCGCTAAACTTTCCACAGGCTTCTTCTGGACTCTAGGCATCACCTCGCTCAGAGTATTTACATTAGAAAACTTTTAATTGTTCTTCTTACTTGCGATGTAAGGTTTTTTTAAATTTTTTTAACGTTTATTTATTTTTGAGACAGAGAGAGACAGAGCATGAACAGGGGAGGGGCAGAGAGAGAGGGAGACACAGAATCTGAAACAGGCTCCAGGCTCTGAGCAGTCAGCACAGAGCCCGACGCGGGGCTCGAACTCACGGACTGTGAGATCATGACCTGAGCCGAAGTCGGCCGCTCAACCGACTGAGCCATCCAGGCACCCCAAGATGTAAGTTTTTAAAAACCTCTTGATCATTTTACAACCCAGGACACTTTTTCCCCCCCCTCAAGAACCTGGACGATCCTTTGAAAAATAAGCATCCCTATCTTCCAGTATCTGTCTGAGCCTAGTAATCTAAATTTGGAGGCACTTTGCTCCAAGTTATAAAAATCACCTGCTGTTATGAAAAGAGGGAAGAGTTTACTTTTTCTTAAGTAGTTGCTAAGGCCAATGAGCAAACACAAATGTCCTTTCTTATCCTGATCCCGGCCCTTAATATCTTTTTTTGACCTTTGTTTCAGGGAGGTTGAGCTCAGAGGAAGTTCTGACCTGTCTCCCTATCTCAATAGGCTTGAATACAGTCTCCCTTTCCTGTTTAACTACCAGTGCAATTTTTGTTTGAAACAGTGTCTTCTAATAAGGAGGTTGCACACGCTTGGTACTTTTAATTTTGAAAGCATTGTCAATGCACACTCTAAAATGGGACTTTCGCCCAGCTTTGTATTTGAATGGGAAAAGTTCTTTGAAAGGACTGACCTTTAAGTGTTACATTACTTGCCCAGAGACAAGATGAAACAATGGCGGCCATTTGTGGATCTCTTCACATGTGTTAACTAGAACTGTTGAGCCTAAAGTCAGTGGTAAATTTCAGTGCCTTGTATTGCTCTATCATTTGGGAGAGCTGCCTCGGCAGGAAAATCAGTACCTTTAAGGGGGCCAGAACTTAGCTTTGGAGAAGCAGTAGAGGGTATTCTGTGAACTATTTGGGGGAAATGATTTCTAGAATTTTGCCTTTCATGTATGAGTAATAATTTTAAAGAAAGAGGAGATTAATACTTGAACAAGTAGACTTTGAGAAAAGCAGGGGCGCCTGGGTGGCTCAGTCGGTTAAGCGGCCGACTTCGGCTCAGGTCATGATCTCGCGGTTTGTGAGTTCAAGCCCCGCGTCGGGCTCTGTGCTGACAGCTCAGAGCCTGGAGCCTGTTTCAGATTCTGTGTCTCCCTCTCTCTCTGACCCTCCCCCGTTCATGCTCTGTCTCTCTCTGTCTCAAAAATAAATAAACGTTAAAAAAAATTAAAAAAAAAAAAAAAAGAAAAGCAGATTGCCATGTATAATGTGAGGCAATATGACATCATGTGATAACAACTCATCAAGTCACTTGAAGGCCTTAGTAGAAACCAGCCTGATCTCTCCTGAGGAAGAGGGACTCTTCCAAGAGAGGGCCTTCAAATTTGAACTACAATGTCCTGTCTTGCTGGTCTACCCTAAGTAATTTAGACATGACAGTCTTCACAGTCATGTGAGCCAACTCCTCAGGGAGAGAGAGAGGGAGAGAGGGAAAGAATTCTCCATAGTATCCTATTTTCCTTGAGAATCGTGACTAATATAGGGCATTAGGATTTTATATTATATTATATTATATTATATTATATTATATTATATGATATATGATATATATATATTATATTTATTATATTATATTATATTATATTATATTATATTATATTATATTATATTATATTATATTATATTTCTTTATCTGAAATCCAAATTTTAAGTGTCCTGTATTTTTTCTGGCTGACCTAGTTTATAAGAAAGTTCTAGGAAGGGTAAGAGACCACATGTGATAGACTGATTTTATTAACGTCTCCAATTCTTTGTTCTTCAGTGACCTTTATCGTGTGATTTTGAGGCTTCTTTCATAAGGACAGAGAATATTGCTCCCTTCGTCTGACTCTCTTTGACCAATAGAATATGGTGGAAAATCATGGACTTGTATTAGAGAGCATAGCCTGTGTTTCTGATTCATCTCTTGTGCTTCATATATCACCGTGAAAACATGCTGGAGGGTGAGGGAGAGGAGGTGTCAAGCTGAATCTACCAGGTTGTCCCTGGTGAAGGCAGACTAGATTATCGATCTGCTGCCTAACCTTCCACATGGGAGCAATCTCACATAAGATCAAGGGGAGACGCCTAACCAAATCCCACTGACCCCAGACTTATTCCCAATGAACACTTCTATTCAGATGCTAGAAAAATTATGTGATTGTTTCATGTATAACATCATTGTAACAATAGTCATTTAGGCACTAGTGTATACAATAATTTGATCCCTTAATAAGGCTGTGGGCATCATTCTATACATAACAAATCATTATGGACACAGAGATTAATAAATGGAAGGGACTGCCACTTAGGAAGATTTTGTGGTATTCCTGATAAAATAATGAGGACCCCGTGTAGACTTTGAAATTGTAAAACATCCCTGAGTAAAACGGAATTTGGCGTCAGAGTACATATGAGGCAAAGTAAAATTAAAAGTTGAAAGTGAAGAAGATTTCTGCTTTGCTGACTGGATGGATATGATATTATTAATGGAATTGTGACAAATCAAAATAATAAGCTTGTAGCACAAACTCTTATGAAAGAATATATTTCCTTTGACATTTTGAATTTGAAGTTTATTGTGGCATCTGGCTTTAAAAATTAACGGGTGAGTTCAAAGTGTGTGTCAAGATCTCAGGATAGAGAATGAGATGGAGACATAGATTTGAAACATCTTCATATAGATGTAAAAAATAAGATCCTGAAAAGAAAAGGGAAGAGATTTCTGGAAGACCACTGAGGAACATTTTATTTAAAGAGGCGAGGAGGGGCACATGTGTGGCTCAGTCAGTTGAGTGTCAGACTCTTTATTTTGGCTCAGTTTATGATCCCAGGGTCATGGGGTCAAGTGCCACGTTGGGTTCCATGTTGAGTGCGGAGCCTCCTTAAGATTCTGTCTCCCTCTCTCTCTAAAAACAAAAGGCAAGGAAATGAAGGTGAGACAGAAGGAGAGTCCTAGAAAGAACAGTGACTTAAAAAAAGCGGTTGAGATGGCAAATAGGAATATGAGAAATGTTCCAAAGCCTACATCACCTGGGAAACGCAAATTAGAAACTATACACACCTAGTTGAATGGCCAAACTGGAGAACACTGATAAGACCAAACACTGACAAGAATGTTTTTGTTATATCTTGATGAATTGATATTTCTTATCATTACAAGTGTCTATCTCTCCTAAGACTCATTACTTTGAAGTCTGCATTTGCTGATATTGATGTAAATATACAAGCTGGTAAGCAGAAAGTGTACGTGATGTACCTTTTTCTATATTATTAATTTCATTCTATATTTTTATACTGTGCATTGTTTATACACAGCATAGAGTTGTTTCTTCATGTTTCAAAGCCCAGGGTGAAAATCTCTGCCTTTTATTGGATTGTTTTTTCTATTTACATCTAATATAATTTTGATGTTATTTGGTTGAAGTCAACAACGTTAATGTTTGTTTCCACATGTTACTTCTCTTCTTTGTTTTTCTATTATATCTTTCTCACCTTCCCTTGACTTATTCATTATTTTTAGCATTCCATTTCTTTCATATTTGGGTTTTTTAGTCATATCTATTATAATAGTTTTCAGTTATGCTAGCTTAATAATATTCAACTTTAATTTGCCAGATTACTTAAGTTTAAAATTTAATTACTTCACACTTTATTCATTGTGCTCCTTTTGTTTTTCAACGAAGAATTCTCTTTAGTTTCATTTACCTATTTGCACCTTCAAATAGCGACTTTTCACATATTTTCTATAGTGTATAACTGTTATCTGCAGGATGATTTTTCTGATATAAGCTGTTCCACTACTACCAGAAATGGAAGTCCTCATTTAATTTTATACCTAGTAGAATTACTGGGCTTAGAATTTCCAGAATAAATAACACAGCAAATATATCAATATCTATGTTGTTAGGACTACTCCACAGAGGTTTTCTTTGTTTTTGTTGTTGTTGTTGTTTGTTTGTTTTTTGTTTTTTAATTTCACATTATGATGTTTATTCTAGATCTGAGATTCACTGCTTTGATACTCAAGATTGAATGAATCTTTAATCAATCATTCAGAATGTTTACTCAAATTATAATAGTAGCCTTACCTTTTCTTCTGCTAGTTTTTTCAAAATAATAAATTTCAGGGGTATGCTACTTGCAATTCTTCATGTTTACTGAGTAGAAGAGAAGAAAAGGCATCTTCTTTTCCTTCAAGGAAGTTTGCTACATAGTTGAGTAAGTCAAAAAGGTTAAACTAACCTTCAGATTTTTTAACCTAGCAAGAAAATGTACAAGGAGAGTACACATTTATTGGTCACAAGGTGGAGCAAAGGGGATAATTTCTATTTTAAACACACCATTCTGTCTTCTCTTGCTCTAAATTAAAGTAGCTTTTAAACTAGGACTCTTGAAAACCACTCACTAGTTAGAATTTTTGTACAATAATTTGGATCCATGCAAAAGGTATACTGAAAAAAAAAAACATTTTGAGTTGAAATAACAACTTCAACGCTTTTACATGAATTCATAGAAAATCCCCAAGAGCACAGAATCAGACTTTCACACTTTGATATATTCTGCTTTTCTTTGCTCGGTGGGTATGTGTGTATCAGTGTATATGTGTGTTTGGAAAGAGTGTGGTGTAGTCTATAACCTTTCTGGATTTTTCAGATAATTGTAACAATTATCTTCATAAAAACAAACAAAAAAACATAAGAATAGTATTCAATACATTTACTGTGCATTTATTTTTCATACTATGTCTGGTTAGTTAAATGTTACGATTATCAGAGAGCTAAAGGATTTGCATGGACAAATGAATTTAAAATATTTCATCCAGGATTGAAATATACTTGGTAGATATAGCCCTAATCTGAAAACCCAGTTTTCCACTCTAAATAATGGACTGGGTACTTGTGAACTATACTTTTTCCTGATGTTTATTGTCATTCTCTAGGATGCTCTTTCTTCCACATGATTATCTGGTTTATTCGTAATATTGCACCATCAAAATGCAAGGACAGATTCAGAGCACGATATGTATCATGCATCTAACTCAGTTCCCTTTTAACACATTTTATACCATGAATATCAAACTTATTTCAAATTAACTTAGCTCTTCACTGACTAGAGTGTGAAAATCTCATGTAAAAGGTGAAAGAGCACAAGACAGAGCCAAAGAATCATGGGTTATATGAACCACCATATATTTTCTAGTTGCTAAGGAGTCAGGCAGCCTTGTGAAACCAGCTATTGTGCTTGAACTTGTCTCTCTTCACCCCTCTGTGTATTTTATGTTTATTTTGGAAGCTCAAAAGAGCTGTATTTATTTGCTTGTAGAATACAATTTATATTTTAGTCTCCTGTGTTCAATTTTACATTTTCCAGAGTGCACTAAGTGCAATAAATCTAAGTTAGCAGTTTTCCAACAAATACAGGCAATTGTCAACACAACATCCTATTTCTGAGCTGTTCAGAGGTTACAGCACAGACTCTAGAATCATGACACTGGGACTATACGAACACCTTATTCAAAATGTCTCTGTTGCTTGCAAATGATAAATAATTAAAATTAAATCATTTTATTTCAGCTTTAACTATAACTCTTGAAAAACAGAACATTTAGAAATTGAATACTAAAGACTAAGGATACCTGCGAAAATATTGATGGAAATATCTTAATACATTTTCAAGTGGTTTTATTATATGAATTCTTGAATTACATCCTGTTGCTCTGCAAAAAATAATAAGCATGCTACTTGAAATAGTATGCATTTTATAGAGAAAGGAACTCTAAAAGTGAGCCATAAACACAGCCTCAAAACAGATTTGAGAAATAAAAATAAAGGAGTTTCTTTCATATTAATGTACAGAAGTAACTAGAAGGGCAAGTATTCCTCTAAGATCTTTTTAGTGTGATGCACAAGTTTATCTCTAAAGATCTCAAAAATTCTTAAATAATAAAATGAATTTCATGGAAAGCTATTCTACAAATCACTTTGCTACAAATAAAAAATGGTAAGATATCTTAAAGGACATTTTTAAAAAAATATTCTTTACATAATGCCCTTTACACTCATGTGACCAGGTTCAGTATAACATTTACTGTGAGTTTGCTTTATTTTCCATGAAATATAATTTAATTATTTTAGCAATTTTCAAAGGGATAATAATCTCTTGCCTTGCAAAATTTCCCGTGTTTGTTATTTAGAATCGACTCTAGGAATCCAGTTTAAGTATAATGGCATAACACATTATACACACACACATACACATATACACCTAAGGAGATGGATACTTGACATCTAGCTATTTTTCTTTCATGAGTAATTCTGGCGGTGCTTAAAACATTAAAAAACTTTCTAAATCCCAGTGCTTGGCATAGTTTGATAAGCAAAAAATACATTGGCTCATTATCTGTAGCTTAAAAAATTAAACTAATTCTCAATATTAAATATTTGAAAGAACTTAAATTGCCTTTTATTTCCTTGTTCAGGTGATATTTCTCATTTTTAATTCGTTTTTTCAGAAAGGTAATTTTGTGTAGTTTAGAAAAGTATTTTTTTCCCTTGAGGACAAAATCCCAAGGTTGCAAACCCCCAGAGGGTTTAAAATTATTAAATATTTTCATTTTCTTTTTAAATTTTTAAATGTTTTTATTTATTTTTTTATTTTTGAAGGAGAGAGAGAGAGAGCATGAGCAGGGGAGGAGCAGAGAGAGAGGGAGACACAGAATTCGAAGCAGGCTCCAGGCTCTATGCTGTGAGCACAGAGCCTGATGCAGGGCTTGACCCCACGACCCACGAGATCATGACCTGAGCCAAAGTCGGACGCTCAACTGACTGAGCCACCCAAGCGCCCCTAAATATTTTCTTTATTCCCTTATTTGAAACTTGTTATCTAATTAAGTTATATTTCTTCTATACATACAAAAATAGATGAGTGAATAATTACCAACAACTTTGAAATAATGTCTTCTGAATACGTTTGCCATCATCTCTAGCCTTGGGAGAGGAATAGGTATGGAAGAACAAAAACAAGACATTGTTCAACCTTTTATTTGTTCTTAGAAGAAAAGGAATGTTCTAATTTTCATACAATTCATAAATCCTTACAGTGTCCTTGAATGTAAAATGCAATGTAATATCACACAAAGTAACTTTTATTTCTCTGTGGGTATGGCCTGTAAAGCAAGACAAAATTCTTTGAGGTGAAAAAAGCTTTGAACAGCATTTTTTAAAGTAAAAAGAGCTCCATCACTAATACTTCCCGTCGAATGTATCTCCAAAGAGAGTAGATCAGTGCAGCCAAATACCTGTTGTATTTTAATAGAAACTTATTTCTCCTAGGTGGACCCCACATCTTCCTGTGAAGTTTCTAGGCAGTTCTGAGGCTCTATTCTTTCTTTGACTTAATGCTTCACTTCTGATATAGGCAGACTTGGTCACTTTATTGCTAGCCCCAAATACTTAATAAAATTACCACATAATGTTTTACTTCAAGACTTTGTAGATATTTGGAGTGCCAGGATCAATAATATCCCTCCGAGAAATATTTTCTTTTGGAATTCTGATTATTT
This sequence comes from Panthera pardus, assembly GCF_024362965.1. Taxonomy (NCBI): domain Eukaryota; kingdom Metazoa; phylum Chordata; class Mammalia; order Carnivora; family Felidae; genus Panthera; species Panthera pardus. Next base: position 77,342,555 of record NW_026526710.1, on the reverse strand, counting down.
GAATTTTATAGATGTGAGCGATGATTTTCGTTCAGTAGTCCTGATTTCCTAGAATCTGTGAACACATATTCTTTTTAAACAAATCTTTAACCATATAAAAACAAATATTTAAGCGTGAAAACCATTAAATAAATATCTTAACAATTCAAATGTTAATATTGAAAGTAGAGCAGTCTGATAGTAATGAGTAATAATTTAGGCTTTCACATTGGGGCTGTCCTTTGATATCTCAGGATAATCCTTAAGAACATGTCCGTTAAGTGGACACATTCAAAATAAGATCATCTGTTATTAAAGGGCTTTATTTTGGTGGTGGGTGTAGAGAGTTGTTGGACAATATAATTGTCCCACAATTATGTCCCATCATAGGATCTCTCTCTCTTTCTAATAGAAATAAAGTAGGTAAGAATGCATTTTTCGCCTTATTGTCAGCCAAGTTATTAATTGTTACTGTATTTATAATTGGTTGCTTTATATCTGGAACTGCAATTTTCTCCAACTTTTAAAACATGTTTCTATTAATACTCTTCTAGACATAATTTAGAAAATGATGCAAGAATGCTTGAGCCCATGGAAAGAGCGCTTTCATTCACGAATGGCCTCAGAGTGGATGTACAATGATGTAAGTCATTCGAGTTGTCAGCTAGTGCCCAGACCGCAAAGATTGTCTAAAGAATCACCGGAAATAATCATTTCAGCAAATAGGCCATGAAGATAGGTTCTTTCTATTGGTTCACCCATTTGACTTTATTTTTTTAAAGCAACTCAGTAATAAACGATGTACGATTTCAGTTTGATAAGATTATTTAGCAAACACAGTGCCTGCTGTTGTTCTAAGTATTTTATAAGTATTAACAAATTTAATTCTGTGAACATCCATATAAAGTAGATTCTATTGCTAAGCCTACTACATAGATGAAAATTTTGAGCCACAGAGGCAAGTCTCTTGTCCAGACTCACTCAGATAATTGGCCCAATCCAGGAATTTACATATAGAAGCTTTGCCTAGTGATACTACACTGTCCCTCCTAATGACTACTTCTGAAAACTCCACCTCAAGACGTGTGTGTGCATGTGTGTGTGTGTGTGTGTGTGTGTGTGTGCGCGCGCATGCGTGTGTGTTAACAGCTTGATAACCCTAGTAAATCAGCAATTAGAAAGTTATTATCTACCTTTGTTTAAAAACTGTATTGAGTATGTTGGGATTTGGGAAGGTAGGGACAATTTATTTGATTTCTGGTCATAATCAGTAAGTTCAAGGGTGCTGAGCTCTTCCTGCTGCCAGAGGTCCTGCTCTGTTTCTCTAATTCTTTCACTCTTCTTTCTCCCTAGAAGTCTGCTTCTTACCTTTTTTCTCCTTCATCGTCAAGATGTCTTTCCACCTGATCACGTTCTGCTGATGACTGCTCTCTAGTTCACCAAGAAAAACAAAAACAATTAGGAGAGAACTTTGACATGATCCCGCTACCACATTAAGCTACCTATGTTGGTAGCAATATGCCCTATCTTCTTTCATAATATGAGTTATGGACTATCTTTTTCTCTATGCAACCAAGGCCAACCTTTAGGCACTAGATCTCTTCGTCTCTCACCTCAGAGATATCACTTAAATTATCTCTCTCGAATCCACTTCTAAAAATATTGTATTTGGGAAATACAAATCTGTGAAAAACCTCCCTTGACACCACATTCTCTTCCAGCTACTTTTCTCATTTCTCCATTATTTTTGGCAATATACCTGCAGTCAATGCGCTACAGCCAAAGAAACTTGGTAATGGGTCTAGATCCTCATTGCAGAAAACAAGAACACACACTGTAGAGTTGTTGGGTATCTCAGTAAGATGTTAGAAAATACATATTATTGGAGCTTGCATTAGATGATTTGGGGAAGAGTTGAAAAAAGTAGGGCTTTGCTATGAATTAGATGCTGTCGGGAAGTGAGGATGATTCTCTGATTGGAAATCTTAATAAATTTTAGCTAAGACAGAAAGAATAAAGGGAAGATAAAACCGCTGAGTAAATTATACACATGGAGAATACATTCAAAGGCTAAGAGATAATTTACGCCTCTTCAGAGAAAAAAATACTTAACAATATTAATAGTGTTGATTACATATAACATTATAATTATATGGTATCTTTGCCATCCATTAAAACATATAAAGTATAGGATCTTCCTATTTTACTAACATTACTTGTTAGAGAATAGTCTTTCAACTCGATCATCTGCTTAAATTCAATAATTTAAATTTCTTAAAAATATTTCAACGTAGAAAATGCTTCACTCACACCCTATGCCTCTATCAGAGTTTTTAACAACAAATAATTGAACACCTACTTAACAGTGGCTCAAACTATTAGGACATTTATTATTTGCTTAAGTACAATGAATGATAAATAGACCATTTAAAAATCACATCATAATGTTTGTTACAAGTTATAATTCCACAGTTAACATTTTCTAAAGAAAATTTCTAATCTTAATATATAGATTTCCACTAAGTGAATCTATCCCAATCCAATTAGGTACTCTGTCATTCATATTATAGAAAAATGATAACTTTTGTTACAATCTTTATAGACACTTATTTGAAAAAACTAACGGGTTTCTGGGAAAATTAACTAATGCCTACTTATATTCTATTGGTTGAATATAAATACCTTATAAAGCATTTTTTAGCATTTTATAACAAAGAATATACTGGTATATGAGAAAAAAAACAGTGATTAGTAGAAGTTTGGCAATCACCATAGAAACGACTTCTAAGTCTAAATTATATGTATTAGCATTTCCATGTGAAAATCTCATACTGTGTTTTGCCTTTTATTTTAATTTTACATGGGCAGTAAGGTAATGCCACCTCTGTTTAATATTCTGTTTCTACTGTACTCAAAAGTTCCATTTGCCATACACAAAATACGTAAACATGATATCACTTTGTGGCCTGGCAGAGGCTAAATTGGCTTTCATGTTCTAGTCTCACAAAAATATAGTTTGAGGGGTTCCTGGATGGCTCAGTTCGTTGTGTGTTCAACTCTTGGTTTCAGCTCAGGTCATGATCCCAGGGTCATGGGATTGAGCCCCGCTTTGGGCTCTGTGCTCAGTGTAGAGACTGCTTAAGATTCTCGTTCTTTCTCCCTGTACCCCTCTTACATGCTTGTGTGGTCGCTTTCTCTCTCTCTCTCTCTCTCTCTCTCTCAAAAAAAAAAAAATATATATATATATATATATATATATGTCTTCTAACTGTGAAAATAGATGTATTGCATATATATCACTTTATTTTTCTTGAATCTGGAATATCCTCTAGCTTTTAAAAATTTATTGATCTTGATATTTTTTGAAACCTACACACTCACTGCTTCAGAGGTTATTTCTCAATTTGGGTCTACATCACGCATTTCCTGATTAGAAACACATTATCCGTTAGGAATACCACAGAAGTGATGTTGTGTCCTTCTCAGTGCATAATGTCAAGAGGCATTTGATAACGGTTTGTCCTAATGTTTGTGATCAGATCATTAGCTGATTAAGACAGTGTCTGCCAGATTTCTCCACTGTAAAGTTATTATTTTTCCTTTGTAGTTAATAAATATTTTGTGGAAGAAACCTGGAGAGTATGTAAATAATATGCTTATTATCAAACATTACACCCTAATTTTAGTATCCATAGATAACTTCCTAACTTTATCTCTTCACCGTGTATTGGTTGTCATTCAATTGCAAGGAAGTACTTTTATTTATTCCTAATTTAATTTGTTTTATTATGGAAGTATAATTGGCATACAATGTTATATTAGTTTCAGGTGTGTAGTATTCATTCAATGATTCTATACATTACTCAGTGCTTACCACAAGAAATGTAAACATTGTTATATTATTTTTTTAATTTTTTTTAACGTTTTATTTATTTTTGAGACAGGGAGAGACAGAGCATGAACAGGGGAGGGTCAGAGAGAGGGAGACACAGAATCTGAAACAGGCTCCAGGCTCTGAGCTGTCAGCACAGAGCCCGACGCGAGGCTTGAACTCATGGAGCACGAGATCATGACCTGAGCCGAAGTCGGCCGCTTAACTGACTGAGGTACCCAGGTGCCCCAACATTGTTATATTATTGATTACATTCCCTATTATTAGTGATATTGAGCAACTTTTCATCTGTCACCATCTGTAAGTCTTCTTTGAGAAAATGTCTATTCAAGTCCTCTTTTTTACTTTTTTTGGTGTTGAATTGTAGAAGTTCTCTATATATTTTGGATATCATACATCACTTGAAAATATCTCCTCCCATTCACTAGGTTGCCTTTTTGTGGTATTGATGGTTTCCTTTGCTGTGCAAAAGATTTTTTTTTTCATTTTGGTGTGATTCACATAGTTTATTTTTGCTTTTGTTCCTCTTGCCTAAGGAGCTAGATCCATAAATATGTTGTTAAGACCCATTTCCAGAAGATTACTGCTTACGTTCTCTTTTAGGAGTTTTATGGTTTCAGGTCCCACAATTAGCTGTTCAATCTATTTGAGTTTATTGTTGTGTATGACGTCATAAAGTGGTCCAGTTTCCTCTTTTTGCAGGTAACTGTCCAGTTTTCCCAACACCATTTATGGAAAAGACTATCTTTCCCCCATTGTATAGCCTTTTCTCATTTGTCATACATTAATTGACCATATAGGCATGGGTTACTTTCTGGCCTCTCTAACCTGTTCCATTGATCTGTGTGTCTATCTTTGTGTCAGTATCATACTGTTTGCCTACTATAGGTTTGTAGTATATATTGAAATCTGGGATTGTGATACTTCCAACTTTGTCCTTCTTTTTCAAGATTGCTGTGTATATTAAAGGCTCTTTGTGTTTCCACACACATTTTAAGATTATGCTAGTTCTGTGAAAAAAGCTGTTGGCATTTTGATAGGGATTGCAATGAATCTGTAGATTGCTTTTGGTAGCATGAACATTTAAACAAAATTATCTCCCTAATTTAATTCTGTATTAATTTATACTAACACGAATTCATGGATTTTATTTAGTAGCTTATAATCCATATTATTAGAACTTAGCTCATTTTGATATTCAAATTCTGGAAGACAATTTGAAGTGCTTTAAAATCACTGATAATCATAAAACTTTCTTACCCAATGTAGAGAGCAGTTGGATCCACCGATATTTTTAACATGAACATGTAAAGAACTTTATCGGCTGTTGTCCGTGGCAGAGAATCGGACAGAGCTACGAGGTTGCACACTCATGTGGTAGCTCTTGGCATTTCAGAAGAGGGTATCCCAAAACGTAAAGGTTCCACTTCCAGAAATTCTGATGAGGTGTACACCATTAAGCCCGCAAGGATAAATTTTCTTAATGATTTAGTAATTCAGGAATCATATCCAGAGAAAATTGTCTAGCAGGTGTGCAGTAATAATGTCTAACTCAGCTGTTGTCTCACCAGAATCTGTTTTATAGTAGAAGCTCAATGAGCACGTCTAAAATTAAGAAGAAATGTTTAGATTTGGGAAAGCCGAATTGAAAAGGGAGGAGGGATTTTGACATAAGACTAATTTGAGTTACAGTTTTCAATTAATACTCTACTTTTGACCAGCATTTTTTGCATCTCTCCTTAACAGTGTTAGAATAGGTTCAAGAACTATAGGCATCTTTTCCTATTTGTGTGTGTGTGTGTGTGTGTGTTTATTTTAATGTTTATTCATTTATTTATTTTTTTGAGAGAGAGTGTGAGTGGGAGAGGGGCAGAGAGAGAGAGAGAGAGAGAGAGAATCCGAAGCAGGCTCCAGGCTCTGAGCTGTCAGCACAGAGCCTGATGCAGGGCTTGAACTTATCAGCCATGAAATCGTGACTTGAGCTGAAGTCAGACGCGTAACCAACTGAGCCACCCAGGGGCCCCTATTTGCTTGTAGAGTAATAGTTTTCAAGAGGATTTCAATTACAAACATGTGATAAGACTATTTTGTAGCAAAGCTATCTCTTGCCTATTAATGTTAGTAGCATTTGTTTTTAAGTCAGTGTGTTCAGTACTGGATGTTCATTTTTAAGGCAGAGTTTCGTATTCTAACCCCTATCTAAAACACTTAAATCTCCAGTGTTAAGCTTTACAACTGCCCAAATGTCTATCGGGAATTCCTTTGCAGTCCTGTTGTGTTTGCGTATACACCCCTATCGTGAAATAATATTGAAAACTTAACAAAGATCTGCCTACATAAATGTGACTATACACCCATTTCACATATTTTCTCACCTAAACACTTCAGAGCTAAAGAATCATGTTTTTTATAGATTTACTCCCTCTGGCCACATGTTAACCTAGAGGGAAGCAATAAGTTTTAGTCACCTATAATTACGTACTATTGGATGCACAATAAATATACATATACATTGGTGAAATGATAGTATTGTGATATTAAGCTTCAAATTATGAGCAATCGTAATAGTGTTAAGGAAGAATGGTCTTAGCCTCATTCAGGTGTCTGGTCCATCCCGTGAAGTTTTTGGAACATTGGCAAACTCATCGAAACTCTTTGAGTTACATTTTCCTTGTAGGTGAAATGGTGATAATAATACACGTCCTCAGAAAATAGATGTGCAGTGATGGTAAAATTTACTTCATATAAATAAGTTTCTTAAGGAGCATTTATGTGATTTAAGCCTCTCCTGATATAATTATGTATAACGAAAGTAATACTCCACAATACATATTAAAAATAAGAAATACTCTTGGGGAGCCTGGGTGGTTCAGTCAGTTAAGCGTCCGACTTTGGCTCAGGTCACGATCTCACAGCTTGTGAGTTCGAGCCCCACGTCGCACTCTGCACTGACAGCTCAGAGCCTGGAGCCTGCTTCGGATTCTGTGTCTCCCTCTCTCTCTGCCCCTAACCTACTCACATTCTGCCTCTCTCTCTCTCAAAAATAAATAAACATTAAACAAATTTTTTTAAATAAGAAATACTCTCATTTTTAAAAAATTTTTATACACTATTGCACTAATTATCTTCAATTTAGAGGCTAGATATTAGCCTAAGTTTCAGACTAAGGAAAATGAATATGACCCATTTTTAGGCTTATACAAAAGAGACTTTTCTTTGGTCCCTTTCACATGATCATAGGCATACGTACATTCCACCGCCCCATCAGGACCTAAAAGACTAAGTTTCATTAATTTCTTCTGTCTGCTGAGGGAAATAAGTGGCCTCGAGTACAAAGGTTAAGGGATCTCTGGCATAAAACCCTGGACTTGTTACCTTCTTATGAGACTAAGTCCTAGTAACACCACACCCACCTCTGACCCTCTTTTGATGCTCAATAGAAAAGACAAAAATAGTAGCAGCGATTTTTACGTGAACCTAGCACTGACAGAACCCACTTGGTTCCCAAATTGTGAAATGGCAAAGCACGGTTCAATTCTATTTATAAAATTTACAAATGAATACATCTGTGACCCCCTAGATGTGGTACAGGGCCAAACTAGTAACTGACATATCACCAGAGAGTTGAAGAATGACTTAATCCACACCCGGTTGTGTTTCTGGCTGTAGGACACATTAATAAAAGGATTTTTGGAGGCTAAGGGGGGCAGGAAAGAGTACCTGGAAGGAACATAATGACCATTTTCATTTATGCCACGTATATCCTTATTACGTTGCATCTTTTCTGTCCAAATCTAAACAAACTCCCTGTATCAGAGGAAAGACTTAACGTTTCACTTTGATCTTCAGTAACCACAGATGAAATCATCTGGACTCCCTAGAGAGAGGAGACAAATTAAAACACAGAGCTTAATTTTAATTTATCTAGCTTTAACTCACATTGCTTAGGCATCCTGCTCACTTTTCATAGGTATGCCCCAAGTTTTGATGAGGGTGCACAATTTATTTTCACTGGAATTGAGGCTTCATTTATAACAATATTTGTTAAGTGGACCACCAAGCTGAATAAATGAAGCTGTGAACCGCAAAGAGTGGATAGCTTGTTGTAGAGTCAGGGGCACAGGAAGCCTCTGGCAAAGTGAAACCATCATTTGAAGATGGGAGTCCAAAAAGGCAATTGAACATCGTGTTGAAATTCTGAGTAACAGAGATCACCATGGGTCAAGGGATGCTGGACCTCCACATTTTATCCTCATCCCTCGTGCGTTTATAGATCACATCTTTTTGTCCTCTCGCTATGCCACAGCCTAGGTCATTTCTTCCAACCTATTTTTTAGTTTACTGAGTCTCTCTTGTGCAGTGTTAAATGGTATAGGTACCCCATCTGCTTTCTAGCTTCAAGATTGAATTATTAATTTAGAGATGGACGCTTGGGTTCCTTTGCAAGTATACCTCCATGATTGGCAACGTCTTTATTCATGTGTTATTCTCCCTTTTATTTCCCAAAACATTTTATATATGGCTCGCTTTTTGTTTTTGATAATTACAGTATCTGAAGTTCTTGGGGGTTTCTGTGAAACCTCTCATTCATGCGTCCGGTGATTTTCATTGTTCATTCATATTTGGCTAACAACAATCTGGAACGAAGGGCACAGTTGGCCTCGAGTGATATTAACACCTTCGTGGGTGCTGGCTTCATTGTAGGTGTCTTGCTGCCTTCTCCAAGCTCAGCACTGGGTGACAGCTGTCTGCAGGGCAACTTCAGCGTTCATGTTTGCTTACAGTTCATCTTCAATGTATTCAGCTTTTTCTATTTTTTTTTCTTTTTGTGAAAGTATAAGGCTTTTCAGGATTTTCCTTACACTCCTGAGAGCCAACAATGCCGTAAAAAGTATAGAAATCTGCAGAGAGGGTGCCCCCCAGAATATCTAGTTTGCCATACTGCTACAATCTGGTACATTCTTAGGTCGATGGACCCCCTCAGAGAGATAATAGGGGATGAATAGAGTTGAAATGTTAGATTACTGACAATATCAGTATTTGTTTTCTTGCTACTTTTAAACATACAATTTAATGTCATTTCCCCAATTAGAGATTTAAAAAAAAAAATTTTAATAAAGAAGTCTTACACTCTTTGCAAGGAATCTAAAGGTTAATTAAGATTGGCGAGTCTGATTTTGAAATGAGTTTCAACTGTCTTCTTACCCTCACAAACCAGAACACGTTTTTTTTTGTTTGTGTTTTTGTTTTTTTTGAAGGTCTGCAACAGTAGAAAATATAACGGGCAAAATATTTTTTCTCTTATTTTCTCTACTACTTACTTTTCACATTTTCTTGGATAAGTTATAATTATTCTGGGTTTCAATTTTTCTCCATTATAAAAAGGATAACGATGCCTTCCTTGGGCGATTCACAGGCTTAGAAGCAAGTTGAAACCACATGTTACATTAGATCTTTCTGAAACTTAAAATGACATATCTCTGGAACATTTTTATTAACAAGATTTCACATAAAAATCAGTCACTTAGAAGAAAACATCAAACTTTAACTACAACAGAATTCATTTTATGTACCAGGAAGTCAAGACGTAAAAATTAGAAGCCAGCTTGGGATTACCATCACCGTTGAGGAGCAGGACTAAACAGTGAGCCACTGCAGACACAGATGTTTGTCAGGAATTTGGGAAATTGTTTTATTCGGCGATCAATTAATTTGCAACACAGCTTCCTAATATTTTTAAACCCAGCAAAGCACACATCAAGAAATCGTGGCAATAAACTGAACTCTCATAATGCCACTGCCTGGTTTCCCAAATTGATTCATATTCATTGGGCGTTTTGTATACAGCAATTCACTTGTATAGTTACGAAACTGTACTTTCCTTTATCTACTAAAAAAATCTCAAGTACTTAGTACTCAAGCAGACTATCCGCCTGAAAGGCAGTGCTTGATTTGAACAAAAATCATCTCTTCAGGTTGTGACATACATCAGACTTCAAGTTTTTGCATGATGTCTCATTGCCCAGGCTAAATGGAACTACATTTTCAGGATGGATTTTTGTGGTTAATTGAATTAGCATTTTTAAAACTAGGTTATATCCATTTATTCAACTGACTCTTACGTAAGTCAAAACATTGCAGAAAAAGCGTTCAATTTTTTTTCATATAATTATAATAAAGCCTCATGAATAGTCATTAATAGTTTCATTGAAAGTATCTTGTATATTTTACTTACATGAATTGCTCATTTCTCTTTTTATAAAAAAAAAACTGGAATCTAAGAACAGCTTTACAAATGTACAGTATCATTTTTCAGCATTCCCACATAATTTAATTATGGAGATTGCATCTAGCAGTCATAATTACCTTGAGAGAATGTTAAAAGCCATTTACTCCATTTAGCAGGTAGCATTTAGATTGTGTTGGGGGGGCATGTGTGTATGCTCATATATAATGTTAAATATGTATATGCAATTTGAAACATAATATACATTAAATTTGTCTAGTGAGTTTTTTTCCTTTTTATTTTTTGCCTTATAAAATCATTGCAGATAAATTGCAATTTCTACATACCTGTTTTATAAAACTGATTACTTTTGAAATATTGATCATATTTGATGTATATGCCAGATCTTGATGTTAAAAAAATAGTGTCTACGCACAAGCAAAATACAGCTTGAAACAGTAGTGGAGCATATCATTTTTATGGCTTATAAAAATAAAAACGATTAGCAAAATTTCATGAATTAATGCAATAAAAATGCAAGAGTTAATGTCCTTGAGTATGAGTATGCCATACTTCTCAACACTCTCAGTAATTCCATAGCTTTTAATGCGTATGTTTAGAATGGTTGTTAATACGAGCTTCAAATAACCAGATAACTAATATCCAAAGTTGAGGAGAAAGTTTATTAGCACTCATTTTATGAGTAGATTATCACTGACAAAGCAATAGTATCCTATGCATATTACTTTTTAATCTCTGATGGCTTCTTTGTTTATAAAAGGCTAAAATAAGCAAGCTTATGTAAGATATTGGAAGTGGTTTTAGGTCATCAAAACAAGAGCACAGGATAGTTTTCATGTAAAGTCAACATTATGGTACCTTAGTTCTTTGAAGTGTATAAATTATTAATTATACATATGTCACACATGACTGACAAAACCTTTGGGTTCCCTAGAACCACACTGTATTTCCTCTGGATGTTCTAGAAGATGGTGTACTTCTCTGTTCCCGTATATTTGTGATCTGTAATGAGGCTGGGATCAGTGGAAGGCCTTCGTCTTTCACTCCGTCATGATCACGAGTAGGGAATATTGTTATTTATTTGTAATCCCCTGCCCATACGGCTATCCTTAATTCTTATTAGTGACTGAATTGGTTTGAATTATACCTCAACCTTTAAAGATCTTACAAAAATGATTGTTTTTGAGGAGTGGCTTTAATCAATTATGCCAATTTTCTCTGAAAATGCTTTCCCAATTTAGGATACTAATTGCATACTTTTTTTTTTCCATTAATGCATGTTTCCAAAAACAGACATTATCTGTATTTACTACGTAACAATACATATAATCAACCTTATCATATAATTTCCATAATTTTCCATAATAAAGCCGTACATTTTTTTGTTTTTACAGCATTTTACAGTTTACACAGCACTTTCAATTAATCAGCTCACAAGCCTTTGAGACAGGATAGTAATTAACTCAATTTTAATCATGAAGATATAAAGGTTCAGAGAATTAGAATGGCATCCAGGGCATAGCAGAAATGTGCTAGAACTGCCTTCTGACCCAGATTTTATAACCACAGACCAGGGTTACTTCGTAGTACAACACACTGATACTCAAGGCCAAAGCTCAGTGACATTCCACAATAAATAATTCAAACTCCATAGTCTGTGTTAACAATGAGATCACATCTACACAATAAAAAGAAAGTGAGCCAATTATTTAGATAGTTCAGCTAAATGCTTTCCCCTTAATACCAAAATCCTTCTCCTTAAGTTAAAATTTTAAAGCGAATAGAATATTGCTCCCTTCAGTCAATATCAGATATTCTAATCTTATGGCTTATTAAGAATTTGCCAAATGACAGTAATATGTTGGCAGTAACAAGGTAATGTTAGACCAGTTTTCTAAGATTGCTTCAGACATTCTTTCCGATGCCCCACCCCCTCCAATCTCAAACACCCGCGCACGCGCACGTACACACACACTCACGTGACCTTTTACAGTTCACCTCTGAGCCTGTACAAGATAGCATAACAAAAAAAAGTGTCAGAATGCCACACGCTTGAAAAATTACCCCTGGAAATGGACTTTACAATGGCTGCCAAATCAGCATCAAGTCTCGCTTTTCTCAAGGGCTTATCCCCATCTCTGAAACAATTTCAATTACACTCAACACGTAAATGCAATTACTCCTTCTTTTGCTCTTTGGGTTGTACCGATGAGGAGTCAGCTCACGCAACTGCATTTGTTTTGCCTGCCAAGCTTTCCACACACCATCGTATATACATAAAATATACATTACGAATACTTTTTAAAAAACTGCATAATGAAGACCAGATAACCAACACAGACTAACAGAAAATGAAATTCATTCCCTGCTAATTGTCATATACACTGTGCCGCCAGCCATCCTGGACTGGAAAGAGTTAAAAGTTGAAGCTCTCTTTTAATCAACTTTAATGAGCTCATCTGTAAATAAACCTTTCAATAGTGATTTAAAAACAATGAGGTTAATTAAAACAGTTTGTCAGTCGACTTCAAATCAAAATTGAAAATTGGAGATTGATATTTACAGCTAGTGCTTAAAAACTGTAAAATATTTAGATGGTTTTTGCCTTTTGCAACATATTTCTACTTATTTTAAGCTCCCTCGGATTTTAGATTTGGATGTAACTATTTGCACGTAAGTTCTTTGGACATGTGGCCCGTGACACAAATAATACTCGTATCTTGCATAACTACACTTTTTACATGAGAATAATTGCTGGATCCTGCTCACCATCCAGTGTAGTAAATGTAATGGTGCATGAAGTTAAAATAATTTAAAACATTCTCAGAGGGTGGAGTGAAAAGGCAGCTATTGTTACTGAACATGATTACTTCCTGCCTGTGTTTGGCAGCTACCTGACCTCAACCGAGCCTCCGGTGAGCTTCTTGTCAAAGGAAAGTTTAACAGCTTCATCTAAGTAATTGCTTATAGAAGGATCTACTCATTGCCTCCACAGAGCTGATCTTTTCTTGTTTCTCCTTCTTAATTTGGGTCTGCAGTTGACCTTAGAGTATTGCTTTAACAGCGAAACTGACCTGTGAATCCAGAATGATAATTCAGACTTGATCTGCAAAAGCCCCACTCCCTTGATAAGATTTAGTTTTCGTATTCTTTACGCTGACTTAAAATATGCCGTGATAATTCAGAATTGGGGCTTGGACATATCTCCTTGACATAAACAGTAACAAGTAAAATGCAAATATATTTTTTAAGTTTATTTGAGAGAGAGTGAGAGAAAGAGCATGAGTGGGAGAAGGTCAGAGACAGAGGAGGCGAGAGAATCCCAAGCAGAGAATCCCATGCTCTGCATGGAGCCTGACGTGGGGTTCCCATCCCATAACCACGAGATCACAACCTGAGGCCATATCAGAAGTCAGATGTTTCACCCACTGAGCCACCCAGGCACCCCATAAAATACAAAAATTTTTAAGAAATTAAATTGTTCAAAAGTATGCATTACTTTGTGTGCTTTGAGTTTCTAATGGTGCCCCTATATGGACAAATGGAAAATATTTAAATTTATGGACTTTCCAGACCACTGTCTGCACTTGAAATTATCAAGCCATTGCTTCCTATAATGAAGTGGGTCCTATTTGTAGCTCCAAGGATTATTATTTAATACTCCATTCATACTATAGTTAGGATCATAAAGTTGCCTTTATAAAGCAATTTAATCAGTGAAATGTTGGTGAACATTTAATAAGTGGCTCTTCAGGAAAAAAAAAAAATTGCTTATTTCCATGGTGGTCTAAATCTTACTACGTGGTTAACTTCAACCCACCAAATGATATCACCAGAAGGGGGATGGCAAAGAGACGTACGTCATTGGTTCTTGGGAGCCGGTTCTGGCTGGTTCTAATACACCACTGAATTTTAGTGACTAGATAATAGGGATCTACTTAAATGCTTCTGGAGAATCTCCTGACTCAGTTTAACATGGATTTTTTTTTTTTAATTTTTTTTTCAAAGTTTTTTATTTATTTTTGGGACAGAGAGAGACAGAGCATGAACGGGGGAGGGGCAGAGAGAGAGGGAGACACAGAATCGGAAACAGGCTCCAGGCTCCGAGCCATCAGCCCAGAGCCCGACGCGGGGCTCGAACTCACGGACCGCGAGATCGTGACCTGGCTGAAGTCGGCCGCTTAACCGACTGCGCCACCCAGGCGCCCCATGGATTTTTTTTTTTAATCAATTATTACAGGGTCTGGTTTTAAAACCCAGCCTCTCAAGTGTTATGGAGATAATCATATATGGCACTGGATTTCGGAAGGGGGAAAAAACCCAAAAAACTAAAATAACAAACTCACCCCTGTTACCGGTAAGCTTAGATAGAAAGCCTCATATAAATTTCATCTAAATTAGGGACACACTCTCAGCCATCTCAAGTATTTTTTTAACAATCCCACTGAATCAAGTTTAGTATCTGTCTTGATGTCATTGTCCACGCATAAAAGAGCAAGTGGGTATAGGCAAGAATTTCAAATCTTTATTTAAATTTAAGCTTTTCTTTTCCCAATCTGTGATCAGCAAATATGAAAAAAAAAATAAAAAGATATGTTTATATATATATATATATATATATACTTAAAAACAAGACAAAGGTGAATGATGTGATTATTCTTTTCTAAAATACACTCAAACCTCCATTTAGTGATCTGTGCAACAGTTTTGACATCATCATCCAAATGCACTAAACGATTTTGTCTTCCTGCAGACAACAGGGGATTATTACAAAACTGTCTTTTCAGCACCTTGCTGATTTAACGCCTACATAGTTCTTGCACCACACTCTGCTTTTATTGACTTGGGTACGTGTACTATGTATTTTTTTTTTTATTCGAAAAACTTACATAGGGGACTAAAAGTCATGAACAGAATCTTTTACTGTTATGAGGTTTTCACATACATGTATATTAATACAGCAAGAAGCATATCTATCTAGTCCCACAACAATGTTTACAAACCTGTATTCAAATGAAAGGACTGAGTGCAGATGGTCAGATTGACGGACTTATTTCTTTTGTGATGAGGCTGAAGGCCACCTTCACCTACTTTATTTCTAAGGATGAATCGTGAGTCTACAGAATCCTGGTTTCTCCTCACGTCATCAAAATATGAATATTCTGATTCCAGTGTTTGTCTTTCAGAAAGAAGCACTTTTAAAATGCAATTTCCTCTACAGGGTCCACTATCTGTAGATTGATTAGGAACCCAATAAATTATTCTGAAAGAGAGAAATGAAAGAAAAAAGTCCATTCTTATTTCAATATATGCACATTGAGCTAGTACTATTCTAGGAAAAAGTGATAGGTGGAAATATTATTTTAGTCATAAAACTCGTATTCTAAGAATCCCATCCTAAACACACATGATCACTTGAAATGGTCTCCTCATCTTGGCACCCTCTAAACCAGTATGGACCTTCTACATTGCTTGGTTAGTTCTTGAGGAAGGTGTGTGCGTCAGAATTTAAAGACGGATTTTGAAAATTGTAACATTACATTAAGGTAGTGTTAAAAAAAAAAAACAAACAAAAAAATAAACAGTCTTTTAGTCAATACGGTTACAGCCAAAAAGGTTGGGGAAAACAAATTCTTAAAAGTCTTTGGAGCGTAGAGAACTTGTGACCTTGAAAAATAAATCTTGCATCCAAAACAAATCTCAATTCTGAAATCTTTCCAAAATACAAATATTTTTATTCCACTGTTTGGTACATTCTAATGGCTCAGATGAACATCTTGTATGTCCTTGTAGCTGGGATCCTCTCTGAGATGTGAAAAGGGCTCAACTGCTCTATTTTCTTCTCCATATCCATGCTTCATTCCCTTCATTTAGCTCAGCCTGGAGAAAAATCAGCATGTTCTGACGAGCTTAGTTCTATGAGGCAGTCAGATGGACCTGAATTTCGTGGAGATTGGAGCTCCAAAATAAATAGAACACCATGTATGAAATAAAAAAAAAAGAAAAGATAGTCTCCTGTATAAATCAGAAGAGATAATAAAAATCAATGAATAGACAGCAACTTTTTTTCATACCTCCACAAGCAGCTCAAAAGGAATGATTTACCTTTTTTTTTTTTTATTTGGAACCCTTCGTAATTTATTTGCTAAACAACGGTTTATGTTGCCTGAAACCAAATTTTATCGGTTTGTATTGGAGGACCGGGGAGGATTTTCTAAGAATTTATATACTGCTAAATAAAATATATTTGCTAACCAGCAGCAGTAAACTTGCGCTGGATTCTGTAATCTAGCAAGCGAAAAGCATCACCGCAAATTATACTGGTCCCGAGTTTTGAGTCGCGAGAAGTTCTAGGACATTTCAATGGCACATCGTGTGTTGTTCTTCTCACTGGCAGTACCGTGAAGGTTTGTACAGGGCACGCTTGGGTCACGGACAACACAGGGCACTACTTGCTCATAGAGGTTAGGTGCTTTGCAGGTATCTGAGAGTTGCTATCTATTCACAAACCACTGAGCGTTTCGTTTTATCAAAAAGCCTTCGAATGCTCAGAGTCTGTGGTCAGTGCAGTCCCTTGGGTAAGTCTAATGGAGATACACTTCACCAAGGCCAACGCCCAAACAGTTAAAAATGGAGAAATATGTACAACCGTTCTCTCTAGTAAGTCGAGTTCTTGTTTTCTGTATGTAGTGGGTTGTTTTGTTTTGTCTCATTGTTTTGCCTTGTTTCGTTTTTGCTTTTATTTATTTATTTTTTTTCTCCAGTACATTTCAGATTAAGGTTCCGGGGCTATGAGTACAAACTCTCGGGGCCGGTGCCATACATATCTGCGAGTCGTTTAAAGCGAGGCCCCCAGTCACTTAGGTAGTCGTAATTCTGATCAGAGTTCGAGCTGATGGAATCTAAGGAGCTGAGCGATTCAGCCACTGAGCCGTTTCCTTCGAACGCGTACGTCTGCAAGGAGTCATAGGGGGGAGCACAGGGGTCCACGTCAGCTTCTTTCAGCCTCTCCCAAATAAATTCTCGAAAGATGACGTTGTCTGGGATGCTTTTAAAAGTCGGTCGACTCAAGAACTGAATTTCTGGAGTCACATCCCTTCGGGTCTTGGTATCTCTGATGACATTGAGGTTCCTCAGTGCGGCCATGTCAAAAGCTTCTGTGTCTTCCTCTCCCCCACCTTCATCGTCGTATCTCACAATATTTTCTCGGATATCTCTCTCCTCATCGAAAATGAGAGGCTCTTTTTTCCGTCTTCTCATGGTGACGATGAGGAGGATCAACACTAAAACGAGACAGGAAAGGAGCAGGTTTCAGTAAATGGCCAACTGCCCCTTCATCATGGTGAAATCAGGCCTATGATCCCGACTTACAGATTTTCTGCTCTTCAAAGTGAAATGAGTTGGCCACCTACGTGCATGGGAATTCACAGCGGCAGACGTGCTAAAATTGCTAAAATGCGTTTAAAATAAGGACACTTTTAGACATCAAGAAACCCTTTTCCACACCTGTTCGGAATTGATGTCTCCCGCTTTAAGGCAACCTGCAAAATATTTGACAGAGCAAATTGAAGGGCCAGTTCAGGAGAACTATAATGATTTCAAAGCTATGCAACACAAAGTGATTTTTTTTTGAACTCCTTAATTGCTGGAAAGGCAAAATGACTTTCATAAATGTTTTAGGTCTAATTTAACAACGGCAATTTCAGAAGGAAATGGATTTTAGCATTTGGTCAGGTTCTTTGAAGAAATGCCTAGTACTTGTCTAAGAAATTCCGCTGTTAAATAAAATCCAGTATGTCAGACCATATATGAAGATTAAAAAAGCTTTTCTCTAGTAAACTGAGTCTCAC
Source organism: Panthera pardus (assembly GCF_024362965.1). Classification (NCBI taxonomy): domain Eukaryota; kingdom Metazoa; phylum Chordata; class Mammalia; order Carnivora; family Felidae; genus Panthera; species Panthera pardus. The sequence continues at coordinate 77,324,587 of NW_026526710.1, read as the reverse complement.
TTTCAGGATGAAATACTGAACTTGGTCTTTATGCGTTAGACCTGGAAAGAGATTATAGCTTGTGAGATTTTCAGCTTAGCCAAAAAGAGATTTATCAGAATAAGTAATAAAGCACATGGTTATACTGGAAAGCAAAGGACAACAGATACACTGGCTGTTACTGGTTTTAAACCACCTGAATATACTCCTTGTATTTTCAATAAGTACATGCTACTAAGAAAGATTCTGCTCTGCTCAGGCTATGAGTGACAGAATGCTAGCTGGATTGGGAACATATCAGATTTCCTCGGTACTTGATTTAGTTAGAGTGAAAAAAAAAAGTATTCTTGAATTTTGGAGTTCAAAATATATAAATTAAAGAATTAAATTACCTTTCTATTACATCAGCCAATTTTTTTTTCTTGAAGATCTAAAAGGCCCAAAGTAACCATTACTCTCAGCCTATTTAAAAAAAGACATTTGAAATATTTATATTTACAATATCTTAAGAGGTCTTAGTTTGGCATTAAGAATACATTTGAAAATAAAAAAGAATAAATAAAACCAAGGAGGACATCACTGTAATTCAGAGTGATTAAAAGCAATGACTAGGTGAGACCTAGTCCATCCTGTCTCAATCTGCTTTAACAAAGTTCTAAGCACTTACTTTTAAATAAGTCCTTTTCTGTTGTAACGTGGTGGCGTGGGCCTTGAATAAAAGCCCAGCCTTTTCACATATTAGTTAGCTGGGTGATCTTGGGCCAGTACTCAAATTTACTGAGTCTAGCCACATGTGATAATTATAGGCAAATGGTCCCAGGGTAGAGACTGGGAGGGGGTGGGGGTAGGAGGCAGGGGAGGGAATGTAAATAGAGTTAGTAGAATGCCAGGTACTTGTTTGTGTGCAAAAGTGAAGTTTTCATTGTTATCTTCTGGTCAACTAAGAACATCAACTCAAAATTTCTCCTCTGACCGAGGAGAAATAATGAAGTTAGGTACAAAGTAGAAGGTGCAGCAAATCTATGGCAAGGCACGTGCACTAAAGATTAAATGAGAGACAGAAAAGGCAGTAGAGCAAAAAAGGAAGGTCTACAAACAAGGTCTACCGTTTGACCCTCAGAATAGCTCTCTGGGGCATGTTATGTTCTTGTTTGACAGCTGTCTTAGGCATCTGAAACAACCTGCCTGTGGTCATGAAATAAATGCAATAGGTAGGAATGATGTGTTCTCTAGTTCCATCGGCCTCAAAGCTGGTGCACTTTCTAGAACACTAGGAGCTTAGTACTTCCATAGACGGTAATTCAGACACAAGCCAAGAGCTCAAGTGACCATTTGCTAGTTCCGAGAAAGGCACACCAGTACCTTTTAACACATACGAGTAAATAACTTTAGATTTCTGTATAAATTAGCTTCTGAAACTTTTTTACATAGTTCCCATACACCCAAATATAGGTAATTGAAACAGAAAGAAAGAGGGGCCATATCATATCACTGGAGAAGTCAGATTAAGACAGAGAATGGAAAGTGAGTATCCGAGAGAGCCATGATTGGGGGACAGGTGAAGGGAGGGACAGGAGAATCTCTAAGACATGTCGGAAGGAAACAGGCAGAGCAAATATCCAACCGAATGCAGAGGATGGAAGAAATGGATGGGCATAAGAGTGAATGGGGCTATGAAGAGGGTAAGAATTAGGTGATAATTAGATGCACTTTTAATTTAAATCAGTATTTAGGCAAAATATTTCAAAATTCTCAATTCTCTTCATATAATGAACTTTGTCATTTATATATATGGTATATGATATATAATGTTTTATGTTATATACATATGTTATATAGATTTATGTTATATATAAATAACATAAAGCCACCATTTCTTATATTCTGCTGTAAATGTATTTTTTTAAGTTTATTTGAGAGAGAAAGAGAGAGAGAAAACAGGCAAGCGGGAGTGGGGGAGGGATAGAGAAAGAGAAACCCAAGCAGACTCTGTACTGTCAGCACAGAATCTAATGTGGGGCTCGAACTCACGTACTATGAGATCATGACCTGAGCTAAAGTCAGACGCCCAATCGACTGAGCCACCAGGCACCCCTGTAAATGTTGTTTTGTTTTTTCTGCTGATAAACTTACTTTTGGATGCTCAAGTGTAGTGTTCAGTAAAAGTGAAACATGACAGAACCCACAGAATCTGTCAGCTCGTAGGTTCAGTACCTGTTAAGGATATTAGTATCTTACAGAGTTTATTTCATTTCTCAGTCTTGCCTCAAGCTGGGAAAAAAAATGAAGTGTTTTAGAAGGTTAGAGAATTTAACATTTCAATGACTTAGGAGAATATTAATTTCTAACTACATGAGCACATATAAAAAATAAAATTTAACCTTTACGTAGAACAAGTATTAACTGCTCTTCAGGGTCTATGGAGATAATCCCTGCATTAAAAAGAATATTTTCTGCTTAAGTAAGCACAAGATTATATAGTTTAGGAGGTTTTCCTCATCTGTCTTTTCTGTCATATGAAGGATACTTCTGAGTGCAGGCATAAAGAAAGATTTAGTCTAGACACGTGGAAGTTATAATGGGTCTGTGGCTCATGAATTTATATATGTTTAACCAATGTGCATTAACCATTTCTTGTAGGCATTAGGTAGGATGATATAATGTTGAGCACAGAAGTAGACACAATAAGTTTTCTCAAGGAACTTATAATTGAATGGGAAGGCAGATATCCATCAAATAATGAGACGACTAAATGTCAATGTAGAACTGGGATAATGATTGCAAAAGAGGGAAACATGATCTTTCCAAGATCCACAGAAGAAACAGACCCATGCAAGGCAGATTTAAGTGAGGGTCACTGAAGGCTGGGGTTGGGGTGACGGTGGAGGCGTGATATGGAAGGTTACTCTTGGTACAAGCGAGCAGTCAGCAAAGGTCGGAAGTCAACAAAGCTGTGGAGCAAAGAAAGGTGGAGATGACCAATGCGGTCTGAGGCTGGTATGGTATGATCACATTAGTTTTTCAAAAACAATATAATTCAGATTGGACTGAGGATAGGAAGAAGGGCAGCGTAGATGTTAGCAAAGCAATTACAGTGCTGTTGCAGCAGCAAAAGCAGACTGTTAACTAAAATTTCTGGTTTTAGAATTCAGTTTTATAACATTCAACATTTTCTGAGTATCCCGGTACGTCGGCTGGGGTGCTGGGTTTTGGCAAAATCCTGATAAGGGAGGATCCCTGCATCCACGCAGCTCCCAACTTGGTAGCTGTATCTTTACAAAGAGAAATACAGTATAAATCATAATGCAGTTCACTGTGAGAAAGTGCAGACACCCACCAGTGCAAAGAAGCATACCTACGAGAACAGCACCGTCCTCCCACATTGAAAGAAAGAAAAGGGAAGATGGACAAAAATACAGAAGTGTAAAATACACAGCATCCTATAAACTAGCGGGCTCCTATAGTCTCAACGTCACCGTGGTTTGTGCCAGATATTCATTTTCACTTAATCATCTTGGCAGCATTTCAGTGGAACCAGCCACGCTTCCTAGAGGTCAACCGTAGCGTTACTGGCCCCTGTGATTAAGAGGCCCCCTCTCTACTACACTTGCATCATCAAGTGTCTTGTTTTCTGAAAGACGGCAGACGCTTGAAAAGTCATCCAGATTAGCTCTTGAAACGCTTACAGGGTATTCTCAGCTACTGAGTTCAACACCTAGTGGTCATCCCCGAATCCCCTGCACGGGATGTTCTAAGCTTGCAAACACCAGAATTCTCAACATCCAGTGTTGGTCCCCAGGACCTGGCAGAACGCTGCTGATGTGGTACAAGTTCTACCACAGCTTGATAAGCCTACTTATATTAAAGGAAAACCATTTCCCTGAATGTATTTAGTTATTTTTTAGCATATTTCAAATTTTGAGCCAAGATCATTTTAAAGCACCCAGTCGTGCAAACTACCATCAAATCAGTTCTTTTCCATCTGAGACCTCGATGAAAGGTTCTTTTTGTACATCAAAGTGGAAGTCTTTGTACTGTTCGGCATCACTTTGTAAAGTTTAACCTGTTGTTTAGAGACTATCACCGAAGGTTAAAACCTAAATTACTTTTAATTCCTTTTTTTTTCCACTGGGCAATTGATTTTCTACAACTGTAATCCCTATACCGTCAGTGAGTTTATTCCCCACAGTTGTATTTTAAGCACAAAAAGCAATATCTGATAGTAAATATGCACTCAGTAAGTCTAGTTAAATTAATAAAGTAGGGGTTGGAGAGAGATGCAAATGGATCTCGGCATTATGAAGTTCAGTATTTTGTATACAAATAACTATTATGCAATAGATTATACAGCAAAGTAACATATGCTAGGTAAATACGTATGGAAAGGTGTACTTTGCCCACGATGTTCAGAGAAGTCTCACAAAAGAGAAAACATGATTTAAGACTTGAAGGATAAACCACCATCACTTAGAAACACTACTTTCTCTACGGATCTCTCTGAATCATCAGAATTTCTTATTAGTCAATAAAATTGTCTAAATCCTCACTTGCTAACACAGCAGCCACTAGCTGCCTGTGGCTTTGAGCATTTGAAGTTTGGCTGTTCCTGTCTGAAACACGAATTGAGATGTGCTTTCGTGTAAAATGCACATGTGACACTCAAGACATTGTTAAAGTGAAAAAAAAACATATTTTGGTAACACGTTAAAATTATACTAGTTTGTTAATAGCTCATTCAATTTGTTGTTAGCATTTATTTCAGGTGTTTCTTGTTATTTTTACTAATGAGGCTACTCCCTGAAAGTTTAAATTGACGTAGTTCACACTTGTGAACCATAACCTACGTCTTCGGACAAAATAAAGATTCAAAAATACTAGAAAAATCTTAATTGCGTACGATCTTGACGTACGCTACTCTAAAATTTTATGGCCAAATGATGCACTGAACAGCAAAACAGCTCTTGCACTACAATTATTACTGTGTCTATTAGGTGTAACTGAAAAGTGACCTACTTTAAATGGAAAATCTGCTAGTATAATCTATATCCACATTCACTAATTTGTAAATGCTTATTCTATCCATGTGCGAGTAGAACTTAGCCCTTCGATAACTACTTTTTAACTCTTCACTGTCTTTTGATCCTCTTGATTTGCACCACTATTACTGAAAATCTGTTACATGTTCTCTATTTGGCACTAATTACGTTTCATGAATTTTCATTTAATTTGGTGGCTTCAGATCAGAAACAACCATGACAGAGAAACATCTTAGTTCTTTTCAGCATCACTTCCAAGTTCCCACCACTTTTTCCATGCCTGGAACTCCCCCAGAGCTCCATACTCCCACCACAAAAAAATAGGTCATTAAGTGACAGTTTGCTAAGCAATGATTTATCTTCAATGGCACTCAATTTTATTGACTTCTTTTTTTTTATAAAAGCAGCCTATTTCATATTTCCACATTCTTATATCCTAATTGCTCTGAAACCAGAGAAATCTGAATTTTTCTGTTATCTCCAAGACTAAGGTTACCAATGACCTTGACGGTTGCCCAATCCAGTGGGCACTAGTGAGCTCTATGTTTACATGGCATATCTATCATATTTGAAGTAGAACTTCAATGCAGAAACATGATATGGGTGAGTTTTTTGTTTTAATACAATGTTACAGAAATTCTTATAGTTAAAAAAAATCTTTTTTACTCTCTCCTCTCAAATCATGGTTTGTTGGTAGCTGATCTTCTCTAGGGTAATACTTATGGTAAATCTTCCTCAAATTCTGTACTTGGCTTCTTCCCTTTTCATCCAATACTCTTTCTACATGAGCTCAGTGAAACCCAAGAATTCGACTACTTTCTATATATGGCGATTGGTGAGTTCTCTGACATATAAACCTCCCATCTGTCTCTCTAAATGAATCAGATCATATTCATAAATGACCGCTTGTGATTTTTATGAATGAAAATGTATGGGTTGCTTGGACTATGGTAAATACTTCTTATATGGCAATTCTAATGTTTTAATGTTACCATCACTTAGCTTACACCTTTCTGTACAAATGTCTCTCTTCAGGTTTAAACCCGTTTACTTTAATCTGTTTCATATTTTGTGCTCTTTTCTCAGAAAGATCCCCGAACCCCAAACTAGAAACTTCCAGGTCGCCTTTGCCTTGAATTTCACTTCCTCCCTGTATTTACCTCTTGCTCATTCCACCACTGTAATGAACCAATTATTATATAGTGTAACTCCTGGAATGTACCTCAAATCCTGTCCCTAAATCCACATTTACACTGAATCCCTGCCCCTATTGACTGAATATGTGGGCTTATATAAAATATTTTACTTAGCCCTGCCTCAGTTTCCTCCTCTCCAAAATGGAGATAATAGAATCAACTCATAAAAATTATCTTATAGTAACTTTACAAAGATTACGTTTATAAAGTCTTAAAAATATATACAGTAAGCACAATAATAGGTGATATGTGTTAAACTACTATAACAAAGTCTTATGCAACATAACGCCTGTATCTCTGGGTCTTGCTAAAATTTGAGTCCTATAACTTGCACACTAAAAGCAAAAGCAAATTTTACTTGTACTCATGTGATTTTGCTAACTCCCTATTTATTTAGTTATTTGCTATCTATACTATTCTATTTATTGGATGGTAAAATAGAGACACCAGAACGATTCTCGAGAAGCTTAACAAATGTGGCAAAGACAGGAAAGTGAACAGGACGTGTTAAATACTATTCACAAATTCATCCCTAAAGGAATTTCCTCCTACCTTTGCTCTATTAGGCCCTGGGAATACACTGGATTAAAAGAAAGGTTAAGATCAGTACTCTCAAGGTGTTCTTAAATTTGAGCAAAGCAAATAAACAGATGTACCAATTGTGATAACTGATCTAAAAGAAATACACAGGTTTCGTGACAAGGAATCGCAGGCGTTTGTATAGCTTGCCTGGGGCACCCCCTGCTCTGGCTTCAACTCTCGGGTCATGGTGCCCCAAGCATGGCACGCCCAGGGACCCCCCCAGCTCACATCTGCTCTAGCTTCAGCCATCCCACTAAGGCAGCCCCGACATGACGTGACCAAGGATCCCCAGTTTCCCAGAAAATCAAAAACTAAAGTTCACCACCACTAAAACAGACTTCCAAAGAAAGTTAAAATGTCTTCCTTAAGGCATGCCTGAGTGGCTCAGTCAGTTAACCATCCAATTCTTGATTTTGGCTCAGGTCACGATCTCACGGTTTGTGGGACTGAGCCCCATATTGGGCTGCTGACAGTGTGGAGCCTGCTTGGGATTCTCTCTCTCCTACTCTCTCTGCTGCTCCCTCACTCACACTCTCTTTCTCAAAATACGCATTAAAAGAAAGGAATTAAAAACAAATTTAAGTGGAAAAGGCCATAACTAAAAATTAGAAAATATATGAAAGAAAAAAATCTCACCAATGAAGGCAAATAATACAGGTAGTGAATCAGCCACTTAAAAATCTAGTATGAAAATTAAAAAAAACAAAAGGATGTAAAATATGTTATCAGCAACATAAAATGTGTGTGTGTTGGGGGGAGTACAAATGTACTTTTATTTTTATTAATATTTTTTAAAGTTTATTTGAAAGAAAGCGAGAGAGTGCATGAGCAGGGGAGGGGAAGAGAAAGAGGGAGAGAGAGAGAATCCCAAGGTTCCACACTGTCAGCACAAAGCCCAGTGAGGGACTCCATCCCACCAATCATGAGATCATGACCTGAGCTGAAATCAAGAGTTGGATGCTTCCCTGAGCCACCCAGGGCCCTCAAATGTCATACTTCTGGAATGCATTGGAAATTAAGCAACTATCAGCTTAAAATAGACTGCTATAACACTGGTGTATGTGAAACACATGGTAACCAAAACCAAACCTATAAAAGAACCTAATAAAACAAAAAACTACAACAGGGGTGCCTGGATGGCTCAGGCAGTTGAGCGTCCAACTTTGGCTCAGGTCACGATCTCGTGGTTCGTGAGTTCGAGCCCCATGTCGGGCTTCCTGCTGTCAGCGCAAGCCCACTTAGTGCCTCTGTCCCCATCTCTCTCTGCCCCTCACTTGTTCATGTTCTCTCTCTCAAAATAACTAAACATTAAAAAAAAAGATTCTCTTTATCCCTCTCTGCCCCTCTCCCCACTCTCTCAAATAAATAGATAAAAAATAAAATAAAAATGGGTAGAAAACTTGAATAATTTTCTCAAATGACCTACAGATAGCCAGCAGGCACACTAAAAGATGCTTAACATCACTAATCACCAGGAAAATGACATTCAAAACCATAATAAGATGACCTCACACCTGTCAGATTGGCAACTGTCAAAAAAAAAACAAAAAATTGTTGGTAAGGATGTAGAGAAAAACAAACAAACTTTATACACTGCGAGTGGGAGTGCAAACTGGTGCAGCCATTACAGAAAACAGTCTGGAGGTTCCTCAAAAAGTTAAAACCACCGGAAGATGGAGCAAATCCACTTCTGGGTCTTTATCCGAAGGAAATGAAAACACCAATTCAAAGAGACACATGTCTTGAGGAACCTCCATATTGGAAGTGTTCTCTCGCACAGGAAAAAAAAAATACACACACACACACACACACAATGGAATGTTCAGCCATAAAAAGAATTACATCCTAAATGGAAACAGACTCGGTGGGAACAAAATGTTGGTTATGAGTGGGAAGTGACTGGGAGGTGGACAAAACAGGTGAATGAGACTAAGTGGTATAAATAACCCTTCAGTTAGAAATTAAGGCATGGAAATGTACAGGGGATGCAGTCAATAATTTTGTAACAACTCTACGGTGATATACAGCAACTACATTTATCATGGGGTTCACTTCATAGAAACGTATCAAATCACTATAATGTACACTTTAATAGGCCACTGTAGGTCAAGTATACTTCAATTAAAAAAAAAAAAAGAATCTGGTTGTGAATGGCTCTTAATTTAATCAGTAGGTGAGGACAGTCCCCCTGAGAAGGTAACACGGAGTCTGGACATAAAGGGGCGTGTGAGCCCAGCAGGCGAAGGGATTCAGGAAGAATTTCTCAGTAACAGGGTGCCATGTTTGAAATGGATGGAAAGGCAGCTGTGCATCTCTTCCTACAGGCTGAGTGAAGGCTTAGCCTGATACCTTCAAGAGGCAAGCAGGTGTCAGAACATGTCTTGCTTTGTGGGCCATGAGAACCATTTGGGTTTTATGTAGGTACATTTGACGCTTCTGAAATGTTTCAGGCAAAGAAATAATTTATGTTTAAAAAAGTGAAATGATAGGAAAAATACAGGGGTACTAGTGCAGTCTGGTGATCAAAGGCGGATGTCACTGCAGGTGACATCTAAGCTAAGATCTAAGGGATGAGAAAATTCAACTTGTCATTTTGTCTGGATCTATGTGCTGTAGAATAAGAGATATATGCAGATGCTCAGTAACAGGCGGCTAGAATTTGAACTTGTACTTATGAACCCACTCTATTATTTATAGTCACAAAGAATAAATGAAGATTTATATGTGATAAAATCCCAGCATGTGATTGAGGTAAGTTAGCTATCAACTATAGCATTTTTAACTAAAATTTGAACTGAATTTTAACAACAAATGCAGTATCCTTGAAATGTCTGCTGCAATATTTTCTCTGTCTTTAGACAGATTTGGAAAATCATATATTCGGATTTATTTTTTCTTGAGCCCTTATAGATCTTGGGATTACTACACTGAAAATAGAATTTAAATATTTTAAATGTGTGCCATATCCACTTTATAGAAAAAAATAGGCTGGATTTGGGGAAAAAATGCCTTAAAATCATATCATCTTTTTTTAAAATTTTTTTTTAACGTTTATTTATTTTTGAGACAGAGAGAGACAGAGCATGAACGGGGGAGGGTCAGAGAGAGGGAGACACAGAATCTGAAACCGGCTCCAGGCTCTTAGCTGTCAGCACAGAGCCTGACGTGGGGCTCGAACTCATGGACCGCGAGATCATGACCTGAGCCGAAGTCGGCCGCTTAACCGACTGAGCCACCCAGGCGCCCCTAAAATCATATCATCTAAGGAAATGGGAAAATCTGGGTCCAATGGAGATACTACTTACGGATAAAGACAAAAGTAAATCAAACATTCTTTTCCACTAATGAGTACATTAAAATCGTCCATGGTCTAATTCAACAGGAGGGTATGGAACACCCTCTACATGTCATATCAGCATTTTATGAGATGCTACATATATAATGATTAAATAATGCTCAGCCCCTGCCTCTAAAAGCAGGAATCTACTCGAGGAGATAGACAAACTAATGAAACAGGTGAGTCAGCCTTGCAGGATGCTCTTGTATAAACAAGGTGCTATGGGGTATGCAGGAACAGTACCCAAAGTCGACTCCAATGCAAAAAAAGGAGAATGGTGTTCCAGGCAGAAGGAGCAAGTCATTTAAGAGTAGGTAAGGCAAATCACGAGGAGTCTAAGAGCAGCTCTGCCATTTGGCTGAAAGTTGAACTGGGAGGGAGCAGTAAGGTCACAGAGTCTGTGATTTTTGTCTGTAGACAATTGGGAGCCATGGACATTTTATTTTATGCTGGGCTGTGTCACAGTCACATTTGCTTTGCAAAACATTACTCTGCCTGGGATGTTGACAGATTGGCATCTGGTAGAGACTGGAATGACTGCCATAATCCAGAAGGGCGACGATGGGCCCTGGGCAAAATCAGGTGCAACATCAAGGCAGAGAATAGCATAGATTCAAGGATCAATAAAGTAAAATTCATATTTGGGGATACTGATTGGCTGTGGGGCATGGTGATTGACTGTGGGGCATGGAAAAGAAAGAAAAGGATGACTGATTCCCCTCAAAAAAAAAACATGGAAGTAGGGACTAAATTGGGAGGAGAGGTAAGGATATAGGAAAACTGTTCAGGATTGAATAATTCTATTCGATTGCTAATGCCAGCAGTCCGTTAGAATAATGACTGTGCCCACCTAGAGTTCTGCAAATCACCTGCACAAAAGAGACACTGTTTTCCATGTCTCAAGAAAGGGAAACATTTTATTATAACTCAAACCAAACTTCCCATTACTTCCCCAAAAGTATCACAGAGGCCTCTCCATTAAGTGTGCAAGTTGAGTCTCAAGATAGCGATAAAACTGACCCAAGTAAAGTGAATATCGTGTGTACAAAGACAACTGGTATACTATACGTTTTGGTGATAATGCAGTATCATCTCAAATTTATCATACACAATTCTCGACGCGTTCTCTCAAGGTTGGAAGTAATTGGAAGATCCTGTAAATTAGACACTCAGAGGTAGCCAAAGAAGCGATAAAGCTGCTGTGTAAAGCAGATCAAAGATTCTGCTGGCTCTAATTTGGCAGTACGTGGGCTGCGATACCCACAGATCTGTAGGCATTTCCCAGAGACACACGAGTCTTTCACATGGGAAAACACACAGGGAAACATGCCTTATAAAGGACATTCAGAAGCCAGGCCCGCCTGTGTCTGAGTCCTGGCTCTGACACCTTATAACTTTGTGCATGTCTCCTCCAATTTAGAGTTTTCTCATATAAAAAAGTGGGCATACGACTGCTTACTAACACCTGCCTAGGAAATGCGTGTTACGAGCATTAAATCGGACCATGCTTGTAAAGCACATAACTAATGGCTAGCTCTTAGTATGAGCTTATTGAATGCAATTCATTTTTTACTATGCTTGCGTTTGTTTGAAAGGGGAACCATGTGCCATCGTAAATTGGCTACTTCAGTCCTTTATTATCAATAGGAGTGCTGTATCAAGTACTTTTGATCATTATAGATTATGATGGGGCTCAGTCTTTTACGTAGTGCTATCATATTGTTCTCCGCATTTTTTTTTTTAGTTAGGTAATATTGTCACTTACAAAACTGGGAATATATTTTCCTGTTGAACAAAAGCATGAGTGGCCAGAATCACAGGGGAGCAAGTACACTTCAGCACTTCGTACATCAGGAAGGAAAAGTGAAAAGACGCATGACAGCTGAATGTGAAGCTGGCCATCCTGGGCACACTGGAAGAACTTGAACTTGAATTCCATGTGGTAAGCAGTGTGTTCTACAAATGTCTTATTGCACTTGAAGCTGGGCCAGTCTAACAAATCCCAATTGTGGCTGAAGAGCAAAGAGCCAGAGGGGGTGTTATAGGACTTCAATTACTTGGACCTAATGGTCCAAATAGGGAAAAACAAAACTGAATATAGTAAATTCAGTGACAGTTTTAACGTGCAGGAAAATGCACAAGCTAACAAAGTAACTGTGCAGACTAATGAAGAAACTGGCTATTACAGTCTTTGGATAGACGTGCAATAATACTGAAACCCTATTTTATTTTTTTGTTTATTTTGGAAGAGTGAGCGAGCACACACAAGCAGGAAAGGAGCAGAGAAAGGGAGAGACAGAATTCTAAGCAGGCTCTGCTCTGTCAGCAAAGAGCTTGACATGGGGCTCGGTCTCACGACCACCGTGAAATCATGACCTGAGCTGAAATCAAGTTGGATGCTTAGCCGACTGAGCCACCCAGGTGCCCCAAATCCGTATTTAAAACAACTGAAATTCTTTCTGTCTGCTCACTTCTCAAAATCCACTGAAGTAGTAAGTTAGTGTCATTCATAAAAATTTTTTTGAAGTGCTTTCAGCCTGGTTGAAAAATAAGCATATATGTCAACAATTATGAGTTTATGATCAAAATGTGTAACAATTTGGGGGCAAAATATTTAGACATTAGAATACTAAAGGATCTTGCCATATATTGGTGAAATGTTTCTACTGGCAAAATAACTGCATCTCGTTGATAACTTTCTCATGAACGTTGAATATGACCATAATCTCTCTCGTTCAAGTTGTATTCAGTGGAAGTAAAGGAAGCTTCAGGCTCTAACTGTGGGATCATGTCTTTCATTCAGAGAATTCCCACGCAAATAAGTCAGAAAGGGTGAGAACAAAGTGGGGATGGGAGAAGAGTCGGGAAAGATTTCACCCATGAAATTAAAAGGACACAGAGGTGAAGTCAACACGACCAACTTCAGACAACATGACTTTCCAATTTTAAGAAAGGACTACATATGAACATTAAACAAATGTATTTTCAAGGTGCAATTCCTTTGTAGATTAATCCAAAAATCAGTGACTGAGAATAAGGAGACCTAGAATCTTATGCCATAATCGCCATTGTTATATGAACTCCTGAAATCCTTGAACTTCATTGTACCTCACTCTCCCCCTCTGCAAAATGCAGAGGTTTGGGTTGGAATGGATTTCTGCGATGCCTTCCTGTAGGAGCATTCTGGAACCTTCAGGGCATCCCTTTCTCTCATCTTATAAGTAGCTTTAATTTAAAACCTCACTGGACCACAACATCCCTAAAGTGACCTAGATTCTCAAGGAGTTCTTCCCTATTTCCACCCTTTTACCTTTCTTTTTTTCTTGCAATATTTATTCAGAAGCCTAAAAAGGCTGAACTATAAAACCTGGTATTGAGTGTCATCTTACTTCTTGAGGTGGAAAGAATGTGTTACTTGTGCACTAGAAGCCATGATCCGTGCCAGGCTGGCTGTCCCATCCACACCACCCTCACCCCAAATACTCAGTCACATTGACTTCGGTACATACTGTGTGAAAACCTAGAGTCTACGATTGAGGAGACAGAACCAAAAGAACATGCAAAGTCCCGACTATCTGCTTCTAAAGACTCAGGAAATAAGGCACAAAGAGACTCAGTGCTGGACAGAAATACCAGTTTTTGGACATGCTGATTACTGAGCCAAGTTCTTAAATTTTGAAGAAATCAACAAAAACCTATAAACTTACCCTAAGATATACGTATACACATACAAATCCTCATATATATTATATGCAAAAATGAAATCTAATAATACTCAATTTCACTTACCAGTGACAGCTAGGTAATGATTCTTAACTAATTAGAACCAAGCAACCTAAATTGCAAGGAACCCCTAAGTCCAAGGTAAAAGTATGTTCTAACAATGAATCAGGCTTCATTAGACAGCCTTAAAAAAAGATAATTGACTGCTGGGTATGATTAAATTCTGGGAAATCCAATTTTACCTTATTCTTTTGAAGTCCGATGTAATCTAAATGGTGTGTGATAAACTAGCCAAGTTAAGTTCAAGAAGAGTCATCCACATACCATTTACCTTTGCAATGGTTCCATCTTTTTCAAAACTGAGGCTAGTCCTTTCAATTCTCATCAGGCTTTAACTGGGAATTGCCATGTCTAATGGTTTTCTGAGACTTTCTGCCACCTGTGTGAAGTTATTTGGTTAGCTGAAGTTATCGAAAACGTAGTTTACATTTGTGTGAGATCATTGACAGTGCGTTAGTAACTAGGTCTTAGCTTAGGTCACGGGTTGGGAACTTGCTTCACCAATAACGCTTAAAAGTTACTGAATGTCCACTATGTGGTAGGCACATGACTGTCTCGTTTAAGGTTGACAATAACCTTATGGGTCTAGTTCTACTATTTTCCCCTCATAGATTAAGAAGCCAGCTTTAGAAGAATTAATGTTCCTCTGGTGAAAAACCAGTGTATGTTGGGAGCAGTAATAAACACTAGGTTTACCTAACTCCATAAATCTTGTTTTTAAAGATTACACAATGATGACTCACATCGCCAAGTTCTGCTTTTATAAAAATATATTATAAATGGGTTCACAAATTATATCAGACCCATTTACCTTAGAAAACACACAGCACGGTCTCAAATGCAATCGTAAATGCTCATTGTCCTTGCTGTGGAAAGTTACACTGTGAAAGAGAGTGTAGCTAAGGAATAAACCCATTACTCAATGCCCATGTTGGCTAGCTCCCAATTTTTAAAAGCGTACTGCATAATCTCTTACAAAACTGTAATTCTAATACAAGTTGTAAATCTTATTTAACCATGTAATGAAATAATCCAGGAGAGTACAATTAAATATGTTAATTCTGGGGAAAACTGTAACTTTTGCACTGCTGGAATTACAATCTCTTTAGCTTTGTGAATAATTATAAAATATTCCTTACACCTTTTCTGAAAAGAGGGGGCATATAAAGCCAAAATTTCTGAAGTAATTTTCTCATCAAAACAATATAGAGGGGCGCCTGGGTGGCGCAGTCGGTTAAGCGTCCGACTTCAGCCAGGTCACGATCTCGTGGTCCGTGAGTTCGAGCCCCGCGTCGGGCTCTGGGCTGATGGCTCGGAGCCTGGAGCCTGTTTCCGATTCTGTGTCTCCCTCTCTCTCTGACCCTCCCCCGTTCATGCTCTGTCTCTCTCTGTCCCAAAAATAAAAAATAAAAAACGTTGAAAAAAAAAATTAAAAAAAAAACAACATAGAGAAGATTCTGGTCTAAAAGATGACTCTGTAGGGTACTGTAAAACAACATGGTAAATTTGAAAAAAAAAATCATTTTTAAACAGTCCTGTATCTTCACTGCGATTTTAAAAAAGAGATTGGTATTTTTTTTTTTTTTTCTGAGCTGTGTTTTAAATATACCATGGGAAAGTGTGGCCAAAGGATCATGGGTTGCTCACTGAACAAAACACAATAGAAGGGAACATTTGCGTATGTTCTCAAAAAGGTACCCAAGGCCAAAGGAAAGAGAAGGGTCACGGTCCATGCAGGGTTGTCGTGACTGCTCTCGCAGCGAAAGCACTGGAAACTGTACCCACCCAGTAACGTCAAGACACAGGCAAGGATCGCGATCAGGGCTCCGGTGCTGAGGCCGGCAGGTAGGACGTAGGCCTCCGCGTTGCAGGTCTGGGCTACCCCGTCGGCATCACAGTCACAGACGCGGATGGTGAGGGTGTTCGTGCTGCTGAGCGAAGGCGAACCACTGTCCACGATGAAGATGGGCAGGTAGTACACAGACTGCTCCTGTCTCCGGAAGCCGTTTCTCCTGGTGAGAACGGAAGCCGTGTTGTCTAGGATAAAGAAAGCAAACGTGTAACCCAAGATTTCTGGCAGACTCAGTCCTGCCAAACTGTATCCATTTAAGGGGGAGGGTGGGAGGAGGGGCGAAATAGGTGAGGGGGTTTAAGCAGTACAAACTTCTGGAAGAAACACACACACGCGCACGATGTATGTGAGTTAAGTCCTTCTGTTTGGTGTGTTTAGACTGAGCGCTATATGTTACCCAATACTGGTTCACTGTAGTACAGTTTAATACATTTACCTCATGCTATGGAGTTATGACCAAAGGGAACAGTGACAAAGGAAAACTGAATATGGAAATTTTTATTCATCACTTACTAACTGCAGCTTTGTGAAAATTCCATGCAGTCTACCCTCTTACTTCTCTTAGGTTTCGAACCACACACTTACAAAGAGGATGATGCAAATGAACAGGGTATCTTTGCAGAATCATGAGATGGCCCAAAAATCTCCACCTGTCTCAAACCCAATATAGAAACAATTAAAATAAGTCGATCCGGCTTTATCTAAGTATAGCTATCAGAGAGAAATGACACTGTAGTTTTCAAAAATCCTTATCGGTATATATCGTGACCCAGGCCCCATGTGTATAAACATTGTGTCAGTGATAAAATGGGTCATTTGGGTTTAATTTGTATTCAATAGTCTATTTCATCTGAATGTTTAAAGTAATTATGAAACTTTTAACGGTGATCAATAAGTCTGTATCACATAAATGTGATTTCTAGATCAGAAATATTTTTTCTTATCTGCTAGCGGTTTACCCAACTAACTTGTCTTCATTAACTAATTAGAGAATGTATGTGGTCCTTTAAACTTACAGCAATTAACACATAAAGGAAAATAGGATGCTAGTTTCATCCAGTGTACTTTAATATTGTATCTCCTTTCCAAGCTATCAAAAAGACATTTATCCAATGTTATCTAAGAATTAACAATGCTCTAGTGAAAGAGCAAGCTGAAATCTATTCTATCCAAATAGCACCAAACAGCAAGCTCACAGGAGACCAAAGAAATCATATATCCTGCAATTACAAATATGGCAAGAGAAACTGTTTGCTTTTTGGATTCCATCCGGTAAGTTTTTATGTAAACGAATCTTCTGTTTTAAAACGTGAATTTGAGGTGTTCATTAAAAACCCACACATGCGGCTGAAGGATATTGTTTTCAGTATGTTTCTCTATACACTTAATAGTAACGCGACGTCTGTTTCTTGGCCTCTCAACCACTCAGATGTATGTATTCATGATGTGATACACAAAGTTGTTTCAGAGTTGCTGAACGTTAATCTGACATGCCTGGCATCAGAGAGCACACTTGTGCACGCGCACACACACGCCGAATCAAGGAACACGTGCAAAAATGCCCAATACACGAGAAGGGAGCCCTGTGCTCAGGAAAGATATCATAAGATGTGTGATGTTCTCTATGCAGTTTGATGGAAGCCAATATAAGAACTAATCTCCTAATTCTTACATGGTTCATGCTAGGACGCTCTGGGCTTGACTTAGGGAAGTCTTTCAAGTGTGCGTTTACTGTCCAAAAATCATGGCACTACATGATGATGACACATGGGGGAGATACTCTCTTCTTGGAAAGGTCATAAATTCCCCTCTCTGCATTTGTGCTGGGTGAATCCAAGTGCTGAGAACTGTCCCTTGCAAATATGATTAAGCCAGAGAGTTTGGGATTACCCACATAGAGAATGTTCTTCCTTTTATGTTACAGAAGGGACAAGATAGTGTTCTCATTTAAGCAGAGGATGGAATCAGGAAAAATATTTTAAGATTGAAGTTTTGAGGTCAAACTTGGATTTTCTGCGCTAAACAGGATGGAGGTATAATGCCCACCTTCTAAGTCATTTTAGATGAGCCACTGTTTGACTAGCAAATCTGTTTCTACGTTTTGTTTTTTTGTTTTTTTTGTTCCTGAAGCCTGATTCACATATTCAAGCTGAAAGAAATACATCTTCTGTATTAGTGGGGGAATATTCTTCTCAATATATCAGTTGCAAATACCCTTCTGTTAAAATAAATACCTTGAATGAAATCACCTGTGAATAGATTCAAAATTAGACAACAGAATGGTCTTCTGCTTCCCTTAAAAGTTCTTATAATCGTCTATATGTTGTGTATATGTCTATAATTTTATATGTATATATATATAATTGTCTACATAAGTTGTTTATATATAATTATATATGCCTGTAAGTCTGTATATATTTATAAAATATAAATATTGTATATATATTTATTTATTTAAGAAAAATCAGAATATACTTACAGGCCTCTGTAAGTATGTTTCTATAATGACACTTAGGGAACTGGTAAGAGTGTTCACCTCTGACGCAAAGAAATGAGATTGAGGATGACAGGAAATTCTTTTTTATATTTCCTTGCATGAGGAGTAGATCTTTTAATTATCTGCATGGATTACTTTTATGTAAAAATAAAGGAATAACTGATGTTGCTATTGAAGGTATTAGGTCAAAATTGATTTATGTTGAAATCAGATTGGAAATACCAATTATTTTCCTAACGTCTCAGTTATGCCTATATAGGATAGCTTTATTGATACATTTCGCTGGCCCCTCAAATGTCTAGGAGTAAAGAGAAAGGTGGACCTGCCTTTTCCCTGATTTGGATTTTGGCCAGAAGTGATTTAGCTGCTTCTTAATGACAGCAAATCCACAGATAAAAATTACTTAAAAAAAAAAAATTTAAGGGCAACGAGCCCCTTAAGAGTTTATTTGAGAGAGAGAGACAGCACGAGCGGGGAAAGGGCAGAGAGAGAGAATCGCAAGCAGGCCCTGTGCCACTGGGGCTCAAACTCACAAAACTGTGAGATCGTGATCTGAGTCGAATTCAAGAGTTGGATGCTTAACTGGCCGAGCCACCCAGGCACTCCACTCACTGCCCTTTAATTAATGTCCTTGTATGTGTATGTATATGTATTCCACAATCAGGATCCCTGAGCAAGAAATAGTAGTTGTTTAGAGAGTTTGTACCTGCTGCCTCCACTGGTGACCATAATAATCCCTCACCTTTGTTATCTTTCAATGAAAAGTTGTGGTTATTTGTTGCATCAGTCGTTAAGCTGAAATAAAACTGGTGTCCATTGGATGGCTCATCTTTATCAACGGCACTGATCTTCTGGATAACCTAGGGACGGAGAAGTAAAACATGAAAATATGTTGTGCTCGGCTTTGTTTTCTGTGACAGAGAAGAGCAATTCTATACCTTATAATAAACACCATCCTTCTGGAAGGAAGGAGCAGATAAGCTAATATGAACTCAATCTAAAAAGGGCTCTGAAAAACAAGCCGTGTCCTTTTCAAACGCTGTGTTTGAATTTACTTTTGTGAACCTGAGACATAAGCTGTACCAACGGATGACACCATCCCCGTAAACATTACAAAACACTGAACAAAATGGATGAGTAGAACAAACCAGACCGAGATTAAACTACGCTTAATTCTTTGAAGTTCAAGGTACTTACGCCCTGCTGTGTAAAGTGGGGAACAGCTCAATCAAGCTTAATATGCTAGACTTCTTAAAGGAGTCAAAGCCCTCAACCATTTACTATGGCTTTTACAATGTTTATCTTTCTTCCTGAGAAATTTCATCATCCCAATTAAACCAGAATTTTAAAGTTCCTTCAATATTAGTTTATACTACACATCAAAGTGTTAGTTTTGCTGAGACATGCTGACTATATTTTATCTTAAAGCTGACAGAATTTCAAGGGCAACTGCTGCTGGATATTTTAAAAGAAATCACAAGCTAGGAGGCTGGTGTTCTGAAAGCTCTCACCTGCCCTGGCTGGGCATTTTCACACACGGTGGTTTCATAGTCCATAGCAAATTCAGGGGCATTGTCATTGATGTCGAGTATAGTAATGGCCACATAGCCTCTTCCAACTTGAGACGGATTCTCTAATAAAGAGGAAAATGTCTTATCATTTACTCAGAGTAAAGCTGTTATTCCATTGCCATTTAACTCAAGAAAGTCCTATTAAAAATAATTAGGATCAATCAAAAGGGTTGGCCTCTCTAAAGCATGACCCTAGTAAGAAAATGACCAAACTTTGAAAGAAATCTAGAAACTTGACACTGTAGACTTCAAAGAGAGCAACAGAAAATTTGATCCAAGCATCATATATACGTACAGTATATGCATTTTTTTAGTCCTTGATAAGAAAATCATTGAAAGAATGACAAACCATGAATTTCAATGTTCTTTGAAGCTAGAGCTCAGGTGTGTAGGACTACACGTATATAATGTACACATATATATGTACATAATATGCATAACATAGAAGTGCGCATTATTATGTCGATGTCTTTCTTATCAGAGACTCAAATGAGTTTGACATTAATATGCAAATCTGAGTGTCTTGGCTAGAGATCAACCTACTACTTTCTGGAAGCTACTGGCCCAACTCTGTATCAGCATAAATGTAGCTTATGAAATACGACTACAAAGCAACAAGAAATCCTCTGCAGGTAACTCAGGCCCATTATCTTATAGTCCTCTCTTTTCATTAACTTTCTGAGCATTAGAAAATAAAGCTAATGAATATAAATTTATTTCACAGCTGGAAATTAAGGATTTTCAAAGTTTTGCTTAACTTGAATAAGCACGTAATATGACTCAAGTAGAAACGATAACCTCGTGACAACCCACTCTCCACTCTCAGTGTCCCCCATCCTAACTGAATACTAAACCTTGCAACTTACGGCTTTCCATTGCAAGAACTGTGATATTATGAACAGCATTTGTCTCTCGATCCAAAGATTTGGCGGTTGTAATAACTCCACTGTTGGCATCGATATTGAAATATCTCTCCAAGTCTGTGTTTCTGTCAATTGAATACCTAATGCAACATTAAAAAAGAAGAAAAACACTTCAATATTTATGTTTGATTATCATTTGCTAAATTTATTTCATTAATTACACGGCCACTCATCAAATCCTGCTGACACCACAATCTGTCATGTTAGTACAAATACACGCTTAGCT
The DNA here is from genome assembly GCF_024362965.1 of Panthera pardus. Classification (NCBI taxonomy): domain Eukaryota; kingdom Metazoa; phylum Chordata; class Mammalia; order Carnivora; family Felidae; genus Panthera; species Panthera pardus. The sequence continues at coordinate 77,303,605 of NW_026526710.1, read as the reverse complement.
TAAAACTTCACCAAAGTCATACTTGGTTCATAAGTTCTTGTCAGTAATCTTTTTGATTTTCTGTCAGTAAAAAATAAATACCCTAGTACAGTTCTCTTCACAGCAGATTTGATATTATAAGTTTCAAATTTATTTTATTATTATGTTAGTTCCCCCAAATCACTTACGATAGACTTAGTAGCCCCTGCCATGGTTATAGGTCCCTCTAAAATGAAATATACACAGACATCCTGACCATTCACATAGACCTTTTGTCTTGACAACTCCAGCCAGATCTTAACCCCCCAAACTTAAAAAAAATCCCTCAGGATCTTGACCAGGATTCCATAGAGAAGTTTCAAGGTAGAACCCCTAAAATTACATGAATATTTTGGTGTATAGGAGCATTTTCTCAAAATATCTGCTATCCAAATATGAGTGAAAAATGTTCTACCTGCGTTCTTAATCCATTATGCTGTTATTTGTTCTGTATACAAAATTCACCCACCTCCCATTAATGACTGTCTTTAAATGCCACCCCCAAGTCATTCTAGTTGAGTAAAGGGATCTCATTTAAAAACAGACAAAACCAACAGATAAACGCATACCCAATTTAAGAAAGTATTCTATGTTTCCATAGTTCTCCAACACTATTATTAAATAGAATCATCTACTTCCAGTCTGATGTATCACAAAATGCTAGACACATAGCAAGGAAAGAGGAGGCATCAGAAAATATTAGAAAATTAACCGCAAACCAACAAATATTGTCTTTGTCCAGCAATAGTAGGTGTTTGGGTACTGAGAATGTTAGGAACTTATTTTCTGATGATTTCTATTTTCTTGATGGCATATGAAACAAGATTGTCAGCTGAGAGAGCAAAGGGGTGAAGGTACTTTGAGAAGAGTAGTCATTTTTTTTAGAAGAGACAGAAATATAAATAAATATAAATACACACGCAGAGACCAGGGAATGTATAACAGAAGAGCTAAGCATTGTGGATTGATACTTTGAGATTTATGTTCATCGATTTAATATGAAACCAGTCATTCTATGTGTCTGTCTTGCTCTGTTGTCATAAAGGCGCATAAAGAGCATAGGGTTATTTTAACTGGTCACGGACAATGGACGGCGGGGGGGGGGGTTATGGACAACAGGGGCATGTACATAAGAGTGATAATAAGGAAGGCCCATGATCTATAAGTTGGTAAGGAAGAACTAAGGAAATAAGATAGACTGATTTGACAAGATTCTTATTGCATCAGTACATTATAAATCTCTTTCAGGATGCGGAATTTCTAAAGTGGAAAGTAGTGGACAAAGATTAAGATCCTCGAGGTAGATTTTCAACAGTAGCGTATATACGAGAGCTGACAAGTCACAAGTATGTTCGTGAGAATCTAGGACTAAATCAAGGCAGAAAAACAGATCACTGGAGGTAAGAAGACCAAGAAACTGAAACAGGCACAAGGCATGAGTAGGCATTTTTCCAAAGCAGATATCCAGATTGCTAACAGACCCGTGAAAAGATGCTCAACATCACTCGTCATCAGGGAAACCCAAATCAAAACCACAATGAGATACCACCTCACACCTGTCAGATTAGCTAAAATTAACAGCTCAGGAAACAACAGGCAAGATGTGGAGAAAGGGGAACCCACTTACACTATTGACGGAAATGCAAACTGATGCAGCCACACTGGAAAACAGTAAGGAGGTTCCTCAAAAAGTTAAAAGCACAACTACGCTACAGTCCAGCAATTGCACTACTAGGTATTTACCCAAGGGATACAAAATCACTGATTCAAAGGGGCACATGAACCCCGACGTTTCCAGCAACATTGTCAACAATAGCCAAATTATGGGAAGAGTCCAAAGATCCATTGACTGATGAATAGATAAAGAAGATATTGTGTGCCTGTGTGTGTTTGTGTGTGTGTTTGTGCTTCACCTTCCTCTTCATGACTGCCCTTTACTTAAAATCTGAAAACTCTCCTGCAGGTCCTCTTATGTTCTTTATATAAAACTCTTTTCCTTTGCAAATTTATACAGTCCCATGGCTTAAATAACTTGTGTATTTTTGATTACTCCAAAATTCACATAAAATCCTCTTGGCCCACTAGACTTATATATTGAATTGCCTGCTTAATGTCACCACATGGATAGATGACATGAACTGAGATGTAACATGTCCCAACTGATGTTGTAACTGCTACAGTCTCCCAAGCCCCTACTTCCCCTACTCTTTCTCCTCCGAGTAAATGACACCACCAGTCACTTGAATGTTCGATCAGAAAATCTAGAACTGGTCAGTGACTTTGTTTTTCTCACTTACTCTTGCATCCAGCTTCTCAGCAACTTCCAAGTACAAGCAGTTCCAATGGCCATACACTGTAGCCTAGATTCTGCATTATTTTACTCCTTATCAACGTATTAGGAGAAAACTAACAAATTGCTCTCCGAGGCTAAGGCGGAGGGAGTCAGAGCAGATGTGGGGAAAGAATGAGCTGTTGGCTTGAGATTGAAGGTCTTGGCAAGGACACAGAGGACACGGGTTGTCCAGAACACTCCGGGTGGTGGTCATACTTCTTCATCACAAGGACTTGGGATCACTGAGGATTAAAGGGGTTTCTTATTTTCAGGGGCGCCTGGGTGGCTCAGTAGGTTGAGTATCCGACTTCGGCTCAGGTGATGATCTCACAGTTTGTGGGTTCGAGCCCCGCATCAGGCTCTGTGCTGACAGCTTGGAGCCTGGAGCTGCTTCGGATTCTGTGTCTCCTCTCTCTCTGCCCCTCCCCTGCTCATGCTCTGTCTCTGTCTCTCAAAAATAAATAAATGTTAATTCTTTTAAAGGGGTTCCTTATTTTCAACCAGTCCTTCCAGGCATACAAAAACCTAGATTTTATATAGGAGACATTCACTACGATATAAAGTTACCTAAGAAAAGCAGCCCTTCAATCAAGAGAAGTGATGATTACATGGGCATTTTTTAAGTGAGAGGTGCCAGATGTCTCTCAGGAGGACTGACTGAGCCAAAAGAAAAGGAAGAGCCTAAAGAAGTTCAGAGGAGCACCTTGTACAGGTCTGGACCCACGGGCCACGGCCCTGAGATGTTCGATGGCCCGAGTCAATTAGAGGCTGAACAGAAAGGAAGGGGATAGGTTGTTTCTCTAATCACAAACTGAAGTGCATGTCAGTGCATCTCCTCATGCTGCTAGTGGTGTTCGGACTCACGATGATCCCTCTACTCTCTGCAAATGACAGCCTAAGAAAACTTGGCCTCTTTCAATGCATGTTGGAGGAACCAATGAAAGAGATCACTTCTGTGATCTGCCGCTGTTAAAGCTTCTGCTCTATCCATTTATTAGGCAGGCAGCTTGAAATCTCACTGTCCAGCCTCAGTCCTTTTCTTGAGAGCTGTGAACTGCTCCGGACTCCTGCAATGTCTTGAACTCAAATTCAGTAGATTTAAAGCAGATCCAGCGGCCTTTCCCCAAAACTATCAGTTCTTCGTAACTTTCCCGTTTTCGGAACGAGCTGAGTATTTAAAGCAGAGTTGACGTTTTTCTCTGAATCCTCAACTGTGAAGGGTCATGTGTAACAAAGACTTCTACTTACATGTCTAATATTCATTTACCCTTCATTCTTATTAATAGAACCTTGCTTTTGTTAGACGCAGCCATGTGTTCAGCTGAACAACTGGGATTACTAGTCTTCCATGCTGATGCAGTGTCAATCTCCTTATATTAACATTTTAGCAAATGAGATGAAGAAAGTTGAGTCGAGCATGACTGAAAAACCCCTACAGACGATAGGAAAGAGCTGATAATTCAGCTTGCATTTGATGTCTGCCCCTTCCCCTCCATCTCACCTGGGACACGCACACAATGGAAGAGGTCCAAAAACCATCTTGTAAATAGGAGGTGATGAGTGCTTGGCATGAGAAGCCAAGGCCCTTGATGACATTATACTGCCAAATTGTCAGTCCTTGGGTGCATAGCTCCAGACTTCTCATTAGTAAGTCATTAGTGTTAAGCTTTGTTGCAACTAGCCAAGCACAATTTCAAACAAGGGCAAGCAGGTACTATTATGGTGGTATTTCAGAATTAGATACTAACATCTCACAGTTGGTTGTTGATGGAGACAAGATTCAGAACCGTGTCATCTGAGCCACCTGTCCATTATGTACCACATTACCCATAAACGAGCTTTTAGTCCCTGTCACTTACAACTTTACGATTCAGCTTCTTTTCGCTTTTTCCCCAATGCTCTCTTATCTAAAACCCTAAGCCAGTCAAACTGATGTTAACGGATTAATTAAAAGGCCATGTGTCTCTCCATTTCTGATGTCTTTCCTCATGTTGGTCCTCCTGTACTCTGTGTTTCCGCCTTTCCAATTATTTTAGTCCTATGATTCCTTGAAGACAGTCCTCTAGCATTAAAGCAGCAAGCCTTTCCAATTACATAAAAGAGAAAGAATTTTTCCCCCCAATCAGGGCCTCTCTAAGGCGCCAGATGTGGAGCAAGCACAGAGGAGCTGTCTTGACTTCTGCTCTAACTCATCTCCATTTTCCTGGCTTTGGATACATGGGACTTAATTGCCATCCTGGAGAATTGCATTCCTGCCTCAAATCAGAGACCCTCAGGCCTCAGAGGTTTGGGGCTTTGCTTGTGGAGAAGAGCAAATCAGAAAATGTGGTTGATTTATTTGGGAGGAAAAGGAAGGCTCATGGGACAGGGTCCTGCCATACATCATTTTGAAGAAAATGGGTACCGGTTTCAGAAAGAAAGCCCAAGAACAACATCAGAAAGCAGCAAGATTTAAACCTAAAAGCTAACGTGTTATGGATTTTTGCCAACCCAAGAGTGTTCTTCATTTCGACCCATGCCCCGCCCCCAGCATCAAGTTTCTGTTAAATCATGCCAGTAATAATTTTGGAAAAGTCTTTAAAAAATAATGTAGTATGATGTGATGTGACTGTGGGACCCCAGGATTCGAAGTCAGGACACCCTAGGATATTAGCACCAAGCTTGATCTGACTGCCTGGAGGGACTACCAGTAATTTAATCCCTCAGCCCAAATTTATTAATAAGTGAGTTGAAACAGAGATCTCCAAAATTTTGTAAGTGTCTGATCTGATCTTAGCAATTATCCTACATTATCACAGAGAGTCACTGCATATTTTTGTAACTCTAATTTCCCTAGGATCAAACAAAAAATTAGGGCACTCGGTACTGGGAAATCAAGGCTGTTCCTATAGTATATTGCCAAGAAAAAAAAAAAAAAAAGAACAATTCATAGTCAAAGCAACATCTCTGAAGTTTAGTTCATTAAAGCCACTCTGTTTTAAAAATATGATACACGCATATAATCCATAATGGGCCTTTCTTGGTTTGTATAAAGAATACAGGCTGTCACTAAAATCCCTTAATGTTTAATGTAGGGAACAGTTGGAGGACACATATTTGGATCTCTCTGTTCTCTAGATCTTACAACTTTTTTCAAAACAAATATTTTAAACTAAAAGCAAAAACCAAAGCAAAAACAATTTACAAGTTATGCCTTTTTAAGAAACCCTGCAGTAGTTAGGATCTGTGAACCTGGTGCTCCCCACCACAAATCACACGCAAGGAAATAAAGGACACGATTTATGGCCCCGACCCTGCCACTGCCCTCCTGTACTCATTTGGGCTCTCGAATCACTATTTATACTGTTCTGTTTCTTTCGCCGCAAAATGAGACAGTTTTACAAGATGGTTTATCATTTCCAGATTTAACATTTGCTTTTTTAAGTAAGATTTTGTGTACCACCTCTTTCCAGCTAGATAACAAGAGGGTTGGGAACTCATCTAATCATCTGTATACGCTCGGCTCTCTGTACATCTGCAATGAAAAGAATTCCTTAATAAACTCCTGTTATTACCATGGCTGCTGTTTGAGAAGCTATGGAGATCAATCGAAATGTTCTTCTCCAGCAGCATCCTTATCGCCCAGCTACTGAGATGCATGTGAACACTCACAAAGAGGACGTGTGGGTGAGTGAGCTAGATTAACACAAATGTATCACCGCTACTCCCCAAATGGCAAAAGATAATGTGATAAATATACACGAACAATTCTGAACACAGAAACAGCTGAGTCATTCGAGTTGAGATCTTAAGAAATGCATGTGTGGGTGGGTGCCTCTGTGTGCCTGTGTGTGTGTGTGTGTCTTGTGTGTGTGCGTGCATGTGTGTGTACTGCTGTAAGGAGTGGGCAGCTTCTCATACAGACCTTGCTAAAATCCTGGAACCACATTTTCTAACTGTGTGACCAGGAGGCAGATGTATTATAACACAGGAATGATAATGCTTGCCTTACGGGACTTTAACAAGAAATTTCTTCAAAATAAACTACTGACTGAGTTCAGCACTTAGAGATGCTACTCTTTGTACCCTCACCCCCTGCTGATAACGGCAACTCGATTCTCCTTGGAGATTTAAACCTTCCCAATCTCATGCAATCTTGATGGTACTCACAATCAAGATGCCCAGAACTTCCTGGGTAAGAGACGGGGCACACGTCCTAAGACAGGCCAAAAAACTTTCCAAGAAACGTGAACCTTAAACAGAGGGCCACGAGAAAAGAACAGGGTTGGCACGGGTTCACCCCACTGCCCCATCCTCAAAAGACTATCTGCTCATTCTTGCTGGTCATATTTCTAGAAAAAGCTTAGTCTTCTGTTTTCAGAGTACTGGCTATGCAACGTTTTCTTTAATTCTGTGAGCTATCCCCAATTACTTCAATAAGTCCTTTTTTTCAGTCATCTATGGCCAATTTCTATTATTGCAACTAAACAATGCTAAGAGTACAGTTCAGTGTAAGTATAGCTCCTTAATCTTTCTTCCTCATGGACCGTTCCCTAAGACTCACACCGAAACACATTATGGATTTAGTATTCTTCTACTCATCACACTTTTCAATAAGCATTTTAAATGTGGAAAATAATACAAGGGACAAATCAAGAGAAATGTAATCTTCAATAAATTCCTTACCTGCAGTCTTCCAAAAGCTAACTCAGAACTCCAAGCAGAGTTCTAATTCTAGGGCAATATGATAAAAGATGGAAAAATTGATCACATATATTAGGAATTTCTACTCACATTTTGAAAATTATCTCTGGATATTAAATACGCTAGTATAATAAAAACACTTTTTTTTATCTCCACCATAGGTGAACTTTTTTTTTTTTTTCATTTTTAGTGATAGTTATATTCAATTGGGCAGCATTTTGACATTAAAGCTCATATTTTCCCGATGGAATAGATTTCTGCTACTTTGCACATGAACCACTATTTTTCCTCTATGTTACTGGCTAAGTTTCTTACAAAATAAGATACTACCAAATAATTTAGATTAAAATAATATGTACAAATATATGCATGTATACAGGCTACTTTAAAAAAAAAAAACCTGCACACTGAATTATTCAAACATCCCAAATGCGTTCATACTAGTCACACTACATAATGTAATATCTGATACTATTTTATCACCTTTTATCTGAGAACATCAAATACCAGGAATGCCAAAAGTGCCTGCAGGTAAGTAATATTACCTTAGAATCCTTGAACATAAGTCCAAATGTAGTTCTGTATTTAACTTGTTAGAAATGCTGAAAACAATCCCCATTAATTTGTATGACCCCCCCCCCCCTTCACATCTAATCTTATTTGCGATGATATCATGTTTCAATCCATTGGCTATTTTTAGCATAGGGACTTCGGGCTGTTTGTGCTGCCTAGAGAAGTACTTCTGATTTCATAAAACAGCACTCGACTCTTAAGATGTAACTACATAAAACATAAACAGACTCTGCATAACGTTTTCGTGGTCTGTCCAAATTCTGCCCTCCCTCAAGGCCTCGCTTACACTATCACTCCTTCAAACGAAGTCTCCTGTCCAGTGAGCTCAGAGTGACTACAATTTATCTCATGATTTGCTCTGACACTTTCCCCCCTCATTTTGTTTAACGTTTATGGGATCTTATTTCTTCAACCGGATTGGAAGTTCCTGGAGGTCAGAGGAAATGTTTTATTCATCTTTGTTTTTCCTGTCAGTATTCTCCCCAGCACTGTGCACAAAGCAGGTTCTCAATAAATGTATGCTGATGCAGTGCTTTGGTCTCCAAGTGCTGACATGAAGGGTGAAGAGTGTTCTAGGCTCTAGGCTGCTCTCCTAGCGTCTCCCGTCTGGTTGATGAGACGCGCAGAAGCGAAGTTTCTAACATTCAGAAAGATGATCAAAATCAGAACGTGACCTGTCCTTCCAAATTCAACAGATAAACCCTGATATTTGGCATTCTGGGACAAAATTTACATGAAACAGTAAGCAACTACATAAAACATAAAGAGCCAGGTATATGCTGGACCTCAATGATCTACTTTTGCTTTCAAAAAAGCCTCTTCTTCTTCTTCTTCCTTTTTTTTCTTCTGGCTAAGTAATCTTAACTATCATCTAATTTGCATTTTGGGCTTCTAGTTTCTATATGGGAAGAGGAAAACAATGTATACATGACATGATGGGGGAGGTGCCCTATCTGAATGCTAGGCAAGCTCCAAGGAAGATATGACATTTCACGATGGTGTTATATTCTGGCTAAGTACCGTGCTTAGAGTTCATTTAACCTTTCCACCTATCGCTACTATACTTCTAGATGGTCAAAATGCTTTATCGTGATGTAGATGCCCAGTCCTCTTTTAAAGAAAGGGCATATGCACAGAGAAGAGTTACTCATCGCTTTGGCTGGTGCCAGAGGTAGGTAAAAATAAAAAGTGCTGAGCAAGGAAGGGATCATATGAGACGAGGCTCTCAATTCTGTCTTTTTGGAGGAAAGTGAATGTGTTTCCTTCTAGAATTCTAGTCTCATACCCCACATATTGGTAAACATCCCAAATATAAGTAGCCTATGCTAGATTTTAGTATTATGCTACAAACCTGTCGATAAATTTAAATGCGAAGTATCCAGTTTCCCATCCTGTTTTACAATTCAAACACTATCGGCCTCATTTCAAGCAGTTACAATAAAACAAATACTACTCTTCCACTCCTCTAAGAACCACACCATTTCTAAAGGTGTGAGCACAAGGTTCACAACTCTAAGACGCTTCGGGATCTAACTCAATCTGGAAATTCACTTTTCCTAAGATCTCAGAAGACTGTGACATCTACCCAACCAGTGGCATTTGCTGAAGGAGGGCTTACATTTGGATAGGTACCTGAGCGCCCAATGCAAACACGTGTTCATGTCCATTAAACTATGTAATATTGTCTGTGTACTGGAACCTATGTGAATACCAAATAAACTTCACTACAGACTGCCAATACGGTTGCCTGTAGAGTATGTCTCCTTTCATTGGCTTATTGACCTTGAAATAAAGATGGCAGGGAAACACAACAAACTGTAATAATAGCAATGTATCATGATAATGCTTTCTAATGCTTAAGTCATGATTCTCAGTTTGAAATCATTGGTTACTTTCCCTTTATTAATCTTCAAAGAACTTGGGAGAAGGCAGGGATAGGGTTTACTTTTCCTTTTTACTGGGTATATGGGAACTTAGGAGACTAAGTGCATCCCCTAGGTAACTCAGCAAATATCAGTGCTGAGAAGAAAACTAGTCTTCTAGAGAATGCACATCAGTGAACACCTATTCATCAAACTAGAATCTGATAGGAGGAGCCTGGCCTTTCAAAGGTGGATATCACAAATGAAAATGAAAGACAGATCCAGAAAAAAAAAAATCAGCTATGGATGTGAACTGACCTTATAAAAAATAGTGTAAAAAATGCCTCAAAAATACTAGTGGTAAATATTAAGTCAGGGGCACCTGCGTGGTCCAGTCAGTTTAGCATCTGACTTTGGCTCAGGTCACGATCTTGCAGTTCACGAATTCAGGACCCACGTCAGGCTCTGTGCTGACAGCTCAGAGCCTGGATCCTGCTTCAGATTCTGTGTCTCCCTCTTTCTCTGCCCCTCCCCTGCTCACACTCTCTCAAAAATAAACGTTAAAATTTTCTGAAAAATATTAAGTAACGACATGAATTCTACAAAAGCAAAAAAAAAAAAAATACACACGACAACATTTTAGTCCACTTTGAACAAAGGCGGTCCTCTTTAGTTGTGAGACTTAGGTGTTCAAAAACTGATATAAGATAGCACTAAGCTGAACTTTCAGGCCACCTTCATTAGTCTTAAGAAAAATAAAATGAGGTCAAAATAAATTCCTGGCCAGCCTCTTTCATTGACGAAAGCCACAGAGATCTGTACCTTCAAAACCAACAGAGTTCACCTTCTGACCCTTTCTCTCTCTGTACTTCAGGGAATAGACCTGGAGGTCACTTCATCTCTACCTCAGGTCACTACCCTCCTAGCCCTACTCTTCCTTCCTCCCCAAATTATAATACTGCATTTTTTTCAAATAAAGTACTATAAAAAGTAAAATATTTGTGTGGCGAGGCTCTAACAGGATGACATACAAGCAAACGAGTAAAGGAAAAATAAGAAAGAAACAAGATAAAAACGCAATGCAATCTATCAATTTTCCTTGACTCCTCTCACTCAAGGCCCGAATTGTGATATATATGCGTCTCTTCTTTTACACCCCTAACGTCATGAAAGCATTCTCTTTCTTCCCATTGAATGGTTTAAGCAGAAGTCTGACTGTTCTGAGTAGCTGATCTGTGCCTACAATCATGCTGTGTCTGACTGTTCCTAAGGGAAGGAGACTTACGTGTGTCAGTAGGAGATGTGATGCTATAGCAAACCCAAGTTCAAGTGTGTGCAAGTCAACGGGATTTGGTGGATGCAGCTGAGCTTAAGTTAGGAAACTGTTCTGACAACGAAGGATGGGCTGTTTTAGGCAGAAGGGGAAGGCGTGTTCTACCTGCTACATTTGCGACTTCCGAATGTTCTATTGCACGGAAGATTATATTCCTAGAGATGGTTTGTGATCACTGTGTTCAAAATAATATAGCCATCCATATAGCCTGACTTTATCATATAGATAGGGGGATGCCAAGTCTGACTTCATTTTTGAACAATTATTTTAAATAAATTCTTCACTAGACTATGATATTAATGTCAGACATGATAGAAGGAAAGGAGAGTAGGAGAGTGGGTGTGTGGGTGTGTGGGTGTGTGGGTGTGTGTGTGTGTTACCATATCTATATCCCTAAATAAGCTTATTATTTAGGGAGGTAAAAGATTATAAGCTTTTCTTAACAATAATCATCGTCTAAATTACGGATATTTTTCGTGACAGTTTACAGTCAATGTCCAGACTTAGCTCAGAAGTCAGCTCAAAGCTTTCACCATTGCCAGATAGCAGTTAAATCTAAATGTGGTTAGCTTATTAGTTGAATATATATAAAATACTGAGTGATTTTTGTACTTTATACCTTTACGTTTTTGTAGTCAAAATCCAAAAGGTCACATTGAGAAACTTTACTAGTGAACCCACATTAAGACATGCAATACAAAGACATTTCAAATATATCGTCTTTATAACATTTATCTAAAAAGACATAATGTATCGTATGCACACACATGCTAACACATGCATACACAAAACCATACATGTAGATCATAGGTTGTAAGTTTTATGTAAAAAGTGCGAAATTGGATATCATGGTGTTTTGACGTGCTTACCTATCATCATTTTGTTAGTTGCGAAGAGATCAGTTGCTTAGAACCGTGTGTCTAGTGTCGATACAGGACTATTGATAAAACACTTTAAAACAGTCCTTAGATACAGATACAGTTATACTTTTTATAAGTGGAAATAATAAACAAATACATGCTAACCAAACAGGCCAATATGAGAAAATGATCTATTGAAAGTCAATCCTTAATTTAAATTTTTTATAAAATTAGTTTTCTAATATATGCATATATCCCATAACTAGGACACGCATCACTTCATCTTTGAACACGGTTTGCTTTGAAAGAGCTCAGGATAATTGGTTGAATAGGAACATCAGCTATGGCTTGTGGATGATAACGGATGCCTAAAAATTATTGCTACATAATAATGGCCCCGGATAATCAGGTGAAACATTTTTAAATTAGTAAAATGTTGCACCGCTCTGATCCTGGTTCCTTCTGCCTCTATGGCTCAATATATATACAAAACTGGTCTTCATCTGCCATGAACCAAAAGCATCGTAACGCAGAGACATGAACTGTGAGCAAAGCACACTCTTGTAAAATCGCATAAAAGGAGAGCAATGAGCTCTTACCTCACAGGGCTGTTGGAAGAATCTGGGTCATGAGCCGCGACGGTGCCAATGATATTCCCCACTTGGGTAGCCTCCGATACCTCCATGGGGTACAAGGGTGAGGAAAACACAGGGGGCTCATCCACATCTTCTACGATTATTTTCACTGTGGTCGTGTCGCTGAAGGGACCCAAGCTCAGAAAGCGAGGGTCGGCATCTTTGTTTGCAGCTTCTATCCGGAGTGTGTAACTTGTTTTGGCTTCAAAATCCAGGTCCTGTAAAGAAAGTTATTAGGAAAATTAAATTACCAATTAAAGAGTCAGCTAAGCAGAGCCTTTTCATTTATGAATGTCAGTACGCATAGAAAGGACTCCGCCACGAAAATGCACCATCAGCATTCACAAATAATAAATAATAATGCCAATCAGACTCCTTGCTGCTTTTCTGGCTCACAGACAATGGTAAGTGCTTTTCAGCTAACTTAATCCACTCCGCTGGCAAATGCAAGTCTTTTGAATATTATTTGAAAGACAACTGATAAGATTGAAAAATCTTTCCAACAGGGATATCAATATAATTTTCTTCAACCATGTAATTTAGCTGCACTATCCAGGGGTGCACACTAAAAAGAAAGAAAAATACAACTTTCCACTGAATTTATTATTTAAAAGGTCATCTTTATTGATTTCAGGGACTCCATTCCAGTCCTGAGCTTTTACGGATGCTCCAAAGGGAGCCAGCCACACAGGATAGGTGGTACGTTGAGTTTGTGCCGTCTGAAAACACAGCCAGTTCTCGACGAAGCACGCATTGTTTCTTTCTCCACAATCCCTCTACCAGTGCACACTGTGTCTCTGTATTTGATGGTGGAGAGTTATATTCCAGAACCTCCATTCTGTAACTTTCCTAGAGGATTAACATGCGAACGCGTTCCTCAAAAATAGTGACCCAAGTTAAACCATTTGGCAGCTTTAAAAAGTTGTAAGGGCAATTAAATGCTGTCCTAGAAACGCACCATCTGTGGGGGGAAAACAAAAAAGAATGCCGCACACAACATGCTGAAGTTGTTTGTGACAATAAAATGCTCTTTCTTCAAGGGATACAGAGCCTCAGAGTTTAATGACTTTCGATCTCAGTCTCACCACTGAAAAGCTGTCCCCAAATATCACTTACGTTCAATAAGACAAAAATAATGGTGTAAAAAAGTAAAGGCATGGTATGAAATATAACACGATACATGTAACTCTTGTTTTTACTTAATGGTTATGTCACAGGAAAAGTATTATGAAAAGGGGCAAAAACGTAATGTTGCGAATTATAATCCAACTTCATCTATTATGTACGTGGGCACATGAGTGTTACATACATGAAGGTATGCATACATTCCAACCATCCCAAAAGGTGTGATACTAAAAAAAAAAAAAAACAATGTAGTCATATAAATATAAATTAGGGGCGCCTGGGTGGCTCAGTCGGTTAAGGAGCCGACTTCGGCTCAGGTCACGATCTCGCGGTCCGTGAGTTCGAGCCCCGCGTCGGGCTCTGGGCTGACGGCCCAGAGCCTGGAGCCTGTTTCCGATTCTGTGTCTCCCTCTCTCTCTGCCCCTCCCCCGTTCATGCTCTGTCTCTCTCTGTCTCAAAAATAAATAAACGTTAAAAAAATTTTTTTATAAATATAAATTAGGAGATGCACATATAAACACACACTGAAAGTATATATATACACATATGTGTATATATGATGTACAGAATATATATACATATATATACATCTACACACGCTTAGACAAAACATAATACACATACACACATAAACCCATGTACGTACAAAATATACAAATATTCATGTGTATTTGCAGACATATATTACATGAAAAGATTCCATGGCTCATCTCTGGTTAATACCGAGAAAAAAATATATAGATCAATTCTCAAAATAGGTTTACAATATCTAGATAAAGGAGAACTTACTGAACTATTTACTGGCCTCACATCGGTCTCATCCAATCGACTGTAAGCTCCAGACTGTTTTGTTAATTACTAGCATTCCCAGTGCCTATTATGAATTCAGTACATAGAAGGGGCTCAATAAATTCTTGTTGGATTAGAAAACAACTAGACCACAGATAGCCAGGACACTTGGCCACAGAGAATCCCGATGGCCAAAGTAGGGGGTGAGGGGAAGGGACAATCAGGTATATTGGTATTCTACCACAGGAAAAAAAAAATTCTTAGAATTGCTACAGGAAAATGCAGTTTTAATTTTTTCTGAAGTTTCATATGAAAATTCAGGGGCACGTGACAGTGCTCTAAACAAGTCCTTATTAGCAAATTCAGTGATATTTTTTATGAGGCTACCTTTTTTGTCTATTACCTAAAAATATTTCTGGCTCGATAATTCTCAATCAAATGTGAGAATTAGGACTACCCAGAGGAATTTTCTGACACACGTGTGGCTCCTTCAATGAAAATTTTGATTCAGCAGATCCAGGATGAAGCCCAACCATACGCATTTTCAAAAGGCTCACTGGGTAATTGTGATGCAAACCCTCTTGTAAGAAGCCTGATCTTTGCATTAACACGGTCTTGTCACCATACATATAATCCACTATTTAATTTGGGTACTGCTGAGAATAAAAAAAAAAAATATGTACCTAAATGCATTTACTTAGAGACCGTAAACATATGCACAAACAGCTCAGATATTAACCTGTTTACTTTGTGCTTCTATTACTTATAGAACTGACAAATGATGAGAGGAATCTTATTTTTATATAATATGTATCTGTGTATGTAGAATGTGTTTTAAAAATCCTGTTTATCATCTCCTTTTAAATCAATTCAAAACCACAACTTTTAAGATATTCATTCAGGTTTATCAAAAGGGGTAACAAGTATTTCTGTATTCAAGGAAAAGTGTGACTGATATATGAAACAATAATTTAAAATCTACCACACAAATGAATGCAATTATTTTATAGCAACTTTTTTTTTTAATCTGTCTAAAAGGCAACAACATGAGATACAGACATCTGGATGCCACTGAATCATAATGAAACACAGTATCACACATGATGATTGGTTGCCTGAGAGCTATTATGAAAATAGAGCAATAAGAGAATTCATATGAAAGGCTATGAATCAAGATTACAGACAAAAGAATTGCTACACAAAATGATTTTCAGAGCAAATCAGAATAAGCCAGACAATACTTTTCAAAGAGAGGTGTGGGGTAACAGAGTTGTTAAACACATAGAAGAAAAAGCTTTTGCACAGAATTTTGATTCCTATTTCTTTTTCTTATTGATTTCTATATAAGCAACATATTCCGTAACTATTAGATTTAACGAACAGGGTTTTACTTGGGGAAAGAAATGTTAAAGCAACAGGTGAGGAAAGGCAAAGTAAAAGGAAGGAGATGAAGGTAATGTCTGAAGAGATTATGTTCGATCTTAGAAGCTACATATCACTGGAGACCATATGTCACTGGAAATCAAACCAAAACACTGTTCATGCTGTCGCCCACAATAGCAAGCAAGATGTGGGATTAATGAGAACCTGAGTTCAAATGGAAATCACGTAGACCCAAACCAGTGATGTCATAGAGACATATCTGGGACCTGTAGAAGCTGCTCTTTCATCTGTCAAGTGTCCTGTATGTCAGAGACACCAAGAGAAAGAAGCAGCTTATTGGGTATCTTATCTTCTAGACTATAAAATAGGGCTGTTTTTTGTTTGTTTGTTTTTGCCATCAGAGATGAGAAACTTCAGGATTAAAAAGAAAAAAACTGCAGAGAACAAACTGATGGTTAGCAGAGCGCAGGTGGGGTGGGGGTGGTGATACTGGCGAAGGGGATGAAGGCTTGAACAGTGCACTCATCTTGACAAGCATGGACGAATGTGCGGAACTGTCCCATCAGCCGGCTGTACACCTGAAACTAATATGACACTATGTTACGTGTTAACTATACGGGAATGAAAATAAAAAGCGTAATTAAACACTAAGCAGTATAACTGCGGCAGAGGTGAACAACCTTTTTCCTGTAAGGAAATAATACTAAATAATTAGGCTTTGCAGGGTATGCATTCTCTGCCCCCTGAAAATGAATTAGTGTGGCCGTGAGCCAATAACGCTTCATTTGCAGGCAATGAAATTTACATTTTATATAACCTTCACGTATCACACAACATCCGTCTTTCCCGATTTCTCCATCATTTTAAAAACACAAAACCACCCTGGGCTCTGGAGCTGTACAATAGCAGACAGGCAGTTGTTTGTCAACCCCTGATCTAGGGAGCCCAACAGAATAAGCTTATTTTTCCAGACTAGATGCTCACCCTTCTTTCCCCCATCCTTTTTACTACAATTAAAATGAACTATTCACTACGAGCATCACACTTCGTCTTCCAGTTCGTATCGCCTGCTGGCCCTTCTTTCCCACATAATTTTGTCTTCCATTTCTCTTATAGAAATCTCAAGGATACTCGTGATCACCTTTTCTTTTATGAGTGTTCCCAGAATCCCCGTACCTAACACATAATAAACCGTATGTTGAAGGCTAACCATGAACAAGAAGTTTTAAACACATTTTTAATGTACATTGAAAACGATGCAAGGCTGGTATTATTAATTGATGTGAAAACCAAACAGCAGGGAGTTACAATGGAAGTGTAAAGTTACATGTGTAGAAGGGCAGGCACATTATGTGAACTCAAGGCCATGTCCACCCACCACCTACTCCCTTCCTGCTACAAAAAGCAGGCTTGAAGAGCAATTAGGGCTTCGTATTGTATGGCATTATCAAATTTAGGCACCTGCTTACGTCGCCGACTTCAAAGGTTTGCTTTAAAGTATTCCTTGCTTTAAAATACGTAGAACACTGCCCGACACTGAGTAATTGCTGTACAAATATTCACTTGGTCATTATCATTCTTAGTGCCATTATTTCCTGCTAGATTATGAGCAAATCCAATGACAGTTAAGACCACGCCTTCCTCTTCTGGAAGAGGACACCCCCATGACACCTACACCTTCAGTAAAATCACTTTATAATATGGTGGCTTGGATTTTAAAAAAATATATAGAGTGGGGTCTCCATAGTTCCCCCTGCCATTTTTAGCATTTTTAATAGTAGAACCTAAGTTAAAACATAATCATGAATTCATTTAATAAAATCAATGCACTACATTCTTCTTTTCCATATAGTTTGGCTACTGGTCTATAGCCAAAGGTGCTCTCATTAAGCTCAACGGCCTCCTTTTAGCTCTTCTTCTTTTGAGCAATGCAGAAGTTGATGTTTAGGAATTGATTCACATTAAACTCTTCTTTTTAAAAAATATTTATTGGGGTGCCTGGGTGGCTCGGTCGGTTGAGCGTCTGATTTCGGCTCAGGTCACGATCTCGTGGTTCATGGGTTCGAGTCCCGCGTCGGACTCTGTGCTGACAGCTCAGAGCCCGGAGCCTGCTTTGGATTCTGTGTCTCCCTCTCTCTCTGCGCCTCCCCCACTCACACTCTGTCTCTCTCTCCAAAAATAAATTAACATTAAAAAATATTTTTAAAACATTCATTTATTTTGAGAGAGAGAACGTGTGCATGCACACACCAATGCGTGCAGAGGAGAGGGGCAGAGCGAGAGGGAGAGAGGATCCCAACCAGGCTGTGCTGACGCAGGGCTTCACGGTCTCATGACATCTCATGTTTCATGAGATCACGACCGGAGCTGAAATCGAGAGTGGGACACTTTACCAACTGAGCCACCAAGGCACCCCCCAGGTTAACCTTTTCCTTTGCAGATTGTTCTCTTTCTGCTCTTCTGAACATGGAGTGGTGTCATAAGAGCTGATTAGAGGGTGTGTGTGTGTGTGTGTGTGTGTGTGTGTCCCCCTGTCTATATATTTAGTGTCTTATATTTAATGTTGATGTTGTGCAAAAGCACGAAGACTGTCATTTGTAAAACACTTCTTTCTCTGGAGATTCCAGCCGTCTTTTGGATCAAAGCATATTGTTTTGTATTCAATATCCTCCCTACTTGTTGATCAAACCAACAGAAACCTTTTGTCTCCCTTTAGTAAGTGGGCCTAAATGAAGCCATACCTATGGAAAAATAACCCCACTCACAATTTTCCCTTTACAATGATTTCAAATAAACCTACTGTCCAAAACCTTAAAAATGGCCTACAACCTTGAAAAAGGTCTCTCAGCAAGGATAAAGTTAAATAGCATTTAAATACAATGATAAGAGTTCTAAAGTTACTCCCCCCAAGTACTTTTCAAAAGCAAAACACACCTTTATCATGTGCAACTGCATTATTGCCTTTATTTTCACCCTTTCTTGGGTTGTGCCCAAGGAGGCCTTCATATTTCCCACTTGCCTAAATTTAGGTAGGCTTCTTCCTGACTTTGGCCCCTGACAGCCCTTTTCTTAGACAGCTTGTATCATAAGCCCATTCTCTGCCCCTTTGAGAGGTAAATTAAAAAAAAAAAAATCTTGCCATTTTTACAGCCCAGAAATGTCTTCCTCAAGAAATGGGGAGCCATCTCTTTGAAATGTCATTATCAAGGAAGACCGACCCTCTAGCTGCTGGCTGCTGTGGAGGGTAGGAGCCAACCTTCAGTCTAAGCCTTACTCCAAGTTGTAAAACTACCCCCTGTCATAAAGGTACAAGAAAATCTACTTTTCTTTTGGGTAAAGCCAATCAGGACAGACAAATGTTGTTATCTCTCTTCGTAGATACTAAATTCTAACTCGGTAGCCCTCTTTCTCACCTGACTTGAGTTTATTATTATTAAAAAAAATTTTTTTTAGAGAGCGAGAGAAAGTAAGTGTGCACGGGAGTGGGAGGAAGGCAGAGGGAGAGAGAGAATCTCAAGCAGGCACCATGCTCAGCATGGGACTCAATCTCAAGACTGAGATCATGACCTGAGCCGAAATCAAGTCAGACACTCAACCTACTGAGCCACACAGGCGCCCTCCTCTGACTTGAGTTTAGACTGAATTATGGTCTTCTTCTCCTACTGCAATATCCTTGAAGTCTGTCTTAAGCTGTTTAAATTTGTCCAGTGCAATTTTTGCTGACAGGTGCAAGTGATTTTAGCATCTTCTGAAGGTTTTATTTGCCTTGAAAACTTTTGTGAATCATAAAACCTATGTTCAGATTTGGACAATAGAGTACTTTTTTTTTTTTTTTTTATAGAGGATAAGAGAAGGGAAACACAGGTTTCAAGTTGTTATATGATTCTATACTTGGATGCATTATGTTGATGCATTAAAAATATTTAAGGACAAATAATCTGAAATGTCGCAAAATAAGTATAAGCAAATTTAGACTAAGCAAAAAAAGATTATGAGATACCACCATGTCCAGTTTATGTTTCTAGGAGAATTATTATCTTTTCAAAAAATTATACTTTAACGCAGCTCTTTATCAGGTACTTGATACAAATATTCACATTTTGCTAATATACTATTATTACTACACAGAAAATTTTTGGTACTCTATAGGTAAATTGGTACCCCACCAAAGATCTTACGAATAATTGCAGAAAAGTTTAAGCCCGAAACATTAAGTTATGTCAACCCATTAGGAATAAAATAAAGACATACATATCGGGAGTAACTATCTCCATTATCTAGCCAAACAGATGTCTTTTGACTTCTATGAGTAATTAAATTAACATATCTTAATCTTGATATGAAAAAAAAGAGATAATTCACGCAGGCATCATAACACATCTCCATTTTGTAACTTAAAAAAATCTGAGACAATCAGTTAAATGCACATACATTTCAGATTTTTAGTTGAACTAATCCACGAAGAGGTAGAACTGTAAGCTGCTCGATGTATTCCCCATTAACCATACACATTGATGGGGTGCCTTGATGGCTCAGTTGGTTGATTTTGGCTCAGATCATGATCCCAGGGTCGTGGGATCGAGTCCCATGTCAGGCTCTGCTCTGAGTGTGGAGCCTAATTAAGATTTTCTCTCTCTCTCTCTCTCCCTCCCTCCCTCTGCCACTTTCCTGCACTCATGCTCTCTCTAAAAAATAATTTATAAAATAATAAAAGAAATAAAAATACAACACATTTATATAGCCTTACCATATGCAAGTTATCATGCTAAGTGTTTAACAGCATTATTAACATCATTGATTCTCACAAGATAATACAGCTTCTAACAGATCTTTTTAACAAATCTAGAACTGAGTCAAGACAGATTGACTTTCTTGCTCCTAATCACACAGGGTGGCTCCAGTGTCTTTGTTCCCACAGACTAAGAAAGAAAAGCAGAATGAACTGGAAGTATAAATCAGATCATCTAAAACAAACACACAAAAGTAGTAGGAGTTAATCTCAGGACGATGACAAAAGGAAGAAAGGGAGAGAAATCCTATAAAACTGACGTTGGAAACAAGCAGTCCATACTGGGGGGTGGGTGAGATTTGAGTGAGAGAAAGTGAGGGCTGTTATCACCAAAATGTGCACTGCCATTGTACATTATTTCAACTTGAGCACAGAATGCCTAAATCAGGAATTACCCAGACTAGTTAATGTCTTGCTTCCTCTTTTATGTTATTGTCTGGATTAGCTTTTCCACTCACAGAAATGCTCCATTCGACATATGTGTTAATTTCCTACTACTGCAGTAACAAACCACCATAAATTTAGCGGCTTAAAAGACATCAAAGTATTGTTTTACCACTTTGGAGTGCAGAAGTCTAAATCAAGGTATTGGCAGGGGATGTGTTCCTTCTCAAGGCCTCGGGGAGGGGCAGAGGGAGAGGGAGACCCAGAATCCGAAGCAGGCTCCAGGCTCTGAGCTGTCAGCACAGAGCCCCACGTGGGGCTCGAACCCACAACGGTGAGAGCATGACCTGAGCCAAAGTCGGACGCTTCACAGACTGAGCCACCCAGGTGCACGCGCCTCCCCCCCCCTCCCCCCACGCCTGCCTTCTTCCATCTTTAAAACGTATCACTTCTTTCTCTGGTTCTGTTATCACATCTCTTTTCTGACTCTGACTCTCCCTGCATCCCTCATATAAAGACCTTGTGATTACATTGAGCCCAAGGAGATAATCCAGGATAATCTCCCCATCCTGAGTTCCTTAATTTAATCCCATCTGCAAAATTCCTTTTGTAATATAAACTATTCACAGGTTCCGGAGATTAGGATGTAGAGATCTCTCTGGGAAGGCACAGGGTTCTGTGTACCAGAACCTCCTACTGTGAATTTACTAGACTGTTTTGATTTTCATAAGCAGAAAACAGGAAACAAGCCTTTGCAAAAGACTACATTCCTGCCCAGCATCTAACACCTGGTTCACGCAACAGCCCAGGCAGAGGTCTCTATTTCCCAGCATGCACGACTGAGGATACCAAGGGACGCCCTACAGAAGGGTCTCACGCATTTTCAGGCAAGCTGAACCCAGATTATGACCCAAAGGCAGTTTAGCTCGTGTTTTCCTGGGAGCCTTTACCAAACGGTGGCAAATACTGATTTATTTTGATCCACGCAATTATTTTGTGAGCAAAGCTGACACAGGAGAGAAGGCGAGAGTAGACGTCAGCTGACCTGAGATTCTTACTTCCACCATTCCTTCTATGTGCACCGTGAAGATTTTTTGAGCTGAGTCTCTCTGGAGCACAGCTGGGACTCAAAATCTTTTTTCTACTTTGCCAGCGTCCACAATGTTTTATAGCTCCTTTCTTTTCGTGTGCGTGTGTACATATGTGTGTTTCCCACTCACTGCTCAAATCTGGACTGGCCTGTGTTGCTCTGATGAATATAACGTGGCAGCAGTGATGAGCCAATTCTAGACATTGGCGCCGCGAGTCCCTGCAGCTTCTGTTCTTGCCGTTCTTGGAATAAATCCAGGTTAGCTGTTGGATGATGCGAGCCACATTTCCCCTCTTGTTGTCCCAGCAGACAGACAGCCACCTCCATGGAGAAGCCACCAAGCTGACCAGGAGCTCACCACTTAGATGAGCTTACTTAAGACCAGCAGAAAAATCACTCTGCTAACCCCCCACCAAATTGCTCACCCACAAAGTCATGACCTAAAGAAAAACTGTTGTTTAAAGTAGTCCATTTGGGGGGTAATTGGTTAAGTCGCAATGGATGGCTGACACAATTGTGGAGAGACACAGAATACAAGTTGGTGGCTTCAGTTTGTGACAGGTGATGACAGCATAGCCAGTAAAAGTGAATCAAACTAGCCTTGAAATGACCAAATGAAATGGTGGGAGGGGGTCATGTCTAGACATGTGATCTCTTTGAATTCCAGGCCCTTGACTCTTCTAATCATTTTCTGATTGGTTGTATTCTGTCTTTATCACCTAAAATAGATTCCAGGCTCCATCAGTTCCCTTCTCTATTGATAATATATGCAATTACTTTTCTGTGCGTGTGTGTGTGTGTGTGTATACTTTTTTTTAAGGTTTATTTTTGAGACAGAGCTCGAGCAAGGGAGGGACAGAGAGAGGAGGACAGAGGATCTATCTGAAGTAGGCTCTGTGCTAACAGCAGTGAACCTAATGCAGGGCTCAAACTCACAAACCGTGAGATCATGCCCTGTGCTGAAGTTGGACTCTCAACCAACTGAGCCACCCAGGCACCCCTGTATGTATATATATACACATATATACACATATATACGCATATATATGTATATATATACACACATATATATACATATATATGTGTATATATATATATACACATATATATACATATATGTATATATATGTGTATATATATGTATTTAATTTGCTTTTTGACTACTTATTCTTAAACTCTCTGCAAATACCTTAATGCTGGAAGAATAAAACAATTTCCCTTTTTTGAATTCTTCTCTGCCCTTCTAACTTAAAGTTTTCAGTTTCACCAGTGTCTAAAGCATTCTTTCCCTCACTTGATTCATTTATTTTTTTTAACTAAGCTCTATGCCCACTGTGGGACTTGAACTCACAACCCTGAGATCAGCCAGGCACCTCTTTCCCTTACTTTCCATACATGCTTTAGGGAATTCTCCAGTGTCCCTTTAATTGTAATTGTCATGCATATGGTAATGCCTCCCAGACCTAAGTTTGTACTCCAGGCTTCTGCCTTAAGCTGCAAATCCTTATTCATGACCTCCTAGACTTTATTCGCTTCACGTGTATTCCAAACCATATTAATCATTTGCACACCCCTATTCAAGGACACACTTACCCAGTTACTCATGCTAGAAACATTAGTTTTCTCCTTAAATTCTCTCTCCAATTTTCTTACACAATCACTAAATCCTTTCTTATCTCTTTCTTAAATATCTCTTTCTTGGAAGCCTACCCACTGAAGCTAATTTAGGAAACAACACACCGTGGAAAAAAAGACAGAAGTCAAGGAAAAATTTGTACGTTATCTGTGACTTGTTTATACTAAGCAAAAAAAAAAAAAAATAGTGATGGACTCACTGAAAAATGTCTTTGACATACATATATTCCAAGAACATTGCTCTGATAACTATCAAAAATCAAAGCAAACAGAAAATACTCCCAAGCGAACATGGCCTTTGCCTCTTTGATCAAGACTATCATGCGTTGACATGTACATTACTATCAACTTCCTTCAGAGACTGTCAATTTCTTACTTCCTTTTTAAGACCTTAAATTCAGCCTCTAGTAGAATAGCCTCTACTCTTGGCTATTCACACACAGGTAAGTTTATACGTTGATAAGCAGAGAGCCTATACATATGCACACATGAGCATAATGATTAAAATGACAGAAGGATCTACTTAAATATATACAGTAACAATGGGTTGAATTAATTGGAAAATATAATCTGAAATTCAGAAGTCAACTAGAGTTACTGTATTAACCTTATGACAGTCAGCCTTTAATTCCAAATTTGTGCCTTTCACGGTCAAATAAGGGAAACATCTTTGTTCCATTTTGAGGAACGTGCCTCCACAGCGGGATTAATTGAATTGGATCTTTGAAAGAAAAATGTAATAATAAGAAAAAAGAAGAATTGTGAATGTTGTCAGTTTCCTCCACTATACATCGACAGCCTTGTATGAAATGCTGAAATACAAACTTGACTCTGGGGATTAGCCCCTCAGCACTTCAAGCAGTCGACAAAGGACACGTTTCAATAACAAGATGGTAAACCCGGGAGCTCAGAAATCCTTGTGGCCGAGTTGAAGGTTCAAAGGAAACTGCGTATTTGAACTCTTGTTCCCCAGCGGTGGATGGGTGCGGGCCACCTTAAGGATCCTTCTACAGTAATGCTTTATTATTTCGTGGCTTTGGCGTCATTCTGAATTTCTTAAGGTACGAATATAAGGAGATTATGAAGATAGCACAGAATCGGCCAGAAGAAGCTTAAATATGCTGTTTGACAGTGACCATGTGACCCACCAAACACCATCTGTTGGCCAGAGAGGAATGTGTACTTGTCCTTCACAGGAAATGCGTCTTGAACACACATCCTTTTCTACTGCACTGCGACTCTATGGTAATGAATTTTAGAAAAGCAAAACTGCGTCGTTAACCCCTGCTGAGGTCTCGTATTGCAAACTGAAGTACGTTAGAGACAGGACTGACGTATCTCAAAGGAAAAGCAGAAAGCTAAAGGACACCCCCTGTAAATTAGGATATGAGACTGCAAGCAGAAAAACTTCTAAGTGGGGAAAAAAACCGTGTTCGCTCACATGGAGGAATATTTATGTTGACACTTCGTGAATTTTGAAGCCCTGTAGAACTGCTCGCCAAGGTTATCATTAAATCATTCATAAATGGCCAAAGAACCAGCCTGTACGGCACTTTAACTGTGAAACACTGTATTTTTGTCATAATTTTTAAACAACACTTAAACTATGTAATCATGTTTATTCCTAATGTATAGAGGGAATATTTAAGTTGCGGAAAACTAATTCTGTGGCAATACCTACAAAAACCTTTAGCCTTGTGGATTCTGCCTATTTGGTCCTATTTATAAACATTTTTTATACAAGACATGGGGGCAATAATAGCATAACTTAAAGTAATCTTCCACAGTTCTGTACATATTTCTCTTTTACTAATGTATCTTCTTTAAAAAGACAGTTTTCCTATTCTTCGCTCTCTGCTCTTAAGTTCACTCTGTGCAAAGTGTAACATATGTAAATGTCTCAAAATATGACAACAATTTTCTCAAACTGGAATAAATCCCATTATAATCATGACAGTGCATTGTTTATGAAAAAACAAATAACTGAAGTTTTATCATACTACAGAGTCGAGAGAAAACAAGTTCAGGTGACTATGAAGCATGGTTCACAGGTACAAAATAACCGAATTCCAAGAGAAATGACTATCTGAATGGAGACAATGGGACTCGGCTGTCCAAATGTGAAATAATCTTTAGAGGTGTTCACAATCATCAGAATAAATACATACATCAAATCTCAGCAGCACCTGGTTGTAAATGTTTTCCTATAGTTAGGAGAGACTAAAAAAACCTATCACAAAAAGGGTCATTTTTATGGATTCCCCATAGCATTCTACTGTTTTTCTAAATGAAAATTTTAAAATAGTCTAAGAACAACGGAAGAATGCTTCCTTTGTCTTCTTTCAGAATTTCCCGGTTTTAGTAAGAATGCTCTTGAGAGTCAGTTTCAAAAATCCATTCTGGATTTCACAGATGTTTCACTACTCTCCAGTACAGAAAGAATACTGAATTTATGGGACTCATACAGGTTTTTGCTCACTGTACTCCCTGTGAGGCACTTCTGGAAGCATTTTACCTGGAATGCAATACAGACCCCAATATCACTGAAACTGACTGACTACTGGAGCTCTCATATTGAAAGCTCTTAATTCTAAAAATCCTTCAATGAATTCCTTGGAATTTCTAAATATATAACCTCTTTAATGATTATTTTACTGCCTCCTATCACTTTGTCGCATCACTGTCTCCTATTTCCTTAGTATAAGGGAGACGGTTTTCAATCTAGTTGGACTAATAAAGTGGTTTTGAATTTTGAACAGCAATTTAAAAAAAAGATGGATTTGAGAAGCTAGAAACAGGTTGTGAGCTCGGGAGCTTTTAAAATAGTTTTGGAGTGAGTAATGATGACCAACCTTAGGATAGTGCTAAAGACAATCGAAAAATACAAATAAACCTACAGCCAAGAGCTAATATGGCTCAAAAAGGAGAAAGAAGAGAAGTTAGAAATGACTTCAGAGCTTTAAATTTAAAAAAGAAAACAAAAAAAGTATCCTATTTGACTGTGACCAGAATTAACAACTCTCTAAAACTTCAAAAAATATTAAGAAATTGGACATAATTTTATTACTGCAACACATATCAAATATATATTTGTGTATATGTTTTTCAACGATTTAGGCTCTCTTTATAATATATGAAATGCACGTGTGCAACAAAAATAATTTCTATATATTAAAAATTTTTCAGTATGAACAGACTGATTTCAGATGAATATTTCAGCTGAATCTTTGAAATCTCTGAGCAGCACTGTACTTTACTGCATTTCTTTTATTTTAGACAACAAAACATTTGCCAACAGTTGGCCTGTCCTAGTTATTAAAACTTTTTTACACAGATTGTCACCAGCTGAGCTAAAACAGCAGCTGTCCACTGGAAATAATTGCAGAAATGTTTTGCCCATTGGCCTGAAATCAAACATATGTTTTCCGGTAACAACTAAAAATATAACTTTCTTTATTGACATGTGTTAATTATTCAGGAGTGTTAATTACAGAGTTATACACCTGGATTGTCAGACCAGCATGAAATTCCATTATTTAGGGGGTGGGATTTTCACGTTTTAATTTTCAGTACTTAGTTGAGACAATAAGACTATATTCTGTAATAATTCCTTTTTCCATTTTTTTTTAATTTAACAGTTGTCAAAGATCATGTCTATACAGAGCAAAGGGAGTAAACAGCTCATTTTCTCCCATATCTAATCAGTGTTGGGAGCTAATTTAAATATACTATGACAAACAGTCTTTAGTTAGGATTATAATAATTTTCTATCTCCTCTATACTTATACTTAAGGGATTATGATAGGCTTCACAACTTTTCATGCTCTGTTTGTATGAATTCTTTAAGTACTTCAATTAGCATAAACTTTAAAAAGGAATAACTGATAATGTAGCAAGTCTTCAACACTTTGGTTGCTATTTCCAAGTTTATACTTTTTTTCACAGAGATGGAGTGTTTGTCTAGTTTGCTAACAAAGACTTGTGGTTGATTTTAGGGTTTCATTCCTGGAATAGTCAACAAAGAAACATCTTCCCCTCTCCATTAGGACATTTGAAACAGTACATTTGTGGGGTGCCTGGGTGGCTCAGTTGGTTAAGCCTCTGACTTCAGCTCAGGTCATGATCTCATGGTTTGTGAGTTCAAACTTGGTGGCAGGCTTTGTGCTGACAGTTTGCAGTTAATGTGCCAGTGGGCCTTACGGTCACAGAACTACGATAAGTCTATTCTCTTACTTAGAGAACAGACTTGCAGGGCATGATTACAAATGCCATTCGCGATTCTCTATAATTCTGACACCTAAAAGTAAACGCATAGCTTTCTTCCTAAAGATAACATAACAATATTTCCATATGGCGATTCATGTTGTCTAATACATTCTTCAATCAAAATAAACATGGTTCTTAGTATGCTCTGTGGTGTCACCCTCCCAGAAAGTAAGAATAAAGAAAATATTACCTTCTGTATAGTAATGATTCCTTCCTGTGTATCTTTGTCGACAGAAATCTTGAAAATCCCTAATCCGTCACCATCCACAATTTTGTATTCCATTTCAGCATTAGCTCCTATATCTGCGTCAGCTGCTTTGATTCTGGCCACAACAGAGGCCACTGGCAATGATTCTGGGACATTATACTGGTAAGACCCTGTGAAATTCAAATCAAGAATTGAACAAGCTTTATACAAAAGCTAACCAATAAAACCTATTTGGTTCTTTTGCATCATCTTTGCTTAATTTGTGTTCATAGTTCATAAAAAAGATGCTGAGGCAATATCAGATAAATGACGAGTTTCATAGAGACTCGAGAAATCTCATGGTGATGGTTAGATAATCACTATATAACAGCAGAAACAGTCTGAGGAAAGGTGTGAGAAGAATCTCGATTCCTGTTTTTCTAGTGGTGGGAAATACGCTTCTTTGAATAATAACATATATTTAAAACAATTATGAAGAAGATTACTAGATAACCATTGAATCGACATAATTAAAATATAATTACTGTAAATATTAAAAACAAAAATTGTATAGCTTAGGCTTCCAATGGGCAAATACAGGCCTAAATAGTACCGATGAATTATTGTTAGAATTTACATCACAGTGTCTGTTACTATGAAAGTGTCAGAAAACTGGGCCAGGGAGTTGATGAAAGACAATATTGGTCTTGTTTTAGCTCATAGATTTATCAGGAAGGATTACCTGTGTGGGTTTATGTAGAAGTGATTTGGAACACACCGGTACGAGAGCAGAGGCCGTATTATTCAAACAAAAGGAAAGAGAAGCAAAAACAGAGAAGCTTTTCAAACTTTCATTTGTAAAAATTCCTCTTCACCATCCTCAAAGTCAAAAAAAAAAAAAAAAAAAGTTTGGGAAGCAGATGACCATGACCATGAACCATCCCTTTGAAACTAGAAAACTCCTCAGAAACAGTTTTCCCTGATCTTCTATTTTTTCCTGCCTTTTCCACCTATTCCATTCCCTTCTGGTTGTTAAACGCGGTGCATTTTCACTTTCTTATGAAAAGACTCTCTTCGAGAGGAACTGAAAAAGGAAAATGTATCCATATGAAAGGACCACATGTTCAGTTCAGAATTACTATTGTTGGCAATTTTCTAAATTTTGTGACAAGTTACTGATTAAAAATAATAATAATAATGACAAGAGATGCTGATGACTTTCAAGTGATCTCTTTCACACATCCGTAAGAGACCTTAGTAAAATCCAGAAATTTCAAGGTTAGAATAGTAGCTACAGGCAGTCCGGAAAATCTGAGCCTTCCCTCCTTGCCTTCCCTCACTTTAATGAGCAGGAGAGTATCTAGAGTAAGCTAGAAAACCTGTACTGTGTCTTATCCAATCATGACAACTGGAATAACACAAATTCTAAGTATCAATTCTTATCACTGTAGGCGTAAAGAAGAACAGTTAATTTGATTGTGAGCCCAATATAATTATATGATTGTTTTGTTTATTCTACAACCTTCCTCTCTTCTCCCATTATAAGGTATCAAAGGCACAGTTAAGGGTAAGTTCATTTTTTATGAATGCTGAATTTTGAGTAATTTCACTTGATTTTGTGTGGAGGCATTAAAATGTCTGTTGTATAGGGGCGCCTGGGTGGCTCAGTCGGTTGAGCATCCGACTTCAGCTCAGGTCATGATCTCATGGTCCGTGGGTTTGAGCGCCGCGTCGGGCTCTGTGCTGACAGCTTGGAGCCTGGAGCCTGCTTCTGATTCTGTGTGTGTCTCTCTCTGTCCCTCTCCACCTCATGCTCTTTCTCTCTCTCAAAAATAAGTAAGTAAGTAAGTAAATAAATAAATAAATAAATAAATAAACAAACAAACATTAAAAAAATTTAAAATGTCTGTTGTACAATATAAATATAAAAAATGTGTAAAATAAAAATGAAACATTGACAGATGGAATATTTGCTGGAAAATATAGCGACTTCATGTTTACAGAGAAAGCTTCCTTGTTTGAGTTTATTGGCTTCTGAGATCTGTTTGTAAGGGAGCTTAATTTCCCATTTCTATACAACAAACATTTTAGAGATATTGTAGTCTATTCAATTTCCTTAATTTTCCTGAGCGTTGTAAAGAAATATTGCACACACACAAAAAAAAAAAGAAAAAAAAAAAAAAAAAACTAAAAGAGACTGAGATGAAATGCTTTTATATAATCAAGACATATCTACCTAGATTTTTTTTTTTCCTTTTCCTTGGCTGAGTCAAAAGCCACTTTGGTCATAGAAACTAAATTGAGGCCATATGGTTTTCTGGTTCTTTGAACTGACTTTTGAAACACTGAACGTTTGCACAAGAAAGAGGTGGTCGAACTGCTGTAGGAATGTTTAATGTGCATGAAATCGTAAAAAAAAAAAAGTGTAGAGTAAAAAATGAAAATGCTGCATGTTCTTCTATGTTTCTCTTTAAAAATAAATCAATACTGTCGGTGTACAGAATGTATGTATTTGAATGTTACTAATTGGCAACAATCTCATAATTACAGAATGTGTGCAAAGAAGATCTTAGAATGAACAGATGAATCTATAAACAAACTTAATAACAGTCCGGTATTAAAAACGTGAACCAAAAAAACCCATAATATATTGAAGACAGAAGTAATACAAAGAT
This sequence comes from Panthera pardus, assembly GCF_024362965.1. Lineage (NCBI taxonomy): Eukaryota > Metazoa > Chordata > Mammalia > Carnivora > Felidae > Panthera > Panthera pardus. The sequence goes on along the minus strand of NW_026526710.1, from coordinate 77,272,986 downwards.
AGGATTTCCACACTTCTGAATTAAAACCACACCCCTGTAATAAGATAATTACTTGTTTGAAAAGCATTTGGAAAAATTCCCTTTGAGAGACATTTGTATAGACCGGCAAGGAAAATTAGGGGACTTGGAACATTTAACAAACCAGCTTACTTCGAGGAAAGCGAGGTGGGTTATCGTTGACATCAGTTAGGGTCACGGTGACTGACGTAGTTCCTGAGAGTCCTCCATTTTGACCAACCATATCCTTTGCCTGAATAACAAGCAAATACTGGTCTTTAGCCTCTCTATCCATGTTTGGAAGGGCGGTCTTGATGACTCCTGTAAAATTTCAAATCCCAGTAAAACGCATCATGAATCATTGCATTTATACTGGCGAAGAACACTGACAGAGGTAGCAAGTCGCTCTTGAGTTGTTGCCTTTTGTTGTTTTGCTTATTTTAAATAATCTTAACGCATATTAAAGACCAGGGGGTATAATAATTATATACAATATTACAAAACATAGAGAATGCTATAACATGGACAAGCAGGGCTTCTAGATACTGGAGAGAGAGAGAGATGATGTTTAGATTTTATGAAAATATGGTTCGGGAAATACCAACTTATAAATAAATAACATGAAGTCCTCATCTACAATGATGGGCAGTTACCCATATAGGTACATGGTCACGAAACTCTCCTTTTCTTCTGTTTCACGCTGTCCAACAACTTCATTCACAGGTGACATGAAATCACCAAAAACCTTTCAGCTATGGTTCCTACCACCTCTCTTTGAGCAAAACAACTGAAATAGTCTACAAAGCAAAAAATGAGAATGATTTACATTTATTAACAAAAACACCATTTCAACCTATGGCTATGTTTGTGGATGTGGTTATGATGCAGGATGATCTTATGCTATACTGAAAGATCTGACAAAGCACTAAAGATGAGAACAACTATGTTAATATAAATCAGCAACACTGAAAACATTCATGTGTTTTGTTGTTATTTGCTTCTAATCAGTTGCATTGAATACTGATCACCCTTAAGGCTTCAGATGTATGAGAAATTGATTCCAGGGTTTCATGATACTCAATGGAGAAACTTGACAGAATAATCATTGTTGCACTGAACTGGTTGTTTTATATTAATAACTATTTAATTATTGCATAGGTATGTTAGGCAATAATATTTAATTATGGGGTGGAATTTAGTTTAATCATGTATAGGTAAATATACAAATTATATGTGTGTTATATACCTAACATACTTAGTACATGTACACAAAGGTGATATCAACAAAAAACCTATTTAAAAATGATCTATATAGACCTTGAAACTCACAATATGAGGTCATCTTTAAGATGTCTTGCAGTTTCATCTTTTCCCACAGACTGTCTTACTAATCCACGTAGGACCATAGCTTGAAAGATGTCTAATGTATTTTATTAAACAGAATCTACCTTTTAGGGGGAAGTCAGAATTTAAATCCTCACTGATTCCGACCTGACAAAGAGAAACTCTAGTACTCTGCACTTCTCATACCAAGTTGCTTGATGGAGGACGGTTCTTTGGAAATAAAATAACTGAAAGCAGCTCTTTAAATTGGGATGGAGGTTCTTTCTTTCCTCATGGTTAGCACAAAAAGTTATATTCTCCAAATTTATAACTTTTTCAGGGCTGCCAATTTAAATAGTTTAAAGGCTGCTAATTCAACGTACACATGTAATAATGCCGCGTTACATTTTATATATAATACGCGTTACATCTCATATACAGTTTGTGTTATATTTTAGCACGAAGTATAAGCCTAGGTGACACTAAACTAGGCCTGCCCTATACTTTACGATATTCTACAGTATGGTAACTGTTCTAGGCATGGGAAACAGACGAGAAAAGCTTTTCAACAGTATAGTTAAAAGTTGAGCAATCTGTTATCAGTTCCAAGATTCCAAGTTAAACAGCACTCAAACTATCTTAAGTAACCATACTTTTGTTTAGTCTGAGCACTAGATAGCAAATACACACCCCCCACACACATACACACATCAACAGTACATCCATATTTTAAGTGCTTAGATTACACTTCTTTGAGTTGGGCAGTTTTGTTTTGTTTTTAAACGTTAACCACTTTCTCTTATTGGGCCCCTTTGCTACAAACACAGCAATACAAGGTCTCTTTAAGTAACTCCTTCACTGAAGTCTTTGGCTCTCTACATACTGCTTGTGTTTAATATATGACATATCCAAGAGACGTGAAAATCGAAGGAAACAGTCATTTGGTTCAGTTGGTAAGTGTCTAATACATATTTTTCTTGGTGTCATCACAGTTCTATGAATATTATATATTTGTTCTTCAATACTTCTGTGAACCCCAATTCATAAAACAGTGAGCACTGATCTCAGTAATAATAAGCATAAATAATCTTTGTCTAAGCGTTCTGGGACTTAAACCTCTTCATTTTGTTTTCCTTTCTTATGTTTCTCATGTTAATCATCCCTTATTTATTTCTAACCTTTTTTTTTTTCTTCTAAATAAATTGAGGATTGGCCATCTTGAATACTGGAGTATTAAGTGTGTGTCATTAGATGACAAAATATTAATGAGTTATGTTTAGAATCATTTCCCATTCTTTTAATTTCTATGCATCTCTTATTTTTCCTTCTAATATCAACAGGTATAAGTGAACTTTCATCCTCGAACCTTTATTATGTTGTGGAGAGAGCCCTTAATATCTTAACTACTCAACAAGGAGAACACTGTATCGTTTCATGGTTTTGCTTGGTGGCATTATGTTTGTAAGGAAATATAGCACTATTAAGAAAGTCTGGTATTCAAAGTTACTCACTGATTTTTCACACCTTTAATTGTTTCTTTACATGTAATCCTATAAATAGCACTTTTCTACAGCAGAAATCATCACAACGTTTGCAGAGTAATCCAGGTAGTAAAGGTAATTTCCAAATACCTCAAATATTAAGCATATTTTTGACAAGACTGGGATAATTGGGAGAGAAATGAATTTAAATCCGGACATTCAAAATATATTTCCAGTTCGATGACTTTTGCTGGCTTTTTACTTTTAAGTAAAATTGTCTATATTTGGAAAAGAATTCTCATACATTGGATTTGATTTGCACTTTGCTATATATTAGGGACACACACATATGGCAAATTGTTCACTCTGTAACTCTGAAGTCGTAAAGGCTAGTCTTTTCTAACCAGATCCCTATAGCTCCGTGAGATTTTCATGGAAGACGATATTTTTTAATTTCAATAATCAGTCATTTTAACCCCCTTATGATGAGAATATATCCTGTAGCTCTTCAAAAGAGAGATGAGCTCAGATGTTAAGCTTCCTGAAATAATCAGTTTTCTATAGATGTATCGTCTGACCCAATCACCCAGAACTTTTCATTTGTTTGTAATCCATGGTCACAAAAAGTACTGGGCATAGGAAACATAAATTTATCCTCATTACTGCTGAACATCTCTCTGGCTTTTGAGTCTGGGAATAAATTTTCAGATGATTCTCTGCCTACCAGCCACTGATGATTTTTGGTTTTTTTAAAGCATATTCTTTTACCATGAAATCTTCTAAAGAATTTATATAGGTCTTAAATGTAACAGATAAGAGCCGGTTTTGAAATTGACCCCAGTTTAGAGAACCAAACAATCATTGAGGCCACGGGCGTCTGCACACTCAGGCCTTGGGCTGGTCTCAGTTGATTCGGCAACCACGTGACCCAGGTGACCCGGGGCTGCGGGGCTTCATGCGGTGTGGATCTGGGACGCATTAGATGTACCTGCTGAATCTCTTCCTATTAGTTTACACTCTTTCCTAAATTGTGCCTCTAGGCCTTGTTTATATTAGGTTGGTCTATCGATAAGCGAAGCATGTGAAACAGAACCAAAAAAGCCAGAGAAGAGCCAATGATAGTAAACATGGAAGCTTCTGAAGCAGTAAACTTCAAATGAAGAGTCGCTGAGGAATGGACTCTTTCAACCTGTGAGAGGATGTCCTCAGCAAGCCCTGATGGGAGTGAGGGCCCTCCACACCTTGAGCCACACCACAGAATGGAACGCAGTCGAAGGCCATACTTGGGAGGCAGGCTTCATTATGACTAAATTACCTGCGTAAAATTACGACTTAACCAGTAGGCATGCGCAGTCACACCTCTCACGTTTAAGAAGAAACTCGTAAATGACAAGTGGCGTTGCCCATTCAATCCACTTTTCAGGGCCAGCCTCGTTGGCCACGTGCCCTTTGCAGCCACACAGGTCCCATGCTTGGTTTCTTGCTCTGCTGGTAACATCTTGAAATCCTATTAATTTTAGAAGACGGCGCCTGCATTTCCACTTTGAACTGCAAATTATGTAGCCAGTCCTGCCCCATATCAAATAGGCAGAAACACGGGATCTATTTGCTTGCAGGTGACAGAGTAGATGAACACCTTAGAATGACCACAAGCTTCTTAGAAGTTTGTCGCCATCATGGAGACAGGGGATGGGCAGCTCTACAGTCCTTTTAATGCTGCCTTATCCTCCTCTTAGTGCCATTCCTTTCGCTTGTTAGAGCAAATTGTTAACATTGGCTTTTGCAGCTACTTGCGTTCTTGTTTTATGGATGGAGAAATGAAGGTAGAAAATACAGCTACCCTCTGGTCACATGGGTTGTGAGTAGTGCGACAGGTGAAATATGTGATTGGAGGTTTTAGCCATGCTAGGTTCATGATGTGTGGTTAACAAACGGTAGTGGGTATTGTCAATATTGGAAAAGAGAAAACCGAAGTTAAACTTATGGAAATGTACCTAATAGTGATGCTCTGTGCCTTATTTTCACAAATACTGGAGTTAGCATATTTTCAGTGTTTTTCCTATCAAACATTTTACTTTCTTCTCAAAAACTCTTCCATTTAAAGGTTTAGAAAAATCACATTATTTCTCACATAGACACAAATCAGACTGACACCGAATATGAAGACTAAGTCAAACTTCATTTACAGATCTCCATGCCCTTAAGGATTGAAAACTTTCCATTTCTGTCAAAAAAAAAAATACATTTGTGCAAATAATACACTATCCATACGAGAAATTAGCAGAGGATAAAAATTCCCAGAATCTCTCTGCACTAATGACTCTAGAAAGAGAAGTCCCAATGATTACCATAATTACAGTATGAAAAAGTCTAAACAAAATTAAACTAAATTCATCTCCTACTCTACACGATCCTTGAGATTCTGAAATTAAAATTAATTTGAAGTACTAATCATGTGATCCCACGACACAGACTATTGTCCACTTAATCAGAGGCCTTACTCCCACTGGACTTCAGAAAAAAAAACTGTTATCTTACCACAAACCTAAAATCACCGGCCAATCAAGAGTTCCTGCAAAATATTGAACCCTAGGGATTAGTGCCTGCTATTTTTGGACAGGTTATATAATGCAGAAGTGTATAATTTGTGAGCAAATTGTCAGAAACTTGTCAATGTCTTTGTAGGCTGTAAAGAGTAGATATATAAGGGAATGGGTGGGTGTGTGAATTTAGGCTTCTCAGATCTATCGTTAAATCCACCCCAAGCACATATTCCATAGTGACAGGATTCATATCACCAATCGAATACTTTTGTTTACTTCTCCATCAATACTTGCTTAATCGGAACTGTTTCTTCTCTGTTAGACTGTCCAGGTGGCTTCCACACTCTACCACCATATTGGTATGAAAGACGCAACGCGGTCTCCGTAAAAATCCTAATGGTGAGCTAGGATCGAATTTTATTTTTCTGTTCCTGCACCTTACCCCTGTCGTTCTCAGAAGACACTTACACTATGGATCCTCCATAGTGATCTGAAAATGAATCAATATTACCATTTACAAATATGGAACACAGTATGAGTAGCATTCAAATCAGCATCGAAGGTCACAGGTACTCTCCAATATTCCTAATCCTAAGCTTGGCTGTTTGAAAAATAATTTTCTTCATGATGAAGACAAAACAGTTACAACATGGAGAAATTCTGGATTTCATGGTGGTGAGGAAAATCATCGGCTCAAACCACCCATCTCCACACCCCCCCCCCCCCACCAACACCCAGAGCCAGAAAAGCAGAACAGATAAACCATTATTTTCTATCCAAGATAACAGCGCTCCAAATTATGGTCTTACTTAATGTAAATTATTCCAGCTCCAGAGCAAAACAGAACACCTAGCCAACCAACCACCTATTCCACACAATCAACTCATAAAAATATGTTTCTCTTCTAAAATTAAAAAAAAAAAGAATCAACTTAATTTTTGATTGGGCAGCTCATCATCCAAATTGCTACATTTAAACTAATTTCCCTGATAAGCCATACAGAGAAGGACAGATACCATATGTTTTCACTCTTATGTGGATCCTGAAAAACTTAACAGGAACCCATGGGGGAGGGGAAGGGAAAAAAAAAAAAAAAAGAGAGAGAGGTTAGAGTGGGAGAGAGCCAAAGCATAAGAGACTCTTAAAAACTGAGAACAAACTGAGGGTTGATGGGGGTGGGGGGGAGGGGAGGGTGGGTGATGGGTATTGAGGAGGGCACCTTTTGGGATGAGCACTGGGTGTTGTATGGAAACCAATTTGACAATAAATTCCATATATTGACAAAAATAAAAAATAAAAACATAAACTAATTTCCCTGAGTAAACCAGACTCCAGACAGATAAACAGAACCTACCTACTCCACTACCTGGCAGGGAGATTTTTGCTTGAGATTTAAATTTAACTGCCTGCGATTCCTTTGTGAATGAGTTAGAGGAGGCAAGACAAAAATAACACGTGACATAAATAATCAAGATTTTCTTCTCTTGTCAGGAGACAGCAACTACAATACTTTTTAAATATATAATACTCTGTTTAATTCTGCTAGAAATTCTGATGAATGTAATAAAATATTCTTAAAAGATGTTAATGCCACTATAAATCATCGGCTGTTTCTTACCACAGGACACCCACTGAGAAAAGCCCAGCAATAACGTAGTGTCCGTTATCAGTACCAAGTATATTGCATAAAAACAACTAATGGGGCACCCAGGTGGCTCAGTTGGTTAAGCATCCGACTTCGGCTCGGGTCATGATCTCACAGTTTGTGAGTTTGAGCCCCACATCCGACCCTGTGCTGACACTTCGGACCCTGGAGCCTGCTTTGGATTCTGTGTCTCCCTCTCTCTCTGTCCCTCCCCCCCCCCCCCCCACCTCTCAAAAATAAATCAACATAAAAAATAAATAAAAGGTTTTTTAAAAAAATCACTAATATTAATTCTATGCCAACAGATAAAAGATGACGTTACACGAAGAGGCACATTTCACTTTTTACCTGTCTTTGGTTCCACTGAGAAGTATGGCTGTCCTTGCAGAATGCTGTAGACCACTCGGGCACTGTTGCCATATGTAGGATCATCAGCATCCGTTGCTGTCACTTGTACCACTGAGGTCCCTACATGCCAATCCAAAAAACCAATGAATTAAAAATTTCCAAATGCCACAACACAGAAGAACCCACACACTGCTGAAGATTCTCCATTAGATTTGTTTTGAATTCTTTTTTTTTTCTTACTTCAAGCCAAATGAAAAATGGACATGTGGTTTGTAGATGACACACCCAAAACGATGATAAATGCTAATGAAGCCCTCAGAAATATTTAAGGGGTACAAAAATATGTTAGCAAAAAAGTAAGATTGATGATGCACATTACGAGTATACTCAGAACCGGATGGGACTCAAATTTTCGGCCTCTCATCCATCAGGGGCAGGTAACAAGTTTTTATCAAAAGCAATCTCTCCAAGTCTCAGTTACCATCCAGAAGGCACCGTGACAAGTAACAGCATCTTGACACCCAAGTCGCTGAGGCGCTCTCACTGTTAGAGCCGAGGAGAGCCAGGCGGAAAAGGAAACTTCCCTCACTGAATAAACAATTTCTGATGGATACACTTAACTGGATATTAGGTGGCATCTCTTCAGCTTTAGTTTTCATTGTTTCCATGAATTGATTTAAAAACAAAAGCATAAAATCAAATGCAAACCACACGCCCCAAGAAGAAAATTCGTAGCACAGCAACTTTAAAAATTGCATCAGCAGGGTTTGTGTGTGTGTGTGTGTGTGTGTGTGTGTGTGTGTGTGATAGAATGCTTTGCGGCTTCCTCATTTTACTATATATTCACTTACTCCACATGGAAAGCACTTACTGCGATCTGTTCTTTTTATTTCCATTTGGAGTATAATCTTAAAAACGTCACTCACGTTTACTTAGTTTCTATATTTAAGCACATGCTGTTTTATCATTTCTGTCCTATTGATGACAATGGGGCAAATCTCTTTATGTATTCTTCTAAGTTTGTTTCAAATGTTTTGAAAATATTTTTTAATCTAAAATTTCATCTTGGTATATTTCTAAATAGATTTCCCTCTCTAAGCCCTTTAAAAAAGTCATTGGTGTCCATTTTGTTACAAATCTATCGTCTTTTCAACACTATGATTTTCATGAACAATCCCATTTCCTTTAAAAAAAAAAAAAACAGGTGCATATTACGAAGCTATGTATATGGCACTGTTGTTTAAATTCTGATTTTTTTTTTTTAATTTGACAGACTTAGTTGATTGTGCCGTGCGGATGCCTGGCAGGACCAAATAGTGAATGATGTGTATTTAAAAATATTAAGAATTAAATTGAGATCATTTTAAAGTGTTAGAACCAATGACCTTGATATTCTCTATTTTCTCTACACTGTACCAGCTTTACAGCAATATTTACTCTGGTAATATGCTTAAGTATTGATTTTCTAATTCTTTTCAAGGGAAAGAGCCTAAACAAAATAAAACCATTTGGGTAAATTTGGTTGTATATGACTTTTTTTTTTCTAAAATGTTCACTAAGAAACTTACTTTATATATAGACTCATATGTACGCACACCCAACACACATGCACACATACTTTTAAATGATTTTAATTGTCCATGCTTATCTATGCTCTTCTGGAGAAGACGAACTATCCTAAGGACTTATTAGCAGGTTTTCAATCTAAAATTAGCATCCATTGAAAACCACACCCATGAATATTAAACAATGAATGCTTGTGCTGTATATATACAAGTATTTGGTTAGAATTAAACACTTTGATAAACTACAGCTCACTATGGATCCACATAACATATTTAATGTAGCTATCTACTGTTCTTAGTTTAAATTCCGATATTATTTTAGTCGTCCCAATTAATGTCAATTAAATCCAGAAGACACTAAAAATCATTTCCTAAAAGGCCCTGAACCTGTTGGAGTCAAAGAGCTAAAATAACTTACATGTGTGCACAATAATCATGCTGTCTGATATAAGAGTGGTACCACTGAAATCAAAACTACAGTGCATTATTTAGCCTCTAAAAGAAAAAAGTTCACATTACTCCAGTTTGCGTGGCTACAGTCTATGTAGCAAAGGAAAACCTTAGCAAGCCAACAAAGAAAGCCCAACATGTCAACGTGAAAATTATAGAGTTGAACCGAACTGCTTAAACACGCCTCAAAGCTTCCTGTTTTTCCAAACATTAGTGCTTTGGAGAGGACAATGTGCCTTCTCTTTTCTCTAAAACCTCCAAAATCTTGTTGTGGCTGCTGTTGTCCTAGTTGTTTGTGCGGTCAAGCAACGGCAAGAAGCACTCCGAAGACGTGGGCAGTACTGAGAAAGTATGAACATGCCTGTTTGGTTAAAGAAGTTCCTCCATGCAAGCTGACTATGGTGAGATCCTGCCGTCGTAGTTCAGAATATTTCCTATGAACATGGTATTCCTCTGGCTCATTTTCAGTTTCTATTTCTTTAGCAGCTAGAGCAATGGTGCCCCAAATAATTTTCCTTTTCCATCTGCTAGACACAGAAATTTAGGGGCACTAAATTGTGATTCTCCTCAAGGGCACACATAATACACATCTTTTCCACTACCATGGTAGACATGTTGACTGACGCTGGAATGAATAAAGTGGCCTTTATTTAATAAAACAAATCAGAATGGGTAAAATTTTTACATGTTAAAATACAAGACCAATTACTACTTTAAATGCATGTCTTATTTCAAAACTGAAAATGACAGGAAATAAATACCTAACTCAACTGGTCTATTTAAGCTCCCATCTTTTTTTTTTTTTTTTTTTTTTTTTTTATTGTTTTACGAGATCATCTAAAATTACATACCGGCTAAAAAAATATTCCAAAGGTATCTGAATAAATAGTTTAAAACTGAAATTATATCATCTGATGTAAGTAAAGTACATACCAATAGTACTTTACTTTCTATGTTTCCAGTAATGGGGCAATGTGAAAAGGCCTTCGAATAGAATAGACTTCATGACTCTCTTATATATCTCAAACGGAGTATCGCTTTACCATTATGATCAATTCAGCATAAATTTTCATACATTTAAGTTTCTGGAGAAATTACAAAAAAAATTAGTGGTGGCATATGGAGGGGCATTTTTGAGTTCAAGCACACTCTACAAGCAAGTAGACCAGCTGACCTAAACGTTAGATGGCCTGCCTGATACCTCGGCCACAGAAGCATTCTCAGAAGAGTGAATCATTAATATTAATCAGGAGAAAGAAGAGATTATCGCAGGGCAAAGTCTGGAAGCATATTCTTTTTTAACTTCTTAGGTGTAATTTTAATCTTTTTTAAAGTTAAATATTACATTTGAAAGGAAAAGGCAAGGCTTGAATAATTTACTGAAGATTTTGAGATCTCTGTGTGAAACGAAAAACTTGCCTAATTTTCCAAATAAAATAATGACTTGAATAATTAGATGTAGGCACTGGCTATTAACACATCTCAGTCTTCCCCCTCACCCTCCCTGGCAACTGCTATACCAATACTAATGTGATTTTTTTTTCAGTACCTACAATGATTTGATTTTTCTTTCATTTTTTTCATGCTTATCTATTTTTCAAAGAGACACAGAGCATGAGCAGGGGAGGGGCAGAGAGAGAGGGAGACACAGAATCTGAAGCATGCTCCAGGCTCAGAGCTGTCAGCAAAGAGCCCAACATGGGGCGCGAACTCATGAACTGTGAGATCGTGACCTGGGTCGAAGTCAGGCGCTTACCCGACTGAGCCGCCCAATGGTATGATTTTAATACAAACTCCCTAAGACCAGACACTGAAGACCAGCATGCCTTGACTTACCCACAGGCGACATTTCAGGAACTCCTGCAGTGTATGGGCCATCCAAGAACTTGGGCTCGTTGTCATTGATGTCCTGAATCTTGATGACAAACTCGGACTCGGGCTCCACGGGCTTGTTGGTGAGCCTGTCCAGCGCCTGGGCTCGCAGCGTATAGTAGGCCTGCTCCTCTCGGTCCAGCCTCTTGGTGGCATGGATATCCCCCGTGTTCTCATCAATAATGAAAATGGAACTTGCCCCTTCGCCTGACAAGATGTATTTGATGGAACCATCTCCTTTATCAACATCAGAGTGAAGCTGGTGAAAAATTCATGTGAGATGAGATTAACTTACAAGAGCGTCAGCGATATGGAGATAGGTAAAAATAATTCTTATGTCAGGCAGCAGTACATGAAATTTTATTGTTCTTGGAAAGATAAGCTGATGCTTATTGTGCACAGCAGAAAGGCTATTAGAATGCGTCAGCTTGCACTTGTGAGCAAGACAATTTCATTTCTTCCTGTAAACAGTCTCATTTCCAAAGGTATTTTTTTTTCCTAGAATTCCCAAAGTTAGGAACTTGTGGTGGTGTTAATTTTTATTTGATCTGTCCTTGCCAGTTTGGGCCATCTTCTTTGAACAGAGCATTCAGTAAACATGTATAATCGGTTGATTTGATCTTATTCCAAGCAAAGGGACTTGCTACAGAACACTTGTAAATTTCGATCTAATAAAATATGTAATCTGCTTAGAAATCCCCACATTCTTTAAGGGTTCCCTTCCCTCCCACCCCCTTTCATGATTAACAAGTATGGATGGATGTCCAGCCACTAAATCCGCCTCCAAATCCTGTTCTATATTTGAAAATGTGAAGCCGAAAAAAAAAATTACACTGCTCTCTGAAGTAGGAATGTTAAATCAGTATGTGCCTGAGACTTGAGCTCAAACCTTTCTTGAAATACCAAGAACTGCATTAGATTTGCATGATTAACCCCGGCATCAGCAGCACGGCCAGCACCTACTAATTTGCATTTCATATCCGGAACCGTCCCCACTGTATGTCAGAACATTATGTTGAACAGAAGAACCTTAGGAAACTCAGACATAATTACACATTTTCCTGAACTTCATAACCCGCAACACACAGGACCCAATCTGTCATCTCCACAATCTTTCATCCCCTAGAACCGCTATCATCTGGACTTCGATTAATATGAATGCAAACAGCCAATTTACCAAATAACGAGGCTTCTCACTGCCGCCCAGAACTGTGTTTGCACCCTTTCAAAAATGTAAGATGCGGGAAACTACTTAGGGAAGTGTGCCCGTGGTACGTTTCCTTACTGCCGCGGTAGGTGCCGAAGGTATCGCTTTTTTGCACCACTGTCTCTGTAAGCGATTCTTCCATCTACCACATTGTGACAGCTGTGTTTATACTCTGCTTCAGAACACGCAAATAGCTGATTCACCTTTTAGTTTCTGTAATTTATATCTGGACTCACTCATACAAAAAAATTAATTACTGGCGCCAAGTTACAATTTAGCCCTGCTCAGTGCGGAATTATCTGGCGGGTCACTGTACCGCACGTGTACCCACCATATGGAAAGGCTGCATTCTTGAAATACGGGGGATTGCTTAATTTTCTGAAGTCATCCTCAGGGCTACTATTCCATCTCTCTCTCTCTCTCTCTCTCTCTCTCAGGAAAGCTGGGAATCACAGTAGTTTGAAAGTTTGAATTACGGAGCGCATCCTAGGGGTCGAGCACTCTTCTTAATGTTCTCTACCTGGGAACTCATTTCACGCTCACATCAAATGGATTCACTCTCCCTGGTAACGGATAAGGACACTGAGATCAAGAAAGGCTTAGTGGCTCGCCTGAGGTCACATGGTGATACTGCGACCAGGATCATGACATCGGGGGAGGGGGTTTGGAGGGGGGCTGCTGGAAGGCTCAACCTCCACTTTAGGCAACAAGACCCTCCATCCAGAGAGGAGCCGCTGTCCCGTGGGGTGGACATATCAAAAGCTGCAGCCAAAGGACAAGTCAGAGAAAGAGGGGTGCATGTAATCCCCACCCTGATCACCCCCAAGTCTTAAAGAAGTTGAGCGCTTCTGGTGGTTTCCGTCAACGCACTCTGTAACTCGGCAGAAGGCTCCTTCCTTGGCATTGTGGAACAGCAAAACGCTCCACCACCCTCAGTAACACAGACCAAAAAACTGGAGTCCCGAGACAAGCGCTGATGATGGATGAAAACAGGTGGTTTTAAGCTGCTGACACCTCAACGACCCCCACAGCTCCACGCACTTTTCCCGGCTACTTTTTTATCCCCTCCTCACTGCATCCCTGCCTCCAAGGATTGGAAGAGTCTATACGCTCCCACTGACCTTGGTGTGAAACAACAGAGGATGATCCAATGACCACAGAGACCCTCAAGGGATAGACAGGTCGTGTCTTTAATCAAAGGCTTGCCGTGTCTCTAAGTCTCATTAGGGACTACCATATATAGAAGAACCAGCCCTCACGATTCATTTAACTGATTCCTGTCAACTAGTTGCTGTTTCCATGGCATGGGGGTACGATGCTCCTGTGGTAAGGGAGAGAAGGCGCATTCCTTTTCAATACATAACACACATTAAATCCTGAGCTGATGGTCAACCGACAGCATTAAGAACTTAAAGGAAAAAATGATTCATATCGCTGGTTTCTCTAATCATTAGAGGATCAGATGTCTACACCCCCACCCCGCCCACAATTATTACCACCAACACACACACACACACACACACACACACACACACACACACACACCCCTCTCTCTGGAGCATCACTAGGCTTGTAATCACTGCCAGAATTCACAAGCAGAAAATTGCTTTGAGTGTCCTTGCAAGGTTCGTGTAAGCATCTGTAGTTACAAGTGGATGACCAACTTTGAAATGTTAAGACGGCTACCCGATTATCAGATGCATTCAGACATTTAATCTGTGAAACACTGTGCGCTAATACTAATCTTAAGAGGTGGACTGAAACCCACGCTATTAGGGAAAAACTACTATTCTCCTCTACTAAAAAGACAAAAAACAAACAAAAACAAAGAAACCACACAAAACCTCAGCAAAAAAAACTTGCAAGTGCAGAATGACTTAATGGCATGCTTAGGTAAAACATGTCCGTGTGCAACGCACATGCACGCGCACACACACACACACAGGTACACGTGATCTTTGTGAATGACTATTACAGACTAAAGAAGCACTATTCTCCATAGCAAAAACCTCTGTGCAGAAAAATAAATAGATAAGCATTCCATGGTCCCACCATATGGCAATGGAATTAACAATAAATGAAAACCACGCTCAAAAACAAATATTTGTTCTCATATTTTGGGCAGAGTAGAACTTCACAATGTTACGTCTATTTCATTTGCAAATACCCTTGTAAACATGATCTTGTGATTCATCTAAACAATAACAACAACACCTTGATTCATTAATCACCACACAAAGCTCACCTTTAGTGCATGGATTCCTAAATCCCTTTAAAAATATTTGTTGTGACTCCGAAGTAGATGTTTACATTAATATTTTTTTTTCCAAATAAACACAGTGAGGAGCACACACCTCTTGGCTGGGTCTACCTCATGGTAAGGCAAAAGAATCAGTAGAGAAGGAGGTACAATCATTATGGGTTTTCTCTATGTCATTATGTCAGCACTGTGTATGGTAACAATGTGAGAACATATCACACCGTACTGGATCCTTTATAAGCCACACATGCCGGAAAATCAAAGCACCCACGACATGCACCCTAAAATGTAATAGATTTAATAATCCATTATGGTTCCATCATTCCCTTGACAGAATACCTACCCACTACCTCCAATAGAGCAACTCTTTCTTCTCAGTCTTCAGAACAATAATCTTAATTTGGAATCTTAAACTCTTTCACTAGTTACAAAACTCTTCAGTTACTCTCCATTTTCTGTGTGTCAGAAATTATCTCCCTAAAATTCATATTGAATTATATCACACCCCTCATCAAATACTTTTAATGGCTCTCCATGGTCTAGGGATTTACCCCAAACTCTAAGCATGGGGCTCCATGTAGCCATATGCTATCTCTTTAGTCTCTCTTTTGCATCACATCTCAGAAGGCACTCCATGTTTCAGGCATGTCGGACGAGGACCACACCGGCTATGCAGAGCAGGCAGCGCGATCCTTTTCAACACAAATCCTTCATCATCTTGCCTCCAACTGACCTCCATCAACTGACCTCCAACTCAGCTTAATGCAAAATCCCCTTTACTGAAGTCTTAAAAATCTTCCTATCTTTTCCCCATGGCCTGCCGTTTGCATTTCTGTGGCAGAATGCATTTAATTCTGCTTTATATTGAAAATCTGGTTTAGTTGTTCTCATATCCAACCTTTGATTTATAAACTCCTTAAGAGCCAGGTTCTTTTTTAATACCAAATCCACATTCTCAATAAACAGTTCATTGTATTAAATGGAGTCAATTCATAATCCACTTTGTAAAAGAGTAGTGCTTGTTTTTCCTCAATTTCTATCCTTTTAAGTTTTAATAGCATTAGGCAAAAAGAAAAACTAAACAAAAACATCCTGTATCTCTGGACTGTTCTCCCTAATCCTCTGAACTGCCTAGATTGAGCTCAGATACCTCATCTTGTATGCCCATGGTAACATTTGGCACATTATTTTGTACTTGCAAATTTACACATTTGTGTTCCCCAGGAGACAGAACCCTGTAGGGCCAGTCACACTTTCTTATTCCTGTTTCCCAAGTCTTACACAGTAGTACATACACACACACACACACACACACACACAGACACACACGTGCTGGTAGAGGGTTTTACAGACCTTTGGATCCCTTTGGATGGAAGAATCTCAATGTCCTTAACCTTTATATACACCATTTAGTTTTTAATTTAAGATTATAAAGACCAAAACTAAAAATAGATCAATGCCCTGCAGTTTTGACAAATTTCTTCTATCTATTTAATCAAAGAGGGCCTGATACGAACTATCTGGTTGTAGAACTGTCAACCTATCTGCTTAAAGAAGAGTCTTAATATGGTGCATAAATCTCAATTCAGCAAAGGCGAAGGGAAAAAAAATCAATATGTTGGTCAACTTTTCCTCTCTCTATGAACAGCTTAAATTCTGCTTGTTTTTTGATCTAATGATCTTGCCTTTTAGTCACCTCCTTTGCAAAATGGAAGCAAAAAACACCTGTACTTGGAGTTCACTGAACAATTGTGACAACTATTGGAGAGGCTAGAGTAGAACACATATAGAAGTAGAACTATTGGAGAGGTTCTAGTATCAGGATTATGCTTTGTAAGGTAACAGACAAAATTTTCACATGAAAAAAAAATTGTAAATCTAGACAGAAGATGAAACTATTTGGAAAAGAGATCGTGTTTATCATGAAAGCTTTGACACTAAAAAATAAAACTAAAGTCAACAAATGTCTCTGTGACCCTCACTGACCTATGTATGATGAGGATGGAAATAATTATAGTTGATATTCAATGTTCCTTGTAATAAACATTTGAATAAGCACAAAATGTATTATTACAACAATATAAAAGTTCATACTACACCTGTACACAAAAATAGAGCAATGATGGAGGAGCAGCAAGTTGATCGCAATCTATGGATGATTTATATTGAATATTAGTAAAGGATTTCTAAGGTGAACTTCCCAGCATTGGTTTACTGATGATAGATTCCTAGATTTTTTTTTTAAGTTTAAAAATACATTACATATTGGTAGGACTCACATGATTCACTAAACTTTTCAAGGTTGAAGTCGTAAGTATAGAGGACAGATTTAAACAATGACCGGTGGAAATAAAGCCTCTTGAATATACATATTCCATGTGAGTTTTCTTTTCTCGTTATGCTTTTTAATAGATATTTTCCACATGCCACTGGATACCGTGTAATTACCAGGTTGTTGAAGAAATATTATAGAGGAAAACAAGTGTATGAGCCATTTCTTTCTGGTTGAAGTAGTTCCAATTTATACGTATCATTGTGGTCCAGGGTAACGGAACACAATTTACTTGTGAAGCATCTTTTGATGAAGATGCACGGTTTATAAAGTAAAGGTATTAATTACAGCACATCGAGTAATAGAGGAAAGGGATGCAATCCCGGAAGTGCTTAGCGAAGGTTAAAATTGTCACACACACAAAAAAAATCTTTTTTTTTTTTTTTTAGCCAACTAGAAGTAAAAAGGAAGACCTATTCAGATTTTTTTTTTCCCCCTTGGAAAAGGTCTACACTAATTCAGTGGCAATGAACATTCCTAGGGTCTTAGTTCACTTACTTAGTAGCTGAAAGGGACAACTGTTAGGTGTCCATTGCCAAGGAGCCAGAAGTATGGCCACTGAATCTCCACTCTGCCCCTTATGTGATCCCTTGATCACTCCCAAATCACAGTTTATTCATCTGTTATAGACCAGCATCCATAATGGTCCAGTTGGCCTTGCACGTTGAAATGGGGATAAAATGAAGTAATGCACTTGGGCGTATTCTGTAAAATGTAACTTTCTCTCCCTATCTGCAAATCCACACAGAACGGGTACAATAGAACTAGCTGCATCCCCTAAGGCGGCGGAGGCGGGTGGGGGGGGTGGGGGGGGGGAATCTTCCTTTTCTTTGCAAAGGTTCTACATTTACGCCTAGGGCGTGGTTACTGAGAACTTCACTTTAAGGGCTGCATCTTTTTCATCAGGGACCCAACGATACCAACTCAGAAAAGTGTTTTCTATCCCACACAGCTACATGCGCCTCCCTAAAGAGATCTCCACAGCGTTCATCTCATCCTCTCTCCGATTGCTGTCTCCAGGCCACATCCAGAACTTTCAAACAACTTAGGAAATCTGCCTTGAGTCAAATTGTTACTGATCAAAACTCCTCCTGATCAAAACGGCTCCTCTTCCAAGGTAATTGTGAGCACATCATGTTCTTTGCTTCGGGGCTCCCCCGTAGTACTTTACTCACTGAGTTCTAAACTCCAAGTAGTCAACCAGAAGCAGATAAAAAGCAAACCCCTGGAAACGTTAAGCTTTTTGCTCAAGAGGATAATTTTCAATCTTGCTTTTTAAATGGGGCTGGTTGAGCAGAAAATGTCACAGGAAGCTAAAGCAGTGCTACTCAACACGGGGTCCAAGGACTGGGTGCCATCTGTCCAAGTCGAGGCAAGTACAGAAAATGAGTAGAAGAGCTTAGCAATTTCCAGAGTTGTTTTACAGAGCAATCTAATGTCTGCTGAGCCCAACAGTAACGGAAAAATGAGGGCTGAGTTTTATATCTAAATAATTCATTTTTAACACAGTTACAAAATTATTAGGGGGTTACAACAGAGCATGTTCTGTGTTCTTCAAAAAACACTAAACTTGCAAATAACAAAAACTTGGCCCTTCCCTCTGGATCAGTTGAGAAGCACCGGGTCAGTGGATAACGCCTATGTGAAAGCTCTTTTGAATGCTTCTAGGCAATAAACCATCAGTCCAGAACTCTCTTCCTGTCCTCACATGAGCAAAACCCGAGGATGCTAGCCCCCAGGGAGGGACAGGGCAATTGCCGGAGGCCAGCCTGAAGACTTGCACAGATGTTTTGCACATGGCATCTTGGAGAAGGCATTCGTGTACAAGCTGCGGCGGGCAACGGCACGTGTTTGCCAAGTATTTCCTGAAGTCCTCTGAGGGGTATTGCCTTGTGCCTTCAAAAGTATGAAACGATAACAGTTAATAGAAATATAATTCTGGAGTCTCCATTTGGGGAAGAAAGCTTTGACACTCGTGTAATCTAAAAAGAGAATACTCCACACTATCGTATCAACTCTGACACAAGCATAGTATAGGTCCAATGTGACCTGATGGAGGCCAGTATGTGGAGAAAGATCCAGAGAAACAGAATTTCAGAGATAACATGAGCGTAGGAGGGTGAACAGAGGAAAGGAGCTAGTCCAAGAAGAGAACAGCCAGTAAGTAGTCATTCAACATGCACTTATTAGTAAGACCTTAGTAAGAAGAGCCAATGGTTAAACTTTACACCCACAGTAAGAATGTACACTACTTGTAATTTGTGATATCTACTTGGTACACTTGTTTTCAAATATTCTGAGTATTTAATGTTCGTCTAGTGACTCTTTTCTGGCATCTTTATAAAGTCACAAGTATCCCTTTAGCTGTTATTAAAAGCACCACGTACCGCGTGAGAAGTAGCATTTCAGCTGTTACGCACGAACTAAAGGGATACAATCGACATGGTCCTCGTGCCTAAGCTGAATTGTCCTGGAAAAACAGAGACTGAATCCAGTCTGTTTCTGTCTTCTCTAGAAACTCCACCTATATTAAACATGTATCACAAATGAGTCCCGGGTATCTCCTATGGGCCAGGTGTGTGCGTGTGTCTGAATGAAGACAAGATGGCCCAGGGGAGCCTAGAGTGTAGAGCCAACAGTGGCCTGTTTTCATGAGCTCACGGAGAGAAAGGCTGTCAATGCAGCAGGCATGGGACCAGGTCGAACAAACAATCGCATTTCTGCATTGAAAAAGCACCCACAGAATGCCAAGAAATCATGTGGCAGGAAAATCAAACGGAGTTCAGAGGTTCAGGGAAGTGTTCTTTAAAGAAATGATATTTGAGACAAGCTGACAACTACTAAGAAATAGTCTGATGATGAAGGGCAGAGCTTGATTTCCAGAAAGGCACTTGACTCATGATGGAATAAATTTCTTTTTAGGAATAGTCACACAGTAATACACAGGATCCATTAATTTATAATAGAGGATAGTTTTGGCATGTGATACGCGGAAAGAGTCTTTTATAGGGTAAATATATTACAACCAATATCCTGTAAACATCTGGTTAAATAACTGTTTTTAAAAGGCTACAGAATGTTCACTGATCTTAACCTACCGTTTGGATGCTGAAGTTATTATTTATTGAAGTTCAGTATGTAGCTTTCCTGCCTGCATCGGCATTACCTGAGATGTTGGTTTAAAATGCCAATTTCTGGGCTCTGTATTAATCTATGGAATCAGAATGTCTTTGAGTTGAAACCACTGAAAATATGGATTTTCAACCAGCATGTTGAAAATATGGATTTTCAACCAGCATCCCAGATAGAAAACCTTTGGTCTAATAAAAATCACCACTCACATAGCAGCCTCTTTAGACCAATAATGTCATGGCTTAAGATAGTTCAGTACTTTCAATTAGTTTGTATGTATAACTTATTCTATATAAGATGATTGAATAAAATTTTCTGTCTTGATTTAATTATGCACTTTACTCAACAGGGATCTATCCCTTCTCTACCAAAGTTACAAGGGAAAAGTACACAGTATATACTTATGTCCTCATCCAGTACCCTGTGAGACTTCTTTTCAAGATGCAGAAATTGTCTTAGGTTTCCGGCATGCATCCCTCTGGGGCCAGAAAGATAAACTAAGAATAATAAAATGTCCTGCTTATATTTTACACGTTTCCATTGGTTGGAGTCAGAAAGGCAAGGGGAACACTCAAGGTGGGGCAAGAACTGTAAGTAATGGCATCCATGGAGCCTCTGGTGGTAACTATATTTTTCCTAAAGAAATAGTCCATGTCGGCTCAGAAAAGTTAATAGTTTCAACTACCATGTGTTTATTATTAAAAGGCTGGAAATATAAAGCAAACAAAGAAAGTAATAGTAGAAAGAAAATACTTATGATCTCAATTAGACCTCAGAGGTTATCCGTCTAGGCATCTGTGGTGTGGCACCCCTCCCGCACCCCACTTTCACCCTATGGGCAGAAACACTTCCTCAAGTGCTGGAGGTCCTGGAATCCTCGCGTCCTCGGCCCATCGCCACTTGCTTTATGAAAACTCTCTCTCTCCGGGAGAAAAATGCCCCCATCTAATGCCATAGAGCTTCCTGGGGCAGGGAGAATAGACAGGACCAGAGAATAAAGGGGTCGAGTGGACCCGGCCATGTGATCCCTCACTTCTCCCGCCCCACCTGAGGACTGTGTGCCTTCCACTTCCTAGAACATGCTCTCTCCTTGTCTCTGAACTCCCACTACCACGGGAACAACATCCCAGTAGGTGCAACTGGCCTCGCTCACCAGGAAGAGGTGGGCTTCTCTCACACAATGGGAAAGAGCAAGCATCGCCTCTGGACATCGGCTGTCTCTTGAGACTCCCTTGCCCCATTTTGATGGTAAGGGGAAGTGCAAGACCCCAGACTGGGGCAGGGGAAAAGGGTGTCAGTGTTAACCTGAAAATCAGCTGCAACAACATAGGCTGTACCTCATCCTACTAACCTTCTTATAGATTCCTCCAAGAAAAGAGATGTAACACGTTTCCCTAGGAACTGTGCTCTGAATGGACTACACGATGCAAAGGGATGTTAGTGGGGCAGGGGTGGCCTCTTAAGGGATGTCACGGCAGCCTCTTGAGTCCACTCCTTTCCCAAATCAGTGAACACGGGAAGTGTCGCCGACTGACCTTTCTCAACTAGGTCTTGCCCCCAAAATCGCCACTCTTGAGACGTTTACAAAGTTGACAAGTTGCAAAATTGGCAAAAAGAGCCACCTCGTCAGAGGTAATCCTTCGGTCTTGGGGGCATCCCACATCCACACTAGTGATGGGGGGCTTTAACGCGCCTCCTTCTCTCCTACTTCAGGAACCCCGTGAAGAAACTTTCCAGCTCCACTGCTCCCCAAAGGTCAGCCAAGTTGTAGGTTGCAACTGTATTGCCCAACCCTCCCTCCCCCCCTTCCAAGTGTTAATTCCAAGAACGCCCTCCAATAACTACCCTCAAGGCAAATCCGGGTCTCCGAGGCCATTTCCCATGACCTGACCTGCAGCATGCCCCCAGGAGACTAACTCAGTAACTAGTGAGTGGCGGGGCTCAGCTCCCTGCAGACATCTGTCCTCATGCGTCCCACACAGTCTCCTACAACGCACAGGAGAGTGAGAAGCGCATTTCCGTAACCTGTTGAGAGGTGTACACTTGCAGATCAGAAGCAGCAGCAGCTGAAGAAGCCGCGGGGCAGCCACATACACGAAAGACACAACCCTGGACAGAGCGCTCCTTGTTTCTTTCAGTCTATACCCGATATACGCTTATTTTTGCCCCCCGGGGCTCCCAGAGGCTTTGATTTCTAGAAACTTCATACTGTGCATGAACCGGTCACCAGAGAGAGGAGGACTCACTGTGTTTTTATCTGAGCAGAGGAGGAAGCAGAATGTCCTTAATTCAGTGAGCCCAGAGCTAAGTCCGCGTGTGTTTCTCCTCATACAACACGCTTGTTCTCCACACCCAGGGCGAGTGACTTCTGTTCACGCGAGCGGTATGATGCCCAGACGTACTACAGAAGAGTTCAAGCAGAATACGCGTCCACGAGCCCAAGCTTTTATTTTTATTTATTTTTTAATTATTTTTTTTTTTAATTTTTTTTTTTTCAACGTTTATTTATTTTTGGGACAGAGAGAGACAGAGCATGAACGGGGGAGGGACAGAGAGAGAGGGAGACACAGAATCGGAAACAGGCTCCAGGCTCTGAGCCATCAGCCCAGAGCCTGACGCGGGGCTCGAACTCACGGACCATGAGATCGTGACCTGGCTGAAGTCGGACGCTTAACCGACTGCGCCACCCAGGCGCCCCTATTTTTTAATTATTTTTAGAAGCCCTCCAGGTCATACTATTATACACCCAATGTAAGAATCGTTGGCCTAAAAGGAAGAAAGAAATATACAAGCTGAGGAAAACGCTCGTCCATTTTACTGATGATATCGCGTTGAAAGAGGGGAAAAAAAGAGGTTTATTAAGTAGATTAAAAAAAGAAAAAAAAAAAGAAAAGAAGCATGTCTGTGGAGCTTAGCCAATAATTTGCTGAAAGGGTGGCAGATTTTAAAATCATACCTCAAAAAAAAAAAAAAATCCCTGGTGAAATTTCAATGAACACAAAAGCTTCCTAAAATGAAAAAGTACACTGGTTTCACATGACAGGACTCTCCCTGGGATATGTAATTGCCTCATCTAAAATATAGCGGGTTTAAGAAGTAAGAGGGCCTTTCTCCAGCTCGGGTGCCCTAAGAAGAGCTAAGCCATGTTTTCGCCTCTAAAGCAAGAGATCCCTCGGAAATAAAGGAGGAAAACAACGTTCCTTCGGAGCCCTCTTGGGCCCACTACAACCACAGGGCCACGACGCCCCGGCTCCCTACCGCTCACCATCTCCAGGAAGTGTTTAAGGCCCGAAGGATAAAAGTTCCCACGAGCCAATGTGACAACATTTGTAAAGCTGGAAGACGAGGAAAGAGAAAAAGGGAGGAAGAGTGCGGTGGAAGGACAGGCAGCAAGAAAGCCAAGTCGATAACCAGTTGACACAAGAGCAAGACATCTTCAAATAGCTCTTAGCGTCGCAGACTCTGGAAAGGCCTCATGGGTTTTCCCAGGAGACAGCGCTCGAGGCTATCTGTCTTTGTTTACAGGTTGTTCTGGTATTACCAGCAGGACTCCACCAGTCCCACACAGGCATGCATGTGGGCACGCACACACACGCGCGCGCACACACACACACACAGGTGGCTGAGTCCTCCCTCCTCCCTGCTAAAGTGCAGCGAAGGAAGATGAGTAATTACCTTGCCTAAAATGAGTTTTCCAGTTCCGTTTAGCTTTGAAACCGAAGACGTTCTAATTTTCAAAATGCAGTCAGTTATCTGAGTACTTTCTTAACAGCCACATTTATGACTCTTTATCCCTTCTCCTAAAAAGGGTATTAAATTTTGGAACTCTATTCTGCTATCCATTATTTCACAGGCCTGGGATTGAAAAGGAATAAAAGAAGCTCTTTGGCAGCACAATCACAATCGGGAAAGTGAATCAGAAGCCTATTGAAACCGATTCACGTCTGCGTGCAGCACCACGGCACAGGACGAGAATCAGGGAACCTGCGACTAGAGCCACGGGTTACTGCCCTAACATTGGACAACGCTAAAGTGGTACCTTCTTGGAACTTTGGTTCATTCATCTACAAAATGGATTGAACTAGGAGGTCTTCAAAGCTCTCCTTTCGTTCCTAAAACTCTACATATCACCTCTAAGTAAACACGAGTGACCCACAGGCATCCATCCAGATTCCTAACATATGCTGTCTACTCTGGGGACTGCACAAGACATTGAGACCTAAGTTTTAGGTGTATGAGAATGCCTTAGCTTAAACGAATCTATAAGATCACATGTAAGAATTGCGTAGTTATGCCACCTTGGGAAAGTTGGGAGTGTTTTAGGACACGCTCAGACTACTATATCCTCAGAAAATCCCATAGATTTAGGTTATAAGATTCTTTTCTATAATTTCAAAATGTCTGTTTTGTAATGGCTCGTGAAAAAAAAAAGACATTAAGACATTTACTTCCGGGCACTTGGGAGAATTCGTCCTATGTACGTATAACAGCTTGCAATTTGGTTAAAATAATTCAAGAGAATTAGTTTTTCATTTAAAGATCTGTGTCAACAACATGCACAAGGTATCTTTAAAGGGTATGGGAAAGTAACATGCTACCTAAACACAACCATTTGGACAAGTACATCTGTTGAAAAGGAAAGAGTCATGGTATTTATCATTTGTCTGATATGCACAAATTCAATTAGTATCACTTAAAATATATACACACTAAAAAAAACCCATTTGCTCTTTCTTTCCCTGAGATTTACAATGTTATACATCTTCCCCGTACTTCATCCTGTCATATTACAGACACATGGTCCAGATGTATTATTATATTTCAGTCTGAAAGAGTACAAAGCTGTACTGTGACGATAATGATTTCCTGGTAGAAGCCTGCTACTGAGAGACATTAATACAGAGAAACCTTCCTGGAGGGCATCTTTGTGGGTGGCTATCCCCCCGCCCTTGTTTTCTCTGCTGCTCCTATTAACTAAAACTTCCTTTGCGGTGGACCCCAAAAGGAGAAGAAGAGGGAGGAGGAGGAGGAGACTGAGGGGAAGGGGCAGCTAACTGAATCGCCCTCCTTTTATACTCCGTGTGATTGAAGTAAATAAAGAATCCCATCATGAAACGGATGTGTGTTGTCACACCCAATATAAAACAGTGACCACTACGGCCAGCTAATTCTGGACTGTGATACTATGTGAAAGGGACCTATTTGACCACGGAGTTACGACAGAAGTTTTTTCCTGCAGGCTTCATCCAAGTCTAACTCAAAATGCTATGACTCCCGTTAAAGAACATAACTTCTCGATTCCCTCCTGTAACCTTACGTTTCTTTGCTTTATATTTGCAGTCCTCTTAGCCGCCCTGCTCCACATATTGTTTCATAGCTCTTTTATTCAAATAGCTGATAGTGAGAACTAATATTTATTGAGAGTAATTATGTGCCAGACACTGTGGTAAAGGGGCCTTTAATTCACTTACCAGCCGTCTGCGGTGGGCGTGATCGGCCTGGTTCTACACAGGAGGAAACTGGGATTTAACAGGATTAAATGCTTTACTCAAGCTGACACGACAATGTCCCAGATTTGATGGGAGATCTTCCCAACAACAAAGTCTCTACTCTACCCGTTCTTATCTATCCTGCACTGGCACCTACCCATCTCCCCCCATAAGAGACGAAT
Source organism: Panthera pardus (assembly GCF_024362965.1). NCBI lineage: Eukaryota > Metazoa > Chordata > Mammalia > Carnivora > Felidae > Panthera > Panthera pardus. The sequence continues at coordinate 77,247,160 of NW_026526710.1, read as the reverse complement.
GGCCTAGAAGATCTTGGATTCTTGCCCTCCCCTAGGTGAAAAACCCGGCGATTAGTAAGTCAAAACAGGAATTTACAGGTACCCAATTTTCCAGGTTCTGTGTCTGAGGCATCCGCGTCCTCGCCCCACCCCTACTTGTCGATTTCCCATATTCCACCTCAATGGTTCGCCAATTCTGTCCGTTTGTCACTGCTTCGCCTATTACGGCCCCGAGTTGGATTGCATTAGTTCTTATACATGACAACAACAAAGAAATTCACTTTTATGAAAAACGTGCAGATTCTCACTTGTCCTCCCCTTTGCTGCCATCTCTAGCACATAGTGTCACCTGGCTGCCACATGCACCTGACGACACCACACTCATGGCACTGTTCTCTGGCTCGTGGTTACGGGAAGGTTCCCTACAACTTTCCATTCTGATGTCTAGCTTAGCATTCGCTTTCTCCAATGGTATGACCCCAATGACCGTAATATGCATCATAATCCTTTATTTCAACACAAAAAAGAAACCTGGCTATTATAATTTTAAGATGTCATTCATTCTACCTGACACTCCAATTTCTGAGGGCAAAATGTGAAAAAAAAATGCATCTTAAAATAGGCAGAATGTGCTGCCTTTTGGTTTGTGTCTCTTACTTCCTACTTCGAACTCTCCTATATTGTCCCACATTCTCCCCCCTTCTGAAATGCAAGGGGCTTTTCAAAGCAAGAACACACTGCCTAAGGCTTTCTACAATCAAATCCATCAGATCCCAGGCCAAAATTATCCATATTTCACATTTATCTAACATGAAAATCAAGGAAAGCCAAGTAAAAGTAAAAAGAGCACACGAAGCATTGAATATGATCTGTTGCTCAAAGAAACATAATGAAAAAGCTTCAATAAATGGTAGCATTTTGTTTAGTACTGCCACAGCATGCATTTTCTCTAGAACATCTTTTAAGATAATCTTATTTTTATTATCTTTACACAATCAAGTCTCCATTGCAATCACACCGAGTGGCAGTAAACTTCTGTGACAAGTACAGTGTGATCCGATGTTGTAAGCAATTTATAGTTACCACCATTAATGAAAACTCTAATACCTGGGGTTCCGATCTATAAACTGGACCGTGATAATACAGTTATACAGGCTTTTAATCCAGTGAAAAATGCTTTGTAACGAAATGTGTATTCACTGGCATTTATCACAACTGTATTTATGTCGAGGAAATGTCTCAAAATCTTTGTGGGAAAAAGACTGAGGCATCTACCTCTTTCTCACAAACACCCATGTGATAAAGAATAATTACTAATTCCATTAATACAAACAAAAGAGAAAGAGAAATCACAGCTGGATGATCCATGAAGGAAGAGAGAAGGAAAAGCCACACGTATCCCTTTTGGCATTTCATTCTTTGCACTTGTACTCGACAGACACTGACCCCCTTCTGAGCCCTAGAGGCCATGTCAATTCAGTCCTCTGAAGTACAAAACCTGGAAAACCCTCCTTTTCCTTTTCTCCTCTCTTCCAAATTCTCTAAGAAGTCTTCCATATGTTTCACCACTCTTTAGAAAAGATTGGCCTCAGCAGCCAAGCTGGGGCTCCACGGAACGTGGCTAGAATTTCTAAGAGTCGTTTTTTAGTGCACGGAAAGTCAGCATCAGGGGCACTTCAGAAAAATATCTACCATACTACCCTAAAAGAACTAGTTAACGTAGTTTTCAAAACTCAATATCCAAGAACCATATACACAAATTAGCATGCTAAACAAAGAAAGCCAAATGTCATTAATTAAAAGCCAGAGACATCAATGGAAAATAAAGGCCAAAGAGGGAGAGAGAGAGGAAAGAAAGAGTGGAGAATACATACAACTCTCAGGGCAGAAGGAATCCAGACGAGTCGACTTGCGTTTGTTTTCCCAATAATTCTGTCATATTCTAAACAAATTATAAAAATTGGGGCGCCTGGGTGGCTTGGTCAGTTAAGCGTCCGACTTCGGCTCAGGTCATGATCTCACGGTCCGTGAGTTCGAGCCCCACGTCGGGCTCTGTGCTGACAGCTCAGAGCCTGGAGCCTGTTTCAGATTCTGTGTCTCCCTCTCTCTCTGCCCCTCCCCTGTTCATGCTCTGTCTCTCTCTGTCTCAAAAATAAATAAACGTTAAAAAAAATTAAAAAAAAAAATAAAAATAGTGACAGGACTCTTGGACAGACTCCCAGAGTGAACTTTAAATTATTATTACATATTACATCATTTAGCACATCCCCTAAGAATTCTAGTGCCATGTCTGGCATCATCTAGACAGACAGTGGCTAACAGTGGAAAGGAGAGCATGGTCTGTGAGCAGAATGCCTGGGGCCAGGGCTGGACTCCATCACTTATTAGCTATGTATGTAACTTTCTTTCAGCTTTAATTTTCTCATATATAGAAGTTAACTGGCACTCATGTTTCCCCCAACTTCAAAGAGTTTTTGTAAGGCTCGAGTGAGAGAATGGGTTCAAAAATATAGCTTACAAACTACAAAATATGAAATAAATAGCAAATTTTTGTTAGGTTAGTGCTATTTAAGAACTCCACATATGAAGGACAGTCTCAAGACCAAAATACCTTACTAATTTGTATGCATATACGAATGCAAAAAGCAGATTAGATGTGCACCACGGGAATATATCCACATGCAAATTATACACATAAATATATGCACTCACATATACACATGTGTGTATGTATATATACACACACACACACACTATATATACATACACACACAAATACACACACACACACACACACACATACACTCATACATAAACTCAGAGTTTTAGGTTTCAAACGGAGATGATAAGGACTAAAGGTCTGAACAGACAAAAAGACATTTCATTCCTAGTTCTCAGATTAGATCCTTCATGAAGCATTTTGCAAATTTATAAGATCATTGCCTGAAAATCAAGAACATTAACGAAATCTTTAAACTTTTGTTCATCGTTCTGAGAGCCCTTTTGTAAATAAATAGAATTTCTTCTGTTCAAGGTGTCTAACTGATGTACTATATTACACACAGTGACTACATACAGTACATACTTCAGCATTTAGCGGAAGTGTTTTGAACTAACCAATTGCCTTTCAGAAATAGTCTGTAACAGTGGGCTTTCTACAAATCGTAGTACGATGATTTAATGTCGCGTTTGTTTTCTTAAAGTATTTCTGGCTACTTGGGTAAACAGAGAGGATGAAGAGCCAGTGAGTGAATGTAAAACTCAGCGTGTTGTAGAGCACTCGCCTCTACCCTTTGCTCCCCAAGGTCCTGTTTGCGATCAAGCGTAAGAGCCAGCTCTTCGTTGCTGAGACGTCAATCCTACATGCTTCACCCCCAACCAGGTGCAAGAAGTTGTTTTTCTCACCAGTCTTCTACGTTTAGGGATTTGAATGTTTCGTTAATGAACATCTCCAGGTGGATACCCCTCAGGCAATTTCAAATTCAACAGTGTCAGACTGCAACTTAATCAGATTATTTCCTGTCTTGCGCCAGAAACAAGGGAGTCACCACTCACCGTACAACACCGTGTGGGAGGTACCTTTGCTAATGCTGCAGACACACCGGTGACTAAGACGGGCAACCTCTCTTCTCCCCTTCTGTATCCCTCCAGAACTTCCTAGCTCCGCTCTTATGTCTCGACATCAAACCTACTCCACCTTCCAAATAACTTTTATCCATTTTCTCCTTTCCATCCTCATTCCGACTGCCATATTTCAGTCCCTACCATCTCTTGCCTGGAGTAGTTGATCATCGCTGACTTGATGTCTTCAGTCTTCTGCCTCCCGGCTGGCCTCCTTTAATTTAAAAGTCTTTAACATTAGTAAAGTTGGCCTTTCTGAAATCCCAACTGGCTCAAAACCAACCATCTGATGTACCAAAACACAAAGAACCAAGAGAAAACCAACAAAAAATTCCTTAACAATGATTATGACATTTCACGGCGTGGCCCTCGATTCGTGGATGCCACTATTCTTTTGTCCTCTGTGGCCACCTGAATCACTTACAGACCCCTAAAGAAATTGTATTATCTCACAGAGCCATGCCTCGCACAAACCATTCCTTTGGAACAGGAATCTCTTTTTCTCATATCCCATTTGTTTAGGGACCACTTTCTCATCCTTTAAGCCTCAGCTGAAAAATTATCCCCTCTTTAAAGATTTTGCCTGATCTCCCCAGGCTGATTTTCCTGTTCTTGCCTTTAATCTTTCATTGCACATTTATAAAATCCACTACCAGACAACGCTGAGCCTGTCTGTAAGTTGCCCCATGTCATTGTGACCCACAGAAAGGACAGGAGTCTTTCTTTGTATATTTGTATCCCCAGTATATGGCGACAGGAGCATACAGCCCACGTACAAATGTCTGAACGAAGAGTGAATTAACGCATAGCTTAAAATCATCATGATGACATGACTTCTTCCAGGATAACTGCAGACCATGAATTTTTTTTCTTTTCTTTTTGCATTTCCCTATCGCGTAAGTTTGGTTTTCAACAGGCAAACTATCTTAGGCTACAGGTAAAATCTAAAGGTGAACAGGGCGAAACTGTCTCGAGTAGATTCCTATTGAAGGCTTTGACCCTCACCACCCAGCTAACCATCTTAGACTCGCTAAGACTTGCATCTTAGTGAAAGCAGACACAACTACGCTTCTCTTTCTTCCCAGGCAGGACACACAAAAACGGCGTTCATTCTGCTCTTCTCTGGATTACACAGGTATCTGGCAAGTGGCATGATGTGAAAGGTCTGTCTGATCAGTGAGCTGGCAACTTCAGGAGTCTGCGAGCCTCTGGGAACTCGTGCATTTGCATTAGTTGAGCAGACGGCACATGGTCTCGAGGAGTTCTACTCGGGAGCATTTGTGCATACACCCACTAACACCTGCACAACTGAACTGCACACATACTGTGACAGATAGGCTTTCTCCCGCCATTCTCCCTCAGCTCCCTCCCTTCCTCTTCCCTTCTCTCTCCTCTCCCCTCACCACCCTTCTTTAATTTCAGATATCCTGTGTGTTATATAGGATGCATGGATTCCATAAAGCACTCCAAAGCCAGCTATTTAAGTGATGCTGATCTCAAGTGGTTGCCTGTTTTTAACTGCTTGGGTCTTTAAACCTACGTAATGGTTTGAGCCAACAGTGTAGAATCTGGCACGTAGTAAAGTGGCTCTAATAACTTCCACCGTGTTCAAAGATTTCGGAGGGGAAAGAACTGTGTGCATTAGTGATACTTAATAAACGTTTATTGAAATAACCACCCGTTATTCCGGATGCCTGTTGTAGCTGGACCTCTCTACCTAACCAGCCACTGCCCAGATGATTCAACTTTAATCCACTGTCCACTTAATGAATCTGAATCAATTCCTGATTATAAGAGCTTGCTTTCAGTGTGTTCAAGAGGAGGACAGAGTTGAGTAAAAATACAGGGAAAAAAACCACAAAAATCCTGGCAGCTGCTATCTGCCTTTCTTCTTAATTTTAAGGCACGGTTTCAGGGTTTCTGTTTCACCAAGAGGTAGCCCGCTAAAAAGCAAATGTGATTTACTCTTCTCCATTCTTCACACTGCTTATTTTGCCTTGAATTTCACCAACTTATTCAGGAAATATATTACCCATATATCTCCTGAGTGCAGAGTTCGATTAGTCTCAGTCTACTTAGAAACTGTAGTTTCTTGGCTATATTCATCTGCGTAATAGATTTCAAAAATACTTACATCAGACCATCTGCTCAGTGCTGAGAATGCAAAAATAAAAGGCACACATTTTCCCTCGAAGAGTTCATCCAAGAGAAGAGCCAGTTCAATAAACAGGTAGTTACAGCTCTGCCTTATTATATTGTTGCCCCTGCCTTTATATATCTGGACAGTATATCCAGTCCTTCACGGCACAGAATTCAAAACTAAAGCAGCTCTAATTTTGTTCTTCCACCTACACCCTGAACACTTAGCCCAAATCTCCTGAAATTTAGACTACGAATTCCTTCAAATGTGCTACTGACCTCTGAAAACTAGTCTCCCTGTTCATGCTTTTGAGAAGACTCCTATCAGGGGCGGCTGGGTGGCTTCAGCTCAGGACAGGATTTCACGGTTCATGAGTTTGAGCGCAGTGTCGGGCTCCGTACTGACAGGGCTGAGCCTGCTTGGGATTCTCTCCTCCTCTCTCTCTGCCCCTCCCTGGTTAGTGCTTTGTATCGCAAATAAACAAACTTAAAAAAAAAAAAGAATACTCCTATAGGGGGTGCCTGGGTGGCTCCGTAGGTTAAGCTTTCAAGTCTTGATTTCTGCTCAGATCATGATCCCAGGATCATGGGAACGAGGCCCACGTTGGACTCCATGCTGGGCACAGAGCCTGCTTGAGACTCTCTTTCTCTCTCCCTTTGACCCTCTCCCTGACTTGTGTTCTCTCTCTTTCTCTCTCAGGAGGGGTGAAGAGGGGAGGGGGAGACTGCCAGAGGGAGAGGGGGCTGGAGAGGAAGGGGGAGTGGGAGGAGAGGGAGGGGGGGAGAGGAAAGGAAGGGGAGAAGGGAGGAGGGGGAGAGGGGAGGACGATGAGGAGACTCCTGTCGTATCTTCTAGAAGGAACGACAAACACTCTGTCAATTCTTATTCGGTTACATTGAACTGAGACCACTCTACCAGTGGCAGGAGCACCAGCACCAGCACCTGTGGCCACAGCCATAGCAGGGAAACGGCAATGCAGAATAGTTGACAACTGCCACTCCAAATCGAAGTTTCAGTAATCCTTCTTAGACCTACAGGCATCTAAACATATGTGGCACAATTTAATTCGAAACATTAGACAAGTATTTTTGCTGGACAAGTTCGTTTGACATATTTGCATATGCAGGGGCGCCCGGGTGGCTTGGTCGGCCGAGCGTCCAGCTCAGGTCATGATCTCGCGCTTTGTGAGTTCGAGCCCCGCGTCGGGCTCTGAGCTGACTGCTCAGAGCCTGGAGCCTGCTTCAGATTCTGTGTCTCCCTGTCTCTCTGCCCCTCCCCTGCTCATGCTCTGTCTCTCCCTCTCTCTCAAAATAAATAAATAAATAAATAAATAAATAAATAAATAAACAAACAAACAAACATAAAAAATATTGAAAAAAATGTAAATGGCTTTACAGATTTACATATGCATGCATATATATACATACGCATAAAATCTCTCTGAAAGTTAAAAATATTTTTTGATAAAATTTTTCTAAGTATTTTATGCATGGCTCTCGACCTGCACGTGTCAGAAAAATGTTGCTTATGATAATGACCCTTAAATCGTTTTAGCAGAAACACATAAAATATGACAGTCTCGTGTCAGAAATAATAGGTTTTCATTGATGGGCATGAAACCAAGGAAATTATCTGACCCAGAGAGTTATCAACCCTTAAAGCTATCCTTTTACAACATCATTCGGAACAAGAAACCAAGCCCTTCACAGACAGATATTAATATATCCAATTAAACATTTTCAGTAGAGATTTATGGTTTGCGATGCAAAGGTGGATTTATTCTGCAGCAAATGCACCTTAAGATTCAGGGCTGTGTACCTGCACAAGCCATTCCCAAGACCCAGACATGGTGGGGATGGTGGGGGGGAGGCGGGGGGAGAGTTGGCACACAAATGGAATCACAATTTTGTAAAACATCCAAAAGCAATTTTTAGATTTTTTTTCTTAAGAAGCTTTAGGACCCACAAAACTCTGATCTTTCATGTTTTTTTTTTTTTTTTTTTTTTCAATGTTAGGTATGCTCCTGAAATGTCATAGGTCATATCAAAATGTTTGGCTTGAAAACGACTTCCTCATTAATTTCCATGACATAGTCAGGGACATTCACCGTAGAAACACAAGCCCGAATATGTTAAACGCTACACGGAGAACGTCGTCATTACCAATTCATGTTATATGTACCAATTCAGATCCTATTAATGGGCGGCTTTAACTCAAATTAACGGCCCTCATTTACTTCATGCCAAGTCCCATCTCTGGACCTAGAGAACCAAAGATTTCACGCGCCAATCAATGTAGGAGAGACTTGTACTTGCAATGAGCAGTACCATTATTTATAACACATTTTAAAGTGGATGTTCACAGTGTCTATGTGATTTAAAATTTCTGTTGCTCTATTTATGATCACAAATTTCATTTTGTATACTTAAAAGTTCAGTTTTGTTGTAATCCTCGTCCTGGTTCTTGTGTAGGAAATAAATCTTCTAAATCATAGTACTTTACCATCCTAACTTTCATGCTTTTTCTTAGGCCCAATATCAGAATAAAATGAGTAAGTACACCACCCATGATGTGTATAATGAACTCTAAAACTAATGCCACCAGGAAAATTATATTAAGTTCCCTAAACACCATTAGATATTTTTTTCGTTAAATTGTGTCATTTGTTCCTCACCTCCAAGGGTTTTATATTTTCTCCTTTATATAATATCTACTACGTTGGGCACGGTGGTCTTGGAAGGCTAAGAATGAATGAATTTTCTACAAATAGGTATGTCAAGTTAGATCAAATGACCCGACTTTGCCTGAAAATTGAGGCAATGAATTTCACACTGTCACTTTAACCAAACATAGTTTAACTAAATTGAACTAAAGACAGTATATAATCTTCTCTACCATGCTGGCCACATATTTTAAAAAGATGATCCAGTTTTCATTCTGCTTCTATAGAGAACTATATACATGTCCCTTTGGGCTGAGAAGTACCCAATACAATCACGTGTATTTTCAAAGGACGTACGACACACATGCTTGTTTTGAACGTAGCCATGGTTCTCCAATAATTAATTTCATAAACATTAGGTCAGATATAATATTTTGGAATCAAATAATAGTTTAAAAGGACTGCTTTGCAATAGGATTGTTATAATAAATTAACCAAATTCTAATTAGCCAAAATTCAATCCAAGAGCCATTAACCAAACTGCAGTTGCTGCAACCACCATGAAAGAACACAAGCTCAGTTTCCTTATCATCTTTTTATTTCTCTACCTGTCTGTCTACTGAATACCTTGTTCCAGAAGGGACATACGATGGCTCATAAGGATATAATGAGAAGAGCAAGGCAGCATCAGAGAACCAAATGTGCCAACGAAATGACTCAGTAATAAGGAGTTAAAAGATGCTACCAAAACTTGGTAACCACTTAAGTTCTAAGCATTCTGGCAGGTCAAGGACAATGTCTCCATAGCAGACACACGGACAGGTTTCCTAGGACTTATTTTCTCATAGTATATTTGAACTGCAGCTCACCAGTTACACCAGAGGACAGGAATTACATAGGGATTGCACAGCCGGCCCGATAATCCGATTCCCCTTTCTTCTCTGCCATCATCTGCTACTCACTTCAACCAGCCACCTCGGCCCCTTCTATTTCCCCAAAAGGATCAGGCCACTCTCGGCTAAAAGACACTACTCTTGCTATTTCTCTGTTTGGAATTTACTTTCTCTGGGTGTCCTCTGGGTTCATTCTGCATCTCCTCTTGGACTTTGTAAAAATGCCCTTTTTAGTCAAGCTCACTACCCTTCAAAAAATGGTCACCGCTTTATGGATACTCTTGATTCCCACCCCCTTATGTATTTTTCTCTACATGATATATTAGGATCGGTCACGTTATTTTTACTTGATTTTGCCTCTGTCCCCTACTAGGATGTACGCTCCATTACACTTTTGGGGCCTTTCTCCGTGGGTACTTTCAGCTGATATCACTCTTGCCTGACTTACTCTGCTCAGGATTTCCACCAAAAAGACCAAGGTGATAAAATATGACATCAGACATTTGTGAGCACTCTTTGCAGCGTCTAAGTCAAAGATCCTCAAGGTATTTTCTTCAGCCCACCAACTTTCTCTGGAGGGGCCATAAGGAGATGGGTCAGAATTTCAGTAGGAATTTCTGTACCATTAAATTTTCCATACAAACTTTTATACCACTAGGGGTTAGTACTAGCCCCTAAATAAATTTGGTATTTATACAGTGAAATTAGAATACGGTTATTGTTTATGGATTCTAACACACCATTCTATAAGAAATGTGGTTATTATGAAACAGCACATTTTTGCCAACCTCCTAGGTCGAATATTCGCACGTAATTAACTGAAAACCCTACCGTTTCCATAAAGGATAATGTATTGTCAGCGATGTTTTGGGCTTTTCAGAATTTCCAACTGCTACTTCTTTCATAACTATTTAAATTATCTTCATCGTTATCAATTTACTTTTCCTCTGGTTTGTTTACTTGCAGCAACGTGTTGCCTAATGACAGTATTAAAGTGTTCATGCATCGTGCTCAAAATAGGACTTGTGCGTATTCTCTTTGTTACAGTGGATACAGTGATTCTTCAATATCCCAGATTCTGCATTTGTGAACTTGCCTCCTCACTAAAATGTACATGTTCTTGGTCATTCGTGGACATGCGCCGAGCAGCAATAAATTGGGAGTCTCCTTGTTCATCGGTGCCCGACTACGGCTGAACAAGTTACTGCTCTGCCTTCTCGTTTCAGCTCTCATGTTGCAAACAAGTGTACTTTTTCAGGTCTATATAGTACCACATTTTCATATTTTGTGCTTTTCGTTGGTGCCTTTGAGGTTTAAAATTCCCGCCACCTCCACATACTGCTAAAGTGCTGTCTAGTGTTTCCAGATGCAAGAGGGCTATGATGTGCCTCAGGGGCAAAAAATGTACATTAGTTAAGCTTTGTTAAGGCATGAGTTAGTGCCGTTGGACATGTGCTCAGTGCTAATGATCCACCAACTACGTATCTATCTGTCTAGGTGTCTTTGAACAGAAACTCATAAAACAAGGTTACAGGGTGATCACAAGATGAAAATGTGACCAGTTAGGTGGTTTCCCCAGGAGCAATGGTTCAGTATTTTCTAATTCGGTGTTTGTGGCAATTTTATAAAAAACTTAATTACCATAAATAGTAAGCATTAACAGCATAAACACCCATCCAATGGAAAACTGTGTTCCACTTTAAGACTTCTGTTAATGTTAAATTCCATTTCTACCTACAGATAAAAGTTAATCAACAGGGTAGAAAGCAAGGTCCTTTGCCCTATTTAAGATAGTAACTCTTTCTCCTGAGTGTCAGATATTAAAATGCGGTAGACAGAGCGTAAGGAAACGAGGGATGGACAGAGGGAAGAGAGAAGAGTGGAAATGGCGAAAGTAAAAAGAGCTTAAAAATGAGCTTGAATTCCACCTATTCTATTGTATATTTCCTTCTTTCTGACAGCACCGCCCCTTAAAATGTGTAAAAGGTTAACTTGTAAAGACAAAATTATTTTTTTCTCAAGCGAAATAGCTCTAAACTTGTACCAAGAAACCACATTCAAATAGTACTTCATAGTAAAAATAGTTATTCTATGTACATTTGCATAGATTTACATAAAATGTACACGTACGGTCAGATTATATTCATGCGACTTGAGAGAAAGAATTAAGTGTTATTAACCTGATTTCTTACTTAAGTCAAGGGTTCTCTTCTCAATTATTTTTTATCATCTACTGACTGTCATTGCCATAAAATTCAGCACGTCTGAGACAGAAGAAAACAAAAGATTGAATGGGGCCAATCTAAGTAAAGGGGACTAGACAGGTCCATCAAATCTGAGGATTCACTGTCAACTCTCTGATAAAACGGCAATGGTGTATCCATGAGACGGAATTAGAGCTTGGCAGATGTTCCTTCTAAAACACTGAAAGAGGCGGTCAATGCTTCCCATTCTATCGCATCTTAAGCAGTTCTGTGCTTATACTTTATAGTTCCACTGACTTCCAACAAGTTTTGGTGAGACCATATGTGATTCAAACGTAGACCACACTAGTGCAACTGAGTCAGAGATTGAGAGAGGAAAGTCTTCTTTTTTGCCTCTCTGCCAAAAAGTCGTGACCAGCGGGAAGCGAGTTAGGCAGTTAAGGGCACACGATTTAAGGACCAACTCACTCTCAGTTTTAGGCAAGTATTAACCCTGCCCTTCTGTTTCCCTGCGAGCAAGAGCCATCCTAAGGATGAGGCACCAAGGGCACAACATTTAAAGAGGTGCTCACCCAGGAAGCCTGGGTGGCTCCGTCGGTTAAGCGTCCGACTTCAGCTCAGGGCATGATCTCGTGGTTCACGAGTTCGAGCCCTGCATCGGGCTCTGTGCTGACAACTCAGAGCCTGAAGCCTGCTTTGGATTCTGTGTCTCCCTCTTTCGCTGCCCCTCCCCCGCTCCCACTCAGTGTCTCTCTCTCTCTCTCTCTCTTCCCCTCTCTTTCCCTGAAAAATAAAAACAATAAAAAAATAAAGAAGTGCTTCCTCTCATTCATGCGAGTTCTGGTGGTAGAATAAAAAAAAAAAAAAAGAGGGAGGTCGTATATTCCTGGCAACAAAATTAAAACAGTTTTCTCTGTGCAGGTGTATGTGAGTTCAGTGCAAGGTACTGTTGAATCAGCACAGCATCAGTTCTCAATTAAAGCAACGACAGACACTTAGGTATAGCATTTAGTTGCAGATCAGCATAAAGTAAACACAAAGGAAAAGTCACTGACTCCCTGAAAAAAAACAGATTAAAATCACTAAAAGGCTGATGACACCTTTCAAGGAGATATAATCAAAACTAAAATAGACACAAGTAAAGGATTTATTTCCTTTAAGCAGACACTGTTACAGATCCACCAAAAGGGACACTTGACTAGTTTTGTGTGCGTTTATTTTTACGGGAACGTGTCACGTTTTATGTACACTTATTGTTAACTTGAGTCACAGTTAGAGTCTGGTGGTGTGTGAGAGCAGCTTATGCCTTAGTGAATTCTCACTTCCTCCGGGCAGGGGATAAAGGAAAAAAATTGCCCTAAGTCACGGGGTCAATCTGTAGTAAAGAGTTTGTGAGGGGCGCCTGGGTGGCTCAGTCGGTTGAGCGTCCGACTTCGGCTCAGGTCATGATCTCACAGACCGTGAGTTCAAGCCCCGCGTCGGGCTCTGTGCTGACCGCTCAGAGCCTGGAGCCTGTTTCAGATTCTGTGTCTCCCTCTCTCTCTGACCCTCCCCCATTCATGCTCTGTCTCTCTCTGTCTCAAAAAAAATAAAAAAACGTTAAAAAAAAAAATTAAAAAAAAAAAAAAGAGTTTGTGAAGTCCGGATATGTATTCTCTCCACTCAACTAGATGCTTATGTTTGGATGGATAAAACATAAACTTATCCCTCTGAATGGATGAATTTGCTCCAGCCTGAGAAGTTTTTCTTTTTGCCCATAAGCTAGCCTCATTGCAGACATCAATAAGCATCCTAGGAGCTTTTGGGTGGCTTTAGCATTCATTTCATCTAGAAACCTTGTGGTTTTTCATGGTTAAACTGTATACAACTTGCCCTAAAACTCACATGGCTTTCATTTGGATACAGTGAACTGAAATCATGATTTCTGTACATGAAAAAATTCTAGCTACAGAAGCATTTCTTCACCTTTATATTGTAGAACTGAATTTAAAAACGCCCTTCTCCCTCTGTAACACATATCCTTGGGATCACTTATTTCAAAATCTCGTCTTTCACTTTTCTTTAATTTATAAAAAAAAGAAAAGAAAAATAACCTATGGCCTTGTTTTTCCCCTCTGTTTTCTTTTCTTTAATCATATTCTAGAACACCTGCCAGCCTGAACAGATTCTTTGCAATGGCAGTTCCTAGAAGCTGGTAGTATTTCCGAATATGAACACTCTCTATCCCACCTCTTGTGCCCTGGCAAAACTATCAGAATTGCAAAATATTTGGTTTCTATTTATCCAATGACGAGAAGGGAAAAAATACATGTTAATACAAATATTCAAATTACATCAAGACGTCCAATATCTTTTCTTCTCTCAAAATGTCAGAATTTTACTACTCCAAAAATGTTATGCAAGCAGTATTCTCAATACTTAAGCTGGAGATGTGTAAATGCGACCATTTTTGGAACTAAAATGAATTAGTTTAACTTAGTTCTTGCATTCAGAACTCCATGGAGTACTAGATGGGCACACCCTAGCAATTGGTTCCAGCCAAACTTCTGACCAAATAAAAATGAAGTTCGAACCCAAAGCATGGTCAAAAAAATAGCCGATTGGGGAAAAAAATAGCAGATTAACAAGCAACCCCATTTACCTAGTTCCATCCAACATCCCTCTTCTTCAGTAGAATTCTAATGCCACTGGAATCTCTTGCCTCCTAAACTCTCAAAGATGTCATTAACTTTATAGATTTGGAAAGAGTCTGAGAATAAAGCAATCCTGTGTGTGTGTGTGTGTGTGTGTGTGTGTGTGTGTGTGTGTGTGTGTGTGTGTACGCTCTAACCTTTCTGCTAATGTACGGTCTGAAAAGCTGTCTTATGTAATTTTAAATCTGATTTGATCCTGAATATATATAGTATTTAAAACAGCAGCAAAATCCTGAAAGCATTTTCACGGTACCTATCAAAGTATCACTTATCAATTACCAAAAAAAAAAAAAAAAAAAAAATCCATAGGAATTGCAAATTCCATTTCTACCCTAATATTTTATAACTATAACTGGCAATTTTTCTCCCCATCAGAAATAGCTTTCAAGTTTCATGCTTCATATATTTCAAAGCACTTTAATACAGGTCATCTGCTGGAGGTTTGGGGTCTACTTCGTGGCCCAGGGGGATTGTCTGTCCCTCTGTGATAGATAAAAGAATAAGGAAGGTGATTTAAATGACCTTTCTGTGGGTGGCTCAGTTGTGATGTCACAGTCTTGAAATCAAGCCCCATTGGGCTCTGCACCAGGTGTGGAGTCTACTTGGGATTCTCTCTCTGTCTCTCTCTCTCTCTCAAACAAACAAAAACATATATAAAGGACTTAGCTGTGGTCACAAAGTACAACAATGTGATGAATCCTTCTTGGGTTTCTCCTTGTTTTCTCCTTAGACTATAGTTTGTTTAAAATACATATTCCTTAAAAAGAAAACACCAAACTGAGAAAGTAGAGAGTGAAAGTGGAGTAAAAATATTTTCACTATTATTAACAATAACAGATAACCCTTAGTGCTCCCCGCGTTTCAAACAGGAAGCACTTATATTCACCTTATTTAGTTCTAACAACTGTATTATAGGAGGCCTGTTATTAACCCATTTACAGAGATGAAGCGGACAGAAACAAATTAATTTCCCAGTAAATGCTGCTGCTGAGATTCCCACTCAGATCTTCCCGAGTTATGAGCCTGAAGTAGGATTTTACAGTTAGGCTAAACTTCCTCCCTATGCCCTAGCATAATTTATCAACTCATTACCACTCATTTTAGGTAGTCTACCCAAAGAAGACCACATAATGTGTAAAGAGCTGCAGAGTTTCCAGTTCCCTTTGAGAAAACAAAACAAAAAAACAAACAACAATTGCCATCCTACTCTTATAAAGCCCTTGCTTGTGGAGTCTAACCCTAGTTTCCTTTCATCCTCTACATATTTATCAGAAAACCAACTGGGGGCGCCCGGGTGGCTCAGTCGGTTGAACGACCTACTTCGGCTCAGGTCATGATCTCACGGCTCAGGAGTTCGAGCCCCGCATCAGGCTCTGTGCTGATGGCTCAGAGCCTGGAGCCTGCTCCGGATCCTGTGTCTCCCTCTCTCTCTGCCCCTCCCCCACTCATGCTCTGTCTCTGTCTCAGAAATAAACATTAAAAAAAAAATTTTAAAAAAAAGAAAACCAACTGAACTATTCCTTCTATCTTTTGCACTTAACCTCCAGACAGCTCCAAAATAACCCATCTCCTTCCCCTCACCTCTATTCTCTTTATGTATTTCTTGTTCCAGTTTCATGGCAGATTTTAAAGCAGGGCCAAGCCATCATAGGAATTATAGAGGTATAACTCATAAAACCAAAGGAAAATGCAGACACCCGAAAGGAAGCATATGAGAAAGCCCGCATCGGCAGCCTGGGAGGAAGTTTTCAGTGTATGCTCTGGAAGAAGAGAAACTAGGCTCATTTAACACTTTTCTGAGGAGAACACAATTTGGAGAGATCAACTTTGGCGTTCCTAGTCAATGTTCAATTTTATTAGAACTTCCTTTTGTATATTCACTATTTTATGATCATATACATTGAGTTTTAAACTCTGATTTTTCTGCATTGTTTTCTCTAAGAGACGATAATAATAATACTAGTAATAAGAATAATAAGTAATGCTGGGCACCTGGGTGGCTCAGTCGGTTAATCTTCCGACTTTGGCTCAGGGCATGATCTTGTCATATGTGAGTTTGAGCCCCACATCAGGCTCTGTGCTCACAGGCTTCGGATTCTGGGTCTCCTTCTCTCTCTCTCTGCCCCTCCTCTGCTCACGCTCTCTCTCTCTTAAAAATAAACATTAAAAAATTAAAAAAGAAAAGTAATACAATCATGGCCTGTGTTGATGACGGAATTCATACCAACGGGAATAAAAATCTCAATTTTTCTTGTTTTGAACCTAATGGATCAGTTATGAATTACTGACATTTAATCCTGGTTGTCAAATTTTGAGACACTGAGAAACAAGGAGAGCTAAGTCTGAGGAAAATTCTGGAAATAATGTCAAAAAAAGGAATGCTTGAGATAACGTTACTTAATCTTTTCAAGCATTATTTCAAATGGGAGGTGGGCTGGGAAATACCTGCCTTCAAACATTTCAATAGCCAGATGTAATTCAGGTTCCTAAAAATAAGCGTCGTCCGTATTATTGGTCCTAAAACTCTCCTCAATACAACTCTGGTACCTCACGATTCCAGAAGCTTCCAGCACATTTAATAGCTGCCAATGACTTTTGGAGCAGACAAGACCCCTTTCTTCATGAAGCTCAGCCACTTCTGTAAATATATTCGCTGACTTTCATACTTTATTTTATGCTTTCATATTAACACTTTTTATGCTTTCAAAAGCCTTGTGAGATGAGTATTTTGTTCCTATTTTAGAAGTGAATGAATCAAAAAAATAAGCTATTTGCTCAAAGTCACCAGTCTCCAGGGGTGGGAGTCAGGACTCAAACCCAGTGCACAGGACTGAAATGTGTGTTTCCACCACCATTCCTGCCCCAACTAAAAGAGACCTGAAGCTACCTGATCTCCCTGATCAGCCATCAGAGAAACTGTATAAGAAATTTCTGAACTGGGGCACCTGGGTGGCTCCGTTAAGCGTCCAACTTTGGCTCTGGTCATGACCTCGTGTTTCGTGAGTTCAAGCCCCGCGTGGGGCTCTCTGTTGTCGGCGCGGAGCCTGCTTGGGATCCTGTCTCCCTCTGCCACTCCCCCAGCGTTCTCTCCCTCTCTCCCAAAAATAAACAAACATTAAAAATAAATTCTAAATTCAGAGATTATAGTAAACGGGCCTGAAAGCCCCAGGCAGCTCTAATATGAAAAACAAGTAAAAATAAGGGTCTTATTTTCTTTTTGCTGAAAATATCTGATACTTACATAATATTTGGATTTCCACATTAATGATACATGTGATGCATGTAAAAAAAGGCAATAATGCATATTTCATAGCCAAAATTACACACAAGATTTTTTTTTTTTTTTTTTTTTTTTTTTGCTAAATTCCAAGAGAGGTCATGGCTTGGAAAAACAGTAAAGAAGCTATTGCATAACTGGTGAAGCCTCTCGAGTAACTTAAAATCCTTCCTCCTTAAAGCTTCCATTTCTCCCACACATCCTTTTAGCTCTGGCTAGAACACAAAAAATGGAGTACTGTATCAGACTGGACTCGGTCAGTGTGCCCAGAATTTATGGAAGACTCAAACTTAAACATAAGTCAGAAGCCACAGAGGGTGTGAAGAGAGTGGCACTCAACTGCGTATGTTACAAGATGTTAATAGTTTGAATATCAGTCTCTATGTTTTTCAGCATCGGTGCCACGGTGAAATCTTAATTGGATCGGAAACCGAACGCATCGCCTCCCTCTGACCCTTACTGCGAGTCCTCATTCATTGGCATATACTTTCCATCATCAATTGTACTCACGTTTCCAACACACGATCTAATCAATGGGACAAACAGCCTTGTTTCGGATCGTTACACCCCACAACTGCTCTTCCAAATGTACCAAACAGAGCTGTTATGCCACAGGTAAGAGTCTACTTGCAGATGTTGTAAGGATCAGCCAAAAAGGTTACTTAGCCTTTGCAACAAAGCTTGTGTTTTTAATTTCAGTGTCAAGCTTCACGATGCCATGCCATCATTCGATACCAATCTTTGTAAAAAAACGTCGTCGAGGCCGTGCATCTGCTGCACAACTCCAGTCACCTTATTTTCGACGTGGCTCTGGGTCTCTTTAGACTCCATTTGTGACTAGCAATCAGTCTTAACTGTTGATAGCTTCACTTCTCTTATATATAATTACACTGAATCCCAAAGACTATGGCTCACCAGTATCTGCTTCCCCTGAATAAGCAAAATTAGCTAGCGGCCTAAATTCAGCTCTGTTATGATTCAGTTGAGAAAATTATATAAACTGTGTCAAGGATAGAGTGGGTGTGAGATACAGAACTGAGTTTTTCCAATATGTTGTGAAGAAGGAAATGCTGACTTTTATTTCTTCTTCATTTCAAACCAAGTGCAGGATGTGTAATCTTTTACTCGCCACACACATTCTGCTCCAGTGTGGACCCTCAGATGACTCACAAATGAGCAAAATCTAATTTAAGTAGGGTTTGACTAATTTCACTAGTGATCATCACAAATCTTTCAAACCCACATCTGTTGAGAGCATTATGTATGTGTTGTCCAAATCTTGATTGTGTGTTTTCAGTTAAATACCTTAAAACATGTCAGCATTTTAACTAAGAAGATAAGTAAATATTCTAAGGGAAGCATTCTTATCAGATAATTGCACACTGTTTACACACAAAACTTGCTGGAATGATGTTAATCATTTTGGTTCTTGTAATTGCCATTCCGGTAACACAGTCCCATCTTGAGAAATTAGTCTGCATTTATCTTACAGAAGACAAGGATTCTAATTTAACGAGGAATGGAGATGGCCTCACCTTACTCTATTGCACTGCCCCACCCCACCCCCCAACCAAACACGCGTCTTTTGGGCTCTCTCTCTTTTGCTTGTGTGGTGACAGTTCTAAAGACAACTTCCAGGCTCTCGGCCTAAGAAGACCCAAGGCTGGCTGAGTCCAGCATGAGTATTTTCCTGGCCATTTCCTTTTCTCTAGATGCCACCGACTGAGGTATGTTCAGACCTTCCCTTCCAGTGAAATGTTAAGCCATGAGATGCAAAAGTAAGCTACGTTGATTTGGGAACCTATCTTGGTCCAGGCCAACCTAACAAATGCTCCACGAGCCCATCCCATGGAGTGGAATACTGTGCTGCAATGTAGGTAGGGCCAACTGGTTACAAACACTCCTTGATCTCTCTTTTACAACCCCTTCTGGGTTGGGCTAATGGTCACCCCGCTTGTTTGAAATGGTGCTTTTATCAGTTAAAAACTCCCGAAGTGTATTGTATCCAAAAATGAGATTTTTTGAAGGATGGCAGTTTTTTTTTTAATAAAATGGAATAAAAGTCCTAAACATTTTCTTCCCAGACTCTCAATAGTTTGTTCTCTTTGCAACCCTATTCTGAAGATTTCAGTTCTAGGGTTCATTTTTAATATTTCTGCATCCTGACTAAATACCACGTAATCTCTCCATTATTACCACTGCTTATCATTCCAACCATATTCACCTTCAAGATTTGTTAAATTTTAGTAAGTAGTATGATTTGAGAGCACTGTAAATGTATCTGTTCCTTCTTGAACACGTGCCGTTTTTAAAGGCAGAAGTTTCAAACACATTTGTTAAAAGGGCTCAGCGGTAGCACAACTGAATCTGATACTTTGCAAGAAAACAAAATATTTTATAGACCTAAAATATCTTGTTAACATTTTTCCAGAAATTTACTTCTGAGAATTGATATAAGCATCCATATTTGTTTTCTAACTCTTCTAAATTATAGCTCTAATGGTTGTTGTTCCCTTTCTTGTTTTACTTCCAAATGTATCAATAATCTCATTTCTGATATAAGAATGGTTCCTTTCTAATGCTGAAGATTTAATCAGCATTCACTATGAAACAGAAATTTTATAGGCTCTTAAGAGAATCATTAGAAGAAACTGTCATTACTAAATCTTTTCAAACACTAAATATAATTCTCTTCACTGTTTAGATTTCAATTCTCCTGTGAATATTTTAAAATGTAAGACATCTGATGGCACTCTCTTGAGATACTTTTTCCACCTTAGCCAAACCTGAGTATCTATTATTTTCTCAAACGATATTTACAATTTACAATTATGAGGGTTAAGTATTTGTGGCATACCTTCCAATGTAAAACAGCTCTTTATTTTTTGTAAACAATGGGAGAGAAAGCTCTTGTTGTAACTCTATGTCAGTAAACATCTTATTGGAATCCTGGACTTTAGAGATTATTGTTGCCTGGTTGAAAAGAAAAAAAAATATCAATTTCCCTGAGACATACTAAATTGATGTGCTTTGGGAGAATAAGAGCAATTTCTATGTAAAATTGTGGACATTACCTGATTGTATTATAGATTTAAATTCGACCCATGAAACGACCCCCTCATCCCTAAAAATGGACAATGAATGGACCGTCACCCAAGAAGCCCCTTCAAACCAGTGGTAGTATTTATTCTAATCCATAGTGACAGCTTAAATAATTTTATACCTCCTTTAAGATTTCAAAACTTTCACATGTATTTTCAGAAGAACCTAGAGACAGCACATTAACCAAGTGACCAAAGTCAATATCAACACTAATGAATCATATCAACGTCCTCCTGACAAAAGGCACTGAGAAGTGAACAACATCCCCTCTGTGGCATCCTTGTCAATACCTCACCTAAAATATCTCCATGAGGAGGAAACATGAAACTAAGCCAGATCGGAAAATATGCTACCAAGGGGCTCCTGGGTAGCTCAGTTGGTTACGCGTCTGACTTCAGCTCAGGTCATGATCTCACAGTTTGTGGGCTCGAGCCTCACATCGGGCTCTGTGCTAGCTAACAGCTTGGAGCCTGGAGGCTGCTTCAGATTCTTTGTTTCCTTCTATGTCCCTTCCCCATTCTCTCTCTCTCTCTCTCTCAAAAATAAATAAACATTAAAAAAAAATTTTTTAAATATGCTACCAAATCCCTGGTCAAGAATGACAATGAAAGACTGATGAACCATCCCAGACTGGAAAAGACCCAGATCACAAAATAAGTGTGAAATGTGATACTAGGTGGGCTCCTATCAGACAAAGTACAGTAAAACCTTGGTTTGCAAGCCTAATTGGTTCTGGAAACATGCTTGTAATCCAAAGCATTTGTATACAAAAGCAAATTCCAAGAACCATTGGCACAGTTGTGATCGTGTGATGTTCGGCATCACGCACTATTCATATTGCAAGACATCACTCATCTATCAAGTTAAAATTTGTTAGAAACGTTTGCTCGACTTGCAGGATACTCTCAAAACAAGCTACTCGCAATACCAAACTTTTGCTTTACTTTATTGTAATAGTTGGAAATTTTTGACTACGATTTGCTGTAGATAGTAATATATCCATGTTAATTTCATGGTTTAAATATTAAGTATAGTCATGTCCAATACTAACATTTGGAAAGGCTGGGTTTGGGAAAAGTACTCTGCAACCTTTTGTAAGTCCGAAGTTATTTTAAAATAAAAATTCTAAAGTGTTTACCTATTTGATCTCCATTTTATATTTGTGAGGATAACATTTTATTATGTTTTAGAACAGTGCTCAAAAACAAGGAACTTGTAAGTATATAACCTAGGGTTTCTATTTATTGATCTTTCTACTGCATAAAGTTTCCCCCCAATATAATTTTAAAAGACTCTGTCCTACATTAAAAGAAAGTAATTTTTTATTGCTTTGGTTTGAAGATTGTATAAAAGGATTGTGAAATCACAGAGGTATGTCAGGTATCCTCATGCAAGCATTTGTTCACGGATGCATGAATTAGTTCCTCTGTTTTTCCCACCTCCACAGCTGTAGATTACCTGTAGAATTTACTGCTTCCCCATGCCATCTGGTTACCTTCTTGGCTTATCAACGAGACTAAATTTTATGAAGAAGAGTGGGGTGTGTGTGTGTGTGTGTGTGTGTGTATGTGCGCACGTGCGTGTGTGTGTGCGTGCATGTGTGTGTGTTTTAACTCTCCTACCTAACACAATACCTATCATAGAATAGGCCCTTGGTAAGCATTTGAAGAAGAAAAAGGAGAGAGAAAAAAGAAGAGAACGTAAGAGGCTTTACAGCATGCCAAAGTGAGTTTGGGGGAGATAATGTTAAGCATATTCATACAAACTATAATTTCGCTCTGGTGACCATAATCATTATGACAGATAATCAATACAAATCATGCAAAATGATCAGGATGAAATTTCTTCCAATAAAGTTCTTATCCATATGCTTGAACCAGCAAAGGTTCAGTGACCGCCCTGCTATTTATCTAAATCTGTCAATTATCTTGGTGAGTTACAGAGACTGCTGCAATTTCTGTGACTCTATCAATGAGCCCTGCATATACAGCTTGTCAAACAATTACAGTGCACTTAGTATAGAAAGTGCCTGATAACATCATTTTACGTTATCTCTTGTCGTTTGCACTTAAAAACACAGCTTCATACAACATAAAAACACAGTGGTATAGAATGAACGTTAATTTTTGCTTCTCCCATCAATGGGCAACAAGTAAAATACGTACCAAAAAAAAAAAAAACCACATTAAAAATGACAGCATTTTTAAGTGACTTTGACCAACACAGATACTCACAAAATTTAGAGCCAATCTACACTATCTAGTTTGACTATTATTAGGCTGATAACTGTGAGTTCTCTCTCCTCCATCTAGAGCTGTGCAGCCTCCCCTGATAAAGCCTTTGGCAATCGTAACCTTCATTTCTAACCTAAGATAACTTTAAAGAGAAAACGACCAATGTTAAACTAAATTAATGGTAGGATTTTTCATTTTAGTGGCAAAAACTGACATGTTTTATTTCCATCATAGTTTAAAGGAAATAAACAAAGACTCTGAATCATTGATCTTATGCGAAGAAAATGCATTTACTACTTACTAGTTATGCTGGAGTATAAAAGCTAAAAATAACTGTCAAAAGAGTATTTCTAAATATCTAAACGTATTTGTATCCCATAGAGCTGATCCAAGTCCAAATTCATTTTGAAGCCACAGGAGCCCTCCATTTCTATTAGCAAAGAAACAAAAAGATAAGAACAAGAGTCTTCTTAATTCACTCTGCTTATGAAGACAATACGAAAAGGGGGGTTTTCCATACATACAGAGGGCAAACGAACTGTATTTTGCTGTCTTCTACGACCGGAGCCAACTTTAAGTCATCTATAGATTTGGAGGACACTTTTGCATTCTTGCTCTCCCAAATCTATAAAATAGAAATTTGACTATGATGAACATGCTCTTTCCTAAGGAATTAATATTTGTGATTATTTTCTTTTTGTGCATCTAATATAAATTCGCCCCATTAAGGAATCTAATGCAGAACTCAGTTTTTAAACACAACCTATTTTCAAGATGAATATTTCTTTTCTGGAACGCTGAACATAGCTTCAGTTATCAGGAGACAGAGAATCTCTTGGTAGGAGATACTGCTGAGGTGCAATCAAATGCACGGAAAATGCTCACCGACGCTTTCCAGCAAGCTTAAATTTAAAGCAGAGTGAATCCCACACTGCATTTCTTATATATTTGATTTCGACCAGGGTAACAGGTATAAATTCTGCCTGAATGAGGAGGGAAGAGAGGGGAGTAGCCTAAAAGGCAAGAGTGATGTTAACAGCTAGAGAGCAGACCGCGGAACAGGCACGAAGCACACATTTCAGGGAAAGTAACAGCCCGGAGCACAG